>NC_087355.1:65575000-68075000 GCF_030014295.1 Loxodonta africana
GACCGATGCTAACACACTTGAAAGCCTTTGCTGAGATTCTTTACTCGGAAGGACAGTTGTTCACTTTGGTTATTCAAATTGAGTTGAGCTGCAATGGGGTGTCTAATTCAGTAGTTCCCAAATTCTTGTTACTTAGCACCACCTTGGGTACTATTAAAAAGTAAATAAATGTCTGGGCCTCATCTCCAGGTCAGGAATTCTACGGTGACATCCTGGAGTCTACTTACCTATTCTTTCATCCCTCCTGTTGCCCCATCATTTTGCAGTATGTGCACACTTATACAGACCTGAGATGTACCACAAAGCATGTCTATTGGGGCTGGTCAGTGGCTGTCATGCCAGGTATTAAATATTTTGAATATCACCCTGGATACAGCTATTCAAATTGGCTGGCTTATAAAGTTTCAAACAGTTTTCCAGTAATGTTTTAAATTATTCCACTTGTACTACTGTACTTTCATGCTATGATTGCCTGCCTTTTAAGTTTTTCAAGTTTTTTGGCTTTTTTGCAAAATAAGCTCCACTGTGTATAAGTTGTTTTGACATATTTAATTCCACAAGAGAATTCAAACCACTAGTTCTTTCATCAGCATTCACACTATTTCAATGATAGAATGCTCTATTACTTAACATTTTTCTCAGAGTCCAAGACACTGATGCTTGATTAATCTCAATCTGATACAGTCAACAGTGATTATTATAAGCACTGTACGTCGATAGATTGAACTTTCTGTAAATCCTGTAACATTCATCATTAGTTCTATCAGTTGGAAGCTTTCTGAGCTAACTTTATTATGTCATTTTGATGACACTCATACAACTAATTTGAAATATAGAATCCTTTCAAAGAAGATTCCTATATAATAGAATATAAGAACATGAAAAAAATCCTCTCTCCCTAAAACTGTTGGAATATGTGAGATATAAATCTTCCAAAATATAAAAATTCCACCTTAAAACTCTGTATATTTTAAAATGTATTCTCATTTCCCAAATTTTTTTTAATAAAAATTTATTACTAGATCGCTGGTGGAGATGTAAATGAAATCTCTATGAGCTTTAAGCTTCAAATAGTGTGTGGATTTTATTTTACTTTTTAAGAACACCTATGATGTCTTGATGGCCCCGACAGTGAACTCAGACATGCCAGCGATCATGGAGTTGGCACAAAACCGGGAAGCGTTTTGTTGTGTTGTACAAGAGTTGGAACTGACTTGACAGCAACTAACAACATGATGTCTTGATCAAATTAAACACCATCATTAGACCAGGTTCTGTTTTCAAAGAGCATAAGAATTCATCCCTAGCTTAAAAGATGCAGAATATCCACTAATACTTTTCTGTGTATTAATTGTAATAACTACTTTTCTTGTAGTACTTTAAAGCATATAAATCCAAACCCATCACCGCTGAGTCGATTACAACTCAGAGCGACCCTATAGGACAGAGGAGAACTGCCCCCATAAGGTCTCCTCCAATGCTGTAGTCTTTACGGAAGCAGACTGCCACATCTTTCTCTCTTGGAGTAGCTTAGTGGGTTGAAACTGCTGACCTTTTAGTTAGCAGCCGAGCGAGCGCTTTAACTACTATGCCACCAGAGCTCCTCTAAAGCATATAATATTCTTTATAGTTGTTCTCATGGCCCATTTCTACAATAACCTAATTTAACAGGCACATATTGCAACAAGGGCAAAAGAAATTTAAGTGACCGTGTAAGTTTCAATTTAAGGTGACCTGAGCAATTTCAATTTGGTAACAGGAGAGTCATATTTTTAACATTTGCTAGATTTACTATAAGGAGTCCCTGGGTGGCGTAAACAGTTATGTAATCAACTACCAGCCGAAGGGTGGTGGCTCAAACTCACCCAGGGGCACCTTGGAAGACAGGCCTGGAGATCTGCCTCTGAAAGGTCACAGTCTTGAAAACCCTATGGAGCAGTTGTACTCCGCACACATGGACTCCCCATGAATCAGAACAGACTCAGTGGCAGCTAACAACAATGACACAGATTTAGCATGTATCATCTAATAATGGCAGTTGTCATTTACTGAATGCCTGGTCTATGTGCATCATTTCTGTGTTTTTGAAACTTTGTGAGCAGTGAAACCATTTTTTCAAACTTTGTATGGGTGCCAATCTCTATCATTAAGTGCAAGTGAGGCTTCACAGGGAGAAAGTCTAATGGAAGGTCAAGGCTCCCCTGAGCTCATGGCAATAAAGACACTATTGGGGAATACATCAATTCGTTATTAACAAGTTTAACAGGGGATACTGAACTCATGTTCCAGATCCTGAAACAGAGCTGAGAGACTAGATAATATAGCTAGTAAGAGGCCATGGCCATCTTCAAACCTGAATCATCAACTTTGTTTTTTTTGCTTTTCCTCCAAAGCCAGTATTCTTTTTTACTATGCCATATGGCTCCTTTCTGAAACAGGAAAATACTCTCTTTCACAGTTTACAATATATGCATAATGACTTTTTATAAGTAATTGCAAATTCTGCTAGAGTAATAATTGGTGAATCTCTGGATATATCCTGTTTTATTCTAGCTGACCTTGAACTATACACTTGAACTTCTCTGGGTTTCCCTCTACCACTTTGGGGTTTTCAGTTTCTTTCTTTCTTAATGATTTAGATTTCATATTGCTTTCTGTTCCTAAGTTCTTACTCTAACCTGGAACTTGAATTGCATTCAAAGTACTTAACTGACCTATATGATATTTACTTTCTACATAATATTTTACAGGATTCAAATCAATGATAGGCAATATGCAAAAGAATCAAAATATTTTAGAAATTAAAGTGAATGTAATATCTTGCCCAATCCACTCACTCAGGCAAAAACAACTTTGGTTATCTTACCATTTATACACTGCAAAATTGTCTGAATATTTCTCCACATAGTCAGGTACATGGAAATCATAAAGAAACACATAAAGAAATGATAATAAAATATATAGCTCCTCTAATGAATTTATTCCTGAAGAAAATCCAAAGGAACGTGAACAAGCATACCACTTTCTCTTTGAAATAATAAAAATTAGGGTTTAAGTTCATTAAAAATTTTGCTAAGAAAGTGATTTAGCAAAATCTTAATTGAAAAAACAACTGCAAATCTTTATTTTCCAGAATTTTTCTACTGAAATGAATTCAATCCAGCATTCAGTAATAACCAAACTCATTTGCTCACTTAACAAGTATTTATTGAGTGCCTACAATGTGAAGGCACCATCCTAGGAGCTGGAGACAGAGCAGAGAATAAAAAAAAATTCTTACTTACGTTCTAGTGGGGGAGAAAATACACCATTCAAATGCTGCACAGAGAACAAAAATAAACAAAGCACTGTTGTCCTAAAAGAAAGGAGTCCTGGGGCACAGTGGTTAAAGCGATTGACCACTAACCAAAAGGTCAGTGGTTTGAAACCACCAGTGGCTTCCTAGGAGAAAGGTGTGGAGATTTACAGCCTTGGAAGCCCTGTGGGGTCACTATGAGTCAGAATTGACCAATGGCAGTGGGCCTGGTTTGGGTTCAGACCTAAAAGAGCAGCAAAGATAGAAAGGTGCGCACCAAAGACAGTATTGATGCAAAGAAGAGAAAGTGGTTCATTTGGACTGATTAGATAAAGTACAGGTAACTTCAAATAAAATGGTAAAGCATTTTGTTTAATTTAGACTGATTAATATATGGGCAAATCTGTCACAAAAAACCTTTTTAAAGTGTTAAAAAGCAAGGATGTCATTTTAAGGACTAAGGAGCACCTGACCCAAACTACGGTGTTTTCAAACACCTCATTTACATGTGAAAGCTGGAAAGTGAATAAGGAAGAACGAAAAAAAATTGATGCCTTTGAGTTATGGAGTTGGTGAAGAATACTGAATATACTATGGACTGCCAAAAGAACAAACAAACCTGTCTTGGAAGAAGTACAGCCAGAATGCTCATTAGAAGCAAGAATGGCAAGACTTCATCTTACCTACTTTGGACATCTTATTAGGAGGGACCCGTCCCTGGAGAAGGACATCATGCTTGGTAAAGTAGAGGGTCAGCGGAAAAGGGGAAGACCCTCGATGAGATGGACTGACACAGTGGCTGCAACAATGAGCTCAAGCACAACAAGGATTGTGAGGATGGCTCAGGACTGAGCAGTGTTTTGTTCTCTTGTATATAGGGTTGCTGTGAGTCGGAACCGACTTGACAGCACTTAACAACAACAAAATATAGATACCTTTACTTTAAAGGTAATGAAAAGCTAGAGACTATTGAGACTGGGGTACAGATTCAACATTTATACAGATGGGAAAGACGAGTCTTGTAGCTGGGGTGCTCCGTGACGCAAAAGGAGGGAGAGTATGATGAATGTCAGGACAGAAGATCTGCTGTTGACTGCTTAAAGCAAGGGGAAGTTAAGGGATTTTAAGATGAGCGTAATGTAATCATCTTTGTGAGTCAGGGACATAAATGTGTAGGAAGTATGGGATATGAATTGAAGAAGTAAAACTTGTGCTCCCTTTAGGAAGACTGTAAAGTTCTGATGACTGGAGCAGTGACAATGGGACCACAGGAAGGAGGGGTTGAAGTGCAGAGAAATGTTGGCACTAGCTGAGGTCACATGACTTTTAAGTTCCTTTTCAACCCCAATTTCAATGATTGGATGAGAGGAAATGGAAGGGGGGCAGGGAGGAAGTCAAAGATGAGATTCCCTAGGGATATGATTTGGTAGATAACAGAGTGAGTCACAGGAGGATGTGCTCTTAGATTGTTTATAGCAATCCAAAAATAGAAGCACTATTAAGTTGCTTAGAAAAACTTTGTTTTGTAGATGGTGTATGTATATTTCAAACTAGATGTCCCTTACAGGACTCCTTGGCCAAATTTAAAGGAGGTGCTATCATCTGTAGTCTTCTTCACATAAATATGCCTAATCGTATCACTAATAACACTTGGAAGTGATTGGCTGAGTCAAAGAGGCAGAGCTGGAGGCCAGTGACCAGCTGTTGTTGGTCATCCAGCAGCACATCTCTTATCTGTAAACAGACACCGCTGAACGGATCATATTCCTGGTCTCTACTTTCCCAATAGTCTATGATTCTAGTAAATAGTTTTGCTCTAATTTAATTCAAATTTTAATAAGATACTTGTAGAGAATCAAGCTGCTGTGACTGAGAACCAGATTACTTATTTACTGAGCATGTAGGGGGTACCTAGCATGACACCTAATACCCAGGAAACATATTAGAACACAGACCTTAGAATAGGCATGGCCAGCTATCCCATACTTTGAGACACTGTGGCATATTTTTACAGGGAAGATTCATATTTGAATTCTTACATATCTTTCTTTTTCTAATGGGAAAAAATATCCTGAAAATACTTGTCACAATTAGCTTTTATTTCTTTGGATTCAAGTTCAGATTCTGCAACGTGTTTTGAAATTCTTAAACCACCCCATCAAAAAAAAATTATATTCACCTGGAGCAAAAGAGGAAAAAGGAGAGTCAGGAATAGGAGGAGGAAATGGAATGTGTGGCTAATTGCCTCCATGAACAACTGCTTCCTCTGCCATGAGACCAATAGAACCTGGCTATCATTACTCAACATTTTGATCAAATACTCTAGAGAAGAATCTTTATCAAAAGGGGGAAAGTGTAGAACAGAATTTCAAATTCTCATGGACTCCAGACTTTCTGGAGCCATGGAGACTGGACGAACTCTGGAAACTATAATCTTTAAAACTTAAACCAAAAATATCCCCTGAAGTCTTCTTAAAACCAAACAATAGTTTACCTTAATTAGTAAAAAATGTCTGTCTTGAGCATTATGCTCTTTTAAGAACTATCTGCATGGGATAAAACTCACAATAGCAGCTTGAAAGATTAGACAGGAACCTTAGGGGCAGTGAGTTTACGTTAGCGGAGAAGGAACAACTCAGAGAAGGAGGATGAGAACGATTGCACAACTCAAAGAATGTAATCAATGTCACTGAATTGTACATACAGAAACTGTTGAATTAGTGTATGTTTTGCTGTGTATATTCTCAAAAATAAGAATAAAATAAAATAATCCAACTTATGTATGACTAGGGACCTGTTTTGACTTTCTATAAAACCATCCATGGTAACTTTTGAAATAACTTTTTGTAAACTCTGTGTGTCTTCCCTCCATTTCTAAGGTGTCATTCTAGAAAGGAGAACAGATCTTTGGCTATAAAATATTAGCATCTGATGCTGTATGTCTAATTTTTCTTATCAACCTTCTAGAAACCTTGGATTATTTCATTATATTGAGGATTCTAGGACTTTTAAAAAAAATTATTTATCTAGGACTTTCTTGCAACTATTTCGTTTATAAGGTACATAAATATTAAGGACTAAATCCATCTTTGTACATGGAAGGGAAAAATAGTTCTCCTTGCCCCTCATTTCAGATAACTTTTCAATGTATAAACAATACATTTTTCAAAATATCACAATCTTTTTAATAAAGACTAGAAGTCAGAGAGCAAATATAAAACTTTAGATGGCTGTGATAAAAAAAAACTTCTGATAAACAATAATTGATTTGGCAGACATTTAAAATTCTATTTTAAATTCAAAATCATTTACAGAGATGTAAAAATTATCAGCCACTGAAAGAAAATAAATCCTTTCAAAACTGTTTTTATATCCTGTTTAAAATACTGAAAAAGCTAAAACCATCAAATTAGTTCCCAAAGTCAAGTTTTTATTTATTTTTAAATATGAAGTTGCTAATACAGACTTACTCTTTGTCAACGAATACATTCATTCCAGTTAACTACTCACAAGTACAACCAAGAATCAGTGCTACCTAAAAAGTAGGTATGACTAAACCGACAAATAGTTAATAGGCTAAAATCCTTAAAAATTCTTAAATAACCAATTTTTTTTTTTTTTAGTGTCATGCTTACATGATTAGCTTACTTAAACTCCCTGATTTGTAAGAAAAAGTAAAACTTTAGAGCAATGTAAGATAAAAAAAAAAAGCCAGAATATTTAAATTCTGAAAAGAAGTGATAAGAACTTAAAACCCTAAGATGCATTAAATATACTCCATGAAAATGGTTCTAATCTTCCGAGAGGTAAGAATTTGTGTCCAGATAAAAAGATGGACGCTGTAACATAGCATGAACATAGAGACCTTTACACTGCATTATAAAATATTTAAATTCCTGTCAATAGATCTCAAAGAGTAAGGTGCTTATGTTGATGTTAATGACAAAAAAATCTAGTTTACTTTGACAAAACAATTATGTTTATATTTAATTTTATTATTATTATTTTGTTGTTGAAAATAGAGCAGAACATACAGCAATTCAACAATCTCTACAATCTCTATCTTTAAATTATGTGATTCTTAAAGATTATACTAAGGAGAGGCTAAAATTGTACCGCAGAGAAATGAAGACCACCTGAAATGCACCATTCATTGTTCAAACAGAGACGCTTCTGTAAGAAAATTTAGTCAAGTTCTGATGAATGGAACCAATCCTCTTTATAGTTTGTTCTCTTTTGAAACTTTATAATGAAAAGGACAGTGAAGTCCAAATGCTTTGCACATGTGTGCCTTCAGAATTTTTTCCCCTTTTCTGGGCCTAAAATATTAATTCCAGGATGAAAAAAGCCTTAAAAAGTGACTGTGAATGAAAACAATTATTTTTTGACACTAGTCCTTCAAATGGATCTCAATTCATTCTAATGCTATTGGTCAAAACAAGTACTTATTCCTTTAAAAGATATTGATTAAAAATTAAAAAGGTATTGGCTAAAAATAAATTTGTTCACAAGCACTGGAGGTTTTAAAATTTGCTTTCTTTCTTTAACCTACTCATATTGGAGGACAGCCTGTACCACACCATCTAGTATTTTCAGAACTTCCAACTGGTCAGACTCCTGAAATAGCTCCCCATTTACCTGGGTTTTATTCAAACAGGGAATGACACCCCCAGAATCACACCAGGCTGAGAGAATTGTGTAATTTTCTTACCCATAATACTGAGTTTGTAGAATGACAAAGTTAAGCGAGAAAGTAAGGGAGATAATAAAAATATCATTTCCAAAGACTATTAGCTTATTGATTTAGTGGTCTTTGAACTATAACTTCCTGCATTGACTTTTCACGCATGAACATGTAGGGGTTCAGGTGTGCAGAGTTCCCACTGATTTTAATGGAGTTACACTGTGAAATCCCCACGTGCCACTTTATTTCCCATACGTACAGCATAATCAAATTCAGATCACTAACATTATCCACATGTCTCTGAAGGTTATTCATGAAAATGAGATACATACATGGTTATCCACGTATCTTCTGTAGACCAATTGAGTAAAAGAAAACTTTCCAAAGAGGCAGGCTGTCACATACAGGTTATCTTTTTAAATGATACACATGTAATATGGAATTATGTATATAACATGGATTTATGTATGTAATATGGAATTATGTATGTAATACAATGTAACATATATACAATATATATGTAAAACTTATTTCGATATCACTCTTTAACAGTTACCAGCTGGCATTGAGTCCATTCAGACTTGTGGTGGACCCAATGTGTGTCAGAGTAGAACTGTGCTCCACAGGGTTTAATGGCTGGTATTTCACAAGTAGATCAACAGGCCTTTCCTCTGAGGTGCCCCGGTGGACTCCAACCTCCATCTTTTGGTCACCAGCAGAGTGCGTTAATCCCTTGAACTACCCAGGGACTCCTCAATATTATACTAGTGAGTTCTTATTAAGGATGTTAACCAAACCAAACCCATTGCCATCGAGTTGATTCTGACTCATAGAGATCCTATAGGACAGAGTAGAACTGCCCTGTAGGATTTCCACGGCTGTAAATCTTAACAGAAACAGACTGCCACATCTTTCTCTTGCAGGATGGCTGGTGGTTTTGAAACACCAACCTTTCAGTTAGCAGCCAGGAGCTTAACCACTGTGCCATCAGGGCTCTCTCTATGAAGGATGTTAGCTACACATAACTGACTGTTTTCCCCCCAGGATTAATACTAAATTACCAGAAAAAATGTCAGGTAGGGATGGCTAACACCTAGTAGGTGCTCAATAAATATCTGATAAATGAATGAACTGCAAATAATCCATCTTATAATACAGTCACCTGCTCAGTTAAACTTATAATCAACCAGACTGAAGATTTAAAAAATATTTTTTTTCTTTGAAATATTTTACTACCTCGGATTTTCCGGTACATAAAATTAATTCTCTCTCTCTCTCACACACACACCATGGCATATTCAAAACATGATATCTTATTAAAAGTTCAGTGAGAACACTTTCATACTAAAATTAATATTTGGACTCTTAATTCAAGTCCTGCTGGAGAAAAAAAGAAAATCACGTATTTGCATCTAGATAACCCTGCGGTTTACAAAAATAATGTGTTAAGCATAAATATTTTTCTTTTTATTTTCACATAGATCTGTTAGAAGTTAATTATGTTAGAGCAGGTTATAGGGAGGCATCACATTTGTAGGGGAGTCATAAAAGCAGCCACTCAATATGATGTAGGAACTTAAGCCTCATAACCACGACCATGCTATTCAATTATTACGAACCTCAAAACTGCAGTTATTTGAAGAAAGGTCTAAGAAGTACTTTGGACACGCTCCCAAATCCCTTGTAGGACATATTCATTCAAGCAACAATCATTTCTTGATCATCTACTATATTCTCAGCCCTGGGAACATACATATGAGTAGGAGACAATTCCAGATACAAAGGAGTGATCTAGTAGTGGAAGCCAAAGTATGTAGAAAATAATTTAAATAAATATTGGAATAAAAGAACTTAGAAGGCCCAACAATAGCAAGGTGCTTAATAGTTTTGCCTAAGAGGTTCAAGGAAGGTGCCACAGATACACAAATATAAGGGTGAAGATATTGAGCAAGAAAGTTCTGCCAGAATCCTCTCCGTACAGCTTGTGAGATACCATGACAATTTTTGGAATTATTGGTAGTAATAGTTATAACACAAATAGCCTTCCTGAAGAGCTCTTGATGTACCAGGCACTGTATACAACACTTTAGATGTATTAAGGATGGATGGATAGAGAGACAAATAGACCACCAACTACATCTTTTGTGCAAGCAATCAATACTTTGTAATTATTTGTTTACTCAGATGCTTTCCCTCCAAAGACCATGACTCCCTTGAGGAAACCGTTATATTCATCTTTGTGTCCCCAGCAACAATTAAGGTAACTGCCCCCTGGTAGGCACTCCATAAAGAGCTCTTGAACTAATAAACACCTGAACCAACTATTTTATCTTTATGGCATCTTTGAAGTCGATTAATATTTCGATGCCTCAGTTTTTTTCAGTCAAGTTGGTCTTTAAGGGCCTTTTGATTTTAAAAAATATATATTAATGAAGTTTTCCCTCTAAGATCCATAGTGAGTAACTGATATCTATAAACCTCAGTAACAGTAAAAATCCGAATATAATTGTTTCAACCTATGATTAAAAGTTACCTGCACACCCCTCATTCTTGAATCCATTAGTTTCAGGGTCATAAAATATCTACTGATTACTTATGGGTCCACATTCATTTTATTTTCTTTTTTAAATTAGGAGTTATTTTCAACATACAAGCAAATATGAAAAATAACACAAGCTAAGATCCAACAGTTTCTAAACTTAAACAAAACACAAGCACTCACAAACAAAATCCATTGTCAATTGAGTGGAAGCCTTCCGTTTATTCCTCTCCAATACCTTTTTCTTCATTCTCCTCTCCAAGGGGTAACTACTATCCTAAATTTAACGTGCTTCTTTCCTGTGCCAACAGAGCAAAGCTTACAGGCAGAGATTCACAAGGGTGTTCTGAACACATATGAACTCACTCTCAAAGTCCCAACAACGCCGTAAGTGATGACAGCTGGCCCTCAAGAAACCAGTTCCAGGCACCTCTAGTGCCCACAAAGGATCACCAAGAGATGTTTGCAGACAACTTGTCAGCTACTGGAACAGCAAAATCATTGTGCCCAGTCATCGCCCCTTCACACGAATTAATAGTGTAGAGAGAAGCGGTACAGTGCACTGGCTACATGCTTGGGCTGGGAGCCACCGTGGCAGTTTTGTGACCTTGGGCAAAATTTACTTAACCTCCCCCATGCATCAGTTTCTCCTCTATAAAATGGAGATGACAATGCTATATCTCCCTTACAGAATTGTGCAGATTAAATGAATTAATGCACATAAGCTGCTTAGGAGAGTGTCTGGTACATAGTGAATGCACAAAAAAATGTTTTTTTTTTTAATTAAAATCTGGGCTCACAAACAAAATTTTGCAAAAGGAAGGTGTTGTTTCCTTTTCACCATCTCCAGAATCAATCAGAAGCATGCTCTGTGTCGGGAGAAAGACAGCACACTCTTGGGGTCTTCTCATCACTACCAGTTGCAGTCAGGTCAGTTCTGATTTATGGCGATCCCACGTGTGTTAGAGTAGAACTGTGCTCCATAGGGTTTTCAATGGCTTATTTTTTCAAATTAGATTGCCAGGCCTTTCTTCCTCAGTGCCTCTGGGTGGACTCACACCTCCCACCTCTCAGCAGCCATGTGTTAATTGTTTGCACCACTGAGGGACTCTTCTAATCACCAGGACTCTCAATTTTGGAGCAGTCCTATAGTGTGGGTAAGAAACACTAAGGCCGGGCAAACCTATTTCTAGTCTTTGTTCACTCATTTGATATACTTCTTCAGCACATAATAAACACTAGTCAGCACTGCAGTCACTGGAATTACAGTGTAATGAAGCCAGACAGGACACTGTCCAAAACTGATACATTAAACACGAAATTGCACCAAAATTTGTCTAAATGTGGGATGGCTCATTGCTGCCACAAAAGGTTTGTTCTGAGCCTCAACTTCCTCCTTGGTAAAATAAGGGCAGTAACACCTGCTCTCTCTTCTACATGTTGCCATGGGATGAAATAAAACCATTTTTCTAGAACAAAACTTTATGAAAGCTGAAGCACTGCGTCAATGAAAGTGCTTACGATATTAACACCTCCGCTTGGGGACTCAGATACAGTCGCTAAAAACTAAATATCAAGGCAGGGAGTGAACTGCAGCAATCACATGTCACAAAACTTAGGTAGAAACCTCTCCACAACTACAGCTTCCCTCATGTGGACGGAATATAAGCTCCCAAAACAACAGCTAGATACAAAAGTTAAGTCTAGTAGAACCAATTTCAAAACTGAATTAAAAACATGTTATTAATTCTTTTCTGAGATATTTAGCTATTTTATGTTCAGAGGAATAGTAAAATGAAAATGACTTTGTCACCCTCCTCATAAATTCTGTCTAAATTCCTAGACACAACAATGACAGAATTCATGTAAATAGTTCTAACCTTAGAGATCAAACTTTGGGAACTCACGGAGTGGTGGAAAGGAGTCTGGCCAGCTGCTGACCACACTGTTAGTACGTGGAACCAAATCTCCACCTCCGGGCAGGTCAATATGGAAACCGTCATCATAAGCAGTTAACGGCTTTGCTAAAGGAGCAGGCTTTTTAGACTGTTTCATTCATTTCAAGCTTTTAATTATTCAAAACAAAATTTAAAAAATAATTTAATAATTTAATAGTGTAAAAGGGAATGTCGGCAGCTCAAATACTAAATTTCAGTTTTTCTCATTTCAAAGGAAGTAGGCTTCCTGGGTGGCCCAAATGGTTTCCTCTCGGCTACTAGCCAAAAGGTTGGTGGTTTGAACCCACCTAGTGGCACAACTGAAGAAAGGCCTGGTGATCTTCTGCAAAGAGTACAGCCAAGAAAACCCTATGTTCTACTCTGTAACATGGGGTCACCCTGAGTCAGAACTGATTTGACGGCAACGAGTTTGGCTTTGGATTTAGATTCCTTTAGTATAAACGTAGTGCTAATGATAGCTTAGAAAGTCTATGTTATAGATTTTATTTTAGGGCTAATATTTAATAAATTACATAACATTAACAAATACAGCACTGAAATAAATCATATCCACCTTCTTATAAATTAGTTTATAGCTTAATTTTGAGTACCTTTCTCCCCAGTTTAAGGAGCTTTGGTCAGTAGCATCACTAGGGGGTGTGGACCACACCCCCTGATACTGTCAGAGTAAAAAAAAAAAAAAAAAAACCTGTCAGAGTAGGTGACTTTAAATGATCCCAGGGTCTGCAATGGTGGTGACAGATGGGCCAGCACCATAGGGGAAGGGGCCACCAAGGCAGTGGCATCACTAGGGTTGGTGTCACCCATCACCCAATGGGGTAACTCATCACTAACCCTGGGTTACCCAGTGCTGTAACTTATCATCCCCTCCCTGGGTCACCTGCCAGTCAGGGCATGGGTGGCCAGACTGTGGCACTTACCATTGAGTAGAAAGGAGGGTTTCTGCCTTGGCCAATAGGAGAGGGGAAGAGCATCTGGAAGCTGCAGGGGGTAGGGACACGAGGTGTGAAGCCATATGGTGCAATACTCAATCCTGCCTGGGGGCTGGACAAGGCTGCTGTGCCCACCAGGGGGCTTGCTGGGTGACCTTGCCTACTCCTGGGCAGGGGTTAGGGAATCATGAGTTATCACACTGGGTGACACCAATGCTAGTAATGCCATTGGTCCTGGTGGTGCAGTGGTTAAAGTACTAAATGAAAGGTCAGTGGTTCAAACCCACCAGCCACTCTGCGGGAGAAAGATGTAGCTGTCTGCTTCTGTAAAGATTACAGTCCTAGAAACCCTATGGGACAGTTCCACCCCATCCTACGGGGTCACTATGAGTCAAAATTGACTGGATAACAATGAGTAACAGGCTCCTCAAATTGGCTTTTAAAATATTGAAATTGCTAGCATATGCTCAATGCTTCACCATCTCTCACTTCTACGTGGTTGGCACCTGGCAACTGTTGATTATGAAAAACAAAATAACCATATAGCTGCACTGATGTATTTCTGCATTTCACATGAAGTCGATTAATTAATCCCCAATTAATAAAAAAGAAAAAGAACAGAGCATAGATAGTCCTACTTTTAAGTAATTTTCTTGCTATTAATTATATAACCTCATTACATTATCTGACTGCTTTATTCAACCTAGCAATCAATTACAACTGCAGTGATACTATTTCTTGGTATTGGCTCTATACAAAATGCTAGAATATTGGGTCAAGTGTTATGCAATCTCCTTATCACTACTGGTTCCTGGATGGAATATAGTAAAAAGATTCAAAGACTCTGATGACGGATTTACATCAAAGCTGCAATATAATTGCACTCAAAACCATTAGGAATCCATTTGAACCTGGATAGAGTAGTTCATTACTTGGGTTCTTCTCACAAGAGTACACCATTCTAAGTAATATTTTATTTAATATAAAAGGTTAACTTAGAGAAATTAGCATTACAAATGTCACATTTACTTCCAGCAGGAAATGTGCAACAGTATGTGACAATACTGAATAAAATGTTGAAACATGTTTTCCTTTACTCATTTTTGTAATACAACACTGGTTACTGGAAAATGCTTTACAGCTTTATTCAAAACACATGTTCAAAGATTTGAATGAAAAAAAAAACTCTGGCTCTCTCTGGAACATCTAACCGATATATCATTTGTGTGCTTTAAATTTTTTCTTACTGTCAGGAACACTTTTATGTCTGTAAGATTTATTTAAACTAGTTTATTATATAATGAAGCTTGTCAGATCATAGGGACAAAGTCAAACAAGATGTGCTATATCAAAGTATAACATTTAACATATAGATTTAAGTATACATATCAAGTACAATGCAATCAAGCAAAGTTTAATCTAAAAATGCAAATGTTTCAGATTATTAAAGCCACATCTGTCCTTTGAAGCACAATTTAGACTGTTTATCAAAAAGCTATGTGTAATTACTCTCCCCCACCCTAGATTTTGTAACAACAGCCTTCTTTTTTTAAGAACTTTTCAATTTCACTTCAGAGCTGGGGTTTTAAAGCCTTAACCACCAAAGAATATAAGAACACAAATGGAAAATTAAAAACCTTTACAATGTGTCCTTTATACATGATTGCTCTGTTTTGTTGGTAAATGAGGATAATATTACAAAAGGCTATTTTCCAGGGTTTAAGAAAAATTGAAATATTTTTGGAAATCACTTCAACATATTTCCAGCATCTCAACTGTGTGTTTCAACACATTATTAAAATTGTTCAATGTAAAGCTTTATTATAGATTTCGCTTTCTCTGTATAGAAATTTTATACATGTTTATCAAATACAGCATTTTAGCCAGTAGAAGATGATTCTGAAGTGCCAGGGAACTACGGCAGAACTCTGAGTTCCAAGAGTATGACATGCTCAGATCTTAAATATATATATAAAAAATCTTTGTATTCTCTTATATACTTCCCTTGATCTATAATACTACATATAAAATAAAAAAGACACATAAACTGTCCTTGGCAACATTATTAAGTCCAATGACCTGGGAATGTTGCTTATTATTCTAGAGCAGATCTGATATCTCTGCAGAAGTATGATTTTTTTTTTTTTTCCTGCACACATAAGAACTGAGAATGACAAAGAAGCTTTGGAATCTCATTTACAAATATACTTAAAGATGAGGGTTTATTTTATCTTAGATCATAAAGACTTGAATATATCAGTCTTTTTATAAAAAGAGAATAATTATAAAATTAACTATACTCTCTGATCTGATATCTATAGTGAACTTTAAGTCTCTGATACCTAGAGTGAAGTTTAAAATACTGATGAGATAATTGAGAAGTTCACTGTACTCAAGAGTTGAGCTTGTGTCTCTAGATCGTCAAGGCCACCTATACAAAGGCAGTTGCTTATCGTCACAGTAGCGCAAACTGCTTACAGATTCACGTGTAATCAGAACTCACAAACTGCTAAAACCATAAACTGTGTATCTATTATCTATTGACTATTTCAGGTTTAATCTCTAAATTATAATCAGTTTCAATAATCAACACAGCCCTGAAGGAAAGTGGTGGCTCAAAGGACTCTTGCTCGCCTTTTTTTTTTTTTTTTTTTTAATGGATTTACTATCTCTGTGACTCCACAGGTACGACAAACACACAATAGATGATCGTGGTGATCTTAGTTTTTTTTTTTTTAAATGGTGTCAACAGTTTGATCGAAAAGGGAATGGAAAAACGTAACTCTGTAATATCATAATCCCTGCCATAATACATTCAGAAAAGGGGTTACTGGCAACATAATGTAGGAGAGTGTTTTATTTTCTTTCCCTGAATGTTTACAGAGTTTGAGAATATTACTGAAATCTTAATGTAAACTTTTTACAACGACATAAAAGGCTTCTAAGGAAACACAATCTAGTCTCAACGTGAGGAACAATTAGTATCCCCAAGAGCTTAGCTTATGTCCTAGGAAAAATTGTGAAATCACAAAACCCTTTCAGACGGATACTAGCTATGGATCTAGAGTCGCCTCAGATAAACTACTGGGGTAAGAAGGGGGCAGGACGACAGAGAAGTGCGGAAGCCACGGTGGGGCCAAGGGCTGAGTCAACTGCCAGCATTTCAGTAGTGAGGGCTCTTTTCATTTCCCTCCCATTTTACAAATGCCCAGAGGCATTTCTGCAGTGGAACATCTTTGCAAATTCTAAAACTAAAGGAAAAAACTTTAATTCCTCCATTTTCATAATATTTTGACAGATTCTTCCAACTTTAATTTGCTTTCTGTAATGGCAGTATGATTTGCATTATGTCACATAGTTTTACCATAAAAAAGTTAATCTCTAGAGAACTGCTCTGAAATTACACACTACTTTAATAGACATCCCTCAGAATTGAATAAAAATAATTTTCTCATTGTAATCTTATACCGTAATGGTGAGTAAAATCTCACTCTAGACCTGTACTTGAAATCCAGGTTTGAACTTTCTTAAAGAAATTTTGAATGAGATTCCCATTAACAGGTTCTTATTTCTCTCTCTCTCTCTCACACACACACACGTGCGCCCACACACGTGCGCACACACACACATGCGCGTGTGCACACAAAATCATTTACATAAAGGAAATGATCATAACTGCTTTATTTAAAATTTTGGGGAAGTTATGAAAACAAAAAATCACATTGAAGGGTACTTGATTCCTTCAAGTTGCAGTGTACTTATTACTTATTTGTTCAAAACAGCTGTGACATGTGGAAGACAAAGTGACAAGAACAACAATTATGGTGAAACCTGCTTAAGGACAAAACTAATACAGGAATGCTACATTGCAAGTTAATTCATGGTACAAGGACAAGAGAGGAGGAGTCTTTTTTTATGACGGGATTTGACCTTCGCAAAAAAAAAAAAAAAAAAAGAGGAAAAATTCAGTACACCTAACTTACCTTTCATATACAAACAAATCCCATTTATTCTAGGGATCTGTCATGATCTGAATTTTTTCATGATCTGAATTTCCATCTATCAGGGTTTCTTATATTGATATATGAGTGTCCAAGAGCCAAGACAAAGAGTAAGAGGCATGTGGGGGGAAAAGAAAACAAAAATAAGAAGCAGGCTAGAAGAAATATCACGTTGAATCTGATGTTAACAGATATGAAAGGGGATGAAATGGAGTGTGATACCTGGGAAGCCACAAATTCACTAAGGGAAATGAGACCGACATTTAAGGAGATGGGAAACGGGCCTTAAACATAAAAGTTCTTATCCCTACTCTTACCTCACTGTGTAAGTAACCCCAGGCTTCTAGCATACCTAAAACTTGTCTGCTATCTAAGTAAAGATTGTAGCTATTTTCCCCAGGTAGATCATAATTGAGGTTCTTCCTCTGTCTACCAGAAAATCACCATAACCTTGGGTGCAGCAGAATGCTATCTAAGCATAGTGCCACTGTACAACGTAAAAGAGAAGGACTGAAGTCATCTTCCTCCAAATCTGACATAGTCTGGAGCTTCGGAGTGTACAGAAATCCCCCAGCAAGATTCCACTGTTAATTTACTGAAGAGGAGTGACACATTAAACCAAAAAACCAAAACCCATTGCTATCCAGTTGATTCCCACTCATAGCGACCCTACAGGACAGAGCAGAACTGCCCCACAGAGTTTCCAAGGAGCTCCTGGTGGATTCGAACTGCTGACCTTTTGGTTAGCAACCATACGTCTTAATTCCTACGGCATGGCTTGTGTTTCTGAGTTTTAATTTCCAAAATACGAACACCACAGTACTTTATGTAACTATATCTCATCAAGATCCATACATATTTTCCCAATTCATGTTTTTAAATAGTCAACTTCCAATTATCTTCAAAGGATCAGAGGACCTGCAGTTGATTTCCGACAAACCATCCATTTTATTGTTTCTGATATTGTTGCTGACTTTGCTTAATTAAAGTTTATTTCCATAAATAGGATACTTGCTTAAACCAATTCATGATTTTTGGAAGGAAAAGTCCTTTAGAAATAAAAATGATTTCCTTTGCATATATGAACCAGCAAATAGTACTCCTGCATGAATGCTGATAAAAACTGGCTCCCAGAATAAAGAGGGAAGTAGGGATAAAATTGATGAGAGAGCCAAGGTGGAAAAAACAGGCAGTGTTTCCAGCCTCTGTGAGTCAAGTATTAACTGTATGGAGAATTTTCAGGTTGGGGATTATGTCCAATAAACAAAAACCCTTGCCATGACTAATACGAATAATTTTGAAAAACGTTTCATACTTCTCAATAGCATCAAAAACTGAAAAGTAGAACAGGGTGGCTACCTTATCTCCCCATTATTTTGAAAAGCAGAAGTAAAGCCCGTGTACATTGAGGCTCACCCCCCCCAAAAAAAAACATGTGCACACAAGGAACAGTTAGAAATAGAACTAACGATGCATTTTGAGAAAAGGATATACACAGTTCATTACTTGTTTGCTTAAGTCATCAAATTTTAGTAACACACACACTCATGCGCAAGCGCGCACACACACGCTGAACCAAACAAAACTACCGATTGACAAGATGAAACAGGGTGAAGTGGCCCAAGGTTCTTATTCACAGTTGCATAACAGGCTCCTTGAGCTGCAATATGCTTGGCAGCATTAGCAAGAACAGATACTGTGCAAGTTACAAATTTATACAAGACAGTGCCTGATGTTGTCTTCAGCAAACTGGCTAAATGAGAAATTCCGCCCCCCTCCCCATGTCTTTGCCCCTTATGCCCAAATGAATACAGCCACAGTCATGTTATCACTTCTTTTCCAAAGAATACCAATGGGTTACAATCAAGGTTTTTAATAAACCCAACCACTCTGCCACATCAAGGCTATCCATCGGTTACAGACTCAGTCCAGCTCCTTTGCAAACTTCTGAAAATATGAATCTTTCAGTTAATTTAAGAAAAGGCTATTGCTGAAACCAGACTGAATGTTTTCATATGCAATCCTTCATATGCTTTAGTCTTTGACAGCTGGACTACCTATACACTTGGGCAACAAGGACAGGATTTTTCACATTGTCTCACTTTTCTCTTTTATGTTCTCTAGCTATAAGGCAGACTAATTTCAAGAATTTCTAAGGACTTCTCATTTGTGCCATCTTCTTTTTCTTTTTCTAGCAGCATTATTAGAGTCTCTACTTTTAGGATGGAATTCTACTATGGACCAGGGACATGAAGTCACACTGAACATAAACTTAATGTCTTTTCCAGAATTTGACTAAGACATTAAAATGTAGAATAATATAATGCACAGTGAAAATAATTCTATGTAAGATATAATCCCTATCCAAGTTTGAAAATGCGTCTTGTGTTTCATTTAAACATTTTAATGCATTTTTTTATATATTAAGAATACAGTTACATATGCTTACATACAATTCCATAAAAGACTGTTGTCTAACTGTAGCCTTCTCTCTCTGTGAATGTTATACATACAACAGGGACAGAATAACAAGTACTTGTGTGTTATTATCACCAGACATCAGTTTGGTTTAAAAAAATAATAAGTCCCTTTGTTTTGTCTGGTCAATATATTTCTTGCCAAAGGCCAGTCATTTAAGATATTTTAACATTAACCATTGAAACTGATGAAAACTTTTTATTAAATGTAATGACAGCAGTATATACCACTTAAGAAAAGGTTAACAGAGTGTACCCAAATGGCTAATAGGCAGCTGCCAAATTAAACGTAAGAACTATCATAACCATGGCTCATATTCTCAATGTCAAAGACGTATGAAAGTGCATTAGGTTTTCTCTGTGTTTTGGGAAAGTTCCTTTGAGATTGTAGAGGTGATTTCACAGACACTCAGCATGCTTTCAGGTGAAGCTGATCTTTAGCCTACTTTCCGACTTTTCAGAGTTTTTTATTTCCGGGCATGGAGTCTTTTCTTTAAACGTTGGCAGTAGCTGTGTCCCCAACAGAAAGCTCTGTCCTGTGATTACGCCAAGTATCACCTAAAGCCACGGTCCAGGGACTCAGAAGACACCGGTGCATTGGTTTGCAGAGCACGATGCAACTTCCCAGGGAGTCAGGTTAACCACATTTTTCCAGCACATATCTACCCCTCCCCCTCAGACTTGCAGGGCGTGGGCTATACATCGTTTCCCTTTTAGTTAGCCTGGATCTTTCTTTTTGTGCTTTTCAGAGATTTAGAAAATGCAAAGGCAAAAAGCAAAGCATCCTTAATTAAAGCATCCAAGATGATACCTGACCTTTCACTCGTGGTGACCAAATGGTTTCTGCTTATTTCCATCACTGCCATCTATCATCCTTAATTAGCACCTACCCAATAAAACAGCTCACTTCTGAAGTATATTAATTAATGTTTTATGACTTTGGTTCCTATTATTCTAGCTGTACAGCAACAACCATAAAAACCATGGCATTTTCCAGCACAAAGGGGCAGTATACATTATGTGTGATTCATGTAAGGTTCATTAATATTTAAGCTAGTATGGTTTAGAGGAGTGGTCTGGAATAAGCTGTGTGTTCTGACTTCATGCCCTAAGGAGCTGGTTCAACTTTCAGTGCCAGAAGAAAGTCCTGAAAGAGACAAGGAAGTAAAAATTCCTGCTATGGCAATTTCAAAATCATTCATGTTAATAGCGGTAAATCCAAATAATAAAGGAAAACTCTAGGTTTAGATGAAATAGTCTCTTCTATACACTTCCTAACCGTGGTACACAGAAGACATTCCCTTTTGTGATATTTGTGAGTAATGTGGAGGATTGAGAGTCACTTCTCAGTGAACATATAAATAAATGATTTTTAATTATTTCAATGATTTGGTGATGTAGAATGGTATCCATAACATCAGAAAGTTTTTTGTAATATTAACTGATAATTCTTAACTCGGGATTGCCAGGGGTTTAATATTAAAAGATCTTACTAAAGTTACTTATAAAAATTCTAGTACCCTTGGAGATATATATAACAAAGAAAGAAAGCAAAAACAAAAAAATTTAAATTAATAAATCTTCTCAGAAGGAATTTCAAAATGTGTAAAAGAAAATCCTTTGAGAGCCTACCATTTATTTCAGTGTATAATCATAAGGATACAAAGCATTTCAAAAGGTCTGTTCCTGATTGGACCATAAATAAATCCACTGAGGTCATGATAACATACTCTTTGGGATGGATGGATGGATGGATGGATGGATGGATGGATGGATGGATGGATGGATGGATGGATGGATGGATGGGTGGGATGGATGGATGGGTGGGATGGATGGGACGGATGGATGGATGGGTGGGACGGATGGGTGGGTGGGTGGGTGGATGGATGGGAGAAAGGGAGGAGGGGAGGAATTTCTAGCAGAGGAAAAATCACAGCAGTCTGCAAAAGCTCTTTTTAGCCATTGACACTGTTATGGAACTAGCTTTTGCAATTTGTTTTTCTCTCTTGCACACTGCAGTTTAAATCTTTCTCTTGCTCCATTATCAATGAGAAAACAGTTTCCTCTGTCCTCTTAGAGCAGTTTCTGGAAGTATCTTTATTTAAAAGGGTTCATTGGTGAGAAGAAATGAATTGTATAATGTGCACTACCTTTGCAAACTAATCAGCATCTAAATCACACTTATCAAAAATATTAGGAGATACAAAGTATTTCCATTGTTCACATATGGACAGTTAAGGCAAACTGTTCATGCAAAAAGAAAACGTAAAGAACTGAAAACAAATTGGGAGTGGGCAGGGATATTTTAAAAGCTGTGCTTGTATATTCAGTGTTCTATTTTTTATTTAAGAGACTAAAGATAAATACTGTCTGTTTGCCCATAGGTTATAAAAGCAGCAGACCATGATGCTGCAGGCCTCTCTAATCACTAAGAAAAAAGGAAAAATAATAATGGCTTTGCCAGAATAGAAAAAAAAAAAAAAGTATAGAATGAACTTGCTTTCTTCCTGAACTAAAATATGGAAAGCTAAGGATGGTAACTTTTATTGCAGAACTTTTTAAACTCTTAAGTGCATAAAGCCAAGGATTAAGCAAAAAACCAGGTTCATAAAAAAAAAAAATGTATAAATGGTATTTAAAAGACTGCCATAACAAAAGGCATTAACTTACAAACTTTTCTTGTCATAAAACATGAATTTAGCCATGTGCTGGTTATAAGGTTAGCATGAGGTGAGTAACTTTTACAGAAGACAGCAGGTAATGTCACTATGTGTATTTGGTTTCTTTTAATTATAAGAGAAACGTTTTCTTCATGTGGTACTTGGCTCACTTTGCTTTTGGAATTACTTGGTGCTGATTTGAAATTCTTCTCAGAAGCTATCATAACTGTGTACCACCTTTAATGCACTGCACAAAAGACAAAACCTGATAAGGGCCAGGAAATGAGAAAAGAAAGCAGCTCAGTTACAATAAATAGCATGGCAATACGGTGAGTATGAAACTTCTTTAAAAGTAAATATTATTCCACCATACAAAGAGATTATTAAACTGGAAAAAACAAAACTATATACACTAAGCAACAGACATACATTTTAGCAGTGCTCTCTCAATAACTAATACCAGTCACGTACCTTAGAAAGTACAATGAAGACACGCCATGTAACGCTTCATGCTGTCAATTACTACTCAAAACTAGTCGCCCTAGTTTTTCACCCCAATATTTCATTCCGATGTGAGAAGACGCCCTTCTATGCCATCAGGGCTTCTGTTTTCACCATCTATGGTATGCTTTAACTCATAGCTCAATAAACTTTAAACTCCGAAAGCACAAAATCAAAAAAACAAAGAACAAAAAATAACATGGACAAAGACGCTAGCTTGTAGATACAAAATATGCTTCATCATAAAGGGGTGTTCGCAAAATATACTTATTGTTTAAACCAGTGAAAATATGCATAAGATGTTGAACCTGAGTCATAAGCAAGCACAAACAATTGTAGGCAATACTGAGCTTAAATTGGGACTAGCTATTAGTACAATAAAAATTCAGAGAAGGAATTATTTTCCTCAAGTATGGCAGGCTCGCACTCCTGAAGTTTGGCCAACTAATCAACCTTCTATTCAACATATAGCTGTGGCTTCTCTTTTGCCTCAAAGCATCTATTTTTAAAGAAAAACATATTGTAACAAACAAGTAATTCTAACTGAAAATGCAAGGAAGAGCTAGGCGGAAATTAAATTTCTGCTTAACCAGCAAACAGCTCTTGGTTTATATAGACTTCACAATTCTAGGTCCTCAATATTTGCACATAATTATGAATTTTTATAAATGTTTGAGTTTCAAAAGGCCCAAAGCCATCAGGCAAAAGAGAGGACCACAAAACTACTGAGAGCTGCAGCTGATACAGTGATGCCCTTGATTTCCATCCAAAGGCTTAACAAGGAATAAAGAATGCTGCCCTCTATTTCTAAAAATGCCCTTGAAATACAAGGTTTAAAAAATGCTTGCCACACTTAGATGCTTACTTATTCTCTGGCTAATGAATAGATTTCAGATATACAATTACTTCACATGCCTGCATTTCTCAGAAACACAACAAAAAAAATTAGCCACTATCAAAAAATTACATCATAAAATTGGACTTAAATTTTATAGACCCTGTTACAGAAACACAGCAATATTCAGAGGTTTTCTACCTGAGCTTAGATAGAACAGTATCCTCAGCATTCACACCTTAGAGATTAAAAAGGTGAAAAAACACTTGAATGGATTAGGAGATTATTATGGAACAGAAATGCCAATGTATTATTTATCACTTCCAGATATAAAATTAGAAAAAATATTAATGATGTTGGAGAGCATGAAACTTGGGAGATTAGGACATTTATAGTAAATAAATGTCATAGAACGAGAGCAACAACAGTGCTAAAGAATGTACTTTCTGAGTATAACTAGGCATGTGCCTGAGGGTTCCAATGCCTTATTGTAATATTCAAATGGCATGTTCACCATCAGCTCTGGACTGGTAGGGTTATTTCATGTCTTGAAGAGGGTCCACAAGTGTCTACAACTGCTCCATTACCTTTACCTTCTAGGGAAAGTTTTGTTAAGAGCCTTTTAAGTATTATTCCACTACTTGTTTGTTCATAGCTGATTAGGAACTTCAAGAGAAGGCTGAATTGGAAGTCCTACCACAAAAGTGACGTTCCAATCTCCAATACAGTTGTTGTATACACAGTCGGCCCGCCATATCTGTGGGTTCCACACCCACAGATTCAACCAACTGGTGGACAGAAAATATTTGGGAAAAAAAAAAGTTCCAAAAAGCAAAACCTGAATTTGCCACGTGCTGAGCACGACGCTGAATCCAAGCCAATGATGTGATGTGTAAGCATCTCCTGCTGTAGCCTCCCGACTTTTCATAGATCCTCAGTCTCTCTCCAGTACTAGGCGTTTGATCATTGTTTGCCTCATGTCTTGTCATTATTCCCTAAACAATACAGTACTGTGTAACAACTACTTACGTAGCATTTACATTGTATTAGGTATTATAAGTACTCCAGAGATGATTTAAAGTATACCGGAGGATGTGTGCAGGTTATATGCAAACACTATACCATTTTGTATAAGGGACTTGGGCATTAGTGGTATCCATGGGGATCCTGGGACCAATCCCCCGTGGATACTGAGGTACAACTGTACACTGATGTTTCCCCAGTTTACGACCCATATTCTTGCAGCCAAGTGGTATCTTTTGAGTGTGAAATGGCCACTGCCAGTCTCTTGGGCTCAGAGTTACTAGTAGTAAGTTCTATTAGAAAATGGGTTCTTGTTTTTCATCTCTGTATCTTTAGTGTCTTACAAGCATAGAACAGATACTTAAGAAGACAATAGGTACTTATTACACAGATGGTTTCCTCAATCTATATATTTTTTTTTTTCATTTGACATCACCTCGTGTGAATAAATGTAGGTCAATATATATGGTCCTTTTTCCACG
The DNA here is from genome assembly GCF_030014295.1 of Loxodonta africana. NCBI lineage: Eukaryota > Metazoa > Chordata > Mammalia > Proboscidea > Elephantidae > Loxodonta > Loxodonta africana. Next base: position 65,600,388 of record NC_087355.1, read on the forward strand.
TCTGCACAATTATCCATGCTATAGTGTTCCACAGCATATTCCACAAAGTCTATGCTACCATGTGGTGCTTCGGATCTTTTTGCCTCTCTCCTCGCTTCCTTTTTCTAATACAAACAATGCTGCCATGAACATTCACTGCTTGATATTTCTTTTGACTAAATCACTAGAAGTGGATTTCCTAGATTTCTAGCGAGGTATGCAGATTTTTTTTTATGCAGATTTAAAACTCTGCTACAAATGGATCTTCACAAAAACTCTACCAGTTTACGTAAAAAAAAAACAAAAAAAACTCACTTTCCCATACCTATGCAGTGGGGAAAAAACAATTTCATTTCATTCAAATTTATATTCCTTTTATTAATGAAAAAAAATGAGGAGGTTGAAATTCATTTAATATGCTTACTGGCCATCTGCCTTTGTTCTTTTTTGAATTTTAATGATTCCATTTTCTTTCATGATCTCCACTTTGCAGAGAAAAAGTTTTAAATGCCTTGTGAATTAAATCACCAAGACTATAAATATTAACTTACTTCGTAACAACCTCTTCTTTCCACATGCATGTAGACTGGGCAGTCAAATTATCAGCATGAGCCAAGAGGATGTGTCCTATACAATTCTACTTTAAGAAAGTCATTCAGCGAACTTTTACCAAATTTTTTTTTTTTTAATGTATACATGTGCAAGGTACTGGTGTTTGGGCACCAGTGACAAATTAGGCATATTTCCAGACTTAGACGTTTATCTTTTCAAGTAGCACAAGAAAGCATTAAAAAAAAAAAAATTAAGTACAACACTTCACTAGTTAACGGGTTTATTATTTAAGATAATAAATATTCATCAAGTCTACAAATATTCAGTGAGAACTTACTCAAGACTATGAGGGATTCGAAGTGAAATTAATATTGATACTGCCCTCATGAAACGTGCTGTCTAGTGGAGGAGGCCTAACAGGACAGAGATCACTATAATTCAAATGAGAAAATACCAAGTGAGCTGGGAGTCGGAATCAACTCGATGGTAGGGGATTTTGTTTTGGTTTGGTACAGTGAAAAAAAAAATTAAAAATTTACCTTTTCTCTATGAAACAGTATTTATTCTTGATCTAATCCTAGGAATGGGACTGATCAATGCCAGAAAGAAAAACAGACTTGATTTCTTAAAAAATTTGGTCTTTTAATAAATCTTGGACCTAAATATATTCCCTTTTTTATGCATTTCTCACATCACTGACAGCTAAGATCTCTCTCTCTCTCTCTCTCTATATGTATCAGCTGAATGAATGGGTAGCAGAGAAGAGCTCTTATATTAACAAGCAGTAAACTTGTCACAGGAGTCCCTGGGCTGTGCAAACAGTTAACATGCTCGGCTGCTGCCCAAAAGGCTGGATGTCAGAGTCCACCCAAAGGCACTTCAGAAGCAAGGGCTGGCGATGCTGCTTCTGAAAAAGCTGCACTGAAGGCTCTGTGGGGTGCAGTTCTACTCGGGCACACAAGGGGTCGCTATGAGTCGGAATCAACTCAAAGACAACTGGGGAAAACAAAACAGATAAACCCGAAAACTTTTCAGATTTTGATTTTAATAAATAACCGAAGCCCACAAAATAAGCAAGGGAAACCTGTCCTAAACCCCAAAATATGTTTCTTAGAAGATTCTACCCAAACATTTGATCGCAGCACCAGAAAGTCCTTAGAGTAGTGTTATATGTAAAAAGGACTAGGTAACTTTACAGTGCCCAGAGGCTTCCTGGTTTTTCACTCTCAAATGAAGCAGAAACTAGACAGGGTTCCCTGAGAAGGACAGAAGAAAGCAAGGTTCATGGCAATTTAGTTATAAATTTGTATTTGTTTAGTCGGGTTTCACTGCATTTGCTTCAATTTGCTTTATGTATAGGATGCTGTTTAATGCTGTTCAGGGATTTTCTTTTTTGAGACTGAAGATGACTGGGGAAGTCAGACCATCAGTAGCACAAATCCTTATTCCAACATTTAGTAGTATGTGACCTTCAGAAACTCACTTAACCTTTCTGAGCTTTTTTGCCTTATCTATTTTTATAGCTGTTAGGAAGACTAAATAAAATACTATTAAAAAAAAAAAACCCTATACTTTAATGCATTTGAATTATGGTGTTGGTGAAGAATATTGAATATACCATGGACTGCCAGAAGAACGAACAAATCTGTCTTGGAAGAAGTACAGCCAGAGTGCTCCTTAGAAGTAAGGACAGTGAGACTTTGGCTCACTTATTTTGGATGTGTTATCAGGAAGGACCAATCCCTGGAGAAGGACATCACGTTCGGCAAAATATGGGGTCAGTGAAAAAGAGGAAGACCCCCAATGAAATGGACTGACAGGGCTTCGACAATGGGCTCAAACAGCAACAATTGTGAGGATGGCGCAGGACTGGGCGGCACTTCGTTCTGTTTTACTCAGGATGACTGTGAGTCAGAACTGACTCGACAGTCTCCAACAACAATATACACCTTTTAGCCTTCACAGAGAGAACGTATTCAGTTAGTTTATGGTTTGCTATTTGTTGATAATTTTCTTTTCTTATCTGAAAATACCCTGTTGATTATTTTTCAAGTACTAACCGTTTATCACACCAGATAGGACAGAACCACAAAAAGAAAATGTTTGACAAATAACATACACACAGATTTGACTTGGCTGCCCATTTTTAGATCAGAAATTTCAGGTTTTATAAATAGCTCGTCAAAAGGCTGGTTGCCACCAAGAATTAACGAAACTAAGAAGCAAAGTGTGACCTAGCCAAGTACTATTCATCAAACATATGGAGTTTAAATTTCAATTTGTCTTAAAACTTTTTGTGATGCTAGCAAATGAAGCTCAAAACGTGGCTTACCAGTCCCTCATTTAACCCCAAACAATCCTTTGATCTTAACCAACCTCACTATTCCTCTGCAACAATTCCAAAACTGAGTGATTATATTACTTCTTGGCCTTACAAATCACAAGGGTTTAGAATATGCTGGAAGTGAAGTGATATTGTTTCTTAATTCCAACACTAGAGAGCCTCGTCTAACTATACCAGCTCATCAAAAAACTAGGGCATAAAAACTATTATAAGAACTCTATTCGTTCTGAAATCCGAGCAACTACTTTCACTGTTTGAAGAAGCTCCTCTATGCTCATCGCAAATAAAGAGGATAACTATTTGGGGAACAGAGATTGACTATGTTTAGATTAGATACAGTGGAAACCTGGGTAAGTGTATCTGTTGAGAAAGCGATCTCTTTTTTCCCTCTGAGTATTTTTCTAAGATGTTTCAGTATAGCTCAGTTATCAACCTTTTGGTTTAAGGCTTCGATTAAGAAAAATTCTACCAAGCATCGCTTTTGGATAAGGTACTGCCAAGGCACTGTGGAGAATACAGAGATTAAAGACAGTCCTTGGAAAATTTCAGTATGATTAGGGAGAGCGTACACTGACACACATAACAGGATAAAGGGCAAGACACAGCAATGCTTTTCATGTCTTCTAATATGTTAAGGGAGGAGAAAGGAAGGAGAAAATTCTTGACAAAAAGAGGGGCTGGCAGAAGCTGACAAAAGACTGAGTATAATTAAGGGGTTCAGTCAGGACCTCAACCTGTTATATGTCACTGGGTCAGTCCCAAAATCAAGTAATTAAGTTTGCTCTTTGAATAACATCTTCTAATGAAAATTAACCATTCAATGGGGTAAAAACCAAATAATTCCATGTGGTGATAAATATATGTATACTTAAGACATTTACAGTCCCAGTTTGCAATATTTTTGTTACATATGAGATAAGACCTAACTTACATATGCAAAGAGATTCCACTGAATCATAATTGAGAGTGAAGGTCAATATAAGTTTGCCAAATTTTATGAAAATAAATAACTTAATTGCTACAGTTTACAAAGCCGTTTTCCTTGCTTCAGTTACTAAGAATATCTACAATATTTAAAGCAAGAAAAGTATGCATTCAAGTCATGAGCAGTAGCTCCGTCTTATGTTGCAAACATCACACAACTACGAGAGAAATGCCCTCCCCCCATACTTTCAAGTCAAACGGAATAAACACGGCCTTTCAGTGTTCCTTAAACCCCAACAAAGTTTGGGATACATCAAGTTAATAAAAGAAGGAAATCCCTAAGGCAAGGTAACTCCTTTGAATTCTTTTTGGCTCCTTTCATCAAAGATCAAATCAAGAGAGAGAATGAAAACAGCTTCAGTTGACCATCAACATGGTTACAGAAGAAAAGGAAATAATAATATTAACCTCAATACCCAGAATCCATACCGTGTGCACATTTTGGATAAAAGAACCTCACCTTAACTGAAACTCAAATGAATGGAAAGCCATGACAAAAGCTAGAAAGACTATTAATGTAATTTTTCCATATAACTAATATAAAGTGCTCTAATAAGCAGTAGTAATTTGATACTTTCACATGAATATCATTTCACTGTCTTATGCTTTATGTGCCTATATGCTGGTCCTCCATAGCAGACTGTAATCTCTTCAGGATAAAAGGCCAATTTCTTATTCATCCTTCTATTTCCAACACCTGATACAGACTTCAGCACAGAAAAAAGTTTTTATGTCTTTGCTGAATGGATAAACTGATTACTATCAAAATAAACATTATGATCACCACTGTAAAAAAAAAAAAGCTGATACAAAACTAACCATTGGTAATTAGGATGTCCTAAACATTGTTCTAAGTACTTTACATATTGTGTTTTCATTTAATTCTAAGAATCCAATGATAAGAATATAATTACCTCCATTTACAGATGAGATTGAAGCTCAGAGGGGTTAAATAACCTGCCCAAGATCACACAGCTACTAAGGAGCAAAGTCAGTATTTTAATTCTGATCTTTCTGATTATAAAATCTCTGTAGAGACCCACCGTAGGTGAGAGAATAGATATTTTTTTATTACCTACCACCCCTCTTCTGAAATTGTAAACCAGCAGGAGACACAGATACACACCAAGTACTCAAAGTTCTTTTGTGGAAGTGTGTATTTGACTAACACTTGCCTTGTAAAATATATGGGTTTTGTTTACCCTTAATCATTGTAATGTCATAGTTCAGGAGAAAAATGGAACAATCTCATTATTGCTACAGTATGGGATGAGATCATCGTTTAAGTCAAATATTTTAGAATGGTGAAAGTATCTTTTCTCATTAAAATAAACCAGCATCAATGTACCTCAAAACAAGGCAGACTACCTCCAGTTTTTTTTTTTTTTTTAAATTGGAAAATCTAAGCATTCTTCCCATCTTTAACACTTTAAGTCATGTGATACATTCTTACTAGTATAAGCCAAAAACAAGGTTCTGGAAGAGAAAATACAGATGGACACATTATCATAATATGACTAAATTACCTTAACGAAAAGTTTAAATGTTCAACATTTCATATATAGATTTTCAAATTTTAGTCTCATGATACTAACTTGATAGAGGCAAGTCAAATGCAATGTCCCCAAGGGTGGAAGAAATGTGCATAGCATAGAGATGTTAAAGATTTCTCAAATACTGCCCTGCAAGGGGCAAATGAGGACTGGAAATCAGTTTTTTCCAATCCATGACCTGTTCCCTTTCAGTTCTTTAATGTCTTGCTTCATGTGTGGGGTGTATTACCTGCTTGGGGATATAATATAAAGGTTTTTTTTTTTTTTTTTGAGAAAGTCAGCCTCAAGTATAATAAATACACGAATTTATCACTTCTTCCTGGAAATAACACCAACCAAAGTAAGGCCTTATAATGCCATCTTCCCAATTTGGTATTTGGGGAAGATGCTATATTAAGTTTCTGAATTTATCTTATGGCTAAAACATTAGATAAAATTGCTCTTAGCACAGTGTTTGATGTATCCCAAGTGATCTTCCAGAAGTTAGATTGAAGAATGTAATATTTTTCTACCACCAATATTGAAGAATCAGTTGTCTTAAGACATTCTCTTTAGGTTTACCTTTACTTTAGAGATGATGAAATCTGTAATTCCTTGTGGTACACAGACAGATAGCCCTCCAAGAATCCTGGCATACACACACCTTCTCTCTGTTACTCAATAACAGTGATCTAGGTATTGTAAGGAAACCCTGGTGATGTAGTGGTTAAGTGCTACGGCTGCTGACCAAAGGGTCGGCAGTTCAAATCTGCCAGGTGCTCCTTGGAAGCTCTACCGGGCAGTTCTATTCTGTCCTATAGGGTCGCTACGAGTCGGTATCGACTCGACGGCACTGGGTTTGGTTTTTTGTTTTTTAGGTATTGTAAAGGGATTTTGCAGATGTAATTAAGAGGTTGTACTCACCTTGCATTTGTGAAAATTTCCTCTACCAGTATAATATAAAGTATGAGCCATATTGCATTTTGGAAATTACAAATAATTACATAAATTATTTTTAATCATGTTTGCACCTTTCCCTAGACAAATATTTTGCAGAAACTATTGATCATACAAGCAGCTCCAGTGGCTCAGTGGTTGAAGTGTTCAGCTGCTAACCAAAAAGATCAGCAGTTCGAACCCATCAGCCACTCTACGGGAGGAAGATGTGGCAGTCTACTTCCATAAAGATTTACAGCCTTGGAAACTCTATGGGCCAGTTCTACTCTGTCTTACAGGGTCTCTATGAGTCAGAATCAACTCGATGGCAATGGGTTTTTATTGGTCACACAATGACGTTGTGGGAAACAAATGAAACAACCTATAGCTCTTTATCATAACTCTTTTTTTATTGATCTAAAGTAAAAAAATATGGGTTGTTTTCCCAAATTCACAATAAATTAGATATACTTTCTGGTATCTCTTGGGCAAAAAAAAAAAAAAAAATTTTTTTTTTTTTTTTTTTATTAGGCATCGGGACTAATGGTCCTCAATTGGAAAGTAAATGGCAAGTCAACTGGTGGAAATCTCTGTTTTGTTAACCAAGGACGTGTACTAAAATAATAAGTAATATTGTCCTATCACATATTGAGAAACCTTTATAATCCAAGTACAGTCACTGACATCAATTACTATTGCTAAGAGAGTTTGAAAACTATTTCTTTAGGATAAAACCAATAAAAAGTAAAACAGCTCTGTAAGTAGAAATTTGCAAATGCATGTCTCAGTTTTAGGATTAATGAAAATTTGCACTACTGATGTCAGCTTCCATAGCTGATGGAATGACCTAATGACACACATTGAGAAAATATGGTTCACCATGATGAATTTGCTAAAAAAAATAAGAAGTGGTAAAAATGACACACACAAAAAAGAAAACTATTCCCAATGCCCAATTAGAGTCCCTGGTAATATTACTAAAGGATGTGCTTAACCCTTTTGGGACACACTGCTCTCTCAGCAGCAAAAAGACAAAAGTCTCACAGGCCATGATTTCATGTCCAATGCTTAGCTGAGGCAGGCCAAGTGATCACCAATTTATGTATTTTTTGTTTCTCATGAAACATAATAAAAATAATAGCAGTCATGGCTTAATATTTAAATGAAGAAGTACAATTTGAACAGATGAAAGAACCAACGTCTAAACAGTAACTAAGAACAGAAGCGTGAGCTAAACAATCTGAAGCCATATTTAAAAGCAAAATTTCACAGTAGCTAGTGCCTTTTCCTCTCCCAATGCCAGCAGCAAGGGTGCTTAGCTAAAGTAATTCCCTCAAGGCCTTTCACACAGAACATTAAGTTCAGTGGGTTAACCCAGCTACGTGTCGCTGTTTTTTAAAATAGTTACTGCCCTTTTTTTTTATTGCTTTTTTTTGGGGAGGGGGAAGAGTCATGATGATTAATCATATTTAGTCATAACATAAGTAAAAGAACCAATAAACCAGTAATTTTCAAAAGAACTCCACTATAATTTTTTTAGAGACTAAATTTTTCCTTCTCATTCAAGATGACTATGGAGAATTCATAATGAAAGGCAGAAAATATGATATCTAAGGATAAATTAGACACTTCGATAATTCAGAATGAAAATAATCAATTCACAAGTAGTTGAAGCTTATTATGAGGAGGTTACATTATGTATCTTCTAATATTTAGAAAAATGTTCTCGTTAAAAAACTCTATGTATTCTTTTTAGTAGGTCATACCTATTTCATTTTTTTTAATAGTGTCAACATCCTGTCTTCTAGAAGTACAGCTCTAATGATTTTATGCTCCTACCCCATTGTAATGCCATCCACTGTCTACAAAGAAAGGATCTATATGACTTAGCTTGCCCTTCACATCCTGGCCCTGCTCTTGTCCAAAGTCTGATACATACCTGGTTTCAAGTGAATTACATGGCACATCCATTTCACTTAAAAAACAGAAGAGCTATGTGGGAGACTAATGAAATGTTACCATCTTTCCTCACAGTGTATTGGAATGTTATTTTCCTCCTTCGTTTTTGTATGGCCAAGTTGACCATTTGCTCCCATTACACAAAACCCAAACTAAAACTGTGAGAGATTCCTCGTCTTAAACAGCAACAAACTTCTAAGAGGGGGAAAAAAAATCACCTCTGCTTTATAGAAAAGACAAAGAATTCTTCCTGCAGCACTCAATCTTCCCCAATTAAAAAGTTTTATAGCATACTGTTGTCTGACAGCATTTGGTTCAGCAATCACATATTTCTTGGTTTACTAATAAAGAGCTGGGCTTTTAAACATTAATTAAAGAGTGTACATTTCATTTTCATTTATTTGTATCAAAAGAGTGAATTATGGAGCTCTGAGGACACATTATGTTCTAATTTGAAGGCAATGCGTGGCTTTAGGCAGGATGCAAAAAATCGGCCTATGACATTTTGAAGAGGAAGGTAAGTGTTATCAGCAATATACTTCATTACAGTCCCTATTAGCATGAATCCAACATTTTAAGAGACCCTTCAAAGTTAGGAGGAGCCCTAGTGGTGCAGTGGTTAAGCATTTGACTGCTAACCAGAAGTTCAGGGGTTTGAACCCACCAGCTGCTCTGCAGGACAAAAATGTGGCAGTCTGCTTCCTTAAAGATTTACAGCCTTGGAAACCCTATAGGCAGTCCTACTCTCTTAGAGGGTAGCTATGAGTGAGAATGGACTCAAAGGCAGTGGGTTTGGTTTTGGTTTCTTCAAAGTTCTGGCTTTCTGAAACATATTGAAATCATTTTGAAAAAATACTCGAGAAACAAGTCTATACTATTTTACCATTCTTTGATCCATCTTAAAATTATCTTTTTAAATAAGTTGTTTCCTATGCCATACGTCAAGATGTACGGTGCTGGTGTTTTGTGTTCTTCCACCCTCCGCTGAGGAAAAAAAAAAGATGTTACTGGCCCTCCAGTTTCCCTTTTTTACTACATGTGAGTGTAGAAGAAAACAGGAATGAAATAATGTGTGTGGAATTCTGGCTGATGCTATCTCTAGACTTCATTCCATTTTGTTTTGCACTCGTATTTTTATATAGATATCAATGCAAGGCACACACAGGGGTTCTGTCAAACAAACTTTTTATCTTACTAAGATGAGGGGAGTTTACTGGGGCATCGAAAAGTTTTACAGGGTATTCTTCAATGTCTCAATCCTCATAAAATCCAAAAAATATAATTAGCAAGATAGTAAGATAGTAAAATAACTCTTTGCATACCAGTTTTCCCTTAATGTCAAGATAACGTAAAATATCTTTATTATATGAGGATGAAGAGGTATATATAGGTAAGTAAGCCATTATATTTATCAAAATTATCTGCAAAATATAATCCTCACCTTAAAAATCCATATAAAACTTACAACACATACACACATTCACATACATACATGTTTACACACGTAAAAAAAACTTTTTTCCTAATTATTAAAAACTTGGAAATCCAGAGTATAAATTCGTACTTCCAATAGGAGAAGCTGTAAGTTGGTATGATGACCAGCATGTTTCAGTGTTTCCTTTTGTGCCCTTCCCAAGCTGAATGGCTACCATTCTGCTGTTATTCCTTCTTTTTGCCTGATTGTTGATGTTGCCAACATTCACAGGTTGATTTGCCCGAATATTTCCATTGTCCCAGACCACAGCATTAATCTCATGGAATTTGAAACTGTTATTATCTTCTTAAGAATCTTTCCTTTAAGTTAATATCAAGGACTAGTAAAGTTTTTTTCCCCAGAATTTTGGGGGCTGGATTCTTATTTTGTAAATTGGAAAGCAGTTGCTCCTCTATTCTGATTAAATTTCAGAAAGATAACAGCTTTTTGAGTTCAAATCTAGAGGATTCCCATTGTTCTTACAATAAATCTACCATTATCTAAACACACAGAATGAAGTCACAACAAGAACAACAAATAATTACTGCAAAATACATTTTGAATTATAAATTTTTCAGAGAAATTCAATTGCTTACTCAGGATATCAGTTTACGGTAACAGTTCTCTTCACTGCTTCTGAAGTGCTAACAGGGAGACAAGTAAAGTAGATATCCACCCCTCTACAATGTAGTAATTAGACTCTGCCAAAGACAGTTCCCATTTCCCTCTTGTACAGATCTGTAACTCTCTATCCTCAAGGATGAGACCTTTGACCCTCTCCTTTCTCTTTTAGCTGGCCCCATGTAGCTGAAGTTGCCAGATTTTATCTCCAAATAAAAGAGTTATTTGCATTTATTTACACTGGATTTAGATTTCCAAGATATTCCACTGGGAAAAAAAAAAGCTGCCATATGTACAGTCTAGTGGTACATATCATCATTACTCATGGCATCTTGAAGTTCTACCGCTTGTTCTTGTCTTTTGGGCTTTGGCTTGAAGGCAATAATCTTTCCTCATCACAGGGGCTAACAAAAAGACACCATGGGACTCCTGATGGTATAACCTTCCCAGGTGGTGAGAACTCAGTAGCAATGAGGCACTGGAATCACTCTGTAATGGTTAAGCATCAGATGACAAATCAGCCAAACCTATGACAGATTTGGAGCCCTGGTGGCACAGCGGGTAAGAGCTCAGCTGCTAACTGAAATGTTCGCAGTTTGAATCCACCAGCCACTCCTTGGAAACCTGATGGGGTGCCTCTGTTCTGTTCTACAGGGTCTCTATGAGTCAATTGATTCGATGGCAGTAGGTTTGGTTTTTTTGGGGGGGTTTATTACAGGTTTAGAAACTGAGAGTAAATCTAAACACAAACCAGCTAATTCAAATTTTTAGACAAAATAAAATTTGTGGAAAGTGGATATCCTTATCAGTCAATTGGGATTTGGTTGTGTTATGTGATACCAGTTTCATAAATGACATATACCCAGGGCTTGATGATCACGAAGCATTAAGGGCCTTTTAATTTCACATCAGTTCTTTCTTGGCTTCTAATATATGTTAAAAAAAAAAAAAAAAAAAGAATAAAATACTGAGATGAGAAACAGAAAAATCAACAAGGAATAAATACCATTACACGTCCCATTTCATGTTAGTTATCTCAGGGAAGGCACATGAATACACACACATCAATATACACAGGTTAAATTAGGAGCTACTTCACAGGGATTAAGAGTTGTAAAGAAAATACTGATCTTAGGCAGGAAAGGAGTGGCAAGGGTGCTCCCTCTTGGGGACTGCTAAGTGAGAATGTTCATGGATATTTGAGAGGTGATGGGGACAATAACTAGATAAATATTTCTAAAGTGATTTGGAAGGGCAGCTAAGTACTCAATAATAGCCTGAGTTCCAATTTCAGTGAATCTCAACATTTTATGAAAAAGAGGAAGCTGCTGCAGATTTTTAAATACAACAATAGCATTTACTGAGTGCTCACTGTGGACCAGGCACTGTGCTTCGCCATCTATATCATTATTATTTAATTCAATCTACAAAACAACTCTATGAAGTGGGCACTATTAACATTTCATTTTATAGATGAGGAAACTGAGGCTTAGGTAAGAAAATTAATTGGCCCAAGGTCAAAAGATCAGTAAGTGGGAGAAACATGACTTGAATCTAGGTCTCTCTTAAAAGTACATGAACAAAACAGCAAGGTTAAGGGAAAGATGGACAATAAGTGTTTTTGATGGAAAGGAAGGATAAGATATTAAAAAAGGAAGTCTGGTTAAGACTACAAGCACTCTTTGAAGTCAAGAACATGCTTGGCTTCTTGCAAACACTTAAAGATATTTAACAACAGATATGTTGACTGGGCTATTATCGGGTGACGCAGTGGTTAAGAGTTCTGCTGCTAAAGAAAAGGCTGGCAGTTCAAATCCACCAGCGTTCCTGGGAAACCCTATGGGGCAAGTTCTGCTCCGTCCTATAGAGTCACTATGAGTCAGAATCGACTTGACAGCAATGGGTTTGGTTTGAACTATCAGCAGAAGTCTTGGACTTAAAGTATTTTGTCACTTTCTGTTCGAACTTCACAGGTCTTCACTGGCATCACCATAATAAACCACTAGAATCTGTAACTCCCATAAATTCTTCCCAGTTTAAAAAAAATTAAACTTCATTGTATATTACATTATGGTGTATAGTCCAACTTTAAAACATATTGGCAGCTTTTGATCTACATTATTCCACTAAGCATTTAAAATAAGGTGCACTCAACATTTAATGTTATCATCAATCTATACTGTTAGAAAGCATACTGGCACAGATCTTACGACAATTTGATTAGGGCATCTGAAATTCAATTTGTTTTTCTTATGTTTAAACAAAATATAATTTGCAAAGATAAGCTGTAAGTGAGTATATATTACAAAGATAATTAAAGATTTAAATGTATGTATTAGTTTTCACAGAGTGATGTAACAGGGTTATTTTTTCTTATTGGAAAACACTGACTTACGAAGACAACTAAGTTCTGTTGGAAAAAAATGTATTTTATATATTTTCACTAGAATCTGTCAGAGCTCTGAAAAAAAACATATTCGATCATTTCATTAACAAAGCTTGAACTCATGCTGGGGCATCTCATTCTGAAGCACTAGATTTAACAATGGGACTGTGAACTCCAGTGTCCATGGCAACAGTAGCTAATTCTTCTTTCCAATCATGGCGGCGATTCTCTCCCATGGCTTGAATCAGTTACAAAACAAAATACTCTCAAAGACCTTTCTGAGCCAATAGCCTTGCAGCTAATCTGCTAATAGGAAATAATCCGCAGCTAATACACACATTCCAGGGCAGCGTGTGTTTTCTTAATACTTTGTTTCATGGGCCTCTTTCCAAAGAAAGCACAGTAAAGAATAGAAAACAGACATTCATTAAAAATAGTATTACACTACCTGGCCACTATTACCGCCTAAAACTTGCTGCAACTTGCATGGCTCTTAAAGCGTTGGTTAAAAAGCAAGTGGAGAAAAGGCAATGAATGTAGCAACAAAGAGAATGAAAGCAAATCACTTATGCCAAAAGGGTAAAACCAAGTTAAGAGAAGACACCTTTAAAACAACTGATTTTTAGCAAACCTTCAAAGTTAACGAATTTCTTTTTCTTCAGTTGCTACTATTTGCACAATGTGTCATTGGGGTACATGCCAGTTTCAAAAAAAAACAAAACAAAACTCAATCGCCTTGGAAAGCCTTTTTTTTTTTCCTTCCCCTCCACTGTGGAATAAGGGAAATGGTTTAGCATTAAGATTAGTTTTTCACCTCAAGGGTCAAAGTTTAACTTTTTGAGCAACTATAATGACCTAAATCATTCTAATTACTGAGAAGAAGCAATCTTCCCCAAAGTCTGATAAAGTTTTATGAATCAGTTCCCAAAGCTGGATACTGCTTTTTTGTCCAGAGAAAAGATTGGGTATTTTCACTTGAAAGGAAACCCATGAATAATCATAAAGAAAGATGAAATACCTTTTCAACCCACTCGGAGTAGAATTTCCTCCAGCTCAGGGCTGAGGTGGCTTGACACAGCAGTGTATCTGATCCCGGGCTCCAGACCCTGAATTCTACCTGGCTCAAAGACAATGTGACGATTTAAGACTTTATGCTGCAGCTCTTCACTATTCCCTCTAGACACACTCCCCTTGCCCATTTTATAAAAAGGAAGCAAAATGAAATCAACAGAAGTAGAGGAAAAGCAAAGTCTTGAAAGTTAAAGGAATCACCACACCAAAGGGTATCTCCTCATACTCTTTAAATCCGTTTTATAATTCTGGTTGCTATGACAACGTGATGCAACTCTTTATTACCATGACAATCTGACACAACTTTCAAAAAACAGTAAGCACTGTTTTATTCTGTTTTTCAACTGCTCCCAAGGAAACATGCTGTTATTTACATCTGTGATGAAACCTGTACTACAGTATAATAGGGCTTATGTCAGAAAAAGAAAAGCCAAATTATAGTGGAAACTGGAAGAAAAAAAAATATATACATACATAGGTTTAAATTAACCATTTATTGAACTGGATTTTTTCCCCAATTCCTAAGGAATTTGAAATTGGCATCTTTTCCATTTGAAGAACAGTAGCTATTTCTTTACACTAGAAGATGACTATGCACACAAATTAGGACTGGTTTACCTTCCCGGCTACTAACCGTATTCTGTATCACCTGTGAAACTTGGAAGGAAAGTTTTTACGAGCCAAGTCTTTTGCAACCAAAGGGCTATCGGAAAATATATGGAAGGAACCAGAGGATCAGGCTTAACCCAAATAATGGATTTTATTGAGGTAATCACACTGTTCAAACAAACCTCTATAATAGAGTTGGAATTTTTGGGTGACTTCAGCATGGTATTTCTCTAACTATTAAAAAAAGATACCTTCAAATTGGAGGGTATCTGAATTTCCTTGGTCGCCTTCCTGGATGGTCATGTCCATTTGTCACTTTATAGTAAAACAGATGATCTTTTGTCTTAGAGTCAATGTCCCACCAGTGCTCCCCTCAACTGCCCCCCCCCCCCGCTTCTCATGGCTCGTGTAACAAATAAATTTGTTGGGCATCTACAAGGTGCTGAATCCTATGTTGTTTGTAAACATATATTGGTTCTAGTTCAAACAATTATTCTGCAGAAGCTAGGTGTTATTTTTGCTAGGTTGAAAATAAAATAACTACGGAAGTCTAAGTAAAGTAACTCTCAATAGGACCCAGCTACTAACCGGCAAAACCAAGATTTGAACCCACTGCTTTTATCTCCAAAGCCCAAGCTCTTTCCAAGCATAAGTGGCCTTTCTAAAGAAGCATAATTTCCAGTTCTTATATAGTGACAGTAATAGATAAAATCTTTAAATATAACAACTATATATATATATATATATATATATATAACAAAAAACAAAAACAAGCACCTGTTAAATAAAAAAAAAAAAGGGGGGGGGAAGCCTACATCTGGATAAGCTTTCTTTCCTTTGCAAACCTGTATTTTACTACATCAATATCAGTACCATAAATAAATAAATAAATAAATAGCTCTGGGCAAAAAAGAAAGGCTTTAAATATGATTAACATCCTATAGCAACTTTGCCTATTTAAAAAGTTCAAACGCTTTTATTTTTTCATTCTGAAATATAATGGCTATCATTTACTACCAAAGAGTGAAGGGGGAAAAAAAAATCTAGTAAATTAAAATTTGCCGTCAGCAATTTTGCTGGTTAATTCAATTCTTACGGAAAACATAAAAACCAACAACCGAACCCACTGTCATCAAGTCGATTCCAACTCATAGCAACCCTACAGGATAGAGGAGAACTGCCTTATATGGTTTCCAAGGAGTACCTGGTGAATTTGAACTGCTGACCTTTTGGTTAGCAGCCATGGTTCTTAACCACTACGACACCAGGGTTTATGGAAAACATAAGGTACAGTTAATTTCTAAATGTTGTGAAGAATGCTGATTTCATAAAAATAATATAACAATGAATTCTGACTTTTTCAAAGTGATTAGTAGTAGTGCATACAGTGAGTTCTCAATAGTATATGTTGCAGCAGTCAGCAGTTTCTCACATTTGTACCTCAATTTTAGATGAAGATTTTTAGTATCTTCTGTGTGTACCTAAAGTGGATGCTCACTTTATACATACCTCCAACCCCAGGTTTTGCTACTTAAAGTGCTGATGCTAAAAATCACCAAGCATCAATCTCAAAAATACTTTTTGTCTCAAGTAATACTTTTCTGTGTCCAAAGAAAGGGAGAAAAAACTGATGATATAATACTAGAAAATGAAGAATACGGACATCAAGTATTATCTTCACTTTGTTCACAGAACATTTCTCTTTCTGAACATAGTGCCCACCACGTTTCTTCATATGTGCTGTAAAAAAAAAACATCCATTTCCTCCACTCACTTAGGATAACTGCAGCCTATAACAAGTCTAGAGATGGTAGACCACAATGTCCTCAAGTTCCAATTCTTCTGGGAAACTGAAGAAATTTCACAAAAGCTACATAGAGAAAATGATTTAAGGGTAGAGGGTGATTCTACCTGTTGTATTTAGTACCTAGCTTGGTAGCTGAGCAGCTCTTCTCCTGTTTCAAAAAAGAGCAGACCATCTCCTAGCTCAGTTTTTGCCATTATATATGACACTCTTTATTAGTACACAAAAATATCAGAGGATGTAATTATGTTACGTCAATAAGCCCTTATAAAGGGTATCTATTGTAAAAGCTTAGGTTTTAGCTGTGGGCATATACCAACAAGGAGAATCCCTGTGATATTAAAATACTACTTGAATGCAAATGAAATCAATATTTATTGAGTGTTTATAGATGCCATGGACAACACGAGAAAGAGGCATTCTCAAAGCTTTTAAAGAAATAAGAGCCTGGATGAACTCAATCAATATCTGAGCATGTCCCACATACAAAACCTTGGAGGAAATATGAAGATGTTTAAGGGATGGACATTGCCACAATGGAGTGCAGAATCTAGGAAGTGGAAGGTATACACGCAAACACATTTTATTTATTACAATAGATATTAGAGGGATGCAAAGTGGTCTTACAGTATAAATGAGAGAAGAAATAAGACTTTATCAAGAACAGTGTTTTCTACGGTTTTCTCTTTTTCAGTTAATTTTATGATCTCAATCTGAGCAGGAACAAAAAGCATTTAAAGAAAGGCTTTATATTATTGGTGATGATTCAGCATAAAAGAGAGCTAGATTAAATTGAGGATTTTTTATGCACTGGATCCCCAGTGTCTTCCTAGAACAATGTTAGACAGTAATGAATGAGTTTGTTAACTACGTAAAAGTGGAATAAAGAATTCATGACCCCACAGCATGCTTCCATCCCCTGAGCCTAAACTATACTAAAATATTTTAAAGCTGGTGTGAGACAAAGGTTGGTAGACTGCTATGAAAACTGGTAAATTGAATGTGCTTTACTTAATGATTCTTTGTTTTTCCGAAAGTTAAGGCTGTTGTTTGAAAAGAGAATTGATCCAAGATTCAAAGCTATGCTGACTTTCCAGGCCTATTCTCATATAGAATTGTAGTTGAAGATATAGGATGAGAATAAATTCCTCTGTCCAAAATTAAGATAAATGTCAAAAGAATAATATAAAGCCCTTGGGCCAAAACAGATGTAAGGAAACTCAAGCACTAAAATTCATGCCCTTTATTAAAAACAAAACGGACCTTGTCTTTGCTCACATTCTTTTTTGTCTTACTTTACAGTTTCTCAATTCTGAACAGATTAGAGCTATCAAAAGAGAAGTCTGGTAGGAAAGAAGTAGGGAATGCCATCTTACAATACCAGCAAAATAGATGTTGAGGAGGGAGATCAGAAAACCATAAAAGACAGACAAAAAAGCTCAAAAGGCATAAGGGACAGGCACCATTTAGGAGAAGTAAATGGTGTATCCTAGTTGTATTAAAAGTACTGGGTGCAAATGAAGCCCATGATACCAATGTTCATAAAGTCACAAAAGAAATGACAGCTGATTCACTCTCTTCAACTAAGCATACATTTCCTGTACACTTTAGGAACATTTCCAACAAAAACTTTGTTTTAAGTTTTAAGCTTGAGGATTATTTTCATATTTTCGGAAATTCACTTATATAGAACCTAATAAACAGGGAAAACATGATACAATGTAGCCGACGCCATGCATATATACTTGAATCCAGTAGACATGGAGTTTAATGGATTTGAAACAAAAGCTTCATGTTACACAGAGTAAATAAAAAGAATCAAATTTTGCGTGAGAATACTAAAGGAACTTCATGCTTTGCATTTCTTTAAGGCAATGCCCAGGGAGACAGAACCATGACTCAGCATAAAACATGTCTTGTCACTTAAAGAAAACAAATACAACCCCTGATATTAATGAGCTAAACCTGGTTGTTTACAAAAGTTGTAATAAGGGAAACTGCTTCTACCATGAGCAATTACCACCTCTATATGGTAGACTTCAGAACAGATTCCCTAAACTGGACACATTCATTCATCGTTTTAACCCACTTAGTATGATATTACATCTTTTGAAAAGTGACCTGTTGCACTTGAGTCCATTCCAACTCAAAGCAGCCCTATAGGACAGAGTAGATCTGCCCTATTCGGTTTCCAAGGAGCGGCCGGTGGATTCAAACTGCCAACATTTCATTAACAGATGAGCTCTTAACCACTACGTTACCAGCGCTCCTTTGAAAAGTAAAAACAAAACAAACAAAAAACAAACCCAGTGCTGTCGAGTCGATTCCAACTCATAGAGACCCCATAGGACAGAGTAGAACTGCCCCAAAGGAGTGCCTGGCGGATTCGAACTGCCAACCCTTTGAAAAGTAAAGCACCTTTAAATCCGAAAGGACAAAGGTTCTTAGAAATCATATAGTAATATCTTTTGGCATTTCATAATATTCATATACCTCTAGCAGAAGTTGTGATATAATTATTATTATTCCCAATTTTATTTAGTAGAAAAGTAAACTAAAGAATGAATGAAGAACAACTCTGACATGATACCTGCATAGGTTCACAGACAACAGATTTTGTGGTTATTTTCCTAACTTTGTAATTATGTTGATATCTGAGGAAGGGCCATTCATTCAAATGTATTAAATATAATTTATCTGCTAATAAAAATCTTCTTCCTTGTTTATAAAGTTTTAAGACTCTGGTGTAAAAATTCCCATGCAATATAAGGTATTATGCTAACGATATATATGTGCTAACGATGAATCCATATTCCAAGCTTTTTTAGAAAACAAAACAATTTTTGGGTTATTTCCATATGGAAGCTCATTCAAAAAAAGACCTTCCAGGGCCAATATTATTTTGTGTATTAATGTCAGTTTCCTCTTCCCTTCTTTTGTTCTTAGTAGATTCTACTATTAATAGATCACTCTCTTTAGCTGTTGAGGCAAAAATTTTCCACTTTTTTAATCTAATTAAGATTTCAAATTAGCATCTTTTTACAGATCAGGTTTTACTTCTAAACTACAAAAAAAGTCAAAAATAAGGAGAACACAGAAGAAGCCTTAATCAGAACCAAAAGTTAGGGGTGTCTCCTGAAACACACAGTTTTCTTTAGTAATGGAGTCAGTCTGTCTGAAGTGTTTCCATACCATTTCCTTGGGGCAAAAGAAATGCTTTAGTGCTCATGTAGGTTTAAAGCTTTTTAATGAACACAGATTAAAAGAAACTGTTGAATTCATTTGCTTTGTCCAGAGCCATATAACTGATTAGAAAGTATAAAGGTATTTTCGTACAACTGGAAAGAATACTGAGAGCTAGGAAGTAATGTGAAGTTATTTGTGACACTCGGTTATGATGTGTCCTGGGGAAAAATGCTGGATTCATTTTTAAAGTGACTTATACAAGTTCAATGTCCTACTTATGTTATTACAAAACAGCCAAGGTGGGATTTTGTCTAATCAGATTTGTCTCAGTCATCCACTTCCATTATGATGAAAGTAATGAAACACTCAACATGCTATGCTATATCCTCACTGAATTCTGCTAGGATGTTTATGCTGAATAATTTTATATTCAAATAATTTATGAAGACACAGAAATAGTATTTTATAAAACATCACTGCCAATTTATTGTTTGATGTGAACAAGAACAAGGAATGGGCTGTTGATCACTCATCTGAACTGAATATAACCACATGATGAATTTGTTTTTAATGCCAATAGAGTCCAGTCATGGCACACATTCTTGAAAGTGATAGAGAACCCCAAATTTCAAGCATATGAACTCAACATACTCCCATGGGGGTGTATAGATGTTGTTCTAGGTTAATTTCTTTCATTGATCTTTCTCATGGAGTGGAGTAGGGAAGGGGCTAAATGAGTTTCATGGCCGTCCCCCAAATTCCGTAACTCCGTCTCCCCTTGGCTCCAACAACACTCACTCTTTCCTGGTTCATATTAAAGCTCTCTGACCACTTCTTTTCAGAAATGATACTAGAATCTCAAATCATAATCTTCCCTGGAGTTTTTCCTTTTCATTTTATATGCTTTTTCAGCTTGCTTATGTATTTTCTGTTTATTCATTCACTAAACACATAGCTCAGTGGACTGGAACTGTGTTAGGTGGTAGGGATGCTGAAAGAAAAAGGATGATCTTGTCTTCATGGCACATACCAGTTGTGGGAAGATAAATATGCAAATAAAAAATAGATGACATAGTAATAATTGCTATAACCTATGTATCCAGAAACTACAGTGGGGGCTTAGAACTCTGGGAAATCTTATTAAGGCCTACTCTTTCAACTATTACTTAAAAACCCTAAATTCCAAATCTTTATAACCAATACAAAAATACCTCCTGGAGCAATATTCTTACCTAACTATAGTATTAAAGCCTGGATACCCAAACTTGTGAAATTCAAAAGTTCATTAAGAAAAAAACCCACAAAAACCAACTTCATTAGCACTAATTTGCATCCCCCCTCCCATAAAAACAAAATAAAACAACCTGTCCTTCTTATTTCTCTAACTTTGTAAATGGTACAACTTTTCACACTGTTGGGCAGAGCCAAAATAGAAAATCATTTTCCTTTTTATTTCTCACACCTCCTATCTAATCATCTGCCACCACCTCTACATGACTTTAATCTCCTCAATTTTGCTGAAGACTCCTCCCTCAACCCTCCACCCCCGACCGCCGCCCCTATCTCTACTCCCATTGTCTTCGTTCAGGTCTTCAGTGGAATTCTAACTGGTCTTCTCCTACCTAGACACTAGGTGCTCCCCATTCCAGCCCATCTTCCTCATCATTGCTTGCAGAATAAGCCTCTTAAAATGTTCACCTGATCTTGTTTCCTGCTTGAAATTTTTGGTGATTCACTATCAACCAAAGGTTATCAAGTCTACCTTCTTGGCACTACAGAGACAACACTTACTTAACTGTATGGGAAACAAACCCTTTTGGGGGCTTAAAAGTGAGCGAAGAATGGAATTATCTGGAAGAATTATCAGCACACCTTATGATATGCTGCAGATTTGAGCTCAATTTCTCTTGATAGAACAAAACATGGGTGCAAGATCACTGCTATGTCATGATACTCTCCTGAGTTATGTTTTTTTTTCTTAAGGACAGTGATCAAAGATGGAGAAACAATAGCAACAACAAAAAATGGACCCCAGCAGCGTAAAGCAGGTGGCAAAAACCTGGCAGACTTGCTCACTAACAAGCCTTAACCTCAAAACTACAATACTGAAAGGCTTATTACCTCCAGTTATTTCTGGGTTGACAGAAAGAATGAGCATTCCTTTCTTAACTTGGTAATGTTGTAATTTGTACCATCAGCTTATTATTTCATTGAAAATCATGCTTTCCCCTTATTTGGTATCATCATGACTGTGGATGAAAATTACATGCCCTATTATAACAGAAAACAACTTACATACTTGTCCAAGGGCTTGTGTAGAAAGAAGTTCCAAGCGAGTGTTTCATTAGATTCTTTAAGTGAATTCTACATACTGCCCATCCAACCTGCTTAAAGTCCTACGTTTCCTATCTCAGATAAGATAACTTCCTTCTATCTTTTTAGTCCTTCCCCAAACCCACTGACTGACTGCTGGCATCCAACTGGTCACCAAGTCCTGTGGATTCAACTCCACTAAAATGCCCCCACTTCAGAACCTCCTTATGTCTTAGCTATTTTTTTTTTTTTTTTGAAATATATTTTGTCTGTTTACAGCTTGTCTCGTAGGAGGAAGGGTTACAGGATTCAAAATCCAAGGAGCAAGGAAATGAGAATGAGGCACAATGGATTCAGAAACTGTGGAGTGTTTTGAGGACTACTATACACACTACCATGGTCCACAACTCATATTTTACTCTCTCTTTTTAAATCAACTATGGGATAATAAGCGGGTGGGACAAAGTCAGGAGCTGTGACTCATAAAGTTCAGACCATCTCAGAGTACTCAAGGCCTATCTACAATTAGCCCTTACACAATTTTTTATTAATATCATTCACTGCTGTCATGCACACAACCCTATGCCCCGTAGGAAAGAAAGAAATCTGAAAGAAGTGGTAGAATAGGCAGATTCAATATTCTTATTAAGAGAAATAATCTTCCTAGCCTAGGTTACTCAATGTGGTTATAACGTATACTGATAAGCACTGAGTCATTTTCTATGAAATTTTAATCACTTACGGCATATTTAACTCTTAAATCCCCCAAAGCTTCTTGTTTTTGAAAATACATAACTACCAATAACAAATTTAGTCTGCAATTAGCTAGTTAAAATAGATTTAGATTGCACATGAACTATAACTGAAATGAACTAAACATGAAGACTTGTATTCAGGTATAAGAAAAGCTTTGACTGTAAAATCACCACAGAATAATGTTTTCTTCAAAGATACAGCAGCTGTGCGGAGGCCTTTGGTTGGCATTTTTATAAAGTGTGGGCTATATGCATTCATATTCATGTGGAGAATCACATCACCTGTCATTCTGGCAAAAACCTCTCTGACCATATCAAAGATCGCATCTAAACAAACATCAAATAAAAGGCAGTCCTCTACAGGGCATCTGTAAAACGCTCCCATGATTATCGTCATTATCAATTAGCATTTACAGATGATTTCAACGTAAGAATTACACCAAATTAACCAGTGTGCCATGTACAAAAATGACAAATAAAGAAGTGTCTCATGAAATATAAAACTGTCCACACCATGTGTGAAATATAACGAAAACCATGTTCGAGCACGGTTGCTGTTAACATGGTTTCACTTATAGTATAGACAAGGCAGTAAATTATCACACATTCCAGTAACAGGACTTGGCTGCACTTTGAAATCTTGGTGGTAATATTTTTAATATGCAACAATTCTTACCTGAGGCGAGTCATAAGAGACAGGAAAACACATGTGTGCTGAAACTGTTTTAATGTGTGAGACAACCTCACGCTTCACCATTTTTCCGAAATGTCAGTTGCATGTGGCACCTTGAGAGTTTAGCTTTTGTTGTAGGTTTTAGACGTGATTGTTTTATTTAATAGTCTGAAATGACAAAGACTTTGACCTACTCATTTCTACCTACACATACGAACATTGGTTTCTAAAACTTTCTCCTAATCCTTTTAATTTTTACAATAACTGCCAACCAAAAGAATGCAACTGGTTCCAAGTTTTTTGTCACAATGCTTGCAAAGTGATCTCGTAAGGTTACCTGGCAAAAATCCATGCACTTATTGTTTATCAAAGTTAGCTCTTAAACTTTCTGGAGGCAGTTTGAAAGATTTTGAAAAATTAGGACTTACAGACCGAATGCCTGTTTAGACTTTTAAAAGTTTCCTGATAGAAATACATGTGTATTTATGGGTCTGAACATACTTTTCTCTGAAAGTTATATTTCTTAATTTGGAAATTTAGATATAAGGTGGAAAAGTGTAAACTTTGAAAGTACAATGCCTCTGAAAATCTGTCAAAAATAAACTACAACTTGAAAATGTATTTTAGAAAATTAAACATTTGGTTAACAATTTTTCTTGAGGAGTCAAAACAATTTTGGTTTTTCAGTGACCATCGTTCATCTGGTTAATCAACTACAAAGATTTATAAGATGCCACTTATAGCTTTCTGAAAAATTTACTGGCCAAGTATTCAAAAGGAAAGATGAAGAAAAGAATGCCATAAATGATGTTAATTTTTCTAAATGGCCAGAAAGTAAAATCTGAAGATCTTGAAAGATTTTTTCCCTGAAGAAATATTTTTTTAAATTATAATTTACAAATTTACAGAAACAAATGTAAAAAAGGAGGTAGGCAGCTTTTCAAATACCGGTTATCAAGAGGTCCATCAAATTAAATTCTGAGATGACAAAAAGTACAGTTTTGTAATTCACTGTCAGATATAGCTAAGAATTTAAAGTTATCCCTAAAACTGATTTTATGAATCAAACTGGTCATTTTTTCTCTTCTACGGTTAAGGAGAAATCAAATAGTCTTAACAGAGCTCATATCTTTCATCATTATAAAAAGAAATATTTAGGGACCTGTCTTGCTATTGTTACTATTATATTGTCTGGTACATTATATATAAAGCATTGAGAGGCTTTGTTCAAATAACTCCTATTTAATAGTAGAGGAAGAATTAAATATTGATTTAGGTATATAACTAAATAAGATTACTTAAATTCAAAGTAAATGGGGTCTGTATCTTTAAAACTGTTCTGGCAGCAATAAACAACTTTTAAAAGTCCATTTCGATAATCACAGTTGTTTATTTTCTTCAAATACCTACTATCAATCCAGCATAGGTAATTTCATTTGTACCTACAAATTTAGAAGTGAGACACATTTGTAAAATGTTTACAATCTACATTTGCCCTGTTTTAAAATCTCTATTTTTCCTTCACGATTATGCAAAGCACAAAAGCAAGATGGTATTTGGTCATTTTATGGGTTTGATCTCTCCTGTCGTAAATGTAAAGCGTGAGGAGAAACCAGAAAGGTCAATGGTCTAATTCAGTTTCAGTTTTTAAAATTAAAAAAAAAAAAGAAAAGGGAATGATTCAGGTTAAAAATAAAGATGGCTTAGTTTTCTCTCTCTTCCAGTAAGTAGCAGAAACTTAAGCTGAAAACCCATAGAAGCTGTGCTCATTTCTATTCAGAAAGAACTGTTCTACTGTCTGTCTGCAAATAAATCTCCTCGGTAAATAGCTCCAAGGTTGAGCTAAAGAATATTGTATGGATCAAAGAATTCATGTCTTCCTGTGTAAAGTGAACAGGCCGCAAGCTCACTTGTTTGTCTAAAACAATTAGAGCTCGTATGAAAAGGAGGGGGCTGGGACAAATAAGTTACAGCTGATTTTACTCTGCAAAATATTTAAGGGGGGTTTCAAATTAATAACCGTCCAGGGCCCCCAAACAGCCTAATCTTTGTCAATTGGTGCCAAATTATGCAAGGTGCTGCCAATTCTGGTTGTCTAACAAATCAGGACCAGTGTACGTTACTCCTCGGCTGGCTGAGGTCTGATTGATTCTGGTCATTATATGAGCTGATCTCATTTTCACACATGGAATCAATATGTGAGCCAGATGTTCATTTACAGAGAAGCCCTGAAACGACTCATCTACACGCAACTTTATCCTGGACCACAGAGCACCACAGACCCATCGCCTCTCCTCACCCATACAAAGCTTCACACAGTACCAAATCTATAAAACATTCTGCTGATATTACTGTCAGCTGAACGACTTTTACAGTACCATATAAAGTTGACAGATAATACATGCCAGTCCTAATTTGAGATAGACCTTTTCTTTTGGGATCTCAACCACTGAACAAGCAAACAGATTGAGAAATAACATTTATTACAACACATAAATCATTTTCTTACAACTACAATAGGTCTGGCCTGAGGGTGAAGCTTCCGCATAGGCTATGATTCCTAATACTCTGCTTCGGTTATTAACTTGCACTGTCATTCCACCACTGATGTGCACACAAGAGCCGATCTAGCTTTTCAGGAGCAAGTTCTTGTCACAGTAATGCCTGAACTCTGTGCCTTGAAATTCATGCTCATTTTTGCCTTTTTGAAATAAAAAAAAAAAGCAAAACATTAGTTTTCTTGAACAGTAATACCATCTTAGCATGTTTATTTTATTAGACAAATTTGCCTCGTATTTTGTTTTATATGGAAATTTTGCACGGTTGAAAATTGGAACTCAACCTGAGTTTGCTAAGAAGGAAAATAAAGTAGTTGTCATTTTGAAGACAAACAAGTCATATCATGTATCACAAATACGATGGATCAATGCAGATGGCATGAACTCCCTTTTATAGAAAAAAATAATGTCATATTGAAGATTACACATGGTAGAATATTAATAGAGAATCATTGTGCACACCTTAAAGAACTCTGCAAACCCTCGCGGCATAGTGGTTAAGTGCTACAGCTGCTAACCAAAAGGTCGGCAGCTGGAATCCACCAGGTGCTCCTCGGAAACTACGGGGCAGTTCTACTCTGTCCTATAGGGTCCGCTATGAGTTGGAATCGACTCAACGGCAGTGGGTTTGGTTTGGTTTTCTAAAAGAGTTCTCGCCTTCTTTCTCAAGCTGATCGAAATAGAAATTCTCTACGTCTCCTGAAAAATACTGACTTGGTACTATCCTCAACTGATGAATCTAATGCATACTTCACAAGATAGCCAATTTCTCTAAAGATTTTCCAATAAATACCAATTTGAAAATACGTGGGTTAACTAAGATGGTGAACCCATATTTTGTATCCATCTGTTTTTCTGTGATTCCTCAACCAGCCTGGCCTCAGTGAAGTTTTCTAAATTGCATTTAGCCCAGCCCAATCCTGCCTGAAGATGTCTGTTTTTCATCAGGTAACGACCATTACATTTGGCTGCATTTCCTTCTAAATCTTGTTGAATGGCATAAGAAACAGAAGCTAGAAAAATCTTTCTTGTAACTCTGCTATGGTTTCTGAACCTAGACCTTTCTGCAGGGATCTAGAAATTTGGCTCACTACTGCAGAACCCTGAAGCCAGATCCATTTGTGAACCAGGTCCAATTGCTCCAACCTTCGACCTCCGCTCCTGGGATACTTACGGTATCATTTAGTTTACCCTGGAAAGAACTGGTTACTGGCCATTTACCAAAAGTTTTGAATTGTGACTTTATGTTCGTGCAGATTTTAGGGCTTTGTCCTTCCTTCTCCAGAATTAAATAAAAATATTGGCCAATCAAATGCTCTCCCTCAAATCTAAAAATTCCTCTTGACAGCTCTTTACACTGAGGTAAAATACTGGTGTATTAAATACTAGTAATAAATGTTTCAGTCATTTTTTTCCCCATATGACAACATCTAAGCAAAGTAATGATATGAATCTTTGTGATGTTTTCCCTAAAGTGAAATTCTCATTATTTCAGCTAAGAATTATCCTTAAGGGGGTGGAGGCGTTCCTAACAGAGCAGGGCCTGTTCAGATGATCAACTAATCTATCCAAGATCACAAGCTCCTAGATGAGAGGTGACGACTTAGACTTCCATTTATTCATTCAATTATCATTTACAGAGCACCCATTAGGTGCTAGGCAAGAAGTTAAGGCACTAGGATGCAGAGACAAGTAACACATAAATACCTGTCTATCAAGGAATTTGTTACCTAGTATGGAGAAGGGCTTAATAAATACCACAGAACCTAGCCTTGTAGGTGGCAATCAGCAGGTGAATTATGTTAGTAAGGCCAAATACTAAATGAAAAAAAAATCCTTTTTTTTAGTGTTGTCAATTTCCTGTCACTCACAATATAGTAAACAGTTCCTTCCTAAAGCTAATTAAAGTTCTTGTCATAGCAAAGTTTAAAAATATGTAAACTAGGAAAATATATATACTATCCAAAAACCAAAACCCATTGCTGTCGAGTCAATTCTGACTCATAGAGACCCTACAGGACAGAGCAGAACTGCCTCATAAGATTTCTGAGGAGTGGCTGGTGGATTCGAACTGCTGACCTTTTCCTAAGCAGCGAAGCTCTTAACCACTGCACCACCAGGGCTCCGAAAACATATACTAGAAAAGTTTAAAAGGAGCTGATCAATTTTGGAAAGTTACAGAAAGCAAACAAAAAACTGTATGAATAGAGCTCAACCTGAGGGATTCTTCATTCTTTACATTTTCTCTTACTCAATTTCCAGTGCCTCATAGAGTCTGCATCCACCAGGTGCTCCTTGGAAACTACTATGTCCTATAGGGTCGCTATGAGTTGGAATCGACTCAGTGGCAATGGGGTTTCGTTTTTCGTTCATGGAATCTTGGGAATTCTCCATCCATCCATTTTGTATGCTTACCTTTGTCTCTAAGGCCATGACCACCATCCTACTGTCCCGCAAGTGGTTTTACTTTATTTTAAAGGTACTTGGTGTCCCAACAGGTTTCCAAGGGTCCTTCTCCCTTCCCCTAATATTGCTATAGGGTTAATCTGCTTGAAATATTACTCTCATTCGAAAACATCCAGGGCTCTTCCCTGACTAATAAGTAAAGTTCAATCTCTTCAGCTTTGTATGCAAGATTTCTACCTCCCAGTCTTCAACTCTATTCTCTTCAGGGAACTATCTCCTCGATCCAAACTTGACTTGGTGGATCCTCCTCCAGCTTCCACATTGTTCTCAGTCCATTCCTCTTATCTTAGTTGTGCCCATCCTTCAAAGCTCAATTCAGTCACATGTCCTCATCCATATTCTGAGTAACAGTAAGCCAGCCCTACTTTGCCATACCTCTTGATTTTTTTATTTTAAGAAAAATTGCATCTATATAGCTATATAAACACATACACCAGACTTGGTTTGCAATGGACTCATCCATTATGATACATTTTTCAGTGGCCAAAAAGGACACTTTCAGAGCTCTTAAAAATATGCAGACGCTGAACTGATTGATCACTCAAGCCAGAGCTCAGGTCACCCTTCTATATGTCAGACTTTACTCCAAAAAACATTAATCTGTTCTTCCTTAATTCATAAATTTTAAACCTTAGGTCCTCAAAAGAGAATGTTTAACTTCTAACAATGACACCGTTCCTCAACTGTCAACTTCTTATCAAAAGAAACTTTTAATAGGATTGAAAATCTTTTGTGCAGTCATGAACTGTTTGACATTCACAATACGTTCTGTGAAATAGGACATTATGGGATTCGGATATTGTGCAAAAACCATATTATACACAGCCAGTCCCTGGGTTATGAATGCATTCCATTCCTAAGTCTATCTTCAAGTCAAATTTATTTATAAGAACGGTTAGGTACAATTCATATCTCATGTCAGTGAGTCAAATGTTTGTCTTAGTATACAGTATATAGTGTTCTTTTCTATGCATAAAAACATTAAACACTTCTGGATACACTAAAATATCTTTGACATAACAAAACAGTAATAATAATCTTTTGATGTGTGTTGTTGTTATAAACTATTTTATGTACCTCAAATTTTTAATAGGCTTTATAGGGATTTGTGATGGTTAAGATTGTGTGTCAACTTAGCTGGGCCATGATTCTGAGTGTTTTGGCAATTGAATAACGTTGTGATCATTGCTGATCACCCCCACGCTGGAATCTGCTGAGTGGTACTGGTGGGGGTGGGGGGTGCGGGGGTGGAGCCTGTGGCTGCTCACTGCCCCCTTAGCCTTCATCTCTCTGCCCTCCGCGGCCTACTTTCTTCCTGCTCACCTGGCCAAGGCTTTTGGCTTGTTATGGATCCAGCAGCTGCCTCTTGTCTGACCTCCAGCTCTTGGGACTTGAGCTGGCAGTTTAACTGTCAGTCTTGGGATTCGTCAATCTTCACAGCCTGTGAGCAAGAGTCCTACTCCCCGACCTACCGATCTTAGGTTCGCCAGCACCTGCAGCTATGTGAATCAGGAGAAACCTTGGCATCTTGCCTGCTGACCTTGGGATTCCTCAACCTTCACAGCCTGGGAGCGGGAGCCCTCCTCCCCGGCCTGCCGACCTTGGGATCACCAGTTCTGTGGCTCCATGAATTGGGAGAGGCCTCTATCCTGATCCATGGACTTGGGATGTTTGAACCTCTACAATTGTGGGAGCTGTTTCCTTGATATAAATCTCTCTACATATGTAGTTATTCACCTTACTGGTTTTGCTTCTCTAGAGAATCCAGCCTAAGACACTGTTAGTTTGTAACATTGGGTTGTATGTAAATCGAATGTATATCCAATCAGACATTGCCTGAATGTACTTTACGCAAAGCATGACTGTACTGAGTCATGCTTCAGCTCTGACCTCAGCTTTTCCCAATTTCACATATTGAAAATAAGCTCCTTCTTACACAGCTTAACAAGTCAATTCAGAATTCAACACAGACATCACATTGCCTTATTTATCAATATTAGATAATTCCTCTTGCCATATTAAAGCATTTTGAGAAAAGCTATCTATCCTTTATCTCCATTTTGAATGTCGAGGTTATCAGAATTAGTTCTAGACCCAGATGTTAGAAAGTCTCATTTGATTGAAGAAATTAATGTAAAGAATTTTAAGGATATAGGCAAGCAACATTTCACCACTAATTCATGCAGCTGTCTCAAGGACGAAATATTAGTACAGTCATATGCTGCATAATTTCCATTTGGGCCGCATATGACCACATATACGTCCATGGTCCCAACCCCCATAAAACCTATTCCATTAAAAATTGGAGGTACATACAATGGTTTGTAATAACAAATGGGCGCTGCTTTGTGATGTGCATCAAAACATTATTATTATTATTACTGTACTATTACACTAAAGATGTTTTAGTGCATCTGGCAATGTTTAATGTTTTTATGCATAGAAAAAGGTATGCTATATATTACATACTAAGACAAATATTTGACTAATTGATGTTAAAGACGAACCATACCTATTACGACTCATGCACAAATTCGACTTACAGACAGACTTAGGAATGGAACTCATTTGTAATCTGGGGACTGCCTGTATAAAATATGGTGTCTATGCAACATCCAAATCACATAACATCCTATTTTTCAGAATGTATCGTGGACGTTAAGTAATGCATGACTATTTAATAGCAGTTTCTTTTTTTTCCAATAAAGTTGTGTTTCACCAAGCTCTTTGATCTTACTTTCAGTGCGCTTCTGCCAGAAAGTATACATATTAAAAATCTGAAATCATATCTTCTGTCAAATCTGAAATCATTGTTCCAGAGGGAAGGAGCTACAGACAGTTACCAAGATTCAAGAACATCTGTCTTTTCCGATGTGGATTACCTGCTGGAACAAAATTTAGTAGATGTCTGTATCTTCTACATTACTAAATTTTCATATTGCTAAAATTCTCTTCTATCAAATTTTGTTAAAAATAAATATATATTGCTGCTTGGGAAACTTTCTCAGGGGACAATATATTCAAAATGTATGCATGCATTTTATTGGCTTTTCTTCTGTAGTAATCTTTGGATTTTGGTTTGCCTCACACAAAAGTGATCAACCCCCTTGCTGCCATCTACCTTGTTCATTACTCTTCCCAGCATTGTACTTTCTCTGTGCCCAAAGCTTCATCCATTTCCTATCTTTCCCTTATTCTTCAACCTAAAATCTCAAATGCAATAACGTACCATATAAGTTATCACTTCACAAGTGAGACTTTGGCCTGGAGTTGGGAGCAAAGACTCTATATATCCCGGGTTTCTACAAAGGAAATTGCCCCTTTGGTTTACGTGAACAAAAGTAAGAGGACAATGATTTTTAAAGGGGATTTTTTTACACGTCCAAGATACACAGCAATGATCAATTCAACCACAACAAACCTAACTTCCAGAATGACTCTAAAACCACCCTTAGCAGTTAAAACACAAGTTATGTTTAATTAACAAGCTGAATGATATCAAAGAAACGGATAAGACAAAGGCTTATATCAACCATACTTGGTAGAGGACAAACGTACTTTAAAATTTAAAAATATTTTATCACATTCAAAATTTAACATAAACAAATATACACGTTAACAAAAGTCTGTCCTTTGGAAATAAATCATATCATGCCATTGTTGTCACCCCTAAATAATAAAAAGTTACCTTCATTCTCAAGAAGTGGTAAGTTTGTGGCCCTCACTAAGAGTGTGTAAAAATTTCCATTTAAATTTTTCTATTTTCAGGGGTTTATAAAAGCTATAAAAATTCTCTCCAAGCTTAAACTTGGCAAACAAGAACTCAGCATGAGGACATTTTTTAAAAAGCCTAAATTTAAAAGCAGTATGTTCATGTACTTTTTAAGCACTAGGAGGACAAAAAAGGAGAGAATTTTTGAGGTTTTAGCTGCCTTTTTTAAAAAATTTGCATTCCTCCGAAAATTGTTTTTAAAAATGAAAATCTACAGACTATAAATCCAAACTTTGGCCCTGTGTCTTCATGAATTTGATATAAATTAACATAATAAAAAATGAACCCTAGCATGAAGGAAGGAAATTCATTGTTCTCAAAAGACCGTTTCCAGAAATAACTATATCGTCCTTCCCTCCAATATGGATATGAAATAGAAAATCATGCATCACTTTTTTTTTTTTTTTAGCTGAAAAAGCTATTTTCATGAGTAAAAAATTTCAGTGAATCACCGTCATATTTTTGGTAAGAGAGTACTATATTTTCTATCACTGCCTCTCACCTGAAACTCCTATGTATACGAACATTTTGTTTGTTTGGTATTACCTATTATGAGTCTTAGATTTTGTACAAAATTTAGCTCCCTTATGTTTTGTCTGCCCATATGTTAAATTCCATAAACACATGGTAAAGTTATTGTATAAATGCCTACAAAAATATGATACATCTTAAACGTACATTGTAATAAGACAGGTACACTATCACATCAAACATATCTCAGTATACATGTAAACTGTAATTAATGTTCCATCTCCAAATATATCTAACTACCCTGTCCCAAATATTGCTTCAGGAATGGGAATGACACAAAAAATGACTAAAGCATGACTTCTGTTTTCAAGATGCCAATAATCTAGCTGTAGGTCTAAACATCATACAAACACTTGTATCTATATCCTCTTATACAAAGCCCCTATAAAAACATTTTCAGAAATAATGATCTCTCTTGGCCTATTATGGAAACCCTGGTGGCATAGTGGTTAAGTGCTATGGCTGCTAACCAAAGGGTCGGCAGTTCAAATCTGCCAGGCGCTCCTTGGAAACTCTATAGGGCAGCTCTACTGTATCCTATAGGGTCGCTATGAGTCAGAATCAGCTCAACGGCACTGGGTTTTTTGGTCTTGGCCTACTCTCTTTCTTCCATTCTTTTGGGAATATCTGAAATGTAAAAACCTTTTCACACGCCACTCCACATTGTTGGTACCACATTCTGTAGACTGGACCACAGCAGATCTGTCCTTAGCTCCCACCTCATGGGCTGGCTGGTTGGCTTGGTCTCTCTCTGGTAATCTAAGCCCTAAAGTGTGCCCCAAAATGCACTGTTGACACCGTTATGCTTTCACTCTAAAAGTATAGTCTTGATTGCTTGATTACTGCACAGCTACCACTTATCTCCTACTTGTATTAGAAACTGGTAGAAAATAAATGCTATGAGTAATTAAACTAGATAGATCAGTATCTGAAGAACATCAGTAAAAGGAAGAGGTGAATATGTTAAATATAAATCAAAAGCAAAAATATATTTGATGTAAAAATCAAACAAAATCAGAGTGAAAATGTTATCTTTACTGTGTCAAGGATCTTCATGGAAAATATGGGAGTTGGTATAACAAGAGTACTTAAAATCTGCTTTCATTTAAAGCTAAATCCCTTCTCCTTTCTCTCCAACTCCCTGATCTATTCCTAAGATGTCCCTATTGTTAATAGTTTTTTCTGTATAATATGTTATTTTAAAATTTTGCTAATATTATTAATTGAACAACTAAACTTTACATATTAAAGACATTTTGTGCAATGGTTCTCATTTACTATATTGATATTATTTCTCATTAGTACAAGTTATAGTTAAATTTTGCAATGTACTACTGAAGGACAGAATTCCAAATATATTCCACTTCAACCTTTCAAACAAATTGAAGACATGCAAAAAGAAGTTCAATAACTAAGATTACTCTCAGGATAGGATAGGAAATGACTGCGGCTCCAAGCTGTCATTAATACTCTCATGTTCAAATCCATGAATGATTTCTACCATCACAAGAGCTTTACAGTGCCATGTGTCAATTCCAATTTGAGAAAAACAGGATGCATTTTGATGGTTGTTTTTTCATGTGTTTCCTGTATGACAAAGACTATTAGAGCCTAAGGCTAGAAGAGAACCTCCAGAAATGATGAAATACATGCTTGAGACGGTATATGAGGAAAATTTGTTGGAAACTCTAAGGAAATTAAGTAACTCTTCCAGGACTACAGAGTAAGCTGGAGAGAGTCATAGAATCCAAAGACACATCTTCAGTCCCTAGCACTCTTTTCACTATTCTGTGTCATCTGAAGGTCACTAAGATCTTGATGTTGTCACACCTGTGAGAGCCATCCGGTGGATGCAAAATGGATTTGCTTTTCTCAAAAACTAAGCTCCTCTTTGGGAGTCATTATTGAAATAGATTTAAAAACTTGATGCAGTGACATTAACAAGTATAGATTAAAAGATAGAATTAGCTCACCATTTTACATGGAAATAATTTAAGATTACCCTAATCGATGTATTTGCCATGAAGTATAAACGGAATTAAATTCCAAGTACCTCTTTTTCCTATGACTTTAAATGTAATAGGTTTGGCACGTAGTGTTATTACAACAGATAGATCAACATCTTTTTTTAGGCAATTTAAATAAATCAGGATATAGTGAATCCATAAAGAAGCTAACATTTCCTAAATAGATGACAATTTCACACTGGTAGTGTTAAAATCATATCTTTCATAATTATAAGAAGTTATGTTCTAAATGTTCTTATATTTTTATCCTTCAATGAAGAACTAGTTTTGAGTGACAAGCAAATGTCAAAGGTCACATGTGTCAAGAGAGGATTATTCTTTCATTGAACATTTGTACGGGGGAATGTTTGTTCTGTACTAATAGCAGGACCAAGAAGACGAAAAACAGAGCAGCTACCTCACCTTTGACTATGCTTTAAAAATATTTTAATAAAGTAATAAAAAAGGATGTACATACCTGTGCCCATACAAGCTGTAATTATCATGTAAAATATTAAATTCTATCTTTACCACTCACTAAATATTTGTTAGTAAAAAAATCCATCGTAGAGAAAAAAATCAATTTGAGTTCTGAGACTATTATCTTCTTTAAACTCCATTTCCTTTGACTCCCTGAAAACATTTCAACATTTTCCCAATAATAATGTGTAGGACAATTTAGCTATCACCCTTGAAAATATTAATCATTAACCTTATTATACTAGAGCACATAATTAAAAGTTACCATATATGCCACTGTTCTTTAGACTCTATAGTGATCTTCACTAAGTCCTTCACAAAACTGAAGATAAAAAAGGAAAAAAAGAGAAGAAACCAAAGAAGCAAAATAAATGCTTTTTATTTTAAGTATGTTAATAAAGTTATATCAAGGTAAATTTTGAAGAGAATTATGACAGTAGGCCATTAAAAAAATCTGATTACAGGATGAATTAATTTTGCCATTGGTGTTGAAATTATTTAAGCTTTAAACTTGAGTCAGCTTAACTCCAAAGCCTGTGCTCTTCACCATAACAAAGAACTGCCTCATTGGTTGTTGAATGGTTGGGCATTTTCATTCTGGGTTGAGTGGGTTTGTTTCAGAACCATTTTTGTGCTCATTCTGATTTTACTCCTTAGTACAACTTGGATAATACCACAATAAACCTGTATGCAAGCGAATCATCCGGTTAGCTGCCCTGGTGTAGGAAAGGGTCCCATGCACGCTCCTATATCTACTGTGCTGACTCACTAGGTGTGAGGACAGGAAGATGTAGGGCCAGAGGAAACATCCCAATGTGAAAGTTTCCTACAGCGCTCAGCACTAGAAATTTATTGGTAGTAGAGGAGAAACAAAGGTTGAAATGCATAGAGCCAGAATGTGAAAAACGGATCAAAATCTCACAATTGATTTCTGGGTGGGGGGGACTCGATGGAGGTTTTACCAAATTTAAAGATAAATTTAAAAATTTACACGACATTACCAAGATCAATTGAGTTATGAAGCTAAATGAAACTTTCCTATGATGCCAATAATAAAAACCAATTTTTGATTAACCAGGCTAGAGCAAAAATTGTTCTCTCTCTAAAAAATATTACATAATTCTTGTCATATGATAAGATGATCAAGGAGGATGGAGAAAAAAGATTACAGAGGTGGTCAGGAATATAATTAACACAAATATGTTATTTTTCTGGATTTTCCTGATGGTTACGATTATTTGTGTTACCTTCCTCAATTCTGTGATTTTTCTGTGATTTCTTTTCTCATTTTGAACAAATATGCATTTTTAATTTAATTGTGTACCCCTAATTTTGAATTATGTTTCTTAAAGGGGGCCCTCCAAATTTTTTTAAGTTTTTGGCTCCAGAAAAGGTCTCTCCCTTTTGGATGCTAATCTAAATGGAGGAAATCATTAGGGTCAGTGGAAATACTTGATATTGAAGTTAAAGCTGCTCAATATGGCAGAGCTGTGACCATGTGAAAAAAAATAAAACTAACAGATTAGAAGAGTAATATTTTCCCTGTAATAATTTTGGCCACCTTCAAGCTAAACAGTCAGAAATTTAAAATTATTTTCACATAGCATCGACAGACACAAATCAAATAACCATTAGCGAGGTATAACATGTAAAGACATGTTAGTCACGTGCACTACTGGCCTTTTGCAATAGTCAAGGTCACTTATCTTATATGCCATTATGTAAAACATTCCTACGCATTTTCCCAAAGGGAAGGGACTACTTCAATGAATGTACTTACACATGTTCAACAAAAGTGTGTCATGAAAATTCTATTACAATTTGTTTGATGTATTATTTTTAGGGTAATTTTTTAAACTCTCCCTCGGTTGCTATATTGTTTTTGTTGTTATTAATTTACGAGTAGTACTTTCATGGGCAGTGAACTTGACTACAAAAAAACCCAAAATCAAATGTGTCATGAAAAATAAACCAAATTTCAGTTATAAAGCCATACATTGCATAAAACTAAGTAGAAACACACCCTTCAGATGAACGTAACTTCTTAGCAATATTCCTAGGGAGGATGTCCCTTCATAAATGCTCATTACAGTAATCCTTTGAACTTAAATTTTTAATTAACTTTGAAATCCACAATGTAAATTTGAAATATGCTGCCTTTAGAAATCTTGTTACAGTTAAGAGGTTGGAATAAACAAGATTTCCTTTTAAGAAAATTAATTTTGTGGCTATAAATCCATTTTAATATATGATCATTAGTTAAAAAAAAAATTTTAAAGTTGAATGATGACTTCCTAGATGCAGATACTTGTTTCAGCCCAATTTCAATTTCCACACAGTATAAGTAGAAAGACATACATTTCAATTTCACACAATTTATTTCTTAAACTATAGTCTTCTGAATTATATTTTTCTGCAATCACTTAGGATTCTTGTAAATTATCTATAGGCTTCAGTGCAAGAAGCCTCTGGCCTCAATTTTCAGGAAAACCATTCAGCCCTGGATTAGAATCATCTACCCAACAATTTACCCAAGATTTACCAATGATTCACCTGAACTTGGAAAAAGACATATTCTCATCTCTACTTTGTTCTTCCCATTGTGTTTAAATAAGTTATAGATGTGAAGCAGAAAAAACATACTGAATTTTTAGCCATGACATCGATCCAATGTAGAAAGCAGAAAAAGTTTTCTATAACTTTAAAAAGACTTAGTTACATATCGTAAAAACAACGTTAATGACAATGTCATGAGAATTAACAACTAAACATTAAATAAAAAAAGGATGTTAATTAAATTTTATACTTACTAAAAACACAGATTAAGGAGTGAGGTTCTATAACAGTCAAAAGAGGGGCCAATCAATGTGGAAATAACCATCTTCCAAAATTCTACAATATCAGTCATTCAACAAAATAATCTAGAATGTGCTTTCTAAGAAATACTTCTTGTAAAATTCATATCTATATTTTGGCAGTAATTAATAGCATTCCTCCTTCCCATTTGACTCCACCTAAAGTACTCAATTCAGCAAAGGGGGAAACACATCTACATTCTAGATGCTGATTCACACACATGCTTTTCATTGTCAGTGTAACTATGACTGCTTTGCTAATTCATCAACAGGAGATGGAAATACTTTGAAAAAGCAGCACTAATATATGTCTTGATTGGGAGTGGCAGTGTTAATTACACGGAGTTTTTATCCTGTCAGCAGTTTCAAGACAATTATCCCTAAGTTTAAATTCCAGGAATGCTCTGCACGTATGCACACAAGTACATTTCATGCCCAAGAAGATCAGAAGAAATACACTAACTGGCAGGAAAAGCATAGGAAGAAGAAAGAACATAGGACTGGGAGTTCTCCTCCCTGCTCGTCTTACTTCCTCCACCATCCAGCTCTTGTTCCCAGAATTACCTATACATTCTTGGTAAAGCCATTTAACACGTTAGGGGAAAAGCTAGAAGTATACACCCGTTCCTCATTTATGGACTGTTTCATTATCCAAATAATTGCATTTACAACAATAGTAAAAAATCTGACTATTTTACACATTAATGGCATACATCTGGCAGTAAAGAACACCGAGGTGTGAGGCAGGCATAACACTAACTGTGATGGTTACGGTTATGTATCAACTTGGCTGGGACATGATTCTCAGTGATTTGGCAGTTACGTAATGATGTAATTTGGCAATTGTGTAATGACGTAATCATCCTCCATTTTTGCTTAATGCTGATTTTCGCATAATGGCCTGGTCTTTGGAACATAACCATGTCAGTACATGAGGATGGGTGGAGTCTATTCAGTAGTCAAACTTACTGCTTATGTAGCCCTAAAAGAATGTTACAAAACTAATTTTAGAACGCACACTTTTAACTTGATACTAAAAATTTTTCTCCAATTGTACAAACCCACTGCCGTCGAGTAGATTCTGACTCATAGCGACACTGTAGGACAGAGTAGAACTGCCCCATAAAGTTTCCAAGGAGCCCCTGGCGGATTTGAACTGATGACCTCTTGGTTAGCAGCCGTAGCACTTAACCACTACGCCACGAGGGTATCCGATTGTATAGTCAAAAAAAAAAAATCCAAAAGTTGGAAATGAGGCAAAATAAAGTGGGTAGCATGTTCTTTCAATTACATACTGGAGGATTATCTGACAGGATCACACAGAATTATTAAATCATTTACAGAATGTACCTGTGTCTGCCTTTTTATTTACTATAAAGTAAAGGCTCAGACTCTGGAAAGTCACGTGCTAATTTTTTGCCAAAAAGATAACCTCAAAGGTTAGGGCTCTATTACCCTACTGCATATTATCTGAACTTTGCTTGTTTGCTAAAATGACTGTGGATGATAGAGATGTCTCAATTACCTACTTCTTAGCTCTGTCTGTGAAACAGAAGTAGCTAATTTGGTTAAAAGTTTTAGTTAAAATAGGCAATTAAGATTTTATAAAACAAACAGTGGCAGAAAAGTTCAACTGCTCAAATTAACAGAACATGATTTTGTTTATCAAGTGAAAAAACAAACTAAAAAAGAAAGCAGTTTGGTCTATAATATGAAAAAAGTGTAGTGAAGGATAAAACTAGGGTCTATAAAGCAAGTTGTATAGGACTGAAGGAAGTAAACTTTATTTGATGTGATTTAATAATATAGGTAGTCCCCGACTTATGACAGGGTTCCATTCCAACAACTCTGCTGTAAGTCAGCTCTGATGTAAGTGGAATGCCTTTTTTTAAGTTTTCATTATTATTGCCTTTTACTATCAGTATCTTTATAAATCCAATCTTTGAACATCTGCAAATGAAGATCTAACAATAATAATATCAACAAATTACCTGCTGCAACACTATGTAGTAGTACATGTCAACAGTGAGATATACAAAAAAAAAAAAAAGAAAAGGACGGTCTTAAGTGCAGCTTGTCCTAACTCAAATATGTCATAAGTCGGGGACTACGTGTACCAGTAAATAATAAGCCAGAAAAGAAGTAAAAAATGTATTAGTATTTTGACAAGTCAGTAGGCCCATTCATAAAATACTGTTAAATAAAAGGGAGCTTATGAATCCTTTGCTCCCATATATTAATGCAAAACTAGATATATTTAATCTCCTTTAAAATGATAAATTGGTCTTAGAGCATTTAGTCTGCTCTGTGCTCTGTGCAAAGGTTAGTAGAGGGTTATTTTTTACCTTCTATTTTTCACCAGTGCTTTGCGCTTTTTTTGGCATGCCTGTGATTCTGAAAAATCTGATTCCTTACACTTATGCTTCTGCTGTATCTATTTAAAAAATAAGTATTGCCACTGTGCCCATGGGAGCAGTAGTCAAGAAATCAAACAATGTCTTGCATTGGGCAAATCTGCTGCAAAAAAAAAAAGACCTCTTTAAAGTGTTAAAAAGCAAAAATGTCACCTTGAGGACGAAGGTGCACCTAACCCAAACCATGGTATCTTCAATCACCTCATATGCATGCGAAAGCTGGACAATGAATAAGAAATGTCAAAGAATTGGTGCCTTTGAATGATGGTGTTGGCAAAGAATACTGAATATACCATGGACTGCCAAAAGAACAAACAAATCTATCTTGGAAGTACTACAGTCAGAATCTTCCTTAGAAGCAAGG
This sequence comes from Loxodonta africana, assembly GCF_030014295.1. Classification (NCBI taxonomy): domain Eukaryota; kingdom Metazoa; phylum Chordata; class Mammalia; order Proboscidea; family Elephantidae; genus Loxodonta; species Loxodonta africana. The sequence goes on from NC_087355.1 coordinate 65,641,012, forward strand.
ATGGTGTCTTATATACTTTGGACATGTTATCAGGAGGGACAAGTCCCTGGAGAAGGACATCATGTTTAGTAAATTAGAGGGTCAGCAAAAAAGAGGGACACCCTCAATGTGATGGATTGACACAGTGGCTGCAACAATGGGTTCAAACATAGCAATGATTGTGAAGATGGGACAGGACTAGGCAGTGTTTCGTTCTCTTGTACGCAGGTTTGCTATGAGTTGGAACTGACTCGACAGCACTTAAAAACAACAACATTGTCATTCTGACTAACACCAGTAGCCAAGCTATTGTTTCTCATGCACCTTGATCCTATCTTAATCACTTGCCCAAATCTCCTCTGACACCCCGTTTGGTTTTGCTTTTCCAAGATCGGATTCTAAATTTAGGGAGCAGGGGTGTGGAGAACTGTACTCAGAGCAACCGAAACAGACAACATACAATGTGCTAACTGCAAGCTTTACTTCTAAAAGAAATATATAAAGAACTTAACAAGATAGGAAAAGGTAGGAGGCTTAAAGGTTTTAGATGCTTTTATAAGTCATGAAAGAGGAATCCAAGAAAACGAATGTCTGACTTACCCCTTCGCTTGGTTTCCTGAAGGTTTCCATACTCTAGGAAAATGCACTATGGTGAGATTTGGGATATGTGATAGCTATATTTTTCTTTTCTAAATCGGTCATGAAAGCAGTCTTGATGTAGGAAACAGTACATACGAAAGTTGAGGCTCTGGAAATTAATTCCCTTAAAATTATCTCTCCATGCAAATCACTTGGAAAGTTGTCATGAATTCCAGGCAAACTCTAGTTTGAAAGACCACTGATACAGCCCTGAAATTCCATTCCGAACTTTCAAGTGTTTGTCTGGAAATGAGAGCTTTAATATACAGCAAAGTCAACCTAAAAAAGCCTCCCTTAATGAGTACTGTACTAATGCTATCTGCTGGTACACTGATAAAAACAAAAACAAAAGCAAACACCAAACCCGTTGCCTTCGAGTTGATTCCAGCTCATAGTAACCCTATATGTCAGAGTAGAACTGCCCTATAGGGTTTCTAAGGACCACCTGGTGGATTTGAACTATCAACCTCTTGGTTAGCAGGTGTAGCTTTTAACCACTACACCACCAGGCAGTTGGTGCACTGAAAAGTCTCCAGTTACGGTTTGGCTGTTAAATGAGGACGCTTACCAACTACCAGGACTGTTCCACAAATCAGCTGTGAACTGTAACAAATTGCTGGCCCACTGGAAGGCTAAAGAAGGTATTGCCAAACTTGAGACACAAAAGAATTGTTTATTCTCTTTGTACAGTAGTTTTAGGAATAGTCCAGCCACCATGGAAACAAACAAATAGAGGATAATGCATCTATCAGGACTCTTTATATCACAGTGTTCTCACAAACAAAAACTTTGGGGTTCTGAAAATCCCTGTCACGGATTGAATTGTGTCCCCCAAAAACATGTGTCGACTTGGTTAGGCCATGATTCCCAGTATTGTGTGGCTGTTCTCCATTTTGTGATTGCAATTTTATGTTAAAGAGGATTAGGGTGGGATTGTAACACCACCTTTACCCAGGTCACATCCCTGATCCAACGTAAAGGGGGCTTCCCTGGGGTATGACCTGCACCACATTTTATCTCTCAAGAGATAAAAAGGAAACAGAAGCAAGCAGACAGGAACCTCATACCACCAACAAGAAGCACTGGGAGCAGAGCACATCCTTTGGACCCGGTATCCCTTCACAGACAAGCTCCTACTCCAGGGGAAGATTGATGAGGAGGCCAAAAGAGAGAGAAAGTCTTCCCCTGGAGCTGACACCCTGAATTTGAACTTTAAGCCTATTTTACTGTGAAGAAATAAATTTCTCTTTGTTAAAACCATCCACTTGTGGTATTTCTGTTAAAGCAAAACAAGATGACTAAGAAAACCCCCTTCTAATCAACAAAGGTAAAGGTGAGTTCCTCTTCTTAAGAAGCTGTCTAGAATTGGATGTGTTGAATCATCTCTATGATTGGATTATTAAATAACCACAGAACTGGTGAAAATTTATATTATATGCCCACATAGATGACTTCATATTACACTGGGTTAGTGAACACTTTGAGGGGTTAATATTTTTGCCTCATTTGCAAAGTTGATTGAGCTCTTGCAATGAGCCAGGCACTATGCTCTAAGCCATGGGGCCAAAACACTCTCTGTCCTCATATAGTTTATAATCTCATTAGAATAACATGGTCACAAACTAAAACCATTGCCATCGAGTCGATTCCAGCTCACAGCGACCCTACAGAACAGAGCAGAACTGTCCCATAGAGTTTCCAAGGAGCAGCTGGTAGATTCAAAAGGTCAGCAGCTACAGCTTTAAACCACGGCACCAACATGGTCATATAAAGGTCTTATTAAGAGAGGAGATACTTCAGGTTTGTAGGCTAGATGGTAAATCTAGTAAGAAAAGGCAAAATAAAGCTACAATAGAGGGAGATAATTGATGCAGAAAGACCTCAGAGGGGGCAGAAAAAGAACAAATGGCATAAAATGAACTTTGAAATTCTGAACTACATTACAATATATGTAATGTATCATCAGTATACCCCAGATCAAAAGGCAAACTAAGTGCTCTGTTTCTCAAAGATGATTAAAAGATTGTGAAATGTGTATTAGTTTGAGACTACTTCAGCCTGGGCCTTACGAATGCATACATCATTTTCATTTACACAAACAATATATGTGTGCTTGGTTAATTCAATGGCCCTGGCACGTAATAGCAATAGTGGAAACAAAATTAATTATCCGGAGCTGCACTCCTCAATATGGTAGCCGGCATTTAATTTAAATTTGCTTAATTTGAAATTAATTTTAAGTTTATTAGAAATCAAATTTACAAGTTTAAATTAATTAAAATTAAATCAAAAATTCAGTTTCTCAGTTGTACTAGCCATACTTCAAGTGCTCAATAGCCACATGTGAATTGTGGCTACCATATTTGCACAGCAGAGATTTGAGAACATTTTCCATCATCACAGAAAGTTCTATTAAACAATGCAGATATAGAGAATTTTAAAATGCTGAAATTTAAAAGGCTGCTACCGGAAAGGTTGGTGGTTTGAACCCACCCAGTGGCTCTGCAAAAGAAAGACCTGGAGATTTGCTCCTGTAAAGATTACAGCCTAAAAAGCCCTACGGAGTGGTTCCACCCTGTCACATGGGGTTGCTATGATTCGAAACTGACTCAATGGCACTTCATAATAATCTAGCAGTGGATGGAGTCTTTGGGTGGTACAAATGGTTAACATGTTCAGCTGCTAACTGCAAGGTTAGAGGTGCCTTGAAGGAAAGGCTCGGTGATCTACTTCCAGAAAATCCAACCAAAATCCATTATGTTGAGTCAATTCCAACTCATAATCAACCACTGAAAATCCTATGGAGCGTAGTTCTACACTGACAAACACGGGATCACTACGAGTCAGAATCAACCTGACAGCAACTATATACATAATATATGTATTTATAGTAGTGGAAATCTAAATAAGATTTCCTTTTTTAGTATGACTAACAGTGAAGAAATCAAACGATGTGCTGCATTGGGCAAATTTGCTGCAAAAGACCTCTTTAAAGTGTAAAAAAGCAAAGAGGTCACTTTGAGGGCTAAGGAGCACCTGACCCAAGCCTTGGTATTTTCAATCACCTCATATGCATGCAAAAGCTGGACAATGAATAAAGAAAACCAAAGAAGAATTGATGCCTTTGAATTACGGTGTTGGCGAACCTTACTGAATATTCCATGGACTTCCAGAAGAACGACAATTCTGTCTTAGAAGAAGTACAGCCAGAATACTCCTTAGAAGCAAGATGGTGAGATTTGGTCTCACATACTTTGGACGTGTTATCAGGAGGGACTAATCCCTGGAGAAGAACATCATGTTTGGCAAAATAGAATGTCAGTGAAAAAGTGGAAGACCCTCAACAAGACGGACTGACACTATTGTGAGGAAGTGCAGGACTGGGCAGTGTTTCGTTCTGTCGTACATAGGGTCGCTATGATTTGGAACCAACGCCATGGCACCTAACAACCACAACAACAACAACAGATTTAACTTAAAAAACCAACAAGAACAATTATCTATTATCAAATGTTTCACCTAAAATGGTCATGGTGTCACTGGCAGAGTATACACTGAGAAACAATGTAGGACAGGCAGAAAGCTATTTGCAGACTACCTACACTGGGCACTCAGGGCAAAACATAGTATCAGGTTATATCTGACTAAAATGGAACCATATCAAAGACTCAAGAACCTTCTGAGTCATTTAGTTTATACTGGTAATGCTATACTGAACTCAGTTCAGGTCTATTTTTCTATTTATCTATTTCTGTAGATGCTTGAACTAGTAGGTAATATGAAAAAAACAAAGCAGCAGTATTATTATCTTTCAACATCACAAATCTAATCTGGCTTCTCTTTACTCTATTTTCTAATAAAACACTACTTCTGTAATTTGGACAACGGCAGAAAAGTTGGAAATGGAGTTAATTTTGAGACAGAGAAGGAGATGGAGAGATGCCAAAATTAGGAATAAAAAATAATAAAATCACAATTCAAAATTACAAATTCTTGCTTTGCTTAGTAGAAGACAATAAAGTATGTGCTAAAGACAAAACATTAGTTCTAGGATATTAGAAAAGGAATGCCAGACTGTCCAGTCTTAGATTATATGGCAAAGAACCAGAGTATGTGTTTCTACTAGCAATAAATTAGATAGTCACATAAGTAAGGATTAATTGCAAAATTGACCTTTGAAACACTGCCCAGTAGCCCAATTTTGAACAATAACTCAAACTTGGTCTTCTACCAAGGACATTTTAGAGAAGAGATTCCAAATGGTTTAATTCGTAGCAGAGACATACTGGCGTGAAGCTTCCTTTTATAATTTTTTTTTGTTTTTTTCTACCTACCTACCCACCCTCTAAAATATATATACCATTTCTTTCCCCCAAGTGTACAACATCCTTTGGGAACAGTGAGAAAACCAGGATTTTGTATCCAAGAATTTCAGAGAGATCAGGTTTCATAATAAAATCTAGCTATCATTACTTGTGGAAACCCTGGTGGCGTAGTGGTTAAGGGCTATGGCTGCTAACCAAAAGGCCTGGAAACTCTGTGGAGCAGTTCTACTCTGTCCTATAAGGTTGCAAGCAACTGAATGGCAATGGTTTTTTTTTTTTTTTTTAAATCATTACTTGTGCGTTCAAGAGTTTGGCGAGGAGGAAGTGTTGATTATATAGGTGATATTAACAGAAATTTGTACCCTCACCCATTTTTTCATTCTGATTTTAACTTCCTTATTAATTTTCAGCAATCCTTTAAGTCTTTATTCTCTAATCTCTACTCTTTGCTGTAAATGTATATTCTATATTCTCTAATCTCTACTCTTTGCTGTAAATGTATATTCTATATAAAATGGCATGATTTAGGTTAAGTCCATCACTTCCTATTTTGCAGATATGCAAAATTATATTTAATGAACAAGGCGAAATCATTTAACTCCAAATGTCTGTGAGGCTTTGTTCACTGCTGAAATGAGAAAATAACGCGTGTTTAAGAATCATGCCACTTCTGACAATTTAGCAAATAATACATTCATTTTGGCAACATCTTTCATGTTGAGTTCCTATATACAAAAACAAGAAAGAAAGAAAGATTCAGTGGCTGGCTTGAAACAAGGAGAATAAAAGAATAGTTATAATTCCACTCACTTCCTTCACTTAGTTTCTAATGTGCTAATGGATGATTTATAATAAAACTAAAACTATGTGAGGTAAAGGTTCCTCTCACCACCAATTATATCTTCACTTGAAAATGGTCCAGAGGACAAAAGTCAACTGAAAAAAAGTGCAGTTAATAGATCAGGATATATTTACCTCCCCAAAGGTGTGAGATAATTGAGCATTAATAAAAAGAAGCCATTCTGGTGTTTTATTTCAGCTGACATTACCTCTTTTGAGCTAACAGGGTTTAGATAAACTGTTCTGTCTATATAAAAACCAAATCGTCACTGTTACCCATTCTCAATGTGTCACCATCTAAGTAAGGCAGCCAATTTTAGAAACTTCCTATTCCTTTACCAGGAAAGAGGGACTATTTTGTTTCAAGCTATCTCAGATTTCAATGGATAGGTAAAATCAGAAAAGATCCAAGCATAAATAATTACTTGTGGATATACCCCAAATGGATAGTTTTAAGCTTGCCTGCTTTCCTTCTTGCTCATCTTCTCCGTTTTTAGCATTAAACAGCAAGTTTCAGAAAAAATGTATATAAGTAACTCAAACAGGCAACGTACAAAGCAGATGTGTCCTTTTCTTGAAAAGGAAAGTTCAAGGCTAAGTATTTACTAAACTTTATAACAACCTGTAAGCTGAGCAATTTAGGTGGCCTAAGTTGTTACACTAATTGTTCTTATTTTTTACATAACTGTAAGTCTCATGTGTATTTCTTTCAAATAAGAAATTAATTATAGTAATGACAAATACATCTCACTCACAGCAACCCGACAGGGCAGAGTAGAACTGCCCCACAGAGTTTCCAAGGAGCACCTGGTGGATTCTCACTGCAGACCTTTTGGATAGCAGCCGTAGCTCTTAACCACACCACCAGCGTCACTATGAGTCAGAATCGACTCGACAGCAATGGGTAATACATCTTAAGTCCTTAGCATCAGGTACTACAGTAAAGAGAGTCTGTATACACAGTACTTCTCTCAATCATCACAAGGTTAAATAAGCTTCACGGAGCCAACAAGAGAAGGTGTGTGCCAGGCTTAGAACCAAGGAAGTGTGACTCTACAATATAAGAGAAAAACTGACTTTGGTTTTAATAATAAAGGATCCAAACACCCTTGACCTCTTCAGTATTCCTGTGCTTCATTCTCGAGATATTATAAATTTCACTGACCATTGCTCATCTGGCTAACATCCTCAGAATGGTGCTAGAAGTCGTAGGGGGAATAAATGATAATTTAAAAAACAAAACCCAAACGTAACCCAGGAGATAAAGTATTTTAGCTTAATGGGTAATATCTTTCACTCTTAAAGAAGTCCCCTGTAGGCTTTGTATAGAATATCACTCATTTGGCAGAGACAGTACAGCACGCAGTATATGATGTGACGTTCCACGTTCTTCAGTTGTTTATGATTCTTGTAGAAACTATTTCAAAACAGAATTTGGGCAGATTAGAATCACTTAACACAGAGAAATGAAATATTATGACTAGAAATCTATCCACAGAACAGTGAGAACTAAAAACCTCATGCTACGAACTGGAATTAAGAACACTATGACTGTAGATAACAAATTAACCACTAAGGAAGTGACTGCTATGGACTAGGAAGGAGATGATGAAGAACTTAGCTGGGGCAGGCACAGGGAATGAAACAAAAAAATGGATATGAAAGTCTGGCAGAAAGAAGACACACTGGCTGAATGAGCAAGAAATAAAAGACAAATGAGGTTTCTAGAAGAGAAAGTTCAGAAATGGTATGCATAAGAGTGATGATAGCTATGGAGGTCAGGTAAGCAAATAGTTAAAGACTAAAACTAGAATTTCCAAAAACTGTACAAAGTTTTGCTGTGCCTTCAAATAAACTGAGTTGAGTAAATTTTTACAGTAATAATTACACATACAATATGTAAGTTGAAATTTACATATACAATATATTTGCATTGTTAAAACTGCCCCCATACTTCTATAATTATTAAATGGCATGTTCTGGAAATTGGTGGAGCGATGTCTTAAGTAGCTACCTTCTATTAAACATAGTGCCTTTGTTAGACGGGGTATGTCAACATATTCACACAATAAACATCTATGACTACCTCCTACCTCCTCTGAATAAGAACAGAAGGCTTGCTTTGAAGCAATATTCTATACGAGACCAGCTCTTTTTCCACCCCATTCACGTGAGGAATACAATCATTCACAAGGTGTTCCCTCCCACAGCACAAAATCTGTATTATTTTAAAGAAAGTCTGTAGTGTATTTATTTTTCTCCAAACAATATGTGGACCCGAACAATAGGACATGAGAGGTTAAGGTCAGGCAGTCATTTGATAAGGCTAGTTTATTTTTTTTTTTTTTTAGTAAACCAGTGCGTAGAAAGAGTAGTTTTCTCCGTATGCACAGCTTGCAATGCACACAAAAATAGATGTCTTAACAGTAACTGGCAGGGAAATGTAAAGATGTTTTGTGTATAGGACATCTTTGGAAAGCAAAACCAGCCTAGCTATAGTAAATGAACATTAAAATTAAAATCCCTAGGGGGCGGTACAAAGACAAGTTAACCAAAAGGTGAGGCTGTTTACCTGCTTTCTATTGTTTTCTCCACCTGGAAAACTTAATGATAAATAATCCCTCATGTTAATAGCTTTTGAAATCTGTTTTTTTCTCAATAATGGAATAATGTGATCACTTTCAGTTATTATTCTTTGAAAACATGATTTTCAGTATCTGCATAATAAACTATCACAGAGAAGTACCAGTATTTATTCTCCCTGACTTTGTTTTTAGGTATTTTATAAATATCGTGACATGAATCTCCAAGTGCTGACTCCATGTTCAGCACTGTGCTAAACAGACAGTATAAGAAGAGTTAAAGATATAGTCTGGCTACGGTAGAATGTGCTGCTTGGTGGGAAAAATAAGGCACGAACAAGCCAGGGAGTTGTTACAACAAGGGCACGGAACCACTAACAGGAAACTAGCTAGTTGTGTGGCACTGGGTAAATCACAAAGAGAAATGGCAAGATCCACAGATATCATGCGTGTGTCTATACACACATTAAAAAAAAAAAAGTTGTTTTTTTTTTTCCACATACAAAGGTGAAAACATGGAATTGTGTCAGAATAAATGTAGTAACTACAAAGGAAACAAAACCCATTTAGTAGGATTGTTGATTATGCTCAAGAATATGTAACCGAAATTATTTTCACATTAAAACAAACAGGTCTCTAAAGAAACTCTGTTGTTGTTGAGTGCCTCCAGTCGATTCTAACTCATAGCAACCCTTTCAAGAACTTGTACGTTAATTTTATGAATTAGCAAAAATAACTGCTAAAGTGAATGATACAGACGCTGGAGAAATGTGGAGAAGTAAAAGGTTATACAGACTGAAATATTCAGGGAAGGTGGCATAGAGACATGAGATTTCCTAGTTTTGAAAATAATACCAATATTAAATATTCAAAGTAGTTTTGTAACCAAAGATGTTTGTAAGCAGGCCACCTGACTAGCCAAATCAAACAACTCATTAATTATTTTGGCCACGCTGAATCCATTAGCTATTATACTTATCTGAAAGGGAACTTTCGGTTTCAGGTCTATCAAGATGAGAAAGGCCTAGAGCTGGTGGGGAAAAAAAACAACGCTTCAGAGGAATATGCTAATAGGATAGGGGAGAATTTAATGTAATTTTATGCAGAATTAAATGGATTGGCAGAAAGGAAGACTGAAAATGGAAGACGAACGAAGAATTCAGGAGAGGATGAAAGAAGCTAGAATAGGGAAGAAGGTGGGGTGCTCCTTTCATGATAGGACAGAAGAAGAATGCGTGAAGCTAAAGAAGTCCTTTTAGTAAAATAGAAGACCATTTACAAAGAGTAAGAGAGTTTAGGACAGATAGCAGAGCAGAAAAATATTTCTTTTGCCAGAAATATCACTGCTGTTGTTAGCTGCAGTTGAATCCCTTCTTCCCCCTCAATTCATGTCAACCCCACACACAAGGGAACAAAACGTTATTTGGTCCTGTGCCATCCCCATAATCAATGGCAAACTGGACCTTTACAATCCACAGGGTTTTTGCTAGATGATTTTCAGAAGTAGACTGCAAGGCCGTTCTTCCTAGTCTTAGTCTGGAAGCTCCACTGAAAGCTGTTCAGCATGACAGACAGGTGGTGGCTGTGTATAAGGTACACTGATTGGGAACTATCACAAGCAGTCAAATCAAGAGCAGTAAAGGGCTGCTGAGCAAACATGGAGGCCCAGGTGGAGATAAAGAGCATGAAGCCATGTAAGAATGAGTAACCTGGGAATTGTGTCAGAAAGACTGAGGAAACTGATAAAGTCAAAAAAGAATTAGAGGATGTGGTCAACAATGGGGATTTCTAAGTGTTTGGAATTCAAGGGATGTCAGTGTGAGAGCTGATGAAAGCCGAGGTATTACGTGTCTGTAAAAAGCTGAAGAGAAAGGGGTACAAAGGTTATTGACACTAAAAAAGTTGAGGAATTCTGAGGGAAAGATACTGAAAGACTCGCCATGTAAATAAAATAATCCATAGATTAGTTAGTCAGAGTCTGGATAATAAATGTTTGTGCCCTGGTTGTCTTTTAAAAATAGCCACAGTTGGCCTAACATCTCTAAAGCAAGCCTATACGGTCTAGAGAGGAGAAAGAATTTAAATCAGAGTGCAAATATTGTAACACAAATTTATACAACACAAAGTATTTGACTAGTGAAAACTATAAATTAGGAAAGGGCTAAATAATCTACAACTGGAAAACAAGCTTTCCAGGCATATTTCAGCACAATTCTAAAAATATTGATGGAGGGGCTACTTCAACCAGGCCCTAAGCTTGGCAACAGGAACACACAGATAGGAAATGGTTCCAGTCTCTGAAGCTCAGAGTCTAGAAAGAAGATAAAGCTATAAATAATTATAATATGGTACCATTTTAGAAGGAGTCCTGGTAGTACAGTGGTTAAGCACTTAGCTGTTAACTGAAAGGTCCATGGTTTAAACTCACCCGCCACTCCACAGGAGAAAGATGTGGCAGCCTGCTTCCATAAAGACTACAGACTTGGAAACCTTATGGGGCAGCTCTACTCTGTCCTATAGGTTCACTATTGAGTCAGAATCAACTGGACAGTAACAGGTTTTGCTTTTTTTTTTTTTTTTTTTTAACATTTTAGAGCTTTCAAGTAAGATACATAGCCAGTTGCTGTTGAGTGAGTTCCAACTCATGGTGATCCCATGTTTGTCAGAGTAGAACTGTGCTCCATTAAGTTTTCAATGGCTGATTTTCAGAAGTACATAACCAGGCCTTTCTTCCAAGGCACCTCTGAGTGGACTCGAACTGCCAACCTTTCCGTTAGCACCCAGTCACATTGACCATTTGCACCACCTAGGAATTCTGGTAAGAGACACAGGACAGAGCTATTACCTGATATTAGCGGCAGAAGGCTTCCTTTTGGATGTGAAGAGTCAGACTGAGTTTTGAAGCATGAGTGTGATTCATACCAAGACCATTCATAACGCAGACACGATGTATTCATATTCTCGGTATCCCTGGCTACACCAAAAGTGCTAAAAATGTTTGATGAGTAAATGCATTCATTTCACTGGGGTATAAAATGGGAGAGGGGGATGTCAGGAGAAGAAGTGGCACGAGAAGAGAGTAGTCAGCACATGAAGGACTCTGTCTGCCAGGCTGATGATTAGGGAACAGGGAAGGGTTTTAAGCAAGAGCAAAACAGGATCGTTATCAGATTTTGTAAAGGTTACCCTGTTGGCAGAATGCAGAATGGATTAGAGAAAAAACCCGACGGCAAGAAGAGAAGTTAAGAGACTATTGTGAGAGTTTAGAAAGAGAGCAGGATCTATACAAAAGAAGTAGAAGAGAAGACAAATTCGTGACCGATCGAACATGAGCTGTAAGGAAGGACAAAGAAGCAAAGATGAGTTCCCAAACTTTAATTTCTGGATGATCCAAAATTTTATATTGGAGCAACACTGGGGAATGCTGGGATATGAGTATAAATTCTACGGGGCAGTTCTACTCTGTCCTATAGGGTTGCTATGAGTCGGAATTGACTCAACCGCAATGGGTTTGGTTTTGATTTTTTTTACTATTTAAGTCCCCGGGTGGTGCAAATGGTTTGCACTGGGCCACTAACTGAAAAGCTGGAGGTCCAAAACCACCCAGTGGCATCACATAAGAAAGGCCTGACAATCTACTTCTGAAAGGTCACAGCAACTGAAAACCCTATGAAGTACAGTTACTCTGAAATATATGAGGTCGGCTGAGTTGGCATCGACCAGACAACAACACTTTCGGTTTGGTTTCGTTTGGACTACATGAGTATGGGAGGCCCTGGGTGGTCCAAATGATTAACTCGCTCGGCTGCTAACCAAAGCACCCGAGAAGAAAGAAAGGCTTGGCAATCTGCTTCCAAAAAATATCAGTCATTGAAAACCCTACGGAGCACAGTTCTATTCTGACACACGTGGATTTGCCATGTGTCAGAATTGACTTGATAGCGAATGGTATATTATATAACTCCCACACGCCCCTCCCCCCTTTGCGAAGAAGTCAGTCTGAAAATAAGTCCCAGTATTTGGAATGCTGACAGCTACGGTAGACCCTATCTACAATGCCACACGTGAAGTTCCTATATGATACTCTGTCTGGTTCTGAACAGCACAGAACTTTAAGGCTCCTACTTTGAAGCTAACCTTTTTTTTTTCCCCTGGAAACACTATTTCCAAGAGTGTTTCCACTATTTAAAATGAAATAGTATTTTAAGTGTTTAAATTCTCAAGAGGGTATGATGTTTGCACAGTTAGGATAAAAAACTTACCGATTTCCTATAAACTATGCCCCCCCCTTTTAATATGAAAGGCAGTTACACTCTACTGTCAAATTTAAAGGTAATTTTTATTTTAAATTCCCTCTGAACAAGGCAAAAGACTTCTAAAGATGAAAACATTTTCCACATATGCTTTCTCTTACGGAAAAGGAAAAAAAAGACAATTCCCCCAAATTCAATCCGTTTCTTAACTGTTTTTTTCCTCTGTTTGAAGATCAAGGTATATTAAGCAAATCAACAACGGTGATACTTCAGAAACTGTTTAGGACATATGACACTAACTGATTTGGACTGAGGCCCAAGGAAAACGACATACATACAGAAGTGAACTGCGTTGTACCTTCCTTCCTTTACCCATTGCCACTTCAAATAATTACGGAAGTAAAATATAAATCCTCTTTCTAAAGTTAGAAATAAGCTAGGGTCTTCCCTAACTGCCTTCCGTAAAGAATCTTAAGTTTTAGAAGATGGAAAATAATGTAAGTTTTTTTTTAAATATCTGTAATGTAAAAAATTACTCAGATTTATCAGAGTCAAGACGTGTGATGCGCCTCCTTTGGATACTAGTTTAAGTTAACGCTTTAAACCCAGGGCCATGGAGTTGATTCTGACTCACAGCGACCCTGTAGGGCAGAGTAGAACCGCCCCGTAGAGTTTCCAAGAAGCGCTGGTGAGTTTGAACTGCTGAACCTTTGGTTAGCAGCCATAGCACTTAATGCTTTAGCTATCCTTAAGTCTTAATTGTTAACTAAAGAAAAAAAATTGTGGAGTATTACAATTTGAGTAATATTTCTGATCCTAAAACTTCTCTCACATTTCAGTTTATACGTTATAATTAGTTATCCACCATTATGCAAGCACCTAACTACTGTACCACTAGGGCGCCTACACACTGAAATAGCTAAGAGCTTTTATGATTTAGCTCTCCCACTGCACGTCACAACAGAATTTACTAAAGTTGAATTCTAAAGGAATAAAATTAGATGACTGTTATTCAAAATACGAAATCAATGAGCCAATCAATGTAAATCAGTAAAACCTCATACTGATCTCACTCAAATACATACACGTACAGAAAAAGGAAAATGCCATATGTAAAAGCACATATTTTTATATAATGAAATTCATTTAATCCTGAACTTACAAGGAATAGTTTAAAAAAATTCTCTTAGGCTACTAAAAAAAAAGCACCAAAAATCCGTTGCCATAAAGTTGACTGCGACTCATAGCAACCCTACAGGACACAGTAGAGCTGCCCCACAGGGTTCCCAAAAAGCACCTGGTGGTGTCCAACTGCCAAGCTTTTGGTTAGTGGCTGAGGCTCCTAACCACTGCGCCACCAGGGATTCAAAAAAAATAGCACATCTCAGCATTATAAAATATCATTTATATAATTTCAAACCAGTCCTTATTTTCATCAGTACTTTTTTGTGTTTCCATATTTCCTTTCCTTGTTTCAATTAATATAAAAGTCAGAGTGAATTCAACTGGCTGATATACCGATGTTGTTCACTAAAACCATCCAAATTAATATTTTACAAAGCTGGGCTCAACATTTGGTTAGAATGCTTTTTTAGGTCTCAGCCAAGGTCTCCTAAGTATAGCTGAAGTTCTTTCCTCCTCACTGGTGAGGAATAGATGCGCTTTAATGTTTTAATTGTTTCTGACATATTAACACAAATGTAAAGGTCAGAATTTCACATTTAGAGGGCTCTTTCTTTAAACTCTATTTAAATAAAGTTAAAAATTGACTTTAGAGAAAAAATCAACTTGTTTTCACACAAAGCAAACGTTTTCACATCACATTATATATAATTAATAAAATTCTATGACAGAGCAACAGAGGGAGCTCACACATATTTGATTCCCTCCCTGGCTCTTCCCTCTCATTAGATAAATGAAGGTCGTTTAAGTTTCCTATTAGATGATCCCTGTTCCCCGCCCTCCCCAAAAGAAGGGAAAAAAAAATCTTATTTTGAATTAAAGAGAAAAAGCTAATTTTAAATTGACATGGATGTTAACCTCAAAGAGTTTATGTTCTTCCACTAATAAGTTTTTACATGTAATTTAGTTTTTCTCTTTTAAATATATAAGAAACGCCTTTAGAAAATGTTCATAGTTACGATTCATTCTGTTTGCTATAGTGTGTTAAATAAATGTGTTCTTGGAATTCTATATGTAAATGTTTGAGAACGGGAATCAAGTCTTGTTAAAAACACAAGCAGTCAAAATTATAAAATTAACTCTTGCCGACGGTGGGCCATAAAGAAATCCCATTAACAACCACAAAAATTTAATGAAGGTAAGAAACTCAATCATATAGGAAAAGCCATCAGGGAATGAAAACCACTTCTGCCACAACCCTTAACAGAGTCTATGTAGGTCAGCAACGCAAATGTATTTAAATTTCATGTTTACGTATTATAAAAATTTATATTCTGATCGCCACATTTTAGGGCTCTAAATCAGTCCTTAAATATAGACATGACCCAAGACTCCAAAAAAATTTTTTAACATAGGAGAAAACATATATGTAAGGTATTAAAATACAATCCAGATGATTCAACCATTTAAAAAACCTATTTTAAAATTTTTATTTAATTTTTATTTTTAAACAATAGGTCCAGGCTTTGTTAAAACCTGAATTAATAGGTAAGTGAGCTGGACTTGGAGTACTTTAAAAACTGGACAGATGATCATCCTTGCTTCTAATTTGCTCCTGGTTTAATCTCGGTCACATTTTACAAAGCTAACACTTATCCTCTGGTGTTCTACTAATTGCTTGGTGCAATGTTGACTACTGGGACTGAACCACAAGATACATCACTGTAAGCTGCAGGGAGTGCTTCAGTGAGCAGGAGGTTAAAAACTCCCCATCAGCAGAGAGGGAGAATTCTTTACTTAACTCAGTGGTACAAATTATTTCCAGGTGGTGATAATTATCACTTGCGGTGTTTGATATTCCGGACTTTGCATCTAAATTTATACTTGACAAGTTAAACTTTTCATCGTGTGCATTTTCCCGTAATCTCTCAAAGGCCAAAGACAAGGATAGACGGATTAGTGATGGGTGAAGCCAATTCCACCCAAAATGGCAACACGTAATTACAAGCCTTGTTGTTTATAATTAACTGTGTAAATCACTAACTTGAAAGTTTCTTTTCAAAGGATTTAAAGCCAACTCTTCCCAGGGGGATTTAATACTGTATATTATTACACAGTTAAGTATTATTTTGTTTTTTTCTATGAACAAGATGTGCAAATGACATATTTTACAGGCTGTCTTGCCAGCAAATTTGGAAAATGTTAATGAATTGCATTACGACCACCATTTTGTAATTCTTAGTATTTTAAACCATTCTTTGCCATTTAATAAGGTCATACATAAATATGCCATATACTGTTATTGTTGCTTGCCATGGAGTCGATACAGACTCATAGCGACCCTACAGGGCAGAGCAGAACTGCCTACAGGGTTTCCAAGGCTGTAATCTTTACAGAAGAAGACTGCCACATCTTTCTCCCTTGGAGCGCTGGTGGACTCAAAGCGTCAATCCTTCAGTTAGCAGCCAAGAGCTTAACCATTGCGTCACCAGGGCTCCTCATGCCATGTAGTACATACATACAATTTTTTTCAAGTTATAAAATCTGTAAGTAAAGACAATGGAATTACTTAAATTATCATGAGTAAATAATTTCTGGGAGTAGAGAGTGAGAGTCAAACTCTCCTCAGTTTCAGAAAATAAAAAGTGAGCTTCCAAATATATCTTCCGAGATGCATTCATTTTTCTGTGAGTAATATTTAGGCTTAGAAAACATTTACTGAGAACATACTACGTGCCAGCCACCATAAGTACTCTCTGACACTCTAATTTGAAATTTTCTAATTATAATTTTCCAAAAAAAGTTCTGAGAGGTAAAAATAATGACTTCCATTTTATATACGATTAAGCTAAAGTTCAGAACATATAAGTAACCTGTTCGTGATCACTGAGCTAGTAAGGGGTAGAAGATGTAGAATCTGAACTCAGTTCTTCTAAATCTAGGTTTGTTTGTTTGTTTTAATGAGCTTGCTAACACAACATCAAAAAAAGTAAATTGTTCATTTATCATGGAGATCTGTACCAAAGGAAACCACAAGGAAAAGAAAATATAGATGCACACAGGCAGTAAGTTCTAGATGCCTGAATGTATCATGTCATGCTAAAACTAAGTTAACCTGAAAGTAAGGCTGTAAAAACAATCCTCCGGTTCCTGCCTTGTTACTGAATTAAATTAACATTTACCCAGGGCCTAGATGTTTCAGATACTAGAGACATAAGGAATATGAAACTAACTCTTCCTCAGTCCAATGAAGCAAAGAGAGGGGTATCACACAGTGATATTCATTCGAAAAAGTATCAACAAAGTGTTTTCGGAGAATGTGAGGAGTCCGGGATCAATCCCTCTCTAATTTCCAACAGAAATCAGAAACTCAAAATATCAGTGGACTCTTAATTCAATCATTTTAGTTTCAACTGGGTGGTGTAAACGATTAAACTCAACAACTAGCTGAAAGGTTGGTGGTTCAAAGTCACCCAGAGGTGCCTCGGAAGACAGGCATGGTGGATCAGCTTCCGAAAGGTCACAGCTTTGAAAACTCTATGGAGCAGTTCCACTCAGCACGTAAGGGGTCGCCATGAGTAGGAATCAACCAGTCAGCAACTAATAACAACAGCATACAATTTCTGACACCACTTCCAAGTCCTTATGACCAGTCTCATTTTCTCTCCAGTTCCTGATTTTGCTGGGTAATTCCAGCCATCTAAAATGATGCATCATCTAGCATCTGAAAGCCTGCTCTTAGGAACTGCGTTTCTCTCATTCTTCAAAAGTCTGTGCAGATGACTTTTCTGCTAGATGAGAACTGGGTATGTTTGGCAACAGTAACCTTCAAATTCAACACGCCACCCCTTGATTGCAGTATGTCTCTTCTATTCCACAACTTTCAATTTTCCATCATTACTCAGAATTTAGAATTTATAATCTGGTTTTGTTTCTCTTGAGTTATAAGCTCCTTCATGGAAGAAATCATAAATTCTTAAAGCTTTTTGTGCCAAATAACAAGACAGCATAACGGACCCTCTAAACAATACCAATATTTTAAAATACACAAATATTATAGCTGAATCAAATTCTAGTGGGAAAAAAAAAATATATAGGAAGAAAATATAGTAAGACCTTGGTAAATATTAAAAGGATATATTTTTAAAAATCGACAATATTGTGAAGCAAAGTAAATTGAAAACAACCGGTTGATGGCTGGTTATTTAATGCACGCCCTGTAAAAACCACAAGGAAATCAAATAAATCTGAGAACAAAGGATTTAGTTAGAATTGTCTGGTCTAAAAGAAGGATCCTTGAGAAGCTTTCAAGGGGCGAAAAAGACCTGTAAATAGGACTTCTTTATCTTCTACCATGGCAGACCTCACCTCTTCAGTTGACTGATGAGTGGTCAGTTAACTGAGAGGGTTATCTGAAGTGGGTAATACAAAATACATAAATAACATCTACCTACTCACCTACCTACCTACCTATCATCTACCTCAAACCTGTCACCGTCAAGTCAATTCCGACTGAGTTTCATATATATACCTACATCTTATACAAACCCACACACATCATGGGTCTTCTAAAATTTCCAAATGCTTACAATTTTTTTATCAGTCTTTTATGGTTGCCTCACTGACACTTAATTTGATATTTCAAGGGCTTTACTTTTATCAAATTTTTTTCCAAAGCACTCTCTTTCTCAGTCATAGACGAATTTTCTTTTCATTCTCAAATTTTACCAGTTTATATATTTAATTTATTTTAATAAACATAAAAACAAGCACAAATGCCATAACGGGTACGGAACGAACACCACCGACTGTTCATAAATATACCACTAGCAGCAGGAGAAATGTAGATAGGTTACATCAGAGATGGCAGGCTCTCAGCATGCTGGGGTCTATGGGCATCAGCTTGTGCATTCACGGAACGTCAGTCCAGAGAGTATCGGTTAAACGAAGATGGGGCAAGGGGGCTTCTACTGTACTTTCTTAATCCGTGTGTCTTTATCATCATAGGGCAAAATTTCCATCTCTCCCTCACATTTAACACCCATCAATGCTTCAACCACCAACTATTTAGAACAAAAAGCTATAACCACTCTTTATTTGGATCCCTGGTGGTGGGTGGCACAGTGGTTAAGAGGTTGGCTGCTAACCAAAAAGGCCAGCAGTTCGCATCTAATAACTGCTCCTTGCAAACTGTATGGGGCAGTTCTACTCTGTCCTAAAGGGTTGCTATGAGTCAGAATCAACTCGATGGCAATGGGTTTGGTTTAATCTTTATTTAGTGTAACCAGTTCTTATCGGCTATGCCAAGCTAGTAGAACCTTTTCACACTACCCACCTAAAAAGTAACCTCTACATGTGTAGACATTTCCAAAATTACATGTGTAATTCATTTGGGTTTTAGGATGAAAACTTAGCAATTAGAAAAAAAAAAAATTACATAGGTCAAGTAATCCACTTGAAAACACGACAGCTCTTTAGCTCTAACAATTAAGATAGGTTGCCTTAGCATCAAAAAAATAATCTCTAGAATTGACTCATTGGTTCCTCATTTATAAAGTAAGAGGTGGGCCAAGGACTCACTCACCCTTAATATAATTTCTGATTCTGATATGGAATTTTTTTGAGGGTCACATTCCATTTTAAGATATTCTTGATACATTTTAGCCAAAACTTTGGACTGTAATACAATATTATTAAGTGAGCTATCAGGCATAAATTGTGCCAACCCATTGCCGTCGAGTCAATTCCGACTCATAGAGACCCTACAGAATGGAGTAGAACTGCCCGATAGGGTTTCCAAGAAGCAGCTGGTGAATTAGAACTCCTGACCTTTTCGTTAGCAGCCGAGCTCTTAACCACTGCGCCACAGGCTCCTATAATCTGTGCCAGAACCTTTTATCTGCATACACAGCAGGACCCAAAACTAGTATCACTGAACTGAATTATACCAGTCAGAAAAGTCAGAGGCTGGAGAAGCCACAGAGACCTGCGAAAGCCAACAATGCAACTTAATGTCCTTTCCATGTCCAGAACAATTCACCACACAGCTTCTGCAAAAGAGATGAATGATGATGGCAGCAGCAAGTAAAGGAGAAATGCAAGATACGGAAGCCTAGCCAATATTCCGTTTGTAATTTGTCACATCACAGCACAACAAGACTCCTGCAATTTACAATTTATAATGTGGGCAATTTACAATTCAAATGAGAGCCTTGATTTTTAAAAGAATGGACTCGGTACACATCAGTCAGTATGACACAAAAATGCCCGGTCAGGTTCATTCTAAATGCACGTTTTATTTGGTACTGTTAACTAATCACTATCATTACTTTTACTGTTTACGGATACAATATTTATTAGGCAAAACATAATTTGGAATCCTTTCTTGCACCCAAACCTAATTCATTTTCTGACTTCCCGAAATATTTATATCCTGATTAGACATATTAGGTCTTTAAAACTGTTATAATAAGGTGATTTATTTATTTCTGGGGCAGTGTTAAAAAAACTACTCTCAAAGAGGAAGACTGAAAAGGAAAACACCATATAGAATCCTTTCCAAGACACTAAAAAAAAAAAAAACATGGGAAGATGCAAAGCAAGAGGGGGGAGACCTAGTTTAGTGCTAAGGAAGACGATTTAGGCGCCAGCCACTCCTGAGTTTGCACTGTGGTATTAGACTCTGACTTCCTACTATGGCCTATAGCAAGACTCTTAATTTGCTTGCATCAATTTCCACATCTGTAAAATGGGGCTGATGATAGTTACCCACCTTACAGGCATGCTGTGAGAATTAATTAGTGTTTGTGAAATGCTTTGAAGATGAAACACGCTATGTAAACGCTAACCATTATTATTATGAGACAACTGTCAAATGCTATAATTAAACAACTGTAAGTCCCACAGTATGACCTCCTCCAAAAAGCAATCATAGTTCCGTGAGGAAGGAGCACGAGCTCTAGCTTTTCCCCTTTCAATCTTTTAAACAAAAACAGGAACAAAACCCAAGCCTTTTATTTTGTACTTGCAACAAGCTAAGAATCTACACTCCTGGTAAGCTTGAAACAAACAATTTCATGAAGTCCCTATGGCAGCAGTTTTTGAAGCAGGCTGGTGTCCTAAGGGATGTGAAAGCCCAAAGGAAAGGAAAAAAAAAAAAAAAAGAGTAAGACAGGATATTTTCAACACCAGGTGAAAAACAGGCAAGCTATACTGTTGCTACTATCTTATGGAAAAGAAGCTCAGTGTACCACAGTGTTGATAAGGATTAAATTAACTTTCGGCTTATGTGGGTTCTGCTGCTACGGTTATTGGGTTGTTTACACCCACCTCTAATATCAAGAATTCAGATATTTATTTCCCTCAAGATTAGAAACAGTGTACAAACTGCTAAATTATTAGCTTTCCAAAGACCCTCTAGAAGAATTCCTTTTTTATTTTTCAGCCATCTGTGATTTTTCTTCTAAAGAACTGTTTACTTTGTGGCAACTACTAGGTCTTTTAGTTTATGCAAGAGAGCATTAAAGAAAAAAAGAAAATGGTCGATTTTTTTTTCGTCATCCAAGATTCATTTTAGTAACTTGTTTAAGTGAAAAGTCTTGACTTTCATGTACCATGAAGTCATTTAAAATGACCCCAAAATGAAAGATACTTTACCTCAAGGCAAAAAAGAGTTTAACTTAGCCTAGTTTTTAAAATGTCCACTTCATCAGTTTGTGGATCATTTCCTCATCTTATAAAATCCTTAGGTTTTGCTCTGACAAAAATAATTTAAGAAAAGATTTCCCTGAAATTCTTCTAAGAACATTTCCTAAATGCTCATGTCTATTGAAAACATAGTACTAAAACTATCCTTAATATTAAAACATAAAAATGAAAATATCCTAAATGGTAAAAATATAGAGGTTTTTCAAATCATTATTTATAATTCATCAAGACAAGATGTACAAAAATGTATTTAAACATGAAAGAAAATCCTCCTAAGATATCAGAGGCTTTAAAGGAAATTTCAGGCCCAGAGAAGAATACTTCCAAATTCCTGAAGAGGCACTTTGGTGGACATAACAAAGGGAACGAAACATCAGGGACTGGTGGTAAAAGGAAAAGGAAGGATAGAGCACCAAATTCTCAAATTCACATTTAAGCCCATCATGATGTAGTCCTACCTGAACTCGAGCCAGCCACGGCCCCCTCTTTAGACCTCAGTTTCTTCATCAATAAAATGGGAGTAATAGTATCTATCCCTTAGTATTGTTATAAGAGAATTTAATGAATTAATACTTTTTTTTTTAACTGCCTAGTCTTCGAGAACGCTGTGAGTGTGCTCTATACAATGTTTGCTTGGACATAGAGGTGTCTGGCAGCCACTGAACTTGAAGTACTGTGCCTCCTTAACTGACGAGACGTCAGCTACTGCTATACCAAACACTCTAGCACGATAAATTCTTATCATTATTCCTGAAAATATTAACTAAAAAATTGTATTGATCTGCTCAAAAAATCAGTCTTTGAGAACACTGTGAGTGTGCTCTATACAATGTTCGCTTGGACATAGAGGTGTCTGGCAGCCACTGAACTTGAAGTACTGTGCCTCCTTAACTGACGAGACGTCAGCTACTGCTATACCAAACACTCTAGCACGATAAATTCTTATCATTATTCCTGAAAATATTAACTAAAAAATTGTATTGATCTGCTCAAAAAATCAGTAGGTATCCGGCAACTTAAGAAAATGGGTTTCATGGACAAGATTTATGCTAATACGAAGTTATATACAGTATAGGGTCACTATGAATTGGAATCAACCCAACAGCCGAACACTGGAGCAGTGGTTAAGCATTTGGCTGCTAACCAAAAGGTCAGCAGTTCGAATCCACAGCTGTTCCTTGGAAATTCTACGGGGCAGTTCTACTCTGTTCTATAACGTCACTATGAGTTGGAATCGACTCAGCGGCAAAAAGTTTAACATTAAATTAAACACAACTATTTTTGCCTGACAGGCAGGGACTGAAGCCCACTCACTCTTAACATTTCTATTAGTTCAAAATGTTTATTTTTTAAATTATTTTATTAATTACTCTATTTTCCAGGAAAGTATAATTTTTGTAGGATTCATGGTTTATGCTTTTGTGAACCATTACAGAGGGTGGTCTTTGGATTTTATAAGTAATTGAACCTAACAGGAGAAAAAAGAGGAAGAGAGTAGGAGGGGAGGAAGGAGAACACGAAGTAACTTTCCAGTCCAAAATACTGAAATCTCTTCTGTTTTCAACTTTTCATATACTGTTTAAAGTTCTGATTATTAAATATAGTTGTGTAAAAACGCAGATAGCAATACATGCTCTTTAAATGACTTAGGGACTGTCCCTTGAAATAAGCCAAAGAATTTGGTTTGATTATTTTTTTAACAATTGAATTTTGAGAATGCTACACAAAATCCTCTCTGTCAATCTCATTATCATTTGCAGGTCTTATATGTAGTTTTGCAGGTAGATACATGTACATGGTTTGAAAGGGTAATTATTTACAATGCTTTTTACTCTTTCTCTTTGTCAGAAACTATTCCCATAAAGTGCAGGAAAGCACATGAAAAAAAAAAAAAAAACACGTCGGTGGAAAAATATGCTGAAATAAAAAAACAAAGCTTGCCTCTCTATGGACCCATTTTAGAGTTCCTTTTAAGGCTGTAGATGTGATAAGCTGTGTGATCAGACCACAATAATTATACTTTTACTTCCTCTATTTAGTTGCACTCTTGGCTGGATGGTCAGAGGGCTCAAGTTCAATAGTTAATATTGTGTTTTCTTAAAAGTACGTCTCTAATTCCTACCTAGATAATTCTTAATCTGTTCTTTATTATATCTAAAATGCTAGGACCTTACTGGTAGCTACTATTAAATAATCTTAAAATGTAGAAAGTCACTAAAATACCACAAATGTTCAACGATGCCATTATTCTACTCTTGAGACCATTTGAAAGTAAAAGACAAAATAAAAACTAAACAGATCAAGACAACTTACAGTACTTCCTAAAAAATAACTGTGCTCACAAAGAGTAGGCATTTGATTATATTTCAGATGCAGATTCAATTTACATTGATGGAAAAAAAAATCTGACACACCTAATCATTTACCAATACTCAACTTCATAGTATCTTTTAATTACATTTTATAAATCCATTCTTTGAAGTTATTTCTAGGACAAATGAGTCTATGGTTTTACTTCAAGAGCAGACTCAAAAAAGGAAAAACAAATACAAAATTACATGGATCAAATGCGCATACTGCAATTAATTTCACAATTCTGATTCTTATATCTCCAGATATTAGAGTACAAAAAAACCTGTAGACAACATAGTTTATAATCTGATAAAAATAACGAGATGAGAGTGCCTTTATTATCAACCCCCTCTTAGGGGAAATCAAAAAAGCCTTTAGAAATTGTCCACATCGTAAACTTGACTTGGCATTATTTTTATACTAAAACCTGAAGGGTGGCCGATAAGCAACACAGTTTCTTCAGCGGGCATTTAAAAGAAATAAAATTCTACAGATCTGGATATATTCAATTACATACACAGCATTTGCAATAATAATTCTCCTATAAAAATTCCAATACAAACTACAAAAGAAAAAAAATGCTATAGTAATAGGGGACTTTCTCTAACAATCAGTATTCCAGTATATTTAAGTGATACTTGAGATATTTGTTTTTAATTCCATAAGTACAGAGTAGCATTTGTTTTAATATTTCACACTGAATTTGATATACATATTCTTATTCTTGGTGGTTCGAGAAAAGAAATAATATATACCCAATGAATATAGATACCATTAAACTTGGACAAAGCAGTTGATCTACCTAAGTATTCCTTACTGTAAACTGAATTAGCAACTTCTACTTTGAAATAAGTTTGCTGAGTAGAGGTTCGTTTAGAAGCAGACTGGTGAAAGGAGGACAAAAGTCCACAAGTACAGACAAGGAGCAGTTATTAAATTATTCTCAGGAAAAAAAAATCTGAATTCTATGTAACTTTTTTTACAAAAGCCCAGTTCAAATGTTTAAATAATAAAACTGCCATTACAGCTGTCAACTGCATTTGAAGTTTATCACTGACAATAATTTCCTAGCAATTAGGTTTTTAATCTAGCATCCAAATAAGGGATGTTTACTTAATCTTATTTTTAAATTATATTAAGAAATATATCGAATGGTATAATTCATGCCTGAAAAAAATCATAAAAGTGCCATATCAAACAGAAAACACTTAGAAGATGTTTTTACTACCCATTTTTGTTAAAACTTTCTAAACATCAGTTGTTTTTTTAATCAAGGAAGGAAGTAGACAAAGAATGACTGCATGGTTCTCGTTCTCTCTCTCTCTCCTTCCCCTCTCCCTCTTCCTCTCTTTTTATTCTCCACACTAAACTGAGATAATTCCCTATGTCTCTATAGCTTTAGCTGGGTCAGTGAAGCACAAAGTTGAAGCTCATGGGCATGCTGTAGAGAGATCTGGGTGTGAATTCCAGTCCCAGCACTGGCTAGCTCTGTGATCTTAGGCAAGTTACTTGGTACACTGGTCATTAAATGCACTGCGCATCCTTAAATGCTCCAATAATGGAGAACACTCAGCATAATTAGCTTTAGGAAAATCAAAACTTCTTTCTTGGGCTTCTCTTCTCCCCCTCCTTGCTCCCACCATGTTCCTCTCTAAAGAACTTCTCTCCTATCTGGCTGCATTCCCCTGGCTCTCTAGCTGGACTCTCTTCCCAGTAAAAACCACACTCCTAAATAGTAGTCTTCATGTTAGCAATCTCTCCACCACTTCTTCTTGTATACTGTATTTATCTGAATTTTCCTCTCGGGTTCTGCTTTCTGCTTTGAACAGCTAAATAACTACCTGAAAACTACACTGTGCTGGCGTGTAAATACTAGAAGTGAATGAATATGTGGCTACTCTAAAGATTACTTCTATTTTGACAAAAAACACTTATTCATCACAAGCCTAAATCTAAAGAAATCAAGTCTTAATCTCAGGCATCATAGGAACCAAATCAATGAGAATAAGTTGGAGAATTGGGAAGGAGGAGAAAACATTTCTGAAACTTAGAAGCCAAGGCACAGAGAAAGGTAGAGACCAACCAGAACAATGTTTGAAAACCCTTAACGTTAGGCTCTTGTATCTTCCTAACAGGCATATTACTCTCCTGTGGGTCTATAATTAAAGTTTCAGGTATTGCTAAATAAGACTAAATTCAAATTCATAAAAGAGTTGGTAAGGGATAAATAATATTCCCCAGCATAAACTATGGCATGCCTTATTCAGACTGCCAGTCTTAATCACATAGGCTTCTGATTGCTAACAATTAAAATTCTGATCTCCTTTTCTTTCCTTTAATAGATGAAAGCCTTTGTGAAGAAGATGTAAAATTCACCCTGTCATCTCACTGACAAGTGGCACCGAGGTGGTAAAGTGGTGTATTAATACTGATTACACTGATTAATAGTACTGTAAAAATTGGTTCAATGGAGCTTTAACATTTTTTAAAGGAACAGATGAGAGACATACTGGGCAGAATATATAATTGTTCTATTTTATTCTATCACAAAGAGGAATTTTTGAAATTTGTGAATTAAGGTGGAGGATGTGCTATTTCTAGTTTTAATCAATACGTTCATTAAAAAAAAATGATTGTTGTTAGTTGCCATCCAGTAGATTCCAACTGATGGTGACACCATGTGTGCAGAGTTGAACTGCTGCATAAGGTTTTCAAGTCCGTGACCTTTCAGAAGCAGAGCACCAAGCCTATCTTCCTAGGCATCTCTGAGTGTGTTGGAACTGCCAACCTTTTCGGTTAGTAATCAAGTGCTTAACCACTTGCGCCACCCAGAGACTCCTTAAAATGATAAAAAAACCAAACCCATTGCCGTCGAGTCAATTCCAACTCATAGCAACCCTATAGGATAGAGCAGAACTGTCCCATAGGGTTTCCCAGGAGTGACTGGTGGATTCGAAGTGCTGACCTTTTGGGTTAGCAGCCAAGCCCTTAACCACTATGCCAGTTAAACCCCTCATCAGCACTAGCAGGAATCTTTAAGAAAATAACGCTCAAGGTATAGGACCAAAACCCAAAAAAAAGCCAAACCCATTGTCGTCGAGTTGATTCTGACTCATAGCGACCCTATAAGACAGAGCAGAACTGCCCGAAGGGTTTCCAAGAAGCGCCTGGCAGATTTGAACTGCTAACCCTTTGGTTAGCAGCCGTAGGACTTAACCACTAAGCCACCAGGGTTTCCAGGTATAGGACAGAGCCTGTCAAATATACACACTGTCAATCTTCCTCACACAATTGAATACGTATCCAGTATTGTTGTCACAAGAGTCAATATTGATTGTAATTCCTAGGGAAACAACATACTGCATAAAATGATGGCATCAATATCATAAACTCTTATAAAGAAGAGTAAAAAGTTTCAATACAGACATTGGTACAAATGCTCTCAGATATATCCTACTTCACTCCAATGTCAACCTGGAAGATTACTAGAAAGGGACTCCCCTCTCCATCTTTTGACAGCTAAGGGAACACACTCTGGGAGTTTTGTGGCTTACACAAGTTCTAGCTAGTTAAGGCAGATTTAGGAGTCTCAGTCAAGTAGCCTTTTACTGTAGTATTTTTTTTTAAAAAAAAACCTTCAAATAATATTTAAGATACATAAAGCGTAAGTATAAATTAGAGCTTTACTGAATGAACTCAAGGTAGCCACTTGTTTTCTGCAGTGCTTTTCACATCATGACTATGAAGCAACACTATAATGGGCAAAGCTGGCCTCATAAGCCCGTACAGATAACAGATGCTATAAAAGTCTCCGCTTGCTTTATAAATAATAAGACGATGAACGATTTCTAGTGGTAACAAATAATCATGGAGAGTTTAAAAATTCTTGGACAGTGTGCTAATGGAAAGAAAAGAAATCAAAAACAGCTTCCTAGCAATAAAAAGAGGAGCCGTGGGCTTAGAAGCCAGGCACTCTAGCACTATCGAGTCAGACAGATGTGAGCCCCCACGCCAGCTCAGCCACTAATTAGCTGTGGGACTTTAGGTAAGTCACCCAACCTCTCTGAAGGTCAGTATCCTTACCTGTAAAATGGAGATAGTAATAATTAGTGCCTAAATCAGGAGGCTCTTGTGAGGATTAAATGATAATGCAGCTCTTTTAACTGCTGACTACTTGTTGTCATTACTAATTGCAGTTGTCCAAATTAGAAATGGCGGCTTTGCAAAGCAGTTACCTCCCTGATACTGGAAATCTTCTACCAAGCCTGGACAGGAAATCTATCTGTTAAAGAACATCATGTAAAGAATTCTTGGCATTAGGCTGGTATTCTTGGAAATCTATAACTTATTTCTGGAAGTCCCTTCCACACCTTGACTAAGTTAAGTTTCACCAACCTTTATACCGAACTCCAGTCACTGTGAGTATAAATATTAACAAAATCAGTCTTTGTCCTTAAGAGATTTTGTTCAACTGGGAGAGACAAAAACACAGACACGGTCTATCAGTGATATAAGTTCTATAAACTTAGGGCTCAGGAAGGGTTTCCTCAAAGAGATAACCCCAATCTGGATAATCCTGAAGATAAGGACATGGAGGGCCTTCGATGCCAAGCAAAAGACTCCAGTCTTAACTCTGAAATCTCATAAAAGGCACATACCTCCCTCTGGGTGGAGTGTGAAGGATGAATTTAATAGGAACAACACCGGAAACAAAAAATGCCAGTTCACCAACGCAAAACATTTTTTTACACCAGATGATAGAAAAAAAAATATGTCCAATAAATTATTTACATTTTAATTTTCCAAAATTATTAGGATATGTAGACATTTGATGATTCTATAACGGATTTATAAAAGTTGAGCCTATGACCTAAGTCAAATTTCAGAAGAATAGGAACAAAAGCTTTTCGGGGCTCCAGCTCCTGTATCATCTCAGTGCTAAAAAGTGCATATTGTGACCAAAAAACGCACATCTTTGCTCTAAGAATTATAAATTCTACACTTACTTTACAGTCTCTTTTCTAGGCTTTTCCAGAGCCAATGCTTACATACTGTATATGGTTTAGTCCCTGTTAAACATACATTTAAAAATTCCATTTTTTGCAAAGTAAATGGGGCAAATGCATGCTACTGAAGTCCTTATCATCAAAAGCTGGATAACTCACATGTTTTATGTGCACACTATTTAGAGTCCAAAGAAGCAAAGCCGATTTTGATGACTATGATGCTTCCAGTAAAATGAATGAAATGATTAGTATAAATTTTTTTTCAAAGTGCTTTTGAATAGACTTATATCTGTTTTTTCTAAACATCTTATATTGCATTAAAAATATAATTGAGCAGAATATGATTGCACGAAACAAAATTATGTTCAAAGGCAGAAGTAAAATGCATTTTACAATCTAAGCTGGGGAGAATACATTTGCAACACTTAATTTAGTGCATCCGATTGCTAACACAGCAGAAAAGCAAGCCAGTCTGTCTGCTCTCACCTCCATGCAATGCCTGCCTTTTGCAGGTGTGCCTCAAGGACTTCTCCCTCTTACTCTTTGAATCATCTTGCAGACACTAATGAGCATTGCTCTTCAGCTTTAATTATTGGCCCCTGACAAGTCAACATAATAGGAATCAGCTTAACCAAGCATACTCCCTAGTGACATGTTCAATTACTCAGGTTGTACTTCTCCAGGAGAGGTCTGAGGGGTTGCTAATTTAACACTGTCAAAAAAATAAACATAGGTATCACTTACAGTTTATCTTTTGACCTTTATGTTACCAAATCTAACAGGATATGCTCCCCCCCCCGCCCCCGGAAAGGATCTGCAGATTAAGTGTGCTACAAGGCCATTCCAAAAAAAATTAAAGAAACTGTCTGAGGTCCACACCGATGAATGAGGTTATATAATGTGCTTTGTTATCTACAAATGCTAGAGCTACTGAGTCACTTCATATCTCCTAAAAAAAAAAAAAACTCTTATCTGTCCTCTGCTACTAATGCTTTGTAAGTTCACCTTAGAATAAAATAATAACCCTGTTATCTTTCACCCAAACACTAGTTACCACAAGTGTAAAATTAAATGCACATTCAACTAAGAACATTAATAATTATTTTTCACAAGAAATTTCCAAGGGTATGGAAATAAACTGGTATTTTAATTCACCAACAGTAGTACAGTAGTTTGCTTAGAAACTTAACATAACCAACAAATCGTACCATAATTGAGTTACACCATTAGGATTGTTTTTATTTTTTTATTTTTTAGTAATTTGGTGGCTATAATAAATGTTCTTATAAAACTTAAATTCTCCCTTTTATAGAACCATTGAAGGTATAGTGTTTGCCAACCTTTTTTTTTCTTGTTCAAAATACTCTTACCTTCAAAGTTTAATCCTAGCAATGAATAAACTAGAAATGACTAATTAAATGTGGCCCAGTCCAGAATACACAGCCCTTAGAATGTTGTAATGTTAAAATGCATCACTACCTACTAGGGAGAGGAGGTCCTAGACAGTAAGATGGCTCTTCACAAATTCATTGCATCTGCTGCAAAAAGGAACCCAAAGCATGTGCTCTCATGGTTTTGGGACAGTTAGAACTTTATATTAAAACTTAATTTTTAAATAACACTAAATTATATATTTTCTATCATATTCTTATGATTGGGTAAATAGTAGTCTGTAAAGATTACTGAGCTGTAGCCTTTAAAAGAAGTAGAACCATGTACACTTCAATTTTGTGTAACTGTAATGTTTAGGTCAGTGTCGGGATCACCTAGCGTACCTGTTAATGTAAATAAGGAATGAATGAATTCCATATCTAACTCCCTCCAAATATAGGTAGATACAAAGTATTTTAAAAATATCTCATATTTCTTCCTTTCTCACTTAACACACTAATATGAATTTTAGCTGTTCAAAACCTTTCTAGAATAAAATAAAAAAGCATTGCTGCTTGTTATATGTGATATGTTATTTTCTAATATTCTATTTTCTCCTTTAATGATAAGGAAAATTTTGAGTAAGCTGTCTATTCAGGAAACTGTAAATATCATTACATATATTAAGTAGCTTAATTTTCCACTCCATTTATTTTTCTAAGCTAAAATACTGTGACGATAGGTATTGCTGATACTCTGAAACTCTGATTGCTTTTCCTCATTTTCACAGCAACACAAGAGTAAGTGAATTCATATTAGAATTATTGAATCCTTCACTTCAACAAATAAGGGCTGAAATATCTAAGGAGGTTATGCTTTTTCAGAATGGTTTCTTTGAAAAGCCATAATATTTTAAATTCTCAACTTTTTTACTAACATAAAATAAGTATCTAAATGTCTAATTAGAAATGGAGAATATTCCTCAAACTACTAATCCTTTAATAAACTTATAAACAGACTCGAATTGATAATTGTTTGCTAAACTCGATTTCTAAATTTATAGTCTTTCTTAAACACTGTTTTTTCTCTGAAATCTTCAAAATTAATTTTACAGTACATTGAGGAAATAATTTTTCATTTCAAATAAAAAATTTTAATAGTGTGGAATGTTTAATATTGTGGAATATTAATAAGCATTTCCATGAGAGTATTCATACGATTACTTTACTTGTCATTTACTAAATTTGTTCCTCAAAAGCATTCTTAAGTTTAATGCAAAGCAAACAAATGAAGAGGAAAATTGTTTAAAACTGGTTCAGCATTTCTAGGCATTAATGAATAATAGGAGAGAATTGTTTTCCTCCTCTCAAGCCCTCAGTGATGTTCTAAGGATAGAGCCCCACCTGTCTTGAAAGGGGGCTTTCCAAAATGACAAAACAGAACTCCCAGTCCAACCCAGATCCCCACCTCAAACCCGAGGCACATGCAAAGGGGAAGGCTATTTCTGTATCCCCAAATTCAACGACCCAACCCTTTCCTAGCATCAATCTTACTCCAAAAACATCATGACACACACACATAACACAAAAGGGTGCAAAATAAAAGGAATGGTTTAGAGTGGTGAAACTGAACTGTGCTTCATTTTCAAACTTCAAAATACAATTCCTCTGTAAGTATTATGGACAAAATAAGCCACTCATTATGGCAAACGAGAAGTGCAACACAGTCTTTGATGAAAGATTTACATCAGTTCAGTAGCACAGCCCGCAAAGCCTGGTTAAATATGAGATTTATCAATGTAATAATAGAAGCAGAAACACATTACAGAGCGGAGGCCAAGAAGAAGAGATAAGTCTTTCCAAAGAGATTAGAAAGGAGGTGAGTCAATGGAGCTCTGAGATAAGGGTCAGCTGGTCCAGATGGCACAGGTTCAGAGGAAAAGGCCCTTTGAGAGGTGTGACAGGGGGAAGAGAGAGAAAGGAGGCCCAGTGACATATGAGGAGAGGGACAAAGGAAGGAACAGGGAGACTGAGACAATTCGACGATAATGAGCATAAATGAAACAGGGCTAGGGGGTGAGAATAAGTGATTCTACCTCAAACACTGAGGGGACTCTTCTTCCACTCCGTGGTTACTGATACTTTCCTATCATCTCTCCCGAAAATATCTGTGGGAGTCTCATTCTCCAAACCCTAAACTCTAAAAGCTATTCAGTGTCAAAAGCAAATACAGACACTTAACAATGACTGGGTTTTCAAATGTAAGGCTCCTATGAATGGATGATACTGGAACTAACAAGGTAGTTAAAAATATTCAAATTTGTCTTTTTCTTCTGCCAACTTGGCTGTTACAACTTTCATTAAAATACCAAGTAGAATTTCGCATAGACTCTGCATTATTAGGCTACGTGCATCAAATGTAGGAGAAGATAAGGTAAACGAAACAGATTATTTCAACATTTGTGTTTCTCACTTCAACATGAGGCCTCTTTTTTCATTATTAAAAATAAGAAAACTAACAGTTAGTCATAATGTTTCCAATATGTTATCAAGCACTAGTGACCTTTTCCATGGATTTCAAAAATCAAATTTGTTTGGCAAGAAATTCTCCTCTTTCCCTGAACTGATCTATTTCCTCAGACGAGAGGGTGTGAAGCAGAAGGCTAAAGGGGACAAGATAAGGAAACATAACATCAGCATATGGTCACGTGGGTGGAGCTTAGGCCAGCATGTTTCCACATACTGCTGCAAACCAGTAGTCAGCACACAAATAGCATCTTCTGCTAAGACACGCTAAATTATATCATAGAACTGTAAAGAGTAAGTGCGATTTCAATGTGGTCTAACCAGTCCACATATTAATCACCAATAGAGATGGTAAAAAATTAACCATTCAAAGGTTAACCAAGCACACTAGCAACCACGAAACTTCAAGGTTCATGTTGGTAACTAACGCTTTCCCCCAAAAAAGTTTTAAATTTGTCTTTTAAATAACGAAGCCTTTCTTAAACTACCGGATGACAAAATATTTTTAAAACAGAGAAATTGATTGCAGAATATATATATTAATGAGTTGAAATGGACTGGTAATTGCCATTTTAAATCCCATAATCATATATATGGTATACTATACTGGGAAGGACAAATTGAAGACGAATGGCCTCACATTCATTGTCAAAAAGAACATTTCAAGTTCTATCCTGAAATATGCCACTATCAGTGATAGGATAATATCCATATGCCTACAAAGACGACCAGTTAAAACGACTATTATTTAAATTTACCACCAACCACTAATGCCAAAGATGAAGAAAATGAACATTTTTACCAAATTCCGCAGTCTGAAATTGATCAAACATGAAATCAAGATGCACTGGTAATTACTGGTGATTGGAATGTGAAAGTTGGAAACAAAGTAAAAGAGTCAGTAGTAGTTGGAAAACATGGCCTTGGTGACAGAAACAACACTGTTGAGATCACATGATAGAATTTTGCAAGACCAATGATGTCATCATCGCAAATACCTTTTTTCAACAACATAAACAGCAACTATACATGCAAACCTCGCGGGATTTAATACAGAGAAATCAAATTAACTACATCTGTTGTGGAGATGATAGAGAAACTCAACATCATCAGTCAGAACAAGACCAAGGGCCGACTGCAGAAGAGACCATCAATTGCTCATACGCCAGCTCAAGCTGAAGCTGAAGAAAATTAAAACAAATCCACGTAAGCCAAAATTTGACCTTTCGCATATGCCACCTGAATTTAGAGACCGTCCCAAGAATACATGTGGCAAAATGAACATTAATGACTAAAAAAAAAAAAAAAACCCATTGCTGTCAATTCTGACTCATAGCAACCCCACAGGATAGAGTAGAACTGCCCCATAGAGTTTCCAAGGAGCGTCTGGTGGGTTCAAACTGCTGACCTTTTGGTTGGCAGCTGTAGCACTTAACCACTACGCCACCAGGGTTTCTTTAATGACTGAAGACCATACAAATTGTGAGATGACATCATACATGAAGTAAACAAAAGGTCATTAAAAAGACAGCAAAGAATGAAAACAAGAAAATACATGTCAGAAGAGACTCTGAAACTTGCTTTTGAATGCTCTAGCAGATAAAGTGAATGGAAGAAATGATGAAGTACAAGAGCTGAACAGAACATTTCAAAGGGCAACTCAACAAGCAGGTAAAGTATTTTAATGAAATGTGCAAAGACCTGGAGTTAGAAATCCAAAAGGGAAGAACACACTTGGCATTTCTCAAGCTTAAAGAACTAAAGTAAAAATTCAAGCCTCAAGTTGCAATATCGAAGGATTCTACGGGAAAAATATTGAACAATGCAGGAAGCATCAAAAGAAGATGGAAGGCATATACAAAGTCATGTACCAAAAAGAATTGGTCAACATTCAAACATTTCAGGAAGCAGCATATGATCAAGAACTGATGGCATTGAAGGAAGAAGTCCAAGCTGATAGAAGCCACTGACGAAAAACAAGGCTCCAGGAATTGATGGAATACCAACTGAGATGTTTTAACAAATGGATGCAACACGGAGGGTGCTCACTAGTCTATGTCAAGAAAATTTGGAAGATGGTTACCTGGCCAACTGACTGGAAAAGATCCATATTTGTGTCCATTCCAAAGAAAGGTGATCCAACAGAGTGCAGAAATTATCAAACAACATCATTAATATCACATGCAAGTAAAATTTTGCTGAAGATAACTCTAAAGTGGTTGTAGCAGTACATCAACCGGGAACTGCCAGAAATTCAAGTCATATTCAGAAAAGGACTTGGAATGAGGAATATCACTGCTGATGTCAGATGAATCTTGGCTGAAAGCAGAAAATACCAGAAAGATGTTTAACTGTATTTTATTGGCTATGCAAAAGCATTCGAATGGGTGGATCTTAACAAATTATGGTTAACACTGTGAAGAATGAGAATTCCAGAACGCTTAATAGTGTTCAGGAGGAATCTGTACATAGACCAAGAGGCAGTTAGTTGTTCGAACAGAACGAGGGGATACTGCACAGTTTAAAATCAGGAAATGTGTGCGTCAGGGTTGTATCCTTTCACCATACTTATTCAATCTGTAGGTTAAACAAATAATTCAAGAAGCTGGACTATATGAAGAAGAATGTGGCATCAGGATCGGAGGAAGATTCATTAACAACCTGCGATATGCATATGACACAACATTGCTTTCTGAAAGTGAAGAAGGCTTGGAGCACTTACTGATGAAGATCAAAGACTACAGCCTTCAGTAAGGACTACACCTCAACATAGAGAAAACAAAAATCCTCACAACTGGACCAATAAGTGACATCATGATAAATGGAGAAAATACTGAAGTTGTCAAGGATTTCGTTTTACCTGGATCCACAATCTATGCCCATGGAAGCAGCAGTCAAGAAATCAAAAGACATACTGCATTGGGCAAATCTGCTGCAAAAGACCTCTTTCAAGCGTTAAAAAGCCAAAGACGTCACTTTGAGGACTTAGGTGCACCTGACCCAAGCCATGGTATTTTCAGTCGCCTCACAGGCATGTGAAAGCTGGAAATGAATAAAGAAGACAGAAGAATTAATGCCTTTGAAGACAAGTGAAAATGACCCTTCAGCATCAGTTACTATTACTGTTTCCTTCCCAATACCACAACACGTTTCAAGCACCACGGCTGGTGCTTGTTTTTTATCCCAGAGTTGGAGAAGAATGATATATTTCTAAGGATGTTACTGTTTGTCATTATTAACATACACCAAAGCACTACTTCTAAACTCTCATGCAACATTGGTAATTATGGTACAATTAAGAGGTCGTGTTTTCTGAGCACCCAATAAATCTAACGTTGGGACCCAATAACCAGATTCCTAATTATGAGGGTAATACTGAGCTCAATTTACAAAAGAGATAGAAAGAAATGTCTTTGCCCTTCTCACAGACTCAAATGAAAGGTTAAGTGTTTTATGCTTCAAACCTCTGAGACTTTCAGTAAACTATAACCAATGACCAGGGATAAATGGTAAACAATATTAGAGTGATTGAGCTTAGTCTTGTATTAATAAAGACAGTAGTCATGTACTCTTAACATTGGGAGGGGTTGACGAAACAACGATAAAATTTCCTACCAGCCTTCAGTAAAAGTTATTCAACCTTCAGATGGAAATCAGAAAACATATAAGGGAAAAATCAATGGCAAGTCATTGCTTAAGTCTAGCTATTCCACCTCTCCCATATAAGAAACAATCTAAACCCAAGATTGGAGCCTGAGCTACTCAGGTATTCTGGCACTACTGCTACATAGAATTCAAGGTTAAAATTCGGCACAAGGATCTTATTTCTTAGTATCTCTCATGTTGCAAAACATTTTAGCAATTAAGAACGAGAAAATACTTACTGCTGACAAGTATAAGATTTACGTTGTGGATTTATGTTCTCCCATTATTGGCCTGTACTTAATCACTCCCTTTTTTTTTTTCCCCCATCATCTACTCAGTGCAGTTCTGTAACATTAAGATTTTTCAAAACCATAATTACAATTTGTTTTTTAATCTTATGAGGGATTGCGTGTGCTTTCAGAGTTATCAAATTATCAAGAATCGAACCTGCTAGAGATATGAAAGTACTGATTATTGGTAATAATAATAATAAAGAAGAATTGATGCACTTGAATCATGGTGTTGGCAAAGACTACAGATGTACCATGGCCTGCCAGAAGAACGAACAAATCTGTCTTGGAAGAAGTACAGCCAGAATGTTCCTTAGAAGTGAGGATGGCAAGTCTTTGTCTCATGTATTTGGACATATTATCAGAAATGACCAGTTCCTGGAGGACGCCATGCTTGGCAAAGTAGAGGGTCAGCAAAATAGAGGAAGACCCTCAAGGAGATGGATTGCCACAGCGGCTGCAACAATGGGCTCAAGCATAGCAAGACTGTAAGAACGGCATGGACCAGACAGTGTTTGGGTCTGTTGTGCACAGCGTCACTATGAGTCAGTACCAACTCACTGCCCCCTCAAACAACAACACTATGCTAATGATAAAACAACTGCTTTAAGTAGAAATGATAAAGAATCTTTGAAAAACTCACGTGGCATAATTTTTTTTAAAGGACAGAGGGGTGAAACTTATAACCAACTTATTTTTTGCAAAGTCACTCTACCTAAAAATAGGTTGCAACTTAAATGTCAGAATACCTGTGGTTTTCAGTACTCTTAAAGGAGCTTGAGCTTTATTTTAAATATACTCATGATTCAAAAATCTACTAAGCACTACCAAATCTCAAAGCTTTTTACTCCATGATGTTAATGCATCAGCATTATGAAATGTATTAATATTAATGAATGACAAAATGCATTATGAAGTCCTATCAAAAATGTGTTCCTTCATTTATTCTATTTCGTTTATTAATATGAACAAAAAAGTTACATTAACCCATGGTGGTTGTCATCATATCAATACGCCACCCAGCAGCACCTGACATATTGATATTAAAGGGAGACTTTTTTTTTTTTTTTATAAAATAAAGCTACACCTTTATTTTAAATATAGGTAATCATCTGGATATTGCATTACTATTTGGGTAACATTAAATTCATAAATTGTCAATCTTAGGGCTATAATAAGAGCTAAGTAGGTGTGAGTGCATTCTAATTTATTCCTCGGTCTCATGAGCCACAAATATTTTACGTTGATTAGCCCTATATATTCAGATATACGAACGTGACATCAGCACCAGAGAGCTGGGACATGTTTGTCTGGTTCCCTATTGAATCCCTATTAAGGCCTTGCTCTCAGTAGTCACTGAATACATGTTTATTAAATGTGTGAATTAATCCATTTTTATCAAATCTGATGGCACAGGAGGACATTACTTTTAGAGCAGTGCAGAGTTTAAAACGGAACTAAATTTGACATCACGCTTCCAAACATTTTCTTAAAAAAAAAAAAAAAATCCGATATCTGTAAATCTTCATAAATCACAGCGTAAATGTACTTTTTTCTGTGTTTGCCTCCTAAACGTGAAGCTGAATTACCACGTGGTTGATTTTAACAACAGTTAGGGGATGGATACCCTGGCCTTTTAAGCCTTTTTTTTTTTTTTTAATTCCTTTAGCAGCACTTTATACTTACATTATATAGTACCTCGAGTCTTAAAGGTATAAATGCTGAGCCTCCAATAAGTAATCCTATCTTGGGAGACACTAGGAAACTGAGGTGCTCAAAGCACAAGAATGAGCTGCTTATACTGTAAGAGAATTTAAAGATGACGTGCTACTCCATCTATTTTCATGTTGCAATTAATCTCCTTTTTTCTTTTTTTTCCTTTTTAACTAAAATAGAAGTAAAGCCCATGTTAAGGCTCAAAAAATTTCCGAACATCAGGAAGAGGGTTACTTAAAAGGTTACTTCCCCAGACAATAAAATGGGTCAAGAAAATACAAGCACTAAAAATCAATGATCAATATCAGGCCTGCCCAAACGAAACCCAGGAAGAAAAATTCTATTTAGAGTCCTTACAACATTAATGGGGCAGAGGAATCTTTGCTGACTAAAGCCAGAAGTTAGCAGAGAAAAGAAACAAAGACTGTTTTCATAAAATCATAACAACCATGTTGCTAAGGTGTAAAGGGGCTGTTTAAATATCTAGGTTACTCTGTGCCTTGAACTATTTTGAACATTCCAGGGAATTGCTGCTCAATCCATTTTAGAGGAAGTCCCAAATGCAAAATCAGATGCACTGTGAGAAAAGTTAAAAGGAAGGTTGACTCCGTACAAAGTAATTTATATTCCGGTGTAAACTGCCCGTTAGGTTATAAACTTTACTTTTATCAACTGTAGGCAAAACTTAAGCCCTTCAGAAACTGGACTCCACAAATACCTGGAAGTGATACGATGCACATTTATGTTTTTACAAGGCTACCTGGCAGACAGCATGGCAAGGAAACAAATAACCAGTTTCACTCCCCTTTTGACTGCTGAAGTATTAAGAACCATCAGTTGAGCATAAAAAAGTCCCTGCTGAGTTGGTAACACCAGGTAAAACCTCAGCTTAAAGGCAGAAGGCTTGCATTAGGACTGGCTGACCCTTTTTAACATTAACGTTCTCTTACCTCATTACCCCTAACACGTTTATACTAAAACCCAAAATACAAAAGCTACAGCTTTATTTTCCTAAAGACTAAAGTAATATTAACATCAATCACAGTTTAGGGATATGATTACTCTGTACTAACACAATGCTTTCTATCTGCATGTTTCAAAACATTTTATAAACAAAACCCCTGTGGTGCAAAGTGAGATAAGTGTGAAGGTTACACCTATTTTTGAAATGCTTATTCCTTACTTTTGGCAATCACCAAACATTAACCTATATTCTAGTCATGTGTATGCATGGCTTACCTTCCCTAACGGACTCAAAGCACAATGAGGTCAAGGGCTACATTTTGGCCACTTGGTACATACAGTCTGAGGTTTCTGGCATGCACACGTGGCCACATGGTTTTTTTTATCTGGGTAGAGGACAAGCCACATTCTCCATTATCAGTTTTATCAAAAGAAAGATGATTTTTCATTCTCTCAACTTAATCTCAGTTTTTTTGTTTTGTTTTGTCAATCGTTTCAGAACTCCAGCAATAAAAAGGCTATGATTTGGAGCCCTGTTTTAAAAAAAAAAAAAAAAAAAGGGAAGAAACAACAACAATATTATGTAATGAAAACAGAATTTTACCCTTGGTGGCCTTTACAAACAAAAAATAACCAAAACCCACTGCCATCGGGTTGAATTGAGCTCACAGAGACCCTCTAGTACAGAGCAGAACTGCCCCATATGGTTTCCAAAGCTGTAAATCTTTATGGAAGCAGACCACCACATCCTTCTCCAGCACAGCAGCTGGTGGGTTCGAACTGCCGACCTCTGGGTTGGCAGCTGAGCGCTTAACTACTGTGCCACCAAAGCTCTGTTACAATAGTAAGGATCAAATGAAACCTGCTGTTGAGAGAGGGAGAACTGGAATAAAGTCTAAAGATCCATCCAAACTCACGCATCTTTAAGTTACTTGCTCAAATCACGCACGGCTACTACAGCAGGCAAGAAAAACAAGAGGAAATCTACCTGTGTTTGATTAGCATTAATAGTGCTCTCAATCATATATTGAGGTACCAAAAAATACACACATCTACCTAAGAAAGTCCTCAATCGTTAATAAAAATAAACACCTGATGGCTACCCACGTAAACTGAGCTTGCCAACGAGAGACAAATCTACTGTCTTAACCATGTGCCCTGGTGGCATTGTGGTTAAGAGCTAGGCTGCTACCCATAAGGTCGGCAGTTCAAATCCACCAGCTGCTCCTAGGAAGCCCTATGGAGCAGTTCTACCCTGTCCTATTGGGTAACTATGAATCGGAATTGACTTGACGGCTACGAGTTTGTTTTTTTAACCGTGTGCAGATCTTGATACTCAAATCTGAAAATATTTTTCACAATTACAAAGAAAAATTTAGATTTTCCCGGTGCTTTTGTGAATGTTCCCAGAGTTATAATAAAAATAATTAATTAAAAACAATGGCAATATATCAAGGAGAGAGCAGTGTGAACAAAAAGAAAACATGATACAATAATAAGGGACTCCAAGACAGTATTTTCATGTCGGTGGGTATAAAACATACTATTAAACACCATGATTTTTTTAAGTGACTTGATGACAACAAAATAAATAACTCAGTGGAGCCATTTAAACAGCATTTATGTGAAGCAGGGCAATCATTTCCTGTATTTTCAAACTCTCAGTATTTCCTTTATTTTGATGGTTCTGATGGAGGAAAAATGGCTATTTACATTTGTCATTTTGGTTTTTGTTTTTGATCACTGTTTTAAAAGTTTCTTATTTAAAAAAAAAAAAAGTTTTGGTACTTAATACAAACCTGTAATTAGAATTACCAAGAATGATTCCCACTTCTCTTTCTCCAAAAAGAGCAGGATCTCAAATCAGTTGGTCAGTGTGACTGCCCCAAAAGTGCTTAGCTAATGCTGAACTGCAGTTTTTAATAAAGAAAAAAATTCTGTTGTTGAATTTTAGGAACAGGATTTATTTTAAACAACTTTCAGGCTGATTAAAAAAATAGACTGTATTCAGGTCTGAACAAATTTCAAATTAAGAAAGGATACTTCTGATAAGAAAAATACACTTCTATTTCCAAAAGATATAATTTCCTTGTCTTTAAAAAAAAAAAAAGTGGAAGGGAGGAGCTGTATCAAAGGGAGGGTCACAGGCTTTATCTCCTCTCTGTGACAAAGCTGACATCAACGTGAAGGCATGCCTGCCGGTCCTCTGTGTGAGCCTGTGTGTTCTCTCTCTTTCCATTAGTTTTATTAGGTTGGCTAGGACGTACATTTAAGGTTGCTGATCACCTAAGGCAAACAGCACGATCAAATAGATTAAATGAACAGCAACCGGCCTCAACAAGTACCACATCAAATGTGGATTCTGTGAATGAAACACTCATCTACTGTACTGGCATACTGTACCCACTAGCAATGACTGGATAACTTCTAAAAAAGAAAAAAAGCAAAACCAACCCACCCAACAAATAATTATCACTAAAAAGAACTGTGAGTCCTTTAAAGGTAGACAATAAGCCTTTGGAAGTGGCAGGTGAGGGTAGGGTGTTCTTTGCAAGATTTTTTTTTTCCCCCCAACTTGTCTGTGGTCTGCCCTTTCTTATTCACCACTCAGGGAAAAGGCAATTTGACACTGGTTTCTGTAACCAACCTGGTCTGGCAAGATTTCTCACACACCCTACACAAAAGGCTAACCCCTTACAAAGTACTTACTTCAGATTTACGTCAAGGTTGAGTGAATTGCAGCCAGGGAACTGAACTCAATACATAAGTTTTCTCTGCTAATCACTAAACCCGTGGTTTAGCTAGAGGTGGGGGAAAAATGAAAACTCTGTACTGTTTCTTCGTCTTTTTTGCAAATGTAAATGCAAAAACTCACAGAAATTTAAGGAGAGTGATAAACCTTTTGTTCATTAATTTACACCAAAAACCAAAGACTTCAAAGTGGCCATATGAGTTGATTTTAACAATTTAAATCTTCTATGGCAGTCAACTGCATGATTTTTAACTTGTATTCACATGCCCTCCTAAGTCTTTACTGTACTCACTGTTAAGTCCCCTAACTGTCATAATGCTTAAACTCCAGCTGAGGTATTAGGTGTTACCATAACTCATGCAATGATAATGGCTATTGCTGGAGTATATGTCTCCTAGGGGACACCAACACAATCATGGGTTTATTTCACATTGCCAGAGGTAAAACACAGTCAGGAATCAGTGAATCAGTTACCCAGAAATCTCCAGCTTTTGCCACCATTACAATAATAATAATTGTCAAAAGTACACTTTCCTATTCAGTTACACAGCCCTTATACCCTGCAGAATTCTCAAGAGAACGGGAAGCATCCTAAATGTTTTTCAGCTCTTGCAGAGAGCAGTGCTCAAATCCTGCTTCCATCACCCCCTCTATAAATTGAGCCTGCCAACATTATCAAAAGCTGCAGCACACCAGAATTTATGTCAAATTTATATTTTACACAAGTGAAGAATAAGAGAGAAAAATATAGCTCATTAAATATGATGCTATGAGAAATACTACTTGGATTTACCATGAAGACATACCATGCGTTTCTTGACTCAACTAACCCACGTTGGAAAACAAAAGAGGCTATAGCTTTCCCAAGGGTTTTTTTTTTTT
This sequence comes from Loxodonta africana, assembly GCF_030014295.1. Taxonomy (NCBI): domain Eukaryota; kingdom Metazoa; phylum Chordata; class Mammalia; order Proboscidea; family Elephantidae; genus Loxodonta; species Loxodonta africana. Next base: position 65,683,961 of record NC_087355.1, read on the forward strand.
TTTAATTCTACTCCATTTGCAACATTTCATTTTATTTTTAATGAAGTTGCCATCTGGCTATACCTGTTCATTTTTTTTTTTCCAAATGTGAAACTGTACAAGAAATTACTGGTGGGGGAAACAACAGGAAAAAAAAACAAACAATAGAGCCTGATGACACAGGTCTGTTTATACCAAAGTTGATGCAAAAATCAATTAGGATGATATCAGTTTATACAGACAGAAATGACAATTGCATTTCATGTGACCGGACAATCTGGTGACAGATGGGTCTGCAAAGCTTGAAAATAATTGGTGTATGTTTAAGCAGCTGATAGTGCCCGTTACACATACCGTATGGGCCACCAATTATTTCTTTCAAGTTTCTGGTGCCAAAACAATGAATTCAACTTACCTCCTCACAATATTGGTACCCCCAAGATTTCTGTCCATTCCTGTAGCAGATTTTGATGGGAAGAACATGTTTAGTTACCGTGCGGGGAGGGGGTCACAATATATGCTTTCCTTAGATAGTTGTGTTTTTTCTTGAGAAAAGATATTTTTCTGACCACTGTGCACACCTGTGACGTGCTCGTGAATATTAACTCCACTAGATTCTACTTCTACAGATGTCCAAATAATGGCACATTCTTCTGAATGTGGAAAAAAGGGTCATAGAAAAGACAAGGAAATACTTCTTCATATTCTAGCCCTATTATATACGAATAAAAACCAAACACCAAACCCACTGCGACCAAGTCGATTCCGATCCTAGCAACCCTCTAGGACTGAGGAGAACTGGCCCATAGGGTTTCCAAGGAACAGCTGGTTGTTTTCAAATCGATGATCTTTTGGTTAGCAGCCGAGTTCTTAACCAATGTGCCACCAGGGCTCCATAATATATAAATAGGGATTTCTAATAAACATGAGGCTTTCCAAAAGACAGCCCAGTAGAAAAAGGATAGGATACTTAAGGAAAAACATTGTTTACCATATCATTGCCCCATAGGGATAAAAAGGCCTTTAGGTGTATACCTACTTCCTAAATTGGCCTAGCATTTTTTAAAGGACCTAGTCTTCGTTTACTATTGAAATTCAAGTTAGGGACCTTCAGCCTTGACTCTGACTTCCGACATGCCAACCTTCAGGTGTGAAGCAGACTCCTTCTGCCAAGAGAAAGAAAGGAGGTAAATGATGTCTAACAATGTGAACTGTTGGCTGGGAGCAGTGCAGAGAGCCACAGGTGTTTTTAAGTTCAGAAGTTCTCTCACAAGTAGTTCTCCAATACTATCTTTTAGCAGGCTGGTCTGCAAGAAAATTCAAAAGCTATTTTCAAAATCCTACCTATGTCTCCTGTTGATGAAGTCTGATAGAATACATATAGGTACAAAACAAGTGAGTAAAGATCACTGATGGTTCATATTGTAGAGGCGTTAATTAGATGAAGGTCATCTTAGGGGTCTCTTTTTATTTAATTGCACTGGAAAAACTGACTTTTTTTTTTCCTTATTACTAAACACACTGGAGCTTCCTGTCTTGATTTTATTTTCCATTTAATGAGCTTGTATTTTCATATTAAAAAAAAAAAAAACCTATTGCCGTCGAGCAGATTCCAACTCATAGCGACCCCATAGGACAAGGTAGAACTGCCCCATAGAGTTTCCAAGGAGTGGCTGGTGGATTTGAACTGCTGATCTTTTGGTTAGCAGCCATAACTCTTAACCACTGTGCCACCATGTATGTACTATATATATAAAACCAAAAACCAAACCCAGTGCCATCGAGTCCATTCCTACTCATAGCGACCCTATGGAGACCCTATAGGACAGAGCAGAACTGCCTCATAGAGTTTCCAAGGAGCACCTGGAGGATTCGAACTGCCGAGCCTTTGGTTAGCAGCGGTAGCACTTAACCACTATGCAACCAGGGTTTCCTACTGTATATATACACCAGTGAATTTATCAAAGTATTTCAAAGTAATCAAGTTTCAAATCAAAACTAAAAGAAAAAAAAAATTTTCTCAGCTTCTATAATTTGGTAGAAAATGTAGTTGCCTCTCCAAGGTATGCTAGCTGACAGAGTGATCCTATGAGCAAAATGCAATATAATTTAATCATAGATTTACTGACTCCATGGACAACTGCAGTAATTCAGAAATGCTATCTAAACTACATATTTAGTGCAGCAAACGTAACAGCAACAAGAAATGAGAAGCATCATGCTTCATAATTCCGATGTCACCAAAGGGCAACATTTTTTATTACACCAAATTAAAAGAACCAGAAACCATTTACTTTACCCTAAAAGAAGAAGGAGTACCTAAGGTCTCATATGAACAACACTGTCTGCCCAATCTTGTAATGTTATTTTTATACAAGTTATGCCTATCTAAGTTTCATGTAAGTTATATCATGGACTGCCAGAAAAACAAAGAAATCTGTCTTAAAAGAAGTACAGCCAGAATGCTCCTCAGAATTCTTCTCACATACACTGGACATGTTATCAGGAAGGACCAGTCCCTGAAGGACATCATGCTTGGTAAACTAGAGGGTCAGCAAAAAAGGGGAAAGTCCTCAATGAGATGGATTGATACAGTGGCTGCAACAACGGGTTTAAACATAACAACAATTATGAGGATGGCAGAGGGCCCGTCAATGTTTCATTCTGTTGTACACAAGGTTGCTACAAGTCGGAACCAACTCAACAGCACCTAACAAAAACAACACACCCATACTATGACGTAAATTTTTACAAGTGTATGGACAAATGCTATTTTAAAGCAAACTGTACATACTGAATTATGGGTATATGTACCCACCCATACTATCTTTGGCACTAATGTGTGTGTGTCTGTCTGTCTGTCTGTCTGTCTGCCTGTCTACACATCATACAGCCCATTTGTTTGAGATCTTAGTGGATGATCAGAGAAGTTGCATGCAACAGAGAATTCTGGACATCCACCAATCTACAGAATGGCTGGTAGGGTTTGAACAACAACATAGTCGCCAACCAGATTGCCCAAAGGCAGGGTGGTCCGAATTGTGGAAGGAAACTATACTCTAGCTCCTCCAAGTCTGGATCAAAGGGAAGACTTGACCTATTGCTCCAAGACAGCTCAATAAAAAAGGGCTGTGATCCAAGTCTCCAGAGAACGAGTACGGCTGAAAGAAACTAGCCAATGAGCCCCAAGCTATATGGCACCAAGAGAGCTGCTGTATTGAAGTTCCTTAACCCATGATTTGGTTTTCGTTGTTGTTTTTGCTTTTTTTCCCTCCTTCTTCTTCTTCTTAATAGCCAGCTGGCATTCTTAAGGCTAGAGGAAATGTGGGGAATGGCAGTGCTCCAGAAATCAGAACACAGCAAGAAGAAACAGAATGCCATCACTTTTGCCACTCGTTCTTCAAAATATGGACAAAGACTCTTCACTAAGTTATGGCAACATGATTCTCTATTTTTAAGAATTTAAGACAGCTCCAAAGATATGGTAAACCTGGGATAATCATACCTTTTTAGGTTACCCAGATTTATTTAGAAATCAAACTCTTCTCACTAGGTCAGTAGTTAAAAATGGATTGTTTGTTGTTGTTAGATGCCTTTGAGACAGTTTCAACTCAAACCAACCCTATCCATGTACAACAGAAGGAAACACTGCCAGGTCTATACCACCCTCATGATAGTTGCTATGTTTGAGCCCACTGCTGCATCATGTGTGACCCTGCTGGTATTTGAAATACCAATGGCATAGCTTCCAGCATCACAGCAAACGAAAGCCACCACAGGATGACAAACTGACAGAGGAGTAGTGGAAAATGGACTGGTAACTATAACTTCATAAGATGGATCAATGAAAGTAAAGAAATTGACCCACTGACTCAAGAAACTAAGATAATTCCATTGCTTCAATACTCAATGAGGTTAATGTAATAATCACTCCAATTCCATACAGATGTTTGTTACATGTTCAGGCTTTTATCCCAAACCATCCTGTACATCTTAATCAGAGATATTTTCATTTTTTTTAACTGAATATTTTTTAACAAGCAATGGCAGTTTATGCAATTGAAAGGAAAGGCTGGTTGATTACATCAAGACAGAGATAGAGGAATAAAAAGACAGAGACAGATGATAAAGAGACAAAGAGATAGATGGATAAAAAGACTAACCACATGTAAAAATAAGTGGCTCCAACAAATGCCATCAAGGAAATAATACATCAACACAGATAATGAGAAAAATTTAGTACATCAAGTTCTAGTTAGAAACATATTTTTGTACATGTTAATTCTTCATTTCTAACTGCATAACCATTCTGGCCTAATAAAATTCTGAATGGTACAGTTACTTTTCAAATCACTTGCTCATATTAGAAATGGGAGAGCAATTTGGCATTGCCTGGTGCCTTAGTCATCTAGCGCTGCTACAACAGAAATACCACAAATGGATGGCTTTAACAAAGAGAAATTTATTTTCTCCAGTCTAGGAGGCTAGAAGTCCAAATTCAGGGGCCAGCTCCAGGGGAAGGCTTTCTCTCTCTGCTGGCTCTAGAGCAAGTTCCTTCTCGTCAATTTTCCCCTGGACTAGGAGCTTCTCAGTGCAGGAATCCTGCATCCAAAAGACACGCTCTGCTCTTGGTTCTTCTTTCTCGGTGGTATGAGGTCCACCCCCGCCCCACCACTTGCTTCCCTTTCCTTTTATCTCTTGTAAGATAAATGATGGTGTTGGTCACAACCCAGGGAAACTCCCTTTACATTAGATCAGGGATGTGACATTAGTAAGGGTGTTACAATCCCAGCCTAATCCTCTTTTACATAAAATTACAATCACTAAATGGAGGACATCCACACAATACTTGGAATCACCGAATTGACACATATTTTGTAGGGACATGATTCAATCCATGACACCTGGCTACATTTTCAGGTGCATATCATCTGACACAGGAATTCCACTTTTAGAAATATAACTTAGAAGGATTTGTGAACAAAGTATATTTGGAAATACTGTTGGTAGGAGTGTGGGGAAAGAAGAGAAGTTGCTCAGTTATGAATATAAAAAACCAGCATTTTATACCGCTCTATACTAAGACCAAATCTTCCATGCATTTAGAAACCTATCCAATGCAAGAAATGGAATTCGGAATAAATACTGGGGCAGTGAGTTAAGAGTTCCAAATGGCCTGATAACATAAAATGTTCCAAATACCTGAGGCCTATAGCCTCATCAAGAAAGGTGCCACCCACTACATCACAACTACAAACATATCACGTAGGAGACCCGAGTGAGGCTCCTCTTAACTGCCAAAGCAGGCTTTCTAGATGACCCTTGGTTCCATTCCTGTCCTCATTATACAATCCATGGTGTTGATATGATTTTTTATTCTGCCGGCAATTCTCACAGAGTGACTGTGAAGGAGAGTCAAAATAGCTTCCCTTTCAGCATTCATGATGTAGCAGAGATCGGAAGGTTGATCACAATAGCCTTTCAGTTGAAAGAAGCGATGGTTTAATTTCTCTCAAATGTAGAGTATTCAGCAATTCTCTTTGCAGAGGGAACTCCTAGGCAAGGGCTTCAAACCAGTTCTGCCTGGTTCAGTCAAGGCCGACAAAGCAAAACTCAAAGGACGCGAATTTTTAAAATATGGGTGAAGTGGAGGAGCCCTGGTGGCACAGGGGTTAAGAGCTCGACTGCTAGCCAAAAGGTTGACAGTTTGAGTCCACCAGCTGCTCCTTGGAAACCCTCTGGGGCAGTTCTACTCTGTTCTATAGGGTCACTGCAAGTTGAAATTGATTCGACCACAATGGGTTTAGTTTTTGGCTTTAAGGGTGTAACCCCATTTGGGAATTGCATTTTCTCTGTTATGTTAATGAAGCAATATCAGTATAGAGTGTGTCTTAAACCAATCACATCTGAAATATAAAAACAGCAAATTGGACACAGAAGAAAGCAAGCATGAATGAGGATGCCACTTGGAGATTACCAAAGAACTCAAAGAAAGGAAGAGAAGCTGAGACATGGATCTCCCCTCAGAGCAGGGACAGGGAGGCTTCCCCAAGAGCCAGAGCCCTGAATTCATACTTCTCACCTCCTAAACTGAGAACATAAATTTCTGTTCATTAAAGCCACTCATCTGTAGTATTCTTGTTACAGCAGCACTAAGAAACTAAGACAACCCCCAACCAAAAGCAGAGTGCCAGACATATGTTTTATGAAAGAATGAAAAATTAACCTGGAAAAGAGGAATAACCAAAGATTAAGCTGAATAGTGGGTACGTGCTCATGCATACATATATGCACACACACGTATACACATAATATTCAGATTATATATCTTAAAATCATTCTTAATGGCTAGATGACTCCAATGAAACTCTCAAAATAAAAATTTAGACGGAAACATAAATAAGGGATAATTACTGACTTTTCAGCATTATATATTAGCAATTAATCTTCATAAAGAAGATATCCCTTTTTTCCTCTTCTTCCTAGTCTCCTCAAGGTTAAGTCAGAGTTTCTAAATGTAGTTTACCGTAAAAAAAATAGTCAGGAAATGAACACTGTATTACAGGAATAAATTGGTTTTATTTTTAGTTAATTTATCTGAAAAGTTGATGTTTTATGTTCTAATTTGTGGCTTGAGATATAAAATTTACCATCGTTCACCCAAAAAAAAAAAAAAAAGCATCAGAAAGAATTCCCCACAAATGCACAAATGACTATATTAGAAACACGTCTATATTTAATTAATGGGATCAAAATTTCACACAGCCACACATCTCTAATATATAAAATTTAATGATTATACAAATTCAACCATATCAACAAATACACTCCTTTTACCAACACACAGCAATATCATCCCAATTAAAACACTCTGTACAACTGCCTACAGTATTTCAGATTGAAATAGCTTCTACTGAAATAGACTTTCCTGCCATTCTGATTTAGCATCTCACTTTCCCTTATCAGCAGATGGTAAGCCAAGTACTATTTAAATCCATATGTCTTCTATAAAAAAAAAAAAAAAGCATAGTTCAAATACTGAATAAAAAGATGAACAAATGTTTTAAGGCTAATCAGATTAGCCTTTATGTGAAAATAAAAAAAGTAACCAAGTGGAGTTTCATTTCCCGCAAATGACTTTTACTACATCACGTGTAGATGATTGAAGGAGTTATGTTTCTGCAAACCACCTAGACAAAATAACTGACTGTAGGGCAAGACTACAAGATAACACTTTCCTGACTGATTATTCTTCATGAATCCTTCCTCTCTGCAAGAATTCCAATCCCGGCTGCCAATGAATCTTGAACCAGGGGGATGCTGCAGTGTAAGCACGGTTCAACAACATCAGGGCTAAGGACAACAGAATAATTCACCAGCTTTCTTTTGTACACATCTATGCCTGTTCTGGAGTCCTGGTGGTGCAGTGGTTAAAAGTTCAGCTTCTAATCAAAGGGTCAGCAGTTCAAATCTGCCAGCTGCTCCTTGGAAATCCTATGGGGCGGTTCCTTTCTGTCCTATCAGTTGCTCTGAGTCAGAACTGACTTGACAGCAACAGGTTTGGTTTTGGGGGGTAAGCCTGTTCTAAGGAGCCCCGGTGGCACAGGGATTAAGTGCTTGGCTGTTAACCGAAAGGTCGACAGTTGGAACCCACCACCTGCCCCGTGGGAGAAAGACATGGCAGTCAGCTTCTTTAAAGATTAACAACAAAAAACAACAACCCATTGTTGTACAGTCAATTTGGACTCATATCAACCCTATAGCGACCCTTAAATATTAAAGCCTTGGAAACCCTATAGAAGAGTTCTACTGTCCTATAGGTTTGCTATGAGTCAGAATTGACTTGATGGCAATGTGTTTGCTTTTTGGTTTGACACATGTTTTCCCTCCCTTCCTGTCAATGCTTTCCTAAAGGGTAAATAAAGATACCAAACAAGAACTCCTTTTGAAGAACAGTGCTCCTTGCCTTTACCAACTTCAATTCTACAGATACATCGAAACTTTATGCATCTCTTGTAGGCAAGAAGAAGATTAAGATGATGAAGTTGAGCCTGTAGTGCAAACATTGTATGCATTTCTGAGTTCACAAAATCTTTCAGACTCTCCTTTCGGGATTTGTTTCTAGTAAGTTGGCTGCTGTAGACCCCAGGAATAAGGCGTTCTATGAATATCACCCTTTTCTTCTTATCACACTTCCTCTGACTCCTGATTTGCTCACAAAATAATTGGGATAAACTGTTCCATTGCACAGATCCTCTTATTTTCAATATTCTAACATGTTTCTCTTCTTTAGAAGGGAAAAGTATAAGAAGCATGGTGGCTCTTTCTTCCCACACTTTGGAATTCCACAGCACTCAGCATCGCGCTCCATAAACTAATAGCTGTGTCAAAGACTATACATTTAGTCCAAACTGGAATCTCGATTTAATTTTTGAAAAGTTATATAAAGAAAATGAACTTTGGGCTTATGATTTCCAAAAAATATAATTATGTATATATGTGTATATGTATATATATATAAACCTTTTAGATTTTACTAGAACTCCTTTAAGCCTAGAAACCCCTCAGCAGATTGCTTTTCTAGATTCCTACAAGTAATTCCATGATCCCTGAGAAATCTCTGCTTCACCAGATGACTCAGAAAAATTTCAAATTTAAAACTGTTCCACTGGAGCTCACGTAGTTTTTCCTTTTTATGAAACTCAAAATTGCTATAATTGACTTTTTTTTTCCTAGAGAAAGCAGCTCACTAAATAATACTATATGATGAAGATTATTAAAAAATTTCCCATCAGTAATAATTTACCAAATCTTCTAGTCCTAAAAAGTGTGCAAATATTACAGTGAAACCTGCGAAAGCTGGAACCTATGTAAGGTAGAAACCTGTCAAAGAAGGAAAACCCAAATATTTTCCACTAAATACAGAGTAATAGAAAAGTGGTGAGTGTACCCTGTCAAAGGTGGAAAACTTGCGAGACCTGGAAAAACAAGGCAGGCCCATTGAGTTCAGGCTCTCACTGGTTTCACCATAGTTTGTAACTAAAAAGTTAATCTATGGTAGAAAATTGTACAAGTCGTATGGCAGTCTCATACAGAAATTAAAATGTAGTTTTCCAAACTCTTTTTTTTTTAATCGCATATATGCTCATAGAATTCTATTCAATTAAAAAAATACAGATTCTAGATCCCTTAAGAGTAGTAGCATGGCAGGGCCAAGGAGAGATCAAAATATAAACGTGGGATGGTCCTTTCCTCTGAAGAACTTATAATCTGTTCAGGGAAAAAAACTCACAAGTGGATAAATTATAAGATTCATATTTTCTGTCTCTCTCATATTTGCTCTAGTATACTTCAAACTTAACCACCAGCCCCATGCTTTTAGAGGAAAATCTCAAACACACACACACACACACACACACACACACACACACACACTCCACTGGATCTCAGTTTAAGGCCCACGGAGTATGACATAAACCCCAATGTTACAGTGAATTCTCATATTAAAACCATAAGGTCTAGGAACTATAAAAGGAGTCCTGGTGGCACAGTGGTTAAAGCCTTTGGCTGCTAACCAAAAGGTCAGCGGTTCGACTCACCATCCATTCCTTGGGAGAAAGATGTGGTAGTCTGCGTCTGTAAAGATTTACAGCCTTGGAAACCCTATGGAGCAGTTGTACTTTGTCCTACAGGGTTGCTATGAGTAAAAATCAAATCAAAGGCAGTGGGTTGGGTTAGAAACTATAAGGGGTGCCAAACTCAATCCTATGAAACAAAACCACCATATTCGAAACTCATCGGGCTTATTAAAAACAGGACAGCCAAAACTTCTTACTGAACTTGAGTATTGTGTAGACATTGTGTCAGTCACAGACCCAAAACTGCGTCTGGCCTGGTCACAAAGATGGATATTTAATAGATCTAAGCTTATAAATCCAATGGAGCACCCAAACTGCATTATCCTTATTAACTATTTCAGAGACCATTATTCACCCTTAGTTTGGATAGTTCTCATGGGGCAAACGGTGACTGATTAAGCTGTTGTTAAGAGTTCACTGTCCTACAAGTATGGAAAAAAAAAAAAGAACTACTTAAAAGCAGCTTAGATACAAAACTTAAAAGGCTATTTTAAATGATGGAAAATTGGTACATGCAGGACAGCTTCTTTACCTCTAAAATGATGATGTGGCTACAGGGAATTTTCTAAAGAATTACCGTAAATTCTGTGATTATCATACAATGAACTACGGTTGATTTTGTTAACAGGTATTTTAATTTGCGCTTATTACTACAAAACAACTTAAAATATTTTTCTTAACGTTAAATCGGTAAATAGACTAGAGAAAGGACAAAAAGCCTATCTCTCAGATCCAAACTGTTTACAAGAACTGAAAGCCTTAAAGCTTAGAAGATTTTAATCAAGCCTTCCATTAACCCCCTACTACTATCCTACGGATTGTAGGAATTTTAAACAAAAGGGAAAGCAATGCTTTTAAAATGACTTAATGTAATACCGTATTAAGATTTTAGCCATCAAACAACAGGTGACATATCACAGGCAAGCATTTCTTTTTCTTCTTCATGACAAAATAAGACACTAAATAGGAGATAAAATTGTGCCATCAGATTAAATCCAAGAGGAAAAATCTGTGAATAAATTAGAACACCAATACATTAAACGAATATACAATAGTTCTTACATACAGTATGTTACACATGGCGTATATTTTCAAATGGCTATTCAAGATTTTTTTCATTTACATTTTTCTTCAAATGTACATAACGATCATAAATACTGGTAGTTTAATTTATATTTGAATAAAAGAGCTATTTTCTCTCTAAAGATACAGATACATAGATGTATACAATGATCTTTCTAAAGCTTATTTACACTAAGTTTAAGAAGTTATTAAATTCTTACTTCAGGTGTTGATTTCAGTAGTCACCTGCTCTGCTCTAAAACTTAGTCTTTCCTTTGGATCAATAATGTAATAATAAGACCTTTGAAGCATTCATGTCTCTATGATATTTCTAAATCCTTTCAATTAAGGAAAAACTCCGACATACAAAGGACATTAAAATTTGGTCTCTCAAATGTCAAAATAATTACTTTATTATTAACTTCAAGAATCTTTTTAAAAACACCGCATTCCTTTAAATATTCTTTTTTCTTTATCACCTCATTTTAGTACATTGTATTATTTAAATAGTCCCTGGATTTCAAGGTGGCTAAGGAATCCATCCTTCAACAATCAAAGTAAAATAGGTACCTGATTCTTCGTTGATGCTTCAGAAATGTACCTTATTTAAACCACCATAGTCACTTGCATTTCCTCTTATATATTAATGTTTAAAGGAAATATTGAAGTTTCTGGTTTTTTGGCTACAACTGTGAGACCATTCTAACTAATGAAAGTCAAGAAATGACACCATTTTCCTGTTTCCCAAGAGCGTACATACATAGCCTGGGAAAGTGACCTATTCTTGCCAATAAGCCCCACTAGTGTGTCATCACGTACAGAAACTTTATTCTAAAGGAACCAAGGCTAACAATTTAAAATTGCAAGCAAGATGCAGTAATTTAGCTACAAGGATATTCAATGCAGCACTAATGACAGAAACAAAAAATCAGAAACAAATGCCTAACAAGGACTCGATAAGTATCTTTTTTAGTACAACTAGTACAACATATAATAAAATAGCACGAAGTGACTAAAGATAATGTGGCTAAATACACGACGATATGGGAAAATATTTACAGTTTATTATAAAGTGAAATTGAAGGTTATCCAATAATAAGCATATAAATTCATGTTTGTATGCGCACGTCTATGTGTCCAGAAAAAGATACATCAAACTGTCGAGGAATTTATTTTCTTCTTTTTGCTTATTTATATTTTTTAGAATTTCTACAATGAAGAAGGGAAATAAAATTCCCAAAAATACAAACCTAACATGCTTTTCTCTTTTCTTAGACTCTTTCCAATTTCTTTCTCCGCTTTATCCCCAGCCTCACTCTAGAGGCCACATCCTCTCCTGAAATGCATAGGAAGCTGAGTGGAAATATGGTCACTTTCATCACGACCACCTGCTCTTCAAACAATTCATGTGAATAATAATGAAATATTAACATTAAAGAAGCATAAAGAATCTAAGATAGGTTTATAGTTTTAGGTTTCAGTGGGATGAAACTGAATTATTCACATCCATTAAAAAGAGTCTGAATGATTCACAGCCAATTTTATTTTTATAATTGTAATGAAACAGCTGGGATTAGAGTCTATTCATGGACTCATAAGAAATTTGCACCCCACCTACTAAAATTAGTTTCTGCATCCAAAATTCTGATTTGAACATCTGACTGTGAACAAAACAGGCATCATAGCTCAATGCCAAGAAACAGAGGAAATAAGACTGTAAGCATTATCACATTCTCTCCAGAATTATTTTCTCTCTCATTGTATGTACTTCCTTTCATCCTCATTTATAAGTGGCCCCTTAATAAAATGATTCTTTGAAACAAAGTTATTTGCAAAAAATGAGCTTACTTGTAATAAGCTCAAAGAATTTAATTTTTTAAGAGTTCAGACTGTATGTTCGATGGTTGTTTATTATTTATGGATTTCAACCAGTAGACTAAAATCTTATTGAAGGCCTTGTACTCCAAAGATGTGATAACTCTTTGGGCATTAGCATCACTAAGCCTGAAAAATAAGGTGTTTTTTTTTTTTTCCCCCTGAAGTTGGCCTGGTATCAATTCACATATCTGAATAGTTAAGGTTTTATTGAAAGGCTATTTACTGAGGCCTAGAATTTGCAGTTTTAAAGGGATTCAAGCAATTATCCACTTCAATGTCCATAATTTTCCAATGGAGGAAGCATTGCATAAGGGCTGAATGACTCACCCTGGGTGACGTGGCTAGTTAGTCACAAAATGAGTCTAGAACACAAAGCCTCCTTTCCTCCAATCCAGCACTCTTTCCATTACATCACAGGAGAAAAGTAAAAAGAAAACATGAACTCTAATTTTACCAGAAGATAAAATTCAACCAAGCCTGCACCACAGCCAGAAACAGCCTATTAAAAGTGGAGCACACCCACTCCAATACCAACTGCTACCTCAAAGGGCTGGGCTTACCCAACTAAAGGATAATTAGAATGTATTTTGGAGCCTTCAGAAATACTCAAATCATATGTGAGGTTGAGGCAAGCTCTGAGTTTTGTTTAAATAATAAAAAATAATCCTATGATCACATAGCATAAATTTACTTATACAAGAGGCATATTAACTGGATGAATAATTTATAGATCATAGACTACCCATCAAGGCACTTTGCACTTTGAAAACTTCCAACTTTCTTTTAATTAGTTATGTAGTTCAGACGATATGGATGAATTTTCCTGAATTACCAAAAAAAAAAAAAAAAAAAAATTGGGTTGTAAATTCCTGACATTAAAAATCAGATAAACCAAACTTGCGTATCTCCTAAAACACAGCCAACATTGTTTCAATTGTACTATGCTCTGCAAAGGAGATATGCTTCTTAAAAGTTACAAATAAATAAAAATGTTTTTAGCTCTTAATGCACCAGCAAAGAAATTTCAAAAGTCCCATACTGAGTTTTTTTTAAGTAGATATTTATTTTAATCTAAAGTGAACAGCTCTCCTAAATGTAGTATTTGTATAAGTTTTTAGATTCCCATTAATTTGCCATGTATATATAAATGATATTATACATGTTTTCCTAAATGTTATTAAATGGGTAAGACTATGAGACTATGAGACTTTTTCAGCATATAAAAAGCAAAAATTCAATGTCATATAAGAAAGTATTCTTGCCTGGGTCCTTTTAATACTTCATTAACCCTTTAAGTGATAGTAAAGAAAGAACATTCTCCTTGACATTCTTAAAAATCTCGTGAAAGGAAAATACCTTCCAGTTGAATCATTATAAATGTTTGCGCGGCAAATAAAAGTGAGGACCATTACATACCATTTTACCGAAAAAAAAAGTTCTTTTTTTATTTTCTTCAAGTCCATCTGATCCAACACACAGCTGAGAAAGGTAAAAACTTTAAAACTGGGCTGAGAAATTGTGAAGGACAGCAAGAAGGTCATCCATGGAGGCAAAGTGAGAGAAGTTTCTCTCAAATAAAAGGCAAGACTGCCTAAACAGACTACACTCACTTAAGACACATACTTCAACTTTGCTTAAGAAAATGGGTCCTGCTTGACAATAAATTTCTTTACAAAATATACTATGCTGTATAAGCAGTTTAATGTAAGCATGTCATACCACATACCTGACTACTGGACATGTACCACATTCCATTTAGATGATAAAACATGTCTCTTAAAGATCACTGTTTGTTTCTTAATCCTACACATCAAATACATCAATTTCTAGCACAACAGTTAATCCTCAAGGAACTATTTCTAGGATATTATTTTCCATGCATTATTTATAAGGCAATTTATTTTGTACCTTAAAAAGTATTCTTTTAGATGACAGTGACTTGGAAATTAAACACCATTTATTACCAGTCATGTGTTTTCTCATGTAAAAATTGGAATGATGCTATAAGAAAGCATCCTAAGGAATGGCAAAATAGTAAGACAAAGCAGTACGTTCAAGGAGGTTCATCAAAGCGTTCTTTATGAATAAAAACTGGAAGTAATTTGAATGTTCATCAACAGGGATTTGTCGAACATATTATGACACAGCTATTCCATTGTATATCAAACCAAAAAAGCAAATCCATTGCCGACAAGTCAATTCTGACTCATAGCAACCCTACAGGACAGAGTAAAGCTGCTCAGTAGAGTATCTAAGAAGCAGCTGGTGGATTTGAACTGCCAACCTTTTGGTTGGCTGCCAAGCTCTTAACTACTGGGCCACCAGGGCTCCACCAGGATCCACTAAAAAAGAATACCATGAGTTATATTTGTTAATGGAAAAAAAAAAAGGTCCATAATGTATTGTTAAATGAAAAAACAGTGAGGTACATGATTCTACAGCTGAATAAAATACATATATATATATGGATGTGTATAAAGGATAAATTAGATACCAAAATATAAACAGAAAAGTATCTTTGGACTGGGATTTATGAGTGGTTTTCATTTTCTTCTTTACAGTGTTCTGGGTGATCTACTTCTTTTGCAATAAGTATGTGTCACTTGTATAATTTTCAAAAGTTATGTTTTTGTGTGTTTTGTACATATACACGCATATACATGTTTCAATGAAACAAATAATTCCGAAATCCAAGGAAGTCATCCAAGCATTTTATTAGCAAATAGTCATAGGAAGCCAATGGCTGAGAGCATGGACTGTGGAGCGAGATTACCAGGATTTGAATTTCTATCTTTGCCATTACAAGCCCCGTGACCTTGGGCAAACTACCTAATGTTTCTGCCTCAGTTTCCTGGCCTAAATAAAAGATAATAATAGTTTCAACCTCAAAGGGTTGTAAGGGTTGTGGTGAGGATGAAAAGAGTTAATGCAGTAATAAACTAATTGGTAAGTAGTACACTTTTAATCCTAGGAACTGAAATGCTAAATTACTTGGCAATCGATTATAAATATCCATCTATTTTAAACAAAGCATCTATCTTTAAATTTTAAAACAATTCTAAAAAAAATAGCTTTGCCAGGTTTTGTCTTCCTCGTCGAGAATTCAAATTGGGCAGTTATTAGGTATTCTTGCTACTCAGTTATTAGTAGCTAAGATCAGAAAGTTAATTCCGGAAGCAGATTATTTTATGGGCTGGAAATTTACCAAGACCTCTTCTTCTACATGGTCTAGTATAAATCATAAATACCAAAATTTAAAAGTAATTGCAATACTACAGGCATGTCTTCATAAAAGTCATTAAACTATGTTCTCAGGGATTTTGTCACCATCTTCAAACAAAATACCACATTTAATCAAACATCTATTTTAAAAATCTTGTATTTGTATCCAACTTCTTCTAAAACTTTGACTCGCATAATCACTCCCCATTATTTTAGTGCTAGCAAAATTATAAAGTATATTTATATCCATATGTTCTTAGCTTTTTCTGGTTAATCATGATGTTACAGACAGGTAAAGTCTCTCTTTTCCTAATTAATATGCCCAAATTAAATCTTTAGAATTGAAAAACTATCTTTTAAAGAGGGAAGTTGACATTTAAAATTACATTTGAGAGCCGTTTGATCATTCTGAGATGAAAACGATGTCAAACACTCAATTTATCACAAGTGTTCTCTTGTACTCACAAAAGCACAAAACTGAGACTCCTTTGCCTCCCTCAAAACCACTGATTAAAAGATGAACAAAGTATACCATACGATAAAGTATTATGGCTTTTTTTCCCACAATAAAGTCATTCTGGGGTCTATTTTATTTGTAAATTATAGTTAATTATAAATGCCTATAAATTAGAAAGTTGCTTCTCCTAAATGAAGGAAACAGGTTCTTTAAACTTAACTGAAACAATTTGCATCTCCTTGAACTAATAACACAGCTAGACGCAGCAGGAGGTTCTAGCTTGCCAAGTAAGCTTCCTTGAGTTAATTAGTAGACCTGTCTAGTAATCAATGTCCTTGCCCATAAATACTTCATGAAAGTTCTCAAACAGCGTCTCAGGGAGTAAAAGAGTGTGGCAATGGAAACAATATTTACCTTTTTGGTGGGAACAAATAACAATATCCCAGAAAACCCAAGGTAAAACATTTTTGTGGCATTTTTTGGAATAACCACTTTTGTTGAATCCATCCTTCAGACTGGGCTATGCCAGAAAAATACTAGATTCACACCAAGGCTGTGCAGCTGATGGCTGACACACTTTTGAACTTTTCCGCATTTGTGCTCCTGAAACTTGGGCCACATTCTGTATACTCCTCACTTCCAACATCTAAGAGCCCTCAACAATGGGTTCCTTTGGGGGCCCTGTTATCTACTGACATAAGCAGTCTGTGAAAAAAGGAAGCCGAGCAAAAGATAGTTATACAGGAAATAATTAACAGATACCGTGCTAAAGGATACCATTTCACAGTGACTACACACTTGCAGCCCAATCCACTAAGAGATATGTCTGCTTCCCCTGCCTTCAACCTGGGCCAGGAAAACTCACAAAAAGCCGAGGTTACAGAAAAAGGGTGGTAGAGGAGTGTTTTTAAGAAAATATTTGGGCTAATAGAGCCTATTTACAAAAGGAAATGAGAGAACACAACAGAGAGTCCCCGACAGAGCAGGAGAAAAATGTGGTGCAGAACTCAAATTCACGTAAAAAGACCCGACTTAATGGTCTGACTGAGACTAGAGGAACCCCAGAAGACATGGCCTCCAGACTCTGTTAACCCAGAACTAAAACCATATCAGAAGCCAACTCTGCAGACAAAGATTAGACTGGGCTATAAAACATAAAATAATACCCATGCTTCTCAGTTCAAGTAGATACAGGAGATTAAATGGGCAGCTCCTGTCCAGAGGCAGGATGAGAAGGCAGAAAGGGATAGGAGCTGGTTGAATGGACATAGGAAAACTCAGTGTGGAAGGGGGAAGTATACTGTCACATTATAGGGATTGCAAGTATGGTCACATAACAGTATGTGTATAAATTTTTCTTTGAGAAATTAACTTGAGCTGTAAACTTTCAGCTAAAACACAACTTAAAAAAAAATGGGAATAGAAAGCCCCATTAGTCAAACTATTAAGAACCAAACATATATATCTCTATACATCCGATTTTAGTTATTTACTGTCAAACACAGTATGTCAATGTCAAAAATCAGTAACCAAATAGAAAAAAAAAAAAAAAAAAACTCATTCTACCTAGATTTTATTACAATGAAATTTGTCATGCTTGCTATTACATATAACTAATTCAATGGATGAATTCCATTTTAAAAATAAAAAACTAAAATGTATTGAAGTTTAAATCATACTTTTTCCTAACAGGTGACAATAGAAATGCAGCTATATAAACCAGAAGCACAGAGATTTACAAGGATTGCTAATCTCTAAAAAAAAAAAAAAAACTCTACATACGGTAAATACATTTTAATATTATATACTTTTTACTGGCAAATAAAATAACAACTGCTAACTAAAGAGAAACATTATTAAAGTGGCCTAAAACGACCAGCTCAGAGCCAATGATTAGGAACGTATTTATCTGCCATTTTCCCTGGTACAGTCTATTCTCTCTGGTATTTTACATATGGATATGAAAAGAGTTCAAATGCAGTCAGGAAAACTGCTATGTACATATACATTACGTTAAGTGAATACCACTTACATAAGAACTGAAATTCTGCTTCTCTTTTAATTAAACATGAAGCAAAACAATAAATATCAGACTTTTCACTTGCGAGCATCTTTAGTTAAAAAAAAAAGTCCCTGTGGTCTTCTGTCAGTGGTTGTAAAGGCATTCAACATTGTCACTTGTTTGAATGTCTGTCTGCCTGCCAATGGACTGTCCCCAAAAGAACATTTTTGCATCTCAATAGACTATCCAGTATCAACAATCTTTAAACGATAAATTTAACGTAACTAAAGAAAGGGGGAAATAACATCTGCATTGTACTGTCTTGGTATCACATTTACAGAACGAACAAATAATCATACTACTTTGCACTTATCTAACACCCTGCAGCTGAGACTCTCAAATGGCCTGACAAACCTTAATTAACTAAGCTGCACAACACTCCTGTGAGGACAGCAGGCATTATGATCCTCTAAGAGATAGAGGAACGGAGATCCTGGGAGGCCCTTCCTTTGACAGTCAGCGGCTGAACTTGGAACTCAACTTCCAGAACTTGGAACTCAACCCCCACAGGGCCCATGGGCCTAAGACCTCCAGCAAAACCAAGCTTTGCAAAATGTGGATGTTAAAACTGACCAACTTTCCTAAATAAATGTTCCCTGGAAACTAAAACCAATCTCAAAGAGGTTTATTTTTCACTCTAAACGCATAAAGAACGTGGGCTAATACACAGGGAGTTTGAACCTACGAAAGGATTGGAACCTATGTGTTACCTATGAAATTCTGTTGACAATGACCTGTAGGAATCCACTAAATGCTTATTGTCCAATACAACCCACAGGTTCACCAATTAAGCCTAAATATAATTCTCCTTTTCATAAACAAAAAATGCATCTGATTGTAGCAAAATTCTTAAAATTTAATGCCAGAAATTTTTTTTACCCTTATTAACGTGGCTAACAGACAAAACGTTCTACTTTATAAAATCCGATCTAAAAATTCCATTACAAGAATTAAATTCAGAAATTCTATTCAAGGAAACTGAATCACTGGTGGCACAGTAGTTAAGTGCTCGGCTGCTAACCACATGGTTGGCAGTTCGAATCCACCAGCCGCTCCTTGGAAACCCAATGGGCAGTTTTACTCTGTACTATGGTGTCGCTGTGAATCAGAATCAACGTGATGGCAGTGGGTTTGATCGATTTTTGATACAAGGAAATTGTAAGACTGATACAGTTACATCTGCATATAAATTTATCTACAAAAGTACAAAGAAAAAACAGCATTGTGCAAATATATATTATAGAAAAAACTGATCAGAAAAGAGCATACAACTTTATTGAGTTCAGGCTACAATACACTATTTAGTAAAACTGCAAAGTTATTTGAATTCAAAAAAACAATTAACTTTTGCCTTTACCACAGGCAATGTTAATCAAATATGCTCTCCTCTCTAAGAGCCAAATTCTAAGTCTAAATGAAAACACAGAGTTTTCAAAATATTAATTTAGTAACCACTTTCAGGAACGTATTCAAGTTTAACAAGATCTATTCTGGAAGTTTTAAAAGAGTAAAACTAAGTTTTCGTATAAGCTAGGCCTATTTTTGGCAAAGATTCTAAAGACTTTAATTTTTCTTCCTACTCATTAGGAAAAGAACAATGATTAATGTTAATATGCAACCAAAAGAACCATAATTTTCAAAAAGCAATTTAAAGGATAAGGCTTATGTTAATATGCCCCCCGCCACACCCAAACCATATTTACTAAGTAAAAATATACACGAATGATCTGATATTGAACACAAAACTGAAAGCCGAGACAGACAAAAAATCTAACTCTTTCACTGCTAATCAAGTGAGCATTCTCAAACTTCAGCTCTTCTCTGTGATTCTGATAGTTCCTTCATCACAGTGAAGGGCAAATTTTTCACTACTACACCCAGTTAAAAACATAAAAAAAATACATAGTCTAAAAAAGACTAAGATTCTGGAGCCAACACTGTAATTACATGCTTTGTGACATGACCCTAACTACATTCAACCTACACCTTAGAAATGTTTCCATTATTTCCCAGCACAATGCTGAACTATTTTAAATCAATATATTCTGTTGGACAAATCTTCCATACTTATTTCTTGATATCACTTTGTACAGTATTTAAGAGATGATTCTCAAATTTCTACTGTTACTATTAGAAACTATATGTATAAATTCTTTTATAAATATTTTTGCTCTTTTAATGCTATACTGCATGCACTATTGAGGAGCCCTGGTGGTGCTGTGGTTAAAGCACTCGATTGCTAACGGGAAGTTCAAACTCACCAGCCGCTCCTCAGAAGAAAAGATGTGGCAGTCTGTTTTTGTAAAGATTTACAGCCTTGGAAACCCTACGGGGCAGTTCTGCTATGTCCTACAGGGTCGCTATGAGTTGGAATCAACTAGACGGCAGTGGGTTTTGGTTTGGTATGCACTATTTAATTTAAAAGGAAACCCTGATAGTGTAGTGGTTAAGAGCTATGGCTACTAACCAAAAGGTCTCCAGTTGAAACCTACCAGGCACTCATCGGAAACCCTATAGGGCAGTTCTACGCTGTACTATAGGGTTGCTATGAGTTGCAATCAACTCAATGGCAATGGGATGACAAGCAGCAAGACAGTTAATTTCCAACTCCATTTTGTTTGCTAAAATATGAAGATTCTATCTCATATGCATATATTTACACAAACCACTGTATCTTCTTCATTCAGAACATATAAATTACATTTGCATATTTCTATTATTTATTTATAAATTATTACAAGAGGCTTTCACTAATAACTAGATCTTAACAACTACAAAATAAAGTACAGAGCTTTTGCCTTTAGTCAACATGACAGCGTTATTCTGCTGGGTTTTTCCTTACAGAAAGCAGGGTAGTGAACTGAGGAAGGTGCGTTTGCTATGATAGATAACTTGGGAATGCCAGTTCCTAGCATCGAAGTAGAACTTCTGTCAAATCCATCAATCAGTATAGGCCCTGATTCTTATTTTAGCATCTGAAGAAGCAGATCAACTAATGTATGAGTACACAGAAATTTTTTAATTGTTAATTAGCTAAATATTACACAGAAAACTATCTCAATAAATTAGCTACCATTTTTATTGCAAACATCTCACAAAATTGGTGATTTCCAAAAGCACTATTCAAATACAAGCAAAATGTAAATTTTAAAGATTGGAATTTTATTAAAATCACAGAAGACTAATTCAAGGCTCCTTTTCTGAACAAATCTACATTTATTTCTGTCAGTTCTCTGACATCTATAGATTGTATCACAAATCCTTGGGTTAGGAAATGTAACTATTTGTTGTACAACATGGCTAAAGGGTCTCCTGCTGAAGATTTCCTACTTCAGCAGCTACTGTAGGGGAACTGAAAAGACAGTTGAAGTGATGCAATAGAAACTTGAAGTCAGGGAATTAAGGAAGTGGAGTAATGAAGAAAAACAACTTTTAAGAAAAGTATCATCATCCCCAGGCTGCTCAAAAAAATATAACTCTCATGCTTAGGTTTGAGCTTTCACTGCTTAATTATTCATAAATCCAAGTTCTTAGAGTATACAAAAAGTGGCAGGAAAGGTATTACTCCAGAAACAGCCTAAAAGAGAAAGAGTTTGGATGAAGATGTCATAGAGGAAAACAATTTTAAGAAGAAAAAGAACATGGGTGGGGGAGTTTTAACGATACAGATGTTAGGCACACAAGTATACATTCTCATGATGCAATATGAAATTATTAAAAACTAGGGCACGCCATTTCTTCTTTACAGCCAGAAACCTTAAGAGCCACTTGAGATTAGAAGAGTCTTTTGACATGCTAAGAAAATGAGTTATTTACAATTATAAAACTGCAGCCTCTGTAGATTTATTTGAAAGGAGCTCACTGAATTGAACACCCTGCTGAAGGGCACAGGATCTAGCTCTTTTCTTCTAAAAGTTACTTACAATGAACTTGCATCTTCCCTGCAGGGAGGATTCTTTGTTTTGAGGGGCACAGGGGGCAGCACCTCTTCTGCATTGAGTCCTTCCTTTAGCTCCAGGGCATAACTACAGACTGGAAAGGTATCAGCTTTTATAATTAACTGTACACCTCAAAGAGCCATTTCTCAACTCTGCTAGAGAATACCTGAGAAGCACAGATAGGCTTCAGAGAATCTGCAGGAAATTAGAGCACAGCAGCCCTGCAGACTTGGGAAGAACAATTTTGTCCCCAGTTTTTTATATACCCAGAGAGACATCAGTGGTTTCTGCCCCGCGGGTCAAAGCATTGGGCTGACTGAACTATATTTTCTAACTGAATCTTTTTGTAAAGGTTAGCTAGTTTCTGATCCTACCTTCTATGCATGCACTAGCTTCAGAATCATCCAGAAAGCTCAAAACTTTCTCGAGTTAAGGTGAAATGTAGAAGCAGTGGTGCCTTAGGCAAAAAGCAGGCATCATCACCTCCTGGAAGCTCGTGAATTTTCAAAATCTGAAATACTTCCTGACAATGCTGAGTCGACAAGGCGAGAAGACAGTGATTAAGGATGTTCTTTTACCCAGAGGTTTCTTGGGTGTGTTTTTGTTTTGTTTTGTTTTTCCTCCCCAAGTGGAACTATGTCTTTCTCCCAAAAAGAGTCTGATAAATATAAATTATACCACACCCTTTTCTTTGGATGCTCTTCACACCATTCACAGTTAGCTCTATCTCAGTTTTTCCTTTTCTTGGCAACTAAACAACAGCAAGCATTGCCATTTGTACATAATTATCCTGTGGGCTTTACAAAACACTGCACTTCTGTATCAACCTCTCACCAAGGGCTTTACATGCTTAGTGATTTAAATCTTTGGTAACGTCCTTCTTAACCATGTACTGTCAAACCATCTTATAAGTTAAAAGGCATTTAATCATTCTAATGTAACAGAGGTGGATTCTCTGAGGTTCTAAGCCTCCCTTCTCCCAATGCAGCCTTGCTGTTTGGTATAAACCAAAATTCAACCTGAGCTATCAGCAAAGACAAACAAGTGACTGCCTAGCCCTGTAGAGAGTATGTGTGCAGTACACACAAACGCACACCAGCCACTTTCTGCCATGTTGGGTTTTTAAGTGTAAATCAGCAGGTTGACACAGATCATTTAATTTCCCTTCATAAAACAAACCAAAACTAGAAAATGTCTGTGTTCCATTTTCTCTTCAAAATATAGAAATTATTTTAAAAATTAAACCTTCCTACCCGTAACAGGGACTGGGATTCATCCTTGGACTTGCTTTCTCCCGATGCAGGATACTGCTGGGTGAGGGCCCCAGACTTCTCTCCACCAGCTGGCACCCCCTGCAGGAACCCCTTGGTCTCGACAGCCAAGCCATATATAGGTCGTGCCAGATGGGCAGCTTCAACGTTGGGGCTATCCCTCAGAGTCTTTGTCTGCTCTTGGGTGCCAGACACAGGCGTCAGAAGCCCCAGGCTTGCTTGAGTATATGATGGACTGCCCCGCAGGATCTCTGCCCCTCTCCAAGTCACACTGCGAAGGTCATCATTGGAACTCTCAGTCCAAACTTTCTCTTTAAGCCCATCCTTATCTTCCAGCTTCTCCCTCTTCACTATACTCTCGGAGACAGGCTCTCCCATTTTAGAGTCTGGGTTTATCAGACTGTAGACCTTGAGGTCAATTTTGGGCTCCTCCTTGATGGTGGATATGGCATGACTGTCCTCGTCGCCGTTGGCTGTAGTGATGTCCAGTTCCTGGCAGTGAACAGTGTTGAAGTGCTCCAGTAGTGACTGAGTATCGGCAGCTGTAAAATTGCACTGACGGCATTTGTAGCAGCCGTGTGTTCTCCTGGAGAAAAAGAAGACAGTAATTGGAAATCAAGCATTCTGAAGGTGTTTTTTTGTTTTTTGTTTTTTAAATATCTGAATTTTATCTCCATGTAGAAAGTAGAATGAAACGCAATATTCTCAACACCCAGAAAATGGGTGTAATTAACCGATATTTTCGATTCTATATAAAGAATGTGACATTTCCTTTTATTAGCAGTAACAGGTATACATTTTGAAGTACCTGCCACACACACACACACACACATACCCCACAGTTATAAATAATGTTTACTGCGCTATCAAATGACCTGCTCTGTTCATTTTCCCCTGATTGGATAATTCTCAATTCTACTTTAGTTAAGGAGATATTCATATGATTTTATGCCTGATTTAATCAGCAGACTTGTCGCCCACTTTCTGTTTACTTAAACTAAATGGAGTTTTTTCTTTTATTTTAATTCGCTAACATTTCTAATGCCCAAGTGCTTTGTATGGCTTTTTGCTTATTAAAATAAGTTTTACCTAACAAGTACGCTTAGTTAATAAAATGCTTTTGGTTTATCTACATAATCTAGTAAATAAGAGATATTAAAGGCTCAAGATTTTTCTAAACAAATTCTGTTTATCTGTAAGGACATAAACACATTCAACAAATTGAGTGTTGCGTGTCAGGAAGCATGATAGGTAGGTGCTACGTGAATATATTCATTAAAATGGTGTGTTTGCATAAACGAGTAATAAGTGTGTGTGTGTTTTCTTTTTAAAAGGCTTAAAACAAGGAGATCTTATCAAATTTCATATCATCTTCTGCTGTTAAAGAGAGGAGAACCGCTTCAGGAGGACATACATTTGATTACCAAAGAAGAATGGAGGTGCTGTATCATAAAAGGCACACCTGAGAGGTACACAATGATTTGGCATAAGGCATATTTTCTTTAACTATAAAAACCTTGTATGGCGCTTTATACAAATACCACCTGAAACACATGATAATACACTGAAATAGCGTATCGTGAGTTATCAACTTAAAACAAAGTAACAAAATACACTGGTAAAGCTATATTAAAAGCTACTGCAAGATATGTACTCACATAAGTAATTTTAGATAATCATCAATATATTACTTTTACAGGCACTGGGTACATACTGGTGAATACAAGACACATGCTTCCTGCCTACCTGGTGCTTACAGTTTAGTTGGCAATGTCAGGTTTCACATTAGACTATAAATAAATAAGCACAAAGAGTGATTTGAGCTAAGAATGAAATGAATAGCATAGTAATGGGGGTGGGAGAGTGGTCAGGGTTGGCAGGAAGGCCTTTCTGAGGGATACAGACAGAGCTTTGTAGGCCATAGTAAGAGGAGTGGTTGTAGTCAAAGGTTAAGGGAAACAATTGAAAAGTTATATGCACGGAAGCAGCATGGTCAAATGTATATTTTAATCACTTTGCAAATATAAGGTCTGTGGTGAATAATTACATTCCCTTATGAGACATATCTGATGGTTAAATTCAAAGAATTTTCCTATTTTTTTATAGGAGGTAATTCATATATGTAACAAAATAACCAACCAGTTTTTTGTTGTTGTTGACATCACATAATACTATACATAATTAAAAAAAAAAAAACCAGTGCCGTCGAGTCAACTCCGACTCTATGGGGCAGTTCTACTCTGTCCTATAGGGTGGCTATGAGCTCTGAGTATACATAATTAGTTTATATTTTACTGAATAAATATGGGTATTTAAATTTTTCACTTTTTACAGATTATTTTCACTCTTTCCTCCTATTGTTCCTTCGCATGTTGAGTAACCAAGATTTTAAAAAGGAAATGACGCAAATGATGAATAATCTGATCATGGCTCCACCGTGAAAATACAACATTAAAATTAATTGTATCCTAAATGGAAGAAATCTAACTCTTAAGACAAGGATGTTTATGACCAAGAGTAAGAATCTTGCCTCCAATGTCAAGGCCAGAAAATCCAAAGACAGAATTAAGGTCACAAAACACAACAGTCAAGACCTAAAATCCAGGGCATAGCACCTCCAGGAACCTCAGCCAAAGAACCTTCTTATCAAAACCACATTCTAGCCTGACCCAATAGAAGATGAGCTCCTAAACCCAAAACTGTACCCCCCCAAAATTGTATTTATAATACCTGATCATCATATAAAAATAGACTTATCAGAATGATTATAGTTCAAAACATACCCAAGAAATATGCTACATAATCTATTGAGCCAAGAACACTAAAAATAAACAAACGGCCTCCAACAGACTGAGTGCCGTACAACTAGATGGTACCTGGCCACCACTGCTGATTGCTCTGATCACAATAGAGGGTCCCGGAAAGAGCTGGAGAAAAATGTATAACAAAATTCCAACTCACAAAAAAAGACCAGACTGACTGGCCTAACAGACTGGAGAAATCCTGAAAGTATGGCCCCTGGACACACTTTTAGCTCAGTAAAGAACCTCATGTCTGAGGTTCACCCTTCAGCCAGGGATTGGACAGGCCCAAAAAACAAAACGAGACTCAAGGGGCACACTAGCCCAGGGGCAAGGACAAGAAGGCAGGAGGGGACAGGAAAGCTGGTAATAGGGAACGCAAGGTCGAGAAGGGAGAGTGGTGACATGTCATGGGGTTGTTAACCAATGTCATAAAACACTATGTACACTAACTGTTTAATGAGAAGGTGGTTTGCTCTGTAAAACTTCACCTAAAGTACAATTAAAAATAATACTAAAAACTTTGAAGAAACACATTTGCAAGTTCTGATCAACCTTCAGCTTGAGACAGTTCTAATGAGGTCACTGACCACTGTGACAGCATGTGTGTACTTTCCCTGACATAGTGGGCTATTGGCTTGACATCTGTGGTGGGACCCTTGACTATAAATCAAGACTATAAATTGCCACTCCACTTCTAGCAACACTGGTGACTCTGGTGCAAAAATACAAACCATTGTAGTAATGCTATTTCAAAAATAAAAAGTATAGACTGTAGAACCAGACAGAGTTTCAACCCTGGCTCTATATTTCACTAGATATGTGACTTTGGACAATTTCCTGAATCGCTGCCTCAGTTTCCTCGTTCACAAAATAAAAATAGTAGCACATGTTCATTAATTTCTTGTGAATATTAATACACCCATATGGAAGTGTTAACCAACACAATATACAAGAATTGCCCATTTTGCGAAAGTTCACTTTACGTCACTTCGCTTTTACACCTGTTTTCGATAACTGGAAGAAATCTGAAGAGGACTTTCGCTTTTACAAAAAAACATGAAAGGCAGAAATAGCGTTCAGCGTTTGTTTTAGGGCAAGCCCTTAAAGAGGCAGCAGGCACCCCAGCAGCTACAGTGGTGTCCTCAAGCTCCTCCCCCGGGAACTACACTCAGCATCAAGCTGCCATAGCTTTGAACTGTGTCTGTGAGCATCTGTGCTTTTACCTCGATTTATTTTGTCCATCCATTAGCAAGACATGTCCTAAGGTATCAGAAAAGCCTAAGAGAAGCTCATAAGGGATTTATGTGTTATTGGGTACAATTTAGTAGGTTACTTTTTGGGTCTGGGAGTGCTCAAAAATTTTCCCATTTAAATTAATTGTAATCGATTCTTTCCTTTACGTCATTTCAACTTATGAAAGATTTCATATGAAAGCTCTACTTTGGGATGGGGGGAACACCTGTAAATCCTAATATAAAGTCCTGTTCTGTATAAATCTGCATCCAATATTCTTTAAGCAGTTTAAACATACGAACTGGTATTTTGGTATCATTCTTTTCCTTTCTCCCATGTATCTTAACAATGGCAGACATCATTAAAACTGAGTTTATTTCCTAAAAGATCTTTTGCTTTAGGACATTAACCGGTAGAATATATTTTAAAATTGGAAATGCATCTCAGGCTGCCTTAAGATTATGCAGCTTCAATATCTACTTATTCTGCAATCTAGAAATGCCCTTGAGCCAATCCTAACCCTTTGCCAAACAGAGACCAATGCATCTGACCTTTATCCATTATTCTACTCATACTTTCTTCTCCTATATACAAGCCTTTGTGTCCCCAACCAAACAGAGTTCATTACAGCAAAACAAGGTGTCTTAATATTCTAAGTTTTCTAGTTTGAAATCCGAGTCTCAATGGACAACCCCCTGGCTCCTGACAGGTCTCAACAAGAGCTGCTCTGATCTGCCCAACAGAGGAGCTCTTGACGCGAATGACCCAGGCAAAACCTCTCTTGGTACTGATACTGGAAAACTACCAGAACGCAAAGAACAGTGGGGATAGGTTTAAAGCAAAAAAGGAGACGTTCCAGAGATAAGTTTTCAGTGAGAACCAGATTTTACTGCAAGAAGGAAAACTGCATTTTAACAGGAAGGATATTAAAATAAGGTTGTAATAACAAGCTCAATTCACATGCCTTTTCTTCTGAAGAGTTCAAAGCACTCATGCATATGATCTCACATCCCACTGAGTATACGCCTCGTTTTACAGATAGTGAAATGGAGACATGATGACTTGCCCACGTTAGTCAACATTAAGTCAAAAATACAGGGCTGCTAACTCCCGGAACAATGTTTCATTTTTCTATGCTGTTTCAATTCTTAACTTTCTATGAAAATAAAGGACACGATTGACGATATGGAAAATGAAACCATGGAGGACAGGAAATCTAATAGAAAAGAAACTGCCTATAGCAACGGCTTGCCAAACAGTCTGGGTGCAGCACTGAAACATTAAGGGCTTCTTGGCAATACAGGCTGCAAACCCTCCTACTTGACCTATTAAAAGAGAATCCCCCAGAAATTATCTGAGAATCTAATTTTTTTTTTTTTTTTTTTTGAGAATCTTAATTTTTAACAATGCCCTCAAGTGACACTGATGCAGGGACCAGTATTTATGAATCACATACAGGCTATATCATGATTCTCAAGCAACTTAACGAATAAACTCAAAAGACACCCCCGCCCCAAGCCAGGCTTTAGGAAAACACTGGTAATGACTTCACTATCTTAGTTATTCAGAACCTTAAGATTATGGGTCTGACTGCTATTAATGAAAAAAGAGTAAAGCTTGACAATTAAGCAGTAAAGCGCTAAACTGCTCAATCTTTCAGGCTACTGAACACCACTAGGGAAAGCAGAAATGTTAAGTTGCTGCGTGGCTCTGCAGAACTGAAGGACTCCCCGTCTCCCTATAAAATAAATGATAGAAAACACATGAAAGAGACAACAACACTACTTTCAACAGCTTGGAGTAACACAAACTTTTCAGTAATCTATACCAACATCGAAAGCAGTGTTTCTCAAACTTTAATGTGCATAGGAACCATCTGGGGATCTTGTTAAAATTCTGATTCTGATTCTGGATGTCTGGAGTGGGGTCCCAGGTTCTGCATTTCTTACAAGTTCCCAGGCAATGCTAATGCTGTTGGTCCCCTGACCGTGAGTCGCAAGAATCATGTAGCTACGGTCAGAAAGTTTCAAGATGGGTATGAGTTAGCTTTCAGTGAACTCTCAGTATATAAACTCACCACTCTATAGGGCATTCCCAAATGAATCCTTGATGTGGAGCAACATCATTTTCCCTCCTAAAAGCACATACAATATCACCCACCTCTGAGAGTCAAAATTAACAGCTTTAGCAGTTAATATTACAAATACAAAACTGTCAAGTGTAATCCCAAACCCCAGTTGTTCCAATAGTGTATCTTTTCTAGTTCATTGTTTAAGGATTATCTTTCCACTACCCTTTAGTTTTTAGTGCTAGGTTTTATATAATTATTTACTCCTCACAACAACCAAAAAAGTATATATTTATTTCCATAATACACCTCTACTTCACAAAGCAGCTGGGGCAAGGATAGTTTAATTCACAAAAAATAATTACAGAGTCGTTGGGGAGCCACATTAGTTTGGATGTTCCTCTAATCTACTAAATGCATTTTATTCTATCAGCATAAATATAAAAACCTCAAAGAGGTTCAGGGAGCCCATTTCTCAAGCCCTACCTGAATCATTCCCTCGTCGCTAAAGACATTGCAAATGACTCAACCCAAGAAAGAACCGAGGATTTGTGAGCTACTCTACAACTTTGTCTTCCTCTTGGGATTTTTCACACATTGTCATTTCTTAAAATCTTGTTATGTCTTTCTTTCCAGCTATATTGTAACTGCCTTAAGGTCAAGATCAAAGCACACATATCTCTATATTCCCCCTCAGAACATCCAGATTGCCAGTAATATCTGCTTAATAACTAAAGGATGTTCAAGACACTGGATTTAATAAGTAGAGTAACACGGCAACAGAGAAATATTAAAAGGTACACAGATATTTTACAGATGGTGTATTTTGAGTGGCTCTCTGAATAAATTCCTCATTATTTAAAAACTATGAGAACTTCTGGCTACTTTAAGCCAAACCAATTTGCATGATACTACAAAAATATGCTTTAATATTCATTTAAACTCTATACCCTCTCCCAACTGAAGAGCAAACACTCTGATCTTCCCACCTTAGGGGAAAAGGATATCATTTTGTAGGTCTCCCTAGCATGAAGTTGCTAGATTAAATACAGGGCACCCAGTTAAACCTGAATTTCAGATTTAAAAAATGAGTAACTGTTTACTGTAAGTATGCCCAACACAATATTTGGGACACACTTATATAAAATTTAAGCATGTCCCATGAAGAATTTGAGACATTGACTACATAAACTAAAGAAACTTTAATAAAAGAGCTAAATCATCCTTCGTCTCCAGGCAAAACTACATTAAGTTGCTAAAAAGACCGAATGGTATTTCATTGCAGTGACTTAAAATTTCTGTGAGAAAAGCTATTTTATTCCTTGGCCTGCTTACAGAATTTTCATGTGCTCTGAAGTTGCACTTATTTTGCATCCATCCATATTTCAGTGCACAGTGGCACTTATCCTAACAGTAGCATTTCATTCATTAGTAGAGATTATAAACTGTTTTCATAATTTATAAGGGGCTGAGGAATGCTTTTAGAAAAAAATCACCTGAAAGATGCTGCTCATTTATTCTATCTACTCTGATAATATTTCGCTATTTCTATTTCCATAATAAACCAGCCCACAGTATATGTTAAGTACAGCTCTGAGTGACGCTTTGTTTTTGTTTTTCTCCTTTAAATGTTAACTTCCAGAGATTTATGCCATCATTAGAAAAGCTCACTTTTTCTCAATAATTATACTTCTTCAACATTTTTAACCATAGTTTTCCTTCCTCGATGACTAAATGGAGCATCAGAGTAAATGAATAAATCACAAATACTAATCAATTAGACTTGGAAAGTTATCTTTTGGTAATTATAGATTCAAACACTTATAGATAAATTACCGCAAAATAGGGGGAAATGAAGATAATTAAAATTAAATATAATTGTCAATAGCTCTGACATCTTAATAAAGTTAGTCATTCTTGTAATATGTATTTTATTGGTATAAAAGTCTACAATGTGTGGCACTTGAGATGACTGATACTGCAGAATGGTGAAAGCAAACAAAAAGAATATTCAAGGGACAAAGAAGAAGATGGAATTATAGCTGGGTCATCAGACTAATCTTTTAAAAGGTAGAAACATAATATTTACCTCATTAAAGAAAAATAAGATTCGTCAGGCTATATATAACATACAGCCTTTTCTAAGTGGACAGGTGCAGTCTATAGAATATAATCTAAGAGAAATCAAAATTTTGAATGAACAAAATTCCATTCAGTCCATTCATCTT
Organism: Loxodonta africana; assembly: GCF_030014295.1. NCBI lineage: Eukaryota > Metazoa > Chordata > Mammalia > Proboscidea > Elephantidae > Loxodonta > Loxodonta africana. The sequence goes on from NC_087355.1 coordinate 65,715,801, forward strand.
ACATTTTTAAGCTGACATTAGTATTTACTCATTCAACTTTTTTTGGTTGGTACTTTCATCTTCAAGTAGCAGAAGAAAAAGAACTAGTGTAATACGTGAAAAATCTCAGTTTATGACTCACTTAAAAAAAAGATACAATCACCAAATGTTCAAAACAGACAGATAAGTCTTCCTATAAAATATAAAGTAAGCAAGCAATGAAAAATAATTTATACAAACTAATATGAAATGGGAATCACGGATAAAACTTATCTTATTCCAACACTCGACAGGTGCTTTGTACAAAATACATTATCTGAAATTTAATCACTAAATCTCATTATTAAATCTGAAATTTCTAAAAAATAATGTACACAAAAGACCAAACCAAAAACCTAACCCATTGTCGTTGAATCGATTCTGACTCATAGTGATCCTGTGGGACACAGCAGAACTGCTCCATAGGGTTTCCAAGGGTATAACCTTCACAGGAGCAGACTGTCACATCTTACTCCTGAGGAGTGCCTGGTGGGTTCAAAACACCAACCTTTTGGTTAGCAGCACTCTGCCACTGCGTCACCAGGGCTCCTCACACTAAATAAAGATAACGATGACGCAACTGTGTGTTGTTTCCTTGATGGACCGTAATAGCCTAGATATCGTTTTGTCTCACAATGGGAATTTCCAACTTGAACTATTATGGTCATTTCAAAGTATTACAAGCAACTGATTTATTATGTATTGTTTGAAAGAGCATGACAGGTAACATACACAAATCTAAACGGAACCATCGTGGCCCTCATCCTTTTAGAAACTCTGTACTAATGCACTGTGTACTTAGCTTTTTCAGATGTGTTGATAATTAAGTGCTTATCATGAAAATCTGTTCTTCAGAGTTAGCAGAGTGCACAGTCCATGTTCTTTCCCAGAGCTCTTTTAAGAATGAGACTGAGCAGTGCCTACATTAATTTGACCACCTACTATATCCAGTGTTATTTCCTTCAGCCAGAGTTTACATATTTTATATCTAAAAGATTTCAACACTGTTTAAAAGTTTAAAAATATATTCATAAGTCTCCTAAGGAACAGGTGCTTGTCATCATATATATTATGAAAAAACATGTGCATATTTCCACATTCTGGCCAACAATGACATTTTTTTAATATTTGCAGACAGACAATAATTATATTATTGTTGTTCAATAATACTGAGCATTTATTCTTGTGTTTATTGGACATGTGTCATATTGATGTGAACTGATGCCTCATTTTATCTATTTTTCCTTTTACTGAAGTTTAATTTGATTTGCAAAGTATCCCAGATACAAGAGATCATATTCAGCACATCACTGTGTGAAATATTATATTGTGGCCCCGTCACAAATTTTATTAGCTAGGTGCAACTAACAAGTTAAAAAATGTAAGCTCTTTACTATGAATAAAATTGATTAATAATTAACATACTTCTTTATCTTGGGTAACCAAAATTAGGATGCAGTTTGTTTTGTTTTTTGTGCTTTAAGTGAAAATTTACAGTTCAAGTCAGTTTCTCATACAAAAATTTATACACATTGTTATATGACCCTAGTTGCTCTCCCTAAAATGTGACAGCACACTTCTCCTTTCCACCCTGTATTTCTTATGTCCATTCAACCAGCTCCTGTCCTTCTCTTCCTCCTCATCTCACCTCCAGACAGGAGCTGCCCATTTAGCCTCATGTGTCTACTTGAGCTAGGAAGTACACTCTTCACAAGTATCATTTTATGTCTTATAGTCCAGTCTAATCTTTGTCTGAAGAGCTGGCTTTGGGAATGGTTTTAGTTTTGGGCTAACAGAGAGTCCAGGGGCCATGTCTTCTGTCATTTATGTTAAAATTTTGTCATCTAATGTTAACGACACACAGAAGTGTGTGTGTATCTTCTAGGTTTTCAAACAAAATGAAAACTGGAACATAATCATAGACTTTGTGCTCCTTCCATCCCACTGTCTCAAATCGTAGTCACTGTAATGCTACATACCACCATCCTAAATGGTCTGTGTAATATATTTACCTACAAATATATTCACACACACATATATACACACACATACGTATATATATTTGTTGTGTGCTTATCTGGTAGATTCTGACTCATAGTAATCCTATATGAACTGTCCCAGAGAGTTTTCTAGGCTGGAATCTTTAAGGCAGCAGATCACTAGATCTTCTGTCTCACGGAGCTGCTTGTGGGTTTGAACTGACAAACTTTTGTCAGCAGCCAAGTGCTCAACCATTGTGCCACCAGGACTCCTTGTGTGTGTGTGTGTGTGTGCGCGCGCGCTACAGCTGAATACATGTATATGAATATATGTATATGGTATGCATGTGAATGTATACATACAAATATATGCACATAGTTTGCTAGTGTTCGAACTTATATAAAATGGTATCTGGCTGCAAGACATCTTTTTCCATTTGTTTTTATTCACCCAAAATTATGCTTGTAAGATTCATCCATGCTCTATTCAACCGTCATTTATTCAAATTCCCTACTGCTTTATATTTCATTGTGTGAAAAGTCTACAATTTAATCAATCTCATGTGGACAGATGTTTGTTTTTGCTTTTGATAGATTTTTGTTTGGGTTTGTTTTGCTCTTTCAAAAAATTACCACTACGAACGTTTCTGCACAGGTTTCCCAGCGTGCCTGTGCAAAAGATTTTCTTCTGGGGAGGGAAATTATATAGTCATTGGGAATATGAGCATCTCACACTGCCAGAATTTACCAAATTCACTTTCCAAAGTCCTTATGTACTGATACTTCCTACCCCTTATAATGCCTTTTGTCTTAGAGTTTGTGTTTACTGAGATGAATAAAGTGACCTCATTTTGTCTTTTGTTAGTATTCGCCTTGTGTAACCTCCTCTGTCCTTATCTTTTCATTACTGAGATCTAACTTAACTGCACAAATTGTTCCATATGATAATGAATTTTCTAAAATCTGAATTCTTTGTGGCTTAATATATGTCCATTTTTATAAATATCCTATATCTGCCTGAAAAGCACGTATATTCTCTAATTGTTGGGTGCAGAGTTCATTAAATTGTTTCATTCGTTGTTTAAGTCTTTCACATTTTGAATAATTTTTTTGTCTGCTTGACAAAAAGCAGGTTTCTTAAAATTTTCAACTGTGATTGTGATTTGTCATATTTCCCTGTAATTCTCTATCAATTTTTGCTTTGCGTGTTCATAATTATTTACATTTTATGTATTTTGAACTGTTTTATCATTCCCTGATGAATTCAAATTCTTATTATGTGATGATGACTCATTTTTTTCCCTCATACGCTTGTCTTAAAATCTATGTTGCATGAGATTAATGAAGCTATCTCAATTTTTCATTTGTTTTAAATTTGCTGGTAAAACTCAGACTATTCTTTTCTTTCAAACTTTTCATAGCCTGATGTTTTGGCTAAGTATTCTGTAAAAAGATATCATTTTCTTTTCTTTTCTTAAATACAGTCTGATAATATCCCTTAACTCGGAGGTTTAATCCACATACATCCATTAAGAGCTTTAATATCTGTGTATTTTTTAATCACCTTCCTTTTGTCATTTTATTCATCCAATTATTCAGATGTTTCTTTTGGTATCCTCCCTTGTCACTGCTATTTTTAAAAAACAGATTGCATTTTATGAATGTCCTTTATTTTATGATACCATTTTTCTCTTTTTTTGTTTTTTTTTTATAGCTGTGGAAGTTATGGAAGACTCTTTTCCTATTTTTTTCACTGGTTATCTTTAAAAATTTCCAAGTATACATTACATAATCCTAACTCACTTTCCATAGAATTCAAGGACATTAGAACGTCTTAATCCTGACCATCTTCCCTTCAAGTTCTCAGAACAGCATTTCCCAATATCTTAGTTCTATCCCTTTTTAAACTGCATGCATTAGGCAGGCTATGTTCGTTTAGACTTATTCAGGTTTCCCTGGTCTTTGCTTTGCTTATCTAATAATGTCTTTGCTTTGCTTTTATTCTTAGAAGTTTTAACAGGTGTACAATACTGGGTTGACAGTTGGTCCCCCCCGCCCCACAAAAAACGTTAGTTTCCCCCTTCTTCTGGTTTCCATTGTTGGTGATAAAAAATCTGCTGTCAATCTATCTTTTCTAGGTAGCTGATCTGTTTTTTTCTCTCTAGCTACTCTTAAGGACCTCGCTGCTTTGACATTCTTTACTTTTACTACTATGTGTCTATGATTGAATTGATTTTTATTTGTCCTACTTAGTGTATGCTATGATTTTTTGTATCTGTGTATTCATGCCTTTCATCAGTTCTGGAAAATCATCAGCCATCTTAAATTCAAATGTTGACTGCCTGTGCTCCATTCTCTCTAGTCGTTTCTTGCGGGGATTTGATTAGATAAATGTTAGAACAGCTCATTATACCTCCATATTTCACTATCCATCTCTGATACTTTTCCATCTCCTCCATCTCTTACATGAAGCCCTGGTAGCACAGCGGTTAGAAGCTCAGCTGTTAACCCAAAGGCCAGTGATTCCAACCCACCAGCCACTCCAAGGCCAAAAGATGTGGTAGCTGTCCCTTGTACAATCTGGGTAATGTCTTCAGATCTAATATCTGATTAACTCATTCTCTAGAATTTTCTTACAGTGTTTAACCTATTCATTATGCTTTAAGTTTCAACAATTCTGTTTTTCAATTCAAAAATATGCTAATTTTTTTAATCTTCCGGTTCATTCCAAGTCTGTTATTGCTTATACTGTTTTCTAGTTCTAATTTTTATTTCCTTCAACATTCAATATTTATTATTTTGTGACTGTAACCTCCTATATCTGAAGTTCCTGAGTATCTAAATTTATTATTTGTGATTTCTACTGATTTTGCTTATGCTGGTTTATTCCTCAATGTGTGCAATTTTTTTTTTTTTAAATAGTGAGCTCATGTAAAGTTATCTTAGTCCATGGACATCTTGGAGGCCAAATCAGCATACTTTCCTATGCAGACCACTGTGTTTACTCTTGCCGGACACTAAAATAAGATATCAATGTGAAATCATTTTAGCCACTTTCAAGGCCCCAGCTCAAAGTGAAACGAACTCAACACCCTCTCTCCGCCACTGACTCTAAGCTTGACCCCATGATCAACTCCAGCAATAATATGCCATTTGCTCTTAGTACAGCCTCACATTACTGCTTGTTTACTGTTCACTTCTCTTCAGACTGAGTTTAGCTCATTACTGGTGAGGGGAGAAGAAGAGCTTTAGAAATTTCCTTTAGTTAATGGAAGTTTGACAATGCATTAAATAGTAGGTTTTGTATAGTACAGCTGTTTTTAAGGAGATCATCATACAGCTTACACCAGAAACATAGGTTGTACACTGAAAATTTTGATAAGGAAAATGGTAGTCAATTAGAGAATGGATACAGTGTCTAATTAAATAATAAAGAAAATGGGAGTTAAAGAAACATATTCAAGAGTGAAATACAATAATTCAGTCATGATGTCAGTTAGAGGTATAACAGGCAAGGATGAAACAAGAGAATTGACTATTTGGTCCCAGTTACTATAGGATAACCCAGCTTAAACCTGGTTCTTAAAGAAGGCTCCTTGGACAGGCCTCCATCCTGATGTTTTCACTCAGAGCTCTTAAATCAATTCTCCTGCTTCTCAGCTCTAGTTATTTTTTATAACTACATGATTTCACATATTGTACAGTTCTCAGCTTATGCTAATTCTTTACTATACCATAAGTCTTGTATATAAAGCACTCAAAAGCCTAGAATACGCCACAGTCATAACACAGAATTATGGTGGAAGTTTCCCAACATGAATAATATGAATAAACATAACCGTAACCAGAAAGATACTATTGCAATATGGAAATGCTTATCCTCTTTCTTATTCTATCTTCAAAATATGGCTTTTTGAGAAAATGCTTTGATAGCAAATCAAGTTTTAAACATCCATGTGAGCATTTCCTTTCTTATCCCTGGGGCCTCCATCGTTATTCAACTTTCAGCACAGTTCTGTTTTACGTCCCTGCCAAACTATCACTCCTGAAATTGTAAGTCTTCAAATTTCAGATATTTCTACAAGAATTCATAAACAAATTCGAGACAAATAACTCAGCACCTTAAAGGCTCTAGGGTCACCGAACTGCATGAGATTTTAAGAATATGTACAAGGCTATTTCAACGTCCTAGGGATGCTATTCATTTTTTAAATCAAAATGATAAAACATTGAAAGGTTGACTTAAATTTAAAAATGCACAAATAACTGTCATTTGGTGTGAAACCTTAGGTCTTCAGAAAGGTCTCAATGCAAAATTAATCACCATGTGAACATTTAAACAGAAAAGTTCCAAGACCATATACTAGTCAAAGATCACAATGTAACTTACCCTGTAGATCTAAGTTTATTCATAACTACTGTGTGGTCAAAAACTCAACAAGGATTTCATTTACTTAGAAATATTTACTGAGCATCTATCAACCATACGGGCACTGCGCTAAATGGTGCAGATACAGCAGTTATACCGTCATTAGGTGCTGCCAAGTCGGTTTCAACTAATGGCGACCCAACGTATAATAGAACAAAACGTTGCCCCGTCCTGCACCATCCTCACAACAGTAGGTACATTTGAGCCCACTGTTGTAGCCACTGCATCAATCCATCTCACTGATGGTCTTCCTCTTTTTCAATGACCCTCTACTTCACAAAACATGATGTCCTTCTCCAGGGACTGTTCTTTCCTAATAACAAGTCCAAAGTGAGTGAGATGAAGTCTCACCATCTTCACTTTTAAGGAGCATTCTAGCTGTATTCCTCCGAGACAGTGACGATAAAGATAAGAATAGTCTTTTCCTTCTGAAGCTTATTTTCATTATTGAATATTGACTAAACTCAAACTATTTAGTAGTATTTTTACTTATAGTTTTATTCCTTGGGGGACTTTTCATTTACCCAAAGTGTGCCGAAAGCCTCTTTTACCAGACAGGTTTTTCATCAATGGCCTGTTTCCTCAAGAAAAGCCATTTGTCCAAGTGATCTGGTAGACAGATGTACTGGGGTGTGTGTGTGTACTGGCTGATTGTCTCATGATAAAAGAAAGCTGCCTCGGCAAAAAAAAGAGGTTATCTAAGTTTTATATCACCTAACAAATGTAAATGCACAACACATACATATCCACAAATCCAGCTAGCAGAGCTCAGAAAGAAGTTAATGTCTGCTAGCCCCAGAGATAAATTAACATGCGGCCAACATCAGAGGAGCCAGAAACACTCGCTGCAAGTGTGAACACATATTTGATTCTAGGACTGTGTCTTTCCTGGGGCCGACCTTATAAATTAAACAGTGTAAATCTCAAGTAAGTGTTTTCTGAACATTTTGATTCACTGTGAACATTAGACTGCCCTTCGAATTAACATCAAACATTATTAGCCTGTTGTTGGACATGAACTGCTTCAATATTGGTGACTGACAACACAAACATATACACATTCACACTAACACAACTCTGAAAGAGAATGAGAGGAAATGTTTACCATCTACTGGTATGAAAACCAAAATAACTAGATTTTTAAAGTAGGGTTTTGCATCTACCCCTACCCCTGTTGCTGTAGAGTCAGTTCCAACTCATAGCGACCCTGTAAGACAGGGTAGAGCCGCCCCACAGGGTTTCCAAAGCTGTAGATCTTTATGGAAGCAGACTACCACATCTTTCTCCCTCGGAGCGTCTAGTCTGTTTAAACCACCAAACCTTTCCATTAGCAGCCAAACACTTAACCCCTGCACCACCAGGGCTCCTTGGATATTGAATCTGCATATAGAAAATCACTTAAAAATAGTAAAGCAATTTACTTTGATTCCTGGAGGCGTAATAACAAGAAAGCACTCAATAACTGCTAAGTAATGTCTGAGCATGTTGTATCCTACTCATAATACAAGTATCCATTTCAATGTTCCTTCCTTAGGGAACCATTTCCTAATCTGCCAGGTTAGGCTGGGTTGTCATTACACGCAACCACAGTACACTGTCCTGTATCTTTAATGATTCTTATCACTGATAATGATCCATTAAGCGTCTGTCTTCTTTACTAAACTGTAAGTTCCATGAAGGCTCTGCCAATGCTTGTCTTGTTTCTCCTGTATCTTCAATACATGGCACTGAGAGTATTCCGGGAATTAATTAATTAATTAAGAAATGATCACATAAATGAAACCAAGTCTTGTGTCCTAAATTCATCTCCAGAAAATATGAAGGATTATCTGGGAAAACTAATGTTTATAAAGATACTAGGGTGAAGGGAGAAGGAAAATACTAAGCTACCCTAGCTCTAGCTAGGACTCTGAAATAGCTTAAGCACTTTCATCCACTTGGAGGAATGAACGTATAGAAATCTAAAATCAAACAAATTACAGAACACTCACCTTCGGATTACCATTTAGAGACCAAACAAGGATGTTGTGGAATTTTTCAAAGCTAGACTAATGCCCAATCTCATTTTGAAAGGAAAACAAGCAACACATTCTCAACTGATTGATTCCCAGTTGGGCGAGTGAACAGAATGTATTATAGCGGTACCTTTAATTAAGAGTTGTGTTGTCAAAAATTAAGGGATATGAAGTCATATTTAACAAGGACAAATAAATGGGTCGTGGTAATTTCATAAACTCATCAGCAATGCCAGCATTGCTGCAAATTTAAAAATATACTCAGCGAATGGTATAAAACAGGTAAGAAACCTACAAGTAAATGGTCTGAAACAAGTGCCCAAATTAAAATCTGTGGTTATCAATCGATAAAAATATAATCAGCAATTTTATGAATGATCTTTTATGTGATTTTGTTCGACCACTTCCCCAAGTCATCCGAATCACTTCCAACAATTATTAGATCAGGAGTCTGGATTCCTTCTACTTCCATTGCATTTTCTTGATACTCCCCTCCTCCCCAGTATGGCTTACCTGTAGTGTCGGGAAATCTCGTCTTCCACCTGGGTAATAAAATCACATTTGGTACATGAGTGTTCTTTGCTTTCCTTGACAGTCTGCTGCCCCTCTGATCCTTGCAGATGATTTGCTTCTTGTTTGACATCCGACGCTTGCGACTCATGCACACTCTCGTAATGAAAGAGGAGCACATCTACATCGGGGGTGGAGAAGGAGCACTGGTGGCATTGGTGTTTGACTCTCGAGCTTCCGGCCGCCCCAGGAGACAAGTGCAAAAGCAAAAGCGCACAGTGGGAACAATTACTTTTTCTGCAAGCAAATGGATAAGTAATTTCTCCAAGGTGCTTTTCTGGGCTGCAAAGGCCTCTGGGACAGAATGGACAGTGCTTAATGGTACACTTGTGAATGTTATGGAGCTGCTGATAATGACGGAGAAGTGGCCCCACTACAATTACATCAGGGCCATGGCTTTTGGAATATCTGAAGTCACAGAACTGACAATTGTAGCTTGTTACCATGTTATCCTCTGCTCCCTTGCTGGGGAAGTCCTTCTTTTTAGCCCCACTAGAGCCCTTGTCTACCTTGGAAACTGGCTCCCCTTCTGCACTTTTGGCTAGATCATTCTGATTAATGACAGAGCCCCTGGAAAGTTTATCGTTCAACTCTGGATTAAGGCTGCCTGGCTGCGCTCCTCCATGCTGTTTGCCATAATGTTCTAGCAGTTTAACTGAGCTAGATGACTCACAGCTGAAACTACAAAATTTACACCAGTAGTAACTGGTGGCATCTGTACCATTTTGCCTCGAGGAATCAAGGGGCTTGATGGGCACTGAGTAGCCAATGGGAGTGTCATCTCCCGCCTTGACTGTGATCTTGTCCTGCCACTTTCCCAAGTCTCCAGAATCACTGGATCGAAGTGCAGGGATAGATTTGGTAGAGTTTTTCTCTGAAGGTTTCGCACCCTCAGAAGAGGGGAGAGAAGCCTTTATTTTGTTAGGATGAGTCTGAAGAAAGTGTTGTTCTAGTTCAGTTGATGAGTTGCCCATGTAAGTGAAATTGCAGAATTTACAGCGGAAGTACTTGGTGTTTCCTTGGCAATCTGGTGTTTTCCGTCCAATGCCAATGAATGTTCCACCTGAAGTGACCTGGTGCAGAAGAGATGCATGTTACTTCAAACTTGTCATTAATTCAATGAATTCTCAAGGGGAAAGGGGCGTGTGATATTGCCAAGCATTCCATGTCAAAAAATACAATAGCACTTACTATGAAATCACTTGAATAATCAGGGCCAAATAAATTCACTCCTCATTTCTCTGTAGCTACATTTTGAGAGGCTCATTATGCTAAACATTTTAGGCCAAAGTAACAGATGAAGGTAAGTAATGAAAGCACTGTAACTAATTCAAGAGATTTAATAATATATACTTAAAAAAATTTTTTTTCAACGGAGTAAGTTTTACTATTTCCTCCCTCAAATCGCATTCTTGCAGAAGCAACCAAATCACGTGGAATTTCTTTTCACCATGCTTAAGGGTTACCGTCAAAACCAGAGTCAATTGCTCAGAGATTACTCAATGCAGACATTCCCCAAGGAGATCTTCTGTTTAGTTCCTACAGCAAAGAGGCTGCTGGCAGAGATGGCCTACTGTACCTTTTGGGTAAAATAAAGGTGTTAAAATGACCACACAAAATGGCTTATAATTGAAGTCCTAGCAATCACAAATAAATTAAAAATAAAATGAATGGAGTGGGCAGGAAATCTTGATGATGAAGGAGGACCAGTGTGGACAGTTTAAAATGTTTCCTATTCTATGACAAAATGAAAAGAAGAAAATCCCCAAGGGCCTTATTTGATTAAGGCTATGTCTCATGGCACAGGACCCAACCCCTCCTGTGGATGGGTCATAGGGATTTCCAAAGACCAGCAATTCACAGGATGAAAATCACAACTGCTCTTCTTTTTTTCCCAAACTATGAAATTACATAGTATTGGAGTATTATGAATTGAACTATGTCTCCCAAAAATATGTATTGTAAATCCTAAATCCCCACACCTGTAGAGGTAATCACATTTGAGACTAGGACTCTGTTACGTTACTGAGACCATATCAGTGTAGGGTGTCTTTTAAGCCAATCACCTTTGAGATACAAAAAGAGCAGATTAGGCACAGAGGAAGAAGCCCAAATGGAGGGGAAAGTCACCAAGGAACCAAGTAAAAGATACTGAAAAGATACAAAAACCTTATCCCTGAGCTGACAGAGAAAGAAAGCTTTTTCCTAGAGCTGGTGCCCTGAATTCAAACTTCTAGCTTCCTAAACTTTGAGAAAATAAATTTTTGTTTCTTAAAGCCACCTACTTGTGGTATTTCTGTTATAGCAGCACTAAGAAACTAAGACATGGGGTTATGAATACCTTTAAAGAGTACTTCGTATAACATTCTGACTCCCTTTGCATATGCACCTCAATGGGCATCCCAACTAAACGCCTTCACTGACCTACAGAAATTCATAACAGACTTTTTGACCGAAATGCTCCAAAGAGGGAAAGATCTCCTCTCCCAACTATCAGAGAAGTCTTCCAGCAACCAGATGTAATATATTAAGTGGCATGATCATGTTCTGCCTTCTTCAACAGCTGCTCAAAAATGACACGTGTGATCACCACTCATATCCAAATCGCTTCATGAGAAAAGTCTCAGGCATTTCAAAATCATTTTAAAGGTTCTCCTTGAAACACAAATAATATTCCTTTGGTTCACTGAGAAATATGTTTGCATTCCTACTGTACAGGACTGAGACTGAAGTCTTCATTCTGCCACTCAAAGAGAGGTGAGACCTTAGTCAAGTTACTTAACCTCTCTGGTCAACAACTTTGTCAATTTGGAAAGTCTCCAATTTTATTTTCAGTATCACAGTTCTAGGAAATGTACATTAACATAAATAACATTTGCTGTACATTAAGACAATAATTTATGAAGGTCTCCAACAGGCTTTAATTGAAGGATGATAATGTTTCACTTAAGACATGTCTATATCCACCATGGAAACCCTGGTGGCGTAGTGGTTAAGTGCTACGGCTGCTAACCAAAGGGTCGGCAGTTCAAATCCAGCAGGTGCTCCTTGGAAGCTCTACGGGGCAGTTCTAGTCTGTCCTATAGGGTCGCTATGAGTCGGAATCGACTCGACGGCGCTGGGGTTTTTTTGGTTATATCCACCATACCAAGTACACAGATTTCACTCAGTCAATAGCTGAGCATCATCTAGCCAGAAAGCGAGGAATGAGGCACTCTCTCAGGAGTCAACCCTGGCAATCAATCACTGGTGTGAGGATGTCAAAGCCACACTACTGAAGGACACAGTTTATTCACCATTTTAACACAAGTGATTAAAGCAACTAAAACTTGGATTGACAAATAATGCATAAAATTGCAAAGTTTCTACATATACTCCCCAAGTGGCCAGAAGTAGGAAGAAATCTTAACTTCAACATACAAAACATTTCAATGTGATGCCACCAACTCAGCAACTTCAAACTTGCATCAAGGCAGTCAATCCAGGAGCATCCCATTCTTCTCTAATAGGCAAAGCAAGCAAGCATGCAAAATCTAGAGACACAAATTTCCTTTGTTTTAGCTACCACATTGCTTCAGGGTTGCCAAGCTTTCCAAATATAAAATGTCTTGAACTTCTGCTTGTAGAACAGGGATTCCCAAGAAACCACGACACATCATCACTGTTTCCTTGGTTTTGCAATCATCAAGCCTCATGTTCAGTGTCTGCAGCAAAAGAGCTGAATGAGGAGTGCACATATTCTTAAGAAATCCCTCTACATAAACTGTTGAAATGAATTTAAATTATTACTAAACATCACACCATCTCTTCCAGTATTTGACAACAACTTGAAGAGTCAGAAAATCCAGACTAAGAATGACCATAACAGGAAAGGCTCTTATAAAAAAAGAGCTAGCAAACATTTTGTTTAGGATTAACTAAGCTACCATAGAAACTGCACTAGGTCTTTTACGTTGGTGGTTGCCATGTGTCTCAACATTGTGTTTTTTACCCATGGAAAACCATCCATTATTTAGGATTCTTTTAGTGGCCACAGACTTTAGTGATGCTAAAGAGTGTTTTTATACTACTGAACACTCTTTCAAAAACCACACAAACAAATAAACAAAAACTCAAGGATCTCAATGACAATTTTGACACTTCTCTACATTATCTTTTTGTCTTCTCGGTAAATAGCAGTATATTGTATCAGTATCATATATTACAAAGAACTGATATTAAGACTTGCATATTATAAAATCTAATTTTGTAAATTTACTTAGTCTTGGTAATACTTACATAATTACCCAGTGTTTGATGCCTTTTCTCTTTCAAAAGGAAGATATAAAGGCTATATTTGTTTCCATGTTTATACTTTCTACAATGTCAGATGTACACTTAAGTCAGAGGGAAACATAATTGATGCGTATTATAGAAATGCCATTGTAAAATAAAATGTAAGTTATTCTTTTAGAAGACAGTACATATGACTATTGGCCACTGTCATTTTATTTTCATGACCCACAAATATTAATTTCAAAACTTATTTTCTAGGTTAAGTACATGTGCACACATACACAGAACAAGAGTTATGCAAAATAAGTGCCTGTAGCAACATTTTATTGAAACTCATTGCCAGGAAACAGTGCCTACGCATTCAGAGAATGATTTCAAACTTTTCAAATGGTTGAATCCAGCAAGTAAAAAAAAACTTATCCTCCCCAAGCTGCAACTATACTAAGAAGAGATCACAAGCAGAATACAGCTTTCAGTCTTTCTTTTTTTGCTAACCAGAACTTCAATTACAGCCCATTAATCCAGTAGTTTCTTTGATATGGGTATCCACATTTTAAGAAATGTATGAAACCACAAAGTCAGCTTGGGCCAAAAATGACATCTATTCATTCATGCAGTCAGTAACTACTGAGACTCAGCTTGTACCAGGCTCTGTGACAGACACTGGGGATACACCAAGGAACAAACTAGACCACATTTCTATCTTAAGATACTTACACGTTAAGATCCAAAATTGTACACAAAAGTCATTTACTCTTTTGTATTTATTTGTGCTTCCATCATTTCCTCCCAAGGGAAGTTCTCTAAGTTAAATTCCATGAAAAGACACATCATTTAACCTTCCTCAGGTATATGAATATAAATAATACTGTATAACTTGCCATTTCATAGAATTACTGTGAGGATCAAGTGAGAGAATGTATCTGAAGATTATTTGCAAGCTCTAGGGCTGTGCACTCCAACTGAATTTTCTGCAATAATGGAAATGCTCTATAATCTGTTCTGTCCAATATGGCAGCCACATGCCCTTGAAATAGGGCTAGTGCAACTGAAGAACTGATTGTGTTTCATTTAATTTTATTTAAGTGATTTTTATTTTTTATTCGTTTAATTCTACCTAACTGAAATTGAAATAGCCACATGTGGCTAGTGGCTATCATACTGGACAGCACGCTCTACAGTAATATTTACACGGATGGGATTATTATGTAATAAAATAAACCTTTATTCCTCCTGTCAATGGGAGGAGCAGCCTAAATGAAGGGGAAAATGGCGAAGTCATTCAGTAACATAAACTTGTCACTCCCAGTCTTCTTAGCTGTAAACCTGAAGGTTATTTTCTGCCGTTACTAAGTTAATGCTTCCTTTTATATCCCTTCTTTGACTGCAAAAATAATAATTTTGGGAAGCAGAGAGGGACTCAATACATTTGGTTGAATAAATGAATTAATGAATGAACTCATTAAATGAGATGTGAACATGAAGAGAAATATCTCACACCAAGGCCCCTGAGTCACCTGAGATAAGGAAGTGATAGTAATTCATGGTCCCAGTATCAAAGGCTCTGCTTGACATATATGGACTTCTTCCAAAAAAGTACAAAATGCATCTCTCTCCCCAAAGCAAAGGACTATGGAGCCATTTGCTTGTGAGTCAGAGTTATATACAGAGAAACACCCAACATAGCTATTAAGGCGTAACAATGAGCAAATTTTAAATTGATCTTAACTGACTGAGGCCTACAATGGGTTTTACTCTAACACTGGTTTTAAAAACTATTTCCTGCATGTAGTATTCTCCATGGTTTTCATTTCTAACTTACTAACACATATCTTCACACAAAATGTTTCAGTGCAGAGGTCGACCATATAAAAATGGGTCTTTTTCAAGGTCCTTAACCTCAAATTTATTTTTTACCTCCTGTGGAGCAAAAACTAATAAGAATAATATCTAAAAAATATGTCAAAAGAAAATATTTTGAGGGAAAAAAAAAAAACTCAGACCTCCTAAAATGCCACTTTTGCACATGTACTTATTTTCAATGTAAAAAGTTTTGTTTGAACCACACACAAACTTCTCCTCAGACGTGGTTCCTTTTCAAGTATCAAAATTGATAGCAACAGAGACAATTATGAAGGTACTAATTTAAGAGGACTTAAGGTTATGGGCTGATAGTCAAAAAAGCAAAATCTGAGAAATAAAAAGCTAACTTGTTAAAAAATCACTGTTGAAATACGTTTCAAATAACTTGAAATCTCTAAGGGTCAATCTTGGAAGAAAAAAAATAGTCAGAATTAATTTTCTAATTTGCTTATGGAATGTTTCTGCATTATACAGTATTTCAAAAAACATTTCAGAATATACAGTGAACCTCCATGTTACAATTTTTGTTGAAAACATTTAAAAAAAAGACAACGAATCTAGTTAGATGACAATCTTCTCAGTCTCAGGACACAGATAAGATTATTCTTATGTCACTATAGTAACTCCGGTAAGTGGTGTTCTCACCTGGAACTGTAAAAGCCAACCAATCTACATTTTTATTTTTTGAAGGGGGAAGAAATTTAAATTCGTATAAGGAGAAACAAGCAAATTCAAGGGAGAAATACTGCATGTTCTTAATTATGCACATGTTCATAATCTGCTTTTTGGATTACAATAATAAATATTCTATCCCAAACTGGTTTTCTCCTTTTACACAGCATAATTCTGAACTAATTTCTCTACAGTTATCTGGCATTTGGGCTGATAAAATACCAATAAATCTTAAAGCCTGTCTCTGTAATTTAGGGGGAACACAACACAAAACAGAAAAGGTAATGCAAGTGGATTAGAAAGCTGAGCGCATTAACCATGGCACCGCTCTCCTGCATCTGACCCACTGCTGCCAGTGGCTCATAATGGAGATGAGCAAAAATTGCATATGTGTTCTATAAGGTATCTTGGTAGGAAAATAGAGAGTCTAATCACTGAAAATGTAAAACTTTCACCAGAGAAGGGCTTTGTTGCACACCTACTGTGTGCCAAGCACTGGAGATACAAAGAAAACTGACATAATCCAAATGCCAATATGCCTACAGTTTAGTACACAAAGTTCACAAGTAAACAGATGACAGCACACTTGTACTTCGTGCTTCTGCTGAGATGTACCAGCTTCCACGACAACAGAGAGCAAGAGGAGCATCTCACCCAGAACCACAGATCAGTAAGGGCTTCTGGGAAGAGGTAACAGTGGAGCTTTGGACAGCTGGGTGGGCATTTGAGATGAGCCTCAAGGGCAATGCTCACAAAAAGGCATTTCACATGGAGGAAACAAAACAAGTAATAACACAAATGAGGGTGAAACAGTATAAAACACTCTCAGGAAAAGTAAAGGGAGATTCAGGTATTACCAAACTTCAAATGGAATCTGCTATGTAATGGTACCTGCTATGTAATAAGTGCTATACATGTGCTAGCCTTATTCTTACTACTATTCCTTCTAGAAGCATAGTGAGAGATGATTTGGAAAAGTAATGCATTCTTGGAGAGAACTGCCCCATAGAGTTTCCAAGGAGTAGCTGGTAGATTCGAACTGCTGACCTTTTGGTTAGCAACTGAGCTCTTAACCACTGTGCCACCATGGCACCTATTTAATTATATAAACTAACAGAAGGTGGCCCTATACTTTCTATAAAACACAGAATAATTGACCAATAAGTAGAATTTAAATAATAAGAAATGGAGGGACTTGAGGAAAGAAAGATGGGAAGAAGGAAGGAGGGAGGAACAAAGAGGAAGGAAAGGTAGGGTAGGAAGGGCGGAGAAGGAGGAAGGAGACAGAAAAAATAATAGAAAGGAAACAGAAATGGAGAAGAGAGAGGAAAGGGAAGTGAGAAGGGAAAAGAGCCAAACAAAAGAGAAAAGAAGGAAAAAGAAAAAACCAAAAAGAAACCAATAACAGTTTCCCGCTGCTGTTGAGTCAATTCCGACTCACAAGCTTTCCAAGGCTGTAATATTTATAGAAGCAGACTGCCACATCTTTCTCCCGTGGAATGGCTGGTAGGTTTGAACCACTGACACTTCGGTAAGCAGCCTAGCGCTTAACGAATGCGCCAGTAACAATTTACTAAGTAAATATTAAGGATGGAGGCAGTAAAAGCATGAAGGAGGATTGAGTAGGATAAACTATTCAACTATTTGGGGAGAGATAAATATCAGAAAGAAATCCAGGTTAACTCTGAGATTTCCAGCCTGACGGATTTAAATATGGGAGTAGAGAAGAAAGTGGGCAAAAATAGTTGTTTGGGGGAAGGAGTTAACAACTTCAGCTTTACACGCTGACTTTGAGGTGTCACTGGAATACCAAGGTGGAGCTACCCATCAGCTGGAAAAACAGGTCTTAAAGTAAACCATCCTTTATTGTAAGATTCCCAAATACGTTACCGGACACATGAAAGAATTCAGGTGTTCTTTAATCTTACATTAAAGGAGAAATGCTACACAAGTAGGCTATTTCTGAATTCCTCAAACTGCTCACTGGACCCACACTTTGCTCACTTTCAGAATCCAGTGAACAGACAGCTCTAAGCATGGCTGAGGTATGCACTGCGCTCAAATTAGACACTCTAAAGGCCTTAGGATTTGTTCTGTCTCCACACCCATCCATTCCTGTGCTTACTTGTGGGCAGAGGATAAAACTTTAATTACACAGCCTTGGAAAACAGAAGTGGGAGCTCAGTGCATCTCCTCAACCTTTAATCTTCATAGAAAAACCAGCCTAAATTGTGCCTAGTAACTCTCTGAGCAGAAGAAACCTCTCAGGTCATTTAATAAATTTCTAAAACAAAGCCCTCTAAATGACTGGAATATGAACTCAAATCAAATGCGCAGGTGGAAAGTCCCTTCATTTGGGGATAAAACATTGCATCCCTACTTGATTGAATCAGAATTCACCCCTTACACCTCAATAATTATTTAATCACAATATTTTTTTTAAATGATCTATCAGCAAAATTAGTTAGCCTTTCAATGGTTTCAACTGTAATGCCAGTAAGTTCAAATAAAGCAGCATTAACCCACTCTACCCAGTGCCGTCGAGTCGATTCCGACTCATAGCGACCCTATAGGACAGAGTAGAACTGCCCCATAGAGTTTCCAAGGAGCGCCTGGCAGATTCGAACTGCCGACCCTTTGGTTAGCAGCCATAGCACTTAACCACTATGCCACTAGGGCATTACGCTACATGAAATGGATAACAGACCATCTCAAAGAAATCAGTGAAGTCCCCCATTCAATGTGATTCACTTGGTATGCATCAAACAGTCCAGGTTCATCAGTCTTACATCTTCTCCCTTACATGCAACTGGCCTATCTTCTATTACTTTTCTATCTGCAGTAAACTTAAGTCTTGTATTTGGTGAGGCCATATATCATAGTGGCTGTGAAGATAGGCTTCTTTATCCTGTCTACCTTGGTTTACATTCCATTTCCTCCCGTTACTCAACTCTGTGATCTTGGGCAGGTTATTTTCAGTCCCTATATGCTTCAATTTCCTTGCGTTTTTGAAAATGGGCATAGTGATAGTGTCTACTTCACGGGTTTTATGAAGACTGATTAATACATGCAAAGAACTTAGATCCATATATACATGTAAGGAACACTCAGTAAATGTTAGCTACTGTTAGAAGTGAATGCAAAATTGGAAAAATAAAGTTACATGCAATTTTTTCCAAAATTGGAAAAAAGATACATGCAAACTAGTAGATGGAAGGAGTATAGATCAAATTAGAAGTAATCCAGCAAAATAAATTTCACATTTGACTTCCAATTAAAAGCAAACAAGAATTTTCCGATAACACTTCAAATTTTAGAATAATACTAGAAAGAATTGAAGAGATCTACGATTCTCATAACTAGACTCAATGAAGAAATCAGAAAAGGAAGGGGAAGTACTCTGTCTGTGAACTCCCCTGGAGTGGGGACATGACTTACGTATTTGTGTTTTCAATAGACGCATGTATGCTGTAATTATAACAGCCTAAGAATAAGCACTGTATAATCTGCTGATTTGATATGATCAGCAGAGCAACTATCTGACAGATAACTTTTATTAAGAGTTGAATAGTGCTAAATTTGATTGGATGCACCAATAACCATGATTTCTTCTTCTAAACACTCAGCCTGTGAAGAAATGCAGATATTCTAAATAGTGGTATATATGTTCTTCAAACAATGGCAAATAAACAGGAAGTCAAAAAGGGACTGACTTTTTTTTGCTGGCCCTCATGTAAGAAAGTCGAACGGAGATTTCACTCTCAGGCAGGTAAAGGGGTTCAAGAAGATGGTCAAGATACTCTAGTCAGGTGGCTACATTATCCAAAAAGGGTTCAAGAAGATGGTCAAGATACTCTAGTCAGGTGGCTACATTATCCAGCTCAGCCATCTACACTGACGAAAACGACCTGGTAAATGCCAAAACTTTGCTTCATTTTATGGCCTTAGGGTAGGCATATGTTTTATTTTGCACACTTTATTACTTGTTAAAGACACACAGTCCTGAATACATGTATGGGTTCATATGCCAAACATTCTCTACTATATAGACAGTCTGAATGGATTAAAGTCTCATTCACCAGTTTTTCTAAAGTGCAATCATCCTCAACTCAGAAAAACAAAGAAACAGAACCTGCTAAGAACTACAACTTCCCTCCTATTCCAGATCAAAGGAAACTCCAAGGCAAAAAATAAATATTTGGAAGTAAAATTCAAGAAAAGTCAAAGTAGACCACAATGAGATTAATGTTCCCTGAGGGTTTTGTTTTGTTTTGTTTTCAGACCAAACTCTAATCCCCTGTTCAAAAGAATGTACTGGTATATGTTAATAAAGCTGATACACTTCAATATGTTGGAAATACAAACACAAAATATGACTTCCTATCTCCAAAATCTGTTCTTCCTGCTTCTAACATGACACATTGGACAAGTCTGATAAAAATATTTACAAAACAGAAATGTAGCTCTCCTAGCTTAAATACAAGACCGTTAGTGGTAAGTTAATGGTGAAATTTTTCTGTTACCCTTAGAATTTTATTAAGGGACTAAATGAATTTAACAGATGGAATCCAATAGCTATCTTCTTGGAGCCCTGAATAATGAGTGCAGAATAACAGGAAAGGTTTATGGTGCTAATATGAAAGGGCAATATATACATAGTGAGCATTTATAAACACGGATGGCTTAAACACTTTCCCGTGGGAAGCACAACTTGACAGGACTCCTACTTTTATAACCTGATCTAAGGACTACGAGCTCCCCCATAAAGATGACGCAACGCACCAATGCACAGCGCATTAAGCCCTAATGAAACAGCAAAGTTCATATTCAACAATGCAGGTCTCCATTCACTGATGGCTTAAATATAAGCATAATAAAACAGATTTAAAAGAAAGAAGCTGTAGTTACTTTTTGAAGAACTCAATCTCTAGTCCTACTATTGTCTATATGTGACCCTCAAAGGCAAAACATAGGTAGTTAAAAATTACATGAACCGCTTACCAATCATGCCACATCCATTTTTTTTTTTTTTAAGCATAATAATAAAACATGCAGGAAAAACCAAAAATTAAAAACTAAGATCCTAGTCAAGTCAATCAACTCTGAGCTAGCCGTTGTATCTATTCTTGTTTTTCTTGGTAACGAACAGACATGTTTTCTGATTTCAGGGTTGTGCGTGCTGCATCATCAAGGTGCGTGGGGTAGAATCTCATAAATTCCACAGACTTAGAAAGGACAGTCCTGATTTTATGATGGGTACTACACTTAAAGTTACCTCCATTATCCTGCTGGGGCCTCTATTTACTATGCAGCAGGCACACACAGACACACATACAAAATTTGTTTGACAATATTTCTAATAAAAGTTAATCTTAATACTATTCATTGTAATATAATTTACACAGAAGTAACCAAAAAAAAAAAAAAACCAAACCCATTACTATTGAGTCGATTTTGACTCACAGCAACCCTACAGGACAGAGTAGAACTGCCCCATAGAATTTCCAAGGAGCACCTGGTGGATCTGAACTGCCGACCTTTTGGCTAACAGCCATAGCACTTAACCACCACGCCATCAGGGTTTCCAACACAGAAGTGGGTATGTCTAAATTTCAATTATTTCCCCAAATATATGTCAAACTGTTGACAATAATTTGAACTCAGAACTGAAAATCTTTGAATCTGTTTAAATTATTTCTTTTCCCCAACCATATATCTCACATTTGCAGTCAAGTGTGTTCAAATTATTTAAAACCATCCAGGTCAAACCAAAGTATAGATCAAAGCCACAGAGTTCTTTAAATCCTCTACTCTGGCTTCTGTTCCCTTTTTCTTGGCCTAAAATGTCATAAATCTATCATTAACCACCAACTGTCCTGAATGTGGTGGGGGCGGGGGAAGGCCAGATGAATTGAAGAATATTAATGAATTGCTCATCTGTTACTTCAATTAGTTTAAATGATAGATTTATATAAATAATTCCTGAATGATTACTTGCCCGTACTACTCATATTTACCAACATCTTTTTATCAGAATCCACACAAGCCATTAGCTTACTACAAATTTCTGACAAAACTGCATTAAAGAAATTCTATAGTCAGCATTTTATCTCCCACAGCTTTTAGTCTCCACAGTTCAAGTGCCAAGGAAAGAACCTCTCAAAAGGCATTTCAGCAACACAAGCATGTTTGGGTAAAAAGGGGAATTTCAGATGTCCTTTTATTCAGTTTACACATATGGGGAAGCCTGTTCAATATTTATTTCAGCATAAAAATATTAATAAATTGCTTTATCTTCAGACATGTTTCTGCATCAACATCTGGTATATGGGCAAAATGTCTGAGATCAGCATTTGGCCAAAAAGTCTATTAAATGTTCTCTTCATAAAGTGAAGAACATTAACTCTGCTAAGCCTTATTCCTGAACCCAATCGTTTCTTTGAAATCATCACCCAGTTTTTCACAGATTGCTTTTTTTCTATTTTTAGTAACATTATTTTTCCTGGAAAAAAAAAATTGATGTTAACAAGATTATCTTCCCACATGCTGTTTCCTACCATCTTTTGTCTTCTTTACGGTGTGCGGCTGCAAGGACGTAGTAGACAGCATGGACTAGGATCGGCTGTTTTATTTCTAGTTCTATTAGTTCAAACTCAGATAGCTCACACATCTGTTTTATTTCTAAAATCACTGCCCAGGAAAAGTGTTCAGCTCGTTCTGCCCAAACATAAACTTTACTATAAATAACTAAGAACCTAACAAATAACTGTTTGAGGGAAATGGAAGTGTGTTTAAAAATCTGAATTCTTCCAAAATATAGGCCTCAATAATCTTCATTTTAGAGCCTTCCTGACAGCCTAGCTCAGCTTCCCTCAGATGTTGTCCCCAGAGTGAGCAAACTGAAACTACTGCCGGAAATCCAGGTATTAACATCATATTACTTGCTAATTATAAAACACCGTTTTACAGACTGACATTATTCACTTCTAACCCTTCTATCTAAAACACGTATTTTGCAGTTTGACAGCACAGTGTATCTGACATTAGACAGTGAAACGATCTTTAATAAGACAGAAGTTCAAAGCATGTAGCTTTCATGCATAATAACTACGCTGCCTTAATTTGGTGCTCCACAGAAATAATTTTATTTGTAGCAATCCACAAAGTAAGAGGAAATTTTCAGAGAGCTCTGCCAAAACGAAACTGGCTTTTTCAGGGTTCTTTTTTATATCTCCTTCAAAGTGGTAAGACTGCCATTCTGACATTTAAAAAAACTCGGAAATTCCTCTTCTGATTTTCCCTATAAGTGCTGCAAAAATACGTTCACTATCTGTTATTGACAACTCGTTTGCCTGTATTTCTGTATTAGCACTAGGTCAGTAGAGGGCTAAGACAAGTGTGCTGCAGCTGTTGAGTTGATAAAAATGACTGATATTTTAAGGGATTTAGGAAGCCAAATAAGTGTAATGTGATTTCATGAGTTCTCAGGTACTTCTTCTCATCTTTCCTAAAGAAGGTTAATGTCAAGCTTAATATGTTTTGAAATCCCCCTGGCCGAACAATACAATAAAAATCTACAGACTGTAACAGAAACTAATACACTTTCTCAGGATGACCATGAGTTTTGACTATACTAAAATGACTAAAATTAAACAAATATATTTCTTTAGACTCAATTCCACTTTTCATTCTATTGGAAATAGTAACAGGAATTTTTTTTTTTTTTTTTTTTACTTCACATATGCTGTGAACTAAAGACAGAAAAGTAGATCAAAAAGGTATGCCAGTTTTAATAAAAATCTAAATCTAAATTGTTACTAAATGCTTTAATAAATTATTACCATTTTCCTGAAATACCAAAAGAAATGCTTTATTAGCTTCCATTAAGGTCATTCTTGTGTCCCTAGTACTTACAATCACATGGATTTATTTTAATCAATATACAATTCTATTTCCAAATTTCCATTTGCAATTAGTTTGTGTTTTCAGATGTATGTTTCTTGCACCTTCAACTGTGACCCATTTCTAGTCCAATTCAATGTCCAGCTGAGCATAAAATCAAATCCTAATCCAAGACATAGGAAAGACCCTTACTGAAGGAAATGCTTTATAATCTAAAATTAAAACAAGGCATGTATTATTATCATGAGGACCATAAAGATCAGTGCCATATTTGGAAGACTGTGGAAACATTAAGTTGCCCTGAAATATGTCCAGAAACACGAAGCATAACTAATTCTACGAAAGACTTTCTCCCAACCTAATAGAAATGTTGGGACTGTTTCCCATGATGACAGGTTAAAGCAACTCCAAAAACACATTTAAATGAAATTGATACGGAATGTGTCCATCTTTTCTGCTGGATCTAGCAGAATACCCTCCTAGAAATGGGAGCTTGGGTTTAACACAGAACATACGAACTCACGTTTCATTACTAATATCTTTTTCAATACAAAGAGATCACAATACAAAGCACAAACCTGTACATCATAGGTCCCATTTAGTAAAACAGGCCTTGAAGAGTTGATGTCCTGCAGCACACCAGAAAGTACAGAACGGTTGACCTTCTGGAAGTCTTTGGAATGGCTGAACTGCACCATGTTGTGAAGGGCCAAGATTTTGCTGTCCAGCTCAGCATCCTGCCTGGTGCGGTTATGCAGTCCTAAGTGATACTTTCGGAAGTGCTTAATCAGATCTGTGGGGTCATTGCCATAGTAACCATACCCACAGATATTGCATTTAAAGTCCTGAAGCTCTGGAGACAGAGGTGCCGGGTCTGGGTTGTCACTCACCAGTAAATCAGTTTTGGATTTATTTAGTCTTACACCCCCATCTGAAGGCACTTGTGGGTTTTTTGAGGCCACTGAAACTGGGCTTGAGCCTTGACAGTTGGCTTGACCACTCTGCGCTTGCCCTGTTTCCTCCGTAGCCTTTGGTGACATCTTATGATCTTCTTTTGTCTCCGAAGAATCCCCTGATGGGGTGCAGGCCATATCTTGAGGGTCATCTGTCTCCGCTCTTTGAGGAGATTTCAAGGGCTCACAGACTTCCCCAGCAGCTGGAGATGAGAAAGCCAACATATTTCTGTCTGTCACCTCATCATGCGGAAAGGAGGGAAGGTTTCCTCCCTTACTGGGGCTTTCATAATTGAAGCCAGCCTTCTCACTCAGGACTGAGCTTTTTAAGTCCTTCTTACTGCTAGAAGATGGATCCTGGACATGCAAGCTCTGTTCCTCCTTATTATTTAGTTCTGCAGCATCACTCTGATCCGTATTTTCTGACATCTGATCTGCAGAAAATTCTTTGTTCTTTCCAGATACCTTGCTTTCAGTACCTATAGGCTCCAGGGTCTGGCCCTCGCCTTCACTAGCAACGTTTCTCAGAGGGGGGTTCTTTTTCCGGACCATATCTGTACAAACACAAGGAAAAGGCAGACACAGGATTACTTGGTGAAAGTTACTGACATATAATCTAATCTAGAATATTTTACTTATTCTATTATTTTTCAATGTACCAAATAAAGTACTACTAAGAAAAAACCCATTTTAAATGTTGTAAAAAACTGAGACTAAAGCAGACAACTTACATTTAGAATTATTTTTATCACAAAGAGTGCCTCATTTTTATTTCAAAATGGTTTTAGGAATACTGATTATTACTACCTCCATCCCTCCTGTTAGCTATTTAGTTTTTCATTCCTGCCAAATTATACTTTTTGCCCAGTTTCTTTCTTCAGTTATAGTCAGTGACACCTATGTGTGTGTATACATACATATATACATTACTCATAGGCTTATTTATACATGCTATATATTATATATAATATGTACACATATGATATATATGTATATATAAACACCATAAACTAGAACTCAAAATTGTTACAATATGCAACCAGGATATAAATATACTTTCAACCAAAATATTCTCGTAGCCAAAAGACCGAAACAGCTTGTTATAAACAGAGTGAAAATGCCTCATTTCTTTCAGGAAATGGAGGATAACAAATTGACATCCCTGCCCTATTGACAAATTTCTTTAAGTCACCTTCAAAGTGTGACTGAAAGTTAGGAGGACTTAGTACACATCACAGTGACCAGGCTGGGTTTTACTTGAACTATATCATCCAGCATGAGAGGGAAACACTCTTGAATTTTCAGGAAAAAACAGGTGAAAAGTACCTCCACCATCGGAATACACTGTAAGTTCACTAAATATTAGGTCAAACCATACAACATTGTCATTTTTTTAACTCAAAATGGTAAAATGTTGGCAATTTCCTATGATTTCACCTTCACAGGCCAGCTCAACTATGCCTTTCAGGTTAGTAGCATCAGTGACAGGGTCAAAATAAGAACCCTATGACAAATTTCTCTACTGGAGTGTAATGAGTCAGAAATCTAAAGATATAGAGAGATAAGAAAAAATCTGTGTCATGTCAATAAATGTATTAGCAAAGACTCCTAGGGACTGGTTTTCACGGCCTTTGTTCCTTAATTACCCAGGTGAAACACTGTCCTGTGCTGTATAACTCATTGCCCCAAATGTCTCCTGGAAACATCCACCTGTTACTGACTAATAAAACAAATCTTATTTACTAGGCAACTCTGCCGTGGGACAGATTTAACAGAGTTAGTTACACCACGATCAGCCAAAATGTTCTGAGGAAATCCAAATTAATAACACGTTTTAGTCGTTTTCATCTATAATTTCTCACGAGTGCTGAGGAATCACACTGGCTCTGGATCTATGGGTGTACCTCTGCTTCTGAAAAGCCAGTTAAGCAAAATTTTTATAATGTGAATCACTGACCAAAAAAAATACTCCAGAGTATAAGGGATCGTTTACAAGGTGAAAATTCTCATTGGCTGAATACTGTCAAAAATATTGTATAGCTGCCTTTAAGAAGGTACACTGCTTTTTCTTACACACAAATACTATTATTAATCATATATCCATAGAATTTCGCTCTCGGTACAGCAACAAAAATATACACACTTATAAAACTTAGGTTTCAGTGACAGGTTTCAGTGACCCGTGAGGTAAGGCGAATTCAGGCTTAAAATTAACTAAGTTAGGTAACCATCATTTGAAAATAAAATACCGGTTAACTTTTTTTTTCTAATGTTTGCATTTCAATGTCTTATTTGTTGATGTTGACTTTTTAGGAGATTTCTATCTCACTTCCGAAAGTGACTAAAGTAACCTTAGGAACTTGTAACAACATGTAGAAGACTGGAGAGCAATTTTATTGATAGTAAACAAAGGGAAAAAGAAAAAAGGGGAAGCTTAAGCTGGTTATGGTTTAAAATATCAGAGTTTCAGCAAAAAAAAATATTGTTTTAATATGTCCTACAGAAAAGGGCTTTCTGTCTTACGGAGTAACAGATATTCATATGTATATATAAAAATGGGATGTTTTGGTATCACAATTCTGTCTTTTCCTCCAGAATTTGTTTGTTTTTTTCCCATATCACATAATATCTTTAGTAACTATTGCAGTATAATCTTCCTTAGACAAACGTTGAGTAACTATATCATTTTCTCCTTAGTGTAGAAAACCTAACAATAATTCACCAAGTGAATAAGGTTACACAAAAATTATAAAAATTCTATATGAGATGGTGGACCCCATGAACAAATGAGGAATGTATAATTCATTAAAATTATCCTTCCATTGAAGTGAAAAGAAAATGGTTATGGCCATATATTAATTAATGTCCATGGTATCAGAAAAATGGCAACATTGTCAACAGTAAGGGAACTAAGATAAAATACTTTAAAAATGGATAGATATAAATATTTTAATCTTAGAATCAGTAAATTATTTTCAGAACAAAGAAAAGTTTGTATCTTGCCAATCTGTTGTTATCCTCAAAAGATGTAATGGGTCACAGTTTAATAACTACTCAATCAGCATCTTTAATGACTGAAGAAAATGTGATATAATTAAATTATCATCTTTCCAAATTTGAGTTCCTTCTTCCACTTAAGAACAGACCTTTAGAACCCATATGAGTCATGGACTCCTTTTGCTGAATAGAGCCCTTAATAATATACATGACAAAGAATGCTAAAACTTCAAAAAAGCATCAGAAAGGTCATTTGGGCTTTATTTTTTGTTGGGGTGGGGGTAAGAGATGTTCTTTTTAGTTGCTTTAGTAAAAAAAAACTGTGGTTAATTTAGTTGACTATACTTTGAAGTAGTTATAGAAAAAATAATTTTTTTACTAGAATTATACTGCCGTAATTTTTCAGAGTGACATATTATGTAAATATAAGCACATTTGCAATACTTCTAAGTGGAAGAAACTCCCCTAGCAAGTCGTAAGTTAGATGCCATAAGACTATAGCCACCCTCAAGTTATTATCTCCAAGACAAATAACAGACTGCACTATGTTTTACTGTGTGCCAAGAGCTTTTCCAGTTAATATTTTCACTTGAAAAAATGGATCACATACTTGTAAAATCATACCCAGCATTGACTTCATAAGGCATGTGGCTTTACAGTGCTTTTTACAATTATTAATTCTTTTAGTCAACTAGCAGGAGGCTAATGCAATTGTCTTAGAAGACGCTCGGAAGACACAGAAGACATTTCGAGAGCTGATCTGTACATCTGCAAAACAAAGCAAAAAAAAAAATATTTCCTTCCTAAATGATGCAAACATACTTTAATGTATCGCCCCTAAAATACATCGGTACACTAGCACCATGAGCTGCTTTAAAAGACACTTGATAAAAGCACGAGCAGACCTTGAGCAAGGGCCTCTCCCTCCCCTGGGTTTTCACGAAGTAGCAGGAGGAACACGATATAAAAGACGGCAGGAGAAGGCATCACTCTGATGACAGACTGTGGTGCTGATGCAGTTATTTACCTCTAAAGTACCTCAACCCTAATGACTACAATACTTACCTACACTGGAAGGTGGGAGTGAGAAAGATCTCAGTTAATGAACATCAGTGATGGCTTTTATAGGGAAATTTTTAAATATTACATCAAGGAGCCTTAGTCATCAGCTTTGGCAACTCTGTTTTAAAGTTTATTATTCTGCTACATAGTAATATCCCTCATACAAACTACAAAAAAAAAAAAAAAAAAGTCCAAAATGCCAGTTAAAGTAAGTCCACCGTAGGCAACTATTTTAGATAATGGAACCAAAAGTGATTTGAAGAAACAATCGAAGACGACCAAACATAGCAGTTGCTTAGGAGTCAATCCTGTCACCTGTGTGTCGCTGCAGAACTGGCCTCTATAGGATCTTCAGTGGCTGATTCCCCCCACCCCCAGAAGTCAATCGCCAAGTCTTTCTTCCCAGGCTGCTCTGTGTGGACTCAAACAGCCAAGAACTTTAACCATTTGCCACCCAGGAATCCAAATGAGGGCTACAAGCTTAGAATTGCTGATTTCAGTCCTCTAATTGGGAAATGGAAACTCTGGTAGTGTAGTAGTTAATTGCTACAGTTACTAGCCAAAAGGTCAACAGTTCAAATCTACCAGGTGCTCCTTGGAAACTCTATGGGGCAGTTCTACCCTGGCCTATACAGTCGCTATCAGTCAGACCCGACTCGACGGCAGTGGGTTTTGGTTAGTTGTGAAATACAAAACTGACCTCTGGGAGTAATAGTGACCATTCCCACTTTTACATCATCTTCCATTTATATAACCCATTTCCATAAAGTCTATTCCAACTCATAGCGACTCTACAGGACTGAGGAGAACTGTCCCATAGGGTTTCCAGGAAGCGGCTGGTGGCTAGCAGCAGAGCTCTTAACGACTGCAACACCAGGACTCCTTTTCCAACTGTATAAACATGTGCATATTCCTTCAACAGCCCGTGTAATGTGAATGCATTTTATCTGCCAAGATATTTAAGCAGGTTAAAATACATTTAGTTTCCCTAAAATACTCTATATGCATTAATTTTCATTACTGAGATGTAAGACATTCCATCTGCAAAAATCATGTATTTCTACTCTTAATTAATCAAATTTCCTTCTAAATTAAAGTTAAATCTAAAAGCCTTCTTTGCTCTTAGAAAAATTTATTGCTATAGAGGTAATACGATAGTATACTACTGTATTTCTGTGTTACAGTATCATTTAAAAGATTTATGTAATGGAAATAATCAGTTTAGAGCTTGATTCTGTTAACTACGTAATCTTACTAAAAGGCTTAAATATATATATATATTTTAAATCTTCTGTAAAAGATGGTGACTCATGTTGTCATTAAAAGGAATCTGATTTTTCTAATATGACCTAGATATTATGAATTAGCCACTTAATGATTTAGTTTCATTTCATATTTATAAATAAAATAATTAATTCATTACATTTACATATATCACTTCGAATAACCTTGCAATAAGATAATCAAATGAATTATTCAACCATCAGCTACCACAGTAATTTAAAAAGAGAGTTCACATATCCATTCAATGCAGATGAGAATTAGGGTTTATTTTCTTTAGATGAGAAACTCCTTGAAGGTAAGGGATCTAAATTCTATGCTCTTTCAGTATCTAAACTATAAACAAAGTAAAAAGCCAAAAGTTTACCTAAGAAGAAAACCTAAAGAAGAATCAAGTAATCTTGAGTCCCAGATTCTGGATCTGATTCAAATCTCATGTCGATGAGATCAAGAGCAAGTTCTTTCACTTGCCCGGTCCTCTGTCCTCACAGGTACAAGGAGAGAATTAGAATAAATGATTTCTATACTGCCCCACCTCTGTGACTCTACAACGGTTCTGGTTAATGGTTCAGGCACTTTCCTAAAGTGCCATAAAAGTTGGAAAAACCTTTATCCAACTTCACTGAAAGACTATAAAATATTAAACCATTAACAAGCAAAACCAAAAAATCCAGTGGCATCGAGTCGATCCCGACTCATAGCGACCCTATAGGACAGAGGAGAACTGCCCCGTAGAGTTTCCAAGGAGCGCCTGGTGGATTCGAACTGCCGACCCTTTGGTTAGCAGCCATAGCACTTAACCACTATGCCACCAGGGTTTCCTTAACAAGTAGGGGTGGCCTAAATCACTGATGCCTACTATTCACTTAGTTTTCCATTCATTTGGAAACCCTGGTGGTGTAGTGGTTAAGAGCTACGGCTGCTAACCGAAAGGCTGGCAGTTCGAATTCACCAGGCGCTCCTTGGAAACCCTGAGGCGCAGTTCTACTCTGTCCTATATGGTCACTATGAGTCGAAATTGACTTTATGGAGTTGTTCTTTTTTTTTTTAGTTTTAACATTCATTTATTCATTAAATGTATATCTGCCATCAACTATGTGCCAAACACCGCAAGCAAGATGACTTTACTTTTACTCTTTGTCATTAATTTGAAGGGAGAGGAAAGAAATTTTTAAAAAGCAAAAAAAAATTATAAGGAAGTCCTCTTTCTCAAAAAAAAACTTGTATGCATAGAAGTAAATGTGTGTGTGTGTGTGTGTGTGTGTGTGTGTAAACCCTTGTGGCATAGTGGTTAAGAGCTACAGCTGTTAACCAAAAAGTCAGCAGTTCAAATCCACCAGGCGCTCCTTGGAAAACCTACGGGGCAGTCCTACCCTGTCCTATAGGGTGGCTATGAGTCAGAACTGACTCGACGGCAACAGGTTTTTTTTTTTTTTTTTTTGGTGTGTGTATGGGTATCTTTGATAAATATATATATATATATATATACACATACATATATATATCATATATATACTCTGAACAAGACTGTAAAAAATGGGGGGTGGTCCAAGATTGTGTAATTTGACCTCAGTCTCAAATCCTGCTGAGTATGATTTTTATTATAAGGAGCAGTTCTTATTTTCACAATATATAATACCAGGTAACTTTTTCTTACTGTTTTTTCAGATAATAAAACTTTTAAGTGTTTGAAATCAAAGCTTAGCACAAAAAGAAAAGTCATGATAGTCTTCTCTTTAATGAAGTTTTTTTTTTTCCATTCTTGTTTATATCACTGGCCTAGGAGTACTAAGTTATTAATTACACATTTCATGTAGCTTTTATTAAAAAAAAAAAATTAAAAGAAAAAAAGAATAGTAAATTGTTTCTTTTGATCAAAAGTCCCCCACAAAGAATTTAAAGAATTAAGCAAGTGATAGGAAAATAAAAGGGAGGTCAAGTTTTGGGCCTATAGCAAACTAGATAGCTTCCATATGAACGACATATAAAGAACATATGTGTTTGCTCACTGGTTTAGGAGAAAAAAAAAATCACTTGAATCCTGTCTACTCCATATATACAGATCAAAATCAGATTGCTTAAGTGAACTATAAAATGCAAGGAAACACTGTTTATCCAATTCACAAACCCAGGAATTACTGAAGGAGTTTAAATGTTTTCTGTTTCTTCAGATTCCAGGGCAATACTTCAATGGTAGATTGGTTTTTTTGTAAACTGCTTCGAACTTCATAAACCCAATGTCAGATCCTGTTCTTTGCTATCCTTTTCTATTTAATTTACTCTCTAAATTGATTGTTCCTGAATCTTTAAAGGTATTTTGGACATCTTAAATCCTATTGAGATTTAAATGTCATCACCTTCAAACAACTCCCATCAAATAAATCTCTCATTAATTCATATCAAATTAATCCAAAATGATCGCTTCTATTAGCATATGCTTCAGAGCACCAAGTCCATTAACAGTCATCTGGACACTGGGACTAAACTTCGAGTTAACTCAAGGCTCTCTCTCAGATAAAACGCACACTATTTAGATATCCCATTACAGAGAGTTTTGATGCCAGCCCAAATGCATTTTATTAGGCTTTTACTTCACCTTGCTATACTCACCATATTTTAAATATCTCATTTCAAGTGTACTAAAAATAGCGCTTTTTTTTTTTCAAATGTACTAGTCAAGGTAAAAGTAGACAGTCTTGTAAGTAATAATGTCATATTAACCAAAATGAATTCTTCATATATCCCACAAGCATGTTAGAGAAAGGCTTTCATTAACTATTTTATTTTTATAAGAGACTTACAAAACTTTTTTTTTTTTGCTTTTAATGACTTTATGCTAAGAAGTCTAAATGAAAGAATAGAATATATCCAAAAAAAAAAAAAAGAAAACACACCTATTTTCACTAAATGGGACAACTAGAATACAGCAAGTATACAACATGGATTATCAAAAGGAAAAAAAAAAAACAAACTCACTGCCGTCGAGTCAATTCCAACTAATAGCAACCCTCTAGGACAGAGTAGAACTATCCCCCATAGAGTTTCCAAGGAGCACCTGGAGGATTCGAACTGCTGACCCTTTGGTTAGCAGCCGTTGCACTTAACCACTAAGTCACCAGGGCTTCCAAAAGGAAAAAAGGATTATTTTTCCTTTCCTAACAGGTGAGAGGCAAATGTATTAAAAACTGATTTGAATAAGATCACAATTTCACTAAGCAAATTAAGAAATATTACCATTCATTTCCCCACATGGATGTAGGTTTTCCTCTCATAGGAAAAAAAAAAAAATTTTTTTTAAATAATCTACAATGACAAATGCTGATTCAAACAAGCCCATCTGACTTTGCATTTGCACATGGGCCAGGCTCAATTTCATTGTTAAACTCAGAATATTTCAACCAATCCCTGGGCAAAGAGCCAAACATAGCACTTAAGTTCAAAAAGAGTAGCTCATGGAAAAGTATAAATGCATCTATTTATCATGATGGTTATGATGCGAATTGACATTTTATTTGTATGTTAATTAGGTTTCCACTGATAATAAAAATAATCTCCAGGGCTATGCTTTGTAGGAATGTCTTTGATTTTCTTCCCAGCATTTGCTGAAAAACATCTCTGTACATTAAATGCATCCCTGGATGGTATAAACAGTTCACACTCTAGGCTGTTAACCAAAAGGTTGGTGGTTCAAGTCCACCCAGAGGCACCTCAGAAGAAAGGTCTGGCTATTTACTTCCAAAGAAGCATTCACTGAAAATCCTGTGGATGGGGCAAATTATTCAAGAAGCAAGTTAAACATGGGCTTACAAGTGCTTATTCACTAATCTATAGTGAACGATTTCACATTTTTTCACCACATCAAAGATTCTGCCTCAAGGTATGGCTGGCATCTGTCTCCCTCCCAACCCCACAGCACCTTCACTGAGAATCAAAGCCTCTTTTTAAATTTACAATCCCCGACGGGCAGATGACTCAGTAAACAAGGTAAGCACGGCCTTACTAGTGCTTACTTCCTAATCTGTAGCGAACAATTTCACATGGGTTTCACTTTGATATGGTTCGGTGAAACCCATGTGAATATTGTTTACTACAGGTTAATAAATAGGCACGTTTACGTGGCTTATTGGCTAATCCGCCCCTACCTATGGGGCACTGTTCTATTCTGACACACATGGGGTCGCCATAAGTCGAAATCAACTCAATGGCAACTGGCGATTGTAATTTTTATGTACTGATGTTGCTTTGCCTGTTTTCCAAGCTGTTATTCAATAAAAAAGGAAATCTCAACTGTTAACTCAATCCGCCAATATAACTCTCAGCACTCCCGTAAGAAATTCGTATCATTCACCACAAATCCTTTGGAAAATTCAAGCACATAAACAATATAATAAATCTAATGTATGTATATCATGAAGGTAATATATTTCATAAGAATGGTCACAGTCCTCACAGCACTGGTAAGCTGAGTCTATTAGGCAAGGTTTTTGTTAGGTTTTATTTTATTTATTTTCTAAGAATGCCAAACTGGACACAAGATTAAAACAAATGTTGTAAAAGCATTCGAGAACTTAGACTGGTAATATACTATATTAAATAGTCAAAGGGAGGGAAGTAAATTTGCACCATCGCAGGCAACAGCTCTTCCTCATAAAACTGGGAACTAACTCACAAACCACTGCGCTCATCCCTGAAGCACAGAAGAACCAAAACCAACCAAGTTGCTTTCAAGTCAATTCCAACACTCATCTGAGAACAAATGGCCTGATGAGCAACCATTGTGGGGAGAGGGCTGTCCAACAGGTAGAACTCTAATACCACCATGAAAACCAAAAACCAAACCAAACGTGCTGCCATCAAGTCGATTCTGACTCATAGCAACCCTAAAGGACAAAGCAGAACTGTCCCATAAGGTTTCCAAGGAACAGCTGGTGGATTTGAACTGCCGACCTTTTGGTTAGCTGCCAAGCTCTTACTTAACCCCTGTGCCACCAGAGCTCTAAGGCCACCATGAGGAATCAGCAAATGAATACATTCAAGTAAGAACATTTAGACATAAGATCGGAGCATCAATATACATAAATTCCACGAAGGCAGAAATCTTTGTTCTGTATATAGTTTTAAAAATCCATTGAAATTAATTAAGCTGTACTGATAAATGTTTTTTCTGCACAGAATATACACTAATGACATGAAATCTGGTATATAAAACCAGGACCCCTGGTGGTGTAGTGGTTAAAGCAATCGATTGCTAACCAAAAGGTCAGTGGTTCAAAACCACCAGCAGCTCCATGGAAGAAAGATATAGGCAGTTTGTTCTTGTAGAGATTTATAGCCTTGGAGACCCTACAGGGTCAGTATGAGTCGGAATCAACTTGTTGGCAGTGGGGTTTTGGGGGGGCGGTATTTAGTGTTTACTGAATTTAACCAGTTTAGCATCATTCTTCTGTCTTATAAAAAACAAATTCTACACACACAGAGATTGGGATTTTCTCTTTTGTTAACAGTACACTGAAATTTTTCAAAGAAAATGCCTCTTTTTAAAAAATTTGTACTTAAAAGCAACTTCTGACAGTAGAATAGGTTTAAAAAAAAAAAAAACTTTTTGTTTCAGTCTCCTAGGATGAGAAACATTTTACACATGGAAAGAGAAAAAGTATACCTAGAATCCCTTCATAATTTGGGGAGGCAGTAAACTTGAAAGCTTCAACTAAAATAACGTTTTTGGTTGGTCTGTTTGTTTGCTTTTTTGGCAAAACCATTAATTCAGAACCTTCTGCCTATGCTCACCGCAAGTTTAGCTAAGCCCTGTCTGGGATTTTAGTGTGGTGATTGTTTAAACACAGATGATAAGAAATTCCAAGATTTTTCTCAATGTTCTCTCGTGCTCTTAGCCTCAAGATTAAAAAAAAAAAAAAAAAAAGTAAGGCGCTTCCATGGTCAAATTCAGTTTAGTGGAAACTGTATACTTTATACCCCCTTGTCAGATATCCACAAAGTATATTAGGGATTAAGTCTCTGAGAAGTCCTAGGCATGGGAGAGGGGGGAGTCAATTCAATTTGGATTGGAATTTCCCAATCTTATTTGGCTTCATGTCACATAATGCCACTTACCCAATAAAACTAATGTTCTGCTGAGCACAGAGGGAGATGGTGCACTAGAGGGTGCTTTTCAAGGAAGAGATATAACCAAGATTTTAAAGCAAATGCAATATTTTTAAAGGAAACAGTATTCCTTCATTAACTTGGCAGGAAAAATTAAGATACTTTGATCCAAAGTGGAACCTTTTAAAAGGCTTATTTTTGTTTTTGTTTTTTTTCCTAGCAGAGTTATCAACATTAAAAGAAGATCAGGAAGTATTATCGTGAAAGATTTAGAATCAACATTTTTAAAGAATGTATAATGGCGCAGGATTGCGACCACGATAGAACTTCAGTGAAAAAAGGTAGGAGATAAAAATCAATGCACAATATAATCACCAAACTCAAAAAACCCGTTGCCGTCGAGTCGATTTCGACTCAGCGATGCTACAGGACAGAGTAGAACTGCCCCATACGGTTTCCAAGGAGCGCCTGGTGGATTTGAACTGCCAACCTTTTGGTTAGCAGCCGTAGCTCTTAACCACTATGCAACCAGGGTTTCCAGTATGATAACAGCTCTTCAAATTATACATACAGAAACATTTATGGATATAAACCCAATGTTATCTCTGGGTTAAATAGTTTAGGCAGATATCACAGTATAAAGAAACGCCACCTTTTGTTCAGTTATTACTTCTAATGCTGCCCACCACGGTCACCACTCGAAACACTTCTGCCTAACCCAGTGCCATCGAGTCGATTCTGACTCATAGCAATCCTACATGACAGAGCAGAACCGCCCCACAGAGTTTCCAAGGAGTACCTGGCGGATTCAAACTGCCAACCCTTTAGTTAGCAGCCATAGCAGTTAACCACTACGCCACCAGGGTTTCCCACTACCACCCAGTATATTAAATTTGTCTCATCCCTTTAAAATAACTTAAAATTTTATCTGATTAAAATAAAGTCTGTATTTTTACAAAAAAAAAAAATTTAATGAAGTCTGGAACCAAAAGACGGCAAGAAGTTAATTAAAATGTTTAATGAAATATGGTGCGTGAAAAGAAATTAGAAAGACCTAGGGCTGCACCGACGGATCTACAGTTCACTTAGTAGTTCTCAAACGCCTGCATCTATTATCTGAGAGAATATGTCTAGCTCACATGCTTCTCCTTGGTTATTAATAAGTCCTATTTCCTCCAATTCCCTCAGTCTCTGCCTCCAGATTCATCTTTAATCATAATGAAGGATAAAAGGTCAATACCTGGGACCAAAGTCAGTACACATATGGCACTGCAGAATAAAGGCCTGGTGACCTGCTTCACTAAGATTAAAAAAAAAAAAAAAGCCAAACTCATTGCAGTCAAGTCAATTTCGATTCATAGTGATCCTATGGGACAGAGCAGAATTGTTTCCAAGGCTGTAATCTTTATGGCAGCAGAATGCCACGTCTTTCTCCCGTGGAGCAGCTGGTGTGTTCAAGCCACTGACCTTTCAGTTAGCAGCTGAGGGCTTAACCATTGTGCCACTATGGCTCCTTTCGGTAAGTTGATAACCACTGAAACCCCTATGGAGCACACTTCTCCTCTGAAACACATGGGGTCACCATAAGTTGGAATCAACTCAATGGCCATGAGTTTGGATTTTTATTTTTTATTATTATCTGTTTTAATGTGGACCTAGATTACCATTGTCCCCCACTGTGGCATTGTTTACAAACTTAATGTCAGTCTGACTCATGTTTCTGCAATGCAGAAAGAGAGAGATTAATGTACACAGAATGGATTCCATTATCTCCCCTTTGCAGGTCCCCAGGCACTAGCTTTATAGGATTTGAGGTGGTGTGCGTGAAGTGTGTGCGTGCGTGAGTGTGTGTGTGTATGTTACTGCCTTCGCCACTACCTCAAAGATTAAAGCAAAGGGTTAAAAGTAATCAATACAATAAAAATAGGCTAGGTAGATTACAAAGTAAATTTAAAACAGAGAATTAATTTTAAATTAATTTTAAACGCAAAGCCAGATATGGAAATGAGGTCAGAGTGAGATCCAATTCTGAGAGGACCACAGGCCCAGATCACTCCTGGGCCCAACAGCTACTACTTTGCATATTCACATATGAGGAAAAGAATAGTGACTGGATGTGTACACGTGAGGCTGCAGAGCTTATGTTAAGGCAGGAATTAGCTCGTTTGTTAAATAAATATTTTACAGTGGTAATCTAGTCAATCTTCACTTTCAACTTCAATATAAACTTTATCTAAACACACACACACATAACCACACCCCTTTAGAAAAGATGTTTCACTATTTGAGTCCAAATTAGTAATTTCTTTTCTCAGTTTTGTTGTGGACACCTGTCATAACAGAGTTATATATATATATACACACACATATATGCACACATGTGTGTGTGTGTATACATAAAATTCTAGATTCTGGGTGTTTTACAAATAGCTCCTTTAAAATCTAATTGAATGTTGAAAGAAACCAAATATCATAACTAGACTTTTTTTAGACCCCCAGTCTTGAAGGTGATAGATATTCTAACCTTAATTAGTTAGCAGCAAAAATGTACTGACTGTACTATGAGCCAGGCACTGTGCCAAGAGTACACTATCTCATTTGGTGTTAATGTTGGTTTATAATCCTTTGAGGAAGGTACCATTATTGCCCAAATTTTATAGATGAAGCAACTAAGGTTTGACGAAGAGTTGAATCTGAAGGAGTCCATAGCAATGCTAGACTACTTTGGTTTTCCATAACATTTCTCATAAAGTCTCTAGTGTTCTTATGAATGAGTAACATTTCAGCAATGCATATATAAATACAAAAGTGTCAACATTTTATGAAACTTAGAAGAGAACACAAGATGTATGAGACACCATTCACAAAGATTGCCATCAATCAAACTTAACTGATTCTATCCTTGTGTCAACTGAAACAAACACACAGTCTTCCCAACATTTTCATGGACTACTAGGACATCCTAGCTTTTGTATTAGCCTCACAATACCTAGCACACCAGTAAGCTCTCAGACGGATTCACAAGTAAGTCTTCCCGAAATTATCAACGCTACAAAGCCCTCCACAATTCCTTCAGACAAAAAGTCTCCTCCACTATCACCTGTGGCATTTTCCATGTATCTCTTTGTGCACCTGCCACACCTTGTCCTAATTTTGTGTTTATGTTTCAGGCTACCCCCGCTAGAATGTGAAGTCTCCCAGGTCAGACGGATCATTATGAACTTTATTAATTACATTTGAAAATATCAATATATATTTATTCATATATGTGAATATATTCATCAAAACACCGATATGTAATAATTAAATATATAATTACCTAGGAAATTCCATGGGGCAGTTCTACTGTGTTATATAGGGTTGCTGGTGGTGCAGCGGTTAAGTGCAACGGCTGCCAACCTGAAGGTCAGCAGTTCAAATCCACCAGGTGCTCCCTGGAAACTCTATGGAGCAGTTTCTACTCTGTCCTACAGGGTTGCTATGAGTCGAAATCGACTTGACAGCACTGGGTTTGGTTTTTTTTTTTTTTTTTTTTGGTTATACTATGATTCAGAATCAACTCAACAGCACTCAACAACAAACAAGTGTATGTGTGTATCAGTGATTCTTTATCTTTTTTCAGGTGCAACACAACTCAAGCCAGAAGACAGTTCACATAATTAACAACGACAAACTATGGGAGTGATTCTTAGAGGGAATTGTAGTAGCATACTAGGGAAAGTGACACATAAGGTTTTAAAAAGCTGGGTGATATCGACATGGCCCACGCTACCGAGAGGGTAGGCACTCACAAAAATTCTTACTAGATGAATCGACATTAGCACACTTAGAGATTTCTGCATATTCCTTATCTTCTCAAGGAAGGCCTGAATCTCTGGATGTTAATTAGACACAGTAGAGCAAAAGCTAAAATAAAGCTATACCTGTCTCCTCTGCACGCCAACAAACCAAATCAGGGCACACAGGGATCCAAGCGTTAAGTTATGTCTTTACAGGCATACCTCGCTTTGTTGTGCTTCACTGATACTGCGTTTTGTACAACATGAAAGTTTGTGGCAACCCTCTGTCCGGTAAATCTATAGGTGCCATTTTTCCAAGCGTATATGCTCACTTTGTGTCTTTTGTGTCACATTTTGGTAATTCTTACATTATCTCTAACTTTTTCATTATTATTATATCTGTTATGATGATCTGTGATCAGTGATCTTTGATGTTAGTTACTATTGTAATTGTTTTGGGGCGCCAAGAACAGTGCCCATATAAAAGAGCAAATTTAACCAATAAATATTGTGGATGTCCTAACTGCTCTACGGGACATTTTCCTACCTCCTTCCTTCTCCTCAGGCCTCCCTATTCCCTGAGACAATATTAAAATTAGGCCAATTAATAACCCTACAATGGCCTCTAAGTGTTCAAGTGAAAGGAAGAGTCCCACGTCTTTCACTTTAAATCAAAAGCTAGAAACGATTAAGCTTAGTGAGGAAGGCATGTGGAAAGCTGAGACAGGCCAAAAGCTAGATCTCTCGTGCCCAATAGTTAGCCAAGTTGTGAACGCAAAGGTAAAGTTCTTGAAGGAAATTAGAAGTTACTGCTCCAGTGAACATACGAATGAGAAGGAAGTGAAACAGCCTTTCTGCTGATATGGAGAAAGCTTTAGTGGTCTGGATAGAAGATCAAACCAGTCACAGCATTCCTTTAAGCCAAAACCTAAGCAAGAGCAACTGTCTTCAACTCTATTAAGATCGAGAGTGGTGAGGAAGCTTCAGATGGAAAGTTTGAAGCTAGCAGAGGTTGGTTCATGAGGTTTAAGGAAAGAAGCC
Source organism: Loxodonta africana (assembly GCF_030014295.1). Lineage (NCBI taxonomy): Eukaryota > Metazoa > Chordata > Mammalia > Proboscidea > Elephantidae > Loxodonta > Loxodonta africana. The sequence continues at coordinate 65,756,739 of NC_087355.1, forward strand.
ATTTTCATAACATAAAAGAGCAAGGTGAAGCAGCTAGAGCTGATGCAGAGGCTGCAGCAAGTTCTCCAGAAGATCTAGCTGAGATCCTTGATGAAGGCGGCTACACTGAACAACAGATTTTCAACTCAGATGAAACAGCCTTATATTGGAAGAAGATGCCATCTAGGACTTTCAAAGCTAGAGAGGAGAAGTCAATGCCTGGCTTCAAAGGACAGGCTGACCCTCTTCTTAGGGGCTAATGCAGCTGGTGACTTTAAGTTGAAGCCAACGCTCATTTACCTTTTTGAAAATCCTAAGACCCTTAAGAATTACACTGAATCTACTCTGCCTGTGCTCTATAAATGTAAAAACAAAGCCTGGATGACAGCACATCTGTTTACAACATGGTTTACTGAACATTTTAAGCTCACAGTTGAGACTTACTGTCTAGAAAAAGACTCCTTTCAAAATATTACTGCTCACTGACAATGCACCTGGACACCCAAGAGCTCTGATGCAGATATACAAGGAGGTTAATGTTGTTTTTCATGCCTGCTAACACAACAGCCATTCTGCAGGCCATGGATTAAGGAGTAATTTTGATTTTCAAGTCTTACTTTTAAGAAATACATTTCATAAGGCTATAGCCGCCATAGACAGTGATTCCTCTGATGGATCTGGGCAAAGTAAATTGAAAACCTTCTGGAAAGGATTCACCATTCTAGATGCTATTGAGTACACTCATGATTCACAGGAGGGGGTCAAAATACCAACATTAACAGGAGTCTGGAAGAAATTTATTCCAACCCTCATGGATGACTTGTGTGTGTTCTGGCTGCTCCACTGACTGGACGTTTCCCTATCTCTTTCCTTCTCAACCCTCATGGAAGACTTCAATGGAGGAAGTAACAGCAGATGTGGTGGAAATCGCTTCAGAACTAGAATTAAAGAAGGGAAATGAAGATTTGACTGAATTGCTGCAATTTCATGATAAAACTCTAACAAATGGGGAGTTGCTTCTTATGGATAAGCAAAGAAAATAGTTTCTTGAGATGAAATCTACTCCTAGTGAAGACACTGTAAACACTGTTGAAATGACAACAAGGAATTTAGAATATGACATAAACTCAGTTGAAAACACAGTGGCACAGTTTGAGAGGATTGATTTCAATTTTGAAAAAAGTTCTATTGTGGCTAAAATGCTATCAAACACCACTGGATGCTACAGAGAAATCTTTCATGAAACGAAGAGTCAATCAATGCAGCAACCTTTGCTGTTGTCATATTTTAAGAAATTATCACAGTCACCCCAACTTTCAGCAACCACAACCCTGATCAGTCAGCAGCCATCAACACCAAGGCAAGATCACCCACCAGCAAAAAGATAAAGACTCACTGAAGGCTCAGATGATGGTTAGTACTTTTTAGCGATAAAGTATTTTTTAATCAGGGTATGTATATTATTTTTTAGACATAATGCTATTATTGCACACTTAATAAAAAAAATTTTTTAATAGACTATGGTATAGTGTAAAAATAACTTTTACATGCACTGGGAAACCAAAATATTCATGTTACTTGCTTTATTGTAATATTTACTTTATTGTGGCGGTCTGGAACTGAACTCACAACATCTCTGAGGTTGCCTGTGTTTAAGCTGAAACAAATAAAATATCATAGCTCTAGGGCCACGGTCTAGATCTAAATACACAGGTAGTGAAAAAAAACTCTTAAATCCATTTTTTTAAATTGTGAATCACAGCTATGTTGGTTTGATGTGAGTTCTACAACTGTTGACTACAATACAAATGTACATCAACAATACAACAAAAAAATAAGTTGTGGCATAGGACTACACAATATAATACGTGGTCATACAATGGAATAATATGCTGCAATAAAAATGAACTACAAACAACAATGTGGATGAATCTCACACACACAAAAAAGTATGAGATGCCATACACAAAAGGATGCATATTTTAATTCATACAAATGAAAGTATTTTAATGTATGTAAAGTTCAAAAACAAGCAAAAAACTATCTGAAGTATTACCAGTCAGGAGAATGATTAATTAACTCTGGGAGGAGAGGTGGGGACAGAGAATGGGAAGGGGCATAAGAGGGCTCCAAGGCACTAGTAATGTTCCATTTCTTGACATGAGCGGTAGTTACACGTGTTATCTCTTTTATAATAATTCATTGAGCTACACTCCTTTCACGTAGAAAGTTAAAGTGTGTGTGTGCGCGCGCACATGTGCACGTATTGTGAGTGTATGATTTTTCAATGGAAGAGTAGTTCCTCTGTAGAGAACAGGGCGTACTACACCTGAGAAGAAACATTTCAGCTGCTGCAATGCAACGGAAAGGAACACTGCCATTGGCTAATCAAACCGAGCTGCAGGGCACAACTAGTCTGGATGTGTCAAAGCAGGCATCAAAGCAGTAGAAGAGAGAAGAAAAGAGGGCTTAAGAGAAAAGAAAATAAAGAGTTCTAGACAAAAGGGACTTGAAAGGGAGGAAGGTTTGAAAAGAGAGATCAGAGGCAAAAATAAGAACAGGAAGCAACAGACACACTAACGGGGAGAAGATAATCAGAGACAAGTAACAGGAGAGAGGAAGGATGGGTCTTTTATTTGGTCATTGTCGTTTCAAGGGGCACAGCAAAGGCACATTATCCATAGTTATTAAGTATCATTAGGAAACACTGCATTAATAATTATGGCACAGAGACAAGATAAGTGGAAGAGAACTGATAGCTGTCGAGTACCTACTATGTACCAGCCATCTGTTTACTGGCTTATGTCATTTACTCATTTAATCCTCACCACATACCTGCAGGAGCCCTGGTGGTACAGTGTTTAAGAGCTCGGCTACTAACCAAAATGCTGGCAGTTCGAATTCACTGGCCATTCCCTGAAAACCCTAAGGGGCAGTTCTACTTTGTCCTATAGGGTCTTCATGAGTTTGGAATTGACCTGACATCAGTGGGCTTGGATTTTTGTTTTTGTTTTTTGTTTGACATACCTTCAAGTATCTATTAGTCATACTTTACAAATGAGAAAACTGGAACTCAAAAGGGTTTAAAGTAACCAACTTACCTTAGAGGACTAGATGGAGTGGATGAAAAACAGCCAATGAAACAACACTGTGGCTTTTCAGAGACATCACAATACTTCATAAGGTTGAATAAATGTTCTGCTTAAAGGAAGTATGGCAGATTCTACCTTCGTCTAATGTAGCTTCCTTAAATCTATGTAGTGAGGTAAACCAAAGTTTCCCACCTCAGAAACAGAATAATGATGGTTTTGCATGAAAGAGGTAAGTTACTAGGTAAAATCCTATCAGTTTTAAGCTTCCCACTTGTTTGCCAAACGCACAGTATTAATGGTTTAATAAACCACTCTTGCCCATCCAGTTGAAGAGTAAAGTCTCAAATGAACATTGGATGTCATATGCTTTCTACTCATGGACAAGTATTTCTCATACTTTTAGACCTTCCTATTAATTCATTCATACAATAGGTATTTATGGAGTATAATATGTATATAGCAATGTGCCAGATACCAATGAGAAAAGAAAATTTAAGAAAAAAATCATTGCTTTCCAAGAGGCTTGCTGTCTTTGTCAAAGAAACAAGGTTCACCATAGACATCTTAGTAACAATACAGGGTAAAATATGGTTTAGCGCTAATATGAGTGGTATCCGAACAATAAATGCCCTAGAAGAAAAACAGTGCATACTAAATATTTGCTATTATTTTATGAGTATTATCATTATTTCTATTATTTATTTCTTAATAAAAGAGTACAATGTGGTCAATAGAATGGGAAATGATTAAGGGAGATCAGAGCAGAGATATACCTGAAGAAGAAATAAGAATTATACACCTATGGGGGAGCGGAAAAAGCTTCCCAAAGACAGGAATAAGAGAAACAAAGGTTTCTACCCAATATAAACACACGTTCAATGGGCAGTGCAGGATCTGGGTTACAAAAACAGATGGTTCATGTGGAAGATGTGTTGCAAAGGTTAGTGAGATAGAGCCTTGAACCCCAGTTGATGAGGCTGGACCACTTGAGGTTTCTAAATCAAAGAGATTAGGAAAGCTAAACTAGAGGTGGTATGAAGAATTCCATGAAGGGAGAAACGTAAAAAATAAACAAAAGTTAGATATTTCAAAAAATAATATTGAGTGAACATTTTAAAAGCTTGTCACAAAGGCAAAAGTTGAGCTAACCTATTGACTTACATACTACTTGAAACCCACCTCTTCATTCCTGTTGACTGCCTGCCTATACTTCATCTTTTATCTTAGCCCTGTTTATTCTGAATCATTCTAACCCTTATGTTCTTAGACCTGCAGCATTTTATGAAGAGTTCCAAAGTAACTTAAAAGCGCTGAAGCAGCCCTTCCAAAATGAACAGGCATCTTTTCAGTCCACTGGAAGCTCACTCAGAAATTGGTCAAAAACGTAGTGATGATCCACCTAGTACATTCAGATTCATATAAGTCGGCAGTTAAAATAATGACCAGGACCTCAACACAGCACACCTCTTTGTTTTAAGCCAGTTTCATAAAGACTGGCATTTGGCAGACCTCAGATTTAGGTACTAAAACTTCACCTGAAATTCCATTTTATAGCAATGCTCCCTGGTAACTATTCAAGTCTCCCTCCCAGTTGTTTCCCATCCAGATGGAATTTGTTTTTGAACTAGAAGCACTCCAAAGTCAGGTCACTTTTAAACAGGGGTTAGTCCATTCAAAAAGGATTGCTCTAAGGCTCTGCAGTACAGCGCCTGAAGTCACGAGCACAAGTAAAACACGTTAACTTGTGTGTTTTGTTAGGGCTATGAAGGTACCTTTAGGCACAAGCCAACACAGACTTTTTAGCCAAAAAAAATGTAACATTGTTCTCAAATTTGGGGTAATAGGTCTCTCAAAAAAATGTGGGCAGAGAGCTCCTTGTACTTACAAAAGCAACTCCTGGCAAGATTGCCTCTTTTCCAAGGTTGGGCAGAATAAATACAGGGAGAAACGCACACACTCACATTCACACCACGCACACACTCTATGGATTATGGAAGCATGTAAAACAAAATCAGTAGCGGTTTTTGCCAGGTTTGTATCCTCTTCTTTGTGCTTGTCTGTATTTTCCTATAATATATATGTTGTGATGGTTAAGATTGTGAGTTAACTTGGCTGGGCCATGATTCTTAGGTTTATATGTGATCACCTCCATGATGGATCTGCTGTGAGTAGCCAGTCAGTTGAAAGGGAGCTTCCTTGGGCATGTAGCCTGCATCCAAATACAAGTGAATGTTCTGACTTTTGTCCTGTCCGCATCCTGCAGCTGCCTCTGACCTCTGGTTCTTGGGACTTGAGCTAGCAGCTTACCTGCCAATCTTGGGTTCACCAGCTCCTGTAACTACATGAAGCAGGAGAAGCCTTGCCGTCTTACCTGCTGATCTTGGGACTTGTTGACCTTCACAGCCGGTGAGCAGGAGCGCTGCTCTCCAACCCGCGGATCTTGGATTCACCAGCCCCTGCAACTATGTGAATCAGGAGAAGCCTCTATCCTGATTCATGGACTTGAGACCTTTCAGCCTCTACAATCGCACAAGCTGTTTCCTTGATATAAATCCCTGTGTATATATATTTATACGTTTTACTGGTTTTGTTTTTCTAGAGAGCCCAGCCTGAGACATTCCTTTTCTCTTAAGCTAACCAGGTCTTATAGGTTTGCTACCAAGAACCCTGGCTGATAAATAACTGAAGACAGGCCCAACCTGCTTTCTTGCTTTATGTCTCATTTCTTCTGGGCACAACTCTGGTTTTGATAGGCTGTGGAAAGTAGGACGAAGAAGCCTGTGGGTAGAGAAGGAAGGCTGTCTTTCTGTACCAGTAATACGGGTTTTCAAGAAAGGACAACTTTCCTTCCCACTCCCACCTCTGACCTCCTACCAAAGTATTGTCTCTTAGGAACTGCGGGACAGAAATGGCTGTCATTTTCCCACTGAAATTTCCACTTCCTTTTTTGAGGATGAGAGAAGGAGATTTTATTTGATGTTTCCATTGAATTAGAGCATGTCATTAATAGCAAATAATTTTGCTATTGAAGATTGATTGCTTAGAAATATTAACCCCACTCTTGGTACCAAATTCTGTCTTAGTCATCTAGTGCTGCTATAACAGAAATATCACAAGTGGATGGCTTTAACAAAGAGAAATTTATTTTCTCATAGTCTAGTAGGCTAAAAGCCCAAATTCAGGGCATCAGCTCCAGGGGAAGGCTTTCTCTCTGCTCCCTCTGGAGAAAGATCCTTGTCATCAATCTTCTCCTGGACTAGGAGCTTCTCCCCACTGGAATCCCAGGTCCAAAGGACGTACTCTGCTCCTCACACTGCTTTCTTGGTGGTAGGAGGTCCCCCACTCTCTGTTTGCTTCCCTTTGCTTTTATCTCTTGTAAGATAAAAGATGGTGCACGCCACACGCCATGGAAACTCCCTTTACATTGGGGATCAGGGATGTGACCTGAGCAAGAGTGTTACATCCCAACCTAATCCTCTTTAACCACAGGCAGAGATTATGATTTATAACATGTAGGAAAATCACAAAATGGAGGACAACCACACAAAACTAGGAATCATGGCCTAACCAAGTTGACACATATTTTGGGGGGACACAATTCAATCCATGACATATGTATAACTTGAATACTTTACAAAGTTATTTTCTACAGGGAATAAAATAGAAGAGGATATAAATTAAGATAATATATGCTGGAATAGACTGTAAAAGACAATGTGCTCTAATTGTTAATATACTTCTCACTCTTCCGCCATTAGACTGTAAACTCCTAGAGGGCAGCATACAGCACACAGAGTAGGACCTCAATATATGCTGAATGAAGAATGATATCCAGATACCTGTATCCACTGGGAGGCAACAAGTACATCTTGCACAGCTAAATTCACAATCGTTATATGATTAAAGAAAAGAAAACAGCCAAACATTTTCACGTAGAAATAGAAAAGCAAACTTCACTGGGCACCTCTTTTCGTTTAAACATTTTTTTTTAAGTCATTGATCTTTCTGCTTTAAATCAAAGTTTCTCTTAAACAGTTTGTATACTAAAAATACTGTGTAAATCAAGTGGTGGCAGCAGAATGGCGTTTGCCTATGTTACTTAATGAAGTAAGCACATAATACAAGAGCACTGTCTTAACAAACTAACCTATTGCCGTCAATTCCAACTCATAACAACCCTACAGGATGGAGATGAACTGCCCCACGGGGTTTCTAAGGCTATAATCTTTACAGAAGGAGACTGCCACATCTTTCTCCCATGGAGCAACTGGTGGGTTAAAACCACCAACCTTTGGTTTAGAAACGGAGTGCACTTAACCCCTGCACCACCAAGGCTGCTTTTTAACAAACTAGGAGTCCTTAACATCCTAAAGCACCCAATATTGGCAGGAGTAACATATAAGCCTCCTTTGGTGACTTTAAAGACATTAAAAAAAAAAACCCAGTGCCATTAAAAAAAAAAACTGCTTAATTCCACAGTTGGCTTCCAGGGACTGTCTTGAGCAAATGGAAGGTGGGGGAAAAAAAAAAAACCCTTTGAACATAATCGATTTGCATCTAATTTAATTATCAACTTTCTAATTACTTTCACTGGCAAAAATTCTTTAGGAAAGGCATCTTCTGGAAATTTTTCATGTGCACTATGAATTTTATGTTCCTCCCTTTACATGCATCAGATCTCTACTATGATGAAACTATCTATGTTAACTGGAAAAGAGATGGTCTCATTACTAAACAGTAAAATGACATTCTTCTCTGAATTTGCGAATTTTCTTTCATTTCCTGATAGAAAATGTCCATTTTTTTCTAAATCACTGAAGGAAATAAAACATCCTTCCTTGAAAGAACCTTTGCAATAACAAAATGATGACAATCGGGTGCTAAACCTTAAAGAGACATAGCAAAGCCTACAATTCTACAATTAATTCCACCAGTTCTGTTAAGAGTTCACAGGTGCAAGGAAACCACAGTCCTAATGTGAACACACATAAGAGATCAAGTCTCTGGGAAAGGTTTAGAAATGAATTATTGATTATTAACAAACTTAGAGTAACAATCAATAGGAGAATCTGGGTGGTTCAAATGGTTAACATGCTCTGCTGGTAACTGACAGTCTGGAGGTTTGATTCTACCCATCAGTGCCTTGGAAGAAAGGCCTGGCGGTCTGCTTCAGCCACTGAAATCCTATGCAGAACTGTTCTACTGTGACATACATGGCGTTGCCATGAGTCGGAATCAACCGATGGCAACTGGTTTTTTATTTTTTTACAGTACCAAAGTCTGAATACAGTATGAATTTCAAAAGGTTGACAGCAATAAAGTTTCAGCTCATTTTTTTGACTTCTAAGGTACCCATAAAGGTTAAAGGATGTAGTCACTGTTCAAACGGGGAATGAGTTGCAGTGAAAGGTAAACTGATCAACTGGAAACTATGTCTTGGATACTGAAGAAGAAAGGTCAACACTCTTGTTCATACCCATTCTCCCTTATATAGGAAGTAAGTCTCCGTGGGTCAGTCTAACAGTAAGACTTATTTATTTACACAGATATTTAGGATCAAGCAGTCCCGAGCAATTTAGTTAACACTAAACTCAGTATTACTGCTTACACGGGGGGAAAGCGTGCAGTGGGCGAACAGCCTGGATTCATTTGCAGCGAGTTTTCTGTTTTGTAATATAACTTAAAATATTTTTGAAGAAATATGGTAAAGTGATTATCCTTCTGGAACTAGATACACTGACACTGTCACATTAACTCACAGCTTGTTAAATACTGTGCAATCTTTCTATAACATTCTTTGTTATGAGACTAGAATCAGCATATGGGAATTGCTCTTTTCCTGCTAAACTGAAGTCATTACTAACTACTCATCTGTGACATGTAATCTTTCTCGTAACCAGGGATTTTTAGCTTCACAAAATTTAGAAACTGCCACATTGTTTCTTGGCATCGTTTGCAAATGTGACATCATTTAAATTTTGCAAAACTCTGTTTTAGCAAAAATGCTAGTGGGTGCTAGGTTAAAGATTGGCCAAAAGGGGTAGCAGGGTCTCTGTTGGGACCAACCACAGTTCATTCTTTCAAACTATACCGTCACGCACCTTTCATTTGGGGCACATGGAATTATAATGAGCTCAACAAATGCATTTCAAAATGGGTTATCAAATTACCATCATACAGAAATGGCTTCCAGTTACTTAGGGTCCCTGTTGAAAAACAACTGTGAGGTGGAGATGAAAAGTTCCATTTTCAGTTTCCCTAATTTCCAGAGTCTAAGGAATACAGGTTTGTTTTGTTTAAAAAAAAAAAAAATGATATATAATAAACATGGATACATACTGAAACATACATATGAATCCTACTGAGGAGGAGGAGGAGGACGGAAGGACGGAAACGCGCCCGCGCGCGCGTGCGCCCGCACCGCAGAGTGCCCTACCAAACATAAAATACTTGTCAAGATGACAAAGACATTTTCAGAGAACTGGTATCATTCAGACCCTCTGAAAGTCTCATTTTAGAAATTCTGCAATGATTTCTAAAACTACCTCCATTATTTGAAAACTCCTATTGCAACAAAGAGAGATTCTAATCACTCATCAATTAAATCTGCAATCTCCTGGTTATTTTGCAATCCAAGTACAATCTGGCTGCAGTACCTGACAACAAAGTTTTAGGATTAGCATTCTCATTAGGGGTCCTTTTCCTATCAAATAAAAAGCAATTCCAACGGCTCACTCCAATTTCCTTTAGAAAATATGACTTTTTTTTTTTTTTAGGAATTAGTATTATTTTTACTGATTAACTAAAAAACTAAATGAAACCAGCTGACCTTGAGTTGACCCCAACTCATGATGACCCCAAGTCAGCACTGAACTGCCTTCCAGAGGGTTTACTTTTTTTTTCTTTTTTTGATATTAAAAACCTTTTTTATTACTATGGAGTGATAAATATAACAAAACATTTGTCATTTTAACCATTTTTATGTGTATAATTCAGTGACATCAATTACATTCACCATGTTGCACCGTCACCACCACTATCCATTTCCAAATTTTTTCCTTACCTTTAAGAGATACTCAGTGTCCCTTAAGTAGTAACTCCCCTTTACCAAAAAACACAAAACAAAACAAAACAAAACAAAAAAAACCAAACCCATTGCTGTTGAGTCGATTCTGACTCATAGCCACCCTACAGAACAGAGTAGAACAGCCCTGTAGAGTTTCCAAGAGCACCTGGTGAATTCAAACTGCGCCGACCTTCTGGTTAGCAGCCACAGCTAACCACTACGCCATGAGGGTTTCCACAGCCATCCTAGTGGGTGTGAAATGGTATTTGTGTGTGTGTGTGTGTGTGTGTTTTACAGTTTCCACATGTACTATTTAGAGACACTAATTACATTCTTTGAGTTGTGTAACCATTTTCACCCTCCTTTTCTGAGACCTTGTGTGACTTTTAAGAAAATAGATTTCTAGTCTTAAAAAAGCTTAATTTTACTTTGTTGCTTTTCTAATAGGCAGATCTTCTCAATAAATAATTTTATCTCTGGTGTTTAAGCATGTTTATCTCAGAAAACAAAATTAAACACACACATAGTGTGTGCACATGTATGTTCATGTGTGTGTATCTGTGTGTGCTTAGCTTGAAGATCTAGGGAATGTTGCCGTAAATGGTGCCTGTGGATCACTCCGCTGTACGGAGACCCTACAGGGGCTATGGGAGCACATGAGCTCTCATTCTCTGGTGAAAAACTGGCCACCACAAAGGTAGTAAATCATTTTTATTCACAAGTACTTATGACCATGTACATATCGCACATATTTAAAGAAAAAAAAAAGATAATTTCTAAAACTTCCAGACAGAATCACAAAATATTATCTCTGGGATACTACTCTGGGGCGGGGGGGGGGGAGGAACTGATATATTCTGATGAAGTTACCACAACTCTTGACAAATAAGAAAGTGATTAATTTCGAGGGGAAATTTTGTAAGACTTATTTTGGAGAAGATGAAATTTCATGAAACTAACAAAAGTGAGCAATGGAGGAAATCTCTGACTATTGCAAAGGCATGTAGGTAAAATTAAGTACTGATATAAATACTACTTGAAATAAAAATGATGGCCATTAACAATTCAAAGAATAAGGCATAAATGGGCAACGCAAAAATAACCCAAAATGTTTTTTTCAAGAATCTACAATTCAGAGTGGCCCTGAACTCAGTTCTCTTCAACACTGAAGCTTATCTAACAGAAACCCAAATGTAAGAGAACTGATAGATTAAGGCATATAGTCTACCAAGGAAATGATACTAAAACTCGAGTTTTGGAATAATGTGACACCACTCTTCCTGACAGCTAGAATTCTCAACTTTGTTCAACTCTGTATGTATCTTAAACATATTTTTTTTATGAAAGATAAAATAAGGCCTTAGAAACACCATTCTGAGCAGTCTCTAATGAGCACTCACATAATTAAAGATATATGGAAATAGAAAGATTAGAACGAGAATACTCATTATAATTATTATTATAATGATAAGTATTCATACAGCCCTTTGACATTCACCAAACCTGTTTTACATTTACTATCTAAATTGATTCTTCCCCCTAAAACTGTGCCCAGGTATTATTATTCACAGCCTACAGATGAGAAAGACCGTGAGCTACAGAAAAGTTTAGAGAATTATTCCAATTCTGATTTTACTCCAACAAAGCCACACCACAGAAAGCATAGCTACAACCTATTGATCTTCTAAATACAGCTTGATATAAGCCTGTTACCGATACTCTCATGTCCTGGGAGACACTGGAATTTTTCAGTCTCCTTTATTTTAATTTGTACAGTACATAGCTGGAGAACAAATAAGCTTGGGCAGATGCCAAAGAGCTCAAATAATGGAAAAATACAAAAAACAAAACTAAACTAAAAAAGGGGCTTAAAGTATTGTGACACACATTTGTGAGCATTCAAGTAATAGGTGCATCCCCAAACTCTAAGAATGACATCTCCAACTCCCACACTGAGAAAAACGTATGATGGACTCAGAAACGTATTATTTCTATATTACAGCCAGTATTTCCGATGCAGTGACTTCAGTACCTCTGTTTTAATAGGGCAATCATTTAAGAAATTTGAGGACAGAAGAATACATCTTATTAATAAATGTATTATTGCTGATATTTTTATCCTAAGGCCATGATTTTTTAAACATATTATTCTAAAAAGACTTGCCTTAATAAACCACTTTAAGGGCTTTTTGTTTTGTTTTGTTTTCCAGTAAAGCTTTATCTCTAGCTTTATACTATGTCTTATAAATATCAACTTAAAAACTTCCCCTACACAAAGCAATAGTAGAAGTTAAGCTGGTATGAGTTAAAAGACCCAACCTTCCTGATTTTATCCAAAATTTTAAAATTAACAAAGGCATATGTGTGTGTATATATATAATAAATATGTGTGTATATATATATATATATATGAACTATCATCTACAAGTTGAAATGACCACCTCACAACCCATGGTTGTATATCAACTATTTCTTTACCTACTGTTATGTACACGGGAATCTTCAAGACAAAAATAAAGCAGTTGGACATAAATTACATGAATCAATAAAGTTCAATTCTTGCAAGAAATACAAGTGGGGCTCTACCCAAAATACTGATGTTTCATGATACGACTTTAGCAATAAGGGCTTCTAGAAAAGAAAATTAATATGGAGGGTGTAAAAAGCATGCTCTTAAACAAGAATTGATTAAAAAATAAACTCGATAATATAGAGGGATAAAACTTGATACAGACACATGTACAGTACCTGTCTCAAAATTCGTAATTTAAGACAAAGGCCTCAATTCCCAGAACAAAACTAGAGTAGCAGCCTCTGCCCCTTCAAAACGGCTTCACGTGCTAATAAGGACTATTAAATTATAACTTACACTGTGATTTCGTGCCTACGACTTCCTTCTGTTTATTTTATTCGTAGCTTTCTGATCGAGGATGCATGAGACACAATCCTGCCATCTACTCAAGAACGTCTGTGCAAGTGAACGTATTTTAATATATCAAAAAAACTGGTTTAAGCAGCTCCTTGAAAAGTCTCCGTGAGAAGGTGTGGATTGACATAAGCACTAATAACACTTTTTTAATTCATGAAAAACTGTAGTACTTTAGTTATCTCAACTGGCAACTGTCTTTACGCTGCACAATAATCGCAGGTGAGTAAAAGCTTTTAAGAGGAGCAACTGTTGATGAACACATCTGCGGATCCACAGGAGGAAATCTGTGTCCAGTCAAAGAGGGGGTCCAATCAGAGAGGGCCAAAAGGAGAAGACAAGAGGAAAGAAAGAGTTCTCACAGGAAAAAACCAAGCTGGGGAGGGAGGAGGAGGGCAGGGTGGCAACGAGATGCAGGCAGAGCAAAGCGCGGAGGTACAGGCCGGCGGGAGCGAGGCTCCAGGCACGGCGGAGGCGCGCACAGGGGCAGGGAGCAGGGCGAGATGGAGAAAGCGGCCGGAGCCCAGCACGCAGGGCACGCACGCCCCAGCCGGCGACGGAGCGCGGTAACCCAGAGGGAGTGCGCGCACACAACTGCTTCCGCAGGACTTCCTGCGATGACACCCCACAGCCGGCCGCGGAGCACGCGTGGTGCTGCAGCGGGCCGGGTTCCTGCGGACGCGAACACACACAGCGCGTCCTGTGCCGCAGCCTCAAAGGCACGGCCCCCAGGTTGCAGCCTGTTTCCAAGACACAACCAACTCAGGCTCACCGGAGCTTCTCCAGAATCAGTTAAATAAATAAATCAATAAACCGAATCCTATTTCTGTTACTGATCTGTGCCTCTGATTTTTTTTTTTTTTATTTCTCCAGACAAAAAAGAAAAGAAAAAGAAAAAAACTGACTCTTGGTTTTTCAGTTCGGTCACTATCCTACCTACCAAAACACACTAGGTTTTTTTAACGTTCATTCATAAAATATAAATGACTTTTTTTTTTCAATCCAACAGAGAAAAATGGCTAATATTTAGCTGATAAGTTTGTTTTAATTCCAACCCAAACTAAGCTTTCTTTTTCATGTCTCTAAAACACACATAAGCCAAGTTAGAATTCTATATGCTGTCAAGTTCCCTTTAGGAGCAGAGGTAGTTACCCAGGAGCGCAAACCCATGAAGAAAGTCAAAGCCAGGAGGATTACTGGGACAGTACTGCACCCCCATGTCATTCAACAACTTCCCCTTAACAGAGTGCTGATCACAGCCTTTTTACCGTAATGGGGCCACAAGGACACAGTTACTCACACTTACATAAACTTTTTACAGAAGACTGCGGCTATCTTTACGGAAAGAATACAGGTTGGACGTTTCTAAAAACAATAAGCACGTTTTAAAACATATACAGAGGCAATGGTTTTATCTCCCCGACCATGAGCAAATGCCGCACAAATTAGGGTCTAAGAAGAAAGCAGACTGGAACAGCGCTAATGTGAAAACATCACCTAGTGTATCAACTGTATTACTATCCTGGAAGATACAGATGTTCAAACTTTGCCCACATCCGATGAGAAACAAAATGCAGTTGCTGAGTAAGAGCCCCAGCTCTCACGCCAGACTGTCTGGGTTCAAATCCTGCCTCTGCTACTTGCTAGCTGCTGTAGGCTAGGCAATGTCTTCAATTTCCCTGAGTCCCATTTCCCTCCTTTCTGTAAAAAGAGAATGACAGCACTTCTTATCTCAAGTGGACACAATACACTTAGCAGAGTGCTCAGCAAACGTGAACCATAACCATCATTTTAAGGTGACCGTGACAGAGGAGTTATACCTCCTAATGGAAGACTAACCTCTTGGTAAGCAGCCTTTCCCCTGTAAACCAAACTCACTTATGACCTCTGGATGCTCTCGCTTTTATTTGGTGATAAGGAAGTGCTGGCTAGGCATCCACCAAATCAGTCCTTGCTACACATAAGCTGCTTTCTATGCAAACCGTGCCCAGCCTTTGGGCAAAGTTTGCATGCCCTCTGCTCCCTGATTTTCACAAGTGAAAACACCAAGCCCTGACACATGTAATAATGTCCTCCTTCCATCATGAAAGAGCACCACACAGCTTTAGCAGACAGGAAACTAGCCCAGCACACATGCTATCCAGCTGGCAAGTAGAGGCATCTTCAACAGCGTCCACTCCTCCTACATACAGCCTGATAAGGAACATTTTAATGGAGCCAAAACATACATTTCCTTCCTCTATTTCTGCATTCAGCAGACATGAGAGCTGAACAGTGATGTCAGGGATTATGAAACTTCAATAAAGAGATTTCTAAGCCACTAAGGCTACCAGGGCTAAATTTCGCCTACTTGTTTTCAACCAAAAGTATGCATCCCTTCAGTTGTGGAAAAGTACAGAGAATTAAAAAACCCCGACTTAGTAACTACAACGTACTCTTCAGTAAAACTCTACTGTCACTTAAGGAGTTTGCAAAATTCAAGCAGATATTACTTTAAAAAGTCCAACTATCTCCTTCAAAGGATTTTTATTTTAAAGTTGCTGATAGACCTAAGGTGACATCAGAAAAGTATATCTGAAAAAACGTAATTAGCTAAGGTTTCTATGAAGCTTTGGAATGTTTTGTCTTTACGGAAGAGATAAATGTGAGTTTTTCAAGTAATGAACCACCTAGAAGCAAAGAAGTTCATTCAATAGGTCCTCTCTTTACTTCTCCTTCATGATTCCATATCCACATAGCCTTGGGAATACGCAAAAGAGCAAGCTTTAATAATTTTCCAGAACTGTTTAAAATAATATCTAAGTGCTTAAGAGACTCATATGTTAAATCAAAGAGACTTCCCAATTTTCAGATAAAAGGAAGCTTTTACTTTAAAAAAAAAAAAAAAAAACTGCAGAGAAGGCCAAGGGTATAATCTTAAAAAAAAAAAAAACCTCAAAATTGTTCTTTGGCTTTTAAGATGAAATTAAAAGTGATTAGGAAAAATCAAACATTCAAAGAAGTCTCAGATATTCTTGTTCCAACACGAAAAACATCTCAGCAGCTATTATTGAGTTATCACTTTATTGGCCATCTCTCGGGAAGACATGGATATTAAAAATAGCAAAGAGGAGTCCAATATCCTCTTGATGCAGTAAGCTTGGGCATCCCAGAGTAGTCTTACTTTTGGCTATTTATGCTCAGCTCCTGACAAACCCTATTTAATAATATCCTTGTTAGATCTTCTGAAAGTCTAAATCATCCTTTCTCCCTTACAGGTAACTTACAAGTAACCCTCATCCTAAAACCAATGTATAAATTAATTGTTCACTGTCCTCAAACACTGGAACACACCATACACTTGGGCAGAGCATCCAACATATGGAAGTTAAAGCTGCAAGTTTCTGAATCACGACTTGAGAGCCCATCGTTGTTATCCTTAAGGGCACATCCATTTATTCCCTGGCATCTGGGATTACTACGCAGTAAAGCACAGCAAGCAGATCTGTGTTTTCCTTTTGCTGTAGTTCACAAATGTACCTTGGCCTCCCTCTGCCTCAGTTTCACTGTCACTGCCACACTCAGTTAAATGACATTTATCAATAAAAGGCAGGACTTCAAAGCACCTTGCAGAACATGATATGCTAAGTTGTAACCTGTAGTAGTGTACTTTAAGAGCAATTCTTGGGGGCAAAATTTCAAGAAACCTCTATTAATTATGTAACACGAGATAATCCTTTTTCTCTCTAAAACCTGACAACTCAATTTCACAATTTTCTCAACAGCTGAATGTCCAATTCTCTACTGGCCAAACCCCATGTGCCAATTCAATGCAACACTTTTAAGAAACTACTGTATCCAAGGCATTACAAGGAAAACAAACATAAATCAGGTATGGACTTACTGTCCATGGACCTCCAATGCCAAATGAATTCTGTTATGCAGTATACTTACGGCACAACTTAGTGGGAGCACAGGGCAGTGGATGTTTAAATCCTAATGAGTGGAAGTAGGAAGGCTTCAGGAAAAAGAGGTAAAGAAATCAGTAAACGAGGAACAGGTAGAATTCCTATATTTAAAGTTGGATGAAGGGCATTTCATAAAGAGGAAATTGCATGAATGAAGGTTTGGGAATGTTCTCAAACCAGAAAGCACTACATTAAGTTTGGAACACATGGTCTAGTATAGAAGGAATGGTAAGTTGAGAAGAGAGTGCAGGGTCCTGAGATGCCAAGATAACGATAAACAGCTTTGTCAGTGAGTTCCTATGGAGTAGAAAGAAGGTCACTGATATTAGAACTCAGAAGCCAGGGTAGGTCTAGAGGTGAAGGCTCTGGAGTTATTTTATTCAGATCAATAGCTGAAAACATAAAATCCTCCAGGTAAACTTCAGAGATGAAGAGAAGGGTCAAGGACAGACCAGAGTATACGTGGCAGAGATGCAGTGCCCTGGAAGCCAAGCCAGGGGAGTTACACAAGAGAATGGCTGACAGCATCCAACTGATCTGAGAAGAACATTCAGATTGAAAGACCACTGGGTTTGGTTGCCATGAGGTCCCTGTGTCTTCAATGCAGCACTGTCAACAAAGCAGAGAAGGCTTGGCAGATTTCACTTCGTTGATAAAGGAAAATACAAATGACAAGAAACTCAGACTGGGCATTCAATATTTTCTCCACTCAAAGGTTATTTTAATATCTGAATAGGTTCATCGTTATCTGATAAAGGAAAGAGAATCTGACATCTGACTTGGAGACATTCTAGTTAATAAATCTCAAAGCATAACATTCTAACTTTGTGCCATACCAAGTACAAGATGTACCCATCTCAAAAGAAACAAAAAATAGCCTTTGTTCTGCTCTGCTAAACTGTTAAAGAAGCAATATTCAATATCTAGTCAACATCTGTCAGCTGTAACCTAAAATCAATTCAGAGTGTAAACTTTAACCTACTCTCTCAGCCTCAGTATCCATACATATATTAGCTAGAGAACTGCAATCAGATTTTTCCTAGATTCCAAGAGTAACTGCGCTTGGATTATAATCCTAACGGACAGAGCATACATTATACCATATAAATACCTCCTATTTTTTTATAAGTAGGTGCCCTGGTGACACAGTGGTTAAAGTGATCGACTGCTAACCGAAAGGTTGGCGGTTTGAAACTATCAGCCACTCGGTAGAAGCAAGATGTGGCAGTCAGCTTCCATGGAGATTCACAGCCATAGATACCCTATGAGGTCGCTAGGAGTTGGAATCGACTCAACAGCAATGGGTTTGTTTTTTTTCTTTTTTAATCGTCTATAAAATCTCTAAAGATAGTCTTTGTTCACAAGTATGTGCCAGAGAACAAAATACAAAATCGCTGAAAGAATGTTTGAGAAGGAGTTTACCAAAGGTAGGCAAATACGTTAGCATAACTGTGACTCCAAACCCAAAAAACCCAGTGCCGTCAAGTCGATTCCGACTCATAACTGTAATTCCAGAGGAGTAAAATAAAGTCAAGTGTATACTGATTTATTAGGGAAGCAAATCCCTTAATAAGTGTAAGGACACTAAGACAATACAAACTTCGTATCTTACATTATTTAAATCTTATCTGGATTTCGCCTGTTCTAAACACCAACAAGAAAGTGCTTTCTAATCAACAAAGTTCAGAGTAATAACCATTTAGCCTTATTTTGATCTGCAATGCCAAGAACACACAGTAAAGTTACAATCCCCTAAGGTTAAAGAAGAAAAAGAGATACTTGGAGAACAAAAGGAAAATCAAATAAAATAAATTCCAAAATAGTGTTAGAGAAATTATTAGGAAATACAAGGGTGATACAGGCATTGATAGTGTTTCCTATGGTTCCATTAGGTACACGTCGAATGTTAAATTATAATTTACAGTTGGAGTAAAAAATAAATTCAAGTATATAAAGAGATAAGAGCCAAAGAAGGAAAAAAAAAAAAAAAACCCATGTAATAATAATGGAAGTTTTCAGCTTATTTCCATACAGTGTTCACCACACTAAGAAAGAGGTTTTATGTGGAATGATCAGCGTAACAGTCAAAATGGTTCCTTAACTCATTTTGGAAGAATTGTTTTTTAATGTTAATGCTCATTCCATTACTCTCTGGTTTAACTGATTATTTTTAACTGAATAAATGTGGAATTGTTTTTCCCCTAGCAAATATTTTAAAGGAATAACTATCCAGAGTCATTTAGAAAAGGTTTTTACTTGAAAAAAAATATATGTGTGTGTGTGTGTGTGTGTGTGTGTGTATAAAACCAAGACAAACCTGCTTTCTGGTTAAGATACAAACAGAAAAACCCATGCAAATGAAAGGCAGACAGACAGGTATCTTCTTCACCTTGAAACTCAGGATTACAAGAACAATTGCCATCAAGTCTATTCTGACTCATGGCTACCCAACGTGTGTCCGAGTAGAACTGTGCTTAACTCAGGATTAAAACTCAGGATTATGTGGGCTCAAATGCAGGCACTGGATGGGCCCAGTCCTTTTCCAGGATCTGGCACCCCACCTCCTGCTTCCAAAGCCACTCCTGAAACTGCCTCTCAAAGGGCTTTGCGGCTGTCTTGGACCCAACATCTTTCTGCATGACATGCCCCAAAATTAAAATGACAGTAGCACTGGAGTTGTAAACTGTTTTGCTGAAGGGCGTGGGGGGATGTTTGCATTCTCTATATTATAGAGTGTTAGGTATTAGGACGGAAAGATAAAAAGAAGCGAGGAACTTAAGGAAAAGCAGGAATTTTCACCTTTCCCATGAGCCAAACTAGAAGATTAACATTAGCTTAGCTGTAATCAATAAACACTAACTGTATCCATGTTGTACCATAGGGTCATGGCTAAAAATGGAGCTTTGAGAACTTCTAAAAGAAAAATAATGGCATTAAATCTTTATTTTAAAACATTTCATTTCACTGCACTTGAAGCTGAAATGTATCATTCAGAAGACAGAATTAACAAAAGCATTTGAAATAAAGGTAGTCCTTTTCTTCTTTTATTTAGTTTTTATAAATACTAAGGAATTTATGTAAAACGTCATGAATGGCTTCTCAATCACTTTTGCATAACTAGTTGAACATTTCAGGCCTAATCTCACAGATACTGCCTTTAGTTTTTCAACCTGCCAAGTGGTTTACGGCTACTAGAAGTAAATAAAGTCCAATTTCTCACCAACCCACTTTCTGACTCACAGTGACCCTACAGGACAGAGTAGAACTGCCCCACAGAGCTTCCAGGAAGCACCTGGCGGATTCGAACTGCTGACTTCTTGGTGTTAGCAGCCGTACTACTTAACCACTACGCCACCAGGGTTTCCGTCCAGTTTCTTAGAAGATAACAAATCTTTAATTCAAATGGTCATCTGTTGTTTGTTTTTTAAATTGGTCTCTGTATGGGAAAATGTTGGAGATATTTCAAGCTAAAGGGAAAAGAGTAATAAAACTAACTTCTTACGACCATCTATTAACCAATTTTTCAGTCCTAATTAACTAGTCCTATATGAGTGAATCCAAAGAAACATCTATCACACATGTGTGGGGAAAAAGTATTAATCCTAAGTCTTCATTGCTAATTTCTTTAATTTTCTAGGATAGCTTCTAATCATTTGATTCCCGTATCTTCCTAAGGTATTGATAAACATATGAATACAACAACTTTTTTTTTAATTATATGATTATCAATTTCCCACCAAATACTAATAAAAAGTACTCTAATTATATTCTCATACCAAATTTCAGGAAACCCTGGTGGCGTAGTGGTTAAGTGCTACAGCTGCTAACCAAAAGGTCGGCAGTTCGAATCCACCAGGCACTCCTTGGAAACTCTATGGGGCAGTTCTACTCTGTCCTGTTGGGTCACTATGAGTTGGAATCAACTGGTCAGCAACGTGTACAGGTATCAAAATTAAAAAAGAAGAATAGAGGTCATTGAACCTAAACATTAGGCAGATTTCCTCAACAAACATCAAAATTCTCTAGCATTTTATGGATAAGTTAGGATGGTAATCAGACATGAGTTCTAACTCAGTTCTTTACCTAAGTAGTTGGTAATCCTAGGCAAATCACGTAACTTCTTTGATCTTCAGCTTGCCTATTTATAAAATATGATGATTCTGCTCAAATGGATAGTAGCTAATGGCCCCTCGTATCCCTAAAATACAATGTGACCCCATGGTCGCTCCGAACATACCTGAGTTAAAGAAAAACAAAGAAATAAAACCAACTTGAACAGCAGATTTTAGACTGACCATACAAAGAAAGTTCAGCCGTTGAGAAAAGAAATGTTTCACTGGCAAGAGTCTACTACTTCTCAACAACAGAAGACTGTTCAAAGACTCCAGAGCCCAGATCTACATTCTGTCCCCATACAGGAAGTGGTACACCATACACTCGTGCACACACAATGACATGTACACATCAGCAAACTAGCCAGGGCCAGTTTTTAGAGCACGAGCATAGATCTAAGAGATTTCTGTGACAGGCTACGCTGTCCACTCTACATCTGACCTCAAGATAGGTCATTTAATTTATTCTACTGTGTATATTCTTTTATACGTGGTTTTACTGACACAGCCTAATATTGAAATAAAATGAGCGCTGATTAGGATCAGAGAGTATGCTAATATTTTTTACATGATCATCTTCTGTCAAAATAAAAAGTCGACCAATGAATTCTACAATGGTGTTTATGCAAGCAAATCTCATTTTCTCCAACGTTAGGAAAAGATGAAACAATCCGTGGAATTTTGTATTCATCTGAATCTAGAGGCATTGATTTAAATCTAAAACCACTGTCCTGGTTCCTCCATTATATTCCGAATAGGTAATTTTTTTTACGTTGTACTTCGAAAATAACACATTAAACCTGGTCTGAATTCGTCACGTTATCCTAATGCGACAACACGCTTTTGATTATGTTGGACCAGAAGTTTTGGCCAAATGCTTGCCAGCTATCACAGGAACCAAACCAGGAGGTGGTTCGTTGAACTGTTCACATTTCTACCAGTGGAGACATGAAAATACTGTGAAATACACTCCAGCAACAGTGGAAATAATCCACTCCCTCAGAGTCAATTCCAGTTAGTGAAGAGTGGGGGTAATGTGTCAGAAATATTAAATTGGCAATTTGGTATCTATTTCTTTAGGCCCTGATCCATCTGTTCCAAACGAAATCATTTTTAATAGTCTTTAAGATAGCTTCTTTACGGTAGAAGCCTTATTTGTTTTATATACAAGTATAATTTAAGAAACCCAATCATTTTAACAAAGCAGCCAGCAATAATTAACACATATGAAGGGAAAAGTTTCTTTACACTAAACGTAAGTCAGATTAAGATCTCCATCAAATAGACAGATTTTAAGTTTGTACATTAATGGTATTTTATATTCTCTTATCACTTTTGGAAAATTCCATAGAACTATCTTGAGCTGATTTCAAAGGTCATTAAAGGATTTTATTTTTTTCTTTTCCCCTCAATCTAAATTTTGAACACAAATTGCGGAAGAACTAAATGTCGTGTTATTTTACACTATTCATAATTTTTTGCAACTACAAAGATTAAGTACATAGTTTTTCAAACATGACTTTTTCAGAAGTAAAAAAAAAAGTGTAAACTGACATGTGAAAGGATTTTTGCCTCATATATTGGCCCAAGATTCCTTAGAAATGGCCAAAATATTTTTTCAATCAGAGGAGTAGCAGGAGAGCTGAAATCACTGATATCTCAATTTCTGAGCCATCAGAAAGAGTCTCTGAAAAGACACCACAAAATAAAAACAAAATGAATATAAAGTCAATGCAAAATTAATTTTTCAATTTATGGAAAAGATCAAGTGTTTCGTAATAAGAAAACCCTAGAAAGATAAAGCATTTCCTCTCCATTATAAAAAGTTTAAAAAAAAAAACTATTTCAAAATCAATAAACTTCAAGCAATCCAAGGTAATTTGGGAAACATTTTTCTAAAAACCAACCCAGAACACAGGACATCCATTCTGAAATAATGAAAGCTTATTTCATTTTAAGAATCGAAAACTTTTTAAAGACAAAAATTCAAGCTAACATCAGTGATTAACTCAGGGGCTGTATAGCCAAGAACAACTTTCGGCACTTAAAACATAAAACTGTCAGTTTCCTCTGCTTGGAGACAAAACATACAAAAAGCAAACATACCCTGCTATATTTTCCTAGGCATGAAAGATAGGTCTAACCTTTATGTATAAAAGGTGATCACTCTATTTCTGCTTCTTACTGTATTTGTCTCACAGCTCCTAAAAATCAGTTACAAATTCCAAACCTCAGAACCATTCCATAGTAGATGGCTACTATTCTAGTTAACGCTACTTCCTAAAGCTTGATGAAAATAAAATCACTTGTTGAACTACACTAGCTCAAAGCACCAATATGCTGCTAAGCAGTTTGTTCTTGATGTTACTGAATGTAAGCTAACATACCCAACAAGTAAAACTCTTTACAAAAGACCTCGAAGGGCTGATAACACGACACACTTGTCATTCCATTTCTTGAGACTTCAGAACATACTGATAGTGAAAATCTTTTATTTAAGTACTCTCTTCCCTGAATCAAGATAACATGCAGTTCAAGCATCATCCATGATCAAATGGTCAAACACAGATTTAGAAACCTGGAATACAGAGTTTGGTGAAAGTACTAAGGAGCTGAAATTGTCGTAACTTTTTGCCAGAAGTATGTCACAGTTGGTGCATAGAAACATTTCAAAATTATACCACAACTTTATTTCATTTATTCAACAGATTTCCTCACAGAAATGGAATGGCAAAGGCCTGCTCAAGAGCAAACAATAAAATCCAATTATTATTTTACAGTATATTAAACTTCTTCCTTTTCTTATACAACTCCCTCTGCCCGCCCCCCCCCCGCCCCCATATACATATTATGAAGAAATCCAGGTAAATTCCTACAGCTAGCTGGCCCATTTTTCCACAGAAAGTAGAAATCCTGACTGGTCCAGAAACTAAAATATTAGATCTCAACCAGGAAAAAAAAAAAGATAAAGCACTGCAGAATAATCCAGAGAACGGGCGTTTGGTCTCAGTGGAATTTTCTTTAGCATCCTAAAATGCGTGGCATCATGCTGCCCTTGATCTCTGCTTACTGTTTTAAAAACCAACCAGAAGATTTTCAAAAAGGAAAAATTATAGTGGTACTTTCAAGTGCCAAATTAACTTACAGGCCCTCCACTCCCAAAGGAAAACAGCACAGTAGCACACCAGAAGCTAGAGAACGCTTTTGTCACACAAAGCCAGAACTGATGAGTGTGACCTTGATGGGCTTTAACTAAAAGGCCCAAGTACCACAGGCAAAGAAGTCTAAGATTTCTACGTCAAAAATATACAAAATAATAAAGCCATATGCAGCAATAGTTCCTTTTGTGATAACAGACTGTACAGTATCCTAGTCTCCCTTCTGTTCAGAGATATATCTTTTGGAGAAGGAACTGAAAATGGGAAAAACAAAAAAAGAGGAAAACCTGCTTACACTGATATTTATGCTCTCCTCTGCCCGTTCTCCATTTCTAATCATGACTGGGCTCATTTTTCAAATTTTCCTCTTGCCACTGAAATACTGAATTATTCAAGGAGGGAGAAGACTATGCATATGCACATTCTATGTTACCAATGAAACACTGAACTATTCTGGGAGTAAAAAGTACACGTGTGTTATGTATATAAATGTGCACAGATACATGTAACCATAAAGACTTAAGTTTGACAGGGAACATGCAAAATCATGAACACATATTTACACATAAAATGGGTTAACTGTGACTTTTTCTGTCGGCCTAAAATAAAATTCTTCTAAGTTACCAACTATCTTACTTAAAGCGTATCAAACTACAAGTAAAAAGCAAAACAAAGTGTAAATAATCAGCACACACTTTTAACAACCTAAATTGTTTTAAGAATGGAACATTTAAAAATTGAAGAGGATAAAGAGTAAAAATAGCTTATTTTCATTGAGGTTTAGATGGCAATGAGTTTCTTACAGAAATTTACCACCTCTTACATCCACAGAGTGTAACACAAATTCGTTCTAAATGCAAAGGAGAAAAACCTCTTACTATTTGCTTATGAATTACAAAAATAGTGTTTCATACTACTCATTATTTGGATGTACAACTGCTTACACTGGACACTTACACCTAAGAGAATTGTTTCCTAAAACGTACCTAAGCTTGCGTTAAGTGAGGAGCAAAATTTACAATTGGCTTTAAAAAGCATACACTTCCAATGATAAGTTAAAAGTAGTGTTAAACATAATCATTTGTGTTCTTTTCTCTAATTTTCACATAATTTGAATCTATTTCTTAACACTCAGTGGTAAAATATGATTTATAAATGCGTGATTTAAGAAGATCTGAAGGGTATATCTGGAAATAATTGATACAAAAAATTATCAATCGCTGAGCAATTAGACTAACATGTATGAGAAAAATTAATAGCATGGGCCTTGATTAAGACAGACAGGCAGGCAGACAGGCAGGCAGACAGACAGACAGATACAGATATATAATAAGCCTTAACGTCCATCACTTGGTGTCTTCTAAAAGCAAAGTGAGCTAGATTCTATTTTAAATACTAAATGACATCAAAAGGTAAAGCAGAAACAAATGTCAAACTCCACTTTTGGAAGCTTTCTATGTTCTAAGCTACTTAAAAGTTTTGAGAGAAAAACGGGCTGATGTATTTATTTCTACACCTTTCACAGCTAAAGATGATGTGTGGCTCATGACATCACCGAGAAGCCACATGTAGAAGTTGGTTTTTAACTTGTTTGGCCACTCTTGATGTCATTTTAGAAGCAAAAGCAGAATTCAAACTAACCTTCAAATAAGTGTTGGGATGCATTATGTAATTAAAATAGATTTTACAAAGACTAAAATCATTTCAAAAAATATGTAACAGGTTAAGATTCCACACAGTGCCTGTAATGCAGAAACATTCTATACTAGTGAAAATACAGATATGTGCACGTACATGCGCACACTTAGTTAATATGAAGTCACAAACTCATACGCCGCACTTGTGCACAGCTCAGAGAGAAATAAAGCTAAAACTAGATTAGTAATGCCTGATCCCTCTGCACATGCACCGTATCATGTAATGGAGAAATCAGATTCCACAAACTAACTTCTGCAGTATATATTTACACTACTTATAGATGTATCTGATCTCAGATATAATAATACTTCTGTAAGGAAAAACCGAATTAATGATTCCCAAGAATTCATGGAAAGTCATCTTATAGA
Source organism: Loxodonta africana (assembly GCF_030014295.1). NCBI lineage: Eukaryota > Metazoa > Chordata > Mammalia > Proboscidea > Elephantidae > Loxodonta > Loxodonta africana. The sequence goes on from NC_087355.1 coordinate 65,783,085, forward strand.
ATTTAATCAAGAAACACATGTTATATTATGAACGTTGATTTGTAAGTTTCATACATTCTGTACAAATTCTACAAGTAAAAATAGCTCCTAGGCAAAACCCTTCTTCTTTTTCTATAGCTCAAATATACTTAGCATTTAAATAACATGAGGTTGCATATCATCTCATATTGAGCTCACTCTTGTTTATTATAATGCTCAATTTAATAATATAATTATGTTAATACTTGTATTAAAGTATGGGACAATATATTAAATAATACGAACATATTTATATTTTCTTATAACACTATACTACTGTCATAAATACAAAGTAATTAATGGGTAAATGAATGCAAATAAGAGACTCATGCTCCCTTCAAATAAAAGAAAAAAGAAACAAAATAAACTGTGAGCACTTGTCTATTTTCTTCTAACACTCTACTATGGAGAGCTTAAAAAGCTGTCAATAAATCATCTGTCTGTTCAAGTGTTAAATAAACTGAATATGTAAGTTAACTTCTGATTTGCTTAAAAGTAGTTGGAACATTTTCCAGACCCTAATTTGATTACCTAGATACCAAAGTTGTTGTATTGTGTTGCTTGATGAAATAGTACATACAGCAATCCTCAAAACCAGTATTACAAGCCTGGCAAAGAGCATCACATTTGGGTGACGCAGAAAATCCACCACACTAGGGAAAAATGCATGGGGTCAGAGTATGCAGTCTTTACATGTTCCATATTATTTCTACATAATGTTTTGAAATGCTAGAATTATAAGCTACAAAGTGCTAGCCCCTATAAAGATATACTCAGAAAGAGCCCTGTCACTTAACTATGCCTCTCAACAGAAATGAGACTTTTTGAAAGCGATCTTCGAAGCATTTAAAATACAGTGAAAGGAAGCATTTTATTATTTTTTTTTAATTTCTTAGCAAATACACAGTAAATGTAAGTATTATAATAGTGATGGATTCATTATGTTGAAACTCCATAAGCATTTCACACTTCCAGACTTTATAAAGCAGGTCGCCGCATCTTCTCAAAAGCTTCATGTTTAAAGCCTAGAGTTAATGGTTTAGCATATTTTAAGACTCCACCATAAAGGTGTTTCTAAGTATTGTCAGACCACATACTTTACATACATAAAACACACATGTAATAGCACACACATATATCAGCAATAATTTAAACATGGCCTAGCGATCCTGGCTACTTCAAACATTTGCAGGCATTTACACAACAAGATCTCCTCTTCTACGTTAAATACCCTAATACTACCAAAAAATTACACAAATCAAAATATGTTACCTTTGTTCAAACAATACTGCTGTTGTTCATGATATAACAGAAACTGTCATCCTTAATCTCTCAGGAACCAAGATAGTGGTGGATTCTTGGAGCAGAGGTGGTGCTGAGTGGTTTGAGGCAAAACTGAAACATATTGTTTAAGTAAACCTTAAGGGGAGGGAATCGTATGTGCAATTGATGGAATTTTTTTTTTTTTTTTTTGTATCATCTTCCACAAAGCCTCCCCCAACCCCTCCCCACCACTTAACAGTAAACAAACTGCTGGTATTAAAGGGCTGCAGCTCCAAACACCTCCCTCTGCCTTTTTTTCCTTCTCCCTAAACTTTATCACTTTTCCCTCAGTTTTGAAGTAACAAAGCAACATTCTTTAAATAAAAATTATAACGACAGACATACCCGTAACTTTAAATTTATGTTTGAAGAACTTCTTAAGAAATCAAGTAAATTAAGACTTACTCCAAGAAGCTCTCACTCTGCTGGTCTGAACAACATATAGCTCAAGCCCCGAAAGTTTTGCCTGACAAATCCTTAAGTAAAGTTAGCAAAAAAAAAAAAAAAAAGGGAATGCCTCTGATTCGAACTGAAGTCTGCAGCTCTCACAACAAAAATGAGAAACACAAAGTAAATCAAAACTCTCGTATTTCTATGCAGAGAAAACTTCAACTGCCTCGAATACACCAAATACTTTTCATAATTATAAATGCCTTTAAAGACTGTTTTTACTCCACACGATACCTAATTTTCGATATGTGTTATTATATTATATTACTTCTTAAAAATAATTACCGGTCTGAGCAAAAAATAAATAATTAATTAAAAAAAAAACTCTCAGGAGTAAATTTGGGAATAAAAGCCAAGTCGAGGACAAGTAACCATAAAATTTAAACCTCACGAGCAATTCACTTGAGAAATGTCGATACTCAGTTCTGGCTCACCGAGTGGGACGGAGGGCTCCATGTCTAGGTGGAGTGTCTCCCTCCAAGGAAGGAAAAATTGGCACAAATCTTTTTGCTCCCTGAAAGATTTTCCTACTTGCCAGCTTCTGAAACTGCCCTGACGCCAATCAACATCACCAAGCTGTCTCTTAACTGGGGAAAGTCCTGTCCGTCTGTGCAAGGTCAGGAAGAAAATGACTGTAAAAATGACTTGTTAAAAAATGGAAACAAAAAACACTGCAGTGATAAATAGGATTAGAAAATTACCATCTGAAATTATAAGGACAAAAGGAACCACTAGGAGGGTAGAGGGGAAAAAAAAAAACTGACCCTTAAAAATAATGCTTTCAATCTAAAAATATTTTTGTAAAGTTTCATCTATGTTCCTTCCTCTGCACTTAAAAATGATTAATGTCACAATTAAACTTCCACATTTTGGGCTCTTGCTAACAGGTGTAGCAGGCTTTGTATAAACATATTCATTGACCTGTCACCATTGATAACCTTAATTTATTCATCTCAATTGAAACAAAAACATTTTTTTTTCCCAAATAAGAAATAATGCAACACAAATATATTCACTCCCCTCAAAACCCCAAAACTGTTTAAGTTATGGTAACCTGAAATGCACCAGCCATCACAAAGAGCAATTGGAGAAATCCAGCAGTGCTCAGCAGGAAAGATTTTTAATAACAGATTGAAAAACAAGAATAAAAATAACTGCATCAACAGAGCCTTTCTTCCTCAGGCCACAAGCCCGTTTTTACTTGAACTTTCTTTAAAAAAAAAAAAAAAAAATGGCATTTTGGCCACTAAAACCAATCCAGAACATTATTAAAAGTTAAAAGCTACCAATTACTTCTGTCTGTTCTTTTAAAGCAACGTTTGGCATTACGTCAGTTGGTTTAAAGAAAACAAGAAAGAGAGAGAGAAAGAGTAGGAGAGAAAGTTTCCTGCTTGTATAAACTAAACCACCAGGGAAGGTGTCTAGCCACTTGTAAAGTATTTACTGCAGGTTTTTAAAGAGCTAGAAACATTTTAAAAATTAAGCTTTGTTTTTTCTGGTTTTTTTAATGAAACATTCTTAGGAACGAAAAGCGTATCCTTAATGTCTTCTTTAGGGTGTTCTAATGTTATTTGTATTTCAATTACAGATTTGAATCAGAAAATGATTTCCAACGATGCTTCGGATTTGAAGTACATAGATAATTTCATCTTTGTTTTTGCTACTTGGATTTGTGCTCTTCATAATAAAAGTGAAATAGCAAAAAAAGGTAGACATAACTACTATGTTAGCTACTACAGCTGCAGCGACTAGACAGGCTTCTTCATCTATTAACGATTCAAGTATTTTCATCTGTAAATTCCTTTGCAAATTAAGTAAAGGGGTTTAGGTTAGATTAAATTAAGTTCTACGTTATTATATCCACCAGAGAACCAAACCAAAGACCATCGAATTCAATTCCCAGGGATCTGAGACCCACTTAGCACTTAGCGATATAACAACTCAAAAGGTGACCATAATAGTAACATTTTTATTTACAAAGGTCATATATAATTAATAGAATATTCTGTAGGAATAGACAAAGGATTTAAGACCCTCTTATACTGAGAGTAAATTTTTAAAAGTGGTTAATCTCTGCAGCCCCATTTGCTACTGAACAAGTAGTATAACAAACTTGGTATTTTGGCATATTTGTCTATCCAACAGTTAAAGATTTCCGAAGACAAAATAATTTTGACCATTATAAGAAGCTTTGCCCAATTTTCTAAGCGTAAATATTTGCAAAGTTCCTTAGTGTTTTCTAAATGTGACAATTACAAGTATCCTTAGAAAATTAGATTAAATTTCTACTTGTGAAAGGCTGTAAGAGCTTCTCCATATTATGTCTAAGGGGGACCCAACAACTCCATAAATCATAACTATTACAGTAACAAAGAATCCACTTCTTTCTATACGATGACATCAAAAGACAAATGCAGTTATCATATGGATAAGCGACCGAAGTAAAAACAAGTCTAGATAAACTATCACTAATTTCCCCAAATTTTGATAAATAGTACATAAGGAAGAAAAATGAGTAAACAAGACTCAGCATGAGTTATCAATGATATTTGTAGTTATAATCAGCAAAAGGGGGAGAAAAAGAAACCTCTATTACCTGAAAGCTTGAGCAAGGTTGGACAACAGAAAGCAAGCCCATAAAACTTGCCTGTTTTTATCAAATTGATTGTAACTTGTGAGCAGCAATATTTGGGACCGAACTGTCTGAGTTTACACTTTACTACGCCTGCCAAAAACAAATGCAGACTACCACACTAGCTGTCCTGCGGAAACTAAATTAAGCAGAGGCAAATACCAAGTGGAAAGTTGTCAGTCTGTTGAATGAATGGCTTCATTTTACACACCAGAGAATACCTTAGTAAGAATATGTTTATCACTTATTTCAAAAATAATCATTTTTCCCTTTAAGTCAGTAACAGACACCTGCCCGTAACTTTCTTAAAGCCTATTTTGTTTTACATACAATCGCATCATGTTGTTGCATTAGTGTTTGCTATTAAATGAGGTACTGAAGTAAAAAATAACTTTTGAATAGATGTATTATGAAAATCGTTCAAACTCCAGTTATCGATATTTATGCTAATTTCCAATCAGAAATAAAGTTCTAGTTCAAAAACAATCTGCGAGGAGTTCTTTAAAAACTTAGTCGTGTTTATTTACTTTAACAAAGAAGGTAAGACGAGTTTATTAAAACCGAACACCCTCTGGCTTGCTTTCTTAATAGAAATGTGCAGATTATCAATTGCAAATTGTAGTCTATGTCTCCATATATATACACACACACAAAACAACAACAATAATAATAACAGAAACCTCACAGAAATATTAGGATCTTAAAAGCAGCTTTTGCAAACTAGATGCACTCATTTCCCTCTTTTGAAGGTTCTCCTTATGAATGAAGATTTCCTTATGTGTATTGGAGAAACCTACGCAGGAGAAATCAGAGCAAACTCAAGAGTGATCCGTGACTTAAAAGGAGAGTGAAAATAGGGTAGGGGCCATGTGTTATTTACTTACGATTCGCACACTAATATAGATGTCAATCTACTTTTTTTAAGCAAGTACATAGAAAATGTTACAAATTATTTAAAATATTAACCGTGGAAATGCTAAGCTGTAAAACCAACTCAGACTTCACAGCTATGATGGCACTTTTCTCCTTACTTTTAATGCTACCTTTAAGAGACAAAGGATAAAGCCTAAACAGCAGCACAAACCCTTAAAGGGCTTAGAATTCAAGGGAGTGACAAACTTTTGGTTAGAACTTAATGTTCCACCATTTACTTAGAGAGTGTCAGACTTATTCTATGCGTAAAAGTATTCTCCGCACACATATGCTAACACAAAACAGATATATCAGGATGTCGTAAACATCAGCTCTCCCATGGTAAATAATACTTTGCCAACAGAGTATTAAGGAAGCTTCGGAATGTCTCACATTTAGGGAAATCAAGTCCTAATGCTGGCATTAAAATTCTATTTCCCCTCAGGAGTTTTATTTTCACATTAGTAATAGCCAGACATAATCGTCAAACTCTGGCACATCAGCGGTCCCATATATTTAACTGAATCTAGAAATGTTTTTAACCAAGGGGACAGCATTAGAAGAAAGCACAAAATCAAAGGAGAGATAAATTCTAAGAATGAAATGTCTGACGTGTTAAGATTAAGTATGTCATTAATAAACTTTCACTTAAAGGTAAAAAAAAAAAAAAAAATCCTCAAAATGTTGGTAGCATTTCCAGACTGTCCTGTCAGCATCACAACTTACAGGAAACGCTTCATCTTCCCATACAAACCCTGTATTTATTCACAACCCTGGCATACTTGGGGGAAAAAAAATAAAAGCCCACACCATTTTAGAGCTTCTTTGCTTTTTTTTACATTAACCGGTGGAATATCTGAGAAAGCATTCTAAACAAATGAGCAGCATGCAAGAAACTTCCCAACAGTGAATTCAGAAACTTTCATTCTCATTTTGTCCACGTCAAGAACTGGCTGCCTGCATTACTCTCCTTTGCTGCCCCTTGCATTTCTAACTCTGGGAGCCTTTTCTAAAGGATCAACTTTTCCTAAAGCCAGCAGGAAAGGGACAGGATGCTAGCAAGAGCCACAGGTTTGAACTTCAGAGCTGGAGGACTTTGAAGAGTTGTCAGATGGTTCCTATTTTTATTTTTGCTTTGGGCAATCACATTTGAGCAGCAACCAGGCCTAAGAGTTATCACTTCTTTGTAATTTTGTCTCAGGCCCTATCTGTATTTTCCCTTTGTACTTAAACTATGCCCTCAGACCCCTTCCTTTCCACCTGGTGTGTTTACAAAAGTTCAAATGAATCCACAAAAGTTCAATGAATTGGCCTACCTTCTCTACAATTTAACTGCTCCACTAAGCTTCCCACTCCACTTCCCCGTGGAGGGATTTACACTCTAGTTGTGATCTTCCAAAATAGGATAAGGATGAGTGTTCTATCATAATTTCGATTCATCATTAAGATCCATCGCTCTTACTCAAAAACTTTCACAGCGTCAATCCTGAGGCCTAAACGGATCTGGGGAAGTAAACCAGAACCTAAAATGCACAAAGTCCAAGACTCCCTCTGACACCACCATAGGAGGCTTGCCTTCAAACTTAAACTGCTTTAGAGTCTTAGGGCCATAAAACAGTTACCCACTTCCCTGGAGAAAGGGGGAAACACCACCATCTCAGACAGGTAGTTACAAAAAACCTCCCCCAGCCACAAAAACAGCTTTGCACTTCAAACAGCTCCCACCTCCGCCGCCTCGCTCTCAAATTATTCCTGGGGTCCTATAATCCTGGAGTTATTTGAAGGGACAGTGGTGTCTGCCTTGGCCTTTCAAAGATGCGTATCTCAAGAGCTGAAACAGGAACTGGACAGAAGGCAAAGTGCCTGTCCGCCTGGATGTCCCACCGCTGTCAGGCACTTAATCACGGGCCAATGTCCCTTGACCCGCGACACATGGCGCATCATCCGCACCGCAGAGAAAGCCTGCCCCTTCCTCAGCCCCTACGGAAGCGCCCTGGCTGCAAGGCCCTGCCACATGGCACGGACAGGGCACGGACCCCACGGCCAAGCTGCCCTAGGTCCCGTGCAGGCGGGGACATCAGGGGATGCGACACCCTTCTTCTCCAGGCCAGCTGGGCCTTCAAGGGGAAAAAAGTTTGAAGCCCGGCTTTGCAAACTCTTGAAAGCCAACGCCAGTCCTGTGCTGTTTTCTCAGTTTGGGGACCCCACGAAAGCCCCTCTCTGAGGCCCTCCCGACCCTCCCAAGTCCGCCCAACTTACTACTCTGCATGTTGGTGCCTAGTCTGCGCCCCGCTTGTCAGGAGCCCCAGAAAACTTGCAGCAGCGGCGGCGGCGGCGGCGGCTGCCCCTCGGGTCCAGCCACCTCCAGCTCCTCCGCTGCGCCCGGTAGGAGAGAATTAAAATCCGCCAGTAAGAGACAGCGGGGGGAGGGGGCACCGGCCTGAAACTTCTTTTTTTGGCAAATGGGGATTTGTTTTTCCTCCTCCCCGGCGGCTGAACTTGACCCTCCTGACTCCAGGGGCTACTGCAGTTTGAAGTCGTCCCTTCCAAGGCTCAGATGCCGGAGACCCAGCAAAAGGAGCGGGGGGGGGGGGGAGAAGAGAGCAGAAGAGAAGAAAGAAATCACACGCGCAAAAAGGAAGAAAGAAAATGCATGTGAAACCCGAGAAGCCTGCGCTTGGCTTTCTGCACACTCTCCCTCTGCCTTTTCTTTTTTTTTTTTCCTCTAAAGAAAGTCACTTTTAATTCCCAGGGCTCCCCGCTCGCGATCGCCCACAGTCTGCGCACACACGCGCGGGCGCAGCACTCGCGGCGCGGCGCCCCGGGCCGGCTGAGCGCCCCCGGCCCCCGGCCCCGGCCCCGGCCCGCCCGGGCCTCCCCTCCTTACCTGTTGATTAATCGTCAAGAACACCCTCGGCAGCCCGAAAGATGGTGGCGCGGCGGCCAGAGCCATGAACCGTCTTCTGTTGTTTGCAGAGTTGATCTTGGATTATTTCGGGGAGAGGGGGAAGAGGGAGAGAAAAAGGTCTTTCCTGCCCCCCCTCCCCTGCCCTCTCCCCCCCCCCTTTATTTAAAAAAAAAAAAAAAAAGAGAGCGAGAGAAAGAGAAAGGAAATAGAGCAAGGATGTGCCCGGTGCCGGGTGGGAGAGGGGAGGGGGTGTTGTTTTTTGTTTAAAAAAAAAAAAAATAGGAAGGCGAATGAGCGAGCGAGAGGACGCGGGGTCTGGAGACACGAGCAGCACCAAAAAGGACGCTGGAGATTGCAGTGAGATCGGGTCTTTATCAGAAATGTTATCGCTTGTCAGGACCTCAGTCTCCGCGCATTACGTCAGTTTCAAGACACCAACACTATTAATATCAAAGGAGCCTTCGAGGAGGAAAGCGCCACCCCAGACCGAGCTCCCTTAAAGAGACAGCGCGCGTCCCCGCGCCGCCGTCGCCGCCCCGCCCGCTGGCTCCGAGCACCCGCCGCCGCCGCCCGCCGGGACCGGCCCCGGCCGCGGCGAGCCGGCTGCGCAGAACTTCGCCCGAGTCGGAGCGCCGCGAATGAGAGCCGCGCCGGCCAGGGACCCGGCTACCTTCCCGCCCCGCCTCCCCCTCCTCCCTCCCCACCCCCCAAGTGCGAACGGGCGGGCTGGAAACGCAGGACAAATCTTAAACCCGAAGAATAATGGGATCAATACTGGGACGTACCTTGGAGGGCTGGGGGGCAGGTGGGGGGCACGGAGTGGCGGCCAAAGCGACGTGCCCCAAACACTTGGAGATGCGAGCGAGAACAATCAAAAGAACTCTCAAAGTGCTGCTACCTTTTCGGTTGTTACTTTACCTTCTCCCTCCCAATTAAACGACGCGAGATTTTTGTGTGCGTGTGCGCCCCCCGCCCTTTTTCTGGGGCATAAAGAAATCTAAGGACAGCTAGTGCGTGGCCAGTGTTTTCCACGCACTGAATGGCAAGAGGGCTTGAGGAGAACAACTTGAACTCTATTCTGAGTTGGAGAAGTGCGGACTAAGGTTGCTCTGGTTTTCTGAGCTAGGGAGAAGCCAGCAGAAGCTCAGTGGGTGCTTTAAGGGGGTACCACAAAACAGATAAAATGGGGACATTATGGAAAGGCTGCAAGATTAATAATACCTGCTGCTGTTTGGCGTTTTAGCAGTAGATAGGAAACGCAATTCAGTCTGACATTCTTTGTACTACTTTACATCTCCCAATATTCTCATTGTTAAGTGAAATGCTCTCAACATAAAGTTACTGAAATGAGCGGTTTTGTTTTTGTTTTTTGTTTTTTAACTTCCAAAGATCACAATGCATAAAACGTTACTATGACAGGGTTCAAAGTATAGTAGGTGTTAAAAACTAAGTAAACATTTATTGAGCGGTTGGACTTCATTTTCTTCAGCTGGGTGACTTTAAGTGGTATGCTTTTCTTCTGGTGAAAGTCAGTTTAAACTAATTTTTTGCTAAAAGGAGAAACAGCCTTCCTTCTGAAAACGACAAAATGATGAAAATTAGAATTTTAGGGAGGTAAAATTGTGAATTTGTGAGCTGAAGACGAAATAATTTCCTCCAAAATATTTTTCACTAAATGATCTTTGCATCTCCTTAGAGAAAGGATGAATATATTTGCAAAAGATACATTATCAGAAGTGAAAAAACCAGTCATAAAAACATTTAAACCTGAAGTAGATGCTTTAAGAATATGAATCCTTTTTCTGTAAGGTCTTCTACTTCAAATACCTAGTCAGATATGTGGTTCCTTTTTGTAGCACATTTATTCCAGAAGTGTCTTGGTAGCCTGTCCTTTACACTCTATGAGTAAAAAAAAGCAACAATTCTTCTGCAATAGAGAAACTAGGCAGGTGAAAGAGTAGTCAAAATACAATTTCACAATGAGGCAAACAATATATTCCCTAAAGGAGGGAGAAGGAAGACAATGAACTTCATATGCATGGAACTATTCATATGTTATCATCAACTGAAATTAATTTGGGAACAGAGATTTATATATAGCCCTGCTAGCAGGGAAAATTAATATCAAATCTTCAGTAAATCTCATAGTCAGCTACTAATAACCACCTGCATATTTCCACACTAGAGTCATTTAATACTGTCCACCAATTTCCACTGTAAAAAAAAAAAAAAATTCATATATTAAATAGAAGCCTTTTCTTTTTTTTAAGCTATAAATTAACTTGCCGACTTTTATGGAAATATGCACGGAACAGTGAGAAACCCATTTTTAATACAGAAAAAAAAAAAAAAGCAACTGTGTGAAACATTCTTTAGCCATGACTAACTGAAAATATTAGATCACGTTGATTTTTGAAATATGTATCCGAACACTTGAGCAAAACTGTTCGTATTAAAGGGTTAATACCACCAAAAACTGCTGAAACTGGTATCTAACTGATAAAGTCTGCAGCATCTAAGGAGCAAAGTTAAATAGTACAATACATCACAAAGATTAGCCCCTAATCCCCTGTGCTCCCCAATTTTTAAATGACATTTTCGAAGGAGACATGACCTTCTCCATCTTCTTCAAATCTAAGGCAGTCTTCAAGAGTGTAAATTTACTCACATGAAACAAATTGGTTCAAAAAAAAATTAAATCACATGCCTTTGCAAGCACAAAACCCTTGAGATGGTTGGTATTTTTTCACCTGTTGGTATTTTTTTCCACCAAAATTATATATTATATAAAAAAGTTAAAGCCCAAGGTTTGAAGGCCAATTTTGTCCCTTAATTGAAAGGATAAAGTTACAATTCAGGTACTGAAGCCAACAAATTCATGGTCCCTTAAAACTTTAATGAATGAAGCTTCATGGACTCAATTTTGCTGAAGTTTGCCTGAGAATGAAGAATCTCTTCATGCTACTTTTGTATTTCAAGTCAGAGTAGAGCAGATCAAAATGCTGTCTGTGTCAATCCATTCCAATTAACCACAAAAGATCTGTAGAGAACTTAATAAAAGCGCAAATATTTTCATAAACTTTTTCAAGCAAATTATCTATTTATGAAATAATTTATGAAGAAAATTTTTACCTTATGCTTTAGATATATTACATATGCTCTTGATTGACACAATATGTTTAAGCTCAGAGGCCCTCATAGCATTTTTTAATTCTAGTAGGAATATTTCAAAACAACCAGCTAATACATGAGGTCATAATTGTTTGACAGTTGTTTTTAATATATAAAATAAGTTATGTATATTGTTTTCCTTCAAATGTTTGTTGATTTGTTTTTATAGTCCTGACATTTGCATGGCACAAACTGAATTAGGGGAAATATTAAAGATTTATTTACATTTATTATCTTCTGCTGTCAAACATATGCAAAGCTCTTAAAACCACTCTCTTCCTTTGCTTTTATTTGCGATGCGCTTTGAACAATGGAGCCTGGTGGTTAAGATGACAACCTGTGCTGCCATATGACACATCAGAAAATAAAAAAAGAAATTAAGAAAAAGTCTAAAAAAGCAAACAAAAGAAATAACTTTCAACTAATTTAATGTCTTCATAATCTGTCATAATTCTTTGAATTCCAGAATTTTCTCTTCTGACTGGATCTTTGATGAAAAGTTTCCTGGTGCTGTATTAATGCTTATTATATACCAAATTGACATAATTCATTTTTTCTGACTTATTATTTAAACATTCTTTTTTTCTCCTTGTAGTTTATTCAGTGGAGATACAAAGAGGGATTAGAAGTTAAGCACAAGCATACTTGTTTTACATTTTCAACCTTTTAGCACATAACTTTCTTACAGTTCCAGTGCCCATAATCACAATGATTTTACCTGATGGAACATGCATTTCAGAAATGTAATCCAACTGTTTACCCTAACACGTCATAAATTACAATTCCTTTCAGAAACCTCAAAGATTGACAGCCCTTGGTCCTAAATGCCGACTGCTTTGGCAAATACTATCAAGAAGATATTTATGTATTATTTGCTCTCATGTTAGTTTTGTATCACATAAAATGTATACAGACCAGTTTGTCTGCCAGCTTATCGAAGTATTTATTTAAGTCTTTCCCTCCTTCATGGGAAGACCTGAGAACAGAAGCACTGTCAAAGATGAACTTCCCTGGATCTATTTCTTCCCGAAATCGTACACCACTCAACCTTTAAAAAACATACGGTTCCGGGCAAATTACGGTAATTTTCCAAAACTACCTATGGCTGCAACGCCTCTGGGTAGATTTATTAAAGATAAATTCAGCTTAAAATAGCCTATATCTGGTATTCAAATTCCCACTTAAACTTGCCAACCCTCCCCCTGCAGTATCAGGCAAATGCCTAGTTAAACAGATGGGCCTTCGGCCCACCCTAAAAGCCAGCAAACGTGGGCTTTATTTAAATAAGAGGGGAAACAAATTTCCGAGGTGTAGACACACATGTACACACATGCACGTGCACACACATACACACACACCAAAAAAATCGCTGAATAGAACGCCCCATGTAATAATAATAAAGGTTCTTGGTTTTTTATTAGATTTTATGAATGTCCAACTATATACTATACATTGAAAACACAATTAAACAGAATCACTCACGGTTGTGTATTCAGGCCACTATGGGAAATAGTTGGACCTACCTCCCTTTCCTCAATTAAGAGAAAAGATTTACATCTGAATAACCCAGATCCAAATCTGTTCTCCGTTTAACCCTGAAAAATAGGTGTGTTCCAGTTTTCTTCATATTTCCACTGTATGATCTGTTATTTTCTCCTGTGACACTCTACGTCATCTCACCCACTGCCTCAGATGTAATGCAATTAACTCTCAGTTGTATATAACCAACCCCAATTTTGCATAAATTTCAGACTCAAATATTCCACTAGCAATTCATAGTTGATATGCTCAATATAATAATTTAGGGAGAGGAGACTATAAAGAGACAAGTTGGAAGGAGCATGGAAATACACAAAATCTGTTAAAGACATGAGTCATCCACACAAGAAACCTCAGACTTTCGACATCTTTGGCAATACCCACGACCACAGGCCTCACATCCATCGGTTATCTAGTCCTTCCACTGGCTTTTTCCTAAAGGTTTTTGTAGCTGTTACCTCCTTTCTTTCCATCCACACTAATCCTTCCCAAATTCAGAAAGTTATTATCTCTCCCAGAACATACCATTTCACTTTTCCTCCCTGCTCTCTCTTCCTCCATTCGTTACAATAGAGAACTACCAGATCAGATCATCTCCCTTCTGCATTTTCTCCCTCATAGCAAAATTGGATTTTCTTTGGCTAATTTTCAGAAGTAGATCACCAGGGCTTTGTCCTAGTCTATAAACCCCACTGAAACCTGCTCAATATGAATGACCCTGCTAGTTTTTGGAATATCAATGGCATAACTTCCAGAATCATAGCAACATGTAAGCCATCACACTATGACAAACTGACAGATGGGTGAAAACCTTACAGATCACCACAGAATACTGTCCTATGTAGTGCTGAAAAATGAGCCCGCTAGGTTGGAAGGCCCTACACCACGGCTGCAACAATGAACTGAAACAAGCCAACAATCATGAAGATGGTGCTGGATTAGGCAACTTTTTATTTTATAGTACATACAGCCACCATGAGTCAGAGCAGATTCGACTGCAACTAACAGCACAAACGTGAAAAAACCCACATGTCAAAAGAAGAGCCTCAAAGTTCTTAGAGCGTTCAAGTTCTCCGATAACCTGGTCCTAACCACTTTCTGGCCTTATCTTTTACTCTTTTCTTCCGCACAGGCCACTTTCCTGGCCCACTGATTGAGTTGCTATTCCCTAGATACAGAATGCCTTGTCTTTGCTCACATACCATCTTACTGAGAAGACTTTGAAGGTGCTGTCTTGCTAACTCTACGTGCTAAATATATTCCCTTCTTCTAAGATCAAACTCAGATTCTACCTTCCCCAAACCCCAAATCAGAATCAGCAGCACAGGAACTAAACTTTATCTCTAGGTAGCATGTCATCACAGAGACTTGTAAAAAGTTGGTTGTTGACCTCTTCCCTTCTCTGCTAAACTATAAGATTCTGGAGGACAGGAGACCGTCAAATCATAGATACTCACTAACATCTGTTAAGTTGAATTTGGAAATTAGAACAGGCCCTTTAAATTTTCCTTGGAAACACACTATTGAGCCGAAGTTTTAAGTGCTCCATGTGGCCTTTTTCTTTCTTTCTTTTCTTTTTTTCTTTAATACATATGGGCTGATGCGTCATGTGCCAGTTGAACCTTCTGGGTGGTCTTCATCTCAGCAGCATATTTTTGGCAATGTATCAGAGGAGTTGCTTGTCCTCCTCTGAAATATTGTCCTCATTATCATTAAGTTTTGGTTCATAATTCCATGTTGCTCTAAAAATAGTGAATTAAATGATCTTTAACTAAACCCTAGGCATTAAAATGTGGAGTGTAGAAGATGAAGCAGAGAGCTGAGAATTTTTAGATTGGAAAGGATTATTTATAGCTTGAGAGGCCAGAGCATGAGTTAGAAAAGTTAGAAAAACGAGATAGAGATTAGCCATATCTTTAAACATTAGAGATTTTTTTTTTTCTCCATGTTGTTTAACATTTATAATGTTACGTCATTTTAACACAGGGCAATCTATCTATAGCTATTACTTTTTGCAGAGGTTAAATTATCAAACGCTTATTTGATATTCAATTGATGGCATAAATCTAAATGTACAGGTTCCAACAGATACCATGCTTCATGATGTTGTGTGAATCCCATGGAATTGTGTGGGAGCACAAATGTGTGTGTGCGTGTATCCAGGAGTGTGTTATCATCTTGCAAATGAAATCTTTTGTTTTGTTAACATTCTATCTTGGTGTTCACACAATTGTTTAATCCTTGGTGTATCTAGACAATTTGAATGAACTGGTGTGTAGACGGCCACATAGATATGGCCAAACGACCAAAGGATAAATATCAGTTATTATTTCCATTGTAAAGTTTGTCCTTCGGTAACTGCGAACTTATTGGAAGACAACAGACTGTCAGCTTCTGGAAGGAAGCTACTCTCTACTTTATTTGTTCTGCTCTGAGCCCCGGGAAGAGAAACACATCACTGCAGTTCCCTTGCTCTCTGGTATTTGGTTGGCTTTGGCTAATGGGAGGCCCCATTAGATCAGAGGACGGGAAGAGAGATGGCTAGGGTCCTTATGTCCCAGGCTCCCTTCTATTGGACAGTCCCTCTACCATGACTACACTCTTGTAGGGTTCCATTAGTAAGTCCCCCTCTTGCTGTTTTTAGGCTGAGGGGTTGTAGCTGCTTCACACTGGTGCTGGGCCTTACATGCTTCATCATCTTTTGTTGGTTCCCTTAACCCTGCCCACAACTCTGTAAATGACCCTTGATTAAACACTCTTCAAGTACTCCTTTGACTGTGCCTCTTGTTTCCTGCCAGGACTCTGACTGATACCGAAAAGCTTGTGAACTAAGTCATCTTTGTACCCAGGAATCTAGCATAGTCCTTGTAATGTAATTCAATAAAGTTACACAAATATATGCTAAGGTACCACTATGAGCTAAACACTGTGTAAAGTATTGGGTACAGGAGTGGTTAATGAGCTGACACGGTCTCTACTTGTACAGATTTTATGGTCTAAAAACAATCTTGGGTGGCTTCTTAAAAATACAAATATTTGGGCCTCAACCCAGACCTACTGAATGTGTGTATCTGGAGGTAGGACCTGAAAATGGAATTTCAATATGAACAGCACATGATTTTTCACATTCATCAAGGTATAAGGGCTAGTGATCTTGTGACTTTAACAAATATTAAATAATCTATTATGAACATGAAGAAACTAGGTAAGACCTTGATAAATGCTGCTTGAATGCATGAATAGAGGCATGAATAAATTTTTGAGAATAAGGTGGTTGGGATATGAAGGGCAAGGCCATTCACAATGATTTTCAGTGCTTAGGACATTGAGGTCACCACCTTTTGATGCGGTGAATAAAAGTTGGAGTGGGGGATGCTCTGCAAGCTATGCTAATTGTTTTTGATAATTGTGCTCAATTGTATTAACACTCATCCCCTCCTCCTTCTCCCCTGGCCAGCCTCCACGAATCCATTGTAGCAGTACCAGCTGTTGGGTTTCCCCAGCAGGTCAGAGCCCTGGGCAATTGTTCCAATTTGCTCTAGTCTAGACTCTGGAGATAGCTCTGTCTGGAAAATAGGCACGGACACTCATAGTTCAAAGCTAATTAAGTCAGCAAGATAAACAAGGTGAGACTCCTGGGAATAAAGGGAATTTCTTGAGCCCCAAGAAATTCACAAGGAGCTCTGGTGGTGCCGTGGTTAAGTGCTCAGCTGCTAAGCATAAGGTCAGCAGTTCAAATCCACCAGCCACTCCATGAGAGAAAGATGTGGCAGTCTGCTTCCAAAAAGATTACAGGAAACCCTATGAGGCAGTTCTACTTTGTCTTATAGGGTCACTATGAGTCAGAATTGTCTCCGCAGCAAAAGGTTTAAGAAATTCACAAACAAGAGACTGAGAGCGCTAGTGATAGCTGAGATTTTTAACTGTATTACTCACCCCTCCCAAGGAGAGCTGAGATTTTTAGATAGATAGCATGCCATTGACTGCAGGTGATCATTACATGATAATATCGGTTACCTTTTTTCCTATTATCCATAACCCTAGACTAAGATTTTAAATCATACTAACTAATTTGTTCTCATAATTTTTGAACATCTTTTTTAAAAAGAATTATTGGGCAAGATTCTTGTGTAAATAGTCATGTAGTATATCATGACATAATACATGTATGTCCACACATATATATTCACATTTATATTGAGGTCCTTTAAACAAGAAAATATTATCAAAATATATTCTTCTTTTCTAGACTCAGAGGCACATGAAAATGAAAACTACTGCTTCAATTACGATATGAGTTTCCAATTGCTGTATGTTTGCACCTAACAGTTAAAGTCCTGGCACAAATTTGAGGTACTTCCAGCTAAATCTTATTTCGTCTAAAAATACAGGCCACTTCTTAGCTTGGTCTTATATTAAGCGAATAAATACAATTGTATCTTTAGACTACAAAAGGGAAAATGAACATGAAGCAGCAATCTAGAAAGAACCTATTCTGTGGAACACCTCTAAACAATCTGTATAGGTTAATACATAGCGAAAGTGACAATTTCCGTTGGTAACTATGATCTGCCCTACTATGCATAATGCATTGCTCAGTAGGATGCTGTACTGTGACTTACCGGGCCATTAAACAAAACTTAAAATCTCCGTCAGTGTTTATTACATATCCAAGATGATACTCCACTGATAGAGCAGTGTTAAAAATTGGGGATCATTGTGCTTTATTACGATCTAGATGACTCAACTACAAGCTATTCTCCCAGGTATATACTTCTTAACCCTATATTTGACAGTGGGTTTATTTTTCTCCTTCATAATATCTAAGAGAAAAGTTACATAATTTCTACTGAGGTCATGGTGAAATTTAGCTTCTTTGTCTTGGGCTTCAAGCCTACTGCTTCAAAGTCTTCTTAGGGAAGACTACCTTAGAGATGAGAATTATCCAAATGCTTACAAAACTGTAGAAATTGGAATATTAACTTTCTATTGCACATTAGACCCCTCTCTGATTTTACAGATAAAGAAACTGAGGCCTAGACAGTGAATAATGGCAATATCCAAGGACACACCTAAATAATAATAATGGCTAACACAACACATATACACTGCTTGGTATATGCCAGGCTCTGTTACAAGTGTTTTACCTATATTAATTTATTTAATCCTTACAAACACTCTGTGAGGTAGATATCACAATCATCCCTATCTTATAGGTAAGGAAACCAAGGCATATCACTGACATAGCCAAGTCACATGCAGTCAGGTGTAGAACTAGCTGGGTCAAGGGTCTATAGTCCTACCACTCTATTAAAATTTTCATTCTGGTGGCAGAACTGTACTTGAACCTACGATTTTTTACTTAACAGTAGTTCATGCAATTATGGAGTGTGTGTGTGTACGTGTGTGTGTGCGTGTGTGCATGTGTATCTACTTTTGGTGGACACTGGCTGTTTCTTAGCTGCCAACATCCATCAATATCCAATTCTCTTTAGCAATAACATGCTGGTTTCCCTCTAGAGGAAGGGAAACCCCTGTTCTTAATTTATGAGGATGACTCACTGTTCCAAAAGCAAGCATGTGACTCTGGTCTTGCCAATCGGAGCATCACATTCAGGCTTCTGAAACAGTAGGAGCCAAGGAAACCTTGGGGGAAGACTGGAGAGAAAACCCTAGTCTTTTATTCCACTGGACTTGGACCTGAGACGACGTGAGGCTGGAGATCTTGAAACTTTCTCGCCGCTGCAGAAAATGTGAGCTAATGCAGAGAAAGCAGAGCTTAGGCGTAGAGAGACAGATTCTGGGTTTGGCAACATCGTATGGGCCGCTAAATAGTGCTGCACCCCAAGTCAGCGGTAATTCCTGCATCTCCCAATTATTTTCCTTTTTTAAAAAAGTTGCTTAAACCAGTGTGAATTCAAAAAGAATCCAAATGAACCTATCACACTTTGATTTAGTATTATTAGGTATATGGGAAATCCTAGTGGCGTAGTGGTTTAGTGCTACTGCTGCTAACCAAAAGGTCCGCAGTTCAAATCCACAAGGTGCTCCTTGGAAACTCTGTGGGGCAGTCCTACTCTGTCCTATAGGGTCTCTATGAGTTGGAATCAACTCGATGGCAATGTTTTTTATGTTTGTTTTTTTTTTTTTCTTTTGTTAGGTATATACTGATATGACAGAGTTATATGATTATGGAACTTTAAAATATTATAATGGCTTTTCTAGCCAATTATAAGCAATTCAAACAAATAGATTTTTATGCTTTTCACTCAAAATGGCACTGCACAGATTGATGACCTATCTTACTTGCCAGATTTGGATTTGTGTAATTTTTGACTATATTCAATATCAAATTCACTCTCAAATGGCAAACACATGAAGATATTAGAAACAATTCTGAAGTTCAGCAGAAATATCCAAAAGACAAATTCCAATACCTGCTGCCAAACAACAGCAGCGTCTCCGGAATAAGTTGTTCACTTTCAAACACTGTTTGTTTAAATAAGCAGTTTTATTTAATAACCTTAAATTATATACCTTTGACTTTACAAGTTATTATTGTTATTCTATTGATAGAAGATTTTTTTTTTTTTTTACACTACAAAATTTACTAAAGATGTAAGAGACTAGCTGGGCAAAATGTATGTCCTAACTTACTGATAATGTTTGGTATTTGAAAGGCTCCAAATAAAGATGTCCAAGGAATTCAAATCCACGTGCGGAAATGAAGAGATCATAGGAAGTGTTGGTGATCATAAAATAGCACGGCTGCCCCACTGTACTCAGTTTTCTCGGCTGTAATCTTTACAGGAGCAAATGGCCAAGCCAGGTCTTTTCTCCTTCTGAGTGGCTAGTGAGTTTGAACCACCAACTTTTTGGTTAGCAGCCATGCACTTAACCATTGTACCACCAGGGCTCCTGATTCCTGTTTTAGAGATGAGGAAATTTAGGCACAGAGAGAAAAATTACTTGACCAAGACCATATGGCAAGTGCTGAAGCTAGAATTTGAGCTCAAGCAGCCTGGCCCCAGAGTTTTTCTAAAGAATCATAAGATTTTTCACATATTTTACATTTAGTGATGGTAATCATTAAGCTAAAAATAATTATATTTTACTCACTAATAATTATCCAAATATATATTGTTTGTTAAGGATTTTTTTTTCTAGAAATAAGTTCCCCAAAATAAAGAGAGATAATATTGCAACTGCTCTTGAGCATTATTTTAGTAGTCCTTTCTTCAATGGATTTTCCTTAATGTTGGTATTTTGGCCAAAATATCAGGAGCTATGTAGATAAAAAAAACAAAAATGTAGATAGCATGCTCTAAATTACATGACAGTAATACAGCTTTTGTACAACTTCTGTAATTGAGTAAGATAGGTTTGAATCTAGTTTATTTCAGTTTCCTTCAACTGAAGTTGTGGACTACTATTTGTGAAATATATTTTTGCGATATGGTTAAAACTTGAGCTAGACCATCTCACATACTTCTACTCAAAGGCTTCCAATGGCTTCCCATGTCATCTGAGTTAAATCCAAAGCCCTTGCTGTAACTTGGAAAGAACCCCTCATCCCCCATTTTACCCCTTGACTCATTTTTTATCACCCTCACCATTGTTGACTCCACACAGTCTATAGAATTCTTGGTGTTCTCCAAATATGTAAACACACTTCCTCCTCTGGGCCTTTGCACCTACTGTTCCCTCTCCCTGGAATGCTCTTCCCTTGCACATCCTCATGCCTCACTCCCTCACTTCATTCAAGTATTTACTCAATAATCAGCTTCCCAGTGAGGCTTCCCCTGGCCACTCAAGCTAAAATGTCTTTATGTCTGTTCCCTTCCTTGCTTTGTTCTTTCTCCCTGGTGCTTATCAGTGTACAATATATTATCTATTTTACTTATCTGTCTGATTTTTTGTCTCCTCATCTAAATTATAAGTTTCATGACTGTAGGGTTTTCATCTGTCATGGTTTGCCTCTGTATTCCCTACGCTCAGAACAGTGCCTATTGAACATAATAGATGCTCAATAAAGAGGTGTTAAATTTAATTGATAGTAGTTTGTTTTATTGAATTATTTTAAGCAAGAGATAATTGTTTTAAGCAAGAGACAATTTACCTTTCAATTCACCTAGCATAAATACTTGAGTTTATTGTTCAAGTTCTCTATTTAGCAGCTGTGATAGTAGGGATTTTAATTTTATTTACAAAACATCCCATCTGACTCATACAACCATCTGCTGGGTTTTCTTTGGCTTTCCAGAATAAGTTAATGCTCAAAACTTGCTGCCAGCTGAAGCTAATCGACTGAGGTTTTCATTCAACAAATATTTACAGAACACCTACTATGTGTAAGACAATGAGTTAAGAGCAAGGAATTCAATGATAAGCTAGACCACCATGAAACCTGCTCTCATACAGCTTATGATCTTGTAGGGAAATGCATTGGAACCAAGTGCTGAAGCCTGAGTAGCTAGAGGACTCTTGCAGTACTTAGGTAAGAGGCTAGGGTGATGCCCAAGGAGGTAGACAGGTTTGAGAGATAATCTGAATACAGAATTGGTAGGTATATCTTATGGGCTAAATGTGAGATGTGAGAGAAAAGAAGAACTCAAAGAAGCCTTCCATGTTTCTGACTTAAGGAAATAGGTGATGGTGGTGCCATTTATTGGGCTGAAGAAGGCTAGGAAAGGAACAGGTTTTGGTGGGAAAGTGTGATATTGAAGCAGA
Organism: Loxodonta africana; assembly: GCF_030014295.1. Lineage (NCBI taxonomy): Eukaryota > Metazoa > Chordata > Mammalia > Proboscidea > Elephantidae > Loxodonta > Loxodonta africana. Next base: position 65,804,768 of record NC_087355.1, read on the forward strand.
GATGTCAAATTAGGAATCAAATCTAGAGCTCATAATAAAGAGATCTGTGAAGGAAACGCACGCTCACACATACACACGTACACATCCCACATGTATATCCCTCACACATGGAAGTCATCAGTATACAGATGGCATTTCAAGCCATGAGAATGGATCACATCTTTTGTGGAAAGATTATCGAAAGAACGGGCACCTAGGACTGAGACTCAAGAGGTAAGATACAAGCAAAGAAACCAGAAAAGGTGACTGGGAAGAAACAACCAGTGCAAAAGAAGGAAAACCAGGACACGGCACAAGTCAAACATTCCAAGAAACAAGGAAAGTATTTCAAGAAAAAGAAAGAGGTTGATTCACATTAGTTAGACTTTGTGGCATGAAGGTTGTCATAATTTGTTCCAAGGAAATGATGAGGACAGAAACCATAATGAAGAGAGTCGAGGAGTGAATCAGAGGGGAGGATGTGGAAGCAATGTGTACAGGTCACCCTTTTCGAATATTTCACAATTCATTAACCAGAGGCTTAGAGTTACTTGAAAATGTGAATGAGGGCAAGAATTTTTTTTTTTTTTTAAAGATGGCAGATGCATGAGGGAATAATCCTGTGGAAAGGAGAGATTGATGAAGCAGATGACAGGAGGATAACTTAAAAGCCAGGCCCTTAAAAAGGTGATAGCACCAGGGATTTATAGCACGAGTGGAGGGATATTCCTTGGATAAAAGAGGGATATTCCTCTGAGATGTCGGAGGAAAGGCAGAGATGAAGATACAGTGGTGGGAAGCAGAGAAGTACTAGTGTATGAGGCAGAGTCCTAAACTGTAAGCTTACTGGATGACTAAGAACAGAAGAAATGTATTAAAAATGTAGTAGGGAGTTCAAACAATCATCAAGACAGTTGGAAAACCAATGTAAAGCTTAACTTCCAGAAAACACTCCCCAGATTATCTTCAGAAACCACTGCTGCTAACACTGAGCTTAAGAGGCAACAGCTGGCACTTCCACCCCAGGACCTTGCTCCTACAGCCACCACCATTGCTCCCGTCACTGAGAGAGAGTGTTCTCTGTAGCTTCCCTCTTGCAATACTAGCCCCTGAATTAGAGGCTAGCCCTGGAGTGTCTGATGGTGGAGGCATACCTCCAGGATGCTGGAAAAACAAGTATCTCACATGGTTAGCTTTTTATAAGGGAAGATTTTCTCTACTCCCTACAAAGGATAAATCAAGTGAGGAATGGATTCAGATGTAGGACAGGTAGAATAAGTGTCCCACAAAAACATTCAAGTAAAGACAAAATATACTGGCTTAATAATTTTGTTAAAAAATAGAGCAATGTTATCACACAATATAAGAAATTATAGTCACATAGATTCAGGAAGTTTAAGACGGAAAAAAGAAACATTTTAGTGATGAAGGCATAGCAAAAGAATGCTTAAGCATAGTTGCAGATATTATCATTATTGATACCATGAGATTTAAAAAAAAAAAAAAAAAGTCTTTCCAAATCTGAGTATTTCACAAATTAACCATGATCTTCAAATGACGTTCACCGCTGGCATTGCTTTTGTCCACATATTCTTCTGTGTTCACTTTCAGCCCATCAGGAGGTGCAACTACTTTGTATTCATATTATTGTTTTTGAAATATACTGATTCTAAAAAATTCAAGCACTATAAGACAGTTCCAAAAAAGAATTAGAAACCACTTGAATTTCTACCAAATGCTTTTAAACGCATATAGAACTATATGTATACAACTTTACATAAATGTTACATTGTCCAGGTTGCTCTTGTTATTGGATGCCATTGGGTTGATTTTTGACTCATAGGGACCCTATGTGATAGAGTAGAAACTGCCCCATAGGATTTTCTGGGCTTTACGGAAGCAGATCACCAGGTCTTTCTCCCACGGAGCCGCAGGGTGGCTTCGAACCACCAACCTTTCTGTTAGCAGTCAAGCATTTGACCATTGTTCTCCCACAAGGCTCCATACTGGTCAGTAATCTCCTTTGTATAACTGAAAAGACTTGGTCAACATCTTTCCGTTCTATCTACATTGTTATTTGTAATGGCTATTTAGAGTGTCCATCTTTTAAGTTTTAGATTGTTCCCAATTTTCCACAATTGTAAAGCACACTGCCCTCAACCTTCTTGAATGTTGAGCCTTTTATACCTGTGTGATTATGTCTGTAGCACAAATTCTTCGGAAGGAGATTACTAGGATGCAGGGTATACATGTTTTACATTCTGGTACGCACTATCCAAATCGTCTCCAGAAGTAATGTACTGATTATATCTTTACCAGCATGGCATGAGAGTGCCCATGGGAACCAGAACTATTTTGAAGAGCCTTGGAGGAAATGGGCATGGCTATATAATTTCATACCTTCTGAGGTAGCTAACATTGAACCTCCAGGGTCGCTGGGGATCTATAATCCAGTTGACATTTACTATTCCTCTCAGGTTTCTCCTCCACTTCCTCCCGCCACCCAAGTATTGCAGGTTGTAGAGGAATGTGTAAGCACAAAGAAAGCAGTTAGTGAGTAGCTCTGGACTTTCTTGTGGTGTTAAGGTTCAAAACCAAAGTTCATAGATTTCTCTTAAGCCTACTTTGATCACCTACCCACATTCTACTTGCTAAAATCCATTAGGATTCAGTTCTGTGAGACAGCATATAGTCTACCCTCTTCATTTCACAAGTAAGGAAAAGGAAACCAAGAGAAATTTAGTAATTTTCTTGAGTTTGCACAGCTAGTTAAAAAAAAAAAAAAAGCAAGTAACAGAATCAAATTCTAGTTCTTACGCTATGATTCCAACCCCACCCACCCCCATCCAACTCTAGATTAGATTATGTCAGATGAGCTAAAACCAAAAAAAAACCCAACTCATTGCCATCTAGTCGATTTCGAAAGTTATTCTTAAATATATGACACATTTGGAGAGTAAATCTTCTCCTTCAAGATTTAACTTTTAAGCCATATATTATGTGGCATATATCTTTATCCCACCATGAGGCAGGTATCTTTTAAAAACTGGCAAATTAAAATCAAGATGCTAATTAACACAAGTGACTTTCTTCCCAACGGTTCCTAAAACGAATCCTTCCAAATCAAATGATTTTTAATATAACATGGGAATAAGTGGTTATGGCTTTGATAAATATTTCTGTAGGAAAAGGAACGTTATATGACTGGTAAATTTGGCCCTTTCTACCCTAGATTTTCTTACTTGAGACAAAGACTAGATATAGGGCACAGCCAATGACAAAAGAACATTCATTTCACTGCTCTTCTCGGTGAAAGCTTTTTTACTAATGTCTCATTTTTTTTTTCATTGATATAGCTTTCCCTAATGTTAGATTTTGATGCTTAACTTAGGTTAAGTACCACCCAAAGTGTCACACCCTAGTTAAAAAAAAAAAACTTACTAACTTGAAAGCCTACATTTTTAAGAACGGTGTGATCTGATAATGAAAGACTTCATTTTCACATAGTACGTCAGATCACTCCTGAACAAAAATCAAATGAATACTTTTCTTTTCAGTGAAAACCTTAATTTGTAGATTTCCACAGAGCTTCCATCTCTATATTGTTTGTTATCAAAAGCAAATACGGTCTCTGTCTTCTAGGGACTTACAATTTCAATTCTTTGTGATACCTTTTGGTCTAAAAAGTATAATTCACGACACTTCAGTTATCCAATATAGTCATAGGTCCAATTTTGAAAAATCTTCTGTCAAATATTATCAGCAATTACAATGGATCACTTAATGCTATCTTGAAAATAGTTTGGTCTGCCAACCAAATGATCCCCATGTTTCTTCCCACCCCATTTTGAAGTATTACTTATTCCAGATGGACTATCCACTTTGTTTAAAAGTCCAGTTTCCACAAATCCAGGCTCTGACAAGAGCCTGAGTCTTGTCAGCTGGGTTGATGAGAATATTTAATGAAGAAGCACAGTTTTAAGGTATGAGATAAAGTCTCCCAGTCATCTAGGCCCAACATCTTGTATTCATCTTTGATTCATTCTTATTCTTATCCTGTGTACAACCAGTCATCAGGTCTTATAAGTTTACCTTCATCTTGTCATTTACTTCCATCATTCTTTCCTTCCCTATTGCCACTTCCCCTTACTAAGACCTTCTATCTCATGCTGGATTGGTTTACTCTGTTGTCTTCCTTCTCTAATCCACATTTATGCATGAGAGAAATCTTTTAAAAAATCTTTAGTCCAGTTGTTCTATATAACTCAAAAGATGGGAGACATGGAGTGTGAATTCTGTACTCACCCTTCCATCGCATTTGAGTCCACATTCACTGCACTTCTTCCACCTGAACCTGGAAAGTCCTTGTCAGATTCATTTCATATTCTTTGTTAATACAAATTTACTGGCATCGGCTATAAGTCAGTCTACCTCTCAATCATTCAGTAAATCAGGGATGACATATGGCATTTGAGATCCCTGACTTGCAGAATGAGCTTTCATCTTCTTAACCTACATTTGACAGCTGCCTGAATCTTTCTCCAGCAACCTTTTCATCCTTTTTTAAGGAATTCCTCATGGGTTTTTTATTCCAATCATACTATTCCATGAAAAATACCTTTTCCTTCCCTTCTCTGTGACTTTTCTCACAACATTCCTCCAATCTAGAATGTCCTTCCTACTCCTTTCTGCTTATCAATATGACTTTGGAAAATCTTATCTCTTTTTTACAACTTTTATACACTAGGACAACACACTGTGATAGCTTCCATACCTAAATATGCATTCCTTTGGGTCTATGTGATACATTTAATAAATCATCACATTGTACCCTTGGCTTTTTTTTTTTTTAATTTTCATTGTGCTTTAAAATTTACGAATCAGGTTAGTCTCTCATACAAAAACTTATGTACACCTTGCTATATACTCCTAGTTGCTCTCCCCCTAATGACACAGCACACTCCTTAACTCCACCCTGTATTCCCCGTGTCCATTCAGCCAGCTTCTGTCCCCCTCCCTCCTCCAGACAGGAGCTGCCCACATAGTCTCATGTGTCAACTTGATCCAAGAAGCTCACTCCTTACCAGTATCTTTTTCTGTCTTGTAGTCCAGTCCAAACCGTGTCTGAGGAGTTGGCTTTAGGGATGGTTCCTGTCTTGGGCTAACAGAAGGTCTGGGGACCATGACCTCTGGGGTTGACTTTTCTAGTTATTTAATCTTACATAATCATTTCACTTTTTTTTTGAATCAGTAAGTCAATTATGGAATTTTAACTCATATTTTTCTTCCATACTTTACATAGCAGGTTGTTGTTGGGTGGTATTGAGTCTACTTCGACTCACAGCAAACCCCAGGTGACAGAGTAGAACTGCCCCATAGGGTTTTCTAGGCTATAATCTTTAGGCAAGCAGATCGCCAGGTCTTTCTCCCGTAGAGACACTGAGTGGGTTCAAATTGCCAGCCTTTTGATTAGCAGCCACCAGGGCTCCTTTTACATAGCATGAGAGCTCATAAATACAAGCCAGTGTTTTAAGGAATTTTCTGATAATTCCCATGGGAGGGTAAAATGGTTAAATGCCAATGACACGAGGACAATATAGTGAAGGAAAATACGAAGAATATAAGAAAGTGATTAATATAGCTAAAGTTAAAAGATAATAATAATGATAATGCAAGCTTACATGTTGTGACCAAAGAGTGAGGTCACCCTGCTAAAGATAATCTGACCTTTTGGAAACAGAAATTCTATCTGGAGTTTATAAGTGAGAGCATGATATATACTACAACAGAGAGATGAATTACACTAACTCTTCATTCCCTTAGAGATATATTATCCAACTAACTGCCTGCACTCTGTTTAGTTTTATAAAGCCAAATGAGATCATCCATATTCAGACTTGTTCAACTCCACTCTCTCAAGTAGCAATCAAACAGCTGTCTTCAGTTGCAACTTTGTGACTCATAATACATTCATCCCAAAATGCCCTCGTACATCTTGTAGACCGTATCATCATCATCGTAATAATAGTAACACTTAAGCATTGTGTACAGTCTTTTTCATCTTCAAAGTTTGTTTAAATTCTATAATGCGCTGAAAACGTGACAAGTTAGAAAGGTATGGAGGGTTTTTATAGTTCTAGGAAAAGAGTGTTGAGTAGTACAACCCTAATTACAGTATGCAAACCCCTGAGAGGGTCTATAAGTTGGCAGTGTGCACACAAAATGAAACTTCTGAGCTGAAAATTATCAAGTTGAAATTATCTCTCCTTTTAGTATAAATTGAATAGAAATCTAAGTTATTGGAGAAATATCAACTGGTAATGTAGCTCTTTTCTCAAAGTATGGTATGATGTTACTGTCTAAACTAAGTATTTCATTAAACTTCACTTTATGAAGTAATGAATGTTTTGTCGGTCATTTTGAAATCCTGTACGCGAGCTTAGATGCTCATCTCTTAGGACATGGTTCTCTGGATATTCAAACTAAATTTACCATTTTAGTTACACTGTTATTCTTACCAGTCACATAAACACCACGTGACTTTCTTTGCAGGCTCCTCTTTCTGCAGCTTAAATGACACATTTTTCTCCTTTAATGTATCCTTGGAGCTTCTTCATTATTTTAGTTGTTCTTGGCTCTCATTCAGAAAATTCAAAATTGTCCCAAATATACTCAGCTTGGGGGGAGGGGAGAAAGAACACTGCTTTCTTTTTGGACCTCAATATTTTTCTTTGTGGACCAACATTTTGCCATCAATTTCTATCATTGACTACACTGCTTCTCAATTTTCTCTCAAGGAAGCTATAAATTAGTCATCCTTATGGTTCTACTGACCAAAGACTAAAGGAGTTAATAAAAGAATTGGACCTATTTGCTTTATTAAAATTAATATATAACAAGGATTACTGCAATCACAGAACATTTTGTGGGGCACTGGTCCCCCTGAACTCATAGGCAGTGAAGATTGCAGATGGCAGTTGTTTCTGTAAAGGAAGAGATTTATGCCAGCTTGATGTGTAAAAACTAGTCTTGGTCATCAGCCCTGCAGCTGTGGCCCATAGAAAGACTCTTTAGCACCCTACTTTTCCTCCCTGATATTTCCTTTTTACCAGGGATGGAAGATGCACACCTCTTCCCCCTGTGCCATTCTGTGTTTATCCAGGAGGTCAGGGAACACATTTTCCTCCTGAGAATCCTTCCTGACCCTTCTGTAGACGTTCAGCAACCTTAATCTGGGTCATGACCCAAGGAAGGGATCCAATGATCTATGACAATTCTTAAGTATCTTTCGAGTTCACCACAGAATAGCACACTTGCAATTATTTTCTGCACAGATAGCTTGCTTTATACTTGTCTAATTTGTATGAATATTTCTAAACCATTTCCAGTTCTCTAGGCCTGCTCATATTTTAACATGTTTCTCAGTGTTGACAATTTAATATAATGTTGGCATTCATCTGCAAACTCCATTAGTATAGACACCCTTCTCTGATCTTTAAGAAACCAAAAGAAAATATACTTGTAATCCCTTTGAAATACCTCTATATAACAAAATACACTGTCACTTAGCATTTTCTTTGTATTTTGCCCTCTTTTTCTTTCATATAATTTTCCTTGCTGGTTAACTAATCCAGTGTTATTGGGGAAGGAAAATGAATGCTCACTAAAATACAAATGTATTACTTTATGTTTTATCTCATTCAGAATTTTTTTGAGCCATGGTGTGTTTGCTAGAAGTAATTTGCTCTATGATCTTATGTCATTTTATAAGTCTTTAGATGTTAAGATTTTTTCCATATATAGCTGTTTGATTCTTGTAATTCATAGAACTATATCCACTGTAACCTTTCTAATTTTTGAGATACCATGAAATATAATACTGTTTTCAAATAGCATATATGATTTATAATATTTAATTTGGATAGAGAATTCAAGATAATATCTAAAATGAAGGATACGAGTGTGGTACACCATGTTTTTTTCTACAGGCAGTTCTTACAGATCTAGGGGTAGGGGTAGGTGGATTATAATTTATTCTTTGGTCTATCTGAACCCTTGTTATAATGAGGTGAGTATACATAAGGTTTTCTTTACTACATTAATTTTTTATTCAACTCCATATATTAACTTTTGCTTATACTGTAATCCTCCTATGAGCATGCCATTATGAAGATTAAATTACTTCTCCACATCCTAATAAGCATTGAAATTTATATAATGAATATGTAAAGTTACGTTAGCTAAATCTCTTATATTTTGCATATGTTCAAAACTATTCCTTGATGTTATCAGTCCATAGTCAAGTTTATTAAATACTTATGGTGTAGTGAACAAGATGTGTAACATACAGTGGAATGGGTTTCTCTTTAATTTTAAAAGAAAGTCTTCGTATCATTTTAACTGGGAAATTAATTTTTTTCCGCATCATAGAATTAATCATTCCTTAAGAAATATGCACTGAAGTACTAGCATTTTTCAAGGAAGTGTTCTTTTTCAGAGAATGTTTCTTTCTTCCTTTTTTTTTTTTTTTTTTTGCACTTGGTTGGTTGGTTTAAATATGCATTCCAAAGGGTTCGTCTTAACAGATGTATAAATGTCCTCAATTTGGAGTTCAGAATTTTACAGGTATGCCACCTGTGAAACCATATCTTACTACATAGGCTGAATTTGAGTAGCTCTTGGAAACTGAGAGTAAATTTGATTATATGTTTCAAATTATCAAATTATTTCCCTTCTGTCAGGGAGTCGTGGATGTAGTAGGTCTTCTTTCATTGGGAGATTATACTTTCTCAGCCATAAATTTAGTACAGAAGGCTCTGGGAATCATCAACCAATTGTTTGCTTCTAAGCATGGCAATTCACATTCAACTAAATCAGTAAAGGGAAAACGATGCTTGTCTAAGTATATAATTTAAACATTTTTTAAAAACAACAGCAACAAATCAAATAAAATAGCAAAATATATATTCATCATAAAGATTACATAAATGTTGTGCTTATGCCAAATAAAAAAGCTAAAATAAAGCTTTTTCTGGAACATATTGTATGATGACATCTAAATGCATTTCTTTATGGCACTGAAAACTACTACATTCATTCGAATTCAAATTTTTCTTAGTATCTAGATACTGTTCAAGACCTTTCTTTTGTTCTTTCTTTCTCTCTCTGTTTTTTCTTTCTTTCAAAGAATGCTAAGTGGTAGTTGGAAATACTTAGATTCAAATAATCATAGAAGTGAAAGGAATCTAAAAACTTGACCAGCAGCCCAAGCAATGTATTTGTTCTATTCAGTCCTTGTTTGAATACTCCCAGTGGCAGGAAAACGATTGCTTCATAAGATAGGCAAATTCATTTTTTGGTATTTCTAATTGTTAGAAACCTCTTCCTTGGTTTCCTACAACATCCACCAATTGTTTCTTGCTGTGGACTCTGGACCTGCTCAAAATAATCTATTCCCCACAACCTTAAAGATGAATCTTTCAATCTCCTTTTTTTAAAAAATACCTCACTGTTTTGCTACTCTGATTGAAGTGTCCTTCATCAGCCTGGTCACTGTTCTTTGGACGGGTTTGAGTTTTAAAATAGCCTTCAAACGTTAGTGCCTAAACATCAGAAACAAGAAGTGTCCAGGTTAACTCTGATCAATTATAGGTGTGAGCATAATGCTGTTTTCCTTCATCTGAAAGCAACAGACCTCCCAATTTTGTCATAATTTTAGGATTATTTGGCACACAACCGACTAATATGGAGCATGTTAGCAATTAAAAGCTACAGGACTTTTTTTTTCACACAGCCTTGAAAAATAAACGCTCACCCATTATGAACTAGCAAGTAAATTTATCACCTAAACTACCATACTGCTTTGTGTTCATGTTATGGTCTTTGCCAATCATTTTAGTTAATAGTAATTTGTGATGCCTGTTCAATCAGAAATGAAATTAGCTTTGTCATATTTGTATTTAGGTTATGCGTGAAGATGTCTAGTAATTGCCAGATTTTTTCCTACTTATTTGTAAGCCATCTATTTGATAGCATGATCTCAAATTTGACTGGGGGTTGACAGCAAGTTTGCTAGCATGTAGTTGACGCAATTTACTTTTTCCCCTTTTAGAGAATTGGGACATTTTCACTTCTCCAGTCTTTTGGCACCTCTCCTGTTGTCCATGATTTCTTAAAGATTACTGACAGTGGTTTCATCATCACATCTGCAAGTCCTTTCAGCACCATAGGATGTTATTCAAAAGGAGACTTGAACTCATTTGAAGACCTAGGTACTTTTTACTACCTCCTCATCTGTTCTGGAATTTAATTCCTTCTTAAGGATGTTTGTTATAACCTTTCCAGTTTGAGGATCATGCTCCTTGATAGAAAAGTTGGAAAAGGAAAAAAAAAAAAAAAAAAAAGAAGTTGAGTAGTTCTGCTTATTTTCTGTTGTCTGTTAACGTTTCGACATCATCCCTAAGCAGTGTATATAACCCTTCCTTGTTCATGCTGTAAAACCAAATAATACTACTAATGACAATAATAAAACTATTTTTATCCTTTGCATTTTGACAATTAACAATGAAAAGTCTTAATGTTGTTAATTAGTGGATATAGACTTCCTTAGGCTCTGGTAACTGAGAGCTTCTGAAAGTTAGAAATCATAGAAAGGGCTTGCATATGCAGCATATATGACCAACCCATAAGGAAATCTAAATTCCACATTGTTTCTTCTAAGGGAAGTGATGTAAGAATCTCTAATGCTTATTTTCTTATATTTTAATTCAAATGTTGGATAAATTGATCTAAAACCGAAAGAAAGGTATGTGTTACAAATCAAGGACTACAACTTGATTCAAAATCAAGTTTTCAAACTTTATTAACAAATATGCCCCAAAAGGGCTTTTAAATACACAAAGATAGTTTAAATCACAAAAGTCTGTTTTTCAAAAGTATCCTACAATGTAGCAAAACTGTGTTCCTCTTAAAGATTTTATAATGGATTACTAGAAGCTCTATGAGGACAATATGGGTATGTGGTATTATAAAAAACGAGAATAGGACCCTCAAGTTTAGTATTCTGGAGTAAGGAAGAACCAGTGTTTCAAAGTCCTTAAAATATCTTGTAAACAAACAGGTTACTGGACACTTTAGATTTTTCTTTTCAGTATTTAGGAGATGATATGTATTGATTGCTTAACATATGGTTAAATGCATTTATTTATTCAGGTTTGCCTATACTGAATACATGTCAATACGTACACATTTATGTATTACTCTCAGCCTAAGAGAAACATTAATTAGCAGCTATGCATACAAATAGGCACTCCACAATATCGCTTTTTAAACCATACATATAAAAAACATTTTGGGTTGTTTGATAACAGCACTAATGTTTCTGAGAAATGTGACTTTATTTTTATATATAAACATCTGCCAAAACAGTGAATTTTTAGACAAAATAGTTTAAAAACTTGGACAAACTAAAAATATAGTCAACATGATAGTATATAAAAAACAAGACTACTATTATCAATACTAGTTTCCATGATAAAGTACTTCTTTTAAGAGTTTCAAGAGAAAATTTAGCTATATAAGTTAAATGATATTTACCCAATAACAATTACTCTAAAAGTGGAAAATATATAGAAATAACATACTAGAATTTCATTTCTAAATTAAAATTTTAAAGATACTTTTAAGAATTTTCACAGTGTGACAAAATTAAATAAAACAAATACTAACATAGCCAGTAGGAATAGTTATGAGATGATATTTCTAAACATATAATGAAATATCTTCCAGCAAATAAAGGGAGGCTGATAAATTACGGAAAGTCTTATATACACAGTGATGGATATCTTCCTGGAATGTATGTAAAGGGTTATCACTAGACAACGGGAAATACAACTAAACATTCACCAACAGCCCATGGGATTTAAACCCGTTTCTTGCAAAGACATTTTTCTGGATCAGACACAGTCCAAGTTGGCTGTCAACGTGACTTATGTCACCCTTGCTCTTTCACCGCCTTGTGGTACTACCTCTGTGTGGTTTTATTTACTTCTCTTTTTACTTTTCTGCCTTTCTGCATAGTTTCTCCCTACTTGGTTAGGCTGCTGGTACTACAATGGTAGACTTTAATCTATTTGGTTTATCTCTGACAACTGGAGTTGTCAGGAAGAAATTATTCTAGTGTTAATTTACCTCTTGCAAACCACTGTCTTTTGGTGACAACTCGGTGGAATGGGACTAAACCTAGTATGGATTAGTTCGATTCATTCTGTATCATGGTTACAATCTGCAGGCTAACTCCTTGCCAGCCACCTCCGATTTAATGCCATTGGGCATAAGGGAAATAGAAGATGACTTATATGTCCAATGAGGGCAAAACCTGTGCCTTCCTTTATTCATCATTATTCCCTCATTGCTTAGCAAATACTAGGTGCACGAAAATATATGTTGAATGTTCAGTGGGTCAATTGTCAGTAAAAATCTATCATTATACGAACTGTTAATGGCAGCCCAGTTGCACCAACCTAGTAAGAAAGTATATTTACTATATGGATAATCTGATTCCTTCTATTGTTTGATTTTGGTTTATTCTTATTTATACACCCAATTTTTTGTCTTTTGGGATCTGTTCATAACTACAAAATTCATGGAGTTTTGGAGCTGAAAAGGACCCTACTTGCCATTTTATAGATGAAGAAAATGAGGACTACAGTAAGGCAGATCTACAACTAGAATTCAAAACCCTTAATGATCCAGGTAAATACAAATATTTGAGTGTACTTACTACGTGCTAAATTACAGTAATGATTTAAATCCCATTCCTAGTGGAATTTAATTCTGTCCCTCTGACCAAAGAACCTGGTCTGTAAAGAGTGTGCTACATGTATACTAGATAAATGGCTATTGCTCACCTAATTAATTATGTAACTCAAGTTTCCATCCAGGTTTCTAAACTCCTAGTATTTGTAATTTTTCTTAAGCACTATGTTGCCTCCCTGATAATAACCCAAACTATAATTTTATAAATGATTTCAAGGTGAGATAAGTGACTTTTAAAATCATACTTAACTTTCTGTAATTGTCACAAGATAAATTTAATTCACAGTGTTGGGGAACGGTGGATTATTCAGTCAGCCACATAGTAGGCGCTGTGTGTGTGTGTGTGTGTGTATAATCTCACTTGAACCATTCAAGAACTCCATAGGCATTATTTGTTCCATTTTACAGATGAGCAAAATGAGACTGAGAAAAAAAACAGCAGAAATAGGAGCTGACATTGATGGGTTTTGACCTGAGAGTAGCCTGACTCCAAAACCCATACTTGTCACACTGCATACAGCTAAGCCTGCATTGCCAGCTAATCTGCCAGGAAACTAACCTTTAAAGTATGACTTACTGCGTGAGGAACTCTAGAGCTACAGTGCTTTGTTGCTTCTAGATTCTTCAGGTGTAGATCTTAGGGAATTGTGCTGAAGCCTGATACAATTTTCAATGCCAGAAAGAAAATTAAAGACTAGATGAAACAACCAATGTGGATTGCATTTTTGACTTGGACTCGGTAATTATTTCTATTTCACTTATAAAAGTAATATGAGCTAGGTAGCAGAAGTCTGCATTTGAGTCTCTTTGCAAAATTAGTATTCCAGCTTTCAAACTAAAGTGATTGCCAAATCCATTGGACATAAATCTTCCTGGAACCCTGCTGCACTGGAATTTGTTGAACACACTCTCCTGTAACCCTCCCTTCCCTTAGCTCCCACACCTCCTGGATGTCCTCTGGTGTCTTTGCTCTTTCTTGGTTTCTTCCCCTCAATCACTGTTGTCCTTGGGAATTCTACCTGCATCCCACTGATCCTCTCATTCAACATAGTCTCCCCATGTGATCACTACCCCATTATGATTTTAACAGCCAAAAATAGAACTGACACCTCCCACTTCCTTATTTCTACCCTGACCTTTCCTTAGATCTACAGATGTGCAAATCCAAACACCTGATGGGCATTTCCCCTTGAATTTCCCAGAATGATCTCCCATTTTGCTTGTCCAAAAACCAAAATCATCGTCTCCCTCATCTTCCTCCTTGTCACCTATACCTTACTCTGCATTTGCTTTGTCATGTGTTTGAACTTAGGTTTCCCCAGCCTGTGAATACAGATTAGGCTATATGGATCAATGCCTATGGTTCATTAGTATGTTAGTCTCTAACGGACAACCTGCAAGGGCCTGGCGCTGCCTTCCACCCCTTCAGGCCTCCAGCACCTGGGAATTCTCGCATGTGATCAAGAATAACTTCTTTCCTATTCTTCAGTGTTAGCCTCTGCAGGGGAATTTGCTGGATATGAGCCATATGAAGATGCCATTTTGGCTTTGGCATTGAAGGCAGTGCCCTTCTTGAGAACTTTGCTTCCTTGCAGCTCCACAGGGCTTGTGTCTGATCCTGCCAGATGCTGCCATTGAGTTGCAGGGGTGAAATGATCCTTTCTCTCGTTCTGTGGAATTTCGTCACCAAGACCCCAAAGAAGCATGAAAATGGTGCCTTCCGTTTCTGCCTGCACCCCCTCTCTGCAGAGTTGAGGGAGAGGCATGCTTGCACAAATCATACCGCACTGTCCTTCACTTCCCTGCCTCTCTGTCATCTCAAGTATCTGGGCAGCAACTTGTCTCCTCTCTCAGTTTAAAGTGAAGCCTTTCATGCATAATAATCCATGCCAGTGACTTCCCCAGTCTGTATCACTGGTTCCATATGTTGATATTCTACTTGGCTTATTTACCAGCAGAACAGTAAAAGGCTCCAGCACTCCCTGGAGCCAGAAATCTGGGAGTCATCCTAGGTTCCTCCTTAAATATTCTCATAATCTGACCTAGCCCCACCGAGTCTAGATCATTGCTTTTTGAACTTTAAAGGACACATGAATAACCAGGGGATCTTGATAAACAGATTATAATTCAATAGAGTGAGCTCTGAGCTTCTGCTCCCAGGTTATGCCCAAGCTGCTGTCTGCAGAGCACACTTTGGAATTATCTCCTCACTCATCTTTTGCCTCCAGGTATTCTCTCCTAAGGCAGGCTTCCATTTATACTGACTCTAGAATGAGATGGAAGTCCGACTATGTCATTTGCTTGAAGTCTTCGTCAAGCACTGGAGGAAATTCATGCTTCTTCATATGGATAACTAGATCCTCTAAAGACCTAGCCTCTGTCAACTTTTCCAGACTCATCCCACAGCATCTCGCATATTTGAATGCATCCTAATACAAGATTCATCTTAGATGCCCTTTCCTCCAGGAAGCCTTCCATGATCTGCAGCATCTTTACTCTTTGTTATAGTCTTCCCCACATGTTCCTGTGTTTACTTCTCATTTTCATTTCATAAGCTCCTTAAGGCAAAGGGCCATGTCTCAGTCACCTTTGTGATCCACTGTGCTTAGGACTGTGCTTGCATATAGCAGATGCTCAATAAAATTTTTGTGAGTTAAACTGAATATATCCAAAAATTTCCACTCTCCATTTTTAAAAGTGTGTCAGCCTTTTGAAGGCAAATTATGGATATGCTATCATATTTTTAGTGGAAAACTACAGGATCTGTTTGAAGAATTTGGACCACTTTCAGAAACAGTGGCAGAGAATGATGCAAGAAATTAATTGGAAACTGGTTGCTTTTAAGCCTTGTCCTCCTTTTGTGGCACATTTTGCTCATGCACCTTGGATAAACATCTCAATATTTTATTATCTGAAAAACATGGAAAAGTATATAATGTTACCTGCCAGTGATTCTGTTTAGATAAGCTAATTTAAAATTACAAATGCCAAACATTATGAAGAGAAGAAGAAGACACAGGGAGACATGTAAAGTACACTGGTTAAAGCCACAGAGTTCCTTCAATAGGACTGAGATAGAAAATAAAGAAGATGGATCAAAAAGACAACTTAGAGCCATCTCCAGAATATATAATATTATTGCTGCTTTCAAAAGAGGTATTGATTTAAAACCACGTCGTCTCGTTTTTCATATGCAGGCGTCTCATTTGAAAGACATAATACTTTCAGTTGAAACACCCTAATGTCAGCTACAATCACAGATGAGGTAAAAAAACAAAGTTTGGGTTTCCTTCTGTCTGTGTTTAAATGACTTATTAACATGTGCAGGTACGGAAACCCTCCTATTAGAAGATCCACAGAGGCACATTTCACTCCCTGCTTAGGCAGCGTACCAGGGAAAATTCATGATTGATGACCTGTGGAAAGATTAGAAGAAAAAAAAAAAATATGCTGCACTTGCTTCTTTACAAGCAGACGAGTTTGCAGCTTTTTTTTTTTTTTTTTTTTTTGGTAACTATTTTGTTCTCAAAGCTGTTTGCATGTAGGCAAATTCAGCTGGCTTTAAAGTTTTCTCTCCATGAGAAAACCTAAAGATGCATAACTTGGTTTAGGGATAAATGATTCCTATGAAAGAATTGTAGTATTCAGATTTCCCTCTAAGTTGATGCATTTCTGTTTAATAAAATAAGTGACCCTCTTAGCAGAATTATAAAATGTGTCATAAATGCAGACTGGTTTCTATTGAATGGTAGTTTACATTATTGTCTGACTTGCATACTTTTTTTGCTAGAGCAAAGAAAATGCATTACATAATTTGCTCTTACAATTTAAGGATTTAGTTCCTCTAATTTTCCAGGTGAAACAGTCTTTAATTTTCCATACCTACATTCTTTTGAATGGGTGAGGACTGCCCCCAAATATCTTCTCTATCTTAAAGAAACAGCTGTTATTTTCCTTCTCCTTTTCTTCTGTAGATGGCTTTTTTTTTTTTCCCAAGATCCTACTGCTTTGCAGAATTCAAATAAGCGTGATTGACCCACTTAAAGTTTTTACAAAGAGGAAATCTCTTCCTAATGACAATCCCTTTAAAATCAGTTGTTCAGGTGGAATTTAGGTTCTGAAACATGACAAGATTATAATATTGTTGAAGGACTTGAAGGATGCTAACAGAGTTTTAATATTTACTCTGAGATTTTTGAAACTTGAAAATAATGCTGCTGTCTATCCGAACGACATTAAAATAAGCATTATGTATTCATAAGCCACTAGTAAAGCTGGACTTATTGAAAAGTACTCTTAGTGGAATGCGGAAATGGCAGGTAGATAAGAGTATTTGCAGGTACTCTTATCACAGCAACTTCTAGAACAATCCCATTCCATGACCTGTGAAGGAATTAATGTTCACCCACCTCTCTTGGGCAGAGTAGGATTTAATTAAATTTAATTCACATTTTCATCTACATGGCATCTTTTATCCAAAAATATTTATGAAGTATCCTTATGAAACTAAACGGTCAATAAAAATGAAACAAGAAGGGGAAAAACAAAGAGAGTTCATAGAAAATTATTTATGATAAGATTTATATCACAAAATTTTAGTAACAGAAAAACTATCCTCAGTAATAAAATTTCGTCTATAAGTTTGCCATTTTTAAATTACCTGTCTAAGACTATTAAATCAACATTAAAAATAGTTGAGCTGAGGATTAAAAAGCTTTATTATTTGCAGAATGGTTAAATTGAAGACTAATTCATTCCAAAATTATTTCATCTGCTGAAGAACATAAAAAATAAAAATGAATTCCAAGGACTACGGAATAATATCAAATGACATGAAAGATAAAATGAAGTCTGAATGGTTTTCAGGTGCTGGCTTTCTCCTAAAGCTAGCCAACAGAATCAAAACGGAAATGCACGGAGTTAAAAAAAATATATATATATATGTATATATATTGCTGACGTTGGAGTATTTCCTTTCCAAAGAAATGACTTTTACTTGGGAGGAAAACTTCTATGGCAGCTCTTGAGCAGGCCTCAAAGTACCCAGTTTTTTATACATTTAAAGTATCAGGATTAGTACAGTTGTTGAATATGTATTTAAAACAACATTCACAAAAACAAAAACTTTCATTCTTCTCCATGTAAAGAGAAAGTTACAATGTAGAAATAAATCTCATCTTTGGAAATAATCATATTTCCTCCATTTTAAAGAAATGCTATTTTTCTATTTTCTCCAAATGCAGTTATCCCCCCTGCCCCCCTCCCCCCGTAGTATTTCTTTTACTGCTGAGCATTGGAAAGAAGAAGGAAGCAAAATGATTAAATCATGTTCTCCATTGATGAAACATTCAACCTGTTGACCAACCTCTTAGGTGAAGTTTTGGTGGTGGTGTTTTTGTCTCCACCCTCTCGCCTGCCCTCCACCCCCCTAGAAGTCACCCTCACATTATCGCTTTGTTAGTCAGCTGCTTGTCTTCTGACGTTTGCCTGGAAGTCAGAGCTAGACAGAAAAATGAAATAATTTGCATAAAGCACTTAGCACAGAGCATCACGCCTAACAAGTTAGTTGGAAAATTTTAGTTATGATGATGACGGTGGTGGTGGTGATGTTGATATGATGATACCCCTCAAAGACAAACATATATTCGTGGTGCGAGTAGTAATTGCTATAAAAAAAAAAAAGATTTTTTTTTTTTTGAGTGTCCTCATTGCCAGCAATGTTTACTTATATTGCAATGCAGAGAAAATATTACAAATTTTTTCTTCTACATCTTGTGTTGCAGGCATATAAAAACATGTCACAGGTACATATGAGCAAAGAATATTTTCTGTATAACTAGGTAAATGAACATATATTTCTAACTTAAATTTACAGAAACGCGTTCTATTTTCCAAGTCAATGGCAAAGTATTTAGCTTTGAATTTCGAGGCAAGGAAACCAATATAACAGCTTGAATCCACTAGTAACCCCCCTCCCAAAAGAAAAAAAATCCACTAGTAGGGACTCAGAAATGCCTTGACAATGCATAGGAGAAAAGACTTCACAATTTTGCAGTGACTTTTTTTTTTTTAGGGAAAAGTAATATTTACGTGTTAGTGGCAGGAAGATTTAACAATTTGTTTACTAGAGAGTAAGTCTCTGAAATGTGGGTCTGACAAATTAAGTTGTTATATGAAATACATTTTAGAACCCTGGAAAATAACTGGCAGATCAAAACACTTCCAGCGTCCTCAGGAAATCACAAAACGTTGAAAGTGTTAGTGTGCTGGAGGAATTACTGTTTTTAGTGACATTTTCTGTAGAAGTTCTCTTTGAATAAAGTTTCAGATTCCGTCCTCAGAGTCTTGTTCAAGAGAAAAAAAAATTAAAAAATAGTCAAACTGCAAAAAGAATGCTTGGAGATTGCTCAGATATAAAACCTAGCAGACCACACTTTTCTCAATAATTTTTTAAAACTTGTGATTCACGAGGCCCCGAAGTGAGCAGTTCCTGCTTCCTCCGATGATTTTTAAACACAGAAATGAGACATCCCCGACCCTGTGATTTGCTGAATGGTTGTTAATGTTCCCATTCTCCTGATTTAAAATTTCATAAGAAAACAATATTCTTTACTAGGTGTAGGAGGAGTAAATCTGACTCAGAAAATTTTGTGTATATCTGCCTATATTTTAATTATGGTAAACTTTTTATCAGGTCAAAATAAGTCCTCAGTCAGTAATTTTCAGTTTTATTTATTCTTGAAATTACCTTTAAAAATTTAAAAGAACAGTATGAGTAAGCAAAGAGAAATGGACCCTACTGTTATTCTTTTGGGGAGTGAAAGATAGTTTAGCAGTCCTAAGTATTAGCCAAATTTAAATTTCAGATAAAATAATACGACAACACAGTCTTAAAAAAAAAAGAAAAGCAATCATTTTCTTAGTTTCTAGGGGAAAAAAATCCTTTCCGCTTCAAGGTTATCAGCTGCTTGTTTTCTTTGCCAATACTTGACAAGCTTCCATAAGTAAAGAATCTTTTTTCATCTCTAATAAAATCCACATAAAAATAAAATCCACATACCTGGTCTCAAATTACTAAATGAAACAGGTCAGAATGTTTGGGATAAAGTTGCTAAGCCACCCCAGAGAACTGCTGCTTGAGAAACATCAGGGTGACATGGTCTTTTAGTAGAAAACGACTCAAGGTTTTCTAACAAAACAGTTTTCTAGAAAAATGTAGTAGTCACCTCAACCTTTGATTTACTTTTAAATCCAGTCAGGCTACTTGCCTAAATGACGCTTCACAAGATGACTCCCTTTACCCTCCCAAAAGTACCCATTGCTTTCAAACTTTTGCCACTTCGACGTGACTGCTTTTTAAATGTCAGCTACTTAGAATGATGGGGCACTCTTTGTCAGTTCATTAATTTATTTAAGATGTGTGTATGGTCAGATTCATGAAGGTAATAAATCTCTTTTGTAGAGACAGATAATTACTTTAACATGGCAAGACACAATAACGTAGAACTTAATACAAAGTGAGCTTAGCATAGGCATGATAGGAAACAATAGAATTCAAGTATTAATAGAAAATAAAAAACAGTTCCCAATTACATAGTCATCGAAGAGAACACATTTAGAAGTTGAAACATTTGATATTTTCTCCTTCTAACAAGCTTGCCTTATTGCTAGATACTTTCCCACATTAAAATTCCACTAATGCCACCGTATTCGGATCTCTGGGGAGCCCTTTCCCCTCTTGAAAATATTTTGGGGTTTCACAAAAATCGTTTGCCTGTCTCACTGGATTGAACCTCAAAGACTTCTTTGACGCAAGTGTTATTCTGACCACGTGAACATGGTTTCCATTTTTTAACTAGATTAAAACATGCATGAACAAACTGCTCATTGAACTTTAATGTTGCTTTGTTGCTTTGATGGCTTACAGATTTCTGTTTCATAGATGGTTTTTCCCCCATACATTCTAAAAGTGAAATGATACATTGTAATTTGAATGATAATTTTGTTTTGATGATTTAATTGATAGCAGACAGAGGGATACAAGCCCTGCTTTTCCATTTATGTTTTCCCCCCTGCTGAACAGATGAGACAACGAGGAGTTTCATCAACATCTGTAGCTAATTAAGGGATGTTACACTAAACTGTATTTCCTTTACCTTCACCCAGGCTTTTCTTGAGGAACTACATGGTAATCTGGGTTCAGAAAAAGAGCACCTTCTTTTTGTCACTCAGAAATCCTTGCCCTTGCCTTTTGTTCGTTTAGGTGATGATTAAAGGCAATCTGCCCACCTTAATTTTCATGATGCCAAGGAAAGTCTTCACACACCCTTTATTGTTATCATTCCAACAGTCTCGCATCCGCTCACTTCACCTTTAGCAGAGCATTCTGTTGCTGTCCTTCCTTTCTCAACTAGGATTTCCAAAACTGTACATCTGTTTTCTACAGACCCATTTTCAAAAAACATCATGCCAAACCCTGGGGGGAAAATCGGAACATGGCTTCTAATCTGCTTGCTTGATTCTGTAGCAATACCATATTTTAGAAGAGCTGTTCATTTTTGTATGGACATGTTAAAAAAAAAAAAGCAGATTGCCAGCTGTTCAAACCTGCTCCACCTCTGTTGCATCCAAGAAGCTATTCATTTCCGTTTATCAGCTATTAAAAAGATTAGATTACATCCCAAATGGACTCTGACTTTCAGTGTGCAGCATCCTCCATGGATGGAAAAAAAAAAATTAATTCTGCTACCAAAATGTCTCTGTTGGCCTCAGTCCTAATAGGACCTAACAGTCCAGTAAAAAGAAAAAAAATTCTAATCAGCAGACTGAGGAACAAATCAAAACACTTTTATTGAGTGTTGTTTGGTTATCCTAACACATATAAGGTCAAAGTTTGAGAAGCTACTATATATTTACTTTGACCTACTGCCTTGAGTTTTTCAGTGTTGTTTTCTATTTATGGAAAGTCGTAGCCTCTGGAAGTCTTATGGCATTCCCTAGATAAACTGTTTTTCTCTAAATCCACCTTCTAAATTCCTTCCTCCACCCCTATCCCTCCACATTAAGTTTGTGTTATTGGTAGTTGGCTAGACTTTTCCACTGAAAACTTCAGGAAAACTGAAGGGATTTTTCTAAAAACATCACTAAGAGGTTTATAGGAGGCAGAAACAGAGCTGGGGTGGAACCTTAATTCAATAAGTTTTAAAGCTACTTTTGAGAAGTCTACTTTTGAATTTTCACACTTTTTTTGAAATGTAATTTGTATTTGGAGTAGTGCATGTAAGTGTGTCCAAATCAAAGAAGTTTTACAAACTGCATACATCATGTAACCAAGACCCAAATCAAGAAACATAACAATACCAGCATCCCAGGAGTACCTATCGTGTTCCCTTTAGTCCCTTCTCGCTGCCAATGGTGACAACTATCCTGAATTTCACTTATTATTTTTTAAAGAAGCTATCAGGTCAATGATTAAGAGCTAGAGCTGCTAACCAGAAGGTCTGTAGTTTGAATCCACCAGCCACTCCTTGAAAACCCTATGGGGTGGTTCTACTCTGTCCTATAGGGTCACTATGAGTCAAAAGTGACTCAACAGTATCAGGTTTTTTTTTTTTTTTTTGGTTTTGTGAACTGTTGAAGAAGCAAATGGTTATGCACTCAGCTGCTAACCAAAAGATTGGTAGTTCGAATCCACACAGCGGCTCCACAGAAGAAAAGACCTGGTTATCTGTTCCATAAAGGTTATAGCTTAGAAAACCCAGTGGGGCAATTTTACTCTGTCACATGGGGTTGCTGTGAGTCGGAATCTCCTCGACGGCACCCAACAACAGTGAACTGTTATGAAGTGAACACTCACTGTCTCCATCCATCACCCAGGTTACGAAATTGAACTTTGCCAGCCTTGCAGAAGTCCCTCTGTGTGCCCATCCCTGTCATAGCCACTCCCTCCCTTCAAATGTAACCACCATCCTGACCTTTATAGTAATCATTTCCTTGTTTTTTTTTTTTTGGTCTTTATTTTTTTATGGTTTTTTTCACCTGAGTATAAATCCCTGGACACTACAATTTAAGCTATAGCTTAATCTGGATATCTTTGATAGCCCTCTGAGTATTTTGAAACAATTGTATTGTATGCTGATTTCTGTTTACTTGCTATTGCCAAACTTTAACATTTATACTGCATGCTGAAAACCATGGTATTATGAAACTTGCAAGAGAAACAAGTTAAAATGTGTTAGTCAGTAGTCTGGCGGAAGAAAGAAATTGGTAATTCCCCTTCTGAAGAGGCCCAGGAATGAAGCAGCAGGGAGGGAAGATTAACTACCTTCACTTAACTGGATTCTCCCCCTAGGCCAGGTTTTTGATGACTGACAGACAGGTTTGCATTTTGCCTGTTTATACCCTACCTGGTGTATGAATTAACAGAGAACTCTAGTCTCTACCCCTGACAGTCCCTTTTTCCTTGTAAAGCTCATTTATTCATCACCTCATTAAATTGAAGAAAATGAACAAAATATAAACAAGTTAGATGGCAAGGCAGTAGGGGTGGTCTTCTATTAACTCTAAGCTAAGAAACAAGACTGCCCTCAGAATAGATAGGGGATAAGTCTTCAAGACCATTGTATAAGTCTTTCTTTCCTTAATCGTTAGTATTTCATTCAAAAATGGGTCCAAGGCAAGACATGGGGGCAAAGTGTATAAGTGGAAATTTAGGGGAAACGAACAAAAAAAAATCACAAACATACAGGCAGAGAAAAAACAACCCTTCCCACCAAGAGTGCATGTTGCACACAGTATTTCTTTTGGCAAAGTTTAGACATGTCTTCTAGTTAACAAATGTATTCTGCTGTCAGCTCCTTTTAAAAATTATACTCCATGCTTCATGCCAAATAACCTCTTTAAATATTAATAAATAACTCAAGGTATCTTAGAGAGTCTGTGCTTGAGGAATTATGCTAATACTTTCAATAGGAATGACAGGGGGAATCCCCCCTTAGATATCTGCTCCCAGGAGCAGGCTTCCCCAGATGCTGCCTCCAAACTGGTGCACTCCCACAAAAATAAGTTCAATTTATTTTATTCCTTTCTGAGCAGTGCAGTTGCATTGTCAAGAGTCTCCATTGTAACTCCAAAGGGGGTTATTCTGATCCTAGCCATACAACTGACATTTGCTTCCTAGATAAAAAAGAATAAATGTTCCTAAGTAGATGGGTGGAGCCCTAGTGGTTCAGTGGTTAAGAGCTAGGCTGCTAACCAAAAGGTCAGCAGTTTAAATCCATCAGCTGCTCCTTGGAAGCCCTATCGGGGCAGGTCTGTAGGACTGCTATGAGTCAGAAATGACTGGATGGCAAAGGGTTTGGTTTTTGGTTTGGTAAGTAGGTAGGTAGAAGAAGTCACTGAACCTATTTCTACTGCCTATGCCAAAGTAGTAAAATTGGAAGAAATCCTTTGATGAGTCCTGCTACCTAGGAGTGTGTCTTGTTTTTGATGTGCGGCCATTGTAAACTGTGTGTATGTGTGTGCTTCTCAGCTGATTTTATTTTCCAATCTTCCAGCCTACCTCTCAGAGACATCAGTAAGCATGCAAAAAAAAAAGAAAACCACAACCTAACCTGTTGCCATCAAGTTGACTCAGATTTATGGCAACTCCATGTGTTACAGAGTAGAACTACTCCATAGGGGTGTTTTTGGAAGGCTGTAATCTTTACAGAAGCAGATTGCCAAGCTGTTCTTCTGTGGCACCACTCTGTGGGTTTGAGGTGCCAGCCTTTAGGTTAGTAGTTGAGTACAAATTGTAATGTGCATGCAAACCAAAAAACCAAACCCAGTGCTGTAGAGTCGATTCCGACTCATAGCGACCCCATAGGACAGAGTAGAACTGCCCCATAGAGTTTCCAAGGAGTGCCTGGTGGATTTGAACTGCTGACCCTTTGGCTAGCAGTAATAGCACTTAACCACTATGCCACCAGGGTTTCCAACATGCATGCGGTGAGGCTAAAATGACTTATTTTCTTGATTTTCTTTAGAATATTCCAAGTTACCCCTTCAATAAATCATCCTTCTCATATAGACTTTTGTCTAAGAGATATAAACAACATTGCTGATATTCATCAACTGAAGCTTCATGACATCAACAAAGGACGAGATAATTTATAGTAGGGTGTGATGATAAAGGAGAATGACATTATAAAGTGATCCCATGTCTCAGCTTTCTTCACAGGGAGAGATTTAGAGAATATTGACTCCAGCCCTTCATCTACATTCATGCACAATACCAAATAAGAGCCTTCTGGCTATACTCACCCATTCATCTCAAGCAGAATTAAAATTTAAATGAACTGTTACTTAGTCACATAATTTTTCATTATGAAATTATGTCTTTAAAACAAAGAAGATCCCATATTTTTATCCATCTATCCATCCATCCATCCCATTGAAGTACCGTAATTAGCTCAGCTGTCCCTCTACTGTTGAGTGTTTAGCTTGTTTATAAATTTGATATTTTAAATAAAGTTTAAATGAATAACTCTGTGCATAAGTCTATGTTCGCATTTCAAATGATATCCTCAAAGGAGTTTCCAAAAATTATCATATCTGAATCAAAGGGTGTGAAAATGTTAAACCATTTATAACATTGTGTTTAAGACTTGGCTGAATTTGCACTCTCACTGGTAATGTGTTGGTTCCAAAGTTTATGATCTTAGACTCTGTCCTATAGTGAAGTCCAGGGAGAATAGAAAGAAACAAACAGAAGGTATCTTCTTCTTGACTCTCACTATTGACCCTGTAGTGCTATTCCATCCTGCTTAGTCATTTTTCACAATGGGATTTGGTAAGAAACTACACAATCCATTAATCTATTATTCATTCATTCATTCCTTCAACAAATCCATATTATGCCAAGCACTGTGCTACATATTTAGATAATGAGATGAATAAGACAGAATCCTTGTCTTCAAAGAGCTTAAAATTTAGATGTCGAAGAGACAGGCACCAAATTAAATACTATGGCAGAATTAGGAGAAGCTGTATGGAAACATGTGGGAGAAGCCCCAATACAGTCTTGGGGATGGACACAGAATTCTACTGAGGGCTTGGCTTCTAACAGAAAATGGGAAAGATGAGTCAATTATGTAGCTTTAGATCATTCATTTTACTTCTCAGGTTTCTCATCTGTAAAACTAGGGTAATAACACCTACCTCTATGTACTATTGTGAGGATTAAAGGAGATAACATACACAAAGTGTTTTACATTCATAGGAAGTCCTCAATATCCACCTGGGCATTTAAAATCACCTCAATTCATTCTGAACTCTGATGTCAGATACAGCTTTCAAAATCTGTTCCTGGATATTATATTATTACATTCAAAATTGGTTTTTAATCTTCAGATGGTCATTCTGTGCCCTTTTCATCATGCCCCAATTTCTACCGGGATCTCCTGTACATTTAAGCACATGCTCTCTCCCATAGATCTCACTCACAATTAATTTTGAATGAATGAATGAGAGAATATTCCTTTTATTTCTCTTTATAGAAATCATTTGAGGCCCAGTTGAGTTTCTGTTAATGGCAATGGAAAAATGTGGAAATGAATAGTGGTAATGGTTGCACAACATGCTAAATGTGATCAATGTCACTGAATTGTCCATGTTAAAAAATTGTTGAATTCGAAAATGTTTTGTTATATGTAGCTTTACCACCATCACACACACACACTCACACACACACACACACACACACACACACACACACACACACAAGCCTTGAGGCTCATGTCAAGTACTGGCATAATAACCCTGCCTGGCAGTCAAATCAAACTACTCAGAGCTCCAAAAGAATCTCCGAGTATCTGCCTCCCTATGAAAGTTTCCCAAATTTGACTCCTCCTTTGAATTCCCTGGCATTTTATTTGTACCCCCCTTATGCACTTACCTTTTGTGCTTTGCATATTTGTATACCCATGTTACCTACTTTCCAAACTGTAAGTTTTTCTAGTGTTAATATCTTATTTATTCTAGTGGCTAGTAAAATGTCTTGCACAGAGTCACTCATCAATCTGTATTTGTTGGCTGAATCTATTGAAATGGTGATAAGATTATGTCCTTCTTTAACATCATGGGGTAGTATCCACATAATATCCTGTACTTAGATGTTATTAACTCAATTTTACAAATTAAGACACAGATAAAGCAAGAAATTAAGTTATGCAATTGAGCTTTCGAACTAAACTGCGGGAAACAACTCTGTAATTGCCACAGCCAAGGGGGAATATGCATGGATCTAGTTAGTGTGCAAATCAATTTCTTATACCTATATATATAAAAAAAAAAAACCTATACACGCATATATTTACATTTTTCATGTTCCTGTCCAACTTTCTATTTCTTTATTGTCCAGAAAATTGTGACCCCCCCCACCTATGTTTTAGAACTTTAATTCTCAAGACTCTTATTGCCTTATCTTCTATGGTCTAAGATAAAGGAAGCTAAAGAAAGATCACATGACCTCAGTTTTCTCACCATAATAAAAATATTAATAATTACAGTAATACCTTTTCCTTGTACACGCTTTATAGTGTACATATATCCCATAATTTGATCCTCACAACCACACAATGAGACATTTAAGGCAGGTGGTATTATCCCTGCTTTTCAGGTGAGGAAGCAGAGGCACTTACAGGAAAGGTTAATTGATACTCAAGGTTATTCAGTTGGTGAGTGGCAGAGGCATGACTCAAATTCAAGTCGTCTAACCTGAATTTCTTTCCATTCCATCCAAGTGCCTACCTAGGAATACTCAACAGCAACAGTGAGAAAAGAAAGGTAACAAGGAATGGGAGCAAAAACAGGAGTAGGATACAAAATGATGGAGCCCTGGTGGCACAGAGGTTAAGCGCTTGGCTGATAACTAAAAGGTTAGCTGTTCAAATCCACCAGCTGCTCCTTGGAAACCCTACAAGGCAGTTCTTTGTCCTGTAGGGTTGCTATGAGTTTGAATCTACTTGACAGCAATAGGTTTCTTATTTTTTTGTTGTTGTTATACAAAATGATGGGAATTTATTAGATTAATTTAGGAATACTATAAGTTACGTAAATCCTAAGATGTCTGTGAGTGGATGGGAAATGGCAGTTTTGGGGTCTGTTTTCTGCACACATCAATTAATGATGTAGAAGCTTCATTCAAATTTGTAGAGAAAAGTATGTATTCTCAAATCTTTACAATGGGCCCACGAGTAAACTGAAATCTACAAAATCAATATATAGGATCAATTTGAGTCTCATTTAAATATTTATATGTGCAATAGAACTCAGGTCTACATCAGTCACATTTAAAAGTTAAAACTCCCACAACCACCACAGCCTCCACCGGCCTGAGTCTAGCACAACTGGATGGTGCCTGGCTACCACTACTGACTGCTCTGACAGGGATCACAACAGAGGGTCCCAGACAGAGTTGGAGAAAAATGTAGAACAAAATTCTAACTCACAAAAAAGACCAGACTTACTGGTCTGACAGAGACTGGAGAAACTCTGAGAGTATGGTCCACAGACACCCTTTTAACTCAATACTGAAGTCACTCCTCAGGTTCACACTTCAGCCAAGGATTAGACAGGCCCATAAAACAAAAGGAGACTAAATGCACACACCAGCTTGGGAGCAAGGATGAGAAGGCAGGAGGGGACAGGAAGGCTGGTAACAGGGAACCCAAAGGCCAAGAAGGGGGAGAGTGTTGACATGTTGTGGGGTTGGAAACCAATGTCTCAAACATTACGTGTATTAATTGTTTAATGAGAAACTAATTTGCTCTGTAAACTTTCATCTAAAGTACAATTAAAAAAAAAAGTTAAAATATAAGAATGAAATTGATGTTGCTTCTTGCTCAAAATGAACTTTTATAGATAAATCTTCAAGTTTGGTATAGAATGGATTTTTTTTTCCCTAAAAGACAAAGCAAAAAAAAAAAAAAAAAACCCAAGTACATCATTTTCCCCCAAATGAAAACAGGTTTTTAATGATTTATATTTGTAAAAATAATTTAAAAGCTTCAGAAAATTGAAAAATAAAAAATCACCTCCAGCCTCACCCCACACAGTTAAACACATAGAAAATATTTTTCTTTTTTTTAAACAAAAATTCGATCACCCCATGCATGCTGTTTTGTGTTGCCACGCCCCTCACCCCCAGTTCCCTCTAGCATCTTTAGGCGAATGAAGCTTAATTTTGACACCTGTATTATGTCAGCTCTTTATATGTCGAGTCAAAAACATCGGAGCCCAAAAGAAACACATGTGTTGAGTCTCTGACATGTGAATTAATCCCAAAGCAGGTTGTTATGAATATGGCTATTTTCTGGTGACAAAATTGCTAGGGATTAAATTTAAAAGCCCTTAGCAAGCTCACAAGTATAAACTCTCATGACAGATACTCTGAGATGTCAATGAAAAATTTCCCAGAGAAACTAAAAGGATATTGTCTTAGAATATATTAGGGAGGAAATAAATTTTAACTCCTGGTGTGTTCATACAAGGAGCTCTGGTGGCGCAGTGATTAAGCATTCGGAAGCAAACTGTAAAGGTTGGCAGTTGGAACCCAGCCCTGCTGATATGTGGTAGAAAGATGTGGCAGCCCACTTCCGTAAAGATTAAAAAACCCATTGCTGTCAAGTCGATTATGGCTCATTGCAACACTACAGGACAGAGTAGAACTGCCCTGTAGAGTTTCCCAGGAGTGCCTGGTGGATTCGAACTACCCACCTTTCGGGTAGCAGCCGTAGCTCTTAACCACTATGCCACCAGGGTTTCTCTGTAAATATTATAGCCTTGGAAACCCTGTGGGGCGGTTCTATTCTGTCCTACAGGATCCTTACGAGTGAGACTTGACTTGATGGTGATGGGTTTTGTATTTCGATTGGGTGAGTTCGTGTCAAAAGACCCTTGAGTGCCAGCTAACACGTGAAGTTTCACTAAAGTGTAGAGAAGTACAACTTGATTCAATACATACGTCTATAAATATAAAGGCTTTTCCAATTTGTTTGAAATTTGTATGGATTATGTGAAGGAATTCACTTTGCCCGAGGAAACAAATAGTATGTTTGTATGTTTCTTTCAAAACTTCAGATCTTTTCAGAGTATAACAATAGCTCTTCAGTGATATGCTTAAAAGCTTAAGAGGCAGTATATGAACTAGAAGTGCATTTTAATACCAGCAGGGGTATCAAGAGGTTTTTCGCCTACTTTCCTTTACATTAGGAAAAAAACAAAAGTATGCCTATGATGAAGTCTCTTCAGGCATTTAAATTAATTTGGGAATTTAAATTAGTCTGTAAAGTTTCATCAATTTATCATAAAAATAAAGAAGAATTCTCGTTAATTGGTGAATATTCTAAAGTAAATAGTTTTAAAGAACTGTAATCATTGCTTCTCATCATGAAGCATTTTCTATCCCAAAATATGGAAAAGTACTAACAGGCAAATTGTAAGACATACCTCACTCACACAGCAGAGGTGTTCCTAAAACGCCAATGACGATAAAACAAAGAAACAGAACATGCTTCACGTCAGAAATCTTGGCAATGAAAATGCACTTAAATTTATGAGGAATTCATCATTTAAAGGAAATTGGCAGTACAACACCTTACTAAAAAGAATAATCTGATTCATTTCTTCTGAAAGTTTCAAATTTGAACTGCAAGATTTTACTGAAATAGGGACTACACATACATAATGTGTAAATATTTGGGAACAATTTTAAATAATTATAATTGAACTAATGCTGAATTATAGTTTGTCCAAATTATCTCCAATTTTGAATTAGTAAGTGTCCATGATATTTGTCCCAGCTATTGCTGAGCATTTCAACAGATGGGCCATTTTGTCACCCTGATGAGGAAAGAACAATATCTTCCTTTGCCTTAAGGTCCAATCTACTTTCAGGCCAAATTCCTGGATCTCTGTGAAGTGGCCGGGATGGGACAAAGCCAACTCCAGACAAAACGGATGCTGAAACTCTTCCCTGAATAAGCCGGTATGTAGCTGAGTTATTGGACCAGGGTCAAACTCTTTCAGATTCCTGAATAGGAAATAATTCCTTTCTTCTTTGTCATATATAAAGGCTTGGTGCCAGCCAAACGACACATGCATAAAGGAGACTAGGATATTTCTTAATGTGATTGTTAAACTGGATACCTTTCAAATGCATCCAAAAAAGAATTTTGTCTAAAATTCCTAAAACCAATTTTGCAAAATCATTTAGCCAATAACATCAATTCCTCCTTATTCTCATAGTGCCTGTGTCTACTCTATGTTATTCTACCTTGGAGTTAATTAAGTGCCCATGTCCCCTACTGGCTAATTCCCTCTTTTAAAGTAAGATCCGTGCCCTGGTCATTCCTACAGGCCTCAGAGTGCTCAGTGCAATGACTTATACACAGTACATACCTTCATTGACCTCTCAGCAGAGTCATTACTTTTAATTACTTCTTTCTCTTCCAAACTCTCTTTGTTTTAGGTTCCTCTCTTTATTTTCTTTCCACCATTCAGACTACCCTTTCTCAATATCTTGTTCTGACTCCGCCGTCTTTCTTTGACCCTTAGATACTAGAGTTTCTTAGAGCTGTACCCCATGACTTCTTTCCTACACACATTCTTCTTAGGCAATCTCATGTACTCACATGGCTTCAATTACCACCCATAAAAGCAAATCTGAAATTTATATCTCTAGTTCAGACCTCTTTTCTGAGCCCCAGACCATGTTTTCAAATACCTACTTGTCATCAACAATTGAGTGTCTCACAAGCACCTTAACAGCAACATGCTCCAAGTGAGCTCATTTGACTTTCCTGAAATCTATCTTCTTCTAGCTTCCTCAAGAAACCACCATTCACCCAGCTGCCCGAACCAGAAATCTAGGTGTCTGTATCTTTTCTCATATCTAAGCCAATGGCCAGGCCCTACTGATTCTATGTCCTAATTAATGAGAATCTATTCATGTTTCTCAATATCCACAGCCATATCCTTACTCCAAGCCATGGCTTTGTTGTTGTTGTTGTCAGGTGCCACTGACTCGACTTCAACTCGTAGCGACCCTACGTGACAGAGTAGAACTGCCTCTTAAGGTTTTCTTGGCTGTAATCTTTATGAAAGTAGATCATCAGGTGTTTTTCCTGTGAAGCCCCTGGGTAGGTTCTAACCTCTAATCTTTCCTTTAGCAGCCTAGAGCTTAACTGTTAGTGCCCCACCAGGGCTCCTAGCCATGGCTTAGACTATTGCAGTAACTTCCTAGGAGTCTCTCTGCTTCTACTCTTGCCTCCATTAAAATTGGTGTTCACACTCATCCCAAGTGATCTTCTTAGAAAGTCCTATTTAATACCCTTCTCTGGCTTCCTATTGCACTTGGAATAAAATGTAAAATTTGCATCATGGCCTATAAGTGCTTGTACTATCAGGCTCCTAGCTAGCCCTTGAAGACCTCATCTTATGCTCTTCCTGTCCTCCGCTTTGCTTTTCCTACTCCTCGAACACTATAAAATCCATCAAGATTCAGAACCTTCAACCCATTATTATTTTCTTACCCGAAATGCTCTCTCTCTTCACTCTTTACCCCCTTCTAGTCTAATGCTGGAAACCCTGGTGGCATAGTGGTTAAGAGTTCGGCTGCTAACCAAAAGGTTGGCAGTTCAAACCCGCCAGGCGCTGCTTGGAAACCCTATGGGGCAGTTCTACTCTGTCCTGTAGGATCACTATGAGTCGTAATCAACTGAAGATTCCCCCCCGCCCCGTTAGTCTAATACTGACTTTTACTCATTCCTCACTTCATAGCTTGCATATCACTAGGGGTTTTTTGTCTCTGCCCTCTAGATGAGGTAGTCCTGTTACAAGCTCTCAAGGCAACTTCCTCTTATCTTTAAAAACATTCATCACACTTACAATTGTCTAACTCATGATACTGTTCCTATGCTAGATAGTAAGTTCCATGCAGGCAGGTGCCAGGTAGATATTGTTCACTGGTGCCTTATTCGTGCCCAACACAATGACTGACACTCAACAAGCGTTTGCGGGACAAATGAAGGAACAAATACATGAACAGAAGCTGCTCAATTACTGTTTAGTGGAGGAACAGCTGTGCTTCCCACTCCCTAGCATGCAATGCAGTTCTTAAGGGCACATCAATATAGTTTTGGGAGAACCAAGGACGTAATCAGTTACATTTTATTTTTATTCTTGTTTTCAGAAAGAATTTAAAGCAGCTACTTTTTTTTTTACTTCAGTAATATTAATTCCAGATACAATAACTTAATTTATATACTTAAGAGAAAGAGAAATTTTTAAACAAGTGCTAAGACAGTATATTTTCTTTATTACTGATGAACAAATACTTGTAAAGAAGAGATATGTTATTGCAAAAATGACTTCATTATCTTCAACTGTTCAGATAAAAGAAATCATCTTTTCAGATCAAGGGGCACATTGGAAATATGCATTTAATTCTCTTTTAGATATGTGAAGAGAAATTGCTTTCATAGGAAAAAATCTGGTTACTTCCTCCCTATTGCTGAAATATTATAATTTTAGAGTTTCAGAAAATAATATATCTTCAATAGTTTTACCTTCGTATATGCATAAAAATATAAATTATTCCATTCATCAACCAAAATTCAGCTTGGCTTAGAAAAATTATACTATATAAAGTGATTAGTCTATGTATTTTTTTCCTTTTTTTAAATAGTTAAATTTAAGTTTTTTCTCGTAATAATCAGTGTACTTATATCCAACAAATAATGAAATACTCTGAAGGGAGGCCAAGCTGGCTCATTTACTCCTCCAATGAGAAGAAATAATGTGATCAGTCTGTTTTCAGTGTACGACATTTCTCAGTTGTCACACAGAGCTTTCACACTTCCTGAAATCATGGGAAAGTTTTACTTAAAAATTATTGAACCTGATTCATGTAAGGTCTAAATATATATAAGACGAATAGAAATCAAGTCACATTTATACTCCTTGGCAGCTAAAGATCTATATTGGGAGGCACGTGCTAAAGATTAGAATAGGAAGGTTAGCGTTTAGAGAATTTTATTGAAAAATCTCCCATTCTATTTTTATATGATTTCATTTACATTTTCTGCAGAGAAGTTGGCAGCACTAAATATTTACTGTTGGGCATGGTCCTTGTTTGTATTTGGAGACTTTTTTTTTCCAAGACAAAGAGTAGGGTACACCTTGAGGAGAGATAAGAAAGGAACTGGAGTTAAAAACCATATCCACACACACACTTGAAACCAAATAGCAGTAAGAACATCACACACAAACGTTCTACAACCAATTCTGCTTGTGAAAATTAGGGAGCAGCATATTTTGAAGAAAATTAAGAACAAAAGATCAATTTGAAAACCTTTGACATGGGAGACTGAAGCTTGCTGCTGTGGGCCATGAAGATGATTTCTAGTCATAGTCTTGTATGTCAGGGTAGAACTGCCCCATAGGACTTCCCAGGCTGTAATCTTTACAGGAGCAGATTGCCAGGTCTTTTCTCCTGTGGAACCATTGGTGGATTTGAACCTCTGACCTTTCCGTTAGCAGTTGAGCCTTAGCCATTGGACAATCATGGCTCCTTAATGCTTGCTTGCACTATAGAATGCTAGTAAGTGCAGGTGGCAGAATTCAGGCTAAAAGTCAGGCAAATTTCTAAAGGGACTTACTATTTCAAATAATTAGTTAGAAGGAAATATTAATATTGTTATACACTGGATGGATTTCAGTTATCATTTTATATAATATATTCAAAGAGATACTATTATATCTTGAACTCAATTTCTCTTCCTCCCAACCCTAGGTAGAAAATCAGAGAAGCATTACTTACTGAAAACTATTTCAACTTCTACTCATCAATGGATTAGAACAGGTTAAACAGGTATTTTATAGAAGTATTAAAAAGATAAACCAAAATATCAATCTGTTTAATTGCCAAAACCATATCGTAGCTTCACATAAGGATTGGAGAAAAATGCGTTAGTCATGTCAGGAGACCAGGCAGCCTCATGGGCATGACTCAGAAGGTACTACATGGCTACATCACCATGAACATACCAGTTGTATTTTAGCAGCAAATCTTTCCTTTGATGATCATATATTTATGTAGCACATTTCCTTTCATAGGCTTTCAAGGAGGTTTGTGAAATAGGGATCCCATAATTTGCCTGTGGGGGAAATACGTACTACCTCCATGTCAGGAGCCACAGACTACCTTCCCTACCCCGTCACTGTTGTACTAACAGATCTCAGCTGGGTCATAAAGCAGAAAACATCATAGATGTAATATACCTTAGGGGTAATCTTGTCCAAATCCCTCATTTCACAGATGAATATGTGGGGACCAGAAAGGCTAAGTGATTGGATTCAAGCCATTTAGTTTGTTTGTTGGCAGGACTTGAACGCAGGGCTTCTGACTCCCAAAATAGGTCTCTATCACCTCAAAAGCTGTCTCCAGACTTGTTTTCATGACCGGTAACAGTTTTAAAGTTTAGAATCAACCTACATTTGCTAACCTTTTATTTTGCCAAGAGGGGATGTTAAAAACACATCCATCAACTATTTACTATTATAATATTTAACTGAAGTAATGGCATTTTCCATCACCCGTCTGTCAGTTTGTTGTACTGTAGTGGCTTATGTGTTGCTATAATGCTGGAAGTTTTGCTACTGGTATTAATACCAAATACCAGCAGGGACACCCATGGTGAACATGTTTCAGCAGAATTTTCAGACTAAGGCTAGAAAGGAAGGCCTGGCGATCTACTTTTGAAAATTAGCCAGAAAAAAACTTTTGATCACAATAGAATATTGTCCAATACAGTGCTGGCAGATGAGTGCCCTGGGTTGGAAGGCACTCAAAATACACAGTGGCTGCAGCAATGGACTTGAGCATACCAGTGATCATGAAGGTGGTGCTGGACTGGGTAATGTTCTGTTCTGTTGTACATAGGGTTCTCATGGGTAAGATCCAACATGATGGTAGCAAACAATAACAACAATGACGTTGTAACACACAAAAAGGGGAAGAACAAACAATAATGTAAAAGGAGGTGTTCCAAATTAAATAAAATTAACTTTATGGAAATCTCACTGTATTGTCTTTGTTTTGCTCATTTCGTTGTAAGCTTGTAAGCATTTCGTCATAGATCAGTATTCACCCTTACTTTTATGTCCTCATTTACAAGTTCTCTGTCTTCTTTTCAAACAAGGAGAGAATAAAAAAAAATCCATCACCATGAAGTTGATTCTGACTCATAGCGATGCTGTAGGACAGAACAGAACTGCCCCATAGGGTTTCCAAGGCTGTAATCTTTACAAAAGTAGACTACCGCATCTTTCTTCCACGGAGCGACAGGGCAATCAACAACTTAACCACTCCTTGAAAATAAACATCAAGTTGAAATGATTGTAAACTGGAGTTTTCTTTACCCCTTTCTCTTTTTACTTCTTCAACTCTGATATGGATATCTCAATGAGATTATATTTCTGAAAAAGAACACCTTGCCTTGTGTAAGCAGTCTTATGAAAAGTTAAGGTACCCATCCTAGGGTAGCCACTAGCTACATGTTGTTCTTATGCACTTTCCATGTGGCTCGTGCAGATTGAGATATGCTGTAGGTATAAAACAATAGCCCAATTTTATACTAAATAGAATGCAAGATACACACAAATAATTTTTATGTTAATTACATGCTAAAATGGTGATATTTTGTACATATTAAATTAAATTAATTATTAAAATTAATTTTGCCTGATTCATTTTACTTTTTTAATGTGAATACAAGAAGATTTAAAATTACATATGAGACTCACGCTTGTGCCTTATGTTATGCTTCTGCTAGGCAAGTACTGTGGTTGAAGGACTCAAGTTTTCTGCTTTCCCTCCTAACTATCCCCTTTGCTATCCTCAAAGGTCATAGGTAGCTGAGGCTTCTTTCTCACCAAAAGACCACAGCGCTAACAGCAGAGCACACAGTTGCATATCTGGTGAGATGATGGTTCAGGGGCATCACCTCCAGAACTATTCTAAATTGTCAGTATCACTCCTACAGCTATTCTTGCTCCTCAGTGGATTTTCTTTTAGTCAAGAGTAAATTCTGCCACTCCTATAATATCTGAGTGGGAGAAGCAGAAACAATCACTAGGTTCTCTAAGATGCCAGGAGCATCTAACTAAATTCAGGTGCTTACCCATATAGGCTTCTAAAGTAGATTCTGTCTACCCTGTAGAATACAAATAGGAAGCAGTACCTCCATCCTGGAAGCCATTATTACACTGTTCACATTAGTAAACAGAGCTCACAGGCAGAAACATTCTGAAAAAGCAAACAGAAAAAGAATGTGAATCCAAAGAACGTTTGGAGTGCTTAACAATATTAAAAATTTTTTGCCTTCCATTTTCCTAAATTAAAGACATTGTCTA
Organism: Loxodonta africana; assembly: GCF_030014295.1. NCBI lineage: Eukaryota > Metazoa > Chordata > Mammalia > Proboscidea > Elephantidae > Loxodonta > Loxodonta africana. The sequence continues at coordinate 65,842,019 of NC_087355.1, forward strand.
TGACAGCAAATTGAGGGATTTTCCTTGTAATTTGAGAGTAACCACAGAAACTGTTGTTTTCTCTAAATCTTGATAAACGCCACCTTTTTTCAATTAGTGGATCCTACTGATGTTATTGTGTAACAGTGAATTACTTTTTTTCTCAACATATAATTCTATTTGTTGGTTGGGTCATAGACTGTAGTTTTATAGGTTGAATGGCTGGTCTATGGCATCACAGAATTATTCAGCACGGTTTTTGATGAAAACCTTACCCTACCTTCCAGGTATACTGCAACTGAATAAAAAGTGAGGCTGTCTGGTTGCATTGTTTAAAATGACTCCAATGACTCATTTGGTCTATGGCCTCCGTCCAGTTAAACTGGTAATCACCGAACTGGAATGGTCATGTTTTTGTATTATTTTTTAAAGCCTTCATAGAAACAGTTGTTGCCAAGGGTTTTACAAGAAAGCAAAAAAAAAAAAAAAAAAGTCCACACTGCCATCATCCCATACCTGGGTTACTGTAACAGCCTGCTTGATGGCTCCTTACTTCCTTGTCTTCACAAACTTAATCTATCCTGTATGTGGCTGCCAGATGAGTCTTCTTAAATTTATCTTTTTCATCATATCAAAACCTGCAGCATATTCTAACTTATGAGGACTAGCACATCTGGTCTAATATCTATCTGACATCAGAGTCTTTCATATATAAACCCTTTGCTCCTCCTATTCAATCTTAGTTTCTAAACTAGAACCTCCCTCTGTTTTAGTCACTTGCTATAACCCTGAACATTTTACCTCCAAGTGTCTGCTCTTGCCATTCCTTCTCCTGGACCTGCTATCATTTCTGTTCATTGACTGTGACTACCTATGTTCTAGCCACCTTTCAAGATCCTTCTTCCACGACTCTTCAGTCTCCCAAAGATCTCTTTATTATCTGAATGAGTTTATACACATCCTTGAATTCTCACATTTTGGTCACCCATTCATTAGTTATTCCTTCCCAGCTGGATTAAGAATTCCTTGATATTGTACATCAAACCCAGTACAGTTCTAGAACTACAATATTAGGTTGTGTTTAAAAGTAGGGCTTGTGTTCCCATAGACCTGTGTCTGAAATCCTAACTCTAAATCTTACTTAACCTCTGTAAAATTCAGTTTCCTCATCTATAAAATGGTGATTGTCGTTAGCTGCTGTTGAGTTGATTTAGACACATAGAGACCCCATGCGACAGAGTAGAACTGCCCCATTGTGTTTTCTAGGCTGTAATCTTTACAGAAACAGATCATCAGGTCTTTTCTCCCAAGGAGCCAGTGGGTGGATTTGAACCACCAACATTTCAGTTAGCAGCTGGCCACTTAGCTGTTGCACCATCAGGGCTCCTTAAAATGTTGATGACAGGACCAAAATAATTGCTTGCTATGGGATTAACCCGGGTGGTGTAGTGGTTAAGTGCTACGGCTGCTAACCAAGAGGTCAGCAGTTCGAATCTGCCAGGTACTTCTTGGAAACTCTCTGGGGCAGTTCTACACTGTCCAATAGGATCGCTATGAGTCGGAATCCACTGGAGGGCAGCGGGTTTGGCTATTTTTTTGGTATGGGATTAACTGGAAACCCTGGTGGCGTAGTGGTTGAGTGCTACGGCTGCTAACCAAAAGCTCAGAAGTTTGAATTCACCAGGCGCTCCCTGGAAACTCTATGGAGTGGTTCTACTCTGTCCTATATAGTTGCTATGGGTTGGAATCGACTCAACTGTGGTGTTTTTTTTTTTTTTTTTTTAATTGGGATTAATTAAGATGTTCATGACAGGTTTCCTATCCTTGTCCAAGAGAAGTTTTTGATAGAGGAGGATGAAGGTGAGTGTATGAGGATGCTGGGAAATAGCATGGAATCAGATGAGTATACCATAAACGAGTAATGGGCACAGACACAAAAGTGATTGGTGTGGATAACCAATGTGGATAGCAAATTCATTTTGCATAGGGCTAACTTTCATTATACCAAATATGTTACTTTTTTTTTTTTTTTTTTTTAGGGTAGGTCACTGGCATTGAGCTATTTTATGTGACTAAAAAATCTAATCTTGTCATTCCTTTGTTCAAAAGCTTTGTAAGGTTTTGCCTACCTAATACAGTCTAAACGCATTATCTGTACACTATCTCATCACAACAAACCTCTTTATTTTTATGTCCCATTTCACATCTACATTGTATTCTGCTTCAGCTGAATAAAACAATTTATCTTTTGCAGCAAATACTCTGTTTTTGAGCCTTTACTTCTTCTTCCTGGAATACTCTTACCTCCATCTCCCTTTTCTTCATTCTGTCCTTGGGAACATCTAGTTCATCTTTCAAGCCCTAACATGGTCTAACCTCCTCCATGGGTAAAATTTCCTAAGTTTCTCAGGATTATTGTATATGTCTGCATGTAGAATGAGTTTTCCTCTCAAAATCATCTTAGAAAACAGGAGGGCACCTTAATTCATATTAAAAAGTATCCTATACTACAGGGAATTCTCTCAATTTCTATTTTGAATAAAAATATATTTTTCAAGGAAGTCATATGAACCAGAAATGACTGCTATCCATGCCTGTAGATGTCCCTGATGAAACTGGCTGAAACAAAAAGCTGACAAAAACTTACACAGATTTAATAATTATCTCTTCAAGGTGTGATATTATATCCTCAATAATATGCTATTGAGGATAAGCATTTTAATGATCACTTAAAAATTCAATATAGGAAATGGTTACTATGTGGAGATCACAAATATATATGTAACGGATACATTAGAAAAAAATTCCAATGCTTTTTTACATATGCACTTAGGGCTTTGGGTAAAATATCCAATGACAATTTCATACATAGATGAAATAAGTGATGCACTTCCAAATATTTAGATGAAATGAAAATGGCATGATCTGAAAAACACTTTGGTGAGTGTCTTAGGCTGGGTGGCTGAGCGTAGATGATGCCATAAAAAGATACCAAACCCATCGCCTTCGAGTCAATTCTGACTCATAGCTACACTATAGGACAGAGCAGAACTGCCCCATACAGTTTCCAAGGAGTGGCTGGTGGATTTGAAATGCTGACCTTTTAGTTAGCACACTACACTAAATCAAGTTGAAGTACCAGACCTGTGTTGGTATACTGTAGAAGAAGGTATCCAAAGGCTTAAGGAAACTGCATGTTAGAATAGATTTATCAGGTTAGACCCACAGACCACACATGGAGTGCTCAGGGGACACACCTTTTACCACAACAGTGAGGAACAAATTTGTGAAGGGAGTCCCAGCATCCTTAAAGACTGCTATGATTGCTATTTCATATAAGTCAGATTAGACAATGGGAACTGCCCTAACTGAATTAAGACACCTAACTACAATGGGGCTGATTAGACCCTGTGATGACAGGGGCCAAGTGGTGGCACTTAACTGACAAGGTGGGTGTTATTACCATAACAGATAGCAGAGTCAAAGTAGTAACCAGAACAGTCTGACTTTTATGGACTTATGGGTTGGCTATTTAGTCATAGTGTCTCTGTGAGTGAGAAAGATGGAAAATTTGCTAAATACTTACTTGATCTGTACAAGCAGAAGAATTCTAGGCCAAGTGGACAGCAATCTAATTTGAATCACCAGAATAGACAGTCACGGGCCCTCAATCAATTCCTAGACTTGAGCGAGTTTAAAGACGCACAACACCTTGAATGACGGGGAGGCCAGGGCCCTTGAAGAAGGACCCCTCTACACTGCCCAAATTTTATACTCTCGATCTTACTTCCAGCCTTCCCCAAAGGTACCTACTGCCTTTCATGAGAATGACTGTTCACTGGGGAAAAGGAAATAATCATACTTTTAGGGGATTACTGGATACTGGCTCTGAACTGACATCAATTCCAGGAGACCCAAAAATTCACTGTGGCCTACTAGTCAGAGTGGGGGGATATGGAGATCAGGTTATTAATGGAGTCTTAGATCTTGTCCGTCTCACAGCAGGACCACTTCCATCATGCAAAGGGCAGTGGTTTGTTTTTATTGGAATAGACATTTACTCTGAATATGGATTTGCCTTCCCTATATGCAATGCTTCTCCCAAAACTAACATCCGTGGACTTACAGAAGGCCTTATTCATCATCATGATATCCCACACAGCATTGTCTTGTATCAGGAAACTCAGTTCACAGCAAATGAAGTGCAGCAATGGGCCCATGCTCATGGAATTCATTGGTCCTACCATGATTCCCATCATCCTGAAGCAGCTGGCTTGGTAAAATGATGGAATGGCCTCCTAAAGACAATTATGACACCAGCTAGGTGGCAAAACTTTGCAGGGTTGGGGCAATGTTCTCTAAGAGGTGATACATACTCTAAACCAGTGTCCACTATATAGTGCTGATTCTCCCATAGCCAAGATTCATGGATCCAGGAATCAAGGGGTAGAAATGGGAGCGGACCTACCGATTCTTGCTTTGTCAGCCTTTGCAACCACATGAGTCAGGAGAAGCCTCCATCTGACACCTAACTCATGACTTTGGGACTTGCCAGCCTCCACAACCATGTCAGCCATTTCTTTAAGATAAATATATATATATTTATATCAAAATATTTAATAGGGGCTGACAAACCTAGAGTTGGCAGGTTAGGCATCAGGCTGCTGGCTCAAGGGCTGCCAAAGCCAGTGAATCCCAAAGCTGGCAGGTCAAATGAGAGCCTGCTGTCTCAAGTCCCAAGAACTGGAGGTCAGATGATGGCGAGCTGGAAACAGGATCCAGAGTAAGTAAGTGAGCTTTGCCAGAATGTCCATATACATATTACGTGCAGGTCACACCTCCAAAGAAACTCCCTTTAGAACTGATTGGCTGATCACATCAGATGAAATTATGGAGGTGATTATATTATATTACCTATGGGAGATCACAAAATAGAGGATAATTACATCAGATCACAAAATGGAGGATAACTACATAATTCTGAGAATTATGGCCTAGCCAAGTTGACGCACAACATTAATGGTCACAGTGGGCTAAAAAACAGCTCACATGATGATGAAAACACTGATGTCAAAGTGCTTGTAAAGATTTTGAAGAAAATTGTTTCGTGGAATTTGTGATTGGTGTAAAAGCAGTATTGTTAACAGCTTTTTTAAACAGATCATCAAATTACATACTGGAAATAGTTGTTGAGTAGTTCAATCACTGGAAAAAGACATCACGTTTTGGTACAGTTGAGGACCAGCGAAAGCAAAAGAAACCCTCAAAGGGATGGTTTGACCCAACAGCCACAACAATGGACTCAACCATACCAATAATCGTGAAGATGGCACGGGACCTGGGAATATTTCATTTTATTATACATAAGGTCACCACGAGTCAGAGCTGATATGATGGCAACTAACAGTTTTTTTTTTTTTTTTTTAACAGTAACAACAAGTTCATCACCATCTCTAAAGTTTTGTTAGAAGTTGGTCAAAAACATTGTTAGTTATTTGTTTACTGTTTATCTTCTTAAGCTGAAGACGAAGAATCACCTTACACTTTTGGTCACCTTATATTGGGCCATACATGGCGATTTCTCCCTCCTATGTGCGTTCCCAGCAGCAACTCCCTTCTGTCATATTGTAATTATCTATTTTCTTGTCTATCTTCTTCTTAGACTGTGAATGTCTTCAACACAAAGTTTATTCTTTTATCATCTTTCTATCCTGAACATGTAAACCAAAGCCTGGATCAGACATTTTTGTATAGAAAGAAAAAATAAGTGAAATCTTCAGAAATAAAGGAATGGCTTACTAAAATTTAGTGTCAAAATAAAACTTTTAGCCTTTATTTCAATATTTTATTAAACGTTATACATAATTGTACTACCTAAAAAATATAAGGCCTAACTGTTGTCAGGACCATTGCAATAAGTGTTCAAGAAAAATTTAATGAATAAATGAATGATATTATCATTTTAAAATAATATTTTACATCTCTGATTATAAAACATAATTTCCCCCATATTTTAACACCTCAGAAAGCAGGGTATACCTTGCAGCCTATGTAATTAAATAGTATTGTCTCATCATTTAAGTGGTAACCCCTTTTTTTAAAATCTTATTTTATAAAAGATGTTTTTTAGAACAAAAGTATTTTCCCACATAGAGCAAAAGCTATGATTTGTTAATCACTTTCATTTTTTCAGGCACAGAAATATGTTGTTAGTTTGATGATATTATAATTATTTCGTAGATGAGCACACTAAGGCTTAGAGAAGATAAATAAATTGACAAAAGGTCACAGCTGGCACGTGTCCTGTCATTTGAGGGAAAGATTGATTTTTGAAAGAGGGGTGGAGAAATTATGAGAGATTCTACAAGTTTATAGTATAGCTTTTAATATATAATTTATAGCCCTTGCTAATCACAATAACTGAGTTTATTCATAGCAATTCAACTACTATAACTACTATTAATACACTATTATTGCATAATTAGTGTTGCAAATGGTTAAGTGCTTGACTGCTAGCTAAAAGACTGGCAGTTCAAACCCACCCAGAAGTGCCTCAGAAGTAAGGCCTGGCAATCTGCTTCCAAAAGGTTACAGCCTTGAAAGGCCTATGGAGCAGTTCTACTCCGCATGTGTCAGATCACCGTAAGTCGGAATCAATTTGATGACAACTGTCATCTGGTGCTACTGTAACAGAAATACCACAAGTGGACGGCTTTAACAAAGAGAAATTTATTCTCTCACAGTCTCGTAGGCTGTAAGTCCAAATTCAGGGTGCCAGCTCCAGGGGAAAGCTTTCTGTCTGTGTCTACTCTGGAGGAAGGTCCTGGTGATCAGTCGTCCCTTGGTCTGGGAGCATCTCAGCACAGGAACCTCAGGTCCAAAGGATGCTCTCTGCTGCCGGCACGGCTTTCTTGGTGGTATGAGGTGCCCAACTCTCTGCTTGCTTCCCTGTCCTTTTATCTCCTGTAAAATAAAAGGTGCTGCAGGCCACATCCCAGGGAAGCTCCCTTCACATTGGATCAGGGATGTGACCTGGTAAGGGTGTTAAAATCCCACCCTAATCCTTTTTAACATACAATTACAATCACAAAATGGAGGACAACCACAGAATACCAGGAGTCACAGCCTAACCAAGTTAATACTCACACTTTTGGGGGGACATAATTCAATCTATGACAACAACTAAACAACAGCAATTATATAACTGCTACAAGTAACTACTTGTGTCACTTGCTAAAAGCAAGAACTTTTAATTTTATATAAAAAATTATGTTTTTAGAATAATTTATTTTAGTAATTAGAACTATATTTTACTTCCATTGGGGAGAGAAAAAAAAGAGTCAAATCCCAGCCAGGTACTGGAGAGAAATACTACGATAGACACTGCTTACTTCCATTACTTAGTCCAGTTTTCAAAAAGACTCAAAAAACTTTCTTGCTATAAATTCAAATGTTAAAGTCAGTAAACACCCTGACCTCTGCTATTATCTACAAAAGCCTCAGTCAGAAATCCTTTTTCCCCACAGAGAAGGAACGATAACAGTACACATTAGTGCATTTAGTTGTGTGTGTTTTTCTACAAAAAGTTTGTGACTACTAGCTCTAATAATTCATAAAAAGATCAAGACTATTGCTGCTAATCGTGGCCCCAGCCAAAATAGAAAAAACAACAAACAAAAACCTGATTTCAAAATTATGAACATGTGAGGAATAGAAAGAAGTGAAATATGATATGGCCCATGGCATTAAGCTTTGGCCAAGAAGACTTTAAAATCAGAGTCAATTTTTTTTCTTCTTGTCATGACTCCTAGAAAGTTTATTGTTTTATGTGAGGCCCTGTCAGTAGAGTTAGCTACGGATATCATTCATTACTGAGAAGATTGGAAATTTGGATTAAACAGCATGTATTGTTGTGTAGTTCAAAAGTAAGGTTTAAAGTATATTAAAGGCTGACTCTACCATTGATTATCACATGACTTTGGACAAGTTACTTAAATATTGTGGCTCTCTTTTCTCATACTTAGAAGAGAATTAGTAATTGATAATGATAATAATAGTACTTGCCGGAATACACACTTTTGTTTGGAAGAACATGCAATATAACATAAAGCAGTAAAACCTGTGAAAGCCAGAACCTGTGTAAGGCAGAAACCTGTCAGAGAAGGAAAACTCACTGGGTGTTTATGACATAAAAGGGAGCGATAGAAAAGAAGTAAGCACCTTGCCAAAGGTGGAAAACGTACAAGACTCAGAAAAACAAGGTGGTCTCGTCGAGTTCCAGGTCTCACAGGTTTCCCTGTATATGAGAAAGAAATTTATTAACTGGAAATTATCTTATGATCATTATTTTATTTTGGGTCAAAATGTTGGCCTGACACAAAGGCACTGTACATCAGAGGTAAAAAATTAAGTAAAACCGTATGATAGACGTTATCAGGTATTTGCTTTTTCTTAGACAGCTAGCGCAACATCAGTCTGAGCTGAGCAACATCACCCACCCAAGCATTTCAAAAAAGGATTATGGAATTAAGAAACTAAAATTTTAAATACTACCTGGGATGTTGTTGTCAGGTGCCACAGAGCTGGTTTTGAGCAAATGCATTAAATGCTAATTACCAAACGGTAAAGTTTAAGTGCGTATTTTTAGGCATCTCATTTTGTTTGAAGGTGACACTAAAATATTCAATGATAATAGACGTGTTACAAAATATTAAAGTATCTTTAGAATGCGTTATGTATCTCTGCAGAACGCTTTAAAGGCTCTTTAGAATCCATGTATATATGAGTACACACACATGCGCGTGCACACACACATCTTTCTTTACAATAAATATTCGTTGATCGCTGCCTCTACAAGTCAGGCACTGTGTAAACCTTCACATTCAATATGGAACAAAATGGGCAAAGTACCCATCCAGAAAGCCCTTTGTCTAGTGGGGAAAAAAGACAAATAAATACAAAAAGTATAATTATAAATTGTGGTATAAAAAAGAGAAAGATGCTACACATGAGGTATGAGAAACCTGCCCTATTACAAGAAGTTGGAAATAGGTTTGCCCTTTGAATAGCTATTTAAATCCTTATATGCAATGACTGTGATTGTGCATCAGTAGAAGCAAACCAAAGTAAACCAAGTGGGGGGGAAGATCTCTAAGATTGTAATTACATTGTGTCACCATGGCTCTGAGGAAAAGGTAGGTGACATTTAAAGCTTCAGTCAAGGTGATTATGCAGTAATCTTGGAGAGGGAGTATGTAATTTCAATTTAATAAGCAGAAATATAATCAATGAAATGGGTTGGGAGGTGGACCATGTGATCAGAAAGAGCAATGAAGCATCACCAAGTATTGTCCAGGGAAGAAAAATAACTTGTTTAAGGGGACTTGAGAATTATGGTTATCTTGACAAAGCCTGGTGGCGTGGTAGTTAAGAGCTATGGCTGCTAATTAAAAGGCTGGAAGTTGAAATCCACCAGGTGTTCCTTGGAAACTCTGTGGGGCAGTTCTACTCTATCCCATAGGGTCACTATGAGTTGGAATCAATGTAACGGGTTTGGTTTTGACAAAGCCATCCCCATAGACTGTAACTAAACTTAAAACTGCCGTACCTGAGAGAAACTTTTTTAAGTTCACATAACTCTCTTTGTTTAATGCTCACAAGCAGCCTTAGGAACACTGGCTTACCCTAAGGCAGTGGTTCTCAGCGGGGGTCTGTTTTTCTCCGAGGGACGTTTGGCAGTAGCTGGAGTCAGTTTTGGTTGTCACAGCTGAGGCAGGTGGATTGGCAAGCAGTTAGAAATACTGCTAAACATCCCACAATGCTCAGGACAGTCCCTCACAGTACAGAATTATCTGGATCTTAGGAGGTCATAGCTGGTTGACAAACCTTGCTCTACTGTAAGAGGTATTCTCAACCAAAGAGAGTAAAACAGAAAGAGAGAGCATGTTTCAGGGTCCAACCCCTGTTGGCAGGAGGCCTTTAGGAGCAGAGAGTTAGTCTCTGGCTAACAACCTCAAGGAACTAAACTCAGCCAACAACTAGAATGAGCTTGGAAGCAGATTTTTCCCCAGGTCTACAGCTAAGACCTCAGCCCAACCGATACTTTGATTTCAGTCTTGTAATGCCCTGAGCAGGGAATCCAGCTACACTGTGTCACAATTTTGACCTACAGAAATGTGAGCTAATAAATGAGCATTGTTTTAAGTCACTAAATTTGTGACAATTTGTTATGCAGCCATAGAAAGCTAATACACAACTCTAAGGAACCCATACCGTAGTCTGGCAGATTCCAACATACCCAGTTAGATTGCAACTTCCCGGCAGGAGAACCCATGTGTTCACCATTATATTTCTCAGCACCCACATAGTCAGGAACACAGTAGCCTTCAATAAATATTTGTTGACTCACTGAATTTCCTTGGCTTCATTTTTCTTCTTTATTTTCAAGGAACACATCGAAATTTTGTGTACACACACATAAACTTATTTACACAATCTGTGAACTTGTTTAATGTGAACCTGACTCAAAGAGTTGGGTAAATGCTTATTGTGCCTATAAATATAGGTTTCTGGTTAGATAAGGTAGGGTCAAAGCCCTGGACAGAGTGAATTAACCATGGCAAAAGTCAGTTTGTGGCAGAAGTGACCAGCTGGGATTCAAGCCTTAACTGGGTTCATTAGATGACGTAACTATTAAGAGCTTCTGAGGGCTCCCTTATTTAAAACCTTAAGATAGCTACTTGATAACAAATAGAATCCTCTCCCCAATCCAAACTTCTGTTTCCTTCACATAAAATGCTAGTGCATGCTAATTTATTCCTGTAAATCTTCTTAGCAAATGTGAAATGTACAGTTCCACTATATGTGAATTTCAAATAACTACTAGTTCAGGCTCATTGGAAAAAGTAGGATTTGACAAGTTGACTAGAAAAGGGAAGGGATGAAGAAAGCAGAAAGTAAATATAATTTTATTTTTTATTTTATTGTGGAGAGATTTACATGAAGATGAAATGGAGTAAACTTGACTATTAGAAGTATCATCTAGCATTGGCAGAGGTTGGGAATAGAGATTGGGTAAGAATGGTAGTGTGAGCTTTGGCATGTTGTCACCACGGATAGGGTGAGGCTACGTAACACTCTGTTTTGGAGAAAGAAATAGGAAAATTGCAATTCAGTAATATTTAATAGGGTAAATATTAGTAACTGATGTTGTTTTTATCATTGTATCCTGGGAAGAAGATTCAAGAACATGTTCTAGTAAACAGAACCCAATAATTCCAACTCATTAAATCTAAAAAAGTTTTGAAGATTTGAATAGAATATTAAAGAGAACAATCATAATAATAGCATCTAATATTTACTGAGAATTTGCCATGTGCATTATTCTGTATACTTTAGACAAAATTACACATTAATTCCTCATGACTATCCTATGAAGACAGAGTCCCTGGGTGGTGAAAACGTTTAAAGCACTTGACTATTAGCTGGAAGATTGGCGGTCCAAACCTATCCAAAGGCACCTCAGAAGAGAGGCCTGGTGATCTTCTCCCAAAAGGTAATAGCCTTGAGAACCCTATGGAGCAGTTCTACTCTGCACACATGTGGTCTCCATAACTTGGAATCAACTCAACAGCAATTAACAGTAACAACAACATCCTATAAACTAGATAATATTTTTATACCCTTTTCTCAGAATAGGCAATTTAGGCACATAGAAGGTAAGTAATTTACCAAAAGCCACCAGCTGGCAAGTGTGAGGATTACAGCCAGGGTTTGAATCTTTCTTATTTGGGTTATGCAATAGGCTTTAAAGTGATATTTTGGCCTATCTATCGTGGTGCAGTGGTTAAGAGCTATGGCTGCTTACCAAAAGATTGGCAGTTCGAAGCCATTAGGCATTCCTTGGAAACCCTATGGGGCTATTCTACTCTGTTCTATAGGTCGCTATCAGTTGGAATTGAAGGCAAAGGGTTTTGTTTGGTATCAGTTAAGATGCCTTCAGCTCTTGTAGCAAAAGTTCTGACTCAAACTGGTTTAAATAACAAGGATATATATCGTTTTACATAAACAGAATTCTACAGAAACAATGAGCTTCATCAGGGTATCAGCAGCAGCTTGATGCTATTATCGTGGATTCTGGTTTTTTTTTTCATGCCTTAACTCTGACAACTTTAGTGTTTCCACTTTGCTGTCAAGCCTGTTTCCTTCACTTTTGCAAGATGACTACCACAGGTTTATATGTCATATCCAGACTCAAAAATGCCCAGAAGAAGAAAGTAAACAACCTCTTTGTCTCCTTCTTAGGAGTGAGGAAACTACTGAGAAAACCCCAGTCAGCCTCTCCTTAAGTCTCATTGGCTACTATTGAGTCTCACATCTTTTTCCTGGTGCCTGAGATACCAAACACCCATTCCCGTTGAGTTGATTCTGACTCATAGCAACCCTACAGGACAGAGTAGAACTGCCCTGTAGGGCAGCTGGTAGATTTCAACTGCTGACCTCTTGGTTAGCAGCCAAATGCTTAACCATGATAGGGAAGAATTTTGCTCCTTCAGTGAAGTATATGAAGATGAGTATGGCTGGAGAAAAATGAAGGAGGAAAAATGAAATAAAGCTGTAAAGGGGTGGGTGAATGTCACATAATGTCATACAGACTTTACTTTTCATTCTAAATTCAATGGAAGGGGTTGTGTTAGGGAATGGATTAGAGGGAGCCAGGCATAGAATTGGGTAGACCAGTTGGAAAATTCTAATCTAGGAAAAAAATGATGATGGTTGGAAATAGGAGGCAGGCATTGGAGATGGATTTTAAGTGGATGGATTATAAATGTATCTCACGCACAGAAACTAAAGGAATAGATGGTTGTTTACAGGGAAGAAGAAGAGGGAGGCTTCAGAGAAGACTTTGAGGTCTCTAGAATGAGCATCTTGGGAGATGGAGGTGTAATTTACTGAGATGGTTAACAATAGAGGAATGATCTTTGGGGGACAGCAATGTCGAAGATCAAGGGGTTCATTTTAAACGTATTATGCTTGAATATGCAAGTAGATATTTCAAGTAAGCTGTTGTTTATATAGGTCGAAAGTTCCAAAGACAAGTACAGGTTAGAAATATGTAATATGGGAGTTGTTTACATATAGATGATATCCAAAGTCACAGGAGACGATGAAAGAATGCAGGGAGTGCAAGGGAGAGTACGAATGAAGAGAAACCAGGGCAGTGGCCTGCTGAACACCAGTTAGCAAAGAAGGTGTTGATAAAAAAAAAAGTGACGAGTAGACAGAGAAATAAAGAAAACATCAAGAGTGTATCATGGGAGGTGGAGCCAAGATGGCGGAATAGACAGACGCTTCTAGTGAGCCCTCTTTACAACAAAGACCTGAAAAAACAAGTGAAAAGAGTATATTTGTGACAAGCTGGGACCCCTGAGCTTCAAAGACAAGCTTAGAAAAGGAGCTGAGGGGCAGGGGGAGGAAGAGACTGTTCAGAAGCGGAGAGGAGTCACCAGATCTGAATCATGGGGAGCCCTCAGGCACCATTCCCGGAGCGGTGGCTGCAGGCTGGTACTAGAGTTCGGCCGCAGTTTCCTCAGGGAGAAGCAACCAGCTACACAGTCTACTCACACCTCCAGAACCAGAGAAGAACGGTGCTCTCGGCAAAAGCTAAGCACTTGCGTATATTGTACCATGCCCGCCCCCCCCACCCCCAAGCAGGCTTCATTGGCTGAATTCCCTGAGCCTCAGATAGGCAATGCTGAGCACATAGAGCCATCCTCCCAGCCTTGGAGAAGGAAAAAAATTGCATTTGGGGGAAAAGATAATTTGCCAGCTCCACTAAACAGGGGAGCTCAGGACAGAAGTGGCTCCTGTCCAGGCATAAATGGACCATGGACTTTGAGCACCTTTCCCTTCTGCATGGACCTGTGTGGGCCTATTTTGGGAGATTAGGCCCTTGTTGGCAGACTCTAACCGTTTTAGCTGTGTGGTGGAGAGGTGGATGTTTGATGTTTGACATTGCGTATTAAACAAGGTCCTCACCTACCCATATCAGGGACCTAAGGACTCCACTCAGGTCACCCAGCCACCCGCAACAGGGGTCCAAAGATAACTGGTACCTTCCAGTCCTTACAACCAAAAACTTTGGGTGCTCATGGTCCTTCCACAGAGCCCACTCACCTGCACGCTCTAGGGAACAGGGACACTCTTTCCTCGGAGACACTCAGGGTTCAGTTCTTAGCCCCCTGCCTTGTTCAGAGCATGACCCCCTGCTGCAATCAGATACCGGTGCATACACCAATCACCCCTGCCCCTCTAAGACTGTAGGACAGAGGCTTTACCACACGCTTGATGATCAGCTACCTGGACACGTGAGCTGAATTCATACAAGAAAAGCGAAGGGAGTTCTAGACTGATATACCTGATAACAGCTCTAGCCAGCTGGGGACAGGACGTCAGAGCTCCAAAGGCAAAAATAATCAAGCTAGCTCACTCAAGCAACCCATTTAGGTATATCGAAACAAAACAAAGCAAGAAGCTATGACACAGTAAGCAAGCATAAACTAATACAATAACTTATAGATGGCTCAGAGACAACAGTCAATATCAAGTCACATTAAGAAACAGACTATGATCACCTCAACAAGTTCTCAAAACAAAGAATCCAGGGATCTTCTAGATGAAAGTGCAGTCCTGGAATTACCAGAGCCAGAATACAAAAAATTAATATACAGAACCCTTCCAGACATCAGGAAGGAAATGAGGCAATACGCAGAACAAACCAAGGAACACACAGATAAAAAAATTGAAGAAATTAGAAACATTATTCAGGAACATAATGAAAAATTTAATAAGCTGGAAAAATCCATAGACAGACAGCAATCAGAAATTCAGAAGATTAACAATAAAATTACAGAAATAGACAACTCAATAGAAAGTCAGAGGAGCAGAATTGAGCAAGTAGAAGCCAGAATTTCTGAACTCAAAGATAAATCATTTGGCACTAACATATTTGAAGAAAAATCAGATAAAATAATTTTTAAAAATGAAGAAAACTTAAGAATCAACTGGGACTCTATCAATAGAAATAACCTACAAGTGATTGGAGCACCAGAACAGGGAGGGATAACAGAAAATACAGAGAGAATTGTTGAAGATTTGTTGGCAGAAAACTTCCCTGATATGACAGATGAGAAAATATCTATCCAAGATGATCATCAAACTCCATGTAAGGTAGATGTTAAGAAAAAGTCACCAAGATGTATTATAATCAAGCTTGCCAAAACCAAAGATAAAAACAGAATTTTAAGGGCAACTAGGGATAAACAAAAAGTCACCTATGAAGGAGAGTCAATAAGAATAAGCTTGCACTACTTGGCGGAAACCATGCAGGCAATAAGGCAAAGGGATGACATATTTAAAAAATTGAAGGAAAAAAATTGCCAACCAAGAATCACATATCCAGCAAAACTGTCTCATAAGTATGAAGGTGAAATTAGGACATTTACAGACAAACAGATAAAGGAATTCGTAAAAACCAAACCAAAACTACAAGAAATACTAAAGGGAGTTCTTTGGTTAGAAAATCAATAATAGCAGGTATGATCCCAAGACTAGAACACTGGGCAGAGCAATCAGAAGTCAACCCAGACAGGGAAATCAAAAAAACAAAGCAAGATTAAAAAAAAAGCTCAAAACAGGGTAACAGTGATGTTATTACATAAAAGAAGACAACATTAAAACAATAAACAGGGACTAAGAAATGTAATCATACACTTTCCTTATGGAGAGGAAGATACAGCAATACAAAGAAATACAAGCTAGGTTTAAACTTAGAAAAATAGGGGTAAATAATAAGGTAACTGCAAAGGAGACAAACTATCCTACTCATCAAAATAAGACACAAGAAATAAATAGAGAATCAGCAGGAACAAAATCAACAACAACGAATATGAGGAAAGGACAATATATAAACTACTCAGCACATAAAATTAAGTGGGATAAAGAAACTGTCAACAGCACACAAAAAAAGACATCAAAATGATAACATTAAATTCATACCTACCCATAATTATGCTGAATGTAAATGGGCTAAATTCACCAATAAAGAGACAGAGAGTGGCAGAATGGATTAAAAAACAAGATCCGTCTATATGCTGCCTACAAAAGACACACCTTACACTTAGAGACACAAACAAACTAAAACTCAAAGGATGCAAAAAAGCATAACAAGCAAACAGCAATCAAAAAAGAGCAGGAGTAGCAATATTAATTTCTGACAAAATAGATTTTAAAGTTAAATCCATCAGAAAGGATAAGGAAGGACACTATATAATGATTAAAGGGACAATACACCAAGAAGATATAACCATATGAAATATTTATGGACCCAATGACGGGCTGCAAGATACATAAAACAAATCTATCAGCATTGAAAAGTGCGACAGACAGCTCTACAATAATAGTAGGAGACTTCAACACACCACTTTTGGTGAAGGACAGGACATCCAGAAAGAAGCTTGATAAAGGCACAGAAGGTCTAAATGGCACAATCAACCAATTTGACCTCATAGACATATAAAGAACACTCCACCAAACAGCAACCAAGAATACTTTCTTTTCTAGTGCACATGGAACATTCTCTAGAATAGACCACATATTAGGTCATAAAGCAAGCCTTAGCAGAATCCAAAATACTGAAATATTACAAAGCATCTTCTCTGAGCATAAGGCCGTAAAAGAGGAAATCAATAACAGAAAAAGCAGGGGAAAGAAATCAAACACTTGGAACCTGAACAATACCCTGCTCAAAAAAGACTGGATTATAGAAGACATTGAGGATGGAATAAAGAAATTCAGAGAATCCAATGGAAATGAAAACACTTCCTATCAAAAGCTTTGGGACACAGGGAAAGCAGTGCTGAGAGGCCAATTTATATCAATAAATACACACATACAAAAAGAAGAAATGGCCAAAGTCAAAGAATTATCCCTACAACTTGAACAAATAGAAAGAGAGGAACAAAAGAAACCCTTAGGCACCAGAAGAAAACAAATAATAAATATTAGAGCAGAACTAAATGAAATAGAAAACAGAATAACAATTGAAAGAATTAACTAGACCAAAAGCTGGTTGTTCGAAAAAATCAACAAAACTGATAAACCATTGGCCAAACTGACAAAAGAAAAACAGGAGAGAAAGCAAATAACCAGAATAAGAAATAAGATGGGCAATATTACAACAGACCCAACTGAAATTAAAAGAATCATATCAGATTACTATGAAAAATTATACTCTAACAAATTTGAAAACCTAGAAGAAATGGATGAATTCCTAGAAACACACTACCTACCTAAGCTAACACAAACACAGGTAGAACAACTAAATAGACCCGTAACAAAAGAAGAGATTGAAAAGGTAATCAAAAAATTCCCAACAAAAAAAGCCCTGGCCCGGACGGCTTCACTGCAGAGTTCTACCAAGCTTTCAGAGAAGAGTTAACACCACTACTACTAAAGGTATTTCAGAGCATAGAAAAGGAAGGAATACCCCCAAACTCATTCTATGAAGCCACCATATCCCTGATACCAAAACCAGGTAAAGACACCACAAAAAAAGAAAATTACAGACCTATATCCCTCATGAACTTAGATGCAAAAATCCTCAACAAAATTCTAGCCAATAGTATTCAACAACATGTCAAAAAAATAATCCACCATGACCAAGTGGGATTCATACCAGCTATGCAGGGATGGTTTTTATGCAGGGGTGGTTCAACATTAGAAAAACAATTAACATAATCCATCACAAAAATAAAAGACAAGAATCACATGATTTTATCAATTGATGCAGAAAAGGCATTTGACAAAGTTCAACATCAATTCATGATAAAAACTCTCCGCAAAATAGGAATAGAAGGGAAATTCCTCAACATAATAAAGGGCATTTTTACAAAGCCAACAGCCAGTATCATCCTAAATGGACAGCCTGAAAGCATTTCCCTTGAGAAAGGGAGCCAGACAAGGATGCCCTTTATCATGTGCTTTTATTCAAAACTGTGCTGGAGGTCCTAGCCAGAGCAATTAGGCTAGATAAAGAAATAATGGGCATCCAGACTGGCAAAGAAGAAGTAAAAGCATCTCTATTTGCAGATGACATGATCTTATACACAGAAAACTCTAAAGAAACCTCAAGAAAACTACTGAAACTAATAGGAGAGTTCAGCAGAGTATCAGGAAACAAGATAAACATACAAAAATCAGTTTGATTCCTCTATGCTAACATAAAGAATGTTGAAGAGGAAATCACCAAATCAATACCATTTACAGTAGCCCCCAGGAGGATAAAATACTTAGGAATAAATCTTACCAAAGATGTAAAAGACTTATAAAAAGAAAACTACAGTACACTTCTGCAAGAAACCAAAAGAGACCTACATAAGTGGAAAAACATACCTTGCTCATGGATAGAAAGACTTAACATTATAAAAATGGCTATTCTACCAATAGCAGTCTATACATTTAATGCAATTCTGATCCAAATCCCAATGACATTCTTTAATGAGACGGAGAAACAAATTACCAACTGATATGGAAGGGAAAAAGGCCCTGGATAAGTAAAGCATTACTGAAAAAGAAGAACAAAGTGGTAGGCCCTACTCTACCTGATTTTAGAACCTATTATACTGCCACAGTAGTCAAAATAGCCTGGTACTGGTACAACAACAGATACATAGACCCATGGAACAGAATTGAGAATCCAGCCATAAATCCATCCACATATGAGCACTTGATATTTGACAAAGGCTCCAAACCAGTTAAATGGGGAAAAGACAGTCTTTTTAACAAATGATGCTGGCATAACTGGATATCCATCTGCAAAAAAATGAAACAAGACCCATACCTCACTCCATGCACAAAAACGAGCTCAAAATGGATCAAAGACATAAATATAAAATCTAAAACGATAAAGATTATGGAAGAAAAAATGGTATAAACAGTATACAAAACATTATTAAGAATGCAGAAGAAAAACTAGTTAACTGAGAAAAAAAAAACTGAGAGCTCCTAAAAATCAAAGACTTCACCAAAAAAAAAAAAAAAACTCCTAAAAATCAAACAAAGACTTCACCAAAAGAGTAAAAAGACTACTGACAGACTAGAAAAAATTTTTGCTATGACATTTACGATCAGCGCCTGACCTCTAAAATCTATGTATTATTGCAAAAACTCACCTACGAAAAGACAACCCAATTAAAAAATGGGCAAAAGATATGAACAGACACTTCACTAAAGAAGACATTCAGGCAGCTAACAGATACATGAGGAAATGCTCACGATCATTAAAAAAAAAAAAAGATCATTAGGCATTGAGAAATGCAAATCAAAACTACAATGAGATTTCATCTCACTCCAACAAGGCTGGCATTAATCCAAAAAACACAGAATAATAAATTTTGGAGAGGCTGTGGAGAGATTGGAACACTTGTGCACTGCTGGTGGGAATGTAAAATGGTACAACCACTTTGGAAATCGATTTGGCACTTCTTTAAAAAGCTAGAAATAAAACTACCATACGATCCAGCAATCCCACTCCTTGGAATATATCCTAGAGAAATAAGAGCCTTTACACAAACAGATACATGCATGCCCATGTTTATTGCAGCGCTGTCTACAATAGCAAAAGGATGGAAGCAACCAAGGTGCCTATCAACAGATGAATGGATAGATAAATTATGGTATATTCATACAATGGAATACTATGCATCTATAAAGAACAGTGAGGAATCTGTGAAAGATTTCATAACATGGAGGAACCTAGAAACTTTATGTTGAGTGAAATTAGTCAGTTGCAAAAGGACAAATATTGTATAAGACCACTATTATAAGAACTTGAGAAATAGTTTAAGCTGAGAAGAAAACATTTCTTTTGTGGTTACAATAGGAGGGAGGGAGGAGGGTGGGAGAGGGGTATTCACTAATTAGATAGTAGATAAGAACTACTTTAGGTGAAGGGAAAGACAACACACAATACAGGCGAGGTCAGCACAATTGGACTAAACCAAAAGCAAAGAAGTTTCCTGAATAAACTGAATGCTTCAAAGGCCAGCATAGCAGGGGCAGGGGTTTGGGGACCATGTTTTCACAGGACATCTAAGTCAATTGGCAGAATAAAATCTATTAAGAAAACATTCTGCATCCCACTTTCAAGAGTGGCATCTGAGGTCTTAAACACTAGCAAGCAGCCATCTAAGATGCATCAATGAGTCTCAACCCACCTGGATCAAAGGAGAATGAAGAACACCAAGGAAACAAGGTAATTACAAACCCAAGAGAGAGAAAGGGCCACATGAATCAGAGACTACCTCATCCTGAGACCAGAAGAACTAGATGGTGCCCAGCTACAACTGATGACTGTCCTGACAGGGAACACAAGAGAGAGCCCCTGAGGGAGCAGGAGAGCAGTGGGATGCAGACCCCAAATTCTCATAAAAAGACCAGACTTAATGTTCTGACTGAGACTAGAAGGACCCTGATGGTCATGGCCCCCAGACCTTCTGTTGTCCCAGGACAGGAACCATTCCCGATGCCAACTCTTCAGATATGGATTGGACTGGACAATGGGTTGGAGAGGGATGCTGGTGAGGAGTGAGCTTCTTGGATTAGGTGGACACTTGAGACTATGTTGGCATCTCCTGCCTGGAGGCGAGATGAGAGGGTGGAGGGGGTTAGAAGCTAGCGAAGGGACACGAAAAGAGAGAGTGGAGGGAGAGAGCAGGCTGTCTCATTAGGGGGAGAGTAATTCGGAGCGTGTAGCAAGGTGTATGTAAGTTTTTGTGTGAGAGACTGTCTTGATTTGTAAACTTTCACTTAAAGCACAATAAAAGTTATTAAAAAAAAAGAGCATATCATGTTGCAGAAGGCAAAAAAAGGGTGTTTCATGGAGGAATAGGTCGACAACATAAAAAGAAACAGAGAGTGGGCAAGAGAGGAAGGGAGGAAGTAAGAAGAGAAAGAAAGGGGAGAGAGAGAGAAAACAATATTGACTTGTAGGTAATACAGAATCCATGGATATTATACATTTGAGGCCAATTAAAATTAGCTTACATTAGGGAGATGTGCACATCTAGAAGCACAAAGATGTCTAAGACAATGCCTTAGGACTGTCTTTTTTTCTTCCCAGCTTGGCATTACCTGAAGCTGTAAAATATTAAGAATCTGATAATTAAACATGTTTTGAAAGCTCTTTTGTGTTGATCTGTCTGCTTGCTTTTTATCTGAACTCTGTGCCCAATTCTTCTGTGTTGGAACATGCACTAGTGAAAATGTCCATTATTACCACAAATAATGAATTGGATGACTCATGAAGCCTGTGTCTTCAAAGTCAAACTTCCAGACGAAAAATTAAAATTTCCATCATCTGAATGTCTAGCATTGTGTGGACAATGCTCAACCCCAAGGAATGAGCAGCTAATGATGGGATTTTAGGTACCAGACATGAAGTAGGGGAGGATATTTTAAATAAGGTATGAGATCATCTCACATAGATAAAATTAAACTGGTATAATTTATTTTTTTTCCCAAAAGTATATTTCAACCTTGTTGCCGTCAAGTCAATTCTGGTTCATAGCAACCGTATAGGACAGAGTAGAACTGTTCCATAGGGTTTCTAAGGAGAGGCTGGTGGATTCAAACTGCCGACCTTTTGGTTAGCAGCTGTAGCTCTTAATACTTGTGCCACCAGGGCTCCAAAAGTGGATTAGGCTCTTAGAATTTCAAAGGATATGTCAATGATGTAAAAGAAGATGAAATGGATAATTTCATATAGAAAAATTTTGATAACCTTAATTTATCACCCTGAATGCTGTTGGTCCTCCTCATCTACACTTCCCCACAGGGACTGGTCAAATTTCAGGCATTTTACTTACTCCCCACCCAGGAAGAGGAATGGCTGCACAGATTGGTCCACGATGCCAAAGGGGAAGAGCTTTTTCTGTACCTAAGGTTGGAGTGCTGTAGATGTGGCTTCCCTTTGGGAACTAGGAATAAAGAGCATCTTAGATGTTTAAATCATGGGCTATGGTGTCAGGGCAAACCCGAGTTCATATCACAGCTCTACTAGCTACTAGCTGAGCTGACTTGGATGATTATTTCACTCCAAGCCTCATTTACATTCCTACTTTTTTGATGGTAAAAGTGAGGATACAAAAGATTAACAGATTTTCCAAGAAAATACATACAATAAATGATGAAGCTGGCGCTTAAACTCACACAGAAGGAATTGCATGGCGATTTTATGACCTTGTATCAGAAATCACTTATGGCCACTTCCACCACAAGCTATTGGTCGAGGCCATCATAAAGTTCTAAGTTCAAGAAAGAGGTTTCTAAATATCAGAACATAAATATAACGTATTGAATGGAATCTTTTGTATTGACCATCTTTGGAAAATGTCATACACTTGTTATTCACTCTGCCTAAATATGTTTTTCTTTTGTTTTTGTATTGCAGGCTCTTCAACATCACTTCAGTCTGCTGAAATGTTACCACCTCTGACAACTGTATCTAAAATAGTAATCTTTTATCTCCCAGCTTTCTTTATCCCTGCTTAATTAATGTATCATGTATCCTACCTGGTTTATCTGTCTATCTGTCTGTCTAGGATCTATCTATCTATCTATCTATCTATCTATCTATCTATCTATCTATCTATCTATCTATCTATCTATCTATCTATCTATCTACCATCTATCTAATCTCTCTCTCTACCTACCTCTATCTATCTATCTATCTATCTATCTATCTATCTATCTATCTATCTATCTATCTATCTATCTATCACCTATCTATCTACCTACCTATTTACCTATCATCTATCTATCTATTGCTCTGGCTATCATCTTCTATCTATCTCTACTTATCTACCTGTCTTATTGTTTTTCTACTCCAGTAGAAGTAAACTCTACTATAGCTGGGACTTTGTCTTGTTCACCACCATGTTCCTGGACAAAGAACGATACTTGGCACAGAGCAGATGCTCAATAAATATTTGTTGCATAAATAAATGCATCAATAAATCACCTGACATCAATGAGGTTATCAGAGGATTTTGTTCTGGAGCTAGAGGCATTTAGACAGCAATAATACCACTGGGTAGTCAGAAGAGGAAAGTGCTAAAAGGGAAGGCTGCAAGGGCTGGTGGAGCCAGGTGTGAAAACCAAACCCCTCTGACTTCACAGTTTTTCTTGGGCCAGGTCTGATTCTCAAGATTGCCAAATCAATGTGTTCTGAGGAGGTTTACCAGCCTTTTCAAAATATGCAGAATTTAAAAAACAAGTCATGATACATCATTCAATTGCTTAAACTTGTTAACTCAGTGTTCATGTAACTAAGCTTTCATTTAATCTATAAATTTTATTGCACCAATTACACATTCTCAGAAATGCTTTTCCCATCCTTTGATTTGTTCTCCTTCATGACTCTAGATGGTGAAACCAGAGTTTGAGAATGTCACCTCACATTTTGCTTGACAAGGCATCAAGAGTTGTAGTTATTTATATAACGATCTTCAAACTGCCCTTGATAAGTTGCTAATATTTGTATTACCACATTATAGCTAAGCAGTACTTGAAAAGACCTGTTATTCTCTCAAATAACAAAATTATCTTTCATCTTTAATAACTAGGTGCAGATTTCCGTCTAAGTCATTGCCATAAATTTAAATCTAACCGATAACTCCTAAATTATCTACTTCCAACTCAGACTTCTCAAAGGCAAGATTTATATATCTAATTAGTTACTGGACACTTTCACTTTGATGACTGACCAGCACCTCCAATTCAACATATCCAAAATTTATTTTATCACTGACCCTGAAAATCTTCTTCTCACTCTATATTCTCTCTCTTAGTGAATAGATAAGCCATGAGAGGCAGATTTTCCATGAAGCTTATCAAACTAAAACCTCTGGACCCTTCACTTGCATGGGCCCTTTCCAATGTTCTCATCTTATATTTTTCTATTATTTTTCATTATCAGGATGCATGCTTATTTGCTAAAGCCAATAAAAGGTGAGCATTCTATTTTAAATATATGATATGGTTTTAGTATCATGAACTAGTTGCCCTTAACAGAAAACTGGCACTGCTGAATGACATTTGCCTAAAAGAGAGGCAATAGTTCACTACTCTAAAATAAAAGCCATCACTTTTACTAACGTTTTACAATTTTTAACTATTTTACTACTAATAATTCCATTGAGCAAGTCACTTCATTCAGTTACTCAGTGACATTATTCAAATCTAAATGTTCCTTGGCTGTTTTGGTATTCTATCTTAATGTCCTAAGAGAGTGATTAGAGATACCATCTTTAATTTTTTTTTTTCAGACTAAAGTTCTGGTCATGTTATATGATATAGAACTTTGTTTTGGAACAAATGCATATGTATCTTTTCGGGGATGTCTTGGTTCTACCTGAATTTATTCCTTCTGCTCATTTCTGGATAGATGGAGTTTTCTTATATCCAAACACTGTCCTAGATAATTAAGCTTTTCAATTTTCTCAAAAGACTATCAACCTCACCCACAATTTGGCTCAAGGCTTTAATATGAACTAGATAAACCAAATGGCTGCTCTTCAGATACTTGCCAGAAAGTATAATTCTAAATTTACTACTTTTCAATATTTGGCAAAGCCTTGGCTGGGAGAAACAATATTCATGGAGAAATCCGTCAAGTTTATGCAGCCCATCCAAAACCGAAACCCGTTGCCATAGATTCTGACTCATAGTAACCCTATAGGACAGAGTAGCACTATCCCATGGGATTTTCAGGGCTGTGATCTTTAGGGAAGCAGACTACCACATCTTTCTTCTGTGGAGCCACTGGGGGGTTGAAATCACCAAGCTTGTGGTTAGCCGCTGAGCACTAACCACTGCACCACCAGGACTCCTTCTATTCTCTTAAGTTTCCTAAAAACAATACTTAGATTGGAGCCCCTGGGTAATATAAATGGTTAAGCACTGACTATAAGTTAAAAGGATGGGGTTTGAACTGGTGCCTCTGAAGACAGGCCTGGTGGTCTGCTTCCCAAATGTTACCACCTTGAAAACCCTGTGGAATGGTTCTGCTCTCACATACAGGGTTGTCATAAGTTGGAATTGACTCAACAGCAACTAATAACAACAAGAACATACTTAGATTATGCCAGACTATCAGAGAACTGAGTATGTAGCATATAACTCATTTTTATTAAGTTGTTTTTGGAATGATATTTTTGTCCTAAATACAGAGATATTATTAGAAACACCTCTATAAAAGTTTTTATTTGGTTCACTCAAAGGCTGCTCATGATGACACTGCTCATTATGTTAGACTAGGAGTTGTCTAGATTTCCTCCCTTCCTTCTCAAGGAAATATGTTTTTATAGGGTTCAGAATAATAAGAGCGTTTGTTTTTAATATTTTCTGAGAATGATCATGGCTGAATCATCGATCTCTCTTAGATGAAATGGTTGGGGTGTTCTGTAGATCTATTCTATGCTGGTCTAGTTTGGCACAGCCTTTATCTCACTCTTGGAGGGAGAATACTCTGGGCCATAACTGCTTACCTGTTCTGATTCATTCCTTAAATCATTTATTCAGGAAATATTTATTTAGCCCTTCCTGTATGTTTGTGGTGGCATAGTGGTTAATTGCTATGGCTGTTAACGAAAAGGTCGGCAGCTTGAATCCACCAGGATCTCTTTGGAAACTCTATGGGCCAGTTCTACTCTGTCCTACAGGGTCGCTATGAGTTGGCATCAGCTTGACAGCAGTGGGTTTGGTTTTTGGTTTTCTATATGCTTGGCATTCTTCAAGTCATTGAGGACATGTCAGTGTAAAACAAGTCTCTACCTTCATAAATCTCTAGTCCTAATAAAGTGTAAGATTGCTCTTGGCTTCCTTTATATGAGACTCTTCGGGAAGCTGTGATGGCTAAGTCTGTGTGTCGACTTGGCTGGGCCATGATCCTTAGTGGTTGGGCAGTTAGGATGTAGTATGGCAGCTATGTGATGATGTAATCACCTCCATAACAAGATCTGATTTAATATAATCACCTTCATGATGAGATCTCCTATGAGCAGCCAATCAGCTGAAAGAAAGGGAGTTTCCTTGTGAGTGTGGCTTGCCTTCAGTACATGTGGTCTTTCCGGCAAAGCTCACTGACTTTGCTCCATCTGGATCCTGAAGCTGGCTCCTGTTCATCTGACCTCTGTCTCTCGGAACCTGAGACAGCAGCTTATCTGCTGATCTTGGGATTCATCAGCCTCTGAAGACTGTGAGCCAGAGGCTGGCTACCTGACCTGCCTATCCTGGGTTCACCAGCTCCTGAAGCTCTGTACGTCAGGAGAAGCCTTCAGACTGACCCACGGACTTGGGACTTTCTAGCCTCTATACAACCACGTGTGAGCCATTTCCTAGATATAAATCTCATTCTCTCTCTTTATATATATATATATGCAGGCTTCACTGGTTTTGCTTCTCTAGAGAACCCAGCCTAAGACAGAGGCATACTTTCAAATTTTAGTACCAGGACTGGTTATCCCCAGATCAACTTGTTTACTGTATGCATATAATAAATTATTGGCTCCTAGTAGTTTTTTTTTTTTTTAGTAGGAGGCTTTAGCTGGTAATTATGAGTGCATGGGATCCTTTTTGTCTTCTATCTCATTTCAGGTTCCATTTTGTGTCCCTGCCCTTATTTTCCCTTTGCCTTATTTTAATAGTACTTATAATTTCTTATGGCACTATACCGTACATGTCTTTGTCAGAGTCTAAAATCTTTTTTAAGAGCAAATTTGAGTACAAAACATAAAAGCATGCAAATAAGTAAAAATGCTCACTTCCTCGCCCCTTAGTTTTCTCTCTCTAATCCATCTACCAGAAGC
Source organism: Loxodonta africana (assembly GCF_030014295.1). Lineage (NCBI taxonomy): Eukaryota > Metazoa > Chordata > Mammalia > Proboscidea > Elephantidae > Loxodonta > Loxodonta africana. The sequence continues at coordinate 65,868,922 of NC_087355.1, forward strand.
AACTTTCTAAAATGCCACTTCCATCATACTATAAACTTTCTAATGCAGTTTGGTGGATCCCCAAATAGGCACTTCATGATCTTCCCTTGCTGAGCTGCTTCATTTTGGCTATATATTTCCCACAACATAAGTTCCTACTTTGTCGAATGATTTGTAGATTCCCATGAGTGTGTTGTTCTCTCTCACCTCTGAAGATTCCTTGGTTAAAAGGGCCCATCCCCTCCACACCCTCTCACCTGGCTTGCTCCTATTCGCCCAGTGTCTTCTTCACTGGGAAGCCTTACCTGCTGCCCCAGGCTGAGTCAGGTGCCCCTCCTTTGGTTGTCATAGCACTCTTTGCTTATGTCTGCCCTGCACTTATCTCATTGTATTATAAGTGTTAATTTGCCTGTTCTTGTCTGTCCCTGATGGCATAGTAGTTAAGAATTATGGCTGCTAACCAAAAGGTCGGCAGTTTGAATCTACCAGCTGCTCCTTTGAAACTCTATGGGGCAGTTCTAATCTGTCCTACAGGGTGCTATGAATTGGAATCAACTACACAGCAACCAGCTTTTTTTTTTTTGGTCTGTCCCTAAACTGTGACCTTCTTTCATCTGTATGCCCGCAGATCCAAGTACAGTGCCCCACAGAAAGTGTTCAGTAACAGTTGGCTGAATGACTCAGGGAAGGAGGGATGGATTTGCAAAGATGCCTAGAAACTGGCTTACTTCCATAAGTGATCCTTATTTCTCTGCAAGTCGAAAATGCCCTCAGATTTGCTCAGAACTTTTCAGGCCAAAACTGTGGATAACATGAATCTTTTTTATAGTTCTACCTCTTGGAAGTTGGTTCAAAAAGACAAGAGGACCCTCGAGAGAAGTCTGTCGCTTTCTTGTAAATTTTGCATTTTCTTTTCTTAGATTATGGTCATGTTGACTAGCACTAAGCCTAGCACACAGCTAATGCTCAATAAAAGTTGGTTAAATAAAACCAAACACACTAAATTCATTGCCATTGAGTCAATTCTAACTCATGGTGACCCCACGTGTTACAGAGTAGAACTGAGTTTCGTAGGGTTTTCTTGCCTATAATCTTTACAGGAGCAGACTGATAGGTCTTTCTTCCATATTACTGCTGAGTGGGTTTGAACCGACAACCTTTTGGTTAGTAGCCAAGTGCAAGCCATTTGTACCACCCAGGGACCTTATTGGTTAAATAATTAATGGTTGAATGAATGACTGACTGAACAAAGGGGTGTAGAATTTTTGCCTACATGGTATTGTTGTTGTTATTGTTAGCTGCCATTGAGTCTATTTCAACTCATAGCGACCCTTTGTGTGCAGAGCAGAACGGCTCCATAGGGCTTCCAAGGCTGTCGCCTTTCGGAAGCAAATCAGCGGGCCTGTCTTCCAAGGCACCTCTGGGTGGGTTTGATAGCTGGTCTTACAGTAAGCAGAACTGATTGTTGTCTGGTGCTTGATGCTCTCTTCTCTACCCCAACGCCATCAGTAATGACTGACGTTTTTGGGTTAAGGATTAAGAGTAAGACTGCAGCAATGGTATAATACTGAGTGGCCTTATGTAAAAAAATGATTTGTTTACTTTCTTTGTGAGTACAGTGCAGGTCCCATTCATTGCAGTACCAAGAGAGGTGGGGGTGGGGTTGAAACATGGGGAGGAGGAGTCTGAAATAGGACAAACATCCGGACAGTGGAAGCCAACCACTAAACCAAGCTTCCTCACCTTTGCCTAGAACCAAAAAAAAAAAAAAAAAACCCAAAACCAAACCCGTTGCCATCCAGTCGATTCTGACTCATAGAGACCCTTTTGGATAGCAGGCAAGCTCTTAACCACTGAGCCACCTTGTCACAGTGGATAAGTGTTTGGCTGATAACCAAAAGGTTAGCAGTTAGAATCTACCAGCTACTCCTTGGAAACCCTATAGAGTAGTTCTATTCTGTCCTATAGGGTCGCTGTGAGCCAGAATTGACTCGATGGTAACGAGTTTTTTTTTTTTTTTTTTTGCCTAGAACAGGTCCTGCTAAATCAAAACCTCATTATTTCCTTCTCAGCACCTCTCTGTTTTTTCTTCCAAATATTTTCTCAGGACCTATCGTCTGCCAGGTATTGTAGTGATACAAGAGACGGAATAGAGAGCAAAATAACTATTTTTTTCATAGAGTTACAGTCTAGTGACAAAGGCTGATAATAGAGTAAGTAATAACACACGTTGTGGTGAATGCTATTAAGGGATGTTTTTAGGAGTATGGGAGAATATTAAAAATATCTAATTTGGCTTCCAAAACTCCTGTGGTTCTGAGGTTGGCTCTCCAAGTTTTCGTTAGTGATTTGAATAAGGGCACCCTCGAAAAAGTTTTTGTGTCTTTATAGAAGGTTGAAAATACATAAACAGTTCTAATGACTGAAATGTGCTGGCTCCCCTACAGTTTTCTCAAGTTCTGTCTAGACTCAACCATTGTTCATTGATTGAGAGTGTCAAAAATTCTCATGTAAGTCAAGTGCCTGACTTGAACACATCAAAACATTTGCTGTCAGGAAATTCCCCAAATACTACATTTCACTTTTTAGAGGTAAGAATAAGGGCAGGTTTATGTGCAAATATGAAATCATTTTTTAAATTATCTATTCTGTTAAGTTCCCTGAAAGCAGCACGACCAAGACCTGAATAGTGCTCTGAGCATTTACCAAACCAACCCAGAATATGAAAACTGCATGGTCACTTCTGAGAATTGAAAATCCCAACATGATTTAAAGGATTCTTGGAAGCTCAAAGCTTGATAAAACTGGTATTGGTTTAAAGGTTTTCATGAATCAGCTCTGGGTGTGTAAAACAGGTTTATCAAGATTCTAAAACTTGATTTTTTGGTCTTTGTTGAAAGCAAACTCAGCCTGAGACAAAGTGATATGCTATCTCAATAGAGGAAGCGTAATTTTTGCTTTGGTTACCATTTTTTTATCTTATCAACAGCTATTACATGTCTTCCTATAAACTATGAAGTTAAAAGTAGTATAAACTAAATGAGGCACATGGACATTTGATCTTCTTCTTAGGACAATATGTCATTGCCAAAGAAATCGACCAACTTGGAAAATTAAGGCCATTGCTGACATTCAAAAATAAATAAGAGCTAAACAAATACATATAAAATTACTTATGTAGCATTGCTTTACAAGAAATTTTAAAAAATGAACTAAAATTTTACTATTCAACAGATGGTGTTCTGGAGTGGAGATATAATCCTGGTGTGTGGGCTCAGCACAAGCCTCCATGAAAAGGAGAATTCATTCCTTACCTACTGCCTGTGAACTATTTTATATGAGGATTTACTAATTAAGGGTACTTGAGTTTGACTGCTCTTCAGGATTTAAAAATAAGTGAGGGGAGAGGACATTTCGAGCAGAAGAGTAGTGTTAAAAAATGTTCAATATGTTTGAGAGATTGAGGGTCATCAGTTAATCTGGAGCAGAGGTTCTTTTTTTAGAGTTGTGGCAAAAATGCCAGAAGGAAATTTAAGTTGATTCCAAAGTATAGAGATAAATATTTCTTCCCAAATAATAAAAGACGGTGGTTTACTTAGAAGCCAGCCACGGGGTAAAGTATCGATCTAGCAACCTCAAATCCTTTTTGGAAACGTGTGAGTTATCAACAACTAATATACACTTATTTATACAAGAAAACATATTGAATAGTCCTGATTCTTCAAAAAGCATTTTAATCTTATAAAAAATTAATGTTGTTGACATTTATCAAAATAATGCTATTTCCTGGACTCTGTACTGTATGCTTTACATTATTGCAATTAATCATCTCAGCAATTCTATGAAGGCACATTTTCTCCCTTAATTCTTAAAACAAGCCTGTGAGATACGAGCTGTCATCACCCTCATTTAACAGATGAAGACACTGAGCATCAGAGAGGTTCTGCAACTGCTCAAAATCATGGATGAAGGGCTTGGGACTGGGTCGAGCTTGACTCCAAAGCCCATGCTGGAACCACCACGCTTGTCTCAAATATGTTGCTGTTGTTGTTAGGTGCCGTTGAGTCGGTTCTGACTCACAGCGAACTTATAGGACAGAGTAGAACTGCCCTATAGGGTTTCCAAAGAGCGGCTGGTGGATTTGAACTGCTGACATTTTGGTTAACAGCTGAGCTCTTAACCACTATGACACCAGGGCTCCAGTCTCAAATATAGATAAATCCAATGAACTGTATAGGATATACATTGTCCAAAATCTAGACCAATGTGAGACACTATGCGGATACTTCAAAATTATCTGTCTGCTTGTATCAGCTATCTCAAGGTAACATATTTTCACTGAATAAAATAAAATTTCAGAGATCAAAATAAGTAACGATACCCAAAGACACCAAATGGAAGTGCTGGTGTTTCAGTGTCAGTGGGTTGGTATTCTACAATTTGAGAGGTCTCAAAATTGTCATAGGAAATGTTAAATGATCCCCTTACTCCTTCCCAAACTCCCCTTAGGCTTCAGTATCACCTGACATTACAAAACCAACACTTCCATTTGTCAGTGGGTTGGTATTTAATAATTTGAAAGGTCACAAAATTGTTATAGGAAATGTAAAACGATTTCCTTACTCCTTTCTAAACTCCCCTTACCAAACCAAACCAAATCAAACCAAACCTATTGCCTATTGCTGTCCAGTCAATTCCAACTCATAGGGACCCTATAGGACAGAGTAGAACTGCCCCATAGGGTTTTCAAGGAGCAACTGGTGAGTTTGAACTGCTGACCTTTCAGTCAGCAGCCTAATGCTTAACCACTGTACCACCGGGGCTCCGAACTCCGCTTAGGCTTTGGCATCTATTGGTACTAGTTCAGCGGTTAACAGTACAAGCCTGGGAGTCAGATGGAAATGGTTTCCACAGCTTTGCTACTGTCTCTGGGTCACCACAGAAGAACTCTTTTCAGTTCTCTGAGTCTCAATTCTTCTTTTGTGGTATGAGGGTAATAAACTCTCCTTCAGAGTGTTGGTGTGGAATGAAATGTAAAGGTGTATAGAAAGTACCTTGTGCCATACCTGGCACAGAATTAATGTTCAATAAATGGTAGTGATTATTAGTCATTCTAGGCAAACCAGCATTCTTCCTAAGGGTAAAGAACTGTGAAAAGAGAACAATGAAATCAGAGTGGATTTCCTGTTCTCTGCCTTTTAAGTTTTTCATCAAAGGCAACACAATGCAGCAGAGTCTCTGAGAACAAGCCCGAGATTGAAGCCTCCTCTGATTAATGCAGAGCTTTTTTTTTGAGCACAAGCAAATAATCTGAAGGCTAAATTCATGCATGGCTTCACTTGAACCGAAGTGGTCAAAGATCTGCGCAGGCTCTGTGGAGCTGAAGAATTCAGGGATGTGGTTAACCTCAGGATATAACCTAAAACAAATTTAGAGACAAAGCGTCACAAGAAATAGGTTAAGTTTTGGCATTGTGAAGGCACCAGTGGCATATAAGCTTGTCTGACAATTGAGTTTACTTATTTAGGGATTATACTTGCATCCATTTAACAATTTCCCTTTCCACCGCTTGGAAAGCATCAGCTTAGCAACAGAATAATAAATTACCTTTTCCCCTTCCTAGACGTATAAATACAGGGGACCAGGAGTAAGGGCAGCGAGGGGAGTCGTTCTGCTGTGTACAGACCAGCAACACTATCGTATATTCCTGTGTCGCCTTAGAGATTGTCAGGCACATTCATGTACACTATCTCACTTTATTCTCGCATAGCAAAGAAGGAAACTGAGGCCCAGAGAGGTTAAATACCAGATCAAGGGCGCACACAATACTAAGTGGCAAACCCCCAGGTAGAAGTCTGATCTTGAACTCAGAATCAGCTTATTTTGCACCATACCACTGTGCCTGAGTAGAGGTACTCGTTAACTTTTATGCTGTGCTTTACAGTTTATAAGCCCTTCTACATACATAATCCTACTTGATTTTCACAGTATTTTGGAACCAGAAAAAGTCTTGTCCCCATTTTAAGGACCAGGAAATAACCTCAGATGATAAGGGGTAGATCTGGGAGTTGAACTTTGTGGCTTTAAAATGTCTTTCACTCATTGATTCATTCATTAATTTGACACATACATACTGAGTATCTCTTACATACCAGGGACTTCTCTAGACAATGAGAGCACAGTGGAGAATATGACAAATTCCTTGCCCTTATGGAGTTCAAATTCTAGCGGAAGAGATGAACAATAAACAAATGAACCAATGCGCATAAAATTCAATGTCAGATAAAGATATGAGGTATGAAGAAAAATAAAGAAGAGAAAGTGATGGGGATAAGAAGGAGGGTATTTTAGATAAAGTGGGCAGTCTTTCAAAGGTAAGATGTTTGAACAGAGACCTGAATGAAGTGTATATCCAGCCAGGAGAATGAGTTAAGGCTTTCCAGGAATGGGACTGTCAAGGCCAAAGGCTCTCCAGCTTGGTATGTTTGAGAAACCACAAGAGAACCAGGCAGGAGAAGGCTGAGCGAGCTGTATTGAGGGGAAGGAGATGAGTCTGGAGTGATAGACAAAGCACTGGATGAAGAAGAGCCTTGTCATTACTCTTTCCTTTATACCCTGGGTGTGTCATGACTTTTTTCTAAAGATCTCCCTGCGTTGGAAAAAATAACTCAAGCATGATGGTCATAGGCCCTAGCAAGTTTCCTTTCACTACCAACTCATTTTTATTCTTATCCTTGATACAATTCTTTCAAGTCACTTCCTTTCTTACCAGCTCCTTTCACATCACCCAGAGCCAGTACAGCAGTAGTTACAGTAACATGAGTACTTTCATGTCGTGTGTAGCAATCTCATGAGCAACAGGGCACGCCTGTTGTGTTTTGTCTCTGTGGCTACTAGTCACGAGCAAACAGCTTTGAAGAGCAGAATGCTATATGGGGGAACTGAATTGGGTAACCCTGAGACTTATCTAATCTAAGGGAATAACTTAAAACAAAGTTGAATCTATGAAAATAAAGTCATTTATTAATGCCAGAGGAAAAGTATTGTAGGTGCACCATACATTTATATTGATTTATTGGAAATCCAGATTTTCATGAGAAATTGCTAGTGACATCAACTTGATTATTTTGCCAACGGGTAGAAAGCAGACAGGAATCAGAGAATTACAGAGTTATACAACAGGCACTCAAATTACCTAGCAAACTTGGAATTAAACTCTTACCTATTTCTTTTGTTTAGGTCTTTTATTCTGTCCTGCTTGTGTTTAACGAATGTTGCAGGAGCGAAGGCCTTCTCTATCAACTAGCTCCGATGGCAGCACACCTACTAACAAGTGGATTGGGCAATATCAAATAAACCCCTCAGTGTCTTTGTGATGTAATCAGTTAGCTTCCAACTTTGACTTTTTAAGAAAACCAGATATCAGAAACTAAGAAGTAAGTAGCCAATAGACAATTTCCCTTGATATGGGGGTAGTTTAAAAAAAATAAAAACAAAACACTGTTGTTATGGAAAAGGAAATTATGTCTCCAAACCAATTAAACATGTCATGAATAACATGAAGATTTGCATTTCAACAGGTGACATGATTTCTTATTCTAGATTACTTTCAGAATTTGCTCTGAGTACAGGAAGCGATGGTCCATTTGAAATTTCAGGATGACCACATATAGTCGTTTACATCATTTGTAAATGACTACATAAAAATAACTATGTAAAAAGATTTCCTCAGAGAAATCTCAAATCCTTACATCCAAAGTTTCCTCTATAATCTATAATTTCCCCCCTTTTAAGTCCCCCTCCCCCAAAAAAGCAGGAAGAAATAACTGATATTCTAAGTGATGCTTTCTGGGTTTGTGACAGTAGTTCTGAAAGGCGATTACCAGCCATTGGACGTCTTAGCTGGGGCTTCTCTCCCCTTCCTTCAGCCCCTCTGACTGGCTAACTCAGAGCTACACTTTCCTAAATGGTCTGGTCTGCCACCTAACCACAGCCTACAGTGCTTACTCTTTACCATTCATGCAACGTAATCAATATTTATGAGTGCATGTGAAATATAGGAGGGACACACTGGGTTAACCCCCATTCTCCCTCTTCTCCACAGCTACAACACCTCTTCAAAAAATCTTACACACCAGCCTTGCAGAACCTAAATACACTTTTTAAAAATAGCTAATCTGTTTTATTAAGGTAAAATTTGGATACAAATTTGTGTTTTAATAAAATTCTGAAGGTGCTTATCTTAAGGACCTCTGGGGTCAGTTACAAATAAATTCTTTAAAGTCAAAGAGCCACTTAGTTTTTGGTTTTCATACCACTTTCATGTGCCAAACTTCATTTGATTTCACAGGAACCCTGCCAGGCAGGTGTGAAAAGTATGCTCTTCCATTTTAAATGCAAGGTAACTGAGTTTCAGAAATTTTAAATAACGTTTACTGTTTCTTTTACCCCTAACCAGAAAGGCATGTACTCTCTTGATTTAAAATCTGCTTCCCTCCTCCGGCATTCATTTGAATTAAGCTAAGAGGTTAAGTGCTTGACTGGTGCCAAAAGATTGGCCTTTCGAACTTGCCCAGGAGTGCCTTGGAAGACAGGCCTCTTGGCTATCTGCTTCGAAAACGTCATGGCCTTGAAAACCCTATGGAACAGTTCTACTGAGCACATATGGGGTTGCCATGAGTCGGAATCAATTCAGGGGCAACTAACAACAGCAACAACAACAAAATTGGTGGCCATCTATAAAAAAGGTGAGTAATAGTATAGGAAAAGGAAGTCCCTGATTATAAAATAGTAATTATAGCCACGGTTTATTGAGCACTTACTACATACTGTGCAGTTTACGTACACTTCACTTGGATCTTATATTTGGTTTGTGATCATCGAGGCCCTTAAATAGCATAAGATGACATGACAGCCACTTGACAAATCCATTAAAGATAAGAAATTTTATGTGACCAAATTGACTTTGAATATATTCGAAAGGATAAAAAAATAAAATTTAACAGAATATTTGATAGGCCCTAGATTTTTTTTCTCTGAGTATAAAAGGAAGTTGTTTCAATAGCACCACTTGTTGCTGTTAGCGAAAGACCCATTCATCAACTATCAAGATTTTTGTTTATTATTATTGGAAACACGTAAAGGTTTGACTTACATGAATTTTATGGCTATAAATCATACAATTTGACCCAGATTGTAGGTTATTTAAATCCCATTTATTGATGGCAAACAAAAGATTCAGTTAAGGCAGAGAACTGACTCCAAGTTGGTTTCCTATTACTAGCTGTTTTGAAGTTCTCTCAGTTTTTAGCAGTGTAATTTAAATGAGATATGAGTAGCTAGGATATGACAGAAAGGAGAAAAATAAAATCATGCAAAAGTAATTAAAAATTGAGAGGGAAAGATATCTATGCTATAAAAGAGAGTTTAAAGAGAGAATAACACAGCGGGTGAAGACTGGTAGCTGGAGCACCAAAATACACTTCATCCTTCTTCCTGGGAACAGAGTTGGGCCACATTTCCCAGCTTCACTTACAGTTAGAAGTGGTTATATGGCCATTGTTGTTTTTGTTTTTTGTGTGCCGTCGAGTTTATTCCAACTCATAGTGACCCTACAGGACAGAGTAGAACTGCCCCATGTGGTTTGCAAGGAATGGTTGGTGGATTTGAACTGCCGACCTTTTGGTTAGCAGCCTGAGCTTTTAACCACTTCGCCATCAGGGCTCCAGTTAAATGGCTAAGATTATTCAACAGGAATTTTAGGAGAAGTGATAGAGGCCATTGTGCACCTTCTCCCTCCTGAAGACTGTAATGGAGAAGACCATGGCAATTTTAGAATTTTGGAAGCCAGGTGTTGAAAGTGGCAGAGTGTGCCTTAGCTTGGTTCCTTGAATGACTGCATGGAGCACAGACACAGCTAACTTAAAACCTCTGCCCAGGTCTGTTTCATAAGAAAAAAAAAAAAAAAAACTTACACTATGTTAACTTATTGATTTATGATGTTAACTTAGCCTACTCTAACTAAGATACATTATGTTATTGGTTCATGGAAATTCAGTGTAAAAGGATAAAGACAGGGTGTTAAAAAGAAAACACTTTATAATAAAGTCAAGAAAAATATTAGATGCTTTTAAAACATTTAGTCATATTTGAAGAAAAAAACTAATGATAAAATATCTGAATTAACATATACTGTGCAATGATGATACTTAGTTCCAGATTTACTCTTTAGAATAATATATCTCATTTAAATAAGTCAAATGTACTAACATCTTTAAAACTTCCAATAACTGCAAAAAGGGCAATAATAAAAATTTAGAAGGGAAATGTAGTGTTATGGATTGAATCGTGTCCCTCAAAAATATGTATTATAATTCCTAAGCAGTGGTGGTACAGTGGTTAAAGTATTGGTCTGCTAACCAAAAGGGTGTTGGTTCAAATTCACCAGTCACTCCTTGGAAACCCTATGGGGCAGTTCTACTCTGTCCTGTAGGGTGGCTATGCGTGGGAATCAACCCAATGGCAACGGGTTTTACCAGTGTCATGATCCTTCTTGGGAATGGGCTTTCTTTGTTATGCTAATGAGGCAAGATAACTTAGGGTAGGTCTTAAATCAATCTCTTTTGAGATATAAAAGAACAGATTAAGCAAGCCAGTAAGCGAGCAAAGATGGGGGAAGAGAAATGCCAAGCCACATGAAGATTACCTATGAGCTGAAGCACAGAAGAGATAAGGACCTTCCTCCCAAGCTGACAGAGACAGGAAGGCTTCACCTAGAGCTGGTACCCTGAATTTGGACTTCTACCCTCCTGAACTGCGAGAAAATAAATTTCTGTTTGTTAATGGCACCCACATGCGGTAGGTCTGCTATAGTAGCACTAGATATCTAAGTTAGTTGCTGTGGAGCCAGCTCTGACTCATGGCAAACTCAAGTGTAACAGAATGCAACATTGCCTAATCCGTGACTTCCTCACAACCTTTGGTATGTCTGAGTTAATTTTTGCAGCCACTGCGTCAATCCATCTCCTGAAGGGTTTCCCTTGTTTTCATGGACCCCTTTTCTTTGCCAGACATGATGTCTGTCTTAGCTACCTAGTGCTACCATAACAGAAATACCACAAGTGGGTGTGGCTTTAGCAAACAAAGTTATTTTCTCACAGCTTAGGAGACTAGAAGTCTGAACTCAGGGTGCGAGCTCTAGGGGATAGCTTACTCTCTCTGTTGGCTCTAGAGAAAGGCCCTTATCTCTTTTCAGCTTCTGTTCCTTGGCTCCTTGGTGATCTTCATGTGGCATGGCATCTATCTTCTCCCATCTCTGCTTGCTTGCTTACTTACTTTCTTAATATGTTCTTCTATATCTTAAAAGAGATTGATTTAAGACCTACCCTACACTAATCCTGCCTCATTAACATAACAAAGAAAACCCAGTCCCAATGGTATTATAACCACAGGTATAGGGGTTAGGATCTAATTCACAATTTTTTTGTGACACAATTCAATCCATGACAAGGTCCTTTTCTACAGATTGGTCTTTTCTGATGACGTGTCCAAAGTAAGCAAGATGAAGTCTCGGTATCATTGATTCTAAGGTGCATTCTGGCTTTACAAAATGAGTTAATCTTCAATTTAATGAACATCTCTAACTCTTGTCTACTGAGGAGAACTCTACCTTGCTCTACTGGCTACCTCTTGTGTAATAACAGACTGTCTTCTCTACCAAGCTAAGGATTCTAAATTGTCTACTGGCCTTCATATGCCTCAAATTTTTTATAACTAAAAGAATTCTTATTTAGAGCTTGATATTGACTGATAATTTTTACATGTGGATGTAAAAGAATAATTTTGGAGACATCTACTCTTGGAACTACTCCTCTCTATATTTGATTTTTACTAATTCTGTAGTTTTACAGACTTGACTTCTCTGCTTAATCCACATAAACTACTTCTGCTGAAGTGAGCTCTAGAAAAATCAATCCTAGTCATGCATATAAACATATAGCTCATGACTGATGTAATTGGTCTCACTGAATTGTACAAGTGAAAAATGTTGAAATGGCAAATGTTGTTATCTACAGCTTTACAACAACAAAAAATATATGTCATCCTTAAGTAAAGGGTAACTCTAATATTAGCCAGATTTCTGGGGTATTTTCATATCATTTTACTCAGTCTGACATTTTTACGTGTGTTTAAAAGTTAAAGAAGACACAACGTCAACCAAAAAATGTATGTGTGGTTACACAAATATGGCTAGTCAAAAATTAAAGCAAAGACGAGAAGGTAAGGGGGCAGGAAAACTACAGCAGTGGAAGTGATATAACCAGAACGAAATGAGTGAGAATGATGACCCAATGTGAAAAATGCAACCAATATCACTGAATAATTTGCATAGAAATTGTTACGTGGGAACCTAAATTGCTATGTGAATGGTTACCTTAAACACGACAAAATATTATTTAAAAAAAAAAAAGCTAATGAAGATAAATATGATTTCCTCCACGATGGATCAAGAGAAGGTCTTAAAATAAAAAAACTCCAAAATATGGGCTTTCTTTTGGGAGTTATTATAATGTCAGAGAAAACATGTTTGCAATATTTCTAAATATAGAATAAAAAACATCCCCCCAATTCACTGGAGGGAAGAGAAATCCCAGCATAGTGATACAGGTACCAAAACACAAGATTTGACTACTTGGTGACTGAAGCCATGGAAGCAGTTGATAGGAAATATACACGTTTACACTGTCCTGCCAGTCAGACAAGGTAAATCATCTGCCTTTAATAGCAGAACAGATTCCCACTGGATGCATCCTCCTTTGTTAAAAAAATGATGAAAGCTAATCATGTCTGTCCTCTGTGGACACACATGAGACCAAGCACTAGAAAAACACACATGCATAGAGAAAAATAATCAAATTTCTTAAAACACATACACACATCTGCATAAATTTCAGGAAGAGCTACCAGCTCTGCGGTAGTTAACTGAAGTGTTTCAATCGCCAGTCTTTGGCCAGGACCAGATAAGTTACTGGAGAAGAATAGAGGGGTTGACTTTTCTGCACAGGATATCAGTGAAGCTGCTGAATCAAAATCAGATTGTAAAAGTCAGTGTGAAGACAGGAAGCTGTAGTAAAGAATTTAAAAATAATGATTCCAGTATAAACAAAAAATCCAAAGGAAAATGTCAATGTGGTATGTTATTAAATATAGTAGTAATCATGACTCATGTGAAATGCTCAACAGAACTGACCTTTGCTCCTTTTTCAGTTGCCAGTATAGGATGCATCATAAGCATTATCAAAATCCAAAAACAGGATATAGGAGAAATTGTATTCCCATATCCATTTGAGGTCGATGTGTATTGAACCAGTGAAACATTGACATTGGAGCTTACAGAGATCTTAACAGCAGTCCAATCTGTTCATGATTAAGGGTAAATAAATAATATGAGGCCCAAATAAGCCAACCGACTTGTCCAAGGTCACCACATCAAGTTCTGGCAGAACTGACTGAAAATTCACTCCTAGTCCAGGGATCTGTCCTCCTCATCTCATCTGAATCTCCTGAGCCCATCTTCAATAGTAGGTCAAGAGATTTAAGGATATTTGTATCTTCCTTTCTGTTCATGATATTAACATTACTAATAAAAATAAGATAAAAAGAGTAATGACTACTACAAGCTTTTGTGTACTTATCATAGAAAATCTAACAGTCATGTAACAACCCCAACTAGATAAGTTATTTCATGATAACCCCATTTTGCAGATGGGAAATCTATAGCTCAGAATATTAAATAACTTATACAAAGTCACCTGGCAAGTGTGGGAGCTTCAGATACAAGTTTATCGGAATCCAAAGTCCATATTCTTTCTACTTTGTATCACTGCCTCTTAATCTTTTCATGATCTTTGAGGCACATCAAGAAATCCAAAACGGAGCTAATAATTGAAAGCTTGGTTAATTCCTCCAGAATCTGTTGTCTAGCCATTCAGGCACTGCCAGAAAATGGTTTCTTCTGATGAAGGTTGTTAGAGGTCCTGCTTTGGGAATGGCCATTCCAACAAGAACCATTAGCAGTTTCATATACAAAGAAGCCATCAATTAATTTATTTTGAAAATGATAATATGACAATAGTCATTGAGTGAAAAGATTCCAAGGAAATTTTAGGATCTGGTAAAAATCTCTGGAGGCTGGTGATTGTCCTGTCTTAGCTGACATGAATTATTACTGCCCTGCAGATGGTGTTAAAAAAATATATATATGTCTATAGGAGATCAAAACACTAAGATTGAATTTAAGTCAGATGCTTGGTACTGTGTAGACACAACCTATGTCGTATCTTCCATTTTCGGTTGGGAGGCAGCGGAGGAAGGGTGTGATTACACACAGTTGTTAAAATAATAATATTTCCAGGCAAGCTTACATTGCTGCTCTAGGTGTTTTTGTTTTTTTTCCCCCTCCTCTGTTTAAATTCCTAAAATGCACCAGGCCTCATGAGTGTCAGGCAGACATACTCTGTTAGGAGCTGGTGGAAGATTTGCACATTTCCTCTCTGACATGTGGACAAGCAGACGCTCAATCGCAGGGCTCTGACTTCTCACTGGCTTTCTTTGTCTTCATTCACACATGAGCTCTTGCCAATTTCCCACTGAAAATGCCACTGCAGAGCCTGAAAAGTTTTTGGAAAGACACTCATGGTTTTCAATCTCCTTGGCAGAACGAGAAATAGTCTTAAACAGACTTACATTAAAAATAAATAAATAAATAAATCAAAGGCAGGGTTCGTTTTCCGTAAAAAGTATCATGAAAGCACTTAGAGATAATGGGTTAAGTGTAACTGAATCAGAAACATACTGATTTGGCAGTAATTTCATTCACAAAATGTTGGAGTGGTTGTAGGTGATGCCAAGTTAAACAGGATGATGGACTCCACACAATACATGTTTGCAACACTAATGGGTCTTTGGTTCAAGGCCACCCACTTCCAGGTGGCGGGAAGCGGGGGCAGCTGCCCCATCTCTGGAGAGTCAGAGGGGCTTCCTGCTCACATGGCCAGATATTCTAGGCCATGAAAAAGGGAAAGAGGATTTGCTTGTCCTTGGTGTTTCATGATCCACAAGGGAAGCAACATTTACCCTTTCACTGGAGAGCTAAGATATCCCTCTCATGGCCTCTAATTCATTTGTGACTCTTGGGGTAAGCTAAGGAGTAGGCGGAGACAGTGGCAGTGTATAACATGTCCCTTGATGTTGTTGTTGTTGTTAGGTGCCGTTGTGTCATTTTCGACTCATAGTGACCCTATGCAAAACAGAAGAATACACTGCCCGGTCCTGAGCCATCCTTACAATCGTTGTTACGCTTGAGCTCATTGTTGCAGCCACTGTGTCAATCCACCTCATTGAGGGTCTCCCTCTTTTCTGCTGACCCTGTACTCTGCCAAGCATGATGTCCTTCTCCAGGGACTGATCCCTCCTGACAACACGTCCAAAGCAGGTAAGATGCAGCCTCGCCATCCTTGCTTCTAAGGGGCATTCTGGTTGTACTTCTTCTAAGACAGATTTGTTTTTTCTTTTGGCAGTCCATGGTATATTCAATATTCTTCGCTAACACCACAATTCAGAGGTGTCAATTCGTCTTTGGTCTTCCTTATTCATTGCCCAGCTTTCATATGCATATGATGCGATTGAAAATACCATGGCTTGGGCCAGGTGCACCTTTGTCTTCAAGCTGACATCTTTGTTCTTCAACACTTTAAAGAGGTCCTTTGCAGCAGGTCTACCCAATGCAATGTGTCTTTTGATTTCTTGACTGCTCCTTCCATGGCTGTTGATTGTGGATCCAAGTAAAATGAAATCCTTGACAATTTCAGTCTTTTCTCCATTTATCATGATGTTGATCATTGGTCCAGTTGTGAGGATTTTTGTTTCCTTTATGTTGAGGTGCAATCCATACCGAAGGCTGTGGTCTTTGATCTTCAATAGTACGTGCTTCAAGTCCTCTTCACTTTCAGCAAGCAAGGTTGTGTCATCTGCGTAACGCAGGTTGTTAATGAGTCTTTCTCCAATCCTGTTGCCCTGTTCTTTTTCGTATAGTCCAGCTTCTTGGATTATTTGCTCAGCATACAGATTGAATAGGTATGGTGAAAGAATACAACCCTGACGCACACCTTTCCTGACTTTAAACCAATCAGTATCCCCTTGTTCTGTCCAAACAACTGCTTCTTGATCTATGTAAATGTCCCTCATGAGTACAATTAAGTGTTCTGGAATTCCCATTCTTCGCAATGTTATCGGTAGTTTGTTATGATCCGCACAGCCGAGTGCCTTTGCATATTTGATAAAACACAGGTAAACATCCTTCTGGTATTCTCTGCTTTCAGCCAGGATCCATCTGACATCAGCAATGATATCCTTGGTTCCATGTCCTCTTCTGAAACCTGCCTAAGTTTCTGGCAGTTCCCTGTCGATATACTGCTGTAGCTGTTTTTGAATGATCTTGAGCAAAATTTTGCTTGCGTGTGATATTAATGATATTGTTCTATAATTTCCACATTGGGTTGGATCATGTTTCTTTGGAATAGGCATAAATATTTATTTCTTATATTCCATCCATTCCTGGAGCCTTGTTTTTCACCAATACCTTCAGAGGAGCTTGGACTCCTTCCTTCAGTACCATCGGTTCCTGATCATATGCCACCTCTTGAAATGGTTGAACATCGACTAATTCTTTTTGGTATAATGACTCTGTGTATTCCTTCCATCTTCTTTTGATGCTTCCTGCATCATTTAGTATTTTCCCTATAGAATTCTTCACTATTGCAACACTAGCTTGGAATTTCTTCTTCAGTTCCTTCAGCTTGAGAAACACTGAGCGTGTTCTTTCCTTTTGGTTTTCCATCTCCAGCTCTTTGCACATGTCATTATAATACTTTCCTTTGTCTTCTTGAACCGCCCTTTGAAATCTTCTGTTCAGTTCTTTTACTTCATCAGTGCTTCCTTTTCCTTTAGCTGCTTGACGTTCGAGAGGTAGTTTCAGAGTCTCCTCTGACATCCATCTAGGTCTTTTCTTTCTTTCCTGTCTTTTCAAGGACCTCTTGCTTTCTTCATGTATGATGTCCTTGAGGTCATTCCACATCACTAGTGTTCAATGCATCAAATCTATTCTTCAGTTGGTCTCTAAATTCAGGTGGGATGTACTCAAGGTCATAGTTTGGCTTTTGTGGACTTGCTCTCATTTTCTTCAGTTTCAGCTTGAACTTGCATATGAGCAATTGATAGTCTGTTCTACAGTCGGCCCCTGGCCTTGTTCTCACTGATGATATCGAGCTTTTCCATCATCTTTTTCCACAGATGTAGTCAATTTGATTTCTGAGTGTTCCATTTGGCGAGGTCCATGTAGTAGCCATTTATGTTGGTGAAAGAAGGTATTTGCAATGAAGAAGTCCTTGGTCTTGAGAAATTCTACCATTCAATCTTTGGCATTGTTTCTATCACCAAGGCCATATTTTCCAACTACTGATCCTTCTTCTTTGTTTCCAACTTTTGCATTCCAATCGCCAGTAATTATCAATGCATCTTGATTGCATGTTCTATCAATTTCGACTGCAGCAGCTGTGAGGGAAATAATGGCTTGACCTTAAGTGGCAGAATGCTGGGAGGAATATTAAGAAAACAGCCAGACATTTCAAATCCATTGACATGCATGGTGCCTTCATCTAGAACTCAGATATGTTCTTTTTCCTCTTTCCAAGGCTCATTCTGTCCACTACTTTATATAGTGTGCCGCTTTGGGGAAAAACCAGACACCATCCATGTGATGTGAGGACTCTGAATTCATGGTGTTCTGCCTGCCTCCATGTTGACAGTGCCCAAGTTTTGCAATGCAAGTGCAGACACAGCAGTGCAAGTAGTAAATAATGGTCTCATGAAGAGTACGTTATTCAAATGTCTTCTAGTATTTAAATTAAAAAGGATCACCATTTATAGAAAGTGACATTTAAAAACATGGCTTCAGTTTTGCACTGAAGCGATACTAAGAATAAAAAGAAAATAAATGTGGTAACAAAACCAAACCAAATCCATTGCCATTGAGTCGATTCCTACTCATTTCGACCCCATGTATTACAGAGTAGAACTACTCCATAGGATTTTCTTGACTATAATCTTTATGTAAGCAGTTATTGAGACCTTTCTTCCATGGTGCAGCTGAGTGGGTTTGAATAGATAACCTTTAGGTTAGTAGTTGAGTACAAACCATTCGCGCCACCCAGAGACCTAATATAATAATACCTGTTGGCATTGAGTAAATTTTGACTCATAGTGACCCCGTAGGTCAGGGTAGAAGTGCCCCAGAGTGTTTCCTAATTAGTTAATTCTAATTGAGTACCTAACGCTGCAGTAAAACTTGCAAAAGCAGGAACCTGTGTAAGGCAGAAACCTGTCAGAGAAGAAAACCTCAAATATTTTCCACTGAAATGAATGACAGAAAAGTGGTAAGATTGTACCCTGTTGAAGATGAAAAATTGCGAGACCTGGAAAAACAAGGCAATTCCATCAAGTTCTGCCTCTCATGCGTTTCACTGTAAGAGTTAATACTATGTGCCAGGAACTCTTCTAAGCACTTATCATATGTTAATTTGTTTTATCGCCACAGAGCATATACCATTTTAGAGGTGAGGACATTGAGACACAGAGTGGTTATGCAACCTGCTCAAGATCAAACAACTAGAAAGCAGCAAAGGCAAATGTTGAGTCCAGGCAATCTATTTGCAGAGTATGTAGCATTTTCTGGTTATAACCTACTATTCAGCACTGAACTAGATACAGGCACAGAACTAGGTCGTATATGTATGAAGCAATAAGACCAATTTTTTGTTTTTAAACAAATTGACCAGGAATTTTATTTCAAGTTAGAACCATCATCTCCTTCAAAGTAGTCACCACTGGAAAAAAAATACACTTAGAATAAAGAAGCACCACTCTTTAAAACATGTGTTACAACCCCTGGCGTTGCCATCACAGCTGGTTTATAAATCACACTAGAAAGTCCTGCCCATATTTTCGAGTTTTACTTTATTCCTCACTAGAAACTATTTCATAACCTTCTTAATCACTGAAAAATTCATAAGTCTGTGCTCCAAATGACACCTGGCCATTCCAAAACCCAATTCTATTTTCAAAAAGGAAAGGTTTGTCATCCTTGGGGTTATTCCAAAGAACCTGCTGGGCCATAGGCTCCTAGGACAAGCTTACAGGTATTTTGAGTGGTGACAGCTTCCTTGAAATGTAACGTGGTTGTTGGAAGGTGAGGGCTGTCACTTGATTGTCTAAGTTCAGGTTTCCTTATGAAACAAATCATTTCTATGGCTTTATAGTCAAATATCACATATAGTTATCCCTAAAGGACATTTTTTTTTTTTTTTTAAAGGACATTACAATCTCACTGGGAAGGAAAACTTAGATGCGAATAAGCCATCAGGAAACAACACTTGGCAGATAGATAAAAGTAAAGGCTAACATAGGTGGCGTGAACAAAAAAGTGCTATTGGGAATCATGATGGTGAAAGAGAATACAGAAATAACCAATGTCAGGACGGGCTTTATGGAAGAGAGACCCTTGACCTGGAACTTAATTGAAGAACAGGATTGAGATGTCATTTTAATCATTGTGCTGAGAACTATTAACATGGTAGATGGATAATAAATATTTAATATTGTTTTTTAGTTGCTGTCGAATCAATTCTGACTCATGGTGACCCCACATATACAAAGTAGAGCTGATCAATATGGTTTTCAAGGCTGTGAGCTTTCAGAAGCAAATCACCAGGCCTACCTCCCGAGGCGCCTCTGGGTGGGTTTAAACTGCCAACCTTTTGGCTAGTAGCCAAGCACTTAACCTCTTGCACCACCAAGGGGCTCTTAATATTTGATGACTAACTCCTAATTCCTGGCCCTCCCTGCTTACTGAAACATTGGGAGATAGAGGTGTTTTTTAACACCTACTCCTAGCCAGCCTGAAAACTAGGCTACATTTCTTTGCACTGAAATAGGAAAAGAAGAATAAAAAGCCAAATAAGCCCAAGGAGGGAGAATCACCAAATTCTTAAAAAGTGATTTTGTACCTGTTATTTAGAATTTGAACTACACAACTATTCTTTACAACTCCATGTTGTGCTTGCAAATATTTGTTAAAATTGCTGCCCTAAAAGGTGCTGTGAGGGGCCAAAGGGGGACCTTTAAATTCCAATACAGTTAAATACATGAGGATGAGAAGGACTGCTTCCCTCCAGAGATAGAACTTAAATATTCAGATCCTACAAGATTCAAGTTAATTCATAGCAATAACAGCAAAACTCTTAACTGAATTGCCAAATTGATATCAATATCAAAATTCAGAGAAATCTTTTACAATGATATAGTCATGCACCAGTAGATTGAATACCAATATCCGAATTGTTCACACTAATGCATAAACTTCCTTGAGATCATGTTAATCAAAAATCTGAAGAATTAATTGACTAAGTTGGAGGAACTTTAAGTTTCTCTTCATTGCTTTAGGTATGCCTTTCTCTGTACAATCAGATTCACTTATAAAACATAATCGGACTACTGTGTTTAATTACCAAGTCTTTTTCTCTTTCTTACATCTTTCCCTTCTTCCCATCCTTTCCTTTCCTTTTTTCTATCCCTCCCTCCCTCCCTTCCTTCCATCCTTCCTTCCTCTCTCCCTCTCTCTCTTTCTTTCCTTCCTCCCTCAGTCCCTCCCTCTCTCCCTTCCTTTGTTTCTATCAGGTTACTCCCAACCCATAATAAAAGATCATCAATTAGGATACGGAATGTAACTTATACACTGGCATTAAAACATGTTTCATCTTAATAGAATTCTGTTAGTTGGGACGTGTTGAAAGAAGTTGCAGGATTTGTATGTAGATAAACCACTCAATATGATGAGTTGTCAGGAAGTGACCACAAATAGGGTGGATGAAAGAACTATTTAAAGAAATACTGTGTCAGTGTGGCATCCTTGTATTACTGGCACTCAGGAGCATATGCACCAACTAAAACAGTCAGGTGTAAAACATGAAAAGAGAGAGAATGTTAAGGAATTTGACTATGGCTGCAATGGTAACTCAAAAACTATTCATTAAGTTTCTACTCTGTATAGGGTTAGTGTTGAGGGGGTATGAAGACTGAAAAGATACATTAGATATGTCCTTTAATTTGTTTGTAATACCGCTGGATGAATAATGGATGAGGTCATCCTTAACATGAGCCTAGTTAATATACAACCATTAAAATTCTAACTAGACTGACACAGGACTAGGGTGTGTTTGGGGACATTTGTAATGGGAGACATGATCCAACCATAGATGAAAAAGATTTTTGTTAGCTTTTTGCCAGGAATATATTATTTTTTCCTCTCTGATTCCATAGGAGGTGCCAACAGCCTCACTCCAAGTGCCACAGAAGTCAATCCAGAGTGTACGGGTTTTCTGAGGCAGACATATGGGGGACCCACATCATATGTGGGCCCTGAACTGTAGCCTCCAAACTACAGCCCCTGAACTACAGCCACTGATTGTGTAGAAAGGTGTAGGTGATGTCAGTTAAAGACAGTCCTCCCAGAATTGAGAGACTTTAGCAAGGATCACTTATCAAATGTCATCCTTCAGTGAGCAAAATACACACTTAGGGAGAAAGAGGCAATTGAGGTCACCAGTGTTTACTGAGCACCAGTTTTCCTTTAGGGTGCCAAGCTGATAACATTGTCAATGACAGTGAACCTTTGTTAGCCTTCAAAAAAAAAAGGAAAGAAAAATCAAACCTGTTGCCATTGAGTTGATTCTGACTCATAGCAACCCTGCAGGACAAAGTAGAACTGCCCCACAGGGTTTCCAAGGAGCGGCTGGTGAGTTCAAACTGCTGACCTTTTGGTTAACAAGCATAGCTCTTAACCACTGTGCCACTAAGATCGTTGTTAGCCTTACAGAGAATTAAAAGCTTCCTGAAAGTTTGAGGATAAATGCTTAGATATGCTAGGTGTCTTCTTTTGTCCCATCCTTTTCCTCCTCCTCTCCTCAGCTCCTCGATGGCACTGGGTTTTCCTCCTCCTCTCCTCAGCTCAGGCACTTTAAAGGTTACCAAAAGTTGGTAATTTTCTCCTCTCTAGTTATTCCTGGGCAGCTTTATCATCTGCTAGTAAATAGAATAGAATACAAATCAAGACTGTGGAAATGATTGAGCAGCTTGGCCCTGCTTCACACTGCTGTCCTTTAGAGGGGTTGTCTCATAATTTCCCCTGGCAAGCCTTGTCTGCAATCATTTCAAACTACTGTTACTTCCCTGTCAATCCTTGCTGTACTCTGAAGCCTGGGTTAAGGACTAGCACAGTATCCCAGGGTAACATATGGAATACCAAACCCAACCCTTAGCTGTCGAGTCGATTCTGATACATAGTGACCCTACAGGGATTCTAAAACAAGATCAGGGTTTATTTGCTTTCTGGATGGCTAACTTAGCTCCACTTTCATAGAGATGGAATCCCCAGGCCAGCATTGGAAACCTGTGTGCCTGGAAGCAGGGTTACCTCAAGATATTAATCTAGCATGGGAACTGTTGCTGACAGCAGAACTGGGATTTCCAGAAAGGAGAAAATTCTGAGAGACCTGCATGCAACACCTGTCATCTCTCTACCTCTTATTCCTATTGCAATCACTTAAGGAAATCAGAATACTTACCACAATGGAAACATTCCAAGTTTAAAATTTGAGAAAGAGATTGAGAATATTAGAGTTGGCAATATTGCCACTGTAAAAAATAAATATCCTGGTGAGTGAAGATCCCTACGGGTTGTAATAGTAGACATTTCAAGTTGGAATAAAAAAAATCAAGGTGATTGACGGACTGATGCGTGAAGTAAAAAGAACTGTAACCCAGTGACGTCTGGCTAAGGACTTCATCAGAACCCACCATAAACCAGAATCACACAAACTCTCCATGTTATTAATAACTCACCAAATATTTTGTATACGTCTATATGCGTGTTAAGGAGCCCTGATGGTGCAAAAGTCAAGTTCTTGGCTATTAACTGAAAGGTTGATGGTTCGAACCCTCCCAGTGGCTCTATAGGAAAAAGACCTGGTGATCTGCTCCTGTAAAGATTACTGCCTAGAAAACCCTATGGCGGCAGTTCTGCTCTGTCACATGGGGTCACTATGAATTGAAAACCGACTTGATGGTACCTAACAACAACAAAAGCATCAGCATTTAACAGAGAATAAAACATAAATCATGTCGGTAATAGCCTCATACAGAGTCTCACTATGTGGCTTGCAGTCTTCTTAGTTGTTCTTTTATTCATGTAAGACTGTAAGTTTAAAAACATCCTTTTAGAGTGTACCCAACCAACATTTGCTGTTTCTCTACTAGAGAGAGCCCTGATTGAGTTCACCAGACAAGTATATCCCTGACACTATGGCTTTGCTTCGTTATTGTGAATATTCAATAAATATTAGTTTAGTGAAGTAAATTAGCCAGAAATACGTATGCTATGGGAGGTCAGAGGAGGTGGAAGTGCTATAGATGTTGAGAGGAGACCAGTTACTTTAAATTAGATGGCCCAGAAATCTTCCTGAATATAGCGAATGCACTTGACCTCAGCTGTGCAGGATAGGTAGCATTTGGACATGCAAAGATGGAAAAAGAATATCCCAGGTGGCGCTACTGCAGAGCTTGGATGCAGAGTTGGAGTTGTGAGGACACAAGGTCAAGGATTTGCTCAGTGGATGAAAGAAGTGATGGAGAATGAAGTTGAAAACCTATATGCCTAAAAGAAAGCTAAGGTATCTGGATTTTAATGTGTAGGTAATGAGGAGTCTATGAAGATTTTTAGGTAGACAAGGAACAAGATCAATTTCATCATTAAGGAAAACTTACATGGAAGCAAAATTTGTTGGTGAATTTGAGAAGGAAAATAAAGCATAGCTTCTCCTTGTAGCTGGAAATCAAAGTACATTTTTCATACGTACATAGTGTTTAAACGTCGCTTTGTCTTGGCCATATAATAGTGAAAACTGAATATAAATGATCAATATATGTATGTGTGTGTGTGTATATACATATATATATAAATGCTCCCCCCAAAATGTTATTTTTCATCTGAATGCTGCTGTCACTCACTCACACACACACACACACACCCCTATTGGCAAAAATTAAATTCAAACAAACATTTATTCAACACAAGAATGTCTACTATGTACCAGGTGCTATTCTAAAAGCTGGAGAGAAAAAATGAATAAGGCCTCTGCCCTTGAAATTCATAATTTATCAGGAAAAAGACAAAAAAAATTCAATAATATATAAAAACAAAGCAATAGTAGTGGTATAAACAAAGTATAGGAAAAACACCCAGGGGGTGAACCCTGAATACTTCTTTGGGGGCAGCAAAACAGAGACTTTTTAGTAATTAGATGCTCTAGATCTTAATTCTTAATCTGGAATCAACTGAAGAATATAGTCCTAAAGATTCATGTTAGCGAATATATCCTATTGGGAGGAAATTAGCTGGAGGAAATTAACAAGAGAGAAAATAGGCATTTTCCCTTAATTTTACTCATTTTTGACTGGTATCATACAAACGTGTTTATATTATACTCATTTTTTTGCTGCAGGCCTATGCTTTGGTGTTTTCTTGACAATGAAGAATGAGTGAAATGACTTGAAGCAGGATTACTGACTAAAAGGGTGAGAGGAGGTTCTATGACCCAAACAAAGCTTTTACAGGAGGAGTCACTGAAATTAATATGTGTGATTCTAAAGATATTGATAGGAAAGAGGTATATGTAGCTAAAATAGTAAAACTTCTCTTCTATTAGTCATATTTTCTACTTTAGAAAGCAAGGGACAAAGTAACCCCTAATTCTCATTTCCTGCTTTCATTCAAATTCGATCCTTTCATGGAACAAGAAGTTTATATAAAGGTGTTTGAAGTCAGAAAAGAGCTAAGATTTGTAGAAATCAAGGATAAGAGTGGTGGAATACCTCCTAGAATCTAGGTACCTTGGGATGAAAGAAAATTTGCCCTCCCAAGAAAGCTCTCCCAAGGGTTTTTTATTGTGAGAACATATGCCTAGAGTCACCAAAACAACAAAGGCAGGTGTAATCTGCTTGAGAGGAAAATGGACTAGCCTAATGCAGGGCTACTTTGAAATTAGTTAATTAAGGAATCCAGCAAACTCATTCTGTTACTAGTCACTACATTAGTAAAAAGACTCTTCAACTTGCTGTCATGCATGTCAGCCTCAGTAGCAGGAAAAAAAAAAAAAAGAAAGAAACTATTGAGATGACATTTACTCACATAATTTTGGATTAGCACCAATGCCATATTTACTTTTTCAGCTTTCTTTTATATCTGCTGGCTCATGGGGTTTTTCTCAGCAAAACAGTTTTGTTATGCTTGCTTTTATTACAGAGCTATCCAGGCCACGTCTCCAGCAGATGAAGAAGACTTGGGAATCAGTTATATTGTAGCACTATTTATATCGCCAAAGCACAAAAATCTGCAAATCACGGAAGACAGTCTCCACTGAATTAGTGCCACAGAATAAAGTATGAATATGGTGACGCAGGAACCGTGCTGTCAGTATATGCTTAGACTGGTCCAACGTTTTTTAAAAACACACGGGAAATTATCTTAATATAATACTGTCCAAAATGCCATCGTCATTTCTGGGATTTTATTTATAAATTTGATTCCTTTCCACAAAGAGAGATTGGCTCTTTCCAAACATCTTCTCTTGGGATGTGGCTGCTTTATAGCAATAGGTAATACAGAAATGATCTGTGTTGCAATAAGAATTCATTATTAGAGGTTAAATCATGAGCTTTTTAATCTCACGACTTGCATTACTAATATAAATACTAGATGCATTTAGCCAATGAGAATAAACCTTTAAACTTAGCTTTCTTTTACTCTATACCACCTATTTTTGAAGATATAATCCATGCTATATTTTAAAGTTAAAGTGCTCAGATATACTATTAATCTGAATACTGCTGTCATCTTGAACAAGCCTTTAGTCTGGGGCTTGACGAGCACCATTCTAAACAGGAATCCTCATGTTAGTGACACGAGTGCAAGCAGTAAAGGATTTTTTCCTTTTTTTTTTTAGCATTAACTCTCATTACAGTCGGGTCAATGCGATGATCACCAACAACCATGGATAATCGTAGCCATGGGAATGAAATCATTCCATCTGAGGTGTATAACTCACTTGAAAAGAAAGAAAAAAATGAATTAAAAAGAAAAGAGAAAGAGAAGGAAGGGACAGGAAGGGAAAAGAAGAAGGAAGGAAAAGAAAGAAAGGAAAGAGGAAACAAAAGAGAAGAAAGGAGAAAGAAAGAAGAGAAGGGAAGAAAAAGAAATCTGGAGATATAAGAAAGGATACTGGTTCTGGTCCCTGGAGTAACTCAGAGTGAAGCAAAGCACTTCTGAGACAGACGCTTCCTTTTATCCCCCTTAGAGTGGTGCAGGGTCAGTGATCTGAGAACGTATGGCTTGTTTAGTGAATACCATGTTTCCATTGTTCTTAAGAAATTTTAAGTCTCCAGCAGCTGAGTAGATTAAGAATGTTGGTTCTCACATATACAGAGAAATCCATCTATGACTCCCACTTGACAAGTTTGGCTTAGCTAATTCTATGAAATTGGAGAACACCAAGTCATAGGATTACAGGAGATAAAGCCAGGACAGATTACTTCATAGTCTTGATTTCAAGTAGATAATCAGCAGCTCACTTTAGAAGATCAGTGTTACCCAGTCAGAATCTTCAGGAATGACCAGGGCCAGATTAAGTGAGGGCCCGCTAATAATCTTTGGAGCCCCAATCTGTTTACTCATGCATTCAGACAGAATATGTGAGTTTTATTTTTTTTATATATAGATAGCTAAGACACACCCACATATATATGTATATGTGTGAATGTGTGTGTCTGTGTGTGTGTGTCTTAGCTACCCATGATGTAATTTCTTCGTAAAGGAAGTTAATTTTGGAATTATCTCTAGGGATTCACAAATCCTTTCCTTTTTATCTTCTGCAAGTTTTCCTTTTTGCGCTCCAATTAGTTGTTGTGGAGCCCTGGTGGTGCAATGGCAAAGAGCTTGGGTCCAAACCAAAAGGTCAGCAGTTTGAATCTACCAGCTGTTCCCTGGAAACCTTATGGGGGCAGTTCTACTCTGTCCTATAGGTCGCTATGAGTAGGAACGGACTTGAGGGCAATGGGTTTGTTTTTGTTTTGGTCTTTGGTTTTGGTCATTGCAGTTTCATTTTGCCTGGACATAAAATTAAGTCACTTTTTAAATTTGGTTCTACCATAGAAAGTAAATTTGAATAATTGAAAATAAATAAAATTTATTAAACAAATAAAATGTATAAAATAAAATTTAGTTTAGAATTTGGACATTAACACAAAAATGTATATTTGAGTATTAGTAAGTAAAAAAAAATTATTTGGAACATGTAATTTTGTTCTTCATGTCTGACATAGTCAAAAGAAATAGTACATACAAGACAGTGGAAAATAACTTCACTTGTTTGTCGTAGGACGTTTGTTGGCGGGCCCTTTAATGATCTTTACTAGTGTTTTCCATCTTGAAATAATACTTAAAAACTTGCGCGCTCACATGCCGTCCTTTGATGTTGCATCTTCACAGTTCATTGGACTACTGTTGATACCCTACAGAGGCAAGAGGGATTGTAAAGAGCATGATACAAATGCAAAGCTATGCTCAATCTGAAGGTGCATTTTGGTTTACTTTGTGCAGGACAAGACGAGAAATGTCAGGAGTCACGTGATTATATAGTGCGCTTGATGCATGGTTGATGAGAGAGAATTAAGTGTGACGTTATGCCTGATCAGTCTGAAATGATAAGGAAAGTATAATTGTTATCAGATATAAAATTCATAAAATGTGCATTTTATTTCTTTGTGGGATCGTTCAACTGCCATATTCGGAGGTATGTACATAATTGATGTAACAAATAGCACCACTTCTCAAGGAGCAAGTTTGTTTTGAGTCATAACAATATGAAGTCATTTCTTAAAATAATGTCAGTCTGAAGGGAAGTAGAAAATAAAGTACATTTATATACTTTTTATTATCTAAATACGCATTTAATTTTTTTCTTCAAGGAATTGTTCAATTTCCTCACACAAAGATATGTTTAAGTATTCTGATAAAATATAAATGCAATGTTCTGATCAACATCCATTGTTTTCTTGGAAGATGAATTTAAAAACACACTCATTGCTGCAAAACAGAGACATTTTGCATGATAAATCCAGAATTTTTCATCCTCTTAATGTGCCTAATACCTTGTTTATTAGCATATATATAGTAATATCGAACACTGTGTCTCATGCAACAGACAATAAAAAATGAAGCTCACTCGATGCATAAATTAAAACTTTTTGTGTTAGATAAATATTAATGTTTCCAGTATTTTTTAGACATTTGCTATGTTAGCATTATATAAAATTATTACCCAGGTTAATATTAGGTTAAATGTGTGTTAGATTGTATCTGTGTATATGTCAGACATATCTTAAAGTTAAAGTTATAAATATTATTGTTTTCAAAATGTAGGACATAACTGTATGTAAATGCTATATGGTTAAAAAGTAACTTGATTGAATTCACTGCAATCGTTGACTTCTCCGAGTACCCTCACTTTTTTGCATCATCTGAGACTGGAGTTCCCACTTGTTGTTTACCAGGGCACGTTTAAGAGCATACCCTTGTGTTTGTATCATGGCAAAGAGCACTGCTGGCCCTTCTGGCTGGAGTAGCTGGATCAGCAGACGTGGATGTACAAGATGATTCTCTCAAAATGGGTCAGGGACCTGTTATCTATGAATACAATCCATCCTTGCCCAGTAGCCACTCAAATCAGAGACAGTTGCATACCGGCTGAATGTAGCGAGAGTTAGATTTGACAGCCTACGCGCACCTCTTTTTTTATTAGGAAGAAATAGTGTACTCCCAAGAGATCCGCTGAGATAAGGAGTTTCAATTACACAGTACAGGACTTTAGGAGGCAAATGTCAAAGAAGGTGTTGAAGTCGTAGGGACCTCATAGCTTAAACAAACTTTTGAATGGGCACCCTCATGACTCTGCATCAACACATGTGGCTGGCACATTTTTATGCACTGGAGCTGGTATCAATATCATTTAGTGCCTTGCAAGTTCTCTTTCACTGTGGTGCTCGCTTTTCCTTGTGTCCTGTCTGCTTGGTATTTATGGGCGTTCACTTTGGAAAACTGGTGTCCCTGATTTGTTGATACCCTAAGCATGTGCTTACCTTGCTTATTGAGTAATCTATCCTTGGGAATGACATTTGAGGAGAAGCACCTTACTTCAAGTTTACTGCTGAGCTTCCCTAATTCATACCTGGAGAATTGATCTTCCTAAAATCATGAGGTATGTGTCCCAACCAGGAAGATCCTGGTCAACTTTTTGAGTTTAGGACTGTCCTAATGGTCTGCCATGATCCTATGTGGGCAGATGACTACAAAGGCTTGGCTTGAGCTCTTTCCATAGCAGAATTCTTCCAGGAAGTGCTCCATGCAAAATGAGTTCTATGGAAAGTTAATGGATGTCTTATAAATAGGGTTTATGTGTTCAAATTAGTTTCAAAGTACTTGAGTTAATTAAAGGCAAGCAAGGTTCTCTACTATGGGATTCCTCAGAGCCTTTCATGTGCCTTATTTTCTCAGATGGGGATAGAGGATGAAGTATTTTTTTTTATTTCAGGTAGTTCCACGTTGATGTTTTTCCTTCTATATCTACTCATAAAGATCTCTGGGAAATTCAAGTCTTGCAACTATTCTAGAACAGTGCTGTCCAATAAACTTTCTGCTATGATGGAAATGTTCTGGATTGTCCAATATGGTAGCCACTACCCACATGTACTACTGAACGCTTTAAAATCTGGTTAGTGAGAAACTGAATTTAAAATCTTATTTACTTTTAATTTATTTAAATTTAAGTAGCTATGTGTGGCTAGTGGCTAGTGCATTGGACAGCACAGGTCTAGAGCATGATGCATACCAGCCAGAAGGGAAATCCCAGCATCCTTGAGTGTGGCAGCAATCTGTAGGATATATACATATATACAGTAAAACTTCTGAAAGCCATAACCTGTGTCAGGTGGAAACCTGTCAGAAAAGGAAAACTCGAATATTTTCCACTAACATGAGTGATAGAAAAGCGATGGAACTGCACCCTGTCAAAGGCCGTAAACTTGCGAGACCCAGAAAAATAAGGCGGCCCCATCCAGTTTCGACCCTCTCATGTGCATCTGTATGGCAGGTCCCTGCGTGGCCATTAGCTCCTGCCTGCTTCTTTTTCTTTTTTCCAGATATTCTGACTCATAAAGTGGAATTACAGGGACATTAAAAGCTTTTGATGCAAATCCTGAGCCAGGGACTGACACCATCTACCTTGTTTTCTACTACAAAGGACCCTACCCAAGACAGAAGTGCCTGTGTGCCTGGGCTCAGCTACATTCTCTACATACTTTGCCCATCCATCAAATGTGGCCTTTTCAACATTTATTGCGCCACTCTCCTGTCCCTGAGGCTTAGTACCACTTGGCGCACCCCCTTTTCCTGTTAGAGCCACAGATCACACTGCTTCTGCCGGTTGGCACCAGATGAAGCTGTTACATGCAATCAAATGAAAGGAAAACTTGAACATTTTGGGGAACTTTTCCCAGTAAAGAGGATAACACTTCTGTTCCATTTATAAGGGAAAAAAGGGAGTAGAGGCGGCGTTACACTTTGTGTTCCAAGATCTGTGAATGCGGAAGGTGAGAGGAAGAAGACTTTCCCTCTTCGGCTCAGGCTGTGGTCAACAGTTTAGAAGCTTCACAAGTGTTCTTTCTCTCCTTGGCTGATCCGGTTCCAGGACATTGCAAAAGATTTCTTTACAATCACCAAAAGAGCCAGAATAGCCTCACCTTCATCTAGGAAATAATAGCTGTTTTGTGCTATTTCATTCAGCAACAGTGATTCATTATGTACCACTAGGCCTTCCCAGATACTTGTAACTGTCAGGTGGATTTCCTACAGCTTGTTCTCACACAATATACCTATTTTGTCAAGTTAAACCTAGAGATGTATAATTATCTGCGTCTGTAGGTTTTTGTTTGGGTAGATATGAGTGTACTGACGTAGACTTATATGAGGATACAAATGTATCTATTAACACATGCTTCTACAATGATGTCATTCCAAAATGATTCTTGAAGGCTTTTGTAGGAGTGCGTACCTGAGGACCCATCTCCTTTGTCACTACACGTGACTGACAGATCTCAAAGGACTGATACCCTCTACTTGGAAAGGTATAAAAGTATTACTCTTGAGGGCACAGAGGTGAGTTTCTTTGCTCTATTGGCAGGGGAGAGAGAGACACTGGGGACTCCCAAACCTCTGCGATCTCCAGGTCAAACCAAAGGAATTGTTTTGTGTGTCTTCTGTGTGCCCCCTTTCCACCTGCTGGACTTCTATGAAGTGCATCTTGGGAAATGCAGATCTCCTGCACATGTTCAGAGCTCTCTAGATTTCTCTTGACTAATGACAGGGCTAAGTGTTAGACTTGATATTTTAGTTGTTTTACTTTAGAATATAAATTATTTAACCTATAAACAGTAAAGTAGATCATACCTTGATTCCTCAACCTATTTTTGAACTAAAATAGGAAAAGTCAATATGATATAAAATAACAGTGCAAGGTACCAATTTCCCAACCACCATTTATCAAGGAATTTGCTTCTGAGTTCAAGATGAGAAACTGAGTTTTTGAAAATAAAAAAGCAAAAGCCTATCAAAAAATTCTAACTCACTTTTAAGCCATTTGCCCGATACCAATTTGACCCAAAGTTCATATGGTCCTCAAGGCTGGCAACCAAACTTTTAGTGACTTATGGATTTCGGGGGTGCTTACAAACTCTTAACTCCATTCAGCAAATGGGGAATTTAGCTTGTAAAGACATTTTGTGGCCTGAATAACATTATAGTTGAAGATAGTGATTTTTTCTAAAATAATTATCTGGATGAGGCCAGATATAAATAAAAAGTCAGAGCCATTACACATGCAGCAAGTAAGTGTGAACACGACAATTTATTTAATGAATTTGAAACTCAATACTAGCCTACACTTTTGTTTTCAAAAATTCAGCTTTAGCTGGAAAAAAAATGGTCTTCCTCTATGTTATTCCTGCTTGAATGTTGTCTACTAACTAAGCTGCTATTGGTAAGAAAGGTGTGTATCTTTGTAATATACATAAACTTTTTCAAGGCCTTTGCATTTTTTAATGTAGTCTATTCATTTTTTCAAGCTAATAGACTGGGGGAAATGTAGTTACTCAAAAACATATATTCAAAACAAACAAAACTAAACAAAACAAAAAGACATAAAGATTCAAGTTGATTGTAAACTCAATGAGTCAACAGTGCAATGTGCAGGCAGAATTAATGCAATCATAGGTTACATCAATGATGGTGTCCCAGATGAAAGCATGTAATGTCCTGCTTTCCCCTGGATGGATCAGGTCAGTCCTGGAGAACTGTTCCTGTTTCTGAGGGCCAAGTTTTCAGAAGGATCTTCACCAACTAAGTATACTCAGAAGAGAGTGACCAGAATGGTGAGAGAAATGAAAACCATGGCATGCAGAACTTTGGGTTTTATACTACAGGAGAGAAAAGATTCAGGGATGGGGATATGTGTTCGTTTGAATGTCTTCAAATCATTGACAGATGAGTGTATGTGCAGATGTTGCTCTTACTGAGGGTGGAACTAGTATCAAGGATGACACACTTCAGGGAGTCAAATTTCACCTGGTCTTAAAACCTTTCTAACCTCACATGGGACAAGGTGGAATGAATTATCATTCTTCTGGAAGAATTCTGGAGAGAAACTGTACACGAATCTTCTTTGAATTGCCATTATAGCATGGTGTAAAAGAAATTGAGTCCTCAGATGGGAGAAACAAGAGGTTTGGCTGCCTTGACAGTCTCTTGTCTTAAATTCATTGAGATATCTGCTGAGCATCAGACTGTACACTCCCTTCTTCTTAGAAGGCATTTTAGCAAACTCATTTGGGAAGGGTGAGAAAATATATTTGCAAATTGCTTCTCTGACTGATATTGTGAACCCACGGTAGACTAAGACCTCTGAAAACTCAGGGACAAAAATCAAAGACTCGTAAGCACTGCTTAAGCAAACAGAGAAATTCTGCAAAAGCAAAGGCATTTATTTATTACAACATTCGTTGTGCAGAGAAAGAAATAAAGGAGAGGGAGGTGGAAGGGCACTGAGAGGTTCTGCATCAGTCATTTTCATTTCAGACCAGCGGCAGGGGATTTTCAATGTTTTGGGGATTTACAGGTAGTTTGAAAAATGTGTGTCAATTTGCAAGGAACATGTTAGTATCTTCTGACTGTAGTTCTACCATAGCTTTGAGTGCTCTGGTTTGGAAGCAGCCCAGTGAAAGAAGTTGCTAGATTTCAGTTGACTTGGAGGCCCTGGGCCCTCTGTTGTTCCCTCCTTTCATCGTCATTCGTGCCTGCTGCAGCAGGAACATCATAAACCGCTTCCTTTCTGAGTCAGGTCTTAGGTAGGTTCCAGATTGTCCTGTCTCAGAAGCAGTGAGTCTGAGCCTGTGTTCTTATCTACACACTTTTCTTTTTCATTCATGGTGGTGTTATCCTTTACCTCTGCCTAGGTGCCTGGTTTTACATTTTCTGCTCTCCTTCAGTTTCAGAGTTTGTCTTTTCCCTGGTTTATGGCAGCTTAAGTTTTAACTTTGATTTCCTCAACTTTTTTCTACCCATTGTGAGTCTTAGTCTTAGGTCTAGCTATTCTTTGTTGCACCCCAGTTTCCTCAATCCATTCTGGGCCTGGTCACAGCTCTCCCTGAAAACCATCAGATGTATGCTTTAATTTGCAGGTTTTAAGTAAACAGTCTCTCAGACAAAATGCACTGTCATCTCCTAGTAACCTGCAACCATTAAGGCTCATCTCTAAGGATAATTTACCATAAAAGTGTGCATTAGGAATTCAGGAAAATACCCACTTATTTATTCAGCAAGCATTCCGTGAACGCACAATGTGCTAAGCCCTATGTTAATTACTAAGAATAGGGAGGTGAATAGGAAATCTCCCTGATCTTAAGAACATCTCACATTCAGCTCCTTACAGTATTTTAGTGCTTTCTTTCTCTCCGTCCAATTTACTAGAATTCTTGTGATATTGTATTGCTTTACCTCTCCTTTCACTGTACAGTCATGTGTCACTGAACGTTCTTGGTCAGTTCTGTGAAATAGGCTGTCATGTGATCTGACATTGTGTGAACATCATATTACATAAGGCAGTTCCTGAATTATTTTCTGTTCCTAAGTTTGTCTTTAAGTAGAATTTATAAGTAACTTGGAGTAGTTAAGTATGGTTTGTATCTAATATCAGTTAGTCAAATGTTTGTCTTAGTTTATAGTATATAGTGTACATTTCTATGCATAAAAAGCATAAAGGAAACACTTTCAAGTACACAAAAACATCTTTAACATAATAATACAATAATAATACTGTTGCGCTGTACTTCATAAAGTAGGGCCCATTTGTTATCATGAACCATTGTATGTACCTCAGATTTTTACGGGGGTTGGGACCGTAACAGTTGGATGTTGCCAGAATGGACCTTATGCAATGCATGTCTGTATTACCCTCATTTTTCTTTTTGCTTTCCTACAGAGCTGAAAAACTTGCCACTCTTACTTATGCATTGAAGAATGCCTCCCCTCTGACCTTTATGGTTACTCCTGAAAATGCATTTGAGGTCAAGGAAAGCATCTTAAACAGGAATTTAAATATGGGGGTGTGGGGATGGAAAATTACATTAAAAACAGCATTTGACAAAGCAATTTATCACTTAATTTTTAAAGACGTATATGTTTCAAGTGAATTTAATTTGCATATTTTCTGACTCATTTCCATTCCATTATCATAAGCTCTTTTTAAAGAGTTGCTACATTTTAAAATTTTTAAAGCAGGCATTTGTGTCATCTATGACTTCCTAACCTTTACTTTCTGGAATTTGACTATCAGAAAATTCTTTCTTTGTCTAACCTCAACGCCTCTCAGCTGAGAAAGAATGCTCAGCCACCTTCTGGAACCATAAAGGAAGAGGAGAAAGTCAAATCCAATTCTCTATGAAAGTCAGGCTATAGCCTTTGATCTTTGGTCCTAGAGTTTTCATTAAAACTCTTTTAGCATTTTAGCACCAGCTATGAGTATTTCACATTTATCAAGATGTAAAATATAAGCTGGCCTAGATGCTTGGTTGATTAAAAAAAAAAAAAAAAAACCCAAACCCGTTGCTATCAAGTTGATTCCGACTCATAGTGACTCTATGGGACAGAGTAGAACTATCTCATAAGGTTTCCAAGAAGTGGCTGATGAATTCAAACTGCTGGTCTCTTAGTTAGTAGCCTGAGCTCTTAACCACTGTGCCACTAAGGCTCCACTTGGTTGATAATCAAAAGAAAAAAAAAAAAACCTGTTGCCATTGAGTCTATGGTAAATGGCTTCTTTAATGGCAAAGTTGAGGTACCCCTCATGTACCATTTTATATTGATTAATTCCTGTGTCATGCTCTGACTAATGAATGCACTGTTGTTGACTTGGGCTTTGCACATGGTCTGTGAACACTTGAGTCCCATTGAATTTTACGTGAACAATGGCCATCTTGAAATTTTTAAGTGTCATAACCTATATTTAATTCCAAGATGGCACTTGAAAGCAGCACTAGACTGAGTTTTTTGAGGAAGGATACCACATTGTATTGATGTTTGTATCTTGAGTTATCACAGTGCCTGGCACTGAGAAAGTATTCATTTTTTTTTTACCTGAATGAAAAGATAAATGATAAGTGTTCACTTCACTGAATGCTTACTGTGTGTTACGTACTGTGCAAAGCCCTGTACCTGGATTATCTCTTTTAATGACCTCCAAAGCTTCACGGTGCAGTTATTCTCAGTTTACTGGTGGGGAAACTGAGGTGCAGGGAATGTTGCTCAAGGATACACAGCTCTGAAGCAGTGGAGCCAGGATTCAGTCCTAGGTAGTTTAACACTAAAGACTGAGCTCTTTTGTACCTCATAGAAAGTTACTATCATTGTCTCAGAATCAGTTATATATTCTAAAATGATGCGTGTTTAAAAAGAAGACAGCCTTAGGTTCTGGGAAAAGCACTGGCTAGAAGTCAGGAGCTCTTGAATTCCATTTTCCATGTTTTTTTAACAACAGAATGTCCTTAAGTCAATCACGTTACTATTGCTGCCTTGGTCTTCATCAGTAAACTGGGTATGGGGACAGAAAGCAAGATTCCTTTGGCCTGTAACCTTGTGTGATTCTCTGGTTCCGTGGAAGACTACACAGCTGAAGGTGTCTGAAGCCAGCTAGGCCTTTGGGCTGGGGGCTGAGCCATGACTTAGGGCAGAGCACAGAGCTGGTGTCTGTTCTCCCTGTTGGTCTGAATGCTGGGTATGGCTTGTCAGCTGCTGCTTGTTTTTCCTGCTCAATCTTTTCTTATCAGAGGCAGAAGGCATAAAGGATGCCATCTGGGATTGCTTGTTTAGATACAGCATGGTATTAACAAGTTTTCCTCTCTTCTTACACTTTCTCTCTTACTGCTGGTTGCAAGGAGCAGGGATACATATGTCCAAATGCAGCCATCATCCAAGGTTTGTTCTTCCTCATGAACCTTGGGGGCAAAGGAAAGTAAGCTAGAGGGAAAGGAAGACATTTGGGGGCCAGGAGTGGGTACTGTGTGTTACAGCACCTAGAGAAGCTTTGAGATCAAGTTATTTGAAATTGTGAAAGAAAATGCATGAGATTTTATTGACACCTTCTCTAGGAGTAACAATAAGAGACTGTATACTATTTGGAATCTGGAGATTGCTAAAAGGATAGCACTTCTTAACCTGTTAGAGGTTTTGCCTTTATAGTATCAGACAGTGTTAAAAACATGGGTTTTAGGGTCACACAGATTTGAAGCCAAGCTCTGCCACTTGTTAACTAGTACTGGATGCTGTGGCTGTCCCACCAAGATTCCATTTACCTGGCCTTTGCACCCATCCCCAGCTGATGTGGGTGTTGGCTGTTGACTATGATCCCAACTGGCCCATGCTTCAGAGAACTGCCTTCAGCCAAAAGGGAGAAACTTCTCTTAGAGGCCAAAGACTGACTGTCAGCCTGGTATAAAAACCTGCCCCCTTGCCTCAAGGTGGAACCAATTCTGTGCTTAATCTTCTGCTTCAGTACTACCTATGGGATTGGGGGAAGTTAGACTTCAGCCAAGGTCACCATCTTGCCCTCAATAAGTGACTACTTCTGGCTCTGCTTCTACGGAAACTGACCTGAGACACTAGGTAAGTTTGAGAAGTAACTTAGTCTCTCTCTACTTCCAGTTTCTCTTCTGTTAAAATGTTATTGGTAATATTACTTCCTTTACATTTTTGTCATAGATGTTAGGTAATCACAAAGTGCTTAGCACAGTGTCTGGCATATTGTTGTTGTTAGCTATCATGGAGTTGGTCACCAATTTCATAGCGAACACATGCACAATGCAACAAAATGCTGCCTAGTCCTGCACCATCTCCATGATCAGTTGCAGACAAAACTATTGTGATCTAACTAATGGACCACATCTACCATGGCCTCCACCAGACTGAGTCCAGTACAATGAGATGGTGCCTGCCTACCATCACTGACTGCTCTGACAGGGGTCACAATAGAGGGTCCCAGACAGAGCTGGAAAAAAATGTAGAACAAAATTCTAATTCAAAAAGAAAGACCAGGCTTGCTAGCCTGGCAAAGACTGGAGAAACTTTGAGAATATGGCTCCCGGACACCCCTTCAGCTGAATAATGAGGCCACTCCTGAGGTTCACCCTTCAGCCATAGAATGAACAGTCCCATGGAACAAAACAAGACTAAAGGGGCGCAGCAGCCCTGGGGCAGGGACTGGAGGGTAGGAGGGAACAACAGGACACCTGGTAATACGGAACCCAGGGTTGAGAAGGGAGAGTGTTGACATGTCATGGGTTTGTTAACGAATGTCATACAACAATGTGTCTACCATTTGATGAGAAACTAGTTTATTCTGTAAACCTTCATCTAAAGTTCAATAAATGAATAATAAAGTCTATTAATTTTTTAAAAAAAAGACAAGAAAGGCATACATCAAAATGGTAACCCTGGTATTTCTGGGTGGTGAGATAATAATTTATCTTTTCATTTAGCTTCATTTTCTAAAAATTCTTCATTAACTATGTATCACTTATGAACTAATAAAATGTTATATACATGTTTTAAAATCAGGTCTTGAAAGGACTTGCCAACTTGAATATATTCAGTTGAAAAGTGGATTGTACATCTGTGTAACGAACCAACGCTTGAGGAAAGAAGAAAATGAAAAGTCATTCATTCTCACCAACAGAGACTGGAAAAACCCTGAGAGTATGGCCCCCAGACATCCTTTCAGCTCAGTAATGAAGTCAATCCTGAGGTTCACCCTTCAGCCAAAGATTGGACAGGCCCATAAAACAAAACAAGACTAAAGGGGCACACCAGCCGAGGAGCAAGGACTAGAAGGTAGGAGGGAGCAGGAAAACTGGTAACAGGGAACCCAAGGTTGGGAAGGGAAAGTGTTGACACGTTGTGGGGTTGTTAACCAATGTCATAAAAAAATATGTGTGCTAACTGTTTAATGAGAAACTAGTTTGTTCTGTAAAACTTCATCTAAAGAACAATTAAAAAAAAAAAAAAGAA
Organism: Loxodonta africana; assembly: GCF_030014295.1. Taxonomy (NCBI): domain Eukaryota; kingdom Metazoa; phylum Chordata; class Mammalia; order Proboscidea; family Elephantidae; genus Loxodonta; species Loxodonta africana. Next base: position 65,907,791 of record NC_087355.1, read on the forward strand.
AACTGGTATGATGTATAGGGCTTTTATTGACCGATTTTCAAAAGTTAGACCACCAGGCCTTTCTCTCTAGTCCTTCTTAGTCTGGAAGCTTCACCGAAATCTGGTCAGCATCACAGAAACATACATGCCTCCACTGGCAGCCTAGTATGTAGTGTAACTATATTATTGCCTATATTATTGGCTCTATGAATTGGGGATTGCTGATGAAAGGTTGCTTTCTCAGTTGTTTGGGAACACCACATAGAAGGCTGGTCACCTCCCCTATCCCTGAATGAGCGTAATTATTATTGCTTCAACATACTGGCTCTTAGTCAGATTTAAAAAAAGGAACAATCTCAACTGAGTCACAGGAAAGATCTTGGGCTCCCAGTGCTCAGCCTCACGCTACGAAGTGATGCATCTGTGGGCTGTGTGTTGCTCTGTGTGCTACTAGCTGCTGGCAGTCATCTCTGCTTGTGCAATGGAAAATATTGCTCTCCTCAGACAGAAAAAATATATATATAATAAGTCTCCATACTGCGAGTGTCTAAATTAAGAAATGTAAAAGCCAATTCATGTAAGCCAGCAGGCAAAACCAACAGCAGTGCTGGCTGTGAAAAGAGCAGGCTTCCCAGACGCAGAGCCTTTGGTAGTGCCTCCCCCACAGTGCTCGTGGGCACTTTCCAAATTGAACATTGGAAACTGCATGGCACCTTGGAGCAGATGTTCATTCAGCACTCAGTTAATTGGGTGAGGGTCAAAGAAGTAAAGGGAAGCGTACAGTGTTGATCAAGCAGTTGAAGAACCACACATTTGAAAACAGTGCTGAGTGTGCTAATTGAGAGATCCATAAAGAGGGGTTCTCATGCCCTCTGAAGAACTTTCTCTGCAGTTGGTGCCGTCAATGAAGCCCACCTGCTACTTACCAACGGCTACTTATATCTTGATGGGCAGTGGTCGATCGGTGGTAGAATTCTTGCCTTCCATGTGGGGAACCTGGTTCGATTCCTGTCCAAAGCACCTTATATGTACCCACCACTTGTCTGTCAGTGGAAGCTGGAAGCTTGTGTGTTGCTATGAAGCTGTTGAATAGGTTTCAGTGGAACTTCCAGACTATGATGGACTAGGAAGAAAGGCCAGGCAATCTAATTCCAAAAATCAGCCAGTAAAAACCCTATGGATCAAAATGGCCCAGTCCTCAACTGATCAGGGAATGCTTCATTCTGTTGTGCATGGGGTCGCCATGAGTCAGGGCTAGTTCAATGGCAGCTGACAACAACAACACTGATATCTTATCTGAGGGCTCTTACCTTCTGGGCAAGAGAAGGTACATCCATTTATTTATCATCCAATTAATACAACCCCTCTCACCCCCAGAATACTCCAGCCACTGTGCTAGGTACTTAGGAGAGAGTCACAAGAAAAAAGACACCATCACTTGGATATCATCACTTGGCTCACCAGTGTTGCAAAACGAAACTGGTAATATGAACTTTACTGCTATACCCCAAAGATAAGCTTCTTTTTCTACAGGTCAGCAAAAAGAATTTCCTGACCAGTAGAAACATTTTGTGACTCACTAGACTATAAACTTCCTAAGGGCAGGAGAGCTGGACCTAGAATGGTGCTTGGCATGTAGCAAGGGCTCAGTGAACATGACTTCAATTGCTTTTTCAATCTGTTTATGATTCTTAGAGGAGTTCACATAGACATGTGCTACAGTTCAGTTAAAATAAAACCTTTTGGCACTTTTGCTCTATCTCATCTTTAGCACAGCCAGTGTTGCATGCTAAATTTGAAGAGGGTCCTAAAAGTTCCAAGAGAATTATTGGGAGTAGTTGTTGCCTAGTAAACCACAGACAGAATATGTAGAATCAGCCAAGGGCTACCACCCAACTGTGGGCATAAATGAAACTTGAAATCAATGAGTCACATAAACCATGTGACTAAGTATTGAAATCCAGCCACAGATCGATCGTCTCCTTCTAACCTAGGGCTACAACCAATCCAGTGTTTTAGCCAGATCATCCAATCTTTCACCTTCGTTTGTGTTCCTTCCCTTGGCTCTTATTTGAGTGGCGAGAATGGTGGGCATTTGGGAACAAGTCACCTGATGCTTTCTCTTACTCTTTGAAGCGAACGAATTCATAATTCAGTTGTGTAGGCTCGTCCTTCACACCCTTCTCTGATATTCTGACCCATGCCTTTTCTTTTGACATCTTTTTCCCCTTAAAGTTATTCATAACCTTTTAGGATTAAGCAGAAGATGGCTTCCTTAACTCTAATCCCTCCTGTCTCGATCTCAGTTTGTTTTAAGCACTCACCCAAATGCTTACCAATGAGATACTAGAAAAAACCCGGTTGTCATCAAGTCCACCCCGACTCATGGCAACCCCATGTGTGTCAGAGTAGAACTATGCTTCATAGGGTTTTTAATGGCTGATATTTTGGAAGTAGATTGCAAAGGCCGACTTGAACCTCCAACCTTTTGATTAGCAGTGGAGCTCATTAACTGTTTGCATTACCCAGGGACTCCTAGTTCCTTCTTATATGGAAATAGAATTTCAAAATAGAGTCCCCATAAGAAAAAAAAACAACACCGACTTCTTTTTTTTATGTATGCCCCTTATCAAGAATATACCTACCACTATCCATTGCCATCAAGTTGATTCCAACCAGGAATATAAACTCCACAATAAAAAAACTGTTGCCGAGAAAGCCTATTCAATTTATTTCGCAGATCTGGTTTGTGTAAGCTCATGTGCGAATTAGATCTGAGACTCTCAGATCTGAAAATGGCTTGTCTTTAATGAAACCTGTCTGCTGATTTATCTAGCAGCCATTGGCAGGCAAAACAAAAAATAAAATAGCAGATCCAAGCCGTAAACCTGGTACAAATGGCTGAGGTTGAGCCTCTCCTTTGCAGATCAGTTTGACATGTTTCCTAACAGCTGAACCAGAAGAAATCTTTGGGAAAGTTCTGGAGACTGAGTTCCCCCCCGCCCCCCAGAAGATAGCTGCCACCACTTGCTCAGGATTTTATCACCTTAGAAACACTGCCAGCATAGTACACACCCAGGCCCGAGCTGATGGGCTACACTCACCCTTTTGCTTGTCATGAGTGAACTTGATCGTAAGCCTCTTTCTCACTCACTACTTTCACTCTGGTGGATAAAAGACTTGAACTTGATTTTCTTCTCCGTCTCGCCAGACTGATCATTGCATCATCTCAGAGATGCCTGCTTCACGTGGGATATTAAGGAGCAGAGCACCTATGAAATAGCTTGGTCTTTGCTTTAAAATGCTGATTTAATCAGTCCTTCCTGTCACTCTCCTTCTGTGATGTCTCCTCTCCAGCATTCTTTTCCCAAGCCCACCTTTGTTTTTGCAGCCAAGGAACATTTTGCATTTCATATTCCATCTGCCTGTAACTTTCTACCTTTGAACTGAACAAAGTACCCTAGGAAATGTTTCACAAAAAAAAAAAAAAAAAAGACTGAGATTTCTTTTTTAAGGTCGACTTGTAGCTGAGCATTGACATTCTCCTTAAAAAGCTGTCCAGAGCCAGGTACAGCAACGTAGTAGAGTGCTGCATAATAAATTTCCTCCGTATTGTGCTATTTTATTCACAGTTTGGATTAGGGATTGCTTCTGCAATATCAGTTCCACAATTGTCAGTTCTACGTGTATTCAGCCCACCGTCTCTCCTGTTATAAAGGCACCAAGGGTAAAAGTAAAAAGCAAAACAAAACAAAAACCCATACACTAAATGATGCCGTTTCTTTACATGGAAGTGTCTGATTACGAATGGAACCTGGAAGGTCAATCAGTACAAATTTCCTGAGGGCACCTGGAAGTAAGTAAGAAGAGAGAGAATTTATTTTCTTGGTTTTCCCTAATCCCTCTGCCACTTGTTTTCATTAGATACCAAGGCCATTAAACTTTAGGTATCCCAATCAGATTACAGACTCACAGAGACAGACTCCTTTGGCCCATCCAGAAAGCCCTTTCAGGAGTGAGTTTTGAGCTCTTTGACAAACTTTGGCCATCATAAACTCCTGCTGCTTTTCCTCTCTTCCCTCCCCCTCAGTAATCATTCCCCTTTACGCCCTCTCTCTTACAGCGAGTTCCCTGTTTTTAGCTGAGTCACAGCAGCTGGCTGGCACCTCTAGGGTCATACTGTACGTAACACAGAATCCTCTCTGTTGGCTACCATGGTGCTTCAAAAGAGGGGCTGTGGCAGCTACTGCAAAGCATCCTGGGTACACCAGCCAAGCCCTTCTTTGAAGCCCTGAAGCGGCTGGCAGAAGGAGCCTGGGACAGCTCAGGGATCCAAAGTTCCTGGCTAACATGGCTTCACTGAATCCCAGGGCTCCTGCTGCTGCTGAGATGCTGCTCAGAAGCAGGCCCTTAAGCAATTCAGAATAAAATCCAGACGGACAGAAGCAGAGTCATATGGCCTTTCAAAGCCAATAGCTGCCAGGAAATAGTCTTAAAACTGCCAGAGCCTTGGCAAAAGGCCTTGAGCTTTGCCAGCGGGTGAATAGTGGGATCAGAGCGGTGGTCACATTCTCTTTTCTCAGTCAACTGATTGTGCCTGGGCACCGACAAACACTTATGGGAGCGTGAAGCAATAATATATTGCCTTTGCTCCTGAAAATAAGTACTGGCTTTTTTAAGTACAAATACATCCCAACCAGGTGGAACAATACAGATTTTCATGGTTAAAAACACAATCTTCTGGCTTTCAGATGCTTAAAACTTGACTGCTCTCCACTTCCAAAAAACCATCTGGAAGCTGAATATTTTACAAACTATAGGTCCTGCAGCCCTGTTGATTATTTGTTGATGTATTTGTTCTTCCCTCTCCTCCCCACGTTGTTGATCCCTATCTGATTCTTGTTCTATTAAACAATTTTCTTTTACAAATAATTTATAAACCAAATATTATAATGATGATGATGATGCTATCTAAGCCATACAATATTCTTTCTGCAGTTTGGCAGGAGAAAATGTGTAGATGATTATAAACATATCTTAAATGAATTTTTTTTTAACCCTCTCTCCTTCTTGGCCACAAAGCAAACCCAACTAAAGAAGTAGTTGATCCTAAATGGGAAATCTGAAATCACTAAGAAGCCCTGTATAACATTCAGGGTATGTCTTGTAAAGGAAGTCAAAATGACTTGGTCTTTGCAGCTCTTCCCTCCACACAAATATTAAGTCATAGAAGAACTTAAAAAGATGAAATGATAAGAGGGCAGCAGCTGCTTTTTGTAGCTTTATGGAGGCATTAATGTAAACATATAAAACCAGATTATTTACTATCATATCCATGGTATATGCCTCACACAAATGAAAGGGAATACTAAAAACATGGAAAGGAAGTATATCACCTCAAAATATTTACTTTATTTTTTTTTCAATTAAAAAGTCTCTAGGAAATACAAGACATAGGATATTTCACCCCAAAAGCCATACTTTTTAAATTAGGATGGTTTCCTTTGACTGTGATTGCCAAAGAAAGCCAAACTCAGGCAAAAGTATTCCTTAGAAGACAGTGAATAGCAAAGGAAAAAGTGACATTTGAAAGGAACCCCTGAGGAGTTATTAGCAATTGCATTTCTGAGACGTTAACACCTACAATAAGTGACAAAACAGGTTCATCTTGGATTCAGAGTGTTAAAATGTTTTTATTCCTGGTTAAGCCATTTTTAATAAACAATATAAATTATAATTGATTTGCTAGAAGCCAGACGATTCATCAGTGCAACAGGCATAAATATTGTAGAGAATGTGATCAGCCTGCCCTTATTTAAAAATTCTAAACTGTTTTTCATTCCTCATAAGAAAATCTATATTTTCCTTTCAAACAAAGAGCCTGGTGGTTTAGATGCAGGATTGACATGGAGAAAACAGCATACTTCTCATGTGAAGAGAAGTACCTATTGAGAAAGAAAAGGGAAAACTGCAATAAGTACATGTATGTTAGATCAACAGCCATAACAAAATCCAGAATTAAAATGACTTTGCAAAACAATAGCTGTTGATGAACAGAGACAAAGAAAGACAATGCAATGAACTGTTTAACCTATGATTATAGTGTAGGTGACAAGTCTAAATTATTAGCCTAGAAATATTCAGAAGATTATACCTCCCCACAAACTCCTAGTGGAGAGTTAGGTACATAGTGGTTACTCAATTAAAGCTTTCTTATTTAAAGACAGGGTTGTTTCTGACATTTGCAGGGCCTGGAATGAGAGTACATATAGTGGCCCACTTCCCCAAGTACTTTAACCACTGTGCCACCAAGACTTCTTCTCATGGGTCGACGTACTTAAAGATTCTAAATCAAGTTAGGAATGGTTAAAATAGAATATATTCTATCCTCATCCCTTCACAAATGTACTTCTCAATGTATGAAAGTTCAGGTGAAAACACAGAATTCTCAGAAGCTTTGTAGACACGTGGTCCAGCATGGGAAAACTGGCCCCTGGACCTGGGTCTTGATTCATCCCATTTCTTCCCAACTCTGATTTCCTCTCACATCACAAGGGGCCATGAACCTGTGCGTACAGACCTGCTAGCCCACAGGTCTAATATCTGAACAACTCCACAGCTAAGAGCAGCCCTTGGTTATTCGATGAGCTTTGGGGTATCCGTACCAGGGTGTAGCCTGCCCTTATGATGACAGGCTAAAGGAAGAGGCCCAATGCATGACCATTTGGGGCAAGGAATTCAGAGGTCTTGGGTACTTAGGTTGTAGTTTAGAAGAGGGAGACATGGCTCCAGAAAGACATCCTCTTGGTTCCACATCAAGGGAAGAAGCATCCCTGGAAATGGGCCAAAGTCAGGCTCTAAAGTGTGGTCTAAGGTTAAGGCTTCTCTTACTCAGGTCTAAGGGCAGTATTTAATCTCATGTAATCCAATTCAGACCTAGAGTAAATATATAAACATTTAATCCAATTCGGGCCTATAGTAAATATACAAAACATAGTGCAAGTAAACATGGCTTCAAGAGGGATGAATTCTAGTGTTAGTTCCTGTAACTCAATTGCTGTTGTAGCAACTGTTTTGTTGTAAGAACAAGAGAGAAGGCACTGGGATGGCGGAGCCAAGATGGCAGAGTAATAACACACTTCCTATGGACCCTCTTACAACAAAGACCCCCCTCCAAAAAAAAAAAAACAAGTGAATCAATTATCTATGACAATCTAGGAGCCCTAAACATCAAAGGTAAAGATTCTGAATGTCTTTCACCTCCACAGAGATGTGTGTGGGCCCATTTCAACAGCAGTGGCAATTTCATGACATTTGACACCGCTCTATTAAGCGAGGTCCTCAGGTACCCACATCAAGGACCTGAGGACTGGTAGGTCCCCTGACACCACTTAGCCACCCATGATAGGGGTCCCAGAATAAGCGGTGCCTCCCAGTCCAAACAGCCAACAGAACTGGGTGCCTATACTCTGGCTGCAAAACCCACCCACCTACGTGCTGTAGGGAACAGGGATACATTTTCCTCCCAGACATTCAGGGGCAGCTGTCAGCCCCCTGCCTTGCTCAGTGAGTGACCCGCACTGCAGCCAAACACCTGTGTCTAAACCAACCAGCCCTACTCGTCTAGGGCTGTTGGTAAGAGCCTGCACCGTATACTTGGTGACTGCCTACTTGGACACCTGAACTGAATCTATGCAAGAAAAGTAAACAGATTCCTTGGCTCACATACCTAGTAACAGCTTTAACCACCTGGGGACAGGATGTTAGAGCTTCAAAGCACCAATAATCAAACTAGCTCGCATGAGTAGCCTATTTAGACATGAGAATTGTTGAAGATTTTTTTTGCAGAAAACTTCCCTGATATAGTGAAAGATGAAAAGGTATCTATCCAAGATGCTCATTGAACCCCACACAAGTTAAATCCCAAAAGAAAGTCACCAAGACATATTATAATCAAACATGCCAAAACCAAAGATGAAGATAGAATTTTAAGAGTGGCTAGGGATAAACGAAAAGTTGTCTACAAAGGAGTATCAATAAGAATAAGCTCAGACTACTCAGCAGAAACCATGCAGGCAAGAAGGCAATGAAATGACATATATAAAGACTTGAAGGAGAAAAATTGCCAGCCAAGAATTATATATCCAGCAAAACTGTCTTTCAAATATGATGGCAAAATTAGGCCATTTCCAGATAAACAGAAGTTTAGGGAACTTGCAAAAACAAAACCAAAACGGTAAGAAATACTAAAGGGAGCCCTCCAGTTAGAAAACCAATAACTTCAGATAACAAGACTAGAACACAGGACAGAACAACCAGATATCAACCCAGATAGGGAAATCACAAAAATAAATCAAAGCTAAAACACTCAAAATAGGGAAATAGAGATGTCATTATGTGAAAGTTGACAACATTAAAACAAAAAAGAGGGACTAAAAAATGTAGTCATAGAGCTTTCATATGGAAAGGAAGTCAAGACAATTTAAAGAAATAAAAGATTGGTTTAAACTTAGAAAAATAGGGGTAAATATTAAGATAATCACAAAGGAAACTAACAAGCCTACATATCAAAATAAAAACAAGAAAAACATAAAGACTCAGCAAATACAAAATCAACAACAATGACAAAGATGAAAAGAAAATACATAAAGAAAAATGACTTAGCACAGAAAATTAAGCAGAAAAAGAAACTGTCTACAACACACACGCACAAAAGGCATCCAAACGACAGCACTAAACTCATACCTATCAATAATTATGCTGAATGTAAATGGACAAAATGTACCAATAAAGAGACAGAGAGTGGCAAAATGGATTAAAAAAAAAAGATCCAACTATATGTGGCCTACAAGAGACACAGCTCAGACTTAAAGACACAAACTAAAACTCAAAGGATAGAAAAAAATATATCAAGCAAACAACAATCAAAAAAGAGCAGGAGTGGCAATCTTAACTTCTGACAAAATAAACTTTAAAGTAAAATCTATCACAAAGGATAAGGAATGACAGTGTATAACGATTAAAGGGTCAATATACCATGAGGACATAGCTATAATAAATATTTATGCCCCCAATGACAGGGCTCCAAAATACATAAAACAAACTCTAACAGCATTGAAAAGGGAGGTAGATGACCCCATGATAATAGTAGGAGACTTCAACACACCACTTTTGGTGAAGGATGCAACATCCAGAAAGAAGTTCAGTAAACACACGGAAGATCTAAGTGCCATAATCAACCAACTTGACCATGTAAACATATACAGAACACTCCACCCAAGAGCAGCCAAGTATACTTTCTTTTCTAGTGCACATGGAACATTCTCCAGAATAGACCATATATTAGTCCATAAAGCAAGCCTTAACAGAATCCAAAACATTGAAATATTACAAGGCATCTTTTCTGACCATAAAGCCATAAAAGTAGAAATCAATAACAGAAAAAGCAAAGAAAAAAAAATCAAACACATGGAAACTGAACAACATCTTGCTCAAAAACTACTTGGTTAAAGAAGAAATTAAGGACAGAATAAAGAAATTCATAGAATCAAATGAGAATGAAAATACATCAGAACCTTTGGAACACGGCAAAAGCAGTGCTCAGAGGTCAATTTATAGCAATAAATGCACACATCCAAATAAGAAGAAAGGGCCAAAATCAAAGCATTAACCCTACAACTTGAGCAAATAGAAAGAGAGTAGCAAAAGAAGCCCTCAAGCACCAGAAGGAAGCAAATAATAAAAATTAGAGCAGAATTAAATGAGATACAGAACAGAAAAACAATTGAGTTAACAAGCCCAAAAGCTGGTTCCTTGAAAAGATCAACAAAATCAATAAACCACTGGCCATACTGACAGAAAAAAAAAGAATCAGAAGCAAATAACCCGAATAAGAAATGAGACGGACAATATCACAACAGAACCAACTGAAATTAAAAGAATCATAACAGAATACTATGATAAATTATACTCTAACAAATTTGAAAACCTAGAGGAAATGGACAAATTTCTACAAACACACTACTTACCTAAACTAATGCAAACAGAGGTAGAACAACTAAATAAACCTATAACAAAAGAAGAGATTGAAAAGTTAATTAAAAAACTCCCAACAACAAAAAAACGCCCTGGACCTGATGGTTTCACTGGAGAATTCTATCAAACTTTCAGAGAAGAAATAACACCACTATTACTAAAGGTATTTCAGAGTATAGAAAAGGATGGAATACTCCCACACTCTTTCTATGAAGCCAGCATAACCCGATACCAAAACCAGGTAAAGACACACATGCACACACACACACACACAAAGAAAATTTCAGATAAATATCCTTCACGAACTCAGATGAAAAATCCTCAACAAAATTCTAGCCAATAGAATTCAACAAGATATCAAAAAAATAATTCACCATAACCAAGTGGGATTCATACCAGGTATGCAAGGATGCTTCAACACTAGAAAAACCATCAATGTAATCCGTCATACAAATAAAACAAAAGACAAGAACTACATGATCTTATCAATTGATGCAGAAAAGGAACTTGACAGAGTCCAACACCCATTCATGATAAATCTCAGGAAAATAGGAATAGAAGGGAAATTCCTCACCATAATAAATGGCAGTTATACAAAGCTAACAGCTAACATCATCCGAAATGGAGGGAGACTGGAAACATTCACCTTGAGAACGGGAACCAGACAAGGATGCCCTTTATCACCACTTTTCGTCATCATTGTGCTGGAGGTCCTAGGCAGAGATATTAGGCTAGAAAAAGAAAAAAGGGCATCAAAATTGGTAAGGAAGAAGTAAAAGTATCTCTATTTGCAGTTGAGATGACCTTCCTCACAGGAAACCCTAAAGAATCCACAAAGAAAACTACTGGAACTAATAGAAGATTTCACCAAACTATCAGGATACAAGATAAACATACAAAAATCAGTTGGATTCCTCTACACCAACAAAGAGAATGTTGAAAATGAAGTCACCAAATCAATACCATTTAAAATAGCCCCGAAAAAGATGAAATACTTAGGAATAAATCTAACCAAAGACATAAAAGGCCTATACAAAGAAAACTATAAGATGCTACTGCAAGAAACCAAAAGAAACCTACATAAGTAGAAAAACATGCCTTGCTCATGGATAAGAAGACTCAACACTGTGAAAATGTCTGTTCTACCAAAAGTGATCTATAGATACAATGCAATCCCAATCCAAAATCCAATGGCATTTTTTAATGAGGTGAATAAAAAAAATCACCAACTTCATATGGAAAGGGAAGAGGCCCCGGATAAGTAAAGCATTACTGACGATGAAGAACAAAGTGGGAGGCCTAACACTACCTGATTTTAGAACCTATTATACTGCCACAATAGTCAAAACAGCCTGGTACTGGTACAACAACAGATATATAGACCAGTGGAACAGAATTGAGAATCCAGATACAAAGTCATCCATCTATGAGCAGCTGATGTTTGACAAAGTCCCGAAGTCTGGGGAAAAGACAGTCTCTTTAACAAATGGTGCTGTCATAGCTGGGAATCCATCTGCAAGAAAATGAAACAAGACCCATACCTCACACCATGCAAAAAATCTAACTCAAAATGGATCAAAGACCTAAATATAAAATCTAAAACAATAAAGATCATGGGAGAAAAAATAGGGACAAAGCTAGGAGCCCTAATACATGGCATAAACAGAATACAAAATATTACTAACAAAGCACAAATACCAGAAGAAAAACTAGATAACTGGGAGCTCCTAAAAATCAAGAACTTGGCTCATCAAAAAGCTTCACCGAAAGAGTAAAAAGACAACCTACAGACTGGGAAAAAAAATTTGGTTATGACAAATCCAGTCAGAGTCTAATCTCTAAAATCTACAAGATATTGCAAAACCTCAACAACAAAAAGACAAATACCCCAATTAAAAAATGGACAAAAAATATGAATATGCACCTCACCAAAGAAGACATTCAGGCAGCTAACAGGCACATGAAGAAATGGTCTCGATCATTAGCCATTAGAGAAATGCAAATTAAAACTATAATGAGATGCCATCTCACTCCAACAAAGCTAGCGTTAATCCAAAAAAAAAAAAAAAAAACACAAAATAATAAATGTTGGAGAGGTAATGGAGAGACTGGAACACTTACATACTACTGGTGGGAATGTGAAACGGTACAACCACTTTGGAAATTGATTTGTCGCTTCCTTAAAAAGCTAGAAATAGAACTACCATGTGATCCAGCAATCCTGCTCTTTGGACTATATCCTAGAGAAAAGCCCTCACATGAATAGATGTATGCACACCGATGTTCATTGTAGCACTGTTTACAATAGCAAAAAGATGAAAACAACCTAGATGCCCATCAATGGATGAATGGATAAACAAATTATGGTATATTCACACAATGTAATATTATGCAAGGATAAAGAACAATGATGCATCCGAGAAACATCTCATAACATTGATGAATCCAGAAGGCATTATGCTGAGTAGAATTAGTCTGTCACAAAAGGACAAATATTGTAAGAGATTACTATTATAAGAACTCCAGAAAACATTTAAACACAGAACAAAACATTTTTTGATGGTTAGGAGGGTAAACAGTGGTATTCACTAACTTCATAGCAGACAAGGATTATTGTAGGTGGGGGGACAGACACGACACAGGGGAAGTCAGCGTAACTAGACTAAACCAAAAGCTAAGAAGTTCCCCAAATACAACCAAACACTTCAAGGGACAGTGTAACAGAGGCTGGGGTCTGGGGACCATTGTTTCAGGGGACATCCAGGTCAATGGGCATAACAAAGTTTATTAAGAAAATATTCTGCATTCCACTTTGGTGAGTAGCATCTGGGGCCTTAAAAGCTAGCAAGTGGCCATCTCAGATGCATCAGGTGGTCCCAACCCACCTGGTGCCAAGGAGAATGAAGAACACCAAAGACATACGGAAAATATGAGCCCGAGACAGAAAAGACCACATAAACTGGAGACTCCATCAGCCTAAGACCAGAAGAACTATATTGTGTCTGGCTACCACCAATGACTACCCCTACAGGGAATAGAACAGAGAGTCCCTGATGCAGTGGGAGCAAAGTGGGGTGCACAACTCAAGTTCTAGTAAAAAGGCCAGACTTGTTGGTCTGACTGAGACCGTAGGGATCCCAGAAGACATGGCCCACCGACTCCCTGTTTGCCCAGAACTAAAATCATTTCCAAAGCCATCTGTTCAGACAAAGATTAAAAAACCCTTTGCTGTCGAGTCGAGAGACGGATTAGACTAAATACAACACATAAAATGATACTGCTCAACATTAAGGAGGGAATAAGGAAATTCATAGAATGCAACGAGAATGAAAATACTTCCTATCAAAACCTCTGGGACACAGCAAAAGCAGTGCTCAGAGGCCAATTTATATCGATAAATGCACACATGCAAAAAGAAGAAAGAGCCAAAATCAGAGAACTGTCCCTACAACTTGAACAAATAGAAAGTGAGCAACAAAAGAATCCATCAGGCACCAGAAGAAAACAAATAATGAAAATTAGAGCTGAACTGAATGAATTAGAGAACAGAAAAACAATTGAAAGAATTAACAAAGCCAAAAGGTGGTTCTTCGAAAAAATTAACAAAATTGATAAACCATCGGCCAGACTGACTAAAGAATTACAGGAAAGGAAACATATAACCCGAATAAGTAACGAGAAGGGCCACATCACAACAGACCCAACTGAAATTAAAAGAATCGCATCAGATTATTATGAAAAATTGTACTCTAACAAATTTGCAAACCTAGAAGAAATGGATGAATTCCTGGAAAAACACTACCTACCTAAACTAACACATTCAGAAGTAGAACAACTAAATAGACCCATAACAAAAAAAGAGATTGAATCGGTAATCAAAAAACTCCCAACAAAAAAAAGCCCTGGCCTGGATGGCTTTACTGCAGAGTCCTACAAACTTTCAGAGAAGAGTTAACACCACTACTATTAAAGGTATTTCAAAGCATAGAAAATGACGGGATACTACCTAACTCATTCTATGAAACCATCATCTCCCTGATACCAAAACCAGGTAAAGACATCACGTAAAAAGAAAATTACAGACCTATATCCCTCATGAACATAGATGCAAAAATCCTCAACAAAATTCTAGCCAATAGAATTCAACAACATATCAAAAAAATAATTCACCACGACCAAGTGGGATTTATACCAGGTATGCAAGGCTGGTTTAATATTAGAAAAACCATTAATCTAATCCACCATATAAATAAAACAAAAGACAAAAACCACATGATCTTATCAATTGATGCAGAAAAGGCATTTGACAAAGTCCAACACCCATTTATGATAAAAACTCTCACCAAAATAGGAATTGAAGGAAAATTCCTCAACATAATAAAGGGCATCTATACAAAGCCAACAGCCAACATCACTCTAAATGGAGAGAGCCTGAAAACATTTCCCTTGAGAACGGGAACCAGACAAGGATGCCCTTTATCACCGCTCTTATTCAACATTGTGCTAGAAGTCCTAGCCAGAGCAATTAGGCTAGACAAAGAAATAAAGAGCATCCAGATTGGCAAGGAGGAAGTAAAATTATCTCTATTTGCAGATGCCATGATCTTATACACAGAAAACCCTAAGGAATCCTCCAGAAAACTACTGAAACTAATAGAAGAGTTTGGCAGAGTCTCAGGTTATAAGATAAACATACAAAAATCACTTGGATTCCTCTACATCAACAAAAAGAACATCGAAGAAGAAATCACCAAATCAATACCATTCACAGTAGCCCCCAAGAAGATAAAATACTTAGGAATAAATCTTACCAAAGATGTAAAAGACCTATATAAAGAAAACTACAAAACACTACTACAAGAAATTAAAAAGGACATACTTAAGTGGAAAAACATACCTTGCTCATGGATAGGAAGACTTAACATAGTAAAAATGTCTATTCTACCAAAAGCCATCTATACGTACAATGCACTTCCGATCCAAATTCCAATGTCATTTTTTAAGGTGATAGAGAAACAAATCACTAACTTCACATGGAAGGGAAAGAAGCCTCGGATAAGTAAAGCATTACTGAAAAAGAAGAAAATGGGAGGCCTCACTCTACCTGATTTCAGAACCTATTATACAGCCACAGTAGTCAAAACAGCCTGGTACTGGTACAACAACAGACACATGGACCAATGGAACAGAATTGAGAATCCAGATATAAATCCATCCACATATGAGCAGCTGATATTCCACAAAGGCCCAGTGTCAGTTAATTGGGGAAAAGATAGTCTTTTTAACAAATGGTGCTGGCATAACTGGATATCCATTTGCAAAAAAATGAAACAGGACCCATACCTCACACCATGCACAAAAACTAACTCCAAGTGGATCAAACACCTAAACATAAAGACTAAAACGATAAAGATCATGGAAGAAAAAATAGGATCAACCCTAGGAACCCTAATACAGGGCATAAACAGAATACAAAACATTACCAAAAATGACGAAGAGAAACCAGATAACTGGGAGCTCCTAAAAATCAAACACCTATGCTCATCTAAAGACTTCACCAAAAGAGTAAAAAGACCACCTACAGACTGGGAAAGAATTTTCAGCTATGACATCTCCGACCAGCGCCTGATCTCTAAAATCTATATGATTCTGTCAAAACTCAACCACAAAAAGACAAACAACCCAATCAAGAAGTGGGCAAAGGATATGATCACACACTTCACTAAAGAAGACATTCAGGCAGCTAACAGATACATGAGAAAATGCTCTCGATCATTAGCCATTAGAGAAATTCAAATTAAAACTATGATGAGATTCCATCTCACTCCAACAAGGCTGGCATTAATCCAAAAAACACAAAATAATAAATGTTGGAGAGGCTGTGGAGAGATTGGAACTCTTATACACTGCTGGTGGGAATGTCAAATGGTACAACCAATTTGGAAATCTATCTGGCGTTATCTTATACAGTTAGAAATAGAACTACCATACAACCCAGAAATCCCACTCCTCGAATATACCCTAGAGAAATAAGAGTCTTCACACAAACAGATATATGCACACCCATGTTCATTGCAGCTCTGTTTACAATAGCAAAAAGCTGGAAGCAACCAAGGTGTCCATCAATGGATGAATGGTTAAATAAATTGTGGTATATTCACACAATGGAATACTATGCATCGATAAAGAACAGTGAAGAATCTGTGAAACATTTCATAACGTGGAGGAACCTGGAAGGCATTATGCTGAGCGAAATTAGTCAGAGGCAAAAGGACAAATATTGTATAAGACCACTATTATAAGATCTTAGAAATAGTATAAACTGAGAGGAACACATCCTTTTGTGGTTACGAGTGGGGGAGGGAGGGAGGGTGGGAGAGGGTTTTTTACTGATTAGTTAGTAGATAAGAACTGCTTTAGGTGAAGGGAAGGACAATACTCAATACACGGAAGGTCAGCTGAACTGGACTGGACCAAAAGCAAAGAAGTTTCTGGGATAAACTGAATGCTTCGAAGGTCAGCGGAGCAAGGGTGGGGGTTTGGGGACCATGGTTTAAGGGGACTTCTAAGTCAACTGGCAAAATAATTCTATTATGAAAACATTCTGCATCCCACTTTGAAATGTGGCATCTGGGGTCTTAAACACTAACAAGCGGCCATCTAAGATGCATCAATTTGTCTCAACCCACCTGGATCAAAGGAGAATGAAGAACACCAAGGTCACACGATAACTAAGAGCCCAAGAGACAGAAAGGGCCACATGAACCAGAGACCTACATCATCCTGAGACCAGAAGAACTAGTTGGTGCCCAGCCACAACCGATGACTGCCCTGACAGGGAGCACAACAGAGAACCCCTGAGGGAGCAGGAGATCAGTGGGATGCAGACCCCAAATTCTCATAAAAAGACCATACTTAATGGTCTGACTGAGACTAGAGGAATCCCAGTGGTCATGGTCCCCAAACCTTCTGTTGGCCCAGGACAGGAACCATTCCCGAAGACAACTCATCAGACATGAAAGGGACTGGACAGTGGGTAGGAGAGAGATGGTGATGAAGAGTGAGCTATTTGTATCAGGTGGACACTTGAGACTGTGTTGGCATCTCCTGTCTGGAGTGGGGATGGGAGGATAGAGAGACTTGGAAGCTGGCAAAATTGTCAGGAAAGGAGAGACTGGAAGGGCTGACTCATTAGGGGGAGAGCAAGTGGGAGTATGGAGTGAGGTGTATATAAACTTGTATGTGACAATTTGACTTGATTTGTAAATGTTCACTTGAAGCTCAATAAAAGTTAATAAAAAAATAAAAATAAAAAAATGATACTGCTGAAGAGTGTGCTTCTTGGCTCAAGCAGACACGAGACTAAATGGGCAGCTCCTTTCTGGAGGTGAGATGAGAAGGCAGAGGTGGACCGGAGCTGGTTGAATGGACCTGGGAAATCTGAGGTGGAGAGGAGGCGTGTGCTGTCACATTGTAAGGAGAGCATCTAGGGTCACATAACAACGTGTATATAAGTTTTTGTATGAGAAACTGACTTATATTGTAAAT
Organism: Loxodonta africana; assembly: GCF_030014295.1. Taxonomy (NCBI): domain Eukaryota; kingdom Metazoa; phylum Chordata; class Mammalia; order Proboscidea; family Elephantidae; genus Loxodonta; species Loxodonta africana. The sequence continues at coordinate 65,925,353 of NC_087355.1, forward strand.
GTTCACTTAAAATAATAATAATAATAAAAAGAAGGCACTGGCTGGACATGGAACTTTTGGGTGGAAAAGTAGCGTAACCAAGCAGATTTTTCTTCATTCAGTAAAGGAGTTTCCATTCTCTGATTCAACTTTCATTTGTCAAACACTTACTGAGTTTCTTGCTATGTGACAGGGATTGCTGGGAGCATAGTTCCAGATTCAATTTAGAAAAGTCATTCTGGTCACTCTGAAGAGGGTAGATTGGAAGGAGGCCACACATGCTCAAACAGCTTGGGCCACTTCTTGTGCATATTGTCTCTCCTTCTTTCTCTATTTTTGATTCATCGTTTAACCTCTTTGTTTCTTTTTTCAAAATGTTTGTGTTGTAAATCCTTTCTTCTCTTTTTCCCAACCTCAGCATATCAATCTGACTATCTCCTCTTGCTGACATTTCTACAGCAGAGATACAGGTGAGTTAGCTGCTTAGTGTTTTTTTGCGGGGGGTTCTCTTTTCTTCAACACATTACTACATTTCACTCTCAGGCAAATCATCAGTAATCATTGATTTTTTTTTTTTTAATTTTGTTCCAGAGGTGTCAACATTGCTCAGACCCTTATGATAGCTTCTATTGACCCATATGCTCAGACACCTGATCTACTTAATTCTCCATGATCTGGTTAAAGCCAATCAGATAACCTTACCTTCCATTATTCAGTGGGAAAAAATTCTTGACCTCCTACCTTAAATACATAATAATGAACATATCTAATCAGTTTACACTCTTCTTTAAAATCTTTCAATGTTTTAAGACTTGATGGGATTCCCCTTGCCTCCTAAAAAAGTTCAAATACCTAGCAAAGCCAAGAAGGTATCTCTAGGCCTGGCCCCTGGCCATGTATTCAACATCATTGTTCACCATTTTTACACAAACTCTATTCTTTGGCCTTTCTGAACTGTGTGAAGGCCACCCAGAGAGACCTTGGTTTTTCATCACATCATGCTTTGAAACAAGCTCTTCTCTCTCTAATGTACTTCTCCACCTTGTCTGCCTGCTGAACAAGTACTTTAAGAAAAACGTAAATTCAGAACGACTCAAGACTTCCTCTTCTGAAAAGCCTTTCAAAACATACATAGGCTGAGGACTTTGTATGTATCTGTACTCCAGTACTAGCACATGGGATTCGTATGTATCACTACTACAATATTTTTGCAGAGATTATAATAATTAGAATTTTTGTGTGTTTCCCATGATTTATAGTTATCTAATGTATGTAAAAAAAAATGTATGTCTTTTTTTTTTTAATGTATGTCTTATCCATTTTTGTATTCTCAAAATATAGCACCGTGCCAAGTACTTAGTAGATGTTCAATAAATGTTTGTTGCACAAATAAAATAATAATAGGTAAAGTTACTGGGCATTGTGCTAAGATCTTTACATACATTACCTGACTTAATCTCACTGATACTCCTGAGAGGTAGATACTATTATTATCCACATTTTATAGATGATGAAACTGAGGCAATTGAGAAGTTAAAGAAACTGCCCAAGAGTGTGTGTGTGTGTGTGTGTATACATGTATATACACGCATATATACACACACACATATATATGTATATAAAATGTATAAACTATATATATGTATATATGTGTGTATGTGTGTGTATAAAATCCATTTCCATGGAGTCAATTCCGACTTGTAGCGACCCTATAGGACAGGGTAGAACTGTGCATCGGGTTTCCAAGGAGTGTCTGGTGAATTCAAACTGCCGACCTTCTGGTTAGTAGCCGTGGCACTTAACCACTATGCCACCATGGTTTCCAAAAATATATAGGAAGTGGTAACACGTACAGGAAGTTTGTCAGACTAGCCAGGCCTCATAAAGATGCTGCTGAAGGAGTGAATGAAGTCAGAGTCCTTTCCCTTTGACCTTGTGAATAACTCTCCTTTTATCTCTCTATTTTACGCATACGATTTCTCGTTCCTACGAAGTCCATTTATCTCATTCTAATCCGATAGTACCAAAGGCTGAGGCCTTAGCTCTTCAAACTGCCTTCATGAAACTTGTTTTGATTAGGTCTAACTGATGCCATTTTTCTCTAATCTGCTCTAAAATGAACTGCAGAAGGTGGCACTTAATTACCTGCTGTATTGTGTAGTCTGCTGATTGCCTTATATTGTCTTTTTCTGGTCTTCCCTACTAGATTATAATTCCCTTGAAGAATATAGGAATGTCTTTCTCTCTTTTATCCAAGCCTGAAATATCATATGCACTTATGATTACCACATGGGACCACTTTCAAAGGAATGTGACCATAGAATGACAGGACTTGAAACCATGTCATGTGAGAAACTGGTGAAGGAACTGTGGTAGGAAAAAAACTAGTGGTGGAGACAGTATTTAAAGAACTGCCATGAAGAAGGCTGTTCCCATTATTAATACTACATAACAAATTACTCCAAAATACAGTGCTAAAAACAATAATTTTATTATGCTCACAGATTATGTGAGGAGTTTGACCGGGGGGGTTGGTGGTTCAGTGATAAAATTGTTGCCTTCTGTACATGAGACTTGAGTTTGATTCCAGCCACAGCACATCATATGCAGCCACTACCAGTCAGCCATCATGATATGCGTGTTAGGATGATGCTGAACACGTTTCAGCAGAGTTTCCAGACTAAGACATACTAGGAAGAAAGCCCTGCCTATCTAATTCTGAAAATCAGCCAATGAAAATCTCATAGATCACAATGGTCTGAACCTCTTTCACTCATACAGTTGGCGTCTGGGCTGGGATGATTCAAGCAGGTCCACAGACCAGAGGTTCCTCCCATAATTGTGGGCTCAGTGTAGTCGGAGCACTTAGAACACGGGTTGGGGCTCCAGTGAGTGTGTTCCAGCAAATAAGGCAGAAACTAAGCTGTATAACATTTTACCAACTAACCTTGCAAGTCACAGGGCATCTCTTTTGCCATACTCTATTATTTGAATCAGTCACAAGCCAGCCCAGATTCAAGGAAAGGGGATATAGATGCTACTTCTAAGATAACTAGAAGAGTATCAAAGAATTTGCAGGCAGTTTTAAAACCACCAAAAGAAGGGATTAAGTTTTTGTTTTTTTCTAATGGTATTCCAGAGCATGGAACTAGCTCCCCCACTCCCTGCCCACCAGCCAAAAAAAAAAAAAAAAAAAAAAGAGAGAGAGAAAAAACAGAATTTCAGCTCAATAAAGCCTACCTGTTAATAAATATGTAATTACCAGTCACTCTAAATACAAATTTTATTCACATTATCTGATTTAATTCTAATTATTCTAATGTTTTACAAGAGAAACGCAATTACAGAAGAGTAAATAACTGGCCTCTTAGTAAACGGTAGAGTTAGAGTTATGGCACATATTTCCCCGAATATAGAGCTTGGATTTTTATCTTCTATTCTATTGTGTTCTAACAAAGAATTAACAATATCAGAGCTCTTTACTGCGGTGCCTGCTTTGGAGGTAGTGAAAGCCTCATGAGTTGATTAGAATTAGCAAAGATATAAGGAGAATCATGTTCTTCCAAGATCCTACATTGCTCAGTTTAGCAAGACTAGCTCTCAGGAGCCATTGCCTACACAATCCTGAAGGAAGTTTTCAGTTTGGAATCTCTCATACAGCTTTCTCTCTAGCTTTATTGAGGTATAATTCATATATATCATACTGTACATATTTAAAGTATTCGATTTGTTAGGTTGTGATATACATATACACCTGTGAAACTATTGACACAATTGAGATAATGAACATACCCATCGCTCCAGTAGTTTCTTCAGGTCCCTTTGTAATCCGTCCTCCCCACTACCACATTCCTAGACAACCCCTGATCGTTCTGTCGCTATAGATAAGCTCGCATGTTCTACTCATTCATATGACTATTCTGTTTTACCTGACTTCTTTCACTTATTATAATTATTTGGAGATTCATCCATTTTTGGTGCATGTATCAGTAGTTCATTCTTTCTGTTGCTGAGTAGTATTCCATTGTATGGCTATTCTACAAATTATTTCAGCCATTCACTGCGGATGGACATTTACGTTGTTTTCGGTTTATCTAGATAAAACTGCTATGACCATTTGTGTATTGAGCATTCATTTATAAATTTTTGTATAGACTTGGGCTTAGATTTCTATGGGTTAAATACTTAGGAGTGACTGTATCACATGGTAAATATACGTTCAATTTTTTTAGAAATGTCGAAATCATTTTTCAAAGTAGTTGTACCTTTTTCCTTCCCACCAGAAGCCACTTCCGGTAGCTCCACATTTTTCCAACAATTTGTATGCTTTTTTGTTTTTTTTTTTCCTCCTACTACTATAGTGGTCATGTAGTGGTGTTGCATTGTTGTTTTAAGCTTGATTTCTCCAATGACTAAGGATTGAATATCTTTTCATGTGCTTATTTACCATTTTATCCAAAGTGCCTGTCACAGTGTCTCCTCATAGTAGTTGCTCAACAAATATTTGTGGGATAAATGTACAAACTAAGATTACTTCCATATTTGTCTTTCATACAAAGCTTTGTTAATTTACTACATTTTCAATTATATGCAATGCATCAAATGAATAATTTTAGTTTTTCCACTATAAAATTAAAATTTTCTACATCTCACCGAAGCAAGATTAGAAAAATGACAAATGTTCCATCCAATTGTAACATTTACTAGTTGGAGACAACTAATTCAAAGCTTATTGTTAAATATACTACTGATAGGAGAATTCTGCAACCAATTAGTGCTGTTAAATTGCCATTTGTTCATCACAGATGCAATCAAACACAACTCCGGGCAATCAGGCAAACAGAATCTGACTCATGAGGGATATCCTGTTTCCTTGCTCCCATTTTGTTTGCATCTTTCTTGTTTGTTTGAAAACTCATAAAAACCGTATGATGAGCTTAAAACAAAGAAAAAAAGTAGTAGGTACTTCCATGCTGATTTCGGCCACCTATAGTTTGAATTTTGATCTCAGGCCCTTGCTGGTATCACAGCCACCCCAAAAGAGTGTGTTTGCATTCCATCTCACATTATGCGATAGATAAGGAATCTGATGGCTTATTATTTTTTTAAATGTGGTTATTCCATCACTTGCATTTCAAGTCATCTTAAGTGCATCAGTTAATGCTAAAAAATGACTGACTTGATAAAAATAATTGTTACTTTTATTGAAATAGATGCCAAAATACTGGGTATTTTCTTACTTGTGGAAAGAACATACAAATTAGTTTAATTTTTCCCCACTCTTCTTATAACTCAGAGTACACCTCTAAAGTTAGTCACTATTATTTCTCAGCTTAAAATAGAGACTTGTTTTATTAAAATCATATTCAAGTACAGGACACGCTTACAAAGTTAAAAATAAAATTTGAGATCTATTGAGAGATACATATAAAAGATATTTCCTTCCTTTGCTTTTGTTTCACTATCTTGAAAATCTGAGAAATAATTGCTACTTACCTTCCCAGCAGAAAAATTATGAGGATTATTAAAATAATGTATGTAAATTACTTAGCTGTCAGAAGCCCTGGATACCTGTGTGATATTTTACAATGCTAAAAATTCATATTCATAGTCTTTACATTTTATCGTAATGTTCAAGTAATTCCCATATCTAGCTTAATGTATTGGCCCTGATTTTTCTTTTTAAGTAGACAGGTGCTGCTTTAATTAATATGAATGGACACAGATTTAAAACCTCCCTTGAACAACAGCAGCTCAAAAGATTAGATAGGAACCTTAGGGGGAAGCAAATTTATATTAATGGAGGAGCAACAACTCAGAAAAGGAGCGTGAAAATGGTTACACAACATGAAGAATGTAATCAGTGACACCATATGGTACTGTAGAAACAGTTGAATTTGTGTGTTTTGCTGTGTATATTCTCAACAAGAAAATAAATAAAATTATATAAAAAATAAACAAAATTTTACATAACAACAACAACAAAAAAAATGAATACAAATAAGAGGTAGAGATCCTAAGTTAAGATGAGGATACAGAAGAGAAAAAAGAAGGCATCCAGAACATTGGTAAAACAACAGAAGCTAAGTTAAACAGATGTTGTTGTTGTTGTGTGCCATCAAATGGATTCTGACTCATGTTGTTGTAGGTGGCGTCAAGCTTGTTCCAGCTCATAGCAATCCTATGTACAACAGAACGAAACACTGCCTGGTCCTGTACCATCCTCACAATCGTTGCTATGTTTCAGCCCATTGTTGCAGTCTGTCTTGTTGAGGGTTGTCATGGACTGACTCAAAAGTATGTGTCAACTTGTTTAGGTCACGATTCCCAGTATTGTGTGGTTGTCCTCTATTTTGCGGTTGATGTAATTTTCCTATGTGTCATAATCCTAATATCTGCCTGTGGTTAATGAAGCAAGGTTAGATTATGTTAAAGAGGATTAGGGTGGATGTAACACCCTTACTCAGGCCACATTCCTGATCCAATGTACAGGGAGCTTCCCTGGGGTGTGGCCAGCATCACCTTTTATCTTACAAGAGATAAAAGGTAAGGGAAGCTAACAGAGCTGGGGACCTCACACCACCAAGAAAACAGCACCAGGAGAAGAGGCTTCCTTTGGACCTGGGGTTCCTGCACAGAGAAGCCCCCAGTCCAGGGAAAGATTGATGACAAGGACTTTCCTCCAGAGCTGACAGAAAAACCTTCCCCTGGAGCTGTCACCTTGATTTGGACTTCTAGCCTCCTAGACTGTGAGGGAATAAACTTCTGTTTGTGGAAGCCATCCACTTGTGGTATTTCTGTTACAGCAGTACTAGATAACCAAGACAATGGTCTTCCTCTTTTTTGCTGACCTTGTACTTGACCAGGCATGATGTCCTTCTCCAAGGACTGATCCCTCCTGATAACATGTCCAAAGTACTTAAGATAAAGTCTCATCATCCTAGCTTCTGATGAGCACTCTGGCTGTACTTCTTCCAAGACAACCTTGTTGGTTCTGCTGGCAGTGCAGGCTATATGCAATATTCTTCACCAACATCACGATTCAAAGGCATCCATTCTTCTTTGGTCTTCCTTGTTCATTGACCAGCTTTCTCGTGTGTATGAGGTAATTAAAAATACCATGGCTTGGATCAGGCACACCTTAGTCCTCAAACTGATATCTCTGCTTTTTAACACTTTAAAGAGGTCTTTTGTGGCAGATTTGCCCAATGCAATACATCACTTGATTTCTTGACTTCTGCTTCCATGGGCATTGATTACAGATGCAAGTAAAATAAAATTCTTGACAACTTCAATATATTCTCCATTGATCATGATGTTGTTAATTGATCCAGCTGTGAGTGTTTTTGTTTTCTCTACGGTGAGGTGTAATCCATACTGAAGGCTGTAGTCTTTGATCTTCATTAGTAAGTCCTGCAATTCCAATTCTCTTTCAGCAAGCAAAGTTGTGCCATCTTCATATCGCAGGTTATTAATGTCTTCTTCCAGTCCTGACGCTGCATTTTTCTTCATATAATCCAGTTTCTCAGATTATTTGCTCAACGTACAGATTTAATAAATACGGTGAAAGGATACAACCCTAGCACACACCTCTTCTGATTTTAAACCATGCAGTATCCCCTCTTTCTGTTCAAATGACTGCCTCTTGGTCTATGCACAGGTTCCTCATAAGTACAATTAAGTGTTCTGGAATTCTTATTCTTCACAAATGTTGTCCACCATTGTTATGATCCACACAGTGGATTGCCTTTGAACAGTCAATAAAACATGGGTAAACATCTTCTGGTATTCTCTGCTTTCAGCCAAGATCCAACTGACATCAGCAATGATATCCCTTGTTTCAAGTCGTCTTCTGAGTCTGACTTGAATTTCTAGCAGTTCACTGTTGATGTACTGTTGCAATAATTTTTGAATTATCTTTAGCACAATTTTACTTGTGTGTGATATTAATGATATTGTTCAATAATTTCTGCATTTTGTTGGCTCACCTTTCTTTGGAATGGGCACTAATATGGATCTCTGCTAGCTGGTTGGCCAAATAATTTCTGAGCACAGACAATTGAGTGCTTCCAGTGTTGCATCCATTTGTTGAAACATCTCAATTGGTATTCCATCAACTTTTTGGAACCTTATTTTTCACCAATGTCTTCAGTGCAGCTCGGAAATCTTGCTTTAGTACCATCAGTTCTTGATCAAATGCTACTTCCTGAAATGGTTGAATATTGACCAATACTTTTTGGTATAGTGACTTGTATTCCTTCCACCTGCTTTTTATGCTTTCTTCATCAGTCAATATTTTGCCCATGTTAGTTGTTGTTTTTAGGTGCATTCGAGTCTGATCAGACTCACAGTAGCCCTTAGAGTCCTACAAAATTGCAACTCGAGGCTTGAGTCTTTTCTTCAGTTTTTTCAGCTTCATAAATGCCAAAAGTATTTTTTCTTTTTGGTCTTCTAACTCCATGTTTTTGCCCATTTCATTTTAATATTTTACTTTATCTTCTTGAACTGTCCTTTTAAATCTTCTGTTCAGCAATATTACTTCATTCTTTCTTCCATTCACTACTCTGCATTCAAGAGCAAGTGTCAGAGTCTCTTATGACATCTATTTTGGTCTTTTCTTTCTTTCCTGTTTTTTTAATGACCTTTTGCTTTCCTCATCATCATCTTACAACTTGTCTGGTCTTCAGTCATTAGTGTTCAAATCATCAAATCTGTTCTTGAGATGGTCTCTCGATTCAGGTGGAACATGCTTAAGGCTGTATTTTGCCTCTCATGGACTTGTTCTAATTTTCTTCAGCTTCAACTTGAACTTGCACATGAGCAATTGATGGTCTGTTCCACAGGGCTTGTTCTGACTGATGATATTGAACTATTCCATCATCTTTTTCCACAGAGATAGTAGATTTGATTCCTGTGTATTCCATCCACCAAGATCCACGTGTATAAGCATCATTTATGCTATTGATAAAGGGTATTTGGAATGAATAAGTTGTTGGTCCTGCAAAATTCTATCATGAGATCTTCAATATCATTTCTATCTCCAAGGCCATGATTTCCAATTAATGATCCTTCTTTGTTTCCAACTTTTTCATTCCAATCACCAGTAATTATGAATGCAACTTGATTGTATGTTTGATCAATTTCAGACCGCAGAAGTTGGTAAGAATCTTCAGTTTCTTCATCTTTGGCTTTAATGGTTGGTATGTAAATTTGAATAATAGTCTTATTAACTGATATTCCTTGTAGGTGTATGGATACTATCTTATCACTGACAGCATTGTACTTAAGATAGATCTCGAAATATTCTTCTTGACTATGAATGTGACACCATTCCTCTTTAATTTGTCATTCCCCGTGTCTTGATTATAAAGTGCTGCTATAACAGAAATACTACAAGTGGATGGCTTTAACAAACAGAAGTTTATTCTCTCACAGTCTAGTAGGCTAGAAGTTTGGATTCAGGGTGTCAGCTTCAGGGGAAAGCTTTCTCTCTCTGTCAGCTGTGAAGGAAGGTCCTTAGCATCAATCCTCCCCCAGAATAGGAGCTTCTCAGCTCAGGGACCTCGGGTCCAAAGGATGTGCGCTCATGGCTGTACTTTCTTAGTGGTATAAAGTCCCCATGTCTCTCTGCTCACTTCTCTTTTTTATATCTCAAAAGATATTGACTTTGTGAGCAGCCATCTAAGATATTCCACTGGTCTCACCCCTTCAGGAGCAAGGAAGAATGAAGAAAACTAAACATACAAGGGAAATGTTAGTCCAAAGGACTAATGGACCACATCTACCTTGGCCTCCACCAAACTGAGTCCAGCTAGATGGTGCCTGGCTACCACCACTCACTGCTCTGACAGGGATCACAATAGAGGATCTCAGACAGAGCTAAAGAAAAATGTAAAACAAAATTCTTACTTACAAAAACAAAAGACCAGACTTACTGGCCTGACAAAGACTGCAGAAACCCCGAGAGTATGGCTCAGTAATGAAGTCATTCCCAAGGTTCAACTTTCAGCCAAAGATTAGACAGGTCTGTAAAACAAAATGGGACTAAAGGGGAACAACAGCCTAGGGGCAAGGACTAGAAGGCAGGAGGGGATAGGAGAGATGGTAATAGGAAACCAATGGTTGAGAACGGGGTGTGTTCACATGTCGTGGGGTTGTTAACCAAGGTCATAAAACAAAACGTGTACTGTTTAATGAAAAACTAATTTGTTTTGTAAACCTTCATTTAAGTAAAATAAAAAAAGAGAGAGATCGGGTTAATACACAACTTAGTCTTGTAGACTGAGTTTTGACTCATTGACATAACTGACACTAATCCTATCTCATTAACATCATAGAGAGAGGATTTATAACACATAGGAAAATCACATCAGATTACAAAATACTGGCAATCACACAATACAGGAAATTGTAGCCTAGCCAAATAGATACAAATATTTTTTGGGGACACAATTCAATCCATGACACCCAGGCATAGTAGACCATATGATTGTTGGATTCAAAATGGCCAATACCAGTCCATTTCAGCTCACTAATGCCGAGGATATCTATCTTTATGCTATTTCAGTTTGACGACTTCCAATTTTCCTTTTGACTCATACTGATCCTATAACACAGGGTAGAACTGCCCTATAGAATTCCCTATCTTATTGAAGGGAGCAGATCGCGAGGTCTTTTCTCTCATGGAGTGCCTGGTGAGTTCTGAGCTTGAACCATGAACCACTGACCTTTTGGTTAGCAGCCAAGTGCTTAACCACTGTGCCACGAGGGCACCTAATGTAAACAGATAATGCATGCAAATTTCCCCGTGGCAGGAATGGACCAAAAATCTTTGAGAATCAGCTGTCTAATATTAATTTAAGATGTGTGCTGCCACTCTGTTACTTCCAATGTTCCTTCAAATATGAGACACACAACCTTGGGTTAGTGGTAATTAGAGAAGTAAAAGAATTGGAGTAATGTCCAGAAGGTTTGACAAAGTACAAGAGGGGGATATTTCACACGCAAGAGTTTAAATACAGAAGAAATCAAGAATTTAGCAAATACAGATACTTGCCATTATGTATGAGAATAAACAAACAAACAAATAAATAAATAAAATTGTCCCTGAAAGAAAGCCTTGCTGTTTTAACGTTAATATCAGTCAGAATCAACTGGACAGCAGTGGGTTTGATTTCTACCTGTTTTGAATGCAGTGCTCTTATTTAATCATTCTGATCTACTGATGAAAATGCAACATTCTTGGCAATGTAATAATATAAAGTGCCTGGGCTTTGGATTCATACATTTCTGAGTTCAAATTTCACTTTTGGTACACATAAACTGTGTGACCCAGAGCAAGTTATTTTTTTTTTCCTCAGTGAACCTATGATCCTTGTGTCAAATGGGTGGTAATCTCAAAGGGTTTTCTGAGGAGAAGTGACCCTTATAAAGCACTCACTACAAATTGGATGTTCAGTGATGACAGCTATGATTATTACTAAAAATTGCACTGTGCATGCAACAGTGTGATGCAGAGTTAATGTTGACTACAAGGAAAAGAAAAAAATCAAAACTTATGGACGGTTGTCTGTGTTTTGACAAGGTAGAAGTATATCTACCTAAATCATACTGTTGATTTGTTTATTCCATAAATATCTGCATGCTTCTTTCATGGGAGGAAGATGTGGCAGTCTACTTTCCTAAAGATTTACAGCCTTGGAAACCCTATGGGGCAGTCCTACTCAGTCCTATAGGGTCGCTATGAGTCAGAACTGACTGGACACCAATGGATTTTATCTGTGTTTTATAAGAAGAATTAATGTATCCAAACTGTGGTGTTGGTGAAGAATATTTAATATACCATGGACTTCCAGAAGAAAAAACACATCATAGAAAAAACATAACCAAAATATTCTTTGAAAGAAAATAGTGAGACTTTAGCTTGCTTACTTTGGAAATATCATCAGAAAAGATCAGTCACTGGAAAAGGGCATTACGGTTAGTGAAGTAGAGGGTCAGCGAAAATGAGGGAAAGCCTCGATGAGATGGACTGACACAACAGCCAAAACGATGGAGTCAAACATACCAAAATTTTGAAGGTGGTATAGGAGCAGGCAGTCTTTCATTCTGTTACACATAAGGTCACCATGAGTTGGAGTCAACTCAATGACATCTAACAACAAATCTATTTTTAGTGACCATATGATTTAGATACGGATTCACGTAATTGTCACAAAACTGTCGTCTTGCTATTTTGTTCCCTTTTTTCCAGATAAGAAAACTGAGCCTAAATGAATTCAAGTAACATGCTCACCTGGAGCTGGATTTGAATGTAGACCTATCAAATTTCAAAGTCTGAGCATTCCCTAATTCTGAAATTAAACTGCTTCACCTTTTGTTTAAATTTCCTCTTCAATAAATGACACTAGGTGACTGTCTGTATTTAGATATCTCTTTTTTCTGTACCCAGGGTTATTTATTTCTTAGTACATAATTCTAACAGCCTTTGAAATAAGAAGCAGTCTCCTGGCTTTGGTTAAATTGGAAAATGTAGGATATCTTTCAAATCTGCTTATGTATAAATGTATTTTTTTCTATAATTTTGGACATTTATTCAGTACCATAAGTTATTACCAAATTTATAGTGAGGGGCAGTGGAGCTGTTACCTGTATTACAAAAATATTTCCCTGCGGAATATGAGGAGATCTGCAATTCCCGTAGGAAGAATCACAGAACTAGCTAAGGCTCCATTTTTCTTCTCAGCCTCTTCTCTAGTATAGAGACATGTGTATAGTTGGATCACTTCTAATATTTCTGATCTTCTGCAGATTATTTATTCTTCTAATATTAATTTATAATTGCTAAACACTTGACAGATATGAAAGTCATTGGAGTCTTACAATCTTGCTTCTGTTTTTATTGTAAAGTCAACTGATAGGGAGCACAGGGTATAGAAGAAGGCAAATATTACTTGGGATATTTTGTACAGAGCTTATAAGTTGTGCCTTGTACATCTGTTTAACACTCATAAGTTTATGGATCGAATGCTGCTTTAAAGAGATAAGCATACAAGAGGCCTAAATAAGTTTCATATTATTTTAATTTTAATAAAAGTAATATGTGCACATGTTTAAAAAATCAATTGGTTCCTAAAAGCTTATTATGAAAAATAATATCCTGTCTCCATCTAGTCCTATCGCAAAGACTCAATAAAACATTTAATCCTTTAAACATGTTTTTCTAGAATCTACATCCTCCATATTTCTAAATAATGTTTAACATTTCTTAATTTATCAATTTTAATATTATTTTTTAACATCCTTTTTTCTTAGAGGAAACCCTGGTGGAGTAGTGGTTAAGTGCTACAGCTGCTAACCAAGAGGTCGGCAGTTCAAATCCACCAGGTGTTCCTTGGAAACTCTATGGGACTGTTTCTACTCTGTCCGATAGGGTCACTATGATTTGGAATTGACTTGATGGCCGTGGGTTTTTTCGACTTTTTTTTCTTAGACGAGGGTTTTAGCTCTTTTATACCAACTTCTACCTTTCTTCTCATTCTGCCTATTATACCTTCAGAAATATTTTAGTTAAATCAATAATCAGTACTTACATGTTCATGATCACATATGTGTCATTTGTTTCAGAGCCAAGTAGGTACATTGTTTCTATGCCTTTTTTTGCATACTTATTGACTTTACCAATAGCATGTAATTACTTTTATTATTTTCTACAACTGTATTCCATGATCACATATTTAACTATATTTCAAATACACCATTATACCAGGCATTTTTTCTCAAGTTCTCCCTTCCCTTACATACTTTTTTCCTGAAGCTCTCTCTTCCATACCTAAGAGGTGAGTATTTGATCTCTAAATAATCAGCCACTTGTCTGTAAGCTAAAGTGGATGGAGACAATGTCTGTTTTGGTTCACCACTATATTCCCAATAGTACAGTACTTGGAACATATTATCTTATACACTTAGTAGATATTTATGGAGCAAATGGATAAACAGTGTGGTTTAGGTAGATGTACTTCAACTGAAAGGGAGCTAAATACTACCTTAGTATTCATAAATCTTTAAAATAATCTCAATATTAAACAAGCAGAAGATGCAAAAAAGTACTTTTTATGGTTTCCCTCTATTCTCTGTTATTGTCGAGGACATTAACAATTCTTTAGGGAATGCCTTTGTCCCACAGCATTGGTTAAATCCAACTCTCTCATTTCTACCCCGGCACCTGTGTAGTTAAATTGGTTGACTGGCTCACTTTCAATTCATAATCATGAAGCTATCAATGCTGCCAGGAAATCGTACTCTACTTTCTCAGTCCATCATTTTTCCTTCTCTATCCTTGAGTCTTAATAAAGACATGAATTGAAAAGGAAAACACTGTTGGTGCTAGGTTTTTCATCAGAAACCATGGAGGCCAAAAGAGCGTGTTTAAAGAGCTGAATGGATGGAGGGGACCAAAAACAGTAAACCGAGATTTCTATACTAAGTCAAAATATTCTTCAGGAATAAAGGTGATATGTAGACGTTCTCAGTTTAAGGAAAACTAAAAATGTATCACGAGCAAATCTGCTCTAAAAAAAAGGTTACAGAAGTCTGTCAAGCTAAAAGAAATGACACAAGTGGAAAACTCAGAACTTGGGCAATGAAGGAAAAGCCACAAAAATGGTAAATACCTGGGTAAATATAATAGATTATCTTCCTCCACTTAATTTTTTTAAGAAATGCATTATTGTTGAAAGAAAATTATAACATTGATGGTGTTTTAATTGTACGTAGATAAAATGTATATGACAACTTTAACATAAAGGGGCAAAGATAAAGGTTTTACACGGTTATAAGTCTTCTACTTTTAAAGTTAAGTCGTAAAATATTAAATCTAAGTGAACTGTAAAATTTTTAGGAATGTGTATTGTAATTATTTAACCAACTACTAGAAAAATAAAACACAGATATGGTAAAATAGCAAATATATAAAATTAAATGAAACATTAAAAACTATTCATTAATTTAAGAAAGGTAGGAAAAGAGGAACAAGATATAAAAATTATAGGTGACAAACAGACAACAAATACTTAAAATAGTAGGCTTATATTCAACCATATGAATTATAACAAACACGAATGGCCTGAAAATGCCAATTAACAGGCTGTCAGATTTGATAAAATATTTTCTAACAAACATTAAAAGAAAAAAAACTAACAACACTCACTGTAGAATGTATCTTTCAGAAAATAGAAAAGAATACTTAACGAAGTTTTTGAAGTCAGCATTACCTTGACACCATAGCCAGACAAAGAAATTACAAGAAAACAATAGACTAATATTCCTCATTAAGTCTGATGCAGAAATCCTCAACAATGCATTACCAAATCAAACCCAGCAATATATAAAAGGAAAATACATCATGACAAAATAGGATTTATCCCAGGTGTTCAGTGCTGGTTCAACATGTCAAAATCAATCAATAATGCACCTCGTTAAAGGATTAAAGAAGAAAAAACACACGATTATATCAATATATGCAGAAAAAAATTTGAAAAATTCAACATCCATTCTTGCTAAAAACTTTCTGCACAGTAAAAATATAAAAGGAACTTCTTTTCCCCTAAGATCAGGAACAGGGAAGAATGCCCACTCCTATTCTACACATGGATCATAACAAATTATGATAACATTGTGAAGAATGGGAATTCCAGAACACTTAATTGTGCTCATGAGGAACCTGTACATAGATCAAGAAGCAGTTGTTCTGACAGAACAAGGGGATACTGTGTGGTTTAAAGTCAGTAAGGATGTGTGTCAGGTTTGTATCCTTTCACCATACCTACAGGGTAGCTATGAGTCGGGGTTGACTAGACGGCAACGGGTTTTTTTTTTTTTTTTGGTGTATTCAGTCTGTATGCTGAGCAAATAATCTGAGAAGCTGGACTATATGAAGAAGAACGGGCATCAGGATTGGAAGAAGACTCATTAACAACCTGCGTTATGCAGATGACACAGCCTTGCTTGCTGAAAGTGAAGAGGACTTGAAACACTTAAGGATGAAGATCGAAGACTGTGGCCTTCGGTATGGATTATACGTCAACATAAAGAAGACAAAAATCCTCACAACTGGACCAGTAAGCAACATCATGATAAATGAGAAAAGGCTGAGGTTGTCAAGGATTTCATTTTGTTTGGGTCATCAACACCCATGGAAGCAGCAGTCGAGAAATCAAAAGACATGTTGCGTTGGGCAAATCTGCTGCAAAGAACCTCTTTAAAGCATTGAAAAGCAAAGATGTCACATTGAAAACTAAGCTGTGTCTGATCCAAGCCATGGCATTTTCGATTGCATCATATGCATGTGAAAGCTGGACAATGAATAAGGAAGACTGAAGAAGAGTTGATGCCTTTGAATTGTGGTGTTAGCAGAGGATGTTGAATATACCATGGACTGCCAAAAGAACTAACAAATCTGTGTCAGAAGAAGTACAATCAGAATGCTCCTTAGAAGCAAGGATGGCGAGACTGCATCTTACATACTTTGGACATGTTGTCAGGAGGGACATCCTTCTCCCTGGAGAAGGACATCATGCTTGGTAAAGTATAGGGTCAGCAAAAAAGAGGAAGACCTCAATGAGATGGATTGACACAGTAGCTGCAACAATGGGTCCAGGCATAACAACGATTATGAACATGGTGCAGGACCAGGCAGTGTTTCGTTCTGTTGTGCATAGGGTTGCTATGAGTCGGGATTGACTCGACTGGACCTAACAACAACAACATTCTACATCATACTGGAAGTTTTGTTGTTGTTAGGTGCCATAGAGTTGGTTCCAACTCCTAGCGATCCTATGTACAACAGAAGGAAACACTGCCTGCTCCTGTGCCATCCTCACAATTATGGTTGTGCCTAAGCCCATCATTGCAGTCACTGTATCAATCCGTCTTATTGAGGATCTTCCTCTCTTTTTCTGAACCTTTACTTTACCAAGTACGATATCCGTGGTATATTTAATATTCTTCACCAACTCTGTAGTTAAAAGGCTTCAGTTCTCTGCTCTTCCTTATTTGTTGTCCAGCTTTTGCATGCATATGAGATGATTAAAAACACCATGGCTTGGGTCAGATGCACCTTAGTCCTCAAGGTGACATCTTTGCTTTTTAACACTTTAAAGAGGTCTTTTGCAGAAGATTTGCTAGTGAAAAAAAGGCAAGAAGAAGAAAAACAACACATGAGGTTAAAGGGCAGAAATAGAACTTTATTTATTTGGAGATGAAATGCTCTTTTATATAGAAAATCTCAAAGAATATACAAAAGGCTTTGGAACTAATAAATAAGTTTAGTAAGATCTTAGTAAACAAGGCTGATATACAACATCAATTTTATTTCCAGATGTTAGCAATGAACAATTGGAAATAAAAAATTGAAAACAGTGCCTTTTAGAATAGCATCAAAAAAGTAAACTATTTAGATACCCACCTAAAAAATATATGCAGGATCTGTATGATGCAGGGGTTAAGAGTTACAATTGCTAAAAGGTCAGCAGCTGGAATCCACCAGCTGTTCCTTGGAAACTGTATGAGGTAGTTCAACTCTGTCCTATAGGGTCGCTATGAGTCGGAATCGACTCAATAGCAACGGGTTTGGTTTTTTGGTGTAGTTGTAGAGTTAGGCTATTGATTTGAGATCTTCTTTTTGGAAGCTGAGAGTGGTGAAGGTTGCACAACATTGCCAATATAGTTAACTCCACTGTAGACTTTAAAATAGTTAAAATGACAAGTTTTGCTATATACGTTTTACCAGAGTAAAAAAAAAAAAGTTTTAAAATGTAAACATAAATGTAGAGATGTATCTCTTTCTTGAATTCGAAAACTCAATATTCTTAAAATGTCACTCTCCTCAAATTTATGTACATATTTAATGCAATCCCAACCAAAGTGTGAATGGACTTTTTTGTAGATCTTGACAAAGTATTTAAAAAATTGATATGTAAAAGCAAAGAACTATAACAGGTAAAATAATTTTCAAAAATCAGGAAAAAAGTTAGATGTCTCATACTATCTGATATCAAAATTTACTAAAAAGCTGCAATAGTCAAGACAGAATGGTATTGGCAAAGGACACACACATAGATCAATGGAACAGAATATAGCGTACAATGATAGGTCACAGAAATATGGTCAATTTTTTTTCTCACAATGGTACAATTAAAAAAAAATAGTCTTTCAACAAATGGTACTGAACAATTGAAAATCCATATGCCAAAAAAAAAAAAAGAACAGTTAAAAAGTAAAATGTAACACTATAAGACTTTTAGCAGGAACTATTTTTTTATTCAACCTAGTTTAGGCAAATAAATTTTGGATATAACACCAAAAGCATGATCATAATAGAAAAAAATTGATTGTGTGAACTTTATATATATATGTATTTGCTTGGATAAAAACATTCTGAAGGGAATGAAAAGACAAGCCACAAACTGAGAAAAAATATTTGCAAATCATATATCTGATAGAGGACTTATACAAAGAATATGTAAATAACTCTTAAAATTTAATAGTAAAAAACAACAACCCAACTGAAAAAATTTAAAAGGGCATTTTATCGAAGAGCATATACGAATAGCACATAAGCCCATAGAAGGGTGCTCAACATCATTACCCATTAAGGAATTACAAAGTAGAACCACAATGAGATACCATTACACATAAAAACAAAAAACAAAACAACAATAATAAAACACTCTACAATTCCAAGTGCTTATGAAGAAGAGTATGAAGAAGAGTAACTGTAACTTTCACACATTACTGATAAGAAAAAAAAATTTTTTTTTTCATAAATGAAAAATTGCACAGCCAGTTTGGAGAACAGTTTGGGTTTTTACTTTTATATTGTTAGACTTATACTTGCTATGGTTTTTTTTTTTTTTTTTTTTTATGGTATCCAGCAATCATTCATTCTCCCAAGGATTATCTCCCTTATCCTTATGAATGAAAATGTATGCTCCCACAAAAATCTGTACACAAATACTTGTAACAGTTTTTTTCATAATCATCAAGAATTAGAGATAACTCTAATATCCTTCAACTGGTGAATGGATAAGCTAATTGTGCTACATACTTATGATAGAATACTATTCAGCAATACAAATGCTAAATAAAAGAAGACAGACTCAAAAGGCTACATACTGGCTTATTTCAATTATAAAGCCTTTTGGAAAAGGCAAAGCTGTAGGGGCAGAGAATAGATAGGAATGGAGGAAGACGTTGGCTATAAAGAGTCAGTTCAAAAGAATTTCATGGAGTGATATTTGTTTGTGAATATGGTTAAATGACTGTGTCAACTGTACACAAAAAAGAGTAAATTTTACTGTCTACAATGTAAAAATAGATTACAAAAGACACATACTCCAATAAACACACACACAAAAATCAATATAACTATAAAAGCTTGACCTAAAACAATTAATAGAAATTTGATATACTCAAATTTCCTTTTGTTTTAATCTAGGTTGTAGCCATATACTAGCTTGTCACCTTGCACAAAGTTACGTAAAACTCTGAAAGCCTCAGCTTTGCCATCTGAAAAGTACAAATAATGATATATTATCCACAGAAATCTTGATAGGATCAAAGTGCCTCGTAGAAGACTGGACCTTTAGTAGTGCTTTATGAATGTTAACTTCTATTATTAATGTTCTAATTACCTCTTCAAAGTTGTGTGAAGTTGGCAAGCTAACTCTCTAAACCAATGCTGCCCAATAGTAATGTAATACAAAACACAAATGCAAAACCACATATGAAATTTTAATTTCCCAGTAACTGCATTAAAAAGGTAGAAAGTCTGAGATAAAATTAATTTTAGTAATATATTTTTACCTAACCTAATATATCAAAGGAGCCCTGGTGGCACAGTGGTTAAGAGCTCAGCTGCTAACCAAAAGGTCAGCAGTTCAAACCCACCAGCCACTCGTTTGAAACCCTATGGGGCAGTTCTACTATGTCCTATATGGTCAATATGTGTCAGAATCAGCTCGACCGCAACGGATTTGGGGCTTTGGAATACTTAAAAAAAAAAAATCATTTAAACAGGCCACCAATGTAAAATCATCAGTGAGATAGCTCTCTCTTTTTTTTTTTTTTGTATGATGTATTTGAATCCAGTGGGTATTTTACACTTAGAGCAAATACCAATTTGTACTAACCGCATTTCATACACGTAATAGCTACATGTGGCTAGTGGCTGCCATACTGGCAATGCTGCTCTAAAAATCTTTGTCCCTATTAATCAAAAAAAAAACCAGCTAACTTCTATTTGGCCACATGAACTCCACATTTGTTTCTTTTGAATTAGCTGAATGTTGGGCAAAGACGGAGAAACTTGTTTTCTTCTTTTAATCTAATTCAAATTCTTTACAGACTAATTCAAAAAATTCTCCGAGGAGCAGAGTCAATCTTGCATCTACCTTAAATACAGGCAGGCATCTCACTTTCAAGCTTAAAGACCATGGGCAGCGTACCATGGGTAGCAAAAAGTATAGGGCAGAGCAAATAGCCTCTCTTTGACTTATAGCCCATTTGTCCTCTTCTATTGTCAGTGAGAACTTGGGTTCTTCAAACTTCTGTTATTTCCAAAGCAAATTCTTTAAACTATCAGTTGCTATAACTCTCTTATGACATGGTAAACTTAACCAACTCATAAAGCATAAATACAGGTTTGGCTACATCCTATTGATAAAGTGCTTGAAGCGTTATACAGGATTAAGGTGCCCAGACTAGATTTATAGCTTGCCCTTGGTGCCAGGGTACAGGAGGAAAAAATTTGGCTAAACTAAAAATAAGTTTACGTGAGACATTAATACACAAGAGTTGACATGCCACTGCGGCTGCCTTGCTCACTTGTTACGAATTGGTTTCTAACACATCAGGTTAGACTCCTTTTCTTTATCTTCCTGTGATAGTACAAGGAATCAGGAAACATCTTTCCCTGCTTTTAGTGTATGAGGAGGCCATGGGAATTCTGGGGGATTGCTTTACTCTAGAAAAGGAAAACTTTTTTTTCTGTATCTTCAGTTTCAAGTTCTCCTACTAAGACACACTGTCATTAAACAGCTTGTGTACAGCTTCATAAAACATATGGGAAACCATCACTTGTTTTATTTAGGATAGGGTGCTGCTGTGGAAAGAAATCTGTCAAGTCTTTGTCTAAAGCTTTAGTTCTGAACAGAAATTCGTGGGCAAATACCTTGTGACAGAAAAGAAGGCTAGTCACAAAATCAAAAGGAGCACAAATTTGAGGACATTTAACATGTTAAATATTGTTTCTTGCAGATGAATTTCAAAACAAAGAAGCTCTCAGGGTAGGGGAAGGAAAGGCCCTTTTTTGTGAAAGTTCTGAGAAGGCAGGAAGTAAAACTCTTCTGGCGATGGAAATCCATGGTGAGCCTGGGAATTTAAAGATGCTTTCTTAGGTTTTTTCCTTAGGTAGCCCATCTTGCCCCCTCAATGTCCCTTTAGTCAATCTGCTTGTCTCTGTCATATATCCAGAGGGGCTTGGTCCAAACATAAATTGAATCTAAATCCAAATTAGAGCACAGAAGCGAACTCTAAGTTGCTGTCAGAAATAACCCTTCAAAACCCCAAATCTTTTTCTGAATAATAGTCTATATCTTAGTATCTAGACTTAGTAATGAATGCTTAGAATGGGGGAAGATTTTTATTTTTTTTTTATGTGTGAAACCAAAGAAGCTATTGGGTCTCTGAGTTGCCATTATTGATGCTATCAAAGTTCCTGTTGCAAGGATTCTTATGAATAATTTCAATGAAAGGGTAGTTGTCCAAAGTCAAAATGGAAAACATTCACCTATATCAATTAATAATATTTATGTGACCATTCATAAGATGATCTTTCCATAATTAATAAGTTTAAGGAAGCTTAGATCTAAAAATGTAGACAAATGTTCAACATTTAAGTTGATTTTTCCAAAAATGCTCACATTCCAGAGTTTCTATCCTAGGTAAGGGGACATGATAATATAAATTAAGAGTTTTGGGTTAACAATGTAAAAGAATTTTAATGTTGTTAAGTTTTTTTTTTCCCCCTGATAAAAAAGATTTTATTTTTACTCATCTTCTTGTCAATGATCGGGTTTTCTGGAGATGCTGGATAGTGCCATGGCCTTCATAGTTTATCTTATGTGAATTTCAACGGTGATCTCTTATCATTTAAGAAATTCTTCCTCAATGTCTTTGAACTAGCTCTTGCCTATGCCTGGGATCCTCTTTACAATGCTCACTGCCTCCCTTCAAATAGATCCCTTTCAAACGTTACCCTCTTTGAGAAGCTTCCCTAACCACTCTTTCATTCCATGTAACTTTCTTTCCCCTTATGGTATTTTAGTTGCCTTTTTTTTTTTTTAACACTGATAATGCCTAATATAATGTCATTATATATTATAAGTTTATTGTTACTATTATGCTAATTCTCAACTTGGCTTGTTACTGTCTCCTACCAATATAATGTAAACTCTTTAATAACAGGGATTTTGTCTGATTCACTGCTGTGTCCCCAGAGTTTAGCAGTTAAAATAATTTTTTGACTGAGTACATTCATTATTGAACCAACAAGATAAAACTAAGTGCTTCGAGAGTCATATAATTCTCAACTCTAGGCTTCAATATAATCTTTTCATTCCAACTCCTAAAATTTTTACCCACATGCCCTTATGATACAGCCTCATTGAACTACTTTGTCATTAACTATCCTGTTTCAGAATTCTGTACCTTTGCACATGAAATCCACACCTTCATTTGAAGAGTTACCACTCCATTTGTAAAAACTGATTGAAATAGCCTTTGCTGCTGTTGTTAGCTGCCACCCAGTCGGCCCCTGGCTCACGACGACCTCATGTGTTACAGGGTAGGGTTTCCCATAGGGTTTTCTTGGCTGAAATCTTTACAGAAGCAGTTCACTGGGACTTTCTTCCACGGAGGAGTTGGGTGGATTCAAACCACTAACCTTTAGGTTAGCAGCCAATTGCAAACCACTTGCACCAAGCAGGCTCCTTCAAATCCAACTTACTTTGTAAAAATATTTTCAATTTTCCTTATGTCTCATAGAACATTATACAAATCTCTGTCACAGCATTTACCAAACACGCAAGGGATCACCATAGTCAGAATTGACTTGACAGCAATGGGTTAAAAAAAAAAGTGTGATTATTTGCTAGGCATCTGCCAAGTCTATGTCTCATAACTTTTTATACCTAGAAACTTGCAAAGTACCTGGTACATAGCACTCAGTACATGTTTGCTGACTAAATGAATCCTATAAACTCAGACACAGTCTATGATTTCTACCAATAAATATACTAAGTATTTTTTCTTTTTGAATTCAGTACTATATACTATTTCCACCACAATTCTGTCAGTATCATATGTATATAAAAAAAAATGTATGTATAATTCACTATTATATATGATGTATATATAAAATTCAGTACTATATATATTATTATTATATAAAAATATTTTATTCCTTTCTGCGTTTTCTAAGTAAATGCAAATAGCAAAATGAGCAAAAAAGGAGGTTGGCTACATAGCCTAGAGAAACTAGTAGTTGACAGTTAATAACATTCAGGTACCTGAACAGAACAAAGGTAAGCTACTTTATTGTTTCCATTCAAAACAGCTAATTGAGAACAGACTGGGATTTTTGTAAGGGCTTTCTTTAGGTACGCGTCTTAATAAACCTTGCTGATTAAAAAAAAAAAAAAGGGACCTATAAATTGTATTTCTAAGGAAGGACATGGAGTCTCATTTTCTGCCAATTGTTAAGGATATGTTAGACAGGCATCTTTTGTGGAAGCAGACATGAACTAAAAGATGTTTTGCCAGCCTTCACTTCCAAGCAATCTGTTTACCTAACACCAACAAACAAGTTCCACAAGAGAAATGACTGTAGTGCAGAACATACACACCTATAAGAAGCAGAAGACTGATTTCTATGTTTTTTTTTTTGGAGGGGCGGGTATGTGTACTCTTTCGTGATGGATAAAGGTTCACCTATAACAAGTATGGCTTACATTTGGGGATATTTGAAAATAAAGCTTTTCCTCTGATGGAGGAAAACCAAAGTGAAAGTAACATTTCCATTATGGATTTAGAAGTCAGGAACTGCTTGTAGAATTAAGATAAGCTAGAAACCTCAAATATTTTTATTAATATTCCTTTAAGAGCATTTTTCATCTTTTATCAGGTGGCAGCAGCGTTACAGTGAACATTAGTGTGACTGGATTCCTTGGGTGGTAGAGCAGCTGTTCTTTTAGAAGGGATTTACATACTCTAGTTCCTTGTATACCTGAATAAAGTGGTCACTTAAAAAAGTTGAAAGTTACTATATTTAACAGTGTTGTTACTTTATTATCTAATACTTTAAAAAACGAAAGATTATTGAATCTAGTTTGCCAATATGAGCGTGGGAAACCAACAGGTCTCTCTTAACTCCCACCTTCTCCCCATACGCCAGGTAGAAACGGTATGGTACAAGTAACTGGCTACTTCTAAATGCTCAGAGAATATTAGTTGCTATTATCAGTGATCATTATTGAGAGCGGCTGAGAAGAACAAGTGAAAGTCTGTCTTTGAAAATCCTTCAACTGAGTTGCCCGGCTTCCCTGTGACAGGGCTGGAACGCTTCACCTTTGCTCATCTCCAGTGCGTAGAAGAGTTCTCTCAAACTGAGTGGAAATAGTATTTAGAGAGTTGTTAGGGATTTTTTTTTTTGCCTGTGGAACTTCAGAGAAGCTGGGAGGGGTTAGAGAGAAACTCTCCTCTGTGTCATGGCTCCCCTCTCTGACCTGCTCCCACTTCCAGCCATGGCTTTAGGTAGAAAAGACACGTCTTGGAGACAGATGTTCACGCTGGAATTTAAGATCAAGCAGAAACTCAAAGCCACTGAAAATTTTCTCACTCACATGGTATAGCTTTTCCCCAATTCAGAAACATGAATGGAACTTATTTCTATTTCAGTGCAATTTTCTAGCTTTCTGAAAAAAATGAAACCAAAGAGTTTGTTTTCAGGGAGAAGAAAATGGACACATAGCATGGAAATGAGATGACCATTGCATCTATGTTTACTTTGGAGAACAATTTTATTTTTTCAACACATGTCAAAACCATAGATTATACTTTAGTCTATTTAGTGTTAAAATCTTTTTTAACTCTGCCTCTTGAGTTTTCATAGTTCTGTATATTTACTTGTTTAGTTTAATAACTAACCTCTACATTGCTCTTTATATAGAAGTACTATATTTACTTCTTAATGTTCATTTTCACTTGCAAGTTTGATTGTAACTGGTCATGACCAGTGCACTGACATTTTTAAAGGAAAAATAAACCGAAAGTAGCAGGATGAAAAACAATCTTGGCAGGACTCCTCTCCTCCACTTTGAACCCTCACTTGAAACATATTTGCACAACCACTTCATGTTTTGGTACATTGTGCATCAGATACCTTGAAAAGTTTGTAAAGATATTGGAAATTATGTTTTTCTTCTTTAAATAAAAAGACAGGGAAGAAAGGAGGAAGGGAGGAAGGAAGGGAGGGAGGAAGGGAGAGAGGAAAAGAAGGGAGGGAGAGAGGAAGGAAGGGAAGGTGGAATGGAGGAAGAGAGGGAGGAAGGAAGAAAGGAAGGCAGGAAGGGAATGCCTGAGGGAGGGAAAAAGGGTGGGAGAGAAGGAGAGAGGGTGGGAGGGAGGGAGGAGGGAAGGGAGGAAGAAAGTGAAGTAAGGAAAGAAAAAAATAAAGAATGAAGAGAGGAAGAAAAGGATATCATCCCAGAGTGTCCCTTCTTGAAAAATTTGCAGGCTCTTTTCTTAAACAAACACACACACACACACAAAAAAGCTACCCATTGTCATCAAGTTGATTGTGACTCACAATGGCCCTATAGGAAGAGTAGAACTGCCCCATAGGGTTCCCGAGGCTACACATCTTTAAGGAACCAGACTGGCACATCTTTCTTTCAGGGAGCAGCTGGTAGATTCGAACTGCTGGCCTTTTGGTTAGCAGCTGAGCTCTTAACCACTGTGCCAACCCGGGCTCCTTTTTCTTAAACAACCTACTTATCAAAAAAATAAATAAAAGTGAAAAATCTGAAATTCAGAGGACATGTTCATAGTTACATTTCTAAGCATTCTTACAACACCTTTAAGTTGACTCAGAGAGACTCCCTAAGTATTTAGCCCCATCATTCTAAGTAAGTATTATTCATTTGCTCACAGAAGGAATGGGCTTTCATGCCATTAAATATTCTTAAAGGTTTTTTGTCTTCGTCATGGAAAAATAATAAGATTATGACAGTGTCTATACAACCAAAGCACTTAGATACAAACTGAAAATTTCAGGTAGTAAATTGTATGTCCTATTTCCCTGCAGAAAAATCTGCATATAGAAATTTGCCAGATAGAGACTGGCATCAGGCAACTCCTCCCCCACCAAACAGCACACACAGGGAAACCCAGACCAGCTACATCCTCCTTCTCAACACTTTCAATTATATTTTTTCAGACGGCTTGCTCTTTCCCCACCGTTCAATCCTATTTTTAGTTTTTTTTTCTTTAACTTGTATAATTAGTAATGCAGGCCTCATCTTATTCAGATAGCATTATAATGTACCTTTGAAAAACCAGTGAGTTAGTAAGATAAAGTCTCTAACATGTTTGTGCTTATTTCAGAAATGCATGGCAACTCTTCATCAACAGAGATTTTGTCAGGTGATTTATGTTCTTTGGTTCACCCTTCTTCCTGGGCAAATATAGGGTGGTAATGATGATAATAATAATTATACATCTTCAGGCAGAACGCCTGTCGAGCCACTGTCTTTTATATCCATGAAATTAGTTCTTACAGAAAGTGGGAAGTCCCAACCTCCCACTCACTAGCAGAGGATTCACAGGAGAGATGCTACTCTTGCCTCCTCCTCGTTATCCTCACTTGTCTCTCTATGCACTAGATACCTGGGCGTGATTAGCATACACAGCCATGAAAACTGGACCAGCAGCTCTTTAGTTCATATTTTGAAATGGTATTAGAGACTGTATGTTGAATATGCACTGTTGGAAAAACTTGGAATTCTTTGGGAAGGATGTAGAAAGTATAGAAACTTGTGTTTCCCATTTCTTAAAATGGGAAACACAGTGAAATAATGATTCCCTTTTCCTCTACTAAATAAGACAAAAGATTTCAAATTCTCTTAATGGGTCAAGGTGCAATGCATCTATTTCTTTACGAAACCATGATGTCAAGTTTGCATATGGTGTGAGAAGGCACAGATAAAGTGGGGGTGAAAGTATAACTTGGAAAATTTAGGCTTTCAACTGTAAACCTGGAAGCACCACAAACTTACAGAAAGGGCATTTGGAAGATATTGTCATATATCATAGAGCCTATCCTCAAATATACTCAGAGAAAAAAAAAGAATTTAAAAAGAAATACGATGCTTGAAATCACCTATCTTTATAACTGGAAACCCTGGTGGTTTACTGGTTAAGTGCTACGGCTGCTAACCTAAAGGTCAGCAGTTCGACTCCACCAGGCGCTCCTTGGAAACTCCATGGGCAGTTCTACTCTGTCCTATAGGGTCACTATGAGTTGGAATCGACTCTACTGCAATGGGTTTGGTTTGGCTCGGTTTATACTCATAACCTACAAAGGTAGAAAAGTAAGTGAAATCATGACTTTTTACTATCGTTCATTGTCATTTGGGCAAGTGACAATTTATAATAATGATAATACTATTATTTACATATCCTTTCTGAAATAAATTCTATCAAAAGAACCCAGTATGCCTCCCTGATTCCATTAAAAGCTTTCTAAAATAGAAAACAATAAACATATTGTCAACACTAGAATACTATCTTTAAAATATATACAAGTGTTGGAATGAGTTCAGAGTAAATCAGGAAGAAGGGTTTGACTTAGTGTACGAAAAAGATGAAAAGAGTATGTACAGCTTGGCTAAGCAGTGACTAAGTGGGAACATAACCGCCTGCAAATCTTTCAAGGGTGTGAACACAAAGAAGGGAGGCGTATCTGGTGGCCAGAAAGAGAAGACTCGATTTCATGAGTCTAGTTTGTCTCTATCTTCCTTTTAATCCCATTGATGTTAAGAATCTTGCCTAACGTTATAACATTTAGATGGGAGTTTCCTAACAAAGGAGATTACAGATTTTTTTTTGCCTTTGGAGGGGAACATACTTGGGGACATGTTAAAACTAGACATGAAAGAAGAGAAACTGTATAAATAATTGTCAGTTACACCTGTATCTAATTAGAGTGATAATTGTATCATATCATTGGCATAATTCATGTAACTTACACAAATAGTAAGAATCCGGAGAGGTAACCATCACTGGCCTTAGCACATTTTGGAAACTACATAACAGTTGTTATTTAAAGAATATTATCAGTATATTTAAAAACAAAATAATTGAAAAACAGGTGAATAAAAATGAAAGTTTAAAAAGCTGTCATTAAATCTTAGTTGGACTAAACTAAAACTTTGAGAAAGTCATGATATCCTTAGCAAGAAATTTAGTGCTGTCAGAGAAATAACCCCCAACCCATGAGTCAATTCTGACTCATGGCAACCCTATAGGACAGGGTAGAACTACCCCATAGAATTTCTAAGGCTGTAATCTTTCAGGAAGCAGACTGCCACATCTTTCTTCTGAGGAGCGGCTGGTGAATTCGAACTGCCGATCTTTCGATTAACAGCTGAGGGCTTAACCACTGTACCACCAGGGCTTCTTGCCAAAGAAATACTAATTTAAAATGAATAGGTTCCTGTTTTTTACCATATACAGTAACATACATATAAAGTAACATATATATTACAGCACACTTATATAGTAATATCTGTATATATATATATATAAAACCCAAAACCAAACCGTTTGCTGTTGAGTCGATGGCAACTCATAGCGACCCTATAGGGCAGAGTAGAACTGCCCCATAGGGTCTCCAAGGAGCTGATGGTGAATTCAAACTGCCGACCTTTTGGTTAGGAGCCATAGATCTGAACCACTCTGCCACCGGGGTTTCCCTATAGGTGTATATATACATATGTATCCATACATATATTTATGCATATGTATATATATTACTCTATTACCCAATTTCATGTATTTTAACTCATACATATTAGCATTCTGCTATTGAGAGACTGCTCTAATTTGGTGACCCATACATATATTTATGCATATGTGTATATATATTACTCTATTACCCAATTTCATGTATTTTAACTCATACATATTAGCATTCTGCTATTGAGAGATTGCTCTAATTTGGTGACCAGAGTAGAAGACATGTTTTGTTCAACTTTAGGAAACATTACCACTTAGCCCAACTAATTACTTTTTACACAAAAGACGTAGTTCAATACACAACTGTAATACGGTGTCAGGTTTTTTTTTTTTCCTTAGGCTATAATGAACACAATAGAGAAAAATGGTAAAACAATAGAGGCAAAATGCAATGTTCAATAACTACTTTGCTGCCCATCTATTTTCAGTATAAACAAGGTAAATTTTCTTACCTAGAAACGTCATTAAAACTCCAGCATACTTTTCTCTCACTGTTAGTCAATACTTTCTTACTTTCATTATGTGTTTAGAAGTTGAATACATCATTTCTCTTGTACTTCTGCTCCTGAAATAGTTTATATGTATGAAGACTCAAGTCCTTCTCTGAGAAGACAATTTTAACTGGCAAAGAATGGCTAACTTACATTGGGCATAATTACTTTTAGTCTTAAGACCTCGGCACGCCATCTACTAGGAAATCCATGCCAGGGAATGCCAACCACACCTAACCTATGAGTTGGCTTTAAGAATTTGTGCATTTATTTTTCTCCTGACATTTAATAAATATCACGATAAATGATGACCGTGGTGTCATTTTGATGTCGGTATAGAAGGTTATGGAGTATCCATTAAGTTATAAAAGAATATAACATTTCAGTCCCCTGAAAACATGTCATGCAAAAAAAGTTTCTTTTCATCAAAACAGTTTGGATTTAAATTCATACTAAATTAACTATGAAAGAATCATAAAGTGTGTCTGTGTTCAATAATTGTTACTGATTGAGAACATGTACACTTGGAGACACAGACTATAAAGCTATACACAAAAATAAAATTTGAATGGCTGGAATATGACAAATAGATATTTTTCCAAAATCCAAAATTATGTCATATTTTACTGTTTAATAAAATAAGATTGAAATTTAATATGTATTATTTTTGCATTAATACATTTTTATATGGATTTTCTTGCAGTAAATATTCCTGAATTAAGAGAGGTAAACTGATCTACTTTTCTGAAGAAAAGATAACCCTTTTTCCTACAAATCCTATTTTATGGCTGCAGTATTACTCTTTGTCCCTGTCTACGTTTTAAAATTTCCTAAGCATTGTCCACATGCTGCAATCATTTTTGTCCTAAGTTTTAGAATGTGGAAACCATTTGATATAAAACCATGCCTATGTCTTGGAGCCCTGGTGGCTCAGCGGTTAAGAGCTTCGCTGCTAATCCTGTCAAATGCTGGAATTTCTTTTTTAATACAGGTCACCTTTTCATCAGTATTCTACTTATGCAAATCCCTATGTGGCCTCTAGGCCACCTCTGACTATTTTGCGTGGGCAAAGGATTATCAACTAATGACAATAATAGGAATCTAAATGATTTTGTGTGATTATTAAGTTCCGTGGTTTAATTTTCAAGGCTATACTCACTATCTTTTCTCAAGAGAAAAACAGCAGCTCTTGGGAACAGAAGTGATTCAGACAGAATTGGGCTCAAGTGGAGGGGAACATTGTGGGCTCTTCAGGCCTGGCAGTGTCCACCCACCCACAAACTGCTGGGGCATTCCTCTCTTTTGTTATTGCTACCATGGCAAGTGGAGAGTCGGAGCTGAGCCGCCATTCCACTGCAAAAAGACTTAGGACTAGTGGAAGCCCAGCCTGGCTCTGAAGTGACATCTCCACCTCATGCTTTTTCTCCCTTCTCCTGGCATCCTCCATCAGCGCCTCTACCTGTAAGCAAGCAGAGGCAGGAGGCAGGTAACATCATGCCTTTGGCATCAAGCACAGAAAGAACAAAACAAATTAAAATGCTTTAAAATGTCGTTGAGCTTCCATAAAAACAGTAAAGAGTTTGCCTGAAAGACCCAGTTTTTAAAGTTGTTCACTTATATTTGTGCTGTAGGGAATTGAAGTGAAGGAACCATTCAGGGGAGAAAAATGTCATTCATTTGAGAAACAGTTGAGTGTCTACCACAAGCCACAGGTACTCTAGCCATGTAGATGCTATGGATACAAAGATTAAAATACTATTTTCCCCTGGGAGGAATATTTCATACCTTTGGTAAGAGTGATAATGAGATTCACTTGTATTTCAGTGAGTCTTTCCCATATGGTTCTAATGGTTAAAAGCATACTTGGAGATGCAATCTATAATCCAGCAGAAAATGTACCTGTGCCTCTCTTGTATATGCTGAGAAATGTTGTCTTTAGATTTGATAACGACTTTGGGGCCACATTCATCTGTATTCACTTCCGGTGTGGGAAAGCAGCATTTCAGCTATTTTCAATACCTACATACGCATACACCCACATACAAGCATATACATAAAACCAAAATCTAAATGATTCTGACTCGTGGTTACCCCATGTGTTGCAGAGTAGAACTGTGCTCCATATGGTTTTCAAGGCTGTGACCTTTTGGAAGTGCTCTGCTCCTGGTGCTGCCTTCTTGGTGCTATGAGGTCCCCCTGTCTCCCTGCTTGCTTCTGTGTTTTATATCTCAAAAGATTGTTTCAAGACACAATCTAATCCTGAGTCCTGCCTCACTAACACAACTGCTGCCCATCCTCCCTCATTAACATCATAGAGGCAGGATTTACAACATATATGAAAATCACAGGATACCTGGAATCATGGCCCAGCCCAACTAATACACACATTTTTTGGGGGACATAATTCAATTCATGACAGCATGCATACAGGGTGATTGAAAATACCATGGCTTGGGTCAGCAACCTAGTCCTAAAAGTGACATCTTTGCTTTTTAGCACTCAGAAGAGGTCTTTTACAGCAGATTTGCCCAATGCAATACGTCATCTGCTTTCTTGACTGCTACTTCCATGGGTGTTGATTGTGGATCCAAGTAAAATGAAATCCTTCACAACTTCAATATTTTCTTCTATGATCATGATATTGATTATTGGTCCAGTTGTGAGAATTTTTGTTTTCTTTATGTTGAGGTGTGATCCATACTGAAGGCTGTGGTCTTTGATCTTCATCAGTAAGTGCTTCAAGTCCAGTTCACTTTCAGCAAGCAAGGTTGTGTTGTCTGCATATCACAGATTGTTAATGAGTCTCCCTCCAATCCTGATGCTGCGTATTTGCTCAGTGTACAGATTGAATAAGTGTGATGAAAGGATACAATCCTCACGCATGCCTTTCCTGACTTTAAACCATGCAGTTTCCCTTTGTTCTGTTTGCCCTATGTACAGGTTTTGCATGAGCACAATTAAGGGTTCTGGAATTCCCACTCTTTGCAATATTATCCATAATTCGTTATGATCTACACAGTAGAATGCCTTTGTACAGTCAATGAAACACAGGTAAACATCTCTTTGGTATTCTATGTTTTCAGGCAGGATCCATCTGACATCAGCAACCATATCCCTTATTCCACATCCCCACCTGAATTCAGCTTGAACTTCTGGCAGTTCCCTGACAATGTACTGCTTCAGCCATTTTTGAATGATCTTCAGCAAACTTTACTTGATGTTAATGATATTGTTCAATTATTTCCACATTCTGTTTGATCACATTTCTTTAGAATGGGCACAAATAATGGATCTCTTCCAGTTGGTTGGCTAGTTGGCTGTCTTCCAAATTTCTTGGCATATATAAATGAGCACTCCCAGTGTTCCATCCATTGATTGAAACATCTTAGTTGGTATTAGGTCAATTCCTGAAGCCTTTTTTTTGCCAATGCCTTCAGTGCAGCTTGGAGTTCTTCCTTCAATAACATCGGTTCTTGATCATATGCTACCTAGGAGGTAGCAAATGAAATGGTTGTACGTTGCACCTTACTTTTTGGTACAGTGACTCTGTGTATTCCTTTTATATTCTTTTGACATTTCCTGCATCATTTAATATTTTGCTCATAGAATCCTTCAAAACTGCAACTAGAGGTTTGAATTTTTTCTCCCGTTCTTTCAGATAGAGAAATGCTAAGTGTGTTCTTCCTTTTCGGTTTTCTAACTCCAGGTCTTTGCACATTTCATCGTAATACTTTGCCCTCTGAAATCTTCTGTTCAGCTCTTTTACTTCATCATTTTTTCCTTTTGCTTTAGCTACTTGATGTTCAAGAGCAAGTTTCAGAGTCTCTTCTGACATCCTTTTAGGTCTTTTCTTTCTTTCCTGTCTTTTTAATGACCTCTTTCTTTCTTCATGTATGATGCCCTTGATGTCATTCCACAACTCATCTGGTCTTTGGTCATTAGTGTTTGATGTGTCAAATCTATTCTTGAGATGGTCTCTAAATTCCTGTGGGATATACTCTAGGTACTTTGGCTCTCGTGGGCTTATTTTAATTTTCTTCAGCTTCAACTTGAACTTGCATATGAGCAATTGATGATCTGTTCTGCAGTCGGCCCCTGGCCTTGTTCTGACTGATGATATTGAGCTTCTCCCTCATCTCTTTCCACAGATGTAGTGAATTCAATTCCTGTGTGCTCCATCTGCCAAGGTCCATGTGTATAGTCACCTTTTATGTTGTTGAAAAAGGTGTTTGCAATGAAGAAGTTGTTGGTCTTGGAAAATTCTATCATGCTATCTCAGGCATCATATCTATCATCAAGGCCATATTTTCGAACTACAGATCCTTCGTCATTGTTTCTGACTTTTGCATTCTGATCACCAGTGATTACCAATGCATCTTGATTGCATGTTTGATCAGTTTCAGATTGCAGAAGTTCTTCAACTTTGGCCTTAGTAGTTGGTGCATAAATTTGAATAATAGTTGTATTAACTAGTCTTCCTTCATGGCATATGGATATGATTCTATCACTGACAGCATTGTACTTTAGATCTCCAAATGTCCTTTTTGATGATGAATACAATGCCATTCCTCTTCAATTTGCCAAGCCCAGCATAATAGACCATATGATCATCTGATTCAAAATGGCAATCACGAGTCCTTTTCAGTTCACTAATGCCTAGGATATTGATCTTTATGTGGTCAATTTCTTTTTTGATGACATCCAATTTTGCTAGATTCATGCTTGGTACTTTCCATGTTTTGATCATTAATGGATGTTTGCAGCTGTTTCTTCTTACTTTGAGTCATGCCACATCAGCAAATGAAGGTTTCAAAAGCTTTACTCCATCTGTGTCATTAAGGTACACTCTATTTTGAGGAAGCATCACTTTCCCAGTGGTATTTTGAGTGCCTCCCATCCTGAGGGTCTCATCTTCCAGCACTATATCTGACAATGTTCCACTGCTATTCATAAGGTTTTCACTGGTCAGGTTTTTAAGAAGTAGTTCACCAGCTCCTTCCTAGTTTATCTTAGTCTGGAAGCTCTGCTGAAACCTGTCCACCATGGGTGACCCTGCTGGTGCTTGAAATACCAGTGGAATAGGCATCACAGCAATATGCAAACAACTACAATATGACAAACTGACGGATGAGTGCTGTCAACCTTTGGTCAGCAGCCATGCTATTAACCCTTTAACCACCAGGGATCCTTTTTTGTACTTAGAGGCAGCCAATAACCAGTTTTCCTCCAACTCGTGGTGACCCCATGTGTGTCAGAGTAGAACTGTGGTCCATAGGGTTTTCAATGGCTGAGTTTTCAAAAGTGGATTGCCAGGAGTTTCTTCTGAGGAAACCCTGTGTGGACTTAATTGCCAGCAGCTGAGCATGTTAACTGTTTGCATTCCAATTTAGTCAAGCTATATATTATCCATTTTATATATTGCCGAACTCATTTTTCTATGATTTTTGTTAAGGACATTTGTGTTTGTTATTGGTATGTAGTTTTTTGTTTTCCAGTTTCTCTTTTTTTGGTGTTTGTATCAGAGTAACACTAGCCTCATAGAATGAGTTAGGAAGTGTTCTCACGTATTTCTATTTTTGGAAAAGTTTGTGTAGAATTGGTGTCATACATAAAGTGCACCAGTAAAGCCACCTGGGCTTGATGTTTTCTTTGTTGGAATATTTTTTGCCCACAAATTCTGTTTCTTTAACAGATATAAGACCATTTAGGTTATCTGAACTTTGACAGCTTATGTCTTTCAAGAAATTTGTCTTTCTTTTAAGTTGTCAAATTTGTCACCATAAAGTTGTTCATGATATTTTTGTATCATTTTAATGCCTGTAAAATCTCTAATGCTTTTGCTTCTTTTAACTCTGATATTGTTGACAGCACTGGGGTGGGTATTGGTCATGTATCTTCTCTCTTTTTATCTTGATCAGTCTGGCTAAAGGTTGATTAATTTTATTGATCATTTCAAAGATTTAGCTCTGATTTCATTGATATTCTACAGTATGTCTCTGTTTTTTATTTTGTTGATTTCTTTTCATCTCTTTCTTTCTACATGGAGCCCTTATGGCACAGTGGTTAAGAGCCTGGCCATTAACCAAAAGGTCTGCAATTTGATTCCACCAGCCGCTCCTTAGGAATTCTATGGGGCAGTTCATTTGTCATTTTTTTCTGAAATTTTTCAGGTGAAACCATGTCATTGTTTAAAAAATTTTTTGTTTCCAAACACAAACATTTAATCCTAATCCTAAAAAAAATCATTGCTTTAATTTAATTTCAGTTTTTTCCCTTTTCATGAGTGTGCTTTTTTCCTTTTCTTTCTTTTGCTGCATTCTTCGTTATTTTTGTGGTGTTTTAATGGTTTTTTTAAATCTACTTTTTAGCTTATTAGCTATGTTTCTTTATTGTGTTTAGTTTCTCATTTCATAGTACACACTTTTAACTTTTCCAAAATATATCTTCAAATAATATTATACCACTTCACATTTGGTGGAAGTTTTCAACAGTGCACTTCGTTTTTCCCTCCTGGACTTTGTGCGCATATGAGTCAGAATCAACTTGACAGCACTGGGTTTGGTTTTTTTTGTTTTGGTTGGCCTTTATGCTATTATATTCGTATGTTATAGCTTTAAATTTGTTATAAACCCTACAAAACATTGTTATTATTTTTTCCTTTTAACACCCAATTATTTCTTAAAATATATGAAAAACATTTTATATGTATATTTTCCATATATGTGTAAATTCAGATTTTTTAAGTACAGATTTTCCTCTAGTACTACAAAATACAAAAATTCCTTTTACATTTGTTGTAGTTCTGGTACACTGTCCTGATGTCTGAAAAAGTCTTTAATTCACCTCTGTTTTTGAATAATATTTTTTTCTGGATTTAAAATTCTTGGTTGACACTTTTCAATGTACTTTATAGATGTTGTTCCATCGTCTGTTGGCTTACATTGTTTCTAATGTAAAATCTGTTGTAATTTTTTATTTTAATCCTCTACAAATAATACGTCCTCTTCTCTGTTTAACTTTTTTCTCTTTACCTCTGGTTCTCAGCAGTTTGATTACATTATGCAGTGCAGATAGATGTATG
This sequence comes from Loxodonta africana, assembly GCF_030014295.1. Lineage (NCBI taxonomy): Eukaryota > Metazoa > Chordata > Mammalia > Proboscidea > Elephantidae > Loxodonta > Loxodonta africana. The sequence continues at coordinate 65,962,037 of NC_087355.1, forward strand.
GACTTATCATGAGTGATATTTTAACAGTAGCTTCCGGATTTTTTTTTTTTTTTTTTTTTTGGTGAATTAATCAAAACTTTTCTGGAACTAGCAGTAATCATACTACAATAGCATACCTGAAAATTTGTGGTAGCCTTTCCTGTGCATATTTTTTCTATCCCTAACAAGATGTTTATAGGTACTAACTCCTATATTGAATCTTTTACTTTTTGACATTTCTAAAGTGCAAATTAATTATGCCATGCTATATGGCTGGTGGCATAGTGGTTAAGAGTTATGGCTGCTAACCAAAAGCTCGGCAGTTTGAATTCACCTGGAACTCCTTGGAAACCCTATGGGGCAGTTCTACTTTGTCCTATAGGGTGGCAATGAGTTGGAATATGACTCAATGGCAACAGTTTTTTTTTTTAGTATTTTAGTCTGTGGCTTTTCAGTCTTTGACAAATATATATATATATATATATACACCAAACCAAAAACTAAACCCATTTCTGTTGAGTCAATTCCACATTACTACAATCCTGTAGGACAGAGTAGAACTGCCCCATAGAACTTCCAGGAAGCACCTGGTGGATTCAAACTGCTGACATTTTGGTAGCAGCTGTAGCACTTAACCACTGTGCCACCAGGGTTTATATTTATCTTTTTATCTATGTCTCTTTGTCTATCTCTATCTATGTCTATAGATATGAAACCCATTGCTGTCAAGTCAATTCTCACTCATAGAGACCCTATAGGACAGAGTAGAACTGCCCCAGAGAGTTTCCAAGGACAGCCTGGTGGATTCCAACTGCTGACCTTTTGGTAGCAGCCTTAGCACTTAACCACGACACCACCAGGGTTTCATACATTGTGTGTATATATATATATATGTGTGTGTGTGTGTGTGTGTATGTATATATATGAAACCCATTGCTATTGAATCGATTCTGACTTGTAGTGACCCTATAGGACAGAATAAAACTGCACCATAAGGTTTCTAAGGAGTGGATGGTGGATATGAATTGGCAAACTTTTGGTTAGCAGACATAGCACTTAACCACTATCCCACCAGGGCTCCAAATATATATATATATACATATATATATATGTATACATTCCTCCCTCTTGTTCACATTCCTCCTTTTCATCCTTGCCTTTAAACTAAATTACATTCAATAAGCCTTTGTAAATATTAATTAATTCTGAACCACTGCTCTAGGGTTGTATAAAAATGCCCTAGATCACGTTTCCCAAAGTATATTATCTGGAGGTTCTATGGATATTATTTAAAAAAAAAATCCCAGGGCTGAAAATATCTGAGAAACAATAGATTACATAAAAGCTACAGGGAGTTCTTAGTTCAAGGCTTTTCACATAGTGTCTGTACATCTTGAATTTTCTAGAATGCTATATAATTTTCAGCATTTTCCAAATTTTTTCACTATGGGACAACCACCAAATAGTTTGGTAACTATTTAAGGTTGTGAGTCCAGTCAAAACTTTTGCCTTGGTATAATGGACAATAGTTTTATGTGTAGTGATAAACCAAAAATTTGGTATGTGAGTTAATTAACATATGGCATAACATTTAAAAACTTAATGACTTAAAATAATGAAATCATTATTTTCTTTTACAGTCATTTGGGTTGACTAAGCACAGGTGCCCTAATGGTGCAACAGCACTCAGCTGCTAACCAAAAGGTTGGTGGTTTGAACCACCTGGTGGTTCTGTGGGAGAAAGATTTGCTTCCAAAAAGATTATAGCTAAGAAAATCCTATGGGACGGTTCTCCTCTATCACATGGGCAACTATGAGTTGAAATCAACTTGACTGCACCTAACAACAACAAATGTAGGCTGGTAGTTATTACTTGGGATTTCTGCTGTGGTTTCAGTCAGATGTTGGCTGAGGCTGCAGATATCTGGTGGCACCAATTGACTGGAGGTTTAAAATGGCTCACTCACATGACAAGAAATTGATGCTGACTGTCAGCTGTGAGCTCACCTGGGCTATCAACCAGAATGCTTACATGTAGCCTCACAATATAGCTTAGGTATCTCATAGCATGGCAGCTGGGTTCTGAGAGAGTGCATTACATGAGCAAACATTCTGAAAGACTCAATCGAAAAACTGCATGGCTTCTTATGACCCAGTTTTTGAAATTTCACAGAACCAATTCCACTGCATTCTATTAGTCAAAGCAAGTCACAGGGCCAGCTCAGATTTAAGGGGAGGGACATTAGATTTCACTTGCCACTAGGAGAAGTAGCAAAGAGTTTGCTATCATAAGCTCTCATCTAGCTATAAATTATTTACACTTGCCCCTTCAAAAGATATCTGAAACTATTATCCATTACAACAAAAGACCCATGCTCCATGTAATCAGATTCATGTAAATCAGATTCAAGTATCAGTAATGCTCCTTGCTTGCAGTATATTCAGTACAGTTTCTCTTGCTATGAGTACCTGTGATATAAAGAGACAGGTAATCTGCTATCCAAAACATCCATTAACTGCCATTAACCCTCCCATTTAATATTGGGGATGAGGAACAGGAACGACATATCCGTCACTGATCTAAATCAGTTCTGAAACTCAGCTCTTCACAAATCACCAGTTCCTTGATGAATGTTTAGTTATCTTCCTGGGAGTTACTTTATGTGGCTCTTGGCTCTACTAGCTGGGATTTTGGTTCCACCCTCTCTACTTTTTTCTCTGCACACTGCCATCCTTCCTTTTTGATAGAAAAGGGAAAAGGAAGTTTATTTGTAGCTAAATAGCTTGTTGGTCTGCTCCCTGTTCATGTAAGGTTAGGTGTTGAAAGACTCTTATCATTTTGAACTGTCTTTTCCCAGTGTTATGGGTTGAATTATAAGCTCTGCAAAAATATGTGTTGTAAATCGTGACCTCTATGCCTGTGGTTATAATCCCATTTGGGAATGCATTGTCTTTGTTATGTTACTGTGGCTGGATTAACGTAGAGTGTACCTTGAGTTAAACTCTTTTGAGATATGTAGGAGATTAAGCAAGCAAGCAAAAAAAGCAGAGATGGTTAAGAGAGATGCCAAACCACATGAAGATTAACCAAGAGCAGAAGCTCAAAGAGACAAAGAACTTCCTCCAGAGCAGAGACAGGAAGCCTTCCCCTAGAGCTGGAACCCTGAATTCAGATTTCTATCCTCTTAACTTGTGAGAAAATGAATTTTTGTTTGATAAAGCCACTCACTTGAGATATTTCTGTTAAAGCAGCACCAGATAACTAAGACAGAATTTGGTGCTGAGAGTGAGATGCTGCTCTAACAAATACCTAAAACGTGAAAGGGGTTTTGGAATTGGGTATTGGGTAGAGGCTGTAAGAGTTTTAAGGTGCCTAATAGAAAAGGCCTAGATTGCCTTGAAGAGACCGTTGGTAGAATTATAGATGTCAAAAGAAGTTCTGGTAAAGGCTCAGAAGGAAGTAAGGAGACCTATAGAGAAATTCTCTATTATCTTAGAGAATACATATGCCACAAGCAACAGAATATTGCTGGAAATGTGAATGCTAAATGTGCTTCTGTCGAGGCTTTAAAAAAATTATACACTTGTTACTGGACAATGGAGGAAGGGTGATGTTTTTTATGCAATGGCAAAGAACTTGTCTGAATTATGTTCAAATGTTTGATGAAAGGTAGAACTTGTAAGTGATGAGCTTGGATATCTGGCTGATGAGATTTCTAAGCAAGATATTAGAGGGGCCACCTGGTTTCTCCTTGACACTTATGGTAAGATGTGAGAGGAAAGGGATGAACTTAAAAATAAACTGTGCAAAATGAAAACAGAACTCAAAAATTTGGAAAATTCTATTGCACAGACTAAGGACACATGTCTTAGGATGTTCACCAAGGATGTGGCTACACAATCTTTTGTTGAAGAGACTCAGCCTGTGACTGAGGAATCTAGCCAACTGCCAAAGCAGAAGACACATCAGCTTAGACTGAAAGGGACAAAGAAAGAAAAGAAAGAACACTATCTGCCTCTTGGAATTCTATAAGCAGGGAACAGGCCAAAGGAGCTATGTCTCTTTTCCTCCAAAAAAAGAAAAGGGTCATCCCTGGAGCAGCTTGGAGATCAACAGAACTGTTGGAAGGAGCATGGGGTGCAGGGCCTTCTAGGTTTCAAAGGGAGGGGCCACGGTCTCCTGGGACTCAAAGGGTGGGGCCACAGTTTCCTAGGTTTCAAAGAGTCAGATCTTCACCAACTCAGTTCCAGAGTGTGGAACTGCTGTTAAGACATGCCAGAGGCAGAAGAATAGGGCCTGCTGGGGCCAAGGGGGTGAGGTTGCTACTCAGATGGATTAGGAGAATGGGGCTGCATAAAGCTGAGTGAGCAGAGTTGCTGTCCCAGTGACCCTGGCGGCCAGAGCTGAAGTCAAGGGCTGAGGGGCTTCCACTCAGAATCCAGAGAGCACAGCCAAAATGGACAGTATGGACAGCAGGATCATTGCTGAGATGGCTCCATAGAACAGAAGATAATTTTCAAGCCTTAGGAAAAACCCACTGCCTTGGGAGCTAATATAAATTGTTCTGCTGGGTTTTGGACTTGCTTGAGCCTATTATCCCTTTTTCCCCTGATGTGGTAGGGTGAATATGCTTTGCATGTGGGAAGGACATGAATTTTGGGGGACCAAAGTGTGAAATGTTATGGGTTGATTTTTGTTCCCCAAAGAATAGGTTGCAAATCCTAACCTCTATGCCTATGGTTATAATCCCATTTGGGAACAGGTTGTCTTTGCTATATTAATGAGGCAGGATTAGTGTAAAGTGTGTCTTGAATTAATCTCTTTTGGAGTAAAAAGGAGATTAAACAATCAAATGAAAGAAGCAAAGATGGGGGAACAGAGATGATAAGCCACATAAGATCGCCCAGGAGTAGAAGCTCCGAGATACGGACTTTCCTCCAAAGCAGACAGAGAGAGAAAGCCTTCCCCTGGAGCTAGCACCTTGAATTCAGATTTCTAGCCTCCTAACTTGTAAGCAGATAAATTTCTGTTTGTTAAAACCACCCACTTGTGGTATTTCTGTTATAGTAGCAGTATATAACTAAGATACTCACCTTTTTTTGTTCAAACTAATTTTGCTTTTACCAACTTAATTCTCTTAAATTTTGTGGATTTCTTATGAAATTTATTGTGGCTCATTTCATTGGACAAAAATTGTATCTTTATGATTCTTTAAGAGAGATCCCTTTTTTAAAAAAATTTAGGTTCAGAGTGAGTATGTTGTATGATTCTACCTTTAAGATTATTAAAAGACATTTTGTCTAGCTGAGAGAGTTTATGAGCACACCCTTAAATCTTCTTGAAGTATTAGCAAAGTGTTTCGTCTCCTCACCTTTGAGATGATCTTTACCTTCAGACCCTTTCTTAATTTGAGAACCTCTGCCTTCTAGAGAGGCTGATAATTAGAAATAGTTTTTTTTTGGACCCCTGAAGTCTTATTTTCTTTATATTTCCTCTAAATTCTGCCTAAAATCTAACGGTCCTTTTTTCACTCATCTTTGTCTGTCTGCCCCTCATCACATATGGCTAAAGCAAACCAGTTTTCACATTCATCATTTTGCGTCAAAAGAGCCTTGCCTATTCTACTAGTTCATTAGTTCATTTTCTATTTTTCACATTACTGCTAACCACACTTTCACTAAAGTTTCTGTCACTATGTAAGGAGTGTCATTTCTTAACATGCTCCAATAATTATTTTTTAAATGTCCTAACTCCCAAGACTTTCACACATCATCAACTGAATCAGCATTACCTGGTCTCACGTGTTGCTTGGTCTCAAAGCCAAGATCACATGTTTTACATTATTGTTATGATAGCTCCTCACTCTGGTTAACAAATTCTGTTCCAGTTATCTAGTCTGTATAACATACCATCTGTGATTTATTAGCTTAACACAATAATTTCATATTACCTCTCACATCTCTGTGAATCAACTTGTAGCAACTAGGTGATTCTCACATGGGGTCTCATGTGTTTGTTGTCAGACGTTGGCTGGGTCTTCAGTCATCTGAAAACTGAACCGGGCTGGTTGTCCGGTATGGCTTACTCACATGTCTGGCAGTCAATGCTGGCTGTCACCTATAAGAGTTCAGCTGCGGATATCAAGGTATTCATGACCTCTCAAAATATCTTGAGCTTCTCATAGCATCATACCTGCATTCCAAGGAGGAGTATCCCAAAAGCAATAATTCCAAGAGGGCTATAATGGAAAATCACAGCCATCTTTTGTCCTAGTCTTTAACAAAAGGCTATTTGCAGCTTTATTTTCACTGAATTGTGTTGGTCAAAACGAGTCACAAACTCAGCTCAGATTAGGAGAAATAGAATTCACCTCTCAATGGGAGGAATAACAAAATTCATATTTTGTGATTTAACACATTTGTAGTCTTGGGTCCTGGGTTCAATTTTAGCTTTCCTACCTGTTATTTCTATCTCCCCTAAAAGTTTCCTCATCAGTTCTTGTTGAGGAACAAAAGAAGGAATATAATGAGACTGCCTTATATACGGTAATATGAAAATCAAGCAGAAATCATTACTTTAATCACATCATCTCTTTTCTTTGAAAATCAGGTTAAGCAACACTTCTCATATGTGAGAATTCAGCCAACTAGAGTCTTTTGCTTTATACTTTTGTATAACATTTTTCTGAGCTTCTAAATTTATTTAAAATCATTGAACTTACAATTATTAAATATTTATTAAGAACTGAATCTGTGGTAAGCTTTATAGACAAAAAGTTGAGTAATAATCTTTTCCTTGCTGAAACAAGGTGGAATAAAATATTGGCATAATTGAATTCAGCCATAGGAGAATCTCATTTAATTCTGGCTTTAAGCATTACTTATATTTTTGTCATCCATTAGCCAACATTGCTGAGATCCCATGACAGTTAAGGAAAATCCTTTAGAAAGATTGCTCAATGTGTGGTTGAAGACAAATCCCTATACATGCGGTGAGGCATTCTGGTTAATCCAAGTACAGAATGGGTTGAGGAAGGCAGTTTGTTCACTTGTCTGTGGTGTTGGTGATTCCTCTACCTGTTGCCCCATTCAGGGACAATACTACTTTTAAAGAACATTAAAAATTTTGACAGGACTCATGAATAAGCACAGAGGGTGTAATCTTACATGTGAGGGAGGTGACTCAAGGACCCCACAAGTCCCCAGATATCTATTCCACTAATTGTCATCAGCCATTGTATTCCTCCCAAAGTTTCAATTGCTAATTCCTTCTAGTTAGATGACAAAGTAAGACATTGTTTTCAGAATGCTTCTGTTAATAAAATTTCCGCTCAACACAGTTTTCTGTCTACCTCTAGCACATTAGAACAATTTTTTTTAGTCAGATTATCTAGTCATACCTTGGAAGGAGTTATGGATTGAATTGTGTACCCTGAAAATGTGTGTCCACTTGGCTAGGCCATGATTCCTAGTACTATGTGATTGTCCACCATTTTGTCATCTGATGTGATTTTCCTATGTGTCGTAAATCCTACCTCTACGACGTTAATAAGGCAGAATTAGAGGCAGTTATGTTAATGAGGCAGGACTCAATCTACAAGACTAGACTGTGTTTTAAGTCAATCTCTTTTGAGATATAAAAGAGAGAAACGAGCAGAGAGAAGGGGGAGCTCATTCCACCAAGAATCAAGAGCCGGGCGATACCGTGTCATTTGGACCCAAGGTTTCTGTGCTGAGAAGCTCCTAGATCAGGGGAAGATTAATGACAAGGACCCTCCTCCAGAGCTGACAGAGAGAGAAAGCCTTCCCCTGGAAGTGGCACCCTAATTTGGACTTCTAGCATACTACGCTGTGAAAGAATAAATTTCTCTTTGTTAAAGCTAACCTCTTATAATATTTCTGTTATACCAGCACTAGAAAGACAGAAGGTAAAAAGGAGCCTATCTTATAATGGAGTTGTGTATAAAACAGTGAATTTTCAATAAAAGTCACAGGCATAGTAAACCTATACTATGTAGATATAGTTATTTATTAATATTAGACAAATATCTAAGAAGTGTCTCCACCAGATATGTTTCATTTCACTTAGACTGGTTTGAGCTCTAAGAAATTTTCATTTTTTAAAAGCTTTCTGGATGATTCTTATGCACATCCAGGGTTGAGAACCCTAGGCTAGGTAAATGCTTTCTGATGATGTAACAGGATACAAGAAGTAGAATTTAGAGAGTATATATGTAAACAGGTCAGAATGTCCTTTTTTTGGTATATGAGTTGTCTCATTTGGGCTTGTGACAGTAGCTGTATAGCAGGAAAATATCAAGCATTTTATAGCTCTAGTCTAATCTCCTGCCATTTGCCTACATGAGCCTTTCCTTCTGGCCATCTGGAACTACTTGTACTGACTCGAATGCTTCATGCTCTTTCCTGCTTCTATGCTTTTGCACGTACTTTTCCTACTTCCTCAAATTCCCTTTTCTCACCTTCTTTGTGTTGGTGACCTTAATTCATCCTTTGAATTTTCCCTTAAGCTCTGCCTTTCTCAGGAAGCCGTCCTTGATTTGAATCATCTTCTGTTCTTCTTTTTCCTTATTCTACAGTTCTCAAGATTTTACAGATCTGAGAAAAACAAGTACATGTATATTCTATGCAAAGAGAATATTTTCTCAAACTAATGAAGAGATCCCACACAAACAGAATGTCTAGTCATCTAAGGCATAGAAAGCTTTTCAAAGAGAACAATTTTTGAAAGCCAACAACACTGCTCCAAGAGAGACAAATACTATAGTCTACACAGAATAAATATAACCAAGGCTGTCACCCAAAGACACATGCAATATAAAGATAGAACCAATATGCAAACATAGGTCAAAAGTTGTTTTTCTCAAAGACCTTCATTTTCTAGATTTTCTATTTTCCGTACATTTTTCTTCATTCCATGTTTTGGACTGCTGGATGAGAGAAAGGGAGAAATGCCATAGGCTGGTGGATGAAACGAAAGCCTTTTACTAAAAAGTTTGTGAGGATAGAACTTGATTTTTGTTGAAATTTTCCAAGTCCTTCCAATCAGAATTAATCATTTTTTTTCTGGTGGGTAGGGTGGTATGGTAGCTAATTGCATACACTTTCACATCTAGCAATCCTGGGTTTGACTTACTATATTCATTTCACGTGTATTTACTGAGTGCCTACTATATGCCGGGGATATAAAGGAAAAGGCTTTCTTGACTCATGTAGTTTTTGAGCCTCAATTTCTTCCTTATAAAATGAAGTTAAAATAGTACTCACCTCAACCATTTAGTCGTGTTAGTTGCCATTGAGTTGGCTCTGTCTCATAGTGACCCCATGAATAACGGAATGAGCCATTGCTCAGTATTATGTCATCTTCATGATCACTGGTATGTTTGAGTCATGGTTGGATTACCCAACAAGTAAGGTAAGCACAAGGTTAGGGCATCAACAAAACAGGAGCACCGGTTGTCCAAAGCAAAGACTTATAGATGTCAAGCAGACAGGACACAAGGAAAAGCAAGCACACAACAATGATTCAAGAAAGACTTGATTCATTATCCTTGATATGTATGGAAGTATATATTGTTTGACAGCTTAACTGTGATGAAATCATTGAAGAATTTATAAGACCAAAGAATAGAAAGAAATTTTTAAAATAATAACATGTTAGAGATAATCAAAAATAAAACATAGTGCTTTGTTCTAATATTTGTTTTCTGGTCATTACATTTTCTTTTATGACATCTTTTCATTTGTTCATTTATAATTATAGCATTTATTATGAAGCAAGCATTAAAATTGAAGTATGAGTTGTTTAAAGCAAAATTGATGAATGTTAATTTTTCATTGTGAGAGATCAATAGGAATTTACATTGATTGTTGAAACAACTAAGTTCCTTGTCTCATTTTCTTTGTTGTAGAATATGTGGAATATCCTTTTTGTAGAAAATGTGGCATATAGTAAAAATCTTAGTGCCCCTCATCCACGAAAAATTGTATCATCTCGTTCATTTCATTCCATTAAAATGGCATGTACAAATTTTGTGTTTAATTGCTAATATTATAACCTCATTTAAAAGGAAGCTACATCACAGATAGCTAAGACACACACACACACGTATTTATCTAACTCACATATCCCATTCAAACACGTGAGTAAGTAGAGGAGGGGACACCACTGATTATCTGTGTTTAGGGCCCTCACATGCCTTACTCTGGCCGTGGTTTGAGTATTGATGTGGCCATGTGTCAATCCATTTCATTGAAGGTTTCCCTTGCCTTTGCTGTCCCTCCACTTTACCAAACATGATGTCCTTCTCCAGAAGTCTGTCCCTCCTGATGATGATTTCAAAGCAAGCAAGTCTAAGTCTCAGACAACATTCTGAGATCTATAGGGTTTTCATTGTCTAATTTTTCAGAGGTAGATCATCAAGACTTTCTTCCTAGTGTGTTTTAGTGTGTAAACTCTGCTAAAACCTGTCCATCATGGATGACCCTGATGCTATTTAATATACCAGTGCCACAGATTCCAGCATCATAACAACATGCAAGCCACCACAGTACAACGAACTGACAGATGAGTGGAATAGCATTTGCTACTTCTCCTTTATACCACATAATCGGATTTTGTAATTACGTATTTATTTGCATAATTATTTTGTTAATGTTAATATGTTATAAACCTATGAGGGGAAAAAAACTCATTTTGCTTATCCAGCAGCAAACCGAGAGGGTAATGCCTAGCAGTCATTCAATACACAGTTGGTTAATGAATAAATATAAAATTCATAAGTAGATTTCAACCATATGGTGTTATATTTAACGTGATCTCCTTGAGGGCAGGAAACTGGCCTGATTTTGATCTGTATGCTTTATCACCTGACATACAAACCTGTTTAACAAAGGATTAAGAATGAAATTGAGAGCAGAGAAAAACTGTAAAGAAAGAAGATGTGAGGAGACAGTCCTTTGGAGGAGCTCCATGGCTAGGTCTTCCCTGAACCTTCCCATGCTAGCATCTTGGGGCTTTGAACAAACCACTGCCACCCACAAATGCCCCCCCCTCGCCAAGTCTAATGGTTTGTCTAAATGTCAGCAGAGTTAAAGAGATATAATTCTTGGGCTTGGCACCAAGGCTTCTGACTCCCTCCCTCCTAGGGTGGTCATGCTGGGAAATAACCATATTTTTATGAACCTAACGCATGTCTTCTGTTTGTTTGCCAACAATGCCCGCCCCCCGCCCGTATTTTCATAAGCACACTATGCTAATTTTTTTACAGCAACATGTAAAAATATTGGCACAGCAGCGCTTATGAAAATACCAGTTGACAAATAAACGTAGAAGGTGCTAGTTATTTACATAAAAATACATTACATTGTGGTTCTAGTAGTGGGTCAAATAGGTCCTAATCATGTGACCCTTGGGGTAGAAAAATCGCTGGTAGAGGTATCTCAGTATCCTTGAGGTATCTCAGTATCCTTCAGGTATAGTGTTAGTTGGAAATACGTGTAGCAGAAAATCTCCGCACAGCTATTTAATTCTACCTGGCCAAGAGGAGCTGGCAGAAGGTAAGCCCCTTTCATTTTCCTTTCCCATGATGCCAGATGAAGGCAGGTGTGGAAGAGTTCTCAATCTTAAATGGGACAGATTCCGAAAGTCAGGTGACCAGTGTGTCTTGTTACTCTCCCTTTGGGTCCCTCATATAGAGCATAGTGTGGCAAGTGTAGTTTTCCATCTCCACCAGGACAACTTTGAGCCAGGGGAAACCACTCACCTGTTGCATGCTGACTGCTTCTTTTTGTGAATAATAAAAGCTACTTTTCATGTGCTAAAATGTGCTCCGGCCCTGACTTGAAGGTTGTGATATTCATGGAGGAATCACATTTAGTGATTAGTGCCCCATTTCTAATGGTGTCCTTGCTATTTAGAAATCTGAGATGCCTTGGGCACCACGCAGTTCTGGCGTGTTGTCTCACAGAAAGGTCATAGGAGATAGTGGAGAGGGTGCAGTTGGAGCAAGGGAGGTGGTTGTATGAGGGTGCATGAAAGATGAACTCTACCTACTTCTCCATTTTTTTCCTAGTCTTTTTTTTTTTTTATAGTACCAACCCATCGCCCAGCTATACATGAAAGTAGAACAGATGAGGAGTGTCATCTGAGCCACAATGGCTGAAGGGAATCATGCATATCAGGATTTATGCCCACTTCGAACCCAACTCTAGGAATTTGAGGGCCATCACCAACAAGCAATAGCACTTATCTCGGTTACATGCTTTCAGAGAAGGCGACTTAGCTACGCAGCAAGCTAAGCAGGGTTTCCTTCTCTTCCATTTTTGGGTAGTTAGAGCTTGTTTCACTTTTTGCTAGTTCTCCAACTCTCAAGCCACTATCACAAACACCACATATTTAAAGTTCATAAATGTTCAATGTGGCAGATACTTTGGCATGCATTATTTCTCATAATCCCTATTATATAGAAACCCAGGAATCTAAAGCATGCATTGTCTAAAATCCACTGGTAGTAAGAGAAGAGCTACAATTTGAACCAAGTTCTTAAGACTTTAAAGCCTACATCTTTCCCAATGTACCCCTCTGCATCCCATGAGAAAGTTACATTATTTTTATTGATTTTAATGATGGTTTAGTCACCAATAACTTCCAACGAGTTTTGTGAGCTTGGAGTCAAGGTAGGTCTATGGGGAGGTTTGTATAGACTTTAAATAAGAAAGAACTTCGTTAGGTGAAAGGAGTTTGAAGTATTTCTTCCAATGCCAACTCTGCAAAGGATTTCTGTACAGCTGCTCAAAGAGGGAACCACTGATTCCTCAGAGAGAGAGTGAAGCAAGCACTCGTCATTGACTTGCTTTCAAAATGCTTTTCAAAGTGTTGAAGATGGTTAAGCTTTCCATTGACATCAATTGATGTAAACTTCGTAAAGACTTTTTAAAAAAGCAAGTGCATGTGCTAAAAACAAAACTTACACATAAGGCCATGAAGCAAGAAGCAATCATTGCAACACAGCTAAGCCACATGGAACAAATCCTAAGTAGGACACAGAGGAGGGTCCTGATTGGGCCAGTACGCGCTCGGCCCTACTGGTTGAAGGTTATCACAGTCTCTTCGGTGAGGAGTTGGAAAATCCTTTGTCAGAATCCTCTGAATTTCAACGTGCTTCTTCCAAGTTGGCAAAATTGACTCCAAAATGTTCCTTCATAGATAAAAGTTCGTAAAAGCAATCACTCATGTCCATAGATACAAAAAGTGCAGTGTGGAAAAATAAGACCCAAATTAATGCTTGTTCATAATTACATAATGTAGATAACTGAAAATGCTGTTGTCACACTAATAAAATAAAAACAAATTCTGAAGCAACCAGCTGCAATATCAGCTCTGGACTTCTAACCAGTTTCTTGGAAATTGTGTAAATTGGCCCAAACTGATAGATACACTTGCAATGCATTTGTCACAAATAAGGATAATTTTTTAAAATAATTTTTATTGTGCTTTAAGTGAAAGTTTACAAATCAAGTCAGTCTCTCACACAAAAACCCATATACACCTTGCTAAACACTCCCATTTACTCTCCCCGTAATGAGACAGTCTGCTCTCTCCCTCCACTCTCTCTTTTCATGTCCATTTTGCGAGGTTCTAACCCCCTCCACCCTCTCATTTCCCTTCCAGGCAGGATATGCCCACATAGTCTCCAGTGTCCACCTGATCCAAGAAGCTCACTCCTCACCAGCATCCCTCTTCAACCCATTGTCCAGTCCAATCCGTGTCTGAACAGTTGGCTTCGGGAATGGTTCCTGTCCCGGGACAACAGAAGGTCTGGGGGCCATGACCACTGGGGTCCTTCTAGTCTCAGTCAGACCATTAAGTCTGGTCTTATGAGAATTTGGGGTCTGCATCCCACTGCTCTCCTGCTCCCTCAGGGGTTCTCTGTTGTGTTCCCTGTCAGGGCAGTCATCGGTTGTAGCTGGGCACCATCTAGTTCTTCTGGTCTCAGGATGAGGTAGTCTCTGGTTCATGTGGCCCTTTCTGTCTCTTGGGCTCATAATCACCTTGTGTCCTTGGTGTTCTTCATTCTCCTTTGATCTAGGTGGGTTGAGGCCAATTGATGCATCTTAGATGGCTGCTTGTTAGCGTTTAAGACCCCAGACGCCACTCTTCAAAGTGGGATGCAGAATGTTTTCTTAATAGATTTTATTATGCCAATTGACTTAGATGTCCCCTGAAACCATGGTCCCCGGACCCCTGCCCCTGCTATGCTGGCCTTCGAAGCATTCAGTTTATTCAGGAAACTTCTTTGCTTTTGGTTTAGTCCAATTGTGCTGACCTCCCCTGTATTATGTGCTGTCTTTCCCTTCACCTAAAGTAGTTCTTATCTACTATCTAGTGAATACCCCTCTCCCACCGCCCCCCCCATAACCACAAAAGAATGTTTTCTTCTCAGTTTAAACTATTTCTCAATTTCTTATAATAGTGGTCTTATACAATACTTGTCCTTTTGCAACAGACTAATTTCACTCAGCATAATGCCTTCCAGGTTCCTCCATGTTATGAAATGTTTCACAGATTCCTCATTGTTCTTTATCGATGTGGAGTATTCCATTGTGTGAATATACCGTAATTTATTTATCCATTCATCCATTGATGGGCACCTTGGTTGCTTCCATCTTTTTGCTATTGTAAACAGTGCTGCAATAAACATGGGTGTGCATATATCTGTTCGTGTAAAGGCTCTTATTTCTCTAGGATATATTCCAAGGAGTGGGATTGCTGGATCGTATGGTAGTTCTATTTCTAGCTTTTTAAGGAAGTGCCAAATCGATTTCCAAAATGGTTGTACCATTTTACATTCCGACCAGCAGCGTATAAGTGTTCCAGTCTCTCCACAGCCTCTCCAACATTTATTATTTTGTGTGTTTTGGATTAATGCCAGCCTCGTTGGAGCGAGATAAAATCTCGTTGTAGTTTTGATCTGCATTTCTCTAATGGCTAATGATCGTGAACATTTCCTCATATATCTGTTAGCTACCGGAATATCTTCTTTAGTGAAGTGTCTATTCATATCTTTTGCCCATTTTTTAATTGGGTTATTTGCTTTTTGTATTTGAGTTTTTGCAGTATCATGTAGATTTTAGAGATCAGGCACTGATCAGAAATGTCATAGCTAAAAACTTTTCCCAGTCTGTAGGCAGTCTTTCTACTCTTTTGGTGAAGCCTTTGGATGAGCATAGGTGCTTGATTTTTAGGAGCTCCCAGTTATCTAGTTTTTCTTCTATATTCTTCATAATGTTTTATAAACTGTTTATACCATGTATTAGGGCTCCTAACATTGTCCCTATTTTTTCTTCCATGATCTTTATCATTTTAGATTTTATATTTAGGTCTTTGATCCATTTTGAGTTAGTTTTTGTGCATGGAGTGAGGTATGGGTCTTGTTTCCTTTTTTTGCAGATGGATATCCAGATATACCAGCACCATTTGTTAACAAGACTGTCTTTTCCCCATTTAACTGTTTTGGGGCCTTTGTCGAATATCAACTGCTCATATGTGGATGGATTTATGTCTGAATTCTCAATTCTGTTCCATTTGTCCATGTATCTGTTGTTGTACCAGTACCAGGCTGTTTTGGCTACTGTGACGGTGTAATAGCTTCTAAAATCAGGTAAAGTAAGTCCTCCCACTTTGTTCTTCTTTTTCGGTAAAGCCTTATTTATTGGTAAGATTTACTCCTAAGTATTTTATCTTCTTGGGGGCTACTGTAAATGGCATTGATTTGGTGATTTCCTCTTCGATGTTCTTTTTGTTGGTGTATAGGAATCCAACTGGTTTTTGTATGTTTATCTTGTATCCTGATATTCTGCTGAACTCTTCCATCAGTTTCAGTAGTTTTCTGGAAGATTCCTTAGGGTTTTCTGTGTATAAGATCATGTCATCTGCAAATAGAGATACTTTTACTTCTTTCTTGCCAATCTGGATGGCCTTTATTTCTTTATCTAGCCTAATTGCCCTGGCTAGGACTTCCAGCACAATGTTGAATAAAAGTGGTGATAAAGGGCATCCTTGTCTGGTTCCTGATCTCAGTGGGAAAGTTTTCAGGCTCTCTCCATTTAGGGTGATGTTGGCTGTTGGCTTTGTATAAATGCCCTTTATTATGTTGAGGAATTTTCCTTCTATTCCTATTTTGCTGAGAGTTTTTATCATGAATTGATGTTGAACTTTGTCAAATGCCTTTTCTGCATCAATTGATAAAATCATGTGATTCTTGTCTTTGGTTTATTTATGTGGTGGATTACATTAATTGTTTTTCTAATGTTGAACTATCCCTGCTTACCTGGTATGAATCCCACTTGGTCATGGTGAATTATTTTTTTGATATGTTGTTGAATTCTATTGGCTAGAATTTTGTTGAGGATTTTTGCTTCTAAGTTCATGAGGGATATAGGTCTGTAATTTTCTTTTCTTGTGGTGTCTTTACCTGGTTTTGGTATCAGGGATATGGTGGGTTCATAGAATGAGTTTGGGAGTATTCCATCCTTTTCTATGCTCTGAAGTACCTTTAGTAGTAGTGGTGTTAACTCTTCTCTGACATTTTGGTAGAACTCTGCAGTGAAGCCGTCCGGGCCAGGGGTTTTTTTGTTGTTGGGAGTTTTTTGATTGCCTTTTCAATCTCTTCTTTTGTTATAGATCTATTTAGTTGTTCTACCTGTGTTTGTGTTAGTTTAGATAGGTAGTGTGTTTCTAGGAATTCATCCACTTCTTCTAGGTTTTCAAATTTGTTTGAGTGTAATTTTTCGTAGTAATCTGATACGATTCTTTTAATTTCAGTTGGGTCTGTTGTAATATCGCCTCTCTCATTTCTTATTCGGGTTATTTGCTTCCTCTCCTGTTTTTCTTTTGTCGGTTTGGCCAGTGGTTTATCAATTTTGTTGATTTTTTCAAAAAACCAGCTTTTGGTCTAGTTAAGTCTTTCAATTGTTTGTTTTCTATTTCATTTAGTTCTGCTCTAATTTTTATTATTTGTTTTCTTCTAGTGCCTGTGGGTTTCTTTTGTTGTTCTCTTTCTATTTGTTCAAATTGTAGGGATAATTCTTTGATTTTGGCCCTTCTTTTTGCATGTATGTATTTATTGATATAAATTGGCCTCTGAGCACCACTTTTGCTGTGTCCCAAAGTTTCTGATAGGAAGTGTTTTCATTCTCATTGGATTCTATGAATTTCTTTATTCCATCCTTAATGTCTTCTATAATCCAGTCTTTTTTGAGCAGGGTATTGTTCAGTTTCCAAATGTTTGATTTCTTTTCCCTGCTTTTCCTGTTACTGATTTCCACTTTTACGGCTTTGTGGTCAGAGAAGATGCTTTGTAATATTTCAATGTTTTGGATTCTGCTAAGGCTTGCTTTATGACCTAATATGTGGTCTATTCTAGAGAATGTTCCATGTGCACTAGAAAAGAAAGTATTCTTGGTTGCTGCTGGGTGGAGTGTTCTATATATGTCTACGAAGTCAAGTTGGTTGACTGTGGCATTTAGATCTTCCATGTCTTTATTGAGCTTCTTTCTGGATGTCCTGTCCTTCACCAAAAGTAGTGGGTTGAAGTCTCCTACTATTATTGTGGAGCTGTCTATCTCACTTTTCAATGCTGATAGAGTTTGTTTTATGTATCTTGCAGCCCTGTCATTGGGTGCATAAATATTTGATATGGTTATATCTTCTTGGTGTATTGTCCCTTTAATCATTATGTAGTGTCCCTGCTTATCCTTTCTGATGGATTTAACTTTAAAGTCTATTTTGTCAGAAATTAATATTGCCACTCTTGCTCTTTTTTGATTGTTTTTTGCTTGATATATTTTTTCCCAACCTGTGAATTTTAGTTTGTTTGTGTCTCTAAGTGTGTGTCTCTTGTATGCAGCACATAGACGGATCTTGTTTTTTAATCCATTCTGCCACTATCTGTCTCTTTATTGGTGAATTAATCCATTTACATTCAGGGTAATTATGGATAAGTATGAATTTAGTGCTATCGTTTTGATGTCTTTTTTGTGTGTTGACAGTTTCTTTTTCCCACTTGATTTTATGTGCTGAGTAGATTTTCTTTATATATTGTCCTTTCCTCATATTTGTTGTTGTTGATTTTGTTTCTGCTGAGTCTGTATTTTTCCCTTGTATTTTATTTTGATGAGTAGGATAGTTTGTCTCTTTTGTGGTTACCTTATTATTTACCCTTATTTTTCTAAATTGGAAACTAACTTTTATTTCCTTGTATTGTCATATCTTCCTCTCCATATGGAAGGTGTATGATTATATTTCTTAGTCCCTCTTTATTATTTTAATGTTGTCTTCTTTTTATATAATAATGTCACTGTTATCCTGTTTTGGGCTTTTTTTTTTTTTAAGTAATCTTGCTTTGTTTTTTTGATTTCCCTGTCCGGGTTGACTTGTGGTTGCTCTGTCCAGTGTTCTACTCATGGGTTGATACCTGATATTATTGATTTTCTAACCAAAGAACTCCCTTTAGTATTTCTTGTAGTTTCGGTTTGGTTTTTATGAATTCCCTAAACTTGTGTTTATCTGGAAATGTCTTAATTTCACCTTAATATTTAAGAGACAGTTTTGCTGGATATATGGTTCTTGGCAGGCAATTTTTTTCCTTCACTTTTTTAAATATGTCGTCCCATTGCCTTCTTTCCTACATGGTTTCTGCTGAGTAGTCCGAGCTTATTCTTACTGACTCACCTTTGTAGGTGACTTTTCGTTTTTCCCTCGCTGCTCTTATAATTCTCTCTTTATCTTTGGTTTTGGCAAGTTTGATTATAATATGTCTTGGTGACTTTCTTTTCAAATCTACCTTATGTGGAGATCGATGAGCATCTTGCATAGATATCTTCTCATCTTTCACAATATCAGGGAAGTTTTCTGCCAGCAAATCTTCAGCAATTTTCTCTGTATTTTCTGTTATCCCTCCCTGTTCTGGTACTCCAGTAGCTTGAAGGTTATTTTTCTTGATAGAGTCCCACATGATTCTTAAGGTTTCTTCCTTTTTTAAAATTCTTTTATCTAATTTCTCTTCAAATATATTAGTGCCAACTGAGTTATCTTCGAGTTCTGAAATTCTAGCTTCTACTTGCTCAGTTCTGCTCCTCTGACTTTCTATTGAGTTGTCTAATTCTGTAATTTTATTGTTAATCTTCTGAATTTCTGATTGCTGTCTGTGGATTTTTCCAGCTTATTAAACTTTTCATTATGTTCCTGAACAATCTTTCTAATTTCTTCAGTTGCTTTATCTGTGTGTTCCTTGGTTTGTTCTGTGTATTGTCTCATTCCTTCCTGATGTCTTGAAGGGTTCTGTATATTAAACTTTTGTATTCCGGCTCTGGTAATTCCAGGAATGCACTTTCATCTAGAAGATCCCTGGAGTCTTTGTTTTGAGAGCCTGTTGAGGTGATCATGGTCTGTTTCTTTATGTGACTTGATATTGACTGTTGTCTCTGAGCCATCTATAAGTTATTGTATTAGTTTATGCTTGCTTACTGTGTCATAGCTGCTTGCTTTGTTTTGTTTTGATATATGCCTGTGGGTTGCTTGAGTGAGCTAGCTTGATTATTTTCACCTTTGGAGCTCTGGTGTCCTGTCCCCAGCTGGCTAGAGCTGTTATCAGGCATATCAGTCTAGGAGTCCATTCAGTTTTCTTGTATGAATTCAGCTCAGGTTTCCAGGTAGCTGTTCATCAAGTGTGTGGTACCAGCTCTGTCCTACAGTCTTAGAGGGGCAGGGGTGATTGGCGTATCTACCAGTATGTGATTGCAGCAGGGGGGCACGCTCTGAAGAAGGCAGGGGGCTGAAAATTGACCCCCAAGTGTCTCTGAGGAGAACACGTCTCTGTTTCCTAGAGCGTGCTGGTAGATGGGTTATGCAGAGGGACCATGCACACCCAAAGTTTTTGGTTGTAAGGACTGGGAGGTACCAGTTATCTTTAGACCCCTGTTGCAGGTGGCTGGGTGACCTGTGTGGAGCCACCAGTCCTTAGGTCCCTGATGTGGGTAGGTGCGGCCCTTGTTTAATAGGCAAAGCAATATCAAACGTCAAATACTCACCTCTCCACCACACAGCTGAAATGGTTGGAGTCTGCCAAAAAGGGCCTATTCTCTCAAAATAGGCCCACACAGGTCCTTGCAGAAGGGAAAGGTGCTCAAGGTCCACGGATGGTTTATGCCTGGACAGGACCCACTTCTGTCCTGAGCTCCCCCTGTTAATGCAACTAGCAAATTATCTTTTCCCCCCAGTTGCAAATTTTTTCCTTCCCCAAGGCCGGGAGGATGGCTCTAGGTGCTCACCAGGGTCTATTTCAAGCCCAGGGATTCAGCCGCTGAAGCCGCCTTGGGGATCGGGGCAGGGGTGCCGGTAAAATATAAACAAGTACTTAGCTTTTGCCAAGAGCACTCTTCTTCTCAGGTTCCAAAGGTGTGAGTAGGCTGTGTGTCTGGCTGTTTCTTCCTGAGGAAACTGAGGCCAGAAGCTAGTACCAGCCCTCCGCTGCCACTGCTCTGGGAATGGTACCTGAGGGCTCCCCGCGATTCAGGTCTGCTAACTCCTCTCCGCTTCTGAACGGTCTCTTCCTCCCCCTACCCCTCAGTTCATTGTCTAAGCTTGCCTTTGATGCTCAGGGGTCCCAGCTTGTCACAAATATACTCGTTTCACTTGTTTTTTCGGGTCTTTGTTGTAAAGAGGGCTAGATGGAAGTGTCTGTCTATTCCACCACCTTGGCTCCACCTCCAAATAAGGGTGATTTTAAAATACAAAGCCCTATATTTCTATATGAGATAACATCAGCCTACTAAGGATAGATCTTTAACTAAACTGCCCAAAAGGATAAAATACTTGATGACATGTCACCGTATGCTTCCACTTAGATCACTAGATTCTGCTTCTACAGATGGAAAAACCAGGTTAAAAATAAATAAATAAATAAAAGAACAGCTCATTTACATATTGTGTGAACAAGGCTTATTACTATTTGAGGTGTGCTATTTTTTTATTTTTTTTATTTTTTTATTTATTTTTTTTATGGGTTATACAAAGGGGCCCTGGTAGTGCAGTGGTTAAAGTGCCTGGCTGCTAACTGAAATGTCAACGGTTGGAATCATTAGGCTCTCTGCAGAAGAAAGATGTGGCAGGCTGCTTTCATAAAGACTACAGCCTTGGAAACCCTATGGGGCAGTTCTACTCTGTCCTATAGGGTGGCTATGAGTTGGAATCAATTCAACAGCATCAGGTTTGTTTATTTTTGGGGGGTGGGTTATACAGCCATGCAGTCCATAATATTTTCCAGTTTAGTTGATCTTTTTTTGTTTTTCTTGTGCAGATTTGCCTTTTCTGTAGAGTATAAAGCAGAGCTGCTCAGATGGCCAGTGTGGTTTCTTTGAAATGTAGCCAAGTGAGAGTTGAGGCATGTCCATGCTCTCTTAGGGTGGCTCTTTTAAATTGTTATGCTATATACGTTAAAGATTGAGGCTGACAAAATAGCCTCTAAGACTGATGGTACTTTGTACGTAACGTGTCAGCTGTCTGGGAGAGGTTGCTGATTGTTTACTTTTGAATTGCTTTCCCTCTGAGGGAAGCATGAGTTAAAATTACAGCATTCTGTGGGGAGGGGTGCCAAGCTGCAGACGTTCTTTATGGTAACCTTCCCACTGGGGGACAGCATCTCTTTTCTATGACCGGTAAGTCTGAGGGTTGAGTCTGAAAGGATAGTAATATCTTGGTTGTAACAAATCAAATAGATGGATTATTCTGGAACAACTTAAACCATATGCAGAGGTATGAAAAACATTAAATATTTCAGATCATATATGTAGTGTAGATTAACAAAAATTTATTTAAGAAAACATGCTTCAGAATCTGTGAGGCAGTGGGTGGAGGAGTGAGGAAGCATAATGATTTATTTGGTTTATGAGCATTCTATTTTCCTAGATTGATTTAAGAAAAAAAAAATTTTTTTCCCTAGTGTTTTCTCAATACAAAAGTATACAAAAGTTCCCAAATCTCACTAAAGCTTATATTGCTAGTCAAAAACTAAGGAACATTTTTTTTTTTCTCCTAGGGTGAATATTTTCTATATGTTCTATATTTAAGTGGATTTAATTTCCCGGATTTTAGGCCACTAAGACCAGTAGTACGAAAATTATCTTTAGGTAGTTCTTTGCTGTATGTGTATAAACCCATGCGCGCATATTAATCTGTCTGCATAATTAAGGTATTTGGCTATATGTCTACTATTATCTCTTAATTGGTCATTTCCCTAACAAGAACAAACTTTGATCTACTTAAAGATTTCTGATTCAAACCATATCAGTTTCATCACCTTGGCGATACTCTTCATTCTTATGGAATTCCAAAAGTCATTAGTAGAATGAAGCATAGTACAAATACATAAAAATTAGAAGACAGATATAATTCTGAGTCTCTGTTTTCCCTACATTATAGTTTTTCTCCTCTACTAAACACAAAGTATCTCTATTCCTTCTCAAGTTCATTATTTAATTATTGTTTTCATATCTCAGTGCAAACCCTTTAGAAACCATCTTTCAGAAACCATCTCAGATACTGCTTATTACATCTTATATGTCATTGAGTGTCACATTCTCTTCCAAAAATCCCACTTGAGTATTGAGGGGCCTAGCAAATATAAGAACTAGGAAGAGAAAAATTTCTAATATGTTCGCCCTTTAAATTTACTCATCCTCTCTCTTCAGGTTTAGTTTTTTTGCGTCAAATGGAAATAAAAAAAAATTGATGGCTGAAAATCAGTGCCACCCAACCTGTTGTAATATAAACCATATATATATATTTAAAAAAAAAATCTAGAAGTAATTAACAAATCTAGAAGTAATTTTCACAAAAAGGGCTAGGTGCAGCTCCTTTGGGGAACCGTCAGTACCCTAAACTTACAACCATTGTAAGTCTGTTGTTTCTGTTTTATTTTTCCTAGAACACCATAGCTCCTTAAGACAAGAACAATGTTCTCTTAATCATTGTATATCATTGCCTACTGACTGTATTGGCAGTGCCTGCTAATAAAATATATATTGAATGACTAAGTTCTTGAAGAATACGGTAAAAAAAAAAAAAAAAAAATACGAGAAAACTTTCAGTATAGATTAGTGTGGAGTAAAAATTTTGGCTGCAGGCATAACAGAATCACTTTATAGATAATTGTTGTTGTAGGAGCACATCCATTAAATTAACTGGAATAAGAGACAGTCCAATGCGAATTCTTTAAAAAACAGATATACATTCCTGTTTTAAATCCCAACTGATGAAATGGAAAATTTCTATAAGCCTTGGATAAGCTTAGTGAGATGAAATCAACTAAGAGCCAGGGGCCGTTAGAAATGCTCAGTGGAAGGGAAGGAAATGCTTCCTGGGGCAAATAGCATGACGGAGGAAGGAGTTACATGTCAGAAGATGGAGGAGACTAAGGAAGAGGGTACTTGATATTTCCTCAGTGTCTTCTTGTTGGAACAAAAGTCCATATTTTTTGTGTTAAGAACTCTTGATGGTTTTATAATATTAGGGAAATTATTATAAGATCTACTAGATATGCATTACTAGAATAATTTTAATATCTCTTAAATGTTTCTTTATTATGCTCATTCTAGTCCAAAACCCTGAAAATTCACTCTTGAAGGAAAATATTATGCAGAAGAATTATCTTCAATAATCAAGTCTTTATTGTTCTGAAGTTCTATATTAGCCCTTCAGGACTCAACAGCCCCATACCACTGTACAAAGCTTGAGGACTATTACTATGGTAACAATATACTCCTCTAGGTTTTTTAGCCCTTCGCTTACTTTGCTTGACCTATGTAACCCAACACATTCATCTTTATCTAAGTAACTCCAAAATTATGGGCTCACATCATATTTCTTTGCTTATATATTTCCTTTCCTCAGGTCCACGGAGACCACACTTCATCCTGTACTCTGAAGGGACTTCTTGTGTATGATAAAGCTGATGCCTCCTCCTATGTTCCTGTGAACCATCACCAGCCCTTCCTTGGTAACTGCTGACTCTGAGAAGCCTCAAAATCTTTGACATGACAAACATGTATTCTTATAACATGCAACTGCACAGGACAATTTCCCCCATGTCTGTTTTCTTTCTTTTCCAGACATTTGTTATCTAAATAGTGACATGATGCCTTGATTATGGATATATATATGGGAATATGTTGTCAAGAGCCAGGCTTCCTGCTCTCAAATATAAGACATGTGAAATTAAAAAAAAAAAAAACCCACAAACAAAATTAAACAATTGTTTCATTTGCTTAGGGGTAGTAATGGCTTAATGAAGAGCACACAAGAGTGAATGAGAAGTGATTATATTTGACAACGGACAAGTAAACAAGGTACTAATTAGCTGGCTATTCTTTACATTATCTGTCTATATAGGTATAGATATCTAGATATACATATAGATATACTCACCACAATAAAAAGGAATGAACAGCTAATATATATGTAATATGCCATTTCCATATTTTTTTTACATGTTTAATTCAGTGACATTGATTACTTTCATCATGTTGTACAACTATCACTGCCATCAGCTTCCGCAGTTTTCCATACCTTTAACAGACCCTCAGGGCCCTCCTCAAGCAAAGATTCCCTCTTCCCCCTCCCACTCACCCCTGGTAATGGCTAATAGCTTTTGGTCTCTATACATTTGCCTGTTCTAAAGATTTGGTATAAGTGGGATCATACAATATTTGTCCTTTTGTGGCTGACTTATTTCACTGAGCATAATGTTTTTCAAGGTTCTTCCATGTTGCAACATGTGTCAGGACTTCGTTTCTCTATGGCGGAGTAATAGATGTTAATTGTACTGGCAATTCCACCATAACAGAAAATTTAGTGTAGAAATGTTCTCTCAGAAAGAATGAAAAATACGCATGAAATGTTCCCTTTTGGGGTTAAATAGTTTACCTTAATATTAAGGTTGTGTATCTGACACAAAGAGACTGTGAGAAAAAGAGTCTTGTCATTATAATTACTGGTCATTAAAAAATAGTAATATAAACTTGACATTCAAGAAAACCAAATACAAACTCTTTCAGGTAACACAGCAGATAAATTCAGTTGTGAATATTTGTACTACAAAAGAAGACTGCTTCGCTCAAAAAGAATATTAATGGCTGGGCTCCTTTAAATAGTCCACTTCCTAGAGTTTTAAAAATAGGATTGGATTTGTTTTAAAACGGATTAACTTTTCAGGAACACATCTTTTCAGTAAAGTGAGGCAAATCTCTGTACTCCTGCACTTTCCAGTTTGCCAAGTTGCTCCCATTCACTCTGTTGGCCTATTTAGGTTTAGGAGGGTAAAGTGATAAACGGTCTTGCAGATCTTTTTTTTCATGGGTTGAAAGAATTCGTTTTTGTAAAGCAGAGTTCAGTAAATGCAAAAATCACTGGATCTTTAAAGAGAACTTCAAAACCATGTCATGAAATTCCATCAGATCAAACATAAAAGTACATTACCTAGAAAAATATTATTTTTTGGTTTGTTGTGTATGACAGTGCAAGAGATCAGTGAACAGCAAAGATTTTCTCCTCTTTCCAACAGATAGTGAGAGAGCAAAGAAAAATGAAAGAGGACTGCCCGAAGCAGCACCCAGAGCAATAATTTTTACGTCTCCATGTCATCCAGGCAGCTGGATTAACTTATCTCTTTAAACACACTGCTGAGTAAAAGACACACTGCTGAAATTAAGAAATATCGGCTGACTATTAGGAAATGGAGCACACATTTCATTGATTATCATCTTCTGTGTTCCCTTCTTTTGGAGATGGGAAGCATGGCAGAGGAGCAGGGAAACAAAAATGGGAGATGGAATCAGAATGACCCATGATACTCCAGTGATACATCCGTGGTTCAAACCAAAAAAACAAATCGGTTGCCACCACATTGATTCTGACTCATGGTGACCCCATGAGTGTCAGGGTAGAACTGTGCTCCATAGGATTTTCAATGACTAGTATTTTGGAAGGAGGTCACCAGGGTCTTTCTTCCAAGGTGCCTCTGGGAGGACTTGAACAGCCAACCTTTCAGTTAGCAGGTGAAAGCATTAACCATTGTACCGCTCAAGGACTTTGTCCAGGGCCTAGGGCCTCATAGAAACTAAATTGGGAAAAAAAGTCAAAACATCAAGGAAGCATATTGAATTAATGCTAACAATTGTACTGTTTGTACTGTTCGGTCAAATAAATGATAAAATGTTAGAGCTGGAGAAGCCTATGATTTATGGTCTATAAATCTCTCCAAAATATTATCAAGTCCATACACTTCCCTCCAACTCCACTGCTCCAGCTGGTTCAAGTCTCTGTCATCTCTCCAGTGGATTATTTAGAGTCTCCCACCTGCCCTCCCTGTAGCCGCACTTGTCTCTCCCCACTGTCCTCTATAACACTTATATTGCTTCCCAACTCCCAACTCTTCAATGGATTTCTACTGCACCAACCAACATAAATGCTTCAGTCTGCCTCTTCATGTGGCTCCTTTCCCACCAGGCACTGTGGGTGTGGGTTAAGAAAGATGTAATGTTTCACATGCCCCTTTTATCAGTTATGAATATTTCGGTTACAAGTGACAGCCTCATTCAAAGTGGCTTAAAACTAGTAATAATAACAGGAATTTATTGGTTAATGTAACAAAAAAGTTCTCATGCAGTGTTCAGGAAAAGTGCAGTTCGGGGAATCAGATGACACCATCATGATCTAGTCTATCTCGCCTTGTGGCTCTCCTTTCCTTCATGCTGGCCTTATTATTGGGGTTCATGTGATGGCAAGATGGCACCTGCAGTTTCAAGCCAATATCCTCACAACTACAAGCCAAAAGAAAAGAAAGGTCATCTCCTCTCAGGAGATCCCACACAGGTTCTGAGATGAGCTCTTTATTGAGCCAGCTTGAACCATGTAACTACCCATGTTGTCATCAATGTCATTGAGGCATTTGGAGCTCTGACTGGCTCCATCAGTTACACATACCCAAACTCATGGGTTGCGAATGTGGGGAGGGAGGATGGTTTCCCAAAGGAGACTTTCTGGACCGTCTTAATAAAATAATGACTAAATGCCGGGTAGACAAAACCAACAAAAAAACATCATTACAGGAAGAAGAGAAACCAAGCCCTAGCAACTAAATGTGGAGTTTGAAGACTTCCAGGTAAAGGAAAATTCCTATGAAAGGATAAAATGACCCAAGAGAAACCAAAAGGAAACAGGAGAGGTCCTAGAATTTATAAATAGCTGATTTGCCACAAGCCTTAGCAAATGACTTTATACCATCACTAAAAATTAGTTGTTTGCTTTTCCGATTAGGAAAAAAAAAAAAAAAATCAGTGAATTTATAGATTTTATGAGGCAGTACATTTTCCATTTTGTAATAAATTCAATGGGAAATGAAGTTTCATTTAAAACCTAAATTTTCAAGAATGCCTCTATTCTATAAATCGAGGGGTGCCTCTGTGAAAACTATTTTGTAGAAATGTTGATTCTAGACGCCAGATGCTGAGCCTTTCACTGTGAAATGCCTGTTTTTTTTTTTTTTGTTGTTGTTATTGCTCTTAACTGCAATGAATGCCTAAATAAAGCAAGTAAATCTAGCCAAATAAGACAAATAGAAATAATTCGTAGGGAGAGGATATTAGAATACCATTTCCTAGAGCACTAGGTGGCTGACAAATGATAGCAGCTCGTGCATGAATCATCATTCTCATTCTCGGTTCAGTAAAAAATAGTTTCATTAACATCCATGCAAGTATTTCCTTCAGAGCTGCAATACCACTGCGGCCGGTGAAGGCTCTGACCCTCTGCTTGTTTAATATGTGACTGTGACTGGGAAACTTGGCAAATCACTGACACGGGTTAGATGCTTGCTGAAGGGCGATACCGTCAATCTGTTCAGTTATTTATTTGCTCTGAATTTGTTCTTTATTGGTCTTTGCTAAGATACTCCACTAACACTCTTAACCAGGATTAGCCCTACCACTTTTAAGTCTTCAGGAAGAATTCAAGCCAGTATGCTATGTTTAAATACACCCTTTTATAGGATATATCTTATAATGGGATGCTAGTTGTTAATTGCCATGGAGTTGGCTCTGACTCATAGCAACCCCACGTATAACAGAGCTAAGTGTTGCCTAGTCCCAAGCCATCTTCATGATCATCGGTATGTTTGAGTCCATTGTTGCAGCTGTTATTGTGATTTTCAACCTAGGGGGCTCATCTTCCAGCACTATATCTGACAATATTCTGTTGTGATCTGTAGGATTTTTGTAGGCTAATTTTCAGAAATAGATCACTGGGCCTTTCTTCCTAGTCTGTCTTAGTCTGGAAGCTTCGCTGTCCTGTCCACTATGGATGACCCTGCTGATAGTTGAAATACTGGTGGAATAGCTTCCAGCATCATAGTACCATGCAAGCCCCCACAGTATGACAAACTGACAGATGGGTGGGGGAATGGAACACCATGCAGCTTTTAAAAGAATGAGGTGTGTAGATGCATACATACTGACAGAGAAAATTATAAGGAACGTATTAAATAAAAATGGAAGTTGCAGGAAAATGTATATAATATTGTATTTGTGGTTCTGAGTTTACTATTTCTGGAAGAATACATACGAAGCTGAGTAGTTCTGAGGAAGGATTGGAAGGAAAGTGGGCATTTACATTTCAGTTTACAACCTTCTATACTATTTTAATTTCTTAACCAAAATAAGGAGGAAAATAGAGCTAATCATTAGAGCTATATAATCATGGAAAAGATGTTTTCAGGGTGTAGTGGGTCTCAGTAAGTAGATATCATCTTGGGTATTAAAGAGAATACTAGAGATTTCAAATATGGAAGAATGGGGAAATGATCATATGGCCTTAATGATTCATTTCATCCCTAAGATTTTATGCTACTTCACTATGATAACAGACTTAGAAATCCGTTGAACACATTTTGCCCAAATAAATGGTATTACCCGTTCTATTGACACGGGCACAATGGACCTCTTCATAGCGACCCTATAAGACAGAGTAGAACTTCCCCATTGGGTTTCTGAGGCTGTAATCTTTATGGAAGCAGACTCTCAGATCTTTCTCCCATGGGGCAGCTGATGCTTTCAAGCTGCCATTCGGTTAGCAGCTGGGCACTTAACCACTACGCCACCAGGGCTCCTTTCTTTAACAATAAGAGTGAATAACTTTTATAATAAAAATGCTAATTTTAAACAAATTAGTAAGTGCAGTTTGCAGCATACTCATTCCACATGAGTCTACAAGATCCCAAACTAAATTTCTATGAAGAATGAAAGGAAAATATCTACATACTCCATTCTGCTTTAGCTCTTCCTCTCTGGAATAGTAGACCACCCTGAGATATTTCATTGCCACGTGCTTTAGGCCGATCCCATCATTCTTCATTCCCCATGCCCTTGTCATGATATGAACAGACATCCTCATACTTCTCTGTATGACTGTTAATGAATCTTTGCTTTCCCAATACTCTTCCATTAGCCCTTTGTAACTCATGTTTCCATCATTAACAAAGTGCTTTAATTTACTTATTTTCTAAACATTCCCTTTATCCTGTTGCTTGAAGTGAAGACATATTTTCCTTACCTCCCTTTTAAGTGGACTCTAATTTTTCTCCCATGTCCTATATCCCTGAGGCCTAATGTCATCATTCCTTAGTATTAGTGTTCCCAAATTCTCCTTCCTTGTTTTTTTCTTCCTTCACAACTTCTTTGAAGTGTATGTCATCCTTTACCTTTCCTGTGTCATGCTTTTACAGATTAGTTACATTACTATCTAGCTCAGTGATTTCCTCAGCACTTTTTTTTTTTTTACTGCCACTGTTACCAAAACTGGTTACTAGAACATTCATGCTTTCCATCTCTCTGACCTTGTTAATTAGTGACCTCTTTGTTCCAATGATCTCAGCCATCCACTCAAGTCACCCTTCCCTTGCCCTAACAACACCAAT
The DNA here is from genome assembly GCF_030014295.1 of Loxodonta africana. Classification (NCBI taxonomy): domain Eukaryota; kingdom Metazoa; phylum Chordata; class Mammalia; order Proboscidea; family Elephantidae; genus Loxodonta; species Loxodonta africana. Next base: position 65,992,060 of record NC_087355.1, read on the forward strand.
AATTGTACCAAATCAAAAATCACTGAGTCAAACATACTTACTTCACTACCACTCTTTCCATCTCACTTCCTCTAGTGTTCCTCCTTTAGCAATTCTTGTGGCTTATGGACTGTACTATTTTTCCACTTTCCATCACCCTCCTAGTATCCTCAATTCACTCTTAACCCAGTTTAAATTCTGTGATTCAGCATGTAATGATAAAAAAAAAAAACAAAAACCTTGATTTCCTTTTAATACTCTCTTGTCATTTGTTCATTAAAGTTCTAAACCTAACACTTTGTGTGCTAAATCTAACTATCCATGTCCTCGTACATGCACCAGAGAAGCTAATAGCTGAGGGAGAAAAATTACACATCTGTACCCAGTGGGTTCACTTCACACAGTTCCACACTCTCTGGAGCTGTTACTGCTTTTAATTTCCTCTATGTCGTTTCAGGAGTCCTGGTGGTGTAGTGTTTAAGAAAAAAGGTTGGCGGTTTGAATCCACCAGCCACTCCTTGGAAACCCTATGTGGCAGTTCTACTCATCCTATAGGGTTGCTATGAGTCAGAATTGACTCGACGGCAACGGGTTTATGTGATTTCAAGTTTTCACAATGGAGCAACTATTTCTCCTCTTTGTTAAAATCTCTAATCTCCCCTTTCTGTTTCACTCTCAGGTGGTAACTTCGAAGCCTTTTTCATAGAAGAAAATAGATGAGATCAGACAAGAACTAACTGATTTCCCACTGCTTATTCTACTACCTTTCTTGCACTCCTCAAACAGTTATCTGTATTTGTTATCTTATCCTCTCACTTTCCATTTTATTTTCTGCGAACACCAATCTGGACTTTGTTCTTACCATGTCACTGGAACATCTCTTACAATAGTCACCAATGAGCTACATCTTGCCAAAGTCAATGACCAATTCCTTCCTTTTCTTACTTGATCTCCCAGCAACATGTGACAAGGTTGACCATTACCTCATTGAAACCTTTTTCTCTAGAATTCCATGTCAGCACATCCATCTGGATTGCTCCCACCACACTGGCAGACTTTTCTCTGTTTGCTTTGATCACTACCCCCTTTTCATCCCACTGCATTTTACCTGTGGCTCTGAACTTGGACCTAATTCCTATTCTAGCTCCTCCTTCTGAAATAATCTTACTTTTTTATGTAACTGTTCAGGTACTTACTATCTGCTCCTACTAAAATGTAACTTCTAGGAGGGTCAGAACCCAGTCTGCTTTCTTAACTGCTATATCCTTAGCACCTAGAATAGTGTCTGACACATGGTAAGTGAATAATGTTTCCTGAATATCCGAAAAAGATACAGCTCATTAAAATCTGTATTTTGAGTATATATAGTATATATTCCTTCAAAAAATGTTTGTTAATACTTCCACTCATGAGGTACTGGACACTGGAGCTATAAAGTGGAGAAGGATACCATCTTTACTCTTGAAGTTCTTATCATCTAGCCAGTGGTTACCATAAGGAGAAATATACTCTGGGCATTATGAGAAAACCTTGGATTCAGGCAGGAAAAAGAAAGGTGAAAAACTTTTCAGTAAAAGCTGGACAGGATAGCCCTTGAGATTAATACTCAAAGCAATAGAGCCTTTTGCACCATGACAAAGGGTAATTTTTCAGAGAAAAGTCTCATCTGGAAACATAAACATAGATGGCAACCTCTGATGCTAAGTTCTATGATTATAGTCTCACATTACCCAATTTTGGCAGCCATTAGTGAGAATGCTCCAAATGATCTAAACTGGGAGGGAAAAAAATTATTTCTGAAAACACTCAAATCACATAACACTTCATTACTCAAAGATAACATCTTCAGTCATACTTTGAGTAGTAAATCAGCTAATTTATAGCAACATGCTTGCAATGTATTTGAGAACTAAAGTACCATCTGTCTTGACCAAATTTTCATTAAGAACTTCAACATTTAATATATTGTAATATACATATACAAAGTTTGGACTCTTGATAATAATAAGTCATTTTAGGGGCAATGAAAAGAGAATACAAAATTTGCAGCATGCTAGATGCTGGCAAAGAGCTTCGTTAGGTCCTTCCACCATTCAGCTCCAGGTCTCCTTTTCAGGTCCAGGCCAATTACTCTTTTCATGCTGATTTTCTCTTTAATCCAGAGTCTCCAGGGACTCAGCCTACTTTACTCTGCTTTTGAAAACAGCTTACATTATATACCATGTTGTGGGAAAAATTCCATTCACTTTAGCAACAAGAGTTCTTGAATACCAAGGGTTAAATTGACCTAAGACATGGTCTCTTCAATCATATTATGTGCATGTATAAGCTGGACAATGAAAAAGGAAGACAGAAGAAGGGATGCATTTGGACTTCGGTGTTAGCAAAGAATGTTAAATATCCGGTGAACTACCAGAAGAATGACAGAAGTTAATCTTTGAAGAAATACAACCAGACTGTTACTTAGAATGAGTATGGCGAGACTTCAGCTGACTTTGGATATGTCATCAGGAAAGACTAATTGCTAGAAAAGTATGTTTGGTAAAATAGAGAATCAGCAAAAATGAGGGAATTGACACATTATGGATTGACACAATAACAGTAACAATGAACTCAAATATACCAATGATCACAAAGATGGAGCGGAACTGGGCAATGTTTTGTTCTGTTATACATAAGGTTACCATGAGTCAGAGCCAGGGTTACCTGGCAATCCTATCATACATTTCTCTAATCCAATCAGTATTTCACACCTTCTCTGTCCTCAAACTCCCTATATCCTCTCTCTACTTTTGTTTCTCAGCTGATGAACTTGCTTATTTCATAAAGAATTGTCACGAACATTCACATGATCCTACAAGAAAAAAATCAAATACAGCTGCGTCTATATCCATGTTTTTTGCCTCCATCTTCAACTATCTGTGTTCCTATCTAGTACCAATTCTTAGCCTTATGCCTTGGATTCCCTCCATTTGTGACTCGTCAGTGATTTTCTTTCTGCATTTATCCTAGAACTAATGCCAGATTGAGAAGAGGATGTGAAACAGGGGATATCATTGCTGATATCAGATGGACCTTGGGTGAAAGCAGAGAATAACAGAAAGATGTTTACCGGTGTTTTATTGACTATGCAAAGGCATTTGACCATGCAGATTTTCTAAGAGTAATAAGCTCTTACTCTGTTAAAGTAAAGCAAGAAGATTTATTGTAGGTTTGATAATAGTCCAGATGGAGGACAATGCCTAATTTTTAGGAGAGAACAAACCCTTCCAAAATGGTGAAGCTGCAGACACCTTTTAAAGGGTGAAACCGAAGGACTTGAGCTGTGCTATTTTGATCGGACATTACAAACTTAGATTAATACAAGTCAGGTTATTGGAAGTGGGGATAGGAGGGGGGAGGTTATAGGACATTTTTCTCTTAGAAACAGCTTGCTCAAGTGAAATTTTTCTTGTCAGCAGTTGCCTAGGAGACCTAGATAACAGTCAGCATCAAGGTCTTCTTCGAGAGACATTGTTTCAGGAAGGGTCTTGATAGCTCCTGTGAAACAGTTTATTATTATTCTCTCAACTTAAGCACAGAAAAGGAAGAAAACTTTCTTTAGTTAACACTTAGTCACAGGCTTTGAAGAATAAGTCAGGGGTTTACATTAAAAGCAAGGCAAGATGGAGTAGGGCCCCCAACTCTAAAGCAGACATTTTACTTTAGGTAAGTACCTTAGTTTACTTGCTCTTACTCAGTATCATAACAAATTATGGATAACATTGTGAAGAATAAGAATTCCAGAACATGGAATCGTACTCACGCAAAATCTGTACATAGACGAAGAGGCAGTTGTTCAAACAGAACAAGGGGATGTTGTGTTGCTTAAAATCAGGACAGGTGTGCATCAGGGTTGTATGCTTTCACCATACTTGTTCAATCTATATGCTGAGCAAATGATCTGAAAAGCTGGACTATATGAAGAAGAATGTGGCATCAGGGTTGGAGGGAGACTCATTAATAACCGGTGATATGCAGATGACACAAACTTGTTTGCTGAAAGTTAAGAGAACTTAAAGGACTTACTTATGAAGACCATAGACCATAGCCTTCACTACAGATTATACATCAGCATAAAGAAAACAAAAATCCTCACAACTGGACCAATAAGCAACTCATGATAAACGGAGAAGTTTATCATGAAGTTGATAAACGGAGAAAAGATTGAAGTTGTCAAGTTGTTACTTGGATCACAGTCAACATCCATGGAAACAGCAGTCAAAAAATCAAACAACGTAATCCCACTCCTTGTAATATATCCTAGAGAAATAAGTGCCTTTACATGAACAGATATATATGCATACCCACGTTCATTGCAGCACTGTTTACAATAGCAAAAAGATGGAAGCAACCAAGGTGCCCATCAATGGATGAATGGATAAATAAATTATGGTATATTCACACAATGGAATACTAAGCATCGATAAAGAGCAGTGATGAATCTGTGAAACATTTCATAACATGGAGGAACCTGGAAGGCATTATGCTGAGTGAAATTAGTCAGCTGCAAAAGGACAAAGATTATATAAGATCACTATTATAAGAACTCAAGAAATAGTTTAAAGAGAGAAGAAAATATTCTTTGATGGTTACGAGAGGGGGGAGGGAGGGTGGGAGAAGGGCATTCACTAATTAGATAGTAGATAAGAACTACTTTAGGTGAAGGGAAAGACAACACACAATACAGGGGAGGTCAGTACAACTGGACTAAACCAAAAGCAAAGAAGTTTCCTGAATAAACTGAATGCTTCGAAGGCCAACATAGCAGGGGCAGGGGTCTGGGGGCCATGGTTTCAGGGGACATCTAAGTCAATTGACATAATAAAATCTATTAAGAAAACATTCTGCATTCCACTTTGAAGAGTGGCATCTGGGGTCTTAAACGCTAACAAGCAGCCATCTAAGATGCATCAATTGGCCTCAACCCACCTAGATCAAAGGAGAATGAAGAACACCAAGGACACAAGGTGATTATGAGCCCAAGAGACAGAAAGGGCCACATGAACCAGAGACTACCTCATCCTGAGACCAGAAGAACTAGATGGTGCCCGGCTACAACCGATGACTGCCCTGACAGGGTACACAACAGAGAACCCCTGAGGGAGCAGGAGAGCAGTGGGATGCAGATCCCAAATTCTCATAAGACCTGGCTTAATGGTCTGACTGAGACTGGAAGGACCCCGGTGGTCATGGCCCCCAGACCTTCTGTTGGCTCAGGACAGGAACCATTCCCAAAGCCAACTCTTCAGACAGGGATTGGACTGGACAATGGCATGGAGAGGGATGCTGGTGAGGGGTGAGGTTCTTGGATCAGGTGGACACTTGAGACTATGTTGGCATCTCCTGCCTGAAGGGGAGATGAGAGGGTAGAGGGGGCTAGAAGCTGGTGAAATAGACACGAAAGAGAGAGTGGAGGGAGGGATGTGGGCTGTCTCATTAGTGGGAGGGCAATTGGGGGTATGTAGCAAGGTGTATATAATTTTTGTGTGAAAGACTGATTTGATTTGTAAACTTTCACTTAAAGCACAATAAAAATAAAAAACAAACGATGTATTGCATTGGGAAAATCTGCTGCAAGAGAGCTCTTTGAAGAGTTAAAAAGCAAAGATGTCACTATGAGGACTAACATGCACCTGAACCAAGGCATGATATTTTCAATCACCACATATGCATTTGAAAGCTGGGCAATGAATAAGGCAGATGGTAGAAGAACTGATTCATTTGAATGATGGTGTTGGTGAAGAATATCGAATATACGGTGGACTGCCAGAACAAATCTGTCTTGGCAGAAGTACAACCAGAGTGTTCCTTGCAAGTGAGGATGATGAGACTTTGTATCATGTACTTTGGACATGTTATCAGGAGAGACATCCCTAGAGAAGGACATCATACTCGGTAAAGTAGAGGGGCAGTGAAAAAGAGGAAGACTCTCAGTGAGATGGATTGACACGGTGGCTGCAACAATGGGCTCAAACATGACAATGATTGTGAGGATGGCACAGGACCTCGTGGTGATTCATTCTGTTGTACATAGTGTCACAATGAGTGGGAACCAACTTGATGGTGCCTAACAACAAAAGTACCTCATTGCTTTTTCTTCTCCACCTAGGCTACCAAATACATATAAAATTGTCACAATAGCTCCCATACTTAAAAAATGCCCTTCTTGAACTCCACATCTCTCTCCATTTTTCTGGTCCTTTAGAGTAAAATTACTTGAAAGGATTGTCTAAATTCAATGTCTCATCCTTTGCTTTTCTTTGTTTTATTGAATCCACTCCAATCAGAAATTTTTCCCAACCCAAAAAAATTCTTCCCAGGATCACTAACAATAAATCTAATGGCTCTCAATTCTCGTCTTAAGTGACCTCAGCAACAATTGACAGTTAATTCAGCCTTACTTCTTGAATAATTTCCTTTACTTGATTTGTAGCATTTTCATTTTTTTTTTTTTTTGTTCTGGTTCTATCTTACAGACCCTTCTTCTTGGTCTCTTTTGCTGGATCTTTCTTATATCCTCAACTCTAAATAGTGGAGTATCTCACTGCTCAATTTTCTCTTCTAGCTATAATCAGTTACCTGGAAATGTCATTTAGTTCTATGGATTTAAATACCATGACTCTCTAATGAATGTCTACAGCCCTTCCTATCCTGTGAACTCATGACTTGTACATGTAACTGTCTATTTTACATTTTTACTTGGATGTTTAATTGACACTCTTCTTAATATGCACAAAGCTGAAGTCCTGATTTCCTCCCACAATATACTCCTACCACTGTGTTCTCCGTCTCAGTAAATGGCAAATCCATTTTTCCAAATAGCTCAGTCCAAAATTTATCCATCTGACACATTTTTATTGAACACTTACTATATATCATCCACTGTTTTACGTGTTTGGAATACATCCGAGAAGAAAACAAATGAAGATTTTCCCTTTGTGGTACTTACGCTCTAGCATTCTAACAGGAATTATAGCTGTAACCCTTGCGTCCTTTCTATATGGTCTCTATGAATTGGAATCGACTCAACGGCAAGGGGTTTTTTGGGGGGGTTTTCTTTTCCTCACATTCCACATCCGAATCTGTCAGCAAATTCTTTCAGTCCTCCCCCTTAAAGATTTATGCACATCCCAACAGCTTCTCTTAATTCTGTCCCCCCATTCTTGTCCAAGCTACTATCATCTCCCTGGCGAACTATTCAGTGATCTCACTGGTTTTCTTTCTTGGGTCCTTGGCCGTCTACAATCTCATCTCTCTACAGCAATCAGAAAGATTCTTCTGAAGTATGTTACACATATTACTTTTCTGCTCACAGCTCTCACCTCACTCAGAATGAAATCCACAGTTCCTACCATGACCCACAGGCCCACCATGATCTGTCCCCTGAGACTTTCTGAACTCTTCTCCTACCTTTCCCTCCCTGATACATTCTACTTTTTGCATACTTGAACATGCAAAAAATTCCTGCCCCAAGGTCTTTCCTCCTGATGTTTTCTCTTCTTGGAATGTTTTCCCTGAGGGATTAATATTTTTGTTTCATCTTTTTATCCATGTCTCTGTTCAAATGTTACCTTATTAAAAATGATTTTCCTGAATTTCTGTATAAAATAATACCCACTTCAGTCACTCTCTTCCCTCTACTGCTTTACTTTTCTTCATACTTACAGTCATCTCACACAGGCTATACCTATCTGCTTGTTGCCTTTCTTTTCCCTCCTAGCCCTTAGAATATGAGCTCCATGAGACAAGGGGCTCTGTTTTATTCACTGCTGTTTTCTCAGATCCTGGAGCAAAACTTACACATATTTGGTAGTCAGAAATAGTTGTTGATATATTTATTGAAAAGCTAGTCAGAGTTGGCCTTTCTTGCTTACTTCCAAAAGAACTTTAATTGAAAGAAAAAAAACAAATAGGTTGTCGTCAATTTGATTCCAACTCCTGGTGACCCCACGTATGTCAGGTTAGACCTATACTCCACAGGGTTTTCAATTGTTGTGGTCTTGGGGAAGTAGGTTTCCAGGCCTTTCTTCTGAGGCTTCTGCAGGTGAATTAGAACTGCCAACCTTTTAGTTAGGAGCCAAGGGAGCTGAACAATTTGTGCAATTCTACTGAGTTCCTCAATATTCATTTAAATATTTCTTTAATGGAAAAGACTCACTTCATCTTGGAATACAGAGGCTGGTGAAAACCTAAGCATCGTTTAGCACTTTTTCTTCTAAACAATAATGTTCAAGAAATTAAATTAGTAACTCTCTCCTAATATTCAAGGCTCTGAGAAGTTTTGGGTAAGGAAAACTTTAATGCTGTATTTCTCAAATTGTATATATCTCAAGCTATATTCTGTGGAATGGGAGAGTGATATAGTTGCAACCATCTGAAGAGAGGGGTCTACTTTTTTTCTGAACATATAAATGAACTCCGTATTATTAAAAAAAAAAAAAGATTCTTTGTATTTGATTTGTCTTCCATAAGACATTCTACTTCCTTTGCTCTACCTTGGCTGGCATTGATTGTTACTCAGGTGCAAGGAATTGAATCCATCATAACAAAAACATCATTAAATCCTCAAATACTGCTGGAAAGGTACTGCTGCTCTCCTCGGTGTCTGCCCAGTTAGGCCATCTAGAATTCTTTCAATCATTTTTTTTCTGAAATCCCTACAGCTTCTTAATTGCTTTTATTTCTTTTTTTCTGACATCTCTCCAAATGAGTGATACCTCATTTTGACTGATCATATCTCTCAGCTCTTCCTGCTATTCCCAAGAAAGAGGAATAATCAGTTATATATGGAAAGACAATTAAGGTAAGATTTTGAAAAAGACCAATAATGGAATATGTTTGAACGACTAGAATGTTTTGTTCCCCTTTCATTCCTTTGGCATCCAATACTTCCTCTCCTTGCTGTTTTTTCTTTAAACTGAGAATCTTTTAGTATACACAAGCTGAAGAGTGAGTGTAAAGTGAAGATGATAGAACTGCAGGCTAGCTCAATACAGCTGTGTTTTAGGCGAGCCTGCAGATAGATAATGCTGTATTAGTGCCCCAATCCGATTCTCTCCTTGCCCTACACATGTATTCATAGCAGTTTACTCATATATTCATTCTGTTCCTTCAGTAAATATTTAGTCACATGTTCCTTGGACTTAGAATGACAGCCTGAGAATAAGATGAGGTTTAGTCATTTGATTGCATTCTTGAGGCTGCAATGAACAGCAGGTCCCTTGAAAAATCCTGGTACCACTTTGACATTTTTCCAAAAAAGATGGTTAGTAATAGGGACTAATATAGGGACTAGAATCCCAAAATATCAGAGCTAGCTGGAATCTGAGATTATAGAAGCCAACCTTTATATTTAAAGATGATAAAGGTAAGTCCTAGAACGCTTAAGTGGCTCGCTTAAGGTCGGATAGACATTTAATGATCCTAAGCCATGCTGTAACCCGTGCTCCCTGCTTTTCTATCAGCTTTACACTAGACAATATTATTCATCACAGACCTGGAACTGTTTCAGAATACTGCCAAAAGGAAATCTAGATCCTTTGAAATGAGCTTTTAAGATATTGCATTTGTATTTTGGGGGGGCAGATAGGATGGTTTTGGTGCTTTGTGAAGTAGTGTACAGGTCATTCAACAACTCAACTATAGTATCTTACTTTCACTTCCAGTATCTTACTACAGTCAATGTGTCACGTTAACGTCACTATGAATTTAATGATGAGAGATTTTTGAATTAAGTGGTTTTCTGCTAGCCTTGCTATTTCCTAAGGAGTATTTTAGATTCTTCATCCAATCGCCTTCTTAATGTGGATTGCCCAGAGCTAGTGAAAAACTGGTTTAATTCCTTTTCCAAAGGTCATGTAAACATGAATGCTTAGTGAATTAGATGCAAATTCAATTCCCTGAACTCAATGCTTCCTACTTAAGTTCCTTTCCTATTCTTCACATGTAAGCCCACATCTTACAGCAGAATATTGACTTTCGAGTTACGGTAAAAATCACAATAAAGCAAAAACATTTGACACCTCCACCAGAAAGCAAACTGATAGGAAATTTAGAGGAAAGAAGTGTTCTTTACCAAAATGTTTTTCAGTACTCTTATTTCCCTTTATGAGGTATTTGCATGATTTACTTTTTTGACCCTCCTTCTAGAAGTGTCAGTCTAAACATTCAATATGGAATTAATTTAGGCAGGTTTAAATACAAGGCAGAGATTAAAAATCATGATGTGGTAGAATATTTAATGAAATGCAAAACTATGTCATGTTATACACAGTAAAAAATGGTTTACGAAAAGTATGCACAATGGTTTTGTTCACTATTAGAATGAATAGAGATCAAAATATTAACAATTATTTTTGGATGGTGAGAGGTTGGGCATTTTTTTCTTCTTCTTGCTTTTTTCTATGTTTTTAAATTTAATTTAGTGAATACATGTTACTATTTGATAATAAAAAAGGGCTTAATTGGAAAAGGTTTGTCTCATCTTAATGTTAATAGAGAGGTGAGGTAAGGATACCCCCTTACATTGTACTATAAAATCAATCTTGTTTCAATTTAAAAGCTGAACAATACTTTCTATGAATTAAGCTCAAGAAATAATAATTAATACATTTTTCAACATCATGAAAATTTTAAAAACAGAGCCTTATCATAAGCTATATTTTAATTGGTATATTACTTATTCACACTATTATTTCAGCAAAATTATGCATAATAAAATGAAATGATCAACATGGCTAGTTTTGATAGAAGGAAAATGAAGGATCTTATTTTTAAAAAATCTAAGCTTTAAGGAGAGCTTATGCTTTTGAAAAAGTCAAGCACAGTGCAGAACAATGTAAAGAAAAATTTAAAAACATTTGAAATTCCATTGCTCTTAAAAACCAACCATTTTAATTTGTCCTTTTATGAACAATTTTATCCATATGACATTTTCTGCCTTTTTGAATATTTCTTTAGGATAAATGCTAGGAACACTAGGTTAAAAGAATATAGATGTATTTATGGCTTTTGAAACATATAGGAACTTTTTTTTTCCTGAAAATTTCATAAATTCTCATGAATTTAAGCTGCCAATAGTACAGAATAAATGAATATTACTTTGAAAACATTTACATTCACATGGAGTTATGTTCCTTTAAAATTTTACTTATTTAATAATATAAAAGAGTAACTTGTTATTTTTTTCAGTTTACATTCTTTTAATAATCAGTGAGTTCGAGCATTTTCCCATATGTTTGTTTACTAGTTATCAACTGTGTAGTCATCTTTTTTTTTTTTTTTACCATATTAGTGTCCTGATGCTTTTCTTATGAATTTTTATGAGCTCTTGCCCATGAATTAATCCTGTATTACAAATATTTTCCCTACGTATTTTTCTTTTTACTTTATGTTTTTCTTATGGAGTACTATTTTAAACTTCCTATAGCTCAACCTTCAGCAAGCAAGGTTCCTTGCTGAAAGTGAAGAAGACTTGAAGCACTTACTAATGAAGATCAAAGACCACAACCTTCAGTATGGATTGCACCTCAACATAACGAAAACAAAAATCCTCACAAATGGACCAATGAGCAACATCATGATAAATGGAGAAAAGGCTGAAGTTGTCAAGGATTTCATTTTACTTGGATCGACAATCAACAGCCATGGAAGCAGCAGTTGAGAAATCAAAAGACGCATTACATTAGGTAAATCTGCTGCAAAGGACCTCTTTAAAGTGTTGAAGAACAAAGATGTCGCCTTGAAGACTAAGGTGCACCTGACCCAAGCCATGGTATTTTCAATCACCATCATATGCATGTGAAAGCTGGACAATGAATAAGGAAGACCTAAGAAGAACTGATGCATTTGAATTGTGGTGTTGGCAAAGAGTATTGAATATACCATGGACTGCCAAAAGAATGAACAAATCTGTCTTAGAAGAAGTACAACCAGAATGTTCCTTAGAAGCAAGGATGGCAAGACTGCATCTTACATACTTTGGACGTGCTGTCAGGAGGAATCAGTCTCTGGAGGACATCATGCTTGGCAGAGTATAGGGTCAGCGGAAAAGAGGAAGACCCTCAAGGAGGTGGATTGACACAGTGGCTGCAACAATGAGCTCAAGCATAACAATGATTGTAAAGATGACACAGGACCAGTCAGTGTTCTGTTCTGTTGTGCATAGGGTTGCTATGAGTCAGAACCGACTTAATGGCACCTAACAACAAGAACAACAAGGGTATGCTAAGAAGAGGCAGAAAACTGCCACAACCTATGTGCCTACTTGGACCCAGGAAGAGATATTTGAAACAAAAAAAATTAATATCCTACAGTTGTTCACCCCCTCTACTAGGCAGAGGATATCTAATCCAGTTTTAGGGAATTGGCATAGTAGCATTCAAGTTTAGCTCTGAAAAAATGAGTAGAATTTAGTTTGGTGAATCCATTCTGATTTTACTTGCATTGTATCTATGACTTTGTCTTCTCTTGTTGATTGTACTTCCTCCTCATTTCCTCTCTTCTTTATCCCCATAGATTAATACCTCCTATTAGTCGAATCTGTCATTGTTTACTTGGCCATGAACAAATGACATTCTAAGCCACCACAGTAATTGTAACTTTGGGAGTTACTTTTTTCTGTACCCATAGTTTATAAACCTGAATTGAAATGAATTGATTGTGTCTGAGTTATTACAGGAGAAAGCTGGCACAGGAACCAGCGGTATTTCGTTTTGTTGTACGTAGGGTCACTATCAGTCGGAACAGACTCGACGGCACCTAACAGCAACAACATAGCTCAACATGCTACTATTAGTCTTTGTCATTTTTCCTATTCTTTTGGGATTTAAAGCATTACTTTGACTCTCCATAGTAAACATGCTTCTTAATTTGGCCAGCATAAACCCAGATATGGTATACTCTTTCCTTTACCAACGTTGAAACTTCATTCATGATTCCATTGCATTCTTCCAAATATAAAGTCAAGCTCATGATACAATCATGAGTCATAATGATTTTGCTAAAGATTTCATGGAGAGACAAAGAAGAAATATTATAAAATACACTACATGGCAAAACTTAGTATTTTCACTAGGCATTCTTATTCTTTCCCTCAAATTCCTCCATATATATTAACAACCTCTTCTCTTTCCTTCCCTTCTTTTTTTTCCTATTCTTTCCACAGGCTCTGAAAGCCTTTTTCAGTGCTTTCTCTAAGCTTGCAGTTAGGACAACAAAACCTGTACCTTTAACTGAATTTGATTCCTTTAAAGTTTGTTAAAGTAACTGTTTACTATTGCTCGACCTTGAGCTTTGGAGTCTTGCCCTTTACCCTATGCAGCTAATCAAAGTATTCGCACACGCGCACAGACACACACCCAATGGTCCTATCTTAGGGGTAAATTCAAGTGCTAAGAAAAGCACAATTTTGTCCTTACTCTGACATTAATATTTTCATGGTTTAAAAAAATCCAACCTTCTTAAAACACAATTTAAAAAAAAATCCATCCTTTTATTCCAGCTGGAATTTATTTTTGTGTAATTTACAGTGTTAAATTAATTATTTTTCAAAATGCTAACCTACTTAAAAATAATTTACTAAATGCATATGAATTGGCTAATTAATTCAGATTTGTTGATGACCTCGGCAAGGCACTGGAGATCTTTGGTTTTAGAAAACTCATACAGAAAGAACGAGGCATAGAAACAACTCATTATTATAAAATATGACTAGCCACTAGGAGCCTTGGTGGCATAGTGGTTAAGAGCTTGGCTGCTAACCAAAAAGTCAACAGTTCAAATCCACCAGCTGCTCTTTGGAAACTCTATGGGGCAGTTCTACTCTATCCTACAGGGTCACTGTGAGTCAGAAGTGACTCAACAGCACCTAACAACAACAACAACAATACTATAAGAGAGATATGTATAAAACGTTATTGAAAACCCTGAGGTTACTTAAGACAAGTTGTAGGATATGTGAAGACTTCAAAGACAACACTTAAACCAAAGAGTAAGTAGAAATGGGCCATGTAAAGAAGGTGGGGGATAGACTTCCAGCAAGAGGGAAAAGCATGTGAAAGGAATAAATGAAAGAACCAGCATATGCACTCTCAATACACTCTCTTGCTCTTTTCATGAAAGCAAAGATTAAAGGATAAATCAAGAAGAAAGCCAGCTAGCAATATTTTGACTGTTAGGACTTGGACCTCCTGAAACTTAGACAAGGACAATGCTCTCATGTACTAATATTTGGTTAAAAACAAAAACAAAAAAAACTGATGTTTGAGTATGACTATTGATGTTGTTGTTATTATTATGTTCGTGGCCTGGTCTTCCCACAAAGCAACTGTTTGGCAAGACATTTCTACAGAGAACAACTAGCTTTGGACAAGTCAATGTAACTTAAAAGTTTTCCATAGCAATTCTAAAGAGTAGAGTTCCAATTTTTTCCCTGGTTTTATTTTAGGTCCCTAGTATTTTATTTTCAATTTAAAAACATAATAACTGAAGGAATCATATTTCAAAGGATATATTATAATGTGATTCTCTAAATAACACAATGTGAATCAATTAAAGACTTAGAAATTATGATTTTATGTTCAGAATAGAAGCTAAAAAATATACTATATCTTGAAATATTCACAGAGGCCCACAGGACATAGTTTAGAACATACATTTTTCTCAAACACACACACATGCACACGCAGTTTAAATTTTATTTGGACATTGGCATAACAGGTAATAAATAATTTTTTTTTTGTAAAAGTGCATATATAGATTCATGATTATTTGGTGAATTTCAGAAACTAACTGTATAGAATTCGACAGTCATATAGTTTATAGAGCTGTTCCAACCTATTCATAAAGACTTATTTCCCTGGACTATCTTTAAAAACACATGTGTATGAGTATGTCTTCTGTCATACTTCACTTTTCATATATACTGTGACATAGTAAGGCAGTTAAAAAAAAAAAAGCTAAAGCAAAAAGGTCTATCTATAAGGGAAAAAATTGTAAAAAGAAAAAAATAATTTCCATTCATTTTTTCTACAATAAGCAATTGTTTTCTTATATTAGTTTTAGCATATATTTATTTTGATTTAATTTCTTTTTCCTTTTAAACTCTAAGTGGTTAAAGCCAGATACAGCAACAGCACCAATGGAAAGGAAATACGGCTAGTTTACAAAAAGTGGACACTTGCCTGGTGAGTTGGAAAGTATGGAAAACAGCCATTGTACTGTCCACCCATCTGTAATGGAGAGCTGTTTGAGATGGAGGGAAAAAATAACTTGAGTAAAGACCTCTCGGAAAGATCTAAAATACGATTTTGAAACACGTCTGGAGGTGCGGTATGTTTTTACACAACCAAATACAAAGCAATTCATAGACTTATGAATCCATTGAAAGCACAGAAGGTACAGGAGGCACCGGCTACTAGTGGTGTCTAGACACGGAGAAACTGTGCCCTCAGCTCAAGCGATCCAGTATTTACTTTTCCTCTCCAATGAGCAGCGTACTTTATGATCTCAGTATGCAGAACAGTTAAGAGAGGGGCAAAAACCAGTTCCCAACTCCTCGGCTATCTTCAAACACAGTGAGGGCATAGAGACTCCAGAGGTTTGGAAAACGTTCATGAAGAGAGCTATTTAGATTGTATATTAAAATATTTCTGTTGGAAAAGCCTTTTTTTTTTTTCCTTCTATTCACCCCAGAGTGAAATGTGTGTATCAAAATCAATTACCACCCTCGTCAGCTAATGAATGTTCAACACTGGCATTCATTGTGTGAATTCTTCGTATCATAGTTTAGTGTTCTCAGATGATTAGGATGTTTTATACTTGACCTAAGTTTGACATTTTTTAGTGCCACCTTACCAAACACTTAATCCTTGTGATAAACAGATCGTAGAACATTCTTTCCCACCTTTTTATTTTTCACGTTAGAATCAGGATTATGTAGGTTGTGTATAGATGCAAGTGGTCACAAAAGAAGTATACATTTTTCTAAAACTTCATTTCAAAGTATTTTAGCATCTTAATGGCATCTGAAGTTGTACCACTTGTTTGCACAACAGAACGTATTGTGGATGTCCTTTCTAGCTGGGCTGTCAGGAATCGCAGGCTCTGACATGCAAGCTTCCTCTGGCTTAGGCCTGGGGCATTTCATGCCGGAACCTGAACTGTCTTATAAGAAAGGGGCTACCTTCAAGTTTTGTAGGTCCCACTAGACTTGTGTAACTCTCTAAGCCACTGGCATTTGCACAGTCATGGTACTTAAGAGCAATTTGAAAAAAAAAACCAAAATAATACCCTCTCCCCAAACATCTAACCAACCAAACAAACAAAAACAGGACTTTGGGGGCAATGAGCATGACTAATTCTTTTCACGCAAATATCATGTAGATAAGAGATGGGGAGTTCTTTGTGGTGTAAGCAATTAACCTGATTGGCTGCTAACCAAATAGTTGGAGGCTTGAGTCCACCAGACGTGCCTCAGAAGAAAGACTTGGCAGACTACTTCCAAAAAAATCAACCTATGAAAACCCTGTGGAGCACAGTTCTACTCTGACACACATGGAGTTGCCATGAGTTACAATCAATTTAACAGCAACTGGTTTTAGGGAGAGACACAAATATGTGACTATTTCCCTCATACAAGAGCAGAGCAGGACAGTGAGATAAGATTACAATGCCCAGACCTCAAACCAGAAGCAGATAGTAAGGAAATATCACTCACTGGGGCCATGTCGAAGAAGGAAATTTGGAGAGTTCTGAGGTATGACCATTTTCTCCAAATACCAATGTGATGCATTAAAATGTAATTTTGCCAAGCTTTTTAATGATGGCAGCAACACAACAAAATAATGTTGGGGATGTACATAGCCTGTTTGTTTGTTTTGTTTTTTAGTCCATAATCTCCAAGACCATTCTGGAGCAAAAGAGTGACATTTCAACATTTTCCTTTGGGTGGTGGAGCCATGTTGCTTGCGATTGGATTTTGGAAAACAGGTATGCACAGAAACTAAAAGTACTATTATGGTACTCTGGTGTCAAGAGCTTTATCGCCCCTCTGCCTTTCTTCACTATTGAGGCTCACAGAGGAAGCCCAACTTTTCCACAGGGCCACACTTATCTCAAAAAGAAATAAAAAAATGCAATGTATACAAAGTCACACAACCCATGCAGAGTAAAAAGGTTTACTTATTCTTTGGTTATCCAGTAGGAGCACTGATAAACTCATGAAAAAACCAAAAAACCAAACCTGTTGCCATGAAGTTGACTTTAACTCATAGTGACCCTGTAGGACAGAGTAGAGCTGGCCCACAGAGTTTCCAAGGCTGTAATCTTTTTTTTTTTTTTTTTTTTAAATCTTTACAGAAGCACACTGCCACATCTTTCTCCTACAGAGGGGCTGGTGGGTTTGAACCGCTGACGTTTCAGTTGGCGGCCAAGGGCTTAACTACCGCACCACCAGGGCACCTGATAAGCTCATGAGTGGCAGTCAAATCACCCAGGTCTTGTCTCTTTCTATGGAGAGACAGATCCACCAATTCTGCCAGGCCTTCGCCATTGTACTGTGTTGAAGTGGGGCTGGACAGAGGATTTACAATCTAGCAGTAGAAGAATCTGCAAATGTCTTGATTGACTGCACATTTTCCAGGGGACAAGTTTGGGGTCTTTGTTCTACCCCTCTATTCAAATGTCATTTCTGATTTTACTAAGAGATTTGATTAATCTCCTGAAACTTTTTTTTTTTTTCCTTAGAGCAAGTTTCTTTGTTTTTCTTGGTTTTTGGATGAATCAGTCTTTTTTTTTTTTTTTAAAGTTTTGGTCTATTTCTTGCCGCCGAGCAAAATATTCATGTTATGTCTTAATAAATTTGAAGACTCATGAAGGTTAAGATCATAGCTTTGATGTCAGATAAACCAGGACTAAAATCTCTGGTTTGATTCTTTTTTTAGGCAAGCGACTTTACAGAATCTCAGATTTCTCTTTTATAAAATAGAAATTGATATAAATAAAATAGTTTAACACAAGGTCTTGTGTATTCTCTTTTTAAAATGATTTTCAGTGTTCATTTATTGTTATATCATTTCTGTGTGGGAAGATAAAGCTGATGTTTTGAAATTACGTACCAAGGAAAGGAGGCTAAGGTGTGAGGATTGGGGGGCGAGTGGCCACCTGGAGCACGAGGGACTTCTCCAATGAAGGCAGCTGTACAGAATTTCTACTCTGTGTAGAAACGTAGGCTCAGTGTTGTCACGTTTATTCAATAACTATTTTTTGAGTAGGAGTTCCTGGGTGGCACATAGGGTTAAGCCCTCTGAAACTAACCAGAAGGTCATTGAAAACCCTGTGGAGCACAGCTGTACTCTGACTCACATGAGGTCATCAAGAGTATTCATTGGGTATTCATTGAGTGCATACTATAGTCATGTTTTAAACACTAAACAAAATAGACAAAATTAAACAGACAACGAATAAAACTGACGAAAGCCCCTTCCCCCACAAAATTTTCATTCTTTGTGGAGAGATTGAAAATAAACCACATAAAAAATTAAATACCATGTTAAAGACTGGAAGTGCTATAGAGAAAAGGAAACCAGAGAAGTGATAAGGAGATTGCGGGGTGCAATTTTTTTGAGAGTAGTCAGGAAAAGACTACAAATAAGGTGAACTTTGAGCAAAGACTTGAAGGAGATGAGAGAAAGCTCATTACAAATACTTGCTCATGGAGTGTCCGAGGGCTCCAATTTTAAAACAAAGAGAGAAATCTGAAATTTTGTGTGAAATCCTGCAACTAATTAAAAATTATTTTAAATATTAGAGGGGTCAAAGAAATAGATAAAATATGTCAATGGGCTGCATTTATATAGCAGATAGCTAATTTGTGACTCATGCAAAATTCAACCTATCATCCCTTTATTACCCATTTTCAATGCAAAACTGTATCTTTATAGCTATTTTAAATCCGGTGGCCTATTCTCCATCCCCTTCTCACATCTTTCTCTTTGTTCTTGGACATCCGATACAGCAAATTCTCATGCCTTTTTGCTAGAATCCGTATGGTACATATTTAACATTTCATATCTGAATGATGTATTCATTCTGTCTCCCTTTTAGCAGATATTTAGATTCTCAGGACTAGGACTTGGGCCATACTTCTTGGGAGATGGAAATTTGGAGGCATGCTGCACGTTGCCTCCTGGGTTTTGTTTTTCTAGTTTTATTATGGGTATAATTTGCCTTGGATATTTATGCAGTAAACTTTATGGATTATTTTTGTTATCACTGAATATTATCTAGTTGGAGCTATTTAGCAAAAGGGGACAAGCAATATGCCTCTAGCCTCCTGGGTTGTGGTGTTTTTTCATTTGGTTGTTACTAAGTGTACTGATGAATCTAATTATCTTGATGCTATCAGTTCCCTGTATTATGGGTCTTGTTTATTGTTCTAAGACCTTTATGTTATATCAGCAGATTGTATCCAAACTCTCCTGGCATATTATTGTCTCTGAATCTGTTGAGTAGTTTTGCCACAGAAATTTATACCACTTAAAAAAGAAAAAGAGTCCATATGGTTTTTTCGTAGCTCTACTAGCTTTAATTGGATCAAAAATGGAAATGTTTATCATATTCATCTCAGAAAATGATTGACAGCACTCATGTTAATACAGGTTATATTCCATTACTGCAATTCTCATGCCAAAATAAATTTCTGTAGCAGAAAAATTATTTTCAGGCCTCAGCATACAAGTATACTTGCAAGTAATATTTAAGTTATTCTCTCATGAGGGAAGGAATCAAGGAAGATTAGACACTGATCAGGGCCTTGAAGGATTGGAGGACTGATAGAATTTTGACTTTGAAATGAAAGGATACTGTAAGTTGAAGGGATGTTTTGAGGAACACACATTAAATGCAACAACATTCTTTAACATTAAATCATCTATCATATTTTTTTCATTTGTTGAGTTCTAGCCCAAGTAAAATCTTTTTTTTGATACCATCCACAACAACTCTAACACTTCCACCTAGGCAAAATTAATTACTGTATTTTTACAAAAAGAATGTGCACCTTCTATGTTTGTTTGCCAGTCGTGTCCTCCCACCCCATCCAGGTATTTTCCTAAGCACGTTATGCTAATTTTTTTTTTTTTTTACGGCAACATGTAAAAAAAAAAAAACTGCAGAGCAGCTCTTATGAAAATATCTCACCTGGGAAGGTGCGGAAGGCACAGTTCGCAAACAAATGCAGAAGGCAGGCGTTATTTGTGTAAAAGTACAGTAGTCCTTCTTAAGGAGCTTCCATCTCATGAATTTCCGTATAGTACTTATATTGTCTTGTAATTTATTACATACTTGTCTTTAAACTAGCTGATGCATTACTTTAAGGCAAAAACCTTATATCATACCTCCCAATCCAAGAATAACAACAACAGAATAATATCAAACATTTATTGAAATTTTACTCTGTGTCAGGAATTGGGCTAGGCAATTGATACAATTGAGATGAAACAAGCCTTGCTACCTTATTAACCAGTTAAAACCAGTTGCCATAGAGCCGATTCTAACTCCCAGAAATCCCATGTGTGTCAGAGTAGAACCGTGCTACCTTACTAGCTGTATACTATTACTTTCACCATTTGGCTGCTAATTGAAAGGCTGATGGTTCAAACTCACCCAGTGGCTCAGCGAGAAAAACCTGGCAATCCATTTCTGTAAAGATTATAGCCAAGAAAACCTTACGGGGCAGTTCGACTCTGTCACACGGGGTCACTATTAGTCAAAGTGGACTAGACAGCACTGAACAGAAACATTACTTTTACTACTTTATGGATGAGGAAAATGGGTACCAATGAGGTCAAGATACTTGGCCCTGGGTTCCAGTAGTAAGTAGCAGAGCTGACATTCTATCTAAGCTTGTCTGATTCCAAAACCACACAGTCTTATACTCCATGAAGTCCTGCCTCCCATTCCCTAACATAGTACTGGGCTTAAAAACAATGTGTTGGATAAGAAAAGAACGGAGAGCATTTAGTGAACGTGAGAGAAGTATGACAAAACGTGCATGCTTTGCATATGTTTAAAAAAAATCTGTCAGTGCATCAGTGAAGAACCTTCATAGTGTTGGCAAAATAAACAACCTCTTGGAGTTTTCAAAACGGGATTTGCCCTGCATACGTTTAAGGTAGAAGGGCCTTAGGGCAGCCCTGCAAATCTGCATCCGCCCAGACTTGAAAGGCAAGTCAGTCCAATGCTTGTGATGATGGTAGGACCTAGACGTACTGCAGAGGCACGACATCCAGCTTTCTAAACAATCTCGTCAGCATCATCCCCAGCCTTGTTTAATCATAAACAGTTGGAAGGAGCCCTTACAACCAGTTCCTGGAATCCAGCAAGCCCCCAGCAGTGTCTGCTGCAACAGGTCCTGGAGACTTTGGACACGGGCTCGGAAAGGATGACGGCAGGGCTCCCGAGCACTGCCGTAGGGGGAACCTGAAGTGAGCAGAGCATGAGAAGGTGGGGCAGAAGAAACATGTTAAGGAACAAGTTGGGGTGAGTAGGCCACAGTTCGGAAACCACAGCAGCACCAGCAGCGGCACCAGCAGCAGCAGATTTATCCATTGTAGGGAAGAGGGTTTGGCAGAATTTCCACAGCTAGAGGAAGGATTACAGTGGCGAAGCCTTCAGAACCCTGGAGGTCACGGTGAGCTGCTCCGTGAAGAAAATCTGAGGCAGTTTCTGCACAGCCTAGCAACTGAGAAGTCAGCCCTGCTGGACGACTTTAAAACACACTCACCAAGCTGCCCTAGTATGTTTGGGTGCTCACTGCTGGTAAGTGAGTGAGTGCATGCAATACCTTTTGTAATCCAATCAGCAAGAAAAAAGTCACTGATGTCCTAAATTTGCAACTTACCCATCATGAGTAACACAATAATCGGGAAAATTTGCCTTAATGAGCAATTCAGTGCTTTCTGGTTGTCTCTTCATCCACTTAAGTATCTTCTTGCCCCAGTGTATGTTCCCTGTCTATTACCATAATGACACCAAGTATATACTGTCAAAGCCTTGGCTGTTTTATAATAAATCTTTACACCCCAATTTCTCCAGAATCAACATGTCCCCAAGATACATTATGCATTCAATTTATTTAAATTTATATAATGTAATAAAAAATTCACTCATTGTTACATATTGTTCTTTACTATTTACTTTACATATGTACAGGCATTATTTTATAAGGTTGTTTATGTAAACCACATATGTTTTCTTATAAAAATCAATTGCCGTTGAGTCAGTTCTGACTCATAGTGACCCCACGTGTGTCAGAGTAGAACTGTGCTTCACAGGGTTTTCAGTGGCTAAATTTTCAGAAGTAGATTGCCAGGCCTTCTTCTGAGGCACATCTTGGTGAATCTAAACCTCCAACCTTTTGGTTAGCAGGGCAGCATGTTAACCATTTGCATACCCAGGAATTTCACACTTTATTGTACTACATGGGTAATTGAAGAAGTTTTAAATGATAAGTTTTTTATGGGTAACTATTTTTGTTTTTTTTATTGATTTACAAGTTGACTTTTCTAACCTAACCAATATGTAAGTTGCAGTTCCACTGGATATGCTCTTCAAATTCTGAAAACTTTCTAATGGTAGAAGTGTGAAACAAAGTTCCCTAGGTATATTAGTTATGGACTAAAATATGGGCTCTACACAGGGCACACTAGGATTGGTCATAGTGTAAATTCCCCAGTCTTTTCTGAGTTCCTTAGGTCACTAAGCATCCAAATCTTAAACAACTTCTCCATTTCAATTTTGGCTGAGGACCCATGCCTTTCATCTGTAGAAATCATTGGCCAAGTTGTGAGTCTAGGATTTTTATTTCTTGACAGAAAGTGATAAGGTAAGTAGAATTTATGAGTTCATATTGTTTTATGAAATCTTTCTGACAAAACACATCAAAACTGGTTGAACATATAAATTTTGGGTAGGCATTATAACCAGCAATTTAAGAGGAAAATGTATGAAAGCCACAATAAAATTGGAAAATTCTGCTTTATTATTTTCAAAAATTATGTCAATCATCTAATCATCCATCAGGTTAGCCATCCATTCATAATATGTTGTTGAAAAGCACACCATTGTCTTCAGTCTCATTCCTAAAGCACCTGCACCTTTTTCTCTCTTCAACAAAAGGAATTCATTTTCTACTCACAGTGCCTTTTGCTGAAATTGCATCCAATTCTGTGGGTCTCGGTGACAAAGTAGTTCTGAGAGCTATTACTGGAAACAGAAATAGGAAGCAGTGGGCTCTCTGAGCCTGTTAACTTCGTTATTTCAGAATCTTAACAGGAGAGTGCAGAAGGGTCATTTGGAAATAAAAGACATGTTTTGAATGGCTGAATCTTCTCAAGCATAACATCTACTTTGCAGCCACGTAAAAGAGTGTAATCTCCCCCCACCCCTTTTTTTTCTGATAAAAATTGTAGAACTCAATCACAGCTAAGCTTATTTCTGGCTCCTTTTAGGGTCATATAAATTCATTTTTCCCGACAACCTAGAACCAGAAGAAAATCTTTTACATTTTATGCACTGTGCGAAAGAACAAGAGCTAGACGTCTTGTGTGACTTTATTGGCGATGGAGTGATTGTGGAAAGTATTGACCATTTAACATGGGAAATCTCACGGGCACCTCAGGGTCTGTACTGCCGAAAGAGGAATTGCTTCTCTCACCAGTCTTCTCACATCCTACCTAGATATTCCTGGCGGTCAATGTGATCTAGCTCTTACTTGAGGTTTAGTTATGTGATTGCTGTCTCTCTTATTCCATGAAAGATAACCCAGAAAGGATATTGGAATGATGTTTGATTCTGTTCTTAGAACTGTGATTTCAGTTGATACATTATCAGAAAACCAAATAACCATGCTCCCTGACCCACCTGGAAACTTCTATCCTTTGCCAACTGGGGTGCATATTTAGGAGTAACCTTTCACTTTAAAAGTGCCAGAGTTTCAATATGTTTAAGAAGAGAATGAAAGGAAAATAATGATATTAACTCTGTCTGTTTCAACTTTACTATCAGTTGTTGCATAGAATTTTAATATTCCTAAAGCTTTCTCAAATCTTCTCTGATATCTGTTTTGTGGTGATAATCATGGAAACTCCACTCCCTCAGGCTGTCATCCACAGCACCTCAACACTTTCTATCCCTATACAACTCATTATATAACATCTAGTATTAACAGGAGTCTTTGAGTGATGCAAACGGTTAAGCAGTGGACTACTAACCAACCCGCCCAGAGGTACCTCAGAAAACAGGCCTGGCGATCTGCTTCCAAAAGGTCAGAGCCTTGAAAACCCTCTGGAACAGTTGTACTCTGAACACATAAGGTCTCTGTGAGTAGATATCGACGCGACAGCAACTAATAACAAAAGTATTAATCGGGGGCACTGAGACTATAACTCCTACCAGACAGGGAAACTGTCTTGCTCAATTTTATTCCTGCCAGGCCTTTTATCTGGCTTTGACATGGTGGGCATTCATCCATCATTCGTTGAATTTGAATCTTATCGCAACATTCTGTATGTATCTCAGAAGCCATCTTCTTGATGGGTTATTCAGAGAAAGCTGCCTCACACAAAATAGTATTACAATGAGTTTTGAAGGTTTGTTTTTGCATACAAATCATTTAAATCTTAAAAACTTTAATTCTTTCCTCAAATGTGTTCACTTCAATAGCTGTCCATAGCTATTTCTATTCTACAGGTGAAGACAGTATTTATCGGCTTATATAAGGTCTGGACATGTTATAGCTAGAAACATGGAGCATTACGTCATGATGCCTCCTCTTATGATGAGAATTCCTTGGGTGGTGCAAACGGTTAATGCGCCAGGCTGTTAACTGAAAGGTTGGTGGTTTGAATCCACCCAGAAGTGCCTCAGAAGAAAGGCCTGTAGACCTGCTTCTGAAAAATCAATCACTAAAACACAATGGAGCACAGTTCTATTCTGACTTCCATGGGGTCGAATTAGTTGGAATCGACTCAGCACAAACTAGAAGAAAACCCTTATGACTTATAATACTTTTTTAGTATTCAAAAATTTTTATTTTCTCATATTGGGGAGAATTAGTTTGGTAATATTCTATGATTAATTATGTTCGACAAGGCTCTCTACCCTGGAAAGTAGAGAGAAAGTTCCCGTAATTCTAGGCAATGAGTCACTTTCCCACAGATCCCTATTGCTTTCTCTCCCCATCGCTAATGGGTAGACAGAATGATTAACTCAGCAATGAACTCAGCACCAGCCCAGGTGCTATATGAGAAATGAAAAAGGGGCAGTTCCTATGTTTAACACAGTTTATAATCTTGCTGGCAAGATCAAAATGACAGATATGAAGTGAGATACTAAGAGTTAAACCATTACTCACTGTTTCATCCAGGATAGGACAAGGATCACAGAAGAAGTGAAACTTAAATTAGGCCTTGAAGGAAGAATGTACTTTGAAAATACAAAAGGAAATTCACTACAGGATAAAAAAAAATATGGGGAACAAATGCTTGAGAGTGGGAAAGAGCATGACAGGAGTGAAGGAGAAGGATATTGGTTAGACCAAAACCAAGAGGTCAAGGAGTGATAGCAAATGAACTTGCATATATAGGTTAAAAGACCTTATCCTTCTTTTCATCCTTAGTATCCTGAATAGTGCCCAATATGTAATCAACACTTAAATATTTATTTTTAACTGACGCAGATTAGAAAAGGTTTTTGAAAATCAACCAGAGGAGTTTGGATATGATGTGTGATGAATTAGAAAAGATTTTCTTTAAATTAAACTTTTTTTGTAGGAAGGATATGTATATATATATATAACAAAACATTTGCCATTTCATCTTTTTTTACTTGTACAATTCTGTGTCCTCAGTTATGTTTGTCATGTTGTGCGTTCCTCACCACTATCCATTTCCACATTTTTCCATCACCCTTAACAGAAGCTCAGTTCCCCCTAAACAACGCCTCCGCCTTTCCCCCTCCTTCCTGATGAATTACGGAAGATTTCTTGATCGGGAAAATGTTACAGCATAAGTGACAATGTTTTGGGAGACTGAGTGTTACCACAGAGAGCACATGAGCATTAAGTTCAGATGATCCTGCTTGTTTTAGGACCACAGGCAAATCTCTAAGCTTCTCTGAGCTTCAGTTTCTTTGTTAAAAATAAAAGGAGATAGGTGGAGCTAATATTTACTTTGCTGGGCTATTGTGAGGATTAAATGAAACAATATATGCCAAGTTTTAGTATGGGTCAGATATCGTTATGCTTTATAAACTCTAGCTAGTTTTACTAGCTGGACAACAAAATGGGGAAGAGACAAACAAGAGGGAAGTGAAGGCAGCCTGGAATAGGATGGAGGTAGTATAAACGCAGAGGAGAACATCAAAAAAAGAAACAACAGGAGTCAGAAAAATTATATTTGGGGCACTAAGCAAATACGCTACCAATATTTTCTATTCTGATGGAGATAAGAATGGTATGGAAAACTGGTTAAAAGTCCAAATATGATTATTGAGAATATCTGATTTTTTTGAAGGTCCATTTCTACCTGTAAACGTAATCACATTTTCCCGTTGAATTTCTTAAGTGTCTTTTCAGAGGCTTGGAACTCAATTGGCAAAGTCTTTACAGAGTTTTCTTTAAAAAATTAAGGAAATATATTTCCTGAAAAAAACAAATAAACATTCGAAAAAAGTAGTGATGTTCTCCATAAAGAGGCACTTTGAAAGGTCAACTGGTTATCGACCTAGTGAATTAACTTACAAATTGAAATGGCACTGAGTTGCCTGGTGGTATAGAGGTTAAGACTCCAGCACTAACCAAAAGGTCAGCAGTTGGAATCTACCAGCCGCTCTTTAGAAACCCTATGCAGCAGTTCTACTCTGACTTACCGGGTCGCTATGAGTTAGAATTGACTCGGCAGCAATGGCTTTGGATTTGGGGGGTTTTAGTAGGCATTGGTGGATTTTGACAAATAATTATATTGAAGATTCCATTCTGAGACCAGCCCAGCCCACTCCACAGAATTAGAAAATTAACTAGACATAAAATAATATTTTTGATATTAATTTAAACTAACAATTTACATTTGCTAACTGCTAGTGATAAGAAAAGAAATGTTAGTATGTCCTTTTAAAGGAATAGTAGGCCTACTGCCAAAAGTGGAGACATTTTTGTCTGAAGCTAATTTAAGTAAGATATGTTCCACCTTCACTTCCCCAAACAGGAAAAGAAATAAAGATGAGTCATTTATGTTCACCCTGTTCCCAAAATGATAAATTTAATTTTAAAAGAAGCTTAAATCAAAAGTTTATTTTTACTGAAATCGTTTTGACTTTTGGATTTACCCAGGTATCACGAGAGGTGAGATATTTGTCCTAAGTCACACAAGAATCTAAGGAAAAGGAATTGGTGTTCATTGCCAAAAAAATGTCAAAGATAAAGAATCAATGAGCCTGACAAGCAATCTAAGCTGAAAGACAGAGCTGAGAATAAATGTGAATTTCTACCCAGCCATACACGAATAATTTCTAGGCAGAATCTGTCTTTTCCCGTCTGATAATAAGTGTGCCTGACCTGAAGACCATGTGTGGGCCTCCACCTCTTTGGTGAATCTACTCTGAACAATAAGCATAAAGATAAATGGGCTCCACGCATGAAGAATTGCTGTCCTATTACAAACTATTAGCCCCAACTCTCACAGCACCCTGTCTTTCATCATATGAGGCAGGGAAGAAATCTGACCGTGTCACTCTCTTATTTAAATCCTGTAGTAAGCCCTTGCGCCTTTGAGAATATAATCCAAACACCAGTGTATGCAAGGAATAGACCTGACACCTGTTTACTACTTAGGGTCAACTCTCATTTCCTCCTCAGCTTGCACTCCATACTCCAGGGCAAATAAACCACTTGAGATTTCCTGATCTTTCCTCTCGGTCAGGTTTGGAACACCCACCTCCTTTTGTTTTTAAAGAAAAAAAAAAAAAATCTTCACAACTGGACTAATAAGCAACATCATGATAAAGAGGCAATATTGAAGTTGTCACGGATTTCATTTTACTTGGATCCACAATTAATGCCCATGGAAGCAGCAGTCAAGAAATCAAATGAAGTATCGCTTTGGGCAAATCTGCTGCAGAAGACCTTTCTGAAGTGTTAAAAAAGCAAAGATGTCACTTTGAGGACTAAGGTGCACCCGACCCAAGTGTTTTTAGTCACCTCATATGCATGTGAAAGCTGGACGATGAATAAGGAAGACCAAAGAAGAATGGACGCCTTTGAATGACAGTGTTGGCAAAGAATATTGAATAAGCATGGACTTCCAGAAGAACAAAGAAATCTGTCTTGGGAGAAGTACAGCCAGAATGCTCCTCAGGAGGGGAGATGGCGAGACTTCATCTCACATACTTTGGACATATTATCAGGAGGGACCTGTCCTTGGAGAAGGACATCATGCTGGGTAAAATAGAGGGTCATGGAAAGAGAGGAAGACCCTCAGTGAGATGGACTGACAAGTGACTGCAAGGATGGGCTCAAACAAAGCAATGGTTGTGAGGATGTGGCAGAACCAAGCAGTGTTTCATTCTCTTGTGCACAGGGTCACTATGCATCAGAACTGACTCAACAGCACCCAACAGCAAAAATAACCCCCTTTTACATTCATTCTTGAACATTCAACTGTGGTGTCACCTCATCCAGAAAACCTTCTTGGACCATTTCCTTCCTACCTCATTGGACTTAGTGCTTACGTGCTGTTGTTGTGTTGTTGTTGTTAGTTGCCATTTTGTTGGCCCTGACTTATGAAGACCTTATACATAACAGAATAAAATGTTGCCCAGTCCTGTGCCATCTTCATGATCATTGCTATGTTTGAGTCAATAGTTGAGACTATTGTGTCACTCCATTTCACTGAGGGTTTCCCTTGTTTCTTACCGATCCTCTACTTTACCAAACATGATGCCTTTTTCTAGAGATAACATGTTCAAAATAAATCAGTCAGAGTCTTGCCATCCTTCTAAGGAAGATTCTGGTTGTATTTCTTCTAAAACAGATTTGTTAATTCTTCTGGCAGTCCATGGTAGAGTCAATATTCTTTGCCAACACCGCAATTTGAATACATCAGTTCTTCTGTCTTCCTTTTTCTTTGTCCAGCTTTCACATGCTTATGAGGAGATAGAAAAGACTGTGGCTTGGATTAGGTGCACCTTAATCATCAAAGTGATGACTTTGCTTTTTAACACTTTAACGAGTGAGATAAATCAAATTAAATGATGGATTGCAGCAGATTTGCCCAGTGCAATACATCATTTAATTTCTTCCCTGCTGCATCCATGGATATTGATTATTGATCCAAATAGAATGAAATCATTGGCAATTTCAATTCCTTCAGGCTTTCATAGCTCCTTTTATACTACTTATCTCTTCTAATCCTAATTCTTTGTTTAATTGTTTTCTCTTCCATGAGACTATAAACTTTGAGAAAGCAGAGGCTTCATTTTTATATCCTTAGCTCACAGCACAGGGTACGGCAAGTAGTAGATACTGGTGAATAAATGAGGTAAATGACACTCAATTTGATTTCAACTACAAATGGCTTAATCCAGGTTTCAGGAACATCTGAGGCGAGTTACAATTCCTAAGAATAACACTAAGTTTTTCATAGATCATTTTGGCTGTTTAATTTCTTAGTTTGAATAATGTCAAACTAGTTTTTCAATCTTTCATTCTTTACTTCAATTTTTTTCTCCACACAAGGATCACAAGAAAACTTTTGAATTCTAGATACACCAGACATTTCACAGCCTTGGCAAATAGTACAAGCTTCTTTCTTCCCTGAAAGGAACCTCTTCCATGAATCATAGAAACCATAGCCTTTTTCTTCTCCTTGCCAAAGGCTATTTAATAAATGTGGTGTGGCTTTTCTAGAGATTTCTGGGTGATTGGTGGAAATAAAATATGAATACCACTGAGATGATATCTATCAGACTCATACCAGGAATATAAATTTTATTCACACACTTCTCTCATTTCAACATGCAAATTGAAAAATAAAAGTTTAAAGTGTAAATGTTAATATGGCATTGCCCCTTTGGTTTGCATGCAAATCCCTGAGCTACAACCCGAAACAGGGGCTTCTCAGCTACTTTCTGAGTGGCATATAGATGAAGAAGGCAACTTCTTTGTTTGATATGATGGTTTGATAAAGCAACCATATTGTTCCTACTAGTGGCTTTAAGAAAGCGTAACCCTCACTTAACATGCAACACAGAGCCACATGCCTTCATTTCAGAGTACATATATATCCCCTAAATAACTCATTATTCTATTTCTAAATAGATTCGCCTTAACAATAGTACATGTATATCTAAAACACACACACACAGACATATATATATACAAGGAAACCCTCTTGGCATAGTGGTTAAGAGCTATAGCTGCTAACCGAAAGGTCAGTAGTTTGAATCCAACAGGCACTCATTGGAAACCCTACGGGGCAGCTCTACCCTGTCCTATAGGGTCACTATGAGTCAGAATCGACTTGACGGGTCTCATGTACTTATATATCAGGAGAGACTTGTCCCTGGAGAAGGACATCATGCCTGGTAAAGCAGAGGGTCAGTGAAAAAGAGGAAGACCCTCAGCAAGATAGATTGACACAGTGGCTGCAACAATGGATTCAAACATAGCAATGATTTTGAGGATTGCTCAGGACCGAGCAGTGTTTCTTTCTGTTGTACATAGGATCACTTTAAGTCAAAACAGACTCGATGGCGACAACAAAACAACAGTGATGATAATGTCCTTAAATGCAAAACAGTTGATATTCTAAGAATATTTTTCTGTATTATGAGAAGAGTGTTGACATGTCATGGGGTTGGTAACCATTGTCACAAAACAAAATATGTACTAATTGTTTAATGAGAAGCTAGTTTGTTCTGTAAACCTTCATCTAAAGTACAATAATAAAAATAACTAAATAAAGGTAAGAGTTGAAAATGAAAAAAAAAAATCCATATTAAAAGTGAATTGAAAGTATTTATTAGACAATTAATTTTTTCGCAAACATACATTCTTCCATGGGATATAGAAAATAAAATTAGTAATGTCTTTCTTAATCTGAGATAAATTTTCCTTTTGCCTTCCATGCATTCTAGCCAGGTGAGCGGGCAATTATTTTGAAGGTTGACAATCTGCTGCAAGTCTTAAAAAGCCAGCAAATATTTAAGGAAAAAAAAGCTCGGTAAATACAGATTTAAGATCCCAGCTTGGAACTACAGAGAGCGCATGTACTTTTGTAAAAAACACGTTGAGACAAAAAAAGAAAAGAAATCCTGGTTCTGCTATTTATTGGTGTTGTAATCTTGAGCACACTGTTGCACTGTTGTTGCTGTTAGCTGAGCCTCAGTTTCTCCACTTTTAGGATGGAGAGCAGAACCTCAAAGAGATGTCTTGACAATTAAATGAGTTACTGCATACTAAACGCCTAGCTTTGTGCCTGATAAATTTCTTTCTTTTTTTTTTTTTTTTTTTTTGGTCTCTCAACCAACGTTATTTCCCTCATCCTCTTTCTCTGGTCAAACTATGCTTGTTTCCAGACTGTACTGACTTTTATTTTTTTCCCTGAAACAAATTAATGCATTGAGAGGCTACCCTGACTTCTAAAAGTTATGAAATCCATGGTGCGGCAAACACACCCTGTTCCTGTGCAGCCTGAGTTATTCAGCATTGCTGCTTCTAAGCTCAGGAACATTCCTGAATGTTACTCAGTAAAAGTACTTTTAGGTAAAATACTTCATTACTCTCAGATACCCCACCACAGAGTAGCATGTTATCACTGAATTTGGTTGACCTAGTTAAGCCATCTCTAATTTTATTCCTGATAGGCTATAATTAGGACGGTATGAAATAGCCTACAAATATTCAGTGCCAGCATTTACCCCAAAAAGCAAATAGAAAACCTTCAATAAGGCCCTTTTTCAGATTTGTCCTTTCATGTCACCAGAGTTGACAATCTTATAGAAAAAGAGAGAGGGAGAGGAGAGGAGGAAAAAGAGAGGAGGGAGAGAAGGAGAAGCGGGGAGAGTGAGAAACAATAGATAATCTCTCAGCTTTGAGTTTTTTCATACTGTTGACAAAATTATTCACCCAAATTTGTCATCAGATATTTCATATCTATAAGTAAAGGAGCACTGGTTGCACAGTGGTTAAGACCTCAGGTTGCTAACCAAAAGGTCAGCAGTTGGAATCCACCAGTCACTCCTTGGAAACCCTGTGGAGCAGTTCTCTGTTCTATAGAGTCACTGTGAGTCAAAATTGACTCGATGGTAAGGGGTATGGGGTAAGGGGTTAACGGGTCATAAGTAAAGTTGGGGGAAGTATTATTACAAATAAACAAGCAAGCAAACACATCTTACATAAAAAAAGCCTCTACTTTTGTGACCAGGGCTTTCAAGAACACAATATCAGTTTTCAGAAAAAGCTAAACATGACTCTAACAGTATTTTCAATCCTAAATCCCCCCTCCAGCAAATACAGCTTCAGAAATGCAACACCTATCAAATATTTCTTCAGAATGCCAGATTGCTGGGATTTTAAAGCATTCTATCCTCCCCCCCCTTTTTTTGACATTTAGACAGATTGAGTTTGAGAGAGGAAGTGACTCTGGGTCCAGACTGCCCTGCACCACTGTCAAAGGAAATAACTGAAGTAAAATGAAGTGATAATATACTGTAGAATATTTAACAGAGCAAAAGGCAGAGGAAAATGGCAATCTGGGAATACACAACTGATCCCCAAAATAGACACAGTCTCCAGTGCCAGAACAGATGCCAAGTACAGTAGATCATAAAATGGTAAAAAAAAAAAAAACTACCTCTGTCCCGAGGACCGCATGTTGACACAGGGGAAACAGCTCCCCAATAGTCAGAATAGTTGGGTCTTTATTCCCAGTTACTGCTATCATTTGTCACGGACCCTGCCAACTTTCCTTTCTACTCCTTTCTGTGTATTCATCAGTGAGAGAGCTGGTAAGTAACCTCCTTAATGACTGCAGCATGTTGCGGTAGGATTAACGACAGATAAAGTACAACTCTGGCCTCTTATGTCGTGTTGTGAATGAAATCACAGGGTTCTGGGAGGATATTAACAAACCTCTTTCCATTTCATAGAAGACGCAAGGTGACTAGGGACATTTAGATTTTCCTCCCAAGGAAAGATATGATAAATAGTGTGGTAAAGGAAAAATACACCCCCTTCTGTGTGCTTAATGAGCGACCTGACACCTTCTGGGGAATGGGGTGAGGATGCTGACATGTATGTTAGTATGAAGCAAAGGTTGAAAAATTGGCAAAACAACCCTTCGTCGTTTGCTGAAAGCCACAGAGAAAGGAAGGAGCGTTGTGGCGTTTGGGGGACTATATCAAACTTATTTGTAGGGCGGTGGATTTGGGAAGATTCACATTTGAAGAAGGCAGTTCTACTCTGCCCTATAGGGTCGCTATGAGTTGGAACCTACTCGACAGCAATGGGATTTTTTTTTTTTTTTTTTTTTTTTAATCAGGGCAGAAGAGAGCAGTCAGCTTGTCTCATCACCTGGCAAATTTTCACTTAATATTTGTATGGAAGCCCTCTAATGTGAGTAAGTGTCCCATTGTGCCGAGCGGGTATTGAAGTGAGATAACATAAACCTTAAATAGAAAAGGTTTTTGTTCTAGATTAATTTTCTCCTCCCCCCGACCCCGCTCCATTTCCTAGTTGGTCTCCTCCTTCCCTCCCCTCCTCTCCTCTCTTCTCTCCTTTCCTTTTCTCCTTCTTCTTCATCCCTTTTTCCTTGCTCTTATCCTTCTTCTCTCTCTGTCTCTTTCTTCCAACCAATGACACCCTTTAACATCTTGCACGGAGGAAAAACAAAAAGTAAACCAGATTAAAGAGAAAGGAGTTTGGGTGGAGAAAGAAACAGGGAAAAATTACAAAAACAGCCAAAAGAAATCAGGGTGGCTATGTTCCCCTGGAATCATTATAGTATGAGACAGCATTCATTTAAAAAAATAAGTGTACGCTATGGAAAGTTTTCCACTAAAATAATTTCTTCTGATTCCCAAACACAAAATTTGAAGTGATCTTGATCTCTGGCTGATATTTCTCTTGGTGATACAAATACACACAGTTTCAATGAGCTTCCATTTGTGAAAAGGTTAAGTTGCTATGATTTGGGGCAGAAACTAGAATTGAAGGGAGGATTTTGCCTGGCTTTTCTATTCAAATCTTGTGAGCTTCAGGATAGAAGGATGTTCAGTTTTGGTGAAAAAGAGCTTCCCATTTCCAAGAAGAAAAGGTTTATAAAAATCTCAAATTTCTTCATCAAATAATATTTATAAAACATAATTTGATAAGTTGGGACTATTTTTCCTTCAGATTTACTGGGATTTAAAGAAAATCTTAAAAGAGAATGATATTGACAAATTAATTTAGACATTTCTCTAATACAAAATGTTAAAAAAAGTGTGTATGTATGTATATATATGTGTGTATATACATACACATAGTTAAGAGCTATGGCTGCTAACCAAAAAGTCAGCAGTTTGAATCCACCAGTGGCTCCTTGGAAGCTCTACGGAACAGTTCTACTCTGTCCTATAGGGTCGCTATGAGTCAGAATTGACTCTATGACAATGGGTATATATATGAATATGTATATAAATATGAAATACCTCTTCCTAGGGGAATGTATTGACCAGCAAAGAGGGATTTTTAGTATGAAAACTGAAAAGACTTTCTTTAATAACAGTGAAATTAAATTTATTAAGGAAATCTCGGAAAAATATGGGAAACTGATAAAAAAAGCCTTCTCTGTCACCTAAACACATCCTGTATGAACACTTTGGTGTAGAGCTTTCCCTTTTTTTTCCCCCCTATGAAGCCCTTCTTCCAAATATTTTTTAGTTGTAATTATACTGTTTGCACAATTGAATAATAATAATAGCTATAATTCATTGAGCAGATATATTACCTGTATTTATAGGTGATCCCTAAATTAACCATCTAAATTAGGGAGATGAAGGTGAGATTTGAACTCAACAAAGATGGCATAGCCAGTAAGGGTGTAGTTAAACTTGAACTCAGTTTTTTCTTTCTGTGCTCTTTCTACATCATTATTCTGGTCTATTTAATCTGTAAATATTTAAGCTTTGTTTAAATGACCCCGTCTCTATAAGCACCTCTACTCTAAGTAGATATAAGTTCCGCGCAAATAAGTTTCAACACAAAATAGCACTGTGATCAAACTTTGGGGGATGGTGTACATTTGTGATAAAGTTCGAGCTAAAAATCCTTCGACTAATAAGAAGGATTCTGGTTCATTACAGAGAATGTTCAGTGGTGAAAATAGACATCATGTACTCTGGAAACTATAAATTTATTGCTAATTCTTTATTGTACATATTCTTGTGATTTTCATTTTGATGAGGTTGTGAGATTTGGGTGTGGTATTCCCTTGTGCAGTGTTCTTGAATGTTAATTATACGTAAGTAGAACAATTTTCTTATAAAAAGGAAAAGGATGGGAAAAGAGAGGCTGTTCTGACAGCCTCAATTATGCTTTTTCTCTACCATACACAGGGCACTATTTGAACCTGCAGCAATTTGCTGGCAAGAGGAGTATCAAAAGCATATTCAATGGATGAGATGAAGGACAGCAATTCCTTCTATTAGACTGGCAATTGATCATCTGCTTCAGAGCATAGTGTTCAACCTGGTAATTGTGGTCAAATAGTCTGACGATGCATGTCAGGCGTGTTATTTTTTCTGGGGTGGTTGGAGTGGGATGGGAGCAGTGGGCAGTGCAGTACAGTTACCTTCCTCATCCTTTTAAGATCATGGACACATTCAGTACATTTTCTAGCACCTTCTCCCAAGGCCAACCAGGAAAAAAGGTACTGCATTAAACATTCAGTTAGATAAAGTTAAACTTAGACTCTTTTCCTAATATTTCTTTAGCAAGAAAACTTTTGGCTTCAGATGAACCTTGCAGTTTTTTACTGGTGCTCTTAGAACTACAGTCTGAAGGGTAAGACCATTTATGCCAGGGGATTTATTTTGAAATCTTTATTTATACTTTATTTCAAGGTTTTTGGAAATTATTCAGATCTTTTATTTAATATAATATAATTCTATGCACTTTGGTGTGAGAGGTATGCTTTTTTCATTTAGGTTTTATCTTCTCATGTAGCCTAACATAAGAGAGCATAATACTATCAGGTAACAAATTTCCAGGCTACTGCAGCTAAAGGAGTAAGTTTAATACTTTAAGACCCATTACCCATTATCGTTGAGTCAATTCTGACCCAAATCGACCTTATGGGACAGAGTAGAACTGCCCCGTAGGGTTTTCGAGGAATGGCTGATGGATTCGAATGGCTGACCTTTTTTTTTGGTTTGTAGTCAAGCCTTTAACCACTGTGTCTTCAAAGTGGTTTGTCTTCAAAGTAACCATGGAGTAATTTTCTGTTTTATTGTTTCTTTGTTTTTGGTAAGGGGAATTTTTTTTGTTTCAACTTGGAAGCTGATCTTTTTTTGACAAATGGTTGAATGAAGAAGAAAGAGTAAATTCTCAGTGAGAGTAGAATTTACCTGGGAAGCATTGCACAAATCTATGCAGTAACTATTAGCTTTAGGTTGGAATTACTGTTGCCCTTCTTTTGGACTTAGGTATTTCAGAACTCAGAAGAGTAGGGGATTTTAGAGGCACGAAGTATTCTATCATTCTCCTTGTCATCCCTACCAAATGTCACTACCAACATGAGTCCATGATGGCTGCTTTATAAAATACTAATAGTCACTTATTCATTTATCAAATATTTGGGGGCAACCTACTCTGTGCCAGACACTTTTTTAGGTGCTAGGAATGCAGTAGTGAGCCAAATCAAAACAAAATAAAACAGGAAAATAAAATTCCCTGCCCTAGGGGAACTTACATGCGAATGGCACTGATGGGCAATAAACAGATAACTACTATATATGCCTACCTACTATACTGCACTTATAGTAAAAAAAAATTTTTTTTTTTTTTTTTTACTATATGTGCAGTATAGTAGGTAGGCATACTTGCTAAGGAGAAAAAAATAAATCAGGGAAGAGGATAGAAAATGCTGGGAGGAACATAGCAGCTACAATTTGACAAACACAGATTAGACACATACATTTTTCCATCTGAAACTTCCCATAATTCTTCATCTGAAATAATAACAAATGATTCCATGATCTTTTACTTGTTTCTCATAAAGAGTACTACCTACATTTCTCCATGATATGACTTTTGCATTCAACAACAAATACTTTATAAAATTCCATATCTTGCTAGAAGAATAAGTAATGAGTTACCAACAAATAACCATTTTTTTTTTATATTGAGATTAAAACAAACATTTTTTTTGCTGTTTGATTTTACCAGATGCAAATGAGTCCAGCTGAGAATTTTCTTTCTCCTTTTTTTTTTTTTTTTCTCATTGCTTAGGAAGGTAAGATGGAGTCAGACTTGATGGAGGAATTTTGTGAAAGTGCATTTAAGAGAAAGAATAAATGAAGTTTAATCAGGCTGAAGTGAGTACTTACAACGTGTCTACAATCAAGCATGACAACTCTCATGATACAACTATGAGAAAAAAAAGCTTCAGTCTCATTTTCACATAAATCAAGTAGTAAAATAAAGGATATTACCTGTAAGATCGGTGCTCTACTTAAAAACCGTCTGTATGAGACCAAAAGGTCAACAATTACTCAAAAGCAAAGAAAAGATAAAGGGGCAGGGAAACTAGAGTACTGGAAATGGAACAAACAGAATACAATTAAAGAGAATGTTGACACATTGTGATAAATGTAACTAACGTTACTGAATAATTTGTGCGGAAAAAAAAGAAATTATCAAATGGGAACCTAACTTATTGTATAAAATTTCACCAAAAACTCAATAAAATATTACTAAAAAAAAAAAAATCAGACAGCAAATGGAAACATTGTCTTTAGAATTATCCACAAAGGTGTTTGAAATTTCTCTTTCAATAAAATTTCTTTAAAAGTTTATTATCAATGGTTCATTCTTTTGTTTCAAACAATACCTTAAATAAACCCCAAGCAAAATAAACTCTTAGTCACAATCATTTCAATATGAATTAATTGATCAGATGACTTTTCTTCTCGGTAGAAAGTCCCGGGAAGGCTTTAAAGTATTTGACATCAGCAGTTTGAAAAGAAAGGGGTGTGGACAAAGAGAACAAATTTTACTATTTTTTAAAGGGCAAGTTCAGAGAATCATAAGAACCTGCATAGAAATAATAATTTCTGGAAACTTAGGCTGTTAAGTGGCATCTTCTGAAACAGTAGTGAGTTGGGTGCACTGTTTTACCTCATTTCTGTATCTTTCCTTTGACTTGGTCAGTAGGCTACTGAACAGGAATATGTCAATCACACTTGGAACCAACAGTATTCCTTCCTGAGCCTCTGAGGAAACATATTTCTTCTTTTTCCCCCTTCTTGTCTAGCCAGATAATTTTATAGTGGGAATAAGGAGGGCAGAGGGACTTAAAGAGAGAGGCAAGAAAATATAGGGTGTGAGGGCAGAGAAGCCTGGAGAATCCATCCTTCTATTTTAGGTCTCGTTTTTTTAACTTCCCTAATATTACCCTTTGGCTCAGCCAGCGTTAATTTTCATCCTGTCTGCCTATTCGTAATATTCAGTTCCTTTCCAGTAGTTTGTTCCCGTTAAGAAGTCTTTAGGGGCTGGCTCATGGAAAAATATTTGAGGGCTTTGCTGTATTTCTGAGTGATGGAAAGTATTCCTTTCCTATATGTATAAGCAATATGAGAGCTGGTCTTGGGTGGGGCTTTGTATCGGAAACCATGCAAATAGTGAAAAAAATATGAGTATTTTCCCAGAGATGAAATGGCAATCATATAGCAATGGTAGAAAAAAGGGGATGATTATCAAATAAGAATTCTCACCAAGTAGGCATGGGTGTATGTGTTGACCATAAAATACTTATTTGGTGACTTAGGCAAAATTTGTTGCCGTGAAGATGGCCTGTCCTGATGATTTTCATCTTTCAAGGGTAAGAAAGCCCAAAAAACCAAACCCATTGCTGTGGAGTCGATTACGACTCATAGCGACCCTATAAGACAGAGTAGAACTGCCCCCATAGGGTTTCCAAGGAGCCGCTGGTGGATACGAACTGCCAACCATTTGGTTAGCAGGCAAGCTCTTAACACCACCACCACCACCACCACCAGGGCTTCAAGGATAAAGGAAATTAAAATGCTTAGGAACAAAAAAAAAAGAATGCTACAGGAACATTTTAAGTTTTCTGTATATAGCCTAAGAATAATAAAAAAAAAAAAAAGTATTTCTCTATGAAGATGCTCCATTGAAACTTTATTAAGCAATAGTAAAAATAAAATGAAATATTCCAGATGATTCTAATCCAATCTAATAACATTAGCTAATGTTTTTGAGTACTTAACTCTGATAAGCACTTTATTCATTATCTCATTTAAAGATGGCATCAACTGTATGAAGTACTTATGGTCACACTGTTTTTTTCTGCTGAGGAAATAGAGGCATAAGACCAGAGAACAAGTAAAAGGCCAAAGCAGTATTGCAGTCCACCTAATAGAATTAGGTTGCCTTCTAGCTTAGACTTTGGAAAAGGGTTGGTAAAGGGCAATATTACCATCACAAATCCACTTCTCTTTTCACTAGACCTCAAGGCCAGAATGTACAAGTCAGGATTTTCCTGAGTCCCAACCGCCACCTCAAGGGCTTACTCACCTTCTTCTGATGCTTTTATCTTCCAGCTCTATCCCACCTCCACTCCTCCTCATTGCTGTCATCTACCAAACTTCCAGTCATTCCCCTTTACATTCATGATTTTGAGACCTGTACGTAAAGCTTCTTTTAAAAATAAATTTAATTAAAAAAAATAATAATTTAAAGAGGAACATATTTAAGGTGATACAGAGCTATGACAAAAATAGCGATATCAGTGAAATCCAGACCTTCAAAAAAGAATCCAAGGTTCTTCATAAGCTTTCAAAAGCCTACTGACCTAGTTCTTGCCTGCTCATCTCTTAAACTTCACCCTCCATGACTCCATTCCTCACCACTTACACCATCAAACCAAAAACCAAACCCGTTGCCGTCCAGTCAATTCCTAATCATAGCGACCCTATAGGACAGAGTCAAAATGCCGCACAGAGTTTCCAAAGAACACCGGTTAAATTCCAGCTGCAGACCTTTTGGTTAGCAGCTGTACCACTAAACCGCTACACCACCAGGGTTTACATGTAGATCTGTAGAATTACGTGTGGTTTTAAAAACATTCCAGGCTCATTCTTACCCTCACTTCTCTCCTCTTTGTCAGCTCCAGTTCCAGACAAATTTATTTAGTTAACTTTGTCTATCTTTAAGACTCAGTTCAGTGATTTCTTTTTACAAGACCTTTGACCCCACCAGTGGAGTGGTGGTTAGTGATGGCGGCCTTGGGAAGGGAATTGGACTCCACAGCCATCTCTGTCACATACTGCCATGGTGGTTTTACAATTATCTATTATATGTCTGTCTCCCCCGCTAAACTGTGGGTTTCTTAAAGGGATGGACCATGGCGTAGTCATCTCTGTCCCCCCAGCATGTAGTGGAATGCCAAGCACAGAGAAATCACCCGATGAATGTGGAATGAATAAATACTGCCAATGTCTTTAGGGGAAAAGATCCACTTAAAAATATCTTCCCTTTCATTATTCTTTTTAAGTTCCTTCCATCCTTAGCACAAGGTCCTAAATGTGAGTGCAAAGTTATAATTTTGCATCTCAGAGACAGAGCTGATGTTGTGATTTATCTTTTCCAGAGGCAGGACTGCCTTTTACATTTAGGACTGGACTGAGTGAGCCCACGTTTGAAAGTTTTGTTTGCACACTCATGAAACATAAAAGTGCCCACTTCTAAAAAAAATCAAATGCTCCTGAAATCCCGAGCTTTTTCATTTTAAATAACACTTAAGGTAGGTGTCTCCTGAGTAAAATAAATGCAAAACCAGTATGCATCAGAGGGAACATTTAAACATTTTAATTGAACTGCTAACCTAATCAACTCCATCATCTGATATATGCCTTCTCCATTCTCATTTCCTGC
This sequence comes from Loxodonta africana, assembly GCF_030014295.1. Lineage (NCBI taxonomy): Eukaryota > Metazoa > Chordata > Mammalia > Proboscidea > Elephantidae > Loxodonta > Loxodonta africana. Next base: position 66,033,293 of record NC_087355.1, read on the forward strand.
AGCAAAGAGCAAGAAGCCTGCCTTGTTCCAAGATGTGCATTATGCGAGGGTCGCTTAATCAGCACATACAGGTTTTTGTCTTCCAATTTACTTGCCCTCATTCTCTTGACTCCACTTTGCCTTTATTCTCCCCATCATTTCCAGAATCTTTGTTAGGCTCCTACTGAGAACACAAAACATAAAGGGGATATGTTTGGCCTTAAGTAAGAAAAGTTCTGTGATCTCAGAGGCATTTGCCATATGGACGCTTACAGAGGCAGACACTGGAATGCTTTCTTAGAAGACTCCGGAATGTTTTCAGAGATGCAGGCATGCAAATTAAAACTTCGGCAAGGGCTGGGCTGATTTACTGAACGCGTTTGCCAGAGGCTTTACCAGAATATTTTGCAGTATGGATTGTAAACCTTTTTTTTTTTTTTAAATAGCAAGAACAAGGAGGACATTATGAGCCTCATCGTTATATAGACAAGAAAGAGTGGGGGAAGGTAAATAAATAGGCTTCTAATGTATGTTAATTTATGTCCAGTGTGCCTCCTGTCATTTATTTTTATTATAGAATCTGGTTACCAAAAACAAGTGAAGAGGAAAAGGTTTTCAATAAAAGAAGAACACAATTCCAATAAGGAGTAAAATAATGATATTTTTTTGGAGGCAGTAGCTTGGTAGAATGCTATAATTGGCACCATCAATATTGGAAAAGGCAGTCCTGCAGTCTGCTCACGTTGCTTGTTTTGAGGTTGGTATGTTTGCCCTGTTTTAAATATACTGTCAAATGGTAGCATGACAGCACAAGAGTGCCAGAAGTTATCGCTGGCATTTCCACTGGCAACGTCTGCAGAAAGGGGCCAAGAGCATAAGACCAGCAAAGGCCCTATAGAAGTTTGAGCAGGTGCTGCAGTTTAATGTAACTTAAATTTCCAGAGCTGCTGGTCTCAAGGAAGTTAATGAATTGTGGTTTTACAAGAAAATATGCATGTAAATTATCACCTGGGAGTTCCCAGAATAAAAATGGCCAGACAGTTGATCAGTGGGCAATTTTTCCCTGCTTTCCTCCATCCTACTTCCTAACTCTCCCCAAATGTTAATATTTTATACCTAAAGCTAACACCTAAATAATCCTTTTCAAACAGCTATTTGAAATTATACCACATCATTTCATTATTGCATAAACCTGAAAGGATTATGCATAAAATGACTCCCCAATAATATTTACTGACTAGCAATAATTTTGAGACTGCACAATTATGCATATTTAAAAGCTCATAGAAACAATTACCTTGCGAAAATCTAATGACTTAGAGAACCTGTGGGTAGATCGCATTTCTAAAGTCAGAAAGAGAATTTTTCCTAGAATTGAAATACATTTTTTGAAACAATGTTTTAATTACTTGATTGGACCCAATTCCTTTAATTAGACAATTAGGACAGTAGCAAAAAAGGACAGCAATGTTGTTAATGTGTCATAAAATGTTTAAGTAACATTCAAATTTTGCTGAAACACATCTTTTCCATTATCCTGAGGGATACTAGAAAATGATTAGTTTGGCTTCTCTTTAAGAAAAACCAGGACTTTTTAAAGCTACAGCTTTATTCTATCTTATTTTCTGAGCTTAAAAACATGTAATTAGTAAATTAAACTTTGAGTAAAATTTATCAGAAACTATTTTTAAAAGAATTTGATAATTCAAAGGTAATAAGAAGTGGGCAATCTTTCCAAAATGTACATACAATAAAATAAAAATAAGCTCATGCCTTGTCAATCTCCAACCAAACTGGCATAGCTTTTGTATAAAAATACCACATGAGGGTGAGAAGTATAAATAAAACATCAAGGATCAATTCCTAACGCTGAAGTACCAGTTACTCGTAGTTTTTTAAATACTAGGAACATTCTTCCTGTGAACGTTTTTTACCAGAATACTCTAAATCATCCATTACTTTAAGCGGTAATGCATCCTTCCAGCACCTGTCAATTCTTCTATTTCCGAAATCTCCAGTATGCTTTAATTCTTCTCTGCTTTTGGCTGATGAGCACTTACAGCTGTTGGTCATTAAGGTTACAGCTGGCCTGTAATGAGGTAGTCTTCGCAAAAAGAAAAATTATTTATGTTTCTTCTCGTGTTCCAGTGGACATTAGCTAAAGCAAGTCCAGAAGCAGATAGCCAGCCCTGTCCATGCAGCTGTTCAATGGTGTTACACACTGGCCTGGAAATCACTCTTTCTGTAGCTAATTTGAGTTTACAAACATCGAATAGGAAGTATCACATGTTGTCAACTAGATTCCCCAGAATTTACACATGTGGCAACACTACTTGTCCATATATATATATATACATATATATATATACATACATACGTACGTACATATATACAAACAAATACGAACATGTATTTGGATAAGAACTTTTCAAAATTTAGCTAAGCAAATATAAAGCTAAGTAGGTGGCAGTAAATTCTGGTTGCTAGGGTCGCCCAAGATTAATATCAGGGTGCTTTTATGCACAACTGTTTGTCAAGAGACAGTGGAATAGATTATATCAGTGAAGTAACCCAAAATAGGCAAGTCAGAACAAAGAAGTCCTCCCTCCCTCAGGGAATCATTGGAAGGATTGGGTCAAGGTAAAAAAAAAAAAATTCCATCTCTATCAAAAATTGGCTCCTTAAATGACGTAATCATTTCTCTACATGAAAGTCAGAGAACTGACACAGTAGAATTCAGATAATTAATAATACCTTTAATTATGACTTGTCATGTCATAAAGTGATAGTGTTTCTTCATTTTATCCCCATCATCAGCCCAGTTACCCAACATTTGTTGAGAGCGGTAGGGAGGGCAAATTAAAACGAATGTACCCCTTAGCATTTGCCAGATAAGCCACAAATTGAATACCCTCTTAAAGGAAAAAAGGACTTCAAGTCTAAAAAGAGAGATCGGTGCTTTTTGATGAATATTTCCACTTCAAGTTATATTTATGTCACAAAATCTTTTATTTGCCACTGTATAAATTGTCAGCAATCTTTCCTTTGTATCTGATTCATCATTAAAGCCACAATGCTGCGATTTTTTAACTATTACATGGCCTTGGGTGGTAACAGTCGAAAAGTAAACTCAACAAAATGCAAACTATTGGTAAACTTTAAAACAGCTAACTCATCTCTGAAGAAGTAGGGAAAAAACTAGAAAGATCTAAGGACAAAACATACAGTTGAAATCCTAAAATATTTAAAAAACCAGGCTCTTTGGAAAAAAAAAAAAGTGCTCTATAGAGTACAGCTGAGAACCTATCTTAAGCTGTGACATCAATATTCTTAGCAGAATTGGCCTCTCCTGCCTTTGGCCAGAAAGTCTAGACTTCTGGACGCAGCTAGCATTCGCCAATGCAGAAGTAACTGACTTAGGATACGGTATTACTCAAAGAGGGCCTTTTTTTTTTTTTCTTTTTTTTTAAAAGACGACTTTTTTACTCTTAATACTTATTAATATACTAAAATGTTCTGTAGAGTGGGCATGTTAACTCTTGACGTGCTGGACAAATTCCAGTTTGGAGGCTGTATTTTTTTTTTTTAAAAAAAAAGCAGTAGAAAAATCTGGAACTCCATTTCATGTAAGAAAGCATATGGCATGAAACTAAATATAGTTTAAACATATGAAGCATATTAAATTAATTATTATAATTTGAGTGATTTGAAAAATGTCTTCAGTTTTTATGACATATGCTTGTAATGATTCACATTACCTGTAGGCACTTCAAAAGCATTGGGATTCAGATTCCCTTCAGTAATTAGAGGGTCAAATGATACGTTGGGTACTTTAGAGAAAAGAGCCCTGTGAAAGTGGGCAACGTACCAAAATAATACCCTTCAAGACAGATGGGGATTCAAGCCCAAAATGATGTGCAATTGTCCTCTTTTTGAATAACATGCTTTAATACTACAAGGAAATGCAGGGGCCACTAGTTTTTTTGTTTTTTTTTTTTTTTTATATCTGAGTAGTCAATACAACACTTGTACCTGAAGTTAAACAAAATGTGTATCTTTGTCCTTGGGTTGTTTCCAACTTTAGAGTCCTCATTTCTACTTCTAGGAGTATGACCTTTTAGACGTGTTTTTTATGCACTACTACATTTGAGCTTCCTCATCTGGACCAAGCATCCTAATTATTTGTTCATTCATTCATTCATCCACTCATTATTTATTCCACAAATATTTACTGAGCACTCCAGTGTAGGTACCAGACATTGCTTTAGGTGCTTAGGAGATATGGTCAAGAAGAGAGGTAAGGTCATTCTTTTGTGTGTTATATTCCCATGGGCAGACAGACAATAAAAAATAAGAAATTTAAATAACTCCAAACAAGGGAGGAAAAATCAGAAAAGGAAATTGACAAAGAATGACTAATAGGGAAGATGTAACACTAAACAGGTGACAATTTGTTGAGACTTAAAGGGTGAAAAGGCAGAAGTGCTAAATGTTTATTCTCTTGAAGCCTGTTGTTGTTGTTTATGGGCCCTGAGCTGGGAATGAGCCATTCAAGAAAGAGAGAGAAGGCCTGGTGGCTGGAGTTAAGCCTTGTGGGGAGAGAACAGAAGAAATGGAGTTGAGAGTTTGGCAGAAATGAGATCATGTAGAGCTATGTAGGTAGGGAGTTTGCATATTACTCAATCTTAAATAACAGCAATAACCGTAGTCACACCAATAGCAAGAGGAATTGCATTGAGTGCTTATTATGTGCCTGGCACTGCTTTAAGCACTACATACACAACCTCATTTATTCCCTATCATTATGCCCATTTCAGAAATGAGGAACCAAAGTCCAGAAAAGTAACTTCCCCAAGTTCATCCAGCTGGTAAGAAGCAAAGTCATTTACTTATAAACACTGTACTTCTTATACTTCAAATAAATTGCAAGCACGCATATGATAATTCTTAATCCTTCAATTTGTTGTATGCCCTCAGATAAGCATTGCATGCCAACTCTGTACAAGCCACTATATCTGGGACAGCTAGAATCCTGTCTTAGTCTTTGATTGCCTGACCTCATGTCTCATAGGGACTCATCAGGTGGGAGGTTGAGTAGTAAAATAGAAAAAGCACCAGATTCAGGAATCAGTGCTCTAGTTTCATAGGTGGGAGGGAGTGGTGGTTAAGAGTACCAGTGGGTGACCTTGGACAAGTTATTTAATCACTCTTTTTGATCACATGCTGTTGCCATTAGTCGGAATCGATTTGACGGCAACTAACAACAACGACAACGGGTTTCATATTTAGCTGTTGCTAAAGTGAGGATGGAAACCCTGGTGGCGTAGTGGTTAAGTGCTATGGCTGCTAACCAAAGGGTCAGCAGTTCGAATCCGCCAGGCGCTCCTTGGAAGCTCCATGGGGCAGTTCTACTCTGTCCTATAGGGTCGCTATGAGTTGGAATTGACTCGATGGCACTGGGTTTGTTTTTCTTTCAAATTTTTTTTTTTTGTAAAGTGAGGATATTAATAATATTGCTTGCCTTGTGCAGGAGTTTATTCACCCATTCAATAAATACTTTCTGAGAGTCTTCCATATGCCAGACATTGTTCTGTTCTATAAAAGGAAATAGAAAAATAATAAACCCCTGCCTTCATTTAGTTTACATTCTAATGGGATAGATAGAGTTCAGAAAACACTACTATATGTTCAAATGTTAATTGCCACGGAGGAAAAAAAAACAACTAAAGCATTCAGCGTGACAAGAAAAATCAGAGTGGGAAAAGTGACTGCATCTTAGATGGGGAGCCCAGGTTAGGCTTCATGGATGAGGAGACCTGTGAGGGAAGACCTGTAAGAAGACATGGGAGCAAAGAGAAGGTCAGACACGGGGACTGCAAGGCTTGAGTGGGCCAATGTACTTCAGGAGGCCAGGGGAGTGAGAGGGGGAGCGTGTTTGGATATGGGGTCAGAGAGGAAAGAGGAATGATAATGTAGGGTCTAATAATTGGTGTGGACTCTGAGTGAAATGGACAGCAAAGGCAGGGCAGGGAGCAGATGAATGATATAATCTGACTTTGTGTTTTGACAGGAACACGTTGCCTGCTATTTTAAGAAAGGACTGTGGCAGGGAAAATATAAGCTATTCCAATATTCCAGGTGAGAGACTGTGGTGGCTTGGACCAGGATGGTCACTGTTGAAGTGGTAAGACACAAGCAGATTTTGGATATATTTTGAAAATAGAAGAGATAAGATTTGCTGAAGAATTGGATATGAAAGGGGAAAGAAAAAGAGGGCTTCAGGAAGACTGCAAAGTCTTTGGTCGTAGAGAGGAATACATCAGCTCTTGCTCGAGAAGCAGTGAAAGCAATTCTTGGTACTGAGTGAGCGCTAAAAAACTGGTAATGTGATTGATTATAAATTTCAGCATGTTCATCTCAATTTTTTAACCCATAAGTTGGCTATGGGTTCCAATTATCATAGATTCGTGGTCAGAAGCATGCATGTAAATTGCAAAGTAGGTTATACAATTACTAAATAGATGTTCAATAAAGACTGGAGGGAAGGAATTCAGTCTTGGCCCCCATGAAGAGATCAGAAAACCAAAACAAAGAAACAGACAAACCCGTTGTCACTGAGTCATTCTGACTCATAGAGACCCTATTGGACAGAGTAGAACTGCTCCATAGCGTTTCCAAAGAGTGGCTGGTGGATTCAAACTGCTGACCTTTTGGTTAGCAGCTGAGCCCTTAACCGCTTGGAAACTACTAGCTACATTTGGTGCTTAAACAGCCTTTATAGAAGTAACTAAAATCCTAAAATGAGGAGAACTAGAAGCATTAGGAAGGAAGGGCACATTAGCAGGCTTATTCAGGAGAAAGGTGAAGGCCTTGGGGAAGTTTCTGAGTCAAAGGCAAAGCTTTCTTAGAACAAACCGGGGAACTGTGAAAGCTAATGGACAAAGCTCTCAGGGTTTATTTTTGGGTTAGAATAAACTAACATTAAACTGGAGATTATTAATAATAAAGCCATTATAAATAATATAATATAAAATAAATTCTAATAATAAAGTCATTAGTCTAGAGAAGTAAGATTAAATATAAAAGCGACTTGTGGGTAGAGAAAAGTAAATTTTAAATTATCTTTTGATTTAGAAACTATTTTGGACAAAAACTGCTCTTTGAATGATATCGTAATAATAAAAAAGGGAATGCTATTCTCTGCCTTTTTTACTACTATTAAATGAGACCATAATTTTTTTGTCACAAATACTAGAGGGACTAAAAGAACCATGTTTATAAATACTAAATAATTTTGTTCTATTTCTATTGTTATGAGTACTGGTGCATTACTCTGTAACGCGTATGCTGACATGAAGTATTTTGCTTCAATCTAACTACTAGTTTTAGCATTTCACAAACATATCAGAAAATCACTAATCTTTGAAAACACTGAAGAGCAGAAATTACTAAGGAGGAAGGTAATTGGCAGTGATTAAAATGATGGCCATCAAAGGGAAAAAATCATTTTAAAGGGATTCTTTAAAAATTTGCTTTAACTTGCCAGCTTTATAGTGAAGCTATTGATAGGCACATACTGTTATAAAAAAAAAAAAACAACTATACCTCCACCTGCTAACAAACGGCACTCACAGTTCTGAAAGCCGCCTGACATTTTAGAACCAGGTGCTTCTGTGGCTTTCTTCTGAAAGGTATTCCCCCCTCGGAACATGCGTTTGAATTACTGATTATTTTTTCTGCCTTATTTCTGTGTGGTGATCAAGTGCTTGATTGAGCTTTATTTAAACAGGACATATGCATTGTTTCAAACTAGTTTTGCATAAAATGTGAATATGAATTCACCAACTAGGCGATGTGTTTGAATCTCAAATGCATTAGCAGCTATTACCCTCTGTCTTTCATTTAGCTGTCTTACAGTAATGTTAAAAAGAACATTGCGTGTGCCTGAATTACTAAAGAATTTTTTCAACTATGATTTCCATATTATTCACTTAAAAGTAGCATTGTAAAAATGCCTTTCATGTTTACCGTTTCAACTTTAAAGTTTTTCTTTTTAATCAGAGTAAATCAATTTGGTGAAATACGATTTTCTTCAATTGCGTTACCTTAAGGCAATGCTGTCTCCTAGATTTGTAACATCTTCTGTTACAGTGCTACGGAATTATGAAATGTCAGGGCTTCAGTGTATGTTTCTAAAATCTACACATTAGAGATGCTACGTAACTTACATATTAAAAATATTTTAGCACTTAAATGCATTTCTGTTATATGTCTAAAGTTTCAAATAAAATAGCAATGATTATTTACTGAATTAAAAGCCACAGGAAAGTTTGACATTTTGAGGCCACGGTTTTGAATTATCTGGATGATATTTTAAAAGTATAATAGAACATGTCGATTCCTTTTTTAAGAATCATCAAAATATTTCTATTAATTTCTCCCTTAAATATTTTTTTTAAATACAAAAAAAATTTTTTTTTAAATACAAAAAAGTTACTACTGGTCCAAGATTAATGATGGAAAGTTTTAGACTGAAAAGGAAAATTATTCACAAGGTTTCAAGCAATTAAAAGGTTATAAATGAAAATCTTCAGGTTAACTGTGTGACTTTCCAGCTTTCACATACAAGAAAATGTTTTTACTTATTGATTTTAAACTCTAATGTGAATTTTCAAGATAGATTAAATGAAGCTATTTTATTTTCTCCAGAACTAGCTTAATTTGACTATTCTTTATTATTCATCTTCTTTTTAAGAAACCATTTTATGATTGGAAACTATTATACCTGACATCCAAAATCCCAGACCATTCTCCTATAAAAATTCAGAGCTATTATTTTTTCCCAATGAAGAGCTTAAACTAACTCTTCAACTTTTTCAATTACTTGGGGTTTTTCTTCGTTATGAAAAAGAAAATCACATTTTAGGTCATAGGCTTAGAGACACTATTATTATTGCAATATATAGCAAACAAAGCTGACTTTGAAAAATGAATATTTCTAGTACGGTGGAGTCAGATTTCAGCATAGCAATCCTGAGGTCTTGATGACATGCTTACATTATTAATCTAGAAGTCCTGAAGTCATCACCTAAGAAAAATCCTCAATGCATTCTAAACTACACATATTGCCATTAAGGGAGGATGGTAATGTAGATAATAGTTTCCATAAATTTAATTAAACAACAAGGAGAAAAAAAGCTATTTACTCAGCATTTTTTCCACTGATAGAACTTTTGGCAATGGTATATTTGGCCCTTACAAAAGTCTAACTAAAGCTATTTTCTGGAAGTAAAGTTTTAATTATTTCATTGACTAGAGGAGAATTAAAACTGGGTCAGGAATTGAGTCTAACATGCATTCTGTTTCGCCTTATTCTGATAGTCAAAAGTCACACCCAATAACTTAGTTCTTTCATGTCAGAAAACTAGAAAACAAGCTCACTGGCTGAAAGAGAAGTTCATCTAGGATCAAAATCATAAACTGTACCTTCTACTCTGCCTCAGTGTCTTAGTCCCGGGCATTGGCCAAGTTACTTAAACCTCAAATGGTTCGTCTATAAAATCGGGATTACAATAAGCCCTGACCCTGTGATGACGCACAGAAAATGAAGCTTTGCTCTCAGTGCTGTCTGAAATTCTTTAGTGAGCAGTAAGGTGTTATTCAGAAGTGTTGTAGAGATGATCATCTGCAAGAAAATAGCATTTGAGAAAAAAAAAAAAATCACACAGGTCTGTGACCAAATGAAGCGACTCTGTTGGAGATTACGTAGATGACTTGAACCGCCATCATACCTTACCATCCTTCTAGTCACCTTGAGTGTTACTAAAAAGAAAGTTTTCGAAGAAACACGTGACTGACAAGGAGAATTGATGGAAAATATTTTGGGTTCTCGTTAGAACAATTGTTATCGCCGCATTACATGGGAAGAATTGAAGGGAAGCAGGAAACGATCAGGGGTGCTGTGAGCACGTCCAGAGTAAGTTTTAATTAAGCAAACTCTTCCTCACAGAGTTTCTAAAAATGGGAATACATGCAAGCAGAGCAAACCCGCTTGCAGCACAGCTCATTATCAAATCATTGCCTCTGAAAGGTAACAAGGACACTTAGCAAAGGTAGTCCTCCTGTGGGCCGAGTTACAGAAACACTGCACTCTATCAGTAAACAACAGCAGCAACAACTACAACTAGGGGAGCGATAAAACGAGCAGCTTCAGTTTGACGTCCGTTTTAAAAAAGACAATCGTAATATACTTTGCTTCTCCCATCTCCTTCCAAATTTCAAAGCAGTCAAGGCATTTTTTTTTTAATATAATTTTTATGGCTTCTTATAATTTTTTTTTTTTTATAAGGAGATACAAATTTTCTTCTGGTTTTTGAAGCTTTCAATACCTTGTCTTAATGCAAACCTTTCTGAAGTGCTTAAAAAACAAATGCGAATAGTTCAGCCTTAAGAGGCACTCTACTCTGACAATTTACCGGGAAAGAATGTTCAGGAGTAATAAATATATATTTTTTCTTAATATCTTAATATGCCTATTTTTTTTCTCCCTTTGGCATAAGGAGTGCCAAATGCATTGTGCATGGGGATCATTTTCATTCACAAACACAAAATTTTCTTTCAAGGAGAAAGTGTGTGTTTGCTTAATCTCTGATAGTAAAAGGCATCTGTGCCTCCTGTTCATCTAGCAAGAGTGCGAAATTGTGTCTCTATCTCTCTCTCTCACACACACACTTCTTTCTCTTTTTTTCATATGTTTAAATCCCATAAGAATAATCATCCGGCACGTCTGAAATTTAACGACAAACAGACATTTTATTAAGCAAAAATAAAACTTTCAATCCACCTTTTATACCATTAAACTCAAAAGATGCCAACTGATGGGAGTAAGGGAGGAGAGATTGCCCAGAGCACAGACGTTAGTCAATAAAGAAACAGACTGCTTTGATGTGTGTTGGCTATCACAAGCCAAGTTACTATTAATTATAGGTTGCCTTACCTTTCGACACGTAATTTACCTTTATTAAATGTAAAATATATTTCATATTATGATTATACCAGAGCCAGGCTGGCTGATTCTTTTTTTTTTTTCTGTATTATGAGATGACAATAGCTGCTATTACAAAACCAAAAATGTTTTTGAATGCAGATGTTACCCAAAGTATAAAAATCTAAGAAACACTTTTGGAAGTAATCCCCAAGAGGTAAAAATGAAATATTTTTAAAGTACTCTATTGAACCCCACCTGACTCCTTTTGTTCACCTGAATTAGACTGAGGTCAGCAGAGTTTTTGTTTTCTGTTTTACATAAAGCCAAATACCTGAATCTAACCTTGATTACACTCGATAATGCAAAGTTTAACTCCAAATAGTTTGTTTGGTTTATTAGCCAAAAAGGACTAAAAAACTGGTGAGTTAACCCAGCCCTTATTTAAAGTACTATAATATTTAAAATTGGAGCAGAAATATCAGTTTGCAAATAAATGTAATTTCTTTTCTTCTTCAAGATTCCTGGTGAGTACATATAACATGTGTAGCTGAAAACAATCTTATTTTTTTCTTTCCGGTAACCCAACTTTTCCAACAGTATCAGTAAAAGTACAGGACATAGAAATAGCAACAACATTTCAAGCAAATATCATTTTAATATTAAAAACTAAATCTGTGAACTAAATAAATCTTTGGTTTCGGTTCACTTCGATCAGAGGATAGAGGCTCAAAAACGATTTAACTTCCAATTGAACATTCTACTTTTAAACTGGAGAATGCAAGAGAAAAGGATTTTGGATCTGGCACATTTAAAACGACATATAATTAAGTTAATATTAAAATAGAAAGTCCAATATTTTGTTTATTTTCATCATTATTAAGTTTGTGACCACTTAATTCATCGAGTATAATGTGTACAAGGAAAAAGTTAGCCATCCATCTGTGAGAATTATGCCTGCCATAAAAATAGGCACAGTAAAATTACCACTGGAAAAGCACACTTCTTTCCCACTTCCCACCCACTTATTTTTATAACATAAATGTTATAGTAGAGAATACAATCACTTTAAAGGACACAAATCCTTCTATTAAAAAAAGTTAATTTGATAGGTGCCAGTGCTCATTTATCATGGATATAATTCAAGTACATTAACTGCAATTAACTAATATAATCAAGGGTTTGTACTTCGATTTCAAGAAAGCCAACCAGGTTGGGATGTTTGTGTGACTCAAAGATGGGAGAAACTGAGTTTCCAAAAGTGGCTGGGTTATAGGTTCCCCTCAAGCAGTCATCCGTAGAATCAGTGTCATTCATGGCAGTAACAGAAAAAGTACAGATCCCAGGACAAATGCTGCCACATAGCTTCATAGACTAGGATGTGACTGCCCTGATCTCCTGTATAGGAGCCCAGAGGAAGGATTCAGGGAAGCAGGCTTAGACTTGCCGTAGCAATAAACTACACTTTATATAGAAAACACTGCCCTTCTTTTGTTCATACCACAGCAAGGCATGGTCCCTGCCAGGGACCTAATCTACAACAACTTTGTGACCTCCTACTTCTATAACTTAATTATTTAGGATCAAAAAGACAACTAGATACATTAGCATGACCCTAGAAGCCAAACCTGTTACTCCCTTCAAATATTCAATTGACCTTCCAAAGTAAATATTTCTCCCTGACCCTTTTACCACTCATTTTCTCTTAAATTGGTTGTTATTGCTTTGAAGAGTCTCCTGATATTTTGCAAGCAGCATTAAAGTACACAGCCCCTGACTATAATTTTAGCCTATCGACTGGTGCACTGATAGGAATTGAAGCACACAAGAGGTCCAACAGCCAATAGCATTTTGTTAATCACAACAACATTTGTGCTCACGTTAGAGATCTTTGCAGCAGGCTCATAAATCTGCAGCTTCCGCATCAGCAGAGAGCTTGCTTGGTTTTATGCTGACAGTATCTGCTTTGAAAGAATAAGGCAAGAGTGAGTAGCACTCTCAGCACAATAAGGATTAATTTCAAGCATGCAAATATAGGTCACAACTATTTTCATAGCCTAAGTACCACTGCTACATCACTTATACCCAGATAATTCTGGAAAAACTACCAGCAACAAGCAATGTGTAAGTGGACAGCAAACATGTTTTGTCTTTGGGCTCCATTTACAATCTGTTGAGCTTAACATCACTCAACTACATTGCGTGCCTTAAAAAAATAATGTAAATGAACTACGAGTTGAATAGTGGCTTTGCCTGTTTTTTTGAAGTTTAGGTGGTAGGGCACAGAAAAGGAAGAACGAATACTTCAAGTCAGCTATATTACTTTAGTATATGCAGAGTGCGGAGTGGGGAGGGAATAATTAGGTTTACAACATTAATAGCCCATTCTAAAAGAATGCCTTTTGAAGCAAACACAAACACACCCCATATGAATCCATTCCCATTTCAATGAATTGAATTGGTGGTAAGGAGAGAGTAATGCGTCCATTCCATTTGTAAACACATTTTCCTACATGTGAGTACATAATCCCTGCTGACATTAATGAGAGGATAACCCCTTTTGTTTGTTCTTACTCACGTTACTCCAGAGTCCATTTTACAACTCTAACTTAAAACTGGTTGCAAACGCACCCTGTGGATTGATAATGGAAAAATGAGATTAACCAAGTGAGCAAGCACCCCTACTTCTTCCTGTGATGTGGAAAGCTAAGCAATGCATTCGAGAAGGATCTTGATTTTACCTTTTCTTTACATTCTTTCTCCCCACCCCCACCCCCATTACTCGCTCTATTTAAGAACCTCTTCTTGCTTGTAAAATTCCCTTTCTTGGTTCATGTAAGAGACTAATAAAATCATTACAGTTTTCTTTTGCCAAAAGGTACTTTAAAGACTAATCTTAATTTAGATCCAGACACTGCTAAGTCAATACATCAGTGTTGGGAAAATGAATTCAAAGCAAGGTCATTTTTCTTACTAATTTTTTTAAAGGTGTTGCAGATTGAAAATGCCTTAGGAATCATTCCTTAAAACTCTGGCGACATTACAAAGTCGTAATTCTCCAGTTTTGACGCTTGGGGTTTTCAGGGACTTATTTTAAGAATCTACATTAGGAATTAATTTTTTTTTTACTTACTGGTCCATACTAAGGCTGAAATTCACTTACTGAAGCAGAACAAAGTTTTCAAAATAACTATGCTTATGAAGACTCTCACCCCACAATATGTAGAGATAGCCCCAAAATAATGACGTGCTTTTAAAAAACATCCCTGAGAAAATTTGCATACAGTCAACGTTGTCTACTCACAATGCGCAGTGTAAAATGAGACCATCAAGAAGGTGTACAATTTCATGCTTTATTTATATATATTCCTCCTAAAAATGTGATATATTTGTTTATATATTTTGATCCTAAGGCAAAAACTGGTAGAATCTGAAATTTGGGACCACACCCTTGGTTCATAGAAGGAAAAGAAAATGAAACCCTCTTTGAATCACCAAAACCCTGTAATTCTGTGAAAACAAAAATAGTGGAATTTAATAAAATGAAAACTCTTTTTTCTTTTTTTACTAAAAAAAAGAAAAGAAAAAGCCATAATAGCTATAAGGTCCAGATGCTAGCAAAAATTAGAAAAATAGAAATAAAGTTCTTCTTAAGGACGAGACAAAGTTACAAAGAAGGGTAAGATTAAAATCAAGACATTGGTTTGATTTGTTACTGACAAATTTTTTTTTTTTCCAGTGAGATAGCTAGGCCACAAAAAAGTTTGCTCTCTCTCCTTTCCAAATATACTGAAATTGAGCAGTTCTTTTTTTTTTTTTTCTATGTAAGTACCCACAGAAGAATCACTGGGATTACTCTGATGCATTTGTGATCCAGCATGTGTGAGAAGCCTGTAGAATCTTCCAACGCAGCATTGTGCAGATTCTTCGTTCATGAGCAAGCTATTTTATAGTAGACCAGGACACCCGTTTTGGATGCACTTGTCATCACTCTGGCTACATAATATGAAAAAGGTTGCCAAGAGTTCTTCACTGCTTTTCAGATTCACTTGTCATGAACAAAATATGTGATTAAGTGCTATTTTCTCCAAAAGGAGTTCTATTTGATTCCCTACTTGGGAATAGTAAAGAAGAGGAAAACAGAGTCGCAGCTCTTAGTTACACCTTGCTCTTTTAATCCTCAGTGTCTGGAATTATATAAGCGTGATGAATACATAGATACGTTGGATATTTTCACATTCTTAAAGGCATTCTTTCGATTTTATAAGAGGTATTAGTGTTTTTTTCTATGGAATGCAATAATGCAAACTCACTTTCATGGATACAATATTATCATGATGAATTAGCAGATAGCTTTTAGTTTTTATGTTTTAAACATACTGTGGCAGATTGTAATTTCCTAAAATGGCTCCAATAATATCTCCCATGCCACATTCTCTACTTCTAATGTGATTTTCACATGTCTCCCATCAAGAAGTGGCATTAACGTCTTCTCCTCTTGAAACTCAGTGGCCTCTTCTGACCATTTTGACCAATAGATTATGGCAGAAGAAATCCTATGTGAGTTCTGAGGCTAATTACCACGCAAACCTTCAGCTGCAATGTAAGCAATCCAACTATCCTGCGGCCTCCATGATGTGAGGAAGCTCAAGCTAGAGCATGCAAAAGGTCAACATGGAAATGTGGTGAAGTTACACGAAGAGAGGAGGACATCAGGAAAATCCCTAAACAGACTAACCTCCAGCTGGTCCAGCTCCAGCCAATGCCTGACTGCAAATACGGGAGAAACTCCGAGCAAGAACTGCGCAGCTGACAGCCCCTCCCGAAACCCTGAGACACAGAAACATGAGACGCAATGAAATGGTTGTCCTTTGAAGCCACTAAGTTCTTGTGTGATTTGTTACATAGAAATAGCTAACTGGAACAATGGCATATACTTTTTGAATTAGATCCTACAGTGTTAGAACACTTTCAGGATTGTACACAGTCACTGGGAAGAATTGTAATATACTCTTGAGCAAAAATACCTTTTTGCTTAGTATGTTAGTCCTTATTTAAAAAGGGATATTGCCATTGGGTAGACCCTGCCATAAGTAATTCCACAATCGATGAACAAATATTTACCACACACCTGACGCATCTTTCTGCCTCTTGCCCTCCATATGACAGGGACTCACTCAAAGTTGTGCTCCTTGAATTTGTCTTTAAATAATTGTTAAGTTGACTTAATCTTTTCAACAAAATAATTTTATTTTTAACTGTTGTGTACCAGGGAGTAAATTCTGACTCATCATAACCCTATAAAGCAAAGTAGAACTGCCTTATAGAGTTTCCTATGAGAAAATAGGAAATTTTTGTGGAAACATATTACCAGTCTTTTCTCCTGTGTCTCTGCTGGTGGGTTCCAATTGCCTACCTCTCAGTTAGCAGCCAAGCGCTTAACCATTGTGCCACCAGGAGTTCTTATTTTTAACTAGGCAAAGTAAAAGACTTTTCTAAAAGATATTTCAGAATGCGTTATGTCATGGAAGCAGAGTAAGCCAACTATAAATTAATTTTTTCATGACATCTTAAGGTCATATTGTGAAAGTTAGGGGAGCAGCTTCCATACTGAATACACTCAACCTGGTGGTTCTAATGCTGATGTTGTCTTGCGTCACCGACCACTTTTCAACCTGTGACCCTAGTCTGGTTCCCACTCATAATCTGGTTTCTTCTATGTTGAAGGTAGAAAAAAGCAGATATCCAACCTCCTTAAGCAGGAGCCGATTTAACTGGCTATGGGGCAATTTCCTAAGACGTTTTGTTCTTGGTTTAGGTTTTCTAGGTTGTTTGGAACTGTTGAAAAACTACCTAATAAATGGAGATTTATTGTCCTAAGAATCACAGCTTTATAAGTTTGGACAAAATGTTCATTTTCATCTACTTAAATCAAAGTACTATTGAAATTCTTCTACAGATTCCTTCAACAAATGATTGTCAAGTGTCTGACTGAACACCATAAATATGTGAAGATGGTTAAGCATTCTGTGTCTTGAATTTAATAGGCTTAGTGCTAGTTCTCATAACCCAAAGAACGTGTTAATTCTCCCTATTATGATCAAAATCTTCCAAATTTGCTCATCTCTACTCTCTCCCCACCCCCAGCTAATGCCTTCAACTCTTTCTGGCTCCCACATAACCTCTCCAGTGCCCAGGACCAGTTTGACTGGACCCATGGAGATTCTGACTTTCCCAGGCTGCTCAGAAGGGCCCGGTAATACAATTCAGAATTTCCAGGAATTAACACCCTATGAGGAATTTGACCAATTAGGAGATAGAAACAGCCCCCTGCCTCTCTTGGCCTCAAGACATCCTTCATAACTAGCAACCAGCCATGCTTCTTGTGGTGCTGTATCGCAAATAACCAAAGCGCCTGGGTCTGGGAAACAAATATTGGAAACAGGAGATAATTAGCCCCTGTTACTATCTCTGTGAAAACCCTGGTGGCGCAGTGATTAAGAGCTACTTCTGCTAACCAAAAGGCCAACAGTTCGAATTCACCAGGCACTCCTTGGAAACCCTATGGGGCAGTTCTACTCTGTCCTATAGGGTCACTATGAGTTGAAATTAACTTGATGGCAACAGGTTTTTTTTTTTTTTTTTAACGTCTCTATCAGAGACCCACTTATGGAATTGCCACATTACACCCCTGTGATTACAAGTCTAGGTCCCAGGGAGGATACTATCCACAAGGGGGCACAGAAAAGGTTCTACTGACTAGGCTGTAAATACCCTTCTGGCCACTTTTTATACTTCATGCCACTGAGCCAGTAGACAAAGAAGGAGACTCTGTGTTGACTTGGATAATCAATTCTGATTAGTACCAAGTAATAGGTTTTGCTAGTATGCAATAGGGGCAGAGAAGGTTACGACTAGGACCCAAAATATCCTCTAGGGGTGCTTGTGGTGTTTCTACACCCGGTGATAACTTAGTGGGTTATTGAAGACTCCTGAGAATTGAATGTCTGCAACTCCACCAGAAACAATTCAAACCAGCCAAAATATTGGTTGAACGTGAGGGAAATCTAGAAAGGATAGTGAGAGAAAGTGATGACAAATTTTGGTTGTAGGCCCAGGCCCAGCTACAGCATTAGGAGAAGGCAGAGCTATGGATTTGTTTGAAAATCTACCTTAAGTCTTTTTAAGAGATTGCCATTTGTTACCACCATCTGGATTGTTTTTATACTTCTCATCTCTGGAAGAACTAAGAGCATCTAGTTTTTTATTTATTTTTTTTTTTATTAACTTTTATTGAGCTTCAAGTGAACGTTTACAAATCAAGTCAGTCTGTCACATATAAGTTTATATACATCTTACTCCGTACGCCCACTTGCTCTCCCCCTAATGAGTCAGCCCTTCCAGTCTGTCCTTTCGTGACAATTTTGCCAGCTTCCAACTCTCTCTATCCTCCCACCCCCGCTCCAGACAGGAGATGCCAACACAGTCTCAAGTGTCCACCTGATATAATTAGCTCACTCTTCATCACCATCTCTCTCCTACCCACTGTCCAGTCCCTTTCATGTCTGATGAGTTGTCTTCGGGGATGGTTCCTGTCCTGTACCAACAGAAGGTTTGGGGACCATGACCGCCGGGATTCCTCTAATCACAGTCAGACCATTAAGTATGGTGTTTTTATGAGAATTTGGGGTCTGCATCCCACTGATCTCCTGCTCCCTCAGGGGTTCTCTGTTGTGCTCCCTGTCAGGGCAGTCATCGATTGTGGCCGGGCACCAACTAGTTCTTCTGGTCTCAGGATGATGTAAGTCTCCGGTTCATGTGGCCCTTTCTGTCTCTTGGGCTCTTAGTTGTCGTGTGGCCTTGGTGTTCTTCATTCTCCTTGATCCAGGTGGGACCAATTGATGCATCTTAGATGGCCGCTTGTTAGCATTTAAGACCCCAGACGCCACATTTCAAAGTGGGATGCAGAATGTTTTCATAACAGAATTATTTTGCCAATTGACTTAGAAGTCCCCTTAGAGCATGGTTCCCAAACCCCTGCCCTTGCTCTGCTGACCTTTGAAGCATTCATTTTATCCCAGAAACTTCTTTGCTTTTGGTCCAGTCCAATTGGGCTGACCTTCCATGTATTGAGTATTGTCCTTCCCTTCACCTAAAGCAGTTCTTACCTACTAATTAATCAGTAAAAAACCCTCTCCCTCCCTCCCTCCCTCCCCCCCTCGTAACCACAAAAGTATGTGTTCTTCTCAGTTTATACTATTTCTCAAGATCTTATAATAGTGGTCTTATACAATATTTGTCCTTTTGAGCATCTAGTTTTTATATGGGACATAAATTTTTATATGGAACATGGATATCATAAACCATGCAAATGTATCTGAGTGATTCAAATGGTGGATTATATTGAATTCAGTTTATGCATCTTCCCAGTTTCACTTATTTCATTCCTTATTGCCTGAATCTTGGACATTTGCTCAACTGAGAGTCCCAGTCACTGTCACCACTGTCTCATCTCCTTAGATTTTGAGGTCTCTTAAATTCTCCCAGAGGTGGGGTCTTAAATGCTAGTAAGGGGCTATCTAAGATGCATCAATTAGTCTCAGCCTACCTGGAGCAAAGGAGAATGAAGAACATTAAAGACACAAGGTAATTATGAGCCCAAGAGACAGAAAGGGCCACATAAATCAGAGATTACATCAGTCTGAGACCAGAAGAACTAGGTGGTGCCTGGCCACAACAAATGATTGCCCTGACAGGGAACACAACACAGAATCTCTGAGGGAGTAGGAGAGCAGTGGGATGCAGACCCCAAATTCTCGTAAAAAAGACCAGACTTAATGATCTGATTGAGACTAGAAGGACCCTTCACGTCATGGCCCCCAGACCTTCTGTTAGCCCAAAACTGGAACCATTTCCAAAGCCAACTCTTCAGACAGGGAAGGGACTGGACTATAAGATAGAAAATGATACTGGTGAGGAGTGAACTTCTTGGCTCAAGTAGACACAGGAGACTATAGGCAGCTCCTCTCTAGAAGGGAGATGAGAAGGCAGAGAGAGAGAAGCTGGCTGAATGGACATGGGGAATACAGGGTGGAGAGAAGGATTGTGTTGTCTCATTAGGCGGAGAGCAACTAGGAGTACATAGCAAGGTGTATACAAATTTTTGTAAGGGAGACTGACTTGATTTGTAAACTTTCACTTAAAGCGCAAAAAAAAAAAAAAAAAAATTCTCCCAGAGGTATGGTCTGGGCTTTAACAAGGCCTTCACTGAATTTGCTGCAAAGGAGTTCCAGCAGTTCCAGGACCCAAGGCCAAAACAACCATATCTATGGGGTCTCTGGCTTTCCCAGTGACTGCCCAGATTAGTGTATACAGGTAATCCCTAATTTACAATTTATTTGAGTTACAATGAACCGCATTTACAACGTCATTTTTTTTTTTTTTTTGTACATCTTATCATTAGTGATATGCACTACGAACAATGTGGCAGCACACAATTTGCTGCTGTTATCATTCTCAGATGTTCACTTGTAGATGTTTACTTTTATGATTTACTGCTTAAAGCACTGCCATGTAGATTTTGTTTTCTAAACTAAATCAGGCGCGTCAGTTGCTTAAAAACAGAGACTCAAATGCTGATCGCTTTGCTAAAGTCAATAGGCAGATTCAGGAAGCAGTGAGATGTTACTGCAAAATACATGAAGAAAAAAAGAAAAGGACCATTCAGACAACTCTCACTGATTTTCTGACTAGATATGCCATCTTCATTCCCAGTGATAATCTAAGTGATACAGAACCTCCCGTAAGTGGAGTTATTGCCTCTACTGACAAGATGCCAACTCTTTTTCATCGTCAGAGTAAATTTTTATATTTTTTTATGTATGTGTGTATTAAAATGTATCTGTAGTTTATATGTCATGTTTCCAGGCCCCAAAGACAAATAAAGTTCGGATTTATAAAGATATTGATAATAAAAATGCAATAATAAGGAAAACTAAAAAAAAAAAAAAAGAGAGAGAGATATTTGATCACATCAGGATCAACTTAGGACTGAGTCATTGGAACAGAACCCTGTTGTAAGTTGGGTACTACCTGTACAACTTAGAGATGAAGGACAATTAATGGTTTTATGGAACAAATTTTAACCTATTACAGACAAGAGATGGGAAGGAACCCACGGAGAAATTCATCCGTTCTCTCTGTGTATCTCTCTAGAGACATCCTTCATGACTAAACAAATGGCTGTTTTTCTTATGATTCTCTGGACAATCCTGTATATACCATCTCGTGTTTGTTTTCCCTCTTTCTCAACCTCACTTCTTGCTTTCTGTTACTCTTGTTGAGCTGGAATTTTATCACTCAATAAAACGTATTTTCTAGCGACTCAGGCTGAGTTAATCACTCTTCTCTGAATGAATTCTAGTCTGTCAGTGTCCTTGGTACGAGAGGCAAAGAGTAGATTTGCAGTATCACCTCCCTCATTCTAGAGAATGTACTTCTAGTCATAAATTCTCAAATCATAATAATCTTGTTATCTATTATGCAGCTTTGGCAAAATAAAACCCTTTGTTAATTTTCATATCTCCTAGTATATTCCTGTTCTTTCTCATAATTTGCAGATTTAGCATAGTTGACTTTCATCATACTAAATTTAGTTCACCATTACGGTCTGTAGAATCTCTTCAGAATGCTGGCATTCAAAAGTTTAGGTTTCTGTCCCAAAATGATCCCAACTGAACATGCAAACAATATACAAAGATTCAAGCCAATATTATTAGCCAAATCATTAATAAAAAACAGAACTAATACAGACTCCTGTGGTATGCCACTATTGATCACCTTACAGATTAACTTTGACTGTTATTAAACAACACAGGTTGAACCCAGTTGTCGTTGGTAGGTGCCGTCAAGTCAGTTTCAACTCATAGCGACCCTATGCACAACAGAATGAAACGTTGCCCAGTCCTGCAACATCCTCACAATTGTTGCTCTGCTTGAGCCCATTGCTGCAGCCACTGTGTCAATCCATCTCGTTGAGGGTCTTCCTCTTTTTCATTGACCCTCTACATTACCAAGCATGATGTCCTTATCCAAGGACTGACCCCTCCTCATAACATGTCCAAAGTATGTGAGATGTAGCCTCGCCATCCTTGCTTCTAAGGAACATTCTGGTTGTACTGTTTCCAAGACAGATTAGTTTGTTCTTTTGGCAGGCCAGTATTCTTCTCCAACACCACAATTCAAAGGCGTCAATTCATCTTCAGTCTTCCTTATTCACTGTCTAGCTTTTGCATGCATATGAGGAAATTAAAAACACCATGGCTTGAGTCAGGTGCACCGTAATCCTCAAGGTGACATCCTTACTTTTCAACATTTTAAAGAGATCTTTTGCAGCCAATTTGCCCAATGCAGTGCACCTTTTGATTTCTTGACTGCTGCTTCTATGGGTGTTGATTGTGGATCCAAGTAAAATGAAATCCTTAACAGGCTCAGTCCCTCCCTGGTTATTGTGATGTTCCTTATTGGGTCAGTTGTGAGAATTTTTGTTTTCTTTATGTTGAGATGTCATCTGTAGTGAAGGCTGTAGTCTTTGGTCTTCATCAATAAGTGCTTCAAGTCCTCTTCACTTCCAGCCAGCAAAGTTGTGTCATCTGCATAACACAGGTTGCTAATGTGTCTTCTTCCAACCTTGATGCCCCATTCTTCTTCATATAGTCCAGCTTCTCACATTCTTTGCTTAGCATACAGATTGAATAGGTACGCTGAAAGGATAGAACCTTGATGCATACCTTTCCTAACTTTAAACCACACAGCATCCCCTTGTTCTGTTTGAATGACTACCTCTCGATCCATGTACAGATCCCTCATGAGCACAATTTAGCATTCTAGAATTCCCATTCTCCACAATGTTATCCATAGTTTGTTATGATCCACACAGTTGAATGCCTTAGCATAATCAAATCAACAAAACACAGGAAAACATCTGTCTGATATTCTCTGCTTTCAGTCAGGATTTGTCTGACATCAGCAATGATATCCCCGGTTCCAAGTCCTCTTCTAAATCTGGCTTGAATTTCTGGCAGTTCCCTGTTGATATACTACTGCGGCCACTTTTGAATGATCTTCAGCAAAATTTTGCTTACATGTGATATTAACGATATTGTTCAATAATTTCTGTATTTGGTTGGATCACCTTTCTTGGGAATAGGCATAAATACGGATCTCTTCTGGTAGGCTGGCCATTTAGCTATCTTTCAAATTTCTTGGCTTAGATTAGCGAGCACCTCCAGCACTGCATCCATTTGTTGAAGCATCTCATTTTGTATTCCGTCAATTCCTGGAGCCTTGTTTTTCACCAGTGCCTTCAGTGCAGCTTGGACTTCTTCCTTCAGTACCATCAGTTCCTGATCATGTTACTTCCTGAAATGGTTGAATGTCGACCAATTCTTTTTGGTGTAGTGACTCATTGTATTCCTTCCATCTTCTTTTGATGCTTCCTGCATCATTTAATATTTGAATGCAGTAGTTCAATCATTTATGACTCTGCCCAGGTGAACAATTAGCTATGTTGTCTTCAAAATTCTTACTTTATAATACACTCTCATGTCAGTTATGACTGATAACGTTCTTTAAAGCCAAATTAATCCCACTGGAAAAATTTAAAGAATGATAAAAATGATCCTGATCAATTTAATAGTACATATCAAATGCTTGGAAACCCTGGTGGTGTAATGGTTAAGTGCTACGGCTGTTAACCAAAGGGTTGGCAGTTCGAATCCACCAGGTGCTCCTTGGAAACTCTGTGGGGCAGTTCTACTCTGGCCTATAGGGTCACTATGAGTCGGAATCAACTTGACGGCACTGGGTTTGGTTTGGTTATCAAATGCTTTAAAATGTGCATAACTTTTGATTCAGTAATTCTTCTTCTAAAAAAATTACCCCAAGGAAATAACCATGGATAGGTGTGCAAAACATAGTTCCGTGTATTTTTTAAATAGAGGCAAAAATGGTGATAACTTCAATGTCCATTTACAGAGGTTCAGCTAAGTAATGTAAGGTATGTCTGGAGGTCGGATTAAATTTACTTATTAAAATAGTTCCTAAAACTACTTAGTGACATGAAAAAAAAAATCTATATTACGTTAAATAAACAAGCAGCTAGATCCCTATCTGCTCCTCTTCAGCTGGAATTGCATTGGGTGGAGGCAACAGAAATGCTTTGATTATTGAGAGATCAAAGGGCTGTATTTAACACTCTGCGGGCTGAGTTTTAGCATCTTTCTCCTCCCAAATATTAACTACCTCTAGCAAACGGCATTACATAAACACACAGTGGGAAATAGACAACTAATAAAATAAGATTTAAAAGTAAACTAGAGGCACTGAGTCATGAAGATTGAACGGTCTGTGTTTTTCTGAGGTTAGTCACCTGAGGATTACTTAAGGATACTTTTGGGTTTGTGCAAAGTTGTTGGAACCGAAGGCATCAGTTACAGTGCTGGAAAGAATTAAAATTAGGAAGACAGATCGGTACCAAGAAATAGCCAAATGGCAACCTTCATTAGTGCCTCAAGAACTCAGGGATTGCCACTGTCGTGCAATGAACTGGAGGCAAAGAATCTTAGTTTGAGAAGTTATCCTCTCTCTCTCTTTCTTTCTCGCTCTCACAGAGAGAGAGGAAGAGAGAGAAAATAATACATGTTAAAGTGTTAACAAGAGTGCCTACTTTGAAATAAACTGCCGTCCTCCAAAAGGTCAAAGCTGAGTTACGATGAAATGAACTCTTCTGGTGATCCACTGGCCCCATTTTCTCTTTGACTATATGGCTATGCTCCCGTGTATGTCCAGCAACCCAGGGCTTTCCTTCTCTGTGTGACCTTTACTCTTGTACTGTATTTTGACCTTGTTTTCAGGCATTCTGATTGAGGGACACACCTTAGTAAAAACAAAACAAATTAATAAATTCATTGGTATTAAATTATAATGACGGACAATGTGTTGCATGTCTTATTATACATTTGTATTGAGGTGTAACATACATACACAAAAAGTACACAAATCTAAAGAGTACAGTTTGAAGAATCTTCCCAAATTAAACAACTGTGTATAATCAGAATTCAGATCAAGAAATAGTCAAAGGTCATATGCATTGTAAGCTACAGTTTTGACCTTTATGGACACTTAAACTACGATGTATGAGTGAAAAATTCATAATAAATTCTGAAAATTAAAAGAAAAACAACAGAACATTCCCAGTCCCTAGAGCTTGCCCATATGCCCCTTTCCATTCACTACTACCCCTCCCCACAGCAAAGAATAACTACTTTCCTGACTTCTAATTTCAAAGATTACTTTTAACTCTTTTTAAACGTTATGTGTATGAAATCATAGAGTGCATTCTCTCTTTTTTGTCTGAGTTCTTTCACTGAACATTATGTTTGTAAGATTCACCCATATTGTTGTGTGTTGTTGCAGTTCATTCATTTTCATTGTTGTATTTTCCATTGTGGAATATGCCGCAATGCATTTATCCATTATCCTATTGATGAATGTTCAGGTAGCTTCTAACTGAGACTATTACACATAGGGCTGTCTGAATACTTCAGTAAGGCAAACGTATGTATATATTTCTGTTGGTTATACATCTGTGAGAGCACTTGCTGTATCAAAAGGAAGGCATAGGTTTAGCTTTTGTAGATACTGGATTGGCAAAGTTGATGGTATTATTTTCTTTGGCATGTTTGCATTTCAATAAGGGTTAAGAAATCTTTAGCCGTAAGAGTAAATCTTCAATTGTAGAATTAAAATACCAAAGAGATATGTTGAGTGTTGATAATATCTTCGAAGCCAATTCAGTGTTGCCTACAGAAAAAAAATTTTTTTTTTATAGTTAATCTTCATGTACGGGGGGGCAGGGATTCATAAAAATATTTTGGCTAGCTTATATTAATAAAAGATTGTTTCCACTCTGAAAACAATTATACAATTCTTGTACAGTCCCAACCAGAATTGTCACAATTCTAATAAAGCAGACATTTCCGATTAAATTTTTTGAAATCTACATTTTTTTTTTTTTTTTTTAGTTTTGACTGAAGACTTAACATTGATTTAAAATTATAGAAAAATAGGTAAGTTAATAATAGCACTAAAGAAGACCCTCAATGAGATGGATTGACACAGTGGCTACAACAATGGGCTCAAGCATGGGAATGATTGTGAGGATGGCACAGGACAGGGCAGTGTTTCCTTCTGTTGTACATAGGTTTGCTATGAGTCAGAGCTGACTTGAAGGCACCTAACAACAACAACAACTAAGAAACACCCAATGCTTCATAGCCAGAGGCCATTTTGAAGTGACAAAGCATTTAGGAAGAAGATCTGGGTTATAGAGAAATTTTAAAAATACTTTGTAAGAGTTTGATGGAAAAACCCTGCCCTCTTGAGATGAATAGTACAAAGAAAATGATAAACTTGAGACTTCGCCAATCAGAAAGTTGTTTTATTTAGTAGGAGGTCAGAAATAAAAATAGAAGTAGAAAGAGGACATATACATATGTAGTATTTGTATTTTTATAATTAAAAAAAAAGTTTCTCAATACCAGACACTTCTGTTTCATTTTGTACCTGTTTTTTATATAAAGACCGAGGTGCCATGTGATGTATTCAAATTACGCTCAGTCTGTCTCCCTCATAAGATTATGAGCTCCTGAAGGGTGAGGAATTTTAGCCCCCGCCCCCCGCTGTTTTTTTTGTTTTGTCTAAAGACCTAGCCCAGTGACTGGCATAAATCAGGACCTTAGTATGTATTTGCAAAATTGAGTCTTTTGAAGTAGTTTACACATCAAACTCCCCAAGAATACAATCCTCCACATATGGGATACATGTAATTATTCTTTTTATTAGAGTGGAAAGAGCCTGGGCTATGGTGTTAGATCTGAATTTGAGTCCACCCATTAATAAGTGAATAAATTCTCTAGGTCTTGGGTTTCTCACATGCAATGGGGATAATAATCATTATTTCTCAGGTTGTTGTGCAGGGAAATGTAATCAGTAGGAACACTTTTCATGGTAGTGCAATGCTGGGTAAACAAATGGAACCCACTAAGTATGAGTACTCTTTATCTTAAAACATGGACATTTTAGCAGATGGTTTTATCCTTGTCCAAATACTCTTTGCAATCCTTGATCTGGAACCTCTGTGAGAAGGAAAATTTTCAAGTTTCTCTCCACAATTCTGATGATAAGTTTACCTACTGAGGCTCCTACCTAACTGGAGATGTAAAAGAAAAGTGAAAGGGAGAGGAAAGGGACTGGCTATGAGCAAAGAAGTGTAGGGCTTCTTTCTTGAATTGGCTTGCCCACACTCAGCTATAGAGTTAGATAAGGATTCTAAACGTTGCTCCATTTCTTTACTCTGCCAAAGATTTTAAGTGGTAAGCAGCTCGGTGTAAGACAAAGAACATGGACTTCTGAGTGTGAAACATTTACTATGTTGACTAAATATGGGTACCTGGAGTAATTTCTCTAAGCCTCAGTTTCTGTTTATAAAATCGAGATAATAAGACTCAGAGCTGTCAGCATTAAATAAGATGACATACATAAGGTCTTAAAGTGTCTGTTGTATAATAGATCAAAAAAAATTAATTCTTCTCTTTTATTCTTTGTTTTTTCCTCTCTCTTTACCTTTACCAGTTAATGGCTCAGAGCTCTCCCAAGGAAAAGACAATGGAAAGAAAACAATAGGTATTACACCAATTGAATGGTTAATTTCCTCCCCCCCCCCCCGCCCCAGATTACAGTATTAGCTGTGTTTTATTACTACTTATCAAGTCAGGGAAAGGACTGAAACATTATATTTCTATATGTTCTCCCACGTTGCGCCACTCCATTTCCCGTCAAATGTTGTCTATTACTTAAAAAATAGCAAAATTTGTTTAAGGTTATCAAGGCCCTTAAGAAATAATAATTAACTAGTCTTTAAATCTGAAAAAAAAAAAAATTTTTTTTTAAATCTGAATCTTTAGAATTGATTTTCATGATTAATATTGGCCTTCCCAACTTCATCCATCCCCTTGCCTCAACTTACACTGCCTTGGGAAAATGGATGGCAATTTTTCATTGAATACCAAAAAAAAAAAAAAAAAAAACCCCAAAAACAAAACAAACCCATGGCTGTTGAGTCAGTTCCAGCTCATAGCGACCCTATATGACAGAGCAGAACTGCCCCATAGAGTTTCCAAGGAAAGCCTGCTGGATTCGAACTGCTGACCTTTTGGTTAGCAGCAGTAGCTCTTAACCACTATGCTACCAGGGTTTCCTTTCATTGAAGACTTCCTAATATTTTTTTAAATCCTGACTATTAGTTTTTAATCCTTTGGTATTAAAACACAACAACAAAAAAATCTATAGACTGACTTTTTGTCAACTTTCCTCTAAATACTACTTCTCTTTAATGCTGTTCACTTGACTTTTTTTTTTTTTTTTCCATGAAAAACATCGATCCAAACATAGGGTACATATATTGTTGTCTCTGATCATGACAGCATCTCCTTTTTTAGGGTTTGGGGAATGTTTGTGTAAGCATGTGAATACAATTGAAGTGGCCATCTTTTCAAAGATCTACCTTGTTGGTCACAGTGATGGACCAACAATGGCTCTTGACCAAAACCGGACCAGTTAGAACCCTTGCATTTTTATGTCTCAGTCCCTTTGGAGGGCAAAATTCGGATATTGGGAAGCCTGAAACCATCCCTACATTTTTTTCCTAAGACAATCGTATTGAGGTATAATGGAGTATACTAAACTGGACATACTTGAACTATTTGATTTTTTTTGACATATATACACATCTGGAAAATCATCACAATTCACAATCATTGCACTAAACTTTCCCTACCCTACTTTTTGAAAGACACAGTCTTAAATTGGGAAGATTTTTGCCCATGGACCCAATTTCTCTAAGACCTAGATACGCCCTGCCTACATTTTGATCAAATGAGCCAATACACTTCTTGTGTAAGCTGTTCAAGTTGAGCTACTGTTATTTGATACCAAGAGTCCTGAATATATGTCCTGATGACCAGAATACATACTTAGAAAATGTTTTTCAGTCATTTTATAGACAAAACTAAAATTAATTTTCAAAATTCCATTCATGTGAGCTTCTAATTTACCTAAACTGCACAACAGAATCAATCACAAATGAATGTTAATGCTTGAGAAATTGAAAGCAATTCAGAAGCCATTAGCTATTTTTCTTTTTCATATGAAAATGATTCAGAAAGTAACCTAGAAGATTTAATGCATATTTCATATTTCTGTTCCTTAGCAGCCCTAGTAAACACAATCATCTTTTAAAAACCTACTGTGCTGTATGTGTGTGTTTTTTTGGTTATTGCAAGGCAAAAACTGTCTCAATATTTCTGTAATAAATGTGATTGTTATGGATTGAATTCTGTCCCCCAAAAAAGTTATGTTGACGTGCTAACCCCTGAACCTGTGAAAATAACTCTGTTTGGGAATACAGACTTTCTTTCGTTGTATTAATTACATCATACCAGAGTAAAGTGAGTCCTAAACCTGATCACGTCTGAGAAGTGCCTTATAAAAAGAACAGAATAGACACAAACACATACACAAAGGGAAGAAAGACACCATATAAGGATCATCTACTAGCAAAGGAATGCCAAGAACTTCCAGCTGTCACTAGAAACTAGGAGAGAAGCCTAAAGAGGGAATTGACATAGCTGGGACCCTGATTTAAACCTTTAGCTTCCAGAACTGTGAGCAAATGAATTTCTGTTCTTTAAAGTCACCTACTTGTGATGTTTTTGTTACAGCAGCACTAGCAAACTAAGACTGACATAACAAATCCTTCTGTGTTCATGGGATCCCTGACAAGGAGAAGACCATACACATGAAGCAGAACGGTTATAAGAAGTTGGAGAGAGCACATTGCCTCATCTCACAATCTTAATATTTCTAAAAGATGGTCATCTTGCTTTGGGCAAGAACTAATTTAGAGAAAATTAAATACGAGGAAAAAAAAAAAAAAGACTGCTTCCTAAAAATATAACCCTAATGTCTCGCCCTAGTCTTTAATAAGGCTAAACCCTAGAATTGGATTTTTAGACCTAAGAATTATAATAAATGTGATTTTTTTCTAATAAAGTAAATTCTAGGTCAATAAAGAACAGAGAAGGAAAGCGTGAAGAGATTTAATAACATTGTTCTCACTTAAAAAGAATGACCTTGGTCAGTGTAAGACAGGCAAAGTAGTTTATACCTAGAAGTGACAATATTTGTATTTTTTATTTTCTGGCATTGAGAAAATACATTCATACTGATTGAAGTGATAATATAATTTATAAGTAGGAAGAAATAAAGGAATTGGATTTGGAAACAGTAATGCAAATCTCTATATAAAACTTAAAATGTAAAAACAAAAATTAATTTTACAAAAAGACCTAAAGCTTAATCAACTTTCCTTGTGTTTTAGTTACGCCCTGAGCCTTAAGGGGCCTCCAAGAATAGTTTGAAAAGTCCTAACTTAGATTACCTTTCCTAGAACTTACAAACTCTTATTCATTAAAAAAAATAAATAGGAAAGTAAGAAGGTATATTGCATCTCTCTTTATCACAATATCCTGGTTCTTGCCAAGTAGAAAGCTCAGTGCCCACAATTGTTTTAATAATCCTTTAAATAAATATTTCTCCTCTTTTCTATTGATCAGAGCTATCAGTATCATTGGAAAATTCTTGACAAATTTTAAGATGTTTCTAATGATGTGATTTCCCCCAGAAAACATGTGGAAATTTTTAGCAATCTGATATGTGTCAATATTTTGGTCAGAAATTACAAGAGAAATGATTCTTCACATTTCACCTGGTAGAGACTCAGAACTGACTAAGAATGACCTTTAACACTGAGGTAGGTGATAGATACAAATCAGCTGTATTTATAATATACTTCACGAATGTCTTTAGTCTTCCAGATTCCTCTAGCCGTATGTCCATCCTCAGTGAAGAATATGTCTTCCACACTAGAGTGTAGTGTATTCAAGGGTAAGAACTATGTTTTGTTCATCTTTGCATCCATGGGGCTTTGTACATAGTAGATGATTGGTTTGTTGAATGAAGAAATAACACCTTTTGTCAGACTCTCATTGGCCCAACTATAGAATACTCTCATTTATACTGGGTAGGGGAGGAGGTATTGACACAGAGGTGGATGGTTGTAATGGTGGTTATATTTGTATTAGTTCAAGTTAGTTAGACATATTTGTATTAGTTCAAGTTAGTTAGACCAAGTATTTTTGGAGATATAAGTCATTGGGTCTGGATTATTTTCTGGGACACATCATTCAAGGGAAGACGAGACAGATATAAAGAAGCAACTATGGAGATCCAATACTGAACATAAAATGGGTATAGAAGACAGTAGAAACACATTTGGTCAAGACTTTTAAGGACACAAGAGATTCTTCAAAAGATCTCTTTTAGCATGGAACTGAAATATAATTAGACTATGAAAACTATGAAATAATAAAGAAATTAAAATATGGGGCCCATACAGAACTGATCAAGAAGGATTATCAAGAGACTATTACCCAACTAAAAACCAAACCAAACCCACTGCTGTAAAATCGATTCCAACTCATAGTGTCCCTATAGGACATGGTAGAACTGTCCCACAGGGTTTCAAAGGCTGTGCTCTTTATGGAAGCAGACTGCCACACTTTTTTCCTGTGGAGCAGTTGGGGGGGTTCAAACTGCCGACCTTTTGGTCAGCAGCCGAGTGCTTAACCACTGCATCACCAGGGCTTCTATTTCTCAACTACTTTTTGCAAATGAGCATATTCTCACCCAACACTGTTTTCAGTTATAATTGAATGGAAGCTCTAATTGAATAGTTCTTTGTGGCGTCCAAAGTCCAACACAGCAGCTAGTTCCTTTGTATGGGTTCAAAAGTATTCCCAGAATGAATTGTAAAACACTCATGCTTTCTGTGAACGGAGGCCAATTTCTGACAATTTTATTAAGCAATACAGACTCCCCACTTAATCCTTTGGTTTCAACAAATGCAGTTAACACAAATTAGTGAAGTAGAAACAAACAAAGACACAGGTCAGTTGCCCCAAGAAAGATGTTAAAATAAAGTAAAATAAAATATATTTGAAACACACTAAATGGGTCCAGCTAAAGCACAGTACAAGTTAGGCCAAATAAAAACTCATCAATCTGGAAACCTTCCTGGGTTTACAAGAAGTCCCTTCTGATCTCAGCCTGTATTTATCTTCCAGATGGAAAAAGAGAAGCAATAAATCTCTCTGTATCAAAAGCCTGTTTAGTAAAACTAAATGGAAAGTGTTTGGCCAATTAGACTGAACTAAATCTCCCCTAGGCAAACCTACTATCGATGTATATTTAGCTTCCTGACATATTTAACTGTAACCTGGGAAAGGCTGGCTAGCCAATGTAAAAAATGATAATTCGAAAAAATGAGCTCCCTATTAGCTCCATTCACCACAGCAATAAAAAGAGCTATTTCTACTCTATTGCATTTTGTTGAAACCAAGAAATAAATTGCAGAGATAAATAAAATGGACATGTTACATAGGGGTACCAAGACATTTGC
Organism: Loxodonta africana; assembly: GCF_030014295.1. Classification (NCBI taxonomy): domain Eukaryota; kingdom Metazoa; phylum Chordata; class Mammalia; order Proboscidea; family Elephantidae; genus Loxodonta; species Loxodonta africana. Next base: position 66,065,893 of record NC_087355.1, read on the forward strand.
TTTAGGTTCTCACACTATTACTGCCATGCTAGGGCTGTGTGAATTTGAGCTGGTCTGTAAGTGCTAAAATTTATAGGCTACTTGTCTGTAAATGAAAGGGTAGCAATAGATTATTCTTAAGTTCCTTTGGTATTCAAAAATGTCTATGACTTAAAAGTGAGGAAGGAAGTTTTGTGGACAAATTATTTGTAAAGGATCTATACTTATTTCTTCACATATCCATTAAAAAAAAAAAAGATCCAACACTAAATTGTTAAGATATCTCCAAAAAAGACATTTCATCATCAAAAGCCACCTAAGACCAAGAAGTACTCAAATAGCTTTTTATTGGAGCATTTAGTAAATATTTGCTAACATTTAGTGAGTGTGTACTATTTAAAATGCTTTCACGGAAAACCCTCTTTAGTCCTCAAAACAACCCTGTGGGATAGATACTATTTTATACTCATAGATAGGCAAATTGAGATGCAGTTACAGTGCTAGAAATTTCTAAAAGGCAAACCAGGATTCAACCTCGGGCTATTTCAAAGTTCATACAATCAATCACTACACATTTATAAGAAGTCTCTTCAAGAGATGGAAAACTACTAATTGTTGAGGAAATATATGTGGTTAGTTGCTATCATGTCGGCTCCAGCTCCTGAGAACCATGTGTACAACAGAACAAAACATTGCCTGGTCCTGCGCCATCTTCACAATCATTGATACGGTTCAGTTTGCTGTTACAGCCACTGTGTATTTTGAGTGCCTTCCAATCTAGGGGCTCATCTTCAAGCACTTTATCAGGAAATATTCTGTTGTGATTCATAGAGTTTTCATTGGTTAATTTTTTAGAAGTATATCACCAGGTCTTTCTTCATTAGGACAGTCTGTCTTAGTCTGGAAGCTCTGCTGAAATCTGTCCACCATGACTGACCCTGCTAGTATTTGAAATACTGATGGCATAGCTTCCAGCATGGTAGCAATATGCAATCCACCACAGTACAACAAGCTGACAGACGGATGATGACAACACAGTAAAGTTTTCTATATAACTTTAACTTGTACTTCAAGCTACAAAGCATACACTTTTTGTGTTGAAGCATTCTTTCAGTGCCTCTGCTATGGAGCTGAATATCGTTTGGTTTGTGTGAAAATATATATAATTTTAATTTCCCCTGAGACTATTTGAAAAAATAGATCACTGATAAATTATACAAGTTTATTAAAAATGGTAAAGTAATTCAATGGATTTTGGTGTGCCAAACATCCATCTCTATGAATAAACTGGACTAAGAATTAGATGGCTTTCATTAAAGGTCTTGCTTTACCTATTACTAGCAGGACTTTGAGCAAATCATCTCATTATCTTGAACATCTCAATCGTACAAAATAGACCCTTCTTCACCATGGAAGGTGGTAAAATGGAAGGAAGAAAGGCTTTGGAATTAGAGAGGCCTCTGGGTTGCAATTTTGTAGGAGTCATGCAACCTCTCACAAATTACTTAAATATTTCCATAACTTAGATTTTTTGCCTGTAAAAGGGAGAAAATAATAATAACTTCACAGGGCTACCAAAAAAAAAGAAGAAAGAAATAATAATAATAATTTCATAGGGCTACAGCACAGATTAAATTATGAAACTTTCTCACATACGGCATTTGGACACACAGAAATGGAAAAAAAAAATCACTAGAAAATTTCCTGCACATTGAGGTAGTATTCTGTCCTGGATATAATGGTATTTCCTACATCTGTTCCTTGGACTTGTCTGATTTATTGTTTGTTTGCTCATTTGTTTCCAGTAATGAAGATGGAATTGTACTGAGACTTTCATTTTCTTTTTTTCCTAACTTTCTTTTCTTTTCCTTTTTCCTAGGACAAAAGAATGCATTACTTTTTAAACACCCTGACAATTCAGGGTCCACGTGGGGACTACCTGCTCCTCAACCTTGTTAAAATTGCATGGAGCTCCAGTCATGTAATTCGTCACAGACAGGAAAATTAAGAAATTACACATGACAAATGGTAAATTTAAAAAAAAAAATTTTTTTTTACAAATTCACACTGTGTTCAATTGTCTAACAACATGTGTATCTTACATAAGTTTTGGAACCAAAAAAGAATGTTCCTTCAGATATGCTAAATAGAATGAACAAATATATACATTGCTATTATTATGTATCTCATTCTCTTTTACCCAGATGCAGTCTATAAAAAGCCTAGAAATGAATGGTAATTTAAACTATAAAGTTATATTTAACACACTGCAAATCAGTTGTTGTTGTTGTTGTTCTTAGGTTCCATAATATCGGTTCTGACTCAGAGATCCTATATATGTACAACAAAACAGAACATCGCCCAGTCCTGTGCCATCCTCACAATCATTGCTGTTTGAGCCCACTGTTGCAACCACTGTGTCAATCCATCTCATTGAGGGTCGTCCTCTTTTTCACTGACTTTCTACTTTACCAAGCAAGATGCTCTTCTCCAGGAACTGGTCCCTGCTTATAATATGTCCAAAGTACATAAGATGAAGTCTTGCCCTCCTCCCTTCTAAGGAGCATTCTGATTGTACTTCTTCCAAGACAGGTTTGTTTGTTCTTCCGGCAGTCCATGGTATATTCAATATTCTTCGCCAACGCCACAATTCAAAGGCGTGTCCTCTTCTTTGGTCTTCGTTATTCATTATCCAGCTTTCACATGCATATGAGACGATTGAAAACACTTAGCTTGGATCAGACACACCTTAGTCCTCAAAGTGACAACTTTGCTTTTGAAGACTTTAAAGAGGTCTTTTGCAGCAGATTTGCCCAAGGCAATGCTGCGTTTGATTTTTTTTTTTGCTTCAGTGAACACTGATTGTGGATTCAAGTAAAATGAAGTCCTTGACAACTTCAACCTTTTCTTTGTTTATCATCATGTTTCTTATCGCTCCAGTTGTGAAGATTTTTGTTTTCTTTTATGTTGAGGTGTAATCCGTATTGAAGGCTGTGGTCTTTGATCTTCATCAGTAAGTGCTTCAAGTTCTCTTCAACAAGCAAGGTTGTGTCACCTGTATAACGCAGTTCATTAATGGGCCTTCCTCCAATCCTGATACCCTGTTCTTCATATAGTCCCACTTCTTATATTACTTCTCAGCATGTAAATTGAATAAGTATGGTGAGAGGACAGACTATTTCCAATTTTTTAGAAGACGATTGCCAGGTCCTTCTTTCTAGTCTGTCTTAATCTGGAAGCTTTCCTGAAACCTGTCAACCATGGGTGGTCCTGCTGGTATTTGAAATACTGGTGGCATAACTTACAGCCTTACAGCAATATGCCAGCCACCACAGTATGGCAAACTGATAGACGAGTGGTGGCAAATAATTTTCCCCCTTACCCTCCTCTGAATGAATCTATTCTTTATCTAAATATCTACCTGTTATGTTCTCTTTATTTCCATCAGGAGAGAAAAGATGGTGAGACTAAAAGGCCCTTAAATGGACAAGATAGTGTCAAAAATACAGTAGATAGCTCAGGCCCAGGGATGGATTACCCAATAAGCAAGGTATACACGAGCTTACTTACTAATCAAATCTATGTGAAATTGTGCACTACAGATTAGTAAGTAAATACAATTAAGCCATGCATAACTTCTTACTTGTTAATCCTCTCCATCTCAGGCCTCTCACTCAACTACCACTAATTTAAATATGTAGTTTAGTGTACAAACACCAGGACAGTTTTTAAACTGAAAGGGAGCATTATTAATAATTATACCATGAAAACAGGGGCAAGCCAGGGCTCTTATGGACCAATTAAGATGTAAGGTTGACATATTATGCAAGTTGTGTCTGTTCAACAACCCAAATATTTTCTGACTATCCAAAATATACCCTGTGTCTCTCCCTTTCTCATAGTCTCTGCTACCCCATCACCAGGTCACTTTTTTTCTCTCTCGGATTGCTGCAATAGTCTCATAGTAATCTTTTTGGTTCCGCTCTGACTTATGCTCTCCCCATTTCCCCAGCCAATTTTTGACACAGCAGCATAAGATGTAATTTTAATACACAGGTTCTAAACTGGAGGATATATTGTGCTCCACTCCCCACCACTCCTCCCATCCCAGGACATTTAGCAATGTCTGGAGACACATTGGATTGCCACAGCTCAGAGGCTGTTACTGGCATCCAGTGGGCGAGGGGCCAGGGATGCTGTGAAACATCCTACAATGCGCATGATAGCCCACACAACAAAGAATTATCTAGCTCAAAATATGAATGGTGTCACAGTTGAGAAATTCTGTTTTAAAATATAAATCATATCACATCATGCCTCTGGTTAACCCATTGTCCTTAAGTTGATTTCGATTCATAGCTACCCTATACGACAGAGTAGAACTGCCCCATAGGGTTTCCAAGGCTATAATCTTTAGAGCTCATCTGTCAGTCATACAAATTATGAATCTGGGAAAATCGGAAGTTGTCAAAAATGAAACAGAACACATAAAGATCCATATCCTAGGCATTAAAAAAAAAAAAAAAAAAAAAAACCTGAAATGGAATGGTATTGGCCATTTTCAATGATAAAGTCTACTATAATGGGAAGGACAAAATAAAGAGGAAAAGCATTTCATTCATCATCAAAAAGAATATTTCAAGATCTGTTTTAAGTACAACATGGTCAGTGATAGGATAATATGCATATGCCTACAAGGAAGACCAGTTAATGTTCATATTCACCAACCACTAATGCCAAAGATGAAAAATGGAATATTTTTGCCAACTTCTGCAGTCTGAAATTGATCAAACATATAATCGAGATGCATTGATAATTACTGGTGATTGTAATGCAAAAGTTGGAAATGAAAAAGGATTGGTAGTTGGAAAATACAGCCTTGGTGAAAGAAACAATGCCAGAGATTGCAAGATAGAATTTTGCTAAGACCAATGACTTCTTCATTGCAAATACTTCTTTTTAACAACAAACATGGTGACTATACATATGGATCTCCCGTGATGGAATACATAGGAATCAAATGAACTACGGGTATGGAAGGAGATGATGGAGAACCTCAATATCATCAGTCAGAACAAAGACGGGGGGACAACTGCAGAACAGACCATCAATTTCTTATATGCAAGTTCAAGTTGAAGCTGAAGAAAATTAAAACAAGTCTATGAGAAGTGAAGTATGACCTTGAATATATTCCAGCTGAATTTACAGACCATCTCAAAAATAGATTTGATGCATTGGACGCTATTGACCAGAGACCAGGCAAGTGGCAGGATGACATCAAGGACATCATACAAAAAGTAAAGAAAGGTTATTAAAAAGACAGGAAAGAAAGAAAGAAAAGACCAAAATGGATGTCAGAAGAGACTCTGAAACTTTCTCTCGAATGTAGAGTAGCTAAAGCAATGGAAGAAATGATGAAGTAAAAGAGCTGAACAGAAGATTTCAAAGGGTAGCTTGAGAAAACTAAGTAAAGTATTGTAATGAAATGTCAAAGACTTGGAGTTAGAAAACCAAAAGGCAAGAAAACTTTTGGCATTTCTCAAGCTGGAAGAACTGGAGAAAAAAATCAAGCCTTGAGTTGCAATATTGAAGAATTCCTTGGGCAAAATATTGAACAATGCAGGAAACATCAGAAAAAGATGGAAGGAATACAGAGTCACTGTACCAAAAAGAAGTGGTTGATGTTCAACAATTTCAGGAGGTAGCGTATGATCAAGAACTGATGGTATTGAAGAAAAAAGTCCAAGCTGCACTGAAAACATTGGTGAAAAACAAGGCCCCAGGAATTGACAGAATACCAGTTGAGATGTTTCAACTAATGAGTGAAATGCTGGAAGTGCTCACTCATCTATGCCAAGAAATATGGAAGACAGCTACTTGGCCAACTGACTGGAGGAGATCCATATTTATGCCCATTCCAAAGAATGGTGATTCAACAAAATGCAGGAATTATTGAATAATATCATTAATATCACATGCAAGTAAAATTTTGCTGAAGAAAATTCAGAAGTGGTTGCAGCAGTACGTCAACAGGGAACTTCCAGAAATTCAGGTCTGATTCAGAAGAGGATGTGTAACAAGGTACATGATTGTTGATATCAGATGGATCCTGGCTGAAAGCAGAGAATACCAGAAAGATGTTTACTTGTGTTTTATTGACTATGCAAAGGCATTCAACTGTGTGGATCATAACAAATTTTTGATAACATTTCAGAGAATGGGAATTCCAGTACCCATAATTGTGCTCATGAGTAACCTTCATATAGACCAAGAGGCAGCCATTTAAACAGAACAAGGGGATACTGTGCTGTTTAAAATCAGGAAAGATGTATGTCAGGATTGTATAATTTTACCATACTTATTCAATTTGTATGTTGAGCAAATAATCGGAAAAGCTGGACTATATGTAGAAGAACGGGGCATCAGGATTGGAGAAGGACTCATTAACAACCTGCATTATGCAGATGACACAACCTTGCTTGCTGAAAATGAAGAGGATTTGAAGCACTTATTGATGAAGATCAAAGACTACAACCTTCAGTATGGATTATACCCCAGCACAAACGAAACAAAAATCCTCACAACTGGACCAGTAAGTAACACCATGATAAAAGGAGAAAATTTGAAGTTGTCAAGGATTTCATTTTACCTGGATCCACGATCAACGTTAATGGAAAAGGCAGTCAAGAAATCAAAGGATCCACTGCATTGGGCAAATCTGCTGCAAGAGACTTCTTTAAAGTGGTAAAAAGCAAAGATATCACTTTAAGGACTAAGGTGTGCCTGATCCAAGCCATGGTATTTTCAATCACCTCATATGAAAGCTGGATAATGAATAAAGTAAGGAAGACTGAAGAATTGATGTCTTTGAATTATGGTGTTGGCAAAGAATATTGATAGACCATGGACTGCCAGAAGAATGAACAAATCTGTCTTGGAAGAAGTAGAGCCTGAATGCTCCTTACAAGCGAGGGTGGCAAGGCTTTATCTCACATGTTTCAGAAGTGTTATCATGAGGTATCAGTCCCTGGAGAAGGACATCGTACTTGGTAAAGTAGAGGGTCAGCAAAATGTGGAAGGCACTGAATGAGATGGATTGACACAGTGGCTGCAATAATGGGCTCAAACAGTAACTATTGTGAAGATTGTGCAGGATCAGGCAGTATTTAGTTTTGTTGTACATATGGTCACTATGAGTTGGTACCAACTTGAAGGCACCTAAGAGCATAACAACAAAAACAATCTTTATGGAAGCAGACTGCCATGTCTTTCTCCCATGGAGCACCCGGTGGGTTCGTACTGCCTACCTTTCAGTTAGTAACGGAGTGGCTAAACACTGAGCCACCGTGGCTCCCATAGCTTCTTGTTAAATCCCTTACCACTGCTGACCACTTCTTACCCTCCCATTTCTATGCTCTATCTGTCTGACTGCCAAATCCTTCCAACCTCCCTGCTCACTTCAGGCAAGAAGGTCCTCATTTCTGGAGTCAGGCTGAATCCTGACCAGGCCTCTCTGCTTAGAATGCTCTTCTTCTAGGTCTTTGCATGGCTGGCTTCATCTTATCCTCAGATCTTAGCTCAAAAGCCACCTTCTCAGATAGACCTATCTGAAGGACTTCTAGCTCATAATAAGACCTGTAGCTGAAATTGCATGACCCTCCACCCCCAAGTCCCCCTGTCACTCTGTCACACCCCATTATCATTACCCCCATTTAGTTCTTTTCTCTTCTAGCACTTTTATAGCTAAAATTATTTTATTTTGTTTGTCTCACTGTGTTTTATCCATTTCTTCCCAATAGAACGTAAGCTCCAGAAAGGCCTGGACCTTGCCTGCTTTCTTCTTTTCTGTATCTACAGTGTCTAGAGAAGAAAAGGTCCTGGCAAAGAGCCGGCATGTAATAAATGTTTGTCATTAGAAAACCCTCTATAATAAATTAACCTCTCTACTATCTGAAAAGGACAGCTTTAATGATTAATTATGGCAATAATAAGATTAGTAACAGCAGCTACTGCTTACATAGTATTAACCATGGGCTGGGTATTGTGCTAAACCCTTTACATTAATTTCCTCAGTCATTCCTTATGATTCCCAACTTACCACCTAGTCCAGCCATTCCTTGCCATGCCAAGCTCTCTATAATCTCCAGGCCTTTGTGTATACTATGCTTTCCACCTAGATGTCTATTTCTCTTAACTACCTAGGAGAAATTGGATTTGGGATCTGTGATCCCACAACCACACATTACTTCCCTTTATCTCTTTCATAGACTAAAACCTCTTTGAATGCATTCTATCTCTGTTGCTTGTTCCATATTGGTAGAATTTATGAATGTTGTTCGGATTATTTTCTTGGTTTACTGATGGACAAATTGAACCATACAGAAGCTAATTTCCTAGGATCAAATAGTCTGTGTATAACTATGATTCAATTTCAAGCCTGTTGTAATAAACAATTAATATTTTAACCACTGTTATACATTAGACACATAGCCTTGGACAAGTTACTTAACCTCTTGGAGTCTCATTTCCTTAATTAATAAAATTCTTGGTGTGAGTGGGTTGTGGGAACTGGTGGTAGATCAGATGAAATCTCTAATTTCAGGTCTAAAACTTATGAATGTAAATGCTATTCTGGAAGGTGTTTTACAGGTAGAAAGTATTTGACAAGTAGGCAAATATATTTATTGTTGAATTCTACAGAATACACTCAGTATAGATACCGTGGGCAAATGAAACACTTTCCTCCATTCAGGACTGCTCCCTCCCCTCAGCCGATTTTGAAAATCGACCATTCTTTCACTTTTTAGGAATTCTCACTCTTACTCTGATAGCAAAAACAGGGTAGGTCTGCTCTCTTTCTACATGAAAATTACAATTCCTTGATAGGTTAAGCTCCACAGCTTTCAAACTGCTTGTTTATCCACTCAGGAAACTGGTTTACTGCCCTACAAAACAGCACACCCATGCGATTAGCACTTAATTATGGCCTAGTCAGTAGCTGGGCTAGACAGGCTCAGGTTGAGTTAACTCCCTCAAAATAAGTTTGGGTTTAGTTTGTTTCCTTTGGGTTGTTTTGTGCCAAAATTTTGCATAGAATTCATGCAGATTTGACTTAGTCTCAAAGAATATAAAAATTTTATCCATATCCTTATTTGATGTATGATATTAATGTCAATGTAAAAAAAAAGCTACTTGGAATCTAATAACAAATTTCTTTAATAATTGGCTACATACACTTAGCTATATATTTAGATGTAAGTATTGCCCTATTTTGCCAATTGAAAAGTCATTGTTTAAAAATTTATGAAAATGGTTAGCTAATTGTGACAAATTATAATACGTAGACTTTGTGGGTTCGTTTATTTTAGCTGAAAATTTTGCCAGGTATTTCCAAGACAAAATGAGATGAAACACGAAAGGAATTCCTTTTGCCAGATGTAGTAGTCAGCCTCCAAGATACTCCCCTGGTATTCACAACCTAACGCAGATTCCTTTCACATTATGCCAGGGTTAGTCTATGTGATCAATAGAATACAGCAAAATTAATAGTATCATGATTAATGTTATATGTCAACTTGGCTAAGATATGGTCCGCAGTTGTTCAGTCAAACATTAGTGTAAATGTTGCTATGAAGATATTTAAATGTGACTGACATTTGTAATCTAATGACCTTAAAACAAACAAATAACCTTCCATAATATATGTGGGCCTGATCCAATCAGGTGAAGGTCTTAACAGTAAAAAAATGAGAGTCCAGAAGGAGAATGGAGACATTTATTTATCGTTTACATATTCTTCACCCTTTAATAAAACTGCCCCTCCCGAATAAAAGATGGAAACCATAGCAGACCACAAGATGATAAGTATACATTATCATTTTAAAGGTAGTTTAGAAATAGTTTTAAAATTTTGTTTGTTTATGGAATTATTTAGATTCTTAATTCAGCATTTGATTGCTAAAATTTAAGAGGAAGATAGAAAAAGGAGAGGGAGAGAGGACTCAAACAAAGGAAACAACAACTGGAGAAATTTCCCCAAAAGAAAACACAGACATTATAATAATGGCATTCCAGAGCAGTAATTTTGAAAATTTTTATGTTTTTATTTTTGTGTTTTTGATTGAAGAAGGCTTTTATTCAAATGAAAGCTTTTGTGGAACCCTGAACCAGAAAGTCATGGCCAATATGTCCCCTTAGGGGTCTCAGAAAAACAGAAGCGAAACAGAGGAAAACAAAATTGAGCAGGCCTCTCACTTGAATGTCCATCATGCAATGTTGAGTAGAGAAGATGATAGGCAATATCCTTTCCTGATTTCTAACTTCAGGGAGAAGACTGCAATATTTTACCATTCAGTATTATGTTTGATGTAAAGTTTTTGGTAGATATTTATCTCACTAAGGAAACTCCTTTTATTCTCAAGTTGCTAAAACTACTTTTTTTCAGAAATTATAGAATTCTACTACCATTCTTAAACAAGGGCAAATAGGACCTAACACTTGCCCCATGCTCTATTGGGCTTCACTGTGGCATTCTTCAACTGTGTCCTATATATTGGGGTGAATACATGGGCCATATTCCAATTTAAAAGGAGCTCTGCTGGCACAGTGGTTAAAGTGCTCACCTGCTAGCTGAAAAGTCAGTGGTTTAAACACACCAGCCACTGCAAACGAGCAAGATATGGCAATCTGCTTCCATAAAGTTTTACAGCCTTGGAAATCCCATGGCGGCAGTTCTACTCTGTCCTATCGGGTTGCTATGAGTTGGAATCAACTTGATGGCAATGGGCGGGGATTCCAGTTTAAACAATAATACTTCACCACTCTGTAGTCCCTCTACATTTGTGTATTGGCATCAAAGAAGTTAGTCTACAAAAAATTCTTCCAAACTTTACAGCTTATGTATTGGCGGGGAGGGGGAGGAGGAAGGACCAACAACTTTACAGAGATTTAGAGTTCTTTTTTCAAAATTTAACAAATATACTGAAATACATCTGATATTATCAAGGTAAGTAAGAAACAATCAAAGATTATGCACCCAAAAAATATAGAAAAAATTATTACAGATGTATTTCAAGCGGTTAATTAACAAAACATTTTGTAACTCTTTTTTCTGCATTTTACAATACCTGCAGTATTTGTCAGACATTTGTAATTTGTAATTTATTGTGATTTCTTTGCTCATTCTAAATAAGTGTTCACTTTTTTCTCATTTTTTTTTCATAAAATTGTATTCTTTTTCTTAAAGGGTCCCTCAAAACTTGGATCCACCTGTTTGTTGTTATTAGTTGCTAGCACGTATCACTGAAGAAAGAGAAAAATGAACAAGATAGTGATATGCTAGATAATTCAAAAGAATATGGCTCATATGGCAAAAAATTAAGGGATGCCTTGAGAAAATGAAGGATTCCCTAGAGCATTTTAGCAAAATCAGCCCCATTATGATCATCCTACAGAAGTCACATGGAAGTGAAAATTGCTATAATAGAAATATTTTGATTTAAAAAAGGCAAAAACAAACAAACAAACAAAAACCAACAAAAATCAACATTCACTACCAGATTTTGAATCCTTTTTCAATAGACTTACCTTAGTGAGCCTTTTTCAGTAGTGGAGATGGAAACTTTGAGATAGGTCATATGATGAGATCAGTGTAAGTAGCTAATAACCCAGTGCCATCGAGTCGACTCCAGAGTGGCAAAATAAAATTACTCCTAGAGAACTCAGAAACTTCTTTTCTTGCCTTCCCTCATATCAAATACAAGATGAGTGGGATAATAAGAGAGGGAGAGAAGAATGTAGGAGATAGGGGAGAAAGGGAAAATAAAAAGGAAAAGAATGGTGTGGAGAAGAACAAAAGAGAGAGAACGAGTTAGTGGAAGAAAGTTGCCCATGCTAGATAATGTTACACACATTATCTCATGTAATACCCTCCCCCCTAACAATTTAAGGTAGTTATTAGTCTTTTTTTTTTTATTAGTCTCAGTTTTCCAGACTGAGTAAACTGAGTCCTAGTTAGGCAGATTGTCCAGTGTCACAAAGATAGTTCGTAGCAGATTTGGAATTCAAAGATAGGCATCTATTTTTCTAGATCATAGCGTACTTTGCTTGTATCAGCCCCCCACAGAATCAACTGTATGTAAAAGATGACTTCTGGCAAGGCTATATTTCAAAAGATTTCCTTTTGGAGGAATTTAGAGTGAATAGGACATTAGTTAGGAGTCAAGATTTAGAAAAAGAAATCTATAATCATTACAAAGCAACTCCACCAGCCCCCATTGCCATTGAAGGGGACAGAGTAGGACTGCCCCAGGGAGTTTCCAAGGAGCACCTGGTGGATTAAAACTGCCAATGTTTTGGTTAGCAGCCATAGCTCTTAACTACTATACCACCAGGGTTTCCAAATTTCTGAGGAAGACAAATATGATCGTTGATGACAAGGCTGATTCTGGACACAGAATCTTCATTTTTGCATTTGACATGTCAAAGAGAAAAATCATTAACAGACATCTTACTTTGATTTTAAGGTTTTTCTTATCCATGAAACCAAATATTAAGCATAAAGTTCCTGACCAAATCCTGCCAGTGGCTTTCACCCAAAGTTGCTAATCTTTTCTTTCCTATTTGAAGACGGGCTTACTTAATTTAAATTTCAAAAGGTGTCATGCCTAGTAGACAAGAATTATCTTAGGTGAATGGAAGGACAACACTCAATACAGGGGAAGTCGGCACAACTGGACTAAACTAAAAGCTAAGAAGTTTCCTGAATACAACCAAACACTTCGAGCAACAGAGTAGCAGGGACAGGAGGTCTGGCTAGCGTGGTTTCAGGGTACATCTACGTCAATTGGCATAACAAAGTTTATTAAGAAAATGTTCTGCGTCCCACTGTGGTATTGGCTTCTGGGGTCTTAAAAACTAGCAAGTGGCCATTTAAGATGCATCAATTGGTCCCAACTCACCTGGAGTAAAGGAGAATGAAGAACACCAAAGACACAAGGAAAATATTACCTCAAGAGACAGAAAGGGCCACATAAACGAGAGACTCCATCAGCCTGAGACCAGAAGAACTAGATGGTGCCCAGCTACCATCAATGACTGCACTCACAGGAAACACAACAGAGAGTCCCTGATGGAGCAGGAAAAAAGTGGGGTGCAGAACTCAAAGTCTAGTAAAAAGGCCAGACTTAATGGTCTGACTGAGATTGGAGGAACCTGGAAGACACAGACCCAGGACTCTCTAATAAGTCAGAACTAAAACCATCCCCAAAGCCAACGCTTCAAACAAAGATTAGGCTGGACTATAAGACATAAAATGATACTCGTGAAGAATGTGCTTCTTAGTTCAAATAGATTAAAAAAAAAAAAAAAAATGAGACTAAATGGGCAACTCCTGTCCGGAGATGAGATGAGAAGGCAGAAAGGGGCAGGAGCTGGCTGAATGGACACAGGAAATCTGGAGTGGAAAGGAGGGGTGTGCTGTCACATAATAGAGAGAGCACCCAGGTTCACATAACAATGTGTATAAATTTTTGTTTGAGAAAGTCGCTTGAGTTGTAATCTTTTACTTAAAGCACGCACACACACACACACACACACACACACGTGAAAGTATCATGCTTGTAGGTGGGTGGACAGAGCCAGGTGAACTGGTATCAGTTGATCTCAGTAAAAAGGGGAAGGGAAGGTTCACTGAATCTTGTTAAGATTAGCCAGTGGTTGTTTTTCTGTTCTTCTCCATCCTCTTTTCTTTATAAGCTTCATTGTAACCAGCCTACTTTGAGCCATTTGCTTTTTCTTTTTTTTGGAATCAGAATGGTCTCCCTATATGTTTGCAGAATAATTGCTCAGCATAAACCTTATATTTCAATTTCTTTGAGTTTTGCTTATTTTTAACAGACATGACCATCCGTTGCTGTGTGTTAAGAGTCATTTTCACCTGAAGTAATCACTTTCTCATTCAAATAAGAAGTGGCAATCATGACAATGTATTCTTTTTTGAAGCATACTAATCAACAGCACAGAGCCTGGAAGTCAGGCAGACTTAGATCCATTTCTGCCTTTCCACTCACTGTAAAACTTGTGTAAATTCTTAACCTCTATGTCTTAGTCTTCTTATCTCTACAACGTGGCTATTACTCCTTCACAGGGGGTACTGGGATGATTAAATGAGAATCAGGGTAAAACACTAACTCAACACCTCACGTACAACACAATAAAAATATCCGTTACTGACTACTGCTACCAACGAATGATAATGAGAAAAAAAGAAAACTGACTAGAAGAATATACGATTTGTTTTGAAGCAAATGTGGGGTGACTTTATTCCAAAGTTACCAAAACTTTGAGACTATTGCCAAGGAAGGCATGAAAAGCGAAACAAAAAATTCAGACAATTTCTCCAATTTTATTTAGTATGGCTTTCAAGAACCCTTCAAACTAGGGAAGAATGGCAGAGGCAAAGACCTCTTGGAAAGCTGAAGCTACTAAACAGGAGGTGGGGAAGAATACAGTCATTTGCAAGCCAGAATCTCACTCAGAATTCAGACAAAGGCCTCTGTTCTTCAAAAAAATAAATAAATAAAATACAAACTCCATCCCAGCTGCCTCAAAGCCTGGCCATTCAAATTAGCTAGCTCAAACATCAGTTTGTTTTTGATTACCGCCCTGCCTGGTGTCTTACTCATCACTATATCCATAATATAGGACTATTCTTTTAGGAAAGTGGCTCTGTTGTGGGTTTGGCAATGAGAGCTTCAGTTCAGTTCAGCTAAACTTATTTCTTTTGTTCAAAGGAGAGAAACTGTTTACAAATAATTTGTGTATAGTAATTAGTTACTTGGTTTTAAAACTGTTTTATTTTTATTTCCTCTCTTCCTTGTGAAGGCATCTGGGAAAGCTGATTACTCCTAAGTCATTATAAGCTAATATGCAGTCTAGGTAGGCTGGGTTTTGAATCTCTGTTAATGCTAGTGAAATACTTAAAACTAACTAGATCGTTTTAATAATAAAAAAAAAAAACCAAACCCAGTGCCGTCGAGTCGATTCCGACTCATAGCGACCCTATCGGACAGAGTAGAACTGCCCCCCCATAGAGTTTCCAAGGAGCGCCTGGCGGATTCGAACTGTCGACCCTTTGGTTAGCAGCCGTTTATTGTAAATACTTCTTTAAAAAGAATCTTATAGTTCATGCTTATATATGCTACCAGTTACATATTTATAAATTTCTACGGCCTGTTATGCAGATGTCTAAGACAAAGACGATTCCCAAATGCAAGAAAATTGTATCAATACCTGTAACAGTGTCACTAATATAAGGAACGCTAGAAAAGATTCCATTAAGGCTCAAGACAAACCTTAAAACAATGAATAGTGAAACAGTTGTTACATAGCTCCATTATTTCTATGTGTAAACACATGAATTCTTGCATTAGTGATTGGTCAAATATAATGTAATTCAGACAACAAAAGTGGCTACGCGAACTTTTCACACTTATCTTAAATTTTTAGCTAAAGGTTATTCCACCCTTCCAAAACTCAAATGGGCTAACGACAGTTTATAATTCAAGAGCTTCTAAGCACTCGTCTAATTGTAGAGTCAGCTGATTCCAAAATGAACTTCAAGTTCTCTTTTACGTTCCTTTGAGATAAATAAAAAATGAACATCCACCTAAAATAGAATTGGTGTTATGGATATGTATGCAGCCTCCTTTCCCTCCTGTAGGAGCAAATTCATGCTTGCTTAATTTTTCGTCTTCATTCTCAGCATGGTAATCTGGGTTCATCACACGAAATTCAGATAAGGATCTTGCGGTCCTCCTGGGAGCTGTGGTACATTCTACAGATCCAAATGAGAACTAAAACGAATTAGGATTTCTTACTGATTCTTGCAAACACTCACATACATACATAAAAAAGAATATGGGGGGCGCGGAGCCAAGATGGCGGACTAGGCAGACGTTACCTCGGATCCCTCTTACAACAAAGACACGGAAAAACAAGTGAATCGATCACATACATAACAATCTACGAACCCTGAACAACAAACACAGATTTAGAGACGGAGAACGAACTAATACAGGGAAGCAGTGATAGTTTCCAGAGCCTGGAGCCAGCGTACCAGTCAGGTACGGCACAAGCACAGAGACCTGCTCCACCCCCCTGAACTAACCCCGGGAGGGGGACCAGCCGGTTCCACGGGCGGCGTGGGACACAACCGGTAGGAGAAGTCCCCGGGAGGCAGTGACTGATCTTGGAGCAGAAAGAGCAGCATCCGAGCCGGGGAACCGTCCCGCAGGGATTTGGACTGCTCGCAGGTACGCCATAAACACAGAGAGTTGCTCCACCCCCTGAACTAACCCCGGGAAGGGGACCAGCCGGGTCGCGCGGGCGGCGTGGGACGCAGCCGGTAGGAGAAGTCCCCGGGAGGCAGCGACTGGTATTGGAGTGGGGAGAACAGCGTTCCAGCCGGGATACTTGGTCGCGGCACAAGCACGGGGAGCTACTCCACCCATCTGAACTAACCCCGGGAGGGGGCCCACCTGGTTCACAGGGGCGGCACGGCCACGCGGCTGGAGGGACGAGAAGTCCCCGGGAGGCAGCGACTGATTTTGGAGTTGAGAGTGCACCGTCCCAGTAGGGGAGCCTTGACGCTGGGCGTGGGGCTGGAAGCGGAGGATCTGACCGTGACTCCAGCGGGCCAGACCCCCTGGGGACAATCTCCACACAGCCAGCACACATAGGCGACGCGCCTGCGGGAATCTCAGATATAACAGTCATTCCAAGCAAGACAAGCAACTCTGGCTATATTCTGAGGTGCTACTCTCCTATCTCTCTGTTCCCTCCCCCACCCTCCCCAGGCGGCTTCATTAACATCTGAATAGCCTGAGCCAGAGGGAGAACTCTGATAGGGATCTGACTGCAGTTTTTTTTTAGCGGATTTTCTGGAAAAACTAGTTTCCCAGTGATGGCTCGGAGACAACAATCCATATCAAACCACTTAAAGAAGCAGACCATGACAGCTTCTCCAACCCCCCAAACAAAAGAATCAAAATCTTTCCCAAATGAAGATACAATTTTGGAATTATCAGATACAGAATATAAAAAACTAATTTACAGAATGCTTAATGATATCACAAATGAAATTAGGATATCTGCAGAAAAAGCCAAGGAACACACTGATAAAACTGTTGAAGAACTCAAAAAGATTATTCAAGAACATACTGGAAAAATTAATAAGTTGCAAGAATCCATAGAGAGACAACATGTAGAAATCCAAAAGATTAACAATAAAATAACAGAATTAGACAACACACTAGGAAGTCAGAGGAGCAGACTCGAGCAATTAGAATGCAGACTGGGACATCTGGAGGACCAGGGAATCAACACCAACATAGCTGAAAAAAAATCAGATAAAAGAATTAAAAAAAATGAAGAAACCCTAAGAATTATGTGGGACTCTATCAAGAAGGATAACCTGCGGATGATTGGAGTCCCAGAACAGGGAGGGGGGACAGAAAACACAGAAAAAATAGTTGAAGAACTTCTGACAGAAAACTTCCCAGACATCATGAAAGACGAAAGGATATCTATCCAAGATGCTCATCGAACCCCATTTAAGATTGATACAAAAAGAAAAACACCAAGACATATTATCATCAAACTCACCAAAACCAAAGATAAACAGAAAATTTTAAAAGCAGCCAGGGAGAAAAGAAAGGTTTCCTTCAAGGGAGAATCAATAAGAATATGTTCTGACTACTCAGCAGAAACCATGCAGGCAAGAAGGGAATGGGACGACGTATACAGAACACTGAAGGAGAAAAACTGCCAACCAAGGATCATATATCCAGCAAAACTCTCTCTGAAATATGAAGGCGAAATTAAGATATTTACAGACAAACACAAGTTTAGAGAATTTGCAAAAACCAAACCAAAGCTACAAGAAATACTAAAGGATATTGTTTGGTCAGAGAACCAATAATATCAGATATCAGCACAACACAAGGTCACAAAACAGAACGTCCTGATATCAACTCAAATAGGGAAATCACAAAAACAAACAAATTAAGATTAATTAAAAAAAAAAAATACACATAACAGGGAATCATGGAAGTCAATAGGTAAAAGATCACAATAATCAAAAAGAGGGACTAAATACAGGAGGCATTGAACTGCCATATGGAGAGTGATACAAGGCGATATAGAACAACACAAGTTAGGTTTTTACTTAGAAAAATAGGGGTATATAATGAGGTAACCACAAAAAGGCATAACAACTCTATAACTCAAGACAAAAACCAAGAAAAACGTAACGACTCAACTAACATAAAGTCAAACACTATGAAAATGAGGATCTCACAATTTACTAAGAAAAACGCCTCAGCACAAAAAAGTGTGTGGAAAAATGAAATTGTCAACAACACACATAAAAAGGCATCAAAATGACAGCACTAAAAACTTATTTATCTATAATTACCCTGAATGTAAATGGACTAAATGCACCAATAAAGAGACAGAGAGTCACAGACTGGATAAAGAAACACGATCCATCTATATGCTGCCTACAAGAGACACACCTTAGACTTAGAGACACAAACAAACTAAAACTCAAAGGATGGAAAAAAGTATATCAAGCAAACAATAAGCAAAAAAGAAGAGGAGTAGCAATATTAATTTCTGACAAAATAGACTTTAGACTTAAATCCACCACAAAGGATAAAGAAGGACACTATATAATGATAAAAGGGACAATTGATCAGGAAGACATAACCATATTAAATATTTACGCACCCAATGACAGGGCTGCAAGATACATAAATCAAATTTTAACAGAACTGAAAAGCGAGATAGATACCCCCACAATTATAGTAGGAGACTTCAACACACCACTTTCGGAGAAGGACAGGACATCCAGTAAGAAGCTCAACAGAGACACGGAAGATCTAATTACAACAATCAACCAACTTGACCTCATTGACTTATACAGAACTCTCCACCCAACTGCTGCAAAATATACTTTTTTTTCCAGCGCACATGGAACATTCTCTAGAATAGACCACATATTAGGTCATAAAACAAACCTTTGCAGAGTCCAAAACATCGAAATATTACAAAGCATCTTCTCAGACCACAAGGCAATAAAACTAGAGATCAATAACAGAAAAACGAGGGAAAAGAAATCAAATACTTGGAAAATGAACAATACCCTCCTGAAAAAAGACTGGGTTATAGAAGACATCAAGGAGGGAATAAGGAAATTCATAGAAAGCAACGAGAATGAAAATACTTCCTACCAAAACCTCTGGGACACAGCAAAAGCAGTGCTCAGAGGCCAATTTATATCAATAAATGCACACATACAAAAAGAAGAAAGAGCCAAAATCAGAGAACTGTCCCTACAACTTGAACAAATAGAAACTGAGCAACAAAAGAATCCATCAGGCACCAGAAGAAAACAAATAATAAAAATTAGAGCTGAACTAAATGAATTAGAGAACAGAAAAACAATCAAAAGAATTAACAAAGCCAAAAGCTGGTTCTTTGAAAAAATTAACAAAATTGATAAACCATTGGCTAGACTGACTAAAGAAATACAGGAAAGGAAACAAATAACCCGAATAAGAAATGAGAAGGACCACATCACAACAGAACCAAATGAAATTAAAAGAATCATTTCAGATTATTATGAAAAATTGTACTCTAACAAATTTGAAAACCTAGAAGAAATGGATGAATTCCTGGAAAAACACTACCTACCTAAACTAACACATTCAGAAGTAGAACAACTAAATAGACCCATAACAAAAAAAGAGATTGAAACGGTAATCAAAAAACTCCCAACAAAAAAAAGTCCTGGCCCGGATGGCTTCACTGCAGAGTTCTACCAAATTTTCAGAGAAGAGTTAACACCACTACTACTAAAGGTATTCCAAAGCATAGAAAATGACGGAATACTACCCAACTCATTCTATGAAGCCACCATCTCCCTGATACCAAAACCAGGTAAAGACATTACAAAAAAAGAAAATTATAGACCTATATCCCTCATGAACATTGATGCAAAAATCCTCAACAAAATTCTAGCCAATAGAATCCAACAACACATCAAAAAAATAATTCACCCTGATCAAGTGGGATTTATACCAGGTATGCAAGGCTGGTTTAATATCAGAAAAACCATTAATGTAATCCATCACATAAATAAAACAAAAGACAAAAACCACATGATCTTATCAATTGATGCAGAAAAGGCATTTGACAAAGTCCAACACCCATTCATGATAAAAACTCTTACCAAAATAGGAATTGAAGGAAAATTCCTCAACATAATAAAGGGCATCTATGCAAAGCCAACAGCCAATATCACTCTAAATGGAGAGAACCTGAAAGCATTTCCCTTGAGAACGGGAACCAGACAAGGATGCCCTTTATCACCACTCTTATTCAACATCGTGTTGGAAGTCTTAGCCAGGGCAATCAGGCTAGACAAAGAAATAAAAGGTATCCGGATTGGCAAGGAAGAAGTAAAGTTATCACTATTTGCAGATGACATGATTATATACACAGAAAACCCTAAGGAATCCTCCAGAAAACTACTGAAACTAATAGAAGAGTTTGGCAGAGTCTCAGGTTATAAAATAAACATACAAAAATCACTTGGATTCCTCTACATCAACAAAAAGAACACCGAAGAGGAAATAACCAAATCAATACCATTCACAGTAGCCCCCAAGAAGATAAGATACTTAGGAATAAATCTTACCAAGGATGTAAAAGACCTATACAAAGAAAACTACAAAGCTCTACTACAAGAAATTCAAAAGGACATACTTAAGTGGAAAAACATACCTTGCTCATGGATAGGAAGACTTAACATAGTAAAAATGTCTATTCTACCAAAAGCCATCTATACATTTAACGCACTTCCGATCCAAATTCCAATGTCATATTTTAAGGGGATAGAGAAACAAATCACCAATTTCATATGGAAGGGAAAGAAGCCCCAGATAAGCAAAGCACTTCTGAAAAAGAAGAAGAAAGTGGGAGGCCTCACCTTACCTGACTTCAGAACCTATTATACAGCCACAGTAGTCAAAACAGCCTGGTATTGGTACAACAACAGACACATAGACCAATGGAACAGAATTGAGAACCCAGACATAGATCCATCCACGTATGAGCAGCTGATATTTGACAAAGGACCAGTGTCAATTAACTGGGGAAAAGACAGCCTTTTTAACAAATGGTGCTGGCATAACTGGATATCCCTTTGCAAAAAAATGAAACAGGACCCATACCTCACACCATGCACAAAAACTAACTCCAAGTGGATCAAAGACCTAAACATAAAGACTAAAACGATAAAGATCATGGAAGAAAAAATTGGGACAACCCTAGGAGCCCTAATACAAGGTATAAACAGAATACAAAACATTACCAAAAATGATGAAGAGAAACCCGATAACTGGGAGCTCCTAAAAATCAAACACCTATGCTCATCTAAAGACTTCACCAAAAGAGTAAAAAGACCACCTACAGATTGGGAAAGAATTTTCAGCTATGACATCTCCGACCAGCGCCTGATCTCTAAAATCTACATGATTCTGTCAAAACTCAACCACAAAAAGACAAACAACCCAATCAAGAAGTGGGCAAAGGATATGAACACACATTTCTCTAAAGAAGATATTCAGGCAGCCAACAGATACATGAGAAAATGCTCTCGATCATTAGCCATTAGAGAAATGCAAATTAAAACTACGATGAGATTCCATCTCACACCAGCAAGGCTGGCATTAATCCAAAAGACACAAAATAATAAATGTTGGAGAGGCTGCGGAGAGATTGGAACTCTCATACACTGCTGGTGGGAATGTAAAATGGTACAACCACTTTGGAAATCTATCTGGCGTTATCTTAAACAGTTAGAAATAGAACTACCATACAAGCCAGAAATCCCACTCCTAGGAATATACCCTAGAGATACAAGAGCCTTCATACAAACAGATATATGCACACCCATGTTTATTGCAGCTCTGTTTACAATAGCAAAAAGTTGGAAGCAACCAAGGTGTCCATCAATGGATGAATGGTTAAATAAATTGTGGTATATTCACACAATGGAATACTACGCATCGATAAAGAACAGTGACGAATCTCTGAAACATTTCATAACATGGAGGAACCTGGAAGGCATTATGCTGAGCGAAATTAGTCAGAGGCAAAAGGACAAATATTGTATAAGACCACTATTATAAGATCTTGAGTAATAGTAAACCTGAGAAGAACACATACTTTTGTGGTTACGAGGGGGGGAGGGAGGGAGGGTGGGAGAGGGTTTTTTTATTGATTAATCAGTAGATAAGAACTGCTTTAGGTGAAGGGAAAGACAACACTCAATACATGGAAGGTCAGCTCAATTGGACTGGACCAAAAGCAAAGAAGTTTCCGGGATAAAATGAATGCTTCAAAGGTCAGCGGAGCAAGCGCGGGGGTCTGAGGAGCATGGTTTGCGGGGACTTCTAAGTCAATTGGCAAAATAATTCTATTATGAAATCATTCTGCATCCCACTTTGAAATGTGGCGTCTGGGGTCTTAAATGCTAACAAGCAGCCATCTAAGATGCAGCAATTGGTCTCAACCCACCTGGAGCAAAGGAAAATGAAGAACACCAAGCCCACATGACAACTAAGAGCCCAAGAGACAGAAAGGGCCACATGAACCAGAGACCTACATCATCCTGAGACCAGAAGAACTAGTTGGTGCCCGGCCACAATTGATGACTGCCCTGACAGGGAGCTCAGCAGAGGACCCCTGAGGGAGCAGGAGATCAGTGGGATGCAGACCCCAAATTCTCATAAGAAGACCAAACTTAATGGTCTGACTGAGACTGGAGGAATCCCGGCGGCCATGCTCCCCAGACCTTCAGTTGACACAGGACAGGAACCATCCCCGAAGACAACTCATCAGAAATGAAAGGGACTGGTCAGCGGGTGGGAGAGAGATGCTGATGAAGAGTGAGCTAATTATATCAGGTGGACACTTGAGATTGTGTTGGCAACTCTTGTCTGGAGGGGGGATGGGAGGATAGAGAGAGAGGGAAGCCGGTAAAATTGTCACGAAAGGAGAGACTGAAAGGGCTGACTCAAGACGGGGAGAGTAAGTGGGAGTAGGGAGTGAGATGTATGTAAACTTATATGTGACAGACTGATTGGATTTGTAAACGTTCACTTGAAGCTTAATAAAAGTTATTATATAAAAAAAAAAAAAAAAAGAATATGAAAAAGACTAAACAACAAAACCCACAACTAGCTCTCAGTTAGCACATTAAAAACACGACTTCTACCTCACCAGGTTCTGGTGCATTTGTTTAAATTTGCACATAGCTCTGTGCACGGGTGTCTTAAAACCTTATTAATGCATCTAATTAAAGTAATGACAGAGAACTTCCACAGCATCTAATGAAAGAAAACAAAGATTAAATTTAAGTTAATCAGCTTTGAAATGTAAACAACCACATTCAATCATTAAACGATTCCGTTTATTTTTAACAGGTTCTTAGAAGTGAGTCTAATAAACATCCCGTTTTTTCTTGGTATCCCCAAATGTTCGTTAGCACCATTAATCCATTAGTAAAAATCCAAAGGGACATTTTGTGCTGCTATAAACTTAGTCCAGGTTTTGGATGAACAGGGGCAAGTAGTTAGCCAATAAATTCTAAAATAATTCGTGAGTATGTCAAAAACAGATACTCCTATACATTTAAAGTTAAAAAAAAAAAAAAACTGACACTAGTAAAAAAGATCATCACAGGCTTGCCATCCCAAGATGTTAGCTCTCTGCTTTGACACCTTTTACAAGACAGAGCATTTATTTTTCACAAAGGAAGACAAGGTAGCTCGTGTTCCTGGTAACATGTCAGCAGTGGGCTTCAAAATCTGTTTCTAGCAACCAGACAGTTCAGAACAGAGGGAAATGTTTTGATGTTTTGCAGAGTTAGGAGATGAAAGAACCAATGTGAAGGCTGATGAAGGAAGACATCACTCAGCAGGTGTTGAGCACCAGTGATGTAATAACATCCCTCCACACAGTTTTACCGGTAGCAAGATTTGGAAGCCCAGAACGATTTTGACACCAAGAAAAGTCTAGTTGATTTTGTGTACTATTCCTCAAATGGCCAAAGGTTTGGTTAGTTGATTTCTTATGCTTTATGGTTTGAATGGGCTTGCACTTCTAATTGAACATAAGTTTGCATTATCCTACACTGGGTAGGTGCTTCAAACTATGGTGTGGGCAAAGAATATTGAATATACCATGGATTGCCAAAGAATGGACAAATCAGTCTTAAAGAAGTACAACTGGAATGCTCCGTAAAAGTGAGAATGGTGAGACTTCCACTCAACTTACTTTGGACTAATTTCTAGAAAAGCGATTGATAAAGTCTGATAAAGTAGAGGGTTAGTGAAAACCCACAAAAAGGTGGATTATGTCCCTACAACTTTAACAAATAGAAAGTAAGCAACAAAAGAATTCATCAGGCACCAGAAGAAAACAAATAATGAAAATTAGAGCTGAACTAAATGAATTAGAGAACAGAAAAACAATTGAAAGAGTTAACAAAGCCAAAAGCTGGTTCTTTGAAAAAATTAACAAAATTGATAAACCATTGGCCAGACTGACTAAAGAAATACAGGAAAGGAAACAAATAACCCGAATAAGAAACGAGATGGGCCACATCACAACAGACCCAACTGAAATTAAAAGAATCATATCAGATTATTACGAAAGTTCTACTCTACCAAATTTGCAAACCTAGAAGAAACGGATGAATTCCTGGAAAAACACTATCTACCTAAACTAACACAATCAGAAGTAGAACAATTAAATAGAACCATAACAAAAAAAGAGATTGAAACGGTAGTCAAAAAACTCCCCCCAAAAAAAGCCCTGGCCCGGATGGCATTACTGCAGAGTTCTACTAAACTTTCAGAGAAGAGTTAACGCCACTACTACTAAAGGTATTTCACAGCATAAGAAATGACGGAATACTACCTAACTCATTCTATGAAGCCACCATTTCCCTGATACCAAAACCAGGTAAAGACATCACAAAAAAAGAAAATTACAGACCTATATCCCTCATGAACATAGATGCAAAAATCCTCAACAAAATTCTAGCCATCAGAATTCAACAACATATCAAAAGATTAATCCAGCATGACCAAGTGGGATTTATACCAGGTATGCAAGGCTGGTTTAATATTAGAAAAACCATTATTTATTTATTTATTTTTTACCATATAAATAAAACAAAAGACAAAAACCACATGATCTTATCAATTGATGAAGAAAAGGCATTTGACAAAGTCCAACACCCATTTATAATAAAAACTCTCACCAAACTAGGAATTGAAGGAAAATTCCTCAGCATAATAAAGGGCATCTATACAAAGCCAACAGCCAACATCACTCTAAATGGAGAGAGCCTGAAAACATTTCCCTTGAGAACGGGAACCAGACAAGGATGCCCTTTATCACCGCTCTTATTCAACATTGTGCTAGAGGTCCTAGCCAGAGCAATGAAGCTAGACAAAGAAATAAAGGCATCCGGATTGGCAAGGAGGAGGTAAAATCATCTCTATTTGCAGATTACATGATCTTATACACAGAAAACCCTAAGGAATCCTCCAGAAAACTACTGAAACTAATAGAAGAGTTTGGCAGAGTCTCAGGTTATAAGATAAACATACAAAAATCACTTGGATTCCTCTACATCAACAAAAAGAACATCGAAGAGGAAATCACCAAATCAATACCATTCACAGTAGCCCCCAAGAAGATAAAATACTTAGGAATAAATCTTACCAAAGATGTACAAGACCTATACAAAGAAAACTACAAAGTACTACTACAAGAAATTCAAAAGGACATACTTAAGTGGAAAAACATACCTTGCTCATGGATAGGAAGACTTAACATAGTAAAAATGTCTATTCTACCAAAAGCCATCTATATGTACAATGCACTTCTGATCCAAATTCGAATGTCATTTTTTAAGGTGATAGAGAAACAAATCACCAACTTCATATGGAAGGGAAAGAAGCCTCGGATAAGTAAAGCATTACTGAAAAAGAAGAAGAAAGTGGGAGGCCTCACTCTACCTGATTTCAGAACCTATTATACAGCCACAGTAGTCAAAACAGCCTGGTACTGGTACAACAGGCACATAGACCAATGGAACAGAATTGAGAACCCAGATATAAATCCATCCACATATGAGCAGCTGATATTCCACAAAGGCCCAGTGTCAGTTAATTGGGGAAAAGATAGTCTTTTTAACAAATAGTGCTGGCATAACTGGATATCCACTTGCAAAAAAATGAAACAGGACCCATACCTCACACCATGCACAAAAACTAACTCCAAGTGGATCAAAGACCTAAACATAAAGACTAAAATGATAAAGATCATGGAAGAAAAAATAGGGACAACGTTAGGAGCCCTAATACAAGGCATAAACAGAATACAAAACATTACCAAAAATGACGAAGAGAAACCAGATAACTGGGAGCTCCTAAAAATCAAACACCTATGCTCATCTAAAGACTTCACCAAAAGAGTAAAAAGACCACCTACAGATTGGGAAAGAATTTTCAGCTATGACATCTCCGACCAGTGCCTGATCTCTAAAATCTATATGATTCTGTCAAAACTCAACCACAAAAAGACAAACAACCCAATCAAGAAGTGGGCAAAGGATATGAACACGCACTTCACTAAAGAAGATATTCAGGCAGCTAACAGATACATGAGAAAATGCTCTCGATCATTAGCCATTAGAGAAATGCGAATTAAAACTATGATGAGATTCCATCTCACTCCAACAAGGCTGGCATTAATCCAAAAAACACAAAATAATAAATGTTGGAGAGGCTGTGGAGAGATTGGAACTCTTATACACTGCTGGTGGGAATGTCAAATGGTACAACCACTTTGGAAATCTATCTCACGTTATCTTAAATAGTTAGAAATAGAACTACCATACAAGCCAGAAATCCCACTCCTAGGAATATACCCTAGAGAAATAAGAGCCTTCACACAAACAGATATATGCACACCCATGTTTATTGCAGCTCTGTTTACAATAGCAAAAAGCTGGAAGCAACCAAGGTGTCCATCAACGGATGAATGATTAAATAAATTGTGGTATATTCACACAATGGAATACTACGCATCAATAAAGAACAGTGAAGAATCTGTGAAACATTTCATAACGTGGAGGAACCTGGAAGGCATTATGCTGAGCGAAATTCGTCAGAGGCAAAAGGACAAATATTGTATAAGGCCACTATTATAAGATCTTGAGAAATAGTATAAACTGAAAAGAACACATATTTTTGTGGTTACAAAGGGGGGAGGGAGGGAGGGTGGGAGAGGGTTTTTTACTGATTAGTTAGTAGATAAGAACTGCTTTAGGTGAAGGGAAGGACAATACTCAATACATGAAAGGTCAGCTCAACTGGACTGGACCAAAAGCAAAGACGTTTCCGGGATAAACTGAATGCTTCGAAGGTCAGTGGAGCAAGGGTGGGGGTTTGGGGACCATGATTTAAGGGGACTTCTAAGTCAATTGGCAAAATAATTCTGTTATGAAAACATTCTGCATCGCACTTTGAAATGTGGCGTCCGGGGTCTTAAATGCTAACAAGTGGCCATCTAAGATGCATCAATTGGTCTCAACCCACCTGGATCAAAGGAGAATCAAGAACACCAAGGTCACACGACAACTAAAAGCCCAAGAGACAGAAAGGGCCACATGAACCAGAGACCTACATCATCCTGAGACTGGAAGAACTAGTTGGTGCCCGGCCACAACCGATGACTGCCCTGACAGGGAGCACAACAGAGAACCCCTGAGGGAGCAGGAGATCAGTGGGATGCAGACCCCAAATTCTCACAAAAAGACCATACTTAATGGTCTGACTGAGACTAGAGGAATCCTGGCGGTCATGGTCCCCAAACCTTCTGTTGGCCCAGGACGGGAACCATTCCCGAAGACAACTCATCAGACATGGAAGGGACTGGACAGTGGGTAGGAGAGAGATGGTGATGAAGAGTGAGCTATTTGTATCAGGTGGACACTTGAGACTGTGTTGGCATCTCCTGTCTGGAGGGGGGATGGGAGGATAGAGAGAGTTGGAAGCTGGCAAAATTGTCAAGAAAGGAGAGACTGGAAAGGCTTACTCATTAGGGGGAGAGCAAGTGGGAGTACGGAGTAAGGCGTATATAAACTTATATGTGACAGTTTGACTTGATTGTAAACATTCGCTTGAAGCTCAATAAAAGTTAATAAAAAAAAAAGGTGGATTAACACAATGTTGTTATTAGGTGTCATTGAGCCAGTTCTGACTCATGGCAAACCTATGTACAACAGGACAAAACACTGCCCAGTCCTGTTTCATCCTCACAGTCGTTACTATGTTTGAGCCCCGTGTTGCAGCCACTGTGTCAATCCATCTCTTTGAGGGTCTTCCTCTCTTTCACTGACCCTTTATCAAGCACCATGTCCTTCTCCAGGGACTGATCCCTCCTGATAATATGTCTAAAGTATGTAAGACGAAGTCCCACCATCTTTGCTTCTAAGGAGCATACTGGCTGTACTTCTTCAAAGTCAGATTTGTTCATTCCTTTGGCAGTCCATGGTATATCCAATATTCTTCACCAACACCATAATTCAAAGGCATCAATTCTTCTTTGGTCTTCCTTATGCACTGTCCAGCTTTCACACACATATGATGTGATTGAAATGACCATGGCTTGGATCAGGTGCACTTTAGTCTTTAAAGTGACATTTTTGCTTTTGAACACTTTAAAGGGGTCTTTTGCAGCAGATTTGCCCAATGCAATAGGCTGTTTGATTTCTTGACTACTGCTTCCATGGGCATTGATTGTGGATCCAAGTAAAGTGAAATCCTTGACAACTTCAATCTTTTCTCCGTTTATCATGATGTTTCTTATTGGGCCAGTTGTGAGAATTTTTGTCTTATGTTGAGGTGTCATCCATACTGAAGGCTGTGGTCTTTGATCTTCATCAGTAAGTGCCTCAAGTCCCCTTCACTTCCAGCAAGCAAAGTTGTGTCATCTGCATATTGCAGGTAGTTTTTTAGTCTTCCTCAGATCCTCCTGCCCAGTTCTTCTTCATATGGTCCAGCTTCTCAGATTAATTGCTCAGTATACAGATTGAGTAAGTATGATGAAAGGATACAACCCTGACGCACACCTTTCCTGACTTTAAACCACATAGTATCCTCTTGTTCTATTCTAACGATTGCCTCTTGATCTTATGTACAGGTTCCTCTGAGCACAATACAGAATTCTCGAATTCCCATTCTTTGCAATGTTGTCCATAATTTGTTATGATCCACACAGTTGAATGCCTTTGCACAGTCAATAAAACAGGTAAACATCTTTCTGGTATTCTCTGCTTTCAGCCAGGATCCATCTGATATCAGCAATGATATCTCTCGTTCCATGTCCTCTTCTGAACCCAGCTTGAATTTCTGGCAGTTCCCTATAGATGTATTGCCTCAACCACTTTTGAAGAATCTTCAGCAAAAATTTTACTCCTGTGTGATTTTTTTTTTTGAATAAATGAATTTTATTGCTTCTTAAAAATATCACCCGTTAAGTCTTGGGAATCATCCGGCCTCATTTCCGTAGCTGGACAACTCTTAGATCTTACTCGTCGGCCTGTTGAACACTTCCTTTTTCAGAAACATAGGTGCCATCCAAAAATTTTTGGATATCCTTGTTTTTAACTGTCGTGGCTTGCTGAATTTGATACAAGCTCAATGACATTTCCTTCAAGAATTAACTCATCCTTCTGGGCTTGAGATACTGAACAAGCAACACCTGGCCTCATCGGAACCCTACGGATGTATTTTTCACCCAAGAAGTTTCGGATTTCAACAAGTGACCCACTCTCCTGGATAACAACGTTGACGGGGAAGTAAGCATACACAGACCTCATCTTGTAATGGAAGCCCAGTGTAACACCCTTGATCATGTTCTGTACATGACTGCAGATAGTGCGAACTGTAGCCAGTTCCTTTCTATTTCCCCACCATTTGTCAACACGAAGCCTCTTCTTTTTCTTTCCAAGGAGACTGAGTTCTACATTGATGTGATTGAAGTCCCTCCGCAAAGTCCCTCTGGGGCCCTTCACAATAACCGTGCGTCCCTTCAGAGTGATGTCGACATTTTCTGGAATGTCGACAGTCTGGTTGCTGAGAATGGTCTTCATTCTTGCAGTAGATGCGGCAAAGAGGTCCTGAGTGATTTTAATGATATTGTTTGATAATTTCTGTATTCTCTTGGATCACTTTTCTTTGGAATAGGCATAAGTATGGATCTCTTCCAGTTGGTTGGCCAGGTACCTGTCTTGCAAATTTCTTGGCATAGATGAATGAGAACTTCCAGTGCTGCATCCTTGGGTGAAACATCTCGATTGGTATTCCATTAATCCCTGCATCCTTGTTTTTTGCCAATGCATTCAGTGCAGCTTGGACTTCTTCCTTCCATATCATCAGTTCTTGATCATGTGCCACCTCCTGACGTGATTGAACATGGACCAATTCTTTTTGGTATAGTGACTCTGTATATTCCTTCCATCTTCTTTTGACGTGTCCTGTTTTCTTCAGTATTTTGCCCACAGAATCCTTCACTACTGCAACTCTTGGTTTGAATTTTTTTCTTCAGTTCTTTTAGCTTGAGAAATGTGGAGAGTGTTCTTCTTTTCTGGTTTTCTTATTCAGGTCCTTGCACATGTCATTATAATACTTTGTCTCCTCGAGCCACCCTTTGAAATCTTGTGTTCAGCTCATTTACTTTGTCATTTTTTTCTTTTGCTTTATCTACTCAACATTCAAGAGCAAATTTCAGAGTCTCTTCACACATCCATTTTGGTCTTTTCTTTCTTTCCCGTCTTTTTAATGACCTTTTGCTTTCTTCATGTACGATGTCCTTGATGTCATTCCACAACTCGTCTGGTCTTCAGCCATTAGTGTTCAACCCATCAAATATATTCTTGAGATGGTCTCTAAATTCAGGTGGGATATACTCAGGGTCGTACTTTGGCTTTCATGGACTCGTTTTAATTTTCTTCAGCTTTAACTTGAGCTTACATATGAGCAATTGATGGTCTGTTCCAAAGTCGGCCCCTGGCCTTATTCTGACTGATGATATTGAGCTTTTCCATCGCCAGTTTCCACAGATGTAGTCAATTTGATTCCTGCATATTCCATTTGCTGACATTCACGTACATAGTCACCATTTATATCGTTGAAAAAAAGTATTTGCAATGAAGTTGTTGGTCTTGTAAAATTCTATCATGCACCTCCACATCGTTTCTATCACCAAGGCCATGTTTTTAAACTACTCATCTCTGTTTCCAATTTTCGCATTTGAATCACCAGTAATTATCAATGTTTCTTGATTGTATGTTCGATCAGTTTCAGGCTGCAAAAGTTGGTAAAAACCTTCAATTTCTTCATTTTTGGCCTTAGTGATTGTTGTATAAATTTGAATAGTATTTGTGTTAACTGGTCTTCCTTTGAAGTCCTGTGGATATTGTCCTATCACTGACAGCATTGTACTTCAGGATAGATCTTGAAAGGTTCTTTATGATGATGAATGAAAAGCGATTCTTCTTCAAGTTGTCATTCCTCCCATAGTAGGTCATATGATTGTCAAAATGGCCAATACTAGTCCATTTCAGCTTACTAATGCCTAGGATATTAATGTTTATGCATTCTATTTCATTTTTAATGATTCCAGTTTTCCTGGATTCATATTTTGTACTTTCCAGGTTCTGATTATTAATGGATGCTTGCAGCTGTTTCTTCTCATTTTGAGTTGTCCCACATTAGCAAATGAAGGTCCCAAAAGCTTGACTCCATTCACATCCTTAATGTCAACTCTGCTATTAACACAATAGCCAGAACAATAAGCTCAAACTTACCACATACCAACTATCATGAAGATGGCGCAGGACCAGGCAACCTTTTGTTCTGTTATGCATAAGGTTGCCAAGAGTAGGAGCAAGCTTTAAGACAAATAACAACAGTGAGTTTACTCTAAGCCCTCAACCATTTCTCTTGCTATGGCAAGTCATGGAAGAGTGATGCAATCTCTGCCCAGACTGAGTGTTAGTAACCATTCTTGGCATGGCTAATTCTCATTTCACCCTTTTCCCTTCCACTTAATAAAACATATCAGCAAGAACATGATCCAGAATTACATTCATTTTATTGCATAAGAGAAATAAGCCGTTCCCAAGCTCAAGGAGCTCAAGGATGCTGCATATTATCATCTATCCCTTCATTCAAAAATTATTTATAAAGCTCCTACTATGTGGCAAGCAGTGTCCTAGGGACTGGGGATACAGTGGTTACCAGATAATGAAGCATAGGTAAAACCCCTTAGAAGTGAGCTCATTCTACTAGTTTCTTGCATTATTGAGATTGTTCAATTATCCGTTCTCCAAGCAAAATTCAGAGTAATTGTTTTAGAAAACACAAATGTAGTCATATCACTTGCTTCAAACACTTCAATGGTATCTTTTGCTCTCAAGAAAAAAATCCCAAATCCTTACAATGGCCATGAAGCACTGTACAACCTGGTATCTGCTGCTTCTCCAGCCCCCTCTAGTATCATGTTCAGCCTCCCACAATCCCTAGCATAGCTCTTCTGCCATTCTGGTGTCCTGTCAGCTTCTGGAACACATCAATTCTTCCCAAGTCAAGGGCTCTCTTTGAGCAGAACACTCTCTTCTTTATTTTTAAACCTGTTCAAGTATTTTTGTCTTTCAGATCTAAGCTTAAATACAGTTCCCACAAGGAAACCTTTCCTGACATCTCAGGCTAGGCTGGGTGCCTCTGTTGATTGTTTTTTACAGTATCCTGTACTTTTCTGTTGTTAGCTGCCAATACCTTGGAACTAACTTGGAATTAAACGCCATCCCTATGATTGGTTCTGAATCGGACCATTATGGCCAATAGAGTTTTCATTAGCTGATTTTCATAAGTAGGCCTCCTGTGCTTTCTTCTTAATCTGTCATAGTCTGGAAGCTCCTCTGAAACCTGTTCAGCATAATAGCAACACGCAAGCCTCTACTGACAGATGGGTGGTGGCTGCCCTTGAGGTGCATTGGCTGGGAATCAAAGCTGGGTCTCCTGCATGGAAGGCGAGAATTCTACCATGGAACCACCACTGACCCCATTTCTACTTTCCTGTAGTAGCAGGTATTTCAGTTTTAATCAAATACCTATTTGTTTAATGATTTGATTAAAGCCCATTTCCCCTTAAGGACCATAGATAATGGGACCTGCACAAGCAGATAGGCCATGTCAATCTTAATTCCCTGCTGTTTTCTCAGTGGGCAGTGCAGTACCAGGTACATAGTAGAACCTTAAGAAATATTTGTTAGGTTATTGTCTGAATGAACTTTGTGGTACCCCACAGGTCAATGGTTTTCAAGCCCTTTTTAAGTTATAGGAACTTGAGTGTTAACAGTTTACAGGGGGAAAACAGGGCTTAACTCAGACACTAACCTTTATGACTTTTAAGGGTGCCAGGAGAAATGGTTTTAAAATCATTGTCATAAAATGGAATACTATTCAGCAATAAAAAGAAGCAAAGTACTGACACACGTAGTCACGGAAGAACCTCAAAAACATTACTAAGTCAAAGAAGCCAGACACAACAGATCACATATTGTATGATTTCATTCACTTGAAAAGTTCAGAAAAGGCAAATTTATGGAGACAGAAAGTGTATTAGTGACTGACTGAGACTGGGAGGGAAACTGGGATTAACTGTAAATGAGTATGAGGAGTCTTCTTGGGGGACGAAACTGTTCTAAAACTCATTTATGGTAATGGTTGTACCACTTGGTGAAGCTACTAAAAATTATTGAATTATACATTTGAAACAGTGATTTTATGATATGTAAACCATCCCTCAATAAAGCTGTTAAAAACCCCATTACTATAAACTACAGCTGACCCTCAACTGACTTTTTCAACCATTGCAATTTTTATTCTTTCATTTTTCCAGTTAAGCTTTTAAGAACACATTGAGCTTGTGTAGTTTTCTGATAGTTTCATGAGAGTTCATTTGGTCTAGGGCTGACCAACCTGGGGCCATCACATTCCTCAAAAAAGCTCTATAAATACATCTAATAGATAATTAAACATTGATTGCTTGATTGATTCTCAGTCAAACACATTACTGTTCCCTGAGATAGGCCTTCTAAATTTCATGGTGGGAAAACATTGTGGAAAAGGTGACGAGTGTAATAGAGAAATGCTGTATATGTCGATAAAATAGAAGAAACTTTGAAGAAACAAATGGAAAACGCAACACTTTCAGGCAATTACAGACTCTTGGCTGAAATTCAGCTTCAGGCTTATCTTGTGGGGAAGAATTTTTAAACACTTGAAAGGCCTACCCAGTGTTACAGCTGTCACCTTAATCTACCCCCAAAAACATCCATTTCAGAAAGTTTAAAGTTTCAGAGTGTATGCTGCTGAAGAAATCTGTAATTAGAGTAAAATATAATTGTGAATGCCTACAGGGATTTTTTTCTTTTGATATCATGGGTAAACTAAAGTCAAAGAGAAATGACTGAAGAGCTAGAGCCACATAGCAAAACATAGTGGTTTACTCTTGAGCAAGGATGAAGTAACTCTCTAAATAAAAAATACATGATTGCTTATTATATCAAGTTACACCTATCATCCATGTCAACTGTGAACATTTAAACAATTCCCAGAAAAAGGAGGAATATTAGAAGGCAGGATTTAGGAATCAGGACTTTCATGAGAAATAAATCAGATCCAAGATTTCATTCTACTTTTGGAATTATTTTCTGTAGGGGATGCTTATCTGATATTTTCCCTGATAATTTCCAGACCTCAAAAATATGTTGAGAAGAAAAATGAGACGTGTCAATTCTATTTTATTTGTTAATAATAAAATATTATTGATAATATCATGCCCACCTTAAATAGCAAAACTTTTATATGTATAAATTGACAAAACAGTAAAAAGAAACACATGGCTTATGATTTTGATTTATTTTACTGATATTTCTTGTATTTATTATTTTCATCTACACTTATGGCAGTAATTTTTACTACTGTTCCCTTTCAAAGCCCCAGCCATTGGAAGTGAGACACAGTAGCAAATCCTCTTTTTCCAGGTTTTTCCAATTTCATTATAGGTTACCTGGAGCAAGAGAATTCAATTAAATCGAAAAGTTAGGGAAAACAAAAAGTCAAATGATCCGTTATGGATTGAATTGTATCCCCCAAAAGGTGTATCAACTTGACTCGGCCACGATTCCCAGTATTGTCTGATTGTTCACCATTTTGTTATCTGATGTGATTATCCTATGTGTTGTAAGCCCTACCTTTATGACATTAATGAGGCAGGATTAGAGAAACTTATATTTATAAAGCAGGGCTCAATCTACAAGATTAGATTGTGTTTTAAGCCAATCTCTTCTGAGATACAAAAGAGAAAAGCGAACAGAGAGACAGGAACCTGATACCACCAAAAAACAAGAGCAAGTAGAATAGTGAGTCCTTTGGACCTGGAGTCCCTGCACTGAGAAGCTCCTTGGTCTGGGAAGATTGATGACAAGAACCTTTCCCCAGAACTGACAGATGGAAAGACTTCCCCTGGAGCTGGCATATTGAATTCAGACTTCCAACCCCCTAGACTGTGAAAGAATACATTTCTTTTCGTTAAAACCATCCACTTGTGGTATTTCTCTTATAGCAGCACTAGATAACTAAGGTAAGGTCAAAGATAAAGAAGAAGAGATGTTAACAACATCCCGTGAACATCAGCTTTCTCTACACACTACAAATTGATGTTATTAAAAATAAAAAATATAAACAATTTTTTGACATTTCAACAAGACAAAGGTCTTATCTGTTTTGGTGTATGGAGGAACATGGAGTATAGTGTCGGCTAGTGGTAAGCTCAGAGAAATAGAAATTGAGACCATCAAAGTCAGGAAATGTCACTGTTCTGTTCCGTTGGCAGAATGTTCTCTGATTTTATAGGCAATTGCTTTTGAATGTTCACTTTCAATTCAGAATCAAACCAAGTCT
This sequence comes from Loxodonta africana, assembly GCF_030014295.1. Taxonomy (NCBI): domain Eukaryota; kingdom Metazoa; phylum Chordata; class Mammalia; order Proboscidea; family Elephantidae; genus Loxodonta; species Loxodonta africana. Next base: position 66,102,051 of record NC_087355.1, read on the forward strand.
GATTTCATGTAAAAGATGCTTTGGGTATTGATTAAGGTTGAGTTAGCTATTATGCCAAGCAAACTGGTATTATTAAAGTTAATTTATTGCTTATGTAAAGAACAAAATGCCTGTTCCTGATCAGCAAGTGGCTCTTCTCCAAGCCTTTCCTCCAAATTTGGCTCCTCTGTCTGCCACAGGAGGTTTTCATCATATTCGTCTGCATGAAGCCAGCAGTCTAAGAGAGAGATGGCGAAAGAAGGCTCAGCCACTGGAAGTGAGACACCTGTATCACTTTGCCCCAGTAATGGAGCTTAGAGATGCACATTTTGGTAGGCAGATGCTTCCCAGGAAAACTCTCCACAATGTGGCAGGGTGGGGCAGGTGGGGAACGCATTTTGGTGAACAGCTAGCTGGCTCTGCATAGGAAGCAATAAGAACCAATTTCCTGGTATCCTTTCCTGGCCCTTGCCATCAACTCACACACTGTTCATTTTTCTTCCTACAACAACAATGAGTTCCTATTAATTCTCCAAGCTTTGTACATATTTTCAGAACCAAAGTGTATATTGGGTTTATGAGATAGATAGATGTTCAAAAAGATTACTACATATAAACCACTTACATAATTCAGATACATGAGATATTTCATTTGATATTAACTTCAATTGTCCTTTTTCAATTTGATAGCAAGGTAAGCTTTACCTGTAGATATTGCTAGTAACATTTTTACATGGTTAAGACACCTGCAAAGCAAGCTTCTTTAGTCTTCTGTTTTCTAGCTTTTACTTTTGAAAGTTTGAGCCATGCCTCTGCAGCACTTAACTCTTCACCAGCTCGTCCCTTTACCAGTTTTATGGAGTGTGAAACTTACTAGGAAAATGGTTTCCTAAAGGAAACTAGAGTGCAGGGTCAAAAGCTGTATGTGCTTATAATAGCCATCTGGTTTCTGTTCCAGTGCTGCTTATACCCCATCAGGAGGCAGACCTGAGTTAAGACTTTGCTTTCCTTTCAGGTGTAACAGAAGAGAATTACCAGCCTCAGCTGCTGCCTCAGTCACCAACATGAATATTCTTCTTTTGTGACCCTCATTTTCCATGCTGTATGAAGAGGTTTTTCTCTAGACACTACAACTAAAAAGAAAACACCCGGTTTTGTAACATGCCTTCCCTAATCAACCAGACTGCTGCTCCAGAGTCATAGGAAACCAGTTGGCCTAAAGACCAGACCTGATTTCCAGTGTCTTCCCCAAAGCTAAATATTTTCAGGTTTGTAAGATCCTCTTTTCACCTTAGCAGGTCTCTGCTAGAAGTTATTTCACATACAATTTTTAGAGGATTTTAATAAATATTCTGCTTTTCTGTTGGGAGACAGGGACACAAAAGAGGGATTTTCCTCATGCTGGTGGCACAGTGGTTAAGAGCTATGGCTGATAACCCAAAGGTCGGCAGTTGGAATCCACCAGCTGCTCCTCGGAAACCCTATGGGGCAGTTGTACTCTGTCCTATAGGGTCACTACGAGAGTCCGAATCCACTCAGCGGCAATGAGTTTTTTTTTTTTTTTTTTTGTAATCAGTATCATTAGCAGGACTGTTGATTGATTCCCTCTGTTAGCTTTCCCTATGGGATATGAGTTGACTTTATTCTTCTATTTTTTTTAAATAGTTTGATTAAGTAGTTCTGCCCCTCAAATTTTGTAATGGAAAGATGTTCAGGGCAGAGAATGACAGGAGGAGTTCTTATAAGTAACCCTTTTAAAGGAGAAAAAAACACTTCACCTATATTTACTGTTCCAACCTTGCTAAGATCAAGCATATTGTAAAATTAGTCAGTACAATTGGTTTTATTTTTGAGACATATATAAATGTTTTAAAACATCTATTTTAAACTCTGAATATATAAAGTCCTATAAGTGAATAACAGATATTTGTGAGTCAAAACAACACAGATTTCATTACTTCCTTTGGTGATTAAATGATTTTATGTAGGAAAACTTCATTATTTTTGACTAATGAAAGTAAAGGCTAACCTGATTCAGTAACATCCAAATTAGAGGATATTAAATAAAATTCAGTTTTATTAAGGCCATGTCATCATAAATAAAGAATAAATAAAATGTCTCTCCTATTTGCTTGAAAGAAGAGTTAGTCAGTTCTGACATTTACTTGTATACAAACAATTTTAGGCCTTTACACTTGTCTCTGGAAGTGAAACGTTATTTTTTCTGATTTTCTTCTTTTCACTCAATCAGATTTACTGTCATTTGTGTAGCTTTCTCCTGCTCTATAGATAGTAAGGAAATAAATTTTAAGTCTACCCTGATTGAATTATCTTAACTTCAGACTTAGTTCGGCTTGAATTACTAAGCTATATTTTATTGTATTAGCAATAAAGTTCTGACTTAAATTTTATTTGCTAATGTTCTATTTCCAAGACTTTAATTGTTAGCCTTTCCAATGTAACTACAAGCCATTTCCTCACTTGTGACAACTTGTGTCTCAGTAATGATAATGTCTTGAGAATGACCGTAACAAGAGTGGACATTTCCTTCATTCTGTCAGAAGTAGTGTGAACCGAAACTTCAGATCAAAGATAACTAAGGTAAAGGAAAAGTAAGCATGACAAGGGATGCTACTCAGGACTGATAAGAAAAAAAGAATGGACAATTAACAAAATAAAAATAAGCTATCTGAAAATAATCTAAACCCAATAGCTCTTGAAACAGGTGGAAAAGTGTTCTGTTGTCTTTGCATCAGGAAAAAACCACAAAGCTGGCAGGGTTACTTTTGAAATGTAATCCTGTTTCTACACTACTTTGTATTCTAGGACCAGTCCCCCTCTCTAAGCCTCTACTTGATACCCATAACTTGACGGGACAATAGAGCGGTTTGGCTAGAACCCGGCTGAAACGTGTATGAAAATGTTTAGTGGCTTTCACTTTCCACAGTTCAGTAATTTTCATTTTTTAATGGATATTTATCTTGTTGAAATATTTACTTTATTGCAGTGAGTTGCAATATTTCTCTATTCTGCCAATGAGATTCTGTGGTAAGATTAGCTCTGTCTTTTTAATGAAAATGACTCTAGAAGTTTACTTTCTGGGTACTGCCTTATCAATCACTCAGTTATGTATTCACAAGGAAAATAGATAAATATAAATATAAATATAAATATAAATATAAATATAAATATAAATATAAATATAAATATAAATATAAATATAAATATAAATATAAATATAAATATAAATATAAATATAAATATAAATATAAATATAAATATAAATATAAATATAAATATAAATATAAATATAAATAAATATAAATATAAATATAAATATAAATAAATATAAATATAAATATAAATACAGTCAACAATGAGAAAACCTCAAATAATCTTATAGTTCATTATAGCCATGTAGCTTAAAGTTTGGGTGTATTTAAAAATAAAAAAAAAAAAGCTTTGTATTTACAAGTTCTTCAAAACCCTAACTTTTCAATGGTCTCATTTCCCCTTCTTAACTGATTTTTCTCTTTCCAGAGAGTAAATTCAATCCAAGTCACTTCTCCCTTTTCCTCTGTGTATTTCCTTTCCAATCTCCAAAAGTTTCCTTCACTATTGCTGTAATGATCATCTTCTGTACCAGGGATATTTAGTCTCTGGGATTTTACCTAAAAGAAAGTACTTCAGTAAGCAAATCAACAAAAATTGAAGACCAACGTAGGGTTACCAGTTGCTGTCAAGTCAGTTGTGACTCGTGGAGACCCCATGTATCGGCTATCTTTATTTTGACAAATTAGGACATTTTAAAAATGACGATTATTGGCATCATTTTTCATAAAAGAAAAAAAATCTTTATGCCAAAAATAAGTGTTCTTTTTTTTTTTAACTTTTATTGAGCTTCAAGTGAACATTTACAAATCAAGTCAGTCTGTCACATATAAGTTTATATACATCTTACTCCCTACTCCCACTTGCTCTCCCCCTAATGAGTAAGCCCTTCCAGTCTCTCCTTTCGTGACAACTTTGCCAGCCTCCAACTCTCTCTGTCCTCCCATCCCCCCTCCAGGCAGGAGATGCCAATACAGTCTCAAGTGTCCACCTGATATAATTAGCTCACTCTTCATCAGCATCTCTCTCCTACCCACTGTCCAGTCCCTTTCATGTCTGATGAGTTGTCTTCGGGGATGGTTCCTGTCCTGTGCCAACAGAAGGTTTGGGGACCATGACCGCCGGGATTCCTCTAGTCTCAGTCAGACCATTAAGTATGGTCTTTTTATGAGAATTTGGGGTTTGCATCCCACTGATCTCCTACTCCCTCAGGGGTTCTCTATTGTGCTCCCTGTCAGGGCAGTCATCGGTTGTGGCCGGGCACCAACTAGTTCTTCTGGTCTCAGGATGATGTAAGTCTCTGGTTCATGTGGCCCTTTCTGTCTCTTGGGCTCTTAGTTGTCATGTGACCTTGGTGTTCTTCATTCTCCTTTGCTCCAGGTGAGTTGAGACCAATTGATGCATCTTAGATGGCCGCTTGTTAGCATTTAAGACCCCAGACGCCACATTTCAAAGTGGGATGCAGAATGTTTTCATAATAGAATTATTTTGCCAATTGACTTAGAAGTTCCCTCAAACCATGGTTCCCAAACCCCCGCCCTTGCTCCACTGACCTTTGAAGATAAGTGTTCTTTTTATAAAAAGCTCGTGACATGGTCTTTTTCCCATTTTATCCTTTCATAGGTCAGTATGGATCCATGTACTAAAATAAAAGAATCTCTTTTCTCTGCTACTTGATCACAAAATATTGTTTTTCAGTTCCTTTGTTAATTTCATATCATTTCCTATGTAACATAATATTAAATATCATAAAAACTCAAAGAAATTGAAACATAAGATTTATTCTGAGCAATTACCCTATATGCACATAGGAAGACATTTCTGATTTAAAAAAAAAAAAGGGAAATGGCTCAAAGTAGGTTAGTTCCAATGAAGCTTATAAAGAGAAGAGGAGGGAGAAGAATAGATCAACCATTGGCTATCTGGACATGATTGATTCAACTCTGCACCCTTCCCCCTTTTACTGAGATCAACTGGTAGGTACCATGTCACGAGGTGGTCTCTGGCCTGGCTACTAAAAATTGGACCCTCCAGCCACCTAAAGCCATGAGACCTTTTGAAATTTAAATTAAGTAAGCCTAGAGCATTTTTCATTGGGCAAATCTGCTGCAAAAGAACTCTCTCAAGTGTTAAAACACAAAGATGTCACTTTGAGGACTAAGGTGCATCTGACCCAAGCCATGGTATTTTTAGTCTCCTCATATGCTTTTGAAAGCTGGACAGTGAATATGCAAGACTGAAGAAGAATGGATACATTAAAAATATGGTGTTGGTGAAGAATACGAATATACCATGGACTGCCACAAGAACAAACAAATCTGTAATTGGAAGAAGTACAGCCAGAATGCTTCTTAGAAGCAAGGATGGCAAGACTTCACCTCATGTACTTTATACATGTTTCCAGCAGGGACCAGTCCCTGGAGAAGAACATCATGCTTTGTAAAGTAGAGGGTCAGCAAAAATGTGGAAGATCCTTGAGGAGATGGATTGACACAGCAGCTACAACAATGGGCTCAAACATAGCAACGATTGTGAGGATGGCACAGGACCAGGCAATGTTTTGTCCTGTTCTATATAGGGTCACTGTGAGTCGGAACTGACTGGATGGCACCTAACAACAACACAAAATCTTTTCATTAAATCAAGAGGTATTGGTGTTTTTGTTGACTATCTTTTTCCAGCAGAAAAAAACACATTTATATTGCTGTAGAACAGCTTCTGGAGGAAAAAATGTCAACGTTTTTGCAGTTTGGGTCAGATTTTTATGGTTAACATTTGGTTTCATGGCTATGAAGAAATCTTAAAATCAAAGTAAGAAGTAAGTCATTAATTTTTATCTTTGACAATACTTTGGAATGCATTTGAAATGCCCCTACTTGCTTAGGGACATCCTTTTCAGTGATGGCAACCTCTTACACTCTAATGTGTGTCTAAATAGAAAAGTAGCTCCAACTGAATGAATAAATTGTACAAGTAAGTTGGAGTATCTCTGAATTCTCTGTATATAAAAGAAGTAGAATACCTCTCTTCTTCTACAAGAGACAAACTACATGATTATAATGCTGTATATGCCATTAATTTGCTCAGAGATAGCTTTGGGATGAGTAGAAGTTGCTAAGGTAGTAATTCTCTGAACTAGCTTCTTTCAGTTAGGAAAACTGGGCACTCTCACTCAAGGTAATTCAAGATGGAAAGTGTTTTGTTTATTTTTAAGAATATTTTGCAGGGACAATTGGGATGGACAAAATAGGAGACAGGAAAGGACCCTTCCTTGTGAGTGTATGATAAATGTTAGTTTCAGGAAATGTAGAAGCAGTAATTTCTGGACTTTCAAGCTAGTCCATGTAGTAATGAAGTGAAAAACCATTTTAATTCTCCTGAAATCTAGATTTCTGGATCCATGGAGTTGGGGTGACTCTACCAGGCTTTTTGCCATTGGGAGTCCTTTAGAGCCTTGAGTCTTGGAGGAACTGATCCCTGGGGGTCACTTTTGAGTCAAAAAATGATCTAGATAAACTAGTAAGACCATTTTGCCTTGGGCATTGTGCTCATTTGAAGAATTTGGTCAGTTTTGTGAAGCAGACTCCAAGGGTCAGACTGGGAGCTATGTTTAGAGTAAATTGGTAATTATTTTAATTGTTCTTCAAGATAATGCTGTATAAAAATTCTCCCTGCCTACAAATTTCTTCATCAATTCTGTTGAAATTCTTTTTTTTCCCCATGGCAATGCCAATAAGATTTGATATAAAAGTGTTTTGAGGTTCTCTTATCTTCAAAGCATTTTTGACTCTCTAGTTGAAATGTTAACCCAATTTGCAAATCAGATATTAAATAAAACTTCAATCAGTCTCTATTTGTGGCTTAATACGATTTTTATTTAAACACCTGTTAGGCTAGCAATTTGGTAATACTGCATTAGAGTAACATTTTGTGTTATTAGTCAGCAAGTAATGACTTTTGAAGAAACCCTTGTGGCACAATGGTTAAAAACTTCAGCTGCTACCAGAAAGGTTGGTGGTTGGAACTCACCAGCCACTCCAAGGCAGAAAGACGTAGCAGTCTGCTTTGTAAAGATTACAGCCTTGGAAATCCTATGGGGCAGTTCTACTCTATCCTATAGTGTTGCTATGACTCGGAATCGACTCAAAAGCAACAGGGTTTGTTTTTGGTTGGTAGTGACTTTTGAACTTGTGGCTTAGTTTTCTTCTTACTACAAAATGATATATTCTTTTCCTTTGCTATGTGTATTTTCTTTATGTAGCTTCTGCTTCTCATTGTTTTTGCCTCCTTCCAATTCCAGCTTACAATACAGTATAATGATAAAGATCACGGGTTATGAGCGCTATAGATCTGGATTTGAATATGAGCACACAAGTAGTTAACTGTTCAGACACAGATAATATACTTCATCACTTTAAATATTCAGTCTCATGACCTTTAGGCTAAAATAAAAATAGTAACTAATTTAAATTTAATGAAATAACGTTTGTTAAAAAAAATAAATAACCCACTGCCATCAAATTGATTTTGACTCACAGCAACCTTATTAGAGGACAAAGTAGAACTGTCCTATAGGGCTTCCAAGGCTGTAAATCTGTACAGAAACAGACTGCCACATCTTTCTCTCATGGAGCGGCTAGTAGGTTCAAACCACTGACCTTTCGGTTAGCAGCCGAACACTTTAATCACTGCACCATCAGGGCCCCTTCTAACGTTAGTAAAGTAGCCGCTATATAGGAAGTCAATAATGTCAATCATTATTTTATTATTCTAAGGACTATCATGGACCCGCTTGACTCATGGTATTACCTGGAAACTTAGGCTACCGTGTTCACTCCTTTTTATTCTTTCTATATTACCCAATTCAAGTTCCCAAGAAAATTAATCTATCAACTGTATCATCTTTTGTGCCAGGACACTTCGTACATGTATGGCTAGCCTACAGATTGGCTATCTTAGAATCAGGTACCCACCCTTGTCCTAAAGACTGTGGGAGAAGGGCAGAGGTGAGGAGGCAATAATTAATGCAAATTTCCCCTTTCATAGAAATTGCAGACAGAACTGTCTCACTTAGAAGAAGCTATGGGTATAACAGTTGTTATGATTGACATGTTGAGCTCATTCACCAAGGAAGTAAATGCATCGGTGACCTTATTCTATGATTAGCTATTCATGTAATATTAGTGTTTGAAACATATTCATTTCTTGCTGGTATTTTGTCTGGTGTATAAATAAGGCCTGCTAAAACTAAGAAATGGAAACCAACCAATATGAACCAAATATACACATAGTTAAAGGGTCCTGAATTTGTAGACATGTGTTGCCCAGGTTCATTCTGACATATAGGCAAAAAACTTGCTCAGTTTATTCTTGCTGTATCCAAACCACGATAATGTCCTCCTTTGAAAGACAGAGATAGAGAAACAGTATAATTACTGATGGAAAACTAGTGCAGATAAAATAAGAATAACCTAAGCTTTAATTCAAACCTCAAACCATAAGCCCAACCCAACACTTTTTTTTAGGCTCATATATAGGTTCAGATAACTTTGGCCTTTTAGAAAACATTATTTTTCAGAAAGTGACACTTGTACTTTGTATCCTTAAGAATAAGTACAATAAACATAGTGTATAAAGAAAACTCCTATTCAGAGTCTAGGTTCCTGGCTGGCCTTTCACAATAGTTTACATCTGATGAGCTAGAACAAAGAAAGAATGCAAGCATATTCCTAGGTAATCCAATTTAACACTCATTCCAGGCTCCTTTGGAAAAGCCCAAAAGGCTATCAAATAACATGAATTTAATCTTAAAAAAAAAAAAAAACAATGACTATGATTACATAATATCTAATCAACAAGGGCAGGTGTAGATTAAAATTTCCCATCTGCATACATCTTTATCTTTCTTGTTATTTTACTTCCTGCCAAATTTCAGTAGATTTATAAGATAATAGGATTTTCTTCTTAACCCATATCTGTCATTTTCTATTTTCTTCCTTTACCTCCCTTCCTTTTCTCCTGTGTTCTTTTTCTTTCTTTCTTTTTTTTTTTTTTTTTTGTCTTTTCCCTTTCCCTTTCCTTCCTTGTTTTTTTAAGTAAGGGTTGAACTCATAGCACTTCACAGGACATGTTTGAGGGGTGTTATAAGGCCACTTCTTTGACTCCAGGAAATATATCACCAGCTATCTTTTTTGTCCCCTTGAATGGAGGGGATTGCAGATGACAATAAAGGACATCTATGGATATCGTAATGGAAAATTATCCTAAATCTTTTAAATTTTACTTTAGAATGAAGTATTTATTATTCTTTTATTTTTCTTTCATTAGAAGTACCCACAAATTTTTTATTTCTCAAGCATACTTCCCAATGAGACTGTAATAACGATCAATTATTTATATGCCTGTCTGGCCTCCTGACTTCCATTAAAAAATTGCTCCTTTTCCCATGTTCCATGCGGTTCTGATGAGAGTTGCTACCTTGACTGTAGTTGATTGGTCCAGATACTGGCCCAAGAAGAGATAGCCTGGGTTACCACCAAGTATTTTAAATTAGCCTGAAGAAAGGCAGCCCCCTTCTAGTGGCCATGCTTCTTGTAATATGGAGGTAGCCCGTCTGAGAATGAAGTCAACCAGCCACAGAAAAATTAAGATGAAAGTGGGGGACAGAGTCTTGGTGGTACTTGTCCTCCCTGTTTCTAATTGTGCTTGAGGCAGAGAGTAGAAGTCCAAACTGTCCCACAGTTGACTAACGAGTGTTGTGGAACTGCATGGTGGAGCCAGCAATGATGCAAGCAGTGACTGATCAAACAGTTTGAAACACTTGCCAGTTAACCTACTCTTTCACTTTGATTAGTTCAGTTGGGTTCCTGTCATTATAACGAAAGAGCCCTGAATAAAATAGAAATTTGGAAATAGATAGTTCAAGAGGGTATTAGGCTTAAGAGAAAAGCTTCAAAGAAAACTTTAATTGTCCCTAGAGATTTCCCTGGCATAGATTCCCAAACATAAAAAAAAAAAAAGATGATTTGAAACACTGAAATGTGATAGTGTTTGCTGACAGTAGTTTAATGTCGGAGGCACTTTGGTTCAAATCTCATTTCTGCCTTTTACCAATTGACCGACCTTGGGCAATTCACTTGAACTTCATATTTCCATTTTTAAAAATGAAACAAAGATACTATGGAACGTGTAGAGTTACTTTGAGGATTAAAAATGACACTTATGTACATCTTTAGAAGAGTGTGTGAACATAGTAAGTGGTATGTAAATGGTAGTGCCCTTGTTAGTTGCCATCCAGTCAGTTATGACCCATGGTGACCCCGTGTGTGCAAAGTAAAACTGCTCCATGGGGCTTTCAAGGCTGTGATATTTTGGAGTTTCTGAGGCACTTGTGGGCGTATTCAAACCACCAACCTTTCACCTAGTCATCAAGCGCTTAGCTGTTTGCACCACCTAGAGATTCCTAAATAAATGGTGGTGGTTGTTTTTGTCTTGTAATTTGTTGCCATCAACTTGTCCATTGTTATTGATTACCCTCTCTGAGAGACCTATACAAGAGCAAGCTTCCCCAGTTGGTTTCACTGCCTTAGTGCAGCAATACACAGATACAGTTTTAGCCTTCATGTTCTACCTCTGGCTGAGTAGCTACCAATTAAAGTGAGTCCGTCAGAGAAGAGTGCTACAGTGGAAGTCAACTAATGCAAGGCTACAGTGTGGTGGAGTTCGGTTAATGATAGACCAGGGAAAAAGGGAGGTGCTTGAGATGGATTAATCAGACTGGGACTCATCATCTCCTCTGGTTACCAGAGTTGGACTAACTACATTTCAGCGAAGCTTTAGGAGGCAGTCTTTGGATTTATGTTTAATGCCATTCATGTGGGGAACAACAGCTCTTTAGCATCAAGAGCCTGAGAGTTCTCTCCTGTTTTATGTTGCTTATTCATTCAACAAATATTCATTGATGACCTACTACAGGTCAGGAATTTTGGCAGGCATCATGGTAAAAGGAAGAGTTATGATCGCCTGCCCTCATAAAGCTTCTAATAAAGTCTATTTCCTTGATCCTTTTAATTATGACTCATACTTGTTTTCAGGGAGTTCCCATCAATGATTTGTATAACTATTTTATGATTTTTTTTCCCAAGAATATTCTGCGAATGTCATATATAGGTAATTGGGTATTAGCTGTACTCATATTGTCAGAGTTTGAATACAAATAAACATATCACTATTTCTAATGTGAACCATTGCTACCCTGTGTTATTCCTCACGATAATCTGGAAAATGGCCTAGAACTTTTCTAATGCTGGTTTTGATGTCAGCTCTTGCTTTCAACTCTTCCGAAAACCATGGGACTTTGTCATGTTATTTTCAGTGATTTCTGGCACCAAGCTTAGCCATCAGCAAAGCAAATGATGTTAATTGTTGTCGAGTTGATTCTGATTAATAGTGACGCCAAGTGTGCAGAGTAAAACCGCACTTCATAAGTTTTTCAAGGCCACGACCTTTCAGAGGCACATCAACAGGCCCTACTACCGAGGCACCTGTGGGCGAGTCTGAACAGCCAACATTTCAGCTAGTAGTCCACTGCCTGGCCATTTGTGCCACCCATGGGATCCAAAAGCATATTACCAATTAATGATGTTTTATATTCTTTACTTCCCCAAACTTATGTCTATATTCAACACTATTGTTTTCTTTTTATTCTTTTCCCCCATGTCTTTTCAAAAAGAGACACTTTGGACATATTTCTCGAATAACGTATTAGAAGGAGGCAGTGCAGAGAGAGAGAGAGACACTGGTGATTTTCACAGTCAACTGAAATGCTCAAAGTGTTATTTTCAATTGGTATCATGGGTCTCCAAACTATAATAAGAATTTATATATGAAAAATTGCTGTGGGGAAGAAGACAACTATTCTGTGATTTCTATTTTGAAGATAAGAAAGTGACATACCCTATAGTCATGTAATAAATCAGTGGTGGTGTCAAGGAGAGAATCTAGTCATGATTTCTAGATGTGCCATCTACTTCATCATACTGAAATTGAAAGGTATGAATATAATTATGTTGTCAATTCAATGAATCACGTGCTTCATTATCTTTGAATTCTACCTCCCATAACCTATGTAGGCTATTAAGCCAGGATTAAATAATGAGTCACCTATTGAACTTTAGAACAACTTATGCATGAAATTGACTCTGCTCTGCCCCAAACTTACCTGACTCCTGGCCAGCAAGAATAAATACAGAAACAGCTGTCCACACATGCACAAAAACACATACACATATGCACAAACACATATGCACGTATGGTTAAGGAGTGAATGGCTAAAGAATGCCTTTTCAAAAGAACTAGATTGGCTGTCATGGTGAAGGGAGTCTCTTTCCTCTTTATACCATATTCAAATATCAGAAGAAAAATGGCTTGAGTGACAGACAAAAAGAGAATTAACATATATTAAGCACCAACTATTTTCTGGAACTTAAGCAAGACTCGGTATGTAGAACATCACGTTCCAGTCTCTCGTACACTTTGCAGTAGTATTTCTATTCATTATACATAGGAGCTTACAAGGCTCAGAAAGGTCAAGTAGTTGCTGAAATTCTTCAATTAGTGAGTAATAATCGAGAATGTAAACCTAGCTGACTCCAAAGCCCATGATTTCACCTTGATATCATACGGAATGGAAATCCTGGTGGAGTAGTGGTTAAATGCTACAGCTGCTCACCAATAGGTCGGCAGTTTGAATCTACCAGGCACTCCTTGGAAACTCTATGGGGCAGTTCTACTCTGTCCTATAGGGTCGCTATGAGTTGGAATCAACTCAACAGCAGTGGGTTCGGTTTTGGGTTTGGATCAGATGGTATAATGAAGACCAACTATTATGGGGTAAAATTGTGAGCTTTGTTGTTCAATACATTGGGGGCAACTATGAACTTAGAAACTAAGGCTTTAGAAATATCTTTCATTATATCTCTAGTAACTTTGTCTACAACATAGCATCCAATAGGATTTTTTGAGAATTTTCTTGAGTTTGTTTCCATCTTTGGCCTTCCCACTGTGGAATAAGTTATGAGATTCTTCTTCTATCTATTTTATGCTTAAAGACCATTAAGGAAACTTATACTCTTTATTATTTAAGTTATCATTTCTTATATTGTCCACCAAGACTTCAAAAATATAATACAGGACTATTTAAAAATATTATTAAATGAATGAAAAAAATAGATGTATAAAATTAATTCACAGTTTTAATAAATTCACTAGTATCATTTCTTCTGATACCTTTGCTGATTTTTTTTTCCTCCATTAATCAAATGTATTTCTTACTTCATATCTTAGGATATTTGAATGTATAATTTAGGGATATTAGGGGTAATTTCTTTGAGTATAGCAAAAAGTAATGAGTCAGGTAGGAAGGGCTAATGAGCATGAGAGCTTTGTTCCAAAAGAGTTAAAAATATTGTAGACACCATTCAATTTCATTTGCTCACATCTTCAGTTGCTGCATAAGTAAGTCATTTTGAAATAATTTCGTGGCTTTCGTACATGTTATTTTGGCGGTGGAATTTACAAAAAGGACACCATGGTTCCATTCTGGCCTGGCTGGAGCAAGGCCAAATGGGGTGCTGGAAAGAGAAGAGCCATGCAGGAAAGCTGCCTCCTGGCTATTTCAATGAGGTACATACAAGCTGAAATACCCACCATTTCAGGAAAGACTTTGCGTGAGTGAGACTGGGTGTATACCAAGGCTTCCCTTCAAATCCTTGCATTCTTTTCTACCATGTCTAGTGTACACTATGTTCTTCTATAATTATAAATGTATGTTTCCCATCACCACAAAGAGTTCTCATTGCTTGAAGGAAATGCAGCTTCAAAGAGCTTAAATTGTGAAGGGCAGGCCCCTTCTAAGAGCTACCATTGCTTGGGGGCGATTCTTCCTTTAACTTATCCACAGTCATACCACTGGCCAGCTTGGCTGGCTGCATCTTACCGTGTCTCAATTGGCCTGGGGCTTTGGTGGTTTCAGCTTTTGAAAAGAGCATCTTTGAATTTTTGATAATATAAACCTCGTTTTTTTTTTTTTAGCATTCTTTGCTGCATGCTCCATTGCTATCTTAAAAGATAGAAAGGTTTCCAATCTTTTGTGATTCTCAACCTCATACAAAAAGAATTTTTGAAGAAAACTGGCACTTTGATTAGAGGGTAAACTTCACATTGAGATTGAGTTTCAGTTTTAAGAGTCAAAAGTAAAGTGACATGCAAAAGAAAAAAGGAGACCTAAATATAAGTTTAAAATAGTGATGATCTAAAAAAGCGTGTAACATGCTTTATGACAGTAGCAGTTTGAAAGAAAAATATGTTCTATTTTAAACCATCCTTTTTTAAAACTCTAACAATTACACTTTCTGAAAGCTTTTCCAAGATAGTGGTTCTTCCAAGAATGAACTTGTGTCAGTCAGTAATTATAACATTCACCCGGGACCAACTGTGTGCTAGGCACTGTGCTAAACTCTTTTCAAAGATAATCTCATGTAATCATTTCAATTAGTCAATGAGGTAACTAGGATATTCCATTTTACGGATGAGGAAACTGAGGTACAAAGTGGTTGAGAAGCTTGTCCAAAATCACACAGCTGGAGTGCTATGGAATTAGGTTTTGAAACCAGTCTATGTGACAAAAATTTGTGTCTGTAATATTTATCCTATGTTCTCATGAACTCTCTCGTCCTGGGGATAATCTTGTACGTGGCTTTGAAAAGTACAAAGCACAGAAATTCAGATCTACCTGATGGTGTCTATCATAAGAAATATCTCCACAAGCGTGTCTCCACAGTGACTTATCAGAACTCAGTTATAATCCTACAGAAAAGATCTTTCTTAAAGAGGATGATAACAAAAAAGCTGCAATTGTTGACAGCAGACAGATGTGCCAGGTGTTTGACTAGGAAGTTTTTGTACGTTATTCCTGAACAATATGTATCCCTTTCATCAGTTTTTATTGTATCCATTTTCCAGATGAAGGGATTTTTCTTAGTCACCCTGAATTTTTTCACATGAAGTTTGGAGAAGGAAAGACCAGTTCATGACCACACAAGTAACTGCCAGAGATCAGAGAGGGAACTTAAATGTGAGTGCGATTGGTGCCACTTTTCCCTTATCTACCACATAACATGAATAAGGGCATGTGGGACCCCTTCAATCCCATACCACACAAACATGCAACTATTCTAATTGTGCTACTATGCAGGAAAAACAAAAAAAGGTTTCCACAACCTCCTTTCATAACTCGTGGGAATATTTCATGTTCCAACCTTCACTGTCAGAAAGGTCATACTTAAACTTTCATGTAAATAATATACATTTCTCTTTTTAGACCTATTGCAAGTGTAGCAACTTTCCCCCAACAATCAGTAGTAGTCATACTAAAAACGGAATTTTATTATCTTTCTACTCTTACAAATACCATTTTTCACAGCATTGCTGGAAGGTAGCATTATCTCTTCTGCTTCAGAAATGTGCTTGCTCCTGAACCAGTTTTTGCGCAAACTGCTTTTATGATCTTATACTATGGCATTGGTTAAGGATGAAAAAATTTTATTTGCTTCACCACTGAATCTGCAAAGTCCAAATAAATAGAATCATTTTTTTATGGCATCGGACATTTTTTTAGCATCTCTTTTTGATATGCTATTACTGATGACTTTGCTCTCCAAACACAAAGGCAGGAAGAAATGCAAAAAAGCTTATGAACTGTTTTTCCAAATCTGTGTATCTTGGGGAAGATGAAAGTCACATTCTGATTTACAGCAAAGGTATCCCTCAGTATACCAAAGATGTTTATCATTGACCAAGAGCTAAACTCACCAATGACGATGATGATCTAAGCTCTAGAAAGGCAAAGGATTAAATGGTAGAAATGGAGATAGAAACAACCGATCACGAAGGCCAATAAAATTTGGGAAATCAAGCACAGCAAATGAAGGGGCTAAGGCATCCAAGCTTCCACACCTGGGTGTGTTATGTGAACTAGCCGTCAATGTCAAGGGAGTACCCTGAGTCATTTTATCTCAGAAATTCACAAGCAGATTTGAGCCATCCCAGTGCAGCTTTTAATTGCTGGATGTAGAAAATGAGATGATGAGCCTCAAAGCAGCCCTGAGCTCTAGTTTTGGCTCTACTCTAGCCCTTAGATTTTGGCCTCATCTGTAATAATTTGCCCAGCCTGAAATGATGAGGTCAGCACTGTCAAGCACTGCCAAGCTCACCCTGGATATTGAGCTGTTGGGACATCACCTGGAGACTTAATAGACCATCTCACCCTGACCAATTTTTACCCTGGTGGCGTAGTGGTTAAGTGCTACGTCTGCTAACCAAAAGACTGGCAGTTCAAATCCACCAGGCACTCCTTGGAAACTCTGTGGGGTAGTTCTACTCTTTCCTACAGGGTTGCTATGAGTCGGAATCAATTGAAGGCAACAGGTTATTTTTACCCTAGGCAGGTTAAAAAAAACAAAAACAAATCCTTTGCTGTGGAGCTGATTCGGATTCATAGCCACCCTATAGGACCCTATAGGAGACAGACTAGAGCTGCCCCGTAGGGTTTCCAAGGAGCACCTGATGGATTCAAGCTGCTGACCTTTTGGTTAGCAGCCATATAGCTCTTAACCACTATGCCACCAGGGTTTCTCTAGGAAAGGTGGATTTAAGAAATATCAATCTAACATTGTCAAACTTAGTCTCAAGTCACTTTTGGTACCAGTTCAGCCTTGATTTTGGGACAAAGTCTTCTGCTTTATTTCTAAATCCCAGCTTCACCTTGTCACCGAGTTCAAGTGATTAGATCCTTGTATCTTTTGTGACTGAGTCTCACATTAAGCACCCTCTCCAACCCCTAAATAAGACTAAGAATTCCTTTACATTTTCTAACACTAGAGTTATGCTCCTAAGTGCCATTAGGTATGGTGGGTTAGCTGTTTGTTGAATCATTTATCAATTTTTACCTGCCTAATCAAATCGAAGGTATAAACCCACTTCTGAATAATCTTCCGAACCCTGGTAATATCAGTTTCCTTATTGAGTAAATGTCCTAGCTAGGTGACTTGGGCTAGTTAATTTTCTCTCTTTGACTCTGTGTCCTCATCTACAAAATAAGGGTAATGATAATTGCACTCATCTCATAAAGCAGTTGTGATTAAATTAATTAATATAGGTAAAGCACATGTATTATTCAATATATATTAAATAAATTGTTATTTCCCTTTAGAAGTCGTACTCTAAATGAATCTAAAGTTTTAGTTGTGTTTACTCATTCAGTAGTGTTTTTGTATTGTTATTTTTCTTTATATATCATGTTTTTTCTTCCAAGTTGTACTTCCTTCCAGCACTTGACACTTCTATACTGAGGGAAGGTTCCAGATCCTTCCTCTAGTGTGCCTGTGTCATTTTGCTACAATTAAAGTGGTCTTGCCCAATAAGAACACAACAATTGAACATAATAGGCCTAGAGTGGAAGAAAGGGAATATTCCTAGGTTGACAAAACTGAAGATTTACTCTATACTTGCATGGTTCTGAAATGGTGAAATTCCAATAATGTTAAGCTAAAGATGGACTTTACCAAAGTTGCTTGAAAAGAATACCCTCTTCTAAGGATCGTTCACCCCAATGTGCTTTCTAGCTGCTATCAGCTAGAGGAGAAGTGTAGTGTCATATCCTGTTTTTTTCATATTTTCCAAAAAAACTTTTATCCCCAGAGAGAGTTGCCTCCCTCAGGCCTGGCCAAAACAGCAGGTACACTGGCTAGGTCATGATTCTTGTCAGTCCACCAGAGGGAAATGAATGCATCACCTCGTAGGTATTTGTTTTTCCAACCATTAATACGCTATTTCTGGTAGAATCTATGGAACAGTGAATGACATTTTCTTAATGTTGTTTTTGACTCAAAAGCGGTTGTCATTCCTACCTGCTGACACAAGAATAAATCTGTAGAAACAAAGTCAAGAAAACTTATGTGCAATTTCCATTAATAGGATCTCTGTGGCAGAGAAGGGAGGACCAAAGCCAAGAACAGCCATCAATAAATTCTCCAGTGTTGCTGAATCAGGAATGGTAGTCTGAAGAGTTTACTTAGCTCAATTTCTGATTGAGGATTATGGCATTGAAGTTCAATTGCATAAAGCTTAAAGATTTCCTTTTTTTTACTAATTGTAGAGTTGATCCCCCCCTCCCCAACCCCACCCTACTCCTGCTCTGGTCTTGTGCTCTCTGCTTATTTTCTTTAATGCCCAGATACAAACTCTATCACTGGTGGAAGCTTAATAAATCTGTCTATGGTTTTATGAAAGGATGCTTCTTCTGAACACAAGAGAGGAATGAAGCATATGTACACGTTTACTACTTTTATTATAATGAAATTTAAAAAAATTATAGATGCTTCTAGAATGTATTCTCTCAACTTTAGTAAACTTCAGTAAGTCATGGTCAAACCACCTAAGTCTTTGATGGAAAGAAGAGCATCATAGTAATTTGGCTTATGGGCACAGCCTTTGTAATAAAAATGACAAAAATGGGAACTATAAGGAAATTTTTAAAAACTAAGTTTGCATAACCTGGAGAGAGAGAAAGAGAGCATTAAATGATAATACTGTTTAAATATATGAGATTGATATATTTCTTTTTTTCCAGAAAAGATAAAACTTGTAGGAATATCAAATTTTGTTAAGAACATTAACTGGCACATGGAAGAGTTTCTTGCCTTCAAGAGAAAATGAATTCCAACTCATGGCCATGCGCTCTTGATCGCTGGAGATGGTGAAACAATTTTCCCCATTAGATATGGTATACATACTATTGTATGGCAGCAATCATATATTCTCTTTGAGTTTCTCTAATTCTGTAGTAGCCACATGTATTAAGCCTTTACAATATGCCAAGCACTTTATTTTCTTGATTTCCTTCAATTTTCAGCACAACCCCAGGAGGTTATTATCACTGGTTTTACATTTTGGATGAGGAAAGAAGTTTGAAAAATGTGCTCAAGTTATTAAGGGCAGAACTGAGGCTTGAGAAGAGGTCTGCCCA
Source organism: Loxodonta africana (assembly GCF_030014295.1). NCBI lineage: Eukaryota > Metazoa > Chordata > Mammalia > Proboscidea > Elephantidae > Loxodonta > Loxodonta africana. Next base: position 66,121,225 of record NC_087355.1, read on the forward strand.
ATCCCAGTGTCAAACTCTTAACCACTAAGTGTAAGCTGTCACTGTAAGGCTAATGTTTTCATAGAACATTGACCTCCGTATTGAAAACTTCAGATTCTAATTTTGAACATAATTTTGAAAAACTGCCTCACAATGAACAGCTCAAAGTCTTTGAATAAGTATAACCAGCCCATTCCTGATAGCTACACTCCAAGTCATGCTGTCAACTTGTCTTACTTCCCTGGGGAGCAAGGCTACGTCATACCAACTCAAATTATTAAAACTATTCAGGGAAATGCCTGTCCACTGTATAAGCAGGGCTGGCCCAAGTAAAACAATAAAGTAGGTCAATTTCATCTTTGATTTCCACCCTGCCTTATTCTCAGCATCATTGTCCATGGTCCATTTCAGGATTCTAGTCTGTTCCTTCCCACCCCAATGACCAATGTTTAATGCTTAAGGCAGCCTCACAGTTACTCTCTTTACACCTCATGCCTCAAATGCGAGACTTTACTGCTAAGGAGGCACTCTATTCCCTACCTCATCCCTTCCTCATCCCCAGATCAATGTCTTTTTGAGCTCTATCTTTTTTCATGTTGGCTTCACTCTGGGGGAAGAGGTCTCCATATGGGAAATTTCACCATTAGCAGCTTCAGACAAACTTTATCACAGGCTGTTATCCCAGCAAAAGGAGCCTGGTGGCACAGTAGTTAAGCACTCGGTTACTAACCAAGAGGTCAGAGGTTTGAACACACCAATCACTGCACAGGAGAAAGATATGGTAGTTGGCTTCCAAAAGATAAAACCCTTCCTCCCCCCAAAAAGCCAAACCCACTGTGTGGAGTCCATGCCAACTCATAGTGATCCTATAGGACAGAGTAGAACTTCCCCATAGAGTTTCCACAGCTGTAAATCTTTATGGAAGCAGACTGCCACATCTTTCTCCCACAGAGCAGCTGGTGGGTTTGAACAGTTAGCTTTTTGGTTAGCAGCCAAGTGCTTAACCACTGTGCCACCAGGGCTCTATGGGGCAGTTCTACTCTGTCCTACATAGTTGCTATGAGTTGGAATCAACTTGAGGGTAACGGATATCCCAGTAAAAAGGAAGTGCTCTATTTGTTGTTGCTAGTTGCAATCTAGTGGACTCTGACTCATGGTGACCCCATGCGTGCAAGGTAGAACAGCTCCATAGAGTTTTCAAGGCTGTGGGCTTTGGGAAGCAGGCTACCAGGCCTGCCTTCTGAGTTGCCTCTGGGTGGGTCTGAACCACCTAGCTTTCAGCTAGTAGTCAAGTGCTTAACCATTTGCACCACCTGACACTCCAGCCATCTCTGAGCAATCCCACAGTCAGAGGATTGATGGATCCCAATAGTTCACTCCTAGTTACACTCTTACAGCTAGGGGTGGGTAGGTTAGAGTATTAGATTCATCTGAAGCACTTTTCAATTTCAATAAATTGAAAGATTTATTCTATAAAATATTTTTCAATGAAATTTTTCAATAAAAATGAACTCCCATTACTGAAGAAGTTATAAATGTTACGGGTACATACACACAAAATTTATCAGTCTAATTTTTTATATTCTTGCTTGTCTTTCCAGCTTTTTTCTCAGTTGTTTGTCTCTTAATTTATAGAGTTATATATATTGGACAAGACTTTTTAGGCAAGAAGGGGTCAGTTCTAATAAAAAAAATGAGAGAACAAGCTAGCATTTTGATGAAGCATGTGACCTCCCTTCTACTTGGGAAATCGGCTTTCATTTAGAAAAGTCACGTCAGATTAAGTCTCTATTTTATTCTATTGATAGGTTATTCCATTTTATCCAAAAATGTGCAAATTTCTCAATTCAAGTCTACAACTACATATTTTAAAATATTTGGGGGTGGAGGCAAACCTGATAGTTTCTGTTTAAAAAACATAAATATTAGATGAAAACCACTGAAGTTGTTGATAGTTAACTATTTTTGACCTACGTAAATGGTAAATTCTTACTGCTCAACCTGATCCATAGTTACCATGTGGCAGGGTATACGGGTTTATTTTCCTATATGCTCTAACAGTGGTGATATTGTATTCATTAAATCCCTGACACTTTTGTTCATGTGTGCGGGAAAACAGTAAGTTAATCAGATTAAAGTGATTGTTAGTTTGATGATGAGTCACTTGTTAATTCAATAATTAGAGGAGATTAAGTAATGAGCAATAAAGCAATTAGCGGAGTAAGTACTATTGTTATTTGACCATTGCAGATGATCAAAATAGGATTTAGCACCAAAGGTTGGCACCTATCTCTGTCTTTTTCTCTCTGTCTTTTTCTCTCTCTCCCCCTCTGAAAGCGAGATGAGAGTCATCATTTAATGATTTAATCTATTGCTTAGCACATCATAATAATATACTTTATTACTTATGTACTTTATCAAGTAAAGTAGGTGATTTCCTGAAATTTTAGACACAGCTGTTTCCTGCAACTCCCCTAAGTTACCATTTTATTCACATCCCAGGTAGGCTTTCTTCATACAACTTGGCAGAAACCAATATTTCCATTCCTCAATGCTCTCAGCAATGGGTTTTGTGGTGACGTGAATGTTATAGCTGACAACTAGCATTTGCATCCACGTTGCAGGATATTGAGATACAAAGAGACAAAACAAGAATGTATTTTAAATAATGCATTATTTCATTAGATTTCTTTCACTGAAGTTTGCGAATTTAAGCCCTCTGCCATCGATCAATAGTATTTGAATCTGTCTGAATGTTCTAAGAAATTCTCAGGAGACTGGTTTCACATATTTCTTTGAATGACATGCTATGTACATTAAAGACTGGAGGCATTTTAATATCTGAAAGTAGGTACAAATCTTCAATTATGGTACTATGGATCACTTATTAAGCCATAATGTTTTCTGAGCTCTTATAGACTTGTTTGACATGCGGAAGAAAAATAATTGTTTTAATGGAATTCTCGGCAGTAATGCTAGTGAAATAACGCCGAAATTTCAGAAGTAAATATCATTTGTATTTTGGCCAGATCACATGCCACATAGCATTCACAATAGTTTTAAAAAATATAAATTGTTTCAAACTGTACAATGGTGAAAAATATATTTTTAAAAAAATCTAGCTGCTCTATTATATCATTCGGTGGTTTCATTTTTATGTAAGGCCCAAGGTGCTCATATCTTGATAAATTGCAAATGACTCGCTCCTGCCTCTTTTTCAGACTTTCACCATTTTCTGTTGCTGTCCTTAACACTGTGTCGTCTTACCAGAACATGTAGGTCAAGGAGTGCAGACATGAAAGACAAGCAAAAGAAAAGCTTTTCACTTACCATTGCTTGTCAGCACACACAAACAAGATACACTCTGGATTTTTTTAAAGAAAAGGCCGTGTAGGTCAGCTCATGCTTTGGCATATGACCATGTTCTTCCTGCCAAATGAGACAATTAATTTACTTGAGTGGAAATATATCAACATTGCTAACAGAAAAAAAAAAAAAAGTACTTCTATCAGAGGTGGTGCTATTTATTTTTGTTTAATAAACACTTACATAACTCCTAATAGATGCCAGCATTGTTTTAAGCACCTTGCAAATAATAATTCATTTAATACTTATAACCACCCTCTGGAGTAGGTATTGTTTTTATCTCCACTTAACAGAAGGAGAACCGAGACACTGAAAGGGGTAAGCAACTTGACCACAATGACACCCTAGCAATGAGATCTGCTTTGAAAAGTACTGTGGAGGAACTTCCTTGGCTAAGCCTGACTGTACTTGGTTTTAATTCCTGCTTGCTGCTGTCTTGTTCCTGACCTTGAGCCTCAGTTCTAACAGCTAGATTTTGGCTTTGTTTCTTAATTGTTCTGGATTGAATTGTGTGCCCCAGAAATATGTGTCAACTTGGTTAGTATTGTGTAGTTGTCCTCCATTTCGTGATTGATGTAATTTTCTAACGTGGTGTAAACCCTAATCTCTGCTTGTGATTAACGAGGCAAGATTGAGTTATCTTAAAGAGGATTAGGGTGGGATGTAATAGCCTTACCCAGGTCACATCCCTGATCTAAAGTAAAGGGAGTTTCCCTGGGGTGTGGCCTGCATCACCTTTTATCTTACAAGAGATAAAAGGAAAAAGAAGTGAACAAAGGATGGGGGACTTCATGCCACCAAGAAAGCAAACGCTAGGAGCAGAGCCCATCTTTTGGATCCAAGGTGCCTAGGCAGAGATGCTCCTAGTCCAGGGGAAGATTGACAAGAAGGACCTTCCTCCAGAGCTGACAGAGAGAGAGCCTTCCCCTGGAGCTGACGCCCTGAATTTGGACTTCTGGCCTCCTAGACTGTGGGAGAATAAATTTCTCTTTGTTAAAGCTATCCACTTAGTATTTCTGTTATAGCAGCACCAGATAACTAAGATATCAATGTATGAATCCCTAGCATTCTGGTTGTTCTTCAGCTGAAATCTGTTCTCACCAAGTCCATAGCCACTATTCCCAAAACTGGATTTCTACTCTCGAACTATAGACTTGGCCAAAAACTCAGGTGCCTGATGGATATATAGATTGGTCATTTCAATCTATCACTTGAACTTTTTTTTTTTTATCCCTAGGGATTTCCTGTCTCTTCTTATTGGTAACTTTCTGTTAGACTCCTACCATAGCAGTTTTCCTGAACTACTAACTTTATTTTCTTTATTTATTTTTTTAAATTATTAAAAACTGCAATCACTCAGAATAATATAAAGATAATACAATCATAGCAGATTCTAACATTGCTGTTTTTTCTCTTTGAACTCCTATTTTTATTCTAGTTTTTGGACAGAAATTTCTCCTAACGTTATCTATGTATTCTTGAAGTATTTTATCAATACACTTTTAAGTTTAAATATACTTTTCATTTAAAAATATTTTTGTGACAAGAAGGCTCTAATTGTTAAAAAACATTATCTGGGATTGAGTTTTCATTGCAATTTTAGTAGACAATTGATCACAGCAGCATAAACACATTATACCATTAAAGATAATTTTGTTGTTGTATAAAGTTCAATACAATAAAATAAAAATAATTCTAGTATTTCTATAATTTGTTTTTCAACTGCAGTACAACCAAACCAAACCCATTGCCACTGAGTCAATTCCAGCTCATAGCAACCCTATACGACAGAGTAGAACTGCCCAGTAGGGTTTCCAAGGAGTAGCTGATGGATTCTAAGAGCCAACCTTTTGGTCAGTAGCCAAGGTCTTAACCACTACACCACCAGGGCCCCAAATGCGGTACACAACTCAGAAAATTCAGGAAAATAACATGTTTGGTAAGAACGATATATTTTGTAATGATGATATATATATATTAAAATTTATTTTGACTCTGCAGCAAAAAAAAAAAAGGTATTGGAGAATTTGCTAACAAGTCCTAGAAAGCTGTAAAAATCCATGAAGAAGTAATTTTCACAAAATTATTACATATGCTTTAAATTTTTATAACTCCATCAATCACATGTCCCTTGAAAACCCTTTTATCTAAAATGTAAACTCAAAAAAGTTTTAAAAAGTTCTTTTTAAATTACTAATTATATTTTCATTTGCCAGTTGTTAAAAAAAAAAGAGGAAAAGAAAAAGTATCACCTTCACAAGTCATTTGTGGAAGGCTTAGTACTTCATAGCAAAGTGTAGTAATTAAATACTAAGTCCTTACTGTATTTAGCAAAACAAATACTATGTAAAGAAATGGTTTTGTAATTAATGGTAATTTCTAGGGATTAAATATTAATTACATGTTTTACAAGTAAGAAAAGTATTTTATAGTGTATACACTAAGATCTTTTTTGGCAAGATAAATAATTTAAAATAATTTGATAGTTAACAACTGAGAACTGTTTCACATGTAATGTTAGATACTCATTGAAAAGCAAATAGTTTAGGATCAGAAATATTCATGAAAGTACAAATGTTCAAAGCGCTAAACAATCTGAAAGAATGCTCTAGGTTTTGACTAATAAAAAAAGTATTGAATAAATAAAAATCTTTCAACTTTATGAATATAGCAATGGAATAAACTGAATTATTTTTTAGAATTTGGATGACTTTCTTCCTGGGATAAATTCTGTCCATTAGTAGCACTAATCATCAGAAGTTTCATTTCTCCTTTGAAGAACTTGGATACACAAGAATGAGCTTTCATTCAAGCAATCAATTATTCATTCATTCAACAAATATTTATGGGCCAGTCTCATAATCTTGGAGCCCTGGTTGCACAGAGGTTAAGAGCTCAGCAGCTAACTAAAAGTCAGCAGTTCAAATCCACCAGCTGCTCCTTGGAAACTCTATGGGGCAGTTCTACTCTGTCCTATAGGGTCGATATGAGTCAGAATAGACTTGGTGGCAATGGGTTTTTCTAATAATCTTACAGTTTAGAAGATCATCATTAAACAAATTAATTCCTCGTTAATTATATAAAAATTTAATTGTAATTGTGATAGTTGTTATGCAAAAAACATTATGCTTCCAGAGTGTTTAATTAAAATAGAAGACCATGTCAAGGATAACCATAGGTCATCCACCAAACCCAAGCAAATTTTTAACCTAATTCTGGGTTAGAAATAATTCCGAGTTGTTTTAGAATTAAATTCTGAAGCCATATTTTCATTTTTTATATATGACATTCCTAAAGTATGTGTTGTTCGGTTTAATAATATAATTAATGTGATAAAAATGAACTTAAATGTAGAATTATTTTTGCTCATTCAGAGGAGTTGTTTGTTTGGTTATTGTGGGATCGCATTGTCCCAGAAAGGATTTAAAGGGCATTAATTTAGATTAATCCAGTATTACATCATAATTAAAACAAAATGTTGAGATTTTTGCATGTAGATGTTTGCTAATCTGCTGAATTAGTCAGACATCTTTAAATTTTATTTATGTATTGATTCATTTAACTCTTGGCGTAAGTCAAAATTAAGGTGTAAACCTAAATTAAGGATAACATGCATACAGTTATATTTTTTAATTATCCACGTTTTCAATAAGATAATCTAAAAATTATATCCACATCTACTAATAAGGATTTCAAACAGTTAAAACATACCAAAAATGTGTCCTTCCTGGGATTGAATGATGGGATTATTTTCAGGGATTTTTTGCCCTCAAAAGAATTTCAGTCTTTGTAACAGATCAGTCATAATTTCCTAGACAAATTCTATTCTGGAACAGAATAAAATACTGAATCCATTACTTCTACTCAGGCTCAAATTCAATTATCATGCACATTGCAAGAAAATAGTAATTCTACTGTTTAGCTATATTTAAAAATATGTAAAATATACTAGCTTATATTGGTTAATGACATTCTTTCCCAAATTACTGAGCATGAGCTAATTTGGAGCAAGGATGCATTAAAAGAAAATTAAGAATTAGTTTCAATAAACGTCTCAGATACTTCTAAATTCTCTATATGTGACTTAATTTTCTGGGTGTTTTATACTGCTGTTTGGCTCATTTAAATCAGATTCGATTTTTGCCAGGTTTCACATAAGGTCTGAAGCTACTCACCAACGTCATTGTTGGTATTAGATATTTCCTAGAACTCCTTTGAAAGTCTTCTTAAAAAGGGAACATGAAGGAACCCAGGTAGTTCTAGGTAGTGTCACCTTGGAAATATCCTTATGAGGTTATGTGGTAGAAACACAGGCATATTGTTGCAGGATCTTGTCCCTCAGGGAGAAAAAAGATATTCCTGAGGTTTTGTGGAGATTGCTCACACTTTTTACTTAGAATTTTTATTTAGTTGCTTTTTACAACAGGAAACGTTTTAGGACATTTAAAAGAATTTTAAGATACCAAGAAAATATTTAGGCAGGCATATTCTTGGGGTTAAGGTGAAATGTGTAAAAGACACCCAGGGTTAGTTTATTAACTTAATGCCAAATTGTGGTTAATTAACATTTTTCTGAAGGTGATTCAGGTAAATGCTCTGATTATTGTATTAGCCCTATTTATTTTGATTAGCTCTTACACTACTCAACTATGAATGCCACAATTGTCAAATGTCATGTACCCTATATTCTTCATGAATGAGGTCTCTTGAATGGTCCTGTGACATTTAGAGAAAAGTATAGAAGCATCCTACTTTAAGTAACACAAGTATCACCTGAGGTCACACTAGTACCTTCAGCTTTAATTAAATTTTACTTAAACCTTTTATCCCAGATGCAAAAGGAAAATCAAATACTGTCCCCAAGATTTCTTTGCAATCCTGGGGACTAATGTGACCTAATGTTCCTATTTTTTCAGCCCACTGAACTCCCTGTCTCAGGCTTGTCTCACCTGTTGCTACGGAACTCAATCCGCTCTGTATTCACATAAGATGGGGACATTCGTGTGTCCCAGTTGTTAAGAAAAGTTTAGGAAGGTAGAAAGAGCTTTACTGTACATGAATGTAAATTGATTCAAAATGTTATATTAGACATCCCTGTTGAATAGGTTTTGGCTAGTGCTTCTGAGAATTTCTCACAGGTCTCCTTTTTGACAAGGCCCACTCACTGCCATATTGTTCAGCCTCTTCTCTCTTTCTCCAGTAGTCTTTTTCTCAAGGTGCTTGCTTTCACCACCAAATTTCCCTTCCCTTTTTATGCCAGGTAGTTAGCTGTCTATTATTTTGGAGTCTGTGACCACGAAGCCTCACCCATCTAATTCATAAGGTATATATATCATAAATATTTTTTTGAGTTCCCTATCTATCTAAGGAGGAAACACATTTCTTAGACCTAATACATATTTTCTATGACTCATTAAAAAAATTTTTTTAGCCTTTAATCTTATGTATATTATACAATCTAAGTGATGTAGAGTTCAAACAAGTTCTTTAACAATACCTAAGAATTCAGTACAAAAAGCTTCTAAACCATGCTTGAAGGCATAAGGAAACCTGACTTAGCTTTTTGACCCATTTTCAATGCCTGAATATAGACCCAAGCTGTGATTATCAAACCTCTGCTTGCCACATTTAATTATTTCAGTTGCATTCTGAAGTGCCAATCACAAAGTGAACTTAAACTCCTCAATTAATCATAGCCTTATCATCATTTACTGTTGTAGATTCAAACTTTATCATTTAAAACCAGGTAACTGATTCAATTTTGGGCCCTGAAAAAAAAAAAAATTGAAAGACAATGTTCTCATAATTTCTAGACCTTCTTCAACTGCCTGGAATTATTTTCAAATAAATGGAGATACTGTATTCTCAGTTCTTCCTAGATACAAATGTTTTGGCATAAAATGTTTAAGGAAGCTTTGTTCCTTAACTCCTTCCCACTTAGATGCCAGATTTCTTGAGCCAAAGCTCATAAAGAGCCCTGAGATTTTCTTAAAGACACAGAGTGAGGGTTGGGGACAGTGGTGAGCAACTTTGTTTGTTTCCCAGCTTAGAACCTCAGTGAGAAAGTCAGGTTTGACAGGTATTTATATTGGCCAATTATCTCACTTTTGCCCACTTTTCCCATTTTTAATTTATATACTTGCCCTAAGTGTAAAACACATGTTATTTTTGGCTGACAAATTTCTCCTTTATCCCTGTGCACTAATTTTTGTGCTTGCTCCACCTTTAGAGGCTGATGTTGAACTAACATCAGCTACAAGGGAAACAAGGCAACCTCTGAACTTTAGCTGTCAGCATAAGTTGAAAAGAGCAGTAATGGGAGCAAGATGTGTGTTGAGGATGCGATTCTTGAGAACAGAGCCGCACCAGAGATGGCTTCTCCCTTCTTCCTAGAGGATGAACATCACTCCCAATTCTTTCTTTGCTCCCTTCACTTGAGAAGGAAAAGCCTCAATAATATGGTGAAAAATTAGTCTTGTGGCTTTAGAGTTTCCCAAGGTGTCTGTGCCTATTTCCCCTAGCCTGATCATTGATGGTGTTGATGTCACAGAGCAAAATATAATATTCAGAATTCAGTAAACTCAAGATGAGTTCTCGGGGGTTAAAGTAGAGTTACCTTTTGAAATCTTGACATCCAGAAAAAAAACCTTCTCATGACCTTGCCATATATCCTCGTGTACTGTTTATTTTAGCAATCATCCAAGCCATGTCTACCTTTGGGAGAGAGGAAGCTATGTTCCCGTAAACCTCATACGGAACATTAAAAAAGCAAATAAGTCTGTTTTTATTATCTCAAACAGGTTCAGAAAAATAAGTACATGGGTAGAACCTGTTTTAGTTATTTGAAAATTAAGTTCTTTTTATTTCAGTACCTGACTTCAAGTTTGGCCCATTAAACATGGTTTACTTTTGATCTGCCCCAAAGATGGCTAGTTTGAACAACTTTTGTGAATTTGCCTTATTTTTGCATAAAATTTACCTTGAGTTAGATCACAAAACTTTACACGGACTTTGCAAATGAACTTATACAGAGCCTTCCATGGGAGGAATGTATTGTCAGTGAGAAGGAAACTTAGAGAACAGTTTATTAACCTTTCACACACTTAGCTCAGGCTAGAATCCATGCTGCCATATCACCAAACCACTTATTTTGTCTTATACAACGCCATCTTTCTTAAATTTACTATCAAAGTGTTGTGAGAAACTGATTTCCCCCCCTACTTTGAAGTAATTTTCTACCACACTTGACATTGTTATCATTTCAGAGTACTAAACACTTAAATTTTAATTGGTAGAAATGACTTTCCTTAAGAAGAAAGGTTCATTGAGTAAAGTGGACAAAAGAACCAGAAAGTCAGGAAAAATATACCATTAAATATTCATTTCACACCATTAAAATATTATGTGTAGGAATTAAAAGAGAAGAGTTTATTCATTGAATTTTAGAAAGTCCATGTTTACAAAAAACTATGAAGTGAATTTACCTCTAGCTTTTATCATGGAACTCTGAACACAGCTAACATTTCCTTTGGCAATCAAAGCTGAAATCTGTCCTTTAATTCTGCTACACAAATGTACTCTGACCACTGGTCCTTTCAATATTTAAGAAGTACGTAATAAAATAAACCAAAAAAACAAACCCATTGCCCTAGAGTCAATTCTGACTCATAGTGACCCTATAGGACAAAGTAGAACTGTCCCATAGGGTTTCCATGGATAACCTGGTGGATTCAAACTGCTGACCTTTTGGTTAATAGTCATAGCATTTAACCACTACATCACCAGGGTTTTCATGTAATAAAACAGAGGCCAGGAAATATGGTCCTTCAGGAATCTGGAAGGCACAGTGTTATGAATTGAATTGTGTTGGAATCCTATTTCCCATACTTCTAAATGTAATTCCATTTAGGAATGGGAGTCTCTCTGTTATGTTAATAAGGCCATATCAATGTAGGGTGTGTTTAAGATCTACTCACTAAAAAGAGCATATAGGCACAGAGAAGCAAGTGGGAATGGGGGAAAAATAGATATCATGTGGAGATCTCCAAGGAATGAGGAAAACAATGCTGGAGAAGCTGAGACAAGAATTTTTCCCCAGAGCAGAAAGAAAGAGAGTCTTCCCCTAGAACCGGTGCCCTGAATTTGGACTTTGAACCTCCTAAACTGTGAGAAAATAAATTGTTTGCTAAAGCTACCCACTTGTGGGATTTTTATTACAGCTGTACTAGCAAAATAAGACACACAGTACTCATTGCTGTGGAGTAGATTCTGATTCATAGTGAGTGACTCTACAAGACAGAGTAGAACTGCCGCATAGGGTTTCCAAGAAGCAGCTGGTAGATTTTCATTGCTGACTTTTGGTTAGCAGCCTAAGCTCTTAACCATTGCTCTACCAGTGTTCCACAAAGACCCACAGTATGGTGCTCAAAACAGTTGCAGTTCTAAGCTCACAGAGCTTTGATTCAAGAACTATGTATTGAGCATCTACTGTACAAAAGATATTCATTGTTGAAATACAGAGATGAATATATTGTTGTCTGATCTAGAAACAACAAAACAATTTGCAGGTCAATTAAAACGTACAAGTACTTATTTATAATAAAAATATGTATTTTTAAATCCTTATCATTTACCAAAAAGATGCTACAAGACTTTTGAGGAGGAGGAGATCATTTCAAGCTAGTGTGGGAAGAGTAAACTTAAAGAGCAAGTGACATTGGAGCTGGGCTTTAAAAGTTGTCAAGATTTTAACATGTGTATACTGTGGCTAAAGGAGGTGGGAATTTCACAGAGTGACCATAATGACAACATTTTCAGAGTTAGGAAATCATTAAAAACAGTGCTGCGGAATGGAAAATACCACAGTACAATTTGGTGTATTTATTATAGGAAAACAATGGCATAGGATGATTTATGTTGAAGTTTGCTAAAAAGAGTCTCCAACTCTTTACTACCTCTTACGTTATCCTTTAAAAATTCTTCATGCTGTTGTTAGCTGCCATCAAGTCATTTCAGACTCTTGACAACCGCCTGTGTGCAAAATAGAACTGCTTCATAGAGTTTTCAAGGTTGTCAACTTTCAGAAGCAGATTACCAGGTCAGTCTTCCAACGTGTCTCTGGATGAGTTCTGCCAACATTTTGGCTAGTAGTCGAGCACTTAACTGTTTGTGCCACCTAGGAACTCTTAATTTTTTTTTTCTTTTTTAGGTACCATTATTCCCTATGATTTGATTTTATTCAAATACCAATTTCAAAGTTGCTACACAGCACCCATCCTGACCTGCTCTTATGACCTGAAGCATATTGGGTAATGGTCTCAGTCCCATTCAAAATGTCAACCTCCTTGGCATTCTGCTGTGAAAAAAATAGCAGAATGGATGAGATGCCCTTGTCTTGATTTGTAGCATAGCCATGATGTTTTTCTCCAAACTTTTATGATTGAAGCTGCTGTCTGTGATTACAAGTTTTTGCTTGGCTCACCATACGGGAAAAGTCTAATTCTCTGTGGTCCAATAATTTTCTTCCACATTTTGGCACTACCACCAACACGTGCATTGAGGTCCCTCATGACCATCAGGTTGTCAGATGGTAGAGCAGCTGTGATGAGTTTGTCCAGATCGTGGTAGAATTTCCCCCTCAGTAGAATGTATAACAGTCAGGATGTTTGCGTTAAAAGAAAAAGGTCATTTGATAGGTCCACACACTGACCAGTGATGTTGGAGACAAGTAACCAGTTGAGCATCCAATATCTAAAAATTCTTTTGCCCGAAGTCTCATTTCTCCTCATGATATGCCTGTAGTCACTAGGGAGAAATATTCAAAATATTTTGTTTTTAATATGATTCCTTAACAGGAGTTCCTCCTCATGTTTTTGCAATTAACAAAAAAGACCAACAGAAAGCCACATTTTCATGATCCGCATCCCAGTGTCTGAAAGGACCCCACCCTAATTTCACTGCCATCTTGGACTGTTTTACTATCAGCACCAAAAGGGAAAATTAACCCAACCACTTCACAAATACACTTAAAACTGCAAATTACGACTTTCTAGGAGTCCAGAGCAATTCAGCAGCAAGCCAGACTGAATACTTCTGGAGATCACATTGGGCTGAGAAATGAGGCAGATTTTTGCTCTCTGGAGAGAATCTTCCAAGTCCCTGGTCCATGTTATGTCCATAAGATAGGCATAGAGTCTCGGGAGGATTGGTATCGTGTTCATTAAGGTGTTTATTTTATTTTCTGTCTCTTGGATTGAGAAGCAGGACAAAAAACACATGTTAGGGAAATGGAAGACATTTCATAGCTTACAATATTAGGATTAAGAATTATAACATTTATTGTAAAAACGACTCCAATTACCATTTTACTGGGCAGAATCTTTGCAAGATGTATGCAAACTAGAAACGGAATTTCATCTTTAACTCATTATATTTCCATAAGGAGCCACATGCTGGGCTTTAAAGCACAGTTCCACTCTTTAGTACAGTATGTGCCTTTATTTTATTTTTTAAATTAGAACAGCGACTTCATTCTATATAGGTTTGGACTTTAAATGTTATGTTTTAAAAAATCAAAAATGTAATTGAGGCAAATAGGAAAAATTGGTGCCTAAAATCAATATTTAAAAGAGAGTAAATAAGCCTTTGATTTCAAACCCTCCTCTGAAGTGAATTTTCTTAATTTTCTCATTGAGAATACCCCAGATGGTTTCTTATGGCATCATGTCTAAAAGCGAAATGAAAAACAAAGTCCTGACTTGCTGATGGATGCTAATCTCTCAAGATTTTACTATATAGCGCCTTCTAAGGAAGCAAACTTAGTGTGGAAGAAGAGAATAGAACTTCAACTAAAATTGTAAATAAAGGTTTTTGTTTAAAGTAAACGAGCTGATCTTTCTGCACTTCTGTTAGTAGAGAAGGAACTTTGTGGATCCCCAGTGCTCCTAATGGACTCAGGGGCTTTGAGGAACCCCCTTATATGCAAGATACCCCCAAACATACTCTAGGGGAGCCTTTGCTCACCCCCATTGTTTGTAGAACATTCATCAGTCCGTTGAACTCTGCATTTACTAAGCACTCTTTGCAGAAGTATTGACTAGATTAAGTAATCTGTCATCCAGTGTTCAGCAAACTTTTTCCGTAAGGGGCCAGATTATAAACATTTTGGCTTTCCAGGCCATCATTCAGTTTCTGTCACAGCTACTCAACTCTGGCACTATGGCATGAAAGAAGTCATAGACACTACATAAATAAAGGAATGTGGCTGTTTTCCAATAAAACTTTGTAAAAGCCGATTTGGCCCATGGGCTATTGTTTGTCAACCTTTGGGTTAGTCCAAGAAAACCCTGTTCCTCCCATTTCCTGAAACCCTGGTGGTGTAGCGGTTAAAAGCTAGGGCATTCCTTGGAAACTCTATGGGGCAGTTCTACTCTGTCCTATAGGGTTGCTATGAGTCGGAATCGACTCATCGGCAATGGGTGTGGTTTGGTTTTCTCATCTGCCAAGCACACGCACATACACATTCTGAGGATAGACACATTTACTTAGCCTCACACAGCTGTGAGCCACCAAGTCAACCCAGAAAATTCTTCCACTATATAAAATAAGTTTCTACCTCAAGTTTTACAAACTGGTCAAGTTGCAGTATCTCAACTCAGGTAGATTCTGAAGTATCCAGTTCTTTCTGGGCAGCAGGGGTGGATTATCCAATAAGTAAGGTAAGCATGGGTTTACTTGTGCTTACTTACTAATCTGTAATGAACAATTTCGCAGGGGTTTCGCCAAACCAAAGATGAAAATGTTCACCACGGATTAGCAAGTAAACACAAGTAAGCCCATGCTTACTCTACTTACTGGGTTACCCGCCTCTGTCAGGGACTGTAAATTTGAGAAGAGATTTTGATTCTGTAGGAAGATGCTATGGGGTTGGGAGACAGGCAGATGCCAGCCATACCTAGAAGCAGAATAATCCACTCCCGTCGGGCACTAAAATAGACAGAAATAAAACAGACTGGATGGTGGCGGTAGAGAGGAAGGAATTTTTTCCTCTTGGGCCCAAGAGAATTGGCACCACTATTTGTTTCTTGCTTAAAATGTCAATGTGATTTAGAAATGCATGTTTAATCAGGAAATTAAGTTATCTGAGAAAGGAATGGCTAATAGAGATTCTGTCAGAATCCCTATTGCCATTATTAAATGGGATAGAGCTGCTCTCCTCAGCATTTTTCATACCTTCATTAGCTTCATCCTCTAAATCTTATCAAACAATTCTGCATTTTTGTCTTCAAAGTGTGGTGATCAAGGTGGATCTTTTACCCTGATATCTTACCTGTAGTTCCCATCTTGTGTTATTCCTTTTGTGTAAAAAGGCTTCAAATGATGATAGTTTTCAGAACTTTCCCCCCTTCAGACATAAAATATGTGTTAAGTTTAATGAATAGTAATAGATCAGAGGCATATTCTGACTCTGTGGGGGGAAAAGACATACAGATGAGATAACATGGGGATGTCTCCGGAGGCCACGCTGGAGATCACCCTCCATCCATCACAAAGGATCAGGCAGAGAGTGTTTCCTTAGTCTTAGCCCTGATTTGCTCCCCTTGCTGGGTCTTTGGCGCTCCAAAGGAGTTTTTCCACTAGAAGTATTTCATATGATCACTGACTAAACTGCGTTACGCTTTTACTATTCTCTCCAGACTGACTTGGAAAATGATTTTAGAGCTGAAAAGAACTTCCATAGTTTATCTAATCCAGTGGTTGTCAGACCTGGTTAAGAACATCAATAGCTCCTTGTGTTTATTAAAAATTACAATTCTCAGATCCTGAAGATACTCTGATGAAGAAATGCTGAGTAAGTGAAGGGAAGGTGTACTTCAAACCTGGCTTCTATGTGAATTCTGTGCTACTTGGTACATGGACAAGGAATTAGAATCGTTGATTTAGTTCATCTCCTCATTTCATAGACAAGAGAGTGAATTGCCCAAGTTCACACAGCCAATAAATGGCAGAGCTGGGCTCTGGGTCAGTAAATATCGGCAGGACTGCAACTACTTCTTACTGCTGGGACCATGACAGACTTCCCTCATCAGGAATAGCATTCTTTCACCTGTAACTTAACAGCTTTCTCAGCACAGCATTCCAGGTGGCCAGCATTGATTGAGAGAGTTGTCTGGTAAGATGATGCTTATTTGTTATTCCAAGATACAACACTAGAGCTGCCAGGTACCCAGTTTTGAACCAGAGAGTCTGGTATTTTACATTTCTATCAGATAAAAAGAAAAAAATGCAAATATCTATTCTAAGTATTTTAGAAATGTCTTGATGGTGAACCATCACCCTTTGAGAGTGGACCTCAATGTTTATGAAGACTTGTTGATTGTGTGGAGGGACAATAGGACCATTTTAAAATTAACAGAATAAATGCATTTACTGTGGCTGTAAGGGGTGAAAGGAGCCCTGGTGGCACAGTGGTTAAAGCACTCAACTGCTAACTGAAAGGTCGGCGGTTCAAAATCACCAGTGACTCCACAGGAGAAAGATGTGGCAGTCTGCTTCTGTAAAGATCTATTGCCTTGGAAACCCTATGAGGTTGCTGAGAGTTAGAATCAACTTGATGGCAGGGAGTTTTTAAGGGATGAAGGAAGGAATTTCTTTGGAACACAGAATCTTTTTGGAAGGGTCATTTCTAAGAACATTTGGTTTGATGTAGATTAAGAACTTCTCATTGTCCATGCTTTGGAGAGGGGATACAAATTTAAATCATTTAGGCTGGGTTGTAAAGTATCCTATTTAGTAAGGTATAATGCCGCCTGGACGCAAGAGGGTAGGTGTGTTTGTATAGGTATTTACCAACTGGCTAGTCTACACAGATGATACTATCAAAGTGCAACCTGCATGAAAGTACATGCCAGAATACTGTGTATTCAAGATTCTGATACAGAATGTCCCAAATTAGTAACACTGAATTTCAAGTTTATGAAATGCATTTTGTAAAATATGGCAGCTTTTAAAAAGGATCAGGTATTCAAATGGAAGCTGCTCCCTTGTACACCCAAATATCACAGCTGGTATTGGTGGCAAAACTTCTTCAGGGCCATAGTTCTGCCATCACTGGAAAACTATCCTTATAACGCCCTCCAACATTTCCTGCATTTGAGACAACCTGACTCTTTACCTTATAAAAACATATAATTACATCTGCTTTCAAATCCCCACAAATAAAATCTCAAATGCCTTTCATCATGAACCCATCTGTTCTAGATTGTATGTTCCTGAAGGAACTGGCATGCTCACCATTTTTTTTCTAGAATAGCCACTGTGCCTAGTATACAGTAGGAGCTTGAACATTTCTACTGTGCCTAGTATACAGTAGGAGCTTGAACATTTGTTGAATGAATGAATGTTTGTCAGTTGACTGAGTTTCCTATTATTATATTTTTTTCAAATACATTTATTGCCTTTTCTACCAAAGGCTTCTGATTTTCTTCCTCAATTTCCTCTCTGGGTTCCTAGGAGTCTTTTATGTAGATGGTGACTTCTCCGTATATGTGATAACTAATTCATGCAAAGGGGCTAGAGTTGTTGCAGCTGTTTCATTGAGCATCCATTATAAAGCATCCCGGCCTCTAGAGAGAAATAACCCCTTCGGGTTGCTGCTTGCCTCTTGCCTATTTATTAGTCTTGTAGTAAGGGAGTTCATGATGGCTACAATCTAGTGAGCTTAGGGAACGGTGGTCATTTCTAAATACTGAGCTTGATTTGCTATTGACCGCCAAGTCTCCCCTCGTCTTAGCAGTCTCCTTGAGGAGTCTTCCTGCCCTTCATAAACAATTGTCTTCCTCTGCCTCATA
Organism: Loxodonta africana; assembly: GCF_030014295.1. NCBI lineage: Eukaryota > Metazoa > Chordata > Mammalia > Proboscidea > Elephantidae > Loxodonta > Loxodonta africana. The sequence goes on from NC_087355.1 coordinate 66,139,419, forward strand.
GCAACTGATTTGTCACAGTAAGTCCCTTATTTGGACCAGCTGTCAGGTCCAGTATGACTGAATTCATACTATCATTTGTTACAAAGCCACAGTACTGTTGACTATATATTTATCCAATTTTTTAGATTAAATTTTAAGATAAAACACTGGAGCAAATAAATGAGCACCTCATAAGATACTCAGAGAAAATGCACGTGCTCATGTGTGTATGCACGTGTGCATAAACACACACATACACACACTAGGTCAAGAGTTATAGGAAAATGCAGACACTGGGCATCTGAAAGTCATACTACAGATAAAGACACCTTGGCCTATAAATAATGCCTGCCGCTGACATATCAAATGCAGGAAAAACATGTGCTTCATATTATAAGTAGGATTCTTCTGAAAAGCAACACCGGTCTTGAAAACAAGAATGTCTTTATCCCATTCATTTTTCTCCTTTCTCCATTTCTTCCTTAATTCCTTGCCATCTTCTTCTTTCCTTCTTTCTCTAAAGAATTATTTGTATTCATTTCCCTAAACATGAATGCTTGTTACAGTTTATAGTTTCTGTGGTTTCTTCAGTGACAGAGGTACTGTAGAATTCATTACTGTAATAACGCGCCCATTATTTGATGTTAAATGCAGTATACAGTGTTACATGTGAAAACTGCCCAGCCTCTATCTATGGCATTCATAGCAGGTCCAGAGTTTTGCACCTTACCAATGACTTGTCTAAATGTTTAGATTGATTAAAGTCATTTATGACTTTATCATACAATTCAACCATTTACATACTCTAGAATACATTAACCAAAACCTGTTGCCATGGAGTTGATTCCGACTAATAGCGGCCCTACAGGACAGAGTGGAACTGCCCCATAGGGTTTCTAAGGCTGTAAATCTTTACGGAAGTAGGCTGTCATATCTTTCTTCTGCAGAGCAGCTGGAGCGTTTGAACCACCTACCTTTTGGTTAGCAGCCAAGTGAGCGCTTAACCACTGCTCCACCAGGGTTCCATACTTTAACTTGTCACTACTAAAAACCTTCTAATGCCATTAGCACTATTAGGGGAAAAGTGGGAAAAGGCAGGGATCTTGGCTGTAACGCAAAATGCAGAACACAAAGATGTGGTAGGAGATAAAACCTCTGTGATTCCATTCATTGGCTTACCCAGGAGGGAGTTCTGATACTAAAGCCTGTTTCCATGTTGGTATTCCATGGGTCTCTCCATATAATCCCCTTCACTTCATAAATTCTCAAAAAAGAATAATTTGAAATTTAGAGGCTTCATAGACACATGTGGAGATACACATATACACACACAAACACAAAATAAGTATATATATAAAACTGTATATGTTTTTATGAAAGCTCTATCTAGACTGCTAACTAGAAGGTTGGCAGTTTGAACTTACCAGCCACCCTGTGGGAGAAAGATGTGACAGTCTGCTTCCCTAAAGATTTACAGCCTTGGAAATCCTATGGGGCAGTTCTACTCTGTCCTGTAGGGTAGCTATGAGTAGAAACTGACTCCATAGCAATGGGTTTGGTTTGGTTTATGTATATATACATATGTAACTCATTTATTTATTTGGTCATTCATGAAACACTTAATAACTTAGTAAGGGCCTACTGTGTTCCAAGACCTGTTCCAGGCACTTGAGATACATCAGGGGAAAAAAAAAAAAAAGACAAAAATACCTGCTCTGTGGAACTTACCCACTAAAAACAAACCGAGAAACAAAAAAATCCAAACATATTTAAAAAATTTATGACCAAGCTACAGGTTAGCATTGACGTTACATCTGTAGTTCAATATATCTTGTTATTACATGGCTCTATGTTTCTGCAATGACCAGTAAGTGGGGTTAAGGCAGCACAAATTGCTCAAAATTATTACTCAAAATATCTCCCCAACTACTCATGTTAATGCCTAAATTCTTACCCGTCTGGGAGTGCCATTTTCAGTTATCAGTCTGTTTTCATCTTTCAGGGCCCTCTGGGTTGCTGGGTTGAGTATGATGAGAAAAAGCCTGGGAGGAATCACTTCTTCAGATTCCAACAAGAGAATCCTCATTAGTGCTTGAAGAATGCAAGCTGAAGATCTGAAAGTAGAGAGGAGGGAGGGTCCCCCGGGAAGAAAAAAAAAGGCAGTGACTGCCGAGGAGGAAGGGCCCCAGGGGTCAGCTTGCATTCTTCTCAGCTTTTGCCCAGAGCCATACAGAATTTACAATATTCATGTTCAACTAGTATTTCAGTATCATTCACAATGTAGATTTCTGTTAGAAAGTTTGTCCTGCTGACACTTGTAGGTAATCCTTCCTCCCTTTTTGATCCTTTTAGTATTTCTTTATACCAGTAAGTTCTCAGATACGCTGTGATGACAAGGAAAGGTTAGTCAGGATCCATGAGAGTATGTGAGCCATTGAGAAAAGAGGTGACAGCAGTCCTGTTTATAAATTTTGCGTTTGGAAAGATACCAAACTGGCTAAGGAGGCATGCGAACATCACATGCCTGAGTGTATTCATGTCCGACTTGGTCACTGGGCACATCATAACAGAGACTAGTCATCTCACTTGAAAACTCTTTGACTCTGGAGCTTTGTAATTTAAAATTTAGTTACTGGGAAGTTTATCAGAAAGGGTCTTTAAAAAAGAAAGCCTGATGTGATCACCAAAAATGTCTTGCCTTTTTTGGGGGGGTGGGGAGGGAGTGCATTTCTGGAACTGGCAGGCAGTTCTTTAATGTTTTTATCATGTTTAAATGTCATAAATGAGTTTACAGGTGTAGTCAAATTGGTCCAAAGGCAATAAAAGAAAAAAAAAAAGCTAAATTAAAAGCAAAGAGCAAATCATCATAATCCCTCTTGTCTTTTAAATGTACCACTGGCATTGAAGAATAGCATGCTTCAGGTGGGGATGGGAGTGAATGAAGCATTAAGGATTTATCTCTGGAGACTGAATTTAGAATGTGATTAAGAGTCAGGATGTGTCTATCTTCCCCACATCATCTAGGGTTGTATGTTGCCTTCAGCAATGGACATGCTGTTAACCTGTTACTGATTTATGACTTCTTTGACTTGGACCCAACTCATTTCCTTTGTTTACCTCCACTCCATTATTCTTGGAGATTAAAAAAGAAATAACTAGATTAGCTGCATGTTTAAAATTCAGTGATAATCTAGAAGTACATTGTAGTAATTTCCTATTTCTTTTGATGAGTGTCTAGTTTGTATAAGGTTTTCTTTACATTCTCTTCCGCCCCTCTACCCCACCATAGAGACACAACTCATGTCCGTATGTTTTACGAGAAAGGAAAAAAAAAGTCATTTCAAGTCACTATGGAATTGTGAATCATAGTTTATTTCGCATAGCTTGGAGTTTTTCCTGCAAATGAGTGATCAGGGTCATAAGTATCTGAGAAAATAAATTTTCATTGAAATTTGCTTGGTGATCACCAAATCAAAAGGAGTTGGGTGGGCTTAAGGAATTTTGTTACTCAGTCAAACGAAAAGTCAATTAATCATCGCTGTTGAGAGTCTTTATTAATGGCAATATTTTCCAGATTCAGAGTCTATTATACAAAGTAGTATACCTTCCATTGCAAGTAACAGAAAACTGACTCAAAATATTAATCTTTAAATAATAAGAATTTAATACAACAGACGATAAATAAGGCAGTTCAAGGTGAAATATAGTCAGTAACGATAGTTCTGCTTATAAATTTCAGGACTTTGAATTATTGGAAGCATCCAGTGTTGGAGAATAATTGGAAAGAAGAATGGAGTCAAATAGACATGAATCTAGCACTTTCTAGTTGTTTGAGCCCCATGCTTAAGTCACTTGTAGCCAAAGTTTTTTTATCATCTGTTAATTGATAATACCTTCACGGAGGGGTTAGCAAAGGAATTTGAACGTACAATGCTGAGGATAATAGATACCCACTAAATAGTAGATATTATTTTCATTAGGTTAACCTCTGTAACTTGCTTATAGAAACTTAGATTTTGAACTAACTTGTCCCCATTAGGAATGTATTAGCAAATCATCTCTCACAGTGGGTCACTTTGTAGATGGCTGACCTTTTCCATTTTGTGTTTATTTTTGTGTTTCAACTTAAAATCCTCTGTCAGTCACAGTTCAGCCAGGAAAACAAATCCTTTCGAAAGGTCTGGAGGGAGGAGTGAGAGATTTAGAGAAATAGTCACTAACCATCCACCTAAAGCATCAAGTTTTGGAGCTTGCAGGGAAATCCAAGAAACCAAACATATCTGGCCACCGAAGTGGGACCACCACGAAGAGGGAGATGGAGCAGTCTTTGGGAAGCTCAGCCTCTGGGCAAGCAGTTCTTTCTGTATAACTACAGCCTCTGGGATACCTGATGCCATGGGATGGGGCTACTCTTTGACAGCGGGGTCATCAGCTCCTCAGGGAGATGAACTAGACAGAGAGTGGAGGAGAGTGAAGACAAGCTGCGACCCACCAGGCGCCCCATGGCTGCTCATCACCAGGTCTGACCACATAGCCATGTGGGAGTAGTGGCTTCTGTTTCACTTCCACCTCTCAAATCCCACACGAGCTCCTGTTTAAAGCAACTCTAACCTGGAACAATATAGAGGAGGGGATTCTGGTATACTATAAACCAAGCGTCTATTATCCCGTTAAAAACATGGCAGCTCCAATTGCGGCGCTGGGGGTGGGACAGGTGTTTCTCTTCCCTTCACTTTTTTATCCTCATTCCTTTGCCATCAGCACAGTTCGAATAATCATATCTCCTTTTGAGAATATGCCCAAGGAGTCTTCTTTTTGAGGCTGTAACTTATTGTTGACTTTTTAAAAAAAATAATTTAAATATAAACTAGGTATATGCTTGCATTTTTTAATATACAATTGAGTGCAACCTAGACCTTCGTCACTACTACTTTTTAGCAGCTCAGTGTCACTGAAGGTGTATTAAGAACCTAATACTGGGCATCGAGAGATTGAAGTCCTTGTCCTATTCGTGCCATACACTTGGTAGGAAGGCTGGTGGACCTTGGTTTTCTCCTTTACATCAGTGATTCATAAGCTTAAGTGAAGGAATATTGTCTAAAAAATTACCCATTTCCCACATGAGTATAGCTATATTCCTTATAACCATTGACTGAGAGATTTTACTATCATCAAAACAGTCACGGTTCAGTGATAGAATTCCCACCTTTAATGTAGGAGATACAGGTTCGATTCCCAGCCAATGCATTTCAGACTCAGCCACCACCTGTCTGTCGGTGGAGGCTTGTGTGTTGCTATGATGCAGAACAGGTTTCAGCTGAGCCTCGAGACTAAGATGACTAGGAAGAAAGGCTTGGTGATCTACTTCCAGAAATTAACCAGCAAAAACCCTATGGATCACAACAGTCCAATTCTGTTGTACATGGGTTCACTTCAATTTTTATTTTTTTAAATTCTGTTAAATTAATTTATTTTGTATCAATTCCATAAATACCTCCAAGCATTTGGAGGGGGAAAGAGTATATAAAAACATGGCAACAAAATTTTTATTTAGCCTATAGTTCAAGCATGAATATGAATTTCAGACTCTCTTTATTAAGATTCACAGCCCACCCATGGGGAACCACTGAATGGAATCATTGTTCCTTTCACCTGCAAAGGAGTTGGAAATGCCTTTCTTGTTAGACAGACTACATCTTTCTCTCTGAAATATCTCTGTTCCATTACCACTTGCCACATATGGCTGCCACCACCCCAAGCTTTCCGTGGCTCATTTGTGTCCTTGTCCTTGGGTACAGCGTATATCCTGGCCAGTCTTGCTCTCTTCCTCTATCGGATACACAAGGGAAAACATTTTCTGATTCTTCATGTGCCCAGATCAAGAAAGGTCAGCTTTTCAGCATACCCTGAGAGGTAAAATGGAGTGCTAGATATATATATAGACAAAGTAGGGAAGGGATCTGGGACTCGGAAACACACAACTTCTGTTTCAGGCCATTTAGAAAGATTGGATTAGAAGAATTGATGGTGGACAGATGTGTCTTTATAGTTCTGAGCTTTTAAAGGAGCCTTCAAACATCTGATGAGAGTTCTGGAAATCCACATCTATCATTATGCAAACTGATTTGAGGGGTAGTATTTTTTCTTTCTGTTTTCTCAAGGGCAAAGGAGTGGATGAATGGGTGACCATTTGTTTAATGCTTTGGAATAAAAGGTGCTGCTCACAATGCATACACTTCATCAGGCATTAAAATGCCATACTGCAACTTTCTTTGAGATGTAATTCTGCAATTGCTCATTCAATACCATACTAGCTTAATTAGGACAGTGAGTGATACATACTCACTGATTCATCTTTAGGAGCATCTAAATAGGTTCAGCTGAAATCCGTTTTTTTTTGGGGGGGGTGAGTTTCCTCCCCATAGTTTCACAAGTAAAAGGACAAAAAAAGGACAGAAAGCTTCTACGCTCTTCTCCTTTACTCAAATCCAGAAAAGCATGCTGGGTATTTTTCATATAAGCAATTCTTACAACACTGAATTGACAAAACTGCAGTCACACAGAACCTGTGACAGAAAACACCAAGTTTTCATCCCAAATTTGCCACTTTCTAGCCACATGAACTTGGATTTCATCTCTGAGGCTTAGCTCTCCCATTGTCAAATCCCCTACTCTTTCTATTTGCAAGCCCACTGTGAACAATTCCTAAGGTGATGAATATGACAGCACTTTAAGAGCTGAAAAAAACTATACAAATGTAAGATACTATATATTATTATTTTTATTGGCTGTCTCTTACAGAGCAGTCCAGGGAACCAGCAATGTTCGAAGAGATTAAGATCTCAACTTTGCATCTCAATGAAAAACAGCACTTCTAGGACTGCACAGCCCCCTTCTAACATCTCTCCTGGGGAGGAAATGCCTTCTGCTTAATCATCAACATCACCACTTCCTCCTCTGAGAGCTATATCTAGTGATGGATCACGCTAAAAGTGATCTAGTCTCACCCCTTGCTAGGCTGAGGAAGTCTAAGGAGGTCACAGCATCTGTCTTTGGATAGGACAAACAGAAAAATCAAGGTCTGTAAAAATTTAGCTTTGCCAATATCTGTTTGGATGTTTGTTTTTTCTTTCACTCTTTTCCTACCCAAAATACACTCATGTTTTGGGGAAGGCCATTGCTCATCCTGTTTTACAGCCCTAATCTTATTCATGCAATCCTTTCCTTCTAGGTAGTAATAGATAACTATGATTCCCTCAACTGTCATTCAATCTAGAAATTATTGGTAGGGACCAACAATGTGTAAGCACTGAGTTAGGTGCTGGGAATATAATGGTGCACATGGTGGATATGTTATGTGCCCTCACAAATATAATAGACTAGACTCAGATATAGCCAAGTGTAAGGGTATGCCAAGAAATATGGAAGACAGCTTCCTGGTCAACTGACTGGAAGAGATCCATATTTATGCCTATTCCCAAGAAAGGTGATCCAACCAAATGTGGAAATTATAGAGCAATATTTTTTTTTATCATTAATATCACAAGCAAGCAAAATTTTGCTGAAGATCATTCAAAAATGGCTGCAGCAGTATATTGACAAGGATCTGCCAGAAATTCAGGCTGGCTTCAGAAGAGGACGTGGAACCAGGAGTATCACTGCTGATGTCAGATGGATCCTGGCTGAAAGCAGAGAATACCAGATGGATGCTTGCCTGTGTTTTACTGACTACACAAAGGCATTCGACTGTGTGGATCATTACGAATTATGGACAACATTGCAAAGAATGGGAATTCCAGTTTAAAAGTGCCCATGAGGAAACTTTACATAGATCAAGAGGCAGTTGTTCAGACAGAACAAGGGGATACTGATTGGTTTAAAGTCAGGAAAGGTGTGTGGCAGGGTTGTAGTCTTTCACCATACCTGTTCAATCTGTACGCTGAGCAAATAATACGAGAAGCTGGACTATATGAAGAAGAACTGGGCAGCAGGATTGGAGGAAGACTCATTAACAACCTGCGTTAGGCAGATGACACAACCTTGCTTGCTAAAAGTGAAAAGGACTTGAAGCACTTACTAATGAAGATCAAAGACCACAGCCTTCAGTATAGATTGCACCTCAACATAAAGAAAACAAAAATCCTCACAACTGGACCAAGGAGCAACATCATGATAAATGGAGAAAAGATTGAAGCTGTCAAGGATTTCGTTTTACTTGGATCCACAATCAACGGCCATGGAAGCAGCAGTCAAGAAATCAAAAGATGCATTGCATTGGGTAAATCTGCTGCAAAGGACCTCTTTAAAGTGTTGAAGAACAAAGATGTCACCTTGAAGACTAAGGTGCGCCTGACCCAAGCCATGGTATTTTCAATCTCATCATATGCATGTGAAAGCTGGACAATGAATAAGGAAGACTGCAGAAGAACTGATGCCTTTGAATTGTGGTGTTGGCGAAGAATATTGAATATCCCATGGACTGCCAAAAGAACAAACAAATCTGTCTTAGAAGAAGTACAACCAGAATGCTCCTTAGAGGCAAGGACGGCGAGACTGCATCTTACATACTTTGGACATGTTTTCAGGAAGAATCAGTCCCTGGAGAAGGACATCATGCTTGGCAGAGTATAGGGTCAGCGGAAAAGAGGAAGACCCTCAACGAGGTGGATTGACACAGTGGCTACAACAATGGGGTCAAGCATAACAACGATTGTAAGGATGGCGCAGGACCAGGCAGTGTTTTGTTCTGTTGTGCATAGGATCGCTATGAGTCAGAACCAACAAGACTGCACCTAACAACGAGAACAACAAGGGTATGCTAAGAAGAGGCAGAAAACTGCCACAACCTATGTGCCTACATGGACCCAGGAAGAGATATTTGAAACAAAAAAATTAATACCCTACAGTTGACGTCTGTTCACCCCCTCTACTAGGCAGGGGATATCTAATCCAGTTTTAGGGAATTGGCATAGTAGCATTCAAGTTTAGTTCTGAAAAAATGAGTAGAATTTAGCTTGGTGAATCCATTCTGATTTTACTTGCATTGTATCTATGACTTTGTCTTCTCTTGTTGATTGTACTTCCTCCTCATTTCCTCTCTTCTTTATCCACATAGATTAATACCTCCTATTAGTCGAATCTGTCATTCTTTACTTGGCCATGAACAAATGACATTCTAAGCCACCACAGTAATTGTAACTCTGGAAGTTACTTTTTTCTGTACCCATAGTTTATAAACCTGAATTGAAGTGAATTGATTGTGTCTGAGTTATCATAGAGGAAAGTTGATCACATTGGTGGGTAGAAGTTTTTAAAGAAGCGCTACACTAAGTGACTATTAATACCAGTCTGATTCTTCTTCCTAGTCTCAATGAAACCTCTCTGAAAATTCCTTCTTAGGAGCCTACACTTGGAAGAAGTACAACCAGAATGCTCCTTAGAAGCAAGGATGGTGAGACTGCATCTTACGTACTTTGGACATGTTGTCAGGAGGGATCAGTCTCTGGAGAAGGACATCATGCTTGGCAAAGTGGAAAAGTGGAAGACCCTCAACAAGGTGGATTGACACAGTGGCTACAACAATGGGGTCAAGCATAACAACGATTGTAAGGATGGTGCAGGACTGGGCAGTGTTCCGTTCTGTTGTGCATAGGGTCGCTATGAGTCGGAACCGACTTGACTGCACCTAACAACAACAACAACAGGAGCCTCCAAGCAAGCACCTTTCCAACTGTACCACCTCTACCGATTCTCAAGAGGTACTTTGGAGTGTTTCAAAAGTTAGTGTGAACTTCATCACAAATATTTTAATTGCCTTAAAACAGGTAATAAAAACAATATACATATTTTAACATGTTGGTGGTATCTACTGCTACACTACTTTGTACAGCCAGATAACTGTCATTTTTGTGCAAACATCAGAGAGATATTTCTTCTACCAACCTGCAAGTTGTCTAAATTTGTTGTCATCTGCAACTACTACAGCTCTGCTGCTAACCAAAAGGTCGGCAGTTCAAATCTACTAGCCGCTCCTTAGAAACCCTGTGGGTTCTACTTTGTCCTGTAAGGCTGCCGTGAGTCAGAATTGATGGCAATGGGTTTGGTTTGGTTATACTGCAGTTGAATTACATATGTGAACTAGGATTTGCTCAATTTTGTAGAAACAAAAGAAAATATGCAAATAAATTAAATGCTGAGATTTATTGACTAATCTGTGAAACCCATTTTCACATTTTCCGTATATCAGTACAGCCTCTGCCTTTAAAAGATTTTTTTGATACATAATTGTTATAAATCTGAATTTACACAGTAGAGAAAAAAATCTTTTTACACATTGGGTTTTGTTACAAGATTTTTGCTTTGGAAAAAGATCCTTTTGCTAAATATGTTTGAAAACTGTTGATCCAAGCACTTCTCCCACCTCATTTCTCATCCATACCTATGATATCTTAGCAGAGTTTGAAGCTTCATCTTGTAAAGATAATTCAAATAAAAATAAGCTGCTGTTGTTGAATCAAGTGGAGTGATTTTACCTCCCAATGTTTCTCACAGAAGCAGCAATGTTGTTGCTTTTAAGGGTGAATTTGATGTCTCGTATTTTCCCTCTATTAAAAAAAAATGTATATATTATACATATATATTTATATATATACGTATATATACAGATGGAAACCCTGGTGGCATAGTGGTTAAGTGCTATCGCTGCTAACTAAAGGGTCAGCAGTTCGAATCCACCAGGCACTCCTTGGAAGCTCTTTGGGGAAGTTTCTACTCTGTCCTATACGGTCGCTAAGAGTCGGTAATCGACTTGACGGCAGTGGGTTTGGTTTTTTGGTTTGGAATTGGAAGGTTCAGAAAATCTATTTTCTCTCTCAATAAACCATACAGCAGGAGATTTTTTGTTTGTTATCATACTGTCACATCAATGGAAAACATTTTTTCTCAGTTTAGCTGCAGGCAATAAACATGCAGATACCTCTATCTACAATCTGATCTTTTTTTTTTTTTTTTTTCTTGTGCCCCTTTATTCTTGTTTTGTTTTACAGGCCTGTCTGATCCTTGGCTACAGGGTAAACCTCAGGAGCGACTTCATTACTGACATAAAGGGGTATCTGGGGGCCATACTCTTGGGGTTTCTCCAGTCTCTGTCAGGCTAGTATGTTTGGTCTTTTGTTGTCAGTTAGAATTTTGTTCTACATTTTTCTCCAGCTCTCTCTGGGACCCTCTATTGTGATCTCTGTCAGAGCAGTCAGTGGTGGTAGCCAGGCACCATCTACTTGTACTAGAGGCAATCTGGTGGAGGCCATGGTAGATGTGGTCCATTAGTCCTTTGGACTAATCTTCCCTTGTATGTTCAATTTTCTTCATTCTTCCTTGGTCCTGAAGGTCTGAGACAAGTGGAGTTTCTTAGATGGCTGCTCACAGGCTTTTAAGACCCCAGATACTACTCACCAAAGTAGAATGTAGAACATTTTCTTTATAAACTATGTTATGCCAATTGAGCTAGATGTTACCTGAGACCATGGTCCCCAGAGCCCTCAGCCCAGCAATTCGGTCCCTCAGGAAGTTTGGATATGTCTATGGAGCTTCCACAACCTTGTCTTGGACAAGTTGTGCTGGCTTCCTCAGTATTGTGTACTGTCTTACCCTTCACCAAAGTTCCCATTTATCTATTGCCTGTGTAGTGTTTTTCCATCTCAACCCCTCCCCTCCCTCATAACCATCAAAAATTTTTCTTTTTGTGTGTAAACCTTTTCATGAATTTTTGTAGTAGTGGTCTCATACAATATTTGTCCTTTCATGATTGACTTATTTCATGCAGCGTGATGCCCTCCAGACTCATCCATGCCGTGAGACGCTTCTCAGATTCATTATTTTTCTTTGTCGTTGTGTAGCACTCCCTCGTGTGGATGCACCGTAGTTTGTTTATCCATTCATCTGTTGATGGGCACGTTGATTGTTTACATCTCTTTGCTATTTTGAACTATGCTGCAATGAACATGGGTGTGCATATGTCTATTCATGTAACGGCTCTTATTTCTCTAGAATATATTCCTAGGAGTGGGATTTCTGGATCATATGGTATTTCTAGTTCTAGCTTTCTAAAGGAGTGCCATGTCATTTTCCAAAATGGTTGTATCATTCTACAATCTGATCTTTTGTGTGTGTGTGTGTGTGCTCTAAGTGGAAGTTTACAAATCAAGTCAGTCTCTCATACAAAAATTTATATATGCTTTGCTTCTACAATCTGATCTTTAACTCTGCTCCAAATCACAGTGCCACTGACTTCCAAGGAGCCCTTCTTATTTTGTTATGAAATAATTACAACTATCTGAGGCAAAGACCCTTTCTGCTTGGTCAAAACGAGGATTAATGAAAGAACCAAACTCCCTTCCTTCTGAAATTAGTGAAATTTAACTGGATTTCTACTGAAAGAAATTCTGTAGCAAACAAAAATGCTAACCAAACACAACATCAAAACAAAAATGTTTAATTATGCTTGAGTACTCATTAAGTTCATAAAAAGTAAAAAAATAAAATAAAATAATTTTTTTTTTTTTTTTTACTTTTTCTGAACTTAATGAACAAGGGCTCTGTTTTTCTGTGGAACACCTAGTAGTAACATACCAACAAACTAATTTTCCTCGGAACACATGTACTCTAGGAAACACTGGCATAGTGTTCACACAGGACACCTAGGCAATGTCCAATCATCAAGTAATCCAAGGACAAAATAGGAAGGGAGAAGAAGCTAAAAGTTTTTTATTTACTTGTATTTGCTGTAGGGTAGTTGAATTCTCCATTTACAATGAAGTAAAAAATGGTGTATGTGGAATTGAATTTAAGGAAAAATCAAACATTCTTAGCATTTAAGTAACCATAAACATGCTACTTACCAAATTTTTACTTTTTGGGGGGGTGATAGCCATGTTGAAATAGCCACATTGTAACATTTCATGCAAACTCATTCTAATACTACTCCAATGGCTTGAAATAATTTATTGTCCTCCTTTAAGAATGTTTTACTTTCAATGAATAGCAAAGGCAGGAAAGATTCTATATTATTATGTTCTATTGATTTATAGTGTATTTTTTTCTGGCAGCATAAATACGTTTAAATAATTGAAAATTTCAGTGTTTAATTCACTTGGCACTAAAGACATTTCCCAGTTTGTTGGACTATGAAAGAAGACAATAATACCAGTAGGCATTTGGTAACACTCTCAAATACCTTTGAATTGAAAAGAAAGCCAGCTCTACGAGCTAATTAAATAAAATTAAATTGCGGAAGGTCTGCAATGTCTGAGTTGAGAGGATTTTGATGAATTATGAAGATTCATATGTAAGTAAAATAGGAAAGAGTATTTAAGAATAAAAATGAAATCTGTCTTCCTCTAATATTCCGTTACTCTAGCTATCTACTCTTGTAAATAAATTAAAATATTTTACTTATTTTTGGCACATAGTAAAGAAGGCCTGGTGGTACGATGGTTAAACAATTGCTAACCGAAAGGTTGACGATTCAAACCTACCCAGTGACTTCGTAGAAGAAAAGACCCGGCAATCTGTTCCTGTAAAGATTACAGTCTAGGAAACCCTATGAGGCAGTTCTACTCTGTCATACGGGGTCACTATGAGTCAGAATCGGCTGGACAGCACCTAACCACACAACAGCACAAGTGACCACTTAATAAATATTAACTAATATTATTCTTATTATCATAATGATCATGCATCTGTTGTACATTTTGTAATACATGGATAGAATCTAAATGACCATTAAAGACAAAATTGAATTTGCAGCTTTTTATCTAAATATTAAATTGATGGAACCCTGGGACTGTCATGTGGGTGCCACATAAACATTAATTAAATTTGCATTTCTAATAATTTCTCAGACAATGCTAATGCTGTTGGTTAGGGACCAGTTCTGAGAACCACTAGTAGAGCAGTGGATCTCAAAATTTATTATATATAGGAATCACCTGGGGATCCTGTTAAACTGTAGATTCTGATTCAGTATATCTGGGATGGAAATGCAAATTCTCAGCAGAGATTTGAACTGGAATGAACCAGTTTGAAGATCTGGACCTCTGTGTGTGAAAAATCTGCTCAGAACACCAAACCAATTACGCAGGATGTTAGTCCTCTGTTCACGGCTTCATCCGCTCACTGCACACGTGATTGCTTCATGTCAATGAACTTCAGGTTACTTTAATGTCCTGGCTATCAGTATTGATACAAAACAGTATAACATCATAATGACTTTGCTATGAAAGTCCTTCAAGGGAACAAGGCCATAGAACATACTCCCAGAGTGACAGAAGGATAATCCAGTGTATAACAATCCATTTCTGCCTCATTCAGGAAGTCAATCTCCATGCTGAAGGTGTTGTTGAAACATCAAGTGAAAAACTGTGAAAAGGAAAGTCGACTCCTCCCCATAGTGGGAAAAATAGAAATACAGTATCAGGCATCTGTAGTGAAGTGACTGAAATGTGTTCTCTACCACTGTGTCTTGAATAAATGTTCCCCTCAGAAACCATTTTATAAATAAGAATGAAATTGCTCATAGATTCTTCTAGAATGTCTAAACCTTAATTTTTTGAAACAAGTCCCATGAAAGGAAATGGGGAACAGCATTCCAATATCAATATACGAGCCCTAAGAGGACAATTCAAATGTAAGAAATATTGTGTGGGAGAATTAAATATCTTTTTTTTTTTAATATTAAAAACTGCTTGAATTCAGAAATGGGTACTAAAGGAAACAAGCTAGATAATGTGTTAGACTTGATACTAAAAAATAAAATAAAGCAAAGCCCCAAATCAGGATAATTTTACTATGTCCCGTATTTTGTCATGTGCCCTATTCCTTGTAATATAAATAGTTTAAAATAAATTATTTTCTGGGCCTGCAATAAATTCTTCTGTGGTGTGTTTAATATTTACTATGGACTGCTCTGAATAAATGAATCTCACCAAAATCTCAAACCAGGATAAAAATGATCTGCTTAAAGAAATCACCCCTGGGGGAGTATAAGAGGCAACTCACTTTATGAATGTTGGGAAGACTTGAGGTTTGGATGATATTTTCTTCTTCTTTTTTTAACCAAGTGAAATAACTTTTTGGAAATATCCTTGAAAATTCCCATGCGGCTGCTGGGGTAAATATTCCCCTTTACTGAGGTAAGAATATATAGCACAGACATGCTCCTTTATTAAACTAGGTTTCACACATTTTTTCCCACATTTCCCTACTCCCTCACTAAATCACAAAAATTTCTTAGCTAACAGTCTTATCTCTACCATATGAAAGATTTATCTTACAAGGAGACGGCTATGAACATAATATACATGGTCCACGTGGTGAGAGCCTAGAAGAATTCGGGGCGGAATTCTAACATTCTAAAGAAATAAAGTTATAGATTAAATAAAAATCTGGATATGTAGAACTGAATCAAGTGGCCTTTTTGAAATACATAATTGAATAACCTTAAAACCAGTCCCTTAATTTTAACCTTATATATGAATCCCTCTACTTGCTTTTCTTCTTTTCTTCCCGGGTAGCAAGAGTTAGGGCTGAGTTTTCCCTTCAATTTGGACTTGAGTTGAACCATGCTTTTTTTTTTCCAGTGAAGTCTTTGAAAACATCCCTCCTATTTGGCTCCCTGGTTAAATACTTACTTGGGGCCAAAGCACCTGCTGACTTTTTTCTCTAATTCACGTTATAGCATTCTAAACAATTCTGAAGCCTTCCTGCTTGCCCTTAAAGTCCTGCTCCAGGTTATTTGCTCTGACTCTGTTTTCTCAGCATGCTTAATAGGACACTCACAGATGCTATCAACAGCCTTATTTAATCCTTTGGTGGTGCTGTGCAATTCCAAAATAAGGGATTGTACACAACTTGAAACCAAATTAAATTTGCCCTTCAGTTTGGAAAGGGTTTGAAGATTCTGAGATGGAAAGTTAGAGCAAAATTAACTTTATGTCATATGTTATAAGCTATTGGAGAAAAGTAGGTGAAGGCTCTACCCAAACTGGTCTCTGCAGAGGTAACAGGAGAAAATTCCATTTATCCACCTCTATTTTCTTCATTTCTTTGGCCCTCTGACCTCTCCAAGCACTCCTAGAGAAGAGAAATGACCAGAGGATACTGGCAGTGGACCAGAGGTGATTTTCTGAATATGAGATGCTGTTTTTAACACTGCACACCCCTCAGAGAAGTGGCCAGTGTGGTGTCGAAGGTTCTCTCTTCTCCCCAGAAAGGCAGCTTACTGTAGCTGATTCCAATTTCAGAAAAGTTGGAAAAAGAAGAGTATGATGAATAGTCATATACCCTTCACTTAGATTTATGACCTAACATTGTCATATTGGCCCTTTTAGACATATAGATATATACACATCTTTCTTCTGAGCCATTTGAACAAGATACAAACATCATGAGCTTCACCCATAAACACTTAAGTGTGTATCTCCTAAGAATAGGGACATTTTTCCATATAGCCACTTCCTACTATCACATCAGGCTGTATCCTTTCACCATATTTATTTAGTCTGTATGCTCAGTGAATAATGTGAGAAGTTGGACTATATGAAGAAGAATGCAGCATCAAGATTGGAGAGAGACTCATTAACAACCTGTGATATGCAGATGACACAAACTTGCTCGCTGAAAGTAAAGAGGACTCGAAGCACTTACTGATGAACATCAAAGACTATAGCCCTCAATATGGATTAGAGCTTAACATAAAGAAAACAAAAATCCTCACAACTGGACCAATAAGCAACATCATGAGAAACAGAAAAGATTGAAGTTGTGAGGGGTTTCGTTTTACTTGGATCCACAATCAATGCCCACAGAAGTAGTAGTCAAGAAATTAAAAACGTATTGCATTGGCCAAATCCCCTACAAAAGACCTCTTTCAAGTGTTAGAAGATGTCACTTTGAGGGCTAAGGTGGGCTTGACCCAAGCCATAGTATTTTTAATCACCTCATATGCATGAGAGAGCTGACGATGAGTAAGGAAGACTGAAGGAGAATTAATGTCTTTGAGTTATGGTGTTGGCAAAGAATATTGAATATACCATGGACTGCCAGGAGAACAAAAAAATCTGTTTTGGGAGAAGTACAGTCAGAGTGTTTCTTAGAATCAAGGATGGTGAGACTTCTTCTCATATACTTTGGACATGTTATCAGGGGTGTCATGAATTGAATTGTGTCCCCCAAAAATATGAGTATCAATTTGGCTAGACCATGATTCCCAGTACTGTGTGATTGTCCACCATTTTGTCATCTGTTGTGATTTTCCTATGTGTTGTAAATCTCGCCTCTGTGATGTTAATGAAGGGCAATAGGTGACAGCTGTGTTAGTCAGGTGGGACTCAATCTACAAGTTCGGACTGTATCCTGAGGTAATTTCTTTTGAGATACAAAAGACTTAAGTGAGCAGAGAGACAAGGTGACCTCATACCATCAAGAAAGTAGTGCTGGGAACAGAGTGAGTCCTTCGGACCTTGGGTTCCTGTGCAGAGACCATCCTAGTCCGGGGGAAGATTGATGAGAAGCACCTTCTTCCAGAGCTGATAGAGAGAAGGAATTCCTCTGGAGCTGACACCCTGAATTTGGACTTTTAGCCTACTTTACTGTGAGGAAATAAATTTCTCTTTGTTAAAGCCATCCACTTGTAGTATTTCTGTTATGACAGTACTAGATAACCAAGACAAGGAGGGACCAGTGCCTGGAGAAGGACATCATGGTTGGTAAAGTAGAGGGTCAGGGAAAAAAGAGGAAGATCCTCAAAGAAATGAATTGACACAGTGCCTGCAACAATGGGCTGAAACAGCAAAGATTGTGAAGATGGTCAGGAACGAGCAGTGTTTCATCATCTTGTACATAGGGTCACTATGAGTCAAAACTGTACTAAAAACAACACTATCACATCCAAAAAAATTTTACATGACGCAACAATATTTTAAATATACAGTCCATATTCAAATTTCCCCAATTGCCCAGTTTCTTTCTGCTTCAGAATCCATTCAGGGAGTATGGATTACATGTGTTTGTTATATCTCTTTCCTCTCCCTTAGCTTTCATGATACTGACATTTTTCAAGAATCTTGGAAAATTGTCAGGTAATACAACCCATAATCTGGACTTGTCCAATTGTTTATTCAGAATTAGATTCTGGTTAAATATTTTCCCACAATTACTACATACATAATGTACATTTTGTTATCCCAGGAGGCACGTGTTACTAGCCTGCCCTATTACTGCTGATGCTAACCTTGGTCACTTGGTTAAGGCCGTGTCTACCAGATCTTTCCACTGTAAAAAAAATTTCCCTTTTCATAATTAGTAAGTAATCTGTGAGGGGATGCTTTAAGACCATGTGAATATTGTCCACATTGTGCTCAATGGTTTTACCATCTATTGGTAACCTTTACCCCTGTTAATTATTAAATTATAATGACTACATCCAAATTTTGTCATTTCTTCTACAGTCATAAGCGGTATTCTTCTGTACAAAAAAAAAAAAAAAATGCTATTTCTTCTTGCCCTTCTTCCTTTTTCTTGAGTAGCACTATGGACACAGGAATCTTTTTTCATTCAATAGGTTATAATATTGAAAATATATGAAATATATATGACTGTATAAAAACATGATTCTTACATAAAAAATGATTAATTCTGAAACCCACTGCCAGATTCTTTTTTATTCTTTATAAATCAATGGTTAGAACCAATATAGTATTTCTGAAATATTTATTTCATACTCGTATAGTTGTAAATTTTTCAAAAGAGACACTAAAAGAAATGAGTTCTCTGCTTCTTGGAATTCAGTAAACTAATCAGATGGCCAGTTGGTTATGGGATCTTTCACTTATGGAGAAAACAGAACTAAGCATGGAGTTTGGCAATTGGACCATGACAGGTCTCTGCATTTTCAGGAAAACAAAAGTCTTCCATATTGAGAAGTTGAGTTCCTTCGGAAGATAAAAATAAGAAACTGATTAACGGAAATGAAGACGGAAAAAAAAAAAAATCTAAAGAACCAGCCAACACACTAATAAAAGAAACCCAGAAGCAATCAAAATACATAATTTGACTTGTATAGGCTTATAAGAGTGCTGATGGTGAGCGGTGCATTTTTAATAAGAAAACCAGATGTGACGTACATATTATCCAAGTCCTCCTTTTATTCCTTGGATTGCTGCAATTGCATAGTTCCAAAACCAAACTAGTACTTGGAGACGGAAGTCTTCATCCATAAAATTTTAGGTAACTAAAAAAAGAGTAAAAGCGAAAGGTGTAGTTTTTTTTTTTTAATTATAAAGTTTAGAGATTTTTCACAGAAATTTTTACCTAGTTTTAGAGTCCATTTCATTTCTAAAAGGATGTTTCTCTTTTAAAAGGTCATGGAAACTCAAAAATAATACCCTTAGCTGTTACCTTTTACTCAAACTTTCATTTTCCAAAAGTTATTCTATCATTTTGTCACTTTGAAATAGTATGCTAAACAGAAGTGTAAAAACTGGTTTTAAAAAAAAAAAATTAGTGCCAAAAAAGAAAGGAAAAAAGGCAGGAAGGAAGAGAGAGAGAGAAAGAAAACTTCTGTGTCAAGATATCTACAAAGTCAACTTGGATTGACAAAGTCAAACAATTTACTAGTGGGTTCAAGTCATTGCAGGTTCAAGTCATTGCAGGTAGGCTATAATACAGGTGTATGTTCAGAGAAGGAATTCAAGTTCCCTGGGGTGTGCAAGTGCTTTTACACTGGTGAAATAGTATAAAAGATTTATGAAATTTGCAGAGAGGGTAGGAGACAAAGTAAGCAAAACCCAGAAACTAAACCTGTTGCCGTTGAGTTGATTCTGACTCATGGAAACCCTATATACAGAGCAGACTGCCCCATATCTGAACTAGCTGACCTTTTGGTTAGCAGCCATAGCTCTAAACCACTGCACCACCAGGGCAAGTAAGTATAAATAGGCAGATAGGCAGCAATACAAGAGGTCTAGATCAGGGAATGAGTGGCCTGAAGGACAAACTGACATAAGAGGTTATGAAAGGAAAAAAAAAAAAAAGGGCAGTTTGAGGCAATACTGCTATTACCACTAGTACGCCTTATGAGGACAACAACGAGGCTTAATTGATTAAGTCTGTACCATGTGGCAGGTACTTCACATAGTTATCTCATTTAATTCCCACAACAGCCCAGCAAAATAGGTGTCATCACCTCCATTTTAAAATAAGGAAACCGAAGTTCACTGGAGTCAACTCTGACTCACATGGTTGTAGAGTAGAACTGTGCTCCACAGAATCTTCTATAGCTGATTTTTTGGAAGACCTTTCTTCTGAGGTGCCTCTGGGTAGACTTGAGCCTCTAATCTTTCGATTAGCAGCCAAGCATGTTAACTGTTTGCACCACCGGGGGACCCTGAGGTGTGCAGAAACCCTCTTATTTGCCCAATTTTCCACTTGAGGAACGTGTGGCTCACAAAATGCTTCCCCCACTGAGGAACATTCTCCGGTGAAGAAACACCCCTTTGTCCAACCCCAGGTGCATCAACCAAGTTGACAATATGGATGCAAGGTTGGTTAGTGGGATTTAACCTAGCAATGAGGCTAAGGAAGGGAACAGAACTGCATAGTGCCCACAGCCACCCCGCACAATGAGCCCACCAGAATTCCATGGCTAGTAGTGTGCTTCACTGGCTTCTTGAGAGAAATGTCCAGAAGTGGGGCCTCAAATCACCATCTTTAAAAATTGCTTCATATGTATACCACCCTGTGCAAGGGGAAAGTAATGCCATGTAATGCAGTCTGAGTTCAATTTACAGAAGCGATGTATTAGCAGGTGTCTCGTTTTGAAAGTCTTTTGATATTGCATATTCTGATGCTAGTTCCCTTCCTGGCCTATAACTGCAGTGTCCTTGTTTAAACAAATAGTGATGAATGCCATGCATTCAGGGAAATGTTTGCAGCGAATTAAGCTTTAGGATTGTTCTTTGCATTGGTCTCATTCCAGGAAGCAACTAACTTGTTTCATAATGGAACCATCGTAAAACGATAAATCAGGGTGACCCACTTGGAGGATTTCTAAAACAATGGCTACATCTGCATTTCTAAAAAAAAAAAAAAAAAAGGGCTCAGAACATCCCAAATCAGAACCAGGCCCAGAAACAAAAATATCCACCTCAGAAAAGAGGGTGAGTCCTGGGAGGCATTTAAGTACCTTGTCACGTCAAGCTGATGATAATTGGTTTTAGCTGACACTCCCACCAAAGCCATGTCATTTATTACCTTGTCAGAATAAATCTACCTGCTATGTCACAGGTTCGATTAAGAGGCCCTTGCCCTTTTATAATAGCATCTTAATCTGAATTTGTGTACACTCCTTCACACAAAATGGATGCTTTCAGATTACGTACAACTGGGACTGGCTTTTCTTATAAACAGTCATCCTAGAGATCTTAGGCTACCATCAGCATTGGTCTGTTTTGCTACAGAAAAGTCTTCAAATTAATCCTAGCAGGGGTGAGTATCATCACACACAGGAGGAGTAAGTAACCTAGGGTCACTAGCAGAGTGATTACTCTTTTAGCCATGCCTCTCATTATTACCCCAGATTTTTAAAATTTTAATATTGTTTCCTTTGGGCTTTTTAAGACTTTAGAAATGTGTCACATCGAGGCTTCAGTACGCTTTGCTCCATATGGCAAGGAAACTGTTTACTGAGTTCCCATTGTTTGTGCCCATAAAATGCAGCAGAAATCTGACCTCTGCCTCATTTTCAGAGCATGGCTACTAACTGGCCTCTGTGGAAGCACATGTGGTTGGAAAGAAACATTAAAGTTATTTGGAGTTGAAAGATCCTGGAAAGTCTTTTAACTACTCCAGAGGGTGGGTGGTTTGTCAGATAAGGCCACTGGATAAGAGGCTCTCTGATGAAACTCTGTCTGCACCAAGAGGTGGGAAGAAAACTAACAGGGAGGGCTCATTCTTCACCAGGCATTATCCACAATAATTATTTAAAAAGCTGCCACCTACTGAGCACATGACCTGTGCCAAGTGGTTTACATAATCATCTATTTCTTACAACAGAGCTAGGTACAATTATTTCCATTTTTTCAGTGAGGGAATTGGGACTCAGTGAGTTTAAGTAACTTACCAAAGCCTACGAACTTAGTAAATTGGGAAAAAGTTTTCAGATTCAGTTATGTTTGAATGCAAATCCAATGCTCTTTGTAGTATGCTAAGCTGCCACCTCCCAAGCGCATTTGTCAGTGTGTTGTACTGTGGGGCTTGCATGTTGCTGTGATGCTGGAAGCTATACCACCGGTATTCAAATACCAGCAGGGTCACCCATGGCAGACAGGTTTCAGCTGAGCTTCCAGACTAGGACAGACTAGGCAGAAGAGCCCAGCAGTCTACTTCCAAAAAGAATTAGCCAGTGAAAACATTGTGAATAGCAGTGGAACGTTGTCTGATATAGTGCTGGAAGATGAGCCCCTCAGGTTGGAAGGCACT
The DNA here is from genome assembly GCF_030014295.1 of Loxodonta africana. Lineage (NCBI taxonomy): Eukaryota > Metazoa > Chordata > Mammalia > Proboscidea > Elephantidae > Loxodonta > Loxodonta africana. The sequence goes on from NC_087355.1 coordinate 66,161,931, forward strand.
CAAAAGAGGACTGAGGAAGAGCTGCCTCCTCAAAGTAGAGTTGACCTTAATGACATGGATGGAGTCAAGCTTTCAAGACCTTCATTTGTTGATGTGGCACGACCTTAGTGACAGAAACAATGCCAGAGGTCAACAAATGATGACTATACACGTAGACCTTACCAGATGGAGTACACCTGCAGAATGACCATCAATTGCTCATATGCATGTTCAAGTTGAAACTGAAGAAAATTAGAACAAGTCCACGAGAGCAAAAATACAACTTTGAGCACACCCCATCTGAGTTTAGAGACCATCTCAAGAATAGATTTGACACATTGGACACTAATAACCAAAGATCAGACTAGTTGTGGAATGACATCAAGGACATTATACATGAAGAAAGCAAGAAGTCATTAAAAAGACAGGAAAGAAAGAAAAGACCAAAATGAATGTCAGAAGAGGCTCTGAAATTTGCTCTTACAAGCTAAAGTGATAGGAAGAAATGATGAAGTAAAAGAGCTGAATGGAAGATTTCAAACGGCAACTTGAGAAGACAAAGCCAAATATTGTAATGACATGTGCAAAGACCTGGAGGTAGAAAAACAAAAGAGAAGAACACACTTGGCATTTCTCAAGCTTAAAGAACTGAAGAAAAAATTCAAGCCTTGAGGCGCAACATTGAAGGATTCTATGGGGAAAATATTAAAGATGCAGGAAGCATTAAAAGAAGATGGAAGGAATACAGAGTCACTATACCAAAAAGAAATGGTCGATGTTCACCCATTTCAGAAGGTAGCATATGATCAGGAACTGATGGTACTGAAGGAAGAAGGCCAAGCTGCACTGAAGGCATTGGCAAAAAAAAAGCCTCCAGGAATTGATGGAATACCAAGTGAGATGTTTCAACAAATGGATGCAGTGCTGGAAGTACTCGTTCGTCTACGCCAAGGCATTTGGAAAACAGCTACCTAGCCAACCAGTTGGAAGACAAATGTATTTATGCCTATTCCAAGGAAAGATGATCCAACGGAACTTGGAAATTATTGAACAATATCATTAATATCATGCACAAATAAAATTTTACTGAAGATCATTCAAAAGTGGCTGCAACACAGAGAGATCGGAACTCTTATACACTGCTGGTGGGAATGTAAAATGGTACAATCACTTTGGAAATCTATCTGGCGTTTTCTTAAAAAGTTAGAAATAGAACTACCATACAACGCAGAAATCCCACTCCTCGGAATATACCCTAGAGAAATAAGAACCTTTACACGAACAGATATATGCACACCCATGTTTATTGCAGCACTGTTTACAATAGCAGAAAGCTGGAAGCAACCAAGGTGTCCATCAACAGATGAATGGTTAAATAAATTATGGAATATTCACACAATGCAATACTACGCATCGATAAAGAACAGTGATGAATCTGTGAAACATTTCATAACATGGAGGAACCTGGAAGGCATTATGCTGAGCGAAATTAGTCAGAGGCAAAAGGACAAATATTGTATAAGACCACTATTATAAGATCTTGAGAAATGGTATAAACTGAGAAGAACACATTCTTTTGTGGTTACGAGAGGGGGGAGGAAGGGAGGGTAGGAGAGGGTTATTTACTGATTAGTTAGTAGATAAGAACTACTTTAGGTGAAGGGAAGGACAATACTCAATACACAGAAGGTCAGCTCAACTGGACTGAATCAAAAGCAAAGAAGTTTCTGGGATGAAATGAATGCTTCGAAGGTCAGCAGAGCAAGGGCGGAGGTTTGGGGACTATGGCTTAAGGGGACTTCTAAGTCAATTGGCAAAATAATTCTATTATGAAAACATTCTGCATCCCACTTTGAAATGTGGCGTCTGGGGTCTTAAATGCTAACAAGCGGCCATCTAAGATGCATCAATTGGTCTCAACTCACCTGGATCAAAGGAGAATGAAGAACACCAAGGTCACACGATAACTGTGAGCCCGAGACAGAAAGGGCCACATGAACTAGAGACTTACATCATCCTGAGACCAGAAGAACTAGATGGTGCCCAGCCACAACCGATGACTTCCCTGACAGGGAGCACAACAGAGAACCCCTGAGGGAGCAGGAGAACAGTGGGATACAGACCCCAAATTCTCATAAAAAGACCAGACTTAATGGTCTGACTGAGACTAGAAGAATCTTGGCGGTCATGGTCCCCAAACCTTCTGTTGGCCCAGGACAGGAACCATTCCTGAAGACAACTCATCAGACATGGAAGGGACTGGACAATGGGTTGGAGAGAGATGCTGATGAAGAGTGAGCTACTTGTATCAGGTGGACACTTGAGACTGTATTGGCATCTCCTGTCTGGAGGGGAGATGGGAGGGTAGAGAGGGTTAGAAACTGGCAAAATCTTCACGAAAGGAGAGACTGGAAGGAGGCAACGGGCTGACTTATTAGGGGGAGAGTAAGTGGGAGTGTGGAGTAAGGTATATATAAGTTTATATGTGACAGACTGACTTGATTTGTAAACTTTCACTTAAAGCACAATAAAAATTATTTAAAAAAAAAAAAAAGTGGCTGCAGCAGTATATCGACAGGGAACTACCAGAAATTCAAGCCAGATTCAGAAGAGGATGTGAATCCAAGGATATCATTGCTGAAGTCAGATGGATCCTGGCTGAAAGCAAAGAATACCAGAAAAATGTTTACCAGTGTTTTATTGACTATGCAAAGGCATTCGACTATGTGGATCATAACAAATTACAGATACCATTTTGAAGAATGGGAATTCCAGAACACTTAATTGTGCTCATGAGGAAACTTTACATAGATCAAAAGGGAGTTGTTCAAACAGAACAAGTGGATACCGCGTGGTTTAACGTCAGGAAAGGTGTGTGTCAGGGTTGTGTCATTTAACCATACTTATTCAAACTGTATGCTGAACAAATAATCCAAGAAGCTGGACTATATGAAGAAGAACAGGGCATCAGGATTGGAGGAAGACTCGTAAATAACTTGCGATATGCGAATGACACAACCTTGCTTGCTGAAAGTGAAGAGGACTTGAAGCACTTACTGATGAAGATCAGAGACCACAGCCTTCAGTATGGATTACACTTCAACATAAAAAAAACAAAGATCCTCAAAGCTGGACTAATAAGCAACATCATGATAAACAGAGAAAAGATTCAAGTTGTCACAGATTTCATTTTACTTGGATCCACAATCAACACCTATAGAAGCAGCAGTCAGGAATTAAAAAGACACGTTGCAGTCGGCAAATCTGCTGCAAAAGACCTCTTTAAAGTGTTGAAAAGCAAAGATGTCACCTTGTGTACCAAGGTGCGCCTGACCCAAGCCATGGTGTTTTCAATTGCCTTATATGCATGCAAAAGCTGGAGGATGAAAAGGAAGACTGAAGAAGAATTGACACCTTTGAAATACGGTGTTGGCAAAGAATATTGAATGTTCCATGGACTACCAAAAGAACGCACAATTCTGTCTCGGAATAAGTACAACCAGATTGTTTCTTAGAAGCAACACACTTTGGACGTGTTATCAGGAAGGATCAGTCCCTGGAGAAGAGCATCAAGCTTGGTAAAATAGCGGGCCAATGAAAAAGAGGAAGACCCTCAACGAGGTGGATGGACACAGTGGCTGCAACTATGAGCTCAAGCACAGCAATGATGTGAGGATGGCACAGGACCAGGCAATATTTCATTCTGTTGTACATAGGGTGGCTATGAGTCGGAACCGACTCAATGGCACCAAACAACAACGAAAAGCTGCCACCTGAGTGAATCATTTATTTATGACTCCTCTTGCTCAGGAGAGAGCTGAAGAGGGAATGAAGCTAGTACAGAGGAGAGCTTTTTAGACAAAAGTGGCTATTTGGTGGCAGAAGTGTCCATTTTGAAGTTGGGAGCAACAGGGTATGGAGGAATCCTAGAAGACCTCCACATCACGGGAGCCATTTTGAGTTTTTCTATGTCAGGGAGCCATCTTAGCCTTTCTCCAAGTCATGGCAGCCATCCTGGGCATTTTCTTGCAGGCAATAAAGAAGCATTGGCATGTTCTAAACAGGCCTGGTCAGACACAGAGTGGGAAATTTGTCTGAGCATTAATGAACTGGGGGCTTTATGACCAGTTGGTCAAGCAGAAGATGAAAAAAGTTCCAATTAAAAAAGGCTGGTAAAAGTGGACAGGTAGGTCAGAGTACAGAAGTGTTTATGGCAAGTAAATGGGTGGTAACGCAGCACCTAAACTATGAAGTCTTCATTAACCTGTGAATAAGATGGTCAAACATTTGCATAAAAAATACCAAGAGAAGAATCTACAGTCTTTTAGTCTGAGATTTTCCTAAGAATGCTGATTCTCCTATTTTAGATAGGAACATCTTATTCTTCAACAAAAAACAACATTCTGCAATACCACCAAGCTGCACAGAGAGCTGCACCAGCATTGTGCGGCTACTAGTGAGTTTAGTTGACATCTTAAGAGAAAGTAGGTTACTGTGTCCAGAAGTGAGACCCCAAAACAGAATCTTTAAAATAGGATGAAAGTTACTTTTCACATTAGTGGAGAGAAATTTATGGAATAAAAGCATAACGTCTTCAACTGATTGACAATAAGAACATTTATCTAGCAAAGAATGACTCATTTACGATCCCACCCTGAAGTACACGAGGACAACTTGGACGCCTATAGCTTTCATTCAAAAAAGTGGTCTTTTGTGTAAGATTCACCATCTTTTAGACATCTTGTGAACATTTTTGTTCTCATTTTACTAAGAACCATAATTGAGAAACACCATCAGAATGAAGACTATTTCCTTATTGATTCACAGTATAAAAACTACACATGAAAAACTTTGGGCGTTACTTATCATAATAAATATTGAGTTTATAACTTAGAAAGCTACTCTTCTGGTTAAAATCTGTGACACATACTGGTCATTTCAAGTTACAAAGTATTGGCTTAAAAAATAGAAGTTCCTTTCCTTTTTAAATCTGAATAGCTCACTTACTCTTTCATTCCCTAAATATTTATCGAACAACTCCAGGGTCATCAACATTTGACACGTGAAGCAAATATCACATTTAATTAGTTCTAGGTTGGGCAGCTGCAGGAGGGTTTTGAGCAGAGGAGTGAAATAATCTAAATTGTATTTCAAAAGCATCGTTCTGGCTAGTCTATAGACAACAGATTTTAATGATAAAAGAGATGGGACACCCATCAGGAAGTTATTTTAACGGGAGATAGAGGCAGCTATAGGGGTGATGAAAACTTATCGGATTTGTAATGTGTTTTGAGAATGGAGTTGAGATAAAAGTCTTTTCCAGTAATAACTTTTTATAATTCCTTCAGGCTAAAGGAGAAGAAAAAGGAGAGAAAGATGATATATTACCCAGAAGTGTTATTTTTTAAATAATTTTTATTGTGCTTTAAGTGAAAGTTTACAGATCAAGTCAGTCTGTCACATATGAGCTTATATATACCTTACTCCACACTCCCACTTACTCTCCCCCTAATGAGTCAGCCCGTTGCCTCCTTCCAGTCTCTCCTTTCGTGAAGATCTTGCCAGTTTCTAACCCTCTCTACCCTCCCATCTCCCCTCCAGACAGGTGATGCCAATACAATCTCAAGTGTCCACCTGATACAAGTAGCTCACTCTTCATCAGCATCTCTCTCCAACCCATTGTCCAGTCCCTTCCATGTCTGATGAGTTGTCTTCGGGAACGGTTCCTGTCCTGGGCCAACAGAAGGTTTGGGGACCATGACCGCCAAGATTCTTCTAGTCTCAGTCAGATCATTAAGTCTGGTCTTTTTATGAGAATTTGGAGTCTGCATCCCACAGTTCTCCTGCTCCCTCAGGGGTTCTCTATTGTGCTCCCTGTCAGGGAAGTCATCGGTTGTGGCCGGGCACCAACTAGTTCTTCTGGTCTCAGGATGATGTAAGTCTCTAGTTCATGTGACCCTTTCTGTCTCGGGCTCACAGTTATCGTGTGACCTTGGTGTTCTTCATTCTCCTTTGATCCAGGTGGGTTGAGACCAATTGATGCATCTTAGATGGCCGCTTGTTAGCATTTAAGACCCCAGACGCCACATTTCAAAGTGGGATGCAGAATGTTTTCATAATAGAATTATTAGTTATTTATTTTTGAAACAATAATTACTCTCTCATTGTAGGATGAGAAAGGAGTTATAGTGGCACAGTGGTTAAAGTTCTTAGCTGCTAACCAAAGGGTCAGCAGTTCAAACCCAGCAGCCACGCCACAGGAGAAAGATGTGGCAGTCTGCATCCGTAAAGAATTTACAGCCTTGGAAACTCTATGGGGCAGTTCTGCTGTTTCCTATAGGGTTGCTATGAGTAGGAATTGACTTGATGGCAGTGGATTTGGTTTTTTGGTTTTATAGGATGAGATCTTGTAGTGAGGAAAATCAGTTCAGTTTCTTTTGACTTTTCTGTGAGCTTGGCATGACATTGATTACATCTGGGGTCACCATGCTAATAGCTATCCATGTTTCATTTATTTTTCACAATAATCCAAAGCTATAAGCATTATTATCTCTAGTATCTCCATATTAGAATTGAGGAAACTAAGGCCTAGTGAAATTACATATTTGCCCAAGGCCACAAAGCTAGAGAATGACACACTTAGGAATCAAAGATAGGTCTGTATGACACTGTACTGAGATCTCAACAATTAAACTATTCTGTATATAAATATATTAAAATACACAAATATGCACAACAACAACAACTAATCATAAACTGTCCAGCTATTCCAAAGGATATTTTTAACCGGCATGTACAATTTTCTTTTGACCATTTGACCTTACACAGTTGTCATTGGCTAATATTGTTTTTTACTCATTAGATATTAATTGGGAAAGTTGATTTTCCATAGACAAGAAGTTGACTCATAAGTTGTGGGGAAATGTTGAGTTTTTTTCATTTGGTTATGTTCAGCATTCTATGGATTTGATTCCTTTTCATTAGTAACAGTAGTGATGAGGTCAATGATGAACTAACTTTTGAATGCATAGGTTTCTTTTATTAAACATAGGAAGAGAGTGAGAGCCATCTTTTGAACTTTATCTTACAGTTGGTAACAGGCAACAAAAATGATACACCTTACAGAAAGGAAAGCAAAACGAATAAATTCAAAATAAGTAAGTAAATAAGAAACCTTTATAGAGTTGCTAGAGAATGCAGTTGTATAAGGATGAGCTCAAGTTTCATCCAAAATCTTAAAATTTAGTTTCCTGTTTGTCTCTTTCAAAGGATTGTCCAGAGAAATACGTTATCTGTAGAGTTTAATTTGTTATGAAGTTTACTAGATAGTGCGTATCATATTCAGTTACCGAAAAAAAAAAAAAGTAATTGGGGAGGTCAACTTTTCCAAGAGACCTTAGCAAGGTAAGAGAGGTTGGAACATTAGTACTCCTTGTTCCTTCCCTGCCAGGTAGAAACTTGGCAGTGACTCTCTCCTCTATGCTCCCATAGCCTTAGCATCCCTGAGTTTAGGTAGCCCTGCTGCCTCTCCTTGCACCTCCAGGCCAGAGTGTTAAAAACTTCCCAGTGTTGCTAGTACTTGAACATGTCACCATTCTTGCTGATTCCTTTAAAGCTGCCTATACCTCAGTAAATCATACTTTTATTAAACTCCCTCTAATTCAACCCTTTGAGTGAGCTATCCCTTTCTCTGACTCATGTACCAGTCTACTGACTGACAGGACAATCTTTTCTCCTAAAAACCCAACCTACTCTTCCCACAGTCTAGCTACCTTTTACCTCTTGCTGTTCCCTGAGTGCATCATTATTTCCATTACTTTGTACACATCAGTGTTCTTTTCTCATCCAGAATTGCTTCTCACTCTTTTTTCAGCCACTCAGGCTCATATCCATCCTACAAGAGTAGTTCAAATGTCATTTTCTCTATGAAACCGTTACAGAATCCTTCAAGATCAAATCAATCTTTTATTCTTTCACAGGGTGTTGTTTCTATTTCTATTATAATATTCCACAAACTTCAGTTATTCAAATGCCACTTTTACAATTGTTATATTCTTTCATAACCACGTATTAGTCAACATAAACCACTTTATGCTGTAGTAACAAAAAGAAAAGTCTCAGTGGCTTAACATTTAACAAAACTGCACTCTATTTTCACTCACACAAAGCCCTCAGTGGGTCCTGACACTCTCCAGGCAGACCACAAGGCAGGGAGGGAAAATGATAGATAATTTCACCCTGGTAATTAAACACACCACCTGGGACATACCATTTGTCACTTCTGCCCACAGCCTATAGACCACAACTATACCGCCCTGTCTTACAGTAAGATGCAGGGAAGTAAAGTCCTCCCAGGTTGCAGGAAGGGGAGGAGAACTAAATATGCCCACCCACTAGGAGTCGCTACTACTTACCTGTACTAGAATTTGCAAAACTTTACATTTTATTTTAATTGATGCCTTTTTTTTTATTTAAATAAATTATATGAAAAGGAACCCTGTCCATCAATGAAAAACTTTTATTATGTAATTATAATCATAAGGAGTCCTGGTGGCACAGTGGTTAAGCACTGGGCGGCAAACCCAAAGGTCAGTGGTTCAAACCCACTAGCCGCCCCATGGGAGAAAGATGTGGCAGTCTGCTTCTGTAAAGATTACAGCCTTGGAGACCCTATGGGGCAGTTCTACTCTGTCCTGTAGGGTCATTGTGAGTTGGTATCAACTTGACAGTGTACAACGACAACAACAATTATATTTCTTTTTAACCATTGTGAAATAGTAATTGCATGATTAATCCTCTGTCTCACCTAAAGAACATCCCTTCTTTTGGTATGCACCCTTTGGAAAGCAATGTTCTAATGTTAAAATTGATAAAGTAGAAGGGTCAGTGAAAATGAGGGATATCTTCATGAAATGAATTCACACAGTAGCAGCAACAATGGGCTTAAACATACTGACAATTGTGAGGGTGGTTCAGGACTGCTCAATGTTTCTGCTACACGTAAATTTGCCATGAGTCGGAGCTGACTTGACAGAAACTCACTGAGGAGCTGACACATACCAGGAAGTGTTCTAAGCATTTTATATCTCTTGATTCATTTGATTCTTCTAGAAACCTGTACATGGTTGTTATAGTTGTTGGGTGCAGTCGAGTTGATTTTGACTCATAGCGACCCCATGTGACAACGTAGAACTGCCCCATAGCTTTTTCTAGGCTATAACCTTTACAGGATCAGATTGCCAAGTTTTTCTGCTGCAGAACAGCTAGGTGGATTTGAACTACCAACCTTTCTGTTAGCAGCTGAGTGCTTAATCACTGAGCCACCAGGGGTCTTTTCCATCAGTAGTAGACACTGTTTATTATCCCCATTGTACACATGAGGGATGGGAAACCAATCATTTTCCCAAGGTCACGTAGCTAGTAAGTGGCAGAGGCAGAACATGAACCCTGGCAACTCGACTCCAGGGGATTCAATACCACCTATTGCCCATAATTTGTGTGAGCATCTGGAGGGTAGTTGCTCTCTTGGCACTCCAGTCACTGACCACAATGCTTGGGACATACTATGAACTGAATTCATTTTTGTTTGCTTGATAATAGATCAAGAATTTTAATGTCAGTACAGAGGCACAGGAACAGCACTAGTTGTTTTAAAAAGGAGGCACAGGATGCTACAGAAATTTAATGTTCAAAAAAAATAATTAAAAACAAAATATTAGTTAAATTTCAAAAACCGTGTTCCCGTTATGATGCCAGGCAATCTAAAGAACTGATTTAGGCTGCTCACATACGCCTTGGGAAACCAGTTTTAAAAGTCTCACAGCCTGATCCTACTCCTCACGTCCTCAAAATGCCAGGTCACAATGCCCACATGTCCTGTAGTAAACTCTGCCCAGTGGCCATTGCTGCTGGTCCTGGTGACATTTTTCATTCCACAGCCGTGAGTCTCAACTGCTTTTTTATGTTGCAGCTGAGTTCCTTAGACTAGGTCTAATAGGACAAGTAGTGCAGGAAGGCCATGCTATAATTGCTTTTTTGTCTGGGCTGTACTGTATGGTCAATCTGATCACCTTTTTCTTTGTAAAAATGGAGAAAAACCATGAGTCTACATGTGTTTAGATTTTTATTAGTCTGACAAGAGTAATAGTTAAGTGATTTGACACTGATCTGAGTTTTCTAGAATGACCATAATGGAAAATGTGATTAATATGGCTTTTTGGGTGAAGAGGCAGATTGGGGAAGAGGCATTTAATATTATACTAGGAGCATGAAATGTTGTTTAATCTTCTGAACTACTCCAAGAAATAGATTGTATTATACCCATTTTAATAAAGAGAAAATGGAGCCTCAGAGAGGTTAAGTAACTTATCCAAGGTCACACAGCTACTAAGTGGCAAACTCAGTTTTATAGTCACTTCTCGTTTAGTTTCTGAAGAAAATTCTAAGATTTTGTAGTGGTTTTTCCCGATAGTAGGAAAAAGGAACTAAACAAAAAGTAAAAATAAAACTAAATATAAATAAAGAAAAAGTTACAAAATTTAAAGTTTCAAAACACCTCACCAAAGGTGTTTTTATTAGAAGTGAGTCATAAATATTGCCTTTATTTCCTCCTAACTCTACACCTACAGCTTCTGTTTGAGAATGATGGAAGAACCTTCTATAAGCTTTTAATGCAAAGACCAAAACCATCTTCTGTTTTCTCTTAACGGCTTTTTTTTTTTTTTTGCTTAGAAAATTTAGAGAGAGGCACTGGACATGTGGGAATAATAATAATAAAAATAATGGCTAACATTTATTGAGTACTTACTATGAGGTACAGAATTGCTAGTTTATGTGTCTAGTTAGCCCAAATAAGATCCAGTGACATTTCAGATGAAAATTTAAGCCATATTTCTTTTTTTTCACATGCAAAAAAGATATTCTGGGGCAGTTCATCTGAAAAAAATAGAGAATGTAGAGAAATGAGATGGAAGGTAGCCAGAAACGTTGTCCATTGCCAAGACTAGCAGACACAAGACAGGGTATTAGATGTCCATTGTAGAGGTGGGAGGTATAAACCTCTCCAGACTTTATTAATTTAATACCTGTCTACTAAGCATGATCTTGCCCTGACCAACAGGATGAGATGAGGATTAAGGATGGAAAGAGCATAGAGAGAAACTAAAAGAGTTCCAGGATTTTGAGTAAGATGGGTGGGTAATGGGGAAAAAAAAATCCCAAGATCTAAAATGTATAAGTTAAAGAATTCTCTCAATCTAGTAATACTTAAATACTTTCATGGTGGCCACTAACAATTAAGTATACAAAAATAACCTTGTCTTTTATCTTGAATAGAAATTGAGTCTTCGTATATTTTAATGACTTCTGATAAGAAAGATTATGCTTTCATGTAAGCATGCCATAAAGGATTTAAAATGTGCAGGTTTTAACAAGATGCTCAAAAGCAGAAAACTAGAGTTTTTATAGGTGTTTTGTGAGTAATATACTGTAACCCTATATCAGAAGGTTGGAGGCAGCACACTAAAATAACAAGGTTTATGGGTGTGAGGCTCAGGAAGCTTGTCTTCAGAGAAACTAGCCAGCGAGTGATAAGTCAGTACATTCTTCAGCAGGCTCAATGTGAGTTTCAATTGATTTAAGAATTGAGAGCTTGAAGTTACAAAATTATGTTTGGTGAAGTTAAATCCTTTGAGAACTAAGCCAGGTTTTGACTCACATACCACTAAAAAGACTCTCTTTTTTTTTGGCCAGGGGCTGGCAGCAGGGCAGGGGAAAATGGTGGGAAGGGAGATGATTGTCCATTTTAAGTATTTGACAAAGCTTATCTTTAAGGCCTACATTGAAGTCTCTTAAAATGTACATAATTAAAATTGTGTTTAGAAATCATGAAATTACTTGCAAAGAATACAATAACTGGTGCTGTGTTTTTCAAGTAAAAAAAAAATAAAAGGTTAAAATGAAAGGCTTACTTAAATTAAACCAAAAATAAACAACCAAAAGAAAACCACACTAAAACTCAGAGAATCTCCCCATCAAAAATAATATCACAATCACCCACACAACAGTAGTTCAAAAGTGTTTTGAAGGGACAAAGTTTAGTCCTGGTATAACAGCCAGATCCAATTCCTGGGAAGGCTGGGAGTCCCTCTGTTGTGGGCACTTTGTTTCATGTTTGGAAAATGTTGGACATGTGGTTATTTCCTAGTGGTAAATGATATGAAGGAATCGGGTGTTATAAGCAGTTATTCCTGATGGATGGCACTGAAATCTTGTTCTTTCAACATTTATTCATGGTCCCTTTATGGCAAACCTTTGAAATCAACAGAGAAGCTCCATCCCATAGTTTCTGGATTTACTAGAGAAATCAGGATTCACATTACACAGTTCATTCTGAGGAAGCCAATACGCAGAATTCCTTGCAAGAGTTTTGGAACTAGTTGGGCCAATGAGGCAACCCAGAGATTAGCAAAAGCCAGAGTATGCGACCATGATAGGGCTAGAGAGTTCAAAGTCTCCAAAGAGGAAGTGGCGCAACCACAGCCAGGAGTCAGCTGCTTTGTGCTAGCTAGAACCTTGGAGGAGAAGCAGCTAGAACTAGAGACATTGCTAAAAGTGGAGAAAGGGTGAAAATATCGTGGTTTCTTCCTTCTTCCAACCCTCTTGCCTCCCGCCAGTGTTTCCACTTGACCTAACCTAGCCAAAATTTAGTTGGCAGGGGAGCCTGGGAAATGTAGTTTTGAGAGATCAGATGCTGTGATAGAGAACAGGTCAGAGGAAGTGCAAAGGGACAATGACAGATGCCCTCCTTCCCAAAAAATGTGTTTCTACTGAGTATGGCCAAAATATTTTTTTAACCAAAATTTTGGTGATAGACATTCAATGTTGAGATAACCTTAGCATTGATATGCAGAAAAAGTGAAAATTTTACTGGAAAATAGTACCAGAACTCAAATAGGAGCCATCAAATGGCTTCAAAAACTTCTCATTTAAATACTGTAAACATGGTAGACATCAAGAGTGTTCTGATAAAAAAGACTTGCAGAGAGGTAGAGCTGAATAGAGAAGGTTAAAAGTATTCATGCTTCTAAGAATTTCTTTAGGCACTTTCCTTCCAGTATTTTCTGGGAATTGGACTGGATGTGTGAAAATGAGACCCTTTTATGATGTTAAAAACCACCTTTTTTTTTTTTTTTTTGTAATGAGCGCTTACAATGTGCCAAGCAAGTAAAATGGGTTGGCAAACATTTAATATTTGGTAGTTCAAACCTACCTGGAGCTCCTGGGAAAAAGACCTGGTGACCTACTCCCTGAAATATTACAGCCTGGAAAACCCTATGGGGCAGTTCTACTCTGTCGCATGGGGTCACTATGTGTGGGAATCAACTGGACGACACTTGACTACAACAAATATTAGAGCCAGAATAACAAAGCCAAGTCTCACCAATTCTACAAAGTCTAAAGACTTAACACTTAGCTATAATACTACTGCATATGCAAATGACTGATAAACTATCATTGGATATAAATGTGTACTTCAAAAGTGTACTTCGCCTGTGTGAGCAAAGGTTTCATTCTTACTTTCATACTCTACAACAGCCTCAGATTCCTTCTTTTGACAAAGACGTTACCTCTTTCAGTCACAGATGTAGGACTTTGTTGGAAGATCCTCAGATTTTATATTTAACAACAGAGGTAGATAATCCAGTAAGCTTGGGCTTTGTTGTGCTTACTTACTGATCTGTAGTGACCAGTTTCACATGTTTCAACTGTGGTGAAAAACACGTGATACTGGTCACTACAGATTAGTAAGTAAGCACAAGCAAACTCGTGCTTACCTGGTTTATTGGGTAATCTGTCCCTGTCAGAGACTATAAATTTGAAAAGAGGTTTTGATTCTATAGAACGGTGCTTTGGGGTTGGGAGAGAGAGAGAGACGCTAGCCATACTTAGAAGCAGGATCTTTGATGTGATTAAAAAAAAAAAAAGTGAAATTGTTCGTTACAGATGATTTGGTAAACAAGTTATGCACCTTGCTTACTTTGCCTATTGTATAATCTATCCCTGTGCAAGTGTATGTATAAAAAAAATGTTTTTTTCCTTAGCAACTAAACTATGTTGAAGAGAGACAATGATGTTCTAGCTTGGGTCCATATTACCTATTTGAGAGCCTTGATGTGTGACTCAATGGCAATATTTGAGTACATGCGATTAGACTGAGTTCACAACTTTCAAAGAAGAAAATTGTCTTCTTATTTAATACTTAATGAAGTCTAGTTTAGTATGGACTTCATGGATGTAGTAAAAGCAAGTACTTCATTAAAACAAATAATTTGGCTAACAACTAGAAAAAAATAAAACATTATTTTCTTCATACATTGCATTTGTTAAAACAATATTCTCATATACTTCAGGGAAATGAATCTAAATGTTATAAGTTCTAAAGGAAAAACCAGTATTTCCCAATGGTAGCCTTTCTAAAAGCAGTTCCTTTCTTTGTGATGATGGTCTTCACTGGAGTATATTACAAAATATTTTAATGGCCCAAATGATATCCATACTAAAAATGATACAAATTTCCTTTAGCAATCAAGTATTTGAAATGTCTGAAAGACTGATTCTTCTATTTGGCTCTTCAGTTCTCATTACCATCTTTGTTTTATTCTTTAACAAGGTTTCAGTTATAGTTGTCACATTCTCCACTGTGACATATAATAGAAAAGCAATTGGCCTTTCATGTTGTCCTTCCCACCTTTCTTACCATAGTTTTATGATCATGTAATAATTTTAGCTATCATTAACTTGTGTTTTGAATGTACAAACTGATATTTTGCTTACTTCTTCCCTAGGGTTTTTCATCTATATTAAACAGCTAAATACTTTTAAAACAAGCCTAATAAATGCTTAAAGAAAGCAAATTGGAACCAATATACACAAATCACTAAGAAAATTACATAGGTGTGGTTCATGTCTAACCTACAGTCATTATGTTAAATCATGGTGTCTGGGGCATCTGGTTGAATTTATATATTAAGCCTAAATTTTCTAAGTGACTCTTTTACTAATACACTATGATTTTACTTTTCTGAACTTCAAGTCTTACTTCATTAAAATGACTCAAATAACTACACTGGAAACTCACAAAAATTTCCATCAAATTTAAGGTTTATGGAACATGTCATGTAAAAGATGTAAATGTTGTATTGTTCTTGTTTCTTTTTTTACTCGTGCTATTTAAAATAAAAAAAGATATATTTTATAGAAATGGAAAATAAAGGACTGGATGTGGATGTATTAGAAATCCAAATGTTAACAAAAATTATTTTGCATTCCACTCAAATGACTATTTTTTATTAAACTACTCAAAGAGATCAATTTATTCCTGGATATGAAAATCTTTCTGTGAATATAGAATTATGCATATATTTTTCAATGAACTAATATAAATTCAAAGATTAGAGTACCTTATTATTTTCCATTTGATATTTCTGCAAGTGATTGAAATTAAATATGACAACGTGATACTGAAGTTGAGAGACAGTACAGTGTAGACTGGTGGGATGGGGCTGTGGAAAACATGAGATGTGTAGCAAAGTTATCATAATAATTATTATTTTAATTATTATTATTACACTTTTTGTTATTCCAACTGCCTCCTAAGGAAGATAAACCAAGAACCAAACCACTTGCTGTCGAATTGATTCTGAGTTACGGTGATCCCCTGCATGTCAGAGTAGAACTGTATTCCACGGGGGTTCCAGTGACTCACTTTTCAGGAGTAAATCACTAGGCTTTTCTTCCTCTAAGGATGATGGCCGCTTTTAAATGAGGACCCTTATTAAGCTAGGAAACCCTAGTGGCGTAGGATTAAGAATTTGGCTGCTAACCAAAAACTTGGCAGTTGGAATCCACCAGGCGCTCCTTGGAAACCTGTGGGGCAGCTCTACTCTGTCCTATAGGATCACTATGAGGTGGAACCAACGCGATGGCACGGGCTTATTAAGCTAAGCACCTCGATTTGGTTGTGCAATTCTTTGGCTAGGAGTCAGCAAAGGTAAATTGCTCTGCATACTACAGGAAAAAAAATAGGTGAAGAGAAGAAGAGAATAACTTCGTGCAAGACGTGAACACTACGTATGACTCCAAATACTTTGTAAATTCTATTAAACTTATGAAAAACCGGATAGGATGGATCTATTGAGAAAGTGCTGAAGCGGCTGAGTTCTGTGTCTGGACTGGATGTGGAATATAGAGGCAAAGGCAGCCATAAAAACGTAAGTCCCTAGAATTAGAAATCACAAAGAAGTGCCTTGGGGTATCAAAGGCCGTGGGACTTTAGCAGTTTTAAAAATCTTATCTAACCTAGAGTTTTTTTTTTTTTTTTTGAGGTTAAAATCTTTTTTTATTGCACTTTAAGTGAAAGTTTACAGTTCAAGTTAGTTTCTCATACAAAAATTTATATACACATTGTTATGTGACTTTAATTGCTCTCCCTATAATGTGACAGCACACTCCTCCTTTCCGCCCTGTATTTCTTGTGTCCATTCAACCAGCTCCTGTCCCTCTCTGCCTTCTCATCTCACCTGCAGACAGGAGTTGCCCATTTAGTCTCATGTATCTACTTGAGCTAAGAAGCACACTCTTCACAGGTGTCGTTTTATGTCTTATACAAACCCAGCGCCATCGAGTCGATTCTGACTCTTAGCGACCAGTATAATCTTTGTCTGAAAAGTTGGTTTTGGGAATGGTTTTAGCTTGGGGCTAACAGAGAGTCCGAGAGCCAAGTTTTCCCTCCAGTCACAGTCAGACCATTAAGTCTGGTCTTTTTACTAGCATTTGAGTTCTGACTCTACTTTTTTCCACCTCTGTCAGGAACTCTCTATTCTGTTCCCTGTCAGGGTGATCATTGGTGGTAGCTGGGCTCCAGCTAGTTCTTCCAGTCTCAGGCTGATGGAGTCTCTGGTTTATGTGACCCTTTCCGTCTCTTGGGCTCGTATTTTCCTTGTGTCTTCGGTATTCTTCATTCTCCTTTGCCCCGGGGGGTTGGGACCAATTGATGCATCTTAGATGGCCGCTTGCTAACTTTTAAGATCCCAGACACCACTCACCAAAGTGGTATGCAGAACATTTTCTCAATAAAGATTGTTATGCCAACTGACCTAGTATCCCATGAAACCATGGTCCCCAGACCCCTGCCCCTGCTACTCTGTCCCTCTAAGTGTTTTAACCTAGAGTTTTTAATGGAAGAAGACCACTGGCTGATATCTTGGTAGTTTCTGAGAGGTCTGAAACTTTGTCTATATTTTCAGCATAGCTTCCCCAGTCCCTCTCACATGGTATGTAATCAATATGCATTTGTTAAATAAATATTCCTCCTTCGGTTCACACTGTATAATTACAGTAATAAATTTCCAAAGTAACCAGCAACTCTTTCTTCCTTTCCCTTTGCCTCTTTTCTACACACATCAGTCTTTGGCATTTCTTTCCTTGTCTTAAGCATGTAACTACATCATACCAAATTATCTGGATGAAAAATAAAAAGTTCAGTCAACCATAGGCTTACTATATTATAAATTAAAATAATAGACATGTGGTGGTATTTATTATTATTCATCAATCATCAACATAGTTCTGCATACAATGAAACCCATTTTTAATAATTTGCCTCTCCAATGCTTTCCTAGTCTTTTGTCTCCCCTCCTGACGTCAATACTAAAAGGATCAGTCAGGCTGTTCAAATCCGTGGAGATTTGAACAACGTATAAGAAACCATGGAAAGGAAACTAAAAACTCCACACCCGCCCACCTGTGTTTCAGCTGCAAAGCTTCTAAGAAGAAATTTTACAGAGAAAAAAAGAAAAAGAAATGGAAAAAGAAAAAAGATAGCCTATGGAACTGTCCCTTGAATCAGAAATGGAATACCTTCTCAACTCTTGTGTCAAGGTTTTTCTGCAAAATTATACTGTTCTGTAGTGCAGCTGTCTTCAATGAATCGGGCTGCATAATCATAAGTGAAATCACACTGGGGAAAATCAAAGATTTAAAAACTTTGTCACCTCACTAGAAAATCACTGACTATTTATCAAGATCAAAGCATTGGTAACGTCCACCAAGATAAAGATTGTTTTACACGTTAACTCTGTCAAATCAGTGGACTTTCCAGTCTGTTAGACCATACACTCTTCATAACGAGTTACAATAAAATAATACCAAGGAAGGGAATATTAACATTTCAGCAATGCAATTTCTTTGTCCAGATGGGAAACCACTTGAGCTTAAAATGTACTGTAATGAATAACAAAAAAAGATGTAAAATGTGCATTTTACTCAATTCATAACCCAAATTTCTTGATGTGTACTTCTTCGCAATGTTTCCAAGTCTCAGGGTTTGCCTAAAAGATATATTTCAGTAGAACTTTGTGGACTCCCATTAGGCCACATGCAAATACGTAGGTCATAGAACAATGGAGAGAATTTATTTCTTTAATCTTCTATGTGGAGGAAAAAGTGCAGAGTCTCCTCTTATGCCATCCTGAAGAACCAGGCCTCAGTACTCCAACATTTGAACTTATCGTCCAGGTTCCTCAAGGATGGTGATTTCACATATTCTGTTGATCAGCTGGAGCCATGGTAATACAGAGGTTAAGAGCTCAGGCTGCTTACCAAAAAGTCACCAATTTGAATCCATCAGCCGCTTCTCAGAAATCCAACGAGGCAGTTGTACTCTGTCCTATAGAGTCACTATGAGTCGGGATTGACTCCACGGCAATGCATTTGGATTTTTTGGGGGGAGGGGGTTATTAATCACCAATTTCAATGTTTATTTTGCCCTACTGTCTAGAATTCTTTTCTTATACTCTTGAAATGATCATACCTTAAATTGGCCTATTCTCTGAACCCATTTCTTAGGTGGCCAACATACCTGAAGAATTTATTCCAGTATTTATAAATTGTCTACTCGCACTCATATTTGTTTTTTCCATATGGATGTGTATTTTTTTTAAATAATTTTAAACATATAGATAGTTGCCAAAATAGAACAGAGAGTTTTTGTATACCCTTTACCCACCTAGTCCTTAAGTTAGTATCTTATAAAAAAAATTTTATTATTTTCATATTTAGCATTAGTATTTTCATATTTGGAGCTCTGGTCGCACAGTGGTTAAGAGCTATGGCTGCTAATCAAAAGGTTAGCAGTTTGAATCCACCAGCTGCTCCTTGGAAGCTCTATGGTGCTATTCTACTCTATCCTACAGGGTCATTATGAGTTGCAATCAACTCAGTGGCAATGGATTTGGTTTTGTCTGGTTTATTTTCATATTTAGCATATCCATTTAATTCTTTCTTACAGTTTTTCTCTTCTCCAATTACCTTTTTGTCTACCTTTACATTAGAGCTTTCACCATTTTATTTATAGTCATTTTAAATTCCCTGTCAGATATTTCTAACAAATGATATCTTGTCCAAATCTGATTCCAATCATTGCTTTGATTCTTGAGAGTGCATTTTTTTCTTGGCTTACTGTATACCTTATAATTTTTTGTTGATAGTTTTGTTATCTTGAGTAGAACAATTGAGAATGAAGTGGATAGATTTTTATGCCTGAAAATGGGTACGTTTTTCTTTGTGCAAGGCCTTTGGTGGTGGGGAGGGGGCTGAGTTAATCTGGGTATGAGGCTTATTGTTGCTAGACTTGCCCTCATTGCAAGGTAGCCTTCAAATTTCTGTAGTGATGCTGTAATTAGAGTGAGGGTGATTTTCCAGTACAGTATCTGTACTACCCTCTGCTTTAGTTCTTCTTTGCACTGTGACTCAAAGAGGATTTCTTTGCATGTTCTTGTTATTAGCTTTTCTTCCCAGAAGTATTTTGCTGTTAATTTATTATTCTAAGCTGATTGGAGCTCTGGTGGAGCAGTGGCTAAGGGCTTGGCTGCTAACCAAAAAGGTTAGCAGTTCAAATCCACCAGCTGCTCCTTGGAAACTCTATGGGGCAGTTCTACTCTGTCCTACAAGGGTCACTATGATATGAAATTGACTCCACAGCAATGGGTTTTTGGTAAACTGATTAGTTTGGTGGTGCTGGGTGGTGGCCCAGCATTTATTCCAGCATTACAATGTTTTACCTGTTCCCTTTCCTCAGCTGAAATGAATTTTTGTCCAACGCCCTAAGGGTGAAACTGTTTCCTGTTCTACCCACAGAATCGGCATTTTGTTTCGTAAGTGAGATAGAGGAGAAGAGTCTTGTGGGATTTCTTGCCTTTCTTGTGTGACTTTTCTTCTCCTATTCTATGTCAACACCACAATGGAAACTTTCTTGGAGCTCTTTTGATATTTTCTGTAAGTACTCTATGTATTCATGAAGAAAGAATCTGCAGGAGAGTGTGGCACTCTCCAGATTCTGAAGCTCCTAGGGTTTTCACACTGTTCAGCCAGCTTACCTTCAGCCTTTATCTAATGTCTGATTGCACTTACCCCAGCTTAAGTATGTGCAAGGGCTTGTCTCTCAGATTTTGGTCTAATTGTTTGCTGACAACCTCCGCTCTCTGATGAACTTGAGAAGAGTTGTGAATTTTAAGAAAATCTGGTTCTTATTCTTTGTAAAGTTGAGTATGACGTTACTCCAGCTCATCACGTCCTGGAGCAGAAATGTTCTTTTTATTAAGTAATCACATATTAATATGGTTTTTTAAATTAATTTTCTTTAACTAGAAAAATCATTTCCATTGGCTTTGATACACATAGGCATTTAAAAAAAAAAGAAGAAAACAGTTTCAGATGCTAAGCTCAATAGCTCTGTGCATGTGGGAGAAAAGAATCTGATTTGCCTCTTTTGGGCTTAGCTGTCAATTAAGAAGAAGGCAGGATGGAGGAATACTGGCTATGGTAGAGGTGGAGCTAAGAATGAAATAAAGTGACATTAGAATGAGTGTAAAAGACTAACACTTTGTCACATGAGACTAAGACTGAATGCCTGGCAGCTTCTCAGTTTCTACTGTGTTGTCCTTGGTAACATGGTAGAACTGGGAACAGGTAAAAAATTTTATCATTCCCAAGTGTCCTCTTTATCCTCTTTAGGGGAGCAAACATTTTACAGATCATGTATTTATTGAGTCTTTCAAGGAACATTTGTTTTCCATCCAGTGGCATGCATTACGTTTAGTGTTGGGAATATGCGGTGAATGGAATTTTCTAAAGCAGCTCAGAATCTAGAATAGAGAGTAACATACACATAAGTTATGTGATCAATGATATAATAGAGTTGTGCACAGTAATATTTAAATGGCCAAGAGAAGTGACTTATTATAAAAACTAAGAAAGGGGGTTCTGGAATCAGGCTCAGGAGGTTTGACTCTTGGTTCTATCACTTACTAACTGTATGACCTTGAACAAGTTAAGCTCTTCATGGTCTTCCTCTAAAATGGAAATAATAGTATTATAACTTCTTAAGAACCCTGTAAAATTTTAATGTGTTAATATTAGGCTAAACCACATGAAGTTGTCAAGAATCAACTCTCTTTGATGGACAAAATTGACAATTTCATATATCTCAACCTAACATATAGTAAGTGCCCAGCATATTGCTAAAAGGGGTTATAGTGGATTGAATTGTGTTGCCCTAAAATATATGTTCAAGTCCCAACCCCCAGTACTTGTGAATGTGACCTTATTTGGAATTAAGGTCTTTGTAGATATAACCAAGTTAAGAGAAAATCATAGTAGATTAAGATGGATCCTGAATCCAATAACTAGTGTCTTTATAAAACAAAGAAGAAGGAGATTTGACTACAGAGACACAGAGGAGACACACAAAGAAGGAGGCCATATGAAGACAGAGGTAGAGACTGAAGTAATAGGTCTATAAGCAAAGGAATGCCAAGGATTGCTAACGACTACCAGAAGCTAGGAAGAGACTAGGAAGGATTCATCCCTAGAGCCTTCAGAGAGACCATGGTCCTGCCAACACCTTGATTTTTGACTCCTAGTCTCCATAACTATGAGAGGATAAATTTCTGTTGCTTTAAGACACTGAGTTTGTGGTAATTTGTTCTGATGGCCCTAGGAAACTAACATAGTTGGCAATTTCTCAGTAAATGTTATGTAAAGCTCAGAGGGAAATGATTCATTTGTCAGAGGATATGCTGCTAAAGATAGTCTTCAGTTTTGATAAAATGAATAGCTCTACATTCAGGGAGACTAAGGGAAGGACATTCCAGATGAGGAAATGCCATGAAGAAATAAATGTCTAGTTCTACAAATTTGGAATGTGCAAGAGAAACAGAGGAAGAGAAATAAATCTCTGATGATTCCTAGATTCCTGTTTTAGGATCTGGGTGGACTGAAGTAATATTTATCAAGAAACGGAGGGAAAGAGTATTTCTTTAGTGAGAATAATTATGGAAAAATTGAAGTTGATACAAATATCCAGGTAAAGTGTCTATATCATTTGAACATATAGATATGGACATTCGGGGAGTGGTCTGTACTGGAGATACAGACTTTGGAGTTATTAATTTTTAGGTAGAAGTTGAAGAATTGGTAGTAGATGTGCTTGCCCAAAGTGGTTGTGCAGAAGGGAAAAAGAAGAGGGTCGAGTAGGGAAAGAGGAATCTATCACGAAGACTGAATAAAAACAACCAAACCTTTTGCCGTCAAGTCAATTCCAACTCATAGTGACCATATAGGACAGAGCAGAGCTGCCCCATAGGATTCCCAAGGAGCAGCTGGTGGATTTGAACTGCAGACCTTCTGGTTAGCAGCCGACTCTTAACCATGGCACCACCAAGACTCCCAAAGACTGAATAGTAGGGATAAAAATATAGGCTGAGTATGGGAAGATAATGGATTGGTAACAACCAAAGGTGAACTTTTAAGGAGAGGATTACGTGACATTCTACCAACAGCTCGTATCTGTCAGAATAGGCTGAATTATACTGTGGTGATAAACAAAACCCAAACTCTTAATGGCTTTACACAGAAAAGATTGATTTCTTGTTCATGTAGCAAATAAACAGAAGTTGTTGGGAGGATAGAGATCATCATAGTCCCTCAGGGACTAGGTTTATAGAGGTTTCATCTTGACACATGTTTCAATGATTATAGAAGTAGGGGAAAGGGAACATGGTGAATCATGCAACGGCTCTTAAAATTTCCATATATAGTGACACACGTTACTTCCACTTACATTTCACTGGCTAACCACATCACATGTCAACGTCTAACATGGCTACGCCAAACTACCAAAAGGGCAGTAAAGGACAAATTTACCATATGCCTAGAAGAAGAAAAAGATTATTTGTCAAAAGTCCTAAAGGGTAAGCTCCAACATCAAATAAAAAAAAAAAAAAGTGACTTGGGAATAAGAAAGTTATAAATAAGAAAGAAAAATGAAAGTAACATCCTGAGCTGCAGCAACTGCCAAAAAACAGTGGATTGGAAAAGAAATGTGTTTCATTCCAGAGAGGTCTTCTTATATCACATTAGCCACTGAGAGGAAAGAGATGCTGGGATCGATGATATACGGAGGAAGTGTAATAGAAGAGGTTTTTTTTTGTTTTGTTTTACCAAGATTCTGAGAGACTTAGGTATATTTGTGATCTTAAATAAGTCAAGAATATCTGTGATCTTAAATAAATCATCCGGTGGTAAAATTGAAATTGATATCAAAGAGGGTATCACTGACAGGTCAGTTTCACTGCCCCCAAAATATAAAAAGTAGAACATAGAAGAAAGGGTTAGCCTTCATCTAGAGTAGTGACACCTTTAATTCTAAGAAAAATAAAAACTGTTAACAAATAGGGAAGACAAAAAGATAAAAGAGGGAAACAGAAAGAGCTCCTTCAGGATGGTGTGTGGTTTTGTTCAAGAATGTAGTCATATGGGGAGAATGATAGCAGATGAAAGTAGAAAAAGGGACTTGAAGAGAGAAATAATGATTTAGAAGAGTTACTTTAGGAAATAATGGTTGCTGATGAAACGTGAGAAAATAAATTGCTGAATGAGACTGAAAGGTATAATGAAATGGGGACCATCCATTTCTAATGGACCAGGGCATGATGTTTCTGTGATTTGCTCAGGCACTTCAAGTAGCTCTGCCAGAGGAAGAAATGAGACAGGAAGTTGGATTGACACAAGTTTGGAATTGATCCAAAGAAGATCAGTCAGTGAGGGGAGTAGATCTTCTTGTGACAGATTAAATGACAGGAGTGACCGCAAGTTCTAGTTTGGTTGGAGGAAGAAATAATGACTAGATGAGACAGACAAACTTAAAAAATAGAGAGAGGGCAAGGAACTAGAGATCGTGATGAAGTTAACGTACAAGTTAAGAGACTGTGAAAGATCAAGAAAAGTATAAAATTTTTTTAGTTTTGGTCATTTGAGAGATGGGTCATTGGGCTGGTCTGCCAAAGGCAATAGAATAAAAAGGTATCTAAATTAAAGGAAATAAAAATCTATGAGACTAAATTGATCGTATTTCTTGATCCTATTTGATGTGCTCCCCTTTTCTCAGACCTTGAATACAGTTTCATTTTAAAGTTATGTGGTCAACTGGACCATTAGTGGAAATCAAAATCAATGTACCTAGATATTGGAGAAGGTAGATCTAAGCTTGAATTATGCTCTAACATTTATTGCTGAATTACCTTGGGCAAGTTATTTTGCCTCTCTGAGGCTCTGTTTCTTCATGTAAAATAATGATTCATTCAACAAATATGTCTGTCTATCTATCTATCTATCTATCTATCTATCTATCTATCTATATCTATCTATCTATCTATCTATCTATCTATCTCTCTATCTCTCTCTCTCTCTCTCTATCTCTCTCTCTATCTCTCTATCTCTCTATCTCTATCTCTCTATCTCTCTACCTATCCATCTATCATCTATCTATCTATCCATCTATCATCTATCTATCTATCTATCATCTTTCTATCTAGCATCTATCTATCTACCTATCGTCTATCTGTAAGTTATCCACATAGTAGTGGATATTTATGGAATGCCCATTATGTGCCAAACCAGAAAACCAAACCCATTGCTCTCAAGTCGATTCTGACTCATAGTGACCCTATACGACAGAGTAGAACTGTCCCATAGGGTTTCCAAGGAGCACCTGGTGGATGCAAACATGCCCTGACCTTTTGGTTAGCAGCCATAGCTTTTAACCACTACATCACCAGGGCATGGTATTTAACATGGAACATAGTGAGCTCACAAATGTAACAACTTGGTCTTTTATCATTAGAAGCCCAGTGTGGCAAATAGTTCTTTTTTGCTTACCAAATTCTTATTTCTTTCAGGCAACAATAACCCCAGACTCAAAAGCTGAATCATGACTGATCTTAGCCAATATTGGCAATCTGGTTTTCCTTTTTCACTGATTAATTTAGAGGTGGGCATGTGGCCCAGCTCACATCAATTAGATGTATAAGGTGTCAGTTAGGAGGCTTCTACAACAAAAAAATCTCCTGCTAAAAGGGAAAAAAAAACAAAAAACTAATGGGAATTATACCTCTATTTTCCTCTTGATATTATTCAGTAGTTACACTAAACATATCCATCCAGATTTCATGCAACGTGAAATAATTAAATGCCCTTAATATTTAAATCATTATAAATTCTGATACACGCAAACACATGTGAAATAATTCACCCAGTTAGAATTAATCATTCCATCTTCTGTATTCTGTCAGCAGTTTGTACTTTTAAAAAAATTATTTATTTATTTACTTACTTATTTTATCATACTTTAGATGATGGTTTACAAAACAAACTAGCTTCTCATTAAACAGTGAATACACCTATTGTTTTATGACGTTGGTTAACAACCCCACAACATGTCAACATTCTCCCTTCTTGACCTTGAGTTGTCTACTATCAGTTTTCCTGTTCCCTCCTGCCTTCTAGCCCTTGCCCTTGGGCTGGTGTGCCCCTTTGGTCTCATTTTGTTTTATGGGCCTGTCTAATCTTTGGATGAAGTGTGAACCTCAGGATAGACTTCATTATTGAGCTAAAAGGGGGTTCAGGTGTTACACTCTTGGGGTTTCTCCAATCTCTGTCAGGCTAGTAAGTCTTGTCTTTTGTTGTGAGTTAGAATTTTCTTCTATATTTTTCTTTAGCTCTGTCTGGGACCCTGTATTGTAATCCCTGTCAGAGCTGTCAGTGGTGGTAGCCGGGCATAATTTAGTTGTACTGGACTCAGTCTGGTGAAGGCCGTGGTAGATGTGGTCCATTAGTCCTTTGGACTAATCTTTCCCTCATGTCTTCAGTTTTCTTCATTCTGCCTTGCTCCCAAAGGGGTGAGACCAGTGGAGTATCTTAGATGGCCATTCACAGGCTTTTAAGAGCCCAGATGCTACTCACTGAAGTAGAACATTTTCTTTATAAACTATGTTATGCCAGTTGAGCTAGATGTTCCCTGAGACCATGGTTCCCAGAGTCCTCAACCCAGTAACTCAGTCCCTCAGGAAGTTTGGATGTATCTATGGAGCTTCCATAACCTTGCCTTGTACATAGCTTGTACTTTTTAAATTATTTCTTAACTCACCTTTAGCAGTGTGTGTTGTGTTTTATTAGATTTAAAACTTTATTTAGCCATCTATTTCTTGCTTCTCTGCAACAAAAGCAGTTTCAGGCTTTCTAGCTCATAAAAATGACCCCTCATTCATTCAGAACTATAAGCTAAAAATCATAAGAGTTTTTCTTGATGACTCAGTTTCCCTCACACCCCACATCCAATCCACTTGCAAGACCTGTTAGTTCTAACTAAAATGTGTCTAAAACCCATTTTCATTGTCACACAGTCCAAATCATCATCATTTCTGGCCTTGGTTATAGCAATCAAGTCCCTAATGGGGTCTCTGGTATTCCCCTTCTCAATCTCTCTCAAGAAGACCATCAGATAATCTTTTGAAATTGTAAATTAAATCATATATGCTGCCCACCTAAAAACTCTCTAATAGATTCCAATTGGACTTAACACTAAATGCAAAATCCTTGCCTTGGGCTAATAAAAAAAATTTTTTTTTTTTTTTTTTTTTTTTTTTTAATATTCTGGTCCCTGCCTCCCTCTCACATTTGCCAGATTCCACATTCTTTGGCCACATCAGGCTCTTTTTTGTTCCCCAAGCCCACAGAGCATTTTCCTTTCACAGTGAATTTGAACTTGCTGTTCCTCTGTCTGAAACACTTTTCCCCAGTGGTGCTTCAAATAGCCTTCTCCTCGCTACAAAGATCTCACCTTTTCAGGAAGGTGTTTCTTTGCCAGCCCACTTATAATAGCAAGTCCCCTATTTCTGTCCCCTCTCTTAATTACTTCACCCCCTTTATTTACTTCAGAGCTCTAGGCAGAGACTATCTGATATGAGCTTATTTCTTTCTTTGTGTTCTTTAAATTTCTGGCTACCTTTTCAGTCTGTTTCACACAATTAAAGTGTAAGCTCTGTGAGATTAGGACTCTTTTCGGTGTGCTTCATAATACTGTATCCCCAACATTTAGAATAATGCTTAAAATGCTTAGGACATAATATATATTAGTTGAGTAGATAAACCTTTGTGTTCTCTTTCTCCTCTTTATCTACTCCAAGGCTTAGCATAGAGATTTATATTTCATTGCTACTCAATAAATATTTATTCATCCAAGTGATATTTGTTGAGCTTCTATTATATGCAAA
The DNA here is from genome assembly GCF_030014295.1 of Loxodonta africana. Classification (NCBI taxonomy): domain Eukaryota; kingdom Metazoa; phylum Chordata; class Mammalia; order Proboscidea; family Elephantidae; genus Loxodonta; species Loxodonta africana. The sequence continues at coordinate 66,189,578 of NC_087355.1, forward strand.
GCTTTCTAGAAGGCACGGGAGATACACTGGTGAATGAGAGACAGAATTAAAATCCTGTTTTTCTTACAGTTGAGGTGAAAAATATTCAAGAAAACTTTTCACCTACCCTCTGTGAGCTGAGGGGCCTTGATTTCTCCTGGTTTCCAAGGTATGTATGAATGTGGTTCAAATCCAGAACAGCCTTAATTTTAATGCTTAAAATGTATGCACTTCCTTTTTTTCAATGTCAAATGAATCACTACATTTTCAACACTTGATGATCCTTATTATCATGAAATATTCTGCAATTAACAAAAATATTTAGACAACATTCATTTGTAGAATCATAATATAAAGTATTCTGTGTTTTAAAATGCAATATTGCCTAAGGCAAATTCTTACCAGGAGTTCTGTGCTTCCACATTACACATGCACTAATAGTTTGTCTGAACTTGACAACAATTTTTAATTTTTCCTTGGCAATGCTAGTGTTTGTCTTGCATTCATGAATCTCAATGATCTTTCTGGTGGCTGATCGCAAGTCCACAGTCCCTCATCTCTTTTTAACACTGCTTTGCATTACAGCTCTTGTTAACTCTGTACTTTCAAGACAGGCATTTCTTTCAACTGTTCTCTTCCTTTAAAAAAAATCACTCTCCTTAGAGAAAAACAAGATTGGCCATGAATCTAGCAATGGTTCTGATTTGGAGGCAGAGCCTCCATATATTCCAATGGTTGAGGTTTGATAAGTAATGGGAAATAATCCAAAGAACATACAAAAAATAGAAACAATCTCATTTCATTATTCTTACCTACCAGATTCAGTATTACCTCTAGCAAAGTATAGAGTAGAAGTTCACTATACTGAGTTACAAATTTTAGCTGTAAGTCAATTCACAGAGTTCTTGAAGAGTCAATCTAAGATAACTGTATTTAAGGGTAGAGAGATATTTGGGTTATGCATAAATAAATAAATAAGCATAACGATTTATAACATGGAAAGCAAATTTTGAAATTATTTGTTACACACAAAAAAACGACTACTCCATGTTCCTCAACACTCTGACGTGTAGAATGTGATGTGTTCCCGTGGTGCTCTGAGGATGTATCTATTACAATACCTCTCAACTGACAAACTTTCTTGATCAAACATCTGTCTCTCCAAAAACACTGAAAGCAGCTTTAACATAAGCACAAACTTGTTGGTGTTTTAATTTTCCTACCCCAAAACTAACACACTACTTTCTCAAAGAAGACAATTGTATGTCTGCAATAGAGCTGCTTTCTACATGGGAAGAAGACTCAAAGGGAAGAATCCAAGACTTGCATTTGGAAGACAAAACCAATCTGAGATGTTCTAAAGCATCTATATCCAGCACATCACATATTCAGGGCTTTTTAAATCCCATTTTAAAGACAGAAAATAACAAGAAGGAGAAGCTAAAGAAATTATGTGGTATCACAAATAAAAATATGATGTGACATTCATAAATTTAGCACTGTCAGTTCAAATATTGTGTCAATACTTACTCATACTCACCTTGGTGGGTAGTGGTTAAGAGCTACGGGTTGCTAACCAAAAAGTCAGCAGTTTGAATCCACTAGGCACTTCTCGGAAACTCTATGTTGCAGTTCTATTCTGTCCTATAGGGTCGCTATGATTCGGGATTGACTCGATGGCAACAGGTTTTTTTTTTTTTTTTAATTAAAAAGATAACAGCCCAGGTGGTGCAGTGATTTAAGTGCTCAGCTGCTAATGAAAGGTCGGCAGTTTTGAATCCACCAGCGACTCTGCAGAAGAAAGATGTGGCAGTCTGTTTCTGTAAAGATTACACTCTTGGAAGTCCTATGGGGCAGTTCTACTCTGTCCAATGGGTGGTTATGAGTTGAAATTGGCTCAATGGCAATGGGTTTTTTAAATATTATTAAAAAGCTAATGATTTCTCTATTCTGGCTCTATTTTTACATAACGTACTTTTATGTTGTTGAATAAATTTTATTTTGACATTAGCTTTTGCTCTTATGTACTATTTTTGAATAAAGAGGAGTGATATTAATTCTTAACTCAGAAGCTTAAATAATCCACACAACTGAATAGCTGTGGATATAAATACACATTAGGGTGAAAATGTGGTATTTGTACCACTTAGGAAGCCAATTTTTATGCTGAGCCTTAAAAGTATAGTCAAAAAAAAAAAAAAGAAGAAGAAGAATTTCATTTACAACAAGCGAATAAACTGAAAATCTCAAAAATCTTAAGTCCCAAATTTATCAAGCAGAGTAATTTCCAGTTTTGAACAACGTGGGTCTATAAATCTATGGGATATGACTCCTGTTTTGCAAGCATCGTAAGACAGGACCGTATTACTTATGACACGTAGCTGTTGAGTCAATTCCAACTCATAGTAACCCTACAGGACAGAGTAAAACCGCCCCATAGAGTTTCCAAGGAGTGGCTGGTGGATTCAAACTGTCGACATTCTTGGCTAGCAGCCGAGTTCAAACCACCACCAGGGCTCCATTACTAGTACAAGGTAGGTCAAATAGATTATCCTGAGAGGTGCCCTTACTTTTTGTCAATTGATAATGGGTACTGTCCTGCACTGCCAGATTTCCCTTGTAGGACTCTAAGGCTATTTCTTTGGGAGTTGCTCTCAACTGAAGAAGACTTCTTCACTGAAGGTAATGCTTCCTTCTTGTGGCAGCCTGCATCTAATGACTAGCTAATGTGAATATGTAAAGCCTGAACGCCTATCCCCAAATCGGGACAAGCCTGAAGGGATATCCCAGCTTGAGAACTTCCTATGGGGTCAGCTGAGACCTCCTCTGTGATTGCATCCTTGCTCAAACCCTCTCTCTGCCCATTCACTCCCCAACAAGTTCTTGTCCCAAAAGCACTTCCTAATAAATTTTCTTCACACTATTCTCTACCTCAGTGTTTCTTTCTTGGAAAAGTTTACCTATGATACAGTTGATGTCTAATAAATGTAGTTCAGCAACATTAATTGAGTTTACCTTGATTAAACTAAGAGCTAAAAGAAACAGGAAGATAAAATGATGGGGTCTGGCCTCCAGGAGCTCATAGTCCTGTTGAAAGAAACAACCATGTAAATGCATATTTATCATATGATGAAGTAAAAGTTAGAAAAAAAGATTAACTGATCACTATCTCATTTTTGCATTGTGACCTGTGGCAGAGCTGTTGACAACAGCTCCATATATTCCCTATACCTGTTAGAGGTAGGCAGGGCCTTATGACAAGTTTTGATCAATGGACTGAAAGCAAAAGTGACATGTGCCAGGCCCAGGCTGAAGGTTTTTTGAGTTTTAGGTCTATTCTCCATTTCTCTTCTACCTGTTATAGGAAATTGGCATGTTCATATTGAGATTTTGGCATGTTGAGATTGAAGGAGCCTGATCATTGGAGTCACCAGACCCACCACACAGTGGCCTCTGCATATGAAAGAAAAAAAAAAAAAATCTACCTTTGATGTTTGAAGCCTCATGATTTGGGGATTTGGTAGTGCAGCCTAACTTAGACCATCCTGAAAAACAGGATGAAGGCACCAGGGGCTTGGGTCACTCCACCTTCCCCCTCTCCCTCCCCCTCAAGTAGACTTGGTGGCCAAGAAGGGCACAACTTTCTTTAAAAAAAAAAAAAAAAAAAAAACCTGTGTATGGTGGAAAAGCCTTTTTTAAGTTTTTCGAGATGGGAGAAATCACAGCACATTTGCATGCTGGTAGGAATGGCCTTGTGGAGAGCGAAAACAAGTGATTCCAGAAAGAAGATGAGAATTGCTGCAGTGCTGCTGACCTTGAGTAGACAGAGAGGATGAGATTTGACACATTATCAGAACAACTGGATTTAGACTGTGGTGCAAGTAGTTAGCAGAAAGGTTGGAGGTTCCAGCCTATCTGGAGGTACCTTAGAAGAAAAGCCTAGTGATCTACTTCTGAACAATTGGAAACAGTTCTACTTTGGCACACATGGGGATGCCATCAGTTGTAACTGATTTGACGGCAACATTCACAGGCAGTTTTCTTCTGGTGATAGAAAGGCCAAGTTGAAGGGTGCAAGTGTCGTAGGTGGGTAGATGTGGTGGGAAGGATTTGTAAAAGTTTCCTTCCTGTTTTAGTTTTTAGTGAAATAGGAAGGAAGGCCATCAGCTGAGCCTCAGTTTACTTATATGTAAAACTGATATCACATATTTCTGTGATTATGCAAGTGGGTAGAAATTTGAAAAACACACAGTCACAAAGAGTCAAAAGCTATCAACTCTGCATATCTGATTAGTAAGAGAGCTTATGAGGCACCATTATTGCTATTATTATATCCTCAGAAAATGAAAAATGCCCCGTTGTATTATATTTGCTAGCATGACACCCCCATAGTTCCTGGCACATGTCTGATTTCTGCATGAACAAGTGCAGAAACTGTCTTGGAGATTGACACAGCCCATCTGTTTTAAAATCGCTTGTGTTATAAAATGCCATGTTTTCTCCTAACATCCTCTCACACTGAAGCAGACAAAAAAGTTGGCATTATTAAGAAATGATCTTTTGAAACAGTCACCTATGTAGGACCATGGGAAGCTTTAGTTTAACAAAATTAGTTGGGCCACAGGAAGTTGGTTAGTTCAGTTTTCTCCCCTAATGTCAAACCGTTATCGCTTAACTAATGATGCATAGCCCCTTTGCCTTTCCTAATATGCTAAGAAGTTAATTTATAGTAACACATAACAACATAAAAGAACGCTTTCCATTTCAAAATGTTGGTTTGAGGGACTAAGCAACTAGGAAAAAAAAAAAAAAAAAGCAACTAGAGAGCCGTAAAAGGAATTTTTCGAAAAACACATAAGGGATTTTCTCAGACGCGGTATCTAAGAAAAAAAAAAAAAAAAAACGCTTTCTTAAAATGCACTGTTTTGTTTTTCAAAGTTCAATATTCGTGTTTTTAATCTTTCAGGTAAAAGAGGGCCTCATGACTTCTATGCAGATGAACAGCGTGTATTTCAATTCAAAGTAATGGTGTGAGCAATTTCACTCCATTACTTCCAGCTCCAATTAAGTCCACAGTGTCCATGTTAATACCCACCAACGAAACATGAAGAGAACAAAGGCTTCTAATTTGTGTAATGGCCTTGAGTGAGATGGTAGCATTCACCGCATGGATGAACACCCTAAGTGATTTTAAAAAATTGTTAGAATTTAGAAACATACGGTATGTCAACATCACATGACACACTCAAGCAAACATACTGGAGCAAAGCAAAATCTTTTTCACAATACAGAGACTGACTTGTCAACACGCAGGAAAACTCATTCACGTTGCGTATTTGCTATTTCAATAAGTTACAGATCTTTATGATGTCACTGAATCAGAAGTACAATCAAGTTGAAATTTCTAATCAGTGAAACCCAGTGTATGGTACTTCTGTAAGTAATATCAATTAAATCTGCTCAGGTGAAATGCTACAATGAAGTGTTTGGAAAGAGGTAAGTAGATAAAATGCCTGCAATTGGGTAGAGTAGTAAATATATAGACTCAAACAACGCGATCTGCTAAAGCATATTTTAACAAGTAAATGTTGGGTAGAGTTTTCAGTTACTTCAGCGGTTAACGCTGCAACTTGTATTCTGGCAGATAAATGAAAAAATAAGTAGATTAGGTGACCATCTGTATTATCTCCTGATCTCATTGTGTATTTTTTCCATGAGTATCAGTCAGCTATTTGAATTCATAGTCAATTTGTCTTTGTTTCTTTTCATCAAAAAATATGTTTTCCTTCCTGATTTGAAAATTGAAACATGTTTTGCAAATTACTTTAAACAGGAAGACCCGAGGTTTGATGGAGATAAGACAATTTAACCCACCGCTCAAAACATGCAATTGCATATCTGAATATAACAAAAGAAAATGAGACTTACTAGAAACCTGGTCCAGGTAAATATTTCTTTCAACGACCTTAATATTAAGTCGATTATGTTTCCAAGGACTTTCTTTACTTGATAAATTAGTGGACATGGCTTAAATATTTTTCATGCCATATTAAATGGCAAGTTGTATCTTTATGAACAAGAACAGCAAAACAGATATAAAAAAGAGTGTTTTTCAGTCTAAGTCCATAATCTACCAAATTGCATGGTTAAAAGTATTCCTTATTTATTAGTATTATTAAAATTAATACTATTCCTTAACCTCCTTCAGGGACAGTATTTGATTCCCTTAAAAACGGGGGATCTTGGAAGTTGGTGGTAGTGGTGTTTCCATATAATGTCAAAACATCTGTATAAACCTGAAAAAAAATCAGTGAATACGTCAAATTATTTCTACACTTAACCCACATGATCACTAACTGTTCTATATTCTTACAATGGAATGTTACTCTGCAATAAAAAAGGAATGTGCTATCCAGCAATCCAGAAACAAGTATAAATCTTAAATGCATATTGCTAAGTGAAAGAAGCCAACCTGAAAAGGCTATACACTGTGTGAATCTATTTATATGACATTCTGAAAAAGACAAAATTATAGAGATGATAAGAAGATCAGTGGTTGCCAGGCATTCTCATCAAATGGGGAGAGAGTTGAATCAGTGAATCAAAAGGGATATTTTTAGAGTGGTGAGATTTTCTGTATGATACTGTAATGGTGGATACATGATACTGCATTTGTCAAATCCCATTGAACTTTACATCACAATGAATGAACTATAATGTATGCAATTAAAAAAAATCGTTTAGGAAGTCAAAGGATTCCAGGATGAAATGCATAGTGTGGCAAAGTAACCTCACCGTATTACAATTGTCTCTACATTTTTCAGTTTGCCATACCGTGGTGGCTTGCGTGTTTCTGTGATGCTGGAAGCCATGCCACCAGTATTTCAAATACCGGCAGGGTCACCCATGGTGGACTGGTCTCAGCTGAGCTTCCAGACCAAGAAAGATTAGGAAGAAGGACCAAGAGGTCAACTTTTGAAAAAACTAGCCAGCAGAAACCTTATGAAGCGCAGCAAAACATTGTCTGACGTAGTGCCAGAAGATGAGCCCCTCAGGTTGGAAGGTGCTCAAAACACGACTGAGGAAGAGCTGCCTCCTCAAAGTAGAGTTCACCGTAATGACATGGATGGGATTAAGCTTTCAAGACCTTCATTTGCTGATGTGGCATAACTCAAAATGAAAATAAACAGCTGTGAACGTCCATTAATAATTGAAACCTGGAATGTAGGAAGTGTGAATCTAGGAAAATTGGAAACAGTGAAAAATGAATTTGAACACATAAACATCAATATTCTAGTCATTATAGAGTTGAAATGAACTGATATTGGTCATTTTGAATCAGACAATCATATGATCTTCTATGCCTGAATGACAAATTGAAGAGGAATGGCATCGCATTCATCAAAAACAGCACTTCAAGATATATCCTGAATTACGACACTGTCAGTGATAGGATAATATTTACACACCTACAAGGAAGACCAGTTAACATAACTATTATTCAAATTTACACACCAACCACTAATGCCAATGATGTGGAAATTGAAGATTTTTACCAATTCCCGCAGTCTGAAATTTATCAAACATGCCATCAAGATACACTGATAATTACTGGCGATTGGAACACAAAAGTTGGAAACAAAGAGGAAGGAACAGCAGCTGGAAAATACGGTTTTGGTCATAGAAATGAGGCCAGAGACTGCATGACAGAATGCAAGACCAAAGCGTTCTTCACTGCAAACACCTTTTTTCACCAACATAAACAGAGATTCTATACATGGACCTCACCAGGTAGAATACACAGGAAGTAAATTGACTACATCTGTGGAAAAGTTCAATTATCGTCAGTTAGAACAAGGCCAGGGGCATGACTCAAAATGTCTATGGAACAGACCATCAATTGCTCAAATGCAAGTTCAAGTAGAAGCTGAAGAAAATTACAACAAGCCCATGAGAGCCGAATCATGACCTTGAGTATATTCCACCTGAATTTAGAGAACATGTAAAGAATAGATGACTCATTAAATACTAATGACCAAAGACAAGACAAATTATAGAATGACATCAAGGACATCATACATGAAAAAAAGCAAGAAGTCATTAAAAAGTGAGAAAAGAAAGAAAAGACCAAAATGGGTATCAGAAGAGACTCTGCAACTTGCTCTTGAATGTAGAATAGCTAAAAAGAAAGGAAGAAATGCTGAGGTAAAACAGCTGAACAAAATACTTCAAATGGAGGCTTGAGAAAACAAGGTAAAGTATTATAATGAATGTGCAAAGATTTAGACTTAGAAAACCAAAAGAGAAGACACACTTGGAATTTCTTAAGCTGAAGAACTGAAGAAAAAAGTCAAGCCTCAAACTGCATTATTGAAAGATTCTATGGGGAAAATATTAAATTATGTAGGAAGCATCAAAAGAAGATGGAAGGAATACACAGAGTCACTATACCAAAAAGAATTGGCTAACATTCAACCATTTCGGGAGGTAGCATATGATCAGGAACTGATGGTACTGAAAGAAGAAGTCCAAGCTGCACGGATGGCATTGGTGAAAAACAAGGCTTCAGGCACTGAAGGAATACCACCTGAGATGTTTCAATATATGGACACGGTGCTAAAAACGTTCACTCATCTACACCAAGAAATCTGGAAGACAGCTAACTGGCCAACTGACTCGAAGAGATCCATATTTGTGCTCATTCCAAAGAAAGGTGATTCAACAGAATGCAGATATTATCGAACAATATCATTAATATCACATGCAAGTAAAATTTTGCTGAAGATCATTCAAAAGCAGTTGCATCAGTGCATCCACAGGGAACTGCCAGAAATTCAGCCTGGATTCAGAAGAGGACATGGAATGAGGGACATCATTGCTGATGCCAGGTGGATATTGGCTAGAAGCAGAAAATAATACAAATATGTTTACCTGTGTTCTATTAACTGTGCGAAGAAATTCGACTATGTGGATCATAACAAATTATGGATAACATTACAAAGAATGGGAATTCCGGAACACTTACTTGTGCCCATGAGTAACCTGTACATAGTCAGGAGGCAGTCATTCAAACAGAACAAGATCAGGAAACATGTGCATCAGCACTGTAGCATTTCATCATACTTATTCAATGTGTATGCTGAGCAAATAATCAGAAAAGGTGGACTATAGGAAGAAGGTAGCATCAGGATTAGATGAAGATTCATTATCAATCTATGATATGCAGATGACACAATCTTGCTTGCTGAAAGTGAATAGGTCCTGAAGCACTTATTGTTCAAGATGAAAGAATACAGCCTTCAATATGGATTACACCTTAACATAAAGAAAACAAAAATCCTCATAACTGGACCAATAAGCAATATCATGATGAACAGAAAAGATCAAAGATGTGAAGGATTTCATTTTACTTGGATCCACGACTGACACACAGGGAAGGAGCAGTCAAGAAATCAAATGACACATGGCTTTGGTCAAACCTGCTGAAAAGAACTATTCAAAGTGTCAAAAAGCAAAGATGTCACTTTGAGGAATAAGGTATGCCTGATTCAAGTCATAGTGTTTTTAATCACCCTCATATGTATGTGAAAGCTGGGCACTGAATAAAGAAGATGAAGTAAGAATTGATGCCTTTGAATTATGGTGCTGGTGAAGAATATTGGGTATACCACGGACTGCCAGAAGAATGAACAAAACCGTCTTCAAAGAAGTACAGCCAGAAATGCTCCTTAAAAGCAAGGATGGCAAGACTTTTTCTCACATACTTTGGACATGTTATCAGCAGGGACCAGACGCTAGAGAAGTACATCATGCTTGGCAAATCTCCAGCTTCATATGAAAAAGGAAGAATCCCTGGATAAGTAAAGCATTACTGAAAAAGAAGAACAAAGTGGGAGGCCTTGCTCTACCTGATTGTAGAACCTATTACACTGCCACAGATGTCAAAACAGCCTGGTACTGGTACAACAATAGACACATAGACCAGTGGAACAAAACTGAGAATCCAGACATAAATTCATCTACCTATGAGCAGCTGATATTTGACAAAGGCCAAAAGTCCATTAAATGGGGAAAAGACAGTCTCTTTAACAAATGGTGCTGGCATATCTGGATATCCATCCACAAAAAAATGAAACAAGACCCATACCTCACACCATGCACAAAAACTAACTCAAAATGGATCAAAGATCTAAATATAAAATCTAAAACGATAAAGATCATGGAAGAAAAAATAGGGACAATGCTTGTTGTTGTTGTTAGGTGTTGTCAAGTCAGTTCTGACTCATAGTGACCCTGTGCACAACAGAACAAAACACTGCCCATCCTGAGCCATCCTTACAATCAATCATTGTTCTGCTTTAGCCCATTGTTGCAACCACTGTGTCAATCCATCTCGTTGAGGGTCTTCCTCTTTTCAGATGACCCTGTACTTTACCAAGCATGATGTCCTTCTCTAGGGACTGATCTCTCCTGACAACATGTCCAAAGTATGTAAGATGCAGTCTCGCCATCCTTGCTTCTAAGGAGCATTCTGGTTGTACTTCTTCCAAGACAGGTTTGTTTGTTCTTTTGGCAGTCTGTAGTATATTCAGTATTCTTAGCCAACACCACAATTCAAAGGCATCAATTCTTCCTCAGTTTTCCTTATTCGCTGTCCAGCTTTCACATGCATGTGATGCAATTGAAAATACCAAGGCTTGAATCAGGCCCACCTTAGTCTTCAAGGTGAAATCTTTGCTTTTCAGCACTTTAAAGATGGGCTTTTCAGAAGATTTGCCCAATGCAATGGGTCTTTTAATTTCTTGACTGATGTTTCCATGGCTGTTCATTGTGGATCCAAGTAAAGTGAAATCCTTAACAACTCCAATCTTTTCTCCGTTTATCACGATGTTGCTTATTGGTCCAGTTGTGAGGATTTTTGTTTCTTTATGTTGAGGTGAAATCCATACTAGAGGCTGTGGTCTTTGATCTTCATTAGTAAGTGCTTCAAGTCCTCTTCACTTTTGGCAAGCAAGGTTGTGTCATCTACATAGCGCAGATTGTAAATAAGTCTTCCTCCAATCTTCATGCCCCGTTCTTCTTCATACTGTCCAGCTTCTAGGATTATTTGCTCAGCATACATAGGAAGAAGAAGACAGCATCAGGATTAGATGAAAATTCATTATCTATCTATGATATGCAGATGACACAATCCGCCAGAAGAATGGTGAAAGGATACAACCCAGACACACACCTTTCCTGACTTTAAACCACTCAGTATCCCCTCGTTCTCTCTGAATAACTGCCTCTTGATCTATGCACAGTTTCCTCATGAGCCCAATTAAGTGTTCTGAAATTCCTGTTCTTCACAATGTTATCCACAGTTTGTTATGATTCACACAGCCAAATGCCTTTGCATAGTCAATAAAACATAGGTAAACATCCTGCTGGTATTCTCTGCATTCAGCCAGGACCCATCTGACATCAGCAATGATATCCCTGGTTCCATGTCCTCTTCTGAATTTGGCCTGAATTTCTGGAAATTCCTTGTCCATACACTGTTGTAGCCACTTTTGAATGATCTTCAGCAAAATTTTACATGCGTGTGATATTAACGATATTGTCCAGTAATTTCCACACTAGGTTGGATCACCTTTCATGGGAATAGGCATAAACACTGATTTCTTCTAGACAGTTGGCCAGGAAGCTGTTGTCCATATTTCTTGGCATAGATGAGTGAGCACTTCCAGTGCTGCATCCCTCTTTTGAAACATCTCAATTGATATTCCATCAATTCCTGGAGTCTTGTGTTTCACCAATGTCCTCAGTGCAGCTTGGACTTCTTCCTTCAGTACCATCAGTTCCCAGTCATATGCTACCCCTTGAAATGGTTGAATGTTGACTAATTCTTTTTTCGTTTAATAACTCTGTGTAATCCTTCCATCTTCTTTTGATGCTTCCTGCATCATTTAATATTTTCCCCATAGAATCCTTCACTATTGCAACTCGAGGCTTGAATTTTTTCTTCAGTTCTTTCAGCTTGAGAAACGCCAAGTGCATTCTTCCCTTTGGTTTTCCATCTCCAGCTCTTTAAGCATGTCATTATAATATTTTGCCTTCTCAAGCAGCTCTTTGAAATCTTCTGTTCAGTTCTTTTACTTCATCATTTCTTCCTTTTGGTTTAGCTGCTTGACGTTTGAAAGCAAGTTTCAGAGTCTCCTTTGACATTCACCTTGGTCTTTCTTTCCTGTCTTTTCAATGACCTCTTGCTTTCTTCATGTTTGATGTTCTCTACGTCATTCCACAACCCGTCTGGTCTTCAATTACTAGGGTTCTAAGTGTCAAATCTATTCTTGAGATGGTCTCTAAATTAAGGTGGGATATACTCAAGGTCATTTTTTGGCTCTCGTGGACTTGCTCTGATTTTCTTCAGTTTCAGCTTGAATTTGCATATGAGCAATTGATGGTCTGTTCCACAGTCAGCCCCTGGCCTTGTTCTGACTAATGATATTAAGCTTTTTCATCATCTCTTTCCGCAGATGTAGTTGATTTGATTCCTGTGTATTCATCTGGTGAGGTCCGTGTGTATAGTCACTCTTTATGTTGGTGAAAAAAGGTATTTGCAATGAAGAATTCATTGGTTTTGCAAATTCTATCATTCGATCTCCAGCATAGTTTCTATCAACAAGGCCGTGTTTTCCAACTACTGATCCTTCTTCTTTGTTTCCAACTTTCACATTCCAATCGCCAGTAATTATCAATGCATTCTGATTGCATGTTCCATCAATTTCAGACTGCAGAAGATGACAAAAATCTTCAATTTCTTCATCTTTTGCCTTAGTGGTTTATGTGTTCCATTTCATTTTTGATGATTTCCAGTTTTCATAGATTCGTACTTCATACATTCCAGGTTCCAATTATTAATGGATGTTTGCAGCTGTTTATTCTCATTTTGAGTTGTGCCACATGAGCAAACGAAGGTCCCAAAAGCTTTACTCCATCCACGTCATTCAGGTTGACTCTCCTTTGAGGAGGCAGCTCTTCCCCAGTCGTCTTTTGAGTGACTTCCAAACTGGGAGGCTCATCTTCTGGCACTATATCAGACAATGTTCTACAGCTATTCATAAGGTTTTCACTGGCTAATGCTTTTCAGAAGTAGACTGCTGGGTCTTTCTTCCCAGTCTGTCTTAGTCTGGAAGCTCAGCTGAAACCTGTCCTCCATGACCCTGCTCATGTCTGAATACCAGTGGCATAGCTTCCAGCAACACACAAGCCCCCAAGTAAGACAAACTGACAGACATGTGACAGACATGCTAATACATGGCATAATCAGTATACAAAACATTACTAACAATGCACAACCACCAGATTAGAAACTAGATAACTGAGAGCTCCTAAACATCAAACACGTAATGCTCATCAAAAGACTTCATCAAAAGAGTAAAAAGACAACTTACAGATTGGGGAAAAACTTTTAGCTACGACGTATCCTATCAGAGTCTAATCTCTAAAATGTACAAGATACTGCAAAATCTCAACAACAAAAAGACAAATAACCCAATTTAAAAAATGGGTAATGGATATGAACAAACACTTCACCAAGAAAACATTCAGGAGGATAACAGATACATGAGGAAATGCTCACAATCATTAGCCATTAGAGAAATGCAAATCAAAACTACAATGAGATACCACTCAAACACTTATACACTTACATACTGCTGGTGGGAATGTAAAATGGTACAACCACATTGGAAATCGGTTTGGCGCTTCCTTAAAAAGCTAGAAACTGAACTACCATGTGATTTAGCAATCCCATTCCTTGGAATATATCCTAGAGAAATAAGAGCCCTCACATGAATAGATATATGCACACCCATGTTCATTGCAGCATTGTTTACAATAGCAAAAAGATGGAAACAACCTAGGCGCCCCTCAAAGGATGAATGGAGAAACAAATTTTGGTGTATTCACACAATGGAATACTACGCAAAGATAAAGAACAAGGATGAATCTGCGAAACATCTCATAATACGGATGAATCTGGAAGGCATTACGCTGAGTGAAATTAGTCAGTCTCAGAAGGACAAATATAGTATAAGACCACTATTATAAGAACTCAAGAAAAGGTTTAAACACAGAAGAAAACATTCTTTGATGGTTATCAGGGTGAGGAGGGAGGTAGAAGGGGATTCACTAACTAGATAGTAGACAAGAATTATTTTAGGTGAAGGGAAGTATGACACACAAGGGGGAAGTCAGCACAACTCGACTAATCCAAAAGCTAAGAAGTTTCCTGAACACAACCAAACACTTCGAGGGGCAGAGTAGCAGGGGCAGGGGTCTGGGGACCATGGTTTTAGGGGACATCTGGCATAACAAAATTTATTAAGAAAATGTTCTGCATCCCCCTTTGGTGAGTGGCATCTGGGGTGTTAAAAGCTAGTGAGTGACCATCTAAGATGCATCAATTTGTTCCAACCCATCTGGAGTAAAGGAAAATGAAGTACACCAAAGACACAAGGAAAATATTAGCCCAAGAGACAAAAGGAGCCACATAAACCAGAAACTCCATCAGCCTAGGATGGGGAGAACTAGATCGTGCCTGGCTACCACCAATGACCATCCTGACAGGGGACACAACAGAGAGTCCCTCACGGAGCAAGAGAAAAGTAGGGTGCAGAACTCAAATTCTAGTAAAAAGACCAGACTTAATGGTCTGGCTGAGGCTGGAGGAACCCCATAAAACATGGTTCCCAGACTCTCTTTTAACCCAGAACTAAAACCATTCCTGAAACCAACTCTTCAGACAAAGAATAGATAGGACTGTAAGACATAAAATAATACTCATGACAACTGTGCTTCTTAGTTCAGGTAAATACATGAGACTAAATTGGAAGCTCCTGTCTGGAGGTGAAACCAGAAGGCAGAAAGGGATAGAAGCTCGTTGAATGGACATGGGAAAACTGGGGTGGAAAGGAGGAATGTGCAGTCACATTATAGGCATAGAGTCTAGGGTCAAATAAAATGTGTGTATAAATTTTTGTATAAGAAACTAACTTGAGCTATAAACTTTTGCCTAAATCACAACTAAAAAAAAAAAAAAAAGATTGTGAGGATGGCACAGGACTGAGTAGTTTTGCTCTGTTGTACGTAGGGTCGCTATGAGTTGGAACTGACTCAATAGTACCTAATAATAATGATTTTCAAATATAAATTTTTGTGTTACTGTCTGAATTTGAATGTAAATTTTATTTTGTAAATTTTACTTATTTTATAAATTTTATTTTCAATTACTCAAATTTATTTGCTACAGTAGAACCAAATTTAAAAAGTGACTTAATTTTATATCCAGGTAAGATGAAATAATATTAGCTAAGTGGCATGCAAAAATGAAAGACTGTAAAAGATAAAAAGAAAAGGATTTGGAAATCCCTGAAGGGAATTCCAAAATTAACTTCCTTTTTAAAACATAATGAATCAGAAGAGACATCTTCCATTGAATGCTCAAATTTAATGGGTGCAAATCATTGTACCAATACTGGAGTTACTAATAGAAATAAGAATTGTTCCAAATTCTGCATGCAGTCCTTGTTGAAGTAAAAAAAAAAAAAAAAAAAAAATATGATAAAGGTGTAGAAAGTGAAACTATTTTGGAACCTGAAATTGTCGCATCTGCAGACCCCATCAATAACAGATATACAGATCCTGCTTTATTGAATAATTTTTCTTCTAATGATGTAAATTATTGGATGGAAGTGGGCCAAGTCATTGTGGGCCATTTGAAAATTCATGTCAAAAATTTCTGATTGGTAAACAAGGTTCTTTAGCCAAATGTGTATGTTAGGTACAAAAGCTAATGGTGAAAATTATAAGAGGGAGTGGCTACTGTATTCCCTATCAGTCGGCTTTGTATATTGTTTCATTTGCAAACTATTCAGTCCTGAATCATCTAATTCTCAATTTGCTATGGCTGGATTTAGCAACTGGCACAACTCAAATATGATTGATAAACATGAAAACAGTCCATTTCACAGAGATTTTATGTTACTATATTTAAACCAAAGATAATGGTTTTGGCTTCACTCATTGACTGGAAACACAAATTAATGAAGACTGTCGGTACTGGAAAGCGGTTTTTCAACATATTATTGCTGTCATAACAATTGCTGAACACAGACTATCTTTTTGAGGAAGAAATGAAGTGCTTGGTTTTTCACAAAATTGAAATTATTGGGGTTTACTTGACCTTGTTACTCAGTTTGATCCATCTTAAAAAAAAAAAAAAATTTTTTTTTTTTTAAGCATGTCACATCTTGAAATATGGTAACACAGGAAAGGGCAACCCATCGTATATATCTAAAACAATGTAAGAAGAATTAATAAACTTAATAAAGTGATAAAGCTCAATCAACTATTTTCAGTGAAAAAAGCATAGCTAAATATTTCAGTTTATCAGTAGATTTCACTCTTCATCTTTCTTATACAGATCAGCTACACATTGTTTTAAGATACCTATCTCCAGCAGATGGAAAACCTCATGAGTGATTTATCACAATTAGTCAGAGGGCACTGGGTTTGGGTTGGATTAGCGTAAAGAGTCATACTGGTTAAGAAATTGGAAATCTGGTACTTCAGTATTTATGTGAAATTTACAAAACTGATTTTTTCTAAGTGCAGAGGCCAGTCCTATGACAGTGCTGCCAATATGTCAGGGAGTTGTAAAGGAATACAACAGAAAATTTTAGAATATAATGAATATGCCATTTTCCTACCATGCGCTGAGTATTCACTTAATCTTACAGGATGTAATGCAGTAGATTGTTGTCCAAAAGCAGTCAATTTTTCTAGTGTTTAGTTACTCTACGCATTTTTTTCCAAACCTACTCACCAGCAGATGGTTCTTAAAACATATTTAGGCAATGATCTAGAATTAAAATGTCTTTCTAATACATGTTGAGAAGCACATGATGTAGCAATAAGTACAATTCTGGAATGGTATGTTCAGATTCTAGATGTCTTAGAAAATATTGCTGAGGACAAGACACGAAAAGGAAGTACACAAAGAGAAGCTAAAAACATCAGCAACAACATGCAAACACTAGACTATGTATTTATGTTGGTCATGTGGAACAACATATTGCAGCATTTTCATCGAATGAATCAAGCTCTCCAAGATTCAGAAGTAAATTTAAAGACGTGCATAGAGCTCCACTAGTCATTAACAGGGTATTTATATAATGTAAGAGAAGATTTTGAGAATTTTGAAAACACAGCAAAACAAATACTGCCAAATAATGATTATCAAGCAGTTCACTGTGGCAGAAGCATTAGAAAGAAACAAAGTAAACAATGGAAGTGCTCCAGAAGTATTGAGTGCCAGGATCTATTTCATGTAACAACATACTACACCATAACTAACAGGCTTGACTCTTGCATCAACTGAAGGGTAAAAGTGTATAAAGTTCTTTCAAATAGTGTTTCTTTCTTAAACAATGTGTATATACCTGGTGAAGAATGCATGGAGGCATTCAAGAAATTAGTACAGGCTTATCCTGATGACTTATATACAAACCTTTAAAGAGAAGTGCAACAATTTCATTTTTACATGAGAATTAAGTTTACAGATTAGGTAAAAACACATTTTACTCTTGTAGGCCTGTAATGATTCCATAGTAGATGATAAAATATAATGTTTATTTCCCAATGTTGAAATTGCTTTATCTGCATTCCTAACTTTAATGATCACAAACTGCACACGGAGCACTCATTTTTGGCCCTAAAGAGACTCCAAAAGGCTCAGCACACAATGATTCAAGAAAGACTTGATGCATTGCCCTTATTATGTATGGAAGTAGATATTCTTCAGCAGTTTAATTGTGATGAAATCATGTAGAATTGTTAAGAGCAAAGAATAGAAAGAAATGTTTTTAATTAGAACATGTTAGAGATGAAAGATCTATCTAAAAATAAAATATAGTAATGTAATATTTGTTTTCTGATCATTAAATGTCCTTTTATGACATCTTTTAATTTGTTCTTTTATAATTTTTATGAAACAAGCATCAAAATTGAAGTATGAGCCAGTTAAAGCAAAATTGGTGACAGTCAATTTTTTTCTTGTGGGAGATCAACAGAATTTTACACTGATTGTTGAAACTACTAAGTTCACTGACTCATTTTCTTTGTTGTAGTATATGTGGGAAATTCTCTTAGTAGAGAAGGTGATATATAGTAAAAATCTTGGTACTCTGCATACACTAAAAATTTTATAATCCGGTACATCTTATTTTGCTAAAATGGTATATGTCATTTTGCATTCAATTGCTAATATTATTTTCAAAAAAAAAATTGCCATCGAGTCGATTCTGACTTACAGAGACCCTATAGGACAGAGTAGAACTGCCCCATAGGGTTTCCAAGGAGCGGCTGGTGGATTCAAACTGCCAACCTTTTGGTTAGCAGCCATAGCTCTTAACCACTGTGCCACCAGGGCTCTACACTACTATTATAGTCACAATTAAAAAGAAATTATATCATGGATAGCTAAGACACAGACAAGTATACCTAACTCACATATCCTATTTGAATTTATGAGTAAGCAGAGGAGGGTGCACCACAGATTATCAGTGTTTAGGGCCCTCATATGCCTTAATCAGGCCCTGCCTATGGGTACGGGCTAAAAATTCTGAAAACTACTATATACTTGAATTGAACAATTAAGCAAATGAATTCCAGATGGTGGGAGCCAGATTTCTCATTGTTGGAGCGGGAGATTACAGATGAGCAATAGTAGGATGCTAAAAATTACCCATGTGCTAACAGATCAGAGTTGGAGACACCAGTATAAACACATGTTTAGTTTAAAATAGATACACATGGCCACATATAGAAATACTTCTAGATACATACACACACACACACACACACACACTGGTTAGTATACACACATATATTTCCTCAACTGAGAGGGTCTTATACCAAGAATATCCCAGTAGCAAGGAGCAAGCCTAGCATTCAGATCTTCGTTTTCTCATCATTCTCAAATAAAAGAAGCCAGGCCTCCTTGGAGTAATTGCTGCTTCTAGGCCAGGGGCAAGGAATATACAAGATAATCTTAGACCATCTTGTACTGCCAGAAATAAGGAAGTGCTTAAAACAAAAACAAAGCCCTTCATTTATGGAGTTATGTCAATGGGACACAGGAGCGTTCTGAAAGAGTTCCTAATGATCAAAGCCGAACAATTTGAGTAACAATATAAAGTAGTATTTGGATTATAACTGAACATATAAAATATTCAGGAGTCCATACTGGTATAAACAAATGATTGAATGAATAAACAAATGAATTTAAAAAATGCATTGCCATTGAGTCAATTTCTACTCACGGTGACCCTATAGGACAGAGTAAAACCATGCATAAAGTTTCCAAGTAGTGGCTGGTGGATTTGAACTGCTTACATTTTGGTTAGCAGCCAAGGGCTTAACCCCTGTGCCACTGGGGCTCCTGATGAATAGGAATTTTAAATCTCTTTTGTAGAAGAATTCCAAATAATTTATGTGGATCATCCACCCTCAAGGAAATGGAACATAACTCCCTACTCTTTAAGTGTTGGCTCCATATACTGACTTCCTTCCAAAAAGTACAGTATGAAAAGGGGAGGGAAAATAACTTTAAGTGGAGAGATCTGACAAATGATGCCTCAGCCAATGACCAAGGTTCACATCAACAGTGATAACTCACGTTGATAATATGAACCTTTGATATGATGTGATAAGAATGGCACTTTGCCTCTGTGGTTTTCCTCGTCTACATCTGTAACTCCAGTCTAATCATGAGAGAAATATCAAATTCTAATTGAGAGTATCCTACAAAATGCCTGACCAATATTCCCCAAAACTGTCTAAGTCATCAAAAACAAGGATACCAACAGACTGTCACAGCCAAGAGGAGCCTGAGGAGACATGACAAATAAGTCTAATGTAAGCATGCTGGATAAGATCCTGGAACAGAATAAGGACACTAGGTGAAAACTAAAAAAAATTGCATGAAGTGTGGACTTTAGTTAATAGTAATGTAAAATATTTTTTTTATAGTTCACTTTCAACAGACTCCTCCCCACTCTTCCCACTCCTATCACCCATATGTTCAGGGAAGAACAGCAGCTGGATAACCACGGATACCGGAACTCCCAGGGAATTGAGAGCTCTCAGGAAATAGATTTTTCTGCAGAGGAGGAAATCTTAATAAAATGGATTGGTGGCTCCCTATCTTTTCAAACAGTACATGTGCAACATGATTTAAACTTTTCTTGATGACTCAGGGTCTTTAGGAATAACAATTGTTGGATAATTTACAGGAAATTCCTTAAGGCTCGTTGTCCTAACTACAAGTACTTCCAAGACAAAAGCAGCATCTCTTTTTAAAAATAGCACTAACACATAAGCAAAGGTGCTATTGCTATTCTCTTCTGTGAACATTGAATTTAGTGTGTCATTAAGCTCACTGTCGTCTCTCTTGTACCTGGGTTTCTATTGTGACTCTTCACTCTTCTTCTGGTGCTCTGTGGAAATATCTGGTCTGACCTGAAATTTCCTATGATGCTGCATCTTGTAACCTGCCCTCATTTCTGTGTGTGGCAACCATAGCAAGAGACACAATATCTCAGACCTCTGGGATACTACCACAGGAGTCTTGGTAACTCGATTTCCACTTGCCATGGGAAGGGTGCTATTGATGACTTTGCCCTGGGAGGATCTCTCTTAAGATAACCTTATGGCTTGGACTCTGTTCAAATATGCCCTAATGATAAAGGTATTTCTTGATGACGTTATACAAAATAATATCCCCTACTGACTTTCTGGAGCTCTGGCGTTGCAGTGGTTAAGAGCTCGGCTGCTAACCAAAAGATCAGCAGTTTGAATCCACCAGCTGCTCCTTGGAAACCCTATGGGGCAGCTCTACTCTGTCCTGCAAGTCAGAATTGACTTGATGGCAATGGGTTTGGTTTTGGTTAGTGACCTTCTAGCCATTTTTCCTGATTTATTTTTATAGCACCTATTACTACTGGATTTACAGGCTTATTTGTCTACTTATTTATTGTCTGTCTTTATCATTTGAATAAAGTTCAACAAAGGCAGGAGCCTGTCTTTCTTGTTTCCTGCTTTTAATTCTGTGCCCAGGACAGTGCTCAGTCAGTGAATATTTGTAGAATAAATGAAAATTGAACATTCTAGGATTAGGGTATTCCTGTGTGTTTCTGTATTTTCTTGGAAGCCTCTTTGCTTTGCCTAATGAATTTCTTCTACTTTCACAGTAGTAACAACCACTATTGATAAATAAACTGATCGAGGACCTGTGAAAGGCTCAGGTAAGAAACTATTTGAACTTTGTGTAGAGACTTTAGGACATTAATGTTGGCTGCACAAAGACCTTAAAATCTTCTTGGCCATATTCAGGAGGCTGTATGTGAGGTTTCCAAATTATTATGGTATAAATAGAATAGTTAACTGTTACTTTAATTTAATCCTGAGCAAAACATCCAAGGTGCAGGAAGTATTCTTGGAAGGGAAAAAAAAAAAATGTATAATACATCTGAAAGCCAAACACATGCAACTTAAAAATTTTAAATGTTCTGTGTTTATCACATATCTGTGCTTCTTGTCTTTTAAAAGTACAATCAAGAGAGGATTATATTAGTAGTGACAAATGCCAGTAATTTGATTCTCCCCAAAACATTTTCTAACCGAGTAATATTCTTATATCCACAGGAACCACAAGATAACAGATTTTTCCTGAGGCCATATTGCCCCTACAAAAATAATTTTTGCAGACTAAACTGTCACTCAAATGAGAGTGGCGCAAGATGCATTCCCCTTTTGTCAACAAGCAATTTTTACATTAATAGCCAAGACTGATCATTGTGAGGTTCCTTTATCTTTTTATACAGAACTGTGTGGCTCAAGGTAAGTATCACAAGGTCAGAATGAATATAAAACCCATCTTTATTCAAAATACATTAACAAAGACAGCAGGAACATTCTGTGCATAGCCCAACAATGAAACACACCAAAATGTCAGAACTGCTTTAATTACGTGAGAGTACCAATTGTTCTGAACACAAATCAAATGTGTAACAAAGGAAATAAAATTACTTTCAGTTTCTTCACCCACCTACTTATCTCACAAAATTGAAATCTTCAGGGGGGCTTGAACTCCTACTTTTATGTCCCTCTTTTCCTCGGCACTCTGGATCAGAAGACTGCTTTTTCTCATGTCTTTTCCTTTTGGAAGGCCCCTCGTTTGGCCATGTTACACTACTTTCATGAAAGTGGGTCATATAAACACTGAATGTTTCCTTAGCTGAATTCCTTCCGGTCCCATTGTCTCCTATTTATAACAGAAAAACAACAATTAAAAAAAAAAAATCAGACAGCATCTCTTTTATTTAGCCACCCAGTCCTTTCTGTGGGGATGAAGTGACCCAGGACAGCCAGGCTCCTATTGGCTAATTATTTCCAGGAGCCATCTTCACCTACTCAAATTCAAACCTTACGTCTGATAGAGACCAAGGATGTTATGAGCCCATTGGTATTATAAATCCAGCTCATGAACCTAAGGAATGTGGAAAACATACATAAGCATCAAAATATGAAAGACACATCACTAAATGTTAGGGATTGCATTCTGTCGCTCCCCCCTCAAAAAATGTGTGTCAGCTTGGCTGGGCCATGATTCCCAGTATTGTGTGATTGTCCACCATTTTGTAATCTGATGTGATTTTCCTATGTGTTGTAAATCCTACCTTTATGATGTTAATGAGGCAGGATTAGAGGCATTTATGTTAATGAGGCAAGACTTAATCTACAAGATTGGACTGTGTCTTGAGCCAATCTCTTTTAAGATATGAAATAGAGAAGTGAGTTGAGAGACATGGGGACTCATACCACCAAGAAAGTTGTGCCAGGAGCAGAGTGTGTCCTTTGGACACCAGCTCCCTGCCCAGAGAAGCTCCTAGTCCAGAGGAAGATTGATGACAATGACCTTCCTCCAGAGCCAACAGAGAGAGAAAGCCTCCCCCTGGAGCTGACGCTCTGAATTTGGGCTTCTACCCTCCTAGACTGTGAGAGAATAAATTCATCTTTGTTAAAGCCATCCACTTGTGGTATTTCTGTCACAGCAGCACTAGATAACTAAGACATTAAGCTAATATGCATATGAGAAAAACACTTAGAAAATTAATTTTTATTTAGGATATCTTGCCTACTGCCACAGAAGTGCTTTGCTAACCACACAAATTTATGCTATGTAGGTATCTTACTGAGAGGCAACTACCCAACCAGGGACTGTCATTTGCAGCTGCACTGTTTCCCCTTGTATCTAGGGTGGCTATGTCACTAGTTATCACCAATAGAATGTAAGCAGGATATAGCATGAGTCTCTTCCAGGTCACAGGTTAATAAAACAAGTGGAACTTCTATTTACTCCCATATAAAAGATGATAAAGCTGTAGGAGATAATATGGAGTTATAAGATGAATGGCCCTGGGACTCTGACCTACCATGTGAAGAACTGTCAGCCTACTAAGAATACCTTCAGTGAACTTTTACTTGAAGGAAAAATACACTTCTTTTGCTCGACAACCAAATCAAAGCCTTACCTGTTGCCATCAAGTCAATTCTGACTCATGGTAATCCCACATGGAAACCCTGGTGGCATAGTGGTTAAGTGCTACAGCTGCTAACCAAAGGGTTGGCAGTGCAAATCCGCCAGGCGCTCCTTGGAAACTCTATGGGGCAGTTCTACTCTGTCCTATGGGGTCACTATGAGTTGGAATCGACTCGACGGCATTGGGTTTCATCGGGGTTGGTAATCCCATGTGTTATAGAGTAGAACTGCTCGATAAGGTTTTCTTGGCTGTAACCCTCATGGAAGCAGATCACCAGGCCTTTCTTCCACAGTGCTTCTGGGTGGGATGAACTGCCACACTTTAGGTTAGTAGCCAAATGTTAACTTTAGGAGTTCATTCCATACGGTTTAGTATTTCATTCCAGGTTCATATCTCACCTTTTCTTTTACACCATCTTCAAGTCTTAATTCTTCAATGAAGAATTATCTGACAATTTCAAGCTCTACTGATTATACCTATCCCTGGTTTCCCATGTATCGTCTATACTTTATACCAATCATACCCATATCTACAAATGATATTGAAATCATTTAGGGAAAGTTTTGTGAAAACACTTAAGCCCCACAGACCTTGTAATTTATATTTTTTGATGGTGCAATTTGGGAATCTATATTTTTAAAAGTTGTCCAGATGATTCTGGTATACAGCCAGATTTGGAAATTTCTGGCATATACGAAATTTTAAATTTTTCATATTTCATTGTTTCTCTTCTCCTGAAGATCACCTGGGAGATTCAATAATTTTAAATGAATTAATCTACATTTTTATTCACTCTGAAGTACAAGTATAAAGATTTGCCTACATGTGAAGCAGTTCTATCTCAAATCAATGTTTGCAAAAGCTCTTAAAGATGACTATTTCTGAGATACACCTTTTGTAGGTGTATTTTACAGACACTTCATTTTAAGTCAACATCTATAAAGATTTGCCTACATGTGAAGCAGTTCTATCTCAAATCAATGTTTGCAAAAGCTCTTAAAGATGACTATTTCTGAGATACACCTTTTGTAGGTGTATTTTACAGACTCTTCATTTTAAGTCAACATCTATACATACCTTTAAATTTGTTTATGAAATCGGAAACGTTCAAAACATAATTTTATTTAGTAGAAGACGGATTGGGCTTATTCTCATGTTTTCATGTTTACTTTTTTTTTTTAATACCACATGGCACTCAACAACACAATTAGGTGATAATCTCCTTACTGTTTAATACCTGTCAGCCAACCAGTAATACCTTCAGTGAACCATTACTGGAAGGAAAAACACACTTCTTGAAGCCACTGTAATCTGGGGATTTATATCTTATGACTGTCATTGCCCTCTTTCCATATGGTTTAGAGTTTCATTCAAGTTCAGATCTCATCCTCTCTGTTGCAACTTTCTGTTGCATCAGGATTCTATCTTAAGCTTTTCAAATTAGCTTCTGTCTCCTCAAAACTCTCAAGTTAATGGAGACTCAGGGGATCACATTACTCCTCTCACCCCTCTACACATTAGTCAATGCAAAGCATCAAGCTTCACACAGAATCTTACCCATTAATTCCTGTGAGTCTCTAGAGATGTCCTCCATGTGGTTGTGCTCTGTGTGTCCTTGAGAACTTGAAGTACCAAGGTACTTTACAGTTGAGGGAAGAATCTCTTCTTGAGCACTACAGCAGCATTATTTTTCACTCTAGTGTATTACAGAGATCTTCAAGGAAACAACGCTTTCTCTCTTGTCTTAGTTATCTAGTGCTGCTATAACAGAAATATCACAAGTCTGTGGCTTTAACAAACAAAAACTTATTTTCTCACAGCTTACGAGGCTAGATGTCCAAATTCAAGGTGCCAGCTATATGGGGCAGTTTCTCTCTCTGTTGGTTCTGGGGAAAGGTCTTTTTGTCTCTTCTGAGCTTCTGTTTCTTGGTTCCTTGGTGATCTTCATGTGATGTGGCATCTATTTTCTCCATCTCTGCTAGCTTGCTTCATCACTTGCTCAATCTACTCTTTTTATATCTCAAAAGAGATTGACTTAAGACACACTGTACACTAATACTGCCTCATTAACATAGAAAGAAAACCCATTTACTATACATAGTCTTTGGGGGATACAATTAAATCCTTAACATCTTTCCATAAATTAAGGCTAGAGCTCATAGGGCTGTTGTTGTTAGGTGCCATTGAGTCAGTTCCTACTCATAGTGACCCTATAAGACAGAGCAGAACTGTCCCATAGGGTTTCTGAGGAGCACCTGGTGGATTCGAACTGCCAACCTTTTGGTTAGCAGCCATAGCTCTTAACCACTATGTCACCAGGGCTCCCTCATAGAGCTAGATTCCAAAACAAACAAACAAGATATATAAGAGACACTACTTAGAGCTGCACAGACAGAACATTAGTAAATAGTTAAGTTAAATTTGTATTTTTAATGTCAGTGATTTTGGTTTTGTTCAGTCTCCGTAGTGGCGCTTATGAAAATAGCTTGTGGGGGAGGAGGACACGGTTGGAAAACAAACGTAGAAAGTGAGTGTTATTTGCATAAAAATATGGTATAGCAATTTAGTGACATGGTCTCAAAGCACCTTGTGTGACTTGTCCAATAAAAGTACTTACTCCATGAAGCTGTCGTGGAGCTCACATGAGCAAATGCATGTAAAGGTTCCTTGCAAACTGTAAAGTGTTTGACATATGATTGTGTGTTCACAGAATGAGGGAAGTTGAAAGATGGATAAAAAGACTTCGTGATTTTTTTAAAAACATGCATGACTTTTAATAAACACACACAGTTTTTTGATTAGTGATTCTAAATAAAAGGCCCAAGTCTCACTCAGATTTTTTCAGATCAGTTTCACCTGAAAGAGTGATTTTTGAATCATCTACTTCTTCCTGTTGTGTCTAACCCATACATAGGCAGAAGCTCACACAAAGTCATCATTATTTTTAATGCAGTATTTTAGAGCAGGGTCAATAACTGCCTTCCTATTTCTTGCCCCCCTCTTTAAAATTCTGCTGGCAGCCAGCTGGTGCTACAATCAAACGGGACAGTTCAAGTGTTTGCAATACCACAGTGTTTTGTTATGCAATTGAAAGATAAGCATGTCTTTATCTTTCCAACTCTCCAGCTTTATTTCTGCCAAAGAGTGGTAAAAGCGAAAAGGAAAATATTTGTGGAGAAATAGATGAAAAATAATGAGAAATACAGCAGATACAGATGGTATTTCTCAAGTTAGAGATTTCCTAATTTGGAAAATTTGTGAGAAGAAATTGGCTAGCCACTTTAGCGATACCTTACAGAGTGGTAGTTCCATGGTCTAAAGCTGATCTCAGTTTTGAAGCCCCAGAAATGCGACTTTGTCAGTGTCTCTTTAAATAATAAATCATAAGGAACTGACTCATACAGAGCACAGTCATCAATGTTGACCAGAACGGCACTGAATTCTTCACGAAGAGAAATATGAGTATTCAGATCTACTTAAAACTCAAGTCAGCCGCTCAACGTATTGTCCTCCTCTGGAAGTGAATCTTCAAGAAAAGGCAAAATACACAGGAAGGCTACTTTGTGAGCATCAAAAAGGAACAAATAAAGTTCAGTTTGGTCCAGTTCTGGTTTCTACTATGTTCCAAATACTTACTAAGCACCAGGTATATAAAGGCGAGTAAGACAAATAAGACAAATCTCCACACTCAGAAGATCATAGTTAAATGCGGAGTAGAAATAGAAACATTTTATATCAGCCAGGGTTCTTGGCGGCAAGCAACTGAAACCATTTCTGACTTCTTCAGGCAGAAACATTGGGTTTCTTGAAGAATGGCTAGAAAAAAAAGTTAGGACCATGTAAGAAGGAATAATGCCCAAAATTGCACAGGAAAACCAGTCTGTTGAGGACACCACTGTCACCATCTCCAACCATTAAACACTGTACCTTGCTTTATCTGGACCCACTTTTACTCTCTAGACCAAGTGTCACTGCCCCTTTGCCATTGTGACCCCAGGAGTTTGAGATGCTTTCTAACAGCAAGGCAGAGAGAGTTCCTCATAGTTCCTGCAACATTTGGGCTGGTGCAACTAATTGTTGGTGCCTAGATTATGTGCCTGCATCCTCCCAGTACCGCACCATCTTCACAATCGTTGCTGTGTTTGTGCTCATTGTTGCTGATCATCTTTTTTGCTGATCGTCTACTTTACCAAACATGATGTATATATATTTATATATTTATGATATCTTTTACTATAGAAGCCTGGGTGGCACAAGAGGTTTTCAATAAGCTGTTAACTGAAAGGTTGGTGGTTCGAACCCACTCAGTGGCTCTGAAAGGTCTTGGTGAGCTAGCATGTGGCACTTTCCTAAACATAAGAAGGAAGGTCAACTCTGGGCAACCACAAATAATGATCAATGTCATCTACAATTTTGATATAGTAAGCTAAACACAACAATGGAAGTATGCTTTGGTTGCTTTGTGAAGATGGAAAATAGTCATCAAGGAATTAGCAAGATAATTTTAATAGCTACGGTCAAAAAGTTATGCGCATGTGTAGTTCAAGATACCCTGACGAGGAATATGCTATTCTTTCTATTTTCCAGATGCAGATCCTGATGGTAAATCAGGTTAAGCAGTTGTGCCCAGGTTACCTAGATGATAAGTTACAGAACAAGGTGTCACAGGCAGGCCGGTCAGATTGCAAGGGCTCTACTTTTTACATATTTATCAAATGCAGCTTAAGATGTATTTGGTTTTAGACATTCCATCCAGAATTGACCAGGTTCAGGAAGATTGTTTCATGATAAATACTCAAATGAGAATTTTGATTGCCCAATATTGCAGATCAAATAGTCAAATTTCCCTCTTCTCTGGACAGTGATGAATGTTCACTGAAAAAAAATCTTATAATTCTTCATTTCTGAGCATCGTGCTGATAACTCTTTCTTAATAAAAAAAAAAAAACAAAAACACGTTCTTTATTCAGACACATGAATACTAATTAGGAGGACATTTTGTTTCAAAGCTCATCACATTTCAGCTGTAAGGATATAGACCAGGTACCTTAATTGAACTTGGGTGTTTCCCAATCCTTCTCTGACACACATTTACAAAGCTTATCATAGGGTGGGTGTAACTCTTACACATGACTAAAATTTTCCATTACATTCTGATGTGTAATAGCTTTTGTTCCAGAAGGTAAATTTATTGTCAAATCCTACAAGTGCCTACAGTTGCACTTCACTGCAGCCTTCTATTTTCAGAAAATATTCTGCTTATATACTTGAAACCTGCACATTTGCATAAATGTCAGCAACGCTATGCTCCAGAATAAAAGCACATCAACTCTGCCAGCAGACGGCAATCACCTGCCTGTTGAATCTCAGATCCCTTCTCTGTTCCTTCCTCAGCTTTGTTCTGTACCAGCGGTAACTGATTCCATGCCCCCTTCCCAGTGGCTTCTTGTAGATTCTGATAATAGTAGACACTGGCAGGAATTTGGAGGGCAAGAAAAGAGAAAAAGGTAGATTATTTCTTCTCCTCTGTCCCTCCTATGGATGTATGCCTTGGTGATCCCAGATTCTACTAGGACTGATAACATTTCTCCTCCCTTTGTTGGCCCAGTTCAAGGAGTGTGAGTGGCTTTCAGATGTTTTAATCTCTGGACTCCTCTTGTTCCCTACTTGCCCTACTGATCTTCCATCATATTTGTGACTAATCTCCATGTCATAGCCTGTGAATTCAGCTACTTAGCATGAGTCCTGTTTTCCTGACTAGTCTCTGACTGACGTAACTACCAATAGTATTTAAATTGCTATACAAATAAATGTATGAATGACTAGATTGAATAAACAGAAAAAAAAACAATGATAAAACAATAAACCATGAATGTGCATATAAGAAAAACAAGACAATTATAAGTGACAGAAAATAAGCCAACCAAGGCTTGAAAAGTCCTGTGCCTGTGACCTTGAAATAACAGGCAAGGAATGAAAAAAAGTAATTGGAAAGAACTGTTTAATCAACTATAGATCAGCCTTGGTCATTCAGGAGAAAGACAAGAATTTGTGAATGTAAAACCTGAAAGAGGAGGAGGTACTTCTGATCAAACCTGGGTCATGAGCCACGTTTCATTCCACTGAAGTGAGGCTCATGCAAATCTGCAATCATCAAAATGAGTGGCGAAGAAACAAGAGAGATGCCGAAGCTGCTGAAGACCTCCCCAGACATTTTTAGAGACCATCAACGGAAGAAGTCACCTGCCTCAACAGATGTACCATGCAGAATAATTCGGGTTGAGAATGGTGCCCAGTAGTCTTCACATCAGCAAGGAGGAGAAGGTATGCTCAGTTTTAAAGATTTGATGGGACAACTCATCTTCAAATGTTATGGAAATGGCTTCAGGGATAGACTGTAAGATTGAGCTCCTCTTGGTGACTTGGGACTTGTAAAGTAAAGCACTCATGGTTGACCTCTTAAGGTACCTCACCCTTCTCCTATAAGCAAGTTACAGCAGGATAAATAGCCAAAATTAAATAAACATATAAATTTCACCTTGGTATTTTTAGCCTTAAAAAAACAATCACGACAACAACACAAACAAACAGCAAACCACTGGGGTTTTGTGGACTTACCTTTCATGTTAACTACTATTTATGAGCAATTTGGGAGCTCTGCCACATGAGATAATTTGAGAAATGTTATGAATGGCATTAGTTAACTGCTCAGCATTCATTTTTAGTTGAAACTTATCGTTTCCCTCCTCATTTCTATAAAGATAATCATACCCTTTAAGTAATAGCCTTTGTTCCTCAGTTAAAAACAAATAAACAAACAAACCCAGCCATACAAAAGGTAAAATTTTAGTTAAATTAAAAAATTGACAAATGGTATGAGGATCCACAAAGGAAAAATGTGACTTCTGGGATGTGTTTTAGGAGAAAGCCAAGAATCTTTCCAAATAGCCCTAGAATACGGGGATCCAAGAATGTACCAGGGGTAAAAAAAAAAACTAAATCAGGGTGTTTCTTGACCAACATTAGAGCCTTAAAGTAATTTCTTTTGATGCAATCTGGAAACAGAAGAGCAATGTGAATCCTAGATATGAAAAAAAGCACATATTGAAATCTTATAGTATATGGAGGAGATCTCTTAATCCCAGGATACTTATTTTATTCATTTGGATCATTTAACTCATTTTTTTTCCTTTAATTAGACAAGGGCATTTTCTTAATAACTATATGAAAAATGATTGTTCAGCTTCAGTTGGCTCTATCTGATAAGCTTATAAAATATCTGCAATGTAACAGAAATTTGTCACAGGCCAACAACAGGCAAAGTGGAGGTCTTCAAAACAACAACAACAAAATGATTTCTCATCTCTTTACTAACACCCCATTATCCATACAACAGAGTTTTAAAACATTCTTTTCATTCAAATAGCACAGCGCAGTGGAATGCAGTATGTCTTCACCGCATAAATAGGATTGGAGCATTATACACAGTGAGTGCCATAGAAGAGGATGATTTCCTTTGGGATTGCAACTGTTTTGACGCCACCTACGTCAGGCAAGAACGCTGCTGTCACAGTCACATACTGTGGCTATTGTTAGAAATCCTAACTGTCTGCATTTAGCAACTGGGAATATGAAAACAAACATCCTTCCAACTAAAACAATAGTCAAAGTAACCTTTTCAATTGAATTGTTCACTTGTAATAATGAAACTGTAGCACATGCCACTCGGTTCGGTATACATGCAACCATTTCAACTTTTGTTTTTTTCACTGAAACCACTTTACACATATTTAATAGAAATCTCTTTTAAAAAGACAGACTACTTGGCAGTCTTCACATGTCCCTGGGCTCTTTTATTTATTATGAAGGCATATAGATAACTGACACAAGAAGGCAGAACCTTGGAGCATTTTATTAAAAAAAAAAAAATTAGGGGGATGAAAAGGTGGAGAGATCCCCTGGCCCATGGGATCCAGGTGCAAGACTCTCTCCAGATTCACGTTCCTTTGGACCACTTGCTACACCTGATTGGATCACATTGGATGTTTGTCAGAATTCACAGTGATACCCTTATATTTCTCTGCCAACATTTCACAAAGACTTGGGTGGTGAGCTTAGCAGCAACCCTGGCTTAGCTTTGTTGGCACTTGCTATTTTGAGAAAATACTCAAAGATCCTTCCTGTCATAAAACACTGGATGGAGGAAAGCAAGGAAAAGTCCAACTTTAATTTCATGAATTTGCACTTGCAAAAACACATATCTTCACCAAAATTAAGAAGACTTGAGAATTTGGCTTTAAGCAAAATTCCACTCCTGGGATATTGGGATTGAATGCAGATTTCTGCCGTAGGGAAAACCTCACTATTATTTCTAGACAATGGGGCTTTCTGTAGTGAAAATGGCGCTCTGCACATAGAATGGCGACAAGCCAGTTCCCAATTTTCTCCAGTAGATTTGCCAGATTGGCTAAGGGAGAGAATATTTTCACACAGACTGGTAACATGTCTGATGAAACTTGGGGAAAATTAATTCAGTTAACATTTTTTTTAAGTGAATGATGGTGTGAAAGCTCAGAGAAATTAAGTTGTTTCCAAAGAGAACATTAGAGACCCAAGTTTTCTCTAAAATCTGCAATTTAGTTCAGTACTTCTCAAACTTTAACGCTCGTGTGAATCACCTGAGAGTCTTGATCAAATGCAGATTTCAATTTAGGAGGTCTGAGATGAGACCTGGGGTTCCACCTCTTGACAAGCTCCCAGGTGATGTTGAGGCTGTTTGTCTGTCCACCACACTTTGAACAGTAGGAATTTAGGTAACCATATCATAATCCACCTAAGCAATTTGTTCACTAATGCTCACTCAATACACCTCAATAGAGAAGAGTACAGCTGATCAAAGAGTAACATAACTGAAGAAGGCTTGACTAACTTTCTTATATTGTCCAGTATCTTACACTATTCAGTATCCCTTTTATTTTGTAGATATGCACTCTTAAGTGTGAAGGTATAAAAATTATTTGGCAATCATAAATAACAATTCCATGAGAGTCCATCTCCAATCCCAACTATTGAAAGACCCTCGTATTCTAGATGAATATGAGAATCCTAGAATTTTATATCTAAAAGAAACCTAATTATAATTCAATATTTTAAAAAATGTATTGAGTTAACATCATTTCTACACAATCTTTTCCAGAAAATAGAGGAGGAAGTATGTCCCAAGACCATCTTTCCTATCTTCTCTAGTTATTTCTTACTTGCACGTTTCAAGACTATGGTTGGGAGAACAGATCGGAATTTATTTTATTACAAAGAACAGAAATTCTTCTATTTGTTCTTGCTCAGTGACTATTCCCATTCCACACAGTATCTCCACTGAACCTTATCACTCTACTTTAGCCACCTACCCACTAACTCTCTCCTACCTTATTGTAGATGATCTTTCCCACCATTTCACAGAAATGATAGAAATCATCGGGCTGAAAATCCTCTCTTTCCTGACTCCCTTCCTACTTGCAAATTATCTCAATCCATAATCATCCTTCCTTTGTATGTAAGGAAGTGCCTAATAAATAATACCACTGGTCTCCTCACTGCTCCAATCCCACCACGGTTTGGAGCTAATTCACATATATATAGTAGTCAGGCAGACAAACTGCGAGACTCATCTTAATTAATAATAAAACTTTTGGGGAAGGAAACTTAGGACACTGGCCAATTTGGCTTGCGTCTCAGTCTAGCTATCACATTTTCTTTTTCATTTATTGTCAAGTTTCTAGAAGCCATCTCTACTTTGTCAACCCCCATAGCTTTCTCAATTCAATGCAATCTAGCTTCTGATCCAATTATTCTGTTGACACCAATCTGACAGGTGTCTCCAATTCCCTCACTTTGCTCAATCCCAGGAAGACTTGCCAATTTTTATCTCATTTGGCCTTAGTTGTGTTCATGTGTACATAGATCAAGAGGCAGTCATTTGAACAGAACAAGGGGCTACTGTGTGTTTTAAAATGAGGAAAGTTGTGCATCAGCATTGTATCCTTTCACCATGTTTATTCAACCAGTATGTTAAGCAAATAATTCGAGGAGCCCGACTATATGAAGAAGAACACTGCATCAAGTTTGGAGGAAGATTTATTAAAGCCTACAATATGTAGATGACACACATTCCTTGCTGAAAGTGAAGAGGACTTGAAGCACTTACCGATAAAGATCAAAGACCACAGCCTTCAGTATGAATTACACCTCAACATAAAGAGAACAATCTTTACAAGTGGATCAATAAGCAACATCGTGATAAACAGGGAAAATATTGATGTTTTAAGGATTTCATTTTACTTGTACATACAACCAATGCCCGTGGAAGTGGCAGTCAAGAAATCAAATGACGTACTGCATTGGGAAAATCTGCCGCAAAAGGCCTCTTTCAAGAGTTAAAAGGCAGAGATGTCACTACAAGGACTAAGGTGTACCTGACCCAAGCCATGCTATTTTCAATTGTCTTATATGTGTGCAAAATTTGCACAATGAATAAGGAAGACTGAAGAATTGATACCTTTGAATTATGGTGTTAGCAAAGAATATTGAATATATCATGGACTGCCAGAGGAATGAACAAATCTATCTTGGAAGAAGTACAGCCAGAATGTTCCTTAGGAGTAAGGATGGTGAGACACCATCACACTTACTTTTACATGTTATCAGGACAGACAAGTCCCTGGAGTAAGACATCATGCTTGGTAAAGTAGAGAGTCAGTGAAAAAGAAGAAGACCCTCAATGAGATGAATTGGCACAGTTCCTGAAACAATAGGCTCAAACATAGCAATGATCGTGAAGAAGGCACAAGACCCTGCAGTGTTTTGTTCTGTTCTATCATGAGTCAGAACTAACTCAATGGCGTCTCACAGCAATAACCTCTAACTTGACCACTGGAAGTTTCTCGCTACTAGCCATTCCCTCCTTTGTGCAACTCCCTTCTGTTTTTTTCTTCTAACAATCTTGGCTACTTCTTCTCATCTTCCTTAGAATCCTGTTTTCTCTATCCATTCCTTAAATATTTGCATTTCCTGGGTATTCATTCTCTGCTCTCTTTCCTCTTTTACTCATTTGTTACTCTATATCCAGGAGCCCTGTTGGCGCAGTGGTTAAGTGCTTGGCTGCTAACTGAAAGGTCAGCAGTTTGAAGCCACGTGCTGCTCCGAGAAAGGTGTGAGGTGTGACAGTCTGCTTCCATAAGGATTACAGCCTTGGAAACACTATGGGACTGGTCTACTTTGTCCTATAGGGTTACTTTGAGTCAGAATTGACTCAAAGGTATTGGATTTGTTTTGGTTTTGGTTTACTTTATATCCTTTCCCAGGATCAGTGTATTCAATCCTGAGTTTTCAATACCTTTACTTGTTCTGAATCCATTTTTTCAAAGTGATCTTTCTGCAAACCAATTGTGATCATACTTATAACTTTTCTTTTGTACCTACTGAAATCAAAAACATACCTCTATTTTCTTGTGGCAGAGTATAAACTAGCATAATACTTTTTGCTAATCTCTAGCCCCTCTCTCTTTGCCAAGAGAGGAGGAGTGATTTATTTATCTTTCTATTGAATTCTGACAAAGGAATTGGTCATGAAAGATTCAGTCCCATTTGAATAGTTGCCTTTGAATCTGCCTGACTATGGAGAGGGTATATTCTAATTTGCCTCTGTCATGTTGTATATACGGTCCTGCCTCCGTGGGACTATGGTGCAGTAAATTACTTAATATGATCCTTCTAGCCATAGTCTTTGTGACTCCCACACAAAGATTGGTTGGAACTAGGCAAATAAGGTGCTTATGGCCCACCAAGGGGATTGGACAATTTGCTAATAATGCAAATAATGTGCATGGAACCCTTCAGAGGTGGGGCCATGCAAATAAGGTATAAGGAACCCTAACGAGGGCACTGGCCAGTTTTGCCACCCTGCTAGGCTTAAAGGAGTGCCAATCCCAGAGTGGGGGTGGGGGGGAACCTGACCACTACCAAGAAGAAGAGACAGGAGTAAAGTGTGTTCTTTGGACCTGGGATCCCTACGCTGAGACCCTCCTAGACACAGAAGGCAGAGAGAGAGAGAGAGAGCTGTACACTGGAGATGGTAGGACAGTGAGAAGGAGCGGCAGATAAATGGTGGCAGCAGAGGCAGCAGAAGCAGGAGATTAGCAGGAGGTGGTGTGGTGAGCTTTCTGGCCCACTGCGCAACACAAGTACAGTGGGTGTGCTGTCCCACAAAGCTGGGCGCCTTCAGGCAGGAGGCTTACTGGTGGAGCCGGGTGCCTCCATGTACTTGTTGGTGGAGCTAAAGAGCCTTGTAACTTTTGCCCCAGCAGAGCAGAGGGCAGACAGAGGGGTCAAAGGCCAGAGAGAGGTTTGCTTATGGGCACAGCTGAGAAGAAGCTGTCCTGATCAAAGAACTGTATCCTGAGTTATTTCTGTTTCTGAATTGTGACCTGGTACTTCCTTAATAAGACCCCATAATCGTGAGTATTGTCTATGAG
The DNA here is from genome assembly GCF_030014295.1 of Loxodonta africana. Classification (NCBI taxonomy): domain Eukaryota; kingdom Metazoa; phylum Chordata; class Mammalia; order Proboscidea; family Elephantidae; genus Loxodonta; species Loxodonta africana. The sequence goes on from NC_087355.1 coordinate 66,225,735, forward strand.
TTCCTTGTGGTCATTGCAACAAATTATTGAACCAAACAGAGAAGTAGAGTGCTCTGGGAGGGATGGTGGGAGTCAGAATTGGTAAAAAGGTTGAAGAGAAGAGTCATATCTGACCTCTGCCTCACAGGACTCAGCACTGGGCTGTTGATCTTGATTCTTCTTCCCCCTTGTGAAGTTAGAGGAGGTCAGACACCTCCGCCACACCATATTTACAGGGAAACATAGCAGAATTGGAGTGGTCTTGGTTTAGAGGAGTGCTAGCAGACCACATATCTATGCCATGTTCTGCAGGCTAGCTTTAGTCAGTAATAAAGATTACAATTTCATTGGAATTTACCTGACTTCTGACTCCCAGTAGGCTCTGTATGTCAATGGGGAAGCTACACCACTGTCTTTAGAAAACAAAAAGCAGGAGGAAATTAAGGGAAATTCTTATTTCCCTCTACTCAGGTTTCCAAGTGGAGAAACTTCTGATCTTTCTCCACACCCTTATTCCCCAGGAAAGGTACGTTGATTCACTCATCTCTTACGTGAGTTTGGTAGGATGGACTGGGCATACATAGCATTGCTCTTTTGGGGCCTTTAGATCTCCTCACCTGCAGAGAAGGAGACTTCTAGCCTGCTATCCTGCTATCCTCCCTGCAGAAAGAGGCCTGTGCCTGCACAACCCCACCCCCAGTGCCGTCAAGGAGACTGTAATTTGCTGTGTAAGTTCCCCATAGTAAAGTGTTAGCAAATCCATTTAGCTACACACTAACTTTATATATATACAAAATATGGCATATATATATGGCAGTTTTCAATTATAAAATGATATTTTGATATTGTCTGTCTTACGCCTATGTATCTCTCTCAATTTGTTCCTAAATCAGCAGGAAAAAGAGTACTATTTACTGGGTCATTTCGAATACTCAAAATTCCCCATGCATTTACACTTCTTAACTTGAAGTGTGAGATGTTTTCAGCATCCCCTACCCCAACCAGAGATATAGCTTACGGTTACCTCTCCAGTGTTTCAGAATTCAATACCATCCATCCCCCTCTAGCCCCATCTCACCAATGACACTACCTTACCTTGTACTTGAACATCTCATCATGTTCAGTTTATGCCATGATAAATCCCATATCAGAGATTTTGAACATGCTGCTTCATTTTTAGTGGACTAGCCTTCTTGTCTCTCTTTGCCTGTACAAATCTCATTTATCCTTTATGCTCACTAAGGTCTAGCAGCAAAAGACAATGTCTTGTTTAAAGAAATCAGAGTTCAATAGGGCTGGAGTGTGGATGGCATGACAAGAGATGGAGCTGCAAAATAATAGCAGGGCTTTGGAAACTATGTTAAGTAGTTGGGCTGTAACCTGTGGATAAATCATTTGGGAAGGTGAGCACAATGGAAAATCAGTTGCCAATCTCAAAAAACAATCTGTTAATGTTTTTTAAGAAGAGTAGGCAAAATATCAGGCATAGGCTAATAAACAATTCAATAAACTCTAACTGAGCACCTACTAATTTACCACTATGCTTGGTTTTTGAGAGAGAAAATAAATGAAACATGATCTACGCCCCCTGGGAGGTCACAGCACAGCAATAAAAGTTTGTATTTCCAATTATGGTTTTTGGCCATACTCACATACTGCGTTTCTTTTAAAGAACGCTGAAACTATAAAAGAAAACATCCAAAACAGGACTATTTAATTATGATCCTTGCTATGGCACCTAACCTGATAAAGATGGGGGAGGGGGGCAAACAATGAGGTGAGCTGCAGAGTCATATGGTCAAGAAACAAAAAATCCATTGCTGTGAATCAATTTCAACCCATAGCAGTCCTATAGGACAGAGTAGAACTGCCCTGTAGGGTTTCCAAGGAGCGGCTGGATTCGAACTGCTGACCTTTTGGTTAGCACCCATAGTTCTTAACCACGAAAACAAGAAGAGGTGGATAAACACAGTCAAAGAAACTGAAACTAGAATCTCTTTGGTAGAGCATGTCATAAACTAGTTAACACCAGAAATGACATGATAATGATGCATTCGAACTTGTAATTGAGCACCATTGAGAAGTGTACAGACACTCATGTTCAGTACAAGCTCATAGCATGACCAACAGAACCATAGAAAGCTGGGCTCATCTTGAACACTGTCAGCATGTGACCATATTGATTATTTTAGCCATGGTTCAGGCCATTTAAAGGCCATGGAAAAAAAGATATGTGCCCTCAATCAGCACAGAAAAAGATATTGGAAAGATTGAAAAATTATGACAAAACAAATAACTTCTGATATCTTAACCTAACCTACTGTTAAAACTTGCCCTCAAATAAAATGGAGCTTCCAAAAGACCTTTGCTCTAAAACTGTTCACTTAAAGACAGTGTGAAATAGTTGGCATGACACGGCTCAAATCAATCTTAAGGCTGCAAAACCAAAGACATTTTTAAAGGTTTGTAAGACCCTGGGAAGCATGTACAAAGACTATTGCATTAGTTTAGATAGAGTTAATTCTTTTAATTTTCTTTGTACCTCATTTTCACAAATTCTAATTTCACTCATGGACAAAAAAATAACCAAAACAGGTGATATGATTTTTTCTATGTTTGAAGTTTTAAAAGTCCCATCTGTCACTAATTACACATTTATTTCATTATGCAGCTCTGTGAAAATAATTACTTGAGGTTTTTTGTTGACGATTTAGAGTTTAAAGTAAATACTAATTATTTTTGTTATAACTGCGTATTAAATTAAATAATTCACTGCTAGACATTTTTTAGGCTTCAAATATTTTTATTAGAGCCACATAAGAAAGCAATTTTATAATTAGTGACACATCTGCCAATCTTATAAGTCCATCTTAGAAAATATGATCATTTTTTTTTTCCATTTCATTTTTCCTCTTTTAGAAGCAGAGGCTGTGACTTCTTGTGCATGTTCCAGTATTTTATAATGATGGATGTGGCTTGTCCAGCCATCTAGTCTGCTCAGTCACTCTATCAAAGTAGCAATGAGTCTAAGCAATTAACGACTATTTTTCAGGCTACCGTCACAGCTACCATGGCCTTGAGTTGAAGAAAATGTGCCTTTATAATTGCAGTGATTTCTACTGTAAGCAAATTCCTTTAAAAATTAAAATATTTTCCCCCAAATTCTAACCAGAAGATGCTCTGAGTCCCATTTGGAACGTGTGCTAATAATAATATTTTCTGGAATAATAACAACAGGTTTGGATTTAATTAAATATGTTGCTCACTGAAGCATCTGTTTTAAACATTAATGAATGGCAGCTCCTATGGGATATCCAAATGGAAGTGTTTTCACTCAGTAACACTATCCTGAAGTGTGTTTTGGAATTTTCAAATAATTAGTTGGTCTTTGTTTTGAGAGGCTTATCCAGGATAAAAAAGCTATCCTTTCCTCAAATCATACAGATAGATGGAAGCCAGTTAGGGAAAGACAATCAATCATAAAAGCAGTTTCTGCAAAGCGTGTTATGCAATCTACAGTCTTGAGAGTCCAGTTTGTTCTTCATGTTCACACATAACACCCATTATCATTCATGAAAGTCATTCACTTATCAGGAAGAGGACACATCCCTTCCCAATTAGGCTAAGCTGCTTTTGGCAGACAGCCATTGAAAATTGCAAGACATGGAGCTCCACTGTCTACAACTAACCTTACTAGATCTTAAAGACACCTTTGAAATAGCTATTATTAACTTGGTTTGCTTGGAAACATTGCATGAATAGAAATTTCTGAATTCATAGCTTGTTTGCCACTAGAAGGAAGTCTTATGAGTAAGGATAGCCTGTACATAGCACCATTTTATAAGACTTGATTCACAAATAAGTTGCTAGGTTTGAGTTCCATAAAGACTGTGATTAAGTTATTTCTTATTTATCAGTATATCCTCAGCACATACACCAAAAAAAAATTTTTTTTTACACCAGCAAGTGCAAGGCATGTAATAGATGCATAACAGATATTTGTTGAATTAAAAATTGAATATGACTAACATTCTTTTCAATTCAACAAACATTTATTGAGACACTACTAGGTACTCAGTCCCATTACGGGTTGGGAATACAAAGATGAGATAGATGATAGATGAGATAGATAGATTAGATAGATGATAGATAGATAGATTAGATGGATAGATAGATAGATGATAGATAGATAGATTAGATGATAGATAGATAGATAGATAGATAGATAGATAGATAGATAGATAGATAGGTAGATAGATGGATGATAGATAGGTAGGTAGGTAGATAGGGAGAAAGAGAGAGAGATAAGAGAGAAAGATTCTATTCACAATCTTTCAGATATACTAACATGCAATGAATGATTTGTTGTAGTGTAGTCAATGCAATGATAAAGGAATGTGTAGGGTGCTATGGGAGTGCTACTGACAATAACAATTTGGTATACAAAGCAATGCTAAGGTTTCTCTGAAATTTATATCATTCAGACAATTTGGATTAATAGGTTATATAAAATATTGCTAATATAATAATCAGAATCAGCACTCTGATTTTTTAAGATACACTTTATCATGATTAAAAGACTATTAATTGTGAACTGTGGGAGCATGATAGGTGAATGTTTTGGAGATAAACGGTGATTTGCTAAGGCACTTATGCTAGACTGAGGAAAGTCATAATGGTTATGTGTGGATTTCTCTGGTCATATTTGAGTAATGTTTATCATTAGTAGCATCTTTTCCTAATATAAAAGGCAATGAGGTATCAAACTTAATCTCAGAGTTTTTAAAACATTGGCTACTGGCCCATTGCTCACAATTCCAGTCAATGGCAAAATGACCTACGCTGGACAAATGCTCTTTGGCAAGTTGATACCTAAAATTTACCCTGATCTGGGCTCTGACAGATTCTCCCAGAGAGAACTCGTTATCTTCTAGACCAATCCAAGAAGCTTCATATACTGCTGGCTTGTCTGTGGTAAAGTGGCCCAGAGATATTCTTGAAAGATTTATGTGTATATAAACGTAGCTTCATTATAAAATGAGAGAGTTGGAGTATATGATCTGTAAGGTTACTGCATCTTAGTCACTTCTCTGGTCTTCTTTCCCAAAGTTCAAGTGTACAGTAAGTTGGCCTGATTTCATTTTATCTTTCGTATGTCTTCACAATCCATTCTTATCTTTTTCTTCCTTTCACACTGGACACTGATGAGTCCTTTCAGGCCAGGTACTACATCCTATGTTTATATCTCTGTGTCTAGCAACAGATTCTGGCACATAATAAGTGCTCAATGAGTATTGACTGAATGAGGGAATAAACTAGGTAACACCAACATGCTTAGAAGTCTGTGAGTTTCTTTGTGTGATTCCAAAGCAATGTGAGATAGCATCTCCCTTCTCTATGAATCTTATGTTTTACTCTGGAGACAAGGCCTTTTTACATATAGCAGTAAAGTGTAGAAATTTTTCATTTAATCCTCACAACAACTATGATTGACGCCATAAAAATAATAACAATGACATCTGACATTTTTTGAGGGTTTATCATACGCCCAGCATCTTAATTGGATTATTTCATTTAATCCTCACAGCATTTATGATGTAGGTACTAAAGCTTTCTTCACTCTATAAATGAGCAAACAAGGGCTTAGCATAGTTAAGCAACTTGTCCTAAGTCTCATAGCTACTAAGTAGCTGAGCGAAGCTTTGAATCCGGGGTGTTTGATTCCAGAATCCATATTTTTAACCACTCTGATAAGAAAAAAAGTCTGTTTTGCTCTAAGTGTGTACTCTAAGTGTATACACATACAGTCCCTGTTGAGGGAAGCTTCCCGAGTGGTCATGTTTTGTAACCTATAACATTTCCCCATGTGGCCAAGATGACGGCACTAGCAGTAGGTGCCTGATCCAAGAGCAGCCAATATAAAAGCTGGCCAGCATCTGCTGAGGTTGCCTGGTGCCAGAGCTCTGCCTCTAAGGCCAATGTTGATTAACTAAATCAATAAGGTTTTCTCATTTGGAGATTTTCAATGATAGCCATATGGACAGAGAGAGAGCTATTGATAGAAAAGGGCGAAAATTTAAAGACACACTGAAGAAAAACAGGGAGCGAAGGCTCGGAGCCAGCAGAATATATGAGTAAGTGCAGGAGAGAGTAAAGTAGCTGGCTGACACTGGGATTGGAATTAGAAAGGCATGGAGAGAAAACCAGAAACACAGAAGCTGACTCATTACTGATAACAAAATCCTCCTATAGCAAAGGCTTTAAAAAACAGGCTTTAGATAACCCAAAACCTAGAGCAACACTGGACTCCAAAGGATCTTTCAGTTGTTAAAGAAATCACTATGTTCAAGTCCCAGGGAGACTGGTCTTCCTGTGAGGCTGGGACATACCATTGTTCTTAGGTTTCTACAATGGCTGGCTGTATGAGTTAGAACCATAACAGCTTAATTGAGACAACATCATATGGATAATATTTTCCATATACTAGTTCAAGTAGAGCTCCTGCTGCAACTAAAAAATCCCACACATTGCTCATATTATTCTCCTGCCTGGTTTGCCTTTTCTTCCTCCTGCTGATTTTCTTCTCCCATTCTCAACCCTCTATTGTGAAAATCCAGCTCACTGAGGGACAAGACTATTATACAAGGCAGCATGAAATGGGTGGTGAATGAGATAGGAGATAAAAGGAAGCAATGAGCTATGGAAGCACAGAAGGAGTGTTTATATGGGGTGATCCTGGAAGGTTTCACAAAGAAGGAAGTGGCATTTAAGCTAGATCTGTTCGAAGATGCTGGTGGGCCATCCGTATGCAGAAGACCCAGATCAGACAGATGGTTAATGGAAGAGCCAGGGACTGTGCACAGGTCTTCCTTCTATTCTATTGTTTCTGAGAAGTGTGTCCATGTTTAGGCTGCTGTTGGTGTACCAAGTGACTTTAGCATCATATTTTTTTGAGCAAATGGAATGATTAAATGAAGATAAGAAGTATACAGATGTATGCATAAAAAAGTGCAATATGATAAAAGGCTCAAAGTGGATATAAAATTTGGATTAAAGCAGGTTTACTCTAATAAAGAGTGAATTAGGAATCTGGATTTGCAGACCACATTCTGACATTAAACAAGTCATCTAAACCTGGATATTTCTATTAATCGCTTCGCACCTCATCTTCATATATATAAAATGAAGATACAATTATTGTCTGTTTATTTTATAGCATTACTTCAACTACAAAATAATATACTACATGAAAGTGCTTTTGAAGACTAAAAAACATTATTTGTACATGGATTTTTAAAATGTTTCATCATAATTATTCACACTAACGTCTTTTTTATATCTTGTGTTTACTTCGTCCTTCGTGACACTCAAAGCACTTTCACAAGTGTCAATTTACATAATTCATTAAAGATAAATAAAATATAGAAACTAAGAAACATCAAAACACCAATAGCAAGATTTATTGAGCATCTTCTACAACCTAGACATAATGCTAAGCACTTTATATAAAGTAATTCACATGACTTTTACAATAATCCTGTAAAATCTGGGCTACCGTTACAATTTTATACCTGATTTAGTAGGTGGACAAAATGGGATGTGAGTAAAGGACTCTCTAACTCCAAAGTCTGTCCTCCTAACCACATGAGCCATCATCATCATTGTCACAATAATAACTATCATTTATAGTTATATTGCCATTCTTTGTATGCATACCACCTCTAATTCCCAGAGGTACCTGAAAAGGAAGGTTATAATCCCTATTTTACAAACAAGTTAGTAGAAGCTCACAGAGTTTGATTGTCCAGGGTTTCACAGCCAACAATTAATAGTACAAAGGGCACTCTTGGGTCCATTATATTTTACCAAACCAAGATGATTCTCTGTGTTCCACATTGCTTTATTAGTTTTAGCAAAGAACTGAATGTCAGATTTGTTGGCCAGAGCTTCGTCAATCTGGCTTTATGACTTTATTCCAGTGGATTTTGAAATGATTATTTTTTTCAAGTATTCTTGATATTGCACTCAAAATACTTAGTTATAGTTTCATTAAGTCATATATTAAAATTAAATTGCTGGTAAATAATGTTAAAGAATAACCCTAAGCATTGATCTAAACAAGAGTAGCCGGGGTGATCCTTTGATTCTATACTCTATTATTTTACTAGTTATAATTCAATACCTGCAAACGACATCAATCAAGTTTTCTTCCCTTATGCATTGAAGTAATTATTAATGATATCTCCCTTCCCAGAATTACTGGAACAATCTTTGTCATAAGATAAATCTTTGCTTTGTCTAGAAACTAGACATTATGTTGATATTCACAAATGCTAGGCTAAAATAATAAAAGTAAGTACCATGTTATCTTCTGTATTGTGATATTCAGAATAGCATAATCATAAAGAAGACAGGTTTGGGTGTCAATCAAATCTGACTGTGATTTCTGCTTCACCATTTACTAGTCTCTGAGAAGCTACTTAACCTCTCTAATCTCTGATTTCCTCCTTTATAAAGTGAGCACCATTAAGCTCACAAGGTTGTTAACAGGATTGAAAAAAGATGATGGATGTAAAATGTTCAGTACAGTATATGCAAGTGGTCTTGTCACTAAGATCATTTTATGTATAAGTTAACTTCTTGATCTTTCCTTTAGTTTCCATTAAGCTATGTTTCCAAGTATTAAACTATTCTTCCTTGGTCCTCCTCACCCAATTAAATAGCATGGTCATCTACACAAACGTTGAAGCCGGAACCAAGGAAATCATTCTTGACAAGCTCTCATCATCACCACCCCCATCAGATAAAATCCATCACAAATACTTTAATTCTGTCTCCAAAATGTAAATGATTCCATTTACATGTCTCCATCTCTAAATAAAATGCTATATCTCAACAAATCTCTTTTTAAAAAATATTAGGGAATAATATAAAAATTACACAGGGTTCAAAATATATGCTATTCTTCTCTAAGTATCCAAAGAGAGGGTCTGCATGGTAATAGCTAACATATAATCCCAAAGTAGTAGGAGTAATTATTTCAAAATGCAATCCTCAAAAGTTTTATACTTAATGCTAAATATTTGATTTAAATATATTAGGCATCAGGTAATAGACATGCACAATCTAGATTATGATCTATTCTTTAGTTCACCCTATTTAAATAAAGGTATATAGTACCTTAATTTTGAAGCACTTGACCTTAAGTAAAGCAAAAGGATTAGATTGGATTCTTTTCAGTAACCACACTTTTTGTCTTTGGGCATCCATCAGAATTGTATTCAGTTACTGCAATATGGGCTGTATCTAAGCAAAGGTTCAAAATGATTTGCAAGTTTTAGAACGGAGGAAGCTACCATTCTATAATTAACAAGAATCCCCCCCTAATGATGATTTATCTTTGATATCCCATTCTTATTTTCAATGAAATGGAAAGCTCAGCCAAGTGAAGATAACCATACTATTTTTACTGCTTTTCCTCATTCCTGAATTCTCAGAGATGGCTTTTTGACTTGAGGTTAATTACAGTTATGAACATTCAGATTCAAATACATTTAACAACTATATGGAACTCTCGTGAACAAAAATCTTAAAAACACAGCATTTTGGAATTTCTGACATTGGTCTTTGTGGAAATTATAAACCCAGAAGAGCAAAGTGGTAAGGAAATTAGAAATGTGCCGTAACTACAACAAAGTGATGAAGTAATAGATGTTAGGAGTTTTATTATTTAGAGCTCTTCATAGAAATGGAAGAGTTATGATTTCCCATCAAATTCCCTCCCTGACTTCAAAGAAGTCTTTGTTGATTTAGTTACAATACACTCTTTATTTTGGACAATCTAGTAAAAAAAATGGTTTAAGCTGACCCTACCTAATCACTGGGGTGTTTAAGCGCCTAGAGAGGACAAAATAATACCTAATTTGGATCCTAAAAGTTACTGGCTGAAACAGGGATGAAGGAGGCAGCCCAAAAATTTGGACTGAGTTTGTTTTGAAAGAACAAATTAGTTTAGAAAATGGGGGTGGGAGGAGGTAAGAGGACAGAGATGAGGGAGAGGAAATGGTGAGAATTCCTTTAGGAGGTGTTGTGAAAATCAGAAGCAGAAGTAGCTAGAGATGACTTCTTTGCCATCAAACTCTCCCACTCTCTTGCTTTTCCCGTGTTATTCCCCCTTGGTTTCAATGTCTTTTTCTTTTAATCTTCAGAATGCTTTTTCTCCAATCTTCTTAGTTCCTGAGTTTGGCTTTTCTTTATTCCTGTATTCACTTCATTCTCGTCTCTCTTTAAACTGCATGCAATCTCTGTTTGTTGAAAACGAAGTTTTGTAATCCCTGTTTTATATTAGGAAATTAGATTAGCTTTTTTAATGCTTTTTTTTTGGCTGTTCTTGTCCCTCAAAATAAAAATCGAATGATATTTCTCACACATCTCCTTCTAGTTTTTGTGTGCATTAGTAAAGCCATAACTCATTGCTGTCAAGTCAATTCCAACTTATAGCAACCCTATAGGAGAGAGTAGAGCTGCGCCATAGTGTTTCCAGAGATTGCCTGGTGGATTAGAACTGCTGACCTTTTGGTTAGCAGCTGAACTCTTAACCACCATGCCACCAGGGTTTCCATGTGAATTAGTGTTCCTGTATATAGACATGTACATATGTATGTACGTAACCAAAAATCAAACCCATGGCCATGGAGTTGATTCTGACTCATAGCAACCCTATAGGACAGAGTAGAACTGCCCTATAAGGTTTCCAAGGAGCAGCTGTTGGATTCAAACTGTGGACCTTTTAGTTAGCAGCTGAGCTCTTAACCCACTGCACCACCAGGGCTCCATGTGTGTGTATATCTAAATCTAAATCAAATATAAATATATATAATCCCATTTCCCTCACCAAAATTCAAAGCCAGCCAAATTTAATAAAACTATTTGAAGCGCTGACCTTGTGTAACAGATAATATACTCTTAGGTAAAACTGCATAACTGGAGGAGAGGGTAAGTAATTAACTTTTACATTAATTTCTGATTTATATGGTCTTAGTTTTAGACCTCATAAAAAGTAATGTTCAATAATATATTTGTTAAGAATTGAATAAATATACAAATTAAGGCAAAAATCTCAGTACAAACATGTAAATGTATACCCTCTTATGGAGACTAGGAACTAAAACAAGAAAAGTAAAGAAAATATTTTTCCTAAAGTAGGAATGAATAAGAAGTATCATTATCATATATAATGGATTATAAAATTTCCTAATATTTGCAGTCTCTCTGCACATGAATAATTTCATGCATTTTCTTCCTAGTGATTCTGTGGCTTAATATAATAAAGACAATTTTACATACATATGCAAGCAGCTGAATAAGGGCCATAAAATAATCAGCATTATCACCAGTGGTATTCAATTTGGTTGGGATAGAGGAAGAAGATGCTTTTGGTTACAAAAATTATGGGAGAAAGTTTTCAAACTGTATATGTTGCCTATCTCTCAGAGATTAGGAGATATTCCTTAGGAAACACACTAGGTTTTGGTGTGGTAGGGAGTGAGGGGGAGGAAAAAGGTGGAAAAATAGGCATGTGTAAGTTCATAAAATTCCCTAGGTGGTGCTTGCAACTTCCAATTGATACTATGGGTAGATATGAAGAAATGAGAAAGTCACTAATAAATCCACCAGTCAATCAAACAGCTCAGGGCCCCACAAAGTCACAAAAAAATTGAAGGAAATTTGATAGTGAGAGTCTGATTACTTCATCTTCCTACTTAGGGATAGTACAAACTTGCAGTTTATGGGCGTGGCCCAGTTTGAAGTATTGGAAATGCAATACATGATTTACATGAAGATATCTTTGCTAAAGAATTTTTTTTTTCATTTAGCAGTATCACTTAGGCTGAGGCCTAGCACAGAGTCCCACCCTTTTTAGTAAGATCTGTGGAGTTTCATTCCCTGATGTATAACCATAAATCCAATTGCTTTTCAATCATTTACTTGTGAACATTGGGAGTCAGGTCCTAGCAATAATATACTGTGCAAATGTCTCAGGCATCCAGGACTGGTGGGCCATTAATTCAGCAAACATTTATGAGCAGGACATCAGTCCAACTACAATTGTCATAATCCCAATGACATATGGTAATGGATTGGGCAAAGGTAATAATAAGGAGAGAGTGACAGGAATATTTAAATATTTTGAAAGTAGATTTGCTGATAGTTCAGATTTGTTATGTGAGAGAAAGGAGTTAAGAGTCGTGGGTCAAGTGAACTGAAGTCTAACTTGCATCACCAACACAGAGAATCACAGCCCTCAAACAAGCCCCAGACTTGGCCAGTTTACAGACCTAGAACCCTTTGAATGAAGGGGAAACCAGGCCTCCTTGAAGAATGACCCCGCTAGACTCCCAAAAATGTGTAGTTAACCTTTCTCCCAGTCTTCTGCAAAGGGACCTATGGCCTTCTACCAGGGTGATTCTGGCTTGGGGACAAGAAAATATTCAGACTTTGAAAGGATGAAGGAGCAGATTTTGGGGGTGAGGATGGAACAGGGGCTAAATCTTAGAAAAGTTAATTTGTGTGTGTATGCATGTTAAGCACCTCATTTCATTTTATTTTTATTGTACTTTAGACGAAGGTTTACAGAACAAACTGGTTTCTCATTAAACAGTACACATATTGTTCTATGACATCAGTTAACAATCCCACAACATGTCAACACTCTCCTTTCTTGACCTTGGGTTACCTATTACCATCTTTTCTGTCCCCTTCTGCCTAGTCCTTGTCCCTGGGCTGTTGTGCCCCTTTAGTCTAATTTTCCTGTCTAATCTTTGGCTGAGGGCTGAACCTTGGGAATGACCTCATTACTTAGCCATACTCTCGGGGTTTCTCCAGTCTCTGTCAGGCCAGTAAGTCTGGTCTTTTCTTGTGAGTTAGAATTTTACTCTACGTTTTTCTCCAGCTCTGTCTGGAACCCTCTATTGTGATCCCTGTCAGAACAGTCGGTGGTAGTAGCCAGACACCATCTAGCTGTGCTGGACTCAGTTTAGTGAAGGCCATGGTAGATGTGGTCCATTAGTCCTTTCGACTAATCTTTCCCTTGTATGTTTAGTTTTCTTCATTCTTCCTTGGTCTCGAAGGGGTGAGATCAGTGGAGTATCTTAGATGGCCGCTCACAGGCTTTTAAGACTCCAGATGCTACTCACCAAAGTAGAATATAGAATATTTTCTTTACAAACTAGGTTATGCCAGTTGAGCTAGATGTTCCCTGAGGCCATGGTCCCCATAGCCCACAGTCCAGTAATTTGGTTCCTCAGGGAGTTTGGATGTGTCTATTGAGCTTCCATGACCTTGCGTTGTACAAGTTGTGCTGGTTTCTCCAGTATTATGTAAGATCTTAACCTTCACCAAAGTTATCACTTTTCTATTGTCTATGTAGTGTTTTTCCATTCCCACCCCTCCTCTCCCTCATAACCATCAAAGATTGTTTCTTCTTGTGTGTAAATGTTTTCGGGAGTTTTTAAGTAGTGGTCTTATACAATATTTGTCCTTTTGTGATTGACTTATTTCATTCTGCATAATGCCCTCCAGATTCACCGATGTTATGAGGTGCTTCACAGATTCATCACTGTTTTTTATCATTGGGTGTATGTATGTACCACAGTTTGATTACCCATTCATCTGTTGATGGGCATCTTTTTGCTATTGTGAACAATGCTGCAGTGAACATGGGTGTGCATATGTCTACTCATGTGAAGTGTCTTATTTCTCTAGGATATATTCCTAGGAGTGGGATTGCTGGATCATATGGTATTTCAATTTCTGACTTTCTAAGGAAGTGCCATATCGTTTTCCAAAATGGTTGTATCATTTTGCATTCCCACCAGCAATACATAAGAGTTCCAATCTCCCCGAAGCCTCTCCAACATTTGCTATTTCCTGTTTTTTTGATTCCTGCCGGTAATGCCAGGGTGAGATGGTATCTCATTGTGGTTTTGACTTGCATTTCTCTAATGGCTAGTGATTGAGAGCATTTCTTCATGTGTTTGTTGGCCACTTGAATGTCTTCTTTAGTGGAGTGCCTGTTCATTTCCTTTGCCCATTTTTTAATTGGATTATTTGTCATTTTGTGGCAGAGGTGTTGGATTTTCCTATAAATTTTAGAGATTAGATCTTTGTCTGATTTGTAATAGCCAAAAATTTTTTCCCAGGTGTAGATTCTCTTTTTACTTTTTTGGTGGTCTTTTGATGAGCATAAGTGTTTAATTTTTAGAAGATCAAAGTTATCTGGCTTGACTTCTGGAGTTTCTATGTTGTTGGTTATGGTTTGTATCCTGTTAATGCTGTGTAGTAGGGCTTCTAGCATTGATCCTATTTTTTCTTCTATGAACTTCATACTTCTTGGCATTGTATTTAGGTCTTTGTTCCATTTTGAATTAGTTTTTATGCATGGTGTGAGTTATGGGCCCTGTTTCATTTTTTTTGCAGATGGATATCCAGTTTTGCCAGCACCATTTGTTAAAAAGACTTCCATTTCCCCGTTTGATAGACTTTGGATGCTTGTCGATGATCAGGTGACTGTGGGTGGATAGATTCACACCTGGGTTCTCAATTCTGTTCCACTGGTCAACGTATCTGTCACAGTACCAGTGCCACGCTGTTTTGACTACCATAGCTATATAGTAGGTTCTGAAGTCAGGTAGTGTGAGTCCTCCTACTTTATTCTTTTTCAGTAGTGCTTTACTTATCTGGGACTTCTTCCCTTTCCATATAAAGTTAATGATTAGTTTTTCCATGTGTTTAAAGAATGTTGTTGGTATTTAGATCAGGGTTGCATTGTATTTGTAGATTGCCTTGGGTAGAATTGACATTTTCCTAATGTTGAGTTTACCTATCCATGAGCATGGTATGTTTTTCCCTTTATGTAGGTCCCTTTTGGTTTCTTGCAGTAATGTTTTGTAGTTTTCTTTTCATAAGTCTTTTACAACCCTGGTGAGATTTATTCCTAAATAATTTTTTTAGGGGCTGTTATAAATCATATTATTTTCATGATTTCCTTTTCATTGTTCTCTTCATTGCTGTATAGGAACCCTACTGATTTTTGTATGCTTATCTTGTATCCTGCTACTCTGCTGAATCTTTCTATTAGTTCCAGTAGTTTTCTCGTGGGGTCTTCCACAAATAAGGACAGTTTAACTTCTTCATTACCAATTTAGATGCCCTTTGTTTCTTTTTCTTGCCTTATGCTCTAGCTAGAACTTCCAGCACAATATTAAATAGGAGTGGTGATAAAGGGCATCCTTAGACAAGCAAATTTTAAGATGCTTATTAAATATAGAGGCATCAGACATGGAGTTGGATATAAATATCTGAAGTTGAAGGGGAGAGGTCCGAACTGGATGTATTCATTTGGAAGTCATCAGCCAAAGGAAGGTATTTAAAACCAAACAACTGGGTAACTGAGGTCTGTTTTTGCTATTGTAGTGAAAGCCTGCTACAGTACAACACTTCTGATTACAACTAAAAACTCTCTATGAAAAAAATGCTACAAACAACTATCTGAGGACAATAAACAGTAAACAAAAGAAGACAGATCGCAGGGGAGAGTCAAAACTTGGAGAAGAAAATGTTTGGAGATGAACAGAAATAAACAGAGCCTCAGGGGCCTATGTGACAATATTCATCATACTAACAGGTGTGATGTAGTCCCATAAGAAAAGGAGAAAAAGATGACGAAGAAAGACTGTTTGGAGAATTAACAGCTAAAAGCTCTTCAAATTTGGTGAAACACATAAATTTGAAGATTCAAAAAGTTCAGCAAACCCCAAAAACCTCCAAAAAACCCATCGCCATCAAGTCGATTCCTACTCATAGCAAATCTCTAGGACTGGGTAGAGCTGCCCCATAGGCTTTCCCAGGCTGTAAATCTTTACAGAAGCAGGCTATCACAACTTTCTCATGTGGAGAGGCTGGTGGGTTCCAAATGCTGACATTTTGCTTAGCAGCTGAGCACTTTAACTGCTGAAACTCCAGGGCTCCCCAAACACCATAAACTCCCAGAAAACTGCTCAAGAAACTTTTGAAGTGGGATGGAAATATTTGTTACCTAAATTGTGATGATTGTTTCCTGTGTGTACACGTATGTCAAAACTGATGAAATTGTTCATTTTAAGTATGTGCAGTTTATTTTACTTTACTTTTATTCCAATAAAGTTTTTTTTAAAAAAGTGAATGAGATCACAAATGATATGAGTATAGAGAAAGAAGAGCAAAAGTCCCAGGCTGGTCTCTGGTGTTTCCCAACATTTAGAGATGGAGAGATAAGGGACAACCAGCAAAAAGATCTGAAAAGGAGCAACCCGTAAGGTTAGAAGAAATTTAGCAATGTGTGGGGGTTTCATAAGACAAGGATTTCATAAGCCAAGGATAGCAAGTTAACCAATGCAAAGAGTGTGAGCACCTAACTAAATGTTGCTAATAAGTAAGACATGGACTGAAAATTGATCATAGGGTTGAGCAATGTGGAAACCACTGGAGACTATGACAGCCACTCTTGTTTTGAGGTAGGTGTAACACCTGCTGGCATGGGTTTACTAGACAATAGGAAGTAAGGAATTGTATACAGTACGTATACAGGACTGTTCTGAAGAGTTTTGTGGTAAGGGAGGGCAGAAAAATAGAATGATGTTTGGGGAATGTGGGACTTAAGAGAAGTTCAGTTTATTTGTTTATTTATTTTTAAATAAGAGAAATCATAGTACATTTTATGTTGATAAGAATGAAACCAGTAACCAGTTGCCATTGAGCTGGTTTCAGCTCATGTTGATACTATGTGTGTCAGAGTAAAATGTGTTCCATAGGGTTTCCTATGGTTGATTTTTGCAATTAGATTACCAAGTCTTTCTTCCATGTAAAAACGAAGGGACAGGGGATAAATATTGGGGTGATATCCATGAGTAGATGAGAGGGGATGAGATCTCAGTTATAGGTGCAGGGGATGACCTCAGCTACAAACAAAAGAAGGCAGAGTGTATGAGAACAGACACAGGTATGCAGATGAATATGGTATCCATGAGAATCTGTAGAACAGTTTTTCTAATCTTTGACTGTATATTGCAATCACCTGGATAATTAGCCCCCCTCCTAATACCCTAAGTTTCTTCTGTAATTGGTTTGCGGTCCAGACTGGGTATCGCTTTGTTTTTGTTTTTGTTTTAAGTCCCCAGGAGATTATAGGGTGCATTCCAGGTTGATACATACTGCCCTGTAGAATTCCTCTTCTACCTGGTCCAATGTTATTCAGTGAAATAAGAACCAGAGTCTTCAGCTAAGGGAGTGGGGGAGGAAGTATTGTGGTTTGAGGTGATAGACAGAAGATATAAATTCAGTATCAACTAGGTAACTCAGGAAGACCATGAGGTCCCTAATACAGTGAGAGAAATAAAGATTAAGGCAGAATTTAATCAAAACAAGTCTTCAGAAAAGCAATGGGAGGATAGGAAGAGACAGGACAATGCAGGATCCATAAAAGAAAGACAGCAAGGACTGGAAATCAAAGGGAGTGTTTGTGGAAAAACTAGGCCTGGAGTTTCTAGGAGGGCTTGTGGTGTGGCAGGAATGTGATGTGGTAGAAGAAGTCTGGAAAATTGGATTATAATACTAACTATGTCACTTGAGCAAGTCACTTCCTTGCCAGTGTTCAATTTCATATATGTATAATAAGAGTCATAGTTAACTTATATTTGAGGTGATACAAAAGCCTAGGCTAGAGAGGTCTAAGAGAATTTTACATGTGAGACTGAGGCATTTTTGTTTTGTTTTGTTTTCTTTTCTTTTTAGGAAGTGAACCATTGAGGATATTTGAATACAAATTTGATATGATCAGAATGATGTTTTAAGAGGATTCATCTGGAGGTGGCATGAAGCAAAAATATGGGATAAGGGAAGAAATTGTGTTTATCTAAAAGTGAGTCAAAAAGTTTGTAGTAGGGGAGGTGGCAGTGGGAATGGAAAGGAAAAGATGGATCCAAGATAAATTTTATAGTAAAATTCAGCTAATTGGATGACTAATTAGATGGAGAAAGCAAGGAGTCAAGAATGACTCAGCTTCATGCTTAGTTGACTGGGCAAATGGTGGCAGTGAATAAGAAGCAGGAGTCAGGATATAAACCGGGAGGAAGAAATTAAATTGACAAAAAGATAATGAATTTGTTTTTTTGAAATGGTTGTGTTTTATTTAATTATGGACATGACAATGACAATGTTCACCAGGCAGTTAGAGATTTGAAATTACAGCTCAGAAGATATCACCATAAAAATGGAGATTGATGATTAGCCACTATAGTTTTGAAGATTATAGCTCTGAGGATACAGTCTCTGAAGAGGGAACCCAGTAAGAAAGCTAGGGGTGAAAAAGAAGCTGTTATGTCTGACATTAACTCTCTAATTGATGATTGTTAGGGAAGGGGTCCCCAGGGGTTTCAAGGGAGGGATTGGGGTAGAAATAAGGCACTCAGAGGATACCAGACAGGGACTATTTACCAAATAAGTTGGAAGCATTTCAATATTTTAATAACTTGTATAGCTACACCTATGCATCCTGGGTGAATGTCAGCTCCAGGTATAAAAGAAGATCGAACGTTGGCTTATACCAGGTAATTTTAACAGCTAGGTCTTTCTCTTTGACTTTTCTATAATTAAAGGGCAAAGCTATGCTGAAGGCAGCAAGTACATACCCACTACACAGCACTAAGGCAGTGGTTAAGAGCTGGGCTGCTAACCAAAAGGTTGGCCGTTCGAACCCACCAGATGCTCCATGGAAGAAAGATGTGTAACAGTCTGCTTCCATGAAGATTACAGCCTTGGAAACCCTATGGGGAAGTTCTGCTATAAGGTTGATATGAGTTGGAATCGACTCGACAGCAATGGGTTTGGTTTTTTGGGGGGGTGTTTCGGGTGGGTTGAGGATCTGCATTTTCAACAAGCACTCCAAATGATTCTGATACACACCAGCACATTAGCAGTGACTGGGAAAGTTAGCTGGATGCTGCTTCCACCTATAAGGGCAGAACAGAATAAAGATCCATGATATCAACGCCAACGAACAACACCTGAATTCAGGTCAACCCACAGGGAGTCAGTGTCTGGGGCTACCTTACCGGCATGAGCTTCACAGTCTGTATATCTAAGTGGCTGGGACCTGCGGAGCCCATCTTTGTGAGATAAACATTATGAGCTGGCGCAAATAAAAGCCGGTATAATAGCAGCATATCAGGTTGCCTTTGCTTCACGGTGAATTTGCTCCCCATTTGGGCCCATTAAATCTTCCACCGGCCATTTTTCTTCTTGTAGGTGGTGAAGGAAAGGATACCTTGCTGGATCTTGAAGCCACTTTTAACCACGGTATAATTAAAACACAAATTAAATACAGGTCCTAAGAAGAGAGAAAATATATTCTTCGTATCAAAAGTATATAGATGTACTGTAGCTTTATGTAATCTGAGTCAATTTCAGTGGAAATGAAAACACTTTGAGTGTCATAGAAATAACATTTGCTAAGTTGGCAGGACTGATCTAATTCTGATTTAAAAAAAAAATACTGGTTTGAATTTATAGGCAAGGATGGTTATAAACCACCCTCTATCAGCCATATTTTTCCTAAGTGGTGTTTTTCTGACTTACAGACTCAGCCCTGTAACTGAATAAATAGCCTGAATCACTTAGCAGGTCAAAGCTACAATGCGTTGGCAGAATGAGCCCTGCAGTAGAATGTACTGGCTGTATCTGTGTCACATACTCACAAACATGACCTGGGAATTTACCAACGTGCATCCCACAACAGATCTGCAAACGCCAAGTCTATTAGGCTTACTTGATGCCACCTAAGAGGAAAGTAACACTTTGAAAGGATTCTGGATTTTCAGGCTGCTTTTCCCAAGGAAGGTGCCAATAGCTTAGTGGCTCCATCTGAATTAAGCAAAATTGCCAACCTTCCTGTTGACCCTAGCACTGTTTCCAATCTGCTTAGATATGTGGTGCGATGCAATATTGGAAACATAAACCTCTCCTGGAGCAGACAACCAATGGCCTAATCGTTTGTTTTTGTTATAAGAATTGAAAGGATGGAAAATGTTCTTCATTTTTTTTTTCCCCCTGACATCTTGCTCCATTTGACAGCTGACGAAAATCAGTTTTGTTCATTCTGGCAAATACAAAGAAATAGAGAAAACGCATTGTAAGAAAGCAGGTTTCAACAGACTTGGACAACTACCATGAAACCCTGGAATTATGATTAAATGAGGTTGGAGGCCTGGGATTGTGTTCTGGGTAAAAGAGCATTATATTAATTTTCTCCTGGTACTGGCAGCACAGAACGGAATCCTATACCTTGTTGCAGCCTCAAATAGACAGCAGGTTTCTATAGCAGATATGATTTCTTAGAAGGAGATGGGTTTTTGTTCTGGCAGTGTATCAACACACCACAATCAATGTGAGAAAAGGGGAATGAATGAATTCCTATATAAATCTATGGGATAAATATTCATATGACTCTACTGCAAATTTTTTTTCCATACTGTATGGTATTCATTCAATTAGCTGAGAAACTATCCTAAGAATGGCAAATCCTGGATAGTATACACCCAGTGTTGCTGTGATGCTAGAAGCTATGCCACCAGTATTCAAATATCAACAGGGTCACCCATGGTGGACAGGTTTCCGCTGATCTTCCAGACAAAGACAGAATAGGAAGAAGTACCCAGCAGTCTACTTCTGAAAAGATTTAGCCAGTGAAAACTTTACGAATAGTAGTGGAGCATTGTTTGATACAGTGCCAGAAGATGAGCCCCTCAGGTTGGAAGGCACTCAAAAGACTACTGGGGAAGAGCGGCCTCCTCAAAGTAGAGTTGACCTTAATGATCCAGATGGAGTCAAGTTTTTGGAGACCTTTGTTTGCTGATGTGGCGTGACTCAAATTGAGAAGAAACAGCAGCAAACATCCATTAATAATCAGAAAGTGAAATGTATGAAGTACGGACCTGGGAAAATTGGAAGCTGTCAAAAATGAAATGGAACACATAAACTTTGATATCCTAGGCATTAGTGAGCTGAAATGGACTGGTATTGGCAGTTTTGAGTCAGATAACCATATGGTCTACTACTCTGGGAACGACTTTGCATTCATCATCAAAAAGAACATTGTAAGATCTATCTTGAAGTACAACGCTGTCAGGATAATATCCATATGCCTACAAGGAAGACCAATTAATATGACCATTATTCAAATTTACACACCAACCACTAAGGCCAAAGATGAAGAAATTGAAGATTTTTACCAACTTCTGCAGTCTGGAATTGATCAAACATGCAATCAGGATGCTTTGATAATTACTGGAGATTGGAATGAGAAAGTCAGAAACCAAGAAGGATTGGTAGTTGGAAAATATGGCCTTGGTGATAAAAACAATGCCAGATATCACATGATAGAATTTTGCAAGACCAATGACTTCTTCATTGCAAATACCTTTTCACCAACATAAATGGCGACTATAAACCTGGACCTCAACATATGGAATGCACAGGAATCAAATCGACTGTATCTGTGGGAAGAGACAATGGAAAAGCTCAATATCATCAGTCAGAACAAGACCAGGGGCCAACTGTGGAACAGGCCATCAACTGCTCATATGCAAGCTCATGTTGAAACTGAAGAAAATCTGAACAAGTCCACGAGAGCCAAAGTACGACCTTGAGTATATCCCACATAAATGTAGAGATCATCTTAAGAATAGATTTGATGAGTTGAACACTAATGACCGAAGACCAGACTAGTTGTAGAATGAAATCAAGGACATAATACATGAAGAAAGAAAGAGATCATTACGAAGACAGGAAAGAAAGAAAAGACCAAAATGGATGTCAGAAGAGACTCTGAACCTGGCTCTTGAACATCAAATAGCTAAAGCAAAAGGAAGAAATGATGAAGTAGAAGAGTTGAATAGAAGATTTCAAAGGGCGGCCACAGAAGACAAAGTATTATAATGACATGTGCAAGTCTAGAGATGGAAAACCAAAAGGGAAGAAAATGCTCGGCATTTCTCAAGCTGAGAGAACTGAAAAAAAAAAATTCAAGCACTGAGCTGCAGTATTGAAAGATTCTATAGCGAAAATATTAAGACTCAGGGAGCATCAAAAGAAAAAGGAAGGAATACACAGAGTCACTACACCAAAAAGAATTGGTCAACATTCAACCATTTCAGAAGATACCATATGAGGAGGAACCAATGTCACTGAAGAAAGAAGTCCAAACTGCACTGAAGGCACTGGCAAAAAGCAAGGCTCCAGGAATCGACAGAATACTGAATGAGGTGTTCCAACAAACAGACGCAGCTCTGGAAGTACTCACTGGGCTATGCCAGGAAATTTGGAAGACAGCTACCTGGCCAACCTACTAAAAGAGACCTATAGTTATACCTATACCCAAGAAAGGTGATTCCAATGAATGCAGAAATTATTGAATGATATCATTAATATCACACGCAAGTAAAATTTTGCTGAAGAACATACAAAAGCGGCTGCAGCAGTATATCCACAGGGAACTGCCAGAAATTTAAGCCGGATTCAGAAGAGGGCGTGGAACCAGGGATACATTCTGATGTCCGATGGATCCTGGCTGAAAGCAGAGACCACAAGAAAGATGTCTACCTATGTTCTACTGACTATGCAAAGGCATTCGACTGTGTGAATCATAACAGATCATGGATAACATTTCGAAGAATAAGAATTCCAGAACACTTAATTGTGCTCATGAGGAACCTGTACCTAGACTGAGAGACAGTCATTCAAACAGAACAAGGGAATACTACGTGGCTTGAAATCAGGAAAGATGTGGGTCAGAGTTGTGTCCTTTTGCCATACTTATTCAATCTGTATGCTGAGCAAATAACCTGAGAAGCTGGTCTATGTGAAGAGGAATGCAGCATTAGGATGGCGAGACTACATTTCATGTACTTTGGTGGACATGTTGTTAGAAGGGATCAGTCCCTGGGGAAGCACATCATGCTTGGTAAAGTAAAGGGTCAGCAAAAAAGAGGAAGACCCTCAATGAGATGGATTGAAACAGTGTGGGCAACAATGAGCTTAAGCATAACATTGATTGTGAGGATGGTGCAGGACCAGGCAGTGTCTTGTTCTGTTGTGCATGGGGTAGCTATGAGTTGGAACTGACTTGATGGCACCTAACAACAACAACAACATACACCCAGTAAGGTGGGAAACTATCCCAGGAACAGCAAATGTTTGTCATGTGTGTACGTTTGCTGCTATAGCCAAAAAAAACCATTGCCGTCGAGTCGATTCCGATTCATAGCGACCGTACAGCAGACATCATCAATTAATTATGGCTTTGTTTTCCGCTGAGTTTGGATGAGGCCATAGAATTCTCCTCAAATTAGTGCCCAAGAAAGTCACTATCAATAAGTCAGGGTTAGTAGCCGTAATGAAACCCATACTTAATCTAGCATATTTTATAATTGACCCTTAAAAAGAGTTTCAAGGCATTTTATCTCAATTCTTTTCTAATTGAATCTTGCTGAAGGAAAAATAATTCTTATATGTAGTTCATTCACTCATTCATTCATTTGACCTATATTTACCGAGCACCTGCTATGTGCCAGGCACTGTTCTAGTTTTGATGACATAGCAATAACAAAGCAAGCAAAAATTCCTACCCTATAGGAGCTTATATTCTAATGATTCTAAAGTTAGAAATATTGAGTTATAGGACAATTAATATTTCAGATACATTGGGCTCTTCTATTTTGTTAAAGTTGCAACTAGTAAACAGAGCTTACTGACTGATGAACTACACAGTCAGAATATAACATGAATGGTTTCATTTTATATAAAAATATAACCCACAACCAAGTTAATCTCACATGGCACCACCCATACTTCACAACATGACAATAAAGGATAGTCAACAAGAAGTACACACATTTGAGTATGAGGCACATTGTATTTATACAAAAGCCAAGTTCCTGCTGGGATCACTTTGCTGGGGGAAGGAGTGTTTGTTGGGGAGGGAGAAGTACAGAATGAAGCTGGAATGAATTGTGTTTTTGTTGTTGTTAGTTGTTGTTGAGTTGATTCCAATTCAAGGCAATCACATGTGTGCAGAGTAGAATTGCTCCATAAGGTTTTCAAGACTGTACCCTTTCGGAAGCAGATCACCAGGTCTATCTTCCAAGGCGACTTGGGATAGGTTTGAACTACCAATTTTTTGGCTAGTAGTCAAGTGCTTAACTATTTGTCCCAACCAGGAACTCCTGAAATAAGTTGCAAGTGCAGTTAATGACATAATCTAGCACTTAAAATTTATCAACAAGAAATGTTGTTGCTGGTGTTAGGTGCCATAAAGTGGGTTCCAGCTAATAGTAACCCTGTGTACAACACAACAAAACAAAACACTCCCCAGTCCTGTGCCATCCTCACAATCATTGCTATGGTTGAGCCCACTGTTGCAGCCACTGTACCAATTCACCTTATTGAGGATCTTTCTCTTTTTCTCTGACCCTCTACTTTACCAATCATGATGTCCTTCTCTAGGGACTGGTCCATCCGGATAACAAGTCCAAAGTACAAGATATGAAGTCTCAAGATCCTCCCTTCTAAGGAGCATTCCGGGCTGTACTTTGCCCAGGACAGATTTGTTACTTCTTCTGGAAGTCCATGGTATATTCAGTACTCTTCCCTAACACTATAATACAAATGCATCAATTCTTATTCTGTCTTCTTTTTTCATTGTCCAGACTTTGAATGTATATTAGGCGATTGAAAAAAACCATGGCTTCGGTCAGGCACACCTTAGTCCTCAAAGTGACATCTTTGCTTTTGAGCACATGAAAAACGTCTTTCGCAGCAGACTTGCCCAATGCAATATGTCATTTTATTTCTTGACTGCTGCTTCTATATGCGTTGATTGTGGATCCAGGTAAAATGAAATCCTTAATAACTTTACCATTTTCTCTGTTTATCATGATGTTGCTTATTGGTCCAGTTGTGAGGATTTTTGTTTTCTTTATGTTAAGGTGTAATCCATACTGAGGTCTGTGGTCTTTGATCTTCTTCAGTAATCACTTTCAGCATGCAAGATTGTGTCATCTGCATATTGCAGGTTGTTAATGAGTCTTCCTCCAATCCTGATGCCACATTCTTCTTCATGTAGTCCACCTTCTCAGATTATTTGCTCGGCATACAGATTGAATAAGTATGGTGAAAGGATACAACACTGACACACACTTGTCCTGATTTTAAACCACGTAGTATGCTCTTGTTCTGTTTGAATGACTGTCTCTTGGTCTATGTACAGGTTCCTCATGAGCACAATCAAGTGTTCTGGAATTCACAGTCTTTGTAATGTTATCCATAATCTGTTATGATTCACACAGTCAAATGCCTTTGCATAGTCAATAAAACACAGGTAAACCTCTTTCTGGTATTCTCTGCTTTCAGCCAGGTTCCATTTGACATCAGCAATGATATCCCTGGTTCCTCGTCCTCTTCTGAATCCAGCCTGAATTTCTGGCAGCTCCCTGTCGATATACTGCTGCAGCCGCTTTTGAGTGATCTTCAGCAAAATTTTACTTGAGTGTGATATTAACAATACTGTTTGATAATTTCCACCTTTGGTTGGATTGCCTTTCTTGGGAATAGGCACAAATATGGATCTCTTCCAGTTGGTTAGCCAGGTAGCTGTCTTCCAAATTTCTTGGCATAGACAAGTGAGCACTTCCAGCACTGCATCCATTTGTTGAAACATCTCAGTTGATATTCTGTCAATTTCTGGAGCCTTGTTTTTTGCCAATGCCTTCAGTGCAGCTTGGACTTCTTCCTTCAGTATCATGGGTTCCTTATTAAATGCTACCTCCTGAAATTGTTGAACATTGACAAAACCTTTTTGGTACAGTGAACTCTGTGTATTCCTCCCATCTTCTTTTGATGTTTCCTTCATTGTTCAATATTTTACCCACAGAATCCTTCAATATTACAACTCGAGGCTTGGGCTTTTTCTTCAGTTCTTTCAGCTTAAAAAACGTCAAGCATGTTTTTCCCTTTTGGTTTTCTAACTCCAGGTCTTTGAACATTTCATTATAATACTTTGTCTTCTCGAGCTGCCCTTTGAAATCTTCTGTTCAGCTCTTTTACTTCATCATTTCTTCCATTTGCTTTAGCCACTCTACGTCCAAGGGCAAATTTCAGATTCTCTCGTGACACGCATTTTGGTCTTTTCTTTCTTTCCTGTCTTTTTAATGACTTTTTGTTTTCTTCCTGTATCATGTCCTTGATGTCATCCCACAACTCATACAGTCTTCGGTCATTAGCGATCAATGCATCAAATATATTCTTGAGACGGTCTCTAAATTCAGGTGGGATGCACTCAAGGTCGTACTTTGGTTCTTGTAGACTTTTAACCTCCTTCAGTTTCAATTTGAACTTGCATGTGAGCAATTGATAGTGTGTTCCATAGTTGGCCCCTGTCCTTGTTCTTACTAATAATATTGAGCTTCTCCATCATCTCTTTCTACAGATGTATTCCATCTGGCAAGAAACTAAACTGAGAAAATTCATTAATATCTTTGTCTTCTAACGCAGTATTTTCCTACTGTCAGGTAACCATTTGCTGGTGAGTCAACTTTGACTCATAGTGACCCCATGTGTGTCAAAGTAGAACTGTGCTCCACAGAGTTTTCAATGGCTGATTTTTTTTCAGAAGTAGATTGCTAGGCCATTCCTTCAAAGTGCCTGTTGGTGCCACTAACCTTTTGATTAACAGCTGAGCATGTTAACCATTTGCATCACCCAGGGACTCCACTATCAGGTTAGAACATGACTTATGTTCAACTAGGCTCATGCAGTCCTTCTAACTGTACAATATTCTTGTACCTCAGTGAATGGATACCCCCTCACAGAAAAGCCAGTCTTCCAAACCATCATTCTATGTAACTCTGTGCAACCCAGCACAAGAGGCTGAAAGGAATGGCCCTGATTTATAGCAGATCATATACCAGCCAGACAGGCTACAAAGGTGTAATGGTACTGAATATTTAAATCTCTGCATAGCAAGGTTGCCCTTGGCCTGACTTTCATCTTTCTCATATATCACATTGCTGTTTTAAGGCAAGGGATATCTGACAGCTTTATCAAAAAGTGCTGACAGTACTAAATCAAAAATTTTAAATTTTAATGTAGTTCCAAAATTCTTTGGGTGGAAAATAATTTTTTTCCCTCATCTAAAGATATATTCACACATAGAAAATGTTACTGATCGGTTCACATATTTAAAATTTTTCTTTTGAAGCAGTGAATATGTTTGTAAAAGGAATCCCATATAAGAAATGGTTTCCTTTAGAAAATTAACCGTGTGAGCTGAATGTTTTGAGTTTGGCTGACTTGAAGAAACTTCTTTTGGTTGAAGAAATTTCAATCTGGGTATTTTTCCCATGGAGGAAAAGGCCTCTTTCTGAATTTTCTTTATGAGTAAGTTGTTGTCTAAGATGGGATATTTGCGTATTCCAGAGTAACCACATCCTCACAGAGTGAAAATAGTTATATTTCCTAGCAAAACTATGGTGCTTCACATTTGTTGAAATTGCTCTAACATTCAGTTTCAAATGCATTATGGAAGGATTTATTTTTATTTAGAGTCATACGTAACCTGTACAACTTTGAACACAACAAGTTGAGTGTTAGGCCAGTGCGATTTTTTTTTTCTTTTTTTAATACACTCTACAGTTACTTGAAAGCAAAACAAAAAATTAAAATAATAATCTGTGCAATCAAATATAAAACATGACATCATATAGATAGTTTAGGAGCTCTGGTAGCGCGATGGTTAAGCACTCAGTTGCTAACCAAAAGGTCGGTGGTTTGAGCCCACTAGTTGCTCTGCAGGAGAAAGATGTGGTAGTCTGCTTCTGTAAAGATTACAGCCTCAGAAAACCCTATGGGCAGTTTTACTCTGTCCTGTAGGGTCACTATGAGTCAGAATCGACTGGACAGCAGCGAGTTTAGCTTTGGTATAGCGCCAGTAGAATCGGAATTGACTCAATGACAATGAGTTTGGGTTTGGTTTTATAGTTTGTCATCAGTGAGCTTCCCTTTTTTATGTGGGAATTTAAAATGTTAAAAATTATTATTTTCCTCTATTCATATGTAGTGGTTTTGTATCTGATATCTGATATTTCTGTAGAAACTTGTGGCTTGAATTGTCTAAGTATTCTGAGCTTCCTTGGAAAAAGAGTGGTGATAGGAGAGAGGGTGAGCTCTAGATACAGGGAGATGGAAGCACGGACAACAATTCTGAAAGTTGTATAATCTTTCCTGACTTTCCTAACGTGAATGCTCCAGGTCCAGGAGAAGCATCAACTCTTGGGCTTCTCCACTTGTAACCTAATCCTCATAGGGCACGAGTCCCCTTTTATCTTCATGAACCATATACATACTCCATATACAAACCCACAGACCAAGGGCTGAGTCAGCATTTGACAAACGATAGTTATTTTGTTGTGTGATCTCCACATATTTATAGAACCAAAAAAACTAACGAAAAAAGGAGGCTTAAGGTATAAGCCATTTATCTCTGTCACCATATTTCACCTCTTATCCTCTCCCTCTCTGGTCAGGCAACGTCTCACTGTGGCCCACGCAGGGAGCCCAAGAACTGAGTGGGGTCAGTATAACTCTGGCAGAAAAGAAAGCAGAGCGGAGACATGAGATAGCCCTGGTGATTGTGTTTCACCACCTGAACTCAGCCGGAGCTCAAGGCAGCCATATGAGCTTTAGAATCACAAATGACGTATAGAATGTGGTCACCAAAAATAAATCTCCTTTTTACTTTAGCTACTTTTAGTCGGGTTTCTTTCCTTTCCCACAGAAAGAGTACTCACAGAATTATAATCATTGATTTTTTAAAACAGAATTTTAAAAATGAAACATTTTTATGGAGTGTTTATCCAGTAAGAATTATTTATTAATAAATGTAAATTCCATGCTTTTGGTTTATTATTTTTTTATTGTTGTTATTTTTGTTATTGTTTAATCAAGACTGAAGCCCGGTCTAGAAGAAAAAAAAAAAGATAAAACCTTGGGTCAGCGTATGATAAAGCCAGAACTGGATTACTTTATAAGGAATCATTGGATTGGGTAACATATGTGAAAATTATAAAAGTGGTTGATTTAGATACTTCATATACATCTAACCAGAGTATGGTTTCCATGTATAGGCTTCTATGTAACTATTATAACTCCCGAGGGTGAATTGTCTAGGGGGAAAAATCCTGAGGGGGCCTATTAAGCACTGATTTAATATAATTCCATCAGAATAGTCATAGGGTTGATTTAATTTGATGGTTGCGTGTGTGTGTATGTAAATCAATTATTTTCAATGTAATTTTCAACATATAACTATATCTCCCCAAGTTTTTTCAAAGGCAGTTATATTTGCATCAATCTGAATGAATAATGTAATACTTCTATGGAATTATATCCCCCCCAAAACCCAAACCCATTGCCATCAAGTTGATTCTGACTCATAGCAACCCTATAGGGCAGAGTAGAACTGCCCCATAGGATTTGCAAGGAGTGACTGGTGGATTTGAACTGCCAACCTTTGGTTAGCAGCCAAGCTCTTAATCACTGCACCACAAGGGCACCATATGGAAGCCTCTAATTTCAAATGATATATAGAATGTGGTCACCAATCACATATATAAAAATATCTCAGTTTCCGTTACAGGTTTAGGTCATCTGCAGCTGCTTTTTTTTTTTTTTTTGCTTGTTTTTTGTTTTTAGTTTATTTTGCCATCTGTGTCACAGAGTTTACTGAGTTATCAAATTGTCTTAGTATATTATACGTATCCAAACAAAAGTTAGAGAGAATTGTATTAATTTTTTTCAATTTCCTGAAAATGACTGCAAGTAATAACAATAATAATGACATTAGAGAAAAATTTTAAAAAGGGAAGGAGAATTCAAGTTATACTTCAGTATCTTATTAGCTTTACTTTTTTTTTCTTTGTTTCATTATAATTTTGTTATTGTCATTGTTGTTGTTGATTGGGTTTTTTTGTTTGTTTTGTCTTGTTTTAAGTAACAAAAAAAAAAAAACCAAGCCAGGCTAATAAAAGAGTTTCTGTTTTGCTTTTTTCACGGAGAAGGAAAACCCAAAAAAGAGTCGAAGTTTAATCCACCCCCATGAAGGGAGGCCCCCGAGTTGCTCCAGGGACCTATCAGCAATGCTCATGAGATATCTCTTTAATAATAACAATGGCAGCCACAGAACCTTAAGAATCCACATATTGAATACACAGAATGTCACACTTCAAATGAATTCTCTTATCTACACCTCACAGCAACGGTATGAGAAAGGTCACATTATTTTTCCCTGTTTTCTAAATAAAAAAAACTAAAGACAAAGAGGTTAAATAAATTTCCCAAGATCAGACTGCTAATAAATAGTTAAACAAAACACAAAACTCATCAAACTAGTAATGAGAGCCCAAGAACTTAACCATATGATGACTTGGCTCCACTTCGAACAAGTCCCTGTCTCTGCTTCTCAGTTCAGAATTCAAAAGAGGTGCTGATTGCCCCAGCTTGGTTCAGATATCCACCTTTAGACGAGTTTTCTAAGGCAAAGGACCAGAATTACTATTTAGGGATATGATGGCCCTTGTGTTTTGGGAGATTTGTAGAGAGCTAAAGGGCCCTAAAGGGCCGTGGGTTGCACAAATGGTTTTCCCTTGACTACTAACTGAAAGATTGGTGGTTTGATCCCATTTAGAGGATCCACAGGAGAAAGGCCTGGTGATCTGCTTCTGTAAAGATTATAGCCAAGAAAATCCTTTGGAGCAGTTCTAGTCTATAGCACATGAGTTGCTATCAACTCAACAGCAACGGGTTTGGTTTTTTGGTGGAGAGCTAGACAGCCATTCCAGGAGACGCCTCTAGTGTATCCATCCCACCTCATCCAGTCTTCCCAATCAAATGTTACTGGTATTTCTGAGGGAACAGCACTCATCCCTCCTAATGCACTCAGTGAACTTGGCTTTGTGTTATAATAGCCGTATTTTTCTGTACTCACCTCCAGAAAAGCTCTAGAGTGGAGGGAGTTTTGTCTTTCTTTTACATATCCCTGCCTGAGTCTACCAAAGTTCCTGTCCTGAAGTAGACCGTTTAATGACTCTTTGTTGAATCAAAAAAAAAAAAAACAAAACTGTGACTACTAGATGAATATGAAGAAGAAAAGACCACCTCACCCTCTTCAGTTATATACAAAGACCAGGGCATGGGCAAAGGCAAAGTGAGAAAAAATAAAAAATGTAGTGAATAAAATATGATCTAGGCATCCATTTCAAAATCAACACATGAAAATAACATTATTTTTAGCTCATTTCATGTTCTGCCTTTTCAGTGTAAATAATTTGTAAGAGAAGTAAGAAGAATATCAGGTTTGTGGGAAATGTAAATGAATTTGAATCTAAAATTAGAAGAACCCTGCCCGCGAACAGATGACAAGGGGAACAAACAGGGCAAGAAGAATTTGATGAAAACATAGTGGAGAAACCACAGAACCATAAATACCTAGTAGGCTGATGGCCTATTGATAAAGGAACTAGATGAGTCAGAAGTCCAGAGTGACCACGGTTTACACAGAAAGACAAATAACACAGGGA
This sequence comes from Loxodonta africana, assembly GCF_030014295.1. Taxonomy (NCBI): domain Eukaryota; kingdom Metazoa; phylum Chordata; class Mammalia; order Proboscidea; family Elephantidae; genus Loxodonta; species Loxodonta africana. The sequence goes on from NC_087355.1 coordinate 66,257,435, forward strand.
ATGAAAATAGATAAAAAAAAGACATAAGATTGGCATCCCCTATATTAATAATGGAAACCCTGGTGGCATAGAGGTTAAGTGCTATGGTTGCTAACCAAAAGGTCGGCAGTTCGAATCCACCAGGCATTCCTTGGAAACTATGGGGCAGTTCTAACCTGTCCAATAAGGTCACTATGGTTTTGCTTTGAATTCGTATATTAACAATTCACCGTTAACAAGTAAAATAAAATATAACTTAAAATGTTGGGCATCTCTTCCTTTAAAATCTTCTATTGTTCTGACGATATACTACTTATTTATTTATAAATAAATATTCAAATATTAGGGGTGTGGCCTCTTTTTTTTTTTTTTTTTAAGGGTGTAACAATTAAACAAAAATGATTGGAAATCTCCACACTAAGGACAGGGAGTCTCTCATGTTTCTGCTGTTTCTGGGATCTCTGACTTAATGGCAAAAAGGGGAAAAGAACTTCAGTTGAACTTGGAAAAAATTATCTAGATATAGGTACAGATACAGAGATAGAGATACAGATTTTTTTTTTTTCCCCACAAGTAAAAGGAAAGGAGTTACTTAACATTAAAAAAAAACTGTATTGGTTTCATTCATTATTAATCACAATCAGTGAACACTCAAAAAGCATCATGTTTATTATCCACCTTCCCCCATCCCAAAAGTGTCACGAGATCATTCAGTCTTTCCACCCACATCATGAGGAGCCCCGGTGGTGCAAAGGTTAAGCACTTGGCTGCTAACCAAAAGGCTGGTGGTTCAAACCCAGCCAGTGGCTCTGAGGGACAAAGACCTGACAATCTGTACCTGCAGAGAGTACAGCCAGGAAAACCTAATGGGGCGGTTCTGCTTTGCCCCGTGGGCTAGCTAGGAGTTGAAAATCTACTCAACCGTATCCAATAACAACACCACATACGTCATACTGGGCCACTGCGCAGTTTTCCACAGCCCAGGAAAATTCAGGATCCCAAAATTTGAATTCATTCCTGAGAAATTAAGGAAATAGCATTGAAAAATAAAAATTATCTTCATAAAATTGTGCCAGGAGAGTAGATTGGTGGGTCTCTCAACATTTCAAAACCCATTACTTATTTTTAGAAATATATCTCTAACTATCAACCTGTCAATTGATCCATCTATCTAAACCTAATCTTCTCCCTGGCATTTCTACCTCCAGAATAATTTGGTTATTCATTTTCTCTCTCGTTAAGAAAACTTATAAGGCCTTTCATAACAGTATGTTTTTTGTTTTCAGGCTAATGGGAATGGTATTATTCAATACAAATAAGATACACTAGTATTTTTTATTTTGAGGCAACAGCTTTCTTAGTTGAAAAAGGATGCATATTTATATAATATTCTAAGCAGGCTTTCATATTTCCTTGTTCTTCAAGCTGAAGCTTTACAATTCTTTTAAGCCAAACCTAGATTCTTGAAATCATAAAAAGCTGTTTTGAACTGGACAGATTTTTGAAGTGAGAATACACTTCTAATTCCATTTTGTAGTCAGCTGACCACAAGGTGGGAACCTGTGTGTCTTAACCTCTCTCTGTGAGTCTCGGAGTTTCCATCATTAAACTAAGCATCATAATATCGAACTACCTCACATGTTGCTAAGAGAGGGCCAGAGCAATTGAACATTTGCCTGGTGCTGCAGAATCCTTGGGTGGAAGGCAGGCAGGACATGCTGCTAATATTACTATCAGTGCCAATTTCCAGATGAAACTCTGGAGCTATACTGAGTTCACTTCTTTTCAAAATCTGTTCGGCAAGTGCTCCCAGGGCCGGTATCAGGCTCTGGGGCTCGTTTGTTTTTCTTGGTCACCATGGAGCTGCTAGTTTCAATCATAGCTACAAGAGCATCAGAGCAACTGGGAAAGAAGAATGCTCGCCAGAACCCACTGGCTGTCTTTGGAGAAGCTGAAGGGTGAGTAGCAGGAAGCAGTAAACCAAAAACCATAGCTGCCAATAAATGACTTAGACACTCTTTTCTTGGCATTACTCTTTGAACTCTTCATGGATAAGCAAATCAAGACAAATGGGGAAAAAATTGTTTTCTCAGGGATCCATTGGGGTGAATCCCTTAGCAATGAAAAGTGAGTGAAACGCAGTTTTGTAAGAAGTTCAATTGTGGCCAAATAGCGGAGATGAATCCTAGTTTGGGTTCTGACACATTTAGGCTTAGTAAGTTACTTAATTTTGCAAATCTCCATTTTTTATCTGTAAAATGGGCAGAATATCTGCCCAATGGAATTGTTTAATAAAGTGTATAAAGGGCAAAGCATAGCTCCTGCCACATAAGAAGCTCCGATAAAGCATCACTGCTTTTGTTCCTCAAATTTTTGTAAATAAGTATTCAACATTTAACCAAAAAAGATATAACAGGATGGGAATTTAATGCTGAGTCTAAAGGCTTGCTGTGTATTTCACTCTATAGTTTATAGACATGATGTTTTAGAAGATGTATGATATTGAAAAGCATTTAAAATTATTTAAATTCCTAAGCCTGTGAAACCCTAGCACTCTGTAATCTTAATGCCTGCTAAATTTTTATACATCTTGCTTGACTTGGTTAGAAGTCAAATGCTTTGTTTGACAATAATTGTTTTCACAAACACACTGTATGAAAGATGATAGGTGTGCATTTTCAGGAAATCGTATTAATAGCATGATTTATTTAACTCCCTCTGGGTTCCTGAGGAGGAGCCCTGGTGGTGCAGTGGTTAAAGCGTTTGGCTGCTAACCAGAAGGTCAGCAGTTCAAACCCACTGGCCACACCATGAGAGAAAGATGTGGCAGTCTGCTTCCATAATGATTTATAGCCCAGGAACTCTAAGGGGCAATTCTACTCTTCCTTATAGGATCACTGTGAGTCAGAATCCACTGGATAGCAGTGGGTTTTTTTGGTTTTTGTGTTCCTGAGTAGGTATCACTCCACCCCTGAACTGTATGGTGAGGCTAAGATTAATGACAGAAAATCTCTTGAACAATATAGCAAAATTCACAAAGCTACAGGAGAGAAAAGGCGTCACAGTAACTCAACCTCTGGAAATTCTGAGCCAAGACATTTTTTGAAGAAACAGCCAGAATTCTTGGTTGTCATATACTTCTATTGTTCAGTTTCTCCTTCTAGCTCCCACAGGGCTGCTATCAGTAGCAGTTAAAATCCCATCCTCTTCTTTGGAAACTTGTTTCAGTGGGACTGGAAGATTATTTTCCTACTATTTGAAGTTTTTTGCCTCTCACTGAGGTATGCTGGCCCAGGGACATAAAAGCCGATTCTTTCTTTATCATGGTTAAATGCTTGATAACCAGAGAACAGTTTTGACATTCAAACTGGCCCACTCTGGAAACTTTGAAAGGAAATGTTCACCCCAGCCTTTTAATAAAACTCAAAAGAAAGATTCTGGATTTAATAATATCAGAGCAAAAAAATTATTCTTCTCCTCAGAAATTCCCAGCTGCCTGTTCAGATATTCGTTGGATTGGGGCAGGGGGATGAGGGCGGGGGTTCATTCTGTTAGATTTCTGGAAATTCAAGTATCTTGTTTGGCTTTGATATCCCAGCTGAGTAACGGGAGGGAGTTCTGGCAAGGCAATTCTTGGATCTGTCTACTGTATAAATGAAAGTGTCCTTCAATGTAGAACTCTATTATCAGGGCCACTATGAATTCAATGACTAAGACAACATGTGACCTAATGGACTTGGCCTTGTTCTTTAAAAGTATCTCTCTCTGCTTTCTCTGCCTCCCTGTCTTTCTCTGTCTCTCCATCTCTGTCTCGCTTTAGTTAACATACTCCTATGAGTGGGGATAAGAGGTAGAGATGAAAGGACACAGGTCGATAGACTGAGATGTGGTGGACGGAAGAAAAGCAGGGTGGCTGATGTTTGATACATCAGTTAGTTGCTGTTAGGTGCCCTTGAGTTGGTTCCCACTCATAGTGACCCTATGTGCAACAGAACAAAGCACTGCCCAGTCCTGCACCACCCTCACAATGTTGCTATGTTTGAGCCCATTGTTGCAGCCACTGTGTCAATCTATCTTGTCGAGGGTCTTCTTCTTTTTCACTGACCCTCTACCTTACCAAGCATGATGTCCTTCCCCAGCGACTGGAATTAGAGTCACTACTTTCTCACCCAGAGAGCCGAATTAAAATTTCCCTTCATGTTCAGTGCTTAGTCTCTTTGTTCATTAATAAAAGGACTATAAGATCCTCTTAGAGAAAATCAAAGACTCACTGTGTTTCAGTTAACTAAAAATCTACCTAAATGAATGGTGAGAAAGAAAGCTAATACACCCTACCCATTGCTGTCTAGTCTATTCCAACTCATAGTGACCGTATATACCCTAGCCAGCCAAATTTCACCTAAAAAACAAAACACAAAAACCCTTCTTGAAGGCTCTAGGGTGGTGTAAGACAGTAGAAGCTCTGCTTAACTGCCAGACTTAAAAATGGAATGAGAACAAAGGTAACACTTCCAAGTTCCACAATGTTATTGCTAGGAAACTTAAAAAAAAAAAAAAGTAGTAATAATAAAAAGAATGAATAATCAAGTAGTTGAATGTTTCATAACTCAGACCCTGCACTCCACATGTGTAGGACTGCAACCATTTCTTGCTGATTCTGAGCACTGTGATGTATCGAAGACCCATTTACTCATTTGTCTCCCACTGGAGCCAAATTACTATCACTTGCCCATCTTTCCTTGCCTGGGTTTTGTTTCTAGTATTTCCATCTTGTCCAGGATGTCCAATATATACACAGAAGAAGTGTGTGTGTGGATCAATGTAGCTTAATTATAATCCTGCTTTCTGAGCCTGGCTGATTGTCTTTTTCATTTATTTTAACAAAATGAAACAGTTGGGCGTTGAGCTTTTTAGTCACTAATTTTTTGAGTTATAGATACAAGCCTTGATTACCAATTTTTAAAAGCAAAGGAGAAAGTCCTTTGGATTTCATTTGAAATTGCATGATTGAATTGAGCTTACCAGCATTTTTTCCCCCCTCTCCACCCGATCTTTTTGCTTTTACTGTGAAGACTACAACAAAATAAAAACACAAATGCAAAGAATTATTGGTTTAGATGTTTTTGGTCTTTCTTTCAAGCTATCTTTTGATGTTTGTCTCTAGAACTCCAATGTTGCAGCCACCACGGCTTGAAGTATTTCCCCCACTGCTTGTGCCATTTCAAACATTCTCTTAGTATTAAAACAAATCAGAATCAGGAGGTATCTAATTGTGCTGGTTTTGATTTTGTTAATACAAAGTGAAAGATTAAAATGGAGCAGGAACAGCAAAAACATTTCTTAAAGTGGCAGTCACAGCAAACCATTAGAAGACAAAGAAGCTTAAACACCAGTGCCTTGAAACCCTAAAAAACAAACCAAAAAACATTACGGGAAAGTACAATCATTACAGAGGGTGCTTCATAACCTCTTCATAAAAATGTTAATGCTTGGTAAAAGGCACTACTGCAAAGGTTTTCCAATAAATCATGACTGTTTCCCCATATAACATTTACAAGTTCATATATTATACTTGTCACTTTGGGTGGTAGCTGGCGAGTTTTATAGTGGTCTGGGCGCTACCCCAACATGCTTCTTCTTCTGTCTTGTTTTCTTCACCCTTCTCATTCTCTCCTGCTTCTCAGTTACCCCCAGAGGTGTACTCCAGCTTTCCCTCTGCATGGCTTCATTATTGTTTCATCTGAGAGACAATTGTCCCAACGAACTACCACCTGCCTTTTGTACTGTGGTGCAATGTGTCTTGCCATGATACTGGAAGCTACGCCACTGGTATTTCAAATACCAGCAGGGTCACCCGTAGTGGACAGGTTTCAGTGGAGCTTCCAGACTAAGATACACTAGGAAGAAAGGCCTGGTAATGTATTTCCAAAAATTAACAAGCAAAAACTTTATCGATCACAACAGAATATTGTCCAGTATAATGCCCACTATACACCATACAATAGCCACACCAATGAGCTCAAACACACTAAAGATCATGAAGCTGGTGCAAGACGGGGAAATGTTTTGTTCTGTTATACATAAGGTCGCCATGAGTCTGAGTCAACTCGACAGCTACTAACAACAACATATTTTATCAACAGGAGTTAATTTGTCAGTCAATTTTTAGTCCATAGCAAATTTTATACTGTGACGTTTTACCTATCATTAAGTTTCATTTCATAATAACTATTTCTATAAGTTTTATTGTTCGATAAAATAACATATGTTTATACTTATTTCTTGGCTAATCCATGAGAAAAATAGTGAGAAATTGTTATCAAGTATTACAGTAGCATCCTACTGCCAAAATTCATGAATTATCATAAATTCAATTTTAATGCATGGATTTTTTTTAATCACCTAGTTCCACTGCAGTCCAGTGATTAAGCATTTGGCTGCTAATCAAAAAAGGAACAATTCAAATCCACCAGGTGCTCCTTGGAAACCCTATGGGGCAGTTCTACTCTGTCCTATAGGGGTGCTATGGTAGGAATCAACTCTGCAGCAACGGGTATTCCACTTGAATTTACCTTAGCCGTGCATTTCCAACCTCTTTCAGAGTGTATTTAGTAGATTTTGTCAGTGCAGAATGTAGCAAGCTTTGCTCTCTATATTCTGCTGGCCTAAAATAATGGGGAATTTCAACAAAGTTGTTTACTGATTATAAACAAAACACAGATTTAATACATGGAGTAAATAAGGTGATTACTAATTTTCTCAGCAGTACATGAACCCAATTCCATGTATTCTCTTCTTGTTGTTCTGTATTTACTACCTTATCAATAATGGAGCTAAGAGCATTAATGGAGAGATGTGTAGTGTCTTGGTCCATAGGAGGTTTAACATCTTTGGACTACGTTGTAGAGCCTGGCTATTTGTTCATCATATCTCTCTCACCTTCATCCTAGGCATTCATCTTGACTATACTGCTGACCCTCCTGTACAGTTTTCTGTGGACATATAGCAGGCTATATCTCAATACAATATGGAGAGAAGTGAGATACACTATTCTCAGCCTCAGTCCATGAAAACCTCATCCCATGAACTTGCATAGTGTCTACTCCTTCTGACTGAAAGAAGTGGAGACAATCTTTAGGGAAACCTCAAGACCTCTATGTTTCAAATGGCAGATCCTGGTTCTCAGGATCACTGCTTGTAAGAAAGCTGCCTCTTTAGAATATTATATGAGTAAGAAATAAACTTTGATTGTGTTAAACCTCTGAGATTTGGGAGATTATTTGTGACAGTAGCTAGTATTATCCTAACTAATAACCAAACCATTGCCATCCGGTCGATTCCCACTCATAGAGACCCTATGGGACAGAGTAGAACTTCCCCATACTGTTTCCAAAGAGCACCTGGTGGATCAGAGCTGTCGACTTCTTTGTTAGCAGCCAAAACTCTTAACCACTATGCCACCAGGGTTTCCATCGTAACTAATACAGGCTCAAAACTGCAGAGTCAAATGGAAGGCTCAAAGCATTATTGGGAGCAAAACAGTCAAATCAAAACATCCTAGTATGGAAAAGAAAAGCAAAGCTTACAGAGGTTAACCACTGGCCCAAGGTAATCAAGCTAATATGAATAGAATTCAAACTTCCTCTGTTTTACTCATGTATCCAAACTCTTAATCATGAAGTATTGCAGAGTAAAAAACTCATAGATTTGCATTTAAAAAAAAAAAACGGAATGCATGCTCTGTTGTGTATACAATAGCCTGTAAGAATACAAACTATAAAAGTCCTAGCTACTAGAATTTTCATGCACACACACACACACACACACACACCATCCCTGCCATATTCACACATGGCTGCTCACTTCTGTTTTAGTGCCTGCTTCAGTCAAAAAAAAAAAAAAAATTCTTTTTTTTTTTTTTTTTTTCAGTCAACCCAGGGAAATGGACAGTGATTGTGAATTCTTCAACTAGAAATCCCTGCTGCCTCTAAGCTGGCTATGTCTTGAGATGAGTCCACCAGAGCTCAAGCCATCACCAAGTACTTCTACTACAAGCTACCTGCTGCGTTATGATTAAGCTCACAGAAACTTCTGCTCAGCAAGTCATGGGAAGAAAGATATGTAAGGATTAGATTTTGTAGAATATAAAATTTAATTTTATAGGAAAACAAGTTTCTCAGCTTTGGTTGGTGGTATATTTAGTGGTGGAGCATTTGATTCTTTTATACTGTAAGTGGAAATTGTCTTCTAAGACACTGGCAGCCGCTTATTACCAAGGATGACTTAGAGATGTCGTAAAGTAAGGTACAGAGTATCATTATGCTTCCTTTGATCTCACAGTGTGGCTCTTATAAAAGAAGAGGCTATAGCTTAATGGTGAATTTTGAATTGATTAAAAGTATCCTGCAACTGGAATGGGAAAATGTTATTTTTGCTATTGTATGAATTTGGTAGAAAGCAACATCTTATTAATTGTAGCTTCACCATTCAACACCCCCACACCCAGTGTTCAACCCTACAGTGAAGACACTTGTCATACACTTGGTCCTTGGGAAGAATATGATATGGAGAAATAGCTGTTGTAGGCATGATCTGGAAACCTTGGTGGTGTAGTGGTTATGTGCCACAGCTGCTAACCAAAAGGTTGGCAGTTCGAATCCACCAGGTGCTCCTTGGAAACTCTATGGGGCAGTTCTACTCTGTCCTGTAGGCTCACTATGAGTCGGAATTGACTCGACGGCAGCGGGTTTTAGGCATGATCTGTGGATCAGACTGAGTATCAGTCCTGCCACTTGCTACCTATGTGATTTTAAGTAGGTAGTCTATTAATGATCTATGTGTAACTTAAAGACTGATTACAGCAAGGCTTTTGTAGACATTGACAAGCTTAATCTACAATTTATATGTAAAGTTAAATGGTTTATAATAACTGAAACAATTTTAAAAAACAAGAGTAAAGTTGGAGGCATCACTTTCCCTGATGTTAATACTTACTATGAACCAAACCAAACCAAATCCATTGCTGTCGAGTTGATTCCAACTCATAGTGACCACATAGAGACACAGTAATCAAGATAATGTGATGTTAGTGGAAAGATATGGAACAGAATTGAGATCCGAGAAATAGATCTACACATGTATGGCTAACTAATTTTTGACCAAGGTGCAACAACGATTCCATAAAAGACCGACAGACTTTTCAACAAACATTGCTGGAGCAATTGGTGTCCACAGGCAAAGAAAAAAAAATTGATCTAAACTTCACACCTTATATAAAAATTAACTCAAAATGGACCACAGACTTAAATGTAAAATGATAAACTATAAAACTTTTTTCAAAAATAGGAGAAAATCTTTGGGACTACAAAGTCTTTTAGGGCTAAGCAAAGAGTTTGTAGACTTGTCACCAATAGTATGACTCATAAAAGGAAAAATTTATAAATTAGATCTCATCAAAATTAAAGTCTTTTTTTCTGTAAAAGACCTGGGAAATGAAGGCAAAGAAAAGCTGTAGGTTGGGAGAAGATACTTTCAAACCAAATATCCAAAAATGGCCTTCATTCTAGGATACATAAAGAATGCTAAAAACTCAACAGTAGGAGAAACCAAATAGCAGTCTAATTAGAAAATGGGGGGAAAAAAAAACATGAAAAGACATTCCACCAGTAAAGACATACACATGGCAAACAAGCATATGAAAAGATGTTCAAGGTTGTTAGCCATGAGAAAAATACAAATTAAAATCACAATGAGATATCGCTATGTATCTACCAAAAGGACTACAATAAAAAATGGCGATAACACCAAATGCTGGCAAGGATGCTGTGACAACTGGACAATGTAAAATGGTACAAATACTCTGGAAAACATTTAGGCAATTTCTTACAATCTTAAACATGCAACTACCATATGACTCAGCAGTTGCAATCTTAAACATTTTTTCCCGAGAAATAAAGACTTATGTCTACACAAAAACTGTACACAAATGTAAGAGCCCCACACTAAAAACAACCCAAATGTCCTTCAGTGTGTGAATAGGTAAACAAATTATGGTTCATCCACGCCATAAACTACTACTGAGCAATAGAAAGAACAAACCAATGATACTTTTAACAGCTTGAATAGATCTCCAGGAATTAAGATCGGGGGGTGGGGGGGGGGACAATTTCAAAAGGCTATATACTGTATGATTCTGTTTACATACATTTTTGAAATAACAAAACTATAGAGATGCAGAAGAGATTAGCGCCAGGGGTTAGGGATGGGAAGTGAGAGGGGCGGGTATGGTTACAGCTCTGTACCTTGATTGTGGTGGTGATCACCAGAATCTACACACACACACACACAGTAAAAAAAAAATAAAAATTTTTTTTTTTTTTTTTTAGTACCTGAAAAACTGGTGAAATCTGAATGAGTTCTGCAGACCCTACCAACATCAATTTCCTGCTTTTGATGTAGTTTTGTAAGATGATACCATTGGAAGAAACTTGATGGAGGGTACACTGGACATCCCTGTACAATTTTTTGTAACTTCTTGGGAATCTGTAATCATTTTTAAATAAAAACTAAAACAAAACCAACACACAAAAAGCATTGATTTAATAAAGGATGCAGAAGGGTTGGACTTCAAGCAAGAACAATTCAGTGGCTCCCTTTGGGGTCTGAATTGAGGGTTTCAAAGAAGCTCACCTGAAAACAAAAATGGCTGGAGAAGTTTTCCTTCTGCTTAAGTTATTGTCCCTAGTTAAGTGCTAATCCACTGAATATTTTTAGTCATTATCATTTCAATGTGGATTTGTTTATCAGATCCTTTTTGAGAATAAGTTTTGATTTTGATTTTCCTTGTCAAGGAGAGCAATAATTAAAAAACAGTAATAATTAAGCTAAAACTTATTCAGTGTTTTCTATGTGCCAGACATTGTTCAATGTCATTCATTAACTCAATCTTGAAAATAACCATATGGATTAGGTACAATTATTAAACAACATTTTCTTGATGTGAAAATTGAGCTATGGGGAGACTAAGTAGAAGCCAGAATTCCAACCTAGACAACCTGTAAGTAGAGCCTTGCTCTTAATAACTACAAGATACACCTAGGAGACAAAAAGTGAGACAGAAATATAGTCAATTGATTCACTCTCCAGGGAAGACAGGTTCTTTCTCTCATTCTCACTCTCCTCCTCTCCCCTCTGCTCTCAGTCGCCTCTGGCCAAGCTGCCTTCTCTTCCCTCACAAGCCAAGTTCCTCCAGCTCCTTTCTTCTTTAAGCCTTTAGAGAGTCTCTACCATTTTAGTAAATAGATTTCTACCTGTCTTGGGACTTCTCTGGAGTCCCTGGGTAGTGCAAATGGTTAACGGGCTGGGCTGCTAACTAAAAGTCTGGAGGCTCAAATCCACCCAGAGATACTTTGGAGAAAGATCTGGTGATCTACTTCTGGAAAATTAGCCACTGAAAACTTTATGGAGCACAGTTCTAGTCTGACACACACGAGTCAGAGTCAACTCCCCAGCAACTGGTTTGGAACTTCTCTGACATGTATCTTCAACCATCTCTGTTAATCTCTTAAACAAAGAAACTCTCTCTCTGTCTCTCTCTGTCACTGTCACTCTCTCTCCTCTGTCTCTCTACGTATATATATTTATAGTCTTTAAATCCACTCTCTTTTGAACCAAAGGGGAGGGGCAATTGTTGTATAATCTTTATGCTTTTTTTCCCCATTACATTACAGAAAAAAAAATGGCTATTTATTAATTATATACTTAAGCACTTTGAAACTTAAGATATTGGGGTTTCTGCTTGAGAAACCAGTCATAAAACAGGAAGGGTCTAATGTTGCTAACATCATTTATTCCATGTCCTTTTAAATTTTGACTGTTGATACTTTTCTGGGAATAAGATTTTAATTGTCAACAGTCTATTAATGAGTATTTATCCAAGTGGTTAAAAATAAGCTGTCACATTTAAGAAGATATTTATTGACAAAGGCATGAAGCTTGCTATTGTGTCCATTAATCTGTATCATTTTATCACTTATATATCAAGAAATGTATGCCTCACGTAGAAAAATAAATGCCAGCTACATTTCATTCACTTAGAGCTAGATGAAGAAGAAAAAAAAGAAAGACCTAAACCCTTTAATTAAATGTCTTCTTCCTAACAATTTACTTATTGTCAAGTCGTGATAAGCACCCTCCCAAAATCTGCCCCAGAAAACAAAGGCCAGATTTATTGAAAGCCAATGTAAACAGGTGTGTCTAGCATGATGTATTTGGGGGAAAAAAAAAAAAAAAACATCATCCAGCCTACTTATGAGATTTCTACTTTACTGTGTAATCCTTCTATCCAAACTGATTTATAATGCTCTGGTTTCCTCTCCCTTCAGGAGGGATGAGTGCCCAAGATGAATAACTTCCTCTTCTTTAAAGAAATATTCCCACTGACACATCTTCTTTTTGCAACTCTCCAGCATACTCTAAGAGAGATTCCTGTTTAACAGGTCTGCAGCGCCCTTCAGTACGGTTAAATCTATGTCCTGCATTCACCACTTCTGGCCGTTCATCTACCAAGCCAATCTTTGCTGGAGTTCAAAACAAAACTGTTTCTCAAGTTCATCCCTCATAAGTGAGAAACACTTGTTTCGTCTCTTCTCTGAGCATTTATCATTTTTTTTCTTATTTCATTTGTTTTGTTGTTGTTGAGAATATACACAGCAAAACATTTACCAATTAAACAGTTTCTACATGTACAATTCAGTGACATTGATTACATCCTTCAAGTTGTGCAGCTGTTCTCACCTTCTTTTTCTGAGTTGTTCCTCCTCCATTTAACATAAATTTACTGCCCCCTAAGTTTCCTATCTAATCTTTCAAGTTGCTATTGTCAGTGTGATCCCATATAGATAATTCTTAAAAGAGTACAATGCTCAAGGCAGACATTCTTTACTAGTTAAGCTAAACTGTTTTTTGGTTTAAAGAAGGCTTCAGGGGATAGGGATATTTTTGGTTTAAGATTTAAACATTGTCTCTGGGTAATAGTTTCAGAGGTTCGTCTGGGTTCAATGACTCCAGAAAATATGGATTCCATGAAAATTTAAAATTCTGTTCTGCGTGTTCCCTCTTTTGATAGCATTCTTCTATAGAATCTTTGATCAAAATGTTCAATAATGGTAGCCAGTCACCATCTAGTTCTGGTCTCATGGCAAAGGAGGCAGCTGTTCATGGAGGCAATTAGCATTGATCTTCACATTCCATTTCCTCCCTCCATCCCTGATTCTCTTTCTTCTTCTGTTGCTCCAGGTAAATAGAGACCAATTGCTGTAACTGAGATGGCTGCCAAGGAAAGCAAAAATTAGGATAGCCTATTAACAACAATTTCCCACTTAAAAAAGATGATTTGGCACAGTTGTAAGAAAGACAGTTAGAAATTAAGAAAGAGACCCTTGCCCAGGGTTGTCTCCTCAGGTACAATGTGACGTGAAGATGGCCCAGAAGTTCATGAAAGTCACCATGGGGAATTTAGATATGAGCTGGAAATGCCGGATGGAAGCTCCCCAGAAGACTAGGAGCCAAGTTGTCTTGTAGCAGAAGGCTGCAGAGTGGAAAACTTCAGCCTGAAATGAGATGGGATTGCTTTCATAATATCTGCAGGGCCAGTGTAGTCAGCTAGAAGAATAGGCTGGCTCCCTGAGGGCCTTGGATTGCTCATGCCAAGAGAATAAACTTATGCCGTCAGCAATAGATGTGGCAAGGAAAAAGGCAGACACTCAAAGACCAAATCAGCAGAGAGTCTGGAAGAACTGGAGTATATAATCTGCCCCCAGCTCCGTGTTGTATGTTAGCCTTGCCAGAACCCGATGCTATCTGGAATGAGGGGGACTAGAAGGAGAAGAGAGACACCCTGAAAAGCAACTGACCCCCAAAAGACTGGGTTAAATTGCAAGTGGCTGAATGACCCCAGAAGTAATTAAGTTATCTTGAATTATAATTAGGGGCTTATGAACAGGACTTTTTTTTTTTTTTTTTTTGCCTAATTGAGTTGTAACTGTATTTTTAGAGTTTTGCAAAGCTCTTAGTGGGATTTTTGACCCTACCCAGTGCCATCAAGTCAACTCCAACTCATAGCGACCCTATAGGACAGAGTAGAACCGCCCCATAGAGTTTCCAAGGAGCGCCTGGTGGATTCGAACTGCTGACCCTTTGGCTAGCAGCCGTAGCACTTAACCACTACGCCACCAGGGTTTCTATGTTTTGGAATTGACTTGACAGCACTGGGTTTGGTTTTTGGTTTAGCTAGTAGGTAAGGTGTGCCAAACACATAGGATTTAGATTTTAAAGGCTTGGGTATGTGCATGAGCCCACCCACCTCACTTCATTGAAGTGTCTACTCAAAGATCACCCCTTCAAAGAGGTCTTGCCAGAACTACCCTTTCTAAATACCCCCTCCTTGCCCCACATTCTCTCCCCTCACTCTGCTTTATTTTTCCTCAAAGCACTTACCACTATGTGACATTTTATTATGCATCTCTGTTTATTGTCTTCCCTACTAGAATATCATGTTCAGGAGGGCAGATACTTAATTATTTTCTTTACAGTTGTATCCCCAGTGCCACATGGGAGGTGTTTAGTAAATATATGTTGGATAAATTAGTGAACCCAGCATAAACCACTCAACTTCTCTCCTGTTTTCCTCAAATATAAATTTATGTTTATTAATATGCTGACCTTTTGGTTACCAGGTGAGCTCTTAACCACTAAGCCACCAGAGCTCCAATATAAATCATATTAATATCAATCCCCCAAAGGTGTGCGAAGTAAATGACAGTGTGCCTATAAAGGTATTCCATAAATTATAAAACCACAAGTATATGGCAGTTTGTGGTTATAAATATTATCATGAAACTGTTTGACTCAGGGGTCTTCCAATTGTTCCAGCAGAATCAAAAAGGTGTTTATCCACTGTGTCCATGCTAAGGCCAGCCCTGCTAACTGCAGTGTGCCCACTCTCCTTGTTTTAGATTAGCAATAAAAATGTAGCCACATCCTGCTGCCATCGCATTTAGAATAAAATCCAAAGTTCTTACCATTGCTTGCAAGACCTTGAATGATCTGAATTCTGCCTGCTTCTTGGTATTCATCTAATACCACTCTCCTTGTTCTCTAGAATCTAGGCACACTAACATTCTTTCTTGTCTTTGAGCACTTCAACCTTGTTCCACAGATGACATCTTTCAGCCTTTTCTTCTACCTGAAAAAGCTTCCAAAAGAGGTTCACAAGGCTAGCTCCTTTTCATCATTCAAGATGTGGCTTAAACATTAATCTCTTCAACTCTTTCCTGATTATTTCAGCTAGAGTAGCCCTCCCCAATTATCAACCCCTACTCCAACCTGCTAAAGTCATTCACTATTCTAGGACACTGTTTTATTTTCATCATAGCACCCAAAACTTAAAAGTTTATTTTTTTTATAGCACTTAAAACTTTTATCATTTCAGTTTCTGGGAATTCTTTGATAAAAAGCAAGTTCTTTATCAAAGTCTTGATCACTGGGTTGAATTGAAGCTCTTGTTTTTGAATAATAATTTCTACTAATAAAAATAGCCAGATGTTGACTGTGACTTTTTTATACTGTCCAGAAATTGTAGTTAAAAACCAAAGCTAAGAAAAGAGACTTTAAGCTCCCCACGTTCTAGGGTCAGAGAGTTCTTTAGGGGCCCTGATCTCAAGTACAAACCCTTCTCATCCCAACCAAGTCAATGTACCATGGACACTGGAAGAGTTGGAAAAGGGACTTTGTGAAGGCCAAGTGAGGGAAGCTGTAATAGAGTAACTCCTAAACAGTAGAGGCTCCTATAGATGGAGATGCTAGGAGCTTCTAACTGAGTTTGGGGTTTAAAAAAAAAAAAAAAAATACTAAATAAAAAAAGAGAGTTGAGTATTAATTACCAGATGTGATTGTCCTGGTCACCAAAATGACTGAGAGAAAACTTTTGGAATTGGGTCAAGATTTTTTTAGTAACCATTATCCAGAAAGATACAGGGGAGAAATTAAACCACTTAATATTTATACCCCAATGAGTGGACTTCTTAATAAGCCTGTTACACACTTCCACATCATTTCATAGTAAAATATTGTGGACCTTAAAATCAAACTATAAAAAAATAAATTTGATATCATTTAAGTTAGGAGTTAAGAGTTACAAGCTTAAGCTCTCATGGTATATATTAAATATGATTCTCCTCAAACCACCTCTAGGTTAACACTGTAAATTATACATATAATTATTTTTTTCTGGTGATATATTTTGACATACTGTCAAAATATATCACCAGAAAATTCTAGGATTTAGCTGAAAATTGAGAGATGGCAATCTCCATTCATGTGTGTATCTCTGAATAAAACTATAAAATTAACTTCAAAAACTTACCCATTGGCAATAATTATACTTGAATTCTCCATAAGGAATAATTTAGTTCCATGAAGGCTGGCTTTTTTGATCAATTTCAAATGGAATCTTTTTTAAAAAAACTAAAATCGATCAAAACCCATCATAAATATTGAAATTGATTTTTGAGGCCACAAACCTAAGTAACAATCCTGCCACAGCCCTTGAAGTGTTGAAATTCACTTTCTGTTTCAACATATAAACTGATTGAGCATTTAGAACTAAAATCAGAACCATCAAAGGGGAAATCTTTAAAAATTTTCATCTTCTGCTTGGTGAAGTAAATCTAAAGTCAAAAAGCTCCTAAATATGGAGTGTTAATGGGCACACATCAGAAAGTGAGATTGCCCAGGAATTAGAGGGAAGGGCAGATGGAGATTTCAGTTGCAATTAAGAAGTTGATTTTCCCAGTCTTGCTCTCAAGTGTGAAAGAACCAACAGCTGTAAATGAACAGATATGCCTATGTTTTGTATACATGGATGAAATTGGGAGGCCTATCATGTATCTGTGTCTATATGCTTGGCAAAATGTGAAATCACATGAACAATATCTTCTAGTTAAGCCTACCACTAAGAGTTTGCTTCTTTAAGAGGCAGTGACTCTAACGTGTCCTCTTATTGGGAAGTGCTGTCATGAGCATTAGCGTAGAAGGTATGACCTAAAAGTATCTTTTTTGAAATTGTTCGGTAATTGCTCTTCTATAGTGTGTGTTAACACAATTCGTACCTAGGAGATGACAAAACTGTATAAAAACATTAAAAAAAAAAAAAGTCAATCATCTGGATAGTTATTTGTCATGAGAATATAAAATGAAATGCCTGCCTTGGTGGAAGATCTAAGTCCACTGTAATTCTAGAGCATGCCAAAAAAAAAAAAAAAAAAAACCAAACACATTGCCGTAGAGTCAATTCCGACTCACAGCGACCCTATAGAACAGCATAGAACCGCCCCATAGAGTTTCCAAGGAGCACCTGGTGGATTCGAACTGCCAACCTTTTGGTTAGCAGCCTGGTGTGTTACTTTTTTCTGCGGAATATATGTTTTTGTAAATACACTTTGAAAACAAATGGGCCCCCCTCGTGCAGCCCTATTTTATTTGTCTGTTTGTCTCCCCACTCTCTTTCCTGTCAGTTGGGGTACGTTAGGAGTTTCCATGCCACAATCAATCTATTCTATAATTACAGTGTTGGTCCTTCTCCTTAACACACATGGGGGAAAAGTATGTGTCATTGTTGTACACTGAGGTAGTAAAATAACTTGGCCTTTTTTTTTTTTTTTAGTCTAATTGTAAGCTTGGAAACAGCTACAAGGGGATGAAGCAGTTCCCATTTTCTAGAGAGGCAGGCTATCTGAAATTACTTTTTTTAATGTCTTTATGGCCTTATTTTCTAGATTAAAAAAAGCTCAGAAATAAAGAAGTCTATTTTTATTCAAAATATAAACTTTTCCAAAAGTACCCCTCAGTTAGTTGGCAGCTATGGCTGGTAACCAAAAGGTCCGTGGTTCGAATCCACCAGCTGCTCCTATGGAGCAGTTCTACTCTGTCCTATAGGGATCGCTATGAGTCAGAATCAACTTGATGACAACAGGTTTGGTTTTTTTGGTTTTATATCCTGTTAGGAACTAATTTGGTTCCCTTTACTGAAAAATCATTTTTTCTTTCTCAGGTAAGGCTGTAAAGAATATAGTCTCAGGAGGAACAAGCCTGGAACTAAAAAGGAGGAAGTGGGCTTATACCTAGTCACTTCGGTCAGCCAAACTGATTGACAGATGTCCTCTCAAGAGCATCCTGACATCCAAAGGCAACATGAAATCTAACATAGGCCCTGGACACTGGCCAGGCCAGCCTAATGACCTATATTAAGTAGTACTTCAAATGATTTGGAATATAATAAGCACAAGGTGAGTTTTGATCACAGTTATTATTCATATGCTTGTAAAACTTAATATTTATTCCACAAATTAGTAGAGATTTTTTAACGCTTTTTTTTTTTGCATGAGTCTATGGTTTATCTCATCACTGACACTGTTTGTTTGTTTGTTTTCCTTTTCTATACTCAGTACAGTTCTAAAAACATAGTAGGTCCTCTGGGTGGGTGCAAGTGGTTAGCCCACTCAGCTGCTGACTGAAAGGTTGAACACTGGAGTTCACCCAGAAGGCCTGGAAGAAAGGCCTGACGATCTTCTACCAAAAAATCAGCGCGATCATGAAAACCCTAGGGAGCACAGCTCTACGCTAACACACATAGGGTCACAACCGTTTTCTTTGTTTTTGTTATGCGTTTTCTTTTCCTTTGTTTCAAAGATTGAAACAGAAGGAAGTAAATAGCGAGGTACTGAGTTGTAATATTACAGTAGGCCAATTCTGCTGTAGCAATTGTCTAAAGGCAAGACATAAACAAGTAACTGTAAGGCATTTTTATTATCTTTAATTCCTTCTTTATAACCAGGCTGTAATAATGAGCACACGTGGCTCATTTTTAAGTACTGTAGGGTGGCACAAATCAAATCAACACAGTTTTGGATCCCTAAACCACCTTATTAGTTTCCATGTGGTTTGGAGAGTAAAGAATGGTTCCATTGACAAAAATCTGTAACAGCTTAGATCGCTCAAAAAAAAAAAAAAAAAAGAATTCATAGATTGTATTAACCTAAGACTCCATCAGCTAGGAAAAACAACACTTAATTAGAGAAGTTTATCTATTCTTTTCTGAATGAAATTACATCATAAAATTTATTAAGCCATGTGGTGACAGAATAGTGGTTTCATGTAAAGAAGAATATACCGGATATACACATCCCAAACTTTATAGTTCTTCTTTTGTTTTGTTTTTACTAAAGTCTTCCACAAAGAAGACGTCACTTTCTACTTCCCCAAGCTACACTGGAAGAAAGCAAGAAGAGCTGGGAAATCGAAATTCTGTTAGTTTATTAATCAGGCTTAATTGTATTTCCTTGGTTTTGAGTAAACTTGTTAATCCCTATCATGATGGATGTTACCAAACCTGGTGAGTCATCTAACAAAGTGACCTCAGCTCAGGAATCAGAAAGAGACATAGTTTAAAGGATAAACCACATTTTGCAAATAATTTTTTTAAAGGTGGTTTTCCTAAGAAAAGCAACATTGGTATATTTTTCTTCCTGCAAGAAGATGGAAAAAGGGAATCCATTTCAATGAATATCTATTTCTACTGGAAAGGGTTTGTACTGAAGTATGGTTTAAAACACAAAAGAAAATACTGTCTAAAAACCCAAAACGAAGCTGTTTTATCAGCAGACCAGCAACTAAGAATGACATACTATCACACCCTTGCTAACATCTTATTTTAAAATTTGAGTGGCTTTTTCTTCCCACGGAATAATGTGTAGTAATCAAAGCCAGCAAGTCTCTGATTAGTATGAAAATGTTACTCTTTTATTAAATTAGGAGTAATAATGCCTTCTGTGCACGTAAGCAGGCTGAAACCTGAAGGATCTTTGAGAGGTTTTTTTTGTGTGTAAGATGAGGACCTCATCAGTATGAGGACTATGAAAGGGAAGCTAAGAACAGTGAACTTTTCTAAACGGCAAGGACAGATTGGTTACTTGTGAAATTGGCAGGGCACAGCCACCCAGGCAGAAATTTGGCCAGGGCCTACAGATCCGGCAATAACAGCCATGGGACTCAGGATCTGTCTGGCAAGGAAGTTATTCAACCCTGTTCTCTAACTACTTTGTTTAATTATTAAACTAAACACAACAGGCCAGTGGCTGGCCCGAAGACCCCAGCCACTCTCCTAGCATATATCCCCAGTCCTATACATATCTATTCGTTCCTGCTGACCTTCTGAAACCATTGAGGGGCCAATATATCCAGGGGTCTTAGATAGCCTTTGAGAGTCTGTTGAATCTGAATGTCTATTTCACCATGATCTTGATCATGTTCTGATAACCTTTCTTTGATATCCATAAAGCAAACACTTAAGAGCAAACTACTTGGTTGGAAAGAAATTGTGCACATTTCTGCCTGGGATAGTTGCATCATTTCCTTTTTCACACACTTCTGTAGCATCATATACTTCTTCTTTCGGCTCTTTTAATAGTTATGATTTTACGTGTGTTTCTATAGTTCTTTGATTAATATCTAAATTACCCATAACTATACAATAAACTCAGAGGAGCATTGGTGGTACAGTGGTTAAATGCTTGGCTGCTAACCAAAAAGTTGGCAGTTTGAACCCACCAGCTGCTTTGTGGGAGAAAAATGTGGCAGTCTCTTTCATAAAGATTTATAGCCTTGTAAAAAGAGTTTTTTTTCTCTTTATTTTAAACTGCCTGGGACCGTCCTACTCTGTCCTATAGGGTCGCTATGAGTCAAAATTGACTGTACGGCAAAGAGTTACATCATAAATTCAGTGATGGCTGGATCACAACTGTATAGCATAGTGTCTGGCACATAATGGGTACACAATACTCAGTTGAAATAAATAAAAGAATGGCTAATCAAGTAGACTATTTTTAGCACAGGAACACAAACTTTGGGGCACATATAATTTGGGGTATGTTCACTTTATTAAAAAAAAAATAATAAAATTTCACTAGCTGAGAACTCATTTGGACTCTTTGCACACCTCTAGGGCTTTATCTTTGCATTGTCCTTGACCTAAAAGTCAGCTAAACAAATGAATTGTGTGAGCAAGTTTCCAGGAAATGTAAACAGTATTTCAGAGAACGTTCAACTTACTAAGGTCAAAAACTTTTCAAAATACTTGGAAGGCATCAGATTGACTTCAACTACCATGCTGTTCATTTTACTTTATTTTAAACTAATTCATAAATCTGTAGGTTCTTTCCAGATAACCCTTCCACAGCAGTTCCTTCTGGTTATTTTGTGTGGTCAACAGCTATAAATTTGCATTTTAAGTAGCATCCTTCCCTGAAATCAGATGGCCTTTTCTCCAGTTGGTCTGACTTAGAGAAATTTTAATGCATATTTATCTAGGTATGTGAAAATAATTTTCAAGGGAGAAGGGAAAAGAATAATCATGATCAGCTGATATATATATACAATCTGAGTGGAATGGATTTAATGCATATATAATCTGGAATGATCATTTATCCAGTCAGGAAATACTTTTACAGATTAGAGCTATATTACTCAAAGTGTGGCCCCTGGACCAGCTACTGTATCATCATCTGAGAGCTTTATGAAAATTCAGATTAATGGGTGCTACCCCAGATCTGATTCAGAAGCTCTGTGATGGGCTTGGGAATCTATGTTTGAAAAAGCTTTCCAAGTGTTGGAGTCTGAGAACTGCTGGCCAAAAGCATTGGTCTCTAAAGTGGTATGTCTTTACTGGAGGGATATATGAAAAACAAACACAAACATGAGTGTGTAGGCAAAAAGTACTGGAACGTGTGTACAATCATTTTCCAGTTTCTATTTTTATATGTTTTATAGTATTTTATATAGAAGTACTTGATACAACATGAAAATAAACAAATACATACTATGGCATGTTCAAATGTATTGACTAAGGAATAAGCAATCAAAAAAGGAGTCCAGGTGGCACAGTGGTTAAGTGCTCGGCTGCTAACCGGAAGATTGGCCGTGGGAACCCACCAGCCACTCAGCAAGAGAAAAATATGGTAGTCTGCTTCCGTGAAGATGACAGCCTTGGAAACACTATGGGGCAGTTCTAGTATGTCCTACAGGGTTGCTAAGAGTCAAAAATCAGCTCAACTGCAATGGGGTTGCTGTTTTTGGTAAGCAATCAAAAAAGTTTGGAGACCCTGGGTCCAGAGCATGGTAAGCATCCAATTAATCTTTTTGAACAAAATCCACTGTGCCTGGGTATAAAGGCATTCAGATGGTTCTGCTCCCAGCAAAAGAAGAGAAAACGTATTAAGAGTTGAGCATGGATGATTAGGATTTTGTAGCACTGTCTTTAAAAATAAAATGAAAACGATTCAACAAGTATCTGTCAAGCATGTTTTTCTGCGGAAGGCGTCAGAAAGGCTTAGAAGGGCACGCAGCTCAGTGAAGTGCCTAACATCAACTCAAGAGGAGTCACGTGGTGAAGAGCGAATAAAGGATTAGGCATTTTGTGGGGGGGGGGGAATCAATGGCAGTAAACAAGGGTTTAACTTCTTCCTGTCCAATGTCTAGGAACTATTAGTCCGGGGAGCTGCAGGAGCGCTCGCAAATTTAAGGTTGGAGGGGTAAGCATGTAAGCATCCTATTAGCAGATGAGATGTGGTCCCCAGTAACGAAGAATACCATTCCCCATAACGGGGGAAATTGACTTCAGCTGTGTGGGTGGAGCTAGTGCAGGCCTTGATTTGAAGCCTAGGGGGGAAAAAATGTCTTAAGAGCGTACGGTCTGATCTGATTCGTCCCTTTGCTTTTTTTTTTTTTTTTTCTATCTTGTGTTGTACTCTGCCTTCGATTTAAGAAAAAAATAAATAAAAAGGGACTGTAATTGAATTAAGAACAGCCAAGTCCCAAACTGCGCAGTTCTTCACGTGAGACCTAAAGATTTGGTTTTGATCTTCAAGTAACCAGATGCCTTACTTTTAACAGACTCCCTTGACTTAGCACACACATACCCTCACCCAGACTAAAAAAAAAATGAAAGAAAGAAAGAAATCTTGCATAACAAAATTAGGGGAGAGGAAGTGGGTAGAAACAACAAATGTTTCCCCTTTTCCAAGTGTGGTAACAGAAAAGAGACATCTCCCTCTCTGGTCAAAATGTTAAGTTTGCTCGCATTGATTTGTGGTAGAGAGAACAGGGAGGCAGTCAGGAACTGAAAATCAGGACAGAAAGACCTAGAGATGAGTCAAATTTAGGCAGGCTTTGGCATAAATCAACTTCTAGTCGTTTATAAAATTGAGAGGGAGAAAAAAAAAACAAGCTCTGCCAATCATCTGAATGTTATGAAAAATATAAACATTTTATATTAAATGGATATTTGACTCACTTTTCGTGCTATTTAACACAGACCTTGACTTCTTCACACTGTAAAAATCTTGGGTAATTATGTATTGTAGAGATCCTAGTTCGTGAATGCTTATCCAATTGCAGTATTACAACCTTTATTTGATTTCTCTCTGTCTGTCTGTCTACCTAATTATTGCAGGCCATTGTGTTCGTTTCAGGATTACATAATAGTAAAAAAGAAAAAAAGTCCTGCTTGAATAGCAACATGTCCCTGACTTTATATTGTGTATTTGACCACCTTATCGCTTAATCAAAAGTTAATCTTAAAAGTTGCAAACGGCAAGTCGCTCCCAAAAGAATTCTTTAATTTTTTTTTTCTAAAGTAGGCCTTCCAATCTCTTTCTCTGTCTGTCTTCTGTCTTCATCCCTCCCTCTCTCCCTCTCATTCTCATTGGTCAAGATAATAAACACATACTCAGGAAGCAAGAGTACTTTTTTATAAATCTCCAAGGATGATAGAGAAATGAAAAAAGACAGTGAAACGTGCCCCGAGTGCTGAAGAAACACAAGCGAACAATACAGAAAGTACTTCCATTCTTTCTCTTTGTACTCTCAGTTTTTCCAGTAAACATGCTGCAAGCCAGGGGGGTCACAGGTTCCCTTATTAGCAACTGCTGAAAACTTATCTTGAAGGCACAGCTGATCTCTGGTTTATTATGTGTGGTTTCAGAACAAATGCTTTATGGGTATGAATCAGATGAATATATTTATGAGATTTTAACCCCAGATATTCCCTGCTAAGTTTTACCAAAACGCTGTATGGGTGGATCTTTTACTATATTTGCTTATATAAACAAACTGAGAGGAAATGCAGGCTTGACACCAAATCATGCTTTGTTTACATTGTCAAAATACCACACATGGAGCTTAGTTTTGTATGTGTGTATATATGTTCCTCTCTCTCTGTCTCTCTCTCTCTTTGGGTTGTTGTGTTCAGGTGCTAGTTTCCTGAGACCAAATTTATTTATGCAGCTTGAAATAGAGCATTTGTCATCATCCAGTAGAACTTCTTCTGGTATACCAACATCGATCAAAATTTATTCCTCAGCACTAACAATACAAGCTACTATCAGCGATTAGACATCTTACAAGAAGTTTCCAATTTTAAATATCTTTGACAAAAGCTAGCATTAAGGTTCACAACCTTAAGGTTTTTTGTTTTTAAATAAAGTGGCTTTAAGGCACAAAAGTTTCTAATGGCTGCTTGAAAAGTCCAGTAGTAATTTCAGCCATGTTCTCTTGGTATTTTTTGCCACCATAATCTATTCCATATTATCTTTCAAGATCGTCCAGTGGAGTGCCTTTAATCTATTCTTTTAGTGGAGTTATTTATTTATTACTTATTTCCAGCATTTTAGGCATTACATAAGTGTGGATAGTAACTTTGCATAAAAAAAAAAAACTTTGCATATGATGGTCAAATGTTTAGTTTGCAATATTTCTTGCTCAGATATTGCAGTGGAATGCTTAGAATTGAATTTAAATTCAACATTAATTGTCAAAACTTCATAAAACCTTTAGATCTTAAAGATTCAGAATTAGTCTCTTTATATTGATGTAATGCTTGGGCAAGTTGTTTGGTGTATGCATTTAAAAAGCTGTGAATAGGACAAAATACCTACAAATCAACTATAGGCATAAGATTGCAAATCCTAATTTGGTGACTATAAAAAAATAAACTCTTGTTGTATGAAGAACATAAAGTTGAGCAAAGACTGAATCATAGATGAGCACTCTGCTTGTGAAGACTGTTATCAGCACCAAAGGGACTTCGGGTAAACCACTTCCCCTCTTCTCTGTCTTTACGGAACAGATTAATTAGTTACTTGCTTACTCTCCACTCTGTGTTGTGTTGTGCAAATCTGGCCTAATGGTGCCGTCTTGTGAATATGAATGTAGCTAAAAAAGTTAATACGGAAAAAAATCAGTCCTTCTCTCTATACTGAGGAATACTATTATCTGGCTGGGGCTCCTACAACTTCATCATGCATTTTACTTCTTCTAGACCTCTCAAGCAAATTTTAAAGATGCTCTTAGATAGCTAGTATAGCTCGTTTTGGAAAAATCAGTAAAAACATGTAAGTAAATAAAGGAGCCCTGGTGGCTCAACGGATAAGTGCTTGGTTGTTAACCAAAAGGTCAGCAGTTTGAACTCACTCAGGGCTCCTAAGGAGATAAGACCTGGCAATCTGCTCCCATAAAGATTAAAAAACCCCGTTGCCGTCTTACAGCCTAGGAAACCCTATGGGGCAGTTCTGTTCTGTCATATAGGGTCACTGTGAGTTGGAATCAACTTAACGGCACACAACAACAAGTAAGTAAGTAAAAGGTCCCTGGGTGATCCAGTTTGTACTTGACTACTAACCTGAAGGTTGGTGGTTCACGCTCACCCAGCAGTGTCATGGAAGAAAGGCCTGGCAATCTGGTTCTATAAAGATGGCAGCCAAGAAAACCCTGTGGAGAAATTCAACTCTGTAACACATGAGGTTGCTATGAATCAGAATCTACTTGATGACAATTGGTTTGGTTTAGTTAAATAAGTAAAAGTGTTGTTGTTGTTGTGTGCAGTGGAGTCTATTCCAACTCATAGTGACCCTATAGGATAGAGTAGAAAACCCCATAGGATTTCCCAGGCTGTAATCTTTATGGAAGTAGACTGCCACATCTTTCTCCTGCAGAATGGTTGGTGGGTTCAAACCAGTGACCTTTCAGTTAGCAGCCAAGCGCTTAACCATTGCACCACCAGGGGCTCCTCAAATAAAAGTAAATGCGTGCATACATATATACGTGAACCCTACAACAAGCAATAAATAATCCAGTATTCTTTTTTGGCATATATCATTTCAGAATTTTTTTCTCTGTCATGTAACTTCATTTTAAAATAGTTGCATATTTTCCTTTGTAAAAATGTGTCATAATTTACTGATCAAATCCCCTATTTTAACATTTAGGTCATTTGTAGTTTTCACTATCAAAATCAATATGCCAAAAATAGGCTTATGAGCTAACTTTTATGAGCATTCTGAATTACTTATTTAAGATAAATTCAACCAGTGGAAGTGCTTGGGACTCTTGCAAAGCTTCTTGCAGAAAGTTTGTACAAATTTACTCTTAAAACAGCGGCGACTAAGGGTGTCCATATCCTTGTCCCCTTGACAACTATGGTTAGTAGTTTTTAAAATAATCAAACAAAGAAAAATATTGTCTAAGCCACTTCTCCCACTCATTAGAAAATTATATGGGACATTTTTTCAGGTTGGCCTGGCTCTTGCTAAATAGGAAGTGTGTTTTCGAAGCAGACATCCCCAAAAGCTGGAGGAATCAGAAGTTTATGGGAGTAGAGGGAGTTGAAGGTAGGGGAAAGACATGGTCTCTGATCAGGTTGAAATAGGAAGATTTTCAATGGAGTCAAAATGGAGACGTTAGACATCACCAAAGACGATGGTCCCAGCACTGAAGTAGATTGCACTTCTCAACAACTGCTTAATAAGAGGCATGAGAAAAGCTAAATTTCACCCGAAATATCAAAAAATAATAATGATAGGTAAATAAGAGGTGGCAGATGATTTGTCAGACAGAAAAAGGGACACATAAGCCAAATGTTAGCCACACGTGTATCACCAAGTCCTCTCTATTTAGAAAATCACTCTTTCCCTTACTCTTCAAATATCATGGCTTGCATTGTCATGCCAGATACTAAAAAAATCTCAAGGTTGCCCCATTTCTCTGAGGATTCTCTAGGGTATTACAGCTTTTATTTTTATTAATTATTTATTTATTTATTTATTTATTGTATCATCTCCTCTTTCTTGATTTTGGCCATTCGTCTCAATATCTGTCATGGTTCTGCCCCATTTCACCCCACTCATCCATGTAAAATAACACAGAAATTAGACTTTTATAGGAAGTTTAAAAAGCCCTGGTGGCACAACAGTTAAGTGCTTGGCTGCTATCTGAAAGGTTGGAAGTTCAAACCCTTCCAGCAGCTCTGTAAGAGAAAGACCTGGCAAACTTGCTTCCATAAAGATTGTAGCCAAGAAAATTCTATGGAGTAGTTCTACTCCATCACTTGTGTTCACTATGAGTCAGAATCTACTCAACGGCATCCAACAACAACATAGGAAGCTTAGTGTAAAACGGGAACTGGAAAACAGCTCCATATAGGAGACAACCTAAAGTTAATATTAATTGTCACTATCCTAAATATTCATCCATTAGTCCTCGCCATGGGAATGTCTCATTGACTGTGACCAGGTGACAATGAGATGGACCTTGAGGGGTATGTGAGAGGGGTGTGAAAACTGCATTTCAGTCTTTGGTGTTTCAGGCATAAAACGCCATGGCATGGTGGGAGAGTCAAAGAGAGTCACTATGATTGTAAGCAGAGTAGTAGGGACCAGGCTGGAAAATCGTCAGAGGAAGCTTGTGAAAAAAAAGCATAAACCATGCCAAGTATTTGGAATGCATCCTGAGAATGATGCGGATTTACTGGAAGGTTTCAAACAGGGGTATGGCATTATTAGATTCTTGCTCTAAAAAAATGCATCCTGGAGGTAACGTGAAAGATGTTGCCACCAGAATTGAGCCAGAAGTAAGGAGACTCATAAGAAAGCTATTGCCATAGCCCCAGTAAGAAATACTAAAATACTACACTAGATCTCCACCTCCCATCTGTCAGTATGCCGTACTGTGGTGGCTGGCATGTTGCTGTGATGCTGGAAGCTATGCCACCAGTATTTCAAATACCAGCAGGGTCTCCCAGGGTGGACTGGTTTCAGTGGAATTTCCAGACTAAGACAGGTTGGGAAGAAAGTCCTGGAGATCTACGTCTAATATTAGCCAGTGAAAACCCTATGAACCACAACAGAATATTGTCAAATATACCTCTGGAAGATGAAACCTCTAAGGTTGGAAGGCACTCAAAATACACAGTCCCCGCAATAATAGACTGGGGCATACCAACTACTGTGAAGATATCACAGGATCAGGCAACATTTTGTTCTGTTGTACATGGGGTCGCCATTAGTTGGAGCCAACTCTATGACAACTAGCAACAACAAGCCCGAGCTGTAACAGCGGGGTGTAGAGGACAGCTTGAGATGTATTTGAGAAGATGAATTAGTGGGCCTTGAACCTGTCATGAATATGAAGCATTATAAATATTTTTTGTTTAAAATTAAGGCGTAATGCCTTCAGAAATAGCTAGCAATTTGCAAGTTTCTTGTGTAAGACAGCTTTTTGCATTTGAAAACATTTATTTAGAAATATGATCAAGAAAGTAGACTCTTGTTCCTTGATGTCTGTTGCTATGCATGATGAAGTTTGAGAGAACCAAAATAATTCCTTCTGGCTTTTTTTTTTTTTTTTTGTAGTTTATGCTCTTTAAACTGGATCCAGCTCTAACAATTTTAGGCGATTATGTAAGAGGAAAAGCATAAAAGCATTTTGCCACAGCCACCCAAACTATACATCTTTTGGGAGATCTACCACCAAGCAGTCAAGAGAGGGAAAATCGGACAGCAGTGCTTTTAAGAAGATGAGAGAGAAGAAGCAGATCAAACACTGTGCGTTGAGGTTAGTGCTGTCAACCCCTTCAAATATTTGACTTGCATTATAAAGATCTATAGTACAGACTGGGAGGCGGAGCCAGGTTCTAAATTTGGAACCCAGGCAGGAAATTATTATAGTTCTGTGATTAATTTATGCAAAAATGTAATCATACCAAATCATGGCTTGGGCTGGAAACTGAGTTCCTGTGTACTTCTGAGATTTTAGCTTTAGTTTGCAGGTCAGCTGACCCCACCACTGATGAGTGAGTGTGTGGACCTGAGACAGGTATCATCTTTACGGTAGACAGGGCCCAGGAATTGGTTTTTCTGCTGATATGTGGTTTCCTGCTCTTTATTTAATATTCCCAAGGTGATGTTCCCAAATGGATGAGACACATTTTCCTGAGCCTGAATGTGAACAAAACCAAAGCTGTATTAATTAGCCCTAGCAGCTCTAGCTAGGGGCCTTAAACACACAGTCTTGATCTTGTCTCTTACTGTCTTAAACTAACATCTGTGATTAGCAACCTGAGAATGTTCCATTTTGGCTGTCCTTTGAATCCCAGTGGAAATCTATCATTAGAGCTCACAGATTTGCTGCTTTTAATGCAGGAACAAGAATACACAAAACCTTCTAACGACTATTGGAAAAGTGAAACAGTGGTGGTCAGCCATGGTGCTTTGGCGTTTCTGCCATGGTAATGTGTTCCACATTGACTTTCAGTTCTTATGGCTCTGAAGGGTATATGCAGTGCTCTCAAAAGAAGAATGTTTTGCTACCAAACTCTTAGTTTATTACAGTTTTTCTACTGTATACATGTACTCCCAGGACAATCTTCTATATTTTTTAAAGTACAAAAATATCTTAAGGAGTTCTTCAGAAATTTTTTATTGCAAACTTTTGACATTTTATGTTCACTCTGTGTTTTTCCATTTCCCATCATGGGGATTTTCTTTTGACCTATTGAAAGGATTTTAGTGTCTGGTCTCTTGAAAAATACATTAATAGAGTTTTACTGAACAATATCGTTATAATTAGATTGCCATATAAACTTGGTAGTTAGACCACTCAATATCCTTTTGAAACAAGATGGTATTATAATAGCATTTTTATAGATACATAAATAAAGGTAAGGAGGCCACGTTAGCGCATGCTACCGCACATCCGGTATTTATCCAGACGGTCTGGAATCCAATGACTTTGTCTGCTGTCTGAGACATGCGGAAAGTCTGAAATGGTGGTGGTGGCGGCGGCCATGTTCAAACTGCTTTCCTTCCTCTTCTTTCACTTCACTTTCGTTCTTTTCCATTTCCCTCTTTTGCCAGATTCTTGAGTATTCCATTCAGCTTAGGAGACTACAGAGTGATAGCACTAGAGGCCCTCAAGTTATCGCTAATTTCCGAAAACTGTCTGTCATACCTTAGCACTGCGTTATAACTTCCCAATACATTTACGGATTAGTTCCTATGTAGATTGTTGACGAATTACAGATTCCTTAAATCCTTGACTCATTCTGTTTCTCAACAACTAAATTTAAAAAAGTAAAACTAATACAAATACCAATTCTGTGCCAGACTCTGTGTAAAGTAGGTGCTAAAGAGAGATGATGAACGGAATACAACAGGGCATTTTGAGTCTACTCGGTAACCATATACACTATCTGTATGATGGACTCTCAGATTTGAGGGGCAAGAAGCATAAAACAGAAAAATATTCACAGCCTAACATCTTTGCTCCAATTTCTAAGAGAAAAAATAGCATTGCATGCTGACTAGAATAAAAGGTAGAAAGACAGAACTGGAGAAGCCAGGGAGTCCTGAAATATCTATGTTAGAAGAGTACTTTGGGGAGAAACAAATAGATCCAGAAATATAGAAGTAGTTTGTGGAAATAGAGAGAGAGAGAGATCAACATAGCTGAGTTTTTTGGGGAAAGCATTTTAAGAAACTTAGGGACAGAGAGAGGAGAGATGGCCATGCAGTCAAGAGTGGCACCCTGGGGGACACTGATGAATAGAAAGGTTTTTAAGATGTCGCTCTACGTCATGCAATATAATCTTCCATCTAGCAAGCTTAAGGGGTTTTAAATTGGAGATTTAAATTGTCTCCAGTAGAGGTAGGATTTTATTTCCTCTGAATGCAATGCTGTCTCAGAACTAGTCTGGGATGATGCAGCTTAAGGGGTTTGTCCTTGTTTCTGCATTACCTTTTGTTTCCTTATTATTTTCAGTGGATCTGTTTAGTTCTTCTAAATAAGTTGTAAACCACTCAAGGGAAACGTTCTCTACTTTTCTAAAGCATAATACAGTCTCAGGTACATTTTAGTTATCCATAATGTCCTGCCCACCAGTCCTTCTCCATTATTTATTTTGTATTTATTTATTTTGTTGGATGTATCTCACTTTCCTTTTAAGAATGGCTTTTTTCTCCACTCGGTGATATTGGTGGGAATATAAATCAAGATGCCTTGTCATATCTGCTTTTTCTCACTGCTACAACCAAGGTCTGGCTCATGGCCTACCCAAGGTTCATCAGACACTTTGTTTCCCTGGGAATTTCGATCTTAAGTAGAGTGATGTAAGGACAGAAAGCATGTAGAGCTGAGATATTCCAATGGTAGCAACTTGAAGGTGCAACACTTTGGTTCTTTCTCATTAAATCACTGGAGTTATCCTCATTTGCTCTCCATTCAGTCATACGAGTTGCCCCATATCCTTCCAAAAGAGTTACCTCCTTGCTTAGACTGCAAAGAAGTTTAGGAACTATTCTCTCTGATGGAGATGGACTATCTCTATTAATCCTCACAAAAGACACCATGAGGCAAAGTGTATGAACCCAATTTTAAAGATGAAGAAACTAAGGTTCTTAGAAGTTTATTATTTTCATCAAGGCCATCAGTTATTAAATAGCAGAATTCTAAAAACACGTATTCTTTCCAGACATGGTGATAGAATTAAAATTCATAAATACAGACTATATGAGATTTATCTTAAGTGTAGAAATTTGCTTTATTTTTCTTTAATAAACATCTTTCCTCTTTCCTCCCTACACTCCCTCATAATGATGTTTATAAAAGGCTAATATCTCTCAGAAAACCTCTTAGTCTGTCAATGGGTCAATTTTTTTTTTTCCCCTAAATGTTCTAATTATAAACTGGAATGCTCAAACTTGAGAGAGAAAGGAGAAGCAGAGAGAGAGAACTAGATCTGCTGATTCATGCTTTGGTCAATATCATTTTTTTTGTTTTGTTTTTTTGGCAGGAGGAGGGCATTGTTATTCAACTTCACTATTTGTCCCTAGTATCTACAAGCTCATCTCATTCCTAACTCACCTTCCTCAAATACTGCCTTTTTCACATCCTAATCAAGAATCTTCAGTGTCCTCCTTTTTTCTTTTAAAACTTCCTGCCTAGCTTTCAAGTCCCTTCCTGACACAGCTTTATATTCCATGTTGAACAGGACTCTCTATGATTTAATAGACACAGCCTCTACTCTCAGATAGCTTTCTTCCTTGCCCGCAACCTGTTTTTCTCGCACACGTTCAGTCTTTCATCCATTATTTTTCATTTTTTCTAATTCTGTTCCTTTTATTGAAAGCCTCTTTCAATTCTCTCTATGTTGCATTAAAGCTTTCAGCAGTTAGGCCATTCTTTACAGATCTATCTCTTTCTTGAACTTTAATTCTATTCCTGGTCAGCACAATTTATCCATTAATTTTTCTCTAATTGCCACAAGTTCATTAATCTTATCTCTTCAAGAACTGTGCCATAATGCAATATCTTCGTGGTGAACTGATGTAGAAAAAGACAGATAATAGGCCACTAATCAATGATCATTTTTAAACAGGACTAGGCAATGAACTACAGAGAAGATATTAAATTTCACTTCCTTCACTTGAAAAGGATAAAAGACACCTAAGAATGTTATAACCTAAAATATGCATTTGAGAAGTTTTTCAGATTTAATAGGATGACAAACCAAACAAGAAATTCTCATCCACAGCTTAAAGGTTAAAGACTCCTGAATTCTTTGATATTTACAGCATCTTCATCATTACCCTGGGTCCCCAAACCAAAAAAAAAAAAAAACATTGCCATACAGCAGATGGAATTAAGACTGCTAACCAGCTGACCTTAAAATCTACAGATTATTCTGGACTATCTGGGTGAACACAATGTAATCCACAAAAATCAAGTAGATCCCCACTCATAACAACCCCGTAGGATAGAATAGAACTGCCTTGTAGAGTTTCCAAAGCTGTAACTCTTTACGGAAGCAGACTGTCAAATCTTCCTCTCATGGAGCATGTGGTTGTTTAGAACCCCTGAACTTTTGGTTAGCAGCGAAGCACTTTAACCACTGCACCACAAGCGATCCTTCACAAGGGCCCTTAAATGTGGAAGCAGGAGGCAGAAGAGTCAGTGGCAGAGTGATGCCCTGTGAGAAATGGTCAATCATTGCTTGATTTGAAGATTGAAGTGCACA
This sequence comes from Loxodonta africana, assembly GCF_030014295.1. NCBI lineage: Eukaryota > Metazoa > Chordata > Mammalia > Proboscidea > Elephantidae > Loxodonta > Loxodonta africana. The sequence goes on from NC_087355.1 coordinate 66,290,871, forward strand.
GTAAGCCAAAGATTGCGAGCAGCCTCTAAAAGCTGGAAAAGGCAAGAAAATGGTTCTCGCCTGATGCCTCCAGCAAGAGACACAGCCCTGCCCACACCTTGATTTTAGCCCAGTGAGTCTCAGTTCAGACTTTTGATCCCAGAGTTGAAAAATAATAAATTTGTGTTATTTTAAGCTCTTACGTTTGTGGTAATTTGTTACAGCAGCAATAAAAAATTAACACACTACCCGAACTATGATTTAAAATATGCCTGTGGTTTCAGAATTCTTAGATAATCACGCAGATACATAATCTTGGTCCCCAAAGATCCTGGCAGGTACAATTTAATGAAAGGGTGGTTATATTCAGGATTTTATTATCTCTATTGGAAAGGAATTCATCTTATATTAGAGAATACTTCTTCAAGAATATTAGAAAATGGAGGCAAAGTAAAATACCATCTTGAGGAAATGAGAAAATTTGAAACATCTATTATAGACCAATGAACTTACTTTTATTCAATGATATCAGTCCCTAAATGCAGTATTCTTTACTAACCAGAGACAGAAATTGCCTTTTAACATAATACACATTCTTTTCCTGAAATCATTAATTTGTATTTTCTTCTTAAAAAAAAAAAAAAAAATTTTTTTTTTTCTTTACGGAGGAAGATATATATACTTACGTACGAATACATTTTCTGAGTTGTACAGCAATTATGTATACCAGGCTATGTGTATCATGTAAGCAAAAATATACATGGTTGTTGTTAGGTGCCGTGAAGTTGGTCCCAACTCATAGCGACCCTACATACAACAGAACGAAACACTGCCCAGTCCTGCGCCATCTTCACAATTATTACTAAATTTGAGCCCACTGTTGCAGCGACTGTGTCAATCCGTCTCATTGGGGGTCTTGCTCTTTTTTATTGACCTTCTACTTCTCCAAGCATGATGTCCTTCTCCAGGAACTGGCCCTTGCTGACAACAGGCCCAAAGTACATGACATGAAATCTTGCTATGCTAGCTTCTAAGTAGCATTATAGCTGCCTTCTTCCAAGACAGATTTGTTCGTTCTGGTAGCCTGTCTTGGTTATCTAGTACTGCTATAACAGAAATACCACAAGTGGATGGCTTTAACAAAGAGAAATGTATTCTCTCGCAGTCTAGTAGGTTACAAGTCCGAATTCAGGGTGTTAGCTCCAGGAGAAGGCTTTCTCTCTTCGTCGGCTCTAGAGGAAGGTCCTTGTCCTCAGTCTTCCCCTGGTTGAAGAGCTTCTCAGGCGTAAGGACCCTGGGTCTAAAGGACCCGCTCTGATCCTGGTACTGCTTTCTTGGTGGTATGAGGTTCCCAACTCTCTGCTTGCTTCCCTTTCCTTTTATCTCTTGAGAGAGAAGAGGTGGTATAGGCTACACCCCAGGGACACTCCCTTTACACTGGATCAGGGAGGTGACCTGAGTAAGGGTGGTGTTACAATCCCACCCTAATCCTCTTAACATAAAATTACAATCAAAAAATGGAGGACAACCACACAATACTGGGAATCATGGCCTAACCAAGTGGACACATATTTTTGGGGGGACACAATTCAATCCATGACACAGCCCATGGTATATTTCAATATCCTTTACCAACATCGTAATTCAAATGCATCAATTCTTCTTCTGTCTTCCTTATTCATTGTCCAGCTTTCACATGCATTTGAGGCAATGGAAAATACCATGGCTTAGGTCAGGTGCACCTTAATCCTCAGGATGACATCTTTAGTTTTTAACACTTGAAATACATCTTTTGTAGCAGATTTGCCTAATGCAATATGTCATTTGATTTCTTGACTGCACCTTCCGTGGGTGTTGATTGTGGTTCCAAGTAATATGAAATCCTTGACAACTTCAATCTTTTCACCACTTATCATGATGTTGCTTATTGATTCAGTTGTGAGGAGTTTTGTGTTCTTTATGTTGAGCTGTGATCCATACTGAAGGCTGTAGTCTTTGCTCTTCATCAGTAAGTACATCAAGTTCTCTTCACTTTTAGAAATCTCCCAAAATACCCCAAATTAGAGTAGTTATACTAGTCACTTAATTCATTAATTCGACAAGAACTATTGAACACTCACTATGTGCCACTACCCTAGGCATTTGGAAAACATCAGAGAATCATTGTATTTCCCAGAAATTTGCATTTCTTGAAAATTTAACAAGTCATTGTGTTTAAACTTTTTTAACCTCTGTCCCACGCAGTATTTCAAGCTTCCATAATGCTGCCAACTCCAAATTCCATTCCACCAGTTATGTGAAATGCCTGGCATAGTGATTAAGAGAATGGGTTACAGAGTTAGAAAAATGTAGGTCCTGCTATATATACAATGTACAGCACCTGGTGCTCTGCCTAGAAATATTAAATATTCAATAATTATCATTACTGTTTTAAACTTGTTACTATTGTTGTCATTTGCCTACTACAACTTGACGGTACCCAACAACAATAACAAAAATGGACCCTAGAAACAAAGACATATATATCCTTCCTAGGATACAGAAGCAATCCTCTCAATATTTTATCTTGCTGATTTGTAGCTTACCTGTACCAACAATTGTAAAATTTCCATTGATTTTGAATGAGTCTTGAAACAAAATATGGGCAGCCAGGTTGCTTCCTGTAGTTTAAAAAAAGAAAAAAACTTTAGTCATTTTAAGGAGAATATTCTGGAATCTTTTCAAGCAACTGGAAAGAGAAAATTTAAGCATCTGACGCCTAAATATGTTCCAAACTTCTCTCTCTCTCTCTTCCTCTCTAATTTCCCCCTTATTGACTCCTAAAAAATATTTTTGTGATATTGAAACAAGGCCATATTGTTTCCATATGAATAGTTTGTTTATTGAACAAGTAATTATTAGAAAAACTCATTCTCATTGGAGGGATTAAGCAGAATTTTTTTTTTGAACATTTTAAAAATTAGTCACTGGAATACAAACATATTTATCATCCTTTGCATTCTTTGGCTGGGATAACAGTCCTTCACTGGAAACCAATAAATAGCTTTTAATGTGGTCAAGAGCTTGGCTGCTAACCAAAAGGTCAGCAGTTCGAATCCACCAGCAGCTTCTTGGAAACCTAATGGGGCAGTTTTACTCTGCCTTATAGTGTCAATATGAGTCAGAATCAACTGGATGGCAACAGGTTTTTTGGTTTTGTGGAAATGTTTATTTGACCAATAAACAATTGAATTGAGATACGAAGGTAAGCATACAAATAGCCAGAACCAATGAGTATGTTGCTCTGTCTTGGGCCAGCCCTTTAGCTTTGACACACACACTTCCCAGCTGAAAGCAGCGCTGTGCACATAAGCCACACACTGAGTTGATCTGAGAGACTCTGAGCTGGAGCCCCAGTTGACAAAGCACACCTGCAGTGGCTCTGCCTTTCAACACGTCTCCTCCTGACACTATCCAGACAGGGAAGTAGGTGGGGTAGGGTGGGGAGGGAGATGAGCTCCCAGTCCTGGGAGTATACCTCCACCTTAACAGCATGCAAATGATTTAACACAAATCTAGCCATCTTTTCTGAGTAAAAAATTTCCATCTCCCTACATTTCCACTGTCAAGCTAAAAATGTGGTGTTTGACCATTTTGTACATATATTAAAGACATCTATTTTCAAACTAAGATTCCGAGGTAAAAGGTATGCTGCTGTCATTGCTGATAGTTGCCTTCAAGCTGATTCCAACTCAAAGCGAACCCTGTGTTTCACTGCACTGTTCCATAGGGTTTTTTAAGGCTGTAATCTTTACAGAAGCAGATCGCCAGGCCTGTCTTCCTAGGCATCTCTGGGTGGGTTCAAACTGCCAACCTTTCAGCTCATGGTCTAGTACTTTACCGTTTGTGCCACAAAAGAGTGTTTTCATTCAATGTAAAAGTCATTCTTCCTCTGTTATCACCCCCTTTTTTTTCTTTAAATAAAAGAGAGTTTATATTTGTGCTGTTCAATAGAACTTCCTGTGATAATGGAAATGTTCTATGCCTAGCCTGTTCATTATAGCAGCCACTAGCCATAAAAAAAAAAAAAACAACCACTGAAATGAGGCTAGTGTGACCAAGGAACTAAATTTTAATTTAAATTAGTTGGAATTTAAATAGTCATATGTGGCTAGAAGCAACCACATTCGGATAGCACAGCTCTGGATGTTTAAGAGAGTATTTTAACATTTCTTTGAAACTTGGGATGAATAAAATTCATCAAATAAATATTCTGGCAAAATAAGATAAAATTGATACAACAGGAGGGTAAAAAGCGTAACTTTAGTTAGAATTTTCAATACAAACTGTAAATCTTTCTTTAAAATACAAGCTATTTCTTGAATAACTTTAAGTATTTTTTTCTTGTTATTTGGCTACTTTGACCAACTGAAAGCTGCTATAGATCATGAATTTCCAGTTTCCAAAAGATGATACCTCAATAAAATACAGCTTTCACAAAAGCATTCTCTAAAAGTAAAACTGCAAAAAATCATAATCGTATGGATATGCTCATCTGTTTCAAAACAATGGGAATGGAAAAGATACTTCTTCCTATTCTACTCAAAATAACACCCCATCAAAATGATGGAGAGAAAGGTGTTTCTTCTCCTTCTTCCACACAAAATAACATCTCAAAACAACAAGGTGAAAAAGAAAAGACACTCAAACTCCACTGTCAACAGAAATGAGGCCATTATCCTCAGAATATAAAGATGCAAAGAGTATGTGTGTGTGGATATGTGCGTGCGTGTGTGTGTGTGTGTGTATAAGTCAGGGAAGAAATGGCAAATGACCTAACAGAAAGCAAGGGAGATGGAAAGAGGGAGGGGAGGTTATGCCAAAAGGAAGTTTGCTTATTTGCTCCTAAGGATCCCAGAAAGTCTCCAGAATTAGAGGCTGTGGGTATGACTAAGGTCAGACTAGAGTGAGATGGTGAAAACAGAGACATTGTCTGAAGAGTTTTAAGTGAGACCCCTATGCTGTACAGTCAGAGACTTCTCACTCACCCTTACACAACACCTGAGGATTATGCTCTCAGTGTTTCTCAAACCTCAGCCTCTAGACCCCAGCTCTGGGAACCCGTTATGAATCTTATTCTCCAGCCCCATCCCAGACGGACTAAATTAGAAGCACTGAGTATGAATCCCAGCCATCTGTGTTCTACTAAGGCTTCTAGGTGATTCTGATGCATGCTAAAGTTTGAGTGCCCTTGCACAAGGGAAATTGAACCAGAGAAGTTCTGCCCTCAAAAGCCACCCCCCTCAAACCCCAAAACCATTGCCGTCCAGTTGATTCTGACTCATAGTGCCCCTACAGGTCAGAGCAGAACTGCCCCACAGGGTTTCTAAGGCTGTAAATCTTTACTGACACAGACTGCCACATCTTTCTCTCAAGGAACTGCTGGTGGATTCCAACTGTGGACCTTTGAGTTAGCAGCTGAGCACTTAACCACTGTACCACCAGGGCTCCTCTCAAAAGCCCAGAGGTATTTAAAGAGCTCAGGGGTATTTAAATTTAGTACCCAAACTAGGGATTTAAGTGAGGTAGTGCAAATAGTTCACGCAGCTCAACCCCATACCCGAAAGGTTAGAGGTTCCAGCCTACCCAGAAGCACCTTTTTCCCAAGCTCTGCCTCTACTTCCCGCTGTAGTCTCAAACAGACCATTTGAATTCTCAAACTTGGTTTCCCCAGATGAGAAATAACTGATCATTGCTGTCTTCTTTATTTCTCTGACTCGTAAAGCTGAGCCAGGTCATGTGCAATAACTGAAAAGATTTTTTTTTTTTTTTTTAATGGCAGGTTAGAAATGTGTGAGCAAATGGGCTTGAAATCAAATATAGCCAGATTCTTTCTCTTGTAATCAGAAATACTCCAGACTCAGGAAACTGTCTTATGTCTCTGCATAAATTGAAGCAGTGAAAAACTTCAGCAAATAGTAATTTTCTAGATTTATTACATGACAGAAACATCAGGTGGCTGGCTAAATAATGCAAGGCCCAGAAAATGAATAGAAGCCTTCCTGGAGGCCTGCTCATCTCAGAAACATCAGGGACTGGCCCCACCGCAACTTCTTTAAGTCTTCTCAGCTGGGAACGCTGAAAAGTCTTATCATGGTCACTGACAATCTGACAACTATCTGAGATGCAGTGTGAGTCATTCCTATACATGGAAAAAGGAAGGAGAATCTTGCTTTGAAAGTATGAATAGCAGGCACTGAGCTTTATTTAGGATTTTTGTAGTTCCTTTTGAATTAACAATAACATTTCATTTTTAAAATAAGCAATTCAAGACTGCACTGGTTGTAAGGGATCACCTCTATGATGAAGCCTCAAAAGGAGCAGAAGTGGTTACTGTGGCACCCAGCCTTTCAACCCTTGAACATGTAAAGCTCACCAGCAACTGAGCCCTCTGCAAAGGCCTATTGTTACTTGCTGTCGAGTCGGTTCTGACTCATCACAGTCCCAAGTAAAACAGAATGAAATATCGTCCAGTCCTGTGCTATCTACATAATTCTCGGTATCCTTGAGTTCATTCTTGAGGACACTGTATTTTGTGAGCCTTCCAAGCAAGGGAGTCTTATATTCTGGCACTAGCTCGGCCAATATTCTGTTGTGATCCACAGGGTTTTCATTCGCTAACTTTTAAGTAGATCTCCAGGCCTTTCGTCCTAGTTTGTCTTAGTCTGCAAAGGCAGCTCTCTTTGAATGCCATGATTCCTCACCTGAAAGTGAGTGGGGCAGTAAATACCACAATAATTACTGCAAAATAAATATAGAGAGATCAGAGGTACGGAAAGAGAAAAGAAGAGAGATTATAAGTTTTTGAGCCTTCTTCACTCTCCTGGTTCAGTATTTTTCTCCTGGATTGTAGATAATGAATGAAAAGGAAAACAGAAGGAGCTCAGAAAGTTCCCTTTTATTCACTTTAGAAGTGCTAGACAGAAAACGATAGACTCAGAAAATACTAGATTGAAAATGTTGGAAGGAAGGGGAAGAGGAAAGAAAATCTGAGCTGTAGAGAGATTTGAGGGTGTTTGGCAAGAGTGAGATCAAAAACTAAGGACAGTTGCTAGGCTATTTGTAGTGAGTTTTCCATCGAGATAGGGCAAGAGAATATGTAAGATGTTTTTCTCTGTGTCATGCAATGTATTACTCATCTGCCATTTTTCAAGAGATGGCAGTAATTATTTAAATTGCATTTCAGTTCTTTTTGGATCCAGATTTATGTTTCTTTTGGATGTAACATTGACTTCTCAATAGTCCAGCTTTATACCGGTTACCAAATAAATGAATAGATGCCACACTTCTTTTAGAAGAGAGGCAAGAAGAAAATAGCACAGATCATGAAGTCAAATAAGAGAGTGTCATAATACCAAAATGGTGGGAAATCAAGGTTCACTAACAAAATCATTTATAAATGTAAGAACCACCCAGTAAAATCTAGGTAGAAAAAGTCAGAAAGGAATTTATATACATTTAAACTTCCTGTACATGCATATTCCTTTCAAGAAGCTGAAGTACTTGTTCATCTTCTCATCCTCTTTTGGAGGAATCTTCTAGGCACAAATATTATCATTCAACTTTCTTGTTAACTCTCTCTGGCTACTCACCATGGACTATAGAATAAAGCCCAACGTAGCATGATACTCCAACTCTTTCATAATAGCCTCCAAATTTCTCTTTCTTGACTTTTTTCCTATTGTATCCACTAAAGCTCATGTTGGTAGGTTTTTTTTTTTTCTGTTTTTTTTTTTTTATCTGTGTTTATCATATTCTCTCTTCTTGCAACTTCATTCTCCAAGGGAATAGGATTTAACCCAGGCTCCACCACTTCCTAGATGAACAGCCTTAAATGTATTACTTAACGTCTCAAGGCTTCCATGTTAAAGAGCTAATATTAATGTGTATACCATAGATTCTCTGAGAATATTAAATAAGATAATTCATGTAAAGAACTTCACTCTTTATATAGTAGGCACTGAATAAATGCTAGCAATAATTTTATTTTCTCTTTTCTATTAAATCATATGCATCCTTCATTCAGCTTCATGACATCCTCTCTGACCTGCACTTGATCTCTAGTTGAAGTTATTCTTTTGATCCTCTATGCCTCCACAGCGCTTTGCATATAGTTTTTTACATACTTTCTGCATTCAAACATGCTTTATGATCAGTTAGCGCAAGTTTGTTTCCCCAGTAAGACTGTGAACTTATTTTTTGCTAGGGCTGTATTGTGTTCTTCACGGTGCCTCCGTAATAGACCAATTGTTCAATAAATATAGAGTCCCTGGGTGGTGCAAATGGTTAACATGCTGGGCTACTAACCAAAATGTTGGATTTGAGTCTGCTTAGAGGTGCCTCAGAAGAAAGCCTGGTGATCTATTCTGAAAAATCAGCCAGTGAAAACACTATGGAGCACCTTTCTTCTATGATGCATATGGAGACACCATGAGTCAAAGTTGCTAGATGAAAACTCTTTTTTTCTCTCTCTCAATAAATATACGTTGAGCCTGGCACTGTGCTAGCTACTGAGGAAAAAAAAAAAAATGTTTAATTAGATATCATCCCTGCTTTCAAGAAGCTTCTAGTCTAATGAAAAAATTCAGCCTTGTAGATTGTCCTCCATAAATGTCTACTTAATTAAATTGAATCTTCTTTTCCAGTGTTTAATTTTTAAACAAGTGCTGTGATTCCAAAGCAGCTCTCTGCCTTAGTCTGGTTTCCTTAGAAGCAGAGCCTGAGACAAGGGTTTGTGTGCAAGTGATTGATTGTGGGAATGCCCTCAGGAGAAACCTGTAAGGCAGTGGAAAAAGCAGGATAGGCAGGAAGAAGCCATGCAGAGACGGTTATAGATGTCTAGCCTCAACCTGATCCCATGGGAACTCTAGAGGCAAGGGGGCAAGGATATTTTGATATTTTACCCCCCTCCTCTTGTCGTCTGACAGAATTGATCATGGCAGAGTTGGGAAAGAGGGGGTCTTAAAATTCCTGGCCTTTCCCCGCTAGACAATTCTCATCAACCAAGTGCAATTTTCCAAAGAAGAATGCAGGAATGAGCTGTGAGCAGTTAGCAGCAGCACTTAGAGAAGGTGAGGGATGGATCACCAGTGCAGAGAAATGAATCTGGGTGGGGTAGTATGTTAGTTTCCTAGGACTTCCAAAACAAATTACCACAGACATTGTGGCTTAAAATGACAGAAATTTATTCTCTCACAGTTCTGGAGGCTAGAAGTCCAAAATCAAGTTATCAGCAGGGCCATGCTCCCTCTGAAAGACTATAGGGAAGGTTCTTTCCTTGTTTGTTTCAGCTTCTGTTGGCTCCAGACTTTCTTTGGCTTGCGGCAGCCGAATTCCATTGATTCCATTCTCTGTCTGCCTCAGCCTTCACATGGCCTTCTTTTCTGTCTTTGAGTGTCCTTTTTGGTCTTTTATAAGGAACCTCTCACTGGATTTGAGGTCGATCCTAATTGAGTATGATCTCATCTCAATCCTTACCTTAATAACAACCTCAAAGAACCTATTTCCAAATACAGTCACGTTCTAAGGTTCCTGGTGGACATGAATTTGGGAGCGGGGGAAACTATTCAACCTACTACAGGCACGAACACAACTGCTGCAGTCGCCAAAGCAAAGCAAACCAAAATATTGTAAATAGAAGAAAGGGGAAGGGAGAGAAGAAATAGGGGCTATAGATATAAAAATCGACATAATTCCAAAAAAAAAGGTGGCTTTTCTCCATGATCTTGCTATTTCGGGAAACCCCGGTAGCATAGTGGTTAAGAGCTACGGCTGCTAACCAAAAGGTCAGCAGTTTGAATCCACCAGGTGCTCCTCGGAAACCGTATGGGGCAGTTCTACTCTGTCCTATAGGGTTGCTATGAGTCGGAATCAACTCAACGTCAATGGGTTTGGTTTTTGGGTTTTTTCTTGCTATTTGGAAGATAGATGTGTTTTCTCTCAGCCTCTGGAATGGAGAGAATTATTTCTAGGAGGCCACAAGTGCACTGAGAATACAAGTAGTTGGAAGTTGTTTGAGTTCCACTGAGTTTGAAGGCAAAGGCAATTTATGTGCTAATGGAGGAAAGCGGAAGCGGATGAACATCTACTAATTCACCCAGAGAATGAGAAATGCAGAAAACTCTACGTTTTTTGAATATGCCCTCCCCCGGCCCTTTACAAACTGCAATGAAGGCAGGCAGTTTCAGGAACTGAAAAGTTGTGTGTACTCATCGGAGACCTCAATAACTGCAAAGTCAGGCATATTTTTTCCCACTCATCTTTCCATTTTCCTACTACTAAAGGTAAAGTGTGACTCTCATTAATAAGTTTTTGGGAGTTTCTTTTTGGTTTGCTTATTTCACTTTTTTTTTTTTTAAATATCCATAGGGTGTTGGATTTATTGAGCAGAACTCCAATGGTAATTCACCAGAGCCATTCCACATCGTCAGCATCCAGGAAAGCCAAGAATCTTGTGGTTTTCTCTCAGTTGTCCCTTCATATAGTTCTGGAGTCCAACATTATAAAATGCAAAGAAGCATAAAGGAAAAATCTTGTGCATAGTTTCAAAATTTTTTAATTTTATAAGCCAGGATGAGAGATAGATGGCTTGACTGCACTCTCTAGGAAAAAATAAAAGGACTGGGGATTTAGAACACAAGTTCGATAGAAGCCATGAGTATCAGGCTACTGTTTGAAAAGTTAATGCAAACTTATGCTTCACTGGTAGAAACATCATTTCTGAAGAGAAAGAAGTTATAGCTTTAGGGTTTTCTGCCATCCTCAGTTCCCATCTGGCTTATTGTATTCTCAGACTGGAGGAGAACCTCCAGAGGAGAAAGACCACGTGAGGAACTAAATCAAATGGCTGTTAGCTGATAGAACTAAAAATTTTGGGATGGAGGATGTGGGGGGGAGGGGCTGGAAATTAGGAAGAAACATAGTAGCTTTCTTCAAATAATTAAAGGAGTTCCATTGGGAAAAATTGAGAAAGCTTGTTTTATTTTATCTAATACAATATAAAATCTCATCATTCAGAATGAGGAACCATGCAGAAGTGTTACACACAAAAGTTGGTTGAGGTTTTATTACCAGAAAGAAATGTTTAACAATTAGAAATGCCCAAGAAAAAAAAAAAAAAGAATAGGCTGGAATAATTCTAACGCATTAACTTTCCTGTTATTGCTGTGTTCAGTAGAAGTTAAATGACAGCGTGAAAGGATTGCAATATGGTGATGGAGTTGTAGTGAAGCTTCCGGTAATGGGCAAGAGGTTGGACTCAGAACCTCTAAGGAAACTTCCAGAAATAACTTTCCATGATTTTAATTGAAAGTGAATAACAGATTTAATATCTGAGTGCATCGGAGGTAAAATAGGGGGAGGTATTATATTCTAGCCCCACCCATTGCCTTGGAGTGGATTCTGACTCATTGCCTTGGTAGCACAGTGGTTAAGCTCTCAGCTACTAATCAAAAGGTCTGTGGTTTGAGCCCACCAGCTGCTCCATGGGAGAAAGATGTAGCAGTCTGCTTCTGTAAAGATTTACAGCCTTGGAAACTCTATGGGGCAGTTCCACTCTGTCCTACAGGGTAGCTGTAAGTTGGAATTAACTCCACCATACACAACAGTTATCTTCTTGAACTTTGAATTAATCAATGAGAATAACATGTTAAAGTTAGTCTAAGAATAATATCTTAGTCTTTTATCTGCCAATTATTTTCTAGTATTTCTAGACTTCTTTTCACAAAATGTTCTTCAAAATCTTTTTTTTTTAATATATTTTATTTTCATTGAGTTGGAATGAGCTTGATCTTGCCATAAAAACCATGAAATGTAGAATTAATCTTTATTCCACTAATTGTACAACACATTTTTTTTTTTCTATTAGATTGATGTTTAAATTGCATCTGAAATCAGGATATACCAAGGCCATGGTATTGTTTTCATAAGCAACTAACTCCATAACCTTGGCTGAGTTGACCAGTACAGTGGGCAACCAGTCTGCCTAAATATCTTAAATGATCAAATCATTGAATATTTATCTCCTACTCTGTGCATTTTTTTTTTTTTTCTGTGCAAGAGGAAACCCTGGTGACTTAGTGGTTAAGTGCTACAGCTGCTAACCAAGAGGTCAGCAGTTCAAATCCACCAGACGCTCCTTGGAAACTCTATGGGGCAGTTCTACTCTGTCCTATAGGGTTGCTATAAGTTTAAATTTACTTAAGGGCAACAGAATTTTTTTTTTTTTTATGTGCAAGAGGAGCCCTGGTGGTACAGTTATTAAGAGCTCAGCTGCTAACCAAAAAGCGGTTCATATCCACCAGCTGCTCCTTGGAAACCCTATAGGGCAGTTCTACAGGGTCAGCGTGAGTCAGAATCAACTTGACGGCAAGGAGTTTTTGGTTATGTGTGAGGATCTTTAGGAAGACGAAAGTAGCGATGATATGTTTGGGGTAATACAACACCCTAAGAGTATGCAAAAAAAAAAATTCATACAAGAAAGTTTTAATAGTAGCGTAGGACAAAAATAAATCTACCATAGAGCAATAGAAAATTAATCAGCAAATTGACTTGTATATCCAGGTATTTCTATAAGGATACAACCACCTTCAGGATAGGTTACTTGAAACAAACTTTAAAAAGAAAGTGGTACATATGATGGGCTTTGACAAATAGATGACATTTTACCTCAGAGTGACATTCCAGAGACAATAGTGTGAGAAAAAGGACAATAGCAAGAAATCTTAAGGCATACTTAAGAAAACAGAATAGAATAATTTGGTTGAAGGCACAGGTTTGGGGGAGGAATTATAAAGTGTTGTCCTTCCTACAACAGCTACGTAACCTTGGGTGAGCTACTTAATCTACCTGAATTTCAGTTTCCTTGTATGAAAATGGGCATAATACCTAATCTCTGGCTGTTATAAAGATCAAATTAGATTATGGAGCTAAAACAGTTTAGTACCTGGCATCTTGAAAAGATTAAAAAATATAGATTTTTTTTTATGTATTAGTGCTAATATAAATATTAATTTTTTTAAAAGAATGGTTAGTATGAAAAAAGTCTGAAGAGGGATCTGGCCAATGAGTTTGGAGTTGAAACTCTTACTAAAGGATTTTGATTAAGAGAGAAGTAACAGGGGAGTGATGATTTCAGAAGACACATTAGTTTTGCATGCATTTGACTGGTGGAGTGGACTGGGGTAGGATGAAAAATGAATTACAGACATAGAAAGTAAAAAAGAGGATATTAAAACCTGTTGCCATCGAGTCAATTCCAACTCATAGTGAGCCTATAGGTCAGAGTAGAACTGCCTCATAGAGTTTCCAAAGAGCATCTGGTAGATTCAAACTGCTGACCTTTTGGTTAGTAGATGTAGCCCTTAACCACTAAGCCACCGGGGTTTCCAAGAGGTTATTGACAAGGTACAAATGCCTGGATAGCGGTGGGTGGGTGGGGTTAGAAAGCAAAGCAAGAACACAATCAAAAGACACATAGAAACTATCTAGATAAGGGGAAAGAATGATAACAATGAATCAAAGATGGTCTCCCAGTTTAAAGCACAGAAATAAAAAATGTTAGCTCTAGTGGTAGAAACATGAAAGTTAGGACGAGAGCAAGATTGGGAAGGAAAAAGGAGATTCAGTTTTTTGTCTATAAAGTTAGGCATGACAACAGAATGCACATATAAAAATGACCTTTAGGAACCTATAGATTGTTTGCTCAAACTTGCTTTAGAGTTCAGCAAAACCAGAAAACCAGTTACTGAGCACACTGATACAATCTTTACACAACAACATGCTGTGTTGAAATACTGGGGGCACATTAGGGAAGAGGTGCCCTGGTGGCACAGTGGGTTAAGAGCTTGGTTGCTAACCAAAAGGTCTGCAGTTCAAATCTACCAGCTGCTCCTTGGAAACCCTATGGTGCAGTTCTACTTTGTCCTAGGGGGTCGCTATGAATCGGAATTGACTCGACGGCAATACGTTTGGTTTGGTTTTTGGTGTATTACGGAAGAGGCGTGCTGCCAGTGAAAAATGAAGCTACCTAAGAGACATATGTGTGTTTCTTTTCAAGGTTACTGACTATAAGTGATATGTGAAAAACTACATGGAAAGGCCAACTCCATCTCTTTGGTGAATAAAAGAAAGTCACAAACGTTTCCGTGAGATAGCCAACACAGATCACACGGAAATGGAATTCACAGATTGTCCAGTTGAGAGTGAGAGAGGTGATGGAAAGTTTTCTCTGTGCTGGAAGATTAAAAAAAAAAAGAAAAAGAAAGCTTTAAAAGAAAGACTCCAGTGTGTATGCATCTAATTACAATATTATGAACAAATGTTTTATAAATAAAAACAGAGGTTTTTGAAAACGTCCCAAATACTGTGGATATATATACAGTGCGTGGTAAATGTGGAATTTTTTTTTTAAATAGAGAATAATTTAACAGAGACATCAATATTTAAAAACAATGTAGTCAGTCCAAATAATTAGAGAATTTACTTACTACACAAAATATGAATATTCCAAGTGTTTACTTGTTGATATTGTTATACTGTGATCTATCGTTAAAGTTAAGAGATAATATAGTCTTTGAGGGATCAAAAAAGTTTAACATCTGCAAATCAAGAAAAAAGTATGTAAAATTTTATGCATATATATGTGTGTGTGTGCATAAAACTTTCCTTGAAAAGATGCTATATGAGAATGACTATATTTTAAGATTCTTAAATTTTATGCTTGATTCAGTTGATAACCTATGAAGGAGTTGCAGAAAAGAAAGACATTTTTAAATAGTGCTTCCTAGTCTCTTCTTTCAGCAAGCAGATGAACTGTGAAACTTTGTTTAAAGATTTCATTAGTGATGTATTAAAAGGTATGAAAGATTATTACTCATATAGGCAAAATTGAAAAGTTACAGCTCTTTCAACAATTATTACTTTTTAATACTTTAAGTTTGGTTTTCGTTCACAGATAGGAAGTGATGAATAGATTCAAGGTAAAACTACTGGCGAGGCAATCATTTATTTTTACCTGAACACTCAGACACTACTCCTGGATTTCAATTAGCCTGTAATAGGCAGTCTGAATCATTTTTATTCTCGTGCTTTACTTTTATAAATACAAGCTTCTTGGTGACACTGTTTAGGAGTCCAGTGTCACCTGATGTTTTATCAAGTTTCCAAAGGTAGAAGAACATGAAAAGGGAACAGCAAACAAAATAAGGCAAAACGTGTGTGTTAATGACCCAATCCCTTCATTGCTTGTGTAATTCTTAGAAGAGAAGGCAAAGGATTATTTTTCAAGCACATTTCCCAGCATGGTAATATAGTTTGGAAGAACGTTTTTTAATTAAAACCAACTGAAGTAAACAAATAAATTAAATTCAAAGCTAGGAGCATGTAATCTCACAAAGCAATAACTTTGAGTCATTCATGTTTTCAAAGTGATATAGCACAATGTGACTTCTGCAGCTTTCAAGACAGAAACGACGAAACCGTGGTGGGTTAGACGAGCTACCTCAAATCTGGTAAATCGATTTTGAAATTCTCTGTTAAGTCTGAGTGTAATGAAAGTCCCTGCATTTTATTCTCCTGTCCAACTTACCCCCTCTCCTTCCCCAGCTAATTTTAGCTGAGACTGAAAACGCAGCAAAAATGGAGACGGACTTCTCTCAGATTGTCAGTATTCATATGCACAAGCTCTCACATACCTGGGAAGCTACAAGGAAGGAAGGATTGAAAAAAGGGAAGGGTCTCATGGAGACCAGCCAACTGCTCCTTCATCAGCTAACAGCTTTGCTTTCAGAGTAACTTGGGGTGCTACCTCAGGAAAACCAGAAGGTCTTGCTGGGCAAATGAAGAAATAAAGGAGTCCAGACTATTGTTAAGAATCATAGAAAATCTAATTTTTAATTTGGAACAATGAAAAGGGATTTTTGCTTCGTATCTATCAGCACTGGGTAGATTTTCAAGATTCTGCTGCTCCTGGATCATTGCAGATCTTAAAATTCTGTAAATCTCACAGCAATTGCCATGAACAATTTTACAGCTTGCCTATTCAGAAAATTCTTCACTACCAATATCACTATTAAAGTAGGATGAGGGGCTTATAAATACACAGGGTACTTTGAAAGATTATGTACTGATTAGGTGGCAAAATGGTATGTTTTAAACAGGTAAGCAGAAACTTTATCCCATGTGCAAAGTCAAGTAAAGGTGTCACTAGGAAGGAAATTGGGACTCTCAGCAATTAATCTGTCCTCCTGATACTTATTATTTTTACTTTAAATTATCATGATCTCTGTATGTATCTGTTCTCCCTACCAGGCAATGTAGTATAACAGAAAACATCCAGGACCTGCATTCACATCACTGCTTTTCCACTTCCTAGCTGTACTTACTTGTAAAGTTTCTTAACATTTGGATGTGGCCATGTGTTAAAAAGAAATGGATGGCTACCTTGAAGAGATGTTTTGATGATTATGGGTAAGAGAGATAAACACCTAGAATCATACTTGGGTCACGAGATCCATGCCAGTTTGAAAGTTCTCAGACTTCTAAGACACCCACAGACAATCCCCCGAATCACTTTCAGAGGGTATATTTATAACAGCATCAGGTCTACATCAATTCAGTATTAATTGCATGTGTTCTGCATTGAGACTGGGTCAACAAATGGCCGAGAAAACAACAGCAGAATGAAAGTGGAGGGGGAAACTGTTCTCTTCTTAGTCCTATGAAATCAGTTTCATAAGCAAGGACTCCTTCCTTGTCCGTACAGATACTTTCTTCCCTGTGGTCTAGACTGGTGCTTTCCAATAGAGTTTTCTGCAATGATAGAAACATTCTATATCTGTGCTATCCAGTATGGCAGCCATTAGCCACATATATCTATTGAGCACTTGAAATGTGGCTACCGTGACTGAGGGACTGACTTCCAATTTTATTTAACTTTAAGAAGTTTAAATTTAAAAAGCCTTGTGTAGCTATGGACCATTCCATTAGACAGTGCAGTGCTAAATGTCAAGAACACATCAAAATATTGTAGACACAAGATAAATAATATGGTGATCCAGGAAAACTTGGGTGGCTTAGGCAATCTCCCTGGTAGATTTTATCATTTTTAAGCTGTAGCCATCAGTGGTGGCCTCTGCTCCATCTCCTGGGTGACTTAGTTCTGCCTTGGCTGTATGTCTAGCTCAAACTGTGGCTCCTTTTTGAGGCGAGAACTGACTTGCCGTTTTGCCCACTAGTGGATGCATGGTGCTCTCTTTGCTGGAATGCTGGCTTGCATGGGGAAAGAAGGACTTTCAAATATGATACACTTTAGTTGTTGTTGTTAGGTGGCATCAAGTTGGCTCCGATTGATAGTGACCCTATGTGTACAACAGAATGAAACGCTGCCTGGGCCTGTGCCATCTTCACAATCATTGTTATATTGCCCTGCAGCCACTGTGTCAATCCATCTTGTTGAGGATTTTCTTTTTTGCTAACCCTCTACTTTACCAAGCAGGGCAATATAGCAATGATTGTGAAGATGGCACAGGCCCAGGCAGTGTTTCATTCTGTTGTACATGTAGGGTCACTCTCAGTCGGAGCCAACTTGATGCCACCTAACAACAATAACTACAATGTATCATATTTGAAAGTCCTTTCTTTCCCCATTAATGCAATGTGAAACCCAGGCATCTACACTAGAAATGGCAGGTTTCACTTACTGACTATAGCATTCTTTTCCACTTGGCCTTGATAGAGACTCAGAACCCTTCATAATCCAGCTCTAGGAAAAAACTACCAATTGATTGCTTTTTATGTGTGGTATGAAATATATTTACCTTCTCTGGAAGATTTTCTTTTTTGTCACACAATGAGTTCCTTGCCATATTAGGTCAAAAGTTCCAAAGCTTGAGGCAACCTTTGTCCTCATGGTTCAAGAGTTTAGGTTCTGGGAAATAATGGTAAGTCTGACCTGTTCCTTCCAGGAAGCCCTTTAGGTTTACATGAAAACACAACTTTTGGCAGCCTGCCCTGGCATGGCAGAGCTCCTTATACATATTAGTTAGGACATCCCCTTGGACTTGACCTAAGTGAGAATTCCTAAATACTAACATCCCCCCCCAACCACAGGTTGAAAAAGTCACCTGCTGACCCTTGGCTAATGACTAGATATTTCTTGTTGGCTCGTACAAAGTGACAGTTTTTCTACCAGGATCCTGATCCATTCTCTGGTCACTTTAGAAATGAATTACAGATGCTCCTTGGAGTTCACATTCAAGACTCAAACCAGAGTTGACCTTTCTGATCACCTTTCTGTATTCGGAAGCTGAATTTGATCAATAAATTTCTAGGAATATATGCCAGTCTTTTATAATTTGGTCATAGATAGTGGTACCACAAAGCACAACATGACTCCCATGAAAAGACTCTGTTACTTATTATGCTTCACTTTTCTAAAAGGAAAGAGAGAAAGAGGGAGAAAAAAGTGAGAGGAGGAGCGAAGGAGAGCATTGATGCGAGAGCATGGAAAAATGGAAAGAAAATGAGACTGATGCTGTTGAACGCTTCCGTCCTTTCTCCAGTTTTGAGGATTGCTCCCCAAATTATTAGCTCATTAAGTGAGGCATTCATTTATATTGTGATTTTATCATTTCTCCCTTGCTAGTTGTGAATATTGCACAATTAGCACATTTCTGAAAGCCCTGATGGCCATGTCCTCAAACTTCCTCCCCCATTCCTGGAATTTACACTGTAAGACCTCAGCCCTATTTCTGTCTGTGGTTTTGATCCCAGCTCAGATTCTGACTACAGAGGCGTCCCCTCTTCTTGGCGAATACCTTTTCTCCTTGTGGTGATATTTCCAGTCCATCTTGAGGAGTCATGAAGTGCTGTTAAAACAGTCATCCCTCTTAGTCTCTCCTCAGCAGTCATCACACAGTATTGCTATTGTCCTGGGGCTGGAGGCTGAGGCTGAGGCTGAATCGGAAAATTGGTTTTAGTATCCCGGCAGGGCCAGGGAAAATAAATCCCCCGAGCAAGGATATGGCTCTGCGTCAAGCAGCTGGAGAACTAGCCCGTGAACGGGATCCAGGGGCAGATTATTTGGGTGAGTGTGCATGGCTACCAGACATCAGTTTCATTTGACTAATATGTTCTTTTCCATCCAATTGAATGGATTACCACAGTGTCAAATAAATAATGTGTTGCCACATTTGGACCAACAAGAAAAATACTGGGTATCAATAAGCAAGTGTACGACCACATGAAAGCACGACTGTATTTGAGAAAAACAGGGAATAAGCCCTCAGGTATCTTGAAACTCAGACATTTTTCTTGTCAAAATGTTCTAGGAGCCAAATTTGTGAGGTCCCTGCTGCTGTGACAACAGTCTGGTCTCTGAAGCTCGTCCAACACAGCCACAGTCCCAAATTAAACTCCAGGTATTTGAGAAGGCAGCCACAAAGGTGGAACAATGGCTCATTACCCAATTCAGAATCCATTCAGTCAACATTTATTGACTGCCCACTGGTTGCCAGGCACAGTGGTGGCACCTGGAACGGGGAATGAGGATGGAGAAGAAATAAGGGGTGAATATGGCACAAACTCCTGGCTCATATTCTAATGGAGGACACAGACACATACCCAGGTAATTCTTGCACTGGACGATATAGCAGTATAATAGAAATACAGTTAAACTGCTAAGAAAGAAGGAGATGGGAGTAGAACAGTTGCAGAAAGGCAGAGAGGGTGGAGAACATCGTCAGGACATGACGACCTGCCTTAAAATATGCTGTTCTAATGCAATGTTATTTTCAGAATGTATAAAATGCACATTATAAAATGGAATACATCCCCCCAAAGTCCTTCTGGCTCTACAGCACAAATTAGAGTCAATGACATTTTACAAAAGAGTTGAAGAAATAAGAAAAATAAGACAAAAATCATAAACACTGTTTTAAACATTTTACATATACGGAGTAAATCAATTCTCATGATATTTCTGTACTGCGGGTACTATTCTTACTTACAGAAGTGGAAACGAGGGACAGAGAAGTTAAATAAATTGCCCAAGATCACACTGCTAGGCTGTGTGTCAAACACTGTGCTAAGTACTTTAGACCCATTCTTTCCTGTTATTCTCAAAACAATCTTTGCTCTGAGCTATATACAATATTTGGGGTTGGGGGGGAAAGTGGCTATGGGAATTGAGGATCTCATGCTTATAGGGGTTTAGTCTTCTCTCTGTAAAGATCTTTCAGGGAGAGGACAAAACATAATCCTTGGCCCAGAGACATGGAAATACATGCGTAGTGTATTGAAAGAAGGCAAATAAAAAGTTGTGGCTAATGAGTATCATATATACCACAGGCTTCAAAATTCACTCTCTAGCAATGGAGAACCATTCATGAGAATAACTAGTTGAGAATTATATTTTTAAGAAATGCTCTGGTGGCACTTTGGATGGAGCAATGTGGGGAGGGGTAATAGAGAAGGCTGCTTGAAGCCAATCAAAATTATCTCAGTCACACTAGTGGCCATGGAAAAAGGGGGATACATTTGAAAGTTATTCTGGAGGTAGAATCAAGAGGATTTGACAACTAGCAATTCATGGGCTGGTGAGAGAAATAAAGGCCAACTCCAAGATTTCTCTCTTGGACCACTATGCTGAAATATGCTTGGTGCCACCAACCAAGATAAGACGTGCAGAAAAATTGACAGGTTTAATAAGAAAAAATAATTGGTTTGGGTGCATTGAGTATGAAGTGGGCTACTGAGGAGGAAATACCTATTTCTCAACTTAATATAATATACAGGTTTAGGGTGATCCACTTCCCCATTTAGGTCCCATATGAGGATAACGCATTGCCTACGATTTGTGACAGTTTCTTGATGGAATACTAATAATCATAATTGGCATCCCTCTAGAGCTTACTCGGTGACAGGTGTTCTAAGAATCACATATAGTCTTCACAACAATGCTATGATTAAGGCACTCTATTATTCCAGTTTTACAGATGAGGAAACTGAAGCATGGAGAGTTTAAATCATTTTTCCAACATAGCACAGCCAGACATGTGCCAGAGAGATACTCTCCCTCCATCAAGCAGCATTTTCCACAACCATAATTTCAGGTTCTTGTGGTTGAAGCTTCGTCTCTGATAGTGTTTCCACCCAATCTGGGAACTGGAGTGAAAAGGGATGTGCTAAGGATGCAGGTGTGTGAGAGGACCTGACACCATGTGTAACTCCTACCCTTTTGGCCTTTATAAAAGCACCTTTATTCCCACCTTGAAGATTCTGCAGACCGATTAATCTCCTGATGTTTCATTTTCCTTATCTACAGCATGGGATGATAATGATAATTCCTAAGGTGACTGGAAGGGTTAAATAAATTTAGACATCTAAAGTTCTCCTTTCTGGCACAGGTACATGTTCCTGAAATGTTAGCTATGTTGATGGCAATCAAGAAGGTGAGGAAGGCAAGGATGATGACTACCTATTTATCTCTACACTGTTTTCCTCAGTGACTCAGAGAAGAAACACCAGGTCAAGCCCTGCCCTTTTACACCACAATCAGAAGACAGAATAAAATATTGCTGGTTATTAGGGTTTGAAATTTAGAGAGGTCTCTAGCCTATCCGTGGAGCCCTGGTGGTGCAAATGATTAAGCACAATACTGCTCACCAAAAGGCTGGCAGTTCGAACTCACCCAGTGGTAATCTGCCTCTGTCAAGGTTGCAGCCAAGAAAACTCTATGGGGGCAGTTCTACCCCATTACATGGGATTGCTAAGAGTTGGAGCTGACTACTGGTACCTAACAACAACAACTAGAAAGAAGGGGAGATAACACTATGGTGGAAAATTAGAAGCAAGAGAGAAGGACCACGTTCAGAGATCTCGCCAACCAAACAAGCTCGTCATCCCTCTTAGCCTTAAATAGCATCAAAAGACGTAAGGTGAGTGAGATATCATTAGGCTGGATTAAAGAGGGTAGAAACCAAATGATCAGGCCCTCAGTTGTGTCTATTCAGTACTAGCCAGAGGGTCGACTGGGTTCTTTAAGGGGAGAGATTCTAGGGGAGCAACCCAACGCATCACAGCCTTTGTTCGGACTTTTAAAACTAGAAGGGGGAGAATGTTGGAAACATAAAAGACCAACCTGGACCATCTGGTTCTGTAACAGTCCCCCATCAACACGTCCTCACTTGATGAGACCAATATAATAAAAGAGGATAGATGTGTTTCACTCCTGTCAACAGCCATACGAGAGGAAAGATAAGAGAAGCTTTTGAAATTGCAGAGATATTTTGGCTTTAACTACACCAGAGGCAATTAGTTCCATATGGGAACCAAATCCATGCAGATAGATTTAACTATCAATTTTGTAGCTGCTTATCAAGAGGCAGTATATTTTGTAATGCACACACAAAAGCCAGAACCTGTTACTGTGACACCTGCTTTCACCCAGGCTGGGCAGTAATGAATTAGCCCTAGGTCTCTAATATTCCACGTGTCATCTCATTTTGGAGAAATTAATTAATTAAACCTCGAATCGACTAAGAATGATAAATTGCTTTTTTAAATATGCTGAACCAAGGGGAGGCTTCTTTCAAGAGTCTCTAAAACACAACGTAATAAGTGCAAACATTTCCACTTATGCCAGGGTAAAAGTTAAATGATCGACAGAGAAAGCCCTTCATAGTTTCTGTTCTCTGATGGGATTTCCAGTGGGTAACTCTGAAGAAAAAAAACAGTTATAAGACAAAGGATAATTCTTCTCTCTATCCTCCAACCAGGTTTCCCTTGGAATCGTGTTCTTTTTATCTATTCTTCTGCTTAAGCCTGAAAGGAAAAAGAGGAGGGTAAAAGAAAAAGGGATAATAAAAAAGGAAGACATGAAGGGTGAGAAGAGTAGATGGAAAGAGATGGCGGGGGGGGGGGGGAACAAGCAGGTAAGGGAAATAGGAAGAGAAAAAATCCAGCATCAACTCCCTCCCTCCTCCCCCCCGCCCCATTCCTTCAGCTCTTTGGGAACTGGTTTCTTTGAACTAACTGCACACTTGTGTCCATGGTGTGGAGAGGAGGACAGGAGCAATGGGAGCAGGAGCTGGCCTGACAGGTCACACTCTGTCCAAAGCCAAGGAGCCTCAATACCCACAAGGTTGGAGAAAATACCCATAGGACAAACCCATGGCCTTCAAGATTTGGCAAAAAATTCAACCCATTATTCAAATGTTTTGTGCTAAACAAACTGCAGTGCATTTTGTCAGGCAGTTCCCCCTTAATTTCCAAACCCATGTGTATTTCCAAGGGAATGTGATCCATATGTTTCTAATTCATTTACATTTAAATCATCATAATGCTGTTTTGCTGAGCTATTTGATATCCAAGAAGCCTATGAGGCCTTTTACAAGCTCTTTTAAAGGCTTTCTCCTTTGAACCTGGAAGTCATGGTTTTCCTGTACAGAATGTGAATTAAAATAAAGGTTATAGTTTCTCTTCAAACTAAATTCCTCTCTATTTAAATGGATAATAATAATGACAACCATTAAAATAACTTGATCTCAGAGGCCACCTTACATATAAATTTAGAAAAATCTATCAGTCGTAGAAAAAAAAAAGTTCCAGGTTTTCCAATGCGACAGCCATCAATAGGAATGGCTGGATTCTACTTCTTTTGCAGATTAAGTTTATGATTTGAATTGCGTCCTCAAAAGATGTGTTTCAACTTGGCTAGGCCATGATTCCTAGTATTGTGTGATTGTCCTCCATTTTGTGATCTGATAATCCTATGTGTTGTAAATCCTAACCTCTATGATGTTAATGAAGCAGGATTAGAGGCAGTTATGTTAATGAGGCAGGACAAAATCTATGGAATTAAGTTGTATCTCTAGTCAATCTCTTTTGAGATATAAAAAAGGGAAATGAGCAGAGAGGAGAGGGACCTTATTACCACCAAGCCAGAAGAGACAGGAGCAGAGTGTGTCCTTTGGACCCAGGGTCCCTATGCTGAGAAGCTCCTATATCAAGAGAAGATTGGTGACAAGGGCCTTCTCCCAGAGCTGACAGAGACAGGGCTTCTCCTGGAACTGGCACCCTGAATTCAGATTTCTAGCTTCCTAGACTGTGAGAGAATAAATCTCTGTTTGTTAAACCCATTCACTTGTGGTATTTCTGTTATAGCAGCACTAGATAACTAGGACACTAACTCCCTGATTTTTCTAAAGCCCAACTTAATTTCTTTCAGACTTACATTGCATTCACAGATACAAATTGTGGTTATTCTCTAGTATACATTTTTTTAAGTTTCGAATATCTTTGCACCAGAATATCCTAGGTCCTCAATTTATAAGCCACTAGAATATTGATTTATTCTTGACAAAGTAACAATCATAATATTATCTACCATTTATTAAACTCATGGGTTGGATGGTATACTAGGTGCTTTATATATATTACCTAATTTAATGTTTGAAACAACTCTGCAAGTTCATCAAGATTATTACCCATTTGACAGATGCAGAAACTAAGGCACAAAATTTGGGCAAGTTAGTGTTTTAAGGAAACTTCAAATTCACACAGCTGGCAAATGGAAGAACAAGCATTTAGAACACTGAATGGGGCTGACCACATGAGAAGAGTTTGTACAACTTAGTAGAAACTTATTTTGTTCATTGAGGGTCACCATGAGTCAGAATCAACTTGACAAAAACCAGTTTGGATTTTTTTTAAGTTTACTATGTCTCAGATATGGTGAAAGGTTGTATCCTTTCACCATACCTATTCAATCTGTATGCAGAGCAAATGATCCAAGAAGCTGGACTATATGAAGAAGAACGAGGCATCAGGACTGGAGGAAGATTTATTAACAACCTGCGTTATGCAGATGACACAACCTTGCTTGGTGAAAGTGAAGAGGACTTGAAGTACTTACTGATGAAGATCAAAGACCACAGCCTTCAGTAAGGATTGCACCTCAACATAAAGAAAACAAAAATTCTCACAACTGGACCGACAAGCAACATCATGATAAACAGAGATAAGATTGAAGTTGTTAAGGATTTCGTTTTACTTGGATCCACAATCAACAGCCATGGACGCAGCAGGCAAGAAATCAAAGGATGCATTGTATTGGGTAAATCTGCTGCCAAGGACCTCTTTAAAGTGTTGAAAAGCAAAGATGTCACCTTGAAGACTAAGGTGCACCTGACCTATGCCATGGTATTTTCAATCGCATCATATGCCTGTGAAAGCTGGATGAAGAATAAGGAAGACCGAAGAAGAATTGGTGCCTTTGAACTGCGGTGTTCGCAAAGAATATTGAATACACCATGGACAGCCAAAAGAACGAACGTATCTGTCTTGGGAGAAGTACAACCAGAATGCTCCTTAGAAGCAAGGATGGCAAGACTGTGTCTTACATACTTCAGACATGTTGTCAGGAGGGATCAGTCCCTGGAGAAGGACATCATGCTTGGCAAAGTGCAGGGTCAGCAGAAAAGAGGGAGACCCTCAAAGAGGTGGATTGGCACAGTGGCTGCAACAATAAGCTCAAGCATAACAATTGTAAGGATGGCGCAGGACCCGGCAGTGTTTTGTTCTGTTGTGCATAGGGTCGCTATGAGTTGGAACTGACTTGATGGCACATAACAAAAACAACATGTCTCAGGCACTGCGTTACACACAGTGGAAAATAAAAGTGAGCAACACGTCATGCTTGTACTTAAAGAGCTCTGGGTCTGGTGGTCTTTGTAGACATAAATGTCAATGTGGTGTGATCATGTCCTATAATTAGCAACTGGATGTTAGGGTGTGTACAATAGCATAAGAAGATGGGCTTTAGGGTTCATTTTGAAGGACACATAAGAGGTTAGGACCAAGCCTGGCCCATATTCAACATCTACTAAACATTGAAAAGAGTAGAGAGAAAGAGGTGTTTGGAATTTATCTCACGAGTTTGGAATTTATCCTGAACGCAAAGACTAGGTGTTGTTTGTATGTGTTCAAAGATGACCTGACGCTAGTACAAAGTGTGAGGTAGGAGATACCTGGGGTAGGGAGCCAGCAGGGAGGTTGTTTCAGCAATCCAGTGATAGATGATGGGGACAGTGGGGCTGGGAAGGATCCAGTATAGAAAACTTTACATTTCATATTACCAAAATCATTTTACAACACTTGGCCTTTTAAACAAAAGAAAAACTCTTTTTATAGTATTTGCTGAAAAATCAAATTTCTCTCTAGTTTCCCGATGTAATGTCTATACACCTATAGACATACACATCCAGTCATCTATAATAAGTGCTAGCTTAATGATCAAGGATGCAGAAATGCTTCTTTATGGGTAACCATTTCAACTCTTGAATGATTTAACACTGGGTTTGTCTTTCTCCATTGATATTGAGAAACTTCTCTGACTTAATGACTGTTTAAGAGGAAAGGGGGAGAAGAGCAGGGCCTCTCAAATAGAAAACAATCAATATTATTTATATAAAATTAAGTTACTTTTCCCCATTGACTTCAACAAAATAGCAACAGCAATGCCAGTGTTATACGTATTGAGAACCAAAAGTCACCTCTTTGGTATAATTGAGAGGTACCCAAATAATCTGCCTATCCAAATGTCTCCCCTCATTGGCTAGTTCAAATTATCTTTAAAATCCTAGTTTGCTTTCTTTTGAAAAGGTATTTGGGCTTTCATGAGTTGGGATTTCAGGTGTGAATATAGAAATGGGATCTGTTAAGCAGTCCATCTTATCTTTGAAGAGTAGCTCATTAATACCTTAACCTGAATTGGCACTATGACAAATTAGATAATTGCTTTAACTAATTATCATTCTTATTATTAATTATCATCCAATATATTAACTAGCTCTTTTTCTCTTCCTCTTTCCAAAGTTTCTCATGAGAAGATGCTTCATTTACTAAAATATTTGAATCTATTCCCTTTCTATCATCACAACTATATGTCCTCATCTGGAACCTGTAGTAGATTTCCAACATGCCCCTCAGCTTCCATCCTTATCTTGCTATAATCCCTCCTTCACACAGCAGCTAGAGGAATCATTTTAAAGAAGTAAATTCAATTACCCCACTTCTCTATATGAAACCCTTCAACAGCATATCATGACTTCTCATCTGTACTTAGGATAAAACTGAATCTTCATGGTTTGGCTCCAGACCAACCCCAACACCTCACCTCACAGGTTTATCTCCCTTCTTCAACTAGCTCTGGTCCCCCTAGATGCCCTGCTCCAGGTTGGTTCTTAGCCTTGTGTAGATCTCACCTCAAACATTATCTCTTCAAAGAGACCTTCCCTGATCTCTATACAGTACTGTGTGTTCTCATTGATATGTGTGGGTGAAATCAATTTAATGGTCATTACATATTTTACCAGAATGTGTTAAACACAAATATTAAAAAATAATAATAGTAAAAAAAGAAGAGAGGAGTAAATACAGAGTTTAATGAAACATTTGTTTCAGTGATCTATCAGTGTACTGCACTGGGATATAAAACACATGTCTTGTGGGTCACAGTCAAGTAAGTGACTAAGGTTGCAGCCCCTATAAGCATACCCATAAACCTCATCATGTTACCTTGTTTGTTTCTTTATTGCATTTCTAACACCGTGACATCTGGTTTATGTATGTGTTAACTTGTTTATTGAGAATGTAAGCACCTTAAAAGAAGGACTTAAGCTTCCTTGTACATCTTCTTATCCCCAGCATCTAGAAGAGTGTCTGACATAGATCAGGTTCTGTAGGAACCTTTGCTGAAGGAATTTCTGAAAGATGAGTTGCACACTCCTCTTCAGACATTTTTCCCTTTCCCCAGAGCTCCCTACTCAGGGTAAGGACTAAACTTTTCTCTCCATACCCCCAAACTCTCTATTCCACACTTCCTTTCTGTTCATTTTCTTCTCCCCACCATGATCTTGTCACTCAACCTAATGGCCAAAAGTAACTTCTAGGATTTTTTCTCTCGCCCTCCAAGCTTTGCAGCTCACCCTAAGGTAGCCAGAAGTGCCTGCAACTCTAGGACTCCTCACTGCCCTGACAGATACATTTCTCTTGTTTTGACTCTTTTGGGTCTGCAAAATACCTGTTGGATAAGATGCTCCACATTGTTCCATACATGTACTTAGATAGAAATGAAATCAGAAGAATATATGATAGCTATCAAAATGTTATCAGTATATTACTGGGTAGTGGGATTATGGGTGATTTGTTTTTTTCTGCTTTGTACCTTTCTGTCTGTCAAACTTTCTACACGGAGTATTTTAATTAAAAAGAAGATATAAAAAGTATATGGTTTATAAAAGAGTAAGATACAGATGGAATTAGGTATAAAAAAACTCTTCATTGAAAAGTTCTCTCTTCAGTAACTGAGTACCATCTGATACCTGACCAGATACCGCTTCTGATGGCTTATGCGTGGTTGTGATGTCACCAGCAGAACTTTGAGCCTCTTGTAAACAGGGTCAGTGACTTACACTATAAATGTGGGGTGGCAGAGAGGGCTTCACAATCTGAGTTAGACAGACCTGGGTTAGACACATGTCTCTGTCACTTACAGCTGTCTGGTCTAAATCATATGACTTAATATCACAGTTTATCAGTTGACTAAAGCAGGAATAATGAGACATTTAAGTGGAGCACCTAGCAGTGCTTGGCTCATAGTAATGGTCACATTGTCCATCTTTAGAGTCACATTTTAATTTCCACAGCACCTAACAACATGCAAAGCACATAATAAAATGAAATAATTATATATTGAATAGAATGGAGTGGAATTAAGCTGATGTATATGTGTTGGAGAGAAGCTTTTCTTTCTCCACAACTGTAAGCTACATTAATACAATTTTTCAAATCTCTGTGTTCATATTTTATTACAAGAAAAGTCTGTCCTACATAAGTAATTTTTTTGCTAGTAGTGTTTCCTAAAATATATATAAATACCAGTCTTGATGGAAGTATTGCTCAATTCTTAACATTGGTTTTATTTTAAATTCAAATTATGTCCTAAAAATGTCAGATTTCAAAATTGTGTGCAAGTGTGATTCCCTCTACATAGGAATCCACAATGAATGGCTTACAGGTGTCACTTTTCTTTAAAACTTTAGTTAAAACTCACTAGAGCTAGATTTGATAAGGGTAGACACTTTAAAACCAAGAAAACAAGTAGAACAAACACTCTTTTTCCAAACAAAAATAATTGTTTTTTTAGAAATTTCAATAATAAGAATATTCCAGTCTATAAACAAGAGGCTCATCAATGAGGCAAAACTAAAATTAATGGTAATTGTCTACCTAAAAGGGATAAATTCAGTTGGTGCTCTTGTTGTCAGAGGCAATTCAAAGATTGGAATTGGTTTGATTTTGTTATGGAAGAAACTTCTACATCTAGTGAAAAGCCCGAGATGACTCTTCCAACCCTAAGATTTTATAGTTCTGTGATTTAGACACTCCATGAAATTTTTGAAGTGTTCATTCCTAATATATATTTTTTTAAGTCTCCATTTTTGTTCGGTGTTATACAACTATGACCTCATTGTTGAAAAATCCAGGTTTTTTACCACTTAAATTTCTTTTCTCTTAAAAAGCAAGAAGAAGAAAAAAAGAAAGGAAAGAATTTCACAATGTTTCTGAAATTTCACAGGGTAATTCCATTTAAAGCTAGAGTTATACAAATATATAATAGAATTATGCAAATATAAGAAACATCTGCTTACATCACCACAGAGTTACATAATGCATTCTATATAATTTTCCACAACCATTTCAAGAACTGGTTAAAGACTTGAAAGTTGAAAGTATATTCTAAATGATCTTTATTAGATGTTCTAGTGTAAGAAACTTAAAAAAAAAAAAAAAAGGCTGGAAGTTTATGGACATTACATATGAAAAGTCTCTGGTATTCATGCTTGCTTTAAATACTTGATTAAACATCCATATGTCAACCTGATCCTATAGAAGGTCAGAGTAAACAAAGAGCTTCTGAAGTTAAGTGCTCAAACATATGAGATTATTGATTTTTCTGGAGTCAGAGGGTGTCATCTATTTAGCAAGTGACATCTGGTGTCCTCGGGAAATTCAGACACATCACTAGATTTAAATCACTGTAAATGAGTAAAAAGAATCTGCAACTAGGTCCCAAATTGCAAAGAAATCAAAATTTCTTTTTGATGCTAATTTTCTGAAAATGTGGTCAGTTTTTCCTGGATTAGTGAAATGAGCATATGATGTTAGAAATTTCAAATGGATTGATTTATCTAGCTCCATGGGAGAAAGAAGGCAACATGCATTTTGGAGGGTGATCAGGAATGTCTGCTAACCCCATAACTGTGTAATTGGCTGAACACATTGATCTATAGCGTTCCACATAAACCCTCTGAGATTTGAGTTACTTTTCCCTGGTCCACATCCTGGTATGTGCCTCATGGCTTACCTGTACCTCTCAACAACAGTGTTCTATCTAGAAGCTCAGCCTGATGGCCTGGCATCAGGGAACCTGAAGTGGCCTGCTTTTAACAGAAGGTTCTGCTTGTGTAGCAAAGCTCCCCAAAGGGATGCTAATCTGCATGCAGCTGGGAACAGTGGGCTCTCTAGGCAGGTTGCTATGAGCCTTATTTCTAAGAGAATCTAATTACTACCATAAAAGAAACAGTGAATGAGAATTTGTGGACTAATGGTCAGTCTCCTGGGAAACTGAGTTTGGCAATCTTGAGTAGAGGAGGTAGATACAGGTTTCCACAACATTTTGGGGCTGGAAACTCATCTAAAGGTAGAAGAGAATCAGGGTGTTGCTTGGGCCCTGTAGTGGGATACTAGTTCAGCATTTAGATTTAGACAAAAAACCCAAATGAAAGTAAAATTTAAATCTTCTCTAACCTAAAGAGTTAGCCCAAGTTCCTTGAGAGAGAACAGAAATACAGACTCAGAGAGTCGGGGTCTCTCTCTCCTCTTGGTGAAATCAGAAACGGAAGTCAAAGTCATCCCCAGGGCTGTGGGAAGACAACCAACTCTGGTGCTGACCTTGAAGGAAGGGTTCTTAAGAGTGAAGGGTAACCAAACACTTATTGGAAATAAGGGCTTAGGGCATAGTGGGAATGCAAAGGAAACACCAGAGAAGAAGCAGTCAGGATGTACATATGCCATCACAGATGATATCTAAATGCAGGTGAAATGAAGAGAATGACCCTGAGTAGAAGAATATCAGGAAACAGGACAACACGGACAATACTGAGCCTCAGTCGTAAGAACACTCCATGTTGTTAATCCAGTGGTAAGTCGTTTTAACATCAGAAAACAGGCATTAGAAGTAGAGACCCCCAGACTTGAGGGTTTCAAAGTAAAAACACAGGCCAGGAGAATGTCCAGGGTACTGGACCAAAGGTTCCCAATCTTTCAACAGGCAGACAACTTTCAAGTACCCAAGAGACCCAGTATCAGCAAGTCAGGCAGGGAAAGGGGTAAGAGACAGAGAAAAATATTGCTAGAGAAAAATAACCCTGCTAAAATGACAAAGCCTCAGGGCTGAGGCTGTAGTGTCTAACATGTATTTTGAACAGTACTGTCTAAAGTTAAAATGACATCAACAACAACAATGGCAATAGTAATAGTAGCCAACATCAGTAGAATATTTTCCATGTACCAGATACTCTCCCAAGCATATTAGGTGTATTTTCACAGTTAACTCTCACAACAAAAGTTACAGTATCGCACACAGTAGAAAACTGAGACATGGAGGTAAGCACCTGGTAGCCTGACGAGCTGGATCCAGAGAAGAATGAGGTCGTCCTGCAGCTGATATGATACACCTTACATTCTGCTGAGAAAAAAAAAAAAAAAAATTGGACCAGATCAGGATTTAACAGTAATGGCAAAGAAGATTATTAATGACAAAGCTTATAGAGAAATGTGGCCCCCCCCAAAAAAAATACAACAAAACATGAAAACCCAGTAAGCATGCCAGATTTAGCAAAAATAAATAACACACAAAAAAAGAAAAGAAAAAACTTATAAATGTATGTATGTTCCATCCACATAGAAATTGGCACATACCTGTACTAAAAAAGTGTTTGTCTGAAATTCAAAGTTAACTGAGTATCCCATATTTTATCTGGTAACCCAGTCTGGCAGCCACCATGGATAAAGCTCGTATGAAGCACATCTGAGGCATGTCCCAAGATAGGAGGGCTTTGGAATTCTAGGTTGCACATTCACATATTCATTATTTTCTGAATACCTACCAAATGCTCCAAGAAGCCCTGGTAGCATAATAGTTAAGCGCTTAGCTGTTAAATGAAAGGTTGGTGGATCTAACTCACCCAGCAGCTCCTTGGGAGAAAGGCCTGACAATCTGCTTCTGTAACGATTACAGCCAAACAAACCCTTTGAGGCAGGTCTACTCTGTCACAGGGGATCTCAACGAGTTGGAACCAGCTTGACATCACCCAACAACATCGTATGCTCCAGGCATTGTTAACAGTCTACACGCTTTACTGAGTGGGGATTTAGAGTAAAAAACTTGCATAAGGCCAGTGTGACCTAAAAATCAAAGCTACCCAAAAATCAAATCAAAATATGAGCGCTACCCAAGCTTTGGTTGATTCTGTCCCTAGGTTGAAGAGGCTTGGAAAAGTAAGGATGAATCTTGGACAAATACAAGGCCCATATATCTACAAGGAGACCAGATCAATACTTGCTTGTACAGGCTTTCCTTATACTTATTTAAAAACCAGTATGACTAAGCAAATTGACCATGTAGTCAACAGATCCCAGTCAAGACAAATTTGAAAACAAAATATCAATTGATTTTCAGTATGGAAATTTTCTTTGCAAGGACATAGCCTGAATTTCCCATAAGGGAATCTAAACAAAAGACCGTGTGTGTTCTTGAATCTGTTGTTCCGATCAAATAATAATCTCAGCTTCTTGGAGACTGAGGATGTTAGGAGGCAACTCAAGAGTGGCACAGTCCCTCTCAAGGGCTGTGGCCAAGTCCTGTTATTCCCAGTACCTCTGAAGATTCCCACACCTTGTGGACATATGAAAGGGCTTAGTATTTGGGCAATTTTATTACCAAATCATAAATATTTTATTTACCCAAACCAGTAAGGAAGGAAGAAATGACGGGGAGTTTGGGCAGCTTTCTGGGGAAATCCTTGCCAAACCCCATTTGCATTGACTTTGCACAGCACTCAAAAGCACTTTTGTTTCATTTTAAATATTTCATTCTGTTGGACTACAGCCATTCGGCATGTGGCACAGATAAAGTCACCTGCCAATATCCGGGTTTAAATCTGAAAAACAAATACGTCAATGAACTTGATCTAAGTAACATCTTTTACTCTAGCATCTACTCTGCTGTTTCCCAAGTACCTGGGCAATGTAATCAATATCAATGCTGTCCTTTATAAACATAAATTTACTCACCCACCACCATTTGATTGTCTAGTTTGGGTGTTCTTCTTGCAGATGAGAAAACTGACCCTTACTCTCACCCTGGACTGAAATCCAGTGCGCCCATGGGAAAAACTTGCCAGGATGAAAAGTGTTGACCATTGCTAGGAGAACAGCAATGCAACTGGCTTATGTAGGGTTGGAACCCTTGACCTCGTCCTGAAGATGGTCCTCAGCAAAGTTGTGGAATTGGTCTTCACCACCCCCATGACTGAGGTTCGTGCTGTCAGCCTCTGTTCTTTTTAGTCTGTCACCCACACACCCTCCAGGGTTGCTTTTCTGAAATGGAAACTTATCATGTTATCACTCTACATAAAAACTTTCAGTGACTTCTCATCGTCTACAACAAAGACAGGTTGAAGTTCAGCTTGTGGATAATTATTACTATAGTTATTAAATTAGTTTCTAACACTGAAAAATCAAGAAAATTTACTTCCATATATATGGAGTATTGTCTTGTTAAATTGAAATGGCCTAGAAATACTGGGCCCCTTTACCTATCTAGGCTGGAACTGAGTAGAAGTTATCATCTTTTAGGTAGGATAGTCACACTGCCACTCACGACGGTCTATATTGCCTCCCCAAAATTGGGGCAGTTACTTGTTACTCACTGGGCTACTTGATCAATTTTAGAATGGCAGAGAAATATTTCTCTGCACATTCATCAAGTAGGAAAAGAGTGGTATGCTGGCAAACAGGCTCTCAAAAAAAAAAAAAGAAAGCAATGATTCTGATTTGTCACATTTGTCAATTTCCATGGTGCAAATACTTCCACCATGCCCGATTTGAAACCACCAACATGAAATCACTGAGCGTGGAGCTGGCAACAAATACTAACAATTGGTTCTCACACCAGCTTCAGAATATCACTGGAATAAAGACCAAGAAAGCTACAAGTTTCAAAATGGGAAAGCGAAATGAAACAAAAGGAGGGAGCTGACATCCTACCTATTTGCCTGTCCCACGCAGACCCTTAGGTGTGCAATTATTGTGAACGATCAACTAAAATTCAAACTACTTAAAATGGCCCTCGAATCCCTTCATAATTTGATCTCAACCTAAATTTCTACAACCTAATTCCTGCCCTGGTGGCTGGCACAGTGGTTAAGAGTTCGGCTGCTAACCAAAAGGTTGGCAGTTCAAATCCACCAGCCACTCCTTGGAAACCCTATGGAGCAGTTCTACTCTGTCCTATAGGTCATACGAGCCGGAATTGACTCAACAGCAATGGGTTTTAGGTTGGTTTATTTCCTGCCACGACCCACATAACCCGATCATGTAGAACTTCTTGCTATTTCCCATAATGCCAAGTATGTAAACACATCTGTCTTTACATATGAAGAATACAAGAATACCCTTCTCAGTTTCTATACCTGCTGTACCTTCTCTGTGAAACTTTCTTCAGTGACTCTAGGCAGAATTAAATACTCTCTTATCTGTGCCTCTAATTTACCTTGCATATTGGATTCTAAATTGTGAGCTTTCTGAGGGCACAAATCATATTTTATTTATCTGTGTATTCAAAATGTCCAGCAGACATTGTTGTGGTTAGCTGCCATCAAGTGGACTCCTGGCTCATGGTGACCTCACGCTCAACAGGATCAGATCATTGTGATCCACAGGGCTTTCACTGGCTGATTTTTGGAAGTAGATACCCAGGCTTTTCTTCCTAGTTGCTCTTGGTCTGAAAGTTCTCATGAAACCTGTTTAGCATGATACCAATGTGTGAGCATTCAGTGACAGACGAGTGGTGACTGTGCTTGAGATGCGTTGGCTGGGAATTGAACCTAGGAGTCCTACAGGGAAGGTGAGAATTTCTACCACGGAACCACCACTGCGCCCCAGCACACATTAGACCCCTAATAAAAGCTTGCTGAAAGCAAGACATAACTACTGAGCCCTTAAATGAAAGATTTAAATTTGCACTTATAAAATCCATAAAACACCCTTAGGCTTACCAATACCAAAAGTACTTTATTTTCATCCCTGATCTTCTGAAATCACTTGAATGCTAATTTTTCGCCAGTTTTCAAATTTCACAACCATGTTACCTCAACACATATTACTAAGGGTGAATCTATACATGTCCTTGATCCCCCTGCTGATTTTCTATCAGAGCACGTGCTAAAGGCTTAAGAATGTTTATCTTGAAACCTCCAACTAAGCAATTGTCACCACTAAAAGTAGCACAGTTTCATAAAAGCAGATATGGTCACTACTTTTCCCACAGTGCTTGAGAGATGCAAATTTGCCACAATGCTTCACAAAGCTAGCACTTGGATTTACATGGAACCACTGCTCGGATTGCAGGTGTGATTCAGCTCTATAAACAGCAGTCAGATCATAAGGAGGAGGAGTGGACTGAAGGGATGCCTGGATATGATTGATTTAGGAAGATTCCTTCCTGCCTTTGCTGCTATATTGAAGAGCACTAAAACGCAGCCCAGCTAACTCCGACATCTTACCCACTTGTATTGTTTTTGACTAACATGTGGCCTTGTACAGCAGTTCTTTGAAACTGTTTGGATTTCAGAACCCCTTTACATGTTTAACATTATTGAGGACCCCAAAGAGGTTTTGTTTCTGTGGGTTATATTTATCAATGCTAATTTACCGTGTTCAAAAACAAAACTGAGAAAAATGTAAACCCAGAAAGGCACAAGTGCACATACCATTAGCCATCAGAAAGATGATGTCATCACATCTCATGTAGCAGCTGGAAAACTCCACTATATACTGAGAGAATCAGAGTCAAAAAGTAAAATCATTCTTGATATTATCATGAAGAGAGTTTACCTGACCAGAAAAAAAATAAAAACAATCAGCATTGAGTTAATTCTGATTTGTGACGAATCCATGTGTGTCAGAGTAGAACTGTGCTCCGTAGGGTTTTCAGTGGCTGGTATTTTCTGAAGTAAATCACCAGGCTTTCTTCTGAGATGCCTCTGAGTGAACTTGAAATTCCCACCTTTTGGTTAGCAGCCAAGCATATTAACTGTTGTCACCATCCAGGGACACTTTTGACCTCACAGACCTCCTGAAATAATCCTGGGGACTCCCTGGGGTTGCTGGACCATACTTTGAGAAATGCTGGCTTAGCACATTATAGGTACAAATCAACACATTTGTTGAATAGATTGATTAGTGGTGGTTTAAGCTTATGGCCAATATTTACTTCCAGC
Organism: Loxodonta africana; assembly: GCF_030014295.1. NCBI lineage: Eukaryota > Metazoa > Chordata > Mammalia > Proboscidea > Elephantidae > Loxodonta > Loxodonta africana. Next base: position 66,327,515 of record NC_087355.1, read on the forward strand.
GTTACATTTACACAACTATCTTTAATGAGCAAACACCAGACTTTTGTTACTTATGAATGTATCAGTGTCAGTTACTAGCCATTAGGCTATCAAAGAGTAAACTCTACAAGGACAAGAAAAAAAAAATGCTATAGAAGGACAATTGTCCTAACTTGTTTGAAATCTTTGTTTTTAATAATGTAAAAAGAGTTGGGTGGGAAGTAGAGGAAGGAGGGATGTGTTTGGTGGGTTCAGTGAAGGCTGAAATTGAATACCTTAACAACTACTGAATCAATGGTTCCGTCATTTCTTTTCAGACTCACACCATTAAGAGATGCCATCTAGACACAGAAGAAGTCTAAACTGGTCTAGTTACAACATTTATTGTTGAATTTACAAGTGTAGCATTTGACACAGTGTCTTAAAAAACTCTTTTAGATGTGTGCAGAACTACCTTTGGTTCACCTAGATTTCCCATGGCTCAGAAACTTTTTCCTTTCCATCTTGAGGTCATTTCAATCTCATATATGTGCAAATAAAGGCATAAATAAATGACGACAATGCCTTTTATTTCTAAGCACTTTCCTAAATGCTATTTAAGCTGAGCCTCAAAGTAGGGGAGAATAAAGCTCTCTGAAGAAACAGTGTAAATATTCTTTGAACAAGAATTATTATCTACATGCTTCTTAGATATACTAGTCATAGCTTTCTTGCTTCTTCTTAGAATGTTCTTTACAATTTTCAACATGTTGCCCATTTCAAGTAGATGAGAGACTCAAATAAATCATTTCAAGAAAGGACAATCTTAAAATGAAATGTCTGTTGGGGAAATAGCTTTTCCATTTATTAATATTAATTTTTAACTTTACCATATGTTCAGTTCGTTTTTCCACTTCTGAAAGTCAGGGCTCATGGTGTGCATGTGTTTTTCTGAAGAGTTGAAAGAAGGATGTTACCCACCCAGTGGTCAGTTTATAGTCTTCCCGTTCCCAGTTCTTTATCCTGATTTTAGCTCAGTCCCAGGTATGGCCACATTCTGGTAAATCCCTTAAGCAAGAAATACTGCAGCCAATTTAAACAAAAGAAAGGGAGGGAGTGCTGCAGTGAACAGCAGCTATGCCAATGGGAAAAATGAAATCAACTGTTTGCCAATACTCTGTGGCCTGAGGGTTAACATAGTGTCCAAATAGAACTTATAAAAGAGCCTTAAAATTGAAGCATCACAGAGTAGGCAAAAGACACAGCCAACTTAAGGTGATGAAATGTTTTTCTGTCTCAGCGCAGAACGTCAGATAAATGCAAAATGTTAGAAATATATCGTATATTGTTGGTCTTTCACAAGATCAGTTTAATAGCGGTATAGGTTCAGATATAATCTATTTATAAATGTGTTCATATTTGCTCTAAATAAGCTCAGTCAGAAGGCATCTATTTGCATCCTGTAGATCAATGTGCAGTTGTTGATAAAGTGAGAAAATGAAAACTTTTTGAAAGTGTCAAATTAGAGAGAGGGTGGCTATTAATGCAGCTTTCATAAAAAAAAGAAAAAACTTTGTTAAGTAATCTATCAGATCAGACAAAACAGGGGCTACAAAATGCTGTGAAGACGGAAATAATCTGGGATGGGCCACCCATGATCTCCAGTCCACTCTCCTCCCTATTCTACAAGTACTTTCTGTACAAGTCACATAATAGGAAAGCAGACACTTAAAAGAAGAAAGAAAGAATAGCACACCCAAAAAGGTAAACTAAACATTTTCACTAACAACTACTGGGGAGCAAAGACTTTGTCAACGTGCCATTAAAATACCTAGCTTTAAAAGCAGACACTGCAGATACTGCCACAATACACTTATTTATTTTGTGTATATTGCCTCTTTCTCCTGGGAGTTTTAGAGGATGTTTTTTAAAACAAAATAATAAATCCGACAATTTTCATTTTCTTTTTTTCTGATCTGTGCTTTATGGTATTCAATCCTCACAATAACTCTGTAAGATAGATGATTGGGATACGAACCCAGATCTCCCCTCCAAATGCTTCATTATTTTCACTAGGCTACAACAATGTCTAACGCATTGTCATCCGGTTAAGAAGACATACGCCTTGGTGCCTGTAGTTCCATACCTTTCATGTCAGAGTTAATAAGACTCACTCACCCAGGCGGGAGAGACTGAATGGCAGCTACTTCTGTAAGATGGGTTCCATTGATAACCAAGTAGCTTTGTGTGCATTTCAGGGGCAATGAAGCCGACACTAACTACACAAACAAACCCTGACTTTCTTTTTGCTGTTGACACCAAATACACTACTGCCATTAAATCCAGCAATGAATTTGTTATATTAGGTTTTCTCACAAGACCAGGTAAAGACCAGTGGCAAATAGAGTCACTATTTCCCACATGGCAGCCCCAGTTGTGATGGCAAAGACTGTAAGATGATGATTCTCCATCTTCTGGCAAAAGTGTAAAAAAAAAAAACCATAGACTGTATAAGGAGCCAAGAGATATGCCAATATCATATCAACAATGGGGAATAAATCTACCTAAAAATATATCCTACTATGCATCCAACGTAAAACTATTATTGCTCTCTTTAGTCAGTGATCATTGCCACTTGGTTATTACCAGTCTGTCAATAGGGCTTGGTAGTCTAGCTGGAAGTCAGGCAGGAAGTGACTCCTAGGTAGAGAGATTCATCTGTGCCATTATTACATTGCATTTATTTTTGGATGTGAAGTCGTTCTCATTTTTCTCCCACATGAACAGTAACAACCAATTAAAAGTAGTGTCTATAAAGCTTCTCATGAAAGCATTCGACAATATTTAGAACTCTTGAAGGAGTAACAACAAAACTCATTAGTTTTCAAAATTTTTAGGCTATGAAACTCTATAATTCAATATCCTTACTGACGCCCAATAAGTGAAACAAATAAAAGTACAACTGTTTTGGTGGAACCTGTTTGGGAAAATGTGGAATCCCCTCCCTAGAACCGGTTTCCCATCCTTACCTCCAGCTACACTGTTGAGAGTAAGCCTTGGTGGATTCCTCAGGACTCCTTGGTGCTCAGTTTAAAATTCTCTTTCCTAATATGATCAATTACATGATTGATTGATTCTTTTAGTGGAAATTATTATCTGAGCTGTATCTAAAGAATGATTATTTTAAAAAAATAACAAGATTACTATGATTCATACAATCCCTTGAGTGCTATTCACTGCAGGCTAGTCCAATTTGGACACTAGGCACTCATTCCACTACTGATGAAATTGCTCAAAGTCGTTTTGGGATGCCTGTTTTAGTGTTGTCCCTTATACGTTGTTCTGAATGCCTTCAAATATCGGCAAACCTTTATCTTTGAAAGTGAACTTGATCTCTTGGAATACTCAAAATCATTCATAGCAGGAGTTATTATGGCAGTAAATGGTTTACTTAATCATTTGTTTTAAATAAAACTGGCATGTGACCACAAAGCATTGAGATTTCCTTGTGGCAGATTAAAAACTTTGCTTTGAAAAGAAAAAAAAAAAAATTCCAGAGGAGATCCAAAGGCGGTATAGTTCGAATAAGGATAGAATTTTACACAGTGACTGTTATGAAAATGACAACTCTTTCATGAATGTATAAATTCTTGCTGAATAGTTCCACTTTTAAATAAGGATTTTTCATACAGGAATAATCTACCACTACAAATCTTGACACCTCAGTGTTTCCCATGATAAACTAAGGGAAATTCTACCTTATTTATTATGAAAGGTTATGGTGAAAATTAATTAGATAGTTTCTGCTTGAAACATTTATAGCCTTGAAAATCTCTTATTTAAAAAAAGACTATATGATTGGGGAAAAATAATTAGAGTTAGAAAATGAGAAAGAATTTCTGCAAAACCATTTCTTGGTTGACTATTAGAACTTGTACTTTTGTTATTTTTTAACATTATGTCATAAAGACTATTTTAAGGGAAAAAAACACACATTTTCAGAAGGTGATAGAATACAGGGCAATGAAGTCAGCCTGGGAAAGTATGGTTGTATACTGGGAAGTCACTTAAAGTTCGATTCAATTAAATCTCCATAAGTGCCTACTGTGCTCCAAACACTTGCGCAAACATGAACTCCCTTAATTCTGAAGAAAATCTTGCCCGTATATAATATTATCTCCATTTTATAACTGAAAAAAAACAATTATGAGAAAGGTAAAATAATTTTCCCACAATCGAATTCTGGCAAAAACTGGCTTTAGACACAATGCCCCTTCTGTTATACAATTTCATCTCTGTGGTTCTAAAGCCCAACGCACTATACATGTCAATAAGTGGAAATCAGGGGGCATTAGAATTCTAACAAGTTAGCACACTCGGTGAGGGTGACCTCAGATTCCAACTGGGTAGACAGGAAAAGCTGATGGAGATGTAACTTCCTGGGTTTGGGTAAAATGTATAATAAGTCCAGTTATAAAAAATGAGACAGATCCAATAATGCAGAAAGGATTGCTTTTAAGTGAACAGGAGATCTGGTGGGAGAAAACAGGAAGAAATCAGGTATTACTTGTAAGACTTAGTCCTTCATAAAAATGCCCTTTCGAAGTCTCAAATTTCCATCTTATAGAAACCTGTTCCCTCTCGGGGAGAGAGGCAAAGGATTAGATGGTTCGTCAAGTCTGATTTATTATGCCCTGAGGTCTTTTCAGGTAGGAACGACAACCTTGATCAAGGGCCACACATTTTCCTCAGTTGGCCCTCCCCAACTGTCTTCATGTCCATCTTTTCATACTCCTTTGTCCTTAAAACCTTGCCTGGCTATGAATCAATGAGGGGAGTCCACACTGATATCATAAAGCCAACATTTAATCTCTTTGGAACTTCCTTCAGTTCTCTCTCTTCCTTGATACCCTCTCCCTCAGGCTGTATGTGATTCCTCTTACTATATGATGTGCAATTTTCTCTCATAGTTCCAATCACAATTTATAATATTATATTTTTAGTATAATTCTTTTATCAATGTCATTCTACCCTACAAGACTGTAAGGCCCACACTGGTCTTAACTGCACTGCTAACACCTTCTTGCCCAGTGGGTCAAAAAGTAAATATTTATTGATAAATGCATGAATGAATGAACTGGTTCCAGTTTATGATATAAAAAAAGATGATAATGTGGAAGTCCTTCGTAAACTGAAAAGAAAAAAAACTTTGTATATATGAGCTCTTTATTGATCTACTAGTTTTATTTTTCAATCAATGTTCAAATTAAGGATAAGTGATGCTATATATACTGTCAGATTGGCAAGTTCTCCAAAGTGTCTGGGCTTTATAGAGCTGGAAGTTGGCAAATGCTTCATCCTCTCTGTTGGAGAGAAAAAGAGGGAAAAATGGTTCACCTCTCACGTTCTCATATTACCCCTGAGGGACAAGCAATGCATACTATTGCTCCTGCAGGAGGGAAAAGAGAAAGAGAAAAAAAAAAAAAAAATCCAGAGACATGAGACTGGTCATGTCAATTTCTTTTGGGTATTCCGGCAACTATTGCTAGTTTTAGGGTTGTACACATGGGCCAGTATATAAAAATTCCCTGAGGACACTTAGATATAGAGCAAAAGTTCTGTAGCCAATAATTCATTTTTCTAAAGCCCATATACATAAGCACCCTAGAGAAAAAAGAACTAAATGCCGTGTCTTAAAGTTACTGTAACAGTTACAGTCACAAAAACTTTGGCAATAATTGCCTTAATCATCCCAGTAGCATTGTTGCAAAGGACGGCACAGACAGCGGCAAACAAATGCGTGGCACTCAATCAATCAGGGCGAGGAGGAACTATTGTGCACCTGGGGTATGTTTAGAAACTGTGAGCAGCAAACCATGAAGATTGTACCTCCTGGATTCCCACCTCTCTTTAACAGTGTCAACATGCCCAACTTCAGGAAGGGCCGTTAATTTTGATTAGGGCTCCTGCTCCCCATCAAGGGAGGGCAAAGCAGAATGTGAGAGGTCAGATAAGAGGAAGCAAACTCCTGATCTGTTTCCACTGGTACAGTGGAGGAGGTCATGATTTTGGAGTCAAGTGGCAGATGCTTGTGTGATTTCCCTGGTGAGGGGAAATCCCAGGAAAAGCAGACTGTGAATATGCATGTGGGGGGAAAACATGGTTAATCATCACGTTGCACCTTGGAAGGGATAAAACCAGCAGAACGCACTTATGCTGGAAATGGATGGCGTGTCCTTTTTCCCCATCCAGGATGTAAATTGCTTCTGCAAGGAGCTGACTTCATTACAAAGAATTGATATTACCCGAGTTTGAGAGGACTATCACTAAGGAGCACTAACCTTCCATCTGACCTGAATATCAGCTTATCTGAGTGCTGAATAATGCATATTTTTATTTATGCTCTAATTTAAATATCCTTTAATATTTAACTTGCTGTTGCCCGTTCACTGTGTTAAAATACGTTAGTCTTAAAAAGTACAGATGTTGTGTACACTGTAAATGCATTCATGTTGAGGTTTTGAATTTCCCAGGAAGATTATACGAACCTCAGTCACTGGAAAAGAGTTGTTTTGTAATTTGAGGCATATCACCTCATCGACTCTTATCAGCCTTGAGAGACCTTTGCAGTATACTTTGTGGTAAGCCTTGAGGACATTGCTTTTCTGTCAAAAACAGTCTTAGTATTAGGAAATGAACTAAGATTTCAGAGGATTATTTAAAATTCCAATCATATTAATGAGATTTTTTAAAAGCCAATAAAGACGTCATCCTGATTTAATTGCACTGGCTATTGGTTTATTAAACACTTTATAATTTGCCCCTTTATACACCACAGACTGACTCTAAGTGACAGCAAACATCCAACTGAAAAACAAATTAAAAACTCAGTGTTTGCAATTATCAGTGTTGGAACAAAGAAGTTGACAAGAATTCTAGATGATGTAATTACTCTACCATTTGTTTTCAAACAAATGTTGTCCTATAATTTCACTATAACTTTAGATCCTGTCTACATACCTTTAGTACAGTGACATTGCACTGGACTCGCAGTTCAAATACATCACGTAAAGAGGTGGATTATTCAACAGGCAATTTCACATTTTTTCACCACCTCAAAGATTCTATTTCTAGGTATGGCTGGCATCTGCCTTCCTTCCAACCCACTGTACCTTCCTACAGAATCATAGGCTGTTGTGAAATTTATAATCCCTGACAGGGGCGATGACCCAGTAAGCAAGGGAAGCGCAGCCTTACTTGTGACTTGTGCTTACTTACTAATCTGTAGTGACCAATTCCACATGTTTGTTGTGGTAAAAAAAAAAAAATGTGAAATTGGTCACTACAGATTAGTAAGTAAGCATACGTAAGCCTGAGCTTACCTTGCTTACTGAGTCATCCACTCCTGTCAGTTAATCTTATTTCTGCCAGAAGTGTGGCCATGGGCAATTCACTAACTCTGGATGCCAGCTTATTCATTTGTAAAGTGAAGGTGATAGATTTTCTGCTGCAACACTCTTTGGTTCTCTGAGAAGTACCCATAACACTTCTATTAAATAGAGATGGGACAATTATCCTTTCCTCCTCCCAACCCATCACAGTTCAAAGTCTAAGGGACCAGCCAAGGTCACAAATGTCCTTAGGAAGAAGGCAGGCTTTGAAGGCATCATGACTGCTAATGTCTAAGTCATGCTTCCTCTGTAATGAAATAGTAAAAAAAAAAAAAAAATTTTTTTTTTTTTTTTTTTTTGTAGCCTGAGAGAAATCTTGAATTCATGTTGGTGAGTAACAAAGCACCCACAAATAGCTCAGTAGGATTCAAGATCACTCAAATTCTAATTCTGTCAACCTTAAAAATTATAAGGCAGAAATAAAAAGGAATTTCAAATTAATAGCTGGCAAGAGTGTTACTAATTCAACTTTTTTTTAGTCTAAATCATATTTGGACAAAATTACTGACATAAGTAAATTAATAATTCATATTGGAGAAAAAAATCACACCAAAATATTATTTAATTGCAAAGACAACCAGTGCCATAATTATGTTAAGAAAAGCAAACGAACAAATAATGTAGCCTCTACTCCCAGCACAGACTTTTTTTATTTACAAAAGTAATTATGACAAAGAGATTAAGAGGTTCAAAATGCAAAGTTCTGCACTGGTCTTTGGTTATGCTCCTTGGTTATGCTATAACAACAATTATATTTGGAAGCTTTTATATTAAAAATGTGAAAGCCTCTTCTTTTTCCTTTTAGTTTAATTAGTAGCTTAGCAGGAACCACACTGGAGGTTGCATTCATGACACAAGCTGCTGGTTGCAACTCTGTGCTCTCTAAAGGATTCACAGCAGTTCTTTCAATGAGATGTCATAAATGCCCCATTATTAACTATGCATTTGGTTTCAATTGAATATAGTCACTTTTATACATTAAATAGTAAAAAAACAAATTCAGTCTCTGCATCAAAAAACCAATCCAAACCTATTGCTGTCGAGCTGATTACAACTCATAGCAACCCTACAGGACAGAATAGAACTGTCCCACAGAGTTTTCAAGGAGCAGCTGGTAGATTCGAACTGCTGGCCTTTTGGTTAGCGTGTTTGCAGCCATAGCTCTTAAAAACTGCACCACCAGGGCTCCAGTCCCTGCATACCAGGAAAACCAAACCTGTGGCCCTCAAGTCGATTCTAACTCATATTGTCAATTTGGTTCCCAATCCTCAAATTTTCAGTTCGGTTCCCAATCTTTCCACTGGTCTCTCCAAGAGCAAAAAATCATTCTGGGAACTCAAAAAACTAGCATATCAAGCATTACTTTTATACTTCTAGTAATACACACACAAATGCCTTCTCTAGATCAAGGATGATTTATGCAAGGTGAATAAGAAATACACAGTGTGTCTGATGAGTTTAAAACATAAAATAATAGTTTTATTGGGAAAGCTAATGCTAAAATAACTGATGATGGAGCCTTGTGTAGATTGGCTCACAAGCTTGCCTGAGGGTGTTAGTGATATATACCAGGCCAGCAGTGAGGATTGTCTACCTTCCCCTGTCTACTGCCCTGGGGAAAATGGCAGTACATGAGCTAAATCTTAAGTCCCAAAAGATCACTACTGCATTCACATCACTAATATAGTTAATCCTGTGGAGGTGTTAGTCCCGTACCTCAAAAGTAGCTTAAAGGGGTCGCTTTTAAAAAAAATAATACTAATGTGGCAGGCACTCTGCTAGGTGCTTTTGGAGATCTCAACAATCCCTTTCCAATTTATTTATTATTGGTTTTATTTTAGAGGTGAAGAAATTTTGTTTTGGGCAACGAGCCCCACAGCTAGTCAATTAAGTAATGTGTGTTTGCACACAAGTCAGCCTGACTCCATAGCCCATGCCCTTTACACAACGCACGCTGTATCTGAATGGTAAAGAATAGCTCCTGAGTTCTGCTTCATATTGTCATTCTGCACCCGAATGCTGAGGAGTATGAAACATATGTTTACCTTGACTGAGAGATGTGTTATGCATCTATGTAGATGACACTTAGGACCATATGTACATAGAGCCATGATGTGTTTTCTTTCAGAAAGGCAAAGGAAACTCTTGAAAAGGAAACCAATTCCTAGTTTGTCATTCTTGTTTAATGTCCCTAGCATAGTGTCTGCCTCTGAGTGGGCCAACCTTCTTGAAATTTGAATATTTTCTTCTTGCCATCACTTCCTACTTCTTAACTACTGCAATCTAGATTCCACCGCCACTTGTTCAAATCATCTTCTAATTGCCAAAACCAACAAAGGTAGCTTACTTAGCCTGTCTGCAGTGTTTGGCAATAATGCCCATTCTTTCTTCATAAAACTTTCCTCCACTGGTTTCTGGATTTCCTCCTTTCTCTTTGGCTGTCCCTTCTTATTTTTCCCTACAGGCTCCTCTTCCCCTATCTCCAAAGTTCTAGAGCCTCCTAGGTTTCAATTCCTAGACTTTGTATGTATTCTATATGTGCAACCTGAGTGATGTCATCTAAGTGCTGATAGTTCCTATTGGGAGAATATTCTCCATGGGTCTCTCAAATTCTTCCATGCTTGTGAAGCTAGGCCCTGACTGCCCTTTTTTTTGAGACTGTCATTTTAATGGAGAAGAGCCTTGGAATATAGACATAGTGTCTCCTTCTAGAAGAATAAGCAAGTTGCTTACAGGCTTGGGAGGTAAGAGTGTCCCTTCCAGAGCAAATGTAGGCATGCTCATGGCCTATTATAAAAAATTCAGGTTCCCTAAGCTCAGAGGTCCATTTCTGTAATGTAATCCCCCATGTGTGCAGATGCCATCTGGCCCTCTTTGTGTCATCCTGTAGGAATTGTAGCTTTAGGAAATAGTGCAAAAAATTCTGATACTCTAGGTGCTGCTATTGCTGTGATTAATGACCATCCTTCATCTTTGATCCAGGAGTTTTATGTCTTTTACCAGCAACCATGAAACTGTGTCAGGCTAACTTGTTATCTTGAAAGTAGGATAAAATATCAGACCCTTTACAGTTCTTAACACCTTCCTGTGCCACTTAGGATATCATAGATTGTAAATAGAAGGAAGGAAAGAAAGGAAGAGAAAAAAGAGGGAAGGAGGAGGGAGACATGGAAGAAAGGAAGAAGGGAGAGAAGAATGAGAGAGGTAGGTAGTCTTCAGGGAATGTGCCAGATTGGTTTAAGCTAATTTGGGCCCACCCCTAGAGGTTGGATTAGTATGAAATTTCCCCCAAATCACGAATGCATGGGCAAGTAGTTTCCACCTGAAATAAAGTCTAGAAGGGAGAAGGGGATGAATGCTGGATATGCAATTTTCAAATGTCTTCTACACTCCCAAATCTATACCCCTAAATCCACTTGTATTCCAAACCAATATTTTCAATTGCTTCCTGGAAATTTCTACCTGACTGTCCCATAGACACATGAAAACAACATGTCTCTCCTCATAATCTTCCTTTTTTTTCTGAATTATCTGTTCAGGGAATAGCACAACGAAGAGTCACTCAACCCTAAAATATGGAAACCATTTGTCTTAGTCATCTAGTGCTGCTATAACAGAAATACCACAAGCAGATGGCTTTAACAAAGAGAAATTTATTCTCTCACTGTCTATAAGTCCAAATTCAGGGCACCACCTCCAAAGGAAGGCTTTCTCTGTCTGTTTGTTCTGGAGGAAGGTCCTTGTCATCAACCTTCCTTTGGTCTGGGACCATCTCAGTGCAGGAACCTCAGGTCCAAAGGATGTGCTCTGCTCCCGGTGTTGCTTTCTTGGTGGTATGAGGTCCCCATGTCTCTCTGCTCACTTAAGAGATTAGCTTAAGACCATCTAATCTTGTGGACCTCATCAATATAACTGCCACTAATCCCTCGTATTACACCATAGTGATAGGATTTACAACACATGGACAAATCACATCAAAAGATAAAACCGTAGACAATCATACAAGGGAATCATGACCTAGTCAAGTCGACAGATATTTGGGGGGGACATAATTCAATCCATGACACCATTCTAATATCTTCATGGCTCCTAGCCCTATAAATATTCAAATACTATTCCCAATCCATACTTAGATTCTACTTCTAAGTAATTTTTTGAACCATCCTCTTTTTTTGCATTCCCACCAGAATGTTCTTGATTCACGCTATCATTTCTCCTCTCCTATCATCTGTCACCCTAACTGTCCTTCCTGCTTTCAACTCTGCCTGTCTCTAAACTATTATCCACACTAGCAGCAGACTCATTTTGGAAAATAGAAATACCAATTTTCCATAAAATATTTAAAATTCTCACCATGCCATCAGATAATGTTCAACCCTTTAACGTGGCCCTTTATAATCTAGCCTCTACACCCTTTCACTCCAGCTATGCTGTACAGTAGTTCCCCAGGTGTACCATTCTCACTCATGCCAACTGGACTCAAGCTGTCCTCTGCCTGAGAGATTCTGATTTTCTGATTCCAGGTGAGGCTGAGCTAAGGGGCTTCTCTTCTATGCCTCTGCTGTTGGAGACAGTAAATTCCACTTATGGTATTTCTGTTATAGCAGCACTAAGAAGCTAAGGCACCTCCTTTATACCCCTTCTTAAAACTTCAGATCTCAAATCTCATCTCTTCTAAGAAAATTTTTTCAACTTCATGCATACACTGATCCTACCCTTCTTAAAGTCAGCAGCACACACATTAGCATTTGATTATTCTCTGATTTTTCATGGATATTTGCTCTTTTAACCCAAGTAGTTTATAAGCTGCATTGGCCAGGTCCATGCCATTCTCCTTTGACAACCTCTGCATTCCTGAGAACAGCACAAAAAGCACATCGTAGGCAACACATACAGGTTGACCAATTGATTAATGGAGTTCTCCCAAATTAGATTCTTCCCTCTCAGCCAAGGGAATTTGCCCAGTGTTTAGAAAGCCACTTGAGCTCATTTGAAGATGCAAACTGTTGTCCTTATGCATTCAGTTTGGTTTTGGACATCAGTACCAGGAATCTGTATGGCCACGTGCCTTCTCATTTTGGATAGGGCACTTCTACCCTGGGGCTAACGGCACCAGCCCAAGCTTACAGAACAGACTTTTCTGACATTTCACTAGCTTGCATGCTGCTCCCACCAATTACTCCCAGAGTTTTATTTTGATTAGGAATAAGAAGACATGATATTTGAGGATTTAGGTTTAAGTTTATGTATAAAGTTAAAACAGAACATCTAAATTTGTTTGCTTTCTCAACAAAAATATTAGGAATTGTGGTGATATAAGACACTCAAGAGATGCAAGAAGTATGAAGGATTGAATAATGAAAAATACTTGTATATAGTGCTGGATTCTGAATTGATTTCAGCATTTTGGGAGTAAGCCTGGCATTTACAAGGGAGTTCAGGGGAAATGGGTACACCTAATTTCCATTTCTCATATTGCCTTCCCACCAAAAAAAAGGTATAGTTTTATTAATTTGTGATAATGTTAAAAGAAAATTAGCTCTTCCATGTTTTGGGTAAATCACAACAGACAGAAGTGACCAATATAAGAAATGAAAGACTTCTGTCTGCTACACTGGCTGGAGAGACAGGCAGCATTGCATGGCTGGAGCTTCCTAACCTTTGTAATAACCTCCTTCCAGCCCTCCTATCCCAGGATAGCCAGTGGGAGAATCAATAGGCTAATAACAAAGAAGAAATGTGTTTATTATTCACCAGTCTGCAGGGATTCAATGTCACTCAGAGCTAGAATAATGAGAACAATCTAATATTTTATTGGTTTTCTCAACAAACACAAAAGAAGATAATGCATACAGTTCAGGACTCATGTTTAACTTGAAGGTGAAACACATCCAACCCCTGCCTCAAACATCGGATGAAAAGAGTCAGCTGGGTCCTCTCCAAACATTTGTTTTTTCAATTGTTTTTGTTTTACTGTAGAGCATTACCTATTGCCTTCAAGTCGATTCCAACTCACAGAGCCCCTATAGGATAGAGTAGAACTCTCCCGTAGAGTTTCCTAGGCTGAAATCTTCACAGGAGCAGATGGGTAGGTCTTTTCTCCTGTGGAGTGGCTAAATGGGTTCCAAACGCTGACCTTTCAGTTAGCAGCCCAGCAGGCTTAATCGCTGTGCCACCAGGCCTCCTCTGGAGAGCATAGTGTGGCTCTTATTGCTAAGCCATTGAATGCTGCTTCCTCCACATATGTTGTTGTTGTGTGCTGTTGAGTCAACCCCAACTCCTAACAACCCTATATGACACAGTATAACTGCACCACAGAGTTTCTTAGGCTGTACTCTTAACAAGAACAGATTGCCAGGTCTTTTCTCCCACAGAGTGAGTGGCTGGTGGGTTAGAACTGTCAACCTTTCAGTTAGCAGCCAAGTGCTTAACCATGGTGCCACCAGGACTCATTCCTTCAAAGCTAACTGATCTGAATTGTTTTAGTTCTAATTATAAGTGTTTTTGTACAGACAGAGCCAGACTTCATTTGTGGGAGTGAGATGAGAAGATTTATACCCTGGACCTCCCTGGGAAGACAGGGGCCAAAGCACCAACCAAGTGTGATTCTGACATTTGTAGAACAACCATCATTCAGCAGACTCAAGCAGATTGGCTGTCTCATTCCTTCTTCCTGGGCATCCATTTAACTAAATGGAACCAAATGATTCACAGGGATAAGGAGATGGAAATGGAGTGAACATTCATTAAGTAGCTTCTATGTACCAGGCACTAGAGTAGGCATTTTACTTTGCATTTCAATCTGCCACAAGGTTTGAAGTGGTTACGAATATGCACAATTTAGAGATGAGAAAATTGAGCCTCCTTGCAATAAAATAGGGTGCCAAAACTCAAACCCTGGCCCTTCTCACTCCCAAGATTTTCTTCATGTCACACCGCCCAATTTTAACTGACTTGCCACCATTTTGATGCTGAGCTGAGATGTAAGGAATACCCAGCAAAACAAAAGCTTCAGCACTGTTTTTTAGAGTTAAATAGACTCAGCATGTTAATGAGCTCCCTTTGTCTGGTGTCAGCAAAATAACGCTGTTGGAAAAATTATTCACTAACTCATCTGTCTGACACAAAGTCCCTTTTTAATTTCCCCCTCACTGCGTTCTGAGGAAAAAGAAAAAAAAAAAAAAAAAGGTACTCAGATACAAGTGTCATTTCTAGTTTTCCCAAGTTTTAATTTGATTTTATTTTTTTGGTGTGTGTGTTCTTTTCTATGTCTATTTCTATTTATTTCTATGACGCCTATCACCATGGTGTCTAAGTATCCAGACAAACACATTAAGCTAAAACAAAACATATGAAAGAACTGAAAATAAAAGCTTCCCAAATCATTCTCCTCTGGGGCTAAGTTTTGTTGATTTAGAGATAACTGATTGAGTTCTGAAACCCTGTGACTCGGCTGGCAGGGTTAGAAATGGGCCTTTAAGGCAACTCGCTATTATTTAGCCATAGAGATGATGGTTTACCTACAAACCAATTTTGGAATAAAAGAGAAAAGAAACCAAAGAGAATAGGGCATGGAAAGTAATCCGTGTAGATCTTATAAATTTCTTCACCTCTGAAAATTATATCCCAGGACTGAAAATACACCAGGGTGGAAACCAGTTTCCCAGAAGACACGCCATTGCTGTGCTTTTCTGTTGCCGTTTCTGTTCCAGTTCAGTTTGCTTATCCAGGTCTTCTCAGTATTTAGGCTCTGAAAATGCAGAACCCGCTAAAAGGTTGTCATTTCTGAAATAAACTAGCTCCAGAATGCATTGGTCCAAGTGATCCAGCCATATAAATGTAGTCTACAAAACTCTGATGCAAATAGTCGCTTTTTTATGATAGGTGTAAATCCAAGAGCCAAACTCATTGCCCTCAAGTCGATTCGGACTCATAGAGACCCTACAGGACACAGTAGAGCTTCCCCGTATGGTTTCCGAGGAGTTGTTGGTGGATTCAAACTGCTGGCCTTTTGATTAGCAGCCAAGTTCTTAACCACTGCACCACCAGGGCTCCATGATCCAAAAACCAAACCAAACCCACTGCCGTGGAGTCCATTCCGACTCATAGCAACCCTATA
Organism: Loxodonta africana; assembly: GCF_030014295.1. NCBI lineage: Eukaryota > Metazoa > Chordata > Mammalia > Proboscidea > Elephantidae > Loxodonta > Loxodonta africana. The sequence goes on from NC_087355.1 coordinate 66,343,043, forward strand.
GAACAGACTAGAACTGTCCGCTAAAGTTTCCAAGGAGCACCTGGCGGATTCAGAACTGCCGACCTCTTGGTTAGCAGTGGTAGCACTTAACCACTAGCCACCAGGGTTTCCGGGCTCCATGATAGGAGAGGAAATAGTGGCATTTGTGGTTAGGGAGAATGCAAATTCTGTAGGGAAAGAGAGAGTTTTTTAATCTAATATTTTACAAACATTTTAAAAGTCTCATCTTTTAAAAGTTTGATACCGCCTCCCTTCACACGGTGTTCACCACACTTGGGCATAAATGCAAACACACACACACTCACACATACAGACATGCATTCACTGTGGCCCATTTGTTTCCTGGGGCTCACAGTCACCATCTGTGTAATACTACATTGGCTGCTTTTTAAAGATGCATCTACATGGTCAAAGGAGAAATGCCCAGCATTCTGATTGATACAAACCTGATGTTCCTGAACCAAGGGTAAACAATGGAGCAACTAATTGCTATAGAGTTGGCTCCAACTCACCGCGAGTGTCAAAGTAAAACTGTGCTCTATAGGGTTTTCAGTGGCTGACTTATTAGAAGGAGATTGCCAGCCTTTCTTTCAAGGCACCTCTGGGTGGACTCGAGCCTCCGCCCTTTCACTTACCAGCCAAGTGTGTTAACCATTCGCACCACCCAGAGACTCCGAACAATAGAAAAATGATCTTCGGAAGACACAAATCTTACCACACATTTTCAATGGCTTTCTGTCTTTCTTTTTTCTTATCTGCATCACACTCAACATCTTCTGCCCCATGCCTCTTCTGAAAACACTCTCTCCCAGCTTTCTCCACTCCAGCCAAGCCATTTTTCTTTCAGGTTCTTGCAGGCCAAGCTCTTCTCAACTCATGTGCTCACATAAATAAAAAAAATAAAAAAATAAAAAACTCTCCACTAAACCTAGAAAGTTCTCTCTTTTCTTCTGAAGTTTCCTTTAAAAAGTATTTTAGGTAATGGTTATTAACTTTGCTGACAATAAACATAAATGAATGCTCTTAAATAAAATTTAGGAAAGAATGAATAGTTTAAGGAAAAATTAAAGATAATATTCTCACAAGCCAGAGACTACTACCATTAATAGTTTATGTGTTTCCTTCTCCATGTCAATTTATTTTTTCATACAAATCATAGTTCTCTTGTATTTGCTCTAATATTCTCCAGGGAGTTGGAAGGTATGTTTCTTTTTTAGCTCTACTCATACTTAGTTTTTAGTTTTTCAGAAGCCTTCTTTAATATATATTCCCTGAATCAGCAAAGACAGACATAAAAAGTACCTCTGAGTACTACTTCTCCCTACATTTCTTTTACTGCCCCATCCTATACCCTTTCCTGCTTCTTAACTCTATTAATATAACCTAGAATTTAAAAGCTCAATTCTTATTAAATTAATATTTATATTATGAAGCACCCCTTTCAGTAATAATTTTATTATCTTCATTTATGAAGTTAAGTGTACAAAAATTAATTAGAAATCTATATTTTAACTAATTTAATGTTCACTATTTCACTGAGTTGAAATTGACTCGGCAACAGGTTAGGTTTATTTTTTTATTATTTCCTTTATACCTTGACTTTCTCTTTTTTGAGGTTTTTATTTTAGTTTTTTCTCATTTATCTGAACTACAATATGAAGTAACATTTTAAAATAGAAAAACCAGTTGCCCTTATGGCGACCCCAGGTACGTCACAGTAGAACTGTGCTCCATAGAATTTTCAGTGGCTGATATGTTGGAAGTAGATTGTCAGGCCTTCTTCCAAAGTGCCTTTGGGTAGACTTGAACCATCAACCTTTTGGTTAGCAGCCAAGCATATTAACCATTTGCATCACTCCTAGGCAACACATGTCTTCAGCCTCACATAGCTGAAAAAAAAATTCTTCTGTTTGCATTTCAGATAAAATATCTCATTTTATGTTTTCAATTCCAAAGTCATAAGTATTTTCTCTCAAACTGATGTTGTTTCTTGTCTTCACAGCATTTAATGTTACGGAGGAAATGCCTGAAATCAGCCTGAATTTTTTTCCTTTCTACTTACATTATTCCAGCAATTTTTCCTTGATCGAGATAATTCAAAAAGTTTTGTCTAAATGTATCTTGATGTGTTTTCTTTTCTTTGAGTTCACCAAAAGTGAAGTGAGATTTTTCCAGCTCGGCAATTAGAAATTTTTCAGTTCCTGGAAGTTTTATCCAGCCATAAGTTTTGCTGTTGTTACTATTCTGATTGTTCTACTTCAGATCTCGGGGACACTTACTTGTTCATTTGAATCTCCATTTTGTCTTCCATACTTTTACTGAGCTCACTCACCATTCTTGTCACTTTGTTCTGTCCCCTCAACTATGGGAGTAATTCCCAAGTTTGTTCTCTGCATCACTGATTCATTTCCCACAATGCCGATTCTGACCTTTACTGCATTAATTCGGACGTGATTACTGTTTATGCATTTTAAGTTTTCCTGATAAACTTCTTTATCTCACTTTATCCCTTTTCTTCTCAACTTTTAATATGTTCCTTTCCACTTGTTTTCCTTTATAAATTTCTCTGTGTTTTTCATAGAGAGATCATGTCTTCTAAATCTTGCTGGGAGGTTAATCTTTCCAATTGTTGACGTCTAGCTGGCTTTATCTACAATGGCTTAGAACTTCCACCGCCCATTAGCATTCAGAACTGGGTAATATATAAAAACTGGAATCCAAAATTAGCACCCCCATTGCTTTTCCAGGAGCTCTGGTGGTACAGGGTTAAGCACTTGGCTGCTAACTGAAACGTCAGCAGTTGAAATCCCCCAGCCAGTCACTCAGCAGGAGAAAGATGTGGCAGCCTGCTTCTGTAAAAATTACACCCTTGGAAGCCCTATGGGGCAGTTTTATTCTGTTCTATACGGTCTCTTTTACCATACCTATTCAATCTGTATGCCAAGCAAATAATACGAGAAGCTGGACTATATGAAGAAAAATGGGGTATCAGGATTGGAGGAAGACTCATTAACAACCTGCGTTATGCAGATGACACAACCTTGCTTGCTGAAAGTGAAGAGGACTTCAAGCACTTACGGATGAAGATCAAAGACCACAGCCTTCAGTATGGATTTCACCTCAACATAAAGAAAACAAAAATCTTCACAGCTGGACCAAGGAGCAACATCATGATAAATGGAGAAAAAATTGAAGTTGTCAAGGATTTCATTTTACTTGGATCCACGATCAACAGCCATGGAAGCAGCAGTCAAGGAATCAAAAGATGCATTGCATTGGGTAAATCTGCTGGGAAAGACCTCTTTAAAGTGTTGAAGAGCATAGATGTCAACTTGAAGACTAAGGTGCACCTGACCCAAGCCATGGTATTTTCAATTGCATTATATGCATGTGAAAGCTGGACAATGAATAAGGGAGACCGAAGAAGAATTGATGCCTTTGAATTGTGGTGTTGGTGAAGAATATTGAATATACCATGGACTGCCAAAAAAATGAGCAAATCTGTCTTGGAAGAAGTACAACCAGAATGCTCCTTAGAAGCAAGGATGGTGAGACTGTCTTACATACTTTGGACGTGTTGTCAGGAGGGATCAGTCCCTGGAGAAGGACATCATGCTTGGCAGAGAACAGGGTCAGTGGAAAAGAGGAAGACCCTCAACAAGGTGGATTGACACAGTGGCTGCAACAATGAGCTCAAGCATAATGATTGTAAGGATGACGCAGGACGGGGCAGTGTTTTGTTCTGTTGTACATAGGGTCGCTATGAGTCGGAACCGACTCTGCGGCACCTAACAACAACAACAACATAGGGTCTCTGTAAGTTGGAATTTGACTCATTGGCACTGGGTTTAGATTTTGGTTTATTGCCTTTTCCAACTATTCTTTCTCTTTCCTTGCATTCCAAGATGCAGTTAGTCACTACTAATGACATCTAACCACTCCAGATCCTCACCCAAGACACATATGCACGGGTGATGCCTATTTGATTTTAAGGAACTGAAATAACCAACCAGATGTAGAAACAAAGGCGTTAATTTAGGAGGGGGGAAAAAAAGCCATTGCCAACGGGTCAACCCCGACTCCTAGCGACCCTATGAGTGATGAATTTAGTTGATTCTGACTCATAGTGACTTGCTATGAGTGATGAATTTGGGAGAGTAGACTGTGTACTATAGCTTCCAGCTAGGTAGAAAACATTGCATATCTACCATAGGGAGCAGATAATGGGGTGAGATGCAGCATGATTCTCTGTTTTTAATTGGGCGTAGTTTAGACGAGCTCATCTTCTAACCTGTTGCACTGACCACATGACTCATGATAATTCCTCCAAGAAGCCTTGGCAATATATTTGCTATCAGTCTTAGTTTTATTTTATTTTTATTTTCTTATGTTTGGCACTTTTCAGAATTATCACAATTACGTTTCTGAGAAATATGGAGGCATTACAGTACATTGCCAGCTAGATGTCAATTTTAAATCAGAAACATCTTGCGATACTAAAAAAAAATTAAGGTTACCCTCATTGAGAAGTCCAAAGCAAAGGCGTATATATGTATGTATGCATGCACCTTTTACTTTTCCTGCATGTTACAGCCTAATAAGAATATGCTGTTAATTTCCTCTTGCAAATTTAAAACCTCATTTTATCTAAAGTATATAGGATTGTGGAAGTGTTTTCAATGCTTGTCAAGTGATTTTAAAATACGTTTTTAAAAGTTATGTTCTGGTACCAGCTGAGATGACCCTTTACTTCTAGGACTTTGTACAGGTGATCTGTAACAGATTTTCTAAATTAAAAAAAAAAAAAAAGTACTAGTCTCACTCTTAGCTAACTATCCCTCTAAAGAAAAAGAAAAAAAACAGTGGTTGTATGTTGAGATCAAAACCAAGGAAACCACCAGTCACTTGGCAGTTGCAAATGTTAACAGCAGACTAAATGTCTAGGAGAAAATAAATGTACAAAGTATAAGTATACAAAGAGGAAACAGGTGCCGAAAGAAGAAGTAAGTGTGTAAAGTATCTAAGAGTAAAGGAGAGAAGGATGATGGCAGAGTGGAAAGAGCACTGGATTTGGAGTCTCAGGATTTAAACTCATTCATCTATGCCTTGTAGGAATTTTGTAAAATGAGCTAGTCATTTAATCACTCCAACCCTCATTTTCTTAATTCTTGGAGTGGGTTAATTACAATATTCGTCCCTGAAGGTGATTTTCAAGAGTCCCTGGGTGCATAAAAGGTTAAAGGCTGAACTACTAACCAAAAGGTTAGCAGTTTTAACCTACCCTAGAGGTGCCTTGGAAACCCTGATGGCGTAGTAGTTCAGAGCTATGGCTGTTAACCAAAAGGTCGGCAGTTTGAATTCCCCAGCCGCTCCTTGGAAACGCTATGGGGGAGTTCTACTCTGTCCTATAGGGTTGCTATGAGTCGGAATTGACTCGGTGGCAATGGGTTTAGTTTTTTTTTCCCCCTCCTTGGTTTAGAGGTGCCTTGAAAAGCGTATGAAGCAGTTCTGCTCTGAAACACGTGGGATCACCATGAATCAGAATCAACTCCACAGCAACTGATTGGTTTTTGGTTTTAAGGTTGTTTTCACAGCCAAAAGAAATTATGTCATAAAGTGCTTTAGAATACTAAAGTGTTGTAAAGATAATGTCAAGTTTTATGTTGTTATTGTACATGTCACCCTTTAAACCAATTGTGCTGCAACCTTGTTTAAAATCGAATCTTTGAATTTAGACTGGTATTATGATAATTGTGTGAATATACGAACAAACGAAGAGATCAATTAATTAACATAAAGATCACGAACAACATTTATGTAATGCTCAGGTTCAGGGACCTAGTACCATGGCTACAAAGACACTATGAGAGTTCATTGCTTACCCAGTTAAAGGAAAATGCCATCTATCATCGTAAAATGAGTTTTTGAGATGTGTCGTAGGATTCGCCCGTAGTAAAGAGGTACACATGATGATCTATTACAAAACCACTCCATATGTGAGCATCCTGCTGATAGTGCTGATGAAAATGAATGCTGTAATATGTATTTTCACCACTCAGGAAGCATGAATCATTAGAGCATAAACAAAAGTCCCATTTCAAAGCTCATTGACGATCCCAAGAGTTGCTGCTTCCACCTGAATTCCCCATCAAGTCTCAGGGCTGTAGATTTCCACTGGTTTTATCAAAGCAGCTGGACCCCACAGAACCTGGGAACCAATGCCCTTGCTTTTCTGTATTGGCTCCCCTCCCCTACAATCCAGCATCATCCCATTTTCACTTCAGCTTTCATGAAGCAATTTTATTCCCAATGGGAGTGACTGAGATCACCATCCCATTCCCCATAGTTAAACCTATCAACAGTTTCATGATAAATGTGCTCCCTGCACCAAATACAAAATTGAGATGGCTTCAGACTAAGACCTTAGAAAAAGAGAAACTCATAGCTAATTCCCCAAACTGTAATAATTTTCATTTGCTGAATATTTTATCTCAGATGGATCATTTTATATGTTGTAGTCACTTCCTTCCTAGTTTGATAAGTTAATTCAAATTGTATTAGCCCACATGTGAGCTGATTTACTGTTTAATTTTTTCATTGTTGATTTCTTGGTTCTGAAATAAAATAATGAATGCAGTCTTTTATCTTGAATTCAGTTCAACAAGTATACGGGAGGGTCGTATTATGTAAAAGCACTCTATGAGATGGTGTTACAGAGAAGCTGGAGATAATAGCATCAATTCTTTGACCCTAAAGATTTAAACTCTAAAGGGAGATATTACTTGATACTTGTATTCAAGTAAAATTATTATTATCTCCCTTAAAATCTTAAGGTGTCCCTTAAATATATTCATTTTGCAGGTTTAGAGAAATCTTAGCGACAGAAGTGGCATTTATGATGAGCTTCGTAGCAAAGGTAGAATATTTATTATTGTTCATTTAATTTACTAAAATTAAAGGTCCTCAAGGTAAAGACTATGTTAGTTATTTCTGTATCCCTGGAAGCAATAAAGTTGTTGGGATACCTGGCTTGGAATAAATACCTTGAGGCTGTGCTTCTTACTCAGAAAATGTATTCCTAATTCACCAGAATTTTTATAAGCATTCACAGATAATATGTTATATTTCTTCTGTAAGACTCATTCAGGAACTGAGAAGCTGAAACATAATCAGAGAAGAATGAGACTGGATAGTGCCAACTAAAGTGAGTTAGAAGACATGAGTTCAAACGCCCACCATGCTTATTAGCCAGGTGAACTTAGAATGAGATATTTAGTCTCTCTGAGTTTCCAGTTCGTTGGCTGAGACTAGAGCTAACAAAACCTAGCACACAGGATTTGGGGGAAGAATAAATAAAATAAAATACAAGTCTTTCACAAATTAGGAATTCAAAATATGTTAATTGAGTTTGATTCAGTGTGACTCTTACATTTCCAAGATAAGCTTTTATTTTTAATAATAATAACAGACGTGTATTAAACATATGATCTCATTAATCTTCAGACCAACAGCAACTCTGAAAGTGGAAATGAAAAGATTGAAATTTTGAGGTAGCCATTTACTAGCCTAAGCCAAGAAGAAGAGTCTACTTTTGAACCCTCACTGTCTGACTCCAGAATTTTTGCACTTAATCGTTATCAAATGAAAATTGCAAACTTCCGATCCAGTAGGAATATAATTTTTTAATTTGTTTTCTGTTAGGGAAGACGTTTTCGCTACCCCTAAGGATACTGCCTTTCCCTTAAAGAGAAACTTTAGTTTTCTACGAAGAAATTTCAGCAATTGCCTTTACCTCTCTCACTGCCTCCTCCACAAGGGAGGAAAGAAGATTCAACTGGTTGGTGAAGTTGAGGAACTGGGCTATAGGTCACACTTACTCATGGTGCATCCCTGCCTCCTTCATGTGACCATCTACCCAGTGCACTCTGCCTCATCCCAGGAGGCTCTGTGGTTGCCCTTCTGATCTGTGACCAGGGGAGAAATCAGTATTTGGTCTAAGGACCTAGCTATTTGAAATACTGCTAATATATGCATCCCTATCAAATTCCATGTGTATTTATCAGTTAGCTTAGTTCAAATTTGGAGGCAGGAGTGGTATAATTATCAATAAGCTTGAAGTTCTAACATTTGTTGAATTTGGCTACTTGTATGGGCATAATAAACTCTACTCAGAGAATAAACCATAATAAATGGATGATCTTTTATATCTAGAACTCATTTTTATTCTTTCTCAGTGTTTATCTTATGAAGTGTAGATACGGATAAAATGTGTTCTGAATATTATTAAATTTTTACCAAAGAAAGAAATGAAACCTAAGGGAGTTTAATACCTCTTAAAATGTAGATAGATAGATAGATAGACAGACAGATAAATGGTTAGCAAAAAGAAAGGGAATTAGGTTGAGAATCAAACCAGAACAATATTTTAGATGGAGAGTCTTTGAAGTCAGTCAAATTCTGCTACTAGCAATAATCAGGTTTTTTTTTTTAACCTTTAAGTGACTTAACAGCTCTAAGCTTCAGGTTCAAATCTATAAAACTGGAGTAACAGTGTCTCCTTATAGAATTGATCTGAGGATCAAATTTGTTAATGTAGTAAACAACTTACCACCATGCTTAATATACAATGAGCACTCAGTGATAGTGATAGCTAATACTTGTATTATTATAATGACCAGTTATTCTTTTTTCTATAGGTAATAGAAAAATTAATTTAAAATATGATCTGCTTTTAAGCTGTGACATTTCTTAAGCATTTTAATAGGCACGTTTTGAATTGTTATTCTTCCAGCTCATCTAAAATTGGATCAAAACACCACCAGTCATTTTGGATTATTAAGTGAGGGGCTAGTAATGGTCACTTCAATTAGAAAAAAAGGCATGTTAAGACTTCACCCAATGCCTAGAAAAAAAGGCATATTAAGACTTCACCCAATGCCAACAGTAAAGGAAGCTTATTCTTTTTTTGTTTGGTTTTGTCATGACTGATAAAGTAAGAGATGCCATTTCTAGAACAAAATTTATGTTATGTTTATGTTCCAATGAATTCTTTCTCTCCTCCAAAAGCATTTTGAGTGTGAATACCAGCTACAACCTTTCTCAACACTAATGCCCACTATTATTGCTGCCCTCTCAACTGTGGCCAATTTTAGATTCAGAAGTTAACTAACTGTCACTACCTTGGCTCCTAATTATGTACCGAAGACACTGTGGTAAAATTCAGGCGTAGCTGATAGGAAATACAGCTTTAAGGGAAAGTTCCTAGTATTCTTTATACTTCATGTTGCCTCATAGATTAATGCAAAGCGTGTTATATTTGCATTCGGTGGGTACAATAAAATCCAAGTGCAAAAGGAAAGAAATCAGAAGCCATTCTTTTATTCAGATAGTATAAGGTGAGCCTGTTTCCCCCTTATTCTGTGTTACTATGCTTTTAAAGCTGTATGGATTGCATAATCAAGAGATTCAGAACTAGGCATTCTAAATAATAATATGTAACAGTTGTCAAGGTAACTTGGGAATAATACTGGAGGAGATTTTAAAAGCAAACAAAAGTGGGAACACCCCCCTCTACTGTTGTTGGTATCACATTTATGTTTTACGCTCTGTGTTGACCCCACCGAATGCAAAACATGGTGTATTTCCAGTTGGTGGCTACAATAAAATCTTTTATCAGACTTAAAGGGAGAGCAATCCAAAAATATTCTAGCATTCTATAATACTCTGTATTATAATTGTCTGTGTTAAGATGCATTTCTGTTAAATTCTACCTGACATAGAAGTGAGGCATGTAAAAGATATTATTACTAGAAAACACTCTAGGCTACAAAACTGAATATGTAAGATGGGGATTGAACAGACCCCTGCAGAATTATACAATCAAAATCAAACATTGGACAAAATCTCAATCTGCAAAGATGCTAATGAGTACTCATATGTCTATGTTGCCTTATGGTTTTTTTTGAGAAAATTTCCGTAGTACTTTCTACTTGCCAGGCCCTGTTCTACACACTTTACACAGCTTAACTCACTTGACCCTCATAACAACCCTGTGGAGTAGGTTCTATAATTACGCTCATTTTAGGGATGGGGAAACTGAGGGACAAAGAGATTAAGCAACTTGGTCACGATACAAGATAGAAAGTGCTAGAACTATGATTTGAAGTCTGTACTCTTTATTATGCAGTTCTAGTTCTGTGCGAAGTTCTGAAGTCCTTTATTTTCTAAGCACAAATCGAATGAAAAGAAAAATGTATTCTAGTTTCTGATCTGCACCTTCCCTTTGTGGTTTTCTTTTTTTTTTTCTTCTTTCAAAATAATTTATTTTATTTTACTATTGTTGGGAATATATACAGCAGACATACACCAATTCAACAGTTTCTAGGCCCCCTAGAAACTCCAACAGTTTCAATTCGGTGATATTGATTACATACTTCAAGTTGTACAACCATTCTCACCCCCCTTTTCCAAATTGTTCCTCCCCCATTAACATAAACTCACTGACCCTAAGGTTCCTATCTGACCTTTCAGGAGTTGCTGTTGTCAGTTTGATCCCATATAGATAGTTCTTTAAAAGTGCACAATGCTCAAGATGGATCTTCTTTACTCCTCAAGCTAAACAATTGTTTCATTTAAGGAAGACTTTGGGGCCTTAAACATTTTTTAACAAAGGACCCCGTGTTTTCATTTCACACTGGGCCCCGAATTCCTGTAGCCAGTCTGCTCAGGGCTGACCCGCTCCAGACTCCAGACCCTTTTTTTTTTTTTTTTTTGGTTGCTGTTCTACTATGTTAGCCTAAGGCTTTTATTCTTTTTTTTTTTTTTTTTTTTTTGATTGTGCTTTAAGTCAAAGGTTGCAAATGCACTCAGTCTCTCATAAAAAATTTATATACACCTTTCTATGTACTCCTAATTGCTCTCCCCCTAATAAGACAGCACACTCCTTCCCTCCACTCTCTATTTTCATGTCCATTCGGCCAGCTTCTGACCCCCTCTGCCCTCTCATCACGCCTCCAGACAGGAGATGCCAACATAGTTTCATGTGTCTACTTGATCCAAGGAGCTCACTCTTCACCATTATTATTTTCTATCCTGTAGTCTAGTCCAATCCCTGTCTGAAGAATTGGCTTTGGGAAAGGTTCCTGTCTTGGGCTAACAGAAGGTCTGGGGACCATGGCCTCCGGAATCTGTCTAGTCTCAGTTAGACCACTAAGTCTTTTCTTTTACGAGAATTTGGGGTCTGCATCCCACTACTCTCCTGCTCCCTCAAGAGTTCTCTGTTGTGTTCTCTGTCAGGGCAGTCATCGATTGTGGTAGCCAAGCACCATCTAGTTCTTCTGGTCTCAGGCTGATGTAGTCTTTGGTTTATGTGGTCCTTCTGTCTCTTGGGCTCATAATTACCTTGTGTCTGGTGTTCTTCATTCTCCTTTGCTCCAGGTGGGTTGAGACCCATTGATGAACCTTAGATGCCCGCTTGCTAGCGTTTAAGACCCCAGACGCCACTCTCCAAAGTGGGATGCAGAATGTTTTCTTAATAGATTTTATTATGCCAATTGACTAGATGTCCCCTAAAACCATGGTCCCCAAGCCCCTGCCCCTGCTGCACTGGCCTTCGAAGCATTCAGTTCATTCAGGAAACTTCTTTGCTTTTAGTTTGATCCAGTTGTGCTGACCTCGCCTGTATTGTGTTCTCTTTCCCTTCACCTAAAATAATTCTTATCTACTATCTAATTAGTGAAAACCTCTTTCCCTCCCTCCCTCCTTCCCCCCTCTCATGACCATCATACAATATTTTTTTCTCTGTTTAAACTATTTCCTGAGTTCTTATAATAGTGGTCTAACACAATATTTGTACTTTTGAAACTCACTAATTTCACTCAGCATAATGCCTTCTAGATTCCTCCATGTTATGAAATGATTCACGGATTCATTGTTTTTATGGACATGTAGTATTTGATTGTGTGAACATACCACAATTTATTTATCCATTCATCCGTTGATGGGCATCTTGGTTGCTTCCATCTTTTTGCTATTGTAAACACTGCTGCAATGAACATGGGTGTGCATGTATCTGTTCCTATAAAGGCTCTTAATTCTTTAGGATCTATACCAAGGAGTAGGATTGCTGGATCGTATGGTAGTTCTATTTCTAGTTTTTTAAGGAAGTGCCAAATTGTTTTCCAAAGTGGTTTTACCATTTTACATTCTTGCTAGCAGGGCATAAGTGTTCCAGTCTCTCCAAAACCTCACCAATATTTATCATTTTGTGTTTTTCGGATTAATGCCAGCCTTGTTGGAGTGAGATGGAATCTCATTGTGGTTCTGATTTGCATTTCTCTAATGGTTAATGAATGATCTTGAGCATTTCCTCATGTACCTGTTAGCTACCTGAATGTCTTCTTTAGTGACGTACCCGTTTATATCCTTTGCCCATTTTTTAATTAGTTTATTTGTCTTTTTGTAGTTCAGTTTTTGCAACATCATGTAGATTATAGAGATCAGACGCTGATCGAGAATGTCATAGCTAAAAACTTTTCCCCAATCTGTAGGTAATCTTTTTACTCTTTTGGTGAAGTCTTTGGATGAGCATAGGTGTTTGACTTTCAGGAACTCCCAGTTATCTGGAAACCCTGGTTGCACAGTGGTTAAGTGCTATGGCTGCTAACCAAAGGGTTGGCAGTTCGAATCTGCCAGGCGCTCCTTGGAAACTCTTTGGGGCAGTTCTACTCTGTTCTATAGGGTCGCTCTGGGTCGGAATCAGCTAGACAGCACTGGGTTTGTTTTTTTTTTTAGTTTCCCTGTTATTAGTTTCTCTTCTGCATTGTTGGCAATGTTTTGTATACTGTTTATGTCATGTACTAGGGCTCCTAGCATTGTCCCTATTTTTTCTTCCATGATCTTTATCATTTTAGATTTTGTATTTAGGTCTTTGATCGATTTTGAGTTAGTTCTTGTGCATGGTGTGAGGTATAGGTCATGTTTAATTTTTTTGCAGATGTCTATCCAGTTAAGCCAGCACCATTTGTTAAACAGACTATCTTTTCCCATTTAACCGACTTTGGGCCTTTGTCAAATATCAGCTGCTCATAGGTGGATGGATTTATGTCTGAATTCTCAGTTCCGTTCCATTGGTCTATGTATCTGTTGTGTACCAGTACCAGGCTATTTTGACTACTGTGGCAGTATAATAGGTTCTAAAACCAGATAGAGTGAGGCCTCCCACATTGTTCTTCTTTTTCAGTAATTCTTTACTTACCTGGGCCCTCTTTCCCTTCCATGTGAAGTTGGTGATTTGTATCTCCATCTCATTAAAAAATGTCATCAGAATTTGAATTGGAATTGCATTGTATCTACAGATCACTTCTGGTAGAATAGACATTTTTACAATGTGAAGTCTTCCTATCCGTGAGCAAGGTATGTTTTCCCACTTATGTACGTCTCTTCGTTTCTTGCAGTAGTGTCTTATAGTTTTCTTTGAATAGGTCTTTTACATCTCTGGTAAGATTTATTCTTAAGTATTTTATCTTCTTGGGGCCTACTGTAAATGGTACTGATTTGGTGATTTCTTCCTCAATGTTCTGTTTGTTGGTGTAGAGGAATCCATCTGATTTTTGTATGTTGTATCCTAATAATCTGCTGAACTCTTCTTTTAGTTTCAGTAGTTTTCTTGAGTGTTATTTAGACTTTTCTGTGTATAAGATCATGTCATCTGCAAATAGAGATACTTTCACTCCTTCCTCACCAATCTGGATGCCCTTTATTTCTTTATCTAGCCTAATTGCTCTGGCTAGGACCTCCAGCACAATGTTGAAGAAAGGTGGTGATAAAGGGCATCCTTGTCTGGTTCCTGATCTCAGGGGAAAGGTTTCAGACTCTCTCCATTTAGGATGATGTTGGCTGTTAGCTTTGTATAAATCCCCTTTGTTTATGTTGAGGTATTTTCCTTCTATTCCTATTTTGCTGAGAGTTTTTATCATGAATGGGTGTTGAACTTTGTCAAATGCCTTTTCTGCATCAATTGATAAAATCATGTGCTTCTTGTCTTTTATTTATATGACGGATTACATTGTTTTTCTGATGTTGAACCATCCCTGCATACCTGGTATGAATCCCACTTGGTCACGGTGAATTATTTTTTTGATATGTTATTGAATTCTATTGGCTAGAATTTTGTTGAGGATTTTTGCATCTACGTTCATGAGAGAAATAGATGTATAATTCTCTTTTTTTGTGGTGTCTTTACCTGGTTTTGGTATCAGGGATATGGTGGCTTCATAGAATGAGTTTGGGAGTATTCCATCTTTTTCTATGCTCTGAAATACCTTTAGTAGGCGGTGTTAACTCTTCTCTGAAAATTTGGTATAACTATGCAGTGAAGCCATCCGGGCCAGGGCTTTTTTTTACTGGGAGTTTTTTGATTACCTTTTCCATCTCTTCTTTTGTTATGGGTCTATTTAATTGTTCTACCTCTGTTTGCGTTAGTTTAGGTAGGTAGAGTGTTTCTAGGAACTCATCCATATCTTCTAGGTTTTCAAGCTTGTTAGATTACAATTTTTCGTAGTAATCTGATATCATTCTTTCAATTTCAGTTGGGTCTGTTGTAATATCTCCCATCTCATTTCTTATTTGGATTATTTGCTTCCTCACCTGTTTTTCTTTTGTCAATTTGGCCAATGGTTTATCAATTTTCTTAATTTTTTCAAAGAACCCGCTTTTGGTCTTGATAACTCTTTCAATTGTTTTTCTATTTAATTTAATTGTGCTCTAATTTTTATTATTAGCTTTCTTCTGGTGCCTGAGGGTTTCTTTTGTTGTTTTCTTTCTATTTGTTCAAGTTGTAGGGATAATTCTTTGATTTTGGCCCTTTCTTCTTTTTGGATGTGTGCGTTTATTGATCTAAATTGACCTCTGAACACTGCTTTTGCTGTGTCTCAAAGGTTCTGGTAGGAAGTGTTTACATTCTTACTGGATTCTATGAATTTCTTTATTCCATCCTTAAGGTCTTCTATGGCCCAGTCGTTTTTGAGCAGGGTATTGTTCAATTTCCAAGTGTTTGATTTCTTTTCCCTGCTTTTTCTGTTATTGATTTCTACTTTTATGGCCTTATGGTCAGAGAATATACTTTGTAATATTTCAATGTTTTGGATTCTGCTAAGGCTTGCTTTCTGACTTAATATGTGATCTTATTCTACAGAATGTTCCGTGTGCACTAGAAAAGAAAGTATACTTGTCTACTGTTGCATGGAGTGTTCTGTATATGTCTATGAGGACAAGTTGGTTGATTGTGGCATTGAGATCTTCCGTGTCTTTATTGAGCTGCTTTCTGTATGTCCTGTCCTTCACCAAAAGTGGCATGTTGAAGTCTTCTACTATTATTGTGGAGCTGTCTATCTCACTTTTCACTGCTGATAGAGTTTGTTTTATGTATCTTGCAGCCTTGTCATACCCCCCCAAAAAAACCCAGTGCCGTCGAGTCGATCCCAACTCATAGCAACCCTATAGGACAGGGTAGAACTGCCCCATAGAGTTTCCAAGGAGCGCCTGGTGGATTCGAACTGCCAACCCTTTGGTTAGCAGCCATAGCACTTAACCACTATGCCTTGGGTACATAAATATTTAATATAGTTGTATCCTCCTGGTATATTGTCTGCTCAATCATTATACAGTGTCCTTTCTTGTCCTTTGTGGTGGATTTAACTTTAAAGTCTGTTTTGTTGGAAATTAATACTGCCACTCCTGCTCTTTTTTGATTGTTGTTTGCTTGATATATTTTTTCCATCATTTGAGTTTTAGTTTGTGTCTCTAAGTCTAAGGTGTGTGTATTGTAAGCAGCATATAGATGGATCATGTTTTTTTATCCATTCTGCCACTCTGTCTCTTTATTGGTGCACTTAGTCCATTTACATTCAGCATAATTATAGATAGTATGAGTTTAGTGCTGACATTTTGATGTCTCCTTTTGTGTGTTGTTGACAGTTTCTTTTTCCCATTTAATTTTTTGTGCTAATGTCTTTTCCTCTTATTTGTTGTTGTTGAATTTGATTCTGCTGAGTCTCTATTTTTTTATTGTATTTTGTTTTGATGAGTAGGATAGTCTCCTTTGTGGTTACCTTAATATTTACCCCTATTTTTCTAAGTTAAAACCTAAATTTTATTTCTTTATATCACCTTGTCTTCCTTTTTATATGAAAGATCTACGACTACATTTCTTAGTCCCTCTTTATTTTTTTAACGTTGTCTTCTTTTACGTAATAACATCACTGTTTCCCTGTTGTGAGAATTTTTTTATCTTGATTTATTTTTGTGATTTCCCTGTCTGGGTTGACATCTAATTGCTGTGTCCAGTGTTCTAGTCTTGAGTTGATACCTGATGTTATTGATCTTCTAACCAAAGAACTCCCTTTAGTATTTCCTGTAGTTTTGGTTTGGTTTTTACGAATTCCCTAAAATTCTGTTTATCTGAAAATGTCATAATTTCACCTGCGTATTTGAGAGACAGTTTTGCTGGATATATGATTCTTTCCTGGCAATTTTCTTCCTTCAGTGCTTTACATCCCATTGCCTTCTTGCCTACATGGTTTCTGCTGAGTAGTCCAAGCTTATTCTTATTGACTGTCCTTTGTAGGTGACTTTTTGTTTATCCCTAGCTGCTCTTAAAATTCTCTCTTTATCTTTGCTTTTGGCAAGTGATTATAATATGTCTTCGTGACTTTCTTTTAGGATCTACCTTATGTGGAGTTCGATGATCATCTTGGATAGATATCTTCTCATCTCTCATGATATCAGGGAAGTTTTCTGCCAGCAAATCTTCAACAATTTTCTCTGTATTTTCTGTTGTCCCTCCCCGTTCTGGTACTCCAATCACTAGTAGGTTATTTATCTCGGTAGAGTCCTACATGATTCTTTAGTTTTCTTCATTTTTTAAAATCCTCTTATCTGATTTTTCTTAGCTATATTGGTGCCAAGTGCTTATCTTCAAGCTCACCAATTCTGCCTTCCACTTGCTTGATTCTCCTCCTCTGACTTTCTATTGAGTTGTCTAATTCTGTAATTTTATTGCTAATCTTCTGAATTTCTGATCGTTGTCTCTCTATGGATTCTTGCAGCTTATTAAATTTTTCATTATGTTCTTGAATAACCTTTTTAATTTCTTCAACTACTTTATCTCTGTGTTCCTTGACTTGTTCTGCATATTGCCTGATCTCCTTCCTAATCTCATTTCTGATGTTTTGAAGAATTCTGTATATTGATCTTTTGAATTCTGCATCTGGTAATTCCAAGAAGGCACCTGCATCCAGAAGATCCATTGATTCTTTGTTTTGAGAGCTTGTTGAGGCAACCATCTTCTGTTTCTTTATGTGACTTGATATTGACAGTTGTCTCCGAGCCATCTATAAGTTATTGTATTAGTTTATTTTATGTTTGCTTACTGTATCCTAGCTTCTTGCTTTGTTTTGTTTTGATATGCTCAGACAGGTTGCTTGAATGAGCTAGCTTGATTATTTTTGCTTTTCAGTCTCTGACGTCCTGTCCCCAGACGGCTAGAGCTGTTATCAGGTATATCGGTCTAAGAGTCCATTCACTTTTCTTGTATAAATTCAGCTTAGGTGTCCAGGTAGCTTATCATCAAGTGTGTGGTACAGGCTCTGTCCTACAGTCTTAGAGCAGCAGGGGTGATTGGTGTAAGTGCTGGCATCTGGTTGCAGCAGGGGGTCATGCTCTGAGCAAGGCAGGGGGCTGAGAACCATCCCCCAAATGTCTGTGAGGAAAGCATGTCCCTGTTCCTTGGAGCATACAGGTGGGTGGGTTCTGCAGACAGACCATGGGCACCCAATGCTTTTGTCTGTAAGGACTGGGAGGTACCAGTTATCCTTGGATCCCTGTCACGGGTGGCTGGGTGACCTGAATGAAGCCACCAGTCCTAATACCCCTGAAGTGCATATGTGAGTACCCTATTTAATAGGCAAACCAGTGTCAAACATCAAACACCCACCTCTTCACTGCATAGCTGAAATCATTGCAATCTGCCAACAAGTGCCTATTCTCCTGAAATAGGCCCACCCATGCCCATGCAGGGGAGAAAGCTATTCTAAGACCACGGATGATTTATGCCTGGATAGGAGCTGCTTCTGTCCTGAGCTCCCCTGGTTAGTGGAGCTGGCAAATTATCTTTTCCCCCAGTTGTGAGTTTATTCCTACTCCAAAGCCAGGTAGATGGCTCAGGGCACTCAACATGGTCTATCTCAGGCCCAGGGAAATCAACAGCCATTGAAGCCAGCTTGGGGGCTGGGGGAGTGGTTAAAATATATGCAAGTACTTAGATTTTGCTGAGAGCACCATTCTTCTCTGGTTCCGGAGGTGTGAGTGGGCTATGCAGCTGGCTCCTTCTCCCTGAGGAAACTGTGGCCAAACGCTACCACCAGCCTGCCACAGCCACTCCCAGGAATGGTGCCTGAGGGATCCTGGTGATTCAAGTTCAGTAATACCTCTCTGCTTCTGAACCGTCTCTCCCTCCCCCTGCTGCTCAGTCAGTTTTCTAACTTTGCCTTTGATGTTCAGGGCTTCTAGCTTGTCATGAAAATAATCATTCCCCTTGTTTTTTCAGGTCTTTGCTGTACGAGGGATTGCAGGAAGCATCTGGCTATTCCGCCATCTTGGCCCCGCCTCCCTCTTTGTGGGTTTTGGTGACAGAATGCTGTGCTCCCTGCTGGGAGAGCCATGAAAGAAGTCCTTTCTTCCCTCCTTGGTTTCACAGTGTGCCCTGCTTTACCCTTTGGAGTTAGAAGGAAGGAACTGAGCTGATTTGATCTTCTTTGGAGAACTTTTTTGTTTTACCAGCTTTAGCAGATCTGGCTCCTGCACCTTCAAAAGCATGTCAGACCCATGGGCAGCCAACCTGGTTTGGTGTTTTAAGGCATTACCACTGATTGAATGAAAGATGTGTTTGCTATCTACGTTGTTTCTGAGTAAAACAAGATATTCTGGTGCCAGTGACAAATGCTTTTGCACAGCATAATAATGCAATTTGGCTGGTCTTATTCAAAGGAATTTGGACAATGGAATTAATTGTACACATCAGAGTGAACATAAAATAGCTCATAAGAAAGAACAAACAAAATAAAACAAGATGAAATGCAAATGAATTTAACTGAGACAACTCATATTTTCATATATTGCCAAAGTACTAGATTGAAAAGTGATATTAGAAAGTTTTGGTGGATGAACTCTAGAATGCTACCCAGAGGTACTGAAAACCTTAGAAATTATTCTAAATACAAGGACTTTATCCACTTGCATTGGTGAAGTTATTAAAATATCTGCTGTGTGATCATATATTTTTTAATATTTCAAATCTACTGTTAAATGTTTAAACACTAGTAGAAAAATTAATTTTCTGTGTAGCTAACAAGATGGGCTTCAGGAGTTTTGGAAAAAAGCACAAGAATTTAAAAAAGGCACAAATATGGTAAATGATCACAAAATTTGGGTCATGAAAGCCTTCACGTGTTGTTCTAGAATCAAAGCTTTAGGATTCTCAGCAAGCCATCTGGGCTAGTTTAAGGTCCTCTGCCTAATTTCCTTGGGATCCAGACTAAGATAGGACTTGAGATACAGAGGCAGAGAAACTCAGAGCTGGAGCCTTTGAGATAGTCACTGAGGTTGGAAGGAGGTAACTAAAACTAAAACGTTGGCTTCTAATTCAGGTTTGCTTAGGTTCCATCCTCAAATATGGACAGGGATTCATTCAGATGGGATCTCACAGCATCTTAGAATTGGGCCTAAATAATAATGCGTGTATGTGTATGTTCAAGAGAGAGAGAAAGAGAGACAAAGAGAGAAGACAAGAGAGAGACAGAAAAAGAAGTATCATTTTTTTCTCAAAGACAAGAAAGTAACTCTTGGGAACTAGTATTCAGGTCTGCCTGTTTGCAATTATTTCTCAGACTTACTGAGAACATATAACTACATTTCAAATGCCACCACTTTATGTGACAAGTGTCAAACATAGGCCAGTCATCCCCACCTAGCCAAGAGCTTGCAAATGCCCGTGGGGTGAAGGCCTTAGGATTTTTATGAAAAAGAAAAGTACACCCTGGCTTTAAGGTTACATTTCCTAGACTATATTCGGCAACATTACTTAGCGAACCCCTCCAGACTAGGAGCTTTGACCCCAGATCAGTGGAGGCTGTGATGGCAGAAGGGTTTGAACTGTGCCCACTCCTCACTGAAGAGACTACCAGCAGAGATTGGCTGGGCTCTTACTGAGAAATCTTCCAATCTGGAGTAAATTTCAGTCATTTACCAAACATGCTACACATAAATTATTCCAAACCATGTTTACTTACTTGGGTCTAAAATCCTGTAGATGGACAAAGCACACATGGCCACAGAAGGAAAAAAAAAAAAAAAACCCTCACTGGAGCCCAGCCTAGTGAACACAACTTTTCCTTCTCCAACAAGTTAAGTCCAGGTTTTAACCCTCTGGCATCAGACGTGGCCACACAACAGAATCTATTAAATTACAGAACTTTTTTTTTTCCTTTTGGTCAAAGACATGTAAATAAATGAACAGTAGAGGCAAAACTAATACAAAAAACATTCGCAGATGAGTTTAACAAGAATAGAAGGAGAGTTCTAAAGTTCTTAAAATGCCCCGAGTTCATTCTCCCACAAGTTTAAATAGGGTGACCAGAATGTTATCAACATTCTATTTCAACGTAACTATACTATTTTTTTTTATACTATTTTAGACTACTTTAGGAATTTCCTGGGTTTTGTTTGTTTGTTTGTTTTCAAACACTTTCTTAGGGAATTCTCTCTCAGGTAATAAAATGTATTTCTACTTGATTTCTCAGCCCGTTCAATCTCAGGTTTCAAGGGCTGCTTTACTAACTCACCTGGCTGCTGAGAGAATTAATTACTATTTGCGAGATCCTTCAGGACGTTCATCCAAAAGGTGCTAAAAAAGGATCAAATCTGGCATCATAAAAGATAGGTCTCCAAAAGGAGACCTCCTTCTATTATTTTCTTTCTTAATTCTAACCCAAGTGCAGAATTTGACCAATGCCAGGATACTGTCTGGAAACACTTGAACAATGGAATTCTGATGTTTGCAATCTGATTTCTTCCTGGCATATTTTGGGTATTGTTTTTTTTTTTTAGTACTATTAGACTGTAATTAACATAGGACCTCAGGATTTAATATTTTCTTTACAGCTTTTTTCATTTCGAGGACTATGTCTCTTCAAAGGCGAGCAACCAACTTGAGGACCTCACAGCAGTCTAGTAGGTGAGGAAGCCTCTATCTTCCTGTTCTGCTCTCACCAGGACACCAGCTCGTGTTCAGTTGTGTCTATTTTCCAAATCACCAATGTCTAAGATGAGTTTGTCTTGTCTTTCATTTGGAAGAGGTCTGTAGCTATAACCTCTGAAATTCTTCTTGTGGCTTCCAGATCTGTTTAGATTATTTACCTTGTTGCACTTTGGCTCTGTGTTATCTAAAGCAAAAAAAAAAAAAAAACCCAGAAAAAACAAAAACGCTTCTCCATTGAGCCGATTCTGGCTCATAGCGACCCCACAGGACAGAGTAGAACTGCCCCATCAGGTTTCCAAAGAGTGGCTGGTGGATTCGAACTACTGACCTTTTGGTTAGCAGCTGAGCTCTTAACCACTGTGCCACCGGGACTCTCTGTGTTATCTAGCCCAGTATTATTTCTAAGGTCCATCATGTTCTGACCCTGACTCATCGAAGCTCCTGTTTTACCATCACAGGATGCTGGGATGCACACAGTATTAGGATCAAGGTGTAGGCTAAGGCTGCAACCATCAGTCATTTTACCAAGTTAAAAGTCCAAGGCAGATTTCAAGAAACTTACTCACCAGACCCTACTATACAACGGGGCTGTGGTCCCACATCAGTGGATGGTGTGATAGCAGAAGAGTTTTACTTTATCTACTGCTCATAGAGGGACTACAGGCAGAAAGTCCCATGTGCTTGCCCAAGAAGGCACTATCAAAGCAGGTTTAATTTTCAGACTTCTTTGTTACTCTGCCCTTGTCATACAGAAAACAGCACGTAGGTCAGGACCAAATATGTAGAAAGCATTCAGTCGACATTTGTGATAAGTGAGTCAGTCAACAAATCTTACTGAGCCATTACTATGTGCCAGGCACTATTCTCAGAACTGCAGTGAGAAAAACAGATAAAGGCCCTGCCTGCTTGAGATGTGTATTCCTTGCATGGGGAAAGGATGAAAGGTAGCCTTAGAACTCCATAAGCACAGTTTTCTAGTTTCAACAGTTCAGACCAAATGAATTACAACTTCTCAATAATAAAATTTTTGGTCGTTTTTGGCCCAGGTTTCCTGAGACAATGGCTGTAGTTCTCTTTGACTTGAGGTATAGCCTCTCTGTCCTAATAAAGAAGTGTTCAAAAGCACTTCTGTTTAAGCCCTGCCTGAGAGCCCCTTAGGAAAGAAGCTATTACAGCATTCTGATTTGAAGTTAATACAGAGTGTGTCATGGCCCAGTCATCTGAAGGACTGAAAGAGCCGAGAACTCTGCTCCGGGAATGGCACAGTCATTTATTGCGCTCTCCCTCAGAGTCTGCAGTCCTTCCATGTGGCTTTGCTCCCCTGTCAATGAGGTCATTCACCAGTGACTGCCTTGGCACATTCTGACCTTATAATGACTGTGGTTCCTGTAAAACACTTCATCAAGTGTTTGGCTAAAGTCAAGATTGATTGTGTCACCCACATTACCATTATCTGCTAATTCAGTTAGGCTATCAAAAAAAAAAAAAGTATCTGAAAGGGTTTATTTTTAGAGACGTCAGCAGGTGCCAGCAAAGTCCCCATTTTTCTTTTTTCTATAACTTTGCAATGCCTTCCTAGCAAGTTACCCCTGGTGTGACGCCTCATTGTACCCTAGATACCTAGATACCCACATGGTATGATATCCCCTAGTTGACCAATAGCTCTCCTGAAAGCCATGGTGCTCAAAGAACTGCTTCCCTTCCAGCATCTTCTTTCATGTTCACTGTGTTCAACTTTAAGGGAAAACTTTACCCTTTTTTTTTTTTTTTTTAAATTTCCAGAGGCTGGTGTGTTCAGCTGAGGCTACATTCTTTTCTATGAAATAGGGATTCTTAATACTATGGAAAGCCACTCTTGGGATATTTTGGGATTAATTTCCTAGTAACAATGGATTTAATACAAAACACACTTCTATTGTAGAAAAGAAAAAAGCCAAAGGGAGCAATATGCATTTTGCAGATTATGCCAAACAAGGCAATGTTTGTTTATGCTTTAGAGAAAATAATGTGTTTTGTTTACGTTTGCATACATCTTTCTAGAACACATGCATACACAAAACACAGTTGTTGTGTTATTATTAATATTTTTGTAATGGGGCCTTTTCCAGTCGGTCCATATGGCTTCCTCTAAATGGCTTTACCTCTATACCCTAAGAACGAATAATGTACCCCTTTCTAACCTGACATGACCTATGCTATCTAGGTGTAATAGTTAAGGTTGTGTGTCAGCTTGGCTGGGCCACGATCCTCAGTGATTTGATAGTTGTATGATGCCTCATATGCATGCAAAAGCTGGACAGTGAATAAGGAAGACAGAAGGAGAATTGATGCCTTTGGATTGTGGTGTTGTCAAAAAATATTGAATATACCATGGACTGCCAAAAGAAGGAACAAATCTGTCTTAGAAGAAGTGTAACCAGAGTGCTCCTTAGAAGCAAGGATGGTGAGACTACATCTTACATACTTTGGACATGTTATCAGGAGGGATCAGTCCCTGGAGAAGGACATCATGCTTGGTAAAGCAGAGGGTCATTGAAAGAGAGGAAGACCATCAATGAGATGGATTGACACAGTGACTGCAACAACAGGCGCAAGTATAGCAATGATTGTGAGGGTGGTGCAGGACTGGGCAGTGTTTCCTTTGGTTGCACATAGGGTCATTATGAGTCGGAACCGACTTGATGGCACCTAATAACAACAGCATGATGGTGTGATCACTTCCATGATGAGATTTGGTATTATGTGATCACCTCTATGATGGGATCTGCTATGAGTAGCCAATCAGTTGAAATGGAGTTTCCTTGGACTTGTGGCCTACACTGAATATAAGTAGATATTCTGGCAAACTTGTGGCTTTTGCTCATTCTGGATCCTGCTGCTGGCTCCTGTTCGTCTGATAGCTGGTTCTTGGGACTTGAGCTAGCAGCTTACCCCTGGTCTTGCCTGCCAATCTAGGGTTCTTACTAGAAATCACTGACTTCTGTGAATTGCCTCTGCCACCATGTTTCTTATACATATACACTGTACATTTAAGCTGAATCCAGGGGGGTGGAAATCTTAAATCCTTTCTAAAGAGTTACTCAAACTAGATATATAACTACTTTCCAGGTTTGAAAAATCTTATATTAACATGCAAAATTCTCACCCTCCTCCTTTAAAGAATTTTGTCAAAAGTATATATCCATCCTTAGGTTTTCTTCAAAATGATTTTTTTTTTTTTTTTACTATATATACCAAAAAAAAAAAAAAAAAAATCCTCTTTCCAGTACTCCTTAACAGCCCTAAAAGTAAGAAGTCATGTTTTTGCCTCCATTGTTTTCTTAATTTTTTTTACTATGAAATTCAAATTTGGTCATATGTATGTGAACCAAATAAACTAATTGCTGATTAGTTACATTTTAAAATCCTATTTAGTCTTTTCTTTTCTTTCCCCTTCCCTTCTTCCCTGCTCTTCCTCTTCTCTTCCCTGTTTTTTAATGAATGTGCACAGATAGATATAGAAATAGTTTCAGGTATAAATGTGCACGTGTATGTATATGGATCTATGTGTGTGTACATATATACATAAATTTATTTCTAGCCCCATCCACTGAGAGGGCAATGAAATAACAATACCCCAGAAGCACTGATCACACCAAACACCCAGGTCTTGGTTTCTAAATACCATTCTCCACGAATATGACACAGGGCCCTTTGGGGAAATGACTGATTTCAGGGCTTGGGCAGAGAAAGTACAAAACGAACCTAAAATATCTTATGACAAAAAATAAGGAAATGCGCAAATAATTATGTAAACATGTCAACAGGACATAGGAAGGGACTCCCACTGGCCACATCGGGAACAATTTGACGATAAAAATAAATAATGATAGTAATGGAAACAAAAAGTTAAATTAATTTTGAATGTAGGAGTCCATACTTATATAAATAAATACATGTGGGAGAAGTAAAAAAATCTTTTGTATTAACATGTAGAAGAAATGATGGAAATAGAAAATCACGCAGTCAAGGACATAAAAGACAGGGAAAGACTGTAGACCTGTTCCATTCTGGAGGAGAGCAAAGAGACATAATGACTAAATGTAATGAGCGTTCCCAGATAGGATCCTGGACCAGAAAAAGAGAACTTTATTGGGACAATTGCCAAAATTTGAATTGAGTCTGTTGATTGGATGGTAGTATCATATCAGTGTCAATTTCCCAAGTTGGAGGTTTGCATAATGCTTATGTACAGGAATATCCTTGATTTTGGAAAATACGTGCTGGTGATTTTAGAATTGATAGGACTTCTTGTTTTCTGTTTGTTCTCAAATGGTTCAGGATAATACCAGTGCTAATGGGGGGTATGTAGGCTTGTGGAGGTGTGGGGGGGAGAGAAAGAGAGAGGTGATGGAGGCACTACTTTAAAATGTTAACAGTTGGGGGGTCTGGGTAAAGGGGATATGGAAGTTTTTGTACTGTCCTTGAAACTCTTTCACAAATTTGAATTTATTCAAAATAATTTTTTTTTAAACTCTGATAATTTTTCAGTGTTTTATTGAGAGTCTTCTTTCCCTGCTTACAGTTAAAAATGAAAACAACAATTGAGGACTCTACCAGCTGCTCTCTTACACTGAAAGCCTATCTATAATCCACATTTAATGTAGAGACATGTGAGGAAGCATCTTCCTCTCCCCTATCTTTCCTTAGGGTTCTCTGCATTCCACTGATTCGAGAATAAGATACTCGACACTGAAGCTTTTCAATAGAGGGAGGAAGGGTAGTCATACATTAATGAGAAGTCGAAGCCTGGGCACTTCAAGGACAGTTGTACTAACAGTTCATGATTAGAGTACCATACCTCTAAATTTAGTGTCATTTTTAAAAATACATAACATATCCAAAGAAAGGGGGGAAGACTATTTTGCATGTATAGAAATTTCATGTCTTTTTTACCCATTGGTTGCATTCACAATTCTGTCATTTTATCTTTCAGAAGAGTTAGTAAAACCAAAAAAAAAAAAAAACCAGTGCCATCGAGTCAATTCCGACTCATAGCGACCCTATAGGACAGAATAGAACTGCCCCATAGTGTTTCCAAGGAGTGCCTGGTGGATTCATACTGCCAACCCTTTGGTTAGCACCCGTAGCACTTAACCACTATGCCACCAGGGTTTCTGAAAGAGTTAGTACAGGTTATCAGATTCTGATTTAACACATCTAGCACCCACTCCTCACTTAATAAATAGTTATTATGTGGTTGGTTACACCTTTTTAGCACTCTGATGCCAAATGAAAATGCCTGGACTCTGAGTCAAAGAGGTAAGATTTCAAACTCCTGCTCTTACCTGTTTCTAGCTTCTTAAATTGTCTGCATCTCAGTTCCTGGGTAGGATTGTTGAGAGAATTACATGTGTCTGATGTATGAATAGGGCCAAGGGCAATGACTGGGCCATAATGAACTCAATGAGCAATAGTGATTCTTGCTACCTTAACATATTAGTACCTTTCTTGGAAGATGACAAGCACAATTGACTGGAATAAGTCACACGTTGCATAGTCTGGAGGCCCTGAAAATCAAGTAACTGGCTTTGGAAAAACAGAGAATGTGTTTACCAACAACAGGCAAGCTTATTCATTCCATATTCTCTGGTTGGTTGTTGTCACTAATATATTATCAACATCACCATTGTCATCATCATCATCACAACATTCTTATCACTCCTGCTCTGTACCTTTAACACCTCATTTTAATTTTCATTCTAACTCTCTGCGCTAATGCCTATTACTTTTTCCTTCTTTACAGAGAGATTAAGTAACTTGTTCAAAGTCACATAGTAAGTTGCAGAGCTGGGATTCATACCTAGACAATCTGACTGCACAGCTCGCTCTTCCAGCGTACTATAGCCCTAAAGGCTCCTCCCAGTATGTCTTACAAGATTCATAAGGAAATTATATACTTACATCCTAGTCTTGGATCTCACTTTAATTTTCTGTTTTGAGATTCTTGAGTGCCATTGGAGAATGTTTAAGCCCATATCAGTCAGTGATGACCTTCCATCAGATAACAAGGCTTAGTGAACTAAAGAGAAGCCTGACTGATGCCTATGGTATGTCAGAGACACATTCTAACCAAGATGCAGCTGACCATTGCATTTGGACCTAATGGCTTTAGCTCTAATATTTGGGAGCTAGACTCCAGTCTCACAAGAGCAGATATTATATATCTTTTATTCATACCAGGATATCCCTATTACTAAGCATAGTGCTGGCACAAACAAGACCAAAACCAAGTACAAACAAGGTGGGGTTAAATAGTTGCAAAAGAGTAAATTAACTCTTTGAACCTTTTAGTGGGACTCAGTAAGCACTTGTTTCACTACAACCGTTAGCCTTGGAAAAATTTCTTTACCTCTACACCTCAATTTCCTTATCTGTAAACTAAAGGTAATAATACATGCTTCAGAGGACTATCACGAGGATTAAATAAACTTATACATGAGTATAATTTATAAATTTATACTTAGAACAGTGCTAGGCACACAGTAAACAGGCAATTAATGTTGACTATTGTTAATATTTTTTTATTGTTAATATTATTATTATTGTTCACCATAAGACCCTACAGGTCTGCAAAAGTTAAACAGTACAGTCCTCAACAAGTGCCTAATTTACTTCCAGAGACTAGTTTTGGTCACACTGTCTCCTAAAGTATTGCATCTGTTTGAACATGTATGTCATTATCTCTTCATTTTACTCAGCATTGATGTCACACCCATTGGGCAAGATCAAGGATCAATAGAGCTACTTTTGAAAATCAATGCTTCTTTGCATTTTCCACTCAAAGTGTTTCCAATGCTCTGGCATGTTTCAGAAGTAATTATAAGCAGCTCAGTAAGTGAGAGCCAATTCCCTTTCACCCTTGGATGCATGTGATTTCTTAACTGTCTATATTTCAATCTTTGGCTGAGTATAGTTTTCATCAGTTGCTTTTTTCTTTCCCCAAAAGGTCTTCATTAATTTCTAATTGTAGCCTTTCTTATCTGCATCTTTCTTGTTCAAAGAAGATTAAAATATAAATGTTCAGGATTTCAGCCATCTTATATCCATCATTTTATATCATATTGTGATGGCTTTTCTTGCTTGACTTGAGGACTGTATTTTCTTAAGGAATTTCTTTCCTTTTAATAGCACTTAATCTAATTTCACTAAAATTAACTCATTCAATCCTTGCACCTTTTCCCCACATATTTTAAATATGTGCCTTGCTTTGAATCTACCTCTTTTTTATCCTATTCAAATAATTTTATTTAGCTAAAAATATTCATTCATCTAAGACATGTCAAATTTTTCTTCATTAATTTCAAGAGAAATGACATCTCTTCTATTTAACAAAATTGTGCCTACCTCCATCAACTACTTAAGAGCTGAAGTTTTTACTCTTACTTCATAGCTCACTGTATTTCTTAAATCAAAAATCTTCCTTTTTAAAACTAAAAATGCAATTGCATACCTGTAACAAATCAACTACGATCAATCAGGTAAAAAAAAAAAAAATTTTTTTTTTTTTTAATCAGGTATGTCAAGAAAATTTTTAAAAACACATACACAATAAAACAGAATGACAAAACTATCTTATATCTACAAATGAGAGGTAAGAGAAGTATATGTCTCATAGGGCTGTTAGGAGAGTTACATAAACTGTCTCTACTGCCTTCAAGTTGCAGCCCTGGTGGCACAGTGGTTAACAGCTCAGCTGCTAACCAAGAGGTCAGCAGTTTGAAGCCACCAGCCACTCCTTGGAAACCCTATGGGGCGGTTCTACTCTGTTGTATAGGTTCACTGGAGCCCAGATGGCATAATAGTTAAGAACTCAGCTGCTAACAAAAATGTCAGCAGTTTGAATCCACCAGCTGCTCCTTGGAAACCCTATGGGTTTCCTGCCCTACAGGGTTCCTATGAGTTGGAATCGACTCAATGGCAATGGGTTTGGTTTTGTTTGTTGGCCATCCAGTAGAACTGCCCAACAGTCTTTCCAAGACTACAGTCATGACTGAAGCAGGCTGCCACATCTTTCTTCCACAGAGCCGCTGGTGGATTCAAACCGCCAATCTTTTGGTTAGCAGCCAAGCGACCACCAGAGTGCCTTCCATAGATACGTAAACCAAAACCAAACCTTTTGGTTAGCAGCCTGAAATCTTAATCACTGTGTCACCAGGGCTCCCTGTGGATATATAACCCATCGGCGTCAGTCATTTCCGACAGGAACCATGTAGGTCAGAGCAGAACCGCCCCACAGGGTTTCCAAGGAGTGGCTGGTGGATTCGAACTGCCAGCCTTTTGGTTAGCAGCTGAGCTCTTAACCACTACAACACCAGGGCTTCTATAAATACATAGGATCTTTTAAAAACAAGTCTTGTTGTTTTTGTTGCTATTGTTGTTAGGTGCCTTGGAGCTTGTTCTCATTCATAGCAACCCAATGCACAACAGAACAAAACACTGCAAGGTCCTGCGCCATGCCCACAATCGTTATGCTTGAGCCCATTGCGGCACTGCTGTGTCTATCCATTTCATTGAGGGTCTTCTTCTTTTTCACTGACCCTCTACTTTACCAAGCATGATGTTCTTCTCCAGGGACTGATCCCTCCTGATAACATGTCCAAAAATAAGTCTATGCGTGTACATATCCCCCCAAACAGATTGTGCCTGATACAGTCAATCATTGCTGATATCTTTTTATTTCCTTGAATTCTTAGAAGCGGGCTTACTGCTGCTGAATGTCTGAAACACCATGACCTCACAATCCCTGCATCAGCACTCCACAGAACTTTGATTACAAGAACTTTCCTGCATTTGGTTCCACTAGAAGTTTAATTATTTCTCGTATGAATGTATTTGCTTCTCAGATTACAATCTCCTTTTTTTAGGTACTTGAAGAGTACATAGGCCCCAGGCGTTTTACCTATTGTGTCCAATAAATACAATGGCCCGATTAGCTCTGTGTTGGGAATAGGAGCACTTTACATGCCCCACTGGCATATTGATTTTAATAGAAACAACCCTCCAAACTCACAGTAAAGAGCCGTATTTAAAAACACGCTTATGACAGAGTAACTGTAGACCAAATATCTGGTATAAAGATGTTTCCATTATTTTTTTTACCCACCTTGTGGGTCATTTACGTAGTTGTACTTTTGATTTTGTTTTCCCACTATGTTCTGAATTTTTGCAAAGCATCTCACTCATACATGGATTTGCAATCTTTTACACAAATCCATTTTCAAACACTGATTCTAGCCCCTTTTTCCTCTAATCAGATTTTTTGGCTTCAAAGTAAAGAAGAAAGGGAGGGAAGAAGGGAGAGAGGGAGGGCAGGGAAGCTAGTGTTCATTGTGCATGCATAGGTACACTCCATTCCAGCAATTTTGTTAAGCACTGTCCTTGCATTATTGAGCTTAATCTTCACTAAGAACTTGTGAGGCTTTATAATGGTTATGTAAATTGCCCAAAGTCATACAGTCATTTGTGGCAAATCTAGACTACAAATCCATGTCTGTTGACCTCACATCAAGTACATAATCATTTTCCTCTTCAATCTTTTCTGCAAAGAGAGATTAAATTAATAGTTCTATCTTTTTTATTATGTTATTGCCCTATAAAAAGACGATAATCTTCCATTAACTACTACGGAAAGACCATTGTGATGGAAGAGGTAGCATATGAAGCCAGAGAGGTAGGTATGGGCCACATTGTGGAGGACACACATGCTATGCTAAGGAGTTTGGGGACTTGGTCTTATCACTAACAAGGAGTCATTGAAAGATTTTAAGTGGGGAGTCATTGAAAGATTTTAATCATGAGATGAGAATTGTAGATTCATCTCTCTTGTAGGAAGCCCTGTGGGGGGGGGGGAACCTGTGAAAGGGTTGATTAAAATGGCACAATCCGAAAACAAGATCTTTGCACTAATCAAAACAATAGGTGATAACATCCTCACGAAGATAGATTCAGTGAAGATGCAGGAAAAAGGTCAAATTGTTGGCTGTTTAGGAGTGAAATGGCAGAATTTAGTGCTTCCTTGGATTTGGAGAGTGAGGGAAAATGAGGAGGTATGAGTGACATGCAGATTTCCAGCACGGCTGTCCTGGTAGAGGTAACAATGACACACCAGTAAAGGTAAAGAAGTAGACATGGTGGAGATTTTCTTTCTGTCCCCTCATTTTTGCTCATTCAGTCTCTTCTACAATTAATTCCCTGACCTATCTTCCACTCCTGAAATACTACCTACTGTTGAAGGCCCAGTTCAAATGTCAGCTTCCACAAAAGCACTAGCCTTGATTGTAGGAGGAAGAAGTAGGAATTCCCCTCCACCGAATTCCTAGAGAATGTATTAGTGCCATTCATTTGGTAAAAATCACATTCCGCCCTGTATGAGAGTTGTCTGTGAATCTTCTGAGAGCTTAGCCAATCTCTTAGGACAGGAACCACACCTATTCCTTCTGTCCCTGTTTCCTCAAGAGGATTCAGCAATGGATGCATTTGATTTATAAATAAATTTCAATAAATTTAAATAAAGTCTGACGTTAGACACTTTTTGAAAACTATTGCATGATGCTAAAAATGAGAGGCATCTTGAAAGCAGGCATACTGTTGTTGCTAAGCCACAATTCAACTTAGTAATTATCTAGACACTAAGTGCCTAATAGGTACCCATTCGTTTTTGTAAAACCACTATGAAATAGATATCACCTCTTCATCTTTTTTTTCTTTAACCAGTCCCTCTATGGTATTTATGTTTTTAGCATGTCATCTTAGCAATGAACATGATCCCAGCAGATTCTGTTTATCTAAATGTAGTCATAACCTCCTTCACTGAGATATGCAGTTATCTTCTTGCCAACCTCCTATAGTCCTTGCATTTGTATAAAGACATTTTAATATTTTCATTTTTTTCATCATATGCTACATAAAAATCCATCTCTGCCTAATTTTCTTTCTCTCTTTTTTTTTTTTTTTTTTTGAAAAGCTGATAGCCTGCCAGTTTCGGCAGGGCAAACTGGGAAATGAGTCTGGCAACAAAGAGGCACCAAGCAGCAGACAAAACTCAAGGTTTACAAAGTAGTGATGCTCTTCAACCTGTTGTATTGGGTGTGAAATTAGATCCTATCAATGTCACATTCACCCCCGGAGCAAATGTCCCCTTGTGACAAATACATGCTGTGCTTCAAGCCAAATGATAGACTAAAATTTCCAACAATTATGTTTTTGGAGCAGAATCTCTCCAAAAATATTAGCATATTTTTGATTGGCCTTTAGCTACTCCCGAAGTCTTTCTGGTAAAAAGTGGCCACCACTAGCTAAAAAAGCAGATGCTATAGGATAATTGGAAGTAAAGCAAGCACTCACTAGGTAATGGTAGCAACTCTCTAGAGTATACTACCAAAACCAAACCTGTTGCCATTGAGTGAATTCTGACTCACAGTAATCCTATAGGATGGAGTAAAACTGCCCCAAGGAGCTGCTGGTGGATTCAAACTGCTGACCTTTTGGTTAAGAACCGAGTTCTTAACCACTTCTCCACAAGGACTCAAGGTTATAGCATAACATAATGTAAAATGGGGATGCTACTTCAGAAAATCAACAGGAGACATTCAGATCATAATTGTAGGGAATATAAGAGGCCATGTCTTCCTTCTTTCAATCCTTTCCTTAAACCCTTCTTTTCCTTAATCCTTCTTGCCTTTCTTTTTTCCTTCCATCCCTCACTCTTTTACCCTCCACATTGGTATTGAACATATATCAACTCTGAACCGGGAAACGTGTTTGAAACCAAGGATACAGTAGTGACCCAAGTCAGACAAGGGTGGAGAAGAAAGGAAAAGTGATGCATGTGCAGATCACAAAGCCAGCAGAATTCAGGAGAAGCCTTGAAAAGCTGGCCCTGTACCATCCTTAGCTGGATGCTGAGCATTTGCCAGTGGTACCTATTGATACACATTCCTTAGACTTACATCCCAAAGCAGTAATTGGAGAGAGGGTAACTCCATTTCGGGAAAATTAGCAAAAAGACTTCCAGGCAATAAGAGACCCATAATCTGTTTCCTTTGGGAGGGGTGTTTTTTAGATTTAGGAAGCTGTGACTCCTGCTAAGAATAAGGACATGTGTAGATTTCTCTTACAACCATCTTTTTTAAGAAGAGGTGAATTGAACTGACAGTGAGCATCAAATGCAGTGTTCAGGAGAGTAGGAGAAACGAGGAGGAATTTACTTATTCTGCTTTAATAGCCATGCTCTGGGAAAATAATTGCTATGAGCTGTATCTGTTGTTGTTGTTGGCTTTTTCACTGGCACATCTTGACTCTACCCCTTAAGTCTAAAATAGCTTCCAAGAGCTATAGATTTATGCAATTTATTTATTCAATACTTCATTCATTTGCTGATACATCCCATAGACATCTCAGTGAATAGGAAATCATCCCTTTCACAAGCCCCACTGTGCTCCTACTTTGAATGCATGTATTTATATGGTGGGGACCCTGATTGGAGATTCCTTTTCTAGAATCCAGACCCTGTTTTCACCTACAGTCACTTTGACTTAACTGGTCAGGTATGTTTACCTTAATGCTGAGGTCTGCTCAATATGTTGCCATGTAGCAAAATAGAAGTGGCCTCTATGAGGGTATCTCTGTGGTTTCCTAGAGGCAAAGGCAGAGTGCTCTCCCTTTATATGGTGGAGGGAAATTGACCACAGAGTGTAAAAATGATAGAGGACAATCAACACCTTACTACATGTAAATGAACAATAAAAACATAATAAAATATAGAAAATCTAATCAAAGAATCTATGGTCGGTAAGGACATTGGATATCAGCTCTTCCAATTGGTTCCATATGAAATCTAGTCTTGTGATCCTGACCACCCCACCCCACTGTGTCCCCCACCCCATTACTCTATCTCGTCCCCCTGGTTCCTTTCCTTCATATCATTTACCATTCTTTGAAATCATCCTTTTTACCATTTTCCTTGATTACTTTTTATATCACTCCCCAGAATTTATGCTCTTTGAGTATTGAGACTTTGTTCATTTCTTGTTTCATCCCACAAATTCAGAACATTGATTAACACATAGCAGCCAACCAATGATACCTGTTGGATGAATGGTTAAAATGACTAAAATCAAACCAAGCTCATTGTTGTCCAGTTGATTCCAACTCACAGCCACTCTGTAGGACAGAGTAGAACTGCCTCACAGGATTTCCTTGGAGAGGCTGGTAGATTAAAACTGCTGACCTTTTGGTTAGCAGCCAAGCTCTTAATCACTGCACCACCAAGGTTTCAAAATGGCCAAAGACCTCTTTTATTCTTCTGCCTCATCTTAGCCTCTATAATAACCTATTTTTTTCTTTTACTTCCCACTTAAATTACAGAAATATTTAAAATGAGGTTTAAACTGAATAGTCAAAGAAATTATCTCAAATTCCTCTGGACCTCAATTATAAATTCAAGGGATTCTATTTAGCACATGCAATTAGATTTAAACTGAAGATGGGCGCAAACAATTGTCTAGCCTAAAAAACTACCACCAGTCAATCTCAAACATCCCCATACAATAAGTGTTTAATGTGAGTACACCTCAAAGTTACAGCATTCCCATGAGAGCCCTACTTTCATTTTTATCAATCATCCCTAAGCCTAAACCCTTTCAAAGACTGGGTCAGTGGCCCCTTGTGAATTTGGCTAGCTGACCTCATTATCACAGAAGCGGTGTACTCCCCAAATCTCTTCACAGAAGTAACTATTTCTAAAAGTCCTTTCTATACGCTTTGGTTGTGGTTTTACAGATAACAATCTGGTATCTTTGAAAAGAAAGTGAGGCTGTTGTAGACGTCTTCACCAGCAAGGAAGAAAGGCTTCTTGATGCAAACTCTGCCATCTCAAGAATCAAGCATCACTTCCCAAACAGTCACCAATGACAGGGACTTTGATCACCAGGCACCTGTTCCTTGCCTTTCTCCACAGCGTACATCAAGACAGCACAAAGCCCATTATGAATGCAGTTTTGAGTTTGTCTGGATGAAGTGGATAGTAATTAGTTCCTTTTACATTTGGTAATTTTGTTAACACAACTCAGTAGGTGTCTTGTTAATTTGTCCATTACTAGGTGGATGAAAATGTGCATCTCTTCTGTGAATACCAATTATTCCTAAATGAGGTAATTTCACCAAGACAGTGAAATTTCTTCATTCGTTCCCAGTTTAAGAATATCACCACCAGGAATGAACAATTCCAAACAAAGAGAGCTGTGGAATGTGGAAACTGGTGCTCTTACGTGAAAAAAAGGAGGGGAGGGGAAGTATGCCTTATTAGTTTGTAATCTTAAAAGAAAACCCATTTTGGGAGTGAATAGGAATTTAGGGGGAAGAGGGAGGACATGCTGGTAGTAGTGGTATTACTTCAGACTTAGGTGGCCCACAGTTTCCAGCAGGGAGAGAGAGAGAGAGAGATTTATAACAAGGAAATGGCTCACACGGCTGTAGAGGCTGGAAAGTCCCAAATCTGTGGGTCAGGCATCAACTGGAGGTTTCTCCTGACTCACATAGCTGCAGGGAGTGATGAACCCAAGATCAGCAGGTCAGACAGTGGCTTCTGGCTCCCAGGAGTGCAGAAGCTGGTGAATCCCTAAGTCGGCAGGTCGGGTGACCAGCTGCTGGCTCAGGTCCCGAGAACTGGAAGTCAGATGATGATGGGCCAAATACAGGATCCAGAGCAGAACAAAAGCCAGCAAATTTTGCCAGAAAGTCCATATATATTTAATGCAGGCCACAACTCCAAAGAAAGTCCCTTTTAGCTGATTGGCTGCTCATAGAAGATCTCATCGTGGAGGTGATTACATCATTACATAACTGCCAAACTGCATCATTGCAAACCACTAAGAATTATGGCCCAGGCAAGTTGACACACAACCTTCACTATCACCATCCACCTCTTGTCAACTTGTATACACCTCCATAAACCGTACACAATCTCTGAATAAAGACAATGATAACATCATGCTAGCGCTTAACATGATACAACTAACACACGTACAACCAAAATGCACTAGCCCTGTGTATATATTATATTTTATAAGTAAATAAAACAAAAACATTTGATCACACATACAAGGAAGAAATACTCATACAATTACAATCCTTGTTTCTAAAACCGGTCACATGGTCGTAGCTGGTATTTAGAACTACCCTCTTCTACCACCCATTCTATATTCCCTTTACCCTCAGCAAGCACCTCCGGTGGTCATGGTTCTTTGCCTGGTGGGGTGACCCAAACGTTCTTTCCTGAAGGTCCTGGGCTGTTAGTAGTCATGTCAGAATTGGGTTGCTGTAGGTTCCCATTGACTTTAATCACCAGGCATGGTAATACTAAGAGATGCCCTAAGGGTTTCCTGCATTCCAGACATGCTCTTTTTCACCTCCATTATGTAATATCAATCTAATTTCCTGTTGGTAATCAGGATCAATCATAACAGCCAATATGGTAACTCTACTCTTTGCCTATTGATCCAGAGGCATAAGGAACCCAAAGTGGCTGGGTGGCATTCTCAACTTCCAGTACAATGGAATTAGTGATGTATGTCCAAGTGGGAGCATTCCTTCTTTTGGAACTAAGATCTTTAGACCTACAGAGCATGGGGTTGTGGGGATAAGAAGCAAAAATTTTGTGAGTGGATCACTAGGGGTAATAGGGAGTGGTGTCACTCCCATTTTCACCCCTTGATTCCTGGACCCATGAATCCTAGCTATGGGAGAAACAGCACCATATATTGGATACTGGTTTAGAGCCTATACAGCCTCCTGGAGAACATTGCCCAAACCCTGCAAGGTATTGTCATCTAGCTGACACCATAATTGCATCTTTAGAAGGCCATTCCATCATTCTAGCAAGTCAGCTGCTTCAGCATGATGGGGAACATGGTAAGACCAGTGAATTCCATGACCATGGGCCCATTGCCAAGCTCCATTTGCTGTGAAGTGACTCCCTTGATCTAATGTGATGCTGTGTGGGATACCATGACAGCAGACAAGGCATTCCATAAGTCCACGGATGATAGTTTTGACATAAGCATTGCATGCAGGGAAGGCAAATCCAGACCCAGAGAAAATGTCTATTCCAGTAACAACAAAATGCTGCCCTTTCCATGATGGAAACAGTCTAGTGTAATCAACCTGCTACCAGCTTCCTGGCTGATCACCTCAAAGAATGGTACCGTATCAAGGATTCAGTGCTGGCCTCTGCTGCTGGCAGATTGGCAGTGGCTGTAGCCAAGTCGGACTTGGGGACCAGAAGTCCATGTTTCTGAGCATATGCATAACCTCTATACCTGCCACCATGGCCACTTTGTTCATGATCCCATTGGGCAATGACAGGAGTGGCTGGAGAAAGAGCATGAGTGGTTTTGACAGACCTCGTCATCCTATCCACTTGATTATTAGAATTCTCCTCTGCTGAGGTCACCCTTTGGTGAGCGTTCACATGAGACACAGATATCTTCACTTCTTTGGCCCATTCAGAGAGGTCTATCTACGTACCTCTTCCCCATAAATCCTTGTCTCCAATTTTTCAATCACGTTCCTTCCAAGTCCCTGACCGTCCAGCCAAACCATTGGCCACAGCCTAGGCATCAGTATACAGTCGCACATCTAGCCATTTCTCTTTCCATGCAAAGTGAACAGCCAGATGCTCTGCTCAAAGTTCTGCCCATTGGGAGGATATCCTTTCACTACTGTCTTTCAGGGACGTCCCAGAAAGGGACTATCGTGCTGTCACTGTCCACTTTCAAGCGATGCCTGCTTATTGCACAGAACTGTCTGTAAATGAGGCACATTGATCATAAGGAACTCCCCATGAGGCAATAGGTGTAGACTGGGAGATGGAAAGTAATGTGACAGGAATGGGGAACATGGGCTTTTGGGCCACTTGCTCATGCAACTTACTTGTGCCTTCAGGTCCTACTCAGGCCTGATCTTGTGTATTCAACTTCCATTTAATGATGGACTGCTGCTGTGCACATTTGATTTCATGGCTCTGTGGGTTAGACAACACCCAGTTCGTTATGGGCAGCTCAGGCTGCATAGTAACTTGGTGGCTCATGGTCAAACATTAAGTCTCTACTAAGGCCCAGGAACAATAACTAAGACAAGTAGCCACCCCCATCATTTCTGGGAAACTTGGTCATACTCCAGGATTCTTATCACCAGTGAAATAAAGAAAAATCAGTTTAAAAATCTTCAAAAAACGGTTTTCAAATCTCACTCCTATCTTCTGCTCTAAAACATAGCTCTTTCCTGAATCAAGGGAGCTACATAAATCTCAGTCTTCAAATAACTGAATTTGGAGGAGGGAAAACTATCTTCCATGGCAAAATTATCTATAAGGCTAAGGGACAGAGTAAGTACAGCTCTGGGATAAGGGAAGTGGGGAAAGGAAAGGATTCGAGTTCCCTGATCGGCAACTGTTTCTTTATGCATTTTCATGCCTGGACATAGCATCTTTCCAGGAACACAGCAAATAAGTTTGTAGACTCCATTTCCTTCCAAGCAGGTATTATTTGTTTCCCGTTTATTCACACACATGCCCAGAGACAACTGATGTCTGCCCTTTAGTGAAAGAGATTGAATCACAACGCAAAATGGAGGGACAGCCCCTTCCCAGTGTCAGCAGGGCCCTTGAAGACACAGTGACTTCTCCCTTGTCCTTATTCCCAACATCTAGTTGCCATCTAGTTGTCCCCTGAATCATGGCGACCCTATGCACAAATGGACCAAAACGTTGCCCAGTCCTGCACCTTCCCCATCATCGATTGTAGACTGGACCATTGTAATCCATACGGTTTTCATTGGCTGATTGGGCGAAGTAGATTTGCGGGCATGAATTCTACCACTGAACCTACAGATAAACTCTCAAGACATCTTTGGGAGTGGCCCACTAAAGAATGAGGGAGATATGGTGGCCCATGTCCCCAGTAAAAGACTGTGAAATCATACAAGTAGCCCCAGAGCTGCCTGCTGCTCAGATCCATTCCTGCCCATCACCCCCCGACCCCTTATCTGCTCTCAAAGAATTCCCCCTCTACCAAGTGCAACCTCCTCTTTGGGGCCAGCCTCCAAGATGCTCCTTTGTTCTTCAGGGAGTAAGAGTGGAGTTATCAGTTATCTCAACATTTTGTTCTCTGTCTTAAGAAGGAAAAAGAATTCTCTTGCAGAACTCTCATTTTCTTACTGTTATAATTATTTCTTGGGCTACTTTTACTCCAGTGAAAGTGTAAAAGAGGATACAGACTGTATACCCAGTTCACTATAGACTTCTATGTGATTATCACACTGGTATGCAGTAGGTACACAATGTTTACTTATTAATGCTGAATAATAGTAGTTAACAGTATAAAAACAATAGTAGTTAACAATTCTAAGACATCAAAGCACTGTTCTAATTATTTTACATGTTTTACACATTTAACCCTCAAGATAATCCTAAGAAACAGAAACTATTCTCATTCCTATTTTAAGGCACAGAGAAGTTAAGCAATGTGTCTGAAGTTCCACAGCTCTAGGTGGCAATGCAATTAGTGTTTGTTGTTGTTGCTGCCATCAAGTTGACCCCCGACTCACAGTGAAAGAAACACTGCCCAGTCCTGTGCCATCCCCATGATAGGTTGCAAATCATACTCTTGTAATCCATAGGGTTTTTATTGGCCGATTTTTGGAAACAGATCACCAGGTCTTTCTTCCTAGTCCATCTTAGCCTGGAAGCTCTGCTAAAACCTGTTCAGTACCACAGCAACACACACCAGCCTTCGTCAGCAGATGGGTGGTGACTGCACATGAGGTACGTTGGTCAAGAATCCACCTAGGGTCTCCTGCATAGAACATAAGAATTCTACCACTGAACCACCAATTCCCCCATACAAGTAGTATTAGCTCCCTCTATTATCATTAACTATCAGAGTACAGTAATTATATCATATTTGCCCTCGTATCTGCCACAATGTCTAGCAAAGGATCTTGTACTCAAATAGTACAGCATAGCTGCTAAGAAGTCTTATTCTGATACTGAGGACTTTGTATCAGAATGCCTGCATTCAAATCTTGACTCCATCACTTGCTGGCTGTGTGACATTACTTAACACCACTATGTGTAATTTTCTCTTCTTAAAGTCGAGATAACCACAGTACTGTCTCTTAGAGTTGTCTGAAGCTCATATGTAACACTCTACACTAGGCACTCAGTAAATACTAGCTATCAAATTTCAAAGACCAAGCTGGTGCACAGCACAATAGGATCTCAATCACTATTTGCTAGGTGAAAGAAAGAATGAGTAAATGAATGAAAGAGAATGGAATACCTGCAACTGTTCTTTCCTTCCAGGCCCAAGCCACTAACAAAGCTCAATTCACAAACTCTGTTTCGTGCTCACACAGCATAGTTGTCAACTCATGGATCCTGGTCATCTGTTCGCACCTTAAAAGCAGTAGAGGGAACATTGAGCAGGAGGCATCTTATTCCACAGGGCACTGCTAAAAGCAGGGCTGACACAATCTGTACTTTTTCAATCTGAGACCTATGGGGAGGCTCCTTAGCTTAAACACGGAATGAGGACATATAAGGGGGAAAACAAGTCCAGATTGAACTCTTTACAATGTCATACACCACAGATGTAGGAAATCTGTGGAGCCCAATGAAACGGGGACACCTGAAGTTAAAGACGTGGCTCTGGGAGACATCAACTCAGTAAGTGTTCCACGCTGGATGGGAGCCAAGTCCATGAGAAATCCTGCTGTCGTTTCCTTTCACAGCCACTGGCAAATGAGTGTGAAATCTGGTGTGCTGAAGAGACAGGCATGGCGGCAAAGATTTAACAGCAGAGTTAAGTAGATGAGACAGAAATAAGCTTCAGGACTCAAAAGACCTGAAATATGGAAGAGAGAGGTCAGAGGCCAGTCCACACAGAGACTGGAGCACTTAAGGAATTACACTCCTTTCCAAGGAGAGAACTAAGTGAGCAAAGTGCAGGAGTATCCAGCTGAGATGGAAGCCACGTGGGGGCTGGTGCGTCAGTTTCTCTTGGGTCCATTCTAATTTTACCATACTGGAAGCCTGCAGCTGGCCCAGGGTATAAACACTACTTCTTCAGAGGAGCACATGTAGAATGTAATAAATTAATGCTAACACATTCATTCAATTTCCATTTATTGACACATCGTTTTTCATTTTGACTCTTTTATCCCCAAAAGGGCCGTTCCAGCAGACGTGGAAGAAGAGCATCAACAAAGGAGGATGTCTTTATGATGCTTCTTGGTTGACTCGATAGCTCTGCCAAGACCATGAGAAGGCTTTTACCCAGATGGGCTCAGAAACAACGTGGTCCCACCACAGAAGTTGGTCCCCATTCTACATGGCCTCTGGTACTAAAGAGTAGCAGAGGGGGTCTTTGTGGTAGGTGAGAAGACCTCCTTTGCAAAACCACCATGTAACACAGTCCTAAAGTATATTAT
Organism: Loxodonta africana; assembly: GCF_030014295.1. Classification (NCBI taxonomy): domain Eukaryota; kingdom Metazoa; phylum Chordata; class Mammalia; order Proboscidea; family Elephantidae; genus Loxodonta; species Loxodonta africana. The sequence goes on from NC_087355.1 coordinate 66,384,885, forward strand.
CTGTGCTTACCAAGATTAGAACAAAATTTCAAGGGAAATTAGATTTCATTGCTGTGTATTTAAAAATCTCCAAGGAGAGAAGGCAAGACTTGAAAATAAAAATAACAAAGGTTACTAAAAATTCAGAGGTTTCAAGCAGGTAAAACTTCTGGGGGTGCTTTCTATCAAATTTATTTGCCAAGTTCATTAATGCCTAAACCATATAATAACCCCATCAGGAAATTGTGTGTTTATTTTCCTAGGTTTTGCACATGAATAAATTGGTACACAGAGAAGATGAGTAGGTTTGCCTCGGGCCCTACAATGAGTCATTGCCAACCTAAGAATTACCACTGTAAGCTTCTTGCAGCTCTGAGCTCACACCTTCAGGATCAATCTTCTTAGATCCACCAGACAATGACTTCAAAAGCTTTCATAGCAATTAGAGGAGGAACACTGTCTCCCATTAGGACACACCTACCCAATTCTCCTTTTGGACTTTGGCAAGGTTGCTGCCAGTGAGCAGGCAGCAGGAGACATAATTTAGTGCTTGAAGTCATCCATGTCCAAGCATACTTCTCGATGGTAGAAACCACACCTTATAAGGAGAAGAGTCTAGAGATGGGAATTCTCTCCCTGGCATAGCTTGTGAGGAGGACAGTGTAGGTGTCAGGGAGCAGAGAACCAGGCATCTCATTTGTTTCTTCTTGAACTTGAAATTGATATTAACTGAGTTGAACTAATATTGTGCCATAGAATTGTTCCCAAAGTGATGACCCACAGTTCTCGAAAAAATGTCTTTCTTCTTTGTCAATGTATACTATAGATTAAGAGTCACTTAAGGAGATGAAGGAGTTCCTGGGTAGTACAGTTAATGAGCTCAGCTGCTAACTAAGAGGTTGGAGGATGAAGTCCACCCAGTGTTACCTCAGAAGAAAAGCCTGATGATCTACTTCTGAAAAGTGAGCCATTGAAAACCCTATGGATCACAGTTCTACTTGACACACATGGGGTCGCCATGAGTTGGAATTGACTCAACAGTAATTAGTTTTGTTCGGGGGGGCGGTATTATTAACTGGATTTCTAAATCAAATGGCAACTAGCAGTCTTTGAGCACCTACCCTTCTGGCAAGGATTGTGTTGCATATACTTTAGAGGGCCGCTTACATGGTTCTTATCCACCAGGTCCTAACGAAGACCACAGTGGAAAGCCAGCTGCTATTAGTGAAGAGAAAGCCTTAGAACTGGAGTTGGCATCAGACTCCATGCCTTTTTCTTAGAAGGGTTCTTAACATATCTAGAGACCGAGTGGGCTCTTCATAGCAATATGAGTTTGCAAAGCTTGCAAACCCAGATTGCATTCTACCCAGTGCCATCGAGTCTAGCCCCTAATAATTCAAGTACCACCTGGTTCTCAGGGAGGGATGGAGACTTCATATCATACTCCAAAGAAAATGCTTTACTTCCACATGTAAAAAGATCTAAATTCTCATCTACACTCTAATGTTAATTTACTCTGACAACTCCTAGAAGGCCCCTCATCTTTGTGACCATACCACTGAAAATCTTGCTTCTGGAATTTTTAAGTAGAACACCCAAGAGTTTTTTTTTTTTTTTTTCAGTACTTACATAAGCTAAGGTAGAGAGGTTTGATTTGGAATGATTTGGGGGATGAAATATATGACTTAACTCAGGATATGCCCCAGGACCATGTTCACCCTTTAAGCTTTCTGCAGCAGGTGGATGCCTTTCTGCTCCGAGGCCTCAGAACCATCCCACAAGGCCCCTGCTATAATAGCCGGGCCAGACTTTATCAAAGCAAGGAACAAAAAGGTCTGACAGACGATGCTGCCAGCATTTTGGCAGCCAGGTTAGCTTTGTTCTAATGCCATTCTGTCAGGTTTAACAAGCAGATATTAAGAAAAGTTTATAGAGAATTGAGATAAAAGGTTGTCGGTAGAGATGAGAGCTGCCAGTGGGCACTGCAAATCACAGCTGGGTGTAGACTCTGCTGCAACTAGCTGAGAGAACAAGAGATTTGATATGGGAGCAGCTGCTTCTAGCCCCCACTAGAAGCAAGACTTAATCACCTGGCACCTGAGAGTCTGGGGCTCCACCTGGAGAGAACCAGAGCCACTGGGAGTATTCTGGGTGTGAGCCTCATCATTAAATTAGAAACAAATGATGTATTTGCAGAAATTGGTTTCTTAACTGGTCTTGACCTGGGATGACATCTCATATCCAGAATGTTTTCACCCAAGCACGAAATGACAAAGAAAGCAAGAAATGAGGAAGAAGTTCAAGAGGCAGATTAGCAATTTCACTTAAGGGCTTGGGGTAGACTGGAGACAAAACGGGGATCTGGAGAATGAGAAAGACTAGTGGCGCCCCAGGAAAGAGTGATTTAGAGCAAAGTGATTATGTCTTTTCATGTAGGGCAAGTTGATGGAGCTCACTTTTATCAATTTTATCAATTCTTCCTGAGTCCAAATTCCTTTCATCCGGGTACATTTTGAAATGAGGTGGGTCAAGATGCCTCAAAGCACCAATACACCAAACGTAAAATTTCAGGTCCCTTGCAACTAAAACTCACCTGATTGTTCCATCTCCCTGCTAAGACCCATTTCTACAAATTGAAATCAGTCAAAAATAATTTATATGTTTTAAAAAAAACTCAATTAAAAAAGTAACAAATTTATTGAATATGTGTGTATCTCTTCTGTTTCAGCCGTGCATCTTTTCCAACAAAGGCAGTTAATGCCTTTTTTGGGAAAACAGAGTTAGAAATAACATTCTTCCCACCCAGAATCATTAAGAAGGCCTTACAAATATCTGCTAGCTAGCAGTGATGCAATGATGCTTGCACTGAATGAGGTTCTCCTACCTGGAATCTCAAATAGATCCCTTTTAATATTTTTTTATTGTTATTGAAAATATACATAGCAAAACTTACACCAATTCAATTTCTACATGTACAATTCAGTGACATTGATTACATTCTTCCAGCTGTGCAAACATTCTCACCCACGTTTTCCAAATTGTTCCTCCCCCATTAACATAAACCCACTGTCCCCCAAGCTTCCTATCTAACCTTTGAAGTTGCTATTGTCAGTTCGATCCCATAAAGATAGCTCTTTAAAAGAGCACAGTTCTCAAGACAACAAATGTATTGCTTTTAATTAAGGTGAAATTCACATAACAAAAGTAATCACTTTAAAGTGAAAAATTCAGTGGCATTTAGTGTACAGGCAGTCCCCGTGTTTCGAATGAGATTCGTTCCTATGTGTGTCTTTAAGTCAGATTTGTAGGTGAGTCAGAACAGGTGCACACAGTTCTTATTTAGCCTTATTTTAGTGCGAGAAAAGGCTCGAAGCCTATCCAATGATGTAAAAGCTGCATTATAGCAAGTGAAGATGATTGTGATGAAGAATTTGTCGTGATTTTTTTTTTTTAAGGGTTGCTTCAGAGCCCTGCAGCGCAGTTGTTAAGAGCTTGGCTGCTAACTAAAAGCTCGGCAGTTCAAATCCACCAGCCACTCCTTGGAAACCTTATGGGTAGTTCTACTCTGCCCTATGGGGTCACTATAGATTGGAATTGACTCTAGGGTTTGGTTTTTTTGAGGGGTTGGTTCAATTGTTTCAAAATGCAGGCAAATGTACATAATATTAAACGGCAAGTACTTACTGTAGGTAAATCGGACATTGCCAACCCGAGGGCTTACTGTATTCCCAATGTTGTGCAGCCGCCACGACTATCTAGTTGCACAAGGTTTTTAATCATCCCAAAGGAAACCCTGTACCCACTAAGCAGGAACTCCCATTTCCTCCTCCCCCAGCCCGTGGCACCAATGTATTTTAGAAGAGTGTTTGTTCGTATGTTCTTTGCTGTGGTGGCGTTAAGTATTGTTATTCCCATTAGCAGACCCCAGCAATGTCGGGTTAGGGGCTCTCAGAAGGCCTGACCATAATTAAGATCTCAGGTCTTCAAACAATTGAGGTCTCCAGCATGTCAGGATTGAGTTACATTGTTCTAAGCCACCACACACGAACCAGGCTTTCTACAGTCCTTCAAGATGATTGTCGTCATTCCTGTTGTGTAGCTAGCAGGTTTTTCTCTGAGGCCAAGTGATAAACCCAAAATTCATTTCATCAAGACTTCTTGACAGGTAAGGGAAACAGGTGACTACTCAGGGTTAAATACTCTTCCGGCCAACAGACTTAAATCTTCTGGCAGATTTAAAATCACAAACCCTGAGTTTCTAGCCCAGCCCACGCCTCCTATGCTGCTCTGAGATTTTATACACACGCACACTGACTTCCATTTTAATCCCCCTATTTTTAGTTACACATAACTCTTAGAGAAGTTTCTCTTGGAAAGTTTGAGGGTTTTCAGCAGTTATTTTTGTGATCCTTGAGAAGGAGGACTTAGCTTTTTCCACCTCAGAAATGCCAATATTTTTTTTTTTTCTTTTTACATCTGACTCAAACAGCTGAATTGTAACATACCCTAATTCTTTCTCGTGTGGCTCCTCTTCATTCAAGACAAGCAGTTTTACTAAATTCAAAAAAAAAAAAAAAAAAAACATTTAAAAATAAAGTTTCTCACATGACTGCGGAAAAAAAAAATTCGTCTAACGAGATTCTATTTATATTGTTACCTGAGGCCATGGGGAGCTGTGCAAAGCAGGTTGCCTAATTCCTCCAGGTTGTTGGTAGGTGTATTCCCCTCCCCCTAACCCCACATAAGTAGAGAGGAGAGTATTTTCAAAGAGATCAGGAAACCAAAATTATAAAAAAAAAAAAAAAATTGAAACTATAAAAATGTTCATACTGATGCAATGGAGAGTTTTTTTCTGCCCTCTGTATTTAGGATTTCTATTTTTAAAACTAGATTTTTTTTTTTTTAATCACTGCTGCAAACATCATAAGATGGTAATGATAAGACTTAATGTGCTTTGAAAAATCCTGGTTTGTGGATTTGGTGAGGATGCTTATTTCTGACTTGTCACTCAGTTTCAACTTAAAAGTTACCAGTATCCCTCTTGAAGAGGGACATCCTAGAATATTCTGTCCAGTGATGAAAGAGAGTGTCCCTGATGCTGTGGCTAATCGGGGCTCCATTCATTCAACTAATATCCGTAGCATTTATTTTACTCTTTTTCTTAGCTTCTCAAGAACACTCTGTGGAGAGCCTGACTGTAGTAGTCTATTACGAACCAGAAAACGCCATTAACACTTCAGCAATCACAGGAATGGATCATTTCATGAGTTTAACGATTAACTCAAGACTACATGGAGGACTCAATGGAATTATATAACTATACAACTAGTTAGCTCGCTGGTGTGAAGGGTGGTAAATTTGAAGCTTAACATTGCAAATACCATCCCTATATACACATATCAACTGTCCGTCCTCTTTAACAGAGCCATCACGTGTGTCTGTAGCTCTAGCCTGCACTCTCACAGGCAGGTCTCAGTGGCTACAGTGGAATTATGAGCCAAACAGGGAAAACCAGGACTAATCCATCTCTTCTTTAAGGAAATCAACTGTGAAGGCACGTGCTTATGGATGGACCCACAGAACTTCCTCATACAAAAGACAACATGAGTGTTAGAGTAATGAGGAAGGAGAGAAGAATGGAATGCAGAGGGCCTACTGAGTATTAATTCAAGTATCAGCTAAAATCTCCTCACAATGTGTTAACAAACTGTATCAACTCATGTGATTCACCTAATAAGCCTATGAAGGTCACAGGCGAACGTTATTAACCCCAGTTTTTCTGAGAAAAGACATAAATGACCCTTCCTGCTTTACAGATCTGATACAAGGCAGAGCACAAGCTTAAACCCAAATCTTCTGAGTGTAAATATTTGTGTTCTTTACCTATGCCATTTAAAATATAGTATCAAGTAACTTGCCCCATTCATCCCACACTCTTTATAGAGTGGCTATGAGCATTCTCATCATTGAGCTAGGCAATGTGACTGTATGAAAGGCAAGTAAAACAGAGTTCCTCAACTCAAGGCCAACTGGTCAAGTATACCAAAATATGAAGAAGAGCATCATATCTTCCACAGAAGAAGCCGAAAATGCAGTGGTGGTTTAGAGAAACAAGACATCCCAAACATTAGGAGAAACGTTATGGGAAACTGAATTTCAGCTATATCTTTAAAGGACAAGTAAAAGTAAGAAGAGAAACACCAAACACACAGTGAAGAGAAATACAGAGCAGATGTAGGGTCAGTGAGGGTTGCACATCTGCTAATGGAAACATTCACGGCCATGAGTTTCTTGCTCACTGCCAATCTCTAGCTCCACTTTCTAAACAGTGTTTTATTTCTCCTGAAGTGTGGCAAAGTTGCATAATTTCCTAAATCAGCCTCCTGAAGTTTCTACACTCTTGAAAATTAGTATGTCCCTCATAAAACTGACAACTCACAATTTTAGCTTTGTTGTTTTCTCAGGGTATTTAAGAAGTGGGATGTGTGTGTGTGTGTGTCTGTGTCTGTGTGCATGAAGTAGGGAATTCAGGATCATTCCTGTTGTTAGCTGATAGTAAACATATTAAATGTGCCAAATACATACATACACAGATTTGGCAGCGTAAAGACAGAGACAAGACTATGTTTTCTCCATGTGAGGCAGAAAAGGAACAATACTGGCTGTCTCTTCTCCAAACAGTTTGGCAGCTGAGGGGCCACCTTAAAGAATTATATCATGGGATGAGAGAAAATGTGTAACTACCAAACTTCACAGTTGCATGGCAGCCACCATATTGAGGTGTGGTATGTCTGCTGTACATCTGCCAGATAATGATAGCAGCCCAACTTAGAATTCAGATGGACTTTCACAACCCGGCAGTCAGCTGGAGGAGAGAAGCAGACAAGGACACATATAGAACCAGGAGGAAATTTCAAAGCTCCCACTATGAATAAAGACCAGTCTCTAAGATAGAATGAATCATATTTCTAGGAGGCCCCTAAAAACACAGCTGCAAAGTTTGATCTGCTTTTTCTGTCATTCATTCAGTCATTCTTTCTTTTCTTCCTTTCTTCCTCCTTTTCTTCTTTTGGATACACCCACCCCACCACCCACCCCAGCAAAGATAAGCATATAAGATCACTGGATGTGGATTCTTTTTAGAAAGAAAGATTTAATTGCCAAGACAAAGATTTTTTTTTTTTTTTAATTCAAGGAATTTTCTGAAAACTTCACCTCTTTCCCCTTCACCTACAAAGAACAAACTTTTTGCACAGCATGTTCTTTCAGGATGCAGTTGAATAAGATTTCATTAAAATAAGGGAAACTCTTTCCAATTAACCAGAAAATCAAGGTTTCATTGCCATCAATGCAAGCCAAGAACACAAAGCTTGTAACAGCCGATACACTGGCCTTCCCGCTGAAGCATGGACTCAAAAGATACAAAGCACAGAGTATTCCACAAGCTTCCAGATGGCAGCCTAGCCAGCTTGGCTGCTGTTCTTATCCCACATCCACTATGAAGTAGCGTATGCAAACACACATGGGTGGAGTCCTGGGACAATAATAACAGAAGAGTCATTTAACAAGAAGGCAGCCCTTGTCCCTGAACCTAGTGGGTCAATAACCAACATCCAGACAAAGGGAGCAAGAAAAGGTGCGACAGGATCATCCAATCATTGACCACTTTCAATGTAGTGATAAGGCCAGAAGGATGAATACTAACACACTGGAAAGTCCTTGAGCAAACGTGAAATTTGACTGGAAATAGCTGAAATCATTTTGATAAATAGCATTTCTAAATGTTAAAATTAGAAAGGAATGAGCTATTTTAGCTTCTAGTTGTATGTGTATCCCAATTATGGTCACCATGTTTAATATGATGGTAAGGGGTGGAGGGGCACCCAAAGCTTTGAAAGGTGTTTTAAAAATAGAAAACATATGATTTTCTTGACTCATCTCTATTTTTAAACCCCAAAGTACATATTACCCATTTGCTCCAAAGATGAATCACTGTGGACATTTTATTTTCAATGAAACTTCAAATATCTTAAGCTAGGATTGGTTCATCAGCAGAGACAGCAGGGTGGTCACAAGCAAAATAAATATTCCCAGGTGTTCACCATTATATGAAACATACTCATAAAACATAAAGTTTTCAAGATCCTTTAGAAAAGGAGAAACAAAATGGAAATAAGAAAGAAAGAAGGAAAGTAAAAATAGTATCCTTTTCAGGGCAGTAAATAGCAAGTATATTGAGGACCTATTAAATATTAACTATTGTGGAGCCCTGGTTGTGCAGTGGTTGAGAGCTCGGCTGCTAACCAAAAGGTCGGCAGTTCAAATACGCCAGCCACTCCTTGGAAACTCTATGGGGCAGTTCTACTCTGTCCTATAGGGTCACTACAAGTCAGAATTGACTCAACGGTAATAGGTTTGGTTTTTTATTGTGGCTTTGTTACCAGAGACAGATGGATTGAAACCCTGACCTAAGATGCGATAGCTGTGTGACTTTGAGCAAATTACTTCTTCTTGCTTAGCTGCACTTTCCTGATCTGTGAAATGGGGCCAATTATTTCACATATAGTTTAATGAGGGTCACACGAGACCACACTGGAACATAAGTTCAAAGAGAACTGAGCCTCTTGTCCAGTACTGATTCCTCAGCAACAATAACCTGGCCTGACGTGTAATAGCAACAGCCAACACTCAATAGACATTTATGCACACCAGATCCTGTTCTAAATGTTTTACACATTTCATCTCATGTAGTCCTCACGGCCCCATAGGATGGGTGATATTATTGCCCCATTTTACAGGTAAGGAAACTGAGGCAATGAGAGATTAAGTAAGTTACCCAAGGCCACAATAGAAGAGGCAGGTTTTGAATGCTACCTCTCAAGTATCAAATAGTAAGCAAGTATTCAATAAATATTTATAGAATGAATTGATGAACTGGCACATTCGAAGCATCTAGCAAGTTCACCCACAAGGTAGTCACTCAACAAATGCTAGTTTTTCTTTCCCTTTTTCTTTTACCTTCACATTTGAGAGAAGAGGAAGCATACAAGAAGTATGGTTTCTGCCCTCAGATCTTCTATCTATTTGAACAAACATGAACAACTAGGACAAGGAGAGAATTATATAGTAGAATATTTAAAACTAAATTGGCATAAGCCAATGGTCCCAATCAGAGGCCATTTTTCTCCCCCAGGGACATTTGGCAATGTCTGAAGACATCTTTGGTTGTCACAGGTAGGGTTGTGTAAACTACTGGCATCTTGTAGGTGGAGCCCAGGATGCAGCTAAGCATTCCACAATGCACAGGACAGCCCCCATAATAAAGAATTATCCATCCCAGATATTAAGAGTACAAAGGTGGGGAAATTGTGGCCTAGGTTCTACAGGTTGTAATAGCTCTAAAATGAGAGAAAGAGATGGCTGGGAGCCAAAAGAGCCAGAACAGACTTGGTTGACAAGATAAGATTTCTTAGAGTAGTTCAATTTAAGCAGACATGAACAGCATGCCAAGAAGGAATCAAGGCCTCTATTACCATTCAATTGTGTCCCTATGCGCTGGTGAATATCTACACGTAATACATACCCATATGTTGATTAATTCTAGCATTAGTCAGGAAGGTTTGGACAGAGTTCACACTTAGGAAAACAGCAATCAAGACTAGAGGTTACTGACATTAATTAATTAACCTGTATAATTCAAAATACTTCTTTTATTCTTTTCATTCACACGTTTTAGGAAAGGCTTAACTAGGTACACCATATGTAGTGATCCATGTTTCTTTTCTCAACCCAAAATCCGTAAATCACTTAGCAAGGACTCCAGCTAGACCCTGACATGAAATTCAGACATGCCCCAGCATGTCTAATAAACAAGTAGGACTGATCACAATGGCCTGTCCTCTGAAATCTATTTCTACGTCTTCCTAAGGATCCTCCTGATAGAGGATGTATCCAAAAGGAGCTAGACCTGACAATCCTGACCCAGAAGCAAAGCCTTAGCCATAGAAGGGAAATGGTTAAGTATTAATGTTCACGATGCTTACTTATCAAATCCAGCCAAACCAAGCCCAAGAAAATCACATCACATTCCTAGGGAAGGAATATCAGACAGAGGTTATGAGCACAACCTCCATGTCAGGTGCCTGAATTCACATTCCAGCTCCACCCCTTATTAGCTATATAACCTAGGACAAGTTACTCAAGCTTTGTGAGCCTTTGTCTGTGAAATGTGGATAACAATATAATACCATAGTTTATTGGAAGTATTAATGAATTAATCCATGTAAAGTATTAGTTTACAATGCCTGACACATAATACTCAACAAACCAAAACAAAAACCAAACCTAGTGCCGTCGAGTCTATTCTGACTCATAGCGACCCTATAGAACAGAGTAGAATTGCCCCATAGAGCTTCCAAGGAGCGCCTGGCGGATTCAAACTGCCGACCCTTTGGTTAGCAGCCATAGCACTTCACCACTATGCCACCAGGGTTTCCAAAAAAGCCAAGTTAATTATTGTTGTTTACAGGAGAGAGCTATAATAAAGACAAAATTACCTGATTTACTAAAATTTTTATGAAATGTTTTGTCCCAAGTTGTGCTTTTTGAGTATTCCTCCAACAGAGAATAAAACAAAAGATAGAGGACAGTCATTTATTCCACCACTGACCACTTATTATCTTTCTTTGGTTTAGTTGGGGTGCCTTAGATTATAAAAGTGCTGCACATAAGCCATCTTTTTCATAAAGGAGGGAATAAAGCCCCTCAGATACTAAATAACTTGCTCAAAGTCACATTAAAATAAGTTATAGAACTGGTGTACAAATTCTACTCATCTGACTCCCAAGGCCATGGTCCTTCCACTGTTTCACACTGTCCAGCTGACCACAGACCAGGCTTCAGGAATTCCCAATCACTCTGAGGTGTGCATTCCCTCATTTACAAGAATAAAAATTGGTTAGTTATTGTTATATAGAAGACTTAACTGTACAGACCACATCCACAGTAGTCAAATATATCGGGCAGGATATTTTGGTTACGTGTGACAGAAACCCAATTCAAACTGGCGTGAGCATAAGAAGAAATACATTGGTTGCGTATTTGAAAATCCTGAACGCTGAGCTTGATTCCACAGGCACAGCCTGATACAAGTGCTCCAATGATGCAATCAGAGAAGTACGTCTCTCTCTCCACAGCTCATTTCTACTTTCTTGCATATTGGCGTCCTTCTCAGAAAAGCATTTTTCAAGTGGTGCAAAGATGGCAGCCCACAACCAGGCTCCCAACAATCAGCTTGTTGTTGTCGTTGTTATGTGCCTCCAAGTCATAGTTATTCTCTGTACAATAAAACGAGATGTTGCTCAGTTCTGTGCCATCACAGTCCTTGCCGTGTTCGAGTACATTGTGGCAGCCACTGCATCAGTTCATCTCACTGAGGGTCTTCCTCTTTTTCACTGACCCTCTACTTTACCAAGCAAGATGTCCTTCTCCAGAGACTGTCCCTCTTGATAACACGTCCAAAGTAAGTGAGGCAAATTCTCACCATCCTCGCTTCTAAGGAGCATTCTGCCTCTACTTCTTCCAAAATGGCAGCCCAGGTTTCCATCCATCAGCTTGGCACCCCTGATAGAAAGGAAAATACGATCCTCAAAGGGGCTCCAGGAAAAGTCCTGAGACTGAGTCTCATAGGCCTGGATTATATCATGCACCCACCATTGAAGAATTATTATGGTCAGGAGGATAACACACTCTGATTGGCCCAGCCTGAGGCACAAGCCCATCCCTGTTGTGAAAGTGGGAGGTAGGAGGTTGGGGTGTTAATCACACCTAAGCCACAGGCACTAACAATAAAAATAGGACAAGGAAATATACATTGTTACCTACATTTGTGCTGTTAGCAGAAGAAGTATGCTGGTGAGTCAACCAGATTCAGTTACACCAAGGAATGATACCAAGTAGGATGTAGCTTATTCCAAGATACGTTAGGAAGGATCAGAGATAAAAATTCAGGGTGGTTCTTCATAACTTGATACCACGACAATAAATAAGTCATACTATGAGTAAGTTCCTTTCTTCACCTGGCTAATGCCAATGAATTCTTCAACTTTCCACTCAGATATTAGCTTCACTGAAAAGTTTTCTGTGATCTCTTCCCCAGGGCTGTGTGAGGGGCCTCCTTAGTAAATTGCGCTTGCTCATTCACAGCATTCCTGCTACTCTTTGAGACAAAGGCTGTGGATTTTATACATAACTGCAGTATCTGCTATAATTTTAATTCATTTTTATTTTGAAAAAAAATGAAATCAGAGAAAAAGAACAAGGTCATTAAAAAACTTACATCCACTACAGTATAACTTTGTTTTGTTGTTAGGTGCTATCGAGTCAATTCCAATTCATAGTGACCCTATGTACAATAGAATGAAACACCACCCAGTCAGTCCTGCATCATCCTCGTAATCATTGCTATGTTTGAGTCCATCATTGCAGCCAATCCATCTTCTTGAGAGTCTTCCCTTTTTTATTGCTGACCCTCTGTATTACCAAGCATGACGTCCTTCTCCAGCGACTGGTCCCTCCTGATAACACGCTCAAAGTATGTAAGATGAAAATCTTACCATCCTCCCCCCTAAGAAGCATCCTGGCTCTATTTCTTCGAGACAGATTTGTTCACTTTTCTGGCAGTCCACGGTATATTCAATATTCTTCTCTAACACCATAATTCAAAGGCATCATTTCTTCTTTGGTCTTCCTTATTCATTGTCCAGTTTTTGCACGCATATGAGACAACTGAAAATACTATGGCTTGGGTCAAGCCCACCTTAGTCATCAAAGTGACTGACATCTTCGTTTTTTAACACTTTAAAGAGGTCATTTGCAGCAGATTTGCCTAATTCAATACATCATTTGATTTCTTGACTGCTGCTTCCAGGGGTGGAGTTGATTGTGGATCCAAGCAAAATAAGATCCTTGACAACATCAAACTTTTCTCCATTTATCATGATGTTGCTTATTGGTCCAGTTATGAGGATTTTTGTTTCCTTTATGTTGAAGTGCAATTCATACTGAAGCCTGTAGTCTTTGATCTTTATCAGTAAGTACTTCAAGTTCTCTTTGCTTTTAGCAAGCGAGGTCGCGTCATCTGCGTATCTCAGGTTGTTAATGAGTCTTCATCTAATCCTGATGCACGTTCCTCTTCATATAGTCCAGCTTCTCAGATTATTTGCTCAGTATTCAGATTGAGTAAGTATGGTGAAAGGATACAACTCTGACACAAACCTTTCCCGATTTTAAACCACACAGTATTCAGTTGTTCTGTTTGGATGACTGCCTCTTGGTCTATGTACAGGTTCTGCATGGGCACGATTAAGTGTGCTGGAATTCCCATTCTTTGCAACGTTATTCATGATTTGTTATGATCCACACAGTCGAATGACTTTGCCTAGTCAATAAAACACAGGTGAGCATTTTTCTGGTATTCTCTGCTTTCAACCAATATCCATCTCACATTAGCAATAACACCCCTCATTCCGTGTCCTCTTCTGAATCTGGCTTGAATTTCTGGCATTTCCCTGTCTTTGTACTGCTGCAACCGTTTTGAATTATCTTCAGCAAGATTTACCTGTATGTGATGTTAATGACATTGTTCAATAATTTCCTCATTCATTTGGATCACTTTTCTTTGGAGTGGGCACAAAAATGGATCTCTTTCAGTTGATTGGCCAGGTAGCTGTCTTCCAAATTTTTTGGCATAGAGGAATGAGAGCTTCCAGGGCTGCATTCATCTGTTGAAGCATCTTAATTGTTATTCCATCAACTCTTGGAGCCTTGTTTTTCACCAGTGTCTTCAATGCAACTTGGACTTTTTCCTTCAGCACTATTGGTTCTTGATCATATGCTATTTCCTGAAATGGTTGAATGGCAACCATTTGTTTTTGGTATAGTGATTTTGTGTATTCCTTCCATCTTCTTTTATACTTCCTGCATCATTCAGTATCTTGCCCATAGAATCTTCCAATATTGCAAGTCGAGGCTTCAATTTTTTTTTTCAGTTCCTTCAGCTTGAGAAATGTCGAGCATGTTTTTCCCTTTTATTTTCTAACTTTGGTCTTTCCACATTTCATTATAGTACTTTGTCTTCTCAAGCCGTCCTTTGAAATCTTCCGTTCAGCTCTTTTATGTCATCATTTCTTCTATTCACTTTAGCTACTCTGTGTTCAGGGGTAAGTTTCAGAGTCTCCTCTGATATACATTTTGGTCTTTTCTTTCTTTCCTGTCTTTTTAATGACCTTTTGCTTTCTTTGCATATGATGTGCTTGATGTCATCCCACAATTCATCTGGTCTTCAGTTGTTAGTGCTCAATGCATCAAATCTATTTTTGAGATGGTCTCTAAATTCAGGTGAGATATACTCAATTTTGTATTTGGCTCTCGTGGACTTGTTTTTAATTTTCTTCAGCTTCAGCTTGAATTTGCATAGGAGCAATTGATTGTCTATTCTGCAGTCAGTCCTTGGCCTCATTCTGATTGACGATATTGAGCTTCTTTACCATCTCTTTCCATAGATGCAGTCTATTTGATTCTTGTGTACTCCATCTGACAAGGTCCACGTGATTAGTTGCCACTTATGTTATTGAAAAAAAAAGGTATTTTCAATGAATAGGTTGTTGGTCTTGCAAAATTCTGTTATGTGATCTTGGCGTCATTTCTATTACCAAGGTGGTAGTTTCCAACTACTAATCCTTCTTCTTTGTTTCCAACTTTCACATTCCAATCACCAGTAATTATCAATGCATCTTGATTGTATGCTTGATCAATTTCAGAATGCAGAAGTTGAGAAAAATTTCCAATTTCTTCATTTTTGACATCAGTGGTTGGTGCAAAAATTTGAATAATAGTCATATTAACTGGTGTTTCTTATAGTCATATGGATATTATTTTATCACTGACAGGGATAGATCTTGAAATGTTCTTTTTGACAATGTATGTGATCCTGTTACTCTTCAATTTGTCAATCCCAGCATAATATATCATATAATTATCAGATTCAGAATGTCCAATACCAGTCCATTTCAGCTCACTAACGCCTAGGATAAGGAGCCCTAACCTGGCGCAGTAGTTTAAGCACTCAGCTGCTAACTGAAAGTTCCACAGTTTAAACCCACGAGCTGTTACATTGGAGAAAGTTGGGGCAGTCTGCTTCCATAAAAATTTATAGCCTTGGAAACCCTGTGGGGAAGTTCTACTCTGTCCTATAAGGTCACTAAGAGTTGGGATTGACTCTATGGCAATGGGTTTGAGGTTTTGTTGTTGTTGTTGTTGTTGTTTGCTTGTTTGTTTAATGCCTAGGTTATTGATCTTCAAGCATTCCACTTCATTTTTGACAACTTCTGATTTTCTTAAAGTCGTGCTTTAAACATTCTGTGTTCCAATTACTAACGGATGTTTGCCGCTGTTTCTTCTCATTTTGAGTCATGCCACATCAGCAAACGAAGGTCCTGAAAGCTTGACTCCATTCACATCACCAAGGTTGCTTCTACTTTGAGGAGGTAGCTCTTCCCTAGTTGTATTTTGAGTGACTTTTAACCTGAAGGACTCATTTTCTGGCACTATATCAGACAATGTTCCACCGCTATTCATAAGATTTTCACTGGTCAATTTTTCAGAAGTAGACTGCCAGATCCTTCTTCCTAGTCTGTCTTAGACTGGAAGCTCTGCTGAAACCTGTCCAGCATGGGTGATCCTGCTGGTATTTGAAGTACTGGTGGCATAGCTTCCAACATCACAGCAACACGCAAGCCACCACAGCACAACAAACTGACACACAAGTGGTGGGTTATAACTTTAGTACTGCTCATCTCACTGGGACACTGTTTTTAAAAGTGTTAGTAACTGATGAAAATGTAACTTTGTAAAGACATTTTTTCCAATTTACTTATAAGTTACACAACACAGCCTGTTACCAGTATGTAGTAGAAGGCATAATCTAGTCAGAAACTTCTAAAGTATTTAATTTAGTCCTTCAAGTTAAGACATTCATAAGCTTTGCGCTACCTTTTATTACAACCCTGCCACACTGCATTGTGATCCATTGCCAATGTTTTCGTCCATCACATAACTGTCTGCAAAACATTATGTGGAAGAGAAAGAGCATGAACTTTGGAGTTGGGCAAACCTTAATTCAACCCCCAGATATTCATTTACTAGCTTGGACAAATTGCCCTGCGCATTCACTCATTAATGCACAGACCAATTGCCGTTAAGTCAATTTCAACTTATAGCGACCCAATAGGACAAAGTAAAATTTCCCCATAGTGCGTCCTAGGCTATATAATCTTTACAGAAGCAGACTACCACATCTTTCTCCCATAGAGCGGATGGCGAGTTTGAACTGCCAACCTTTTGGTTAGCAGCCAACTGTTTAACCAGGGCACAACCAGGGCTCCTTCACTGGTGTGTACATAAGTACATTTGTCCATTCAACAGATGGCTAATAAGAACTAGAGACAAAATCAACATAATCCAATGGACAAGTGGAAAAAATAGAGGAACTCTTTAAAGAATAGTCTCAAAGGGAGATATATTGATTCTGTGTCAAAGTCAGAGTTATACTTAAACTTTTTTCAGATGGTTGAATGAAGAGAAGTTACAGAAAGACTAAGAACATACAATACTGGACCTGTGTCAGCCATTTTACCACTATAAGGTGAGGAGTCTGTCTGAGAATGGGATCAACACAGAGAAATGGAGGAAAAATCTCGTTCTACTGGAGTCATTTGAGCTACTGCATCCAATTGTATTCAAAATCAGATCTACCTGTTGATTTTTTACTAATAATGAGATTAAAAAGAAAAAAATCCCTTTCGCTAAGACAGTTTGGTTTTTTATTTTTGTTTCTTTGTTTTATTGGGGGTGGTATTTTACACAAAAAATACTGAATGGTACAGGAACCATATGGTTCTCAATTCCCAGAACAATCCCTGGCACACAGTAGGCATTTGATAAATATGAAAGGAGCAAATGACATGGTCCAAACATAGCATAAAAGTGTTGTCTCTGGAAGATTCCTCCATCACAAGGACTAGTCATCCAGAGTCTGGGAAAATCTTGTCTCGATGCCTTAGTGTGTTTCAAATATCACGTTGTTGTTTGCTGTTGAGTTGATTCTGACTCATAGCAACCCTATGTGACAAAGTAGAACTGCCCCATAGGGTTTCCTTAGGCTGTAATCTTGATACGAGCAGATGGCCAGGTCTTTTCTCCTGCAGAGAAGCTGCTGGGTTCAAACCAACTTTTCTTTCAGCAGCCAAGCTCTTAACCATTGCACCACCAGGGCTCCTTTTAAGCATAGAAAAACCAAAAAAAAATAAATAAATAACACAAACCCGTTGCCGTTGATTCTGACTCTTAGTGACCCTATAGGACAGAGTAGAACTGCCCCATAGGGTTTCCAAGGAGCAACTAGTGGATTTGAACTGCACCACCAGGGCTCCTTAAACATAACAGGAGGCTTATATTCAATGATCTCAGAGATTCCTTCCAATTCTGGTATTCTATAACCTGTGTATTTCAGTTCCTATCCAGATTAAATATGGATTTTATCCAGATTAAATATGGACAGGTTTGGAATGTCACAGTTTTTAATGCAAAGTAGCTTGCCTTATTGGAAAGAATGTCATATTCAGATTTATCTCCATCCTATCATCCCAACCCTTGATTTAAGAGAACTAAAAACCCTGGATTACCATCTACTAAATATGGGGTCAATGATGTTAAATAACATGTCACTGACAACCAACAGGTAGTCATTGTCCCCTTGTTTGCTTCTCTTTTAATACTATGATATATGTCATGGATTTTTCTAAAATATTCCTACCCCTTATTTGTGCTTTGAGGTATTTATATGCAATAAATAGTCTTAAATATGAAAAAATAGCTAGTGTGTGAACAAGAATTACTGAGACAGATGGGCCTACACCAAACACATTTGGCCTGTTGCAACACATAATTTCATCTTTAAGAAACTGCTATATAACTCACGAGATGTATTCAGCTGCAGTACAGTCCAGATAAAATGAAAGGAATTGGCAGTGACAGATGATGGAAAGATTGTTCATCTATTCAACATATGACATTGGCACTCCTAGATTTATCTCCCATTTAAGGAAAGTAATCACAGTTCTATCACCATATTTATCATTTGACTTGCCCCATTTATCTCCTGTGTACAGGTCTACTCCCTCCTTGCTCCAGGGTATGTAAGATGTTATCATCCTATCTGCAAAGTGGGTTTGACATGCTCCAAAAGCAGTGCATGAAAAGGAAAGCAAATATAGTAACTCATTTTCTGGATGAAATCTTGAAGTTGACATTGTATACAATTAACCTACTGCTCGTATTTTTATTATGGATATGAATCCAGAGATGACAGAAAACTTTCAGATTTGTGTCAATGAATGTAAGATAAAACTCCTTAATGAGATTCAAGGTGATCCATGTGCTACTTGTGTATCTTGCCATTAATTACAGAGGGAAAAAAAAAAAAAAACGTATTATTTAATAAGATTTTTATTTTACTTTTCAGCCCTAAATGCAAATCGTGTGCAATCCTTCACTGTCTAGCTTGCAGAAGACGCCCATGTTTTGACATGGGAAAAGTGATAACTCATGAAGTGTGACTTCAGTCACACAGGATCAAGTGTCCATATAAGAAGGAAGAAGATTATATCTGGCCAGAAACTGTGGTAGAGTCCATGTAATTTGCAAGGTTGAAGATTTAATGTTCCAAACTAATGTCCTAGGAATTTGGGACCCACCTCTTAGGACAAAATGAACTCCTTACAGAAGTCTTCTCTAGTGTAAGAGCTGTGGTGACAAGGCTTTCAAAGAATACAGATGAATCAAAACCACCAATAAATGACGTTTTGACTACCTATATGGAGTTCCTGGGTGGTGCAAATGGTTAAGTACTGAGCTACTGACCAAAAGGTTGATGGCTGAAATTCACTCAGAGGTGCCTTGGAAAAAAGGCCTGGCAATCTACTTCCAAAAGGTCACAGACACTGAAAGTCCTATAGAGCACAGTTCTACTCTAAAACACATAGGGTGCCCTTGAGTCTGACGGAAAAGCTGATATGATACCAGCTACAATCCTAGGCACTATTATCTGAAAACCTCATTCGAGATATCAAGATTCAGAATGGCTTTGTATTTTTCAATAGCAACACTTGAGAGATGCCAAGGAAATCCCCAGGATGATGGTAAATGGCAGTTATAGGATTGGTGGCTGCCTCCAATGGAGAAAGCATCCAGTCAGAGGTGAGAAGGCTCCTGGCTAGTGCTTCTGGTATTTCTCAAAGTAAGGTCCTGGGACTAACATCAGCATCACCTGGAACTGGTCTGAAATGCAAACTCTCAGCCCCACTCCCCCAACACCTAAATCTTTGGGTGCAATCTGTGTTGTAACAAACCCTCCAAGTAATTCTATTGAGAGTCCAAGTTTAAGGCCTACTTGCTCTTGGTGATTCTTCTTCAGAGAGACGATTGTTAGATCGTCTGATGTATCTGAACCGATACGCATATGAAGATAACTAGCTGAGTGCTGAAGAGGTTGGAGATAAATTAATGGTAAGTCCAGTGCAAAAGAAAAAGAAAAGGGTTTTTTAAAAAGAAAATTAATAAACCCAAGAAAAACAAAAGTTATATTAAAAAAAGGTTAAGTAACCATAGATTACTATATGACTCAGGTATGACTCATGCACATAGTCATAACCTGGCATACACTAAAAATTGATCCAACCAAAAATATGATTTAACTATGCTGGGGGGCAGGCTGGGGGAGATAGGAACCATGCTTATGTGTTGAGAGTTAGACAGGGGGAAGAGTGTGGGATTTCCACCTTCTACAGTACAAAGTCATTAGACAGCATCTGAGATGGAAAAAAATAAATTAGGAGCAATAGATCT
Organism: Loxodonta africana; assembly: GCF_030014295.1. Taxonomy (NCBI): domain Eukaryota; kingdom Metazoa; phylum Chordata; class Mammalia; order Proboscidea; family Elephantidae; genus Loxodonta; species Loxodonta africana. The sequence continues at coordinate 66,404,826 of NC_087355.1, forward strand.
GTTTTACTTGGAGATTTAGAGGTTACTACCAAAAGAATCAGCTAGAAGAGTAGAAAATGACTCGCTCCAGGGCAAAAAGATAGGGTGAACTGATTTTTTTTTTATAGTAAATCTTGCAGAACAAGTTGACTCTTTGTACTTGCATGGTTAAATTAGATAAAAAGGAAAAAAACTTAAAGAAATAAGAAAACATTTCCTCTCCTCCTTGAAGTTATTATCCCAGTTCTTCAGAAAAGGTGATGCTTGATTTGTGCTTTGAATATGGGTAGAAATCAACGAGGCCAAGGACAGATAAAGGGCATTCTAAACCATGCCATCCAATATAGTAGACACTACAGAGCTGACTCCATAGCAACTAAGAACAACAAAAGTAAGTCATGTGTGACTACTGAATACTTGAGATGCGCTGTAAGTATAAAACGCATATCAGATTTTGAAGCTTCAGTAAGAAAAGAATGTAAAATATCTCATTAATAATTTTTATATTGATTATGTATTAAAATAATCATATTTTAGATATATTTGAATTAAATATATTAAAACCAATTCCACCTGTTTCTTTTTACTTTTTAAATGTGGCTACTAGAAAAATTGAAATTATTTTGTGACTCACATTATATTTCTGTTGGACAGTGGTCCTCTAGAAAGTAAGAATACTGTTTGCAAAGAGAGAGAGGTAACAAGAATAAAGAGCAAGGAGAAATTTGGAGAGGATGGACCTTGTGAATTCTAATTCTTGATTCAGTCATCCAACCTATTCATCAACAAGTCTGGATAAGCATGCATATTATATTTTCACACACATCACTAAGGAACACTTAGGTATTCCAGGACAACAGACAAAGTCTTAAGGCCTGCTACTGATTGCCTTCGTCAAGATTGACATCAATGGGCCTTTCAGATGATTACAAGTCCGCCTAAGTATACTGTTCTTAAACCCATATCTCTTCATCCTGCTCACAAAATTTGCTTTCCAAAACAGGAATCACTTCTAAAGCCTATCGATCTTTCTGGCAGATGATGCTCAAGTGCATGAGTTTCTAGTGGGATCACCTCCCAGATGCTCCAGTGGTGATCAGCTTAGTAGACCACTGTTAGATTGTTCTTCCACATTTAATTTATCCCATTCCCTCACTGCATTCCCAGGATTGCTTCCCAAAAGTAGTACGCACACAAACCTCTTCTCAGACTCTGATTTTGAGGAACCTAGGCTAAGACCATTGTTAAAGGAATGGCCCTGGAAACTAGACCCTCAGGATGAGATTTAGAAATGGTTTTATTCCTTGGCCAGATGGTGATAGGGTCCCTTTTACTGATAGTAACCCCTGACGTGTTATAGCTTCAACATTATAAGATGTTCTCCCATGGTGAATTGAATTGAGGTACAGAAGGAAGCTAAAACATGGGCTTATGTGGTAACAATAGCATAGAGATGACACGGGGGCAATGATGGCTGTAAGGATTTTGGTGTTGCCTGAGTTCTGGCAATGGCTTTTTCCAACTATCAACTGAAAGCGTATAGCCAAATCAGAGATCTTCTATGACAGAGTCTTGTTCCCTGTAGTTGCAGAGTAGGCTTAGCAGAAAGTCAGGCCCAGGATTTAGTCATAAAGGTGACAGAGCAACAAAGGAGACTGAAGGCACATCTTTGATACCTCACAACATACCAAAATCAGGGCCTTGAGAGAAGAACTGTAGAATCCTCAGAAAATATGGGTGTTCAAGCAAAAGATCCTTAAGCACTGAGATTCCTGTGTACTCTGACCAACCTCAATCTTATGAAAGAGCTGCCTCCCTTTATCTAGAGATGCTGTGAAGACCTCCACTAGAGGCAGGGGTCTCGCAAAACGAAGTCTGTCTTCTTCAACATCTACCTCTACCTCTCATTGTGGCCTTCAGACCAATAATAAGGGCCATGTTGCAACACAGACCAAACAGGGAAGCACCGCTTGTTCTAGAAGGAAAGTAGGAACACAATCAAATAATTGCAAAATCTGGCTACTATGTACTAGCACACACAAGCATTTGTGGGAGTAGATGTTGGGGGGCGGTTGACTAAGGGAAAGCAGAATATATAGCTGGAAGGCAAATTTTTACTGACATGGGAGCACTCTCCTATGAATTTAGGCTTATGTCCTGGCAAGAATACTGCAGGGCCTAGGTGGCTTCTTGAAGCTTAGCCAGGTAGTGGCCTATAGTATGTTGGAAAGACCCTGTAAGTGTGGCAGAGATGCTGGAAATGCCTTGGTAGAGTATTGACCCTAAAATAATGATAATAGTTCATAGCAAAAACTTGTATAATCTTATAAAAATATTCCAGGTATTGTTCTAAGAACTTTACAAATATTAACTCATTTTATCCTCAAGAGAAGCCTATGATGTTGGCACCATTATTATCTCCATTTTACAAACATAGAAGCTAAGGATAAAGAGGTTAAGTAACTCACTCAATGTCACACAGTATTAAGGGTTGGAGGTAGGATTTGAACCCAAGGCATTTGGCTCCAAAACATATGCCCCTAATGGCTGCTTCCATCAATAACATGAAAATGGCTTCCCACACTTACACATTAGAATTCTTATCCCATTATTCTTATGACAGATAGAACAATATATGCTGTGTGACCTTCTGAGCTTTTACTGAGAACTGACATTTTAAATAATGCCTACTGACTTTTCTTTGTTTACTGACCATTACATGTTCTACATGTGCTTAAAAAAATTCAATAGCATCATGAAATTTCAATTTACCTCCAAATATTTTCAAGCATTAAATAAAATTTCTGGAGTTTTTCTTCACAGTTGAAGGACACCTTCAAAGCAAAAGGCTTTTTAGAATGCTTGTGAACTTTGATATATTTTCACTCTGATGAATGTGTTTTGAAAAAATCATATATGTGAACATTGATTTACGTACTATTGCATAGTTATTTTTACTTGTGACAAACAGAAAACCATGTAAATGTCCAATAATAGGGATATATGAAGGAAAGTAGATTGCAAAGTTCACCTTGCTGAACATCATTTTAGCTTGTCTAGAGTTCCTGGCTATCTATATACAGAGCATAGAAAGCTCGCAAACTATATTAGCTGTGTATAGATTCCAGGCATGATACAGATTCTATCAATCAGATGCATATGAACAGTATTTGAATTTGGAACCAAACTCAGTGGGAAGACAATCAGGGTGTAAGGCATCCATTTGGCTGGTATAGATCTTAGCAGAAACAGCATAGCATGGTTTGGAGCCAGCAGTAGTAGCTCTAGCTTCTCAGTTTCACAAACAGTTCCCTGCTCATGCTAGGAGTAGCAGCTCCCTTGGCAGGCAAGCATGGCTGTGTGACATTGGAAGTCATACATACAAGTACATCTTAGAGTCCTTTTCTTCTTTCTTCCCAATCTTTTGGAAGTGATTATGGCTTAACGAAGTTAAACAAGTTAGACTGGATTCTGTACTCTGCAACTGAACTCAGACCGAAATAAAGCATTCTAGGTAGCTATTAAAAAAAAATAATTTATAAAAGAGTTTTTTAAAATGTGTCTCAAAGGGCCATAAATTCAGGTCCTGTGTTGAGTATGTCACCTAATCTTTCTCATCCAGTAACTGGCAATTTCAATACTTACTATAGGTACACTTTTCCCATGACAGGGCTGTTAGAAGGATCAAAAGAAATATTGTTGCTGTTAGGTGCCATCGAGTCTGTTTTGACTCATAGTGACCATATGTAAAAGAGAATGAACACTGCCTGGTCCTGCACCATCCTCACAATTGTTGCTATGCTTGAGCCCATCATTGCAGCCACTGTGTCAATCCATCTCATTAAGGGTCTTCCTCTCTTTGGCTGACCCTCTACTCTACCAAGCATGACATGTCCTTCTCCAGGGACTGATCCTTCCTGGTACCATGCTCAAAGCATATGAGACAAAGTTTTACCACCCTCACTTCCAAGGAGCACTCTGGCTATACTTCTTCCAAGATACATTTGTTCATTCTTCTGGCAGTTCATGGTATATTCAATATTCTTTGCCAACAACATAATTCAAAGGTATCAATTCTTCTATCTTCCTTATTCACTGTCCAGCTTTCACATGCATGTGAGGTGATTGAAAATATCACTGCTTGGGTCATGTACATATTAGACCTCAAAGTGACGTCTTTGCTTTTCAACACTTTAAAGAGGTCTTTTGCAGTAGATTTGCCCAATGCAGTAAGTCTTTTGATTCCTTGACTTCTGCTTCACGGGTGTTGACTGTGGATCCACGTAAAATGAAATCCTTGACTTCAGTCTTTTCTCCATTTATCATGATGTTGCTTATTGGTCCAGTTGTGAGGATTTTTGTTTTCTTTATGTTGAGATGTAATCCATACTGAAGGCTGTATAGTCTTTGATCGTCATCAGCAAGTGCTTCAAGTTCTGTTTACTTTCAGCAAGCAAAATTGTGTCACATGCATATCACAGATTGTTAATGAGTCTTCCTCCAATCCTAATGCTACATTCTTCTTCATATAGTCCAGCTCCTTGGATTATTTGCTCAGCATACAGATTGAATAATTATGGTGTAAGGATACAACCCTGACTCACACCTTATCTAATTTTAAACCACACAGTCTTCCATTGTTCTTTTCAAATGACTGCCTTTTGGTCTATGTACAGGTTCCTCATGAGCACAATTAAGTGTTCTGAAATCCCCATTCTTTGAAATGTTATCCATAATTTGTTATGATCCACACAGTCGAATGTCTTTGCACTGTCAATAAAACACAGGCAAACATCCTTCTGGTATTTTCTGCGCTCAGCCAGGATCCATCTGACATCAGCAATGATATCGCTGGTTCCACATCCTCTTCTGAATCTGGCTTGAATTTCTGGAAGCTCAAATGAAATAATGTGTATAAGAAGTACTTATAATTATGAAATGTTATACAAATGTAAGACTATAGTGTTCTAAACTTTGGGTACAAAGCAAAAAAAGAAAAAGTATATATTCTTCTGGAAAGGTAAAGAGGGTTGGTATCATTGATATGTTGAATTACTAACTAACCCCAGTTCTTCACCCTCCCTGTAGCTCTGCTCTCTGCCATGTGATTTGGCAGGGGTAGAATATATTTCTCTACCCCTTGTGGGTTCCATGTGTCTCGCTTTGGCCAAAAGACTTAGGCAGGTGTGATGCTCACTAACAGTTCTGAGCCAAGCATCAAGAGGCTTTACGCATTTCTACTTGTCTTCTCGTACTTCTGCCATTACCACGAAAAGGACATGCCTAGGTTAGCTCACTCATCCCAGGAGATGGATAAAAATCATGTGTAGCAGAAATGCCCTAAGTAAATCTAGGCTAGAGCAGAAACCACCCCTGACCTACACACAAATAGGTGCCATAGACTCTGTTTTGACTCATAGTGACCCTATGTAAAAGAGAACGAACACTGCCTGGTCCTGTGTGGATCATAACAAGTTGTTTTTAAAGAAGCCATGGTAGCTCCCTCAATCCCACTGAAAGCAGAGACCATCAATACTAGGAAGTATCAGATGTACCATTTTCATTGAAATGAATCTCTTTTATATGGTCTGTCTAGGCATGATCTTGTAACTCCCACAGAGTGATTGATTGGACTATAATTTTGCAAGGGATTGGGCGATTGATAGCTGCTTGAAAATCTACCCAATAGGATTGAGCCCCTTGTGGTTCATCTAGGGGATTTTGCCATCCAGGTAGGCTTACATAGGAGTCAAGCTCACAAAGGTTCAGGGGGACCTCACCACCATCAAGAAGAGTTAGGAGCAGAGCGTGTCCTCTGGATCTGGGGTCCCAGACTGAAAATCTCCAGAAGAGAGAGCTGTAACACTGAAGACGCAGAAATGGAGGGCTTGCTGGCCCATGGGGAGAGAGCACTGGGCCCTTCCACGCAGGTCGGCCTGAGGCTAAAAAGCTGTAACACTTGCCTTTAGAGGCTTGAGTGTGCCCTGTGCAACATGCTTCCCTCACCCCCCCCCACCACTACCCACTAGGCATTATGGTGGGAGCCACACAGGCCCTCAGGCACCCCAAGACCATGTAGCATGGCTGCAAAAGGAAGAACCACTCAGGCGTGGGGAGTGTGGTGGGAGCCAGTAGCAGAGGCCTAGAAGGTCTCAGCAGTAGTGGCTCTGTAGATCCTATGCAGGGGTCTTTCTGCTGACAAGGCAAGGCCTAGCGAGGCCCAGTGCCAGCAGAAGCCTTGGGACATATGCAGGCCTCCAGAACAGTGTAGTGTTAGCCAGAAGCAGCAGTGACATGAACAGAGCATCTGACCTGAACCACAGCACGCCAGCCCAGCTACACAAGAATGGACATGGGTAATTTGGGGAAGGGTAAGCAGTTGCCCTTTGAGAATTTGTTGTTATTGTTTACTGTTTTCTTTTTATATGTATGATAATGGCTTTCACTTTGCCAACACTGTGTAAGAGTCTTGTGTGTCCTGCTTGATCATAGATGAATGTAGCCCCCATGAAATAGTAGATGATCCAGTGGGAGTGTGTGTGTGTCTCATTCTTAGCAGTCTTACATGGATATCTGGAAGTTTGAGGCACAGCCTGTCTGCATGTGCAATGCAGAGAGACAGACAGATTATACACTGGATCAGCCTGGATCTGTTGATACCCAATCAACCCACAGAAATGTGAGCCAGAGTAATAAATGCTAGTTGTTTTAAGATACTGACTTTTGGGGTGGTCTGTTACACAGTAAGAGCTAACTGCTACAATTGGTAGGTAGCCTTTTCTCAGGATGGAACCTAAGACATGGCTTTTTTTTTTTTTCCTTAACCGTGACAATATATTGCCAGCAGAACCATATGGCAGAGTCAAACCTTAAGCAAGTATCAGTGTTCTGATGGGTAGAGTATGGTTCTTTTATAAAGAAACTCTTTTAGCAAGAATAATAGGAATAAAAGAAATATTCTTGAAATTTATGAGTAAACTTCTGTAATTTTTTTTTTTTTTTTTTTGGTAGCTAGATTGAATAGTATGTACAAGTAGGAGATTTGGGAATTTGATAGGTATGGCTCTACACCAAATGTGTGACTTCAAGGAAGTTATTTAATTTCTTGATTTTCTCATCTATAAATTGGGGATGCAGATTGAATAGTATGTACAAGTAGGAGATTTGGGAATTTGATAGGTATGGCTCTACACCAAATGTGTGACTTCAAGGAAGTTATTTAATTTCTTGATTTTCTCATCTATAAATTGGGGATGTATGCGTGTGTGTGTGTGTAAATGCTTAAAAATCTTAAATTTTTGTGAGGAATTAATGTGATAACATACAAAAAGACTAAACACATTATACTGCCAGGCCCATAATAAGTACTTCACTAAGTGACAGAAATAATTATTGGTCTTTCCTCTTAATCGCCAGAGAACTCTGATACTATGACGACCTCTTTTATTTAAGATGTTTAAAAAGAAGATGCAAACATAAGACATTCATCCTTTCCCTGATTTCTTATGGATTTTAAGAACCAGTTTATTTAGAAAGTTTGGTTCATGACAGTTTAAACTCAAAAAGATAAACTACTATGTATTCATTAATAGATTCATTCAATAAAATTTTCGACAAGTCTAGGCTCTGTTCTAAGTGCTGGAAACATAGCAGTGGAAAAAAAAAAAAAAAAAAAGCCCAGGTTCTTGCTCTCATGAGGAGAGATAGCCAATGAACAAAACACATGTGAGATATCAGGAGAAGATGGGTTTCATGAAGGAATTAAGTCAGATAAGGATGACAGAGAGTGATAATTATTATGGGGTTCATTATTTTCAATGGAATCATGGAGGATATCTGAGCAGAGATCTAAAGGAAGCAAGGGGATAAGCCTTGCAAATATCTGGTAGAAGAGTACTCTAAGGCAACAGAACAGCATAGTACAGCCTAGAATGGAGCATGCTTGCCAGGTTGGAGCTCAGAGCGGATGGAGCTAAGTGAACCAGGGGGAGACTGACAGAAAATGAGGTCAGGGAGGCAGTGAAGGAGAAATAGGCAGTGAGGGCCATGTAGAATCTGATGAAAACTTTAACATTTACTCTGAGTGAGATGGGAAGCAACTGGAGAGTTTGTACTGAGAAACAACATGATTTGGATTAATTTTTAACCAGATAGTCCTGGTTTGGGGGTTGAGAAAAATGGGACAAGTGAGAAGCTGGGAGAACAGTAAAGAAGCTATTGCAGTCACCCAAGAAAGAGACGATGGTGGCTTGAACCAGAGTGTTAGTGAGGAAAGTCATGAAATGTGGAAGGTTTCCAGGTATACATCTGAAGATAGAGAAATGGGATTTGCTGTCAAACACGGGTTGTTGAGAGGGAGAGTGGGGCCCAGGATTGCATCAAGGTTTTCGACAAGAAGAACTAAAAGAATAAAAGTGACATTTGCTGAAATGGAGAAGACTGCGAGAGGAGGAGTCAATTTGAGGATTAGTGTATCTTGAGATACTCATAACTTCTACCGTGAATTGTTTATTAAGACTTGGAGTGAGTCCCAATAAGATAAGCAGCCCAATTGACATGAATATAAGAGTAACTCTGATTAAATGTCGCTTTTTAGTTCACTATTTTCCTCAATCTCATAGATACTAAAACATGTTATCATGTACAAATTTACAAAATTTAGAGAATTCTTCTAAAAGCATACAGGGGGATATATGACTATACTTCTAGTTTACTACTTACAATCCAGTCACCTATCCTTATCCTTGTTATCACTTCATAATTTCATGCATGATCTTGTGATTTCATCGGCATTAAAAAATTGACAATTGAATCTCTGCAACACTTTCATTTTTTCTGCACTCGACAGACTCAAATAATTTTCAACAACGGCAACCAAATTGGTACAAAAATAGAACTTATGAATTTGAGGGAAGAATCAAATGAATATAAATATGTTGAGCATTTCGATTAGAGTTTTGAATGTTCAATTTCTAGTAACTTCCTGTTAAAATTCATTTAAAAATCTCTTCTCATATTATTATTTTTTTTTGCCTCAGCTTTTTTACAGGGCAAGGGGAAGGTGAATTACCACTCTTTGCTCCCAATCTCCCTAAACATATCTAACTGACATCTTGATGACTGAATTTTTATAATTCTATTATTTGCCCTTACAGAATACGGTTGGTTTGTATTTCTAGTTTGATTTAATGCTTTATTAAAAGCAAAATCAGTCTGAAAAAAGAAGTCAGTGAAAATTAATTTAATCTGAATAGGCTGAAAGAAATTCATTTCTACCAGTTCTGGAAAGCACATTTAAAACATACCAGAATTTTTACAAAGCTTATGTGAACTTCCAATGAAAGTTCACATAATGAAAAAAAAGAAACTCAAATCCAGGCTATCATTTATGTGTATAATTCGCTTGAGATAGGAGGAAAAATGTCAAACAATCAAATTATGCATGTCGAAGGTAGAAGTAGAAATAAAAAACATTAGCAGAGTCTTGATAGGGAATGTAGTAAAAGCTGATTTATGTACTCTAAGGGATGGAATGAAGGGTGCTGGAGGGGAACATGAGAAAAGAAAAGAAAATACTACTGATGCAAAGGAAAACACAGTACTTTCAGATACACAGGAAAGGTAAAAGCCCAGGCCTGGAGAAAAGGAAAAATAATCTTACTGATAAGGATGTCATAAGAGCCCAAATATATACTAAATCTATAAGTAGGTAAGAAAATTTAATTAAACTCAAGCTTGAATTTAGATGTTTAATATCAGTTCATTATTTCAATTTCTTGTTAATCAAGTTGAAGAATATTTCATCTTGGAGATTATTTTAAGAAGAAATTCTTGATTGAAACTGGGAGGAATAAGAAGGCAGGATACCGTATTTAAAAAAATAAAAGTGGAAATAGATGAATCTAAACAATAAAATGAGCTGCAGCACAATCAAATATCTCATCTAATAGAATTTAGAGGTAGGGTCTAGGGAAGATTAAAAAAAAAAAAATTTTCCAACCTTTCCCCTAAGTATTTCAACTCCCTTGCTATAATGAGTAATGACAGACTTTCCAAGAAAAGTATTCTCAAAATCTGCACAAATATTTGTATATCTAATTTTCAAAGTCTGTATAAGAAAGTAAACCTCACATGCTCAGAATAAAAAAAAAAAGAATAGATGATTAAAAACATTTTTGGCAGAAGTATTCAAATCCGCTTAAAACTCTTTTGTAAGGCTAAGGGTCTCAGCCAACTTTAATCACACCTCTGACTGAGATAAAGAAAGTGTACTTAGTTTATCTCAGATTCTGAATCTAAAAGGTAAGTGTAATAAATAAAATTTAAAAAAAAAAGGTTGCTGTCAATTCAACTCTGACCCAACATGACCCCACCTGTTGAAGAGTTGAGCTGCGCTCCATAGGGTTTTCATGGCTTCGACCTCTCAGAAGCAGATCATCAGGTCTTTCTTCCGAGACGCCTCTGGGTGAGTTCAAATGGTCAACCTTCCAGTTAATAGTTGAGCGCTTAATCGTTTGCATCACCAGAGGACTCCACGTGTAACAGACTTTAAATTAACCTATAAAAATCAGATCAAGGAGATGCTACATGGACACATAAGACACTCCAAAAGAAAGCTTAGGGTTGTGCCCAAATTGTAAGAAAATACATGCCAGGCAGAAAAAAGGAAGAGCTGAGAGGCAAGGTGGTGGATGGAAAAGCTAAAACTTAGTCTTGGTGCTTAGGATAGAATATAAATGTTGGTTAATTCCCAGTGAAATCCTTCAGAGTAAAGGCATGTGACAGATGTGGCCATGGAACTAACATACTCAGCATCCCCAGATTCAATGATGGCAAATACGCCCTTTGTTAAAGGTGGAGAAACTGAAGGATGACATCTCAAAGAGTTGCAAAATTTTTGAAACTGGGTCAGTAGCACCTTAAAGAATTCAACTCTAGTAACATGGAGAACCCCATCTTTGCAAACCATTCACCATCTCCTTGACAATATGCTACTTCCTGTTGGTCTCTGGGGTTGAGTCAGTATTTTATCCCAGGAGGAACACATGGGGCATTTGCTTCAAACTTCTGTGTTTAAACTGAAGAGATTAGCCACACGTTTTCATTTCCCTCCATCTCTCCTGCCCCGTTTCCCTCCAGCTGTGGACATGCTGTGCTTTCATAAGAATTATGTTTCATGTTTATGTGAGTTTCTTAAGTGCTCCTTGTCCATTCTTTATTATTAGTCTTATCTCCTAATAGTAACATTAATTCCACATTTAAAAGCCAGGAAAAAAAAAAAAAAAAAAAAGCTCTAGGAGCAATGTGGTGCTGCCTCTTATGGCTCGTTCCTCATTGCTTTATTATTAATAATATTTATTTAATGTTTACTCTTTAATGGCCAACTGAGACTAAGCAAAATTTCTATCCTAAATGAGCTTAAACACAGCCATTCCCGGGTTACTGAGCCTAAGGATGAAGGAGGGAAAACCTCTGTAGAAATTAGAAAACAAACAAGCAAAAATACCAATCATGATTGCTAACTTCATTTTAAATTTTCCAGGTGTAAAAGTGAAAGAGAGAGGTGTACTTGGAAATTGTTTTTTTTTAATAATTTTTATTGTGCTTTAATTGAAAGTTTACAAATCAAGTCAGTCTCTCACACAAAAACCCATATACACCTTGCTACACACTCCCAATTAGTCTCCCCCAATGAGACAGCTCGCTCTCTCCCTCCACTCTCTCTTTTTGTGTCCACTTCACCAGCTTCTAACCCCCTCTACTCTCTCATCTCCCGTCCAGGCAGGAGATGCCAACACGGTCTCAAGTGTCCACCTGATCCAAGAAGCTCACTCCTCACCAGCATCCCTCTCCAACCCACTGTCCAGTCCAATCCACGTCTGAACAGTTGGCTTTGGGAATGGTTCCTGTCCTGGGCCAACAGAAGGTCTGGGGGCCATGACCACCAGGATTCTTCTAGTCGCAGTCAGACCATTAAGTCTGGTCTTATGAGAATTTGGGGTCTACATCCTACTGCTCTCCTGCTCCCTCAGGGGTTCTCTGTTGTGCTCCCTGTTAGGGCAGTCATCGGTTGTAGCCGGGCACCATCTTGTTCTTCTGGTCTCAGGATGATGTAGTCTCTGGTTCATGTGGCCCTTTCTATCTCTTGGGCTTGTAATCGCCTTGTGTCCTTGGTGTTCTTCATTCTCCTTTGATCCAGAGGGGTTGAGACCAATTGATACATATTAGATGGCTGCTTGCTAGCGTTTAAGACTCCGGACGCCACTCTTCAAAGTGGGATGCAGAATGTTTTCTTAATAGATTTTATTATGCCAATTGACTTAGATGTCCCCTGAAACCATGGTCCCCAGACCCCTGCCCCTGCTACGCTGGCCTTCGAAGCATTCAGTTTATTCAGGAAACTTCTTTGCTTTTGGTTTAGTCCAATTGTGCTGACCTCCCCTGTATTGGGCTGTCTTTCCCTTCACCTAAAGTAGTTCTTATCTACTACCCAATCAGTGAATACCCCTCTCCCATCCTCCCTCCTTCCCCCCTCTCGTAACCACAAAAGAATGTTTTCTTCTCAGTTTAAACCATTTCTCAAGTTCTTTTAATAGTGGTCTTATACAATATTTGTCATTTTGCCTCTGACTAATTGCACTCAGCATAATGCCTTCCAGGTTCCTCCATGTTATGAAATGTTTCACAAATTCCTCACTGTTCTTTATCAGTGCATAGTATTCCATTGTGTGAATACACCATAATCTATTTCTCCATTCATCTGTTGATGGGCACCTTGGTTGCTTCCATCTTTTTGCTATTTGTAAACAGTGCTGCAATAAACATGGGTGTGGAAATTGTTTTTAAAGAAGCTGTGGTAGCTCCCTCAATCCCACTGGAAGCAGAGACCATCAATACTAGGAAATATCAGATGTACCATTTTCAGCAAGCTATCTGACATTAAAAACCAAAAAAAAAAAAAATCAAACCTGTTGTGGTAGAGTCATTTCCAACTCATAACAACCCTACAGGACAGTCAAGGAGCACCTGGTAGATTTGAACTGCCAACCTTTATGGCTAGCAGCCACAGCCCTTAACCACCACACCACCAGGATTTCCATACTACTATTCCAAGAAGCAGCCTTTTAGTTAGGAATGTGGCAAGCAAGAAACTGTCTTGTGCCCTGTTACACCAAAGTAACAATGAATTAAGCTTAGAAATGAAAAGTCGGAGAAGGCAAGGAATAACCTACACCTAGAACAAGCACTTAATTACTTGACTAGTTCAGACACTAAACGCCCTAGCACAAAATTAGCAGATGCGCAGGAATGGAACATGTCTTCCAAAGGAAATTTCTCTGTGATAGGAAATGACGCACACAATCGCCGTCCCCTAGACGTGGAGTTCCGGCTTTCGGCAGAGCTTCTCTGCGAAGCTGTGGCCGCAGAGCCTTTTCTCTTTCTCTGTTGATTTGCAGTTTGATAGTTAACGTGACCTCAAGCTAAAGCATAAACTACATGTTACGCTAACACGGGCTATGCCAAAGTGTATGGAAAGAAACAGAGCCAAATATTCACAGATAAAAAAAGCAAACATTAAAACAGGAAAAAGTTCCAAGGTTCAGAGGATCACATCTTTGGGGAATACTTGCTACCAAATGGCACGCCTTCAAATTACGCTACGGAGCTGCGTGAAAGGCCGGTTATAGTCTTCCATTTACCATTCTCGGTGGCATTTACAAGCAAGGCCGCCCAGGAAAAAAAAAAAAAACAACAACATATGTACGCAGCAGAGCTTCTACAGGAGACACTCACATCTCACTTTTCCTTCTTCAATATTTAGAAGGGTATTTTTCTGGCTGGTTGATTTAAAGAAATATTTTCTCTAGGAAAATCTTCTCTGGCCCGTGAAACCCATGACACTTTCCATGTGAAAGCACATCTAATCAGCTAAAGATTTTTATCTCTCTCCTAAACGCAAGCCCTCTTCTCCCCAAAAAAAGAAAGGAAGAAATTGTAACAGGAACAAACAAAAAAAAATGTAATAATAATCGTCAAAATATCGTCAGTCACCAGCAACTAACTGATGGCTGGTGTATTGATTAATAAAAAAAAAAAAAATAGCTTGAAGTAAATGGTGGGCAGTTAATGCTATAACAAACCGCTGAGGTTTATTGCACCAATAACTCTGTTAAACTACTAAGTTTCAAGGCCCTATTGCTAAAATAAACCATATTCTTTAGCACCCACCAGCAGCGGTATTTATATACATACATATATTCCCCTTCTTAAATAAATGCATGTGTGAAGAACTGATCTTTTATACTTGCCCAGTCAGAAAACGAGAAACATTTGAAGAGGTTTGTTTTTTGTTTTTTTTTTTTATCACTAGACGATGTGATCTTCCAAAGTTTACAAGATTTTCTTTTTTTAATTTAATCTTTTCACCTCCCTCTCAGGAACAAATGCCAGCAGAACTGAGATGCAAAATAGCTGAGTACAGTTCTGGAAAAGATAGCGCTAATCAAAGAGCACTGACTTGAACCAGGCCTTAGAAGGAGAAGGTATTAAGGACTAATGCATTAATCTGTTAAGCCCCTGTGTCAGCTAGAGGAAAAAAAAAAAAGTAAGTGCTCTTTGGTGGAGTGCCCTTAATAGGATATACTGGAAGCTGAACTTGGGAGCCAGTTCAGATGAAGAATCACTTCTGAAACTATGTACACAGTGGAGATCACAGGGAGGTATAATCAGAATTGCAAGCACTGTACAGCCCTTGCCACCGTGTGGGATCCAAGTTGTCTGCATGTTCAAGGGAGGTGTATACAGCAACTGACAATTTTTGCTATATGCACTGAGAAATCTGGAAAGCACTGAGAAAGGACAAAAATACTGTCTAATTTTTAAATATCCCTAAGTAGTAAAGCCAATCTTCCTTGCCTACTATGTCTTCTTTCCCCTTGGCCCAAGCCACTAGGTTCCCATCTGCAGGCTCGGCCCCACCCCTGCTTGATGGTAACTGCCACTTTGTGAGTTTCAGCCAGGTACCAGGCATTTTATAGACCCCTGTCTCTACTCTTCACTCCAGCTCTGAAAGGCAAGAATTTTTGTTCCCTCCCCTCTCATTTACAGGTTAAGAATTAAGTAACTTGAATCTGTCACGTAACTAGTACACTCTTTGCTTTTGTTGGCTGCTGTCAAGTTGGCCCCAACTCATGATGACCCATGCACAATACCTAATCCATCTTAAACTGGAAGCTCCGCTGAAACCTGTTCAGCATCATAACAATACACAAACCTTCACTGACAGACAGGTGGTAGCTGCGAATGAGCTGCTTTGACTGGGAAATAAACCCAAATCTCCCGCACAGGAGGTGACAATTCTACCACTGAACCACCGACACCTTGTACTACACTATGCTGTAGTTGCTGGGTGCTGTTGAGTCAATTCCAACTCACAGCGACCCTATGTACAGAAGAATGAAACACTGTTCCGCCCTGTGCCATCCTCACAATCATTGCTATGTTTGAGGCATTGTTGGACCCTCTGTGTCATCCATCTGGTTGAGTGTCTTCCGCTTTTTTGCTGACAAATTTTTTTTTTTTATTCTACTTTACCAAGCGTGATATCCTTTTACAGGACTGGTCCCTTCTGATAACACATCCAAAGTACATGAGACAAAGTCTTGCCATCCTTGCTTCTAAAGAACATTCTGGCTGTACGTCTTCCAAGACAGATTTGTTCTTTCTTCTGGCATTCCATGGTATATTCAATATTCTCAGCCAACACCACAATTCAAAGGTATCAATTCTTCTTCAGTCTTCCCTATTCATTGGCCAGCTTCCACATGCATATGAGGTGATTAAAAACACCATGGACTGGGTCAGGAGCAGCTTAGTCCTTAAAGTGATGTCTTTCCTTTTTAACACTTTAAAGAGGTCTTTTGCAGATTTGCCCAATTCAATGTGTCTTTTGATTTCTTGACTGCTGCTTCCATGGGCATAGATCATGGATCCAAGTAAAATGAAATCCTTCACAACTTCAATCTCTTCTTCGTTTACCATGATGTTCTTAATTTTCTGGTTCACATTCCTTCAGCTGGCGTCATTCTTAATTATTTTAATTGAAAATTTCTCTACCCCAGAGCTTTTATATTTAATAATGAATGATCAGTTAAAAAAAAGAAAACATATAAAACAACTAGAGGAGTTCTCTATTTAAAGACATATACAAGGTTAAAAATAGGGTATCACCATCCTCCCCATTTCCCCATCTTATTGTAGGACTCAGATGGACATAGTGGTTGGTGAGGATGAGCTGTGGGAAAGTAAGTGATTCTAGGGAAAAGGCAAGGATGTCAGTAACTGAAAATTCCTAAAAAAAAAAAAAATTCTAGAACCAGTAGTTCTAGAATTTTGATGGGCCAAGAATTACCTAGAAAACTCTTTAGAGTTGTAGATATCCAGGCACCTACTTCATGGGATTCAGATTTAGTAGGCCTGGACCCAGAAAAATCTGCCTTAATGGCTAGTATTTCTAGGTAATGTATAGTCAGAGGACCATACTTTGAGAATGACTAGCATGTTACAGCACAGTGCTTCTCAAACTTTGATTACCTGCGAACCCCCCAGACCCGTTGCCGTCTAGTTGATTCTGACTCATAGCGACCCTATAGGACAGAGTAGAGCTGTCCCATAAAGTTTCCAATGAATTCTGGAGACCTAAGATTTTGCATTTCTAGCAAGCTTCACAACACACATTTTTTAAAATAGCACTGATATAGTCCACTAGGAGGCTAGAAATCTGAATTCAGGGTGCCAGCTCCAGGGGAAGGCTTTCTTTCTCTGTGGGTTCTGGGGGAAGATCCTTGTCATCAATCTTCCCCAGCTGAGGAGATTCTCAGCACAGGGACCCCGGTGTCCAAAGGACTCGCTATTCTCCTGGCTCTTGTTTCTTGGTGGTATGAGGTCCTCCTGTCCCTCTGCTCACTTCTCCTTTTATATCTCAAAAGAGATTGACTTAAGATAGAACCTATTCTTGTAGTTTGAGTCCTGCCTCATTAACGTAACTGCCTCTAATCCTGCATCATTAACATCACAGAGGTAGGATTTACAACAGGTAGGAAAATCACATCAGATGACAAAATGGTGACAACCACACAATACTGGGAATCATAGACTAGCTACATTGACACACATTTTGGGGGGACACAATTCAATCCATAACAGCTACAAATTGGAATCATCTAGGAACCAAACCCCAAACCCAGTGCCATCGAGTCGATTCCAACTCATAGCGACCCCATAGCACAGAGTAGAACTGCCCCATAGAGTTTCCAAGGAGTGCCTGGCAGATTCGAACTGCCCACCTTTTGGTTAGCAGCTGTAGCACTTAACCACTACACCACCAGGGTTTCCTCATCTGGGAAGTGTATGTAAAAAAAAAAAAAAAAGACTGATGCTTGATTCCTGATTTAATTCTTTTTTTAATTCCCCAGGTGATTTTAATATGAGGCACATGAACATCTCTGATTTGCTATTTACTCAGTATCTGCTATATTGGTCAGAGAGATTAGCCTCTGTAACAAATAACCCTAAAACTGAGTGGCTTACTACAGTAACTTTGTTTTTCACTTATATGAAGTCCAGTGTGGATGGAACCCCCAGGAAGCTCTCCTCCAAGTAGTGACAAAGAAACCCATCTTGTTGCTCTGCTGTCTTGTAGTTTCAAGGTCATCTTGGCATCATCCAGCTGGTATATAGGGGGAACAGAGTAAGGGAAAGGCACAACAAATTCTAAACCAACCCAGTCATTCCATTGGTATGAAATAGCCACACAACCTATCTAACTGCAAAGGAGGCTGGGGACATGAAGTAGCACATGGATATTACTGGGCTTTAATGGTTTCTATCCCTTAGGCTGTGTATCGGGCACTGTGCTGGGAGTGCGTACAAAGAAGAATATAAGCCATGATACTGAGATTTAGAGTTGGCTTTTACAGCAGTTAGCCATTGACCCAGGAGAAAGATGTAGCAGTCTTCATCCGCCAAGATTTACAGCCTTGGAAACCCTCTGGGGCAGTTCGACCCTGTCCTATAGGGTTGCTATGAGTTGAAATCGACTTTATGGCTACGGATTTGGTTTTGTTTTTAGCTGTTGAGTAAGTAATACAGCAAGCACTGAAGAAATCTGTCAGCTTTGCTGCTAGAAACTGAAAGGCTATCATTCTTAACTCCATTTGACTCAAAACACTCCAATTCAAGAATCAGTGTAGGAAAAGTCCATTTAGACAGAGTAACTCAGTGCAGTAGGAAATGTTGGCTGAAATATGACACTGTTAAATCTACTTCTCCTTTTTGACACTTGATTGTAGAGTCTTGAGCTGGAGCCCTGACTTTCATATCTGCAAAACAGAAATAAATTTTTATCCTTTAGGGTTATTTTCAGAATTAGAGGCAATGTGCGAAGTGCATTATCTAGTAGCCCCTTGGTAAAGATCCACTATTCATATATTCTTACTTCATTACTATGAATTCTTATAACTGCCTTGTTGGTTCGCTCCAATAAGACTCCAAGTTCTTGACAGCGTGGACTGTGGTTCACAAATTTTCCATTAGGCCCAGAGTACCTGGTAAATGATGGACACAGAAAAGTTTCTTGAGAGTATTTGTCGAATCTGAGTTCAGCACAGGTGAGAGTGGGAGCCTGGGGCTGGCAGCTGTCTCAAAAGTTTCCTATGAGAATTAGTGTTCCTAACATTGGTTCGCCTATGGGAAAAAGCAGTGTAAAAATCCCCATAGAATTAATACAATAGAGTGGAGCCCTTGTAAAATGAGAGTAATTAAAGTTCATGAAAATGCCAAACCTTTATCATCCTCAAAAGGGTTGTGGTTCTGAATTCCCATTGGCTCTAATAAGTTCTACTGTCTCCATACTGAACAATTCCTCAATAAAAAGGAATCCCATATTGTAGATTCATCATCACAACAACCCTTTTTCAGAGATGAAGATAAGTGATTTGCCCAGATTCAGATGTCTAAAGTGACAGAATCAGGATTCAAAGACATAGGATTCCAAGTCATATGTAACTCAAGCAGGGATACATCTACCCACTAACAGAAACCAACATGGTGTGCCAGAATAAAATGGTGCACTTGCCTGGAACGTCAATCAAAATAGTTTTACATACCAGAAAGCACAAATATTTTGTGATGTGCAATGCAAATTTTCCATAAGATATGATGAAAAAAGAAATTTAAAATTTGTGGTGGGCTGCTTCAGACTATACCACTAGGCCTCTTGGAGGCCATTCATATTTACTGCTCAAGACATGTGTAAGAAGCCTTGCCCTTAAGGGCCATCGAAATGCCAAATAAAGCCCATCGTTGGAGCCCATTACTGGAAATCTGTCTGCAAAACTCTCTTCAGATGCAATAATGATTTAGGCAGGTCAGACTTCCCAGAAATGGTGAAAATAATTAGGAGACAATAAACCTCTTACTGGTGTAAAAGGAAAAATAAAGCAAATTATGTTTTATTTGGCCAAGATACCACAGTCTTTTTTTTTTTTTTTTACCCTTGTGATACTTATTTTCCTTTCTGTGGAAAGCAGTTCAAAACTGAGGAAAATTTAGATTAGGGTTTGTTACATGGTGCCCTAGTCAAGCTTAAACTTGGATTTAGAGACTAGCCATCTGCAAAAACCAGAGGGCTAGGGATGACTCTAGGCATTTAAGTCCTTATAAGTAAGTTCATGTATGTAATGTGTGAGTTATTGATGGCATAAATACAACTGAGTTATCCCTCTTCTTTTAGAGTCCCTGGAGAATTTTCCACAGAAACAGCAGTAACAAAAAGGAAATGAGTTTGATTTGTTTGTTTGTTTGTTTTGTCTAATTTTAATCCAGCATCCAATGTAGAGCTCTAGCAAAGCTAGGTTGAGGTATTGCCTGAAAAGTAAGTCAGGGTCTCTACCACCCTCTCCACTCAAATCCAAATCTTGCAATCTGACCACTCTTGGGCTGGTTCCGTGATACTGGGGATAAAAGACGAAGTAATGAACATGCTTAAAAGGACATGTACAAGGAGGAAAAATAAAGTATAAAGGGCAACATTTAAGATGAGACCTTTTAATACAGAGTGGCCCTACCGACTCTTACGAAAGATTCTGTTAGGTCCTAAAATAGGATGAATTCTATTACGAATTCCTCTTTCAGGTGATGGGAGGAGTTAAGTTGGGGAGAGAGGCACAAATTTGAGAGCTACAGCTGCTAACAAAAAGGTCTGCAGTCCAAGTCCACGACTCCTTGGAAACCCTACGGGGCAATTCTACTCTGTCCTACAGCATTGATATGAGTTGGAATTGACTTGGCAGCAATGGGTTTGCTTTTTTTTTTTTTTTTTAAGGAGATGGGAGTGATAAGGATAATTGGTGGTGTTTGTGTTTGGGTGAGAGCAGTAGTATTTGTACTCCCATTCCCACTGTTTCCCTTATCGTCTGATTTTGAGCTCAGATGGAGAGAGGAGCTGGGCAAGAAATTAAAAAGCAATGCTCAAGAAGAGTATGTAAAACTCTATGCACAGTCAGAACTGCTTTGGGCTCTGGGGCCATAATTCAGAATTAGGGAGAAGCAAAAGAAACAACTTTCCTGACCCCCACCCCCAATCTGCCAAAGCCACCTACGGCTTTCAGATGCTCAAGTCCTAGAGTAGCCTGACTTGAGGGTGGCTGTGTCCAGAGGAGCGAAGTGTCCCCAGAGAACACAGATGTTGAAGCAATGGTGAGGTCTTTTGACAAGGAGGCTGCAATGGAGAATAAATGGACTGGTTTCTGAACACAAATGATATACCTCTGGAAATTAGAGAATATCATTCAGAGAATCTTTGAGAACTGGTGATAATAATAAAAATGTGTGTATTATTTTGTAGTTTGCAAATTATT
This sequence comes from Loxodonta africana, assembly GCF_030014295.1. Taxonomy (NCBI): domain Eukaryota; kingdom Metazoa; phylum Chordata; class Mammalia; order Proboscidea; family Elephantidae; genus Loxodonta; species Loxodonta africana. The sequence continues at coordinate 66,425,723 of NC_087355.1, forward strand.
TTCAGATATCTCATTTGTTTCTAACAACAATCCTAACAGGTATAGCAAACATTATAAGTACCCTCATTTTGCAGATGAGAAAACTGAGTTTAAGGATTTAAGCAACCTGTCCAAGGTCATTCAACTGGCAAGCATCAGGGTTAATCCAAAAACCCGCTATTGTTGAGTTGATTCTGGCTCAAAGCGACCTCATAGGACAGAGTAAAACTGCCCCATAGGGTTTCCAAGGCTGTAATCTTTACAGAGACAAACTGCCACATCTTTCTCGCACAGATTAGTTGGTGGGTTCAAACTGCCGATCTTTTGATTAGCCGCTGAGCGCTTTAACCACTGCACCACCAGAGCTCCTAGCATCAGGGTTGGGAACTCAAAATCAGGACTTCTGGCTCTAAATCCTGTGATCTTTTCCCACTAGATCACATTGTCAGTTTGGAGTTCTGACAGTTCAATTAAGCACTCCTTAAGAAAAAATCTTTTAACAAAGCTAACTTAACCTAGTTTTTTTTTAACTTAACAATAAGAAGAATTCAACACTGAGTCTATGGGGAAAAGAAGTTGCAAAAATCACAGAGCCGACAAGGACTTAAATGCAATTGAAGAGAAACGTGCCATCCCACAACTCCCATCATTATGATTAACCAATAAGCTCCGTATGCACTGGCTTACAGTAAGCAAAGTACTATGGGCTTAATTATGTTAACTGACTAATCTGTAGTGACCAGTTTCACACAGGTGAAATTGGAAAAAGTAGATAAAATTGGTCACTACAGATTACTTACTAAAATTACTTACTACAGATTAGTAAGTAAGCACAAGTAAACCCGTGCAAAACCCTGCATACCTTGCTTATTGGGCAATCCATCCCTCCCGTGGCCTGTTTACTTGAAAGTCTGAGAAGAACTGCCAAAGTTGGATGACTATGAGGGGAATGGAGTGTTAGAGGCAGACCTTCTAAGGATACCTTGTGTTCTTAGGTTTTTTTTTTTTTCCCCCTAGGATAATAAAATTTCTGGGTGTGAAGAGTGTATAGAGCGAGAGGGTACTATCTTCCTAAACAAAGACCTTAATGTATCACCTTCACAATGTTTCTCACCTGTACAATTTGCCCAGATTGTATCTTTGGCTTATACTCACAGATGCTAAAAAGAAAAACAAACAAACAAAAACACCCTGGATTTAAAAATGACTCAGAGTATATAATTTAAAGCAAGAAATGAAAAACTTTTTTCTGTAAACAGACAGATAGAAAATATTTTCAACTCTGTGGTTGAAACAGGTTTTTGTCGCAAATACTCAACTTCATCACTGGTAGCCTGAAAGCAGCCATGGACGATAGACAACTGGTTAGGGCTATGTTCTAATAAAACTTTATTTACAAAAAGAAGTTATGTGGCCCATAAGATACAGTTTGTTGATCACTGATTTGGAAAAAAAAAAAAAAAGGGTATCTACGTAAAGCTTAGATATTTTCATTTCCCTAGATCAAATTGACCGTGTGAAGATATGGATTACATTATGTTAGCTATTTGCTACTCACTTTTATAACATCGGAGCCCTGGTGGCACAGTGGTTAAGAGCTTGTCTACTAACCAAAAGATCAGTAGTTCAAATCTACCAGCAGCTCCTTGGAAACTCTATGGAGCAGCTCTACTATGTCCTAGAGGGTCCCTATGAGTAGGAATTGACTCAACAGCAATGGGTTTGGTTTACTTTGGTTTATAACATTAAAATGTTACTTGCTGACACCATAAGAAACGCATTGCTGCACTTGCTAATAAATTGTTATAGAGGGCATTGTTTCAACATTCCCTACAGAATAATAATTTTATGGCTGGCATAATTTTTTTCCTCTGTTTAATCTGCCCCATTCAAATAAAGACACACACACGCACACACACTAATTTCTATTGTATTGAGTTTTTGTTTTTTTTTTTAATAAGCCACCTCAAATCTTTGTTAAAAAAAAAAGTTAGGTCAAAATAAAAACACATGTTTCTATAGGGAAACACTTCAGTACTTCAAAAAAAGATAGAGCCAACTGAAAAATTAAAACCAAATTTTTTACCTAACTTAACAAAATTGAGCCTTGTCAGAAGGACTAAGAAGAAATGAGATTATTTTGAAGAAGAGAAACAAGGTGAGATTTTCCCTTTCAGATATCAAAATTTTCTAGAAAATTAAAATTTTAAGTAATTAAAAAGTGTATTATTGGCTCTGAAATAGACAAAATATCAACAGAATGGACAAAGGAGCCTAGAAACAGAAATAAATATTAAAGAAAACTTGGTAAACAGAGGTAGTGGCTAACTCCCCATTGAAAAGAACAAAAAATTAGCTTCCAACATAATACAAAATTAAGTTAAATGCATTAAGAAATAAATGTGAGACAGCTCAATTGGCATAACATAGTTTATAAAGAAAATGTTCTACATTCTACTTTGATGAGTAGCCTCCGGGGTCTTAAAAGCCTGTGAGCTGCCATCTAGGATACTCCACTGGTCTCACCCTTTCAGGAGCAAGGAAGAAAGAAGAAAACTAAAGATACAAGGGAAGATTAGTCCAAAGGACTAATGGACCACATCTACCATGGCCTCCACCAGACTGAGTCCAGTACAACTAGATGGTGCCTGGCTACCACCACTGACTGCTCTGACAGGCATCACAATAGACAGTCCCAGACAGAGCTGGAGAAAAATGTAGAACAAAATTTTAACTCAAAAAGAAAAACCAGACTTGCTGGCCTGACAGAGACTGGAGAAACCCTGAGAGTATGGTCCCCAGACACTCTTTCAGCTCACTAATGAAGCCACTCCTGAGGTTCACCCTTCAGCCAAAGACTGGACAGGCCCATAAAACAAAATAAGACTAAAGGGGCACACCAGCCCTGGGGCAAGGACTAGAAGGCAGGAGGGAACAGGAAAGCTGGTAATAGGGAACCCAGGGTTGAGAAGGGAGAGTGTTGATGTATGGTGGGGTTGTTAACCAATGTCATAAAACAATATGTGTACTGTTTAATAAGAAACTAATTCTATAAATCTTCATCTAAAGTACAATTAAAAAAAAGAAATGTGAAAAAGAGAAAGTAATAATTTTTAAGTATATAGCTATATATCTTTATTACATCAAGGCACAAAATTATTTCTTAAACATAATATTATAAAAACACAAACCACAAGAGAAACTATTGATGTTGACTTACTTTGGTCATGTTATCAGGAGAGACCAGTCCCTGGAGAAGACCATCACGCTTGATAAAGTGGAGGGTCAGGAAAAAAGAGGAAGACCCTCAACAACATGGATTGACACAGTAGCTGCAACAATGGACTCCAACATAGCAGCTACTGTGAGAATGGTGCAGGACTGGGCAGTGGTTCGTTCTATTGTACATAGAGTCACTATGAGTCAGAACAGACTCAACAGCACCTAACAACAACAATTCAGAATATATCAAGAAATTCCACAAACGAATAAGGAAAAAATAAATAAACCGGTCAATTCAATTAAAAAAAAAATGGCAAAAGATATGGAATTCACTGAACAGAAAAAAGCACTGGGTACTTTGCGAAAGACGACATGATGGTCTTTTCCAGGGACTGGTCTCTCCCGATAACATATCGAAAATAAGTGAGACTAAGTCTCACCATCCTCACTTCCAAGGAGCACTCTGGCTGTGTTTCTTCCAAGACAGGCTTGTTTGTTCTTCTGGCAGTCCATAGTATACTCAGTATTCTTCGCCAACACCATAATTCAAAGGCATGAATTCTTCTTTAGTCTTCCTTATTCATTGCCCAGCTTTCACATGCATGTGAGGTGACTGAAAATGCCATGGCTTGGATCAAGTGCACCTCAGTCCTCAAAGTGACATTTGGCTCTTCAACTCTTTAAAGAGATCTTTTGCTGCTAATGGGCTTCAAATCTCTTCTCTTTATCCCTAGTCTGATTTTTCATTTTGTTTATGGTATTTTTTAATGGAGATTTATAGAATTAGTTTCTCATTAAACAGTACACATATTGTTTTATGACATTGGTTAACAACCCACGACACATCAACACTCTCCCTTCTCAACCTTGGATTCCTTATTACCAGCTTTCCTGTTCCATCCTGCCTTCTAGTCCTTGCCCCAGGGCTGGTGTGCCCCTTTAGTCTTATTTTGTTTTATGGGCCTGTCCAGTCTTTGGCTGAAGGATGAACCTCAGGAGTGGCTTCATTAGTGAGCTGAAAGAGTGTCTGGGGACCATACTCTCAGGGTTTCTCCAGTCTCTGTCAGGCCAGCAAGTCTGGTCTTTCTTTTTGAAGAAAGGAACTCATAAGAAACTGCTCCAGATCACAAGCCATCAGAGAAATGTAAATCAAAACTACAATGAGATACCATCTCATCACGATATTAATGGCACTAATTTAAAAAAAAAGAGAGAAAATAACAAATGTTGGAGAGGCTGCGGGAGACTGGAACTCTTATGCACTGCTTGTGAGAATGCAAAATGGTAAATCATTTTCGAAAACAATGCACTGCTTCCTTTAAAAACCTAGAAATAGAAATACCTTATGACTCAGTAATCCCACTGCTAGGAATATATCCTAGAGAAATAAGAGTAGTCACACGAATAGACATATGCACACTCATGTTCATTGCAGCGTTATTCGCAACAGCAAAAAGATGGAAACAACCTAAATGCCCATCAACAGATGACTGGAAAAACAAACTATGGTACATATGCACAATGAAATACTGTGCAACATCTCACAACATGGATGAATCTGGTGGGCATTATACTCAGTGAAACAAGTCAATCACAAAAGAACAAATACTGTATGAGACCACTATTATAAAAACTCATGAGAAATTTACACACAGAAATAATCTTTGATGGTTTCGAGGGGAGAGGAGGGGTTGGGAGGGAAAAACACTAATTAGACAAGAGACAAGTGGTAACTTTGGTGAAGTATAAGACAGTACAACAATATTGGGGAAGTCAGCACAACTTGATCAAGACAAAGTTATAGAAGCTTTATAGACACAGACTCCCTGAGGGAACGAGTTATTGGGCTGAGGGCTAGGGGACATCTAGCTCAATTGACATAAAACAGTTTAAAGAAAATATTCTACATCCTCCTTTGGTGAGTAGTGTCTGGGGTCTTCAAAACTTGTGAGTGGCTATCTGAAATACATCAATTGGTCCTACCCCATATGGAGCAAAGGAGAATGAAGAAAACCAAAGACACAAGGGGAAAATTAGTCCAAAGGAGTAATGGACCACAGCTACCACAGCCTCCATCAGAATAGTCCGACACAACTAGATAGTGCTCAGCTACCACCATCAACTTCTTTAACAGGGATCACAATAGAGGGTTCCTGACAAAGGAAGAGCGGGAGAAAAGTGTAGGACAAAATTCTGGCTCACGAAAAAGACCAGACTTATTGGTCTGACAGAGACTGGAGAAGCTCTGAGAGTATGGCCCCCAGACACCCTTTTAACGCAGTATTGAACACACTCCTGAAATTCACTCTTCAGCCAAAGATTAGACAGGCCTATAAAACAAAAAATAACACACGTAGTTCAACCATGTATACGAGAATAAATGGGCACACCAGCCCAAAAGCACAGATAGAAGGCAGGAAGGGACAGGAAAACAGGACGAATGGAAATAGGGAACAAGAAGTGGAGAGTGTTGACACATCACAGGGTTGGCAACCAATGCCACAAAACAATTTGTCTATTAATCGTTTAATGAGAAACTAATTTGCTCTGTAAACTTTCAATACAAAAAAAAAAGAAAAAACCTCTTGCCGTTAAACATAAGAAACAATACTCAATCTCATTTAATAAGAAAAATACAAGCTAAAACAATAAAAAAAAAAAAAAAAGATGTCATTTTGATTGGCAAACATTCCAAACAATTAAAATACCAACTGTAGGCAAGAGTCAAAATAGCAATGCAAACATTGGTGACAGTATATATTGGTACACCGTGCAGAACAATTTAACAATCCCAAGCAAAATGGAAAATATATAAATATTCGATGGCACAAAATTCCACCTGTGGTTCTCAAAGTTTGGTTTCTGCACCAACATTAGTATCACCTGGAAATTTGTTAGAAATTCCTATTGTTGGGCCCACTCATACCACCTGAATCAGGAACTCTAGGGATAGCGCCCAGTAATCCGTATCTATGTGAGCCATCCAAGTGGTTCTAATGTATACTAACGTATGAAAGCCACTGGACTAGAGAAATCCCCCCACATGTTCTAATGGTGACATGTGCAAGAAGGTTCATTGCAGCATTGTACATAATCATACAAACCGTGTAAATTACTCAACTTGTCCTCTGAGGAGAGTAGATACATAAACTCTGGTTTATTCATACCACAGCATTTTTTAGTTTTAAGATGAATGAACTAGTTCTACCAACCTCTATGGTTAAACCTCATAAACAATGTTGAATGAAAAACTCAAGTGGCAAATTATTACACAGTATGATGATGATGTTCATGTAATTTTTAAAATTAAAAAGGCTATATTTATGTATTATTCATGTTTTTAATCATTTATTGTAAAATTGATAAGTGTCACATCAACATCAGGAGGATAGTTATTTCTGGAGGGAAAATTGGGGAGTGAGGCAAGGAGATTAACAAGGGGAGTCAAGGTTTAGCTAAACTGACGATCTTTTAATCTCATGCTAACGTCATGTAAAATTGGGTACGGAGTGTGCTTTTCTTTTTGTACTTTTTAAATATTTTTTTCATTTTACTAATATTCTAAAGAAATAAACAGGAAAAAAAAAATTGTGACATAGACCAGTGTTTTCTTAGCTACTGCTAGTGCCTCTTCTTATGTATCCTATGTATCCTGTTGATCTTAAATGTCAACAGAGGCCTCAGCAACTCCTGAAAGCTAACAGAATTATCTTAAGTCTCAATTCCAGAATTTTTATAACTCCTAAATAAAAACACATATACATATGTATATGGTTGCTTCAGCTTTTACTTTCTTTCTCTTTTTGCTTCCTATCATGAAAAATCTGTATTACACATTGATTTAGGTGTATATCTCAAGATTAAAATTGGGTTTGCCTCCGAATTGTTTACTGTAGGAAATTTAAAAGGAAAAGACAAGAGCGTGGGGACAACATATACAGTAAAAAGCAGCATCATGGATTGAATTATGTCCCCACCAAAAATATGTGTCCACTTTGTTAGGCCAGATTCCCAGTATTATATGGTTGTCCTTCATTTTGTGATTGTAATTTTTTTATGTGTTGTAAATCCTAATCTGTGACTGTGGTTAATGAGGCAAGATTAGATTATGTTAAAGAGGATTAGGGTGGGATTGTAATACCCTTACTAAGGTCACATACCTGATCCAATGCAAAGGGAGTTTCCCTGGGGTGTGGTCTGCACCACCTTTTATTTTACAAGAGATAAAAAGAAAGAGAAGAAGAGGCGGGGGCCAAGATGGCGGACTAGGTGGACGCTACCGCGGATCCCTCTTGCAACAAAGACTCGGAAAAACAAGGGAATCGATCACATACATAACAATCTACGAACTCTGAACAACAAGCACAGACTTAGAGACGGAAAACGAACAAATACGGGCAGACAGCGACTGTTTTCAGAACTAGGAGCCAGCGCACCAGCTGACTACTTGGAAAATCTAGTTTCCCAGTGATGGCTCGGAGACAGCAGTCCATATCAAACCACATAAAGAAACAGACCATGACAGCTTCTCCAACCCCCCAAACAAAAGAAGCAAAATCTTTCCCAAATGAAGATACAATCCTGGAATTATCAGATACAGAATATAAAAAACTAATTTACAGAATGCTTAAAGATATCACAAATGAAATTAGGATAAATGCAGAAAAAGCCAAGGAACACACTGATAAAACTGTTGAAGAACTCAAAAAGATTATTCAAGAACATAGTGGAAAAATTAACAAGTTGCAAGAATCCATAGAGAGACAGCATGTAGAAATCCAAAAGATTAACAATAAAATTACAGAATTTGACAACGCAATAGAAAGTCAGAGGAGCAGACTCGAGCAATTAGAATGTAGACTGGGACTTCTGGAGGACCAGGGAAACAACACCAACATAGCTGAAAAAAAATCAGATAAAAGAATTAAAAAAAATGAAGAAACCCTAAGAATCATGTGGGACTCTATCAAGAAGGATAACTTGCGAGTAATTGGAGTCCCAGAACAGGGAGGGGGGACAGAAAACACAGAGAAAATAGTTGAAGAACTCCTGACACAAAACTTCCCTGACATCATGAAAGAAGAAAGGATATCTATCCAAGATGCTCATCGAACCCCATTTAAGATTGATCCAAAAAGAAAAACACCAAGACATATCATCATCAAACTTGCCAAAACCAAAGACAAACAGAAAATTTTAAAAGCAGCCAGGGAGAAAAGAAAGGTTTCCTTCAAGGGAGAATCAATAAGAATAAGTTCAGACTACTCAGCAGAAACCATGCAGGCAAGAAGGGAATGGGACGACATATACAGAGCACTAAACGAGAAAAACTGCCAACCAAGGATCATATATCCACCAAAACTCTCTCTGAAATATGAAGGAGAAATTAAGATATTTACAGATAAACACAAGTTTAGAGAATTTGCAAAAACTAAACCAAGACTGCAAGAAATGCTAAAGGAGATTGTTTGGCCGGATGACCAATAATATCAGGTACCAGCACAATACAAGGTCACAAAACAGAACGTCCTGATATCAACGCAACTCAAACAGGGAAAGCACAAAAACAAACAAATTAAGACTAATTCTAAAAAATAAATAAATAAACAAAATAATACACACAACAGGAAATCATGGAAATCAATAGATAAACGATCAAAATAATCAAAAAAGAGGGACTAAATATAGGAGGCATTGAACTGCCAGATGGAGAGTGATACAAGGCGAAATAGAAGGATACAAGTTAGGTTTTTACTTAGAAAAATAGGGGTAAATAAAAAGGTAACCACAAAAAGGAATATCAATCCCATAACTCAAGAAAAAAGCCAAGAAAAACGTAACGACTCAATAAACACAAAGTTAAACATTATGAAAATGAGGATCTCACAAGCTACTAAGAAAAACGTCTCAGCACAAAAAAGCATGTGGAAAAATGAAATGGCCAACAACACACATGAAAAGGCATCAAAATGACAGCACTAAAAACTTACTTATCTATAATTACGCTGAATGTAAATGGACTAAATGCACCAATAAAGAGACAGAGAGTCACGGACTGGATGAAAAAACACGATCCATCTATATGCTGCCTACAAGAGACACACCTTAGACTTAGAGACACAAACAAACTAAAACTCAAAGGATGGAAAAAAATATATCAAGCAAACAATAAACAAAAAAGAAGAGGAGTAGCAATATTAATTTCTGACAAAATAGACTTCAGACTTAAATCCACCACAAAGGATAAAGAAGGACACTATATAATGATAAAAGGGACAATTGATCAGGAAGACATAACCATATTAAATATTTACGCACCTAATGACAGGGCTGCAAGATACATAAATCAAATTTTAACAGAATTGAAAAGTGAGATAGACACCTCCACATATATAGTAGGAGACTTCAACACACCACTTTCGGAGAAGGACAGGACATCCAGTAAGAAGCTCAATAGAGACACGGAAGACCTACTTACAACAATCAACCAACTTGACCTCATTGACTTATACAGAACTCTCCACCCAACTGCTGCAAAATATACTTTTTTTTCTAGCGCACATGGAACATTCTCTAGAATAGACCACATATTAGGGCATAAAACAAATCTTTCCAGGATCCAAAACATCGAAATATTACAAAGCATCTTCTCAGACCACAAGGCAATGAAGCTAGAAATCAATAACAGAAAAACTAGGGAAAAGAAATCAAATACTTGGAAAATGAACAATACCCTCCTGAAAAAAGACTGGGTTATAGAAGACATCAAGGAGGGAATAAGGAAATTCTTAGAAAGCAACGAGAATGAAAATACTTCCTATCAAAACCTCTGGGACACAGCAAAAGCAGTGCTCAGAGGCCAATTTATATCGATAAATGCACACATACAAAAAGAAGAAAGAGACAAAATCAGAGAACTGTCCCGACAACTTGAGCAAATAGAAAGTGAGCAACAAAAGAATCCATCAGGCACCCGAAGAAAACAAATAATAAAAATTAGAGCTGAACTAAATGAATTAGAGAACAGAAAAACAATTGAAAGAATTAACAAAGCCAAAAGCTGATTCTTTGAAAAAATTAACAAAATTGATAAACCATTGGCTAGACTGACTAAAGAAAAACAGGAAAGGAAACAAATAACCCGAATAAGAAACGAGAAGAACCACATCACAACAGAACCAAATGAAATCAAAAGAAATCATATCAGATTACTACATAAAATTGTACTCTAACAAATTTGAAAACCTAGAAGAAATGGATAAATTCTTGGAACAATACTACTTACCTAAACTAACACATTCAGAAGTAGAACAACTTAATAGTCCCATAACAAAAAAAGAGATTGAAACGGTAATCAAAAAACTCCCAACAAAAAAAAGTCCTGGCCCAGATGGCTTCACTGCAGAGTTCTACCAAACCTTCAGGGAAGACTTAACACCATTACTATTGAAGGTATTTCAAAGTATAGAAAAAGACGGAATACTACCCAACTCATTCTATGAAGCTACCATCTCCCTGATACCAAAACCAGGTAAAGACATTACAAAAAAAGAAAATTTTAGACCTATATCCCTCATGAACATAGATGCAAAAATCCTTAATAAAATTCTAGCCAATAGAATCCAACAACACATCAAAAAAATAATTCACCCTGATCAAGTGGGATTTATACCAGGTATGCAAGGCTGGTTTAATATCAGAAAAACCATTAATGTAATCCATCACATAAATAAAACAAAAGACAAAAACCACATGATCTTATCAATTGATGCAGAAAAGGCATTTGACAAAGTCCAACACCCATTTATGATAAAAACTCTCACCAAAATAGGAATTGAAGGAAAATTCCTCAACATAATAAAGGGCATATATGCAAAGCCGACGGCCAATATCACTCTAAATGGAGAGAACCTGAAAGCATTTCCCTTGAGAACGGGAACCAGACAAGGATGCCCTTTATCACCACTCTTATTCAACATCGTACTTGAAGTCCTAGCCAGAGCAATTAGGCTAGACAAAGAAATAAAGGGTATCCAGATTGGTAAGGAGGAAGTAAAGCTATCACTATTTGCAGATGACATGATCGTATACATGGAAAACCCTAAGAAATCCTCCAGAAAACTACTGAAACTAATAGAAGAGTTTGGAAGAGTCTCAGGATATAAAATAAACATACAAAAATCACTTGGATTCCTCTACATCAACAAAAAGAACACCGAAGAGGAAATAACCAAATCAATACCATTCACAGTAGCCCCCAAGAAGATGAAATACTTAGGAATAAATCTTACCAAGGATGTAAAAGACCTATACAAAGAAAACTATAAAACTCTGCTACAAGAAATTCAAAAGGACACACTTAAATGGAAAAACATACCCTGCTCATGGATAGGAAGACTTAACATAGTAAAAATGTCTATTCTACCAAAAGCCATTTATACATACAACGCACTTCCAATCCAAATACCAATGTCATACTTTAAGGGAATAGAGAAACAAATCACTAATTTCATATGGAAAGGAAAGAACCCCCGGATAAGCAAAACATTACTGAAAAAGAAGAAGAAAGTGGGAGGCCTCACCCTACCTGATTTCAGAACCTATTATATAGCTACAGTAGTCAAAACAGCCTGGTACTGGTACAACAACAGGCACATAGACCAATGGAACAGAATTGAGAATCCAGATATAAATCCATCCATTTATGAGCAGCTGATATTTGACAAAGGACCAGTGTCAGTCAATTGGGGAAATAATAGTCTTTTTAACAAATGGTGCTGGCATACCTGGATACCCATTTGCAAAAGAATGAAACAGGACCCATACCTCACACCATGCACAAAAACTAACTCCAAGTGGATCAAAGACCTAAACATAAAGACTAAAACGATAAAAATCATGGAAGAAAAAATAGGATCTACCCTAGGAGCCCTAATACAGGGCATAAACAGAATACAAAACATTGCCAAAAATGATGAAGAGAAACCAGATAACTGGGAGCTCCTAAAAATCAAACACCTATGCTCATCTAAAGACTTCACCAAAAGAGTAAAAAGACCACCTACAGACTGGGAAAGAATATTCAGCTATGACATCTCAGACCAGCGCCTGATCTCTAAAATCTACATGATTCTGTCAAAACTCAACCACAAAAAGACAAACAACCCAATCAAGAAGTGGGCAAAGGATATGAACACACATTTCACTAAGGAAGATATTCAGGCAGCCAACAGATACATGAGAAAATGCTCTCGATCATTAGTCATTAGAGAAATGCAAATTAAAACTACGATGAGATTCCATCTGACACCAACTAGACTGGCATTAATTCAAAAAACACAAAATAATAAATGTTGGAGAGGCTGCAGAGAGACTGGAACTCTCATACACTGCTGGTGGGGTTGTAAAATGGTACAACCACTTTGGAAATCCATCTGGCGTTATCTTAAACAGTTAGAAATAGAACTACCATACAACCCAGAAATCCCACTCCTCGGAATATACCCTAAAAATACAAGACCCTTCACACAAACAGATATATGCACACCCATGTTTATTGCAGCTCTGTTTACAATAGCAAAAAGCTGGAAGCAAACAAGATGTCCATCAACGGACGAATGGGTAAATAAATTGTGGTATATTCACACAATGGAATACTACGCATCGATAAAGAACAGTGACGAATCTCTGAAACACTTCATAACATGGAGGAATCTGGAAGGCATTATGCTGAGCGAAATGAGTCAGTTGCAAAAGGACAAATATTGTATAAGACCACTATTATAAGATCTTGAGAAATAGAAAAAACAGAAAAGAACACATACTTTTGTGGTTACAAAGGGGGGAGGGAGGGAGGGAGGGAGGGAGAGGGCTTTTTATTGATCAATCTGTAGATAGGAACTGCTTTGGGTGAAGGGAAAGACAACACTCAAAACATGGAAGGTCAGCCTAATTGGACAGGATTAAAAGTAAAGAGGTTTCCGAGATAAAATGAAAGCTTCAAAGGATAGCGAAGCAGGGGCTGGGGTCTGGGGAACTTGGTTTGAGAGGACTTCTAAATCAATGGGCAAAACAATTCTATTATGAAAACACTCTGCATCCCACTTTGAATTGTGGCACCTGGGGTCCTAAATGCCAACAAGCAGCCATCTAAAATACATTAATTGGTCTCAACCCACCGGGAGCAAAGGCAAAGGAAGAACACCAAGGTCACACGACAACTAAGAACCCAAGAGACAGAAAGGGCCACTTGGACCAGAGACCTACAATATCCTGAGACCAGAAGAACCAGTTGGTGCCCGGCCACAATCGATGTCTGCCCTGTCAGGGAACACAACAAACAACTCCTGAGGGAGCAGGAGACCAATGGGATGCAGACCCCAAATTCTCATTAAAAGACCACACCTAATGGTATGATTGCGACTAGAGGAATCCCAGAGACAATGCTCCCCAGAACTTCTGATGGCACAGGACAGGAACCATCCCCGAAGACAAATCATCAGGCATGAAAAGGACTGGTCAGTGGAGGGGAGAGAGATACTGATGAAGAGTGAGCTAATTAAATCAGGTGGACACAGGAGAGTGTGTTGGCAACTCTTGACTGGAGGGGGGATGGGAAGATAGAGAGAGAGGGAAGAAGGTAAAATTGGCACGAAACGAGAGAATGTAAGGGCTGACTCAATAGGGGGAGAGCAAGTGGGAGAAGGGAGTAAGATGTATGTAAACCTACATGTGACAGACTGATTGGAATGGTAAATGTTCACTTGAAGCTTAATAAAAATTTAAAAAAAAAAAAGAAAGAGAAGTGAGCAGAGAAGGGGGGACCTCATAAATCCCACCAAGAAAGTAGTGTTGGGAGCAGAGTATGTCTTTGGACCTCGAGGTTCCTGCATGGAGAAGCTCCTAGACCAGGGGAGGGTTGATGACAAGGACCTCCCACCAGAGCTGACAGAGAAGAGAAAGTCTTCCCCTGGAGCTGACACCCTGAACTTGAACTTGTAGACTATTGGACTGTGAGAGAAGAAATTTCTCTTCATTAAGCCCATCCACATGTGGTATTTTTGTTATAGCATCACTAGATGACTAAGACAGGCAGTAATAATTAAATAGGCAGAATAATTGAAAGTACATATGGAGTGGTAGGACCCCAAGTTCACATGTGCAATACTGACCAATTCTTTCTCTAAAGTAACTCAATATCCTAGAGAAAAGACCTTCACAGACTGGCATTTGTAGGATATTCCCAATGAAATGGATGGCTTTACCTTACTCATATAGTAGACTCGATTCAAAGATTTCCAGACAACAAGCCCCACCCACAATTTCCAATTTGTTTTTTTGTCAAAATCATCTTTATTGAGGTATCACATATAATAAAATTCACCAATTTTGTGTGTAAAAAGTCGGTGAGTTTTGATTGATGTGTATAATTACCCACTACATTCAAAATATAGAATATTTTATCATCCCTAAAGCTCTCTCATTTCCCTTTCTAGTCAATTTTTTCCTCCAATTTCTAGATCCTGGAAGCTACTGATCTGATTTTGTCACAAGAGTTGTGCCCTTTCTAAAATTTCGTTGTGTATTCTTTTGTGTCTGGCTTCCTTCACTTGGCATAATGCTTTTGAGATTCACTGATGTTTTTCCATGTTTGTTCATCAATAGTTTGTACCATTTTACTTCTGAAAAGTATTCCATTGTATGGATATACCACAATTTTAAATGCCTTAACCTTAAATGGAAAACTTGGTGGCATAGTGGTTAAGTGCTACAGCTGCTAACCAAAGGGTCAGCAGTTTGAATCCTCCAGGCGCTCCTTGGAAACTCTATGGGGCAGTTCTACTCTGTCCTATAGGGTCACTATGAGTCGGAATCAACTCGATGGCACTGGGTTTTTTAACCTTAAATATAAGTGAATCAGCTAACACTTATGAAAAGCCTTCCACAAAGAAAGGAAGACCACAGTGAATGAAAAGGAAAAAAGAAAGACATAGAGAAAACAACTCAGGGGACAGAAAAAAAAAATCTTAAATGGAATTTAATCAACATTATCAGAAAGATATGTTTTTCCTTTCTAACACAGAAAGGGAATACTATGAGAAATAAATAATTAGAAAGCAAGAAACAGCTCTTTACATTAAAAATCTGTTTCAAAAAAATTCTGAAAAGTAAGAAGTTAAATAAAGTGAGAGAGATTTACAAGAATTAAAAATACTTGAAAATGTAGGGGGGAGATAAGAAATTTAAAGTCTCAGTCAAGGAGGGCTGGTAATTATTTATTTAATTAATAGTAAGGAGGTCTAGTAATTAATTCGTACAAGACCAGAAGGAGAGAATACAAAAAAAAAAAAGAAGAAATTTTCATGGAATTTAAGGACATAAATATCTAGGTTGGGAAAATAACCTACAGAGTGCCCAGCACAATGAATGAACAAACACCCCTACACCAATGCACATCACTGTGAAATTTCACAACACTGGGGCTAAAATAGAATACCTTAGACCCTTGGCAAGGAAAAAGAATCAGATTTAATACAAAAGGTCAAGAATAAAGATGACATCAGACTTCCCATCGGCAACACTGCCTTCAAAATTCTGAGGGAAAGGAAAGTTATTAACCAAGCATTCTGACCAATCAATCAGTCAAATGTAGATTAGAATCAATAGATGCAAGTACTCAGAAAATGTACTTAATACGTGCTTTTTATTGGTAAGCCCATTAAGGAACCTGCAAAAGGGGCTGGAGAAGCAGATTAATCCAAGAAAGAGAAAGCAAATAATCCATTCCAAGAGAAACAACATTGAATTCTCAGGATGAAAATGTAAAACACCAAACAGCCCAAATTGGAGAAAGAAGACTGAAGGCTCTGAAAGGGAGAACTCCTGGAAAAGGGAAATTTGATAGGACAGTCGATATAATAAAGCGTTTGAAATTAATTAAAATTTTGTGGGTAGCAAATTATGCAAGTAAAAAAATCAACCCAACTAGAAAGTCCAGGAAAAACAGAACATTTTATAAATAAAAGATGAAATCCTGGTACACTACTTGGCTCTGCAGTAAACAGTATTTACAAATCATGATGATACAATCACCAATTATGATTTAACTAAAACCAGAGATGTAACTGTATTGGGGGATACAGAACTAAAATGTCACCTAATATCAGAAAACAAGTAAGTATTAAATGTTTTTTAGTATAGCCTTTACATTGCATCATTGGCACCACTTTGTCTAGTCAATAAAGCTCAACTCCCTTAGCCAGTCATTAAAATTGTTGCTATGGCTCACTGCTAACTCTCTTCCTAGCATAGTTCCAAGATAGATGAATCACGAAATCAAGCTGTATTAACCAAGCTGTGTAACGATACCCTTTAGAAGAAACATAAAACAGAGTTAAAAGTAGATTTCACTGAAAGGAAAACCTGTATTGTGAGGAAAGATTGGGGCATGGGTCCAGTGTGTTCCAGGCTAAGTCTTTCTGTATTACTTGATTTTTAAAGATAGTATATATTACTCTGATAAAAACTTAGAAGTAAAAAATTTTTACAATGCACTTAGTTTCAAAGTTATACCTTGAGAAGAATAAAAAGTGATTCTCTTGAAAAAAAAATACAGAGTAGGTTTTAATGTTTAAAGTAATGTTTATAGTAATAATAATAAGCATTTATTCAGTGTGTCTATTTGTCATGAAAAAAAAATTTTTTACGCGTATTAACTAATTTAAAAGGACACAAAAACTTACTCCTCCTCCAACAGAAGGAAGACAAACAATTTAAAATTTTTAAATTCTGAAGGGTAAAGCGGAATCTGGCCCCCTTTTCGTATTTCTGCTATCATTCAACTCTTATCATCTCATATCTGAACTATAAAAAGTGCCGTCTAGTTGCCTGATTGACAAACTCTCCCTTTTCCAATCCATTTTACACAAAGCCACCAGATTAGCTTTCCTAAAACACGACTGATTTTATTACTCTCTGCTCATAAATCCTCAGTGGCTCCACTTTGTCTAGTGAGTACAGCTCATACTCCTTAGATGTCACTCAAGTTTCTGCCAGGGCTCCCTTCTGACTATCTTTCCAGCAGAGTTCAAAAAAATGTCCTATACAGAATCGGTCCTTTTATAAACATGGATCTTTTCCCAATATGCTTTGTGTTTTCCTGTCTCTTTCTTTATGTCATACCTTGTGCTTAAGATGCTTCCCACCCCCAAATTGATGAAACCCCGAAAATATTGCCCTGAAATAATCTTTAAACTTTAAACCTTAAATATTCTCTGAAGTTTCTTTAAACCAAACACTGCCCACTCCATCAAGTCAATTTGATTCCAACTCATAGTGACCCTGCAGAACAGAATTGCCCCATAGAGTTTCCAAGGCTGTAATCTTTACAGAAGCAGTCTGCCACATTTTTCTCCCATGGAGTGGCTTCTGGGCTCCAACCACTGACCTTTTGGCTAGCAGCTGACTGCTTAGCCACTGCACCACCGAGTGTCCTTAAACTAAAAAATAGTTTAGCTTAATTAGTAAAGAATGGCCACCTTGAGCATTGTGCTCTTTTAAAGAACTGTCTATACAGGATCAAATTGACAACAGCAAGTAGAAAGCTTAGACAGGAAGCTTAAGGGGCAGTGAGTTTATGTTAACAAGGGAGGAACAATTTGGAAAAGGAGAGCAAGAAAGGCTGTACAACTTGGAGAATGTAATCAATGTCAATAAACTGTACATGTAGAAATTGGTGAACTGTGTATTTTCTGCTGTGTATATTTTCAATAAATAAATATTAAAAAGAAAATCTTACCTGTCTTCAAAGTACAATTATGATGGCCCAGGCTCTACATTGCCAGCCTCAGGCACAGAGGCAGAAATGACTTTACCTTTCTCAGCACACCAGCACTTAGTTTCTCTTATCTCAACCCCACTTCTCCTGATCAATTCTCTGCCTCTCTCTGCCCTGTTCAGTGCCAATGACTGTATCACAGGTCCTCTTCTATTTTTTTCCAGCTCTATTGCTGTGTCTGGTAGCTGCATTCATCCACAACCACAGCTCCCAAAGGGTGGCCTCTCTTCATGATTCCATTTTCCCATTGAGCTTTGAGCTTTAGAGTGGCAATGGCTGCCCACTGTGGCTATAGTCTCATCCTTTAATTGTTCCTTAACGTTCTCTGCATCTCTATAAGCAGACCCACCATTACATTTAGAAGCATGTGAAATGAAAAAAAAAAAAAAAACTCTCAAAATGCCGAGAGGAAGGAAAGACAGCTAAATGAACCATCTGGAGTGAATTCTGTGGCTACCAGGATGGTGGCCCATATGACATTCATCTCATTTACCTTGTATCATAATGTGTCCTGCTTTGCCCATAGACTATGGGTTTTCTGAGAAGAGAGACTGTGCTGGATTTATCTTTGTTATCATCCACATCACATATCAAGGTGTCTAATGCTTAAT
Organism: Loxodonta africana; assembly: GCF_030014295.1. Taxonomy (NCBI): domain Eukaryota; kingdom Metazoa; phylum Chordata; class Mammalia; order Proboscidea; family Elephantidae; genus Loxodonta; species Loxodonta africana. The sequence continues at coordinate 66,444,371 of NC_087355.1, forward strand.
AGATGTTCAATGAATGATCGGGATGTAAATGAATTATAATGTGCCTATTTAATTCACTCTACAAAATCTGGTCCATAGCAGTTCCTGGATGGGAGAAGATTTCCACATGAGCTTTCCATTCTTAGATGTCACTCTGATTAGGATTCTTGAGAGAACACAGTCCTGACAACAGTGAACAAAGGGAAAAAATAGAGGATTCTGAGGAAGAGAGTGCTTTGAACCAGAGATGTGTGAACCCAGAAGCATTTTGAGATTGGCATCATGTCTTGAACTAGTTTTCAAAGGAATCAGACTTGGCCAAACCCAACGAAGATTTTGCCAAGCACTTTTCCCCTTAATTTTTAAACCCATGTGTATTTTAGGGGAAATTCAGTCCATATGTTTCTGATTCATTTACACTTAACTCATCAAAATGTTGTTTTGTAAGAGTTATTTGATGTCCCAGTCTTTTGAGCTTTTGTGAAGAAAAACTCCCCCCACTTCTTAGAAATAGAAACCTCCTTTTGGCTAGTTGCAAAAAAATTGATCCTTGAAAGAATCGAAGTCATTTATTTCAAACCTCATCGCCCACGAGGTTCCAACAGTTCTTTACTGGACCTGATGTGATTATCACCTCTGTAGAAATTTGAAGGCTTTTGTTCAAGAGACACAAAGTTGCACAAGGACAGACGTCTGACCAGCAAAAAATGCAAGACAGAGATAATTAAAACCCCCAAAATGGGAGAGCAGAGATATAAAGGTTGGTAAAGAAAAGAGAGGAAGCTACAAATCAAAATCCAAAACCAGAGAGACAAAGGGAATAAATGGATCAATTTTCTGTGTACAGAAGTTCAAAGATGAGGCAGGGAGAGAGGAAAATGTGTGCAAATATATGTCATGGAGCACATATATCAGAGCTTTTGGAATCCTGTTTTAGAAAACCAAATGCCTCAGCCATTTGGGAAGCAATTATGAGAATATGTTACTAATTACTGAGATGTGCCTGTTTACTTGAACAATAATAGTTCTTACTACGGCCCTTGCCAGCTTGCCTGCTTTACTTCTACCACCAAAGTTGGCACTACTAATGCTTATTTCAATTCGGCCTTCATTTTTCTTTTTTCATACCTATTGCTGTACACATATGTATCCATTTCTCAAAAACATTATCCTGCAAAGTGTCAAAGGGATGTGGACGTTTTTATACAGATGACCTATAATAGGGGCAAGTCATTGATGTTGTGCATTGTCCCAAATTCAAACCCATTGCCATCAAGTAGATTCCGACTCATAATGACCCTATCGGACAGAGTAGAACTGCCCCGTGGGGCTTCCAAGGAGAGGCTGGTAGATTCCAACTGCCAACCTGTGTATTGCCATCTCCTACCAATTCATGACACTGTTGCCAGTGAAATAAAATCAAGTCAGAATCTTAGGTCTCAAATTTTTTATTTGTAAAATAGCCTATACAAGATGTCATAAAAATGATAAAATTCAAGAAAGCATAACGCAGTCTGCAAGGAAAAAGAGGAGTGAAGAATACCCCAATGGAGTGTTTAAAAGTGAATGACAATCACATGTGGGCCTTAGTTCTTAGGACAGCTGATTTTAAAATGCCCGTAGGAAACTTTATTATAATTATCTGGGTTGGTGCTCTCAAAGGAAAGAAGGCCCAGTGGGGATAAAGGAGAGACTCTTAAAAACAAAATTCCAGCAACATGATCACTTAGGTTTTCAAGGTGGAGAAGCTAAAGGAAACCGTGCTTTTTTGTTTTCTTTAATGAGCTTAAAATTATAAGCAGAAAGGATGGAAGCAGGACCCATAAACAAGCACAGGCCCCCCAAAATGGCTCAGACCAAGAAGCATAAGGGAAGGCAGGCCCAAGATTTCAAAAAATTGCTTATAAAAATATAAAAGAGCTTTAGCAGCTATCCTGAGATCATGAGGAACAGAGAAGAGAAGACATTCTTATTTGGGAGCAAATAGGTCATGTTCTCTGATTTCAGTCAAAAAACAGAATTATCCAATCCTATTTTTTACCTGTTCTGTCAAACAAAATGGCACTAGTGTTTGTGTTTATTGTTTGTGTTCGTGTAGTGTTTCTGAGGACAACCAACCAGTGGCCATCAAGTCAATTCTGACTCACGTTGACCCCACGTGTGTCAGAGTAAAACTGTGCTTCCCATGTGTGTCAGAGTAAAACTGTGCTTCCCATGTGTGTCAGAGTAGAACTGTTCTTCAGGGTTTCCAATCCTGATTTTTCTGAAGCAGATCCCCAGACCTTTCTTGTGTGGTGCCTCCAACCTTTCAGTTAGCAGCAGAGTGCATTAACTATTTGTACCACCAGGGATTTACTCCTTGAGGATGGGGTATTCTTTGTTCCCTACTTTGGATCCAATGCAACTAGCACAGTGCTTGCTGTATAATTTCTGCTCAGTAAATATTTGTGGAATAAAAAGTTGATAAGCCTCAGTAAGAGAATATTGGCACATGACTGTCTCCATCTCTACTCCAGCCCTAGTTCTCCAAACTGCATGTAATCTTCATCTAGAAACATGAAGGAGAGGTGGAGCCACGATGGCGGAATAGACAGACGCTTCCGTCGATCCCTCTTTACAACAAAGACCTGAAAAAAAACAAGTGAAACGAGTATATTTGTGACAAGCTGGGAGCCCTGAGCATCAAAGGCAAGCTTAGACAGTGAACTGAGGGGCAGGGGGAAGAAGAGACCTTTCAGAAGTGCAGAGGAGTTACCGGACCTGAATTGCGGGGAGCCCTCAGGCATCACTCCTGGAGCGGTGGTGGCGGCGGTGGCAGCAGCAGCAGCAGTGGCGGCAGGCTGGTCCTAGCTTTCGGCAGCAGTTTCCTCAGGGAGAAGCAGCCAGCCACACAGCCCACTCATACCTCCGGAACCTGAGCAGAAAGGTGCTCTCAGCAAAAGCTAAGTACTTGCGTATATTTTAACACACCCTACCCACCCCAAGCCAGCTTCGCCTGCTGAATCCCTAGGCCTGAGATAGACCCTGGTGAGTACCTGGAGCCATCCTTCCAGCCTTGGGGAAGGAAAAAATTTGCAACTGGGGCGAAAAGATAATTTGCTAACTCCATTAACAAGGGGAGCTCAGGACAGAAGCAGCTCCTCTCCAGACATAAACCGTCTGTGGACCTTGAGCGCCTTTCCCTTCTGCATGGACCTGCGTGGGCCTATTTCAGGAGAATAGGCCCTTGTTGGCAAACTCCAACCATTTCAGCTGTGTGGTGGAGAGGTGGGTGTTTGACGTTTGACATTGCTTTGCCTATTAAACAAAGTCCTCACCTACCCACATCAGGGACCTAAGGACTGGTAGCTCCACTCAGGTCACCCAGCCACCTGCGACGGGGGTCCAAAAATAATTGGTACCTCCCAGTCCTCACAACCAAAAACTTTAGGCACTCATGGTCCCTCTGCAGAACCCACCCACGAGCACACTCTAGGGACGAGAGACACGTTTTCCTCAGAGACACTTCGGGCTGGTTCTCAGCCCCCTGCCTTTTTCAGAGTGTGACCCCCTGCTGCAATCAGAAACCAGTATATACGCCAATCACCCCACCCCTCTAAGACTGTAGGACAGAGCCTGTACCACACACCTAAAATCAGCTACCTCGAAACCTGAGCTGAATTCATACAAGAAAACTGAATGGACTCCTAGACTGATATACCTGATAACAGCTCTAGCCAGCTGGGGACAGGACACCAGAGCTTCAAAGGTGAAAATAATCAAGCTAGCTCACTCAAGCAACCCATAGGGGTATACCAAAACAAAACAAAGCAAGCAGCTATGACACAGTAAGCAAGCATAAACTAATACAATAACTTATAGATGGCTCGGAGAGAACAGTCAATATCAAGTCACATAAAGAAACAGGCCATGATCACCTCAACAGGCTCTCAAAACAAAGAATCCAGGGATCTTCTAGATGAAAGTGCATTCCTGGAATTACCAGAGCCAGAATACAAAAGTTTAATATATAGAAACGTGAAGGCCATCTCACCTCCCTCCAAAACCAATAAGGCCAAGTTTACATGCCTGCTCTCCTCTTGTCGTCCTGGAGATGTCTATCATATACCTTATCCAGCTCTCTGGACCTTCTTTCCTATCAGTCCAACTTCCCCGAAGTGGGTAGGCCACAGTCTTCCTAGCTGTCTGTATCTGATGCTCCTGCATCATTATAGAGTTTACCCAACACTAGAATCATTTCTCACTTTCCGCTTTGGGTTTTAAAGCCAGTCTAGAACTGAATCCCAGTTATCCAGCCCCTAGTAGGAAATTCCTCATGATTTTCTACCCCTTCCAAATGTCACCTCTCCCTAAAGTGTCTCAGTTTCTGTCTCCTGGTTACTCTCAGACACTCTTGCCGCAGCACGCTGTGAGCCTGACTGCCTCATGACAGCCCATGCTGACAGATGCTCGTGAGGTTGCCATACGGCAGCAATAGTCACACAGCTGCTTTCTAAGGGAGATACGCCTCCTGCCCTAGAGAAATTACAGCCAGGGCCTTTAGGAAAGGAATAGGCAATCATTACTAGGCTGATAAACCAGAAGGATTGCACGGGTATATCTATTTAAGTAAGGCATTTAGAATTATAAAACCTTGGAATCAACAGAGACATATAAAAGTAGTTTTCAACAGTTGGCAGGAAGTAAAATCCATTGAGATTCTGAAGGAAGTCAGGAACCTTATTTGCGCAAGTTTATTGTGCAATTTTACAGGGAGTCAGTGTTAATTCAAGGGCAACTAACTTAGTTTCCACAATCTGTCTGTTAGTTTTTCATGCTGTGGTGGCTAACATGTTGTGATGATGCTGGAAACTATGTCACCAGTACTTCAAATACCAGCAGAGTCCCCATCATCAACAAGCCTCAGCAGAGTTTCCAACTAAGAGAGATTAGAAAGAAAGGCCTGGTGATCTACTTCGGAAAAATAGCCAATGAAACCCTTATGGTCACCGTAGAACATTATTGGACTCACTTGCTTTGGACACGTCATCAGGAGGGATTAATTGCTAGAGAAGTACAGTGTATTTGGTGAAGTAGAGCACCTACAAGGGCAAGGGAGACCCTTGGTGAGATAGAGTGACACAGTAGCTGCAACTATGGGCTAGAATATGCAACAGATCATGAGGATGACGTAGATGGGGCAACTTTTCATTCTGTCGTACATGGGGCTGCCATGAGTCAGAGCTACCTCAAAAGCAGCTATCTATCTATCTATCCATCTATCTACCCATCTATTCATCTATCCTCCATCCACCCAACCATCCACCCATCCTTCTATATATCTGTCTATCTATCCAGAACTCCATATTAAGAACCTTGTGTCAGTGGTCAACTAATCCTGTTAACCTCTTTCAGTGATAAAAAAAAAAAAGCATATTAGAGTTGATGGCATCTAAATTAGATTCAAATACTAAGATCCTATGATTCTAATCAAACAGTAACAATAAGAGAGATATTTCTTAATGCTTGCCATATCCAAGGTTATATCCTAAGTACTTTATCTACATTGTTTTATCTAATTCTTACAACAACTCTATGATTTTGACATTTTTACAATCTCCCAATGAGATATTGATGAAGAAATTGAGGCTTAGAAAGGTTAAGTAACATGTCCAGGGTAACACAGTATGTGGCAGAGTTAAGATCAAAACATGGACCTGTGTCTCTGTATTGGTCAGTATAAGCAAAGTTATGCTGCTTTACAAATGACTCTTCAAACCCTGGTGGCTTGAAATTACAAAGGCAAATTTCCCCCTTACACTACCTGGGCATCCTATGTCAGTAGGGGGGCTTTGCTCTTTTTGGTCACTCAGGGTCCCAGTGGACAAAGCAACCATCATTTCCAACATTGCAATTACCTTAACCAACAACCTGTTGCCATCGAGTCGATTCCGACTCATAGCGGCCCTATAGGCCAGAGTAGAACTGTCCAATAGGGTTTCCAAGGAGCACCTGGTGGATTCAAACTGCCAGCCATTTGGTTAGAAGCTGAGCTCTTAATCATTGCGCCACCAGCAGTCCGCAATCACCTTACATTAAAGAAAACGGAGCTCTAAGGGTCTAAAAGCAGCAATTAAAAGTTGAAGTCAAGAAGTAACTTCTACTTACATATCATTGGCCAGAACTCATCTCATGGGCAAACACAAGGGAAACAGAAATTGTAATCCTACCCTGTGCCCAAGAGACGGAAATCTGAAAACACTTGGCAGGCATCACAAATGTCTACTGTATCCCCAAAGCCTGTCCTATTAACAACAAATTCTATATTCCTTCAACCCAAGAAATGAAATGTTAAGCCAAGAGGTATATGTAACTATGTTATTCCATAAACATGATACAATCATAGCCCAGGGTGTAATCCATGCCAAATGTCATTCTTCACAGTCTGCTTCCATGTTTCTCAAGTTTTACACTATGTCCTATTTGGAACAGTGAATTTGCACTAAATCCTAGATACTTGCCCATGATCTATCTTTAAAATGCAGTATAACATGGTATAAGATGTAAATATAGAAGTGGTTCTGGAGGTAACCTATGTGAATCATAGTTACTTCAGATCTCTGCTCTTATTTTCTGGAGAAAACTTTCAAATAGCCATAACATTTGTTGTGCTAATTATTGCTATTGTTGTTCACCATTGAGCTGATTCCGACTCATAGTGACCCTACAGGATAGAGTAGAACTGCCTCATAAAATTTCTTAGAATGTTGTCTTTACCAGAGCAGATCACCAGGTCTTTTCTCCAACCAAGCCACTGGTGCTAAAACTCATTAAAACAGTGTTGCCAATTTCCTCTTTCATCTCTAAAAATCATTCTATTATGGAAATTTAATACAATCTCTTTGATTTTTGTTATCACATGCCTTCGTATGGTGCTTTACAGCTTGCAAAGCACAGGTTCTTCTCACATCAAGGATCTCATTTGAGCGGCCCTTCATATAGGCCTTACTTTCATTACTGATCTCCAGATGAAGAGATGAAAGGCCAGGATGGTTCAAAAAGAAAAACCTAGCCTAAGGCCACACAGCTGACAAAGGGGTTGGGCAGGGATTCAGACCTCTCCTCTGATGCCACAGTCTGTGCTCCTTCCTGCTACACCTCCCAAATCTTTGTGACAATTATCTTAACATCACTGTGCACAGAGTTTGCTGCTGGTGAAATCCGTCATGGCCTATCCTCTCTCCTGTGCAAGAACATATGAGACAAAGGATCCCTTATCTCAAAAGGACTCTGAACTATGAGGCTCCCACAGAAAAAGGGTCAGACAGTTTCAAGGAAAAAATTATGTCTTCTCCTAAGTAATTGCAAATTAATGTCCGTAAGAACTTCCCTAGGCAGAAAAGTCTTCATTAGCATGAAAAAAAAAAAAAACAATCCTTGAGTGGGTATATTTTAGAGATGCAAGAACTAAGACTTAGCTATGAACCTAGCTCTTAGTATTATTTGTGTTAGTAGTGGTTGATGTTCACGGAAGACTTACTCTGAAAAAGTTACATGGCTAGGAACTTTACCTGCATTCTTACATTTAATCCTCACACGCACCCATGACTTAGATGAGGTTATTTTTCGTATTTTACACATGAGAAAACTGACTATAACATCACACATAGCTGGCAAGTAGCTGAGCTGGGATTTGAACTCAGAATGTCAAGCTCCGGAGCCTACCTTCTTAACCACCACAGCACCTGTTATGTTGAAATCATTAGTCTTGCATTATGAATTAAAACAGGTTAAGATACTCATTCAAAGCTGCACGGCCAGAAAGAGGCCAAGCGAGAATGTGACCTCAGATTTGCCCTATATCAAAGGCCAGGCTCATTCAGTTATGTCGGTGCTGGAGAAACGGAGTCTTTGTCCCAAGAACTCTGCCCCTTTTTACTAACGGGCCACCTCGGCAAAGAGATCACCACAGAAATCAGTCAGCAGTGGATAGCATTACCCTGCCAGACCTCTATTTTTTCTCTGGCTCTTAGTCTACTGACACGGTGCACACTGTTAATCTTTGGGATTTATGAAAGAGGCAGTTCCAGGTAGCTCCTGGAGGCCTTTGCAGCTCCCTCCGTCAGAGACTCACACAACGTTGTTCTTCTGACCAAGGACTCCAAGTGTTTGCTACTGTTCTGGAGCATCATCCCCTGTCTTCAGGTTTGTTGGGAACATTAATCTTCCAGCACTGTCCCAGCCAGCTTCAGATACCTCCCTTCATCGGGTCACCATAGAGATAATATTTTCATCCATAAAAACAACGTGCATCCTGCATTGCTAGCCTTAAATGTGTTACCTTTCAAGGAATGCTCTGTCTGTGATTGTCACTGACTGTGCCTTTCATGTCACATCCCCCACCCACTGTCGAGTCAGTTCCGACTCCATAGGGTTTCCAAGGCTGTAAATCTCTACAGAAGTAGGCTGCCACATCTTCCTCTCCAGGAAACACTGGTGGTTTCGAGCTGCCGACCTTTCAGTTATTAGTCGACGGCTTTAACCACTGAGCCACCAGGGCTCTTCAGTTCACATTACAGGGAGCAAATAAAGACAGTTAGTCATTACTCTGGAACTTTTAGAGTAAGCGCCTTTCTTTATATCTGATGAACAGGAACGGTAAGGTATTTTCTGATTTAAAAATAATTTCTACTGTGTTGTATCGTGTTATATTGCAGGATGACTCTCCCTACTGGATATGAACATATTGTGGGAGATCATGCTTTTATAATAACGTGCAATTACAAAAACACACCAAATAAAATCGAAGTGTCCCATCCGGCCCAAGTGTCAGAAAGAAGTGCAGCGCCACCTCTTCATCCACAGAATTGGACAAGTAGGATCAGTGCACAAACAGCCACAATTTTTAATTTATTTATCTGAGGAAAACAAAGATGAAAGAGAATAGAAGATCAAAGATTGGTTAGGAAAGAATAAAACTTTGCAGACCATAAATCTGAGATGCTACCTCCAGCGTTGAAAGGCTGGATTTAGTTTCCTTTTAGATAATTCATATAATCGCCCAAACTGTGATTAAAATGGTAAAAAGAACTACTACCACTAATGGCAGCTAACATTTAACTAGGGCTTAACTTCCCTGAGGGGTGCAAACAGTTAACATGCTTGCCTGATAACCAATAGATTGGAGGTTTGAGGTTTCAGTTTACTCAAAGGCACTCGAGAAGAAAGCCCTGACAATCTACTTCTGAAAAACTAGTCATTGAAAACCCTGTGGAGCACAGCTCTACTCTGACGCACATAGGGTCAACATGAGTTGAGATCAACTCAACAGCAACTGGTTACTGGTTAAGCTCTCTTCACCCAAAAAATGATCCCTCTAAATATCTCATTTTGAAAAACAAATGCTATGAACCACGGCAGCCAAAGCAGTTCACGATGACTCCCTACTTTTCCCTCCAAATTTCGCCTGAGGCTCTCTCTGTTATCCTCCTGGAGACCAAGAGAAAAAAGAAGTGATGTCGGTCTTCTATACCCTCCCCTGATTCCTTGGCCACATCACTGACAGCCATTCCCTCTGACTATGGGTCCATAAATAAATGGGTAATGATTTGCTCAGCTTCATATTCAGGTGTACAGGCAAGAACAGCCATCCCAGTTGTAAAAATACTTAAGCATATTCTTCATATAGCCACTGCTGCTCCAAGCTCTAGAAGTGCCCCCATCCCAGCAGCTCGAACTGCCCAACCCCTCCCTCAGGATCCCCTGGGCCTTCCCTTTCACAGCCCAGTAACCAAAGGGTTAATATCTTGCATTTGAGGCACAAGAGGATGCTTCCAGGGCTGCACAGTAGCCTGGGCTCAGTGTTCATTACTGTGTGTTTGCCTAGATTTTTTTTTTTTTTTTTTGTGGACTGCATTCTAAGTATCACCTAAGTCCTATGATGCATTAATAGATGAGTTCTAAACAAGGGTTCTGAAGGGGCCCATTCAGTTTCTGAATCCTGGGGTCAGCAAAGCCAAACAGGTTTCTTTTCCAGAGAACATCTTGAAGTTTTTAATATTCTAGTGGATATTGCAGATCCTCATGAGGGTACAGAGTACACAGAATTTCCCCAATTATTTGAAAACTAAATCTTTTTCCCATAAACACATTCATTCATTTGTTCAACAAATACTTACTGAGTGCCTGTTATATGGTGCTCAGCACTGTGAATAAAACAGTAACAAAATTTTAACATCTGTTTTTGTTTGTTTGTTTGCTTTTACCTCCATAGAGTTTATACTTTAGTAAAGAACGTATATGACAAAGAAAAAAATATAGACTATAATTGCTCTGAATAAAAATAAAGCCAAGGAAAGCCATATTCATGGCACAACAGGTTGTAATCATTCAGTCTTTGGTGAAATCAGCTTAAAAGAATCTAGCCAGCATGATTTTTAATGAAATAATTAGAATGGAATGAGATAAAATGAAATAGATGGGATAGAATATGTCAGAGCGCATTACCCATAGTAAACATAGGTATTGTTTTATGAAGCTTTTGTTGCATTTATCTAATTATATCATATAGGATCAAGATATAAAATGTATTACCTACTGTGAGTGACATGCACATAAGTTTGCAAGATACTGGGGTAAGAGGACAAAGAGTAACAGGTGCGTTCTTATTTTAGATACAGTGGCCAGGAAGGGCCTCTCTGTGGAGATGTCATTGGGACAGAGACCTGAATGAAATGAGTGTGGAATTTTCTAGACTGAGCCAATGCCAAATTCAAAGGATTAAACAATGCTTGGCAGGTTTGAGAGTTGACAAGAAGGCCCTCGAGGCTGGAACTGAATGAGCAAGCAGAAGATGGGAGGAAATGGGTCAGAGAGGGAACCAGGGACCAGAGCATGTAGGTCTTTGAGGACATGGGAACTAGCAGCGATGGGATCTGATTGAAGTTATAAATGGAACCACCCAGGCCCATTGGACAATTCCCCAGAGATGAACAAGAGTGAAAATAGCAAGAGCAAAGCATTAGAGGTGGTGGTGGTCTCATCTCCATAGACCCTTGGTATTCTCTGGAACCCAATTTTGGAACCTTCGCCAAGATCAATCCCTCAGCACTTGGATATCTGCCACAGGGGTGACAGAGGAGCAAATGGAATTGTAGGGCAAAGCGAGGAACACAGAGTAATCATACCCTACAGTGAACAGAGGTATTCTGATGAGGCAGTAACCTATGGGAGCCTGTGTTAGAAAAGTCAGGACGCTTCTATCCATACCGTGAACTCATAAATTCTCCAGCCAGCCCTCCCACCGTCAATGTACAGGGGGAAACTTTCTATGGACTATATGCCAAGCATCTTCTGATTCCTTCAACCCTGTTAGTGGTATTTATTTTAGCCTAATTTCTTCCATATATAAATACTGGAGGGAGTGACAAGGGTGAGGATAGCCCAGGTTACGCAGCAGAGGAAAGACATCCCTGACCCTGTGAAGTCCCTAGCCCTTCAATCCCTAGCCCAGAACCGCCCCACACAGAGCTGAGCTGGAAAGCTCTCAGAAGAACCATCAGGACCTCCGTGGGCATTGTGACAGTAACAGACGTTACTGGTGTGGACCTGAGGCTATATATTTTAAATGGATTGTGCTTATTTCACAGATGACTTTGGGAGACTTTTATTCCATCTCGTATACACAAAAATACAGTATCTGGCTTTGCTGAATGTGAAAACCTAAATTTAGAATCACTCCAAAATTGCCGAATTCCAGGAAGAATGCCAGAGAGAACAAGAGATAAAGAGAGCTAGAGACATTGGAGGACAAGACGTTAAAAAAATAAAATAAGATTAAAAAAAAAAAAGAACTTGTCTAATCTGATAAAATACATCAGCCAAATTTCCATTTGTTTTCACCAAAATCGAGGTGCATAGCAGCTCAATGAGGCGATTGAATTTGCAAAAGGCAGTTGAATATTCATGAAGTATATTTTCCTGAAAGGGCTGTGTTTTAAATGTACAGTGCAAGGAGTCCAGCTGAATAATTTAAAAATCAGGTTTGAAAATCTGGGTTCTCTTCCAAGCGTTGAGTCTAGTGGGAATGTGTGCTTCTGATACTGGGAAAAGGCCTGGCAACCAGAGACTGCTAGGAAAGGGAAGATATTATCTGCTATTCCATAAACAAAGAAGATACTGTACAGCAGGTAATTTAGCTATGTAATTCAGGCAAGCACTCTACCCTGGGCTGCCACCCTCTTGTCAAGTACCATCTAAACTGTTACATGCCTGAAAATTGCTGCGGGGTTAAATTGTCAATCTGAGAAGGAGGAGAGAGAGAGGCTACATGTTCAGGATAAGGAACATGTTCAGAGAAGTAGCTGGCATCAAGCTTGCACATGAGTAAAGGAGGGAGGAGAAATGTCTGCAGAGGAGGAGTATAGAGCCAAGGTAAAAAAGAGCTTAAAGATGGCAGAGAGAGTCCCAGAGGAGAGGGGCCAAGCAGGAGGGTCCACTTGCTAGATCTGGTGAACTCCGATCAAAGTCACCCTGGCCTGGTATATAGGACACTTCTAGAATTCTATAATACACAAAGTAGCGTTAGTCACCGTGAGTCTTTGCCATTACTGCTGTGTGGAGCTGCTTTCAAAAAGCTGGCAGAGAAAGATCAGGAGTGGAAGCCCAGGGCAAAGCAAGGAAGGAGAGAAGCAGCAGGGCGGGGCTCACAGAGGTCAGACAAGAGATGCCAGGAAAAGAGGAGTCTGTTCATTTCTACCAATGGCTTTCATTCTGGAGGTAGGAGGTGGGAGGTGGGAGGGGTGATGCTTAAACAAAACTGTGAAGATTGCCATCTGTGACACTTTCTTATATCCCTTATCAGCATCCCTGGGCTCTAGCCTACATCCCGTGTCTGCAAATGCTTAGTTGGGAAGAAGTTTGGAGATTGACAACCCCAAGCTCTGCAACTTCCTAGCTGGGTAACCTTGAGCATAGTATTCAAATCTTCACTTTCTCTTCTGAACTAGGGATGGTAATTGTGCATGCTCTATTTCAGTGGGTTAACGAGGATTAATAAGTGGGAGATCCTTAGCCTAGCACCTGATCAAAGTAAATGCTCAACAAATGCCCATTTGCTACTGTTAACAAGACTATTCTTAACTGAAGGCTAAGATGTAGACTGACAAACATCTGAGGAACAATCTCTGACTCAGAGGTAATAGAAAACAGTTGCTGGTTAAGGCGTTTAGTATTGGGGGGCAGGGACATTCCCCTGGTGCCCTCTCAAAGTTTAACACATAGGTGTGTTCAATAAAAGAAGAAGCATTTATTTTGTGTCTGTTGGAGTCAAGGTACTATGCTAGGCACCAGTGACAAAAAGGTAACAAAATATGAACCCCTCCTTAAGAAATTTTAAAATGAAAACACAAATTAATGGGAACACAAAGCGTGCAGCAAATTTTTATCTGGAAAAGAACCCATTTCCTTATTTTTAAATCAATTTCTTAAACTGACTCAATACATTATATTTTCTTGTTCCTAGTTGTAGATTAAGGAGTCCTGGTGGTGCAGTGGTTAAGAGCTCGGTTGCTAACCAAAAAGTTAGTGGTTCCAGCCCACCAGCCACTCAAGGGAGAGAAGACCTGGCAGTCTGCTCCTGTAAAGACTTCAGCCTAGGAAACCCTATAGGGCAGTTCTACTCTGTCCAAGGAGGTCGATGAGTAGGAATTGATTCCACGACACACAACAACAGTTTTAGATAATATAAAAAATATAAATATCTCTTCAAATGCCTGGTGCGAAATGATTATTTCCTTCCTTTAAATAGAAGTAACAATATTTTGGATACATTTTATGTTGATTTCGGATGGAGCACTAATTCCATGTAGTCTCTTTCTTTGGTGCTTGTGAAATAAGCACGGGAGATGGCAAGACTGAGAAAATGAACTCTGGAAAATAAGATCCTTTGTGCCCAAGGCTGAAAAACGATTTAATAAAGAGTTGATCCTCAGAAGGTGATGTGTTTGCAAGTATTTAGAATATGTTGTGTTGTTATCTGTACGATATTAACCCTAACCTATGGCTTGATTCTCTTGCCCCACTCTATCCTCTGTCTCTGTGATTTTCTCCTTACCTTAATCAAGTGTAGAGGACTTGATGCCATGGTGCCAAAGTATCTTTATAGGAAAGTGGTTGCTGGTGGGGGTGAAAAGATCAACCATCTGATGTGGCCTTTCACCTAAGAGTTTGGGACTAGCCAGACATTTAATATAAAAATAAAACAGGTGGCAAATTAAGAGAGTTCACTAAGGCTTTCGGCATTATATTTAACAGTGTCAAAATCTTTTCATTATCATGAAGAAGCCACCAACATTATTCAAGAATAATCCTTTTACTTGGAGAGGAAACATATCCTTGTTCTGGCCTCCTTCTTCCCACCCTACTGGGTTTGAAAGCTTTGATCAGATGGAGAAAGGACAGGGAGCAAGAATCCACATGAAATCCACCAGTTCTCTTTTTTTCCCTACTTGTAAAAAAAAAAAAAGTTTATTGGGGAAGAAAATTGTCTAAAATGTTTTTAAGATGTTCTGTGACTTATAATTGTCAAAATATTACTTTTCCATTATCACACATGGAAGGCATCTTTAAAAAAAATTAATAAAAGTTAAGATCATTAAAATGTTTCTTCTTAAGAAATAATCTGGAAATACAGAACAAAAGGATAAATATGATCAGTGTTTTCATAAGAATACTAATTTCTAATTTAAATAACATATCAGTTCTTATAGACACTGGCTTCCCAAAGCCTTGAATAGTGAAATGTCCATGATTCACATTTACTCCTATAAAAACAAATATGAAAGAGTTTATGTTTCAAAATATAGTTTCATTACTTTTCAGTGTCTTCTAGGAAAGATCAGTGTCCTGACAAGTAAAATTTTTTGGAAATCAGCTTTAAAGGGTAAAATAATATTTTTAAAAACAAACATAAGTGCTAGTCAATAACAATAAAAAAAAGTAGTGACCACCAAAACATGAAACTCTCTTTTTAAAAACAAACTGAACTCGTTCATTCAGCTGGAGCTGTTCTTCAAAATACACAGCTCAGAAACAGATAGGCTTATCAATAACAACATATTTGTGCTATCATTTTATAAAGCACGTTTTCACACATTGTCTTATTTAAGACTCACTGTGGCACAAGTTGTTTTACTCTACAATTTAAAGATGAAGAAACTGAGACTTAGAACAGGTGAGTTGCTTAGGTTTCACAGGCTTAATTGTAGAGCTAGAACTTCAACATAGGCTCTTAAACTCTGAAGCCAGAGTTATTTCACCTTTATCACAGCAACTTCCTTATCAATTATTGCTGTTGTTCTTAGGTGTCATCAAGTTGGTTCCAACTGATAGCGACCCTATGTACCGATAGAACAAAGCACTGCGTGGTCCTGCGCCATCCTCATAATTTTTGCTATGCCTGAGCCCATTGTTGCAGCCACTGTGTCAATCCAACTCGTTGAGGGTCTTCCTCTTCTTCACTGACGCTCCGCTTTACCAAGCATAATGTTCTTCTCCAGGGACTGATCCTTCCTGATAACACATCCAAAGTGCTTGAGACAAAGTCTTACCACTCTCACTTCTAAGGAGCATTCTGGCTGTACAACTTTCAAGACAGATTTGTTTGTTCTTCTGGCAGTTCATGGTATACTCAATATTCTTCACCAACACCATAATTCAAAGGCATCAATTTTTCTTTGGTCTTCCTTATTCACTGGCCACCTTTCACATGCATATGAGGTGATTGAAAATACCATGGTGTTGGTCAGGTACACCTTAGTCCTTGAAGTGACATCTTTGGTTTTTAAAGAGGTCTTTTGCAGCAAATTTGCCCAATTCAATGCATCATTTGATTTCTTGACTGCTGATTCTATGAGTGTTGATTGTGGATCCAAGTAAAATGAAATCCTTGACAATGTCAATATTTTCTCCATTTATGATGTTGCTTATTGGTCCAGTTGTGAGAATTTTTGTTTTCTTTATCAATTACAGAGTCCTGTTTATGCTCGAAATGTTCATAGAAATTTTGTTTTTGCAATCTGCTTTTCAATCATAGAGGAAAGTCGTGTTCGTTACTTCAGAGTTGCAACTTTGTTTATCAATGATAATTTTAAAAAAGACAGTGATCAAATTAATAAGCACATCATCATGTTGTTCCTCAAAATCAAAGCCACTTTCCCATCTCAGATACTCCACTGGTCTCACTCCTTCGGGAGCAAGGGAGGATGAAGAAAACTAAAGATACAAGGGAAAGATTAGTCCAAAGGGCTAATGGACCACATCTTCCCTGGCCTCCGCTAGGCTGAGTCCAGTACAACTACCACCGATGACCGTTCTGACAGAGATCACAGTACAGGGTCCTGGACAGAGCTGCAAAAAAAATGTAGAACAAAATTCTAACTCACAAAAAAAGACCAGACTTGGTAGCCTGACAGAGACTGGAGAAACCCCAAGAGTATTGTTCCCAGACACCCTTTTAGCTCAGTAATGAAGTCGTTCCCAAGGTTCACCATTCAGCCAGGGATTGGATGGGCCCATAAAAAAAATGAGACTAAAGGGGCACAGCAACCCAGGGACAGAGGCTGGAAAGCAGAAAAGGATGGGAAGCATGGTAATGGGGAACCCAAGGTCAAGTAGGGACAGTGTTGACATGTCATGGGGTTGTTAACCAATGTCATATGTGTGCTAACTGATGAGGAACTAGTTTGTTCTGTAAACCTTCATCCGAGTACAATTAAAAAAAAAATCGAAGCCACTCTCAAAATATGAAGATTCAACACCCCAGAGTCTTAGCAAAAGACACCAAAAACAAAATTCTAGAACAGTCTTAGTCAACGGCAGGATGGTTGAAATGAATATATAGTCTCTTAAAAAAAAAAAATTTTTTTTTCTTTTTTTTTATAATGGGTATATTCTAGATATTTGGAATATTTTTGTTCTTAAATGATAATAACCTCCATAATTTTGTCTGTATTCTGTTTTTTTTTTTATTGTGCTTTAAGTGGAAGTTTACACATCAAGTCGGACTCTCATACAAAAATTTATAAACACCTTGCTATATACTCCTAATTGCTCTCCCCCTAAAGAGACAGCACACTCCTTCCCTCCACTCTCTGTTTTCATGTCCATTCAGCCAGCTTCTGACCCCCTCTACCCTCTCATCTCCCCTTCAGATAGGAGATGCCAACATAGTCTCATGTGTCTACTTGACCCAAGAAGCTCATTCTTCACCAGTATCATTGTCTATCCCATAGTCCAGTCCAATCCCTGTGTGAAGAGTTGGCTTTGGGTATGTTTCCTGTCTTGCGCTAACAGAAGGTCTGGGGACCATGACCTCTGGGGTCCTTCTAGTCTCATTCAGACCATTAAGTCTGATCTTTTTACGAGAATTTGAGTCTGCATCCCACTGCTCTCCTCCTTCAGGGGTTCTCTGTTGTGTTCCGTGTCAGAACAGTCATTGGTTGTAGCCAGGCACCATCTAGTTCTTCTGGTTTCAGGCTAATGTAGTCTCTGCTTTATGCAGCCTCTTCTGCCTCTTGGGCCCATAATTACCTTGTGTCTTTGGTGTTCTTCATTCTCCTTTGCTCCAAGTGGGTCAAGACCAATTGACACATCTTAGACGGCTGCTTGCTAGCGTTTAAGATCCCAGAAGCCACTCTCCAAAGTGGGATGCAGAATGTTTTCTTAATAGTGAATTCTGTGTTTTTGATGTATGACACACTCAAGCAGGAATAGATCTTGTTTAGGTAAATTCTATAGGGGCACCATTTTCCTGTTCCGATCATTTTAGACACTGGAATTTTTGGGGAAAAAAATCAGATCCAAGTGATTGAGATATTTCTTAACAATACCTGAAGTTTTTTTAATTGGAACTTTAAAAAGAGAGTGTGAGAGATTAACTAAAAACGACTAAACTGACAGAACTGAATCATTAGTTTAAGTATAAATGTGTGTGTGTGTGTCTATAAAACTAAACCAGTTGCCATCAAGTTCATTTTGACTCATGGCAATGTCATATGTGTTAGAACGGAACTGTGATTCATCCATAGGGTTTTCAGTGGCTGATTTTTCAGTCGATTGCCAGACCTTTCTTCTGAGATGTCTCTGGGTGGACTTGAACTGCCAACCTTTTGGTTAGTAGTCAAGTGCTTAACTGTTTGCACCACCCAAGGTATATATATATAAACTAAAATTAGTGCATAGCTTTAATTACAGTGTTGATCTCATCTTACTCCTATTCCATTTTCTCATTCAGTAATTGATTATATCCAAATTATTTTCATTTGATTCTTGTTCCTTTTTCATTTCTGGGATTTATGCTAGTTCAAGAGCTAATATATTAATGCAAAGAATGCAGGGTCCTTCTGCCTGCATTTGTTTAAAATTGAGTTGTTAGGATAGGAGAATTCACCACACTTATTTCTATAGTTCTAGCTTACTTTTTCTGTTTCAGTTTGGCATACAGAGGTCAACACTGTCTTCTTTCTGCAAATAGATCTAATTCTAGTGTACATAAGAATCAGCTAGGGGTTGTGTTAAAAAATGCAGCTTTCTGGTTCCATCCCCAGAGACCCTACCGCAATCATTTACAGTTAGGCCCAGGAATCTTCATTTTAACAGGCACGCCACATTCCTCACCAATGTAGACTGTTCCTGGCCCACACTTTGAATGAAACCAAATAAAAGCTGCTTCTAATTGCACTGGGTGAGTAAGCAAAGTTCACTTAACCCCCTTTGCCTTTGTTAGGAAGATGACTTCCTACATGAATGCAACCCAATAGTCCTTTCCCAATAGTTCTTGACTTTCTGTATCACACAGCTAACTGTCGTACCCCAACTGCCAAGACCTGGGATTTCGTTGTGCTTTATTCTATTGCTTTTTGAACATGAATCTTTCAGATTAGTCTTGTTCTGATTATTTACAAATTTCTTATCAATTAAAGGTCCCTAACCGAGAGGCTGGAGCCCTGATGGCATAGTGGTTAAGAGCTCAGGTTGCTAACCAAAAGGTCAGCAGTTCAAATCCATCAGTTGCTCCTTGGAAACCCTATGGGTCAGCTCCAGTCTGTCCTGTGGGGTCACTATGAGTCAGAACTAACTTGATGACAACTTTTTTTTTTTTTTTTTTAACTGAGAGGTTACTGTGATGGCTTCCTTTGTAAACACCTTGGAAAATTTCCTCACTGTGTATTCTTTACCATGATGGTGGCAAAATTCAACCATTATTCTAAGCCTAGAGACACATGGTGCTTCAGTTTCTTTTGTGGTTTGATAAAACCATGTAGACAAATACCTGGCAGACTAATACAAATGTTAAGAAAACTGAATTTTAGCCACAGGGCAGTTACTGAATATGGCTTCATAGCTTTCAATAAAGATGTCATTCTCACATCTTTTAATCATTACCCTTTCATAATTGGACAACTGGCTATTTGTAGCTTTAGACTCCAAAAATTATTTATCAAATGTTATACGTTGCTGAGTAAGAATCTCTTTGGACTTACTTCTCTCTCTTCTGTTCACTTACTGAGGGTAATCAAACCTTGAAACTTCCTTCAGACTCAAAGATATTACTAAAACTGGTGGAGAAAAATTGATAAGTCTACTCTTTTATTTTTCAGGCTGTCAGTGTTTGGTAAAAGCTGGATAGAGATGACAAAGAAATAATGAATTAGAACTACCTGCAGGCCTTTCAGCCTTGTGTAAGCCTCAAGTAAAGAATTCCTACAGTTTTAAAGACAAGAATGTACAGTTACTGAAGGTCAATTGCTTGTTCTGACAAGCTGCCTCTTTGGTGATGCTCTCTCTGTCTTGAATTCCAGAGGCATGTCTTTCAGCATCTTGGCCTTCACAAAAAGGAAGCCCTTTCAGGATAAGAAAGAATGCTAGTTTGGTGTGATCTTGTTGTGGGAGTTGAATTTTGCCTGTCTTCCTTTCGATAGAGCTAAAGGTAAAAATATTTGAAGAACCCATGTAAAGAAGAATAAATTATCCCAGATAAATACCATCCTTTTTATCATTATAATTAAAAATCTAGCACCATGCAGTTTTACATTCTTGCCACTTAGCTTAATTATTTCCCTATGTAATATTCACTGTTTAAAACATAAGCCAACTATCAAAAGGGCATTTTGATACCTAAATGTCAATCCCAGATAAAACAAAAAAATCTGTTATTGAATAGATGCAATATTTATGAAGGTACTAAACTGTATCTTGAAATTTTACCTGATATAAATTACTTAATTTCATCTGGATATATATGCTGCCCTTGAATTTTTTTTTTTTCTTGAATTAAAATCTGCTGGGGAAAATCATTGCAAAAGCTTGCAAACAGTTAAAGGTGGTCTTCACTGGGTTGACAAGTGCTGTGGAAAGGCAAGAATGGACATGGGGGAAGAACACATGGAAGGATGTAGAATGAGGTACTTAAACGGGAGAGAGCTATTAAACAGAGAAAGCCATCAGAAAACACTGATGCTGGACATGGGATGTAATACCCCTAAGGCTTTTAGAAATGCCAGCCCCCAAAAAGCATTCATTCCAAAAGCAGTGACCTGGAAAAGTCTGAAGTATCAGTATAAAGCAGAGATAAATAATTGTAGCAGGAAGCTGAGAGACAATTACCCTTGGAGATACTTGGCGGTATTAGTTGAGAAAAATATAAGCAATACAGTATTTACTTGCTCATTCATCCAGCAAATATTCATTAAGCATCTATTGTTTAAGGCAGTGGTTCTCACACTTTGCTGCACATTAGAATCACCTGGAGAGTTTTCAAAAATCTTGATGTCCTATTCCTATCCCATACCAATTAAATCAGGATGCCTGGGGATGGGAGCCAACATCGGTGTTTTTTAAAGATCACCAGGTGGTTCCAGTGTGAAGCCAAGATTTAAGGTATTTATCCATCCAACAAAAGTAAATTGTGCATGGTCTCTTGAAACTAGAACCTGAAATCCAGGCTAGGAGATTAGCCATGTACCCAAGCAAATATAACATAAGGTAGAATACAATGCATGCTTTAAAGCCATCATATGCACCATCTCATTTTGAGGTTGGCTCAAGGTAGTATCATTTCTCCAACTGAGCAGTTCTGAGACTCCAGGGAGCTCAACTGAGAATATATTTGGAAGGATGCACTCATTTCTGAGAGCCTCATCTCCAGAAAGAGTCAGACAAAATGGAAAAAGCTCAAAGACGAGGAACAAAATGATTACGTGCCTGGAGGTATTGACTTGTGGGGAAAGATGAAAAGAACTAAATATGTAAAACCTCACTAAATGACGATAAAACAGGGGCCACGATAACAGTCTGCTAATACCAACTCCACGGCACTGGGTTAATACCTGAAGGGTATAAACATCAAGGAAAGAACTGAATTACTTTGGATGATACAGAGGAGATTAGCTAAGAGTAATAAGGTGATGTTATGAAAGCGAAAATGAAGGCACAGCGTTGGGTAATCCATCCTGATTAAATGAGCTTTGGGGCTATGGAATGAGTTCCCAAAGGAAGGGGCAGCAATTACATCACTTGGGGCTTCCTATAAAGCAAGTTTGGGCAAACGCTTAGGAAATAAATTATTAAGAGCAATCCTTCATGACCTGGGCACTGGCGGGAGATAAAGAGATTAAACCATTTTCAATTCCAATATCAAAGTGATTCTATGCAAAGTTCAGAGTTAACCGAATTCTTTAAACGTGACGTGATTGCAAATGAGATTGGATCATCAGCTCTTATCAATGCATACGCACATTATATAGTCAGCAGTTACGTTTCTGAACCCTATTTTTGTGTGTTTTTGTGTAATATTTTACCGACATGTTCGTTTATTTCACTGTAACGTAAATATAGTCTTTGTATGTATGACAAGCCTCTGCAAGGACATTTAAGTATAGGAGTTTCTGCTGTAGTTCTAGAACATTCCTGAACTGGGACGTCTTGTTCCCTGAAACCAAGGACAATATGTTTCCTATTTTACACCGTGCTCCTAAACACTAAAAAATTGGGAAAGATAATAATAGCTAATATTTTTGGAGCACTTTCTATGGGCCAGGGACTGTGTTAAAAGAATTTCAACCCATTGTCTACATTAATCATCACCATAACCATGAGAAGGCACTAACGATTGCCCCATTTTTTTCTATCAAGAAAATATTATTTAAAGAGGTTAGGTAACACATTCAAGGTCACATAGCTAGGAATGGTTTAGTAAGAAATTAAAACCCAATGCTAGATGATGCCAGAGCCCACACTATCTCTCCTATTTTTATGAAGTGCTGTTAAATAGCACAAAACTGAAAACTAGATAAAAATTGTCATCTTACAAATCCCCTCATAAACCTTATCTGCAATATGGGAATAATGATACCTACTTTATAGGGTTATTTTGAAGAATAAATAATTTTTAAAAGTATTTAGCACAGCCTGGCACATAGAAAGTTTTTTTTTAAAGAAATGATAGCTTTAAAGAAATTAAAAAATAAAACCTAAACCCACAAACCAGCCATGAAACATAGATTTTCCTCATAACTTCTGTAGGATTCTGACTTTTCTCTTTCCCACTCCTCAGGTTTGTATCGTTCTCATGCAACCTAGAGGACAATTAGCTGATAAATTAATTTTCACTAGGCTCTCATATCTTAAGAGTTGCATCTTGAACTTTAAAAGAAGAAGCCGTGAAAGAAGACAGTATCTATCTTAACTGATTTGTTCATCCAGGAAATATTCATTAAGCACCTATTTTATGCAAAGGGCCATATTAGGCAACTGGAGTCCCTGGGTGATGCAACGGGTTTTAAATGGTGTTTAAAGCCTTTGGAAGGGTGGAGATCACCAGAAGGGAAAGAGTAGGTAAAGAAGAGGAGCCAAGAGGGACCCCCGGGGAGCCCAAAAGAATAAAAATCCATGTATCTAATGTCAGGCTGTGTGGCCACTGAGTGACAGAATTATTTTCAAGCTTTCTCAGCACCCCATAAATCATGCCACATAAGCCACTGCCTACTCCACGTATGTGTAAGGCTGATCCTATTTCAAAATGAGTAATCATCACTAAGCCCACAGCACAGTTGAGTTGTCTTTCCAGAGAAACAACGTGAAGTTAAAAGCCATCCACGTGTGCACACACCCAGTAGGCAGAAACACTGGCGATATAAAGCAGCCATCCCAACATGCCAATAAGAAGGAAAAATACATTAGGGAAATCACCTATGCTGACGCTCATCTTCCTTCTATGTGATTGAGATGCCAGGTCTCCGAATGAACGGCAATCCATCTGGTAGAAAATTAAGTCTAAAGCCGTAGTCCCCAAAGCCTGTTGAGTATTAACACAGTTCTCACCAGTCTGGTGTGAAATGAGAAAAAAGTGAGACTCTGGTTTTAACAAAACTATGTTTATTTAAAAGAATTTGCTTTTAATGTAAGATTATAATCTTTCTATTTTTTTGGTTTTTAGATGTTCTTCCTTTCATGAAGTGATGGCAAAAGTAGATAGAATATGTTAGTTGTTGTTTTTTTAATGTGGCAAAGTAAAAAGTAGGCAGCCACATTGAGGCCCTTACAATTTTTTACTCATTTATTTTTACTGGGCAGTGAATTTAAGAACTACTCATCTAAAGGATGTTTAAATATCCAGATATTTGAAAAAATTTCCAATATTTGTAACCATCCAGATTTCTGCTTTCCATTTTATTCTGGATACAGAGTCACACAGACACAGCTTGAGTGAGATTTCTCAATTCCACCGCTGATATGGACTTTCCATTCTGACAGGTTGGCCATGAGTGAGGAAACTATTATCACAGTAATGGAGAGAATGTGTAGCCATCATGAGCTAAAGTGTATGGTTTCTCAGATACTGACAAGTAAGGACAAAGGTTCAACAGTGACTAATGAATAAAATGTTAAGGTGGAGAGAGGACTTAATTGTTTAAAAGCAGTCACTGGAGTCATGTAGCTGCATCCACTTTGAAGCCAATCAAGCTACCAATGATGTGGCAAGAAAATATTCCCTTTTTTTTTTTTAAACAAAAAAGTGTAATGCTTAATCAAAGGGCATTCACTGCTCCTACTTTAAACAGATACTATAAGGGGGTATAGGGTGAGCAAGCTGGTTGTTTTCCTTTGCTAATTCTGAGAGTAATTATAGCATCAAATTTCTGGGCATGTTCTTCAATAAGTAGGTCATACTCAAAATATTTGGATATTGTAATTTAGGAGGAGGAGCTGGTCCTGAGAAGGTTGTTTAGGAGAGGGAGGAGGGAGACAGAGCCAAAGGAATAATACATGATGAATTATGCAATAACCAGACTGTTCCTTCCTTTTCCTACTGGAGTTAAGAGGTTACAATATTAATCTAGCACTAGACATTTTGTAAGAAAAAAAGGTAGTGAAAATGAAAGCTTCCACTGTTCTTCTATGTAGGAAGGTAGAATTGAGAAGTTGGCTGAAGGATCCCCTACTGTCAATTCCAGGTTCATCGAAACCGATGACATTGAATTCCTTTTTTTTTTTTCCTTCCAAGACGACCACAGTAAAAGGGGAAGAAGCCATTTGGATTGGCATCTAGGCCTGTGCTTTCCTAACGTCTTCGCAGACCACGATGGAGACTATAGACAGCCCTACTGGGAGAGTTCGCACCCAATAAAGAAAGGAAAATGATGTTGCTTTCTGACCTTGTTGAGGCTTTCATTCAATTGTAGCTACAAAATACTGACATCAGAACCCCCCCAAGCCACATATTTTGTTTATGTAAATACAAGCATATTTTTATAATGTCATCATTTTGTACAAATGGTGTTTACATAGGCATGTGTGTGTGTGTGTATACAGACACATTTTTAGACAGGAAGATGGACAGAAGAAAAAATGTAATCTCATTCAAAGTCCAGAGTAGGAATTGTTCTTTACAGTTACGAGAAACAAAAGGTTCATACAAAAATTGGTTCCTACACTGAATGTTTCTCAGCCTGAAGACAGCAGTTGATCACTGGGTTCCTAAGATAACATGCTTACCTACAAGTGAAATTTGAACCAGAAATATTTCATTGTTAATGCTTTAGATAATGCATTGTTTGATTCTCGTCTTGTACTTGGAACAACTTATACAGGAAGAAGAAACTCAATAGATGGGACTTTATTGAAAATTTCAGTCCTGACGGAATCCTTCTTTAATTCTCCATCATCTCTCTTCTTTCGCTCTTTCTCTTTCTTTCGTTCACCTCTCACCCATCTCTTACATAACTTCAAGTGCCACACTGGGGAGAACTGGAAGGAAATAAGTTACCATTGGTTTATGTCACTTCCCAGAGATGAAATAAAGCTCTGGTAGTAGAATGTGGATCTGCTAAAGAAAAGAAAAAGAAGTGCAGCCCTGGTGTGGGGGTGCCACATCCATTAAAGAGGAGGTAGAAAAGGGATAAATAGGGCAGAATTCAAACTAAAACTAAAATCTGTATTAGCGATTATCCTAATTTAGAAGCCGTCTATCTCCTCTGGCAAGCCCACAGGATCACACTACCTATACCTATACCTATTAAGGGTATAGTGACCTTGGAAGAAAGGTCTGACGATCTAGTTCCAAAAAAGCAGCCAAAAACCCTATGGAACACAGTTCTGCTCTGACACACATGGAGTCACCATGAGTTGAAATTGACTCAATGGCAACTGGTCGCTTAATCTGACAGAATAGAAGCATTAGTCCCTGTTACAGGGAGATGGAATGGAACATTACAGAAACACCCCATTTTTAGAGCTTATATTTTCTTTTATATTTTCCCCCACCCCCCCCAAAAAAAAAACTTACGCATGCTTTTAAGCATGTATTTTTGTAGCTGAAAATCTTCAATTCTCTCATCTCAGAATTTAAAATAAAAATGGGAGGACTAAAAGATTGTTGGGTTATAAAGCAAGAGCTAATTATGATAAACACATAGAAAATAAAAATATTATGAAGTTGTAGTTCTGAAAGAGATAAATACTAGTATTCCCACTTAGCTGCTGATAAAATAAGTTTTACAGAAGTAATTGGGAAATTCAAAGAGATCCTAGAAGAGCAGTTAGACATTGAAACTGGATTGAATAACAAATTACTCAGAGAATTGGCCGCTATTTAAAGTCTTTAAAAATTAGACTCATTCTACCTTACTCCTCACCTTCAATCTGCCTAAAATAATCTAAACAACCTAAATCAGATTATTTTAGAAACCCCCTGGAGTCCTAAAGACTTAGCTGGTTCTTGCATCATTAAGAAATGTGTGGCTCTCTTCCCCCATCTCTCTTAAAACTATGAGGGGATAACCAACACCCCTACTGAAGCACGTACAACTTCTGCCCCACATACAGGTTCCGCCAAGTAGTTCTGCTGCTGACATTCCATGGGCCGGTCAGCCAAAGGGCTCTGCTATTTGTGAGCAGCCACTCCTAGCAATGGGCGCTGGCTGGCTGACAAGTGACAAGCGGGGAGCAATGAAGAGAAATTCCTTTATCCCCTGCAAAACTGGAAACCTACAGCACAGTGGGCTAAATCCCGCAAAGAGATTGGCACAAGGACAAAGAAAATAAATGCCTCTCAATTTTAAAAAAACATCTGCACCTAAATAGTAAAGCTCTTATGACCTTAATAAATAGCTACACTTATAGGGAACACTCAACAATAAACATCTTGTAGGCATTATCTCATTGAATCTTCAAAACTACCTTAAGAAACTGGAGCTTTGAATGTGGCAATGGACACTGGTATTTGAGCCTAACATG
Source organism: Loxodonta africana (assembly GCF_030014295.1). Taxonomy (NCBI): domain Eukaryota; kingdom Metazoa; phylum Chordata; class Mammalia; order Proboscidea; family Elephantidae; genus Loxodonta; species Loxodonta africana. The sequence goes on from NC_087355.1 coordinate 66,471,122, forward strand.
TTGTTGTTGTTCTTGTGTCCTGTCAAATCAATTCTGACCCATAGCAACCCTATAGCACAGAGTAGTAATTTTCCATAGGGTTTCCCAAGCAGTAACCTTTTTTTTTTTTTTAAATTGTGCTTTAAGTGAAAGTTTACAGATCAAGTCAGTCTCTCACACAAAAACTTACATACACCTTGCTACATACTCCTAATTGCTCTTCCCCTAATGAGACAGTCCGCTCCCTCCCTTCACGCTCTCTTTTCATGTCCATTTCACCAGCTTCTAACCCCCTCTACCCTCCCATCTCCCCTCTAGGCAGGAGATGCCAATGTAGTCTCAAGTGTCCACCTGATCCAAGAAGCTCACTCCTCACCAGCATCCCTCTCCAATCCATTGTCCAGTCTAATCCCTGTCTGAAGAGTTGGCTTTGGGAATGGTTCCTGTCCTGGGCCAGCAGAAGGCCTGGGAGCCATGACCACTGGGGTCCTTCTAGTCCAAGCTGTAATCTTTATGGGAACAGATCGCTAGGTCTTTTCTCTCAAGAAACTGCTGGTGAGTTCGAACTTTCAACTTTTAGGTTAGCAGCCAAGTGCTTAACCATTGTGCAACCAGGACTTCTTTCAAGCCTAACCTATCTGGATTCAAATTCTATGCATCTAGTTCCAAGTCGTGTAACTTTAGAGGAGTTACTTTATTTCTCTGTGTCTTAACTCATTCACTCCTGAGAAATAGGCTCATGTCCTGCCTTTCAATAAGACAATCATATAAGAATTCATCCAACCACCAAAATTCACCCTATAACATTGAGGTACCTAGCAGACACATAAGGAAATACTCATGATCATTAGCCATTAGACAAATGCAAATTGCATTCAAAAATACAATAAGATACCATCTCACCTCAACATTACTGGGGCTAATAAAAAAAAAAAAAACAGAATATAACAAATGTTGGAGAGGTTGTGGTGAGATTGGAACTCTTAAGCACTGCTGTTCGGAATGCAAAATGGTATAATCACTGTGAAAATCAATATGGTGCTTCCTTTAAAAGCTAGAAATAGAAATACCATGATTCAGCAATCCCACTCCTAGGAATATATCCTAGAGAGATAAGAGCTGTCACACTAATGGATATATGCACTCTCATGTTCATTGCAGCATTATTCACAATAGCAAAAAGATGGAAGCAATGAAGTGCCCATCAACAGATGAATGGATAAACAAATTATGGGACATACACACAATAGAATGCCATGCAATGATAAAGAACAATGATGAATCTGTGAAGCATCTCACAATATGGATGAATCTGGAGGTCATTATGCTGAGTGAAATACGTCAATCACAAAATGAAAAATATGGCAGAACACCACTATTATAAAAAGCAAAAAAAAGGTTTACACACAGAAAAAAAAAAAAATCTTTGATGGTTATGAGCGAGGAAAAGAGTGGGGAGGGGAAATCACTAATTAGATAGTATACAAGTGTTAACTTTGGTGACGGGAAAGACAACACACAGTATTTGGGAAGTCAGCACAACTCAAACAAGCCAAAGTCATAGAAGCTTTCTAGACACATCCAAACACCTTAAGGGACTGAGTTACTTGGGCTTAGGGCTGAGGACCATGGTCTCAGGAACATCTATGTGAATTGGCATAACATAGTTCATAAAGAAAGTGTTGTCTATCCCACTTTGGTGAGTAGCATCTGGGTCTTAAAAGCTTGCAAGCAGCCATCTAAGATACATCTATTGGTCCCATCATGTTTGGAGCAAAGGAGAATGGAGAAAACCAAAGACACAAGGAAAATCTCAGTTCAAAGGACTAATGGACCACATGAATCACAGCCCGCATGAGCTTAAACCCAGAAGAACTAGACAGTGCCTGGATAGCACCACCAACTGCTCTGACAGGGATCCCAATAGAGGGTACCGGACAGAACATGAGAAAAATGTAGAACAAAATTCAAATTCACAAAGCAGACCAAATTTACTGGTCTGACAGAGACTGGAGGAAACCCCCCATGTCTATGGCCCTTGGACACCCTGCTAACTCAGAACTGAAGCCACTCCTCAAGTTCACCTCTCAGCCAAAGATTAGACAGGCCTATAAAACAAACAACTCATGTGAGAAATGTGCTTCTTAGTTTCATCAAATATACAAGACCAAAAGGCAATACCTGCCCAAAAGCAAAGATGAGAATGCAGGAAAGGACAGTAAAATTGGACAAATAGACATGGAGAACCTGGGTAGAAAGGGAAAGGGGCAGAGTGCTGACACATTGCAGGGATAGTAACCAATGTTCCAAAACAATTTGTGTGTAAATTTTTAGATGAAAAACTAATTTGCACTGTAAACTTTCACCTAAAACACAATAAAATTAAAAAAAAAAAACACTATATATGTCCATTTTTCTCCATCTGCACAGCCACAATCAAATCTAAGAGGCAGATCCAGGTTTTGCAGAGCCTGAGGCTTGTACAATTTGAAAGACCACAATTAAGGAAAGGGCATGGAAACCTATGAGTACAATATTAGGTATAAAAATGAATATATATTTATAGTAAAAAAAAAAAGAAACAACACATATGAAAATATTAACCCTGACAAATTCTATAAACTTGTGGAAAAACCCAGAAAAATAGCATATGATTTTAATTAATTTACATGCTCACATGCCACTATAATTTTTTCCTACATGTTTTGGCTGCGTACTTTTTGATCACCTCTTCATGTAAGAAAAATTTCGTAAAATCGTTTTCTGTAAGGAAAATAGATAATCCAGTCTTTCTTCCAGCAAGTTGAAAATACCAAAGTCAAACCAAAACCAACCCATTGCCATTGAATCTATTCTGACTCTCATAGGGGCCCTAGAGGACACAGTAGAATTGGCCTATAAGGTTTCCAAGGAGCAGCTGGTGGTTCGAACCGCCAACATTTTGGTACAGCTGAGCTCTTAATCACTGTGCCACCAGGGCTTCAAGTTGAGAATAAACGAAAAACCAAACCCATAGCCATCGAGTCGATTTGGACTCATAGCAACTCTACAGGACAGAGTGGAACTCCCCCGTAGTGTTTCCAAGGAACAGTTGGTGGATTCGAACAGCTGACCTTCTGGTTAGCAGCTGAATATTTAACCACCGCGCCATCAGGACTCCCCAAAGTTGAGAATAGTTAATGACAACTTAATTTTTTTTATTTTGGCTTCAAAACTAGTTATTGTGGTATTACACAAAAGTGTAAGATTTTTGTCAAATTTGAGACCATTTTCAGGTAGATGGCCTATAGGATTTCAGAGCATTTCAAGTTTTATTGTAATGACTAATCTCAAATACCCTTTGAATCAGCAAAACTCATTAACTAGTTTGTCATTGATATCCTCACTGATAACGGTGTATACGAGTTTTATGTTATCTTCATCTTGTCAAAGCAGAAAGATATTTAAATATTTTCCCAATATATTCATATAATTTACTTCTCTTCATTAACCAGATTATCAATCAAGGGCTATCAATTACTTCTACTCAAAATGTATCTCTTCTTCTTAATGAATTAATAAAATTTGAAATTTTGAGGATTGCATAATTTGCTTCTGGATGTCAAAACAATTTCTGGTGATCTTATTGTTAGTATTTATTGCTTTTATTTCATGTCTCATTAATTTTATCTCTATTTTCTTTGGTTTTCCAGTAAATATAAAGATTATCAAAGAACTACCCTTAATCATTTGTCTAATTGAACCATTCCAAAACATCTTTCCAAATTGGACTTAAAATGGCATACCCCTAACTCAATTTGCTCTTGTTGTTGCTGCTGTTAGCTGCTATTAATCAACCCCTGACTCATAGAACCCCATGCTCAGCAGGATCAAATCATAGTGATGCATACGGCTTTCATTTGCTGATTTTCAGAATTAGATCACCAGGCCTTTCTTCCCAACTTCCCCTTAATGGAATCTGAAAAATGTCCACAACCACTCAATATCACCGCACCCAAATGGGAGCAGCTGCCTTAGCAGATAGCAGTTAAAATCTTTTATTTAATTTTTTTAATATTGCAAAAACATATAACCCCATGAATACTTTGCTAAGACTCCCAGTCTGGGACGTGGTCTATATAAGTGAGGGACCTTGAAGCTTAAGTTTGCTGAGCTTCAAGATAAGCCCACCTCAGGCTAACATTACCTCTCAGCTAAGCTACTTCAGTAGCTTCCTGACTGGTCTCTGTTTTCACCCTATCTTCCTGCAACTCATTTCCAAGTGGCAGCCAGGGAGGCTTTTAAAAATGTAAATTCAGTTACGCCACTCTCCTGGTCAAAACCTTTCAGTGGCTTCCCATTACACGTATAATAAAGGCCAAACCCCAGACCACCAAATCCTTGCTTGCACTGTGGTCCAGATGTCACCCAGCTCACAGATTATCCCACACCATCGCCTCCACCACCACCACTACACTGGCCTTGTTCTCATACTTAAATGCCCCACAGTCCCAGTGAAAATTCTGTGACAGTATTTTACCAACTGTGAAGCAGTATATCCGTGTTAACTATTACAATTATCAGAGACAGGAATGGGATGGGTGTAATTAAGATGATTGAGGAAAAAACTGCAGATTTCAATTCTTGCCAGAGCTATGTCAGTTCCTCGTTTTTGTGCTACCATAAACACAGTTCTGAACCTCCACAAATGCGATTGCTGAGAACACAAGTCCTATTCGTACAGCCATATAGCAAGTCACCATATGTGTGCATATGGTACACATGTATAAGTACAATATGTATAAGCAAATGGCAAGGGTATTTAGCTATATTAGCTTACCTACATTACAGATATTTTATCAAATCACAGTCTACATTTAGAAACCTAGCTAGTAATTAAAATACAACGTATGGCATAAAAAAATTGTATAAATTAAAATAGCAATGAAAAGTTTTAAGATTTTAGTCAATGATTTATAACAATCCTCATTTATTGGAAAGAATCAATGTTTTTCGACATTATCTAGCAATGATATGGCTGCTCTCCCCAGTTCAGAGATGAAAAGATTGAAGAATAAAGAGCTGATTCAGGTCATGTGTAATCAATAAAGCAGCCAAAAAAGGTCTTGTTATTCAAGGTCTTTGTGTTTGAGAGTGTTTATTCCCTCACCACACTGGATTTATTTCCGGGATACAGCAACATAAAGCATTTTTCAGCAACATAAAACCCAACTCAAAGACACACATGAAAATTTGGTGACCAGATGAATACGGAGAATTGATAAAAAGAAGAAGAAAAACATTGCATTAGACCGCGCAGGCAGGAGATCATTATAACTGTACCGTTACGTGTCTAAATATGAAGGCTAATGGGATCACATGACATGGTCAATGTGAAGTTCTAAAACCTCTATAATAACTCCCATTTCACATAGCAAGCATGACAGGCTTATCATCCTTCAAATGTCATCTCCACAACATTAAACTACTTTGCGTTGTCTAATGATTATTCCCTTAGAAGATTCACCATTTTACAACACTGGATTTTACACAAGTTCTGGTTTTTCCGTGTGAATTTCAAGGATTGTCCTATTTTTGTATTCAAGGACCTCCACAATCTGGTCAAATTTTAGCTGCTGTCTGACACAAATTTCCCCTCAATAAATTTTATTTCTAGGTCAAATAAATCTCATTATGGTCCTTTTCATAGATCATAATTTATCTGTCTTCTTTCTGTTGCTCAGAATGTCCACTTAAACACCTTCTACTTCCTCTCTGCTGATTCAAAATCCATTCATCTTTCAAGACCATCACAAATCCTAAGTATTTCCTATACTATCAGGAACTCTTTGCTAATGTAACATCTGGATCAGAAGTGGAATGCTCTTTCTGGGGTATGGGTATCACTTACGATAGGAAAGCCCCGTGATGTGACTCTTGACAGACTCAAGATAGCGGCCAAAATTAAGGTAGCAGACTTCAAGCTCAGATCAACTGCTGGTGCTACCTGCTTTTGATACTTTAAGAATTTTCACCATTTTCTCAAAGAATCATGTGGTACGCGGTGATCAGTACTGGGTGGCTCTTCTTGGGCAAAAGATTTGAGGTAGACTATCTATCTAGTATCTAAGGCTAAAATAGCACCTGATCTGCAAACCGAGAACTTCTTAGCACATTTATTTGTGATTTTGGGTTTAAAATTAGCCTAGCCTACCAAACTTAAAGTCCCCAGAAGTTCAATCTGTGGCGTAGTCATATTTGTATCCACAGCCTGGCGATATGCCTGACATGTAGTTCATTCTCAGTTATTGTGAGTGGAGTGAATGAGTAGACCAATGATGATCAGTCCAAAACCAGTGGATAAAAATGCATAATGTCAATGTTTTTATCCTCAGCCTCACACACAGATATCAACTACCTCTCTCAAGTGAAAAAGGACAAAATGAGATACACACACACCACATACACACACACTTTTTGGCTGATCTGACTTAATAGAGTTACTAAAACTCATCTCACAGGCCAAGGAAGAGGAAACCACAAGGATAAGATGACATGGTATTAACCTTCTCTCCACTTCAGAAGCATTTACATTCCCAATTTATATTTTAATTTTGAGAAATTTTGAACAAGCATTGATTTCTTTTTTTTTTTTTTTTAGGGCATACTTGCCTTACTTTAACTTTTTAACAGCTTACCCATAAAACCCATTGCTGTCGAGTGCATTCCAACTCATAGTGACCCTATCGGACAGAATAGAACTGCCCCATAGAGTTTCCAAGGAACGCCTGGCAAATTCAAACTGCTGACCCTTTGGTTAGCAGCCATAGCACTTAACCACTATCGTTAAGTCACACACACACACACACACACAAATGAAATTACAAATGGAGAAATACATGCAATTTTCTGTGTTCCCAGGACTACAAAAAGCAACCACGTGTTTCTCTGATGTTTCACATTATATCTCCAGGGCCATATGTGATGTGTTTCCCACACTTACAGCACATCTATAAGCTTCCTTTAAAGTTATTTATAAGGTGTTTTTCTATCTATAGTGTACATATTTATATCTCCTTACACCCATCCATATTATTTATTCATAGATGCCTTGGATAATAAATTGGCAAGCGTTTTGTTTGCCTCTTTCATATAGAGCTTGCGTTATGGTATGTTCCCCTTTGGCAGGGATTTCACAATTTAGGCTCTCTAAGGTATGAAAACAACAACAAAAAAATTGTATCCTTTTTTCCATCCTTATGTCACTTGGGGACATACAGTAAAATCACAGTTATCCTGTATCAAGGACATTTGTGAGCTGGATAAAAATTGTCTGAACAACTACTGAAAATTTTAGTCAATAAAAAATGGAAATATTTCTAATAGTGCTATGCAACCTCCTGCCTTCTAAAAAGGGTCCAGTGAACGTAATTTAATCTTTCCTGGTAAATTTAGGATGGGAATTGCTTATTCCCCAATTTATAGGCTAACTATGGCCAAATTCATTCATTCAACAAGTATCTATTGATTTTCTACTGAGTCCAGTGGATGATGTTGAACTCTGGCTATAAAGAGTATAAAGGAAAAAATTTCCATGTCAAGTGCAGGAATAGATCACCCAATAAGCAAGGTACTACAGGCATATTTATGTACTTATTAATCTGCAGTGCACAATTTCACCTGTTTTTCACCAGGTGAAATTGTGCAGTACAGATTATTAAGTAAACACAATTAAACCTGTCCATACCTTGCTTACTAGTTATTCTGCCCCTGGCGAAGTGTCTCATAATATAGAAGGGGATAGAGGGATAACTGCCCAGTTAGCTGTAATATGAGTGCAATAGATTCCATATTTAAGAAAAATTTTTAGAAGGAGATGATATTCCACCATTTGATCTGGTCCTCAAAAAATAAAAATATTTGTGCAAGTAGAAAAGAAGGTTAAGACATTCTAGGTAAGGAAAACAGCCTATAGCTGAAGAATAAAGTCTGAAGGGGTGACAAGAGGGAGGAATCAAGGGGAAAATATAATAAGGAGGCAATATGGGTAACAGTTAATAATGTGAAATTGAAGTCAGACTAACCTGATTTTGAACCTCAATCCCACCACTTACTAGCTTTGTACCTGAGTAGGTTTTACACTTTCTGAGCCTCCATTTCCATCTCTGTAGTTGTTGTGAAAATTAAATGAGATAATGAATGTGAAACATTTGGTTTAGGTCTTGACATCCAATAAATAGCAGTTGAAGTTATTGGTATGAATGTTATTAATGTTCTTCTTATTATGGAAAATGATATATTAGTGTCTCTAAGGGGGGTTTTCTCATCTAACACCCTCACCCCAATAGCAGTTCACCCCACACTCGCCCACTTACCACCATTAACAATGGGTACCACCGAAGCCCATTACGCCTAAATATTGCTGATTTCTTACCTTGATGAAATATTCTCCTAACTCCCTATTTTCTCAGAGCTCTACCTTCTAAGAAAGAGGGGTAAAGTTAGAAAAAAAGAAAAACTTGTGTGTACTAAATTGAAAATAGATTTCAGGGAATTAGTGTTCCTACCCTAATGAACACTAAACCGAAAAAACCAAAACCATTGCTGTCGAGTCGATTCCAACTCATAGCGACCCTATAGGACAGAGTAGAACTGTCCCCATAGAGTTCCCAAGGAGTGCATGGTGGATTCGAACTGCCAACCTTTTTAGTTAGCAGCTGTAGTGCTTAACCACTACGCCACCAGGGTTTCCAATGAACACTAACACAGGCTAATTCCATGCATTTTAAAAGGTGCTGTTGCTGAACTGATGTCTTAAACCAAGAAGGCACTGTAAAGAATTTCAGATACAATGGCTGGCCTGGGGGAAAAATTTCCACACAGAGTTCTTCATGCCCCTCGAATTCATTGAGTAGGTGGATTCCTCTTCAATATAAAGAACCATCCCTGTAGACAGCATTGCAGCTGGAATCCAATTTTGCATTCCACATATTTCCAGTTATGTGGGTGGAAGATTTCATGGCTCCATCCAGTTTATTCTTAGCATGTTTGGTTCATGTGTTATTCAGCATTGTAAGGCATCTATTTGAATAATATGATTAAGACTGTTTTTAAGGCTGTGGCTAACAAAGCTGCAAATATTATTCCAAAGCCATGAATACTCATAAGACGCAAGCAATAAACTCAAGAAATCTTCATAAGGGAGCTAAGAGGAATGAAACTGGTTCCTCTAATCTGGGAAACTCCAAACCTCACAGTGCCTGAAGGCTTTGTAGGGTTCCGGTTTTTGCCAACTCATCCTTTTACAGAACCAGTGGGCGTCATATCTACCGAGATTGTGCTTCTTCGTAGCAACATTTCCAAGTAACCTAGGAGTTTTCTAAGGTCAGATCAACGAAGATACAAGTATCTAGAAATCAGAACTTCTTAATGTGATTATGGGTCTTGATTAGAAGATAGAAGGGATTCAGTGGAGTGATCTTCAGCCTGAGTAGTAAAGTAATTCACCTACAAATTGTCTAACAGAGGAACCTGTACCTTGCAACTTCTCCAAAATAAGCCTGAGCAGCCAGAAAACGTGGCTGATTAATAACATGATGGGTGTGGTTGGCTGTCTCTAGGTGCTTTGATAAAAATATGTTTGTGCTAAAGACACTATTCATTATAAGCAACACCAGGGTGTGATGTTTCAATGTTTCCATGTTTAGCAATTATAAGCTGAAACTATTAAGTGCTTTGAAACCAAGCCAGAAAGGAGAAAAGCTTAAATAAGACTAGGCTGAACCTCTCTTTATGGACATCCTTGTTTTGTTATTGTTATTTTTCCTCCTGATCTTGATTTGTGGCAAAATTGTCTTCAAACTCTCCTGCTGTTGACACATTATAATCTTAACATGTAAACCCTGAGCAGAAATGAATACTAAACTTGATAACCTCTGCTTCAAATAGGAAAAGAGTGATATTAAAGGTTAAAAAAAAAAAAAAGTAAACTGTTAACACAAGTAAAATTAAATCTGTCCAGGAGCCTTTATTTTGGAAAGGTTGGTGTTCAAATTTTGAATCGTCATGTCAAGACAGATGAGTATAACAGAAATAATTCTTACAGTGTACCACTTAAAAATTCATTATTTATGTGATGGAATTATGCTTCTAAAGTACCAGAAAAAATGGTTTTACTCTTCTTGTTCCACATTTCCTTGAACTTTCAAACACTCTTGTGATCTCCACAATCACCCCCAGGTGAACTACTGCTATGTGCACATCTCCTCTCCTACTTGCTTCAGCTTACCAATGTTTCTGCCCACCGATTCTGCCAGCTGTGTCTCTCACGTTAACCTCAGGCTGGTTGAAATGATTCATCTCCTTACCCAAAATTCAGCAATACTTCTGGGCTTCTAATAGTTCTCCATGAAAGTCCATGTCTGTAGTCACAGAGTCTCACAATTGCAAAGTCATCTTTCCTACCCCTTTCCCTCTTTCTGTCCATCGGGGAGTCTCAACCTGAGCTCTATTGTCATTTTGCACCAGATGATTCCTTTGCTGTGGATTGGTGGGGGTGGGGAGGAAGTATATTCTGGCATTGTCCAATGTTGAGCAATATCCCTGGCCTCAATCCACTAGTTGTCAGTAGCAGTGACCCTTCCCCTGAGTTGTGACAACCAAAAATATGTCCAGATATTGCCAAATATCCCCAGGAAGGGGGCGGGGGTGGGGCAGCAAATCACACCCCACTCAGGGGAAGCACTGCCCTTTTTTTAAACAAAAAATTAAAGCAAGATTAATCCATCATAGAGAAGTTTAACAATTTAAGTATAGATTTTAATTGTTTAAAAGCAAAGCTTTGTATTTCAGCATAAAAATTCCCCAAGGTCAGGACTAAGCTTTAGGAAGGCACAGCACACTCATCATACAAGAGAGTACTCAGCAACAGATGGTGACCCATAAATACATGTTTCTCAATTATTTTTAATTAAATTAAAAACTCATATAATAACAGTACATATGAAAAATGTATTTGTTATTTTAATTGCCCACAGGTTAAAATCTGTCCTATAGGGTCGCTATGAGTCGGAATCGACTTGACAGCGTTGCGGTTTACAGGTTAAAATAAACCACTAATGTGGCTCAACTCAGTAATTTTGGATTTCAAGAATAAATACAATGTCCAGCTCATGAATACTTATTACTCCAATGAACAAATTTATTGGATTCTACACACTTCTGGGATATTAGCTTTTATTCTGGGCCTGGTATTTTAAGAGAGACATTGACAAATAGGAATGTTCCTCAAGGTATGAGATTGAGTTGATAAAGGATCTGGAAATTATATTTATTAGACAAGAAATGATTGATAAAAACTAAAGAAAAAAATAACATTGAGTGATATAACAGTCTTTGAATATTTAAAGACCTGTAATGTAGAAGAACAGAAACCCTGGTGGCGTAAACCCTGGTGGCGTAGTGGTTAAGTGCTACGGCTGCTAACCAAAAGGTCAGCAGTTCGAATCCTCCAGGCACTCCTTGGAAACTCTATGGGGCAGTTCTACTCTGTCCTATAGCGTCGCTATGAGTCGGAATCGACTCGACGGCAGTAGGTTTAATGTAGAAGAAGGAATTGACTGATTCCGAGGAGCTATTGCTACACTTCTCAACATGGTTGGCACTGACCAAAACCCGTTGCCATCAAGTCGATTCTGACTCATAGAGACCTAGGGAGTGCCTGGCGGATTGGAACTGCCAACCTTTTGGTTAGCAGCCGTAGCTCTTAATCACTATGCTACCAAGGTTTCCTGGCACTGACCACATATGATTATTTAAATTTAATTTTAAATTAATTAATACTACCATTTTTTACACAAATATGGAGCACCCAGCTTCTGCGTTTGTCTGTCAACCGTGCTCTCCCCCTTTGAGGTATTTTCATAAGCTCTATGCTTATTTTATTTACATGTTGCTGTAAAAAAAAAAATTAGTATAGCTCGCTTACCATAATACCTGGCAAGGGGGGAATGGTTGGCAAACAAACATAGAAGCCTGGCATTATTTGAATTAAAACACAGTAAATAAAACTTAAAAATTAAGTTCTGTAGTCACACTTGCCACACATCATGCGTTCAAAAGCCACACGTGGCAAATGGTTACCAAATTGGACAGCATAAATACAGAACATTTCTATTATCATAGAAAGCTCTATTGGACAGCACAGATATAGAATATTATCATCATTGTAGGAAGTTCCATTGGACAACATTATTATGAGAGAAAACAAGGAATAAGATGGGACTCATACAGAGGAGGTTTAGGCTTAAAATAGGGAAGCATAGCTAGCCAAAGGTAAGATAATCACCAGTTGCCATCAAGTCAACCGTGAATCACGGCAACCCCATGTATGCCAGAACAGAACTGTGCTCCACAGAGTTTTCAATAGTCACCAGTTGCCATCAAGTCAACCATGAATCACGGCAACCCCGTGTATGCCAGAACAGAACTGTGCTCCACAGAGTTTTCAATAGTCACCAGTTGCCATCAAGTCAACCATGAATCACGGCAACCCCGTGTATGCCAGAACAGAACTGTGCTCCACAGAGTTTTCAATAGTCACCAGTTGCCATCAAGTCAACCATGAATCACGGCAACCCCGTGTATGCCAGAACAGAACTGTGCTCCACAGAGTTTTCAATAATCACCAGTTGCCATCGAGTCAACCGTGAATCACAGCAACCCCACGTATGCCAGAACAGAACTGTGCTCCACAGAGTTTTCAATAATCACCAGTTGCCATCAAGTCAACCGTGAATCACGGCAACCCCATGTATGCCAGAACAGAACTGTGCTCCACAGAGTTTTCAATGCTTGATATTTTTTGGAAGTAGATCACCAGGTCTTTCTTCTGAGCCACCTCTGGGTGGACTCGAACCTCCAACCTTCCGATTAGCAGCCAAGCATGTTAACCATTTGCCCTACACAGGGGCTCCCCAAAGTAAGATGGCCTTCCCTTAAAGTAGTATGCCATCCATTGTTAGAAAGTATTCGGTTAGCAACAAGATAACCACATGAAAGCAGAAACTTATCTGATGCATCAATCAATCAATAGCCTACCTTAAAACACCAGTAGAAACCACTGTAAATATTATGCTTGTTAGCTAAGCTGGAAACCCTGGTGGCATAGTGGTTAAGAGCTACAGCTGCCAACCAAAAGGTCGGCAGTTCAAATCCACCAGGCACTCCTTGGAAACCCTATGGGGGAGTTCTACTCTGTCCTTTAGGGTTGCTATGAGTCAGAATCGACTCGACAGCGATGGGTTTGGTTTGGTTAACTAAGTTCTCCCCTATAACTCCCTTCATAAATGTGAAAGTAAATTTGTCTTGTCCCACCAAAGCTGACAGACACTTTGAACAAAAAATTTTAAAAGAAAATTGCTTCTCGTATTCTTATTTCCTTCCCCGATCAAATAAATACTGAAAAGATATTTAAAAATGAACTATTTGAAGGGATAACTCCTATTATGAAAAATAAAGTAATTAAACTAGGTCTTTGAGAATCAGCCTGGATTGCCTTTCTACATACAAGAATAATCAAGAAAAAAAAGGTCTGTGCAAGCAGAAAAATCCCACAGGAGTTTGATGTCACAGAAACCAAGGAGGAAAACATGCCTCAAATGGAGGAAATAAACAGCAAGGACTAAGCAATGCTGAACAATCAAGCTGGCAGAGAATTAAAAACTGCCTGTCTGCATTCTGAGTCATGAAAGCCATTGGTCAGAGCAAGTGCAATTGCTGGTCAGCAAGAGCAATTTCAGTCAGATGACTGTAGCAGACACTAGGCTACAGATTGCTGAGGGGTGAATGGGAAGTGAAGTAGAGGTGGCAGTTGTAGACAACACTTCAAATGAGTTTGGCAGTGAAAAATAAAAAGGTAATTGAAAGGTTCTGTGAAGTTAAGGGGGTTTTTCCTAAAATCTGAGAAAGACCCAATCACATTTATATACTAATAGGAAGAAGTTTGTTGAAGTTACAAGAAATGGGAAGAGGGTGACAGAATATAGCTCCTGAAGAAGTGGAAGGTTACACCATCTAGAGTGAAGGTTGCTGTTGTTGTTAGGTGCCCTCGAGTCAGTTCTGATTCACAGCAGCCCTACGTAAAACAGAACGAAACATTGCCTGGTCCTGCATCATCTTCACAATTGTTGTTATGCTTGAGCCCATGGTTGCAGCCACTGTGTCATTCCACCTGGTTGAGGATCTTCCTTTTTTCCCTTACTCTCTATTTTACCAAGCATGATGTCCTTTTACAGGGACAGGTCACTCCTGATAATATGACCAAAGTGTGTGAGACCAAGTCTCACCATTCCTGGTTTTAATGAGCATTCTGTCTGTACTTTTTCCAAGATAGATTTGCTCATTCTTCTGGCAGTACTTGGTATATTCAGTACTCTTCACCAACACTGTAATTCAAAGGCATCAGTTCTTCTTCAGTCTTCCTTATTCATTGTCCAGCTTTCACATGCACATGAGGCGATTGAAAACACTATGGCTTAGGTCAGGTGCACCTCAGTCCTTAAGAGACATCTTTGCTTTTTAACTCTTTATAGAGGATTTTTGCAGCAAATTTGCCTGCTGGAATACATCATTTGATTTATTGACTGCTACTTCCACAGGCATTTATTGTGGATTCAAGTAAAATGAAATCCTTTGATAGCTTCAATCTTTTCTCCATTTATTTTAATGTTGCTTATTATTCCAGTGGAAACCCTGGTGGTTTAGTGGTTAAGTGCTACGGCTGCTAACCAAAGGGTCAGCAGTTCAGATCCGCCAGGCGCTCCTAGGAAAATCTATGGGGCAGTTCTACTCTGTCCTATAGGGTCGCTATGAGTCGGAATCGATTCGACAGCAGTGGGTTTTTTTGGGTATTGTTCCAGTTGTAAGAATTTTTGTTTTCTTTATGTTGAGACATAATCCATACTGAAGGCTACGGTTTTTGAGCTTCACCAGTAAGTGTTTCAAATCCTCTTCACCTTCAGCAAGTAAGGTTGTGTCATCTGTGTACCACAGGTTGTTAGTGAGTCTTCCACCAATCCTGATGCCCGTTTTTCTTCATGTAGCCCAGCTTTTCCTATTATTCGCTCAGCAACAGATTGAATAAGTATGGTGAAAGGATATAACCCTGATGCACACCTTTCTTGACTTTAAACCACACCGTATCCCCTTGTTTGGGTCAAACAACTGCCTCTTAGTCTGTGTACAGGTTCCTCTTGAGCACAATTAAGTGTTTTGGAATTCCCGTTCTTTGTAATGTTATCCATAATTTGTTTTGAGCAGCACAGTTGAATGCCTTTGCATAGTCAATAAAACACAGGTCAACATCTTCCTGGTATTCTCTGTTTTCAGCCAATATCCATCTGACATTAGCAATGATATCCCTCATTCCACATCCTCTTCTGAATCTGGCCTGAATTTCTGGCAGTTCCCTGTGAATGTACCGCTGCAACCGCTTTTGAATGATCTTCAGCAAAATTTTACTTGTGTGTGATATTAGTATTGTTTGATAATCTCCACATTCAGTTGGATCACTTTTCTTTGGAACAGGCATAAATATGGAACTCTTCCAGTCCATTGGCCAGTTAGCCGTCTTCCAAATTTTGTGGCATAGAAGAGTGAGCACTTCCAGTTCTGCCTCAGTTTGTTGAAACATCTCACTTGATATTCTGTCAATTCCTGGAGTCTTTTTTGCCAATGCCTTCGGTTCAGCTTGGACCTCCTCCTTCGGTACCATTGGTTCTTAGTTATATGCTACCTACTTAAATGGTTGAATGTCAACCAATTGTTTTTGGTACAGTGACTCTGTGTATTCTTTCCATTTTCTTTTGTGGCTTCCTGCTTCATTTAATATTTGCCCTGCAGAATCCTTCAATATTGCAACTTAAGGCTGGAATTTTTTCTTCAGTTCTTTCAGCTTGAGAAATGCAGAGCATGGCTTTCTAACTCCATGTCTTTGCACAGTTCATTATAATACTTTACTTTGTCTTCTCAAGCCGCCCTTTGAAATCTTCTGTTCGGCTCTTCTACTTCATCCTTTCTTCCTTTCGCTTAGCTACTCTACATTCAAGAGCAAGTTTCAGAGTCTCTTCTGACATCCATTTGGTCTTTTCTTTCTTTCCTGTCCTTTTAATGACCTCTTGCTTTCTTCAAGTATGATGCCCCTGATGTCATCTCACAACTCCTCTGGTTTTCTGTCATTAGTGTTCAACGCATCAAATCTATTCTTGAGATGGTCTCTAAATTCAGATGGGATATGTCAAGGTCATACTTTGGCTCTCGTGGACTTGTTCTAATCTCCTTCAACTTCAACTTCAATTTGCATGTGAACAGCTGATGGTTGGTTCCACAGTCACCCCTGGCCTTGTTCTGAGCTTTTGCATCATCTCTTTCACGTTCATCATCAAAAAGAACATTTTAAGGTCTATCCTGAAGTACAATGCTGTTGATGATAGGACAATATCCTTATGCCTACAAGGAAGACCAGTTAATACAACTATTATTCAAATTTGTACACCAACCACTAAGGCCAAAGATGAAGAAATTAAAGATTTTTACCAACTTCTGCAGTCTGAAGTTTGATCAAACATGCAAACCAGATGCACTTATAATTACTAGGGATTGGAATTCAAAAGTCAGAAACAAAAAAGAAGAATTGGTAGTTGGAAAATATGGCCTTGGTGATAGAAACGATGCTGAAGACAGCAAGATAGAATTTTGCAAGACCAACAACTTCTTCATTGCAAATTCCTTTTTTCAGAAACATAGATGATGACTACACAAGTGGACCTCACCAATGGAATACACAGGAATCAAATCAACTATATTTATGGAAAGAAATTATGGAAAAGCTAAATGTCAGAAGTAAGGTAGAGGGAGGGATTAGGCTTAGATGGTTAAATGAAGAGGTTGGACTAATTTTTCATAGTAACAATGGAGAAGGAGTAAAGGGTGGGTGCCTGGGCTGGAAAGAGTCAGTCATAGGAAATTGAAGGAGTTCCCCTCTGATGGTTTTCCACTTTATTCATGAAGAAGTTACTATCTCATCCATTCCACTGAGTCTCTTGTTAACTAGAGAGCAATTTTCATTTTATCCATTTTCCATTTAGAAAAATGTTTTTGTTCTGTGCCGTCAAGTTGATTCCAACTCATAGCAACCCTAAAAGACAGAGTAGAACTGTCCTGTAGGCTGTGATCTTTACGGGAGCCAATCGCCAGGTCTTTTCTCCCTGAGCGGCTGGTAGGTTAAAACCACTGAGCTTGCGGTTAGCAGCCAAGTGCTTAACCGTTGTGTAACCAGGCCTCTCTATTTAGAAGAATAGAGGAATTAAAATAATTAATGGTTAAATAACTTTGACTCTGGGTGTTCTTCTCATAATCGATGAACCTACCCATAACATATATACACAAAAAAAAAACAATTTCTAAGCTGTGCTCTGATTCATCGGCGTTTCTTCATATTGGTAACATCTACATTTAAGTCAGGTTCCAGTACAGAATCCACTCAAATAGCAAGTGATTTCTGTGCTAAAGTGTTGAAGTAATTATCTCATGTAAAGACTTAGGGATTTTTCACTATACACAGTATAGTGGAAAATCACCTGACAAGAATGTTGCCATTACTGTACATTTAGTGTTGAAAGCAAAGGTAGTTGATACTGTACCTTGGCGATGCTGCCTTAACCACCTTTGTCACTGCCCAGGTGTTTCCCATGCCTGTGGCAGACTTAGGAGGTGGCAGAGCCGGCCAGACCAGTTGCAAAGTGCAGAACATGCCTTAGGGCCTCCATTCACAATCCAGTTTGCCTTCAGTGACTGTGCCCAGCCTTAGCACCGCAAGGCTGACCTTTCAACACAGGTAAGTTCAGCAACAATCACTTGGCTACAGCTATCGATTCTGCCTAGTGCCAGGAACTCTGCTGTCTCTTGGGTGGTGGCCACTTGGCACCAATTTTTAGTATCTTTGCTCTGGCACAGAATAAGACTCTGTGTGTGTGTGTGTGCGCGTGTGTTCTTCATAGCTAACACGTAATGCTTTCTGGAAGGGAGGGTGGGAAAAGATATAAAGTAGTCTGAATGGAAAGAGCACCTCTCTTTCTGGCTATTTTCACACCTCCTTTTTTTTTTTAGCAATGCCCTGACTTCAAGTAGGGGTTCTTAAGACTGGAAAAAGAGAGAAGACGGACAGAGAAAAGGAAGAAAGGAGAGAGTGAATACAGAAAACAGCAGGCAGGGGAGGGCAGAAGATGAGAGACTGAGTTAAAATATCATGCTGGGATGTTTTAAGAGCCCTAATGTGTCCTTGGGTAAAACGTCATTTCATCTCTTCTGCCTCTACCATTTTCCAACTCAACCCTTGGACTCACTAAAATGAATATAGAGAAACCAGTATTTCTTAAAAATTTCAGACCTTCTATATTTGTGGTCTTTGTATTCCTGTAATAAATTTCCATGCCAAAGGAATAGCAAGGACTCTGCGACTTTTTATAAAGTATTTTTAACTCAGGTCTACGCAGCACAAAGAGAATTACTTGGTTAATATTATCAATGTGGACAGACAACTGGATGATTCTGGCCAAAAATATTTCTTTGACAAATGACCACTTCACATTGAGCTTAGAAAGAAACAGAGAGGCAATATTAATAATAGTCAAGATGTCCCTTCCTCATATAATTTCCAAATGTGGTTCTAGTGGAGAATATATCCAGCACACTTAATTGAAATGATATTCTTTGTGAAAACAAGCTCCTGTTCTTTTTTTAATTCCAGAACCACACATGGTTTTGATTCCAAAGGGGAAGCGAATCAGTGTAACTGCCCCAGTCCTTGCTCTAACCTGGGCAGGGGAAGTACTTAAAGAAGCATCTCACAATGCTCTTAGAGCAGAATCTACCACAGAGTAAATGGCTCCTAAATGTTTGCTATTTTTATCCAGTGGCAAGAAAAAGTCAAGTGGTTCTAAACAAGACCTAAGAAAAGTGCACACTGAAAGAAAGTAGAGGAATGGAGGAAATTCAATGGCCCATTTTTAGTAACTTTTAAAGACATTGATGGAATGGTGAAATTGGAATCCAAATTTTAAGAAATTAAGGAGCAGTAAATATGGTATGGTATTGCTGAAGAATATTGAATGCACCCTGGACCACCAGAATAATGAAAATCTGTCTTGGCAGAGAAGTACAGCCAGAATGCTCCTTAGAAGCAAGGATGGCAAGAATTCGTCTCACATACTTTGGACATGTTATCAGGAGGGACCAGTCTCTGGAGAAGGATATCATGCTTGGTGAAGTAGAGGGTCAGAGAAAAAGAGGAAGACCCTCAACGAGATGGACTGACACAGAGGCTGCAACCATGGGCTAAAGCATAGCCACGATTGTGAGGATGGTGCAGGACCAGGCAATGTTTTGTTCTGTTGTACACAGGGTCACTATGAGTTAGAACCAATTCAATGGCACCTAACAACAACAAGTGCATGTGTATAGCTTATAATTTTATGCAAATACAACTGCAGGTACATAAAAACCTGACACCCCATATGAAGTCCTTTCTGAAATCATTATATGATGCCTCAAAAAGTGAATGTTTTATTGCAGTCATTTGTTTTGCTGGCTCTGTGAAGGACGAATCAAAGGGAATTTGCTTTTATATATATATATATATATATATTACTCTTCTTCCAAAGTTATAGTGATGGAATATGAATGTTTTATCCACAAGTAGCCATCACTTCAGCTTGATGTTTTATAACTTTTTAAATAGACTTCTGTCTTCAATTCTTTGAATAGGTTCCTGTCCAGCCAACTTTCCCTGGGATGCCTTCTGGTTCTGACCCAAGACTTTAGTGCCGATAACTTGTCTTGCTACTCAGCACGCACCAAAATTCAAAGATGATGCTGTGAGAATTGCTCACGAAGCTGGGTGTGATGTGGGTATTGTCCCTCATTTCTCCATCTGACATTAAATGCTGTTGCTGAATTTTTTTCACATATGCTTTTCCATACTTTTTAGTTACAGACTTTTTTATTTACAATTATTCTGCTTAACTGATCACCAGATTTCAATGGTCCAATGTGAATTTTAAGGTCACCTATGTGTCTGCCCATATTTTTCCAGCATCTCACAAGAACACTCACTTGTGATTATTATATATTTCCTCATCTACCACTTAGTTTTATTCAACTTTCAATTTAACCTCTTTTTATTTCCTACTCCTCACAATTATAATCTCCTCTGGGGCCCAGGTGGCACAGTGGTTAAGAGCTACAGCTGCTAACCAAAATGTTGGCAGTTCAGATCTACCAGTCACTCCCTGGGAACCCTATGAGGCAGTTCTACTCCGTCTTATTAGGTTGCTGTGAGTCAGAATCGATCAACCACAATGGTTTGGTTTTGTTTTTACAGCTATAGTTTCTTCTAGCTAAATTTCTCTCCATAGGGTTAGGGAATTGTGTTACCATATATGGTAGAATTTATTTTTTAATTATAATTTTTATTATAAAAATAATTAAAACACATTTAAAAAATAGGAAATAAAACAGACAAATAATCACCCTCAAGCACACAATTACATGTGTTTCCTTTATGTTTGTTTCTTTGTGAATAAATTTTTTTTACTTAGTTTTAACCTTACTTCAAATCTTTTTTAAACAAATATACATATCAATTACACACATATAAATACTTATAAAAATAGTATGCATGTAGTTTTCTACGTTTTTACTTACATTATGACATAAGCATTTTTCATGTTGATAGACTCCATAAGTATGGTTTTAAAAAAAAAAAAAATTTTTTTTTTAACATGCCATTACATAAACTACTCTAATATCGGACATTTATTTCTAATTACTTACTAGTAAAAATAATGCTGTTATGAATATGTTAGTAAAATCACAGCTTTTTCCATATGTTGGTTGGAAACTGATATTTCCAATTGTCTTCCAAATATTGTGCCATCTTGCTACATTATGTGAAGATAGTGATTTTATTACATCCTCATGGGCATTGAATGAAATTATTTTTAATGTTAGTTTAATCGATTTCATTTAATAGTTTAATAGATACAAACTCCATGGCTTTTGAGGTATATTTATCAATCTGATGCAATTTCAAACTACTACCATGTTAACTTCTCCACTTTACAAACTCATGTTCAGATCACCTAACCTGAGTAGACTAATAATGACAAACAAAAAAAAGGTAAGACCAAATAAAATGATGCTACTATATTAAAATTTTAAAATATAAGTTATAGACTTTATCCTCTGTCTACAGAGTAGCGATCTTGTTATTCATATGTTGTTTTCTATGTGGCTATTATCAGACTTGAAGCTCCATTAGGTCACTATTTCACGTTTAAATAACCTGACGAATTAAAGCTTGATCAGTTAGATAGAGATGACCAATGTGGTGTGTTTAATATAAAATATATATATATATATATATATATATATATATATTTATATATAAAAGGCACTATAAAATCCAATACCCCTAAGTCTGCCATAATGTTTTATTACATGAAGCACCACAGGAGAGTGGACCGGATCTCTTAATTGTTCTGCAGGTATTTAAAGGTGATTCAATCACATAAATGTGACCTTTTAAGGTGTGGGTACTCATTAATCCCTCCAGTAATATGGCAGTGGTTGAAGGAACAAACCATCAATGGTAATGGTGTGTTGTATTTGTAATCTTGCAGCAGTATCTGAGTCAATATTCAAAAATCCATTCCCTGTATCTCCCCACATCCACCCCTTGAAAAAGAGGAAAGGTGGCATAGTGATTTAAGAGGAGTTTGCTGCAAAGATTTCTTTAAAGGTAACTGAGATTATTTGCAATTTTATCCTGTGCACTAACAAACCTGATAACTATTGGCCAAGAGCTGACTTAACATCAGGAAAAAAAAAAAAAAAAGAGGACTCAAAGAAGGCACTCACCTTTTGTACAAGAGAAATCACAAGGTCATTTATTTTCAGTGTTTCAAGGATATTTTTCTTTTTATGGCTGACATTATACTTCTTGCTGCTACTCCATGACCAACAAATGTAGTCAAACAGATTGAAGTTTGTTTGTTTATTTTCTGGTCAAATTCCTAAGTTCAGTGACTGATATTCTCTGACGATGTATGTAAACAAACAAAAATATCGTCATGAACGACATTGTACCATATCCATTCATCATCTGTGGTGTTTATTCTCTGCAGTTCACAGAAACACAAAGAACCCAGGAAGCTAGATAATCAATTAATTTCTCTGCTCCTAGGCATAGTCCCTACCGAAATCATTCTGGAAAGATGTATCCTAGTCTCCCGGGGAGTGAATTTCACACTGTGTTTGGAAGAATACAGCCCTCAAAAGAATATACCCCTTGTATAAGTAACAAAAATAGATTTACAATGTTCACTTTGGGAGCTATGAAATTCCTAACACTTCTTAAAGTATAATCATTCTACAATGACAACCTGAACAAACTTATTGATATTACCACTTTGAAGCACTTACACAATTTCAGAACTTGAATGACAATAGCAAGCCTATAAGATTTTTGTCATTTTCAGAAAGAGATTAACATTTTCTGCAACTCAATCTCTGGGTTTGTTTACACACATCACAGTCTTCATTTGGCCAGTACATTACTTGGCAATATCAGCCAAGCTTTACTCTAATTCTCACAAGTGACCAAAGCTGATATTTTCTTCTTATCCTTGGGAAACAGAAGATTTCTTGACAATATATAATAACTATTGAATAGTTCAACTGATTGCCTAGTCTGACATCAGAGGTTCTGCCAGTCCCTCTTCTCTTCTACTGACCTCCATGTTAGGCAGAGGGTATACATCTCTTCCTCTGGTGTTTGTACTCTGAGGAAGAGTTGCCATAGAAATGTATTGATAAATAGAATTCTTATTCCCTGTTTAGTTGATATCTCATTATGACCCTGTCATTGGCTCTGCCTTGTTTTGTAATAGTGTGTTATTCCCCAGAAAATGAGCCTACGATAAGCCCATAGGAATAGAAGAGCAAATACAGGAAATAGCATCACTGGCTTTGGTCAGTCAATTTGTTTTCGCAGTAAGGCCTTCATCCAAGACTTTAAAGTACTCAATACATTTTCACAAATGGACTAGTGCATGAAGTGAAAATAGAGGAAATTTCTAACTTTGCGAAGAGTGCTGCAGCGGTCAGTAACATTTCTTGATGGTCAGGAAAGGGTCATACTCCAAAACAGCTCCTTCTCCTGTTAAGAGGGCTTAGCTATCACATGCAAATTCATTACACTTCTAAATCTTAGTAATGTTGTTGTTGTTATGTGCCACTGAGTTGATTTCAATTCAGAGTGATCCTACCGGACCGAGTGCCCCATAGGCTTTCCTAGGCTGCAGTCTTTACAGGAGTAGATCACTAGGTCTTTTCTGCCACAGATCTCCTGGTGGGTTCGAACTGTGGACATTTCAGTCAGCAGCCAAACACTTAACCGTTATGCCATCAGGACCCCTTAATCTTAGTAATAGAGTGAAGGATATTACCATTTTAAGAACTGTAAACTGAAGCTTAAAGAGGACATGTCACACAGAAGGCCATCAGAAAGAACACAAGGATTGTGATTTTTTTTTTTTTCCTCCATTCACCAGATTACTTTCTTCCCCATATGGTTGAGGTAGTGGTTATACAAATGAAGCAGAATCTTTTACCTGAAACACAGCGTTTTTCAATCGACCATATATGTAACAGAGAGATGAGAATCTTTTGAGAAATCAAAGACAGATATCTCCTGAAGGCAAGCTACTGGATTTGATGGACCAGAGGCCAAATGGGTAATGACAAATTCTAGGTTTTCATGTCTTGATTTCCTGAATGACTGAAAGCATATGAAATGAGATTATTTTCTGAGACACTGCAGTGATGACAGAGAGAAAAATAATATTCAAACTCATAGGATTTTAAGGATTGAAATGTATAAGGAGCTTTGGGGAGGACACCGGTAAGGAAAAAAAAAAACAAAGAATGTAAGATCTACCAAAAAAAAATCCTCAACTTCTACCATACAACTTGCCTTCTAAAAGAAAACAATCTTAACTCACAAAAGATGGTTCACAGAAAAGACTAACTGGTGTGTAGGACCAATAAAGAAAAAAACTGTGAACAAAATGAACTAAAATGGAAGGGGAAATTGAGAGGAACAAAGAAAACAGGTGTAAAGGAACGTACCTGGTTTTCTGAGAGGACAGATGTGAGTGGGCACTCTCTCCATTTCTGGTGTGGATCGTGGACAAATCACTTAATCTCCATCATTCTCATTCTCCTCCATGTAAAACTTAGGTTATCTGGTGGAGGGGGAGGGGGGAGCAATTTGAAATAAGTCTTGAGCATAATTTAGCACAGTGCTTAAAATAAAGTGGCCAATAATGTAATTTCTTCTATGATGTGAGTGAATAATCTCATTTAAAGAAGTATATCCCACATTGTACACATTGTCCATTGAAAGGTGCAGTGAAATATAAAATGAACTAAAGATAATATTAAAATAAACATGGGAACTACTAAATAGATGATCAATTGTCTCCAGGATCTAGTTCTTACATTACAGGCTCTGAAACAAAATAGGCAATATGTATCTGTTTTTAATGAGAATATAGCTTTGGATAAAATTCTGTATATCTTACAGCATATTATTTTCTTCTATTACTATATCTACAGGATTGTACCTATATCAAAGGCAAAGGCATTCTGTGAAAATTATCCAGATTTATTCAATTAAGAACCAAACATGTCACATAAATAAGTGAGGCTCACGGGGATTAGCTACAGCTCAGTTAGAACCTACACTTAGCCAAGTGGGAAGGTGAGTCAATTATTACCATTCTGTGGTATTATTCAAGGATGATGAGTTATCTGGAGTTAACGGAAAACTCCAAGATTTCGAACAATCATACTATAGACAAGACAGGAGCCCTGGTGGCACAGTGGTTAAGAGCTCAGTTGCTAACCAAAAAGATCAGCAGTTCGAATCCACCAGCTGCTCCTTGGAATCCCTATGGGGCAGTTCTACTGTGTCCAGTAGGGTCACTATGAGTCAGAATCAACCGGATGGCAATGAGTTTGCTTTGCTTTCCTTTGCTTTGCTTTGCTTTGCTTTGCTTTGCTTTGCTTTGCTTTGCTTTGCTTTGCTTTGCTTTGCTTTGCTTTGCTTTGCTTTGCTTTGCTTTGCTTTGGGAGGCATAGAGAGGACGTGAAGTAGAAGCAGCTTTTGAAAAGGAAAGTTAAACAACTATAAAATGTTTGGTTGCTCCTAAGAGGAAATCTCAACAATTCTGTTTTCTTAATAACTCAATATTAGTTAATTATGCAAACTCTTCTTATTCTAAAGTATCCATCTAAAAACCTATGGTTTGTCTTAACTAGTTATTGGTAGAATTGTTAAACTGTTAAATTTTAGCTACTGTTCACAAAGAGATACCCAATGTATCAATATGAATCATAGATGTGTGTGTATAGATATATGTATGTACAAACCAAAAAAAAACCTGTAACCAAAAACCAAACCCACTGCCATGGAGTCAATTTCGGCTCATAGCAACCCTACAGGACAGAGTAGAGCTGCCCCATGGGTTTCCAAGGAGCAGCTGGTAGATTCCAACCATTGACTTCTTTTTTTTGGTTAGAACCCTGAGCTCTTAACCACTTTGCCACCAGGGCTCCATGTATATGCATATGCATACATATAAACAGATATTTCTTTAAGGAAGTACTTTGTAACTAACTTATTATACAAATACCAAGAATTCTAACTAATCTTTTACAGTTTTCTAGGACCACTCAAGAAAACTGTCCAAAGTATACCAGAGTACAGCTCCATTCCCCTTACAAATTCTTCCACCCAGTCTTCCCCTAGTGCTTGTTTATAGCTATTGACCAAACTGTACCAGAGCAACTTACTAAAAATCAATGGCCAAAATCTTCCTCATCAAAAAATCAATGGCTTGAATGACCAATTTGCTAAATTTTATATATTTATACTAATTCTTAATATCTGATAGGGTGAGATTTCCACTTCCAAAAAGATGGCATAGGCATAAATTTCCCTAATTCTTCCACTAAGTACAATAAAAACCGTGGACATTACATATAAAAATTACATAAGAAGACTCTGAAAGGTAGAAGACCAACTAGGGAACATGTGACCCAAGAAATGACACAAGTGGTAAGTTCCCTGGGCTTTCTTTCTGCCTAATATATCCCAGACTTGCCAGCCTCTTCAGCTGCAAATGTAGACCAAAAAAAGCCCCACCAATACCCTACTCTTTCTAGCCAAAGGGTCAGGTAAGAGACAGCCTGGCAAGACATGGAACTTTTTGACAATAATCTCTTTACTCTGGCCAAACACCACAGAAAAAACTGTGACCATATTCCCACCCATGCCAACAAAGGCCAAGAAGAGAGTCTAGATTTTCACCTCAATCTGACAGTAATGCCCCTTCCTTTCCCCAGTGGAGAGGTGTCTGATGAGGACTAGTGGAAAGGCACAACTTTGACCACACCCAGCGGTAATGAGGCCACCCTACCTCCAGTAGTGTGAGTGAAGACCAGGTGGGGAGCAGTAACAAGGCACTCTTAGTCCTGCCAGTCAGGGGTTATTAGTGGAAGCCTAGTGGAAATCCAGAACTCACAATCCAGCCCAACAATAATGAGACACCCATCCCCTCCAGGATGCCAATGAAGGCCAAGAGGGGAACCCATACTTCTACACCAACCTGGCAGTAAAAGGCAGCATGTCTCTTCCTCGCCAGCACTGTATTAAGAAAGACATGCAACTACAATACAACCCAGCAATTGCATTTTTATGTGTGTATCCCAAATAAATGAAAACTCAAATCCACACAAAAACCTATATACAAATGTTCATAGTAGTTTTATTTGTAACGGCCAAAAACTAGAAACAACCCAGATATCCTTCAACAGGTGAATAGTTTAGCAAACTATGGTACAGCTATACTACAGAATACAACTCAACAATGAAAAGGAATAAAATATTGATATACATAATAATCTGGATGAATCTCCTGAGAATTTTGCTAAGTGAAAAAGCCCATCCCAGTTATGTACTGTATATAGCATTCTTGTTCTGACAAAATTATAGAGATGGACAACAGATTAATAGTTGTTAGGATTAAAAGGAGCCCTGGTGGCCCAGTGGTTAAGAGGTACAGCTACTAACCAAGAGGTTGGCAGTTCAAATCCGCTAGCTGCTCCTTGGAAACCCTACTGGGCAGTTCTACTCTGTCCTATAGGGTCGCTAAGAGTCAGAATCAACTCCACAGCAGTGGGTACATAAAGATTTATGGGTATAGGATTTAAGAAGGTGGTGGAGGCTAGATGTGGCTATAAAAGAACATGAGGGATCTTTATGATAATGGAAATGTTCCATGTCTTGACAGCATCAATATCTGTTTGTGATGATGCTCTAGAATTTGGTAAGATGTTACCATTGGGAGAAACTGGGTAAAGAGTACATGAGATCTCACCATGTTGTTTTTTACAACTGCATGTGAATTTGCGATTATCTTAAAGTAGTTTAATTTAAAAAAATAAACCTGATAGGGCAAGACTCATTCTTCTTCAGATAATTTTTCTCGACTTTTCCTTATATATTTTATTGTTCACTTGTCAAATTCCATGAAACTCCTGTTTGACAGGTACCAAAACTTACTATAAAGCTCAGTAAATCAGCCATTTGACAACTTGATTTTCAGGGAATAATTTCAGGTAAATTGAACTTCACTTTGGTATATCCCTGATGTAACCAGGAGAAGAGTGAAAAATTTAGCCAGGAGTCAGAATTGACTCAAAGGCAACAGGTTTTTTTGTTTGTTTGTTTAAGTCCAGGGGAAAATGAAGGAAAGAAGACAGGAAGGTATGACATCTTAGCCTTTGGTTATGAGAGATAGAGTGAGGAGAGGAGAAGGGTAGGTGGGTTAAGGGAAGAGGAGAGGAGGACAGGAAGTGGAACGGAGGGGAAGAAAGAGAGCCAGAAACAGAAAGGTCTTTAAGAGAAACTCTGTAAGATCAAACTAACAAGCAGAATTGATTTGGAGACCAGATGACAACATGTGGCAGAGATTTGGGGTAGAAAATGTTCTGCCTACCACCAACTCCCATGGAAACCAGCAAAGTTCAAATGCCCTGAGGCTTGGAAGCACAGAGAGAGTCCAGCTCACTTGGCATGGACGTGGACCTGGCTGTTCTTATTCCCAGGCCGCAGCAGCCATGACACTTCACCAAGTGGCTTGGCAGACACTAGTTGCAGGAGAGTACAAGTTGGAGCAGGAGAAAAAGTATAGGCAGGAGCCAAGCGATAACTACAGCTGACAGACTGGTTTATGGGCATAGATGGACCAACCCTTTGGGGATTCCCAAAAATAACTGGGAAACATTTCGAGGTGAAATCTGGATTAGTAAGTGTTCACTTGATCATTAAAAGTAATTGTACCTTTATTTTAAAATCATGGGCTGGTAAGAACTGAAACATCTATGTCGTAACTGTTCCATTTGACACTGACCAGGTTGTGCAAAGGGAGTAAGCAAAGGAAGTCGCTGCCTTTGAGAATTTACAACCAAAAGTAGACAATACAGACATGGAGAGGCACAAGAGAGAAATAGTTAACTACTAAACTGTGCACTTGCACGACACAGATAAGTCACAGTTATGCACAGGTACCACCACCACCACTAATGGCCACCAAACTACACTCCCTGTCTCACCCCAACCATACACACACACACTGCAAAGCTCTGAGATAATGTATAATCCAAAAAAGGCTTTTACTCTAAAGTAACAACTACATAATTCCTCTGAATTATTTTTGGTGATTGTCACATTCCTGTGTTCCACTGGAGCCTAACTGTGCATAAGGATATATACGGAAAGCATCGGTATTTATTGTTTCTTTTCTCACCAAGTTGTATGATCCTCAAGAACACGGATTATATCTCATTTATCATTGAATCCTCAGTTGCAAGTAGCGTTAAACCTGAGCACATAGTTGGTGCATCACTGAGGCACATAACTCGTTCTACTCTAAGATGAACATAAAAACAGAGCCTGAGAAAATTGTTGTCACTCTTCAGAACATAACCTAAGTTTGAGTGCCCTGCCTTTCCTTTGAGCTCCTTAAGAGAGCTTGATTTGGGTAGTTTGTTACTAGCCAATAGGCAGCACTTCTCTTTGTCAGGGTTTGTTATCACAGTACCTTTGAAGCCATTAGCCTCTGTTATACCCAACCTAATAAGTATTCATGGCTACTGTTTATCTGGGCTTCTGTCACTGGTACAATAAATTCTAGTCAGAATTTGAGGACTGAATTCTTCTGTGTCATAGAAACAAAATGCAGAAGTCATTTGCAACTGCTTGGCTTTTCTGGGTCACCCTTCTGTCATTTGTAAAACAAGACAGTGTGCAAGGTTCTGAAAGGCCATCCCAGTTCTAAGTCATTGCTTAATCACCATCTAGTATTTATAAAGGGCAATCAAAACAACCCTGGTTCCTCCACTTTCTAGTTATATGAAATTGGGCAAGCCACTACCTCTCTGTGCCTCAGTTTCCTCATCTGTAAAATGGCCATAATATTAAGACACCTCATAGGATTGTTGGGAAGATTGCCTAGGACGTAGTGCTATATAAATACTAGCTATTAATGTTACTGCTGTTACTATTTCAGTTTTCCAGTGATTCTTCAATATCTCATTTAAAGCACTGAGATATAAGATAGGAAAAGGACAAAGTGTTTGCACTGTCTCCACAACAGTCCGAACTGGGAGCTCATAAGTATATAAATGCTAAAAAGCTTATTCCTAAAAAATAAAGCAGGTTACTTGGGAAACCAGATTATACCTTGGAGGATGTTACATTATTTAATCACGTATTAAATAAATTCCTCCTGATCATGGAGAATGCATACAGATTTCCAAAGCTAACACTCAAAATGACATGATCACCTATCTAGGGCCCGCTAGGTCCTCCCTACTCAAGTGTAGTTAGTCACCCAGAAGCATCAGCACTTGATTCAGGAAGTCTCGTTTGGAGCTCAAGATTCTGCATTTCTATAAGCTTTCTGCTGCTGCAAAAGACCTCTTTCAAGTATTAAAAAGCAAAGATGTCACTCTGAGGACTAAGGTGCCTCTGACCCAAGCCATGGTATTTTCGATAACCTCAGATGCATGTAAAAGCTCAACAACAAAAAAGGAAGACCAAAGAAGAATTGACATATTCGAATTATGATGTCAATGAAGAATATTGAATATACCATGGACTTCCAGAAGAACAAATAAATCTGTCTTGGAAGAAGTACAGCCAGAATGTTCCTTAGAAGCAAGGATGATGAGACTTCATCTTGCTTACTTTGGACATATTACCGGGGAAGAACAATTCCTAGAGAATGACAGACATCATTCTTGATAAAGCAGAGGGTCGGCAAAAAAGAGGGAGACCCTTAATGAGACGGATTGACACAGTGGTGCAACAACGGGCTCAAACACAGCATGGACGGTGAGAGTGGTGCAGAACCAGGCAATGTTTCATTCTGTTATACATAAGGTCACTCTGAGTCAGAACCAACTCAACAGAACCTTGCAACAGCAACATAAGCCTTCAGGGGCTGCCAATGCTGTGGGTCCACAAACAATACTTTGAGTATCAAGGCACTAAGCTACAATCAGGAACAGACTTCGAAAATAACAGAAATGATGGAATTAGTTGGGCTAAAGTCCTGTTAATTGACCAAATCTGGAGAATGTCTTACTCAACACATTGTACAACCGCAAGCATATTTATAAAGTATTTTAGAACTTACATGGAACTCTGACATGAGTACATAAACATAAGAGGTTCCATATTGGCAGATATGTTGCTTGTGATCCAATTTACATAATAAAAATTTCATAGTTACAAAGATGAAATGACATAGTCTCTGTAAGTGGGCACACACAGTGGGAGAAATATCCCCTGATTTTAATGGGGACAATTGTAGGAAGACCTCTGGAGTCTCTGGGTGATGCAAACAGTTAATGAGCTTAGCTGCTAATTGAAAGGTTTAAAGTTTGAAAGGCCCCCAGAGGTGCCTCAGAAGAAAGGTCTGGCTATCTACTTCTGAAAAATCAACCACCGAAACCCTTATGGAGTACAGTTCTGCTCTAACACACATGAGGTCACCGTGAGCGGGAATGGCAACTGGTTAGGAAGATCTTTATTTAAAGATGTATCACTCTTTTGGAGAAAGTGGGATTTCAATACAGGCATAGTTCTAAAAAGAGATTCGTGGTATGTTTTTGCTTTTCAAAATTGTAGTGTGGCTTGTGTTTTCCTACGAATAGTGTGAATCAAACCCTCAGAGCTGTATCTATCAGAATCTTAACAGATCGCTCTACAGTGTCTAAAAGCTTAAGAGTAAAATTACATATACCTGGTCAAAAAAAAAAAAGAGTGGCGTAATTCCCAGGAGTTGGAACACAGAGGCCCTACTCTTCGGCTGGATTTGAAATTGTAATTAAGACCTTTCCTTAAAACAAATGAAAAACAGAATTTTATTGAAGTGAAGACACAGCAGTGATACAAAAAGGGGGTTTAGGACAAAGCAAAAACCACGCTATTCAACAGGCAGCCAATCTTTACAACCAGCTCTGAGAAGAAAACCGAATAGGTGGTTGCTACAGAAGGTGCAGCAACGCGCTGCTTTCCAGGCTGCTGAGTACAGGCAAGGCTGGGATCAATCCTCCTCTGAGTCTTGGAAGATGGACGACTCTGGGATTTCAGAGGTTTCCAAAAATACACGAAAGGCAGAAAACACTTCCCTCCTTTGCCAAAACACATAGGCCCTTTGTTTACATGACATTTTTCCCTTCTATATGTTGGAAATAATAAGACTCCTCCTAGCATTGATAAGACTGAACATAGGGTAAGGCAAACGGGAGGCAGCTCAGTCAATTCTGTCTTGAAATCTTCTTTCACACCTCTTTCTGAAATGTAAATATGGACTCGGTCCAGCTTTTCCAGTCCGAATAACTTTGGCTGAGGGCAGATGGTATGGAAGTCATTTCCCTTCTAGGTGCAGTAGCTGCTTTCCACAGACTCAACAAAGACACGAAATATCATTAACATCTGATTCTGAAAAGGTTGACAACCACTTCTTTGTTTTACCCAGCAGTCTGGGGAAAGCTGCAGTGCATTACTCTATCATAAGCAAAATTATACCTATTAGGCCCTGATATGAGTATTGGAATATTTCTCTCATTTGTGCACGGCAATGGAACTTGAATATGCCTATTGTTTTCACAGTATCCATTACATATTTTAGATGGCATGGAAAGATCATATATGTAAACATTACTTCAGCTGAGGCTGAGTGATGCTTGGCAAACCTAGAGAGGCTGTCTGACCTCCGTGGGTCTTGCATTCAAGGAGGATGCCAAGGGACTTGGGGCTGGGGGGGGACAGCCAATGGCTACCAAAAGACGTAAACTCAATTGGCCAATGGGAGCTGATGTATTAAAGACGTCTGGGTCCCTTCCTTTGACACACACACAGACACACACAAAGCTACAGGCCTCCAACTAGCTCCTCTATTTTGTGGCATACAGACGGAGGATGAAAGGCTTGCCTGAGGGTCTGAAATAGCAGAGGGAAGAGTCTGGAAAAAAAAGGGGGAGAAGGTTTACTGGTTGCAGCTTCAGAACTCATGAATAAGAAAGGAAGAAAAACAGACCTTCAAATTTAAAGGCACTTTTAGAATAGCCATTAATAATCACATTCTCTAAGATAAAAGCAAGAATCCTAAACTTTTTTTTTTTTAAAGCACTGATGTTTTTCTTTCATGCTTCAGCATAGGAAATGGAATTAGCCTAAAAACATGAAATCAACTGATTGAGAATTCTTGAAACTTCCCAGGCTAATAAGGCACGCTGGATGGCCACTCGCACCTCACTGCAGCCAACCTTGCGAACAGAAGCGTTTCTGTAGACAGAAGACTGATGCTCGAACAACCTGTAACCTTAATCACTTACAGAGCTGAGTATAAGCTTTTACTCCCAAGAGCTAAGTCACCAAACCCTGGATTTATGTTGGAATGTTTATTGATATTTTTCTAAGAGACACTCTCCAAATTATGTTTTTAGCATTTTACTCACCATTAGAGTGCATTTTCTGCCCTTTTTAGATTAGACTTAGATGTCTCCGATAACTAGGAACATAAATAGAGAGAATAAGTCATTATTTGAAGAATTTGAGTCATACAGATAGACACAAGATTTTCTTTCTGCCAGATGTACACCAAAATGTTTATTGTGCTAAATAATTCTGTTTCCTTGATAGATGGCTCATGCCCACTTTTAGTCTGAAAACCTGGCCTTAGGCAACCTTACAATAACAAACTAATGGCTGTTTATTGTTGCGGAAAGGAGCAAAATTGCTTCTTTAAGTCTACTGAAGTTATTCTATAGCAAATCAAATCAACAGACATATTTTTTAGCACCCAGACCCTGTAAGTCACTCTGCGAGGGAAAAGCAAGATATATAAAGAGTGTCTTCACCCTAACTAGAGTGTAAGCTTCTTACAAGCCAAGGCAAAGTTAAACTGCAACAAAAGACTTAAACGATGAGGAAAAATCAGATCAAAATAAGACGAGATGTATTGGTGAGCAACCTATACAAACAGTAGATGCCACTGTACATCAGAGGCAGCAGAGAGCCCCTGGAGTGGTCCAAGGGGGTAAAACTGAGAAAATGTGGTTTACCCAGCTATGAAATCATTGCTACTTATTGGAATTAAAACCAAAGACCTGTTGCCATCGAGTCAACTTCAATTCATGGCAAATCCCGTGTGTGTCGGAGTAGAACTGTGCTCCACGGGGTTTTCAATGACTGATTTTTCAGAAGTGGATCACCAAGTCTTTCTTTCAAGGAGCCTCGTGGTGGACTCAAACTGCCAGCCTTGTGCTTAGCCGCTGAGTGTGTTAACTCTTTGCACCACCCAGGGACTCCTTATTGGAAAATAAAGGATTAACAAGTGGTAGAAACATTTTCCAAAACAATGTGTTAAATAGTGTTCTTTCAGTCCCTCTGGCTTCTTGCCCTGTTAAGATTTTTTAAAATACCAATTCTGCTTGTCAGTGGTTATCTCTTTTTAACCACCTGAGACACCTTAATGATCAATAAATAGAGTGACATTGAAAAAGATAGTCTACAGCACTAGTCATTTGAGGAAACAGCTGTGCTGTCTACCACCTATTGCAATGAAATAAGATGGGGACAAATACATCCCTTGGTCTGCACCCTCACCACCACACTCTGGGTTCCAGGCCCTCCAAGATTTGTTTATTTTCTTCCAGAATGACATGCTCACTCACTCCCAGCAGTGAGAGTGTGTGTACACATACCGTGCATAATCTTGCAATCAAGAGATAGCATAGCTACAGACCTTAAGTTTTCTTCTATTCGTATTAGAAGAGTGTTTCTATTATTCTCCCTTTTTAATGCAGGAATTATGAACATATCCAAGGGTCCTTTCTGCAAGCACCATACTTTTTCCAATGAGGTTATGATTTCATTAGACACAAATAAAGGGTTATTGCACAGTAACTCTACAATTAGATCACACCACCCAAAGGACAATGGTAGCAGTGTTCCCCAAGAACTGATGAGGATTCCAGGTGTAATGAAGGCGAGTGATTATTCTTGCAACTCCGGTAACCAGTCAAGTTGCTGTTTTAAGTCTCAAGCTAAAGAATTTGTTTGTAATGTCCAAGGCAGGACAAAATTTAAATTATTTGGAAAATAGCTGGTGTTGTGAAGAAAAGAGCAGTGACTTATTAATTTTTAACAGGTGTGAAGCAGAACAGTTTAAAATCAGCAATTTGTTATTCAACCCAACCCACCTTAAACTAGAAGAGCTGTATAAAAATCTACTGCCATTCAGAGGAAATAACCCAAGGAGTTTGTAAATCTTCACTAGTTCTTAAGCAATCTAGTCACATTTAGTAGTTCATAACACTGACTGATCTCTTTTCCATGAAATGAAATCTGAGCTAAATTCCATTAACACTTCTTCCCTAAGTCGATATTTTTCCTGCCTCTTGGCTCTTTCCTTCATGGTGCAGACATCATGATGTCTTCTTTTGGAGTTGTTTCTCTAACCTCAGGTAGAAGGAGCACAACCTGGGAGGCAGAGATGGTACATGATCTAATCCGGAATAGGGTCTTGCCCATCTTTGCCCTGGTTAAACAAGCTGCTTTCATGACTCCACCACTTGGTTTCTTTGTCTCTCTGTTTGGATGAAAGGATCACTTAGTTCCTTTGTGTGCATATACACCAACACACACAGATACTGCATAATCTTGCAATCAAGAAATAGCTTGATTGTAGCTCTAATGTTACTTGTAGCTCTAATGTTAGATATCGCCATACTTCTCTGAAAAGTATTCTTTTCTCCTTTCCTTGGCCTTTACCCCCGTTATTCTTTATATCTCCAGATATCAGAATGAAACTATCTTAGCCATCATCTCTTGTGCCTGGGAAGTCAAACTGGACCTTTCTCAGTTCTCCCACCTTTACTGGGTGCTCAAGCCTGAAATACAATGCACAGATTCAGAAGGTCAAACAGTCCCAAAATTAGAAACTCACCAGTGCTGGCCTATGCAATTAATATACAAAACAGTAATAGTTAAAAATAAAGAGTGGCTTATAATGTTTTACACTGACTAAAGAGGAAAAGTATGTGAACTTTTGAAGACAAGTTTTAACAAGGGTTTGATGTATTACGTTAGAATCAAGGAGAGCCTCATGTATTTAGCAGCCTTTTAGTTACATATCAGAAAAAATGTTAGAACCAAAAGTCCTGTAACGCAGGAGGAGGGCACATACTTAGTTTATTTTCTCAGATTAAATATCCAGTCCTTAAAGTGATACAATCAAAATTGACATTTTAATAACAATCCAGACAGGGTACCTTTTGCATGTTGGATAATATACAGTTATTTGATACCATGGGTAATAAAATTGTATTTTAAATACCATAGATATCAAAGAAAAAGAAAATTTACACTTAAAAGTAAACCTCAACCAGGAGGGAAACCCTAATTTTCCCCCAGGAAGGTCTCATATTTTAAAGCTGTGTTTTAAATAATAATATTCATCACCCACATGGTAATGGTAAGATATTTTCATATCTCTTCACAATGCTATTTGCCATGTGCCTTATTTTGAGTTAGGGACTAGCCTTCTAGAATTTTCTGTAGAAATAGAGGACGTCACGTACAAGGAGCTATTATCTACATTCCCACATAAGATGCCACAAACTATACCCATCCCACAAGCTTTCAAAAAGGGAAAGACAATGGACTGTCATATATGCAAAGAAGAGAAAGAATTAGCATGCAGTACTCAGTAAGTGTTAAGTACTTTATTGACTGTGTAGAAAATTCAGGTTCAAAGGCAATGGTAATGATAGAAACAGCAATAATAACTTACAAGTGAAGACCTTCACAGTTTATGAAATGCTCTTCACTTGATCACTTGATTATCGAAACACTACAGAGAAGTCTTCTCCCCATTTTACAGATGTGTAAAGGGCTCGGGTAGGATAGAAATTTCTCCAGCCTCTATGATCGATCAATGATGCAGCTGGCACACTCACCTTCAATTCCTAGTCCAGGGCTCTTTGTACCACACCATGCTTTATCTACTCTGTAAAAATGAAAAAGATGTCCTTGGATCCCCAGAAAGTGTAGCAGCTAATAAGAAGCCCTTAAAACTTTGGATGATTTCCACTCTATGCCCTTTTACCTCTCCTCCCATGTCCAGGCCCCACCAAGGGTCCACTCTGTGGGTGTAAGAGTTGAGTCTACTAAGGTAATTTGGGAAGTGGAAGAAGTTTTGGAAGCTCTGCCCTGGGCAGCTTAGAGGAAAAAAAAATAGAGGCAAGTTCATGGTTTCCTTGAAGCTCATTTTCCAAAATGACAGTTAAATCATGCAGAGCTTTTACTTCTTCCTATCTACTAGGACACCATGATAACCCACTCCCCAAAAGTAAACCTGAGCCTACATAAGATGTGGAACTTCAGGCTCTTTTTGCCTTTCCTTTCCTTTCCTACTGTTTAAACCACAGCGTGTGACCCAAAAAAGTGGTCAACTCTCAAAGAACTCCATATTAACTACATTTTTTTTTATAGTCAATATGGACTATACAAACCAACCACTAAACCTTACGTCTGTGCTCACTTCCCACCACGATCACCAACTTAAAAATAAATAAAGTTCTCCCTGGATTACTATCCACCTACTGCCACCAAGCCTACCCATTCAGAAACCTCAGTGACAAGTGAGGACTCCCTTAGCCTCACTCCCCAACCTCTGGTCTATCTAGCCAGCCTCCTGGCTTTGATAATTTTTCATAAATTTTATTTATTTAGCTCCTCCTCTCCATCTCTATTTTGGGAGACAATATTCCATGAATTCCTCATGTTCCTGCACCATGAGCCCTCCAAGCAAATGATCTGTTTAGAAGCAAATAGCCGTGAAAGCTAGAGATAGTGTATCCCTCCAGAGGGATTTAGAGTTGTGTCTCCCCAGAGACCTTTGCTTATCTTTCAGAATAATAAACCTAGAAACGCCTTTCCCCTTTCTCTCAGAGGAGATTGGCTTGCATTCTAGGACAATGAGTAATCTCCCAGAGGGAAGGATGGAAATATATGCCAGCAGGCTTATAAATGCTCAGAGTCTCCTCGAAGGTGGGGTTCTCCCCTGTGGTGTACCCCACTGCACACACAGGTAACGTCTAGCCCTCACCGAGTCCTTGTGGGGATTAGAGCGTTGGGAAGGCTCCTGCTCTGGTTACTGTTTTTGCTGTGAGGAATAAACCATCTGTCTCTCTAACCCAGAGATCTCGTATCTTCCTTCAGTATTTGTGCATAGAATTGTGGCACACTAAGTTGTTATCTTGCAAGTAGGACAAAATCTCAGACCCTTCACAGTATTCTGATTTAACACCCACTACCAGTACTTTTTACCAGTACCTTGTAGTCTTAGTGGCTCAGTGGTTAAGAGTTTGGCTGCTAACCAAAAGGTTGGCAGTTCAAGTCCACCAGCCGCTCCTTGAAAACTCTATGGGGCAGTTCTACTCTGTCCAAAAGGGTTGCTATGAGTCAGAATTGGCTTGAAAGCAGTGGGTTTTGGTTTGCCAGTGCATTAGCTTAGGCCAGAACTATTTACTCACATGGTTTAAGCGCCCTCAATGGTATCCCATCTTCATTATTTCTCCCGTGTTAATATATCTTTCTTTCAGTCATCAGAGTGATCTTCTATAACTCAAGTCTAATTATGACCATGCCCTGCTTAAAGCTCTCTGTAGGTTTGCTCATGTTCTCGAAACGATTAAACTTCTTAGCACGGTCTTACACAATCTGGACCTATCCTGACACTACTCTAAACCCTGAGAAACCTCTTCTTTTTTCATCAGAGCTACCCCAAGTTCCTTTACTCCTCTCAGCCTAGAATGTCCTCTACCACCATTCTCCCTAACCCAGCAACATTTCTACACAACAAAATTCTACTCCTTATTTCAGTACCCAGTGCAAATACCACCTCCTCTGGGAAAAAAAAAAAAAAAAAAATTCAGCAGAGAGTTAGCCACTCTCTTTTCTGGGCTCATCTGGCATTCTGTGTAAATGGCGCACTAATATTTCTTTGTTTACAGGTTTGGCTGATCCACCCAATTGTGAGCTGTAAAGACTGGATCCCATCTCATTGAAATATGTATGTCCCCCTGTAAAACAGAATACACATTCACTTAACATTTGTTGAACAAGCTAATGAATAAATGAAAGTTGAAATATTTTCGAAGGCTTTGACTCTCATCCTTTTCCTCAGCTACATGGGCCTCTCCCTCTCAAATCTCGTGATGATTTCCAGGGAAGCCACACATGTTATGTTCAGTCAACATGTGGAAAAGATGACAAGTAAGGCTATTTTTCTTTTCATAACAAAACACACTTCACATTACATACCTTCGCCATCACTTCAACCACAGACATCCCTCTATCACCAAAATGAAAGTGATCTCAGTGTGTTGGCAAACACAGTTAACTGAATAACAGCTAACTTAAATAACTGAATCTTGTTTGAAACATTTAAGGCTTTTTGTTTATTAACATTTTATGTACAAAGGCTCTTAATGACTCCCTATTCCACTCAGTCAAGGAAATGAAGCTGTTTCATCCAGAAATCCAACCAGTTCTTCTGGCCTTCAAATCTGAAGTACCAAACGAGTTTGATGAACCTGATTCTTAAGCCAGAAGATCACTCTATTTGGCTTTGCGGCTGGCTGCAAAGGAAGAATCATTTTGCTGGAAAAATGATGGACTAGGCCACCAATCTTGACGGTAAAAGCAGAGCAAAGAATGAAAAACTGAAAATAGGAGAAGGGAGATATCAGGTAACATTTTCATTGGGACTGAAATTTAATTGGGAGGATAAGTGTTCATTACAAACTTTATCCCTGGAATACTTTGGCAAAGAGATTTCAATGAGTGTTAAAATCATTACCGAATGGCCTCAATCTAAACAAACGCCCACCTTTTCCATTTCACCCTGAGATGAAATGACTTCGCTGTGTACAACTGGAAAACCTGGGGCTGACAGTTTCTCCTCTCCCAGAGGGGCTGTGAAAGCTTTTTCTTTCTCCATATCCCTCTGCTTTTTAAATTTAGAGGTTCATCTTCTGAAAAAGTTTTTATTTTTTTAATCAAGCACTTAGACTAGTGTCCGGCTTCAGAGATACCAGCACTTCTGCCCAGTGCCAAGCTGATTTTCCATATGAGCACACACAGGGCCAGACCATCGCAGCAGAGGAAGTATCTGACAAGAATCTAAGTGGGGGGACATGCAAGTCCAACACTGTTTTAATAAGAGTCGCCGTCGAGCAGAAGTCTGTGTAGCTGGAGGGATCCAAGCGGCAAGAATCGGACAAAGAAGGTGATGGCGAAAATGTGAGAAAAGAAGCCATTTCATTAAGAGACATTTCTATTCTATATTTTCAATTACTTTGGATGTCTGTGGCTTATTCGTAATTGACAGATCAGGAAATGTAAACCCTTTCTCCAGTCTGCCAAGGTTATTAGCATGCAGGAACCTGAGGCTTTATCCCTAGAGCAACTTTTTATTACAAAGAAGATAAAAATGATGTATTGTATATTATATTCCATCAGCAGAGACCATGATGATCATAGTTCTTGCAATGCAGCCTTGCCTCACCCCACCTATCAATAGATAGATTGCAAGTTGCAGTCTGAGAGCTTCAGCTGGTCTTCTTTTTGATTTTTTTCAAGAAACGCTAGTAATAAACCCTGTAAAGCAAATCACTCAAAAGAGTGATTGGAAACAAAGTAAAATGAGTAGTGTTTAAATAATTAACACCTGCCAAATGAGGATGGGGGGGCCTTATTGCTGATATTAAATCCTTTAACGTCTGAAACAGATGACAGTAAGTAATTCCAAACAGTCAAGACAGGAAACGAATTTTTAGTTCTTGGAAAGTTGAATGAGTTTTAATAAAGTTGACAAAAAGAAAACTGATTTTGATTTAGTTAATTCTATTGCAGAATGTTGGGTTTGCAGTAAACCTTTACTTTGGTTTAACATACTGTAAGTGAACAGCTTTAATTCATGGTTTAGAATATATTCATTATTCAGTAAGCTAATGATACATGTTCCACCTGGTTGCTGTGAAGCCTTGTAAGTAAAAATTGACGGTAGTGTCCTGTTACCAAGAAAAAATACTAGCCTGGCCAAGTTTCCAGTCAATAAATATAACTCACAATAGAACTGCCAGTTAGGTAAATAAGGATGCCCCCTGCCAACCCATCTATCAGCAGGAGAAAACCAAAAGAGAAGTATTATCCTAGTCTGGACCAAGGCTGAAAATTTTACAAGCACTAAGCAAATAATCCTTAACTCTGTTAATGCATCAAGAACAATAAGACATAACAGGGCTGAAATAAGGCCAGAGCTGAAACAGTAACTACCGAAAGCCCCAGCAGCTTGCTGCAGTCCTGGCCCACCTGGGGTTTTACGCCCAGCCGTTGAACTGCCATTGAACTAGACCTCGTGACGGTCTTCATGGCAAGGGTTCCCTTCTACCTTAGCCTGTTGGGCTGCAAGAGTTGGGTGCTACAGTGGGGACCTCAGCTCAGAATTTCACCATTTGGCCTAACCTTGCCTCCAAACCAGGCCACCGTGAGACAGTCTGTGCTCTGTTTCATTTCTTATTTTGTTTTGTGGAGGGTGGCAGTTGAGGAAAATAGGTGACGGCAATGACGCTGATTCACCTTCATTTTAATGTGACTACGTATTCATTTAATTGGAGTCAGTGTTGCAACTACCTCCCTATAAATTAACAAGGTTCTTTGACAAGCCAGCAGCTCTGTACTAAAGCATGTTCGGAGAGTCACTACTCTGCGCCTGAAATGGTTCCCTTTAGGTATCTTGGCTATTTTAACAGGTTTTGTTTTGTTTTGTTTTTTAGGGAGGGGGTTCTACCCAAAAGCATACAGGGACATTATCTCCAACAAGAACTAACTGCTTATAAAAATTTTACCTTGTTAGGATGAGGACAATGACAAAGCTTGCGATATGAAGCAATGAGCTTGTTTTTGCTGCTCTTCCCTCAAACACAGCTTCATTATTAGAACATCTCTCGGAAAAAAGTTATCATCTGATCTAATAGCATGTTCCTCAGAAAATGAGCTGGTGCTACCTATCATAATATGATCAAAAGTCACTGGTAATCTAATTACTCTGGGAAAAAAATATATATGACATGCTCTGCCTACTTTTTTTTTTTTTCTTCCTTTGCAAAACCAAACTCTTCCAGCCATTAACCATATTAACCATTTAGAGATTGTGTTCTTACCACATAGACCATGGAACCCAATGAAGTGCTTCCAACTAAAGGCTCCCAGCTTACCACAGAATTTAAAGAACTTATTTCTCCCCCCCAAAAACCTAAGCATGCCTTTTTCCCGTGTCAGGATAGGT
Organism: Loxodonta africana; assembly: GCF_030014295.1. Classification (NCBI taxonomy): domain Eukaryota; kingdom Metazoa; phylum Chordata; class Mammalia; order Proboscidea; family Elephantidae; genus Loxodonta; species Loxodonta africana. Next base: position 66,513,193 of record NC_087355.1, read on the forward strand.
TCACAAACAGTATACAAATTGCTAGTACCACCTACTGGCAAAAAAATAGAACCAACCTAATAACCCTTACTGAAGAGTAGGCAAGAAATGCTATCTAAAGTCAGATGCTGCTGATGTTTGGGGTCATGAATGACAATGATGGAACTCAATCCCATCTAATCTCACAAAAAAGGTTTTTTTGTTTGTTTGTTTGTTTGTTTTAATTCTATCTTTATGAAAGGCTTTCAAAGCCCTGATACATGAGGATCCACTATTATCCCTATTATATACATTATATAACCCTGGTGGCACAGTAGTTAAGAACCCGGCCGCCAACCAAAAGGTCATCAGTTTGAATTCACCAGCCACTCCTTGGAAATCCTATGGGGCAGTTCTACTCTGTCCTATAGGGTCTCTATTGGGATCAGCTCAACAGCAGCACATTTGTTTTTGTATATATATTACAAGCCAAGGATCACAGAAGTGAAGCAAACTACCTAAGCTAAAATATTCAGTCAGTAAGAACTTTCAAGTCAGCCTTCATTTTCTTTGCCCTTTACTTTAACAAAGGAATTATTCCTCGTTATACGTTGTAAATCTCTACCCCATGGAACCTGAGATTTTGCCTCGTGACCTGCAGGCATGTCAAAAAGCACAAGGTGCTTAAAATTATGAGATGCGAGTTCTCTTTCCATTGGTACCACAAAATTCACAAGTTACATAATGTCTCCAGTGACTGTTTCCTCATGTGTAAAGTGGGTGCAATTATACATACTCTACATAAACTACAGAAAAGTTACAAGGTTACAACCACAAACTTTGCAATGTAAAAAAAAAATAAATAAACGAGGTAAGAGAGAGAACAGGAGACGGAAGAGAGAGAATGGAAAGGAAGGTAAAGGCAAAGAAAGGAAGGAGAGTGGAGAGAAGGGAAAAGAAAGAAAAAGACAAGGAAAGGAAAAAGAAAAGACCTCTCCTCGTCTTCAGTGCATTACATTGCTTTAGGCAGTATGTTTCAACAAATTAGAAATGTTGGGCATTTGGATTAAGTGAAACTAATTAAAACTAGCATGAGGGCCATTCTCATACTGATATAATTTTCAGTTTCTAAAATAGTGCTATAATTTGCAAGTTTTGAGTTTGCAGTTCCAAAGATGACAAGCCCTGAAGTACACAGTATGAAATGAGATGCCATCCCACTTAATGTATTGCATTGCTAATTATTCCATGAGAGCTAGTCTTGCCAGTCTGCTCTTTTAGAGGGTAGAGAACCAGCACTGTTACACATCTTCTGTTTATCCCCAAAAAGTCTAAGACAAGGTCAGCCATGAAGAGAACACCATTTTTAGTTCCTTGATAGCTTCCCGTGAGTTGCTTCTCCCACAGTGTCTCCCAGCCCTGCTTTTCTTATGTTCAGCCCCCATATTCCATCTTTTATTCGCAGTTGGAGTGAAGTACAGTACGTAAAGCTTTGGAATTTGTTGTTGTTGTTGTTAGGTGCCACCAAGTCGGTTCCGGCTCATATAGGCTCTATGTACAGTAGAATGAAACACTGCCCCATCCTGTGCCATCCTCCTAATCACTACTATACTCAAGCCTATTGTTGCAGCCACTGTGTCAATCCACCTCATTGAGGGTCTTCCTCTTTTTCCCTCACCCTCTATTTTACCAAGCATAATGTCCTTCTCTAGGGACTGGTCCCTCCTGATAACATGCGCAAAGTACGTAAGATGTCTTGTCATCCTCGTTTCTAAGGAGCATTCTTCCAAGACAGATTTGTTTGTTCTTCTGGCAGTCCATAATATCTTCAATACTCTTCACCAACACTATAATTCAAAGGCATCAATTCTTCTTTGGTTTTCCTTATTCATTGTTCAGTTTTCACATGAATATGAGGCAACTGAAAACACCATGGCTTGGATCAGGCGTTCCTTAGTACTCAAAGTGACATCTTTGCTTTTTAACACTTTAAGCAGGTCATTTCAACAGATTTGCCCAATACAATATATCCTTTCATTTCTTGACTGCTGCTTCCATGGGCGTTGATTGTGGATACAAGTAAAATGAAATCCTTGACAAGTTTGATATTCTCTCCTTTTGTCATGATGTTGTTTATTGGTCCAGTTGTGAGGATTTTTATTTTCTTTAGGTTAAGGTATAATCCGCACCGAAGGCTGACGTCTCTGATTTTCGTCAGTAAGTGCTTCAAGTCCTCTTTGCTTTAAGCTTTCAATTAGAATGCAGTACAGTAGCCAAAGCTTTAGAATTACATAATCAAATTCAAATCCCAGGTTTGTCAGTGGCTAGCTGTATGACCTATAGGAATTATTCTTTCTTTCACTCATTCATTGATCAAATATTTGCTGAGAACCTACTGTGGGCCAAGCACTGCTTCAGGAGAATTCAAGAGTGAACAAGACATAAAACCACTGCTCTCATGGAGCTTACCTACTAGTATGCTTCCTGATTATCGTCAAAAATGAAAACGAGTTTTGAAAGGATTTAATGTGGATAATTTACTTAGCTCAGTGTCTGGAACATAGCAAGTGCTCAATCAAGGGCAGTTTAAAGATTATGTCACCAAAGACAACAGCTGAAACAGGGAAACTCTGTCCCCTCTCTGAATAGCATCAAGCATTATATAACTGTGACTTTCATTTGAAGTGATTGAAGCAGTCATTTTTCCAAAAGAACACCCACAGCTGACCAGTTCAAACAGAAGTCCCAGCCTGGGTTATAATATGGTAGCTGTGCCATCAAACATACATAGACACAGTTCTTTTTGGAGAACTATCTTCTGGAGAGATATAGTAAGAGGGAGAACAGCTCAGTGGAAATAGTCAGGTAAGTTTAAAAAAAAAAAGCATTGCCTTGGAGTCGATTCCAACTCATAGTGAAACAGAGTAGAACTGCTCCATAAGGTTTCCAAGGAGCATTTGGTGGATTTGAACTGCTGACTTTTTGGTTAGCAGCCATAACTCTTAACCACTACACCACCAGGGTTTCCCAGGTGAGTTTAGACTCCATTATTAGCTTTGTGACCTTTGCCAAGTGTCTTACCTTCCTTGAAACTCAGTTTATAAAACCATCAAGCTATCCCAATTCCTGTTTCCTTTGTTTAAAATGTTCTTCCCCAAATATTTGCTTGCTTTTCTCCCACACTGCCTTCAGCTCTGTTTGTATGGCAGTACTTTTCAGGGAAGTTCCCTGAACAACTATATAAAATAGCAGCCCCTCACATCTCTGTCACTCACCTTTTATTTCTCTCCACAGCATGGAGTTCCATATGGCATTATAGATGAGTTTGTTCACTGCTTGCCTTTCCACTTTAGAATGTTACCAAAGATTTTGTTTTTCTGATGACTGCTGAATCCCCGGAGCCTAGAACAGGTCTTGATCCAAAGTTCTGCTCTATAAATACTTGTTTACAAAGTGAATAAATACATACAAAATGGACTGCAATTTCACTAGGATCAGATCTCTTGAATTCCACCCATTAGATATTTTGGTGGTAGTGGAGTCCCTTGACTCCAAGTTATCTCCGCTTGAATTCTACCTTGTTTATCTAACATTCCAAATGTTAGACGATTAAATCTAGTATGTCAAATATTACTGGAGTTTTTTAGTTGAGCTTCTTTTGAATACGAGAAAATATGTGGTCTACAAAACCTTGAGTGTTGTTGTTAGCAGCCCATTGGTTACTAAGTAGAACTGCTCCATAGGATTTTCTTGGCTGTAATCTTAACAGGTGCAATGGATAAGCACTCGGCTGCTAATGAAAGTACAGTGATTTGAACCCATTAGCCGCTCTGTGGTAGAAAGATGTGGCAGTCTGTTTGAGCAAATATTACAGCCTTGGAAACCCTATGGGGCCCTTCTACTCTCCTATAGGGTCACTATGAGTCAGAATCCACTCCACGGCAACGGTTTTGCAATCTTAACAGAAGCAAATCATCACATCTCTTTTCATCCTTGGTACTGCTGAATGCGTTCCAACCACCAACCTTTAAGTTAGCACAAGCCATTTGCGCCACCTAGGAGACTTAAAAACCTGAGAAAGAAACACTAAAGAGACAAGAAAGCCTGTCTTACCATTTGTCCTTTGTTCTCTGGACTAGTGCTTCTCAAACTTTAAATCACAACCACCTGAAGGGCTTGTGGAACCACAGATAACTGGGCCCCACCCCAGATTTTCTGGTTCACTTGGCCTAGGGTGAGGCCCAAGAATTTGCATTGCTAACACATCCCAAGTGATGCTGATTGCTGTGGATTTCACAATGAAAGAAGATCTCTGCTACAGCCCTTCACAATTTCACCCTGACTTTGCCTCCCCTGACTCCCTGAGAGAAGTAATGATTGCAACTATTTTTTTATTCCCTAATTTACAAACTTGAAAGTTGTGTTCTGGGAGTGTGGGCAAGTATTGTGTTTTAGTTCCATAATGAAATCTAGGCTTCAGCTTCATTAACCAATCTGCTTCATAATGAAAATTAATTATTACGGTCATTAGACTAAATGGCTTCTGTCATCTGCAAAGACATAATTGGTACAGAAAATTGTTTTGTAAGTATGAAATAATCAGCAAAGGCTGACTATACACATGCATTTTTCTCTACTAGTCTCCAGTGGACCAACCCAGAAGTCACTCAGGACAAGAATGGGGGTGAAGCGGATGGCATGGGCTATTCTTACAAGGCATAAAAGATGTGTGGCCTGAGCATTCTGAATTGTAAAACATCATCATTAAAAGTGTACTTATCATGATTCCAGGGGAAAGGCAAAGCCATAGGGAGACCTCTGAGGTGGGACTGAGAGGAAGCACTTTCTCCCCAAGACACATTCTACAAAGATGGCAACCTTTCAACAAGATTTAAAGTAACATAATAACGTGACAATTGAAAAGATGGTGCTAAAACATCAGCAGAAGAAACGGTGGGAAATATGCAGAATTGAAATATCAGATGTGAAACCGTTACAAGCTTAGAGGAGACAAGTGAGAGTCATGTGGGCGTGACACCTCGTTTATGGACCCAGAGAGTGCAAGTCCCGCCCCCTCCACCCTCACAGCTAAACTTGCTTCTTCTGACGTTAGAACTGACTACACCTGTGACAGAAGGTCTACCCAATCCTACAGGATTATCAGTGGAACCTTGCTTGGCAACCAATTTCCTTCAAATGTGCAAAGCTGCTTTTTCATTTTTATTGGTTTTTAAAACACAGTCTGTTTGGAACTAGGTTCTCCATCTAAGGCTGTTCCCTATTTGCCTGAAAACGCAAGTTTACAGATATCTAACAACTATTGATGTAACACCTACCTCTGCAGGGTGCGAATGTTATAAAGCACTTATTAGTGACTGGGAGAGAGAGCTGAGACAAGGTTACAAAAGCAATAGGAAATTTTTTGCTCTATACTTAAGAGTTTTAAAAGGAACCCTGTGGCACAGTGGTTAGGCTACTAACTGAAAGGTCAGCGGTTGGAACCCACCAGTCGCTTTGCAGGAGAAAGATGTGGCGGTCTGCTGCTGTAAAGGTTTGCAGCCTTGGAAACCCTGTGGGGCAGTTTTACTTTGTCCCATAGGTAACTATGAGTCAGAATCAGGTTTGCTTTGGTTTTTATAGGGTCGTTATGAGTCAGAATTGACTCGACGGCACCAGGTTTGGTTTTTTGGTTTTTAAGAGTTTAAAATCTAGTCGGAGAAAAATAAAAGTAATTACATCAGAACAATACAAATTAACATATCTCCCCATAAGAATAAAAAAGCAATTTAATTAGAGAGAGAAATTTCCCTTATGGATTAGCACGAAACGATATCAAATGCAGACTCAGATGCATCTGTGGGTATAGATAAATATTCCTATGAATGAGATGCTGATTTTGACCCCAATAGACTCAAAAAACAAATGGATGTTGACATATGCAAAGACGACTGGGATCATTTAGAGTGATAAATAAATTACTAAATTAAGCAGCCTCAATCAAGCATTATTTGCAGGGGTACCATACTACCAAAGTTTATCACGTTTGCTTTGAAGAAAAAGTTCTTCGGGCAAAAATGTGGCTAATTGAACATTGTTCTAAATAATATCCAATGGAGAAGGTAGCAATTTAGGGAAGATTGCTCCCAGGATAACAATATTGAACAGACACATACTAATAATGGCTAGAGTGCCTCCAAAAACAGGGTCAGCTACGCTACACTGCTTGCCTCCCACCCACGAGGGACTCAGGGAAAATGTGTTGAACCTAACTCAAACGGAGCCATGAGCTTTGCATTTCCAGCCTGTTTCTTGCCCTGACTGCAGTGTAAGCATTTGACTTTTTTATGAGTTGCTTCATCAGTACCAACCAGAAAAGGCCTTGAATACAGAGAGCGCTGTGAACGTGCAAACTCTAATTGTCTTCATTAAAATGATGCATCCATCTATCTATCTCAGTGGGAGTTAGTTGCTTACATATATCTGAGGGTTTGGGCTGAGTACAATTTTTTTCCTCCAATTCCCATTGTTTGTAACAAGTCTTTTATCATCTTGAAGTCCGAATTAACATTTCTGTCTCTACCAGTTTAGTTGTTTTTCCATTTGGCAAACTCTGGGTTTTTCCTGCTGTCTCCCCTTTAGGGCAGGAATTAGCATAGTTGTGCAACGTTTATTGTTTGTTATTCCTTTATTTTTTCGATGTCATCCTTGAAGATGTCAAATCTTCTCTAAGTTGTCCTGGAAAAGACAGAGATTTCCACAAAGGGGGGCGTTTGGGAAGATGGAATACTTGATAGAAGCCTTGGGCTGTACTGGTGAAACTGTTTTAAGTATATTCAGCATATTCTCTTAGGGGCTATTTCAGTGGAGTGCACACCATCAACAACACACACACACACACACACAGTCAGTTCATTGTTTCAATTGTAGAGTCAGTACAGCAGCTGCAGATAACGGGATTTCCACACTGGGGAAGCAATAAACACATTCGCTTAGGAGCTGCATCTTTGGACCAAATTACTTCATAGACTTGAATCCTAGTACTGTCTGACCTTGTACCTCTTTTTCAATTCCTTGGAGTCTGAAGATTTTGCCTCTAATAAGTAAGGAAATAATACCACCCAGGATTGTTAAGAGGGTTAAAAAAAAAAAATATACAAAACACTTAGCAGAGAGTCTGCTAAGCACATTGCTAAGATACACTAATATCGATAACTACAGTTTTTAATGATTATGATAAGACCTAAAGAAGCAATGTCTATTTTTGATGATCAAGGGGTAGATTATTCTCTTTGTAGATTCTTCAGTAGCTAGATTCCTTATCCTCACAACCCTTCATTGCTCTGTTCATATAAACCATTTCATTTCTTATTCTCACCACCTTCCCTAGACTGTCAAAGGGACAGGAAATAAAATCATTTCTAGTAGTATTTCACAGCTCTAATACAGGTGCACTGGAGAGGCAGTTGAATCAAAAAAAAATGGACATTAGCTATTAAAGATTCAATTATCTCCATTCTACCTTCCCCCACTTGTGGAAAATCAGCAGTGAGGGGAGGGAAAAAAAAAATGGCATTGCATTAAAGTGCTTTAGGAATGTCTTGGGGAAAATAAATATGCAATCTAAATGCAAGGTATCATTATATTATTATCACTCTGCATTCATTTAATAACAGATTAAAGTGTTCCGGTTCACAGCAACGGAAGTTGCCTCAAACTTTCCCACGGTTTCTTTGATATTCTTTATTTGAAGGCAGCTGCCATTTAGGACAATTGCTGCAATATGTTGGTTTTAAACTAAAGTCCTCTTGGAGACTGGAAGTACCTTTAATCCCATCATAAAATTAACTACTCACTTGTTTTCTCAGATTCATTACTTACCAATCTAAGACGACCTTGCCAGTAAGAATTAGAACATAACTGCAGCTCCTAACTCCACTATGTTCTAGGGTACGCTCCTTGAACCTCTTCCTTCTAGAATCCCCAGTGGTACTGAGAGGTCTTAGAAATCTTCACCCCATAGTGTCTGTGCTTCAGGGTAGGTTCTCCAGAAGCAGAAACTAAGATGGAGTTTGGGGTGCAAGATACTTATTAGGGATCACACCTGGGAAGGTAAGGGGAGGAAACAGAATGGGGCAGAGGAGGAAATCAAATTGCATTGTTGTCGCTAGATCCACCAAACCCTCAGCCAATTCAGCAGAGAGCTCTTTTCCATCAGAGTGTCTCACATGGGGCACAAAGGCTGAACATTTCTATCCCCACCTTGCTCAGTCACTGGCTGTGGCCAAAGTGACTCTCTGTACCTGACAAGGACTCTGAAGGAGCTGAGAAATGGAGGTTGTTTGGAGCAACAAGTTCTTCCTAGAAAAAGGCCTGAGCAGCTTATCTCTGTGCTTCTACCCATTCCTCCCTGCTACACCCACCAAGTATGCAAGATGCAAAGGGAGAGCCATGTATAAATGTGCACTACATACTTTCATCAAGGTTCAAGACAGAAGTTCCTCCCAGTGAAATTCTCTACCAGTAGGAAGAACAATGACTATAAAGCAGCACTGACAATTCTTGCCATCACCATTAGTCCCTTTTCTACTAAGTTCATTCCTTTTCCATTAATCTTTAAATCACTGAACAGGCTCTACTTTCTACCCAGTAGTCCAAGGAAGAAATTTAAGAGTTATTCATGACCCCTTCCTCCTCCCTCACCTCACATTTAATCCATTATAAGCCCTACAAAGTCTACCTTGTCAATATTTCTCCTATTCCCATTCTCCGAAACAACCTAAGGTCTTATCACTTCTAATTACACCTAACCTGGTAGCACAGTTATCCTATGGGGCAATTCTACTCTATTCTATAGGTTCACTATGAGTTGGACTCGACTTTACAGCAACGGGTTTGTTTTTGTTTTTGGTATCCTTCAAAACTCAGCAAGTGCCACACCTTCCAGGATGCCTTCCTGAAATCCCAGCCACTGCTAGTTTCTAGAATACCTCTCACCATTCCATAAACAAGTGTTGATTTCCTTGTCCATCTTTCTACTAAATTTAGGTTCTTGGACACTACAGAAAATATCCCACTTGAATTTGTATCCCAGCATCTAACACAGTATACCTTACACTCAAAAAGATTCTAAGTAATGTATGTTGGGATGTTTTTATCACCCATCTGTTGTGTGTAAAGCACTGTGCTAACCTGGGTTACAAGGACACGAAGAAACAGGCTCAGCTCTGCAAGAGCTTAAATTTCACCTGGTAAACACAAGGACAATGTTTCTCTGCTTTCATAAGGTTTTCAATCGAATAACATATTGCTTTGGGCAAATGTGCTGCAAAAGACCTGTTTCAAGTGTTAAAAAGCAAAGATGTCTCTTTGAGGGCTAAGGTGTGCCTGACCCAAGCCGTGGTATTTTCAATCATCTCATATGAATGTGAAAGCTGGACAATGAATAAGGAAGGCCAAAGAAGAATTGCTGCCTTAGAACTATGGTGTGGAGAAGAATATTGACTATACCATGGACTGCCAGAAGAATGAACAAATCTGTCTTGGAAGAAGTACAGCCAGAATACTACTTAGAAGCGAAGATGGTGAGACTTCGTCTCACATGCTTTGGACATGTTATCAGGAGGGAGCAGTCCCTGGAGAAAGACATCATGCTTGATAAAGTAGAGGGTCAGCAAAAAAGAGGAAGACCCTCAATGAGATGGATTGACACAGTGGTTACAATAATGGGCTCAAACATAGCAATGATTTTGAGGATGGTACAGGACGAGGCATTGTTTTGTTCTGTTGTACATAGGGTCTCTATGAGTTTGAACCTACCCAACAGCACCAAACACCCTAACAACAACAAACACAAGAACGGGGTGATAGGAGAGGTTTCACATGAAGGGAGAGAAGGAAAGGAAAGCAAGCCTCAAGAGACTAGAAAGGAAATAAAAATTATACCAAAAAAAAAAAATTGGCAATGAGGAAGAAACAAGAAATTAGAGCAGGGTAGAGAAGATATAAAAAAGAAAGAGAGTGCTATAAAGATTTTTCACAATCTATCAACTGAGTAATCGTAAGTTTATGTGGAAAGAAGGCAGAGAAAGTATGGCTTGATCTAGTCATATTTAAAATGGTCAGTGAGAGGAATAAATGAATGAACAAATATGTTAATTATTTGATTTTACATACAAATTTACATGGCCAAGAAGGTAGCCCTGATCAGTCTTCTGCAAATTTTGACCTCTCACCTTACTATAAAAAAAAAAAAAAAACCCATTGCTGTCAAGTCTATTCAGACTCATATCAAACCTATAGCACAGAGTGGAACCACCTCATAGGGTTTCTTTACAGAAGCAGACTGTCACATCTTTCTCCCATGGGGCAGCTGGTGTGTTTGAACCGCTGACTTTTTGGTTAGTAGACAAGTGCTTTAACCACTGTGCCACTAAGGTTGCCTCATCTTACTGTATAAAAAAATATATACTTTCTATTAAATACAGCAGGAGATAGAAAGTAGATGACTAGGGCAAGCTTCTGTTCAGAAAATAAATAACAAGTACTATTTAAAATTTAGCAAAAACCTTACTGACTGTTCAATTTAATATTTCGTGAGACAAGAATACAAGGCATGATATTAGATTTCATTGGATAGAAGTAACAACAAAAGAAGGTCACTACTTGGTAAGAGCTGGCACTCTTATATTTAACAAAATACAAATCATACAACTCATTAAGAAGGAAACAAAATAGGCTCTGAATCCTTGCAGATATTAGACACGTATTAAAAATGAATGGGAAAGTGAAGTATTATATTTACAAAAGATTGCGATGTTCCTCTTTCTGTACATTATGTAGCTCCACACCAAGCTCAGAGACAGGCATATGATAGTGAAACCCAGTCAAGAAAGCCGCTTGCATTCCCGGAAGATAGGCAAGATACAATTTATCATATGGACAGCATTGAAGACATAGGTATAATTGGTGTCCCTAAATTGTACATGAGAAAAATGTTGATTTGGCAAACATTGTTATACATATTTTTACAACAAAAAAAAATACAGAAACGGTAGGAAAACAAACAAAAAAAGATATACCAAAACCAAACCAAACCCATTGCTGTCTATTCAATTCCGACTCAGCGACACAATAGCGGCCCTAAAGGACAGAGTAGAACTGCCCCATATGGTTTCCAAGGAGCGCCTGGTGGATTCCAACTGCCAACCCTTTTGGTTAGCAGCTGAACTCTTAACACCACCTAGGGAATGTAAAATCACCTTGAAAATTTTACACAGAAAAGAAATTTTTCTTAGAATATCCTGTTTCCTCTTTATAGTTCTTCTTTGTTCTCTATTTACTCTAGTGTATTTTTCCTCCTCTCGGTTCTTACTTGCTCAGTTCTCCATCCTTAGTCCTCTTCTCTTTTTCACCAACCATAAATTACTTTTAAAGTAATCTAAAATTCTTAGGTTTGCAGCTGTGTAGCTTTTCAACAAACACAAAAATTTCAGATTGAGGCTGTTTAAAGAAAGTCACATCTAATGATATCCTTTACACCCATTTCTCCTTTTTTTGTTTCCACAACTATGATCTAACCCAGACAGATATGGATTACTGCAAAACCTAAACAATCATCCTTCCCAAGTCTGAGCTACCCCAAATACCACTGTTAACTCATTCTTAAAACACTCTTTCTAGGTTGCCTGTGCATAGATACTTCCGTGTTCAACCTAGCCAACAGAATCGACTCCAAACTCTTACATGTATTAAAAGCCTTCATAATCAGGCTCCTTCTAACTAACCCCATGTTATTGTTTGCTCCTAAAACAAACCACCTACCCCAAACAGCTCACCAAGCCTCCATCCATCCAGTATCTTGCAAGCACACAAGACACACTGTGAATGCTATAACTGGTTGTACTGAAGCTCAAAAATATTAGGTACCTTAATCAAGAACAGGCTGCTGGAAAATAAAAAAAGCATTGGGATTTAAATTCAACTCTTTCTCACTCCAAAACTGTCCTCTTAACCACTGGCACTAGAATCATCCTTACTGGAAAGCTGATACTCTTAACCACTCTGCCCTGACTTTCTTATTAGTCAAAACAGGTATTAAAAAAAAAAAAAAACCTGCTGCAGTCAAGTCAATTCCAACTCATGGCAACCCCATTAACCCCATATGTTAAGAGTAGAACTGCTCCTTAGAATTTTCTTAGCTGTCATCTGTATGGAAGTAGGTCACCAGGCCTTTCTTCCACAGTGCCACTGGCTGGGTCCAAACCACCAACCTTTAGGCTAGTGGGCAAGTGTGTGAACTCAAAGTCCCTACGAAGTCAGAAAACATTTCCGTGAGCTAGTGAACACTTTCAAAAATCAGCTCCTGTGAGTGAAAACTAAATAGATACACAATCCCACATTTCTCCCCTCACTAAGACAATGAGGGAGACTTTGGTCTCTTTTTCACGCAAAGATATGTGCTTATGAATTCATGTCTGTTTCATTCTCTCCTTATGCTGAAATCAAAGTACAGGAACAACAGTTGCTCCATTCTTGGTGGTGCTGAAGGCCCCAGAGCAGGGTTCTCCACAAAGCTGTTAGAGCTGTGTTTGTCAAAGGTTGCAGAGTGGTGGCCTAAAGACTCAATCTGGTCTGCATGTGTGTGTCGTTGGCCCACGCAGTGTTATTTTTTCAATTGGATTAATTTCCAACATTCAAAAATCAAGAAATTTCCCATAAAAATCCAGATTTCCAGATTTTCTTGAAATATACAAAGATCTGGGAACATTAGGCCCACATTACCACATGGCTACAGTCCCCTAGAACTCCCAAGTCACTGGCAGCTCAGCTTGCTCTAGATGGGGATGGGCTCAGCGCCACCCACCCACATCATTCAGTTCCAGCTCCTGTCTGGGCCTTGTAGGCCTTTCCACACCCTCAAGTTTTGAAGGTGATCAGAGTTTTGGTAAGTATTGTGGCACGGGAAGAGTACAACAAAGAACATGGGAAGAACAGAATATGGCAAACTGGACCATTGGTCTAGTGTTTTGTCATTGTTTGTCTGAAATTGTTAACTGGCATTCTTTCCTGTGAAGGTGAGAAGCACATCAAAATTCCTTCCATATCTCCTGCTGCCTTTTGCATCTCATCTACTACTCTAAAAATTAAAAATGAAAAATAAAACTACAGAGATAAGAGAAGCATTTCAATTCCTTTTTCTCAAAACTCCCACCTCTATATCTCCTCTCCCTCTGTCCCAGTCTTCAATTTGGCAGACAATTATAGTTATGAGATGATCAAATCATGATAGCCATATTTTTAAATGATGTATTTTAATAGCAACTTATAGAGCAAACTATAAGAAAATGGTCCAATATTTTGAGAGAAAATCCAACTACAAGCATGAAAATTAACTCTAGTAGTTGAAGGAGATGTAATTTAAACAAAAGTAACTGTTTTAATTATCTAGTGCTGCTATATCAGAAATACCACAAGTGTATGGCTTTAACAAACAGAAGTTTATTCCTCACAGTTTAGGAGGCTAGAAGTCCAAATTCAAGTTGCCAGCTCCAGGGAAAGGCTTTTTTTCTCTGTCGACTCTGAGGGAAGGTCCTTTTCATCAATCTTCCACTGGGTCCAGTAGCTTCTTGGTGCAGGGACCCAGAGTCCAAAGAACACGCTCTGCTCTTGGCTCTTCTTGCTTGATGGTAATAAGATTTCTCTCCTCTCTGCTTGATTCTCTCTTTTATATTTCAAGAGAGATTTACTTGAGATACAACCTAATCCTGTAGATTTAGTCCTGCCTCATTAACATAACTGCCTCTAATCCTGCCTCATTAACATCATAGAGGTTAAGATTTACAATACATAGGATAATCACATCAGATCACAAGATGGTGGACAACTACACAATACTGGGAATCATGGCCTAGCCAAGTTGATACATATTTTTGAGGGACACAATACAATCCATAACAGCAACCAAACATAGCAATGGGTAGTGGGGGCGGAGGGGGGGAGCAGAAGCAAAGGGTATTCTTAAAACTTAATGAATCATGCAGAGTCAACAAGGTCCTTGGTTTTAAAGACATCTTCAGGAAGGACATTCTATTTTATATGGATATTTTAAAATAAGCAGTCTCAGCAATTTCCAAGAGGTTATTATGTCATTCCTTTCTATGCTGCTGAATAAAAGGAACCTGTGATTAAGTAACAGTTCATGATTTAAGGAACTGATAGAATTCATTGAACATTTTATAAGAGAATTTCCAGTGGCTTCGCACCTCTGAGGAGCTAGTTTTGATTTATACACTGTAATTAATCAGATAGCCAGAACCAGAGAGAATTCATCAAAGAAAATGGAAACTTATTTTTGTGTAATTAGCTACTCTGGTGATTGATCAGTTAGTTAATTTTTTTTTTTCCTGTTCACTGCCAATTCTGACTACATATCCTGTCTTATTATCTAAGAATCCCCAAGTAGAAAATACCTAATAATTTCCAAAATGCTGCTTAAATGTCAATGAAGAGGATAATAAGGGAAAAGCTCTTCCCAAAACTGGTTTTCTAAATTATACATAAGCTTCTTTTGAAATTTTGGAATTCTACCCTGAAGTTCCTATGGAAGTGGCTCTGTCCCAAAATATGAGAAGGAAAAAAGAGAATAAGTAAGGAAGCAAGGACTTCTTAGACAATGAGAATATCAAAGAGAAAAATGGACTTCTGGCTTCAGGTCAGGACAATCTATGCAAAATCTTCTAGAGAAGAACAAAAAGGGAACTTACTAATTTGAAAATTATTGCCATTCTTTTTTTTTTTCCAGAAAAAAAAAAGAGCTACCATCAATTCATTAATGCCTCTTTTGAGAATCTCTTACATTTTTCATTTGGCAAACAGATTTCCTTCATTGCGCTATACCGATGAGGGGGGAAGGGGAGAGATGTCTTCTTATGTATAAAGTAAACCATATGAATGTGTAAATATAGACAAATGGGAAAATAAATGGATGGTTATTATGCAAATAGCAAAAGCCAAATGGATATGTAAAATTTCTTAGACCACAGTGGCGCCTTCTCAACTGTTCTCCTTGCTCTTGCCTTTGAGCCCAACAACGCATAAGAACCAAAATCAACTCAAGAGATTCAGCTTTCAACCTTTAACTTATATTTGTTTTCCTTCTTCGTTTAAAGTAGACCAGACAGTCCTATTATATATGGCTATCTATAGGGAAGATTAAAAAAAATTAAGAGAGAGGATTTTGCTGTAAAGTGAATAAACCAAGTTGTTTTTTCCTGAAGTTCACCAAACAAATCTGAAAGGGCTAGTAATGTATAAATATGCTCAGTCCCTCCTAGCATGCAAGGTACTTTTCAGCTATGGAATCTTTTTTTTTTTTTTTTAAAGAGGATCGTAGACAATAACTTGAAGTAAATTCTTTTCAATTGACATATTTTACAGTGATTGGATTCTTCAGGTATAACAACCACGAAGTTGAAGTTCTAAAAAGTCAAAAGTTTTCTAAAACTCCCATTGCCTTTATAAAATTGGAAACTCAGAGGTGCTCCCCTTTCTTTGTCATCCTGTCAGATGGGAGCTATTCAGGCTGTTAGTGTATGCATTCTGACTCATGCCCACAAGAGTGGAGCAGTGATTAAAGCTCTGGGCTGCTAACCGAAAGGTTGGTAGTTTGAATCCAAAAGCTGCTCTGTGGGAGAAAGATATGCCAGTCTGTTTCCATAACGATTTATACCCCTTGTGGGGACCATGGTCTCAGGGAATATCTAGCTCAATTGGCATAACGTAGTTTATAAAGAAAATGTTCTATATTCTATTTTGGTGAGTAGCATCTGGGGTCTTAAAAGCCTATGAGTGGCCATCTAAGATACACCACTAGTCTCACCCCTTTGGGAGCAAGAGAGAATGAAGAAAACTAAAGACACAAGGGAAAGATTAGTCCAAAAGACTAATGGACCACAACTACCACAGCCTTCACCAGACTGGGTCGAGTACAACTAGGTGGTGCCTGGCTACCACCACTGACTGCTCTGACAGGGGTCACAATAGAGGGCCCTGGACACAGCTGGAGGAAAATGTAGAACAAAATTTTAACTCACAAAAAAAGACCAGACATACTGGCCTGACAGAGGCTGGAGAAACCCTGAGAGTATGGCCCCCAGACACCCTTTTAGCTCAGTAATGAAGTCACTCCTAAGGTTCATCCTTCAACCAAAGATCGGACAGGCCTGTAAAACAAAATAAGACTAAAGAGGCACACCAGCTCAGGGGCAAGGACTAGAAGGCAGGAGGGGACAGGAAAGCTGGTGATTGGAAACCCAAGGTCGAGAAGGGAGAATGTTGACATGTCGTGGGGTTTTTAACCAATGTCACAAAATGTCATAATATGTGTACTAACTGTTTAATGAGAACCTAGTTTGTCCTGTAAACCTTCATCTAACGTACTCTCTCTCTATATATATACATATATATATATTTACAGCCTTGGAAACCGTATTGGGCATTTCTACTGTTCCAATAAGGTAACTATGAGTTGGAATGGACTCAACAGCAGTGGGTTCGGTTTGGTTTGGTTTATGGAACTAAAAGATGCTTCCAGTGGTCCTTGAACACTCCTGTATTCATCAGAACACATGACAAAAGTATACATCCAAATGCTGATGCCAAGGGTGTTGGTGAAGTTAGATGTTGTCTGGGGCCATGGATAGTATCAGAGATTTAGGATTTATAAATATCATCCAAGGACTAGGAAGAGGGACTAGGGCCAACGTTCTTTAAAATGTCTGTGCCACTCTTCAAGATATCTTTTGTTTGCCCCTTCAGATTCACTCTCCAGTTTTCTCTACCATACTCTGCCCCAGGAGGCTGACCAGTATGGTTTCTGATTAGGCTTGATCAATGAGGCACCTGGCAGGAGACTGAGAGAGGGAAGAAAGTGAAGTCAGCATATATTATTTCCTTAGTTCTCCTTCTGCAAAATCACTTTAGATGGATGATTCCCTCAACACCACAGTTCTCCAGGTGGACTCCTCCACCATCTCTCTTTCTTTCTTGATTCTGGTGGCCACACCATCCCCCTACACATTCAGGCCCAGTGGTGATCTGTTCCAGGTAGTCTTGAGTTCCTGCATGATCCCTTGTGGCTTGCTTACACTCCACCCAAACATTTCACGTAAATAAAACTGCGTGAATTATTCTAATTTTAGGATGCCACCTATTTTCACTCGAGACCCTGGCTCATGTAACCAAAGAGTCATCTATAAGGTTTTTGATAAATTCATATTTTTTACCTCACCCCAGACCTACAGAACCAGAACATTTTGAGGTGGAGCTCGGGAAACCACTTCCAACAAACTTTTTAGTTGATTTTGACACAGTATCAGAGAACCACTGGTGTAATGCAGAAGTTGGCAAACAATGGCCCACAGGCCACAACCAGTCTGCCCCTGTCCTTGTATGGCCTGGGAGTTAATAATTGTTTTTGAATTTTTAAATGATAAGAAAATCTAGAGAATAAAAATATTTTGCAGTATGTGAAAATTATGAGATTCTGTCCATAAATAATATTTCATTGGAACACGGTCATGTTTATTTGTTTATATTTAGCTACGGCTGCTTGAGTGATACAATGATAGAGTTGAGTATTTGTGACAGAGATCATGCAGCCCACAAATCTTAAAATATCTACTGTCTGGCCCTTTACAAAAAAAAGTTTGTTGACCCCTGGTCTTCAGGGACAGATATAGTCTTGTTCTTGATCTGTTGCTCAGATCACTTCCTATTATCTATTTGGGCTGGAGACCACGATCACTTTCCAAGTTATATAGGTCACTTACTATGCAAAGCAATGCTGTCCTATGCATTTGAAATGACAATTCCAACCTTCATGTAGTTGTGAGTATACTTATTCATCTGAGTATTTACATAAGTATATATGATGTGCCTTTCATATTTGAAAGAGAGCTAATGGACCCTACAGTTTGATACGTTTAAGCATCCTGGCTTAGAACCCCTATTCTATCACTTAATTTGTTGTGTGACTTTGGGAAGTTACTGTTTTCGTGTTTATATAATTTATGACCCATCCACTAAATTGTTGTGAAGAATTTAAGAGAAATTTTATGAAAGATTTTAACACAAGAAAGTAGTGGGTCAGCGAAAATGAGGAAATCTCTCATCAAGATGGACTGACACAATAGCTGCAACAATGGACTCACACACCTACCAATGATCATGAAGATGGCACAAAACATGATTGCTTCATTCTGTGATACGTAAGGTCACCATGAGTTGAAGCCAGCTGGACAGCAACTAACGACAATAACACAAAACACTAGATAGATACCCTATAATTATTAATTTGTTTATTAATTCCTTTCCCACACCCCACCTCACTACCATTTTGCTCATTTACATATGAATAAGTCAAGAGACGAGGATATATGTTTCACAAGGAATTTTCTGCAATGAACTGAAAGTTTCCAGGTTATTCAGAAAGGCGAAACAGACCTTAGAAATGCAATAACTAGAAGAGGTTTTTATCTTGTCTAACACAATAGCCCACACCCTGTGGGCGCTCCATAAACACTAACTGAATTGGGTTTTATTATGCTGTTAGACCACATCCAATTTCTTTGCTGCCTCCATCATGAGAAAAATCTGGCTTTGAAGTGTATGAAAATAAACAGTTTACCCATTGGTCCATGCTTTGAAAGGAAAATGTTGAGACATTATGCTTTGATAGAGTCTACCCTTGTGGTCTGTTTTTAAAATGTAGCTTTAGTTTCTCTTTTATCAGTATACAAAAGTTTTCCAAGAAACACAGAGACTTTAAAGACTTGCCACATTGCGAGAATCACCACAGTAATGACCAACTGAAATTGTCGTAGAATCACCACAGTATGAGCCCTTGAAATTGGCTTGAAGACAAATGAAGCCTTGCTACAAGCTAAGAATGGAAGATTGGAAACAAGAGGTAAATCTACCACTGAATTCTGCTTTCTCCATATATGCTAGCAAATTACAAGTATATATATATAGGAGCCCTGGTGGTGCAGCCTTTAAAGCACTCAGCTGCTAACCAAAAAGTCAGTGCTTCGAACGCACCAGCCGCTCCACAGGAGAAAGATGTGGTAATCTGCTTCCGAAAAGATTTACAGCCTTGGAAACCATATGGGGCAGTTATACTCTGTCCTATAGGATAGCTGTGCGTCCAAATCAACTCAGTCACAGTGGGTTTGAGATTTTCTTTTTTTTGTTGTCGTTGTATAGTTTCTAATTTGCTATATAAATATATACATTACATATATATATGCATATATGTGTGTGTGTGTGTATATATATATATATATATATATATATATAACCCTGGTGGCACAGTGGTTAAGAGTTACTGCAACCTATGGCTGCTAACCAAAAGGTCAGCAGTTCAAATCCACCAGTCGCTACTTGGAAACCCTGTGGGGCAGTTCTGTAAATATATTATGGTGTTGGCAAAGAATATTGAACATACCATGAATTGCCAAAAGAACAAGCAAGTCTGTCTTGGAAGAAGTATAGCAAGACTGTTCATTAGAAGCAACAATAGTGAGACTTCACCTCACATACTTTGGACATGTTATCAGAAGGGATCAGTCCCTGAAGAAGGACACTGCGCTTGGTAGAGGGTCAGTAAAAAAAAGAGACGGATTGACACAGTAGCTGCAACGAGGGACTCAAGCATAGCAACAATCATGAGGATGGCGCAGAACATAGCGGTGTTTCATTCTGTTGTACATAGGGTCGCTATGAGTTGGAACCAACTGGACAGCACCAAACAACAACAAACATGGATATATATATATATATGTATGTATATTTTTTATGTATATATGTGTATACATATGTGTGTGTGTGTGTGTATAGTTCCAGAGCCATATATTACCCATAAATGTCATCTATTCAAAGAGTACTCACACTGGTGCCCTGGGGCTTTTTGGCAATAACTTGGGAGACAGAAGGAGCCAAACTGGACGGATCTTCAACCCCAACCACTTCTTCAACCGCAGTAACTTTATTTTTGTCTGTTTTGTATATTGCAGTTTTGCACAAGATTTTGTTTTGTGAAAAAAAGGATCACAAATTAAAAAAAAAGTTGAAAGATAGTGATCTACGTTTCTTATATTGTAGATCAGGACTCAGCAGTTTTTTTTTTTTTCTCTAGAGACAAGATAGTTAATATTTTAGGCTTTGAGAGCCATATAGTTTCTGTTACAACTACTCAACTCTTCCCTTTTAGGCATAGCCATAGACAACACATAAACAAATGGATGTGGTTATGTTCTAACAAAAGTTTTTACACAAAAACAAGTGGCAGGAATTTGAATCGAAGGCCATAGTTTGTTGACCCTGTTGTAAATGACAAAAATGGATTCTGTTGTTCTTGTCTGGTGCCCTGGAGTTGGTTCTGGCTCATAGCCACTCTATGTACAACAGAACGAAACACTGCATGGTCTTGTGCCATCCTTGTGATCGTTGTTATGCTTGAGCCTGTTATTGCAACCACTGTGTCAATCCATCTCATCGAGGGTCTTCCTCTTTTTCACTGACCCTCTACTTTACCAAGCTTGATGTCCTTCTCTAGGGATCAATCCCTCCTGATAACATATCCAAAGCATGTGAAATGAAGTCTCACCATCCTCGCTTCTAAGGAGCATTCTTGTACTTCTTCCAAGACAGATTTGTTTGTTCTTTTGGCAGTCCGTGATATATTCAGTATTCTTTGCCAATACCACAATTCTTCTTTGGTCTTCCTTATTCATTGTCCAGCTTTCACATGCAAAATTGGTTTTAGATAAGTTAAAATAGCCAACCCAAAGTCACTAACCAGGTAGTTAGTGACAACTATGAAACAGAAGTTCTTTCCACTGTGCCACTAATAGATCGGGGGATGGGGAGACTGCAAAAGGCATCATATTTTTGGAAAGATGATAGATAATATCAGAAAAGATTCAAGTCAGAAAGTATTTAGTAAATGTCTACCCTGTAGCTAATACAAGATTCTGACATAATCACAGTCAATAGTTTTGTTACAGCAATTCATCTACCACTGTGCCCAAAAAATAATGCCTCAAGATGAAAATCTGCAATGTTCTTATGTAATCTGACTCATTTCAGTTTTGCTGATGTTGCTCACTAAAAGGATATATCATTTAATTAACTGTTGATTTGATCAGTCCATCTAGAGCAGGATGGCATCCAAAGTGTTGTAAGGAAAAATGTGTTTGCTCTCTGCCACTCAATGGCTATATCATGATATGGGTGTTAAGCCTTAAGCATTCGCTAAATGGAAATGAATTGCACTCTGACTCCATTCCCTCCTCCCTTCGTACATCTCTCCCTGTGATGTCCATATAATAGACCCTGATCCCCAGCATTAAGATTATTTTCCTATAAGAAGGAGTCCTATCACCTGGTTATGAAAGTTGCATTAATTGAGGCTCAACTCACGGGACAGTCTCTGCTCCTGGTGGTCCTGCTCCCCACACTCTTGTCTCTGCAGATTTTACCCAGACAAGAAGGCTCAGAGAGCAACAGCAATTAATGAAACTCCAGCACCGATGCTTTCTGACAATCCTTCTTTACCCCTGAATTGAATAGTGTTTTGACCCTTCCCACATCATGAGTTTCAGTTTCTTGTTACACTCTCCTTTTTCACAGGTTAGTAAAAACCCAACTGAAAGGAACAGTAAGTCAAATCAGAGCATATGGGAAACATCACATATTCCTGCAATTCACGGAACATAAGAGGCAACAAGGAACAGGAGAAACTAAAATGGCCATTACGTACATCTTTTCTTATGACAGTTAAAATGAAAATGGAAAATAGTTTTAGCAGAACATTCCAGTTACATTCTCAAGATGGTTGTATTGTGGTTTTCCTTGGCTGATCTGCCTACATTTAACAATAGAGACTTGAAGTTTCTTCATAAAATAATTACAAAGATTTATAATTCTGAATGTCCATGAAGCATGTACCAGGATTTTAAAACATCTTAAAAAGAGAGTTCTCCTTAATCCATAGAAACTAGGACTACCTATTCTTAACTCTCCTACCTAAAAAAAAAAGCAAGGGATTTCCACAAAGAAAATTGACCACTTGCACTGGTCACTCCTTAGAATAACGGGGTTTTAAAGATAGAAAAAGGAGCCTTGATGGCACAACAGTTAAGTGCTTGGCTGCTACAAGAAAGGTCAGAGGTTCGAGCCCATCACTCACTCCCCAGGGGAAAGACCTGGAGATCTGATCCCATAAAGACTACCATAGGAAACCATCTGAGGCATTTCTACTCCTTCCTATAGGGTCTCTATGAGTTGGAATCAACTCAGTGGCGCACAGCAACAACAAAGCTAGAAAGGGTTATATTTCTAGGATTATATTATCACCAACTTAATACCTTTATTTTATTCATGAGGAAACTGAGGTGCAGAAAGATTAACAAGTGGTTTCTTCCCAACATAACAGAGCTCATTGGTAGCAAACACAGGCCTACCACCGGGTTTCCTCATCCCCAGTGAAAGTTCTATCTTTCACATGCAACATGGTCTCTTCCATTGCAATAGTATTTATTGCTGTTACAGTCTATAAAAGAGTCTTTTTTTTTTTTTTCTTGGTAGCATCTTTTGCTCTTAAAGCAATAGGTCAGTGGTCTTTATCTGTTTCCACGAATGAATAACTGACATGACAAAAACTTTGTGAAAATTATAATTACTCAAGGATTTTACAATAAAAACAAAACAAAATGAAAGATACAGTTTATTTCTGTTTTGTTTTTAATTTTCCATCCATATCTTGGGCTAAGACTCAACCCTTCCGAATGAAGTGGGTGCCAGTTGCCCTAAATGTGCTTGTGTTTAGATCTTGGCTATGAATAAAGAGAGAATCACCGTTGTGTTCCCTTCCTAGCCTACCCAATCTGCTCCAGTAGGGTGGCATGAACTCTCATGTATATGAAGCTCTGCTTCTTTTAATGTCCTTTTCAGCCTGGGGCTTCTTAAAAATTCTCTTTCCATGAAACCTCATTAGAAGTTCTTCACTATCACATTTCCACATTCTTCTCAGCTGTAGCCCTTTGTCAGAACCCAGTTGGTGCCGTATTACTTATCTCTGCCCATCCTACTCCTCATTGCAGTTGGCTTCAGAAAAAACCTGCTGGAGGAAAATGTTGACTGGTCCCATCAGACAACCATAGAAAGGTATGACTAGGGGGAGAGTAAGCCTAAGTTGGGTCCTATTTCAACTGAACTAATATCACAGGTTGCTTTATTCCTAGAAATCGAAGATACTAAATTATTAATCTCACTCCTCCCCCCATCTATTGTGTTTCTGTGTTTGGTTTTTGAGTTTTGCTTTTAATGAAGCATAAAACCTCTGTGGCCTCTTCAGCTGCCAAACCTAATATTTTGTTTTTAATGAAAAGGTATTCTGGCTTCCAGGGAAAAACTGAGTCACACTCAGAAGTTAGTTAACTTGCAAGCGAAGTTGCTGAGATAGTAGGTACAGTAAAAGCTATGGGAATAATGCAAGCAACTGGGATAAAATCACTTTATAAACATTCAGCGCTTCTCATGTGAAAAATGCTCACTTCATACCAAATGCTGGTGAGGATGTGAAGTAACTAAGCTCTCTTGTCCTGCTGGTAGGAAAGGAAAACAGTACAGCCTCTCTGAAAAACTGTTGGCAGCTCCTTATAAAGTTAAGCATACACTTACCATACAACCCAGAAATACACTTCCTAGAAATACAATTTGTAGACACAAATAAATGAAAGTTTATGTTCACATGAAATCTTGTATTCAAATGTTCACAGCAGTTTTATGCATAGTTTCTAAAACCTGGAAAAGTCCCAAATGCCCTTCAAGAGGTGAGTGGATGAACAAACTGTGCTACATCCATACAAAGGAATACTACTCAGCAATGAAAAGGAACAAACTAATGATACATGCAAAACAGGGATGAATCTCAAATGCATTTAGCTAAGTAGAAGCCAGATGCAAAAGGCTATATACTGTATAATTCCACTTCCATGACATTCTGGAAAAGGCCAAGGTATAGGGGCAGAAAACAGATCAGCGGTTGGCAAGTGGCTGAGGTGGGGAGGGGAGAGGAATGACTACAAAGGGACCACAAAGGGATTTTTGGAAGGTGATGGATGTGTTCTGTTTCATTATGTGGTGGTGTTCATATGGCATGCATTTGCCCAAAATTATCAAACTATACACTAAAAAGGGTAAACTTGGCCGTACGTAAAGTGTATCTTAAAAAACAAAAAGTGCTGCTTTGACACTAACAAAACCACTATCTTTGCTCCTGAACATTGAAAAATTTATTTGAGGTGACTGAAATTTTTCCTTAGACAATAGACAAAGACTTTTTTTTTTGCAAACTACACTAATCCCCCAAGAGATGGCTGGACGGTAATATCTTATTTTTTCAGGATCTAATTTTAGTATCATTTAGGACTCATGTTAGAAGTTGAACTTTTAGTCTATGCTAGTGGAGAAAATATATATGTACATATTGGTTGGCCTACCAGGGTCACCAGTAGTCCCCACTGCATAGACAGTAAGTATACAGGAGCTGGGGGCAAGGCAGGTACAATACATAGCAGTATTTGATAAGCCCCCGTCATGTGCTAGGCACTTCTCTATGTGCTTTACATGTCCCATTTAATGCTCTCTACAATGCTCTGAGGTAGGTATTATTCACCACCATTTCTCAGTAAGGAAATAGACCCAGAGAGATAAGGTAAGTACCCTAGGTCACACCGTAAGCAACGGAACTGGAATCACTATGGGCTGGGATGTTTGAAGAAAGGGAACTTATACTGGGCTTTGAAAATGTTAGAGTGGGAGCAATAAGGCAGGCATGTCAAGCAGGGGAAAGGTGTCACTTAGGTTCAGAGGTACACCCACATGTGACATACCTGGGAAACTTAGTAATTCAGCTCAAGTGGAGCAGGAGGTTTTCTGTAAGAAAGTAACAGAGAATGACATTAACAAATTAGGAAGACAGCAGCTTGTAGAGGACACTGAATGGCAGACTGAGGAACTTAGAATTTGTTCCATGTATTCTTTGACCTTGCACCATTGCTGGAGAAGCTTGAAAAAGAGCAGCCAGTCTAGACAGAGTTCACCTGAAGATGTGCACAAAAAAATCCCTTTAGAAGATTAGCCGAACAATGGTGTTGGGCTGGACATGGAGGCATGGTGGCCGGGAGAAACCACCAGGCTATAGTAAGGGCATTCCCTGTATTACCTCACTTAGTGCCTACCTCTATCCCCTGGGGTAGGTGCTATTATTCCCATTTTACAGATGAGATGATTGAGGCTGAAAGAGGGTAAAATGATCTGCATTAAAGTCCCACTGCTGGGTAGAGGCAGATCTGAGACCGAAGCCCAACTGCACGTGACACTTCCTTATAATACACAGAGCTGAAAGCTCTTGGAGGCAAGGAAAGCTATCAGGGTTTTCATAGTCACTGTACCCAATTAATCTTTCCCAAAAAGAAAAAAAGGTAATAGAACAGAAGAATTGGCAATATTTAGTTGGATATGAGACAGAGGAAGACTCCAGGGTACCTGTAGGGCATGGGGAGTTAGGGGTCCCATTGACAGAAACATGCACTAGGATACCACACCAAATAAACCTGATGTGCTTGTGTTCAACAAATTATTCAAATTATTTCTATTGATTTGAAGAATGTGGAATGGCTTCACCTATGTATCCAGTTTCTATCTCCTTCTTGCTATCCTTAGTACTGTTCTGAATCCCTAAGAAAGAAGGCTAAGAAAAAACAAGCATCCACTTCAGGCAAACGTACTTGCCCATCTCCAGACTAGCATGCAGAGGGAGCGACTACGCAAGGATGTGTCAGCTACCCAAGTCCTCAGATTCAAGGTCTTCAGACCAGACAGGGTTGCTGTAATGATTGCTTAGAGTCCCATCCCTCCTCCACTTCAGAAGCCTAACAGAGTCTGTTGTTACAAGCTTCATAAAGAAATGCCCTTGGAAGGCATTCGAACATTGAAAAAATAAATTTTTTAGAAATAATAATATGCTCCTTTCTTTATCCTTTAAATTCATCCATCCATTTGTTCCACACTAATTCACTGAGCACGTACCACGGACTAGACACTGTACTTGCGCTGTTCTTGTGTTGAGTGCCCACTGAGTTGATTCTAACACACAGTGACCCTAGAGGACAGAGTAGAACTGCCCCTATAGGGTTTCCAAGGCTGTAATCTTTATGGAAGCAGACTGCCACATCTTTCTCCTGTGGAGATGCTGTTGGGTTTGAACTGCTGAACTTTCAGTTAGCAGCTGGGTGCTTAACCACCGCGCCACCAGGGCTCCTCATACATGCGCTAGGAATATTAAAATAGTTTACTGTTCTTGCCTTCACTGAGCACACATTTTGGTTTTCAAGAAAGATTAAAAATAAAACCTTGGAAAAACAGAAATGCAAACCTTCCAGAATTCTCCTCTTTCCTTATAATAGAGGCCAGTTTGTTACTGGTGATAACCGAGCCTCTAATTTTATTCCCAGTGTTCCCGTGTTTTACTAAGAACAGTCATTATTATTTTAGTTAACTCTTTACTCGTGCAGAGGTGAAAAATAAGTGGCCGACCATGACACATGTGGTGACCACGAAAATGCATAACTCAGTTCCCACCGTAGGGGGTGTAATTGCCTGATTGCCCCCAGCCACTAAGCTATGAGTCCACCACCACCTTAGCACCGTGAGCACACTTCCCACGGGCTACTGCCAGCCAGGGACTGAGCACAGCCACGTAGCTAAGACAGATGGATCCTAGGAGATGCAGAGCTCTTCTGCAGAAGATTTTGGCTTGAGGGTGCTCGCCTCTAGTCTGGCTGGAAACTTTCTTAGAACTGGGCATCACTCTGAGACTCTTCTTTCCCACCCACCCTCCTTCCCTCTTTCCTTCCCAGGAATCAGACCTGCATGTGCTCTGAAGGCTCTCCCCACCTCCTCTGGTTCCCTGCCCTTTTCCTCTCATAGTCTTGTCCCCAATAATCTCTTATGTATAATTCCACCTTGGTGTCTGCTTCCTAGAGGACTTGAACTAACACAACAAGCACAAGTCATAACCATTTTCAAACTTGCCTTCTACAGTAAACTCTTCCTCATTAATACTGCCTAAAGGTGTGCCCTTAAAACTTTAAGTGCCCTATTCATAACAACTTACTCTTTTACTGATAGTGTCAAAAGTATATACTTTGTCTTTGATGGTATGTGATAAGAACATTTTTTAGTCCATTAAGAGAAAATCACCTTATTCCTTCCATATAGTCCATGGGAGAGTAAAGGGCACAGTGGTTTAGTGAGCAGCAGTGGGCTGAGAAGCTATGCTCCCGAATCCTAGTTCTTCCACTTAGAAATCATGTGACATCCCTCTGAACCTGTCTCCTCTGTATTATGAAGATAATAATATCTTCCTTGCTGACTTCAGAGGGTTGTTTTAAAGATCAAATGATTTAATTATGTGAAAGTGCCTTGCAAACCAGAGCACTATACAAAAGTAAGATATAATTATTGTCTTCTAAACAATAAATGCGGTTGACCGACTTTATTCATATTTCCTGAAGGGCAAGCACTGGGTGTAATAAAGCATTGCACATCAAAATATCATTATCTGTACAGCAGGGTGGGAAAAGTCAGGGAGCTATGGAAACATTGTAAATGGAGTTATATAAGCCAATCTCAAGGCATCTAAGTAGGTTAAAGAATTGTAAACCAAAGCTCTACTGAAATTACCTTAACTCCAACAGATGACAGTGAATGTAAGATGCTGGTTTAAGTGCAAAAAAAAGATTTCTAGCTTCAGGTGATTTCCAATGCATAATGATTTGGATGAATCTTGAAACCAAATAAAATCCTTCCAGCATGCTTGACTCTGGGTAGTAATAATAAATCTCTCCACTCCAGTAACTTGAGATTTTTTTTTGGTTTGGTTATAAATCACTTTTCAAAAGAAAAAAAAGAAGAAAAACCTTATCAAGGGTTCATGGAAGATTTTTGAATATATACATGTATATACACAAATATGTGTTTGTTTTCATCCCCAGTATTGTGGGTGAATTCCAGTGTTTCTCGGTGAAAATTAAGTTGGAATAAAAAAATAAACAGAACAAATCTATACGAGTATAAGTTAATCTTTACTGTCAAGCATAAGCCATTATAAACTTTATAGAACTAAAACTTCTGAGAATTTTTTATACTGTTCTTAATCCTTAAAGTAGTAGCTTCCATTTGAATTACCAGCCCTCAATCAAAAAAATCTCTAAAAAGTTTCCTTCTTCCTGGCTAATTGCAAAATAAACATATCTTGCAAGAGAAGGAGATTGCCTTGTTTGTTGATTGCCTCGAAATGAAGACAACAGTTGGTTAGTGCTTGGTACCATGCTAAACTAACCATTTTCCTTTCCCTTGTGTTTACTTCGAGCTTCCTATTTCTTTTCCTACGTCAAGTCTCTCTACACAATAAGTCTGCATGGTATATACCCATACATTATATAGAGACACCATGAGCCAGAAATTAACTTCTTTTGCTTATCGCTTCCACCAATAAAGGGAATATTTATAACTCAACAAACTAAGAGTGAGTTGCCTCACTGTCTGTATGGAGGGAATACAGTGTCTAAGTAAAACTGAACTCCATGCTCCATCCTTAAAATTTAGGACATTTTTGAGAAAATAGGGACAAAATGATAGCAATTCCCTGAAGCAGCAAAAAGTTACATTAATGGGCTAGTGTAATAATTAAAGTTCACCTGAAAGAGTGTGACAGTTACTCCTAAATTGTTAGTAATCTGGGCAAGTCATTCCTTGCAAACTCTCCTCAAACATACTCTACCTAAACACCAGCAAATTCACCTCAAAGACCGAAGGTAAATATAATCATTCTGGAAAATCAAGATAAAAGAACTGGGGAGACCTGGAAGTTTTTACTTACAGAATGCTCTGGAACAACAACAAAAAGAGGTCTGGAGGTGATTAAAGGTCACATTTCCTCATCCCAAAGGCATTCTTCAAGGGAGAACCAGCTTTCATTAGCTTTTCCAGGCTTCCATATCCCAGATCACCCCCATGTGCCCATCCAAACAAAACTTCTAAATAAATACAAACAAATGCATTCTTAGTGGGGTTGCACTTTCAGATTAAACACTATGAATTTGCTTATGTGCATGCAAATGAAATGTCATGCTCATCAAAAAAATGCTCATCAGGGGAGCATAATTTGGCATCAAGTAGTATATGGTAAACGGCACATGATCTGATTGAGGGAAAGACATTGCTATGCCTGAGCAGAGTCAATTTGGCTGGATCTGCTTGTGATGGAATTGAGTGTCTGTGTCACAGACACCATACGCAGAGACAACTGGCCCTTTCACATGCAATGGCACACAGTCCTGTCTCTACAACCAATGTCATTCTTGCATGCTTTTTTATCTATTCAGTGTCTTAGGCCGGGTTCATTAGAGACACAAAACCAGTGAAATGAATATACATATATATAGACAGAGAGACAAAGAAAGAGAGACAGAGAAAATGATTTAAGTCAAGGAAATGACTCACGCAGCGGTAGAGGCTGGTAAGTCCCAAGTCTGCAGGTCAGGCGTGAGGCTGGAGGCTTCTCCTGACTCACATAGCTGCAGGGGCTGATAAACCCAAGATCAGCAGGTCAGATGGTAGGCTGCTGGCTCAGAGGCTACAGGGGCCAATGAATCCCAAGATCGACAGGCAGTATGGCAAGCTGCTGGATGAAGTTCCCAGAAAAGGAAGTCAGATGTGATAAGCCGAATGTAGGATCCAGAGTGAGCAAAAGCCATCAAACTTTGCCAGAACATCCGTATCTATTGGATGCAGGCCACACCCTTAAGGAAACTCCCCTTATAACTGATTGGCTGATCACATCAGATTACATCATGGAAATAATTACATTATATTCACAAAATGGAGGATAATTACATCATTACATAACTGCCAAGCTATATTATTACATAATATACATAATATTACACAACTGCCAAACCACTGGGAATCATGGCCCAACCAAGTTGACACATAACCTTAGCCATCACTTCATTCATTCATCAAATATTTTCTGAGCACCAACTATGTACCACACTTATGCTAGGTGCAAGATCTACAAAGACGAATGAAACATTATTCCTGATCTTAAGGGATTGAAAGTCTTGTCTGAATTACACAGTCTATATTGTGAAGTAAGTAAAAGGAATAGTGCCTGCAATGCATGGGAATGTAGATAGCTCAAAGCCTACCAAATAGTAGGTACTCAATAGATGTTAGGTGAACATGCATTTGAGTAACTACTAACAGAAAAGCATACAAAGTGCTAAAGTATAAGAAAGAGCTTAAAATCATTCCAAGCATATAATACCAAACGAAAAGCAAATCCATTGCTGTTGAGTAAATTCTGACTCACAGCAAACCTATAGGACAGAGTAGAACTGCCCCATAAGGTTTCTAAGGCTGTAATCCCTATGGAAGCAGATTGCCACATCTTCCTCCCGAGGAGTGGCTGGTGGGTTCGAACCACTGACCTTTTAGTTAGCAGTTGAGCACTTAACCAACCACTGTGCCACCAGGGCTCCTAAGCACATAATAGGTACCCACTAAAACCCCACTGCCATCAAGTTAATTCTGACTCATAGCGACCCTATACAGTAAATATTTATTGATTGAGCAAATGAAGTAATAAATGCTATAAGCACATGGAAGAAAAGTAGCCTAACACAGGCAAAGACTTCCTTCTGAAGGTGGCATTTAAAGCTAGACCAAAGAGGTGTGAAAGAAAATTCTAGATAGGGAGAATAATAAAAATTGGTCACTAAGACTGTGTAACAAGGGACATGAGCTGAAGTATTAACTTCATCTCAGTTTGGGGCTGCACTTCCTTCACGCTGCCTGATTTATATGACTTCCCGCCATTCCGAATGACTACCGTTTAGCTAGCTAGTTTCACTTACGCCAAAAAGAGAATCCAGGACTGCACCTTCAGGAACAGGGTAATAACCAAGAAGCCTGTGATGCCTTTCTTATACTGAAGACTCAACTTGCTAACAGTGAAATGCAGGGTACATCAAAAGGAAGCAGGGTCATGAATGTTTCAGAAAGGAACCCACTAACACCCTGAAGAAAAAGAAGGTTGAAAACAGGGAAAATAAAAGGTTAGAAGGAACCAAAGGAAGATGTTTCCCTTGAGTGGTTCTGTGAACAGTGTAGAAACACCAGGAAAAAAAAAAAAAGATACATACACTGAACCAAATATTTAACAGCATAAAATCATTTTACAGCATTTCAAATACTTCAAGGATATACTCTTGTTAAGAAATTACTCCAAAAAAAAAAAAAAAAAAAACTGGTTTCATGAAAATAAATGCCCAGATTTTCCAAAGGGAATATTTAACTTGCAATAGAAACAAAGCTGTAGAGCAAGATATCTCTTTGGAATCTGTGGATAAGAGTTATAAGAGAGGGGTGTGCAGTATATGGTCAAGGAAGAATTCTCAGAGCAACTCAGCGTCCAAGAAAATTTTAGCGTCAAAAGTGAATTTTAAGCTGTGATGGGGCTAACATATTTGCTGAAGATTTATCTCTAAATGTATAATGGAACCAAATGGAAATATGTAATTCGACTTACCAAAGTTTGCTTTACAGACAACCATTCAGGTAAGTATTAATTACGTCACAAAACCAAACTTGCTCTGTTTCTTTCTCAATGGAATAGCAACTCTCAGTAGTTTCTCAGCTGGCCGGTGACATAAAACATATGGAAGCAGCTCCTAGGCCACATGACTGCCCACCCCTCTGTGACATCCTTTCTTCACAATAAACCCATTTCTGACAGATTTATTGATGGAATAGAGAGTCTACCTACACCAATTTAAAAACAATTAACTGCTTGCCATAATTCAAGGGAAACAGTGCTCACCTGAGCATATTTTTCCAGTACTTACTATTTACCAGGCAATTTAAAGTGGATATATAGTGGTTAAGCACTCGGGTGCTAACCAAAAGATGGAGGGTTCTAACCCACCAGCCACTCCATGGGAGAAAGGTGTGGCACTCTACTTCTGTAAAGGTTACAGATTTTAAAGCCCTATGGGGCAGTTCTACTCTGTCCTCTAGGGTCGCTATGAGTCAGAATCCACTGGGTGACAATGGGTCGCATTTATTGGTCATTTGGCATTAGCTCATCTATGTGAATATTTGTTTCCTTTTTGTGCTGTCTCCATCATGGCTATTCCACTTGGCTAGAGTTAACACCAATAAAAATAAATAAATAAAACGGGGAAACATAACAAAAACAACCTTAAAATCCACTATTATTCGTAACAAGTAGAAGCTTTCCTAGTTTATATAACAATAAAAAACAAAATAAAATGATGGGAAAATAGTAATCTGTTACACTTGTTTTCTGTTTCACAATGAAAAAAATTCTCCATCATTGTCTCTTTCAACGTTCATTAAACATTCCTTGTAGGTGCTTGGTAGGGGTGGGGGGAGGTAGAAAGAAAAATGACCATTAATTTCCACTTTCAGAAAGAAGGAGTTATACTTTCCCTTATTTCTTTCATTAAGTCCAGTCAAAAACTCTGGACGTTATATACAAAACAAACCTAAGAAGACTGAAAGGTAGAAAGAATAAAGCAGACCCACTGGGGAATCTCAGCACACTAGGACTGACACAGTGGTGAGTTCTCTGGATTTTGTTTTGACTCATATATTCCAGACTTACGGTTGAAGAAGCTGTCAGCCCAGAGACACAAACAGGACCAGACAAAAATAAAAACATTGAAAACCTCCACTCTCTAGTCATAAAACCAGGAAAGAAGGGCACCCTAGCAAGACAGAAAACTTTTAGACAATAGCTGCTCTACTCTAATCAAATAACACACACACACATACACAAAGCAGCCCCACTTCACCCATGCCAACAAGGCCAAGCAGGGAGCCTAGACTTCCACCCTCATCTGGCTGTCGCAAGGCATCCCAACTACCCACAACTCCCCTCACCAGCGTGGTATGACAAAGGGCAGAACAAGGGGCTAAGAGCTTTATCCCCACGGGTGCCCCTGATGAAGTCTCGGTGCAGACCAAGTAGGGAGCTTGAACTTCCAACCCCACCCACCAGGAATGAGCCACCCCTCCTCTCCTTCCTGGGATGGTATCAAAGGAGGGCTGGTGGAGAATCAGGAGTTTTACCACCACTCAGTGACTGCAGAGCCACTCCCTACTCTGGTCTCTGTGGAGGCAAGGTGGAAAGCAATAACAAGGAACTTGAACCCGAACCAGCCAGGGAATTATCAGTGGCAGTCTCGTGAGGAGTCAGAACTCCCACCCCCACCCAGAAGTAATGATAAGCCATCCTCTGAGCTGTCAACTCTGGAGACGTGGAGAACTTAGGCTTCCACACACACCTGGGGGTATATATGCATATATATATTTACATATGCATATGTGTGTATGTGTACTTAAACGTATAAAATGTAACACCTAGAGCAACCACCTGCAATGTTATATATGAGATATACACAAAAGCACTATTGGCATTATGAAAAATGTTTAAATAACCCAAAGGAAGGTTAAAAGAAAACACAGAAAAAATGTTTGAAACCACATATTCATAAAGAACTGTCACAAGTTAACAGTAAATAAACAAACAATATAATCAGAAAACAGGCAAAAGACATGGGGAGAAATTTTACCAAAGATATACAGATGGCAAATAGCACATGCAAAGATATTCAACACCATTAAAAGAAAAAAAACTTTTATTACCCATTAGGAAAATGGAAATTAACACCACAATGAAATTCTACTACACACTCACCAGAATGGCAAAAATGAAAAAGAGTGAGAACACTAAAGGCTGGTGAGGGTGTGGAAAAACTAGATCACTCATACATTGTTGACAAGAACATAAAATGGTTTCTGGAAAATAGTTTGGTAGTTTAAAAAAAAAAACTCAACACACAACTCCAGTAGGACCAGCAAGTGCACTACTGAGCATTTACCCCAAAGAAATGAAGGCTTAAATTCACACAAAAATCTGCACATAGACATTTATATCAACTTTATTTGTAACAGCGAAAAACTGGAAACAACCCACAAGTCCTTCAATGGATGGTTTCACAAACAGAAGTACATCCATACCATGGAATACTACCCAGTAGTGAATCTTCAGAAAATTGTACTGAGTGGGAAAAAAAAAAAAAAAAAAAAACCCCAAAGGTTACATTCTGTATGATTCAATTTATATATTATTTCTAAAATGACAGCATTATGGAAATGGAGAACAGGGTAGTGGTTGCCAGGGATTGAAGAAGGAGTGGGTGTGGGAGGGAAGCATGGGCTGCTATAAAAGGGCAACATGAAGAATCCTTGTGGCGACGGCAGCGTTCTGTGTCTTGACTGTCAATGTCAATATCCTGTTGTGCGATAGGCACTATATATAGCTTTGGGGGAATTGGGTAAAGGGCACATAGCATGTCTCTGTTTTATTTCTTGCAATAACATTGGAATTTGTAATTATCTCAAAATAAAAAAAGTTTAATTTAAAAATTGACCATTACATCTCTCTAGTGGAGGATACAGAGTATGAAGAAATATTTATAGTCAGTATGACGTGTGCAGTAATTGACTTAGGGACAAAACTCTTTTAGCAGCACAGCATGGTCACCAAGGGAGTTACCAAAGGCCTCCCAGTGGAGCTGGCATTTGAGCTGAGTCTTGAAAGATAGGAGGAGTTTACCAGTTTTCTTTAATCCTTGCAATCTTATGAGATAGATGTTATTATGCCTCCTTTAAAGAAGGCTCAGGAATGTTAAATCAATGTTAAATAACACAGTTAATTTCCAACTGCAACTTTGTTCTCTTTCCATTTGACCATAATATTAAATTATCAAAATACTACATGATAGCAAAATGTTAGAAAGGTAATGAACAAATTATGGCAAACCGTTATTTTTCAAAGAAGCCCATTCACCTATTCAGGCATGTAATAAACATTTATGATATACTTATTATATACATTGGGCAGTCACGTATGTGTTAAAGATAAGATGATAAGCAGGACAAAATGATAGTCCACAGGAAAAGAAAAGGGAATCATTCAGTGTCTACCACGTTTGAGAGACAAGAGTTATGGTTTCACCGGCTACGTGCGATTTCTTACACACACACACACACACCTCCCATTAGTAACATCTCTTAATGCATGTGATGATTTTGGGGAGGGAGAAATAGGCAAGAAGACAGGATCTTGGGGCAGAGAGGAAGCACATGTGCAATTTATGGAAATATCCCTAAGGCAATGGTAACCCCTCCTCCCAAATATGAAGCACTGTACAAGCCATTTTCCGTTCATGAGGACAATTTTACTAGTCTAGTAAGGGATTTCTGCACCTTGGCCTTATTGACACTGTGGGCCAGATAATTATTTGTAGCGTCGCCTTGTCCTGTTAATTATAAGATATTTAGTGGCCTCTGATCTCTACACAAGGAGCCCTGGTAGCGCACTGGTTAATTAACACTTGGCTGCAACCCAAAAAAGTCAACAGTTTGCACCCACCAGCTACTCCATGGATGAAAGGTGTGGCAGTCTGCTTCCATAAAGATTACAGCCTTGGAAACCCTATGGGGCAGCTCTACTCTGTCCTATCTGTCCTATAGGGTCACTATGAATGGAATCAACTTGATGACAGTAGGCTTGGTTTTGTTTTTGGCCTCTACCCACTAGATGCCAGTAGCATACCCACCAAGTCAGAACATCAAAAATATCTCTAGGCATTACCAACTGTCCCTTGGGGAAAGCAAAACTGCCCCTGGTTGAGAACCGCTGGTCTAGTAGTATTATTGCCGTGTTACAAATAAGGGGTGATGTTCAGCTGCAAAAATCATACAGCTATTAACTGGTGGATCCAGGAATGGAACATAAGCCTCCTTGAACACAAAGGCAAAGTTTTTGTTGTTGTTGTTGTTGTTGTTTGTTTGTTTCCATTATATCTAGCTTCTTTTTCTTGCTAATGTCACCCAGGGACCACTCTTAGCACCTAGAGGCTGCCCACAGGTTCTTGCCACATGGCCCCTTCCTCTCACAATATGGCAGTGTACTTCAAGTAAGCAGTCTGCTACTGCTTTTTGTCTCTTTTAAGGGCACACCTGATTAGGTCAGGCCCACCCAGGATAATTTCCCCTCTGATCAACTCAAAGTGAATTGATTAGTTGAATTAGTTGATTAGTGTACCTTAATTACACCTGAAAAACTCCTTTTTCCATATAATATAACATAATGTTGAGAGAAAAATTCCATCGGATTTACAGGCCTTGCCCACACTTAATCGGGCAGGTTATAACAAGGGTATGGGTCATTGGGGGTCATCTTAGACTCATGCCTTCCACAGTAAGGAGCGCATAAATTCAGTTTTAAAAGATAAGTGATTTTGTAAAATAAAACAAGAGACAACTTTGTGGTTAAGAACAGCATCTCTGGAACCTTCATCTGGATTTAAATCCTAGCTCTGCACTTACTTAGCTCTATGACCTGGGGAAAATTGTTATCCTCTTTCTTTCTCATTTTCCTCATCTGTAAGATGGGGATAATAATAGTACCAACCTCACACAGTTGTTATGAGGACCAACTGGTTAATATTTGTAATATTTATACTAATATTTCAGATGGTGCCTTGTTTATAGGAAGCACTTCAGAGTGCATATTAAATCAAATAAATATTTCAGTGTCTAACCCTTATAAAGCACCATATTCTGGATTTTTCAAAATGAAATGTACACAATAAAAAATCTTTAGTAAGTTCTGCCAAGATCACTTGGGATCTCTTAAACACTGTGAAAAAGCTGTTGCTGACATGACACACAGCTGACCTAGTAAATCTCCTGGTCATGGGGTGAGCAAACTCATGGATGGAACTCATCAGAGCCCCTCCCCACTGATGATGACTCGCCCTCTTCCCAGATTCCTGGCCAGCCCTCATGGTGTCTGACTTGATGTCTGCCCTAGATACCACATGCCTGGTTGCCCCAGAAACCTCTCCCAGTCTTCCTATGTGACTGCACAGTCCTGCTTACCTTCTTTGCACACAGTGTTGCCTCTTGGATCCTGGAAAAAACCTGTTGTGTACTGAAATCTTCCTCTACAAGCTTAGCTTTCCTCTAAGTTTTCCTCTAATCTCTAGGTGTGTAGCAATTCCTGTATACCAGGAGCCCTGGTGTTTAAATAAATTATCATAACCATAGACAATTTCACATGAGCCATGTTAACTCACACATGGTTTTATATAATGACAACCTAACGGATTACATTTTATCCCCCTTTTTTTTTTTGTATAAAAAAATTTAGGATCAACATGATTAAGCAGCTTCCCCAATGTCCTCTATCTTTGTTCAAGAAAGCAACAGAGTCACACATTCATGTGGCTCCAGGTTCACACTCATTCCATGTCCAAATTGCTTCCATTCTATGGAGGGCAATGGAAGAGCAGTGGTTGAGAAATTTCTAATTCTTTTGCCTTGTCACCAAGTAGCACGTACTCTCATCAGAACATCCTTCATTGTCACAGCCATCTAAGTAAATCCCATTTTGACCCTTTTTCTAATACTATTATTCAAATCTCATCTTCCCTACCTCGCCAAGATCTTGTAGGACAGGAACAATGTTCTACTGTATTTCCAGAGGTGCCTACTCAGTCTTGCGTAAATGGCGGCACTTGAAAATTACTGGTATACGTGACAATTGAATTTCCTTATTGCTCAGCTAAATGCCAAAATTCAGAAAAGATCTATAAACTGGGAAGAGATAAGGGATGTGTGCATAAAACATCCTTTCCACTGTGCCTGCATTGCCAGCACTTCTTTTCACTTGCTAATTCTCCGCAAGAAGCTGTGCATCAGTTCTGCTCCACTTCCGCTACCTGAAGACTAGAGATGGAACGTCAGGCTCCAATGTCCTCTAATAATACTTCATTAAACCAAAATAGCCTAGCATTTCTATAAAGAAACCTTTCCCATTCCCAAGAGAGACTCAAGCAGATGTATCACTAAACCCGTATTAAGATCTGATGTTTGGTTACAGGAGAGAGGGGTGGGAAAATAAAAATCATATATTTATTTAACAAATATTTTCTGAATCTGAAAGTGTGCACTCTGCTAGTTACTAGGACTACAATACTGAATGAGACATAATCCTTGCTCTCCAGGAACTCACAGTTAGTAGAAGACGTGCACAGGGAAGCAAGGGATTAGATATCAGCTTGAGAAGTTCTACGAAGGGAGTGAGTTCTGGTTATGATGTGGGAGGAACACTGATTCGGTCCTGGCTTGGGATTCAGGCTGCCAGTCAGGGAAGGCTTCCTAGAGGAAATTATACCTCAGCAAAACCCTGAAGGAGGGATGAGGTTTAGCCAAGGTAGGAAGCTGAAGGGTATGTACCATCCAAAAGGAATTGCATAGACTCAAGATCAGGTGGAGAGTGCTGAAACAGGAGGCTCTCTTGGTCCTGGGAGGAGTCATGAGGCCGAATTAAAGAACGTGAAGCTTTTTAGCCAGTTTTCAGCAGGGACCCATTAAAACACTTTAGGCAGACAAGTGTCTTGGTCATTTCTTCTTTTACCATGGCTACAGAATGGAGGAAGATTGGAGTAGATCCAGCCTGGGCCTCAGAAAGGAAATCAGGAGGTTACAGTGACTATTCCAGCAAGAAAAGAGGACAGAGCACTGATGAACAGATTTGGACAACTTGAAGATTAACCAGTCTTCGTAATCAATCGGAGATGAGGGTGGGAAATCAATGGATGACACTAGGGTTCTAGTATGGCCACCTGGCTGAACGTCGGACCACTCAGTGAGATGAGGAAACCAGCAGGAGAAGCAGATTTAGGAGTTACACAGTTCAACACTGGACACCTTGTATCTCAGGGCTGATGATGGGGATAACAACAGCACAAACCAAACCCAAACATGTTGCGGTCAAGTCGATTCCGACTCATAGTTAGCTTATAGGACAGAGTAGAACTGCCCCAAAGGGTTTCCGAGACTGTAATTGTTTGGGAAGCAGACTGCCACATCTTTCTCCCATGGAGAGGCTAGTGGGTTAGAACCACCAATCCTTTGGTTAGCAGCTGAGCACTAAATCACTGTGCCACCAAGGCTCCTTACAAAAGCATAAGAGCCCCTCTTTTTCCTCTCAGGCATTCCAGGACAGACTTTATATCCAAAGTGTCATCTTCCCCTGCCAAAGTCCGTTCGCCTGATTCTTTAATGTGACTTAATGTTAAATGTACTTGGGTTCAAACGACCTTACCTCTCAACCAAAACGTGACATCAAAGCACTGCATGAGTTAAGTGTGTCTGTCTGCACAGATGTTGTGTCCACCACATCAAAGGCATTTTGCACTTGCCATAGGGGATGGCTTCATGACCTTGGAAATAAATTTGAAATGTATGGGCTCCCTTAAACCACAGAGTTGAATGAATATGACTTGAATTATGGTAATGCATTATATTCACCATGGGGGAAACCCAGTGCAAATTACTGAATTTGAGGGTTTTAAACAAAAGAAATAAGGGACCCACAACCAAAATTACTGGATGACAAAGTAAGCCATATTCAAGTCCTCAGATAGAAAGCTGTATCTATATACATATATTGGTCTACAAAAATGTTCATTCAGACCATAACATTTTTACTAGCTTTCCTCACATTTATCAAAGCCAGTTTCACTTCCTTATCATACCCACACTTTCCTACTGGAATAACAGTTATGAAAAATGCTTTGAACACTATAATACACTGCATCAAACTAAGTGTGCCTATAATGTAAAGCCAAGACCACACCAGCTTCTCTGTAGCCAAAACAGTAAGTTTTCATTAAAAAAAAAAAAAAAAAAAGAACTGGCTAAAGTTTCATTTCTTCTAAATATAGTAGTAACTTAACCACTTACAATGTTCAGTTTTGCTTTTCTATCTACCATGACCCTTGGGAGCTAAAAAATGTATTGGAACACCAAGTAAATAATCCCATCCAGTCATGCAAATGACCAACAATATCCCATTTTCTACAAAGAAATTATATTCATTGCTGAAACCACCTCCCACGAACTATTAGATTTATGTGAGTATACCTGGGGTAACCCTGTAAATATGTCAGCCCTCTCATCAAGTTATGGTTTCGGACTCTGCATAATTTTTTTAATTGTTGTTGTTGTGTTGTTAGGTGTCATCAAGTTGGCTTCAACTCATGATGACCTTACGTATAACAGAACGAAACATTGCCCAGTCCTGTGCCATCTTCACAAGGGTTGATGCGTTTGAGTCATTGTTGTAGCTATTGTGGCAATCCATTTCATTGAGGGTTTCCCTCATTTTCATTGGTCCTCTAGCTCTGCTATTAACCGAAACGTCCGCAGTTCGAACCCACCAGTGCCTCTGCAGGACAAAGATGGGGCAGTCTGTTCCCATAAAGATTACAGCCTTAGAAATCCTGTGGGGTGGTTCTACTCTGTCCTACAAATGAGTCAAAAGTGGCTCAACGACAGCAGGTGTTGTTTAGTTTTTGATCTACTTTTCCAAGAGCACTTGAGTGGTACAAACAGTTAATTTGTTTGGCTGCTAACTGGGAGGTTGGAGGTTTGAGTCCACCCAGAGATGCCTTGAAAGAAAGGCTTGGCAATCTACTTCTGAAAGATCACAGCCATTGAAAACCCTTTGGAGCGAAGTTCTACCCTGACACTTGTGGTTGCCATGAGTAGGAATTGATTCAACATCAACTGGTTTGGTTTTTTGGTTTCAACTTTGGATAAGGCACTCTGCAGAGGATTTGGTTTGGGTTTGGTTTAGGGCACTACGCTGAGTGCTTTATCCATATTATCATTCTTAATCTTTATAAGAACCTATGAGAAAGGTATTATCCCCATTTTAAAAATAATTTAGGCTCAATGCAGTTAAGTAGGTTGCATAAGGTTACTCAGCTGAGAAGAAGTGGAGCTAAGGCTTGAATTTAGGGCTTTCCGATCCCTGCGACGCTTATGAGGCTTGTGGCTATGAAACCCGAAGCCATAGCATGCCCCACAAAACATTTTATAAAGCTCAGGCGCTTCCCTGAGACACTGTTGAAAACCCTGGGTAGCTGAAAGTCCATTTTATGCCTTCCATGTGTTAGCAACACTATAAAAGTTAAATTCATCGGCATCTGTAATATAAGAACTAATGGGATCAGTATTCTCTGAAAGTTATGTGTTTTTTTCAAATGTCACCTTATGTTCCACACATATTTTCAAAAATGAATGTTCAGGTCTTAAAGAGGGACTAAACAAAATTGACAACGTAATTTTATCCAGGTACCAAAAAAAAAAAAAAAGTACACATTTT
Source organism: Loxodonta africana (assembly GCF_030014295.1). Lineage (NCBI taxonomy): Eukaryota > Metazoa > Chordata > Mammalia > Proboscidea > Elephantidae > Loxodonta > Loxodonta africana. The sequence continues at coordinate 66,554,615 of NC_087355.1, forward strand.
CTAGCCTTATGGGTTACTGCACCAGTCAGGCCATGATAATAATTTACTATTCTAGAATACAGTTATTCTTCCAATTTTGACATAACTGCCATGTTATTTCACTCACATATTCCTCTGTCTATCCCAGTAGCCAGGGGTCATTTTTCATGCTGTTCATTTGCATCAGAAATTACAGGTTTTGATACCACTGCCGTAGCCTGTGTTTTAACTTTGAAATATATTGTAGCTAAACCTGTAATGTGGCTAATCTAGTCCATGATTCAACACGACTGCAGTTAGGGCTCCACAGAAAGGCTGCTGCTGAGGAAAACACAGCCCTGGGCTTAGGCTGGAGAACTGCTGGGAGCTCGCTCCCCGGGCTCGGGTCAGAAGAACTCCCTAAGCAAATAGCCCTCCGAGGCTTTTCTTAGAGCGGTCACCAATTTATCCTGCGACCTTGGCATTATTGAGCCCCCCTCCATGTCTTTTTTTTTTTTGCAAAACCATAAATTTGAAAGGTGCAGATGTGGTTTTCTTCATTTCTTTCTCCTTTCTGCCATTTAGACTCACACAGAGGTGAGGAGATCTTTCCATGGCCTTAGAGAGGAACACCTTTGACAGAGATGCTGAAGTACGTTAAGGGTTAGGAATACGTCTGTGGGAAGGTCACTTAACTTCTTGGGTGTGTCAGTTTCCTCATGTGAAACATGAGAGAGAAGAATACATAGACCTGTCTTACATAGTGGTTAGAACAATAAAAGGAGCTGACGTTTGGGAAGCGCTTTAGTACGGTCTGTGGCACATGCTGTTGTTGTTGTTAGGTGCCATCGAGTCAGTTCTGACTCATAGTGACCCCACGCACAACAAAACGAAACACTGCCCGGTCCTGCACCATCCTTAGAATCGTTGTCATGCTTGAGCTCATTGTTGCAGCCACTGTGTCAATCTACCTTGTTGAGGGTCTTCCTGTTTTACGCTCACCCTGCACTTTACCAAGCACGATGTCCTTCTCCAGGGACTGATCCCTCCTGACAACATGTCCAAAGTATTTAAGATGCAGCCTCACCATCCTTGCTTCTAAGGAGCATTCTGGTTGTACTTCTTCCAAGGCAGATCTGTTCGTTCTTTTGGCAGTCCATGGTGTATTCAACAGTCTTCCCCAACACCACAATTCAAAGCTGTCAATTCTTCTTCGGTCTTCCTTATTCATTGTCCAGCTTTCACATGCATATGATGCAATTGAAAATGCCATGGCTTGGGTCAGGCACACCTTAGCCTTCAAGGTGACATCTTTGCTCTTCAGCACATTGAAGAGGTCCTTTGCAGCAGATTTACCCAATGCAAAGCATCTTTTGATTTCTTGACTGCTGCTTCCATGGCTGTTGATTGTGGATCCAAGGAAAATGAAATCCTTGACAACTTCAATCTTTTCTCTGTTTATCTGATGTTGTTCATTGGTCCAGTTGTGAGGATTTTTGTTTTCTTTATGCTGAGGTGCAATCCATACTGAAGGCTGTGGCGTTTGATCTTCTTTAGTAAGTGCTTCAAGTCCTCTTCACTTTCAGCAAGCAAGGTTATGTCATCTGGATAACTCAGGTTGTTAATGAGTCTTCCTCCAATCCTGATGCCCCGTTCTTCTTCATATAGTCCAGCTTCTTGGATTATTCGCTTAGCACACAGATTTGAATAGGTATGGTCAAAGGATTCAACCCTGACACACGCCTTTCCTGACTTTAAACCACTCAGTAACCCCTTGTTCTGTCCAAACAATTGCCTCTTGATCTATGTACAGGTCCCTCATAAGAACAATTAAGTATTCTGGAAATCCCATTCTTCACAATGTTATCCATAATTTGTTATGATCCACACAGTTAAATGCCTTTGCATAGTCAATAAAACACAGGTAAACATCCTTCTGGTATTCTCTGCTTTCAGCCAGGATCCATTTGACATCAGCAATGATATCCCTGGTTCCACGTCTTCTTCTGAATCCAGCCTGAATTTCTTGAAGTTCCCTGCCAATATACTTCTGCAGCCACTTTTGAATGATCTTCAGCAAAATTTTGCTTGCATGTGAAATTAATGATACTGTTCTATAATTTCTGCATTTGGTTGGATCACCTTTCTTGGGAATATGCATAAATATGGATTTTGTCCAGTCACATAGTATTCACGTAACATATTGTAGCTCTTATTATTACCTTAAAAGAAGCCCTGGTGGCCTAATATCTAAGTGCACAGCTGCTAACTGAAAGGTTGGCAGTTCAAATGCACCCAACGGCTCTGTAGGAGAAAGATCTAGCAATCTGCTCCTTTAAAGATTACAGCCTAGAAAACCCTATGGGGCAGTTCTAGCCTGTCACATGAGGTTGCCATGAGTCAAGAATTAACTCGACACAATTGGCATAATAAAATCTATCAAGTAAACATTCTGCATCCCACTTTGGAGAGTGGCATCTGGGTTAATTACAAGGTAATTATGAGCCCAAGAGACAGAAAGGGCCACATAAACCGGAGACTACATCAGCCTGAGACCAGAAGAACAAGATGGTGCCCGGCCACAGCCAATGACTGCACTAACAGGGAACACAACAGAGAACCTCTGAGGGAGCAGAAAAGCAGTGGGATAAAAAAAAAAAAATTTTTTTTTTTTTTCAGACTCCAAATTCTTGTGAAAAGACCAGACTTAATGGTCAGACTGGGACTAGAAGGACCCCGGAGGCCCTGGTCCCCAGACCTTCCATTAGCCCAAGACAGGAACCATTCCTAAAGCCAACTCTTCAGACAGGGATTAGACTGAAATATGGAATGAAAAATGATACTGGTGAAGAACGAGTTCTTGGATCAAGTAGACACATGAGACTATGTTGGCATCTCCTTTCTGGAGGGGAGATGAGAGGGCAGAGGGGCCAGAAGCTGCCCGAATGAGCACAAGGAGAGAGATTGGAGGGAAGGAGTGTGCTGTCTCATTACAGGAAGAGCAATTAGGAGTGTATGTAAATGTTTGTATGAGAGACTGACCTAATTTGTAAACTTTCACTTAAAGCACAATAAAAATTAACTAAAAAGAAAAAAAAATTGACTCGACAGCACTTAACAAGAATAATATTATTGCCTTATAACCCTGGAAACCAACAAGATGGCTTCCAGTGTCTCCTTAGTGCTGTAGGTAAAATGAAAATGGTCTTGATGGGTACAATCTAGGCAAGAAATACCTAGAAACTCTTGCAAACTTTCCAGTCTTTCAGGGCCAAAAAATCAAATCAGTTTCCAATCAGATTTACTTTTTGGCCCTGAAAGGGCCAGCTGGGGGCAAATCTCAGGGCAGCTGGGCAGCAGCCTGGTATATTCACTCCAGTGTACAGATCAAATATCTTCTCCTCAGTGTGCCATGATGTGACAAGGGTCAGGAGGCACTCCATAAAGTTCCAAGCCAAGGAGACAAAATTGTATGCAAGGCTGATGTGTATTTATTTGCATATGTTAGATGCCTAATAAACCAAAAACCAAATAAGTTGCCATCAAGTCAATTCTTACTCATGGCAACCCCATGTGTGTCAGAGTAGAACTGTGCCCCAGGGGGTTTTCAATGGCGGATTTTTCAGAAGTAAATCACCAGGCCTTTCCTCCAAGGCACCTCTGCATGGACTCGAACTTCCAACCTTTCAGTTAGCAGTAGAGCACATTAGCCATTTATACCGCCTGGGACCTCTAGATGTCTATTGGTTGTCTGCATTTTTAAGGGAGGAAAATAAGGATTTGTTAAGCACTTACTTCATGTGAGGCACACTTAACTTGGTTTGTTTTTATTCCTCAGAGTGTGCACAGAAATACTCTAAGCAGCCTCTGTGGATAAACTTGTATCTGAAACCCCCCAGAGCCTGATTATGATTGAGGTTAGGTTCTATTTGACGCAAGAATAAGGAGGGTGAGATGACAAAATGTTTCCCTCTGGGGTACATTTCCACTTGTGATTTGAGAAAACTTGTGTTTTCTGTTTCTTTTTCTTCCTTTCTGCAGACCAGAGGTTATTAATCCTGGCTGCACGTTAAACGGATCTTGATGACTTTTTTTAAATTCTGCTGTTGGTGGTGCATCACTCCAAAATTCCTGTCACGATGGTTTGGGGTTTGGCATCGGCATCAGTAATTTTCAAAAGTCTGCCTCGCCTCCCAAGCGATTCCAGTGTGCAGCAAGGGTTAGAATCTTTGTAAGAGGATTCTAGAACCTTTTGGATTTTGTATAATCAAGTCCTCCCATTTAAAACCACATTCAAAGATTATTTGAGGCTGGCCAGTAGCTGTTTGAGACCCAGATAAACACTTGAGCAGAGATACGACTTTGGAACATGAGGAGACAGCAACCACCTTTAATTCTCCTGGGGATTTTTTCCAAGTACTCAAATGAAGACTACAAAGTGAATATCCATTCCTCCTCTGCCCTCCAACTCAGACACCATTACCAAATGCAGGAATATGCAATATAGCCACAGCTTGCATGCCTCTAAGTAATAACGTATTGATTTATAGTTTGCACAAATTGCAATAAATGGCATTTTCTGTTATGTGGCAGGTAATAGATTGTTCTGGAGTGAATACAAATCCATAATTCATTCAAGGGTTATGCTGATGCTATAAACTAAAGCTCACAACTTAAGCAGTTAATCCAAGGTAGTTGAATGCTGAGAATAGATTTGAAGGTGGTGTTCAATCTGGGGACCATCTATTATTCTAGCAGAAGTATAATAACTGACAAATATAAAACGAAGCAAGAGAAATGTTTTCAGGGACTTTTCTCATTTCTCCTACCTTCCTAATCCCTTCCCGCATCTCCATGTTGCCCTCCGGAGTAGACATTTCTTGCTTCAGAGTCATACTGGGAACAAGAGAAGGTTGTTTCAAGACAACAGGTACCATGTCACTCTCACTGCTGAGGCTTGACTTACGTGGACTAGGCTGGAGACTGTTGAATTTGCCGCTTTCCATCAAATCATTGGTCTACCAGCAGTGCGGTGCTCTGAGTGACCAAAACTTCTGGAGAAAGGGAAAAATCTTACTAAACCTTTCGTTTCCCTCACTGATACAAATCTCCTTTGGTCTATATTCATCTTCCTTTGCCTTCTGTGTCAAGGAGAGACATCCCGCCTCTCCTGAAAACCATGCCTGTCTTCTCCAAGGCAAAGACAAAGGAAAACCAAAGCAGAGGGTACTCTTGGACAAGGATTCGGGGAGCAGTCTTCATCTGCTCAGAATCCATAACCTGAAATTAAGCCTTTCAAAAACAGACTATTCTACCGTACAATTATAGAGAAAAAGGGGCAACCCATTTGCTCTGGCAGGTGTCTGTGGCTTCACTGGACTAGAAGTTTCTCAATGATGAGTTCTTTCACTTTTTCTGTGTTCAAGATACAGCCAGGCAGGTGAGATGTGTTCAACTAAAGAGAGTTAAGACCTTTACAAATTAGCTCTTATAAACAGCAGAATATAATCATGACTAGGTCTGCAATAAAGAATCCATGTGCCCTAGCCATAGTTTTCTCAGGTTGCATATACACATGGAAAAATGAAGTTAAACCATGTACCTAGAGAGATAGTACATAATGATAAAAGGGTTAATTCACCAAGAAACATACAATGCTAAGTGTGTATACACCTAACAAAAGAGCCTCAAAATATAAGAAGCAAAAACACATAGAACTGAAAGAAGAGGCAAATCCACAGTTACACCTGGGGACTTTAACACCCCTGTCTTAGTAGTAGACGGAACGTCAGTAAAAATAGAGAACTGAACAACGCCATCAACCTTTGGGGATGTCGATGGTGCTTTATGTCTTGATCTGGAAGCTCATTCTTGGGTGTGTTCAGGTATGTGAAAACCCCATCAAACTATATGTTTATGACACATGTGCACTTTCTTGTTTGTACATTTTGCTTCAATGGAAGTATAACCTTTTTTACAGACAAAGGGAGAATGATAGGGTCTTGTGAGGGTAAGCGGCCGCCAACTGCTATAACTTGGTGCCATGAGAAAAGCTGAAGCTTTTGAATCTAATAGGCACTGCTAAAGAACCACAGCTCTTCCCCCTTAATAACTCTGTACTCTTCTAAAAACCATTTAATCTTTTTGATTCTCAGTTTTCTTGTCTATAAATTGGGGATAATAACACTTCCTGCCTCACTAGATTGTTAGGAAATAATGTACATGAAAAGAAATGGAGAATAATAGGGGCTAAGTAAATACCACCTCTTCTCTTAATTTGACTGTTAAGACTGTCTTTCAGCAGAGCAAACACGCAACGGGAAAAGCAAAAAACAAACAGCCATCTCAGAAGCTGTATTTTTCTTTTATCATGGTCAGCACCACGTTTAAAAATATTTGCCCAGCATTGTGTGAGAAGTTGCTCCATACCCCCTAAAAGTGATGAAGAAGTACTTCTTGGTTTCTTTATAAACACTGCCTATTTCTTTATAAAGCTGCCAGTTCCATTGTGAAAATTCTTTTACAAAGGTGAGCCATTTGAGATCATGAAAGCGCCACGTATCACTGCCACTACGTGTAACATTAAAAAAAAAAAAAACCATAGCCATCAAGTAATGGCTCACAGTGACCCTATAGAACAGAATAGAGCTGCCCACATTGGGTTTCCAAGGAGTGGCTGGTGGATTTGAACTGCCAACCTATTGGTTAGCAACCAAGCTCTTAACCACTGTACCACCAAGTTTGCAGTTATAACATCTGCAGAAAAAATCCAACAAGCAGGGTGGAAACAGAGCCACACATACCGCTCCACACCTCAACCTGCAGAGCAAACATAGCCTAGAGCATTAAGTATCTATCTTTGTCACCAGATAAAGGAAGGGATATCTAGAGACCAGGCCAAACTCCCAGTTAAAGAAGAACATCTAGTTTCCATTGCCCTGCAGTGGGCAGTAAGGAACAAAGATGAAAATAAACACAGATAGAAAGTAGGTTTCCCTTGAAATAGAAGAACACAGCATTTTTGAGATCGGGACTGTGATCTCGGCCATGCAGACCATTAAAGAGCATTGGGCTTCTGATTGTGTCAGGGTCACTCAGACCCACATGCAGTCTGGTGCACAACGATCTTCCCAAGGGTTTTTTTAAACCATGGTTTACATTTCCCATTCCCAGCCAAAACCTTTTATCTGCAATGCTTAATCCTTTATTTGTATTTTCTTACCCCCATTTTTTTTTGCCACTGGAATTATTTCAATATCAGTTAATTTTTGATCCAGACTTTGCCTACTTCTCCAGTCTTATCTTGCACACTGCCCTCTTATGACCCTTTCCTCCCCAAATTTCCACATTCGATCTCTCCCTAAATGCCTTTCCACTCCCACCCCTCGATTCTGGGCTAATTCCTCCCTGAAGCTGCTCCATCGGCACCTTCCCTGGGATGTTCTTCCCCCTTCTCGGAGTCTGCATCCTCTCATCACACCTCAGGAGAGCCTGAATCATTGCATTCGTCACACCTAAACTATGTGTACACCTTCTGCCGCACACCCTCTATTGTGTGCTCCTTCGGGACAGAGACAGAGTTATTCATACCTGCCTTGCCTGTGCCTGGCTTAGAAGGTGTTCCATAAATGTTTATTGGATAAATGAGTATCCACTAGCTAGAGGCAGTTGAAGATGAAAACCCCAGTGCTGTCGAGTCGATTCTGACTCATGTGACCCTCCAAGACACAGTAGAACTGCCCACAGGGTTTTCAAGGCCATAGTCTGCGTGGAAACAGACTGCCACATCTTTCAAACTGTTGACCTTTCAGTTAACAGCTGAATGCTTAACCACTGTGCTACCAGGGCTCCTCAGTTGAAGATCAGGACTGCTTTTTTCTTTAGTTTTGGTATCTGTAGCTTGACAGTCTCGTGTAAAAAGTGTCATCAAATACCATTTTTAACATTGTTTTTATTGTTAGTTGCCATCAAGCCAGTGCTGCCTCGTGGTGACCCCATGTACCACAGAATAAAATGCTGCCCAGTCTTGCATCAACCTCAGGATTATCAGCATGTTTGAGTCTATCGTTGCCTTCCAACCAAGGGGACTCATCTTTCAGCATTCTATCTGACAATATTATGTTGTGATCCATAGGGTTTTCATCGACTGGTTTTCAGAGGTAGATTGCCAGGCCTTTCTTCCTGGTTTTAGTCTGGAAGCTATGCTGAAACCTGCCTACCATGGATGTCCCTGTTGGTATTCAAAACATCAGTGGCACAGTTTCCAGTATCACAGAAACACCCAAGCCACCACAGTACAAAAAACTGACAAACGGGTGGTACATTTTTAACATAATGGTGCTTTGTTTGTTACCCAAAGAACTAATACCAATAACTCTCCTTGGCTTTGCTCTTTCTTCTCTCTCCCCTCAATCAGGACATCTTCCATGGCCTATAACAATCTTCGTGATGTATTTAGACCTCTCACCTCTCCAGTTATTTTAGACCAAATGTAGAAAAGAAGTTTTTGGGTAGAAAAGAAATGCTTATAAGACCTTCAGGTAACTGGTGAAGTAGTATTTCCCTGTCCTTCCCTTAAAGTACAAAAAAAAAAAAAAAAAAATGCTGCCTCACAGGCCTAAGTAATTATCCTAATCTATGTGTACAGAGATTTTGATAGAAGACGCTGAAGAGCTGCGAATGGTAGTCAGCCCATTATGTATAGACAGATTTTTCTAAGTTTTTTTTTTCTTATTTCCAATTAGAAGGAAAATCTGAATTCCAAATATGTAACTCATCCCCCATAAAAATGTACAAACTCAGCTGAATCCCATGAGAAAAATTAGTATTTCAGATGTGAGCTCAAATTTGAAAATAAAAAGGTACAATGTGTCCCCAAGTAGACCTGCTGTAAAAGCTTGGTTGTTGTTAAGTTGCCACCAAGTCAGCTCTGACTCATGATGACCCCATGCACAACAGGATAAAGCATTGCCCAGTCCTGCATTGTCCTCACAATCTTGGTGTGCCCAAGTCCATTTTTGTAGCCACTGTGTATTCTGAGTGCCTGCCGACCTACAGAACATATCTTCTAGCACTATATCAGACAATATTATGTTGGGATCCATATGGTTTTAACTGGCTAATTTCTGGAAGCAGACCACCAGGCTTTTCTTCCTAGTCTATCTCAGTCTGGAAGCTCTGCTGAACCCCGTCCACCATGGGCAATCCTGCTGGTATTTGAAATACCAGTGCCATAGCTTCCACAGCAACACCCAAGCCACCAAAGTATGAAAAACTGACAGATGGATGGTAGCTATAAACGGTAAATCGGTTCTTGGAAAGACGGTACTGAAGTAAGGACCACTTTTCTCCAGCGGGCAGCAGGGTAGTGATAAGGCCAGCCCTGCTCTTACTGGGATTGAGCCCAGGCAGCATGGTTGCAGAGCCCCTGTACCTCTCAGGGAAAACAAGAGCAGTCCAAATGATCTTCACAAAAAAGTCAATAAGGGTGAAACACAGGCTCCTCTTCTCGGAATTTTAGCATTCACCGGAAGAGAGATAGAGAAGTCACACGAAAGAAAAGCAGGGCCAAGGAAACGTATTTTTAAGAAGGGAGAATTTCGAACCTGATTTTAGCTTGACAGGAAAAGCTAAGGGAGAGGGGGAAAGTTGCTGACGAGTCAATTCTGACTCATAGCAACCCTACAGGACAGAGTAGAACTGCCCCACAGAGTTTCCAAGGAGCGCCTGGTAGATTCGAACTGGTGAACTTTTGGTTACCAGCCATGGCACTTAAGCACTACACCACCAGGGTTTCCAAGGGAGAAGGAGAGATTAAAGAAATGAGGGAAGAGGGTGGCAGGAACCCCACACCCACCCCACACCCCTCACCAGGGGACTGTCATGTATAGAATACAGAATGGGATGAGACTCCGATACAAGACTGGAAGGAAAACTGGTGAAGATAAAAATAAATTTTGAGTCAGAGGGAAGGGAGGTTGAGAGTTCGCTGCATACGGCTGCAGGATCTCTGTGAAATAGGAGGTAATTCCAGCCGCTGAGAGGGAGGGCCGTGGAAGGCTGGGATTCCAACAGTGTGGAAAGGGCATAGAACACCTCTTCTGAGGAACGAGGTATGAAGTCAAGAGACATAAGTAGGTGGCTTACCAAAATTCACTCAAGACCACAATTCGGGAACCATGGTAAATGGGCTTTGGTGAGCAAGGGCCTGAGAAAAAGGACTTTGGGGCTTGAAAGTTTACTCTCCTGCATAATTACTGCCCTCTTGCTTCATTTCCCCTATAAAACAAGTTAATAATCCCTGCCTCCTTCCTACCCCATAGGACTTTAACAAGCATTAATTAATATCTTCAAAGTGTCCCAAGTGCCTTGGGAATGCACTGAGTAAAGACTTTTTTCGTCACTTTGATTATTCTTACTGTTGCCTCTTCCCACCCTCTGTTTAGAATGAGTTGAAATACAATCTTAACAGCTTCCTTTGTTTTATTCCAAAATTTGTTTGCTAAGCCAATCTGAAATCAGCCATGGAGGCAGCAGATACAAAAGGAACACAATCTAAAATGATGTCCAGGTGTCATTAAACCAAGAAGAATTATTAGGAGTGAAATCGCAAGCAAAACCCATAGTCTTTTCAGAACTCATTGATCTAGACTATATAATGGACCCAAGCAAAGGATTTCAAACTGGCTCTTCCGGTAGGAAAAAACCACGGCTTTTTTTTTTTTTTTTCCTAGTGCAAAATAGCATGCAATAGTTTTGAATGCTTTATTGGCTAAGATAGCAATGTCTCTATGTTAGGGCATCCATTACTCTGCATAATTCTTTCTAGTTCCATTTTTCAATGTGATCCCAATTCCTTCCTTCCTTCTCTCATTTCATTATTCAACAAGTATATATTGAGCAGGCACTGCGTTAGGTCTGAGACGCTGCACTATCATCTGCCTTGCCATATACGCCCCTTCTCCTTGTCCCCGTTGGATGGTGGTTTTTCATTACCAAAGCTGCTATAGTCTCACTATATCAGTCACTTTTGATTGGAGTGTAGATAAATGGAGCAGAAATTCTGCGCCTTCCCCACATTTACTGTCAATTTTATTTCTTGCTGTCAGGATATGAAGAGCTGTGAACAACAGCTCTGGTACCAAGAATTTGCTGAGCTTGATCCAGATGGGGGCTTTCCAATGCTAACTAGCTCATGGGTAACGTGGGCCATGAATCACTTGTATGAAACCATCAGGACCTCATTTTGGGGTAAAGGTTACTTTTGCAAGTTCAGTTCTGATAACAGCAGTTGCTTGTTATAAGATGTGGTTACTATGGTGATATGGGAGGGTTGAAAGTTTTTACTTTACGTAAACTTTTATGAAGGTATGCTTCTTTGAACTTAACTAGAGATCTAGCTGACCCCCATGATGCAGGTATGGATTTTGAGGTCAGCTGAGTATCTTAAGATTCTGTAAGTCACCATTGTTTTTTATTCTCCCGTGTTACCTGAGAACCCCAGGGAGGCTATAACTGGCTGGATGGGGATGGCAGAAGATAGAAAGGGAGTCCTAGTGCAAGGAACAAAAGGAGGTTCTCAAAGCTATCCAAAAAAAGAGTCTCAAGTGTCTCAAAAATGTCAAAAACTGTCCACAGATTTAACATGGTTATGAATTAGATTTTGTGGGGCTTGCCTTGACCCCAGAAGAATGTGGAAGGGGCTCTAGATTCTTGTGGCCATTCCAAAATTAGAGATATCTGGAAGGATTTATGTGTGGTTGGTGGCATGCATAGATAGATAGATAGATGACAGATAAATTTTACTATGTTATGGGGTTTGACTGAGTCTGTTTGGGCTCAATATGTTGAGGATATGTTATGGGGTTATATTGATAAGCAGGACATTTATGATTCTTTCTTGCCCTCAGGAGATGCATCAACCCATACATCCAGGCAGTTATCAGCAAAAGTTGTTAACCAATTAAGCCAGAAGGAGTACCCTACTAGAAATGACAACCAAACTTAGAGATTTTTCCCCTCATGCATCTTCAAATTCATGGGGACAATTGAAAAAAGAGGAGAAGAAAGAATTCAGGAAAGTTAAAAGATGCAGTAAAGGAGAAAGGAAATGTTCACAATGAAGGGGTACGGTATGAAGAAATGGAACACAATGGTTGGAGGATTCGTCATGTCTATGAGGGACCCAGAACCTCCAAAACAACATAGAAGACTGATGTGAGCTCATAATACCCAAAGGAGAGGTGCTGGTTCAAACCCATCCAGAGGTCCCTCAAAAAATAGGCCTGGCAATCTGTTCCAGAAAGTTTATGGCTTTGAAAACTCTATGGTGCATTTCTACTCTGCACACATGGGGTCACTACGAGTCAGAATCGGCTTGATGGCAACTAACAACAACCCCTGCTTAAATAGACAGAGAGATAGAGGGAGAGGAAGGAAAAGGAAGAGGGAGGAGAGGGAGATAGAGGGAGCAAGAGAAAGAGAGAAGCTTGGTATTTCATCAACCTCCAAACCATTTTTCCTCTCTTTCAGAAGTCAGTTTCCTTATCCCAGAAAAACACTATACAGACCTAATAAGTTGCTTATTTGTTTTTTCAGACTCTACTACAGCTGCCATGGCCTGTGAACAAATATATCTTGAAACGGCACAACCCCTTGTTACAAAGACACCAAACCACTGACTCTCCTGCCTATAGACAAATGATTCCCCAGACAAGATATTTTTCTTTTCCCTCTCTTCCCTCTGCCTTCCCCTTCTTCTTTGTTCTTTTGATTTAGAGTCCTGTGATACTTAATGAACAATACACTTCCCAGCAGCCATAAAGCAAGAAAAATTTAGTTAGGATTATAATCACAATTTCAATTATTTACACATGTTAGAAAATATTACCAATGCGCTCTCAGAGTTATTTACTCTGGTGTTTTCTTCTGTTCTGAAGTGTTAAAGTATTAGCTCTATTCATTACAAACTGATTGTTTTTAACACGATTCTTTCCCCTCCCCTCACTCTGTCTGAAATCCAATTTACAGCCTGCTAAAGGCCTCATAAGTTTTTTATGGATTATTTCCTGAAGCCACATTAATCTGGTTCCTTGTTGCTTTACACTAATTTCACTTTGCCACAGTAAAGTAACTAGATTCGATCTCTTGGGAATTAATCCATAGAGATCTCTTAGTGAAGCGGAGTAAAGCCAGAATGGAGCACATCTACTGTATTTAGTTCCCCAAGCACAATGGAGAAGAAGGAAGAGGTCATCCTGCCCTTCTGCTCATTGTAAGTGGCTGGCCCAAGTCCTGGGAAGAAAGAAGGGCAGGGGCAAGGGGGGCAGAACCCAGCAGAGAAGATACACAGTGAGAGCAGAAGAAAGCTGAGTGTGGCCAAGATTCAGCCCTTCCTCCTACCTTCATTATAAGGCATCAGGACCATCATGTACTGAGAATATGCTGACACCCACGACCTAATTTCTTTCCCTGAGCCCAATTCTTATACCACTTACTGTCACTTTTACTGAAGAAAAGGAGTCCATAGCTACTGCAAATAGTTAACACCCTTGGTTGCTAACTGACAGGCTGAAGATTCAAATCTGCCCAGAGGATCCTCACATGAAAGGCTTGGTGATCTACTTCTGAAAAATCAGCCACTGGAAACGCTATGGAACCCAGCTCTACTCTTGACACACACGGAGTTGCCATGACTTAGAGTCAGTTCTACAGCACAGATGGTGATGCTTAGTGATGAGAAGAGTTAAAGTTCTGTCCCTCTTTTTTTCTTTTGTAGGAGATCTACAGTTGCTATGATTTCCTTTTCCAATAAACAAAAGCAACAAACTCTTGCAAAGATTTGCAATGAATTAAGGTAAAAAAAAAAAATTTATTTGAGGTAAAAACAAGCACTTTGCTCAAGTTGTAAACTGAGGATAAGAATAACTTTGCAGTTACTATAATTTTTATAAATAATTGAAAAGGAATATATTAAAAACATAAAGAGAACATATATTAATGGAATATGGGAAGAATATATGTAAAGTACCTACCACAGTGGCCTGACATGAGTAGACACACAAAGGTAGCTGCAATTATTAATATTGCTATTACATTCTCCAAGCAGATTTTCATCATTTAGCAATAACTGGCTACTGAAAACATATTTAAGAACAACAAATCACTAACAAATCTGACAAAGGTCTAATCTCTAAATTCAACATCTCTACAACAAAAAGATGAATAATCCAACTAAAAAACGAGCAAAGGAAATGAACTGACACTTCAACAAAGAAGATATTGAAGTGGCTAGCAGACACATGAGGAAATGCTCTCGATCACTAACCATTAAGAGAAATGCAAGTCAAAACCAAAATGAGATACCATATCACCCTGACATTACTGGCACAAATCAAAAAAACAGAAAATAACAAATGTTGGAGAGGCTGCGGGGAGATTGGAACTCTCATGCACTGCTGGTGGGAATGAAAAATGGTACAACCATTCTGGAAAACGATATGGCACCTCCTTAGAAAGCTGGAAACGGAAACACCATGTGATCCACCAATCCTACTCCTAGGAATATATCCTAGAGAAATAAGAGCTGTCACATGAACCCATGTTCGTTGCATCAGTGTTCACAATAGCAAAAAGATGGAAACAACCTCGATGCCTATCAACAGATGAATGGATAAACAAACTATGGTACATACACACGATGGGGTACTACGTGATGATAAAGAACAATGATGAATCTGCAAAGCATCTCACGACATGGATGAATCTGGAGGGCATTATGCTGAGTGAAATAAGTCAATCACAAAAGGACAAATATTGTATGAGCCCACTATTATAAAAACTCATGAAAAAGTTTACACACAGAAAAAGAAACAATCTTTAATGGTCACAAGGGAGGGGAGGGGTGTGGTTGGAAAAACACTAAATAGGTAAGTGGTATGTTGAGTAAAGGGTAAGACAGTACACAACGCTGGGGAAGTCAGCACAACTTGTTCAAGGCAAGGTCATGAAAGCTCCATAGACACATCCGGATTCCCTGAGGGACTGAATTACTGAGCTCAGAGCTGTGGGGACCATGGTCTCAGGGAACACCTAGCTCAACTGGCAAAACATAGTTTATAAAGAAATTGTTCTACATTTTACTTTAGTGAGTAGTGTCTAGGGTCTTAAAAGCTAAGATATTCCACTGGTCTCACCCCATCTGGAACAAGGGAGAATAAAGAAAACCAAAGACAAAAGGGAAAGATTAGTCCAAAGGACTAACGGAACAAAACCATCACAGCCTCCACCAGACTGGGTCCAGCACAACTAGATGGTGCCCTGCTACCACCACTGACTGCTCTGACAGGGATCACGATAGAGGGTCCTGGACACAGCTGAAGAAAAATGTAGAACAAAAATTCTAACTCATGAAAACAGACCAGACTTACTGGCCTGACAGAGACTGGAGAAACCCCAAGAGTATGTCGACCGGACACCCTTTTAGCTCAGTAATGAAGTCACTCCAGAGGTTCACCCTTCAGCCAAAGATTAGACAGGTTCATAAAACAAAACCAGATTAAAGGAGCACACCAGCCCAGGAGCAAGAACTAGAAAGCAGGAGCGGACAGGAAAGCTGGTGACTGGGAACCCAAAGTTGAGAAGGGAGAGTGCTGACATGTTGTGGGGTTGGTAGCCAATGACACAAAACAACATGTGTACTAATTACTTAATGAGAAGCTAATTTATTCTGCAAACCTTCATGTAAAGTACAATAATTATAAAAAAGAATAATAAATTACTTTTTTATAAAGCTCTTTCATATGTATTATCTCACTAAACTATCACATCAATCAGGTAAGATGGGCAAGCAGTATTACCCCCATTTCACAGATAAGAAAACTGAGGCTATGGAGGTTGAAGAACCGCTAGCACCAGAACTAGAATGCAGACCTCCTAACTTTCCAATGAACACTAACTCACTGCTTCCTTTCAAAGAGCAAGACTTTAGACAGGCAAACTCTTAAGTGGCATAATTGCAGCTCACAAAATGATTCTCA
This sequence comes from Loxodonta africana, assembly GCF_030014295.1. Lineage (NCBI taxonomy): Eukaryota > Metazoa > Chordata > Mammalia > Proboscidea > Elephantidae > Loxodonta > Loxodonta africana. The sequence goes on from NC_087355.1 coordinate 66,570,610, forward strand.
AAAGGTAACCAAGCCACTGTTGTTAGGAGAAACACTTAGTCCCCCCACTGCTGGTGTTACCATATGCAGGGATTCGGCTTGAGCCTCTCCTCTTTTCTCTCCTCACTCCACAAGGAGGATGAATGACCAAGATGTTGAGTTTGGAAGAAGAAATGGAGTGTGCTTTCCTCAGTCCCTTTCTATCTCTTCTGTTATGATTCATATAAGGGCTCCCCAGCTGGAGAAGACCTGCATTGTTCCTGCTGTGTCAGGGTCTGAAGGGGTGCTGGATGTTAAGGCTGTCAATTCAGGGCTGATGTATTAGCAAACTCTCTTAGCCAAGAAACAAATGCCACATGCTCCAATTTACTGTATCAGTAATACAGCTGACACGATCCACTGATTTCCATCTCTCTTACTACTGGGTCTAACTCTTCAACTGGAAGGGCAAGAAAGGTGTTGTGCATATACGCCTCGCCCCCTCTCCCCTCCCAGAAAAAAGCCCAATGCCTAAAATATTGATGAAAACAAGGCATCACTAAGGAACTGTGCTCAGTTATATAGATGGAGAAAATTACAAGCTGCCAAATTTTGACATGGATATGAAGCCAACAAGCAAGTTGGATAGATTACATTATCCTAATTGTTATCTCAGAGAGTAATTTCAACTTTTAGATATACTAAAAGGGGAAAGCATGTTCTCCTAGACTTACTATCCAAACCAAAAAAAAAAAAAAAAAGCCAAATACCATCCACAGCAAAGGAACCAGGGCTTGCTGAAGGATTCTGGGTAGAGATTCAGGGTCCAGATCACACACATGGAGCTCTCAGGTGAGATGATCAGAGATAAAATGTCAGAAAGGCAAACCATGTCAGAATACGGGCAGAAAATTCAAATACCCAGAGAAAGGTGGGAAAGAGTGGCAGATCCTGGAAAGGCTAGAGGTAGGGACAAGATTCAGGGCAAAAGGTAAACTAGAAAATATTGTTAACTTGATGAAAATGAAAACATGACATAACAAAATTTGTGGGATGTAACTAAAGCAGTGTTTAGAGAGCATTTATAGCACTAAATGCAGCCTGATAAAGAGCATCTACAAAAAAGCTTACGGTTAACATCATACTTCATGGTGAAAGACTGAATGCTTTCTCCCTAAGATCAGGAACAAGGTAAAAAATGTTTGCTCTCACCACTTACATTTAACGCTGCACTGGCGGTCCCGTTATTAGGTGTTGTTGAGTCGGTTCCAATTCGTAGCCACCCTATGTACAACAGAACGAAACACTGCCCAGTCCTGCACCATCCTCACAATCGTTGTTATACTTGAGCCCATTGTTGCAGCCACTGCATCAATCCATCTCATTGAGGGTCTTCCTCTTTTTCACTGACCCTCCACTCTACCAAGCACGATGCCCTTCTCCAGGGACTAGTCCCTTCTGATAACATGTCCAAAGTATGCAAGACGAAGTCTCGTCATCCTTGCTTCTAATGAGCATTCTGGCTGTACTTCTTCTGACACAAATTTGTTTGTTCTTCTGGCAGTCCATGGCATATTCAATATTTTTTGCCAATGCCATAATTCAAAGGCATCGATTCTTCTTCAGTCTCCCTTATTTGTTGTCCAGGTTTCACATGCCTGTGAGGCAACTGAAAATACCATGGCTTGGGTTAGGCACACCTTAGGCCTTAAAGTGACATCTTTGCTTTTTAAGACTCTGTCATTCCATTTCTAGATATTATTCCATTTCTAGACTATTATTCCATTTCTAGATATTCACTCAAGAGAAATGGAAGCAAATGCTTACACAAAGATTTATACACAAATGTTTATGGCAACTTTACATGTAATAAAAAACAAACAAAAAAACCAAACCCATTACCGTCGAGTCGACTCCGACTCATAACAACCCTATAGGACAGAATAGAACTGCCCCATAGAGTTTCCAAGGAGTGCCTGGTGGATTTGAGCTGCTGACGTTAGCTATCATAGGACTTAACCACTGTGTCACCAGCGTTTCCAACAGGACAGAATAAAGCTGCCCCATACAGTTTCCAAGGAGCACCTGGTGGATTCAAACTGCTGACGTTTTGGTTAGCACCTGTAGCTCTTAACCACTATGGCACAAGATATTATTATATGTAATATCTTCCCCCAAAATTTGAAAACAACCCTAATGTCCATAAATGAATGGACAAACACAATGTAGTATGTCCAGTGTCCAGACAATGAAATACTACTCAGCAATAAAAAGGAACAAACTATTGATTCAAGCAACAACATAAACGAATCTCAAAATTACCATTATGAGTGAAGGAAGCCAAACAAGCAAATGGATGCAGATTTTATGATTCCGTTTATATAAAAGTCAAGAAAATGTAAACCAATCTGCAAGGACAAAAAGCAAATCAAGGGTTGCCAGTAGTTGGAGGAGGAAAGGACTACAAAGAAGCATGAGGAAACTTTTGGGGTTGATGGAAATGTTTATTATCTTGATTGTGGTGATGGTTTTAGGGATATGTTGTTGTTGTTAGGTGCCGTAAAGTCAGTTCCGACTGATAGCCACCCTATGCACAACAGAACGAAACACTGCCCGGTCCTGAGCCATCCTTACAACTGTTGTTACGCTTGAGCTCATTGTTGCAGCCACTGTGTCAATCCATCTGGTTGAGGGTCTTCCTCTTTTCCATTGACCCTGCACTTTGCCAAGCACGATGTCCTTCTCCAGGGACTGATCCCTCCTGACAACATGTCCAAAGTATGTAAGATGCAGCCTCGCCATCCTTGCTTCTAAGGAGCATTCTGGTTGTACTTCTTCCAAGGCAGATCTGTTCGTTCTTTTGGCAGTCCATGGTGTATTCAACAGTCTTCCCCAACACCACAATTCAAAGCTGTCAATTCTTCTTCGGTCTTCCTTATTCATTGTCCAGCTTTCGCATGCATATGATGCAATTGAAAATGCCATGGCTTGGGTCAGGCACACCTTAGTCTTCAAGGCAACATCTTTACTTTTCAACACTTTAAAGAGGTTCTTTGCAGCAGATTTGCCCAATGCAAAGCATCTTTTGATTTCTTGACTGCTGCTTCCATGGCTGTTGATTGTGGATCCAAGGAAAATGAAATCCTTGACAACTTCAATCTTTTCTCCGTTTGTCATGATGTTGCTCATTGGTCCAGTTGTGAGAATTTTTGTTTTATGTTGAGGTGCAACCCATACCGAAGGCTGTGGTCTTTGATCTTCTTTAGTAAGTGCTTCAAGTCCTCTTCACTTTCAGCAAGCAAGGTTGTGTCATCTGCATAACGCAGGTTGTTAATGAGTCTTCCTCCAATCCTGATGCCCCATTCTTCTTCGTATAGTCCAGCTTCTCAGATTATTTGTTCAGCATACAGATTGAATAGGTATGGTGAAAGAATACAACCCTGACGCACACCTTTCCTGACTTTAAACCAATCAGTATCCCCTTGTTCTGTCCGAACAACTGCCTCTTGATCTAGGTAAAGGTTCCTCATGAGCACAATTAAGTGTTCTGGAATTCCCATTCTTCACAATGTTATCCATAATTTGTTATGATCTGCACAGTTGAATGCCTTTGCATAGTCAATAAAACACAGGTAAACATCCTTCTGGTATTCTCCGCTTTCAGCCAGGATCCATCTGACGTCAGCAATGATATCCCTGGGTCCAAGTCCTCTTCTGAAACTGACTATATAGGGATACAAAACTCATCAAATCACACTTTAAACTGCAATTTAAATATGTGAAGTGTATTGTACGTCTGTTATACCTCAACATAGCTGGAAACAGTGAGCATTAGGGATAAGAACATGTCAAAAAGAATGTGATTAAAGGGTGAATGGAAGAGCCAGGAATGGAGCAGACAGTAATTCTGCTGACAAGAGTATGATGAGAATGCACTCTGACCCTTCATCTTGGAAGACAGCAATGATGCCTTCTGAAAGGAAGCTTGATGATATGGACTAAAGATCTTAAAACTATCCAATTCCAATGACCCACTTCAAGAATCTACTCTAAGAATATAATCCAAATATGGAAAAGGGATTTATGTACATAAATGCTTGTGTGTGTGTATATACATACAGTAGATAAAAATTTTAAATAACAAATTACCAATGATACAAGAATGGTTAAGTAATGACATTTTTATTACCTTCATTCACTTAACAAATAATAAGATTGGTAATGAACTATTATGCAGCATTTAAAATGTCTGAAAAAGCCAATTTAATCAAGTGGGAAATGCGTATAACAGTAAGTTGAAAAGCAAAATACAAAATTGTACTTATTATTATGATTATAGCTCTGTGGGGTGGGAGGACTTTCACATGAAAAAATGATTGCAAGGAAATATAACTCCCAGAGGTAGAGAGATTGGAAAGGAATATTTTTCTTTTATCTATTTAAAATTTTTCTTCAATAGACATTTGTTACTTTATAATGAAATTTTGTGAAGTTTTTATTTCTGCTCTCAACTCATAGCCCAGAACTAATCATGTGGTCCCACCACCCACAAGGGGCTCAGAAAGTGTAATCCTATTGTGTACTCCAAAAGCTGAGAGTGGGAGGTATTTGGTGGACTAAGGACCACCACAGGTGCAAAGACCTTTACTTGGTCGCACCACCAGTAGGATCTGAGGCAGCAACCACACATAATGAAACGCATCTGTGTTTCCACAGCAAATGAATGAATATTCACATGAAATGAGGTAAATGGAGACTATAATTAACCTCACCTCAATTCAGTTGAAGATCCAGTACTTTTGTCAGATGAATTGTGTCACTAAACTTATTGTTTTGCTGTTCAGTGTTTTTGTAATTGCGTGTAAGGGGTTGTGGGCCTACAATTTGTGGAATTGTAAAGGGTTTCCTATCAGCTTTCAGAGCAAAACCTTCAGCCAATACTATCCCAATTCCCTCTAAACAAGATCCAGTCAAGGCCATGGCATTTCCTACATTTCCATTTAGCTTCAGATTTTAACCATCAGAGTTCATGTGTACTTTACAATGCCTGCACCCAATAAATGCTTCCTGAAAGGATACAGTGAGGGGTTGACTGTATTAACTTCAGAAAACAATCTGGCAAATGGCCTTCCTTCATTCTAAATCATTTATTGAGTGCCTTCTATGTATCAGATTGGAGTACCTTGGTGGTGCAAATCGTTAAGCGCTCAGCTGCTAATTGAAGCTAGAAGTTACCACATGGGAAAAGAGAAACCATTTAGGAAGCTGTTCCAAATGTCCAAGGGAGAGAAGATATGCTTGAAGCAGGATGGTTGGTATGGTAGGCAGAATGAAGCATCCCCCTAAAGCTGTCCAGGAGACCCTGGCGGCACAGTGGTTAAGAGCTACAGCTGCTAACCAAAAGGTCACCAGTTCAAATGCACTAGGTGCTTCTTGGAAACTCTATGGGGCAGTTCTACTCTGACCTACAGGGTCACTATGAGTCGGAATTGACCCAACAGCTTTGGGTTTGGTTTGGTTTAAAGATGTCTACATCGATCTAATCCATAGAACCGGTGAATACGTTGCCTTACTTGGCAAAAGCAACTTTGCAGATGTGATTAAATTAAGAACCTTGAGATGTGGGCATTATCCTGGCTTATATGGGTGAGCCCAATCTAATCACATGGATCCATAACAGAAGAGACCCTTCCCTTTCCAGAGGGAGATGGATCTGTGGGAGAATGACCACAGAGATGCAACACTGCTGGCTTTGAAGATGAAGCCAAGGGATATTGGCAGCTGCTAGAACCTGAAAAAGTCAAGGGAATGAATTCTGCCCTAGAGCCTCCAGAAAAGGATGCAATCCTGCCAACACTTGGATTTTAGTCCAATGAGACTCGTATCAGACTTCCGATGAATAGAAGTCTAAGGGAATAAATTTGCATTGTTTTAAGCAGCTAAGTGTGAACTGATTTTGTTACAGCAGCAACAGAAAACTAATAGTTGTGAAGGTAGAAAAATCACCCCAGCTTCAGCAAAATGAACTGACTGGGGAAGAGCAAGGGCAAAACTGAAAGCAAGGAAGAGACAACAATGCATTTTGTGTTTCCTGTGTCTGTGGTTCAGCTCTTGCATTCAGGCCTTTTCTAAAAAGACTTATTCTAATGTGCTTCTACTCACACCAGCAAGGAAAGGAAAACTTTTACCACCCTTTTAAATTTAGAAGAGCTAAACATGCTTATCAAAACATGGAGTGGAAGACTGAGTCAGTGTGGGGAAATTCCGGCTGGAAAACATTTTTTGCAGGCTGACGCTAAGAGCTGAGGAATAATCACTAGATTGATGACCACATATCGAAATCAACTTTGATAACACTAGATAAAGTCACAAGAGATGATTTCTGCCTGGGCAGAAATCTCAAATCCCTACCCATCGAAGAATCTTCAGTATGTTTCTGCTGAGCACCCTTCTGGGGGTGGCAAGAAGCAGGGCATGTGAAGCAAGCATCCATCATGGGAACAGGGCTGTCATCTACAGAAACTCTTTTGCTCAACTGGGAGGAATGTCAAGACCACCCCTTGAGTCCCAGCCTCCTATACCCATGTTTCCAGAGCCCTGAAGTCACTCTTAATAATCTCTGAGTGAGATCAGTCAATATTCTTCATGCCTACATGGATGAAAGTCATGGCATAACCGTCATCGAGCCTCACGTGTCTACAGATTCACAGCATCTGGCCTACATCTGGGCCCTCTCAGGAGGGTGTCACTGATTGCCAGAATTCTTTTCTTCTTGGGGCCAACCTCCTCCAGCCTATAAACTTCTAATGTCTCCAGTCCCTGCTCCTCTTTTGTGGAGACAGATTTCTTTCTCTGTGGCATCAAGATATTGAAGAGATGCAGAAGAAAGTCCCTTCTTGTTTTCAAATAGATCCATAGGACATAATCAACTCAGCCAAGGACATAAGCTTATGCCACAGATAATCAATGAGTGCTTCTTGTTAGAGACAGCAGAGTCAGAGAGAGCAATAACTGCTTCTAATTTTTGAGTGCTTATTATGCACCAAGGACTGTGTGAAATGCTGTACGTATAGTACATTATTTAATCCTAACAAGAACACTTTGCAGCAGATAGTGTTATCACCATTTTTAAAATGAAGAAATTAAGGCTTGAAGAGCTTAGATAACTTGCCAGTGTTCTCATAGCTGATATACAACAGAGCCAGGATTCAAACTCAGGTCTGTCTGACGCCACCAGGCTGAAGCACTCTGACAGATAATGAGAACTCCAGAGCCCCTTGACAGCTCTCTTACACTCAAACAGTTAAATATAAGAGTTAAACTGTGTATGGCCTAAACAACAACTATAGCCTCCAAGGGTCTCATCCAGGAAAGTATTCAGGATGTATTTACTACCTAGGCCTGTGGGTTACACAGAGAGCCAAATTAGCTAGAAATAAAGAAGTATTCACATTCTGTTGGAGAAGTACATTTTAACTGTGGTGGCATGTTTGTATTTCTATAAACCTGGCTATTTTTTCTCATTTATCCACACCTGATACAAGCCTAACCTTTTGGTCAGTGCAGCTAGTGAGTCTTCCCATTTGAGTCACTTCTAATGTTGGAAATCAACCCAGATTACTATCAATAATCCAACCACTAATCTCACTATGGTATAGCTTAATAGCTAAGTATGAGTGACTCGGTGGAGAAAACACTTGGGTTCAATTCCCAGCTGTACCATTCACCCATAACTAGCCTTACACCCATGGGTAAATCACAGCTTTCCACACCTCAGTTTTCCCATTTGGAAAATGAGGATACAATATTTCACAGGGTTGTAATAAGGACAATGAAGAAATGCATGTAAATCTCTTAGCACAGTGGCACATAGTAAGCAGTCAACAAATGTTAGCTATTAGTGCTACTACCACATAGCTCAGGACACAAGTGGCAATTAAGACCAAGCACGAACAATGCAGGCCAAAGCAATGAGCCCTTCACTCACTGTTGAGCCTCCGGAGAGGTCTCAACAATGCATGAGCCTCAGAACAGAGCTGATGCTGGCAACAGAGAGGAATGCACAATGTTAGCACATCTAAATTGTTTCTATGTATTTCCAGGTATCCTATGCCAATTAGCCATGGTCTATCACACTGGGCTCCCTTCTTGCCATCATTCCTCTACTCCATTTCAGTGGTTCCTCCACTGACAGCCGCTAATATGAACCATGAAGACAAACAATCGATTGGGGTGAGTAAAGAAATACTAGAACTTTGATTTAAAGTTTCACTATCCTTTTAAATTTATATTTGATATATATTTAAAATATAAATAGACATACACGTATTATCTAAACATGTATAGGTTGTTGCTGTTGTTAGTTGTCGAGTTGATTCCAAATCCTGGCAACCCCATATGTGCAGAGTAGAACTGCGCCATAGAGTTTCAAGGCTGCAACTTTTTGGAAGCAGATTGGCAGGCCTGCCTTCCAAGGTGCAAATGGGTGGGTTCAAAACACCAACCTTCCAACTAGTGGTTGAGCATTTAGCTGTTTGTGCTACTCAGGGGCAAACATGAATATATGAGTGTATATGTTTATGTATATGACAAGCCCTGGTGGTACAGTGGTAAAGAACTCAGCTGCTAACCAAGCAGTTCAAAATCCACCAGCTGCTCCTTGGAAACCGTATGGGGCAGTTCTACTCTGTATTATAGGGTTGCTATGAGTTGGAATGGACTCGACGGCAACAGGTTTGGGTTTTTTGGTTTTGGTATATGTATATACTCACACACACATATAAATATACTTGGGAAACAAGCTCAAAAAATTTTTTTTTTTAACTAGTAGCATGCGAAGTCTGAAAAACTGTGAAGATCAGTGTTCTTTCCCATTCCTTTAGAATAAGGTAACAAACTCAAGTACCTTAGGGGGCTGTGCCGGTAGATAAGTGTAGGGGGCTGAAGGGAGCCAGAGAGAAAGAAGAAAAGTTGAGAGTTCATATCCTGCCTCCAGGTGTTCAAAATCAAAAACAATGTGAACATCTGCGATTGTTTGTGATAAACATTTGCCGAGCAGGTCAAGTTGGCAGGAATCATTCAGCCCACAAGGGGGAGGTGAGTAAACTTTGCCTCAGCACCATCAGCTAACTGGTGCCTGCTAATGGGTTCTCTTCCAAGTCAGCACAGAGCTCTAATCTAGATAGAGCAGCAGTTTGGGTAGGATTCCAAAGTAGAAGGCAGAATACCTAGATTCAAATCCAAGCTCTGTCCTTTACTATAGTGACATGCCTTTGGGCAAGTCACTTAACTCTGACATTTGATTTCTTCATCTCTTTATGGAATAATAATACCTGCTTCCAAGAGCTGTTGTAACAGTGAGAATATGCATGCCCAAAGAATCCAATAACTTCAATGACTGTTGAGTCTAAATAATTCATCTCTATATCAGCATGGAAACTCTGGTGGTGTAGAGGTTAAGTGCTACAGCTGCTAACCAAAATGTCGGCAGTTCGAATCCGCCAGGCGCTCCTTGGAAACTCTATGGGGCAGTTCTACTCTGTCCTATAGGGTCGCTATGAGTCGGAATCGACTTGACAGCACTGGGTTTGGTTTGTTTTTGTTTTTATATCAGCATAGTTGAGAATAGTAATGACTTATGGGTTAAAACCAGAGGATGGTCTGCTATGTGGAAGTGAAAGGAGAACTATTCTGTGTCATCCTGGATGGGAAAATACAATATAATAAGTTTTAGAAAAGAACTAAAAATAAGATGTACTGCCTTGTCAAATATTGAATTCCCCATCACAAAATTGTTCATGTCGAAGCTATATGTCTAGAGATTTTGTAAAGCAGACTCTCATTTTGAGTGAGAAGTTCAAGGTAAACAATCTTTACATTCCCTTCAAACACTAAAATTCTATCATTCTAAGCCAAATAAAATAAAGAGAGAGCCATTTATAGTATGACATAATTGCCAGTAATTTTAGCCACTCTGGCAAGTCAAGAGGAAGAAGGAAAATATTTGGGTACTGACGTACATTTTTATACCCTTCAAATCATGTTGCTGTAGTTGTAAGGTGCTGTCAACTTGGTTCCAACTCATAGTAACCCTAATGCACAAAAGAAGGAAACACTGCCCAGCTTTGTGCCATCCTCACAATCATTGCTATGTTTGAGCACATTGTTGCAGCCACTGCATCAATCCATTTCGTTGAGCGTCTTCCCCTTTCTCACTGACCCTCTACTTTACCAAGCATAATGTCCTTCCCCAGGGACTGGTCCCTCCTGATAACATGTCCAAAGCATGTGAGACGAAGTCTCACCATCCTCGCTTCTAAGGAGTATTCTGGCGGTACTTCTAATTTGTTCATTCTTCTGGCAGTCCATGGTATATTCAATACTCTTTGCCAACACCATAATTCAAATGGATCAATTCTTCTTTAATCTTGAAATCATACAACTCCCTAATTCATCCATACTAGATCTGAAACTGCCTCCCATCAGTTCAAGTTCCAGCCATACGGAATAGATTGTTCAACCATTCAATTAGCCTGGCGTCCAAGATTATTTGACTTATCCCTACTTATAGACATGTAGTTCTGGAAAGACGCTCAAGAGGAGTAAATTATATCAGCTATCAAAACAATATATACAACTAATTCACAAATATTTTACCTCTAGCCTAGGCTTTGCCTTCGAAGGCCAGACCCATATAAACCCATTGCTGTTGAGCCAATGTTGACTCATAGCAACCCTATAGGACAGAGTAGAACTGCCCCATAGGGTTTCCAAGGCTGTAAATCTTTATAGAAGCAGACTGCCACATCTTTCTCCCACAGAGCGGCTGGTGGCTTCAAACCATGGACCTTTTGGTTAGCAGCTGAATGCTTTAACCACTGCACCACTAGGGCTCTTTCCAGACTCTTACAGTCAACACTTAACCTCTCACTTAAACACTTCCTCAAATAAATGTGTCATCATCATCCCCTCTAGTGTCCCTTGTCTCAGTGAATGATACCACCATTCATCCATTTTCCCTGCCCAGAAACTAGGGATCGTCCTTGACCCACTTACTCCCTCACTAGAATGTCATTTTCCATTCTAAATGCCTCTGGAATATATCTACTCCTTTCCATCTCTTCCACCACTCACTATTCTAGAACAAGCTTTGGTTATCTCTTGCCTGGACTACTACAATATCCCCCCAGAATAGTCTTCCTCATCCACTCTTGCCTCCTCCCATTTGTTCCCTACAAGGGCTTCCCATTACTCCTAGGCCAAAGTTTCAAAAGGAGACACAAGGTGCTGCAGTGTCTGGCTCTCACTCACCTCCAAACCTTATCTCATTCTTGCTTGCCCTCACTCTTCCCTCCAGTCCCACTGACTTTCTTTCAGTTTCTCATACTCTCAGGCTCCGTCCACCACAGGGCCTTTTCCCATGCTGTTCCTTCTGATCGGAAGTCTCTTGCTTCCTCTTTATGCCTTGTCAAGTCCTACTCACCCTGCAGATCTCTGCTCAAACGTTGTTTCCTCAAGGACTACCACTTTGACCAGCTCAAAACTGCCTATCTTAGGCTCATACCTCAACATGTGACCCTTGTCACAGATAAACTTGTATATTTGTGTGTGATTATTTTTATTAATAACAGCCCTGGTGGCACAATAGCTAAGTGCTCAGCTGCTAACAGAAAGATCACTGGTTTGATCTTACCAGTGGCTTCAAAGGAGAAAAGACCTTGTAATCTGCTCCCTTAAAGATTTCAACCTAGGAAACCCTATGGAACAGCTCTACTCTTATCCTATAGGGTCACTGTGAGTTGGAATCAACTCCGTGACAAACAGTAACACTTTTATTAATGTGTATTCCCCCAGGAGACTGTCAAATACACGACGGGCAAGAATAGTGGCATTTTTGCTCACCACTGTGTCCTAGAAAAGAAGCCCTGGTGGTGCAGTGGTTAAGCACTCAGCTGCTTACTCGAAGGTCGGTGGTTCGAACCCACCAGCCCATCCTTGGGAGAAAGATGTGGCAGTCTGCTTTCATAAAGATTACAGTCTTGGAAACCCTATGGAGCAGCTCTATTCTGTCCCACAGGGTCACTACAAGTTGGAATCGACTTGATGGCAATGGGTTCAAGGGTGTCCTAGAATGCTGCACAGTACCTACAGTAGGTACCATAGTAGGTCTTCAGTAAATATCTGGTTAACGAATAAATAAATCAATAAATGCTGAATGAAAGAATAAATACTACATGTGTTTGTGCAAATCACTTCATCTCCCCAGGCCTGATTTTAATTCTGTAAACTCTGGGGCAGGGGGTTGGGGATGGTGTAAGGAATGAATAGAGGAGGGAATCAAATGGCATTTAGAATCCTTAACTACTCCAAAATTCTTTGTTCCCGAATGTAACTTTAAAAAAATAAAATAAAAGATCCACAAAAAAAGTTGTGTTCATTGCTGGGTTCACAAATACATGCTTCTTTTTCCATAAATAGAACAAACAGATGCTATCTGCTAGGCCCACAGCACATCTGCGCAGATAAAGCAGCAGGGCTGGAGTGTCCTGGGAAAGAAGTGATTTGCATGTTGCTCGCTGTTGTGCGCATGCTCAGGTGTTCTTTCCAGTTAGCTCTGAAATGGCCCCGTTCAGGGACTCAAGGTCGTGGTTTTCCATGTGTTCTTCACATTCACCCTCGGTTCTCGTGCTTGAAAAATATTCATGTTAAAAAAATAATAATAAAAAGAAAGGGTTGCTGGCTGGAGGCCTTCTTGCCTCCCTGCCATCCTTGCTTCCTCACTCTTGCACATCTGAATGTTGTCAAGTTATCATGCATTAACTAATCAAAACAAAGGAAATATGAGAAGTGGCTACAAGTTTCATGCCAAGTATGAAACTTGGATGTGGTGGCATCAGCCATTCAAGACTCAACTTCAGTTTCTTCCTGAGAGGATATGACTCTGATTCCCACCCCCTATCTGTCACTCCCCCCGAAAGATCTCAAAACCTCTTTTTTTTTTTCCTTTTTTTAAAGTATTTCAAAAGTTATCTGCTAAATAGTTCCCTTAAGCAAAGTGGACAAATTGAGGCACAGACTGTACTTCTATAAAACAAAGCAGTAGCTGAAACAAATTGAAAGTGATTTCTTTATTCCCACAAGAGACAACGCTAAGGAAGAGGTGGGAATGAGAATTATCTGCCCTGGGAGCCCTGGCTGCAGCAGTTTAATCTAATTTGCATAGGAGACTGGGAGTTCCTGGAATTGTATTCCCATGGGGCCCCGCAGCTCCCACCCCTATTTCCACCACTATGTGCTGCCTTTTTTATGATAACTTTGGCCATCTTAGTAAGCAGCAAAGTTCAGCTAATCACTGAGAAAACCAAACCATTGAATATACTACTCTGAAATGGTGACATCTTCAAGAACCCTCAGTAGTTACTGAAATAAACAAGGGAATACTGTATCTACTGACATTTGAGCCAAGAAAAAAAAAGTTAATGTTTCCTACTCAATTTATTTTCTCCTTTCAAACTTCAGACAGCTTCACCCTACCACACCCAGCTACTTGTGACTGGTTCCAAAGAGTGACACCAACTGATGAAAGATGACATTCTTGTAACTCTTTCCCTCAAAAGACTCATGGTGAGGTGGCCTTTCTCCAGTAGACTACACACTTCGTCATCTGTGTCCATCTTTCTGTCCTGGGAGAGACAAGTTCCAAGAGGGAAGTTGTCCAGCTGAGGCAGCTCGAGATGAAACCTTGGGAACTGAAACCAGGGATGTGCAGATCAGGGAGGATTGCTGGCTCCCACCTCGGAAGCTGAGTCACTGACCTGGCCAGTTCATTTAATCACTTGGAAAGCAGTTAGACTGAACAGAACATGTAGTGATTAGTAATTCAGACTGGTTTCAGAGCTTCGTGTTTTTTACTATGAGACGCCAACTGCAGCCTTTCTCTTGGAGTCAACAGGAAGTAAGAATGGCAAGCCAAATTTGACACCACTTGACATAACCAGGGATGGATTACAGCTCTCATTTCTCCACCCAATAACACAGAGATTTTGAAAGTGAGCCTTCTATTCAAACACACCAACCAAGTACTGGGAGAGAATTTTTAAAAAACTGAACAAAATCTGTTTTGATTCTTCAGAATTTCACCCTTTCTCCTGACTCTCATTAAAAAAAAAAAAAAAAAAAAAAACTCAGATCTAAATCTGGAGATGGGAACAATAAAAAGAAATAATATTTATTAAATAAACTATTCCTCAAACCAATCACAAATACATTGTGATCATGACAAACACAGAGTTCACTTTTTGGATTTTTTTTTTTTTCCCTCCATTATTCTCCCCTTGTGGAATCCCTCACTGGGCACAGCTGGGCATGGCCATGTAGTCGGAAGTGATACAAATAGACTTTTATGAAACATTTCCTATTTCTGCTTACAATTACTGTTGTAATGATTGATTCATGTTCGGTTATTTCCAACTACACTTGTGGTAACAGCAATGAGATTTAAAATTTAACCATTTCACATGGAAGATTTGGTGAAGGAAAGCAATGTTTGTATGCTTTTGCCCTTGTCCCTGTTTCATCCCTATTCTCTATTTTTACTCTTCAGTTCATCCTATACCTGGTCCCCTGATTAGTCTATTTGGCATTTATTAACTTGTCCTTTGTTGGGTTCTGACCACATGTCAATGTTTACTTAGCTAAGCACAGAGAAGAAAAGATAAACGTGATGTTTGGGCCTTGCCCATGAGGAGTTTACAGTCAGTAATGCTTCTCTAGTCAAGTCTTCTGGGTCCTTCAGGGACATGAGATCAAGTTCAAACTTTAACCTGATATTCCTGAACACCTGTGTTTAGCCCTTATCAGAATTCTTTCTTTCCCAACCACTCACAAACAGGTATATCCCATGTCAAGTAAGCCCCACACCTCTGCCTCACAATTCCATCACATAAAAGTCCCCTCTTCTGCAAGTCCAAAGGAGCCCTGGTGGTACAGTGGTTAAGCCCTCAGCTGCTAACCAAAAGGTCGGTGGTTTGAACCTACTCTGTTTCTGTAAAGATTAAAGCTTTGGAAACACTATCAGATGATTCCTACAGTGTCACTATGAGTTGAAATCCACTTGACAGCAATAGGTTTGGTTTTGGGTTTATGTAAGTCCAAATTCCTTCAGGACCCAGCTCACTTATTTGAAACAAAGCCTTGTCTGATCTCTCAACCTTTCCCCTCTCTTGAATTCCAATAGCCCAGACTACCTTTACCAGTTCTTCAGCTTGCCACTATACCACATACACAGCACCAACCAAAAGTCAACTATAAATACATACATACACACATACATACAAACCCACATACATACCTGGGTATTAGGGAAAGGGGATCTGGAATTGGGACATTCATTCTGAGACCTCAAAGAACATGTAACATTGGTACACAAAGGTTGCAATTATTATTTCACCCACACACACAAAGCCCAAGTCATGTTATTAGAAGGAATATAAATTTCTCATGTAGCCCAGATGGGATAATCTTAAGAAGAAATTCATTTTTGTAGTGGAAAGCTTTATTTTATTCCTGAGTCTTTATGACAAAACATTAGTCTCTGGGAATGGAAGCCCTTGATTTTTCCCCTACACACTTCTGCAAGGCCCCAGAATTTCTCACTCCCCCTCCTTCACCCCGATCCCGACTCACACCCCACCTCACCCCAAGGAGACACCAAACACTGGAACCTTCTCCTTTTTTAGAGTCCACAAAGACTGAGTGGAAGGAACAGTCAATCAGGGCATCCTTATTCTGTAGGGTTGATGCAGTATTCTAGGGAAGGGAGACACGGAATGTGAAAAAATCTCATAGGAGAGGTCTCCCTGAAGCAAAGGAACATCCATGTAGGAGTCCTCCGAAGACCTAGGCAATGTGGCCCACCTCATTATGTAGGACAAGGATTAAGTTAGCTAGACTAGGGACCCAGTTCCTGATTTCTGATTTCTCTCCTGTTCTTCTCAACCCTGTATGCCTCTGAGGCAGTTACCTGAATCCTTCAGTTAAAAGAATTAAAAATCCAGCAATCAACTGTGCATCATCAGACGGCAACCAGGGATTAACGAGCAGCCAGGGGTAACCAGAGTACACTGAGGTGAACTACTGGGTGAACTACTGGGAAAGATTTCTCTGAAGATGACTAGTAGGTTAGGAAACTGTAAATCTGAACGCCACCCTACTGGCCAAGTCCACTCCCAACTTCCACCTTTCCAGAAGATAAGCTGAGGACCCAGGTATATCCATTTTTTAACACTGGAAGAACAAGCCTGGTAATGGAACTGTGTCTTTGATTGGGAGAAACAAGGACATCACAAAGAAATCCTCCTTTGACTGCCTTCTCTCTTGTGTCTCTACACCTGACAACTGATGTTTCTATTACAATTTAAACATAGTTTCATCTGATGAGTCATCTTCAGTCTTAAGACCCACTGTGTCAAAATGGTTTCTTACAAGTTATTGTGAATAAATTGGGAGAAAGTATTCATGGGCAACAAGAGTTCCCCCCTACTCTCCCCCTCACAGCTACATTTCTACTTGTGGGTCACACAGATGCTTGGCTTTGCAATAATTTTAATTTCTTCTTTCTAAAAGTACCTGGGTAGCACAAACGATTTGTGCTCCACCACTAACCTAAAGGTTGATGGTTTGAATCCTCCCAGTGGTGCCTCAAAAGAAAGTCCTGGCAATCGACTTCCATAAAGAGTACAGCCAGGACTTTGGTGAAGAGTAAGACAGTATACAATACTGGGGAAGCCAGCACAACCTGTACAAGGCAAGGTCATGGGAGCGTCATAGACACATCCAAGCTCCCTGAGGGACTGAATTACTGGAATGGGGGCTATGGGGACCGCGGTCTAAGAGAACATCTAGCTCAACTGGCATTACATAGTTTATAAAGAAAATGTTCTACATTCTACTTCGTTGAGTAGCCAAAGCCTGTGAGAGGCCATCCAAGATACTCGACTGGTCTCACCACTTTGGGAGCAAGGGAGAATGAAGAAAACTAAAGACAGGAGGTAAACATTAGTCCAAAGGACTAACGGGCCACAACTAACACGGCCTTCACAAGTCTGAGTCCAGTACAACTAAATGGTGCCCAGCTACCACTACTGGCTGTTCTGACAGGGATCAAAATAGAGGGTCCCAGACAGAGCTGGAGAAAAATGTAGAACTCTAAAAATTCTAACACACACACAAAAAAAGACTAGGCTTATTGGCCTGACAGATACTGGAGAAACCCTGAGAGTATGGCCCACAAACACCCTTTTAGCTCAATAATAAAGACACTCCTGAGGTCACCCTTCAGCCAAAGATTAGACTAGCCCATAAAACAAGACTAAAGGGGCACACCAGCCCAGGGGCAAGGACTAGAAGGCAGGAGGGGACACGAAAGCTGGTAATAGGGAACCCAAAATTGAGAACGGAAAGTGTTGACATGTTGTGGGGTTGTAATCAAAGTCATAAAACAATATGTGCACTGTTTAACGAGAAGCTAGTTTGTTCTGTTTACCTTCATCTAAAGCACAATGTTAAAACAAAAAAGATTGGAGCCAAGAAAATCCTATGGAATTCTACTTTGTAATACAGAGGGTTGCCATGAGTCAAAATCAACTCAATGGCAATGGGTTAGGTTTTAGTTTTAGGTTTCCCTGTAACCACTTTGAAGCTGGCTATCATTCATCTTGGTATGCAATCCCGACAGTATCACACGTGTCCTACACCAATAGGACACTTGTCATGTATGCCTACATTTCATAAATGTGCCAGGATTCATTCTCTGTCCTTAATCAATGCTTTTATCTGTGAAACAAGACAATATGATATGCCCACGACCATAGAATTGTAAGAATGAAACAACCTTGCATGCTTAGACCACGTGTCAGCAAAATTATCCTGTAAAGAACCAGCTAGAAAATATTGTAGGCTTTGCAGACAATAGAGTTCTGTTGCAACGAATCACCTGTGCTGTTGTAGAGAGAAAGCAGCCACAAACAACACCTAACAAATGAATGTTAATGTGTTCCAATAAAACTTTATTTACAAAAAAAAGCAGTTAGCCAGATTTGTTCCACAGACAGTTGTAGTTTGCTGAGTCCTGGCTTAAACAATAAGTGTCCAATAAATTCATCACTATTATATTTATTATTCTGATCAATACTGATAGTTCTTCATTTTCACATTTTTTTCATCTTTCCTAGTAACATCTGTAATTGAATTTTGAATTTACCCATTCATCACTAATGCCACGGATGCGGAAAGTGCAGGATTTTGATCTTGTTTATACGTGCATATCATCTAGTGGTAGAAGTGTGTAACTGCAAAATTTAAAAATAAAATGTACCCGTCCTTGTTCAGGAACACCCTTGGGTAGGAAAGCTTTTCCCAGTCTGCCCACAGTGAGCATCTCTTTATGGACTGCAGGAATCAGTCAGATCCACCTGGTCTCAAGGAACTCTCTAACAGGACTTTAAAGTGTTCTTTTAACTCAAGGTTTTGTGCAGACAGCTAAAAACATCCACTGACGGGGAGCAGGGAGAACCTATTTAAAAAATAAACTATTATTCATTAATTAACTCGATGATATTTGTGAGTTTTTAATAATATTAACACATACTTCAGGAAAACAATACAGTATAGGAATGGTTTTATCTTAAAATTAACCTTCACTAATGTATTCGCGTAGTGGTTAAGTACTACTGCTGCTAGCCAAGAGGTCAGCAGTTCGAATTTGCCAGGTGCTCCTTGGAAACCCTGCGGGGCAGTTCTACTCTGTCCTATAGGGTCGCTTCGAGTCCATATGGACTCAACGCCAGTGGGTTTTGGTTTTGTAAAGTATTGAATGCAAGAGCTCTGGTATCACAATGGTTAAGGTCCCAGCTGCTAAATGAAAGGTTAGTGGTTCCAACCCACCCAGCAGCTCCACAGAAGAAAGACCTGACGATCTGCTTCTGTAAAGATTACAGACAAGAAAACCCTATGGAGCAGTTCTACTCTGTTGCATGGGGTCACTACCAGTCAAAAAATCAACTCAACGGTACCTAACAACAACGAAGTATTGATTGAAACCCTTAGCATGAATCGGGAAGCAACTCTCTCAGTCCTGTCACCTTTTCTCTTTATATCCTTGGTCTGTCCTGTCTTCTAATCCTCTTCTGTGCCCCCTACCTATCTGTATTTCATGCTGATCCATGCTACACTTGTGGCTGCCTTGCATACTGCTGATACTACTAAATGTTGATAATGCTTAATCTCTCTTTAACTGTGTAAAAGATTAGAACCTGAGTAGATAGCACTCTGATAAACCACAGTTCTAGAGCTCTGGCTCTTTGCTCCTAATATTTTCTGTGGATCCTTTCCATCAGCATATTCTCTGAGAAATTTTCTAATGCATAGATGCCTAAGAATACTTCTACTGATGACAGAATGCGGAGATGGAAAGACAAATTTTTAAATATTATTTTTAATAGTAGTAAACAAATCTTCCAGCTCTTTATTTCCTCAATGTGTCCCCTCCACTGAACAGAAGTCATTTTGGGATACTTTTTGGGTTACTGTATAAAAAGAACTCCAATCTGATTTCTTTTTCCTCCCCTGGAACCAGTAAGGATTCATTTGGGTCATATATCTCCAGTTCATATCCCATCAAAGAACGTGTCTGAGGTCTGAAATTTTTGGATGCTTTGTCAGGATTGTCAGATGCAGCCTTTTTCTTCTACCCCTTCCCCCCAGATGGTTCTGTCTGCTCTCTTCTTCCTGAGATTCATAGGTATCTGCAGCTTCTCAGACTTTCTCCTACCACCACAGCCATCACCATGACCACCACAGCCACCACCTTCTACACAACTAGATAACTGGGGCCTGCGACCCTATCTTTTTCCTGGGAGACTCACTGCCTGGACATCTGGGCTCCTGTTCCCCTTGTTCCTATTGCCTTGACTTAGAAGGATCTCCCTGATTTGCTTCTAAGGAATTGCTCAATTCTATCCTGTATTTTCAAGCAAAATTCCTATTTGTTTTCCCCCAAATCTTGAAGGTGACCAGAAAAACTGGACTGAATTGGCCAGCCTACTATTTGGACTCTCTTTGCGGATTCTGGCCACTTGCCCTTCCCAGTGGTTACACAGACATGTCAGATTTCCCACAGTGTTCATGTAACATATCCCTTCCTCCTTACGATTACCTTGGGACTCTCCCAAGTGAATTGTGGGGCGTTCATGGGCTTATATATAAAGTGAGTGTTGGGCACTAAGAGAACATGGACAAAGTTCTTACAAGGTGCAAATTCTTCCCTGGCTATGACAGGAATTAGCTGAGTGATTATTATTTATTTCCTTAATAAAATGAGGAGATAGTCTCAATGTGTAATGAAGTTCCTTTCAGCTCAAATAGTCTATCATTCTGGATGTAACTTACATCATTTTTTAAAGAGGCCATCTGGGTTCTACTTACAATCCATTGGTCCTTATTTTAGGCTCCCAAATAAATTGCCAAGATAATTTCCCAAAGGACTTTGTGATGCCTGGCTCTGTCATCAACCATCCACCCTCTGTTAAAGATATCCCAAACCTTTAAAGAATAAGATTTTCACTTTCATTATTGGGGTCAGGAGTAAATTCTTCACTTTTATTTCACTTTTGATACTGAAATGCCCTTGCTGCTGTAGGATCACCCAACATCAATTTTAAATTGTGCAGTTATAAATCCTAGACCTGGTTCCTGTCCAAGTTGTCTTCCCTTCAATAATAAACCCCTTTAGCCTGCACTCATGTGGTACCTGGATTTCGATTTAGCATGGACTTCATGGAGACCCAGTTGACTTCAATTTCAGAATTTCTGTTTCCAAGTTCTACAAGAAAGAGACATTTTTGAATTTTATTGTGGCATATATCCTGCTTATGCCAGCAGATGCACCAAAGATACCACAACTAAAATAGAATTTTTTATAGGAAAACAGAATTTAGGGTCTTAATTAATGGCTGACATCATATGTACTCCCTCAGAAAAACAGCTATTCAGAAACAACTCTTCTCCCTTCTAGCATATTTCTACCCCTTTTTTTTTTTTACTCCTTCATTATTTTTAAGGACATGTGTATGGAAACAGAATCTGTGCCTTGTCGGAATTCATCCATGCCAGCCGCTCATATCCCAGCTGATGTTATAATTCCCCCTTTCCCACATCACAATTGGTTATTGTGCAAATGAGTGTGTTCTCTCAAGAACAGATTGTGGCTTTAGGTGGAGGAAGAACAGGCATCAGAAGTAGATGAACTCTCAACCAGCCAAGATAGGGGCCTCACCACAAATGTCCTTAATGAGACACAAGGGAAGAAATGATACAAACAAGGGAAGGAAAGGTAAGGTAAAATTCTTCTAAAAAGAAATTTGGACCCAAGTTTCCTAAGAGATGTCAGTTATTTTATAAGACATATGTAAATGTCACTAGTTTTCAATTCAGAATCCATAAGAACGATATTACAGACCCAGCCTAAATTTTGAATTTTATTCTTCTACTTATCCTGCCAACATGCCCTGTTTCAAACAAAACAACTATTTTGCTCATTTTTTGTTTGTTTGTTGTTGTTGTTGTTCCTAAACATATTTCTATGCCATTAACTCATGTTACTCTCACCACCTAAAGTGCCAATTCTCTGTCTTAGGGAATTCCATGCATTCTTCAAAGCCTTTCTCAAAAGTCAACTTTTTCACACAATGTCTTAAAAAGTGATGAAGAATGATGAGCAAGGCATGCAGAGGTCAGATTAGACACCCAGATGAAGTAAGCCTGATCATTTCTATGAAGGCTTTTGGAGGTAGAGACACGGGACTACAGAATGGATCTATATGTAAAAGAAATTTGATGTGCATATCAGAGAAATTTCTAGAACTGTGTTGTTCCTTGAAACACATCTGAAATGTTATTTCCAAAATCATGCACGTCTCATAAAAGGTATACTGGTCTTTGAGTGTGTACCTGAGAAAACTGAGTATCTCAGATTGGAGACTTACAATGTATTGATACTTCCTATGCCCACAGTTTTTTTTTAAAAGCACCTTACATAATACCTAATACTTTTAATCCTCATAAAAACTCTGAGGTAAGCATGAGGCTCTCCATTTTACATTTGAGAAAAGTAAGGTTCAGTGACTTGCCCAAAGCTTCCCAGCTGGCAGATAAAATCCCGGGTCAGTTCAGTCTAGATTCTAAGTTCTTAGCTGCTCCTCAAAGTCCTCTCCACTCCTTGCCACAAGCTGCCACCCACCTCTCCCCAGCTCACTCTCTCAACCATTGAATGCCCACGTGTAGTCGCAATATCATGATTTGTAAGTCAGATATGACACAAGGATGGTTTGGAAAAACTGGACCAATGAACAGAGCTCTAAAGACAGTTGGGAGCCCTCAAGTTCCTTCTGTATTTCCTCCTGTGTTGCCCATGTAGCCTTCAGCAAAACATTTAACTCTCACCTTTATAAACCGTTTGTGCTCCTCCCATTGAAGAATTTCTACTCTTCTGTAAGTACTTTGTCTTTTGGAAGCCGCCGCCAAGGCTTCCCCAGCCCTACTGCAGTTTCCCCCCTGCAGCCTGCCAAACCTCCGTTTTTAAACGCTGCTTGACCCGACCGTGCCGCTAGGGCCCTAACCGCTGTTTGAATTTGGCGCCCAAATCGCACGCATGCGCAAACTGGGAACTTAAGGCCTGTGTGGGACCTGAGGAGCTGTGGACGAACAAGACCCCCTAGAGGAAGACTGGGGCCAGTTTGCGAAGTGAAAGTTCCCTTCCTGTGCAAATGACTCAGCACCTGGATCTCCAAATATTGACATGGGAGGGACCGCGGTGTCAGATTTGGGGTGTCAATCCCGCCCCGCTGGGGACTGGAGGGCATAAAAGCTCCAAGCTCCCCTGGGACTGGGAGCTTGTGGTCTTTTGCTGCTAGGACCCAGTGCCTCCTTGTTTGTGCAAACAATAAATTTCCACTTTCTGTTTCCCTTGCAACGGGTAGTGTGGCATCCCTCTTATTTGGACCGGTTAATAAGACAGGATACGAACCCTCATTCAGTTACCTTCCCACCTTCCCAGGCACAATTCCTTCTTCTGAAAAAAATCTAAAATGCCCTTTTATACATACCTCTTTTAGCTTCAGCTTTAATTTCTTATTCACTTTCAGTACTTTAATTTCTTATTCACATATTATTTCTCCCACTAGTCTGAGAGCTCTTCAAAAGCTAAGTATCCTGTCTTATTTACCTCAGCTCGTTGATGCTTAATAACATGCACTGAATAAATGAATAAATTAAAACATGAATGTTGTAGGTACATATAAGCAAATATCTACTCAGAGCTTTGAGCATCAGAAAAAAAGGATGATGTCTAAATCCAAGGCGTACATTTTAGAAACTTGTGTAAATATATGTCTGCCTCAAAAATATAAGTTCAAGTATCTCTGCCCTCCTTTTTGGGAGACGAGGTTCTCACCACTCTCATGGGGATCACAACTGGAAATAAAGGGTAGAGAAGCAGTCAAAAATATGTATTGAATTGAATCATATGTAATTGAATTAAATCAAACTGAAAGGCATCCACTGGTGGCGATCTTCGAGCTGTGTGGGTGGGGAGTCAGTGCGGAAGACAGGAAAGGTCTGTCTGGGGGACTGAGCCCTGGGTCAGGGGTTCAAAGTCTTAGCTACACATTACAGTCACCTGAGGAGCTCTAAAAATTGTGGATGCCTGGTTCGCCCTGTTAGACGGTCTGATTTAATTGGACTAAAGTGGGGTCTTGGCATCAGTATTTTTTAAAGCTCCCTGGGTGTTTTTAAAGTGCAACCAGCCATGAGACGACCCCTCTGAAGAAAAGGTTAACTTCAGCACATCTGCGTATTCCTGCGGCTGAGAGGCCAAGAATAGAAATTTGGTCTCTGGTCGTGGGTCGACTTGCATCTCACTCCATACTCTAAGGACCAAGATTGTACACCTTCCCACAATCAGCACAGCAGGGATTCTTTCCAGCAGAATGAACCTCCAGAGCTTGTGTGATGAGGTGAGGTTGCAGAGGGGGCAAAAGGGGTGGTCCTCATATATAGATAGGCAAACCAGACACACCCTACAGTTACAGAAAGAGGCAAAGAGAAAAACTCAGCATTTTGAATGGGGTTTTGTCCCAGCCAAGCAGCTCT
Source organism: Loxodonta africana (assembly GCF_030014295.1). Lineage (NCBI taxonomy): Eukaryota > Metazoa > Chordata > Mammalia > Proboscidea > Elephantidae > Loxodonta > Loxodonta africana. The sequence continues at coordinate 66,594,772 of NC_087355.1, forward strand.
CTTCTACTTTTGCTATGTATGGTTGGCACCAGGTAAGGAGCTCCAAGGAAAACACTTAGGAAATATTGTGATACAGCCGCAGCTGTGCCTCAGTAGGGAAAAACTGCCTGAGGCTTCCCCTTCTCTCTAAGGCTTCTTCAGCACTCTGTTTTCCTGTTTGGAAACAAATGAAACTGACAAAGTTTCAAGATGCTTTTCTACAATTACATAATATTTCTCACACACACACACACACACACACACACACACTCCATCCAAAAGCCTGCAAAACAGGAGCTGCTTATCTCCCAGCCAGAGAAACTGGACATTGCCCACCAGGTAGCTCTACCCCTCATACTCCTAACTTTGCAGGAAACTCAAAAAACACTTGGCTTCCACATTTAAGCGTTGTGTTTTTCTGCTGCCTTTCCAAAAGGCAATTGAAGATTTCATGTTTGTATTTTCTCCTTTTTCTGGCTTCATGTTCTCCTATATAAATGAAGAAAACTCTTCCTGTAGGGAAGAACAGTTAGAGCATTTGCGGATTTCGTACACATTTACTCCCATTTAAAGCAACTTCGCATTGTAGCAGCATTCCGTGCTGCTTAGCTGAAATCCAGAACAATTGAAGAGAAAGCCCTTTTAAAAATTGATTCCAATAAAGACAAAGCAAATAAACATGTAGCCATACAAATTCATCTGAGAAATGAATTTTGCAACCATGTTGGTGAATATTATTAAATTTCATTCAATATGCCATGTTTTCCCACAAAATCTCTTCTAATATAGATATTTCAGATTCGACAACTTCTTCCGTATTTTATGATTATGTTTACACATTTATCTTTCAGTGCTGCCTAGAGCCCATACCGTCTCTCCCCGATCCAGGAAAAGAAAAAAACATGTATTAAGGAGTGAAAATCAGGGAAGTCATGCCCAAGAGGACTTCTTCTCACTCGGTTCTGCCTTTTCCAGGCCCTGGACCAGGATGAGGCTAATGAGGAAATCAAGAAGTGCCATCCAGAGGCAAAAGGAAAATCAAGAATATTGAAACTATCCATATTTCAAATTTTGATGATTTGTTCATCATGAATTTCTGCATTAATTTTGATTTTTCAACATATTGCATCAAAATATTGTTTACCTTGATTATTAAGTTTTTTGGCAACCTCCACCCACACCCTATATCTTATGCTCCAGTCCCAGTCCCATTTCTCCATGAAGGGCGAAAAACTAGTTACATGGATTGACAAAGCAGAGAGTTTAAGGAGTGTACGTAATATGACCCTTTAAATTAGGGTACGGAGAGCCCCCAAATCTAGGTTCCTCTGTGTTGGCGATGCAGTTGCCCAAACGAGAAGGCTAGTGTGACTGATTTCTCAGGTCTCAAAGGCCCTTGACAAATAAGTATGCAATTTGGGTCTAAAAATAAAACAAGGTCACGTGATTAAAGGGGTGCCCAACTAACAAAACTAGATAGCCTCAACCCAGACAGTCTAGGCTCCTGTGCATTGGGAAGCAAGGTGCTATTCAATTTAATTCAATAGGATATTCCTCGATTCCCTCTCATTGGTCAGGCACTGTGCTAGGTTCCATAGATATAACTATGAACAAGATAGCCTCAACTCCACTCTTGCAGAGTTCACAGCCTAGTAAATACTCAAAACAAGTGAAAAAATAAGAAAACAATAACATAAGTCCTGTGATAAATGTAGTAGAAGAGTCACAAGCACAGAGTCAAAAGCTCCTAATCTTGGGAAGACCTTCCAAGTGATGGCACAAACTAGAAGAAATATTAGTACATACGGGCCCTTCTACTCATGCACAAGCTAGCATTTTAAGACTGAAAGTTGGTCGGGTGGGGGGGTGCAAGGCTAGGACCTCCTGCAAAGCACAAGTTGAAAACATACCTCAAACGTCTGGACTGTGCATGTACTGCCTTCCATCCCCACACCCTGTTAGCAGGACATGTGCTTTGAGTTGTTTTAACAGTAGTAATTATGGCTCATAGTCAGCTATCTACACCCTCTAGTCTGGTTCCATTGGTGACCAAGGACACACATTTGTTAAACAGCTGGAAAAGGGCAAGGGTACCAACTCTTGAAATAACATACTTTACCTCTGTTCAAAACTCAAGTATATTAGAAATTGAACCTTCCTTCCCAGATTCATCATTAGCAATGTGGCTGCTAATAGCGCCCCATCAGTTACTTCAGCAGGAAGACTCTGAAGCTGTTTATTTAAGATTCATTGTTGGGGCCATTAATTGAAAGTAGCTAGGGAAAGATGGAAGAGAGAATTGTTGAGGGAAGATTCTTAATTTCCGTCTTTGTATGTGGGATATTATGCTACTATGACTCTGTGGGCTTAGAAGAAAAGACTGAGTTCATGGATATGAAGCAGTTTAACCTACAAGTAAAGAAAAATGCCTCAGTCTGCAATACTGAAACTGTTTCCCACAAACTGTATCTTAAAGTGAAGCCTGGGTCACTTAAATCTTGAACTTTATAGACGTTGAGGTAGACAATACTGTTAGGGGGACACTCATTCCCACTACTGATGCTTCCTTCCAGGTGGAGGGTTATCATTGGCTTAAAGCTCCTAGCTTGGCTCCACCCCTCACTCTTTCCCTCTTGCCTGGCAAGTTTGGAACGAGCATGATGGCCTCTGTCATCGCCTCTTGGAAGCAAGCTGTCAGGAGGAAACGTATGTTCTCTGCTCTTCTTGAGTGAGGCCAGCGCCCCAGGCCAGTTGAAAGAATAAACCTACCTACTTCTGGGGTTCTCCATGAGAAGCCATAAATACATGTTCCAATCTCCATTCTCAGTTACATCAGTCATAAAAGTGATGTTTTGGTTTCCATTCGCCTTATTCCTTGATCTTCTCTCTCAGTTAGTTCACATCTTGAGCAGGGAAGAATGATGATATTTATTGCCCTCTTACCCCAACAAAACACAATTATCCTTTAGTATCTAATAATTTGGGGGAGCCCTGGTTGCACAGTAGTTAAAAGCTCGGCTGCTAACCTATAGGTTGGCAGTTCGAAGCCACCAGCTGCTCCTTGGAATCCCTACAGGGCATTTCTACTCTGTCCTATAAGGTTGCTATGAGTTGAAATCGACTTGATGGCAACGGGTTTGGCTTTGGCTCATCTAATAATTTAGCCTGAATCAACTAGGTAACCAACTCAAGCAATGCCACAATGAAATGGTACAGCAGAAAAACACTTCTGAAGTCTTTGAAATCAATTTCTTGCCTTCAAGGCAATAGGGTAGCATTCGGTAGCACTAACTGGGCACTTGTTCTAGTCCCTGTGCTCAGCACTTATTTTGTATATCATTTCTTGTAAGCCTTTCTACAACCAATAAATAGGTACTGTCATTGGCTCCATTTTACAGATGAGGAAAGTTTTTAAACTTGATCCAGGCTACACAGCTAGTAAATTTTGAGATCAGAATTTAAAGTCAGAAAAGTTTAGATTCAGAGGACCCTGGGTTAACCAATATGACAAGGTTTTATCATTCCATCAGATGGTTGGCCTATTCTACTTAAGGATCAAAGACAATAGTTGATTCAAGGAGAAATAGAAAGCCAGGTTCACAAGGACATATTTGAAGGTACAAGGTGACTAGATTCTTGAGGCTAGCATATCTCTACTAAAACTCTTGCCTAGTTTGTGGGAGATAGGTTTAGTATTGCATGACACCAGGACCCTGAAACTTGTCAGTACAAAGCATTGTTCCAGCAGTAAATATAGGAAAAAAACACAAGCTCTGCAGGGCAGATTGACTAAGAAAATGTGGTGCTTCTATCAGAAGTTTGTAGTTTTAAGATTCCCTTGTGTTTTAGTGGTGCCAACACACAAAGGGAATTAAGCTATTTTGATCTCCAATAATGAGAAACATGGCTGACGTTTAGACCTGAAACTATTTAATGCAAGTTAATCCTTGAAACAAATCTGGAATGAAATGAGGAAGAAAAAAAAATCTTATTGTGGTAGACATCAACTAATGGGTTGCATTTCTTTCTTCTCAATTAGAAATGGCAGAGGGGTTTTAATTATTTTTCCTTAGCAAGCACATCAAAACATATCTACACAAAAACACAGCAAATATGTTATAAACTTATTTAAGCCAAAGAGTTTGTCAACACTGTTTGCAATTATGAAATCATTTGGGGATATGGTTTTTTTTTTTTTTTTTCTGGAAGGAATTGTTTTTCTCTTAGATGCAAACCACATCACAGTCCATCAGACATAAATCTTTTATTGTATCTTCAAGAGCAAAAATGGACCTTGTGTAACAAAGGCGTCACTGATAAAATGCAACTAGCTCCCCAGAAGCATTGAGATGATCTCATTATTTAGGGCAGATAACAGAGAATGTCATGACTTCAAAAACGCTCTTCTGGGGAAAAATAATCAAAATTAAATGCTGCCCAAAGAGTTCCAAAGAGAAATTATTGGGAGTATTAGCCCCCTACCTTCGTATGGTATTGTATATATTAAAGAAAAAGGAGGATTTTTTAAAGACATCTTTGTCACCTGGTGACCAACAGAAGACTTGATAGAGATGAAGTAGAGCAATATATGAACTCAATAGGAGCATAGCCCCTGGAGTCAGACTGTCTATGTTTCAATTCTGGCTTAGCCATTTAAGAGCTACGTAACTCTCATCTATTCGTGCCTGAGTTTCTTTATTTAAAATTGGGGATTATAATAGGGCCTACTTCACAGGGTTGCTATGAGAATTAAATGGCATAATAAATACAGAGCAGTAACACGTACCATATAATGTTTATCATCACATCATTATATCAGTTTTCAAGAGGAATATGACTGAATATCAGACTTAGGTCATAACCTAGAATTGGTACAAGGTCAGGCCAGTGGATCAGAAATGGGAGTTCGTGTATTCAAACACCAGAGACAGAAAACCAAAAATAAGGATGAAAATTAGTTAGGAACCAAAAAGACAATTTGAGTAATGAAGGAAAATCCATGGATGAGAACTTTAGAGATGGTGCTTATGGTTTAATTGCTTATTTCTAGCTGGAATTTAGCACACCGGAAATGCCTTACAGAATCAGACATCTCTTCAGTTGTCATCTTTATCTAATCAATTACTGGCCCCTTGACCTTATTCTGGAGCCCTGGTTAACAGTGGTTAAGAATTCAGGCTGCTAACCAAAAGGTCAGCAGTTCTAATCCTTCAGCTGCTCCTTGGAAACCCTATGGGGCAGTTCTACTTGGTCCTATAGGGCCATTATGAGTCCGAATCAACTTGATGGCAACAGGTTTGGTTTTGGTTTTGGTTTTGGTTTTACCTTATTCTGACTTCAGAAACCCCTATCATAAGTAAGTATAGAGAGCATGGATTCAGCGGCTTGTCCACACCTTCTGGGAAGCATGGTAAGGGAGAGGTTACACAAAGGTCAACAATCAGATAAAAGGCAAATATTTTCTCACAAGACATAAGAGCCCAACATGTGATTCTAAAAAGGTGGCCACTGCTGAAAACCCACAGCATGGTTAATTTCATGGAAGTCACTGAGATGACAATCCAAAGATTCTTATGTTTCCCCTACCTGCATGTTTCTCAAAAAGATTATCTTACTGGAGGATTATTATTTTTAAAAAATCAATTCTGATGCCCCATATGAATCTCTTGGGGATGAAATCTAGGAATTTGCAATGTGTTCCCCAGATGATTCTCATGCACACTAAATTTTAAAGACAACTGGACTAGAGGGTTTTATTCATCCCAGAGGTTAGGGCGAGGCTGAGCTAGTCTAGCACTCATGGTCTCAACTGTGGTAAGAAGAGATATTGAAGGATGGGGAGTCAGTCAGTTATTGTTTTGATGGCCTGATCCTCCTTACTTCTGAAACCCAATGCAGGGATTTCATTTTCCAATTTTTTTGTCTTATCCTATAGTTTTTTTTATAGCCATTAGATAATGAGGGACCCCTTGATTTTAGCCTAGTGTACCCATTTTGGACTTCTTACTCCCAGAACTGAAAGATAGTAGATTTGTGTTTCTTTAAGCCACTAAATTTGTGGTAATTTGTTACAGCAGCCAGAGGAAAGTAATACAAACACAGTAAACTGTGTGGGCGTGTACTGAATTGAATGGAATGTAAGCCATCTCTAAGAATTTAAAAGGTTTTCAAATGGAATAAGAAAAAAGTAAAATGAACTAGCTAAAAAGCACTTGTACACTAAATGAGCTGTGAATATCAGACAGAATCTTTTACTCTCTAAGTTATTGCCATTGTCTGTGGCCCTCTCTAAAAGGAAAGTCACACACACACTCCCTAATGAGATTCACCCACACCATTCTCTTAAAATAGGATCGTGTATCATGTACCACATGACCCCAGGGCATAATAGGGCATCTGACACAAGGGCAGGCAAGCTATTTCTCTCCCAATGGCCTATGATGTCACCTGCTTCAAAAGTTCTACCCTTAAAGTTACAATTAGCCAGACCACTCATTCCCACAGGAATTTGTACTAACGCTATGAGTTATCTCCTTTAATCCTTACCTGGACCTTACAACCAGTTGCCATCAGGTTGATTCCAATTCATGGTGACTCCATGTGTGTCAGAGCAGAACTGTGGTCCACAGGATTTTCAGTGGTCTTTTTTTTTTTTTAAGTAAATCACCAGATCTTTTTTCTGAGGTTAGCAGTCAAGCACATTACCACTTGCACCACCCAGGGACTCCCCTTGACCCTATAATACTAAAGATTCTCTTCTCTATTTTAATAATAAGGAAACTAGAATTGACCAGATAAACAGCATTCTCTGTAAGGAGAATATAAATGCAGATCTTTGTGATTTCAAAGTTTATAGTTGTTCAGAAGACAGATCTGAGAATCTCTAACATGATGTTACAAAAAAGAAAATTAGTAAAATGAAAGAGTTCTCTAACAACTGGAACTGTACCTAAGTGAGCCCCTGCATCACCCGTGGAAACTTCCATGCAAAAGTTGAACCACCTCTGCTTGGGAAGGGAGTTCTGGGAGGGAAAAACTGGACAAGATGGCCTCCATAATCCCTTCGAACTAAGATATTATAATTTATTTGCAAGCAGCTGGGCACCACATTGTTAATTCCTTTTTTGTCTTGGCAAACATATATTGTATTCTTCATACAGAAATGTCTATTGGCAGTACAGATGCCTTGTAAAAGTAGGAAAGAAACCAAGAAAATTCTTTACTTTCTTCTCAGGATGTTGGCAGATGGCTTATAGTACAGCAGAATTATAGGAATGAGCCAAGCATAGGAAGGAGTTCTGGTGGCACAATGGTTAAGTGCCTGGCTGCTAACCAAAAGGTTGGTGGTTCAAACCCATCCAGTAGTTCTGCAGGAGAAAACCTAGTGATCTGCTCCCATAAAAATTATAGCCTAGAAAACCCTATGGGGCAGTTCTACTCTGCACACATGGGGTTGCTAAGAGTCTAAATTGACTTGACAGCACCCAGTAGCAACAGCAGCAAAGTATATATAGGACAGTGTTAAAATGCTGGTAGAATTGGGTTTCCATCCTGCTCTGCTTCTCATGAGCTGTTTGACTTTAGGCAAATGGTTTCACCTTTCTGAAATTCATTTTCCTCATCAGAAGCAACCTACCTCACAGGATTGTTGAGAGAATAAAAAAATGCATGTAAAGCACTTAACACAAAGCACATATCAAACCGTCAATAAATGGTAACTATTAACTACTTTTTTTTATTAACTACTACACAGTAAAAGTGGGTTGATGGAACATCCATGTGTTTATGAGCTGCTGTGTTACACTAGTGCTTGATCAAAGGCAGTTTCTGAAAATGTCTGGGGGGAAATCAATGAAGTAAAGACCAGAATTCAGAGGAGGGGAACAATGCTTTCTTTTTAACTAGTTTTTTAGAGGACACAGGGCATGGGCTTTGGATTCTGATAGACCTGGTCTTCCCTGGACATATCTATAAGATCTTGGATAAATTATTTAACCCCCCTACACTCTAGTGACCTAATCTGTAAAGTTTACGGAGCTCTCTCTCAATAAACCGCTTGCACCCGAATCCTTGCCTCAGGCTCTGCTTCTAGGGAATCTGACTGAAGACACTTGGCTTAGATATGAGGTCACAATCAGGCTTTCTAATCCTACATGCTCCTCATACATACACTCCAAATTTAACTTCACCACCACCACCCCAATCATAAGGACAGCTGGACACCAGCAAGGATACACTGAGATGGTTTCCCCAGAGAGAAGGAGGCCAGAAAAAGACCAAAAATGTTTCTTCCATACTTTATCTTCCTGGGGAGCAGAGTGAAATGTCCCTTCTAACCACTGCTAACAGAGCCTTTGTGTGAAGTAGGAAAAAGAATACCTCCAATGGTAGATTCCACAACAGTGTGGGCACAGATGAGTGTACCGAACGTAGCTCAGTTTCAGCACACCCCCTCCCCATCAGTCTCTTGTTCTGATTCCTTTGCACAGGATCAACCTGCACCATGGTGATGGAGTCCCTACTGACTTGTATGGAAACATGAAGATGAGAGTATAAGCTCCCCTCCCTACCACTGACATTGATGGGACCAGTGGCAACAGATAAAAGCAAATATTTACCCTAGAGCTTCAAATCTTGGCTTGCTCACTTATTATCTTTGTGATCCTAAGCAAGCTACTTCAGCACTCTTTGGCTTTGTTTCTTCATCTTTAATGTAAGAGAATAAAAGTACACTCTTCCTATGGTTGTAGAGAAGACTGAATGAGTTAATAACTTGTAAAGTGCTTAGAGGGACTCCTGACACATAGTAAGTTCTCCATAAATGTTAGATATCATCACCTATTATAAATGCACATGGGAGACTCCAGAGAGTGTATACCACTTGATTTGAAGGGCAAGGTCAGGAAAAACATTCCTCTCTGAAATGGAATTAACCTACAGTTGAAGATTGCCTATCTAGAGAAAAAGTTCCATCCTAAGGAGATGGTAAGGATCCCTAGTGGCACACTGGTTAAGTGCTCTGCTGCTAACCAAAAGATCAGCAGTTCAAATCCACCACTGGCTCTTTGGGAAAAAAGACCTGACAATCTTTTAAAGATTACAGCCTAGGAAACCTTATGGGACAGTTCTACTCTGTCATGTAGGGTCACTACGAGCCATAACCTACTTGACAGCACACAGCAACAAGGTTAGTAAAAGTATTTGCAAATGAGGAAATGCAAAATTTCAAACTCCTACCTAGGAAATACAGTTGTCAACTGTCTTAGTCATCCAGTACTACTCCAACAAAAATACCACTAATGGATGGCTTTAGCAAAGAGAAATTTATTTCTTCACAGTAAAATAGGCTGAAAGTCCAAATTCAGGGCATCAGCTCCAGGTGAAGGCTTTTTCTCTCTGTCAGCCTTCTCATCAATCTTCCCCCAGACTAGGAGCCTCTCCACGCAGGTACCCCGGGTCCAACGGGCACCCTGCTCCCGGCACTGCTTTTTTGGTAGTATGAGTTACCTCCCCTCACTTCCTTTCCTTTTATCTCTTGTAAGATAAAAGGTGGTGTAGACCACACCCCAGGGAACTTCCTTTACATTGGATCAGGAATGTGACCTTAGTAAGGGTGTTACAATCTCACACTAATCCTCTTTAACATAAAATTACAATCACAAAATGGAAGACAGCCACATAATACTGGGAATCATGGCCTAACCAAGTTGACACATATTTTGAGGGGACACCATTCAATCCATGACATCAACCAAAGCAAAGCACCGAAGGAATACGTTGAGGAAAACATAATTGGAATCTAGTAATTATTTTTTAAAGTCATGATCATCTTAACTATGCTGTACGGTGTCCAGCAAGTAGCACGTCTTAATAATATATCTTTCATGATTGATATAGGAAGGGTATTGGTTAATAAGAGTTTGTTGGTTTTTATCAAGTGCTGTCTGAGGAGTGAAAAACAGCATTTGGTGGACACAGTATCCTAGTCACCAGGAAATTATACTCTACATCAAAGCAGAAGTAATTCTCAAGGCCATGATACAACTTGTCCAGAAGACAGATCTTGAAGTGTGGCCCCAGGCCAGCAGTATCAGCATCATCTGGGAACTTAGAAATGCAAATTCTTGGGCTCCATCAGAACAACTGAATCAGAAACTCGGGGGTGAGGCCCAGCAACCTGTGTTTTACAAGCCCTCCATACGATTCTGATGCATGCTAACATTTGAGAACCATAGTGTAGACTGTCTGTATTTTGTGTGCTCTGGCTCTGGGCTCAAAAGCAACCATGAGATGATTAATTTGATTTTCCAAGTGTTGTGACACTGGAAAAGGGGAGCATGGCTAGTATACAAGACTAATCTGCTCACTAGATTATGTGAGCATATGTCTCTCTTTAGATAATTGGCATTCTGGTGCACCATAATTTCTTGAAAGTTTGATTAGTATACGACAAATTTTAAGAGCCTAACCACCCTAAAGGTACTGACAAGCTTCCTTCTCAAACTTCTACACCTCCTGATGGTGTCTCTCTTAGTTGAACCTCTTAGCAACAACAACCCTCTTTGTTGAAATGGAAATAAGAAAAAATTAAATAAGGGAGCAGACAAGAAATTTAGAGACTAAAATATCTACATGACACCACTACTGTCACCACCCAGATACACAGCCCCATTCCCTAGAAGAAAATTTTCTCAGATTTTGACCAAGAAGAACCAAAACTAAACGTATCCCCTGCATCTGTTCCCAAACACATGTTGTTGTTATTAGGGGCTGTACAGTCAGTTCCAACTCATAGTGACCTTACATAGAACAGAAAAAAACACTGCCCAGTCCTGCACCATCCTCACATTCGTTGTCATGTTTGAGCACATTGTTGTAGCCGCTGTGTCAACACAGCATGTTGAGGGTCTTCCTCTTTTCTCACTGACTCTCTACTTTACCAAGCATGATGTCCTTCTCCAGGGACTGGTCCCTCCTGATAACATGTCCAAAGTATGTAAGACAAAGTCTCACCATCCTTGCTTCTAAGGAACTTTCTGGCTGTACTTCTTCCAAGACAGATTTGTTCATTCTTCTGGAATTTCATGGTATATTCAATATTCTTTGCCAACACCATCTTCCTTATTTATTGTCCAACTTTCACATGCATATGAGGCGACTGAAAATACCATGGCTTGAGCCAGGTGCACCTTACTCCTCAAGATGACATCTTTTTCAATACTTTAAAGAGGTCTTGCAGCAGATTTGCCCAATGCAATACATCTTTTGATTTCTTGACTGCTGCTTCCATGGGCATTGATTGTGGATCCAAGTAAAATGATGACAACGTCAATCTTTTCTCCATTTATCATGATGTTGCTTATTGGTCCAGTTGTGAGGATTTTTGTTTTTTTTCTGCTGAGGTATAATCCATCCTGAAGGGTGTAGTCTTTGATCTTCTTCAGTAAGTACTTCAAGTTTTCTTCCTCTTCAGCAAGCAAGGTTGTGTCATCTGCATATTGTAGGTTGTTAATGAATCTTCCTCCAATCCTGATGCCCTGTTCTTCCTCAGGAAACCCCGCTTCTCAAATCATTTCTTCAGCATCCAGTTTGAATGAGTACAGTGAAAGGCTACAACCCTGGTGCAATCTTTTCCAACTTTAAACCATGCAGTATCCCCTTGCTCTGTTCGAACAACTGCCTCTTGGTCAATGTACAGCTTTGGGCATGAGGAGTCCGAAAACATAGTGCACAATAAATTCAACGGAAAAGATCCAGCTTGACTGAAAACATACCTATGACCTAACACTGCAACCACATTTAAACTGGAGATAAGTAACACCTTCCTGAATTAGAATAGGATAGATACAATACTTCTCTTCCAAGTGAAAGTTCCACGTGTGCATGTGTGTGTGTGTGTGTGTGTGTGTGTGTGTTTGACAGAATTCTATCTCAGGTAACAATATACCCTCATAATATACTAAAAAGGATTGTCTCAGAATCATCGAAGATAGTAAATAATTAGTGACTTCTTTGTATATTGTTCTCACTAACAAGAAGAAAGTGAAGGATGCTGAAAAAGCACCAGTTTAACTCAGTCTATTAGACCACATTGGTTTAATTCCCTTTGAACTGTGTTAATTAAAGCAGGTTGATTTCTACTTCATGAAAATGTTTCATTTTCAAGCCACTGGAGTTTTATGGGTTTTTCTACCGCATTTTACTGGAACCTTGTAAATCTTATGAAATACTGGAATGTCTAGACCATAAAAACCTGCCATTTGAACGTGTTTCCTATGGAGATGTGTCTCCTCTATGCAGACTCACAGTCTTGGCGAAGATCTGTGGAAGAAGAAAACAAAAACAGAAACAAAATCCTTTAAGGTGTGTCGCGCAGCACCTAAATTAAAAGATCACCTTTTTAGTTGACTGGAATTTCATCTGTCATGGACAAACCCTTTATAAAAAAAAAAAACCACTGCCATCCAGTCAATGCCAACTTATAGTCACCCTATGGGACAGAGAAGTACCTCATAAAGTTTTCTAGGCTATAATCTTTACAGAAGCTGACTGCCACATCTTTCTCCCCCAGAGCAGCTGGTGGGTTGAAACCAATGACCTTTCGGTTAGCAGCCATGTACTTTAACCACTGCGCCATAATAATAACAATAATAATAATTCAAAATCCTGTCACTCACTGCTGTGTGTCTCTTACATTCAGTCCTTTTTGAGACACATGGGACCAAATGCAAATTTTATGGGATGGCACATTACATCTTAAGAGAATTCTAGAGCCAGTGACGGACTACTGTCATAAGTGAACATTCACAGCCATTATTAAAGGAAATAAGTGCGCTAGTAACTGAAACCTAGTTTCCAAGATTCCTGAAAAGATACCCTCCAAAACACAAACAAAAACTGCAACAAGGATAAAGAGGTACATAACTCAAATAAAACTGCACAAAGCTTCCGAATTGTTGCTAAATGAATCTCGCCTTCCTTCTCATGAAGCTGATAAATGTGGCCTTAGAGTAAAGAGAAGTGAATGGCATTGTTTTCTATTTATTTGTCTAAAATGTTGAGGACCGCTCATCACGCCTAAGAGTTTCTGTACTGTGATTCCTAAAGTTATTTACGTCAAACCCCTCAGTCACCTACATAAATAGTTCCACTGCACGGGTGAACAGTGATAAATGAATTCAAATATTTATTTCAGGCCAGTTTCATGAATTCTGTGAAAAGCCATTTTCCTACCCTAAAAAAAAAAAGGAAAGGTGCTAACACTGCTTACATCTTCTCTTCAAATTTAGGAAGAATGTCTAAATTTAGGAAAACCTTTATGTAGGGAATTAATTAATCTCCTTCCTGGAGATGCGGAGTAGTAAATGTGACCCCACCAATGAGGCAAGGATCAAGAACTATTTACATATTAGTGGTTAGCAAAGGTGGACAAGAAGGAGGGGGAAGGGGGAACCATTGCTTAGGAGACACTGAGCAGCTGTTAAGGGTGATAGAAAAATTCCGAAACAAATAATGATGATGGTTGTATGATGAACACAATGTCACTGAACTGCACTTGTAGAGAAGGTTGAAATGGCAAATGTTTTGTTACATACATAAACCCAGTGCCGTGGAGTCATTTCCGATTCATAGCGACCCTACAGGACAGAGTAGAACTGCCGCATAGAGTTTCCAAGGTGCGCCTGACGAATTTGAACTGCCAACCTCTTGGTTAGCAGCCATAGCACTTAACCACTATGCCACCAGGGTTTCCATTACATATATATTTACCTCAAATTTAAAAAAAAGTATTTTCAGCCTGTAAAAGTGGACTCGAGTGTCTAGGCCTGAAAAGTTGGTCGAGTTCTTGAGACAAATAACCTTCATGGGTGACAATTGTGAGCCTTCACCCTGGGAATAGGTGTGAAACCTTAAAAAAAAAAAAAAACGTTAACTCAGTGCTTTTCTGAGCTGGGAATGCACGCTGAAAACCACGTGATTTCAATCTCCATTGAGGATTTCATTTAGGATTATTGCCCACTTATTTGGAATTTGTTTTCTGTCACTTAACTTGCTCTGTGACTTCAAATCATGCACCCCTTCTCTAAACTTAGTTTCTTCATTTGAACTAAAACGTAGTTGACAATTTTAAAACTATTTTTCAACTAATTAAATAGCTCGCTGAATTACTTCTCTGATCCCTTTAAGCCAATGTCCAAAAGCTCCCCAGTGATGTTTGTGGAGTGACATAATCAATTGCTGTGTGATTAATACAAAAATCGTTAATTTCATAACTCTTATTATAAATAATATACAATATAAATACAACAACAATATTAAATGACATTTCTATGGTGGCACAGTGGTTAAGAGCTTGGCTGTTAACCAAAAGGTGGGCAGCTTGAATCCACCGCGCTCCTTGGAAACCCTATGGGGCAGTTCTACTCCATCCTATAGGGTGGCTATGAGTCAGAGTCAACTCAATGGCAACGGGTTTGTTTTTTTGGTTCTATGGCACATTACATTTCATTTCATATCTTGGCTCACCACCACCCACTGTGATATTATAACATATGAAGAAAACAGGTTCAGAAAACTCATATAAATTGTTCAGGATCACAGGAAGACACAGAATACAATTCTTCTGGACTCTTACTATATCAAAACAAAGGGAAAGGAGGGGACAGAAATTCAGTGCTCAATCATAAGACTAGAGAGACAAGATCATAGAAACCTCCATAGTAAATATAACTTCAGAAGATGCATGACCATGTCTCTACTTAGCACTATATGCAGCGGGATCCCCAAGACACACATTCCATTTTCACTAAGCTGGGAGTCTCAGATGACTGGGTAATATTGGTTTCACAGTCCTCCATGAGATTCACTGTTTCTACCTCATGTGAATAAAGTCTAACTCTCAAAAAGCATTGTGATATATTGGGAAAATAATATATTCTGGAGTTAGAAGATCTGGCTTGAAATTACTGCTCTGCCTCTTACTAGTTATCTCTCATTTAACATAAATTCCCCATCCGTCAAATAGAAAGAATAATATTGTAGGTGAGCACAGTATTATATCTTCTATGTGAATGTTACTGATTATTATTAACAATAATAAATAAAGTAACAAAATGTATGGACAAAAAAATGCGGTAATAATCCCTTTCAACATCTATTTATCAGTCATCAAAGCCCATATAAAATATATCCCATTAACTCAAATGAAGAAAAGAAAAGGAAAGGAACCCTGTATAAACTAGAAAAAGTCCAAACTATAAAGCACTTCTAGAAAAATTAACTTATTCTTTTTAAATATTACTTCAAGTCTGGAAACTACAGAAGAATCACAGTTACTCAATTTGAAGAATAAAAATTAATGAAATTCTCCCAATATATTTGAAAAAGTATTTATGGTCAAATACAAATCACATCAAACGACCCAAAAGTGAAATTTAGGGGTGAGGGAAAGAAAGCATCTCGTTCACACAGTGCTAAGCTACTCATGAAAAATACAGGAACCAATTAAGTTACAAGACAGTTTCTCTAACCGTGCCATAAGCCTTTTTGTAATGCATGACCTGTAGTCATTACAGACTCAAAGTAAGGCATATGCAGAGGGAGATGTTAGAAAGGAGCAAATATCAGACACCACCGAGAATTAGCATGCATATAAGATAAACTGGCAACTCCACAGCATAGCAACGGGAGTGCAAGGCAGGAGTGGGCAGAAACGGAGAACTGGAAAAGGAATGCTGAATTTCAGTCTAATACTGATATTAAAAAAAAAAAAAAGCATGGATCAGCTTCTCAAAAAGTACAAATTGCAAATAAGACACTAGGTATATTTTTTTAGCTCCAGCCAGAGAAACAGACACTCCATGGCCAAAGCTGGTTTCTGGTTCTTTGACTGACCTTTTCCCTATGGTGAAAAGAATTGTTAGGTCATCCAAACCTGCTGCAGATAATGCTTATGAACATCCAGTTACTCAGAATCATCATATTCATCTAACACTCTCTCTATTATAACAAAAACCCATTGCCATCGAGTCGATTCTGACTCATAGCAACCCTAAAGGACAGAGAAGAACTGCCCCTTAGGGTTTCCACGAAGTGGCTGGTAGATTCAAACTGCTGACCTTTTGGTTAACAGCGGAGCTCTTAACTACTGTGTCACCAGAGCTCCCTGTAACTATAATAAAGGAAAATAATTTTAGCCATCATTATCAACTTTTGTTGAAGATTCATTCTGTTAGACAAAAATAACTTCAAGGTCATCTCATTTAATCTTGCCAATAACCCTACGAGGTGGGCACTATGATTATCTGCCATTTACGGGTGAGGGAGTGATCAGCTACTCAACGGTGGGATTGAAATTCAATCCCAGGCAGTTTTACCCTGAACAACTCTCTCTTCTCCAAAACGTTATTCCATATCTCAAACTGTAATTTTGATTCCAAACTAGACAAAACATCAAAACGAGGGGATACCTTCCATAGGACATTCTCAGGTCACACGTTTAATCGTAAACTGGGTGGGTTCTGGTTACTCTAGTTTCTCTTTCTTAAAAAGAACGCCTGCATTGCCTCACTGACTCAAGACTGATCATACACTTTTGAACTGACATTCTGGTTCCCGGATCCAGGATGTCCTCTGCCAAAACTCAGTATCCTCACCTAAATAGCCTCAGTCTGTGTGCACAGACCAACTATTTTAATTAGTAAACATGTAAACTAGTATTTAAAACCAGTTGCTGTGGAGTCAATTCTGACTCATGACGACTCCATGTGTGTCAAAGTAGAATTGTGCTCCACAGGGTTTTCAGTGGCTGATTTGGGGGAAGTAGACAGCCAGGTATTTCTTTCAAGGTGCCTCTCGGTAGACTTTCTGGTAGCAACTGAGCACTTTAACCATTTACGCCATCCAGGGACTCCAATTAATATTTAGAGAAACATAACTCATATCTACCAGGTGCATGATTACACCTTAGGAAGGACGATAGTAAGTAAATCACAGTAATCAAAAGGTTTTTACTATATTACATGGAAGTAGCGTCTCCAGTAGAAAAAGGGACTGCCATGAACTTGGCTTTCAGATATACTGGGACTCAATGCCCATTTTCACTACTTGCTGTCTGTGGGATCTTAAGCCTTGCAAAGCCTCAGTATTCTCAACTTAAGTAGGTTTATAATACCCACCCCTGAGATATGCAGATAAAGTCCTTAACCAACGATTAGTACAAAAAAGAGCTGTTGTCTGGCATTATTATTATTATAAATTGCACCCTTTTTATACAGTCTCTCAAATTTTCTTGCAAAAAAAATTATAAAAAGAGATTAGAAGAAGCCGTCCTAATGAACTGCAAAAATATTTTTTACCGTAACAACTTGCTCTTATTTTCTGAGAATAGCCAAAGCAAAAATCCTCTACAAACAGATGGATTATTTTGCTTCACAGAAAAGACTGATAATTTAAATTACTCTCCACCTTCCATTTTCCACTGAGTAAGCCTACCTGGGCACGAATGAGCACTGTTATGTCAGTGCAGCTTGATATAGTTTATGTAGCCAAGGCCATCACTGAGCTCTCAACCCCTGAGACATATGGTACACTGAATTTCCACAAAACGACAGGAAAGTATTGCATCCTGACAAATCTGGCATCATACACATTAGCTGCTGGCACTTCCAGAGCAGTGTCTCTTTAAATAAGTTCTACATTGAAACAGAGCTCACAGAATCAGACGGTGCCAGCACTTCACCAGTTTGCCTCTGCATATCAAGAAAGGCTTTCTGAATCAGGTAAGACACAAATTGTATTGTTCCCCAGAGGTATTTGTCCAGTAGCTGAGTCCCTCCAGGGCAGCAGAAAGAGTTTGAGTTACTGATATTCACTACACCAGTTAGAAGCAGACAATGGGATCTCTCATTTCCTTCAAAGCATAATTCAGTCCAGAAATTATAGAAGAGCCTTCCAAGGTCAATACCAAACAAACAGAACAAAACCATAATTGAGATCAAAGTTTCCGTGGTTCAAGAGCACTACTATAAGAATTTAGATTTGTGAGAAGTTCTCACTCATTTAGAAATTATTTACTGAGCGGCTAATATATCAGTCTCTATTTCACATGGCAATGATAAAACATGAACTTTGGGGTCAAAATAACCAGGGTTCAACTCCCAGCATCCCTGCACTGTGATCTTGACTAAGTTGCTTAACCTCTTTGAGCTTCATTTTCCTCTGCAGTGTGGTAAGATTCTGACAGCACTTGCCTCATAGGACTCTTGAGGATTGGCTGGTACAGACTGTTGGAAGTGCCTGGAACACAAAAAAAGCAATTCTTTCCATTCCCTGGTTCAAGCCCAAATGTCCTCAGTAGATAATGGAAATATGTGAAGATAAGACATTGAAATAATAAGTTTGGTTTGTCTCTGAAAATTAAGACTGGCTCTCCTCAGAGTATCTACCAGTTGCCATTAAACTGATTTCGACTCATGATGACCCCATGCATGTCAGAGTAGAACTGTACCACACAGGGTTTTCAGTGGCTGATGTTTTAGAAGTAGATCACCAGGACTTTTCTTCCAAGGTGCCTCTGGGTGGACTCAAACCTCCAAACTTTTGTTTAGCAACAGAGTTTGTTAATCTGTTGCCTCACTCAGGGATTCTCACCTCAGATCAGGTATTAGTTTGTTTGAGCCTTCTATTAATGTGGGAGAAAGCGAAAGATAAAGCAGCACACACCAACTCTTTTAAATTACTTTAATCGAAGATTCTTTAAGAAGCATAAGACAGAAAAAAAGAACTTACAAAACCTTGATATATCTGGATCTATAAACTCTCACCAAAAAAAAATAAACTGTGCCATCATCTTGTAAGGACCTACATGAGAACCTGGACACAACTTGCTTCTCATAAGCCTTTCCTGGTTTGGGAAATAAAGCTCAAACACTTTGCCTCTATTCAGCTCAGCAAAGGTAGCAGCTTCAACATTTTTTTTTTTTTTTCAAGTGCAAACACTGGATAGAAAAAAAACACCCTGTGGCTGGCTGCCAGCTCTTGGCCAATCAGTCTTCACAAGAAAGGTTGCGTCAGAGGCTTCGAGCCTGCTGGAACCGCTGCAGCTGCCTGCAACACAGGCTTGGACCACCCAGGCTGAGGTGGACGGGCATCTGGAGAAACACGCAAACAATGGAGAACATTCTAGCCGGTGCTTTCAAACCAGCAATTCTGTCTGTCACTAGGCTAACCTGAACTTTGAGCAAGTCCTGGGCAAAGAAGAAATCTAGTATATGCTAAATGGTCCTCCATTTAAACCACTGTCCTAGGTCAGCAGCATAACCCCCAGAATGGAAAAATATTTTTCCAGTGGAAAATCACCCTCTCATTATTCCTGGATCAGGTTTTCAGCTGGTGTTGGGCTCTCACCCAGCCTAATTAACATCTTACCTGTGGGTGGCTGGTGGAATTGCTTTACACCTCTCTCATCATCCCAGCACCTAATACTTCCTGAAATGCTTTATACAAACAAATAGGAAATGATGTTTTTGAAGATAGACTATTTGGTCCGGGCTCTCTGGTAGCCCCTCCATTCTGCTCTTGGCAAATTTATTTTTCTTATTTAAATGTCAGAAAACAGCCCGCATCTCTCAAAGCCTTGCTCAAATGCAAGCCCTGCCAACTAGTTATAATTACAATGAGATACAATAGCGGACTTGAGGAAAGCCTAATTAAAGAGTTGGACCTGGCGTCCCAGATGGAAAGCCAAATATGTGTCCTTCTATCAGATCTGAATGGAAACCGAGCTCCATTGATGACGGATATCTCTGGGAAACACCCACCATCTTAGCACCTAAAATACAGGTACTTGGGAAGGCATAGGAGAGAAACATCCTGTGAAGACTGAAATTGAAACTAAAACCTGGCGGGGGAATAGCGATGCCTGCACTCCAACCTCAGATTTAATCGGTCTGGGATGCAAGATGGACATCAAGAGTTTTTTAACTCTCCAGGTGACTCTAATCACTGCTTAATCACCGGAGAGATTCTCAGAGAACGTCCTACCGTCCATATGCTTAAGCACAAAGACTCTCTTATACATCACAGAAACACGAGTTTTCTACAAGCCTCTAAAGTGTTTCCAAATTTTAGTGCACATGAGAAGATCATTAAATGTAGAGATTCCTATGCCTTACCCAGAACCTAACAACAGACCTAGAAAGCTTCAGTTCGGCTCAACAGTAACTTTGCAAGAGTTCCTCAGCTGTCTGGGACAAGCAACAAAATGGCAAAATCTATATACCTGAGGTGAGAACTCACAAACAACCAGCTAAAGGCAGGTAATGAGTTGGAATCAACTCGACGGCTCTGGGTTTGGTTTGGTTTTTTGGTTTCATGTAAACTCTTGAAGCCAAAGATGCGCCATAGGTTAATGGTATCAAGGACATGATATGATTCAACATGGAGAGAACCATCTCTCACAGGCTTAAGATTAATGATGGGAGAATTGGGTGGACAAATGCCTTGATTCTGTGTGAGGTCCTTAGCAGTCAGAGGCAGTGTTTCTGACTGAGAGCTACACTCTCTACTCAGTGAGGTGAATTCAGATGAGATTCCTTCCCAGGGTGCACTTTGGGGCTTGAGTTGAAGCTGCATCTCCTGTCACCTTAGTCTCTGCAGGAAACCCAAGAAAGCAAACAGCCTAATGTTATCAGAATAGATTGGGCAATACACTGTGGCATAAAACTCCAATGTTACTACAAACAGGAAGGTCCTTGTACGCACTTCTCCCTCTTGAGCAAGTATGGCCCTAGGGTTTAAAGCTATTTCTCTTCTTTGAGCCACAGGCTTAGCATTTAATGGTGCCAGTATAAAGACTGCATTCAAATCCTGACCCAGACACTTGTTTGCAATGTGACTTTCAGCAAGTTATTTAACCTCTCTGAATCTCACTTTCCTCATTCTTTAACATGGGGAAATCATTGCCTGCCTCATAGGGTTTCTGTGAGGATCAAATATAACTTCCTGAGTACAGTGCTGGCACATGTTAGTTGATAATTATAGTTACTATTATTTCACCTTCCTCACCTCCCTCTGGTCCTAGCAAAGTGAAGTTCTTCATGCCAGTTGTCTACTCACAATCCCTGTGTTTTATTTGAACCACTGGTTGGTTTTCTCTATCCTCCTTCCATAGAGACAAATCCTCAAAACACTATAGGGGAGCACCCAACATCAGCCCAGAGGAATGCATTGGGTTAGCTGCTATAACAAATACACCCCAAAATTTTAGTTGTTTAACTCCTTGAAGTCTGATTTCTCAAGTAACAGTCCAAAGCCAGTATTCCTGGCTGATGGGTAGTTTTCCTCAATATGGCGATTAACAGACCCACATCTTCTATCTGTGGCTCACCACCTCCTAGGCCTCAAAGGTCTCTACATCCAACTGGCAGACAGGGAAGTGGGAAAGGAGAAGCCCAAAATGTATCTTAAAAGCTCTTACCCAGAAATGAGTCACACTTCTTCTAGCCTCATTCCACAGGTAAGAACTGTCATGTCACATAGCCACATCTAGAGGAGGGAATGAAAAATAGAATCCTTGGTTGGAGTTCCTGGGTGATGCGAATAGTTAATTAACATGCTTGGCTACTAACTAAAATTCAGGAGTTCGAGCCCGCCCAGTGTCACCCCAGAAGAAAGACTTAGCAATCTACTTCTGAAAAATCGACCATTAAAAACCTGATGGTGCACAGTCCTACTCTGACACACATGAGGTCACCATGAGTCAAAATCAAGTCCGCAGCAACTGGCGGTGGTGGTGACTCTACCTACTCTGGCTAATGAACTGGACAGAAAAGACTAAGATGTAAGAAAATGCAAGAAAGTTTAGGCCCCTTCCCAACTCTTTGAGAAGGAGAAAGAAACATCTAAAATAAGTTTTCCAAAATCCATGATCATATTTTGCCACACCTATCACAAAAAATGGTAATTAACAGAGACCCCTGGTGACATAGTGGTTAAGAGCTCAGCTGTCAACCAAAATGTTGACAGTTCAAATCCATCAGCCACTCCTTGGAAATCCTATGGGGCAGTTCTACTCTGTCCTATGGGATCACTGTGAGTTGGAATTGACTCAACAGCAACCAGTTTGGTTTCGGAGTTTTTTGGCTGGTAAATAATTAATGTCATTCTATGACTAGAACATGCAGAAATTGACTCAACAGCAACTGGTTTGGGCTGGGTGGTTGCCTCCAGTAACCATTCCACATGATGGAAGGGAGAACACAAACTTTTGGTGGATTATCAGCCATCTCTACCAAAACCCTGGTGGCGTAGTGGTTAAGTGCTACGGATGTTAACCAAACGGTTGGCAGTTTGCGTCCACCACGCGCTCCTTGGAAACTCTATGGGGCAGTTCTACTCTGTCCTATAGGGTTGCTATGAGTCGGAATCGACTCGACACCACTGGGTTTGTTTTTTTTTTTCCTACCAAAAGAGCCTTTTTCTAATTCACACAAAGGTGATTTCCTCCTAACTGAGGCCCTGGAAACCTAAATTAGAAGGAAAGTTAGAGTTCTTCTCTCCTCTAACATGCTACAAATACAAACATTCCTCAAACACCCCAGAATAGTCATCCAGTCGGTGCCAGATCATCCTGAGACACTTTTGTTAGAATAGTTTTCCTTTCATGGTCCCAGTTGGGCCATCTGTTGTAACACAAATAAGTACATGCACGTACCTCATCAGCCCTCGAACTAAACAAATGTAACTGACTATAGTCCTTTTTTCCCCCCCACTAAATGCCCATAGCTCTTCAAATGTTCTTAATATACCATGGTTTTCAGAATCTTCACCATCACGTCTCCTCTCCATTAAAAGAGCATCATTTGTCACGGTCCAAAAGTATTTGACCCCCACCAAATGAAAACAGTACTCCAGACACAAGACTGGATATCCCATTTGGTGTCATCTTTTCTAAATTATACTAACCAGACTCACAGTTCTCGCTTCACCTTTGTTTTCTTCTTTTTCCTTGACTGTAATGTCTTTATTCACATTTCCTAAAGCAACTGATATCTTTACCCTCAATTTGTCAGCTCCCATTGTTATTTAAATTCCTGCCAGTCATTTTCTGGCCCATCACCAAATTAACATTCTTGCACCAAACGCACAAGGGCTGTTCAGAAAGTAAATCTACAAGGTGTTTTTATGAAACTGATTTTAAGAGATGGCAAGTAATCACTACAAGTATTCAAACAGCAGCTGATTGCTACTCATCCACAGGAGCCAACAGATTCACACATTTGTTATATCCCAGGACCAGCTTTTCTATGCCAGCTGAGTAAATTGCAGAGTCCCTGGTTATTAAATCAACTTCATATCACATCAGTGAGCACAAAATTTATTGAATCCCAGGCTTGTAGCAAATAATGCCTCCAAGAGAGAGAATGAGTTTTGCTGGAAATGGTGGAAAAGGCACCGTTCGTTCCTTTTCCACCTCTTCTGTGTGTTAACGTGTTCAGTGATTTCATCTGCTGTGGGTTTCCAGGTCCTTGGATTTACATCGTTTTGCTCACTGCCGTTCCACTTCCTCCCCAGAACTGGGCATGTCATTTTGATACACTTTCAATTAAAAATGTTCTTGCCATAAATTTAAACAAGTTGACCATGAAATTTTGCAGCAGAAACTACTTTTTTTTTCATTAGAAAAATGGAAACACATGTTATAAAAGAACATTTAATGACATGAAAAAATATTCGAGATATATTGGTAGAGGCAGAAAGCAGATTTTTATGTGCAAACATAATACGAATCTATATTTGAAAACAGAATATGTAGGATATGTGTGTGCGCATATGTATACTTGCATAGGAAAACCCTAGAAGGATATTCACCAATGTGTTAGCAGGTACTCTCTTTCGATGGTTAGTTTTCTGGAAACAGTTTTGGTCTTTTTTTCACCCTTTGCTGCATGTTCTAAATCTTTTATAATGAATATTAGAGCTTTAATAAAAGAAAAATTAATGTTATTTCTTTCAAAATTTAATAAAAATGGAATCATAACTCTGTACAGTTGAATACCACACCACATGTCCAAAAAAAGTGGATCTTTTTATATTCAGGACCTGCATCACAGCTAGTCTGTTCCTCTGCTGGCTTTAGTGCCTAAAAAAGCATTATGGTCCAACAAAATCATCTATGAATCAATTGTTACCTATATGTCAATAATTGGCTGTGCACTACGTACGTATTGTTACTATGCTTTAATAATTAACCTCATAGTTAATTTTTTGAGCACTTTCGCCATTTTTTGATAACTCTTGCCCATAGTTATCAAGAGATGGAAGAGAAGGCAGCCTTCTTTCCCATCAGAACTCCAAATGTTGCCTCTGAACCACTTTTCCTTCTAGGACTTTTGATTCTTCTCTACTTTCTCCTGCATGCTCGCCTTTGGAGCCCCAGGGGTGCATACACGTACTAGAATGCAGTAGGCATTCAGTAAACATGGGCATTGCTAAGGATATACCAGTTGAGTAAGGGGAATTTTTTTAGTCAATAATTAATGTTAAGGCAGGAGTCAAAAAGGCAGATGGAAATGGAGAAAGGAGTGTGGAAGTGCCTGAGTGAGCACAATTTAATTTATGAAACCCAAAGATATTTGCTGTAGACTCAGAGAGTAAATTCAAATTAAAGCCAGCCCAACAGCTCAAAGCAAAATCTCCCAGTAAACGATCTCCCACTGACTTCAGAGGTAGAAGTAGGCCACTGGGTGGAGAAGCAAAGAGGTTACGGAATATGCCCGAAGCTCGGCGTGGAGTCAAGCGGGAGAAGAATTAAATCCCTGAGACCCGGGAGGTTAGTGACCGCTCCTTCCAGACCTCCTGGACCCCAGAAAACAAAGCGGGCAGTCTCTCAGTTTCCCAAACATAAGGGTCCCTGTGAATGCTCGTTTTTAACGGGGGCACTGGATCCATTCCGTCAGGTCCATTAGCTCTGAATCCATCGATGGAAACAAAGCTTCTACAGAGCTCACCTGCCTCATCGTTGGTTCAGAAACATATC
Source organism: Loxodonta africana (assembly GCF_030014295.1). Lineage (NCBI taxonomy): Eukaryota > Metazoa > Chordata > Mammalia > Proboscidea > Elephantidae > Loxodonta > Loxodonta africana. The sequence continues at coordinate 66,619,790 of NC_087355.1, forward strand.
TCAAAATGCCACTTTATTAGCAGCTAAACAAAAACACCTCTTCGACAGGGATGAGGGAGCATGGAGTAAACATGTCATCCCCACCTATTGTTCTTGCAGAGTCAAAATTCTCCTATGATTGATTATAAAAGGCAGTTCTAGAGGAAGCTTGTTTGAGTCGGCTGAATTAAAAACAAACAGCGAGGCAGGCAACGAGGAACAGATCTGATGGATTAAAACGCGTCGAAGAAAGACATCTCAGCCATGCCTGAATAGGCCAAGTCGAAATGAGAGGAAATTCGGCCTGCAATTTCCAATCAAGAGAAAACTGGCAAGGCAACAGCATCTGAGGCTCCCTCAGATTTACACTTTATCTCCTAATTAGCATTAACATGCGAGGCAGAGGTATCTCACCAGCTTGTGGCACAATAAAAAGCGGAATGTGTTATCACCACGGAATGTGTAATTACTTTCAGCGCTGGCTGAAAATTGCAGGGTACTTCATTTCAGAATTTGTATATATTTATTGTTAGAGATAAACTTGTTGAAGTATATCTAATCTAATTTTATGTTATAATTCCTGTTTAAGATAATTTTAGTGTCAGCAAGCCAAGAACTGAAGTAAATACTGCCGTAAATTATAATACATTAAAATACCAGAGCAATGCATCCATTCAGCCATGACTTGATTTGCTTGTTGTTTAAGGACAAGAAAAAAAAAAATCTCAGATTACATCAAAACTAGAAATATATCCTGTTGGATTGCCTTGACCATGTCCTGTCATGCAGCTGGTGAAGCCTGCCAACATGAAATTCCCTCCTTTAGCTCCTTGGAAATGTGAATCACTTTTTAAAAAATGGCAGATTTCCGTTTTCCTTAGGTAGAATTTATTATTTTTGCAAAATCTCTTTAAATTGCCCTGTACCTCCCCACAAGGGAAATGCATTAGGACAGATTATTTGGCTTTAAATCATAACTAAGTTAATATTTGTTTTAAGTTTGAATTAAGACCTAGTTTAAATTCCTCTTTAAATTGTTAAACAAGACAATTTGGGGCTACGAAAAGGAAACTATACCATGTTTTTCAGTAATGTGATATTATGGTAGAGGCTACCAAATCATGCAAAAGCTATTTTTTTATTTTCCTACTAAATAGGGGATTACAGCGAGAGCACTGCCGACATACAGACTGTTCATTTTTGAACAGCATTCTGTCGAGCCTGCAAAGTTAGAAAGCTGTGGAGATAACGCTGTCTCTGAAGATGCCTCCGAAGAGGGATTGCTGGATTTAACATCCATCCAGTTCGAAAACTAGTAATTTCTCTGCCCCTGCTTTTCCAGGGGGAGAAAAAACAGATATAGAGAGTTATATGGTTCACAGTGCTAGTACTTTCATTCATATAATTGGTGTTTTCAAGTTATCTACCTTCTGTTTCCTTGAGGAAGATACTGAAATCAGGGATCCCATCGAATAGATCTTATTATGAGTCTTTTGGAAAGAGACCCAGGATTTTAATGTTTGCCCATTGACCTCCCTGTTTTGTGAAAAATGATGGGGTCTAATGAGGCCTGGAATGGCTCGGGCCATCTCATAACACTGATGTATTGAGTCTCCAAGAGCCTTTCTACACAAAGCAATAATTAAACCAAATAGATTGAAAGTCTTGAAACTTAGAAATTATTTGCCTGGGAAGCAACCTCGCTCAGAAAATTCAAAGCACAGTTAAATTTTTCTTTTTATGGCTGCCTTTTAACATGGGAAATTGATATTTCATATTTAATGATTCTTAACTATAACTGTCCCATAACTTTCTGAGGAGCAACTGGTGGATTTGAACTGCTGACCTTTTGGTTAGCAGCCAACCACTGTTCCACCAGGTCTCTTTTTTTTTTTTGGTTTGGTATTAACTATAACTTTGGAGCCCTGGTGGCATAGTGTTTAAGAGCTTGGCTGCTAACCAAAAGGTCGGCAGTTCATATCTACTAGCCAAACCCTATCAGGCAGTGTTACTGTCCTATAGGGTCACTAGGAGTCAGAATCTACTAGACAGCAATGGGGTTTTTGGTTTTTGGTTAAGGATAACTTTACACTGAGCTGAGCATATAAAAAGACGAGCCAGTACATGAAAAAAACTTGGGCCACCCTGTGTTATAACAGGAGTGGACAGAATTGAGGTTTTCCCTGAGGCTGAGGAAGCCCAGGAAGAGGCAATAGCAACTGTGACTCACATAGTTTACTCCAGTGGCCAAAAGCATTGAACAGAGGTGTTAACCCTGATACTCTGGCTTGTGGTTGTTTTTAGGTGCAGTGGAGTCGATTCCAACCCATGATGACCCCATTTGACAGAGTAGAATTGTCCCATAAGGTTTTCTTGGCTATAATCTTTACAGGAGCAGATCACCAGGTCTTTTTCCCATGGAGCCATTGGGTGGGTTTGAACCACCAAACTTTCAGTTAGTAGGCAAGCTGTTTACCATTGTGCCATTCTCTAGCAAAGGACCAGTTAAATATTTTAAAATGCTGCTTCAGGTACCTTCAATGGCTACAAAAGTTTGGGGGAGGTTGGAGCTTTTTTTTCCAGGCCTTATTCCCTGCCTGTTGAGCAACACTGTGATGGGCCCTTTAAGAAGCTATCCTTAGTTCACCTGCAAAGTCATTTCACCTCAAAGAGCCTGTGATTCCATCAGTGCAATAGCTGGCCATTCTCTCGCTGACTGTGGAAAGCATTTTGGAACCCTGCTGCATGACAGCAATGAAAGACAATTTGAAGCCATGAATGTCCACACAATGGGAAAAATCAACACTCTTCTCAACCAGCAGCCTGAACAAGGAGTTAACTATCTTGGATGTGTTGACCCTATGTTGATATGTAATTTTACAGCCCTTTTTAGGGATACCTTCAGATGAAAAATATTTCCAAAATAAGATGTTCCATGTGTGCACAGGGACTTACCACAATTCGTAAGAAGCAGCACGCGCTATTTGCAGAAACCAGTACTTTTTTCATCCAGGACTTCGTAACTTCTGCCTGTCCCCATAATGTGGGCTGGAAGGTTTACGCTGAGCCTGTCTTGGCCAAACCAACACTAATCAGTGAAAGGGAACCAAAGCGACCAGGAAAGTTCTGCCACCGGAGACCTGCAGGCTTTCCTCCTATAACTGCCCATTCTGCAGAGTCCGTATCATCAATATCCAACTGGCTTTCTTTCCTCTCATTCAAAGCAGTTTCCATATTTGCTTTTTGGCTGGTAATATTATTTACAACTCTTTTCTTTCACTCTAATTTGAAAGTTTGCTTAGTTATTTTTTCTGTAAGCCTTAGAAGAGCTCCATGAATTAGCCTGGCCTTCAAATATCCATTGTACAGCTGAAGTTTAGTGAGGAAGCATAAGGTATATTCAAGTGAAGTATTTCAGGGGTGCTTTATAAAGGGACAAAATTCTGGTAGAATTAATGTGAAGCCACCTGGAGCTACCAACAACTAGGAGCTGTCCCCATACTTGGAGTTATTGTACAAATTTGTTGAAAGATACAGCTATAGGAAAATGCTACACACACATACAGGAGCTATGGCCTTCCATCGACAAAGACAGTGGCAACCCATGATTCAATATGGAGGCAGGCAGAGGAATAAACACCCTGACTACACTCTTTTTCCGTCCTCTTATCTCCTGCTCCATCGACCAAATTCAACTGCAAATCAGAGGCCAGGGAGTCTTGTTGATGCAGTCCATACAGGTTAGCCTCTGGGGCACAAAGCAGGGTATAGAAGGTACAACGTAGATCTAAAGGGGCAAACGAAGACTACCCAGGACAAGTGAGTTACCCAAGTCATTTAACTTATCAGAAGAAATATTTGATGTAAAACAGACATCTTATAAGTTCCTGGACTACTATAAAGCCCACCAGTAAAACAGAGTTGTTACCACTTTTTACTTCTTATGGATTTTCATAATAGTCCTCAGAGGCCAACAACATTTGTTAACTACTGCTGTGACCAGCATCTCACAGAAACACAAGTTCCTAGTGTGCACATGTCCAAACATACTAAGTGGTCTTTTAACTACATTTTATCAAGAGCTACTTTTACAGGCTCTTAATTATTTCCTAATTGTTCACATTTTCTTTTATGACATTGCCTTGCTAATCATACATCCAAAGAAAGTTCTAGATCTTTGGGATTTCAGACTTAACTAATTTTATCATCCTATAGATTTATTAACCATTGCCATCCAGTTAATTCTGACTCATAATGACCCTGGTGATGCAGCAGTTAAAGGACTTGGCTGCTAATGGAAAGGCCAGAGGTTTGAACCCACCAGCCACTCCTCAGGAGAAAGATGTAGCAGTCTGAGAGATGCGGCATTCAGCTTCCATAAAAATTGTTGTTGTTGTTAGGTGCTGTCAAGTGTGTTCCAACTCAGAGTGACTGTATGTACAACAGAAGGAAATACTGCCCAGCCCTGTGCCATCCTCACAGTCATTGATATGTTTGAGCCCATTGTTGCAGCCACTGTGTCAATTCATCTTGTTGAGAATCTTCCTCTTTTTCGCTGACCCTCTACTTTACCAGGCATGATGTCCTTCTCCAGGGACTGGTCCGTCCTGATATCATGTCCAAAGAACCTGAAACAAAGTCTCTCCACCCTCACTTCTAAAGAGCATTCTGGCTGCACTTCTTCCAAAACAGATTTGTTTGTTCTTCTGGCAGTCCATGATATATTCAATGTTCTTCACCAATGCCATAATTTAAAGATATAAATTCTTCTTCAATCTTCCTTAATTCGTTGTGCAGCTTTTGTACACATATGAGGCAATTAGAAATATCCTGGCTTGGGTCAGGCACACCTTAGTCCTCAAAGTGATATCTTTGCTTTTTAACACTTTGAAGAAGCCTTTTGCAGCAGATGTACCCATTGCAATACATCGTTTGATTTTTGCCTGCTGCTTCTATGGGCATTGACTGTGGACTCAAATAAAATGAAATCCTAAATAACTGCAATATTTTCTCCGTTTATCATGATGTTGCTTATTGACCAAGTTATGAGGATTTTTGTTTTCTTTATGTTGAGGTGTAATCCATACTGAAGGCTGTGGTCTTTGATCTTCATCAGTAAGTGCTTCAAATCCTCTTTCTTTCAGCAAGCAAGGTTGTGTCATCTGCATACTGCAGGTTGTTAATGAGTCTTTTTCCTTTCCTGATGCCTTGTTCTTCTTCATATAGTCCAGCTTCTTAGATTATTTGCTCAGCACACAGGTTGAATAAGTATGGTGAAAGACAACCCTGATGCACACCTTTCCTGACTTTAGACTATGCAATATCCCCTTGCTCGGTTCAAACAACTGCCTCTTGGTCTATGTACAAGTTCCATATGAGCACAATTAATGGTTCTGGAATTCCCACTCTTCGCAATGGGATCCATAATTTACTATGATCCACATAGTCGAATGCCTTTGCATAGTCAATAAGACACAGGTAAACATCTTTCTGGTATTCTCTGCTTTCAGACAAGATTCAGCTGACATCAGCAATGATATCCCTCGTTCCATGTCCCCTTCTGAATCCAGCTTGAATTTCTGGCAGATTACAGTCTTGCAAACCCTACAGGGCAGTTTTAGGCTGCCTATAGGGTCACTACGAGTCAGAATTTACTGAATGGCAATGGGGTATATCTTTATTAGTGGAACCTACTTTCTTTCTCTGTTTCTTTTTTTTATTATTTCTTTTCTGCTTTGTGTGTAAGACTTCCTCTCTCCTGTTCTGTATATTGATTCTCTATATTCGTGCTTTGCTATACCATTAAGTAACTTTCTCTGTCTCTCCCTTTCCCTGGCAACATAAACCATTCTGTTCACTATTAATAGTTGTTTAGTAGCTTGACTGAAAAGATATTTCTGCAGCCCAAGCAATGGCATGTTTCCTCTGCATCTTTAACTTTGTTTTTAGGGGGGAAATCATGGTTGCACTACTGATTCTGCTTGTTGCTATAAATTTCAACCTGAAACTGCCTTGTGTAGTCTATGTTGATATTTGGCCTGTATTACTATATCTGGAAGGTTAATATTCTTAGTGGCTAAAAGTAATTCCAATTTTCTCATTGACATTCCTTTATTCAGTGAAATAGGTAATTTAAGTTGCAATAATATATATTTTTTCCCATGGTGCTCAATAAAGTTATTTTAATTTTGGGTAAAAAAGAAGGTGAGCAATTAATATTTATTTTTTCCAGAATTGGGCTTGGTACAACAATAATAAAAAAAAGTTAGGAAAGCATCAGCTTTGGAGTCAGGTAGTCTTACGTTTGAGACTCCACTCTGTTATTATTACTCATTATCTTGGGTGAGTTGCTTAACCTCTCAAGCTTTCTTTCCTTGACTGTAGCATGATTGTAGGAAAACGTACTTGGTGGGAGATTTTTGTCTTTATTAGATGGAGCAATGTGGGTGAAATGCCTGAGATGTGATACCTAGTAAATACCAGTACACTTTCCCCTCTTTTATCTTCCTCTGCCCCTCTGCTAATGTACCTGTGTTGTTCATGTTGGTCATCTGTTCTAAGCCAGGTCCTTGGTCTGGTACTCCCCACACTTTGCAGTATATAGTCTCCTGTATGCAGTTCTAACCATCTCTTTTTCTCTCTCCTTATTTTTTCCTCCTGCTTTTTCTGTCTTCCTTTATCTCGTCTCCCATGTCTATCAGAGTTAACAAAGTTGAAGACCCACAGGCCAACTAATGTAAATGTGTGGCTCAAGCAGGAATAAGATAACAGCGAGTGATAAAGATTGTGGAGAGCTAGAGTATGTTTGCTCTGTCTACGAATACTCCAAACACAATGAATACGCACACATACACTTTGTTTGCCAAGCTTAATATATTGGCAGGTTGGATTTGGCTAATAGGCAGCCATTTCATGAGCTTGCCTTCCAATGGAATCCACGGGTGGGCATTGTTCGAAAATCTCAGGTAGCATTCAGAATCATTGTGCTGCTAATGCCTGAATGTAAGTTGTAACTATGAGCTGTTTTCTTATGAAACTCTCTGAAATCATTTACACATGACAGATAAGAAATCATAGGCCACTTTGCAGATGTACAGATATAAAAAGAAAGGTTTATATGCTTGTCTGCACCAAAGAAGCTGTAGATATAGCCAAAAATATTCCCAGATATACATAAGCATACTCTAGAAAGTTGAAAAGGAAAGCTAAGAGTCTTTTGAGAAATAGAGACACAGTCAGGCAGATATGCAATATCGGACCCCAGGTACCTCTGATGATATCAACATTCCCTGACCCTCTATGTGAGCACCAAGGGCTATACTAAATGTTAGGACTGAGTTCTGAACAGGGTTGGCTGAATTCTTCAGCTATCACAAAAATCTTCGTGAGCCTTTTCATCTGCTTCACCGGTAACCTTTACATAGTTCGAAATTCAAACTGGATCTCCAACGAGTCTGTATGGCTCAGCTAGACCAGCACCTGCTAAAACAGCTACTCCCAACTCCAATCCATGTGTTGCTCTTGAGCTGGACCTTGTGTCCAACACAGGTAAAACCAATCTTCAGCAGTTTCTATACAGTGAGCTCAAGTGAGACAGCCACTAATAGGGTAAGTACATTTGCTGCCTGAACTGAACTACCTCCTGATATGTATGTCTCTTTATCTAAAATACCACCTTGTTGAGAGCTGAGATCATGTTGTAATAATAATAACAATAACCATAATTTATTAAGTACTTTCTGTGTCCCTAGCACTGTGGCAACTGCATTACTTATGTGACCAGATGCCTCTTCTTTCATTATCTCCCTCGAGAAGTTGAACATCAAACAGAATAATTGAAAGTGATTAACAGTCTTTTGACATGAAAAGCAGTAGAGGCCCACAGGATTATAATCCATCAAAAATGATTATCATGGATACCCCATACCCTGAAGGCTCACCAATGTGGAGACTGCTCTCCCTTCTCCCATTTTCTCACTCCAGAAGCCATGCTCCAATGCTATCCATCCAGGAACAGGAAGAGCCAAGGACTGCAGATCAGCACAAGAGGTGAGCCACTGGGAATGGGCAGCAAAAGGAGATAAAAGGACAAGGTAAACCTGGGGAAGGAGAATAAGTGGTGGGAGGTCTAAAGAAGAAGAAATCAGGTACCAACCCCAGAATATGGTCCAGTAGGCACCGTACGGGTTCAGAAATAAGAGCTAGTACTAGTGAAGAAGACAAAGGAGTGTCCAACGGAATAGGGCAGAGAAACCAATCCCCAAATCCACGTCTTCTTGGACCCTAATAGCTTGGAATTTCTGAATGTAATCAAAGTAACAGACTAACCAATCTGTTTAGCATAAAAATTATGCTAAACATTGACTGTGTGCTCAATGGGCTAAGAGTAAGCCCACTTGGAACACAAATTCCGTGACCCCTTTCTCTTGGATGTTACGAAGGTAGTGCTGTGGCTTTGCAGATATTAATTATTCAATATTCACAAAGCTCTGTAAGGTAGGAATTACTAATATTACTGTCTTCTTCACCTTGTATCCAAAGTGTTTGATGAGGGTTCCAAGGGGATGCTTTGCACAGTGCCTGGCAATGGTAAGTATTCAATAATTGTTGACGTTGTTAGCTGCCATTGAGTCTGCCCCCGAGTCACAGTGACCCCATGCCCCATGGAATGAAATGCTGCCTAGTCGTGCCATTGACATGTTGTGGATCAGACCATTGTGATCCATAGAATTTTCATTGGCTAATTTTTGGAAGTAGATCATCAGGCCTTTCTTCCTAGTCTATCTTAGACTGGAAGCTCCGCTGAAACCGGTTCAGCACCATAGCAACATGCAAACCTCCACTGACTGACTAGCGGTGGTTGCATATGAGGTTCATTGCCTGAGAATCCAACCCAGGTCTCACTCATGTAAGGCAAGACTTCTACCACTGAACTACCACTGAATTCATTCAATAATTGTTTCTGACTAAATAAAGCCAAGGAAATACTAGAGTAGTCCCAGCTTCTACAAGGTCTTGAACAAATGGATGTGGAGTGTGATAACTAGAAATGGGATGGTTTCTTTCTCGAAGATTCAGTGCACCCTGAAATGTAGTGAAATGATGTCACGTTCTGTAAAAGAATCTATAGTCACGAACCCAAAGCCAGACTCTTATATGTGTGCTGTGTGGAAAGGAATGTGGGTCTTACACCTATGGTGTTTTCATTTTTCAGACAAATGTGCAAACAGATAACAAGACCATCTGCTTCATCATTCACAGATATAAAAGATGACTACACACTAAGAGGACTAATCATTTTGCTCCCTATAACTACTTGTCTGATTTCATAAATACCTTTTTACAGTTTAGTTTAATAACTTTTGCTTTAGAATTTTCTAATCCTCAGCATTATATATTATTAACTACCCAAGAATACAAAAATATCAAGTGTATTTCTTAAATTACTACAACAACAACAGCAACATAGCTGCTTTCTTAGAATTGAAATCTGAATTCCTATTCTTCCCTTACACTGTTTTCAAGGAATTAAAAAAAAAAAAAAAACCAAACCCGCTGCCGTAGAGTTGATTCCGATGTAGAACTGCCCCATAGAGTTTCCAAGGAGTGCCTGGTGGATTTGAACTGCTGACCTTTTGGTTAGCAGCTATAGCTCTTAACCACTATGCCCCCAGCATTTCCTTCAAGGAATTAGGGGGCAAAATATTTGAGAGTGCCAAATGGGATAAATGAAAATGATGAATCAAGATTTCTGACAAAGCAATACAACTCTGTGAGAGAAATCCCTAACTCCACCCCAGCATACCTTATTCTTTCAGTCCTGGTTTATTTGTTTGTTTTTTTCTTTGTGTGGGTCTGCCCCAACTGTACCAACAATTCCTGGGATCCTGAATCAAGATGGCTGCAGCTACCAGCACAGCTGATGGCTTTAAGTTTCTGCTCATCCCCAGACAACAAAGTTGTAAGAAATCAACTCCCTTTCCTATTAGTTCTAGCAAGACTAAATTGGAATTTTCTAAAGGGATTTTTTTAAATTTTATTCATTTTGTTGTTGTTGAGGATATACACAGCAAAACATACACCAGCTCAACTGTTTCTACATGTACCATTTAGTGACATTGATTACATCCTTCAAGTTGTACAGCCCTTCTCACCCTCCTTTTCTGAGTTTTTCCTCCCCCATTAATTCACTGCTCCCTAAGGTTCCTGTCTAATCTTTCAAGTTGCTATTGTCAATTTGATCCCATATAGATTGCTCTTAAAAGAGCTTAATGCAAAGGTAGACATTTTTTACTAGGTAAGCTAAACTATGGTTATCTCAGGGCAATAGTTTCAGGAGTTTATCCAATCTTCATGGCTCCAGGAAGTCTAGGGTTCATGAGAATGTGAAATTCTATTCTATATTTCCTCCCTTTTGATCAGAATTCTTCTATAGACTCTTTAATCAAAATGTTCAGTAATGGTAGCCGGGCACCATCCAGCTCTTCCGGCCTCATGACAAAAGAGGCAGTTGTTCATGGCAGCAATTAGCCTCACATTGCCATATCATCCTTCTATTCCTGAAGTTCCTCCTTCCTCTGTTGCACCCGGTGAATAAAGATCAATTGTTGTGCCTTGGATGGCCACTTGCAAGCTTTTAAGACCCCAAACACTACACAGTGAACTAGGAGGTAGAACAGAGGCACTGAACATGTTATTAGGCCAATTAACAGGGATGTCCTATGTAACCATGACCTAAAACCTCCAAACCAAGAAACCAAATCCCATGAAGTTTTTGGTTGTACATAAGCAGCCTCAGAAGCTACTCATTTTTTTTTTTTTTTTTTGGTCATTGTTGCAAATATATCTATCGTACAACTTTTGTCAGTTCAACTTTTTATAGGTGTACAACTTACTGACAGCAGTTTTAATAATCGGCTGTGCAACCACACCCTTAATCAATGTCATTTCCACGGTGGAAATAACAAAAGGGAATTTTAACAGAAAACCAATAATAAAGAAAACAAGTTGAAGAATATAGACTCCAGCACAGTTATAGGACACACAACTATTAGCTTAAGTAAGTCTATCATACATGGGCAAGGCTGAGGCAGCTGAGGAGTCTTCTACCATCTGTGTTTTCTTCTGACCTCAACCCTACCTGAAGAATATTTCCCTATGGTCACAGGTTTTTGTTTCTGTTTTTTTTTAGTTTTTGAGTGTTTCTTCACCTCTTCTTTCCTCTGTTACTCTTCCCTACAGAGGAGGAATTTGAGCTGAATTCTCCTGCTGATCATTATAAGGAGTCTATAAAACAAAAGGTAGCCTTCAAGGATTCATGGTGGCCACCGCAAGGATTCTTTTGCCTCTGGAGACATTAGGCTCCAGAGAATCTCAAGGCTGAAGATTCCAGTGGAATGGACTACAAGGATCTGGGTTCTAGACTTGCACAATATTTATCTACTTTGCATGTCAACTTCAGGTCTCTGCGTCATTAAAGGAGAAAGGGGGAGTTGGACTCAAAGGTCTCTAAGACCCTTTCCTTTAAAATAGTATGATTTATAACTCCAGGTGAAGATTTTGAATTATCACTGAAGAAGTAGCAACTTAAAAAAAAAAAAAAATCAGACAGGGTCTGGGGGTCAGGGTTGGGTTAAGGGTAGAACTCAGAGACTGAAGACATTGAGGCTTTCAAGAAAAGCCTAGGAGAATCAGGCCCAGTCAAGGAAGACTGAAGCCAGAGCGGACTATCTAGAGTTGCAAAGTACCTTCTTCACACAATGAGACATCACTGAGACTCATAAGAAAGAGGAGGTTTTGAAAGGTAGGGCCATTATAAATGCAATGGATGGAGATGGGCGTGGGGGAGCAATAGTACTATTAATGATGGATTCTGGCCCCAGGGAGCACTGGGAACCCTCTGAGAGCTTCAACAGTCATTGATGCCATCCATCCCATTCCAAACCCAGCTGAGCGCAATTGTCTGAGTATCTTGGTTCAGCTTCTTCCTTCTCATCATGGAAGAGTCAGATGCAAAATGAGAGTAGAGGGCTCGAGTCCTATAAACTATCTCAGCCACGCTAGCTGTGGCTAAGTTTTGGTTAAGTCAGGCTAAGACATTTGTGGAGGTTTTCTTATTTGTTTTTTTCATAGTTTTCAAGCCGGTATTACTTTGATAATAAGTGTATCCTTGCCTTTGCTAAAATAAAAGGGAAGGGAGCCCTTCGTACATATAACAAAAGCAGTAGGAACCCTCTGAGTGGTGGTCCCCAAAATGGATACACTCAGCCTAGAGGGTGATGCAATAAAAAAAAACATTAGAACTTGTCTTATCCTTTTTAGCTTTTACTTATGTTTTAAAATGTATATAATATGCAATCCAGTGGAATACACACATGTATATAATGTTTAAATAATAAGCCCTGGTGGCTCAACGGTTAAGCACTTAGCTACTAACCAAAAGGTCGACAGTTGGAACCCACCAGCAGCTCCACAGGAGAAAAGACCTGGAGATCTTCTCTCATAAAAATTACAGCCTAGAAAACTCTATGGGGCAGTTCTACTTCATCATATAGGGCCTCTATGAGTCAGAATCAACAACAACGTTTAAATAAATAAATATTCATATATTGGGATGCCTGGTCAAAACTTTTTCACGGAGGGTGAAAACAGTTTGAAGACCACTGCCTAAAAACATTAATACTGTGGCAGCAGCTTCCATGGCAACTCAGGATAGTGGGGAAAGCAAGGGGAGCTAGGGCAGATCGGAAGGCAAAAACCCAGGCAGGAAGGAATACAAAATACCGGAAGACACTCCTCACTTCCTGTCTAGTGTTCACAAGCACATTTTTGGCTATCTGTATAATGTGGTGTTAAGTGCATGGGCTTGGCAGTCAGTTTATATCCTGTCTCCTTTACTTTCTGTGAGGACTTGGATAAGTTACTCAGCTATTTAAACATCATTTTAATCTCTGTAAAACGGGAATAGAAGTACCTACATTATATGGGTTGTTGTAAAGACTAAACGAGATTGTATATATAAAATGCTTAATATATTGCCTGACATGTAGTAAGCTTGAAATAAATGATGCCTATTATTATTTCTAAGGAGCTCTGGTGGTGCAGTTGTTAAACGCTCAGCTGCTAACCAAAAGGTCAGCGATTCAAACCCACCAACTGCTCCATGAGAGAAAAGACCTGGAGATTTGCTCTTGTAAAGATTACAGCCCAATGAACCCTATGGGGCAGTTCTGCTCTGTCCTATAGGGCCACTATGAGTTGGAATCGACTCAGCAGCACACAGCAACATTATTATTTCCACTTGATTGATTGACTATTATTGTTTCTTACTTTATAACCTCTTAAACCCAAAGATCTAGGTCAAGGGAAATTCTGAGAAATTAGCTTGGGGTTTGTGGATATATTAGTTTCCTAGGGCTGCCATAACAAAGTACCACAAACTGGGTGGCTTAAAACAACAGCAACTTATTCTCTCAGAGTTTTGGAAGCTATAACACCAAAATCACGGTGCTAAGGGGCCATGCTGTCTCCGAAGGCTCTAGGGAAGAAACCTTCCTTGCCTTGTCTAGCTTCTGGTGGTTTCCAGCCATCTTTGGTGTTCCTTGACTTGTGGAAGCGTAACTCCAATCTCTGCTCAATCTTCGCATGGCCATCTTCCCTCTGTATGTGCACGTCTTCACATGATCTTCTTATAAAGTCATCAGTCATCGGATTTAGGGGCAACTCTGTCCTACAGGGTCACTATGAGCCGGAATCGATTCAACGGCAATGGGTATGGCTAGGAATTAAATGGTTAATACATGTAAAGGTAGAGCAGTCACTTGCAATTGCTTGAAAAGCGTCAGCTGATTTGGGGAGTAAGAAGCGACTGTCTCATTATTGTAGGTTGAATTGTTGTTGTACTGCTGTTAGGTGCAGTCTAGTAGGTTACGATTCATAGCGACACTATGCACAACAGAACAAAATGCTGCCTGGTCCTGTGCCATCCTCACAATCGTTGCTATGCTTGAACCCATTGTTGTAGCCACTGTGTCAATGCATCTCGTTTAGGGTCTTCCTCTTTTTCGCTGATCCTCTACTTTACCAAGTATGATGCCTTTCTCCAGGGACTGATCCCTTCTCAACCTCCTTACTCCCACCACTAACACCATCATTACTGGATCCATGTTATTTACCTTTGGATCCCTGGCAGTCACCTGTGTCTGACATCTTAGGAACAGATTCATAAACGTTTCGTGAATGAGTGAATAAATGGCACATCCCAGTTTCCTTGTCCTCGCCTTTTTCCCACCCTCCCACAGATTCAATGTGGTGGTCCTCTTTCATCACTTTCTCCATGAATATTTCATTATTGCCAAAGCTCCTTCCTAGTCCTGAGCCATCTTCCCGCTGGTGAGAGTGGTAACTGGACTATTTTCCCTCCACGGGACTTGGGAGCAAAGCCAGGCAACTGCGGCTGGAACTCATCTCTGACTTTGAAACCTAAATGAAGCTATCATCAGCAAACTTCAAGTTGTGGTGAGCCTTGTTCATTCTCAGATCAGCTTCTGTCTTCACCACAATTCTAGGCTTGGACATTATAATACAAGAGTGATAGTAGACCTACCAAGTTCTCCCTGTCCCCCACGACTGAAGAGAATCCAATTTGTTTACCGTAATGAAGCTGTGCCATTATCTACCGGCTTTGCTCTGCAGGAAAGTAATTTCTGTCTGCAAGATTCCCATCACCCAGAGGATTTTAAAAAATGTGCCAGAAATTTGTGAGGAAACATTGAATCTGAGATTTTTTTTTTTTTTCATATTCTTAATTCTTAGGGCAAAGCACACCATGCAGAGTATCTATAAGGAGGATAAACTCACACATGTATGAAAGGAAACTCCTCAGAAGTTCAGAAGCCATGGATGGAGTGGTGCAGGGGAGCTAATAGTCCATTTCAAGTAAGTGAATAGGAGAGCACTCGTCTCCTCTACTTTCTTCTCTGCCCACTGGTGATCAGCCTGACTATGGCCCCTGCCCAGGTGACACTAAGTTGGCTCAAGGATTTATCCAAACCAAAGTGAGGCTATGAGGATGGCAAATCTATAAATCTTGCTGAGTCAGGAACCCCTTACAACCTAAGTTTCTAGAAGAGTCTTCCCCTTTGGTGAATGCTCCACAAATGTTGTAATAAGGAGCTCCTGAACTAATGGTCCTTTAAACCTCAAAAAATAGTCATTTTTCCTTCATGTGAAGAAACATCTTACTTCAGACATACCAAATTACCATGTTGATTGCAATTTATTCATCATTTAACAGCCATGTCATAAAGAAGTTAAAATAAAAATTACCACTTATCACCAAAAATAGTTATGCTAGCCAATATTTCTGGCATGACTGATGATTCTAATCATACTTGTTTCATTGGGAACTGTCTAGCCTAAAAAGGAGATTTTTTTGTCAAAAAGAGTTGATGAAGTTGACTCAATGTGATTTTTAAATAAGATAACAGTTACAAGAAAGAAAGAGAGAGGTACTAAATGGTGAGTAATGTCTTCCAAGTTGTTTACTGTTAAAATGGAAACTATTCTGTGAGGATTACATAAATAACAGCGTCAGTAAAATCAACAAAGAAATGAGCAATATATCAAATGGATGTTTCTTCGCTTCGCAGCAAAGTCACAGAAGCTGTTCCATCAGATAACTGCCAACTTCCTCCCCAACTTTTCGCAAAGTTAATAAACTATAACCTGCCAGGTATTCCAAAACTGTAAACTATGGAACTAAAGTGATGACTGTTTCCATCATTTATATATTTATTCTTCGGATTTCTTCATCTCTGAGGAATGACCGCTTTGGTCATCCTAAAACACATCTCTCTCTTTTTTTTTTTAACCCCTAGAGATAACTGGCTGTTTTTGTATAGATTTGTTCAAGAATGAAATTAGCTGGCATTTGCAATACTGCTCTGATAGTATATTATGCATTCTACTACTTGCCAGGATACAATTTCAGTTATTACATGTACATTTATAGATATACACATATGTGTGTCTATATAGAGACAAGTAGACTTTTATATAGAGAGACTCTGTGTATATAAAAATGAGACTGTTATTTGCTTGTGTACTATGCCAAAATATTAAAATTTGAAAATTCAGCCAAGTTCTTCACAGTTTTGCTTGAAAAGATCTTTTAAACTTCAAGCAAAGTTGGTTTACTTTCTTGAGAATCTTAAGAGAATCAAGGACCAATCTCAACTTCATAAATAACCTACTTGGATTAATTTATAGATAAAGTTGGATTAAAATGAAAAAGGCAGCTGCAAAAGAAAAAAAAAGCAGAAATTTTAAAAAAGTATAAATGTTCAGTTAAAAGAAAAAAAATTTTTAACAGTCCTGATTCTCCTCTCTGATCAGAGAATTGGGGGATCAGATTGTTCTGCTTCCCTGAAACTCTCCCAAATTCCCCACACAAACTTCACTTGAAGGAACACATGACACCCAGCCAGTGTCCCTGGATGGTGCAAATGGTTAACACACTTGGCTACTAACCCGAGAGCTGAAGGTTTGAATAACCCAGAGGCGCCTCTGGAAGAAAGGCCTGATGGTCTACTTCTGAAAAATCAGTCATTGAAAATCTTTGGAGCACAGACACACACGGGGTTGCCGTGAGTCAGAATTACCTCAAAGGCAACTTGTTAATGCCCAGCCATTGGCATAAATCATGAAAGTGAGAAGAACCAAAACAAAAACCAAGCCTGTTGCCGTAGAATCAATTTCAACTCATAGCAACCGTATATAGGACAGAGTAGAACTGCCCCATAGGGTTTCTAAAGAGTGGCTGGTGGATTCGAACTGCTAACTTTTGGTTAGCAGCAGAGCCCTTAACCATTTCACCACCAGGGCTCTGGAAGTGAGAATAGCCGGATTAAATCTCCAGAAAATCCATTCATCCTCCACGTCACGCCACATTCTCCTTGAAATTTTCCCTAGTCCTTTTTTTTTTTTTTTCTTGCTACTCACCACTCTTCCCTAGACTTTCATCACACATCTTCACCTGCCTTATGCCATTTTTATCTATTTAGCAGGTGTGAATTGTTTGGGTAGGTGTCTTATTACCCCAATAGGATGGTAAATCCCTAAGGATAAAATCTGGGTCATGTTCAGTTTCATGACTTTAGTACTCCTTGTACTTGCAGTGATTAAGAGCTGCAGCTGCTAACCAAAAGATCAGCAGTTCAAATCCATCAACCACTCCTTGGAAACCCTATGGGTCAGTTCTACTCGGCTCTCTGGGTCACTGAGTCAGAATTGACTCAACAGCACACAACAACAACAACTCCTCGTAGGAGCTAAATAAATGACTAATGAGTTAGGAAATTAATATTATAAAAAACAAATGAAAATGCAACTGACATCTAAGTCTTCAGACAACAGAGTTCTTGCCGTCAACAGCTGTAATTCTGTGACTTGAAGAGGTGAGCCAAGATTGATCAGCATTTCATTGCCATATAACACATTTTCAAAGCAGGCGAAACCACTCTATCATTTAATCACAGCTTCCTTCCTAGGTCCAGAATCTCCACAGACTAGATTTTACCTGGCCAGAATAAACTGCACTAGGGCAGATTCTGGTCAACACATAGATCACTAGAATAAAAATCAGAATGCTAAAAGAGATATACATAGAATACATTAATTTACTGTCCCGTTTATTCATTCCATTCATTATTCTTCTGTTTATTTATTTCTTCTTTTTTATTTGTTTTTATAATACACAAGGGCTCTGAATCAGATTAGTCTTAATCCTCAATTCATACCATTTTCCTTCTTTCATGCATGGCTTGGTTTCATTTTGTCTTATTGTTGGTTTTTTTATGCAAATAATTTTCCGTAATCCCAACACCCAACTACAGAACGAGACCATTTATCATAACTTATATTTAAGTATTTTTTCCTCTTTCACCTAAGGAAAATACTTTCTGGAATTTTTCATTCCCTTTTTTTTTTTTCCCCATAGTTTATCTCATACTGATGCATACTTAAACAATATCTTCATTTGTATTTATTCAAAAAAACTCTTCTATCAGTGTTTCTACGTCAAAAAACAAGCAAATGTTTTGTTTTATTAAGTTACTTATAAGCTTTGGTCAAGATACACAGAACACAGAGGTGCAGTTCAGTACTACCTGAGCAGAAGTCATAGGCCTCTCCCAGGATAAAGCCACTGGGCACATTGGCTGATCCCCTTGTCCCTTGCCATGGCCTTAGCCCTGTGCCCAGAACCATGGTGGAAGCTAGCATTCTCTCACAGAGGGTAAGCACCTCTCTTCCCTCATTGCCTGGTCCTCTCAGGTGCGTAATGAATTATTAATGAGGCTAAGTGAACTCGTATTTGTCATTCAAGTGCCTGGTCTGTAATATCGTGCTCACTCAGTCAATATGACTTCCTCTCCATTCCTTTTTTCATATTATTGATATAAAAGGTTTTCTATGTATTTAAGTATTTAGTTTACTATTTAAAAATATTGTAACTCAAAAGTAAGCAAAGCAACAATGTTCCAAATGATGTAAGCAAAGGCTTGTAGAAGGAATAAGCTTCTGTGGAACCTTTGGTGATATCCACACTACACTTCACCCTCTTCCTTTTCTTCTTCGACGTTATCAGCTCCAGTGGCTTGCCCGGTACCTTCAGTGGCTCAAGGCCTGTCATGTCTCTCTTCCTGTCTATAGTTCTACTTGGATAAATGGTGTCAGTCAATTGTAGGAAGAGTCAAGAGATGATTTGCATCCAAATGATATAAAAAGCACTGTTCCTTCCAGTGTTTCTTTTCATTATTATTGTTGTTGCAAACATACAGATAACACATTTGCCAATTCAACATTTTTCACATGTACAATTCAATAAAACCAATTACATCAATCATGTTTTATAGCCAACCTCTCAGCGTCTTTCACAAACAGTGCCTTATTAGAATTTTACAAAAGTCTCTCTTAATATGTGGGCTCGACCTTTTATAGGTGACAAAACTGAAACTCCTAACAGTCAAGAGCCACGACCAAGGTCACAAGGTGACAAGAGCAGAGGTGACCCAGACTTTCTGATTCCTAGCACAATTCTTTTCATCTTTTCCCCTTCTCCCACCTTCTCCAGGCCCACGCCCACAAGCCAGAAGCCACCACAGGCCGACAGCCTTCCCGTGGAGGATCTGAATTGCGCAGTGTTTCAAAATAACATACAGCACCTTGCCTTCCTTGCTCAGCTGTGTTCTCTTGATATTTTCAACAGAAATGCTATAGGGTAAAACAATCTTTGAAAAACCATCTTATTTTATTAGTAAGTTCAATCCTTGGCCCTATTTTACATCACACATTATAAAAAGGCATTTTACAGTGATGCTGACAAAACTTATTTTTAAATGGCTTTGTAGACATTCCCTTTGAAGGAGATATTTCCTTACATTGTTCTTAATTATGTCACTCCTGCCATTGCCACCTCTGTTCTTTGAAAGCCCTTCCTCCAAGTGATGTTAACAAACCGCCTTGAAAGACAATTCAAAGCTAACCATTCCCCTAGAAGCAAAGAAAATGTAATTTATTCTATTTATCCAGCCCCATGGGAGCTAATGGATTCCCTTAATTCATCTTGTCACAGACTAGAAAAGCTCATGACAGTGAGCAAACAACAAAACCGTTTTCTCAGCTTGGTCTCAGCCTTGATCAGTCTCCTCACCATGGTCATTTATTGGTTCATAGAATCTTCCACCAAGAACATTACTCTGTAATTATCCTCCATAATTCAGAACTAATCGCAGGCATTGTACAAAAGAATGAAATATAAAGATTCATTTGAAAAGCAGGGTATGATGAACCATTATATTTCAGTACCTTGAACATCATTGGCATTCTGATTGATTTCATTTGGGTTTCCATTTTTAATACTAGCATTGCATGTACTGGAGGCATAAAAACCCACTGTTAAATGCAACATTAATCTGCACTTGCTAAGGAGTGGTTTCTTACAACCCACTCACAAACTACTCAGTCGAGGGTATTCCTTAAGTCCCCTGACATCTCACTGATGTCCTTCTGGCCTCCGTGGGTTGCGAAGGCCTCACAAGGCACCTGCAGTCCCCAGGTGGGTAGGAAACTGGTCTAGCTTCCTTGGAGCTCTCCAGGCTGATGTGTGCCCAGTAAGAGGGGAGGTGTGCATACCAAGCAGCCGGTTTTTATTCTGGTATTTGCCAGAAGGGAATTGCTAAGAGGTTTTAGGGCCCCCTCCAGAGAATAAAAATGTCACACTGCCTTTAGCTTTCATCTCTCAGCTAAAATCAATGTTTTCTAAAAGAGAGAAGCTTTTAATACTCATAACATGCTTTGGCTTCAGATCCAGCTTGTATTAATTAAGCACATACTTTTGGACAGGTTTTAAATAGCTTCGTTCCCATAACAATCGGTTATTAACCTTCACCTTACAGTGGTAGAAAATGGGGCTGGGGTGCTAATGGGCTCCTGAGTCACACAGAAGCAGAATTTGAACCTGGCTCCTTACCTCTGGTGCCTTCGCTATTCTATCACGCTGCACCTTGCCATATTCTGATCATACTTCCTAAAATGTCACATTAAAATTAAATATGCTATGGCTGAGTCCTATGTCAAGTTGTCATGATTCAATTGCTCATTCTTTCAACAAATTGAACGAATGACTGCTGTGTGCCAGGCACTGTTTTAGGTGCTAAAGATATGTTGTTATTTTTAGTAGCCATTTAATCACCTCCAACTGATATCAACCCCACATAAAACAGAGTGAAACATTGCCCGGTCTTGAGTCATCTTCAGAGTCATTGGTATGCTCCAGTCTCTGGCTGTAGCCGCTAGGTATTTTTAGTGCCTTCCAACCTAAATTTTTTTTTTTTTTTTTCCAACCTAGAAGGCTCATCTTCCCACACTAAACTGGACAAGGTTCTCTTGTGATCCATAGAGTTTTCACAGGTTAATTTTTCAGAAGAAGATCGCCAAAGCTTTCTCCCTAGTATGTCTTAGTCTGAAAGCACCACTGAAACAACCCACCATGGGTAACCCTGCTATTTGAAATATCAGTGGCAAAGCTTCCAGCATCATAGCAACACACATGCCACCACAGTGTGACAGACTGGTGGTGCGCAAAGATATAACCCATTGCCATCGAGGCAATTCTGACTCATAGTGACCTTATAGGACAGAGTAGAACTGCCCCATGGGGCTTCCAAGTCTGCAATCTTTGTAGAAGCAGACTGCCACATCTTCCTCCTGCAGAGCAGCTAGTAGGTTCGAACTGCCAACCTTTCAGTTAGCAATTGAGCACTTAACCAGTGTGTCACCAGGACTTCTTAGGCAAAGATATACCAGGGATCAAAACAGACAAAACTTTCTGCCCTCGGAGAGTTGCGTCTACTGCTGTCATAGCTAATAAGCACGATGTAAAAAGTAAAATATATAGTGTATTAGAAGCATTAAGCACTAAGTAGAAAACATAAATTAGGGACAAGATATGAGATGTTACAGATTGAACAGGGTTGAAATTTTCTATAGCACAGCTGGGGAAGGCCCCCCCGAGAAGGTGACTTTTTTTAACTTAGTTGGCATTTAAGTTGTATTCAATTATCACACTGATATTTGCTCTTCTAGGTTTTTGTAGGGAATTCAATCATTTCATTTCAAGAAAACACATTATAAGAATAAACTGGATCATGTTATCAACAGTACCATTCCCAGCAAAACAAATATATATATATTTTTTATGTTACATATTATACATATTTTTTGCTTTAGGCGATGGTTTACAGAGCAAATTATTTTCGCATTAAAAAATTAATACACATATTGTTTTGTAACATTGGTTGCCATGTTGACATGTCAACATTCTCCCCTTCTCGATCTTGGGTTTTCTATTTCCATTTGTCCAGCTTTCCTGTCCCCTCCTACCGTCTCGTCCTTGGCCCTGGGCTGGTGTGCCCATTTAGTCTCATATACATGGTTGAGCTACGTGTATTACTGGCAAAGCAAATACTTTCACTCAGCTGATCACTTATGATACATTTATGAAGCAAAAGCTGTGGCTGTGGTTTGAACAGCTCCTGACCTTTGCAGAGGCAGCAGAGTGGATGAGCTTGTAGGCTCTGGAATCACCCTTCCAGGAGTCACATTCTAATGCCCCAATTACTAGCTTGTGACTTCTGGCCTGTTACCCAACTTTTCTGGGCATGAGAAAAATCTGTAAAATGGGAGTGCTATTAGTGCTCACCACATAGGGTTGCTATGAGGATTAAGTGAGCAAATCCCTGACAAGTCCATGCTCAGAAGGGGGCTGGTGTGTAATAACCGTATGTGTATAAATGTTAATCTAAGAGATACCACTCTTGCTCGCGGGCTCAATTCAAAATAAATAAAGAGGTAAAGATATCCATACGATTGGATTTCTTTAACACAGTTGTGAGCATGAATTGAGGGTGGCAAAAATTCAATGCTAAGGAAATATATTAAATTTGAAAGGCAGAGTTTTAGAAAAGGGCTTTAAAGGCAATTTCATAACCACATTGAAAAACAGCAGCATAACTGGTCTCAGTTCAGAATTTTGTGACTTTGGTGAGGGGTAAGACAGTACACAGTACTGGGGAAGCCAGCACAGCTTGACCAAGGCAAAGTCATAGAAGCTTCATAGGCACATTCAAACACCTATGGGGATTGAGTTATTGGGCTGAGGGCTGAGGACCTTGGTCTCAAGGGATATCTAGCTCAATTGACAAAATATATTTATAAGAAAAATGTTCTACATCCTACTTTGGTGAGTAGCATCTCCAGTCTTAAGCTTGTGAGTGGCCATTTAAGATAAGTCTACTTGTCCCACCCTGTCTGGAGTAAGGGAGAATGAAAAAAACCAAAGACAGAAGGGAAAGATTAGTCCAAATGACTAATGGGACACAACTGCCACAGCCTCCACCAGACTGAGTCCGGCACAACTAGATGCTGCCTGGCTACCACCACCGAATGCTCTGACAAGGATCACAATAGAGGGTCCTGGACAGAGCTGGAGAAAAATGCAGAACAAAATTCAAACTCACTAAAAAAGACCAGACTTACTGGTCTGACAGAGACTGGAGAAACCCTGAGAGTATGATCCCTGGATACCCTTTTAACTCAGTACTGAAGTCACTCCTGAGGTTCACCCTTCAGCCAAAGATTAGACATGCCCGTAAAACAAACAATAATACACGTAGCTCAACCACATATAAGACTAAATGAGCAGCAGCCCAGGGGCAAGGTAGAGAAGGCAGGAAGGGACAGGAAAGCTTGTCAAATGGAAATAGGAAACCCAACGCCCAAGGCCGAGAAGGGGAGAGTGTTGACATGTCAACATGGCAACCAATGTCACAAAACAATATGTGTATTAATTGTTTAATGAGAAACTAACTTGCTCTGTAAACCTTCACCTAAAGCACAATAAGAGAAGAAAAAAAAAAAAGTAAGTACATACGTTTGAAAAAAAAAGGAATAACATTCATTTGGACACTGAGAT
Source organism: Loxodonta africana (assembly GCF_030014295.1). Classification (NCBI taxonomy): domain Eukaryota; kingdom Metazoa; phylum Chordata; class Mammalia; order Proboscidea; family Elephantidae; genus Loxodonta; species Loxodonta africana. The sequence continues at coordinate 66,643,302 of NC_087355.1, forward strand.
CATTGTTTAGGTGAGTATTATTTTATTAGCTTAAAAAAAAAAAAGACCTCTCAGCGACAGGGACTACATATTATAGTTGCGTGTATATCCTTAGTCATCAGGGCAGTGATCATCTAACATTTACAGATTAGAAGGAAGGGATGGCCCAGAAGCCACAGGAAGTGTCCAGTGAAGAAGCAAGGGACAGCCAGCATCTGAACTTGGCAAGCCCCAAGTTTTTGATGTTGTTAGCTGCAGTTGAGTTGGCCCCAGACTCATGGCAACCCCATGCACAAGGAAAGAAATGCTGTCTGCTCCTGCACCATCCCCCGATCAGTTGTGGATCTGACCCATGTGATCAGTGGGTTTTCATTGGCTGGTTTTTGAAGTAGATTGTCAGGTCTTTCTTCCTAGTCCATCTTAGTCTGGAAGTTTTGCTGAAACCTGTTCATCGTCATGGCAACATTGGACTTTGTAGACACTTCATATGAAGTTCTTAGCACAGCGTGTAACACATAGAAAACTCTCAATAAAGCTTAGCTGGATAGATGGATGGATAGATAATCAATAAAGATGTAAATACTGAATATATATATATACTGTACATATATATATTATATATACAGTCATTAAAATTTTAAAGATAAACGAGATATTTAAAAATACATAACCTGGTGATTTTCATAGTCTTAATTACTCTATCACCCTAAGGCCTTAATTTTTTTTTGTTTTAATTTTTTAAATTAAAACTTAAATTTTTAAACTAAAAAAATTTAAAACCATCAATCAGCTCCAACCCCTTGATATGTCAACTCTATAAACATGCCCAAAATAATGAAGATATTTGCCTGATATTATGGAATATCAATAAGAATAGCTACTATTGATTGAGTAGTAACTACATATCAGATACCATGTTGAGTGGTTTACCTATGTTGCCTTAACCTTTTCAACAACCCCATCAATTAGGTATTTTTATTATTACCATTCCACAAATTAAAAAAAAAAAAAAAACAGAGACTCATATTAAATAAATTGGCCAAGGTCCTAGAGCTAATAGCAAGAGCCTGAATTTAAACCAGGCTTGTATGATTTCAGCTATTACCTTCTGATCTATAACCCAGGCATCCTGAGTCCCCATTCCATTAACTTAAATTCAGCCCTCATCTTGTTCCAGAGACCCTAATTGATGTGCTTCTTTTCATTTGAGAATATTAAAGCCCATCTCTGATTCATAAAAGACTCAAGTCACATTTTTAATAGGTCTGATGTCCCAGCCAGGGAATTTAAACTATGTCTACACAATCAGTGCAGTTGGAGTCAACTCAATCAGCCTACGTTAACCATGATTTAAATGTTTGTTTATGGAGAAAATAAAGCAACTAGAATATTGCCTAAGGTTTTCATTTCTCCCCTGGCCATTTTGGTCTCGTTTCAAGAACCCCTCACTCTCTAAAGAACGAACACCACATTCCCCAGACTTGCAGAGAGCACTTCTGTGATCGAGTTCCCAGTGAGCAGCCCTGGCAGTCTTAGAGAAGGAGTCATCTAACTGATTTTTACTTTTTATGTTCCCTTCCTATGATCCCCAATAAAATAGGCATTTGCTACCATACTTAAGGCTCTTTATTGGATCACAGAAGCCAGCACAGCAACACAGGCATTTATGATTTAAAACAAAACTACCGCTGTGGTATTACATTCTCCTGACTAAATGGATAGCACTCTTGGCAGGAGGATAATACATTTTCTTGGTTCTTTGTGCCTTATAATGTTCATGTGTAGCTATGCCTATATGGCAACTAAACATTTCATTCATTCATTTATTAAATATGTTTAAGCATCTTTTATGTGCCAGGCCCTGAGCTAGAACCTGAAATAAAAAAACAAAAACTCTTTTACTTGAGTGTTTACTGGAGTCCAGGTACTATGCTAAGCAGTTCTCTTACGTTACCTCATTCAAGTCTCAAGGCATTGAACTTGAAACTGTAATTAACCTTAATGTACAGATGAGGAAACCAAGAATTATCAAATTAAGTAGCTTACCTCAGTTCAGCTAGTTAGTAGTAGAAATGGAAAACGTTGAATTACAGTGGATTTTTTCAGTGTTTATTGAATGACCCCAATGGTGTTTGACCCCAGAATGGTGTTTACATGTTGCTTACCGAATGATCCCAATGACCTAGAAGTCCACAGGTTTTTTGAGATATGCATGGAGATTCTGACCTTCAAGAAGTTTACAGCTTAACTGTGTAGAACAGTGGCTCTCAACTGAAGGATGTTTTTGCCCCCAAGGGAACATTCGGCAGTGTCTGCAGACATTTTTTATTTTCATAACTGGGGGGGTAGAGGTTGGGGGGGTCAGGTGTGATTCTACTGACATCTAGTGGGTGGAGGCCAGGGATGCTGCTGAACATCCTACAAGACACAGGACTGCTCCCCACAACAAAGAATTATCTGGTCCAAAATGTCAATAGTGCCAATGCTGAGAAACCCTTGTATAGATAAGACAGCCCATAAAAGAGGTAACGAATAGACAATGTATGATTTAAATTATATAAAGGCACTGAAGAACAAAACAAGATGGATTATGGTGAATGGTTTATAGCAGAAAGCTTTGAAGTCCAAAGAATAGAACACAAGCTTTGAAGTTAGACAAGCCTGTATTTAATCCCAAGTCTGCCCTTAAATAATTTGGTAACTTTGTCCAAGTCTCAATGTCTTCATCTTTAAATGGAAATAAAAATACTGACATTGCAGGAATATTGTTACAATTGAGATAATACATAAATTATCCCTGCTACCCCAAAAGTGATAGCCATTTGGAGAGAAGTTTTTACTTGTATAAGTTACAGATCACATCAAAGTGACTAAAATAATTGGGCTGGACTTAGCGCAATGCAGATAATTAAACTATTTCCATGGCGTAACGAGTCACCATGCAGTCTCTCTAGCTGACTGCTTCACAGACCATTGCATCATGGACAAGCCCAGAATAGGACTCAAGATTCTGGCCATCACAACAATGTCCTTGGCTCCTTCATGTTCTTGATAAGTAATTGTCCTACTTTAGGTGACTATACAGTCCTGAGTTGTATAATTCCTTATATCTCCTTTGGTTTAAAAAGTAGGAAAATATACTGACAATTTTAATGGGCTCACTGAAAGCCTAAACATGTTTCATGAAAACAGTCGGTTCCTACCTGTCCTCCTTCTTCCCACCTTCTCCATTCCCTAGCACACCATGTTTTCACTGTGTACTTATGCAAAACCCAGCAATCAACTTCCTAACCAAGCTCCAATAAGAAGGTGTGTATCTTAGAGACCTCAGATCTACCCTGAAGTCAACTGAGGATGAGTGTGGAACTCTCCAGGTAGATTCAGGCCCTCCAGATCAGTGTAAGGCTTAAGATGGGAGATGGGATTAGATCCTGGAGTTGAGGGTAGGATTTTGGGTACCTAAAGATCAGGTGGAAGTCAACATGATGGGTATGCTAGGCCACATCGGGGCCCAACAGGTCAACAGCAAATATTGGTTTCTGGAATATTGAAATAGTCCCACTCTACTGAAGAAATGTAGCTGGAATGTGTGGGAACTGTTTATGAGAACTTCTGAAACTATCCTCCTAGGCGACTCTGAATATGTTGGTTTACTAATCGAGAGATGGTGGCTGCTTTTGATAAAGCAGTGGATATGTTTTTACTTCTCTTGGCTGCCCACACATGGCTCAACAGCAGGGATTTGTTCACCATGGTCTTGTAGTAACTAATCTATCTTTGCCCTAGACCTGCTCAGACCAAGCATCATACATTGGGCCCTGTCCCTCCACTTGAGCCACTGCCAACTTGGGTTCATGTACGTTTGCTCCCTTTTCATAAAAAAACTTTCTGAGATTTAGTGTTCCTATGTTCTACAACTTTTCTATTATATCAAAAGAGGTATTTGTCAGAATCAACTCTATGGCAACTGGTTGGTTCCACTGAAAAGGATTGTTTCCCACATTAAATGCACTCCTAGCATAGCCCTGCTCTCTCATTCTTTATGGTGAAAAGGACCGCAAAATTAGACAAAAAGCTTCACTCTAAGATCTATCACTTGCTGACTGAGCTTACCATATTACTTAGCAGCTTTATTTTTCACCATCTTTCTCTGTGAAGTGGGGCAAGGTACTTATCTCAGGGGGATGTTGTGAAGATTAAATGAGGAAATGAAATGATGTTTGTGAAGTTCACTGCTTATTGCCTGGCACTTTGAAGGCACTCAATAAGTGGCGGTTGCAATTTCTTGTTATGGTGATTATTATTGTACTTGTTCAGTTTTCTCATCCGTAAAAGTGAATATTTATTCATTGATTCAACTCTGAACTGGATTCTAGGAAGATGGTCGTGAACAAGACAGACAAAATTTTTGCTGTGGTGGAACTTATTTCCAAAAGAAGGAGGGATAGATGATAATCAGATAAAGAAATAAATGAACAACATAATTTCAGATGGTGATCAGTGGTATGAAGAAAAACATGGCAGCATATTGGAAAATGACTGGTTGGGAATGGTGGACTGTTCTAAGTTCTGTGGTCAGTAGAAGTTTCATTGAGAAAATTACATCAGTGCTGAAAACTTAATGACAAGGAGTCAGACACAGAAAGAACTGGAGGCAGGGGATTCCAGGCAGAGGAAATAGCAAGTGCAAAGGTCCTGAGGTGGGAACAAACTTGAGGAGTTAGGAAAGGCCAGTGTCACTGCAGCACAGTGAGCAAGGAGGAAGGTAGGTGAGGTGAAGTGAGAGAAGCAGGAAGGTGCCAAAATCAAGCGGGCTTCCAGGTCACGGTCAAGAATGTGGATTTTATTAAGTGCAATGGAAAGCCATTGGAGGTTTTAAGCTGGGAAGTGATGAGTTTTAATTCATGATTGTAAAAGATAATTTTATCTTTAGACTTGTCGGTTAAAGGGCAAGAAAGCAAGCAAGGCAGTGCAGTTAGAAAGCTATAATGCGGCAACCCAGAACAAGATGATGGTAGCTTGAATCACAAACAATTCTTCCTTCTCCGAGTTGTTATGAACAAGATAGTGTAAATGCACCTAGGACAATTCCTGGCACGCGATGGGTGCTCAAAATATATTAATTCCCTTCCTCCAACTGTGTGCTATGGCAGAGGCAACTATTTGCACAAAGAACTCTCAGAGGCAGATTTACCACATGCGACTGTGAATACCAGGGATTCAAAAATTCTCATCAACTGAATGTTGATAAACCAGCATCATAATATGGCTGAGCAAGCTCTAACTTCAGGCTGGTACATATTACCTTGTGTTGTCATTCTCTTAGCTCCAAGAGCCATTATGATTGAACACTATAAACTCATTTTTTCTTTTTTTTTTAAGTAGCACAGGGACCATAATGTGTTTTGAATTCAGTCTAGGATCACCGTTCTCCTCTAGTCCAAAGGAAAGATTAAGCATTTCCCAATTTAAAACTATACCAGATTTGTCTTTCAATTAATGCTGAAGGCATGATTGGCTGTCTTGAATTAAAGTTGCATGTTTGCCTGCTATCTGCTAAAGGATACTATAAAGGGCTTGTTGTAAAAGAAGGGCAAGGAATACAACGTTCATTGTAATTCAAATAAGAAATAAGAAATGTAATTGATGCTAGAGAAGCTCTGGGTTAGAGCATCCATCATGAGTCAGGAAATGGAAAACAGCCACCACAGAATGGATAACAGCCTGGGTTCTAAAGTAAGATTCCTGGGAGTGAGTCTGCCTTTCCCGCATTTATTCTTGTGTATTTGACCTTGGGGAAGTCTCTTAACCTCTCTAAGCTTCAGTTTCCTCATCTGTAGAAGGTAAATAATAATAAGACCTCTCTCACTGGATTGTGGTAAAGATTAAATGTGATCATGGAAACTGTTTAGCATGAAGCTGACACAAAGTTTAAAGAAATACTAGTTATCTTTATTACCCACCAGTACTAGGAATTGTGATTGTTTATTCTGGAATTGAGAAGGTTGAGTGTGAAATTTAGATTTTCACGATGAAAATTGTCATAATTTAGTGAGTCCTGCAGGGCTGGGTGCTGTGCCAAGGCTTTATGCTCAGAAAGGGAAAAAAAAAAAAAAAAGCAACCCCTAATATTTAGATGCTGGTTTTGTATTGCCCACAGGGCAGGTCATTCTTCTATTAGACATAAACACTCACAGATCGCCCATCTCAGGCAAGGTTACAGAGACAAAAACAAGGTCACTGTGCCCCCACAAAATACCAAACATACTCTCTCTTTCCCAAAGTGAATGACTGCTACTTCTTTAGCAATTACGGCTTCATCACTGCACTAGTCTCCACTCCCTATAGGTAAGTGAGATTCCCAATCATAGAACTGCCCGGCTTTTTGACAGCATCGAATCTAGAGTAAACCCCTTGTTCCCCAGTTATTGTTCTTAGCTGCCATTGAGTCAACCCTGACTTATGGCAACCTTACGTACAACAGAAACAAAACGCTGCCAGGTCTTGCATCATCTGCATGATCACCACCATGTTCTAGTCCATCGTTGCAGCTGTTATGCCAATCCGTCTCACCAAGCGTCTCCCTTGCCCTCAATGGCGCTCTACTTCACCAAACATAATGTCCTCCTCTAGCAATTGATTCCTCCTGATGACATGTAAAGCAAGTGAGTCAGACATTGTTCTGTTGTGGTCCATAGAATTCTCATTGGTTAATTTTTGGAAGGAGATTCCCAGGCCTTTTCTTCCAAGTCTTAGTCTGGAAGCTCCATTGAAGCTTATCCACCATGGGTGACCCTGCTGTTATTTAAAATACTGGTGGCATAGCTTCCATCATCACAGCAAAATGCAAGCCACCACAGTGTGACAAACTGACAGATGCACGGTGGCCGGTCACCCAGCCAAAACCCAGATCCTATAATTGGTTCTTTCTAATACCCTCTTTCAGAGACTTCCCACGGTTCCCCTAGTGTATGCTCCCCCTCACTGCAATGAGTAAGAAACTCAGCTTGCTTAACCATAGGTGATTGATTTCCTGGTGCTTTTGGACTGAAGAGAATTGAAAACACATCTAATTTAACCCTTAAAATAACCCTGTAAATCATATATTATTATCTCTATTACAAAAAAAAAAAAAAAATTTTTTTTTTTTTTTTTATTACACAGAAGAGGAGACTGAGGTTCAGAGAGATTAAGTGACTTGCCCAAGACCCTCCACATAAGTGACAAGGCCAGACAGGAAGTCAGGTTTATCCAACTGCAAAGCCTAGGCTCTTAAATGCCACAATTTCATCCTGGCCTTGAAGGGTGATTCTACCCTGGGTAGGGGTCTACTGAGGATTGAACAACAAAAATTGTCAAGGAGCAACTGGATGGATATGATTGTGGAAAGTGGAGATCTTCTTAGGAGGAATGAGGTAGTAGCATTGGAAGGAGATCAGTTGAACGATTTTCCCACAGATGAAGAATTTTACTTTTTAAAATTAAAATAAACCAAAAACCAAACCCATTGCCATTGAGTCAATTCTGACCCATACCAACCCTATAGGACAGAGTAGAACTGCCTCAAATCGTTTCGAAGGAGTGGCTGGTGGATTCAAACTGCCAATCTTTTGGTTAAAGTCAAACACTTACCCACCGTACACGCCACAACAGATTTAAATAATTCAAAGAAAGTAAAAATATAGACATTTGACTTTGGAAAAGGTCAAGCAACTGAGTAGGGAAGTGGAGGAAGATAGAGGCAGCTCTTACACCCTACAACTCTATTCTTCCACTATTTGATAAATTGGGAATGAAGATATGGAAACCATTATGGTTAGTATTATCCTTCAAATGACTGGAAGCATTTGTTCATATGAACAAAAAATAACTTTTTTTTTCAACATTTCGAATTTATCTTAGGAGTTGGATGATATATGATTCCTTTTATTATTTTTCAGGCAGAAAAAGGCTAAGTGGCAAGTGAACATTTAATGGGGAAAATATATAGCTTGCACAATTTAAAAATAAAATCTAACAGTTTGCATGTTTAGCACCTTTCATGCAAGAATCTCAGAACGTTTTGTAAAAATGAATTATGCCTCCTTCCCTTCCCCCATCACTCATGTAGAGGCTTTATTTTACAATTTCAAGAGAAGGCTTGTGAAAGCATGACAAACCTTGAGTGCCCAGAGATGTGAGAATAAGTCCCTGAGTTAAAGGAGTGCTGGAGTGGATCTTCTCAACAGGAGCAGAGCCCCATGTACTACCCGGGCTCCAGAGAAGCAAAGCCTCCACCTTTAGACCTGCTCCTTCTCTCCTCTCTCTATACTGCCCTCAGTCACTTTAATCCCTTCCTCTCCCATCCCCCGAGCCCTGGTGGCACAGTGGTTAAGAGCTCGGCTGTTGACCAAAAGGTTGACCGTTCAAATCTACCAGCTGCTCTTTGGAAACCCTATGGGGCAGTCCTACTCTGTCACTATGAGTTGGAATCAACTCGACACTATGAGTTGGAATCAACTGAGGGCACCAAGTTTGGTTTTTTTGGTTTGTCCCTTCCCCAGATTCCCACATCTTTCCTTCAACTCAGGAAATCAGCCATTCAGTCTGTCTGGTTCCACTTGGAATAGCCCTCAGGAAAACGATGGGGAAGAAGAACTTCAAGGGAGAAGGCAGGCTTTGAAATTATGTCCTTGGAGGGGCACCTACAAGATAATCACATCTCACTTGGCCATGGTAGGCTTCGTCTTAGCCAAACAAGTGTAGAACTTATTCATTCATTACTGAATCCACCTAGATAGTATTGTTCAAGGGGATACAGCTGTGAGCAAAACAGCCGCAAATCCCTGCTTCATGGGATTTACATTCCAGTCGGGGGTAACAGTCAATAAAAATAAATTGTAGAATATATAAGAATGAGCTAAATGCTGTAGAAAGGAATAATGCAGGAAAGGGCGGGGGAGGACAGAGGAGGTTAGATTTTTTATATGGTGTGGTCAAAGAACACCTCAGCGAAAAGGTGACATTTGAGTAAAGATTTGAAGGAAGCAAGGGAGCAGGCCATAAGGTATCTGAGAGAAGAACATTCTAGGCATATGGAATAGCAAGAACAAAGGCCTTGAGTCAGGAGCATATCGGGAGTGCCTGGAGAAAGAGAAAAAATCCTAGTGTGACTGAAAGCAGTAAAGAGGGAGCATGAGTTCACAGGTGGGGTAGGGCCTCATGGGCCACTATAAGGACCTTGACTTTTCTTCTGTGTCAGATGTACGCCCTTAGAGATTATTGAGAACAGGAGTGATACAATCTTAGATTTGAAAACAATCTTGTTTGTGTTTTAAGAATAGACTGGAGCAAGGCAAGGTTGGAAACACAGAATCTAATTAGAAGTTTATTGTAATAATCTATGGAAAAGATGATGACGGTTTGGATCACAGAGATGAAGGTGCAAAAAAAATATTACGGTTCTCAATATATTTTGAAGGAAAACCAGTAATCTTTGTAGACTGTTTGGATGCGATTAGAGAAAGAGGAGTTATGGATGACACCAAGATTTGACCTGAGCAACTAGAAGACCAGAGCTGACATTAACCAAGGTAAGAGAGACTTCCACAGCAGATGTGGAATAAAGATTAGCAGTGCACATTTGGGGATGTTTCATGGACGACGTCTATTAGGCAACCAAGATGAGATGCCCAGAAGACAGCTGGACATACAAATCTGGAGTTCATGGAGATGTTGTGATTGGAGATATAAATTTAGGAGCTGTCATGATATTGACTATGTTTAGAGTTATGAAACTGAATGAGGGGACCAAGGGATGGTCTGCAGGTAAAAAAGAAGGGGACCTTTAGAGACTGGGGAGATGAGGAGGAACCTGCAAAGGAAACAGATGGAGTCTTCAGTGAATTGGGAAGAAAACCAGAAGTGTGTGAGGTCCTGGAAGCCAAGTGAAGAAACAATTTCAAAGAAAAGGAAGGAATTACTATGTCTAAGGCTTCCGATAAATCAAGCGTGAGCACTGAGAATTGACCAATGGATTTAGCAATGTGTGGTCATTGGCAACTTTAAAGAAAACAGTTTCCATGAACTGGTGGAGGCAAAAGGCTGGCTGGAGTGTTTTAAGAGAGAATAAGAAGACAGGAGCTGGAGACAGAGAGGATAGAAACTTTTTAAGGAGTTGTGTCATGAAGTGGAGCAGAGAATATTTAATTAGTTATTATTATTAACTTAATAATCATCTTAGGGACTGATGCTGAGAAAGAAATGGTACAGACAAATTTCAAAACTATGTCCAAAATGCAACTTTGAGAATTATATGGTGATAGAAACTAGTATATAATTGCCAGGAAACTATTTAAAGCAAAAATACGAGATTAAAAATGCCAAAGGTGTAAACAACTTTAATCTGCTAATTTATTACACATGTCTCTTAGAGCCAAGTTTTATTTTAAGATTAGATCTTGGATATTTTCACTGTGTTACTGCAGATGAAACGCAAATTTCCTACACTCAAATGCTATGCATTTTTCATATTTTAGATGTCACTTCATCTCTGAAAACCAGTTGATTTCTACAAGTTAAGCATTATGAAAAATATATGTCTTTTCTTTTAAAGAGATTCTTTTAAAGTCTAAAAGGTACTATGACAATGCTTACCCAGGTCTGCATTCCATCAACAGACTGCATTAGGGAATAGGAGGCTATTAAAATGAGTTACTTTTTTATTATTAGAACAGCAAACATGATTTTAACTAATAAAGATGATTCAGGGCTACTTGCTGGGGAAAATTATCCATTCAATCATATATGGAAAAGGTGCGAACGTGTATTATAGACCCCATGGTATACACTGGACCAAGCCATCTGCAATTCCTTCTTCTCTTACAACCAGATTCTGCCTTGGTTTCTGAGCACGTCTAACTCTGGCTGTTAACTTAATCCTCTACGTATATAGGAGAGCAGTCACAATAAAAATCGAGATCCCATCAGCTATTTAAAAGATGATTCACTACCATAGGTAAGTGGCTTTTGAATAGGTCTATGTTCTCAAACCTTCCAACGAGGCTCTGCTCCCCCATTCCTAAGAAACACAGTTCTCCAGTTACACCACTGTGAAATGTGAACTTTCTCTCCAGCTGGCACTGAGGTTTAGCCATAATCATTAAAAAAGTACAGGTGTGCTGACAATTCAAGCTAGCGCTACAGTGGCATGGTGTGGGTTTTGGTGGATGGGAAGGGGAAATTTACAAAGAGGCTTGCACAAAATTGAATCCTTAATGTAATCTTAACAACATGAGTTCTTTCAGCCAAATATTTAGCCTTCCTTTCCCCCAGCCAAATAACGTAATTGACTGAGAACTAATATAAAACTGCAGTTCAGGGTATTGTAGGATTGTAATGCCCAAAGTACAAGTGTTTGCTAGATGTATGATTGGTCCAAGTTTGACTCTGCTTGTGTCCTTTGGCACACAGTCTCCAAAAGGATGTCACTAAGCAGTGACTCTTAATCAGTGGAGAAGCTTCAAATTGTCCTGGTGACCCAAAAGGGCAGAGCTAGACTCAATGGGGTGGTTTGGACCTCTCCAAACTCTAAAGTTTTATTCCAGACCACCATGCAAGACATTCTACTGGTGTTGGCATATTTCCTGTTCTCTATCATCCTTTCTCTCACCTCTGTACCTTTGCACACTCCATTCCCTCTGCCTGGGCATCCTTTCATTCTCGTGCCCTTTCAAATATCAAAGCTTCCTCCAGGAAGCTTTCACCATCTCAACATATTTGGGTAAGGGTACTTTCCTATATGCTTTTATTGCACGTGTACCGCCGCCATCGTAGCACTTATACCACTGACATACCTTAAGAGTAGGGAATGCATCCTAAACACAATTGTATGCCCATCACCAGCACAAGGCCTGCAGCGTAGCAAGTCTTCAACGAACATGTGTTCAATGACTTAAGTATTTTGTAAATGAAAACCTTGCAGTGGCTTCCCCAGAAACCCAATGCACCTAAAAATAGTTTAATCAGAGATACTTGGCCTTGCTTAGTCCAACTATTTTACAGATCTCAAGTCCTTTTCCACCAAAGCAGCTCCCCCAATGGAACATTGGTATCATTCATGTATGTAGGAATATTTGTGTTCAGTCATATCACAAAGGGACCTTTCGAGCTAAAGCAGCTAATTAATACTTTCAAAGGCCATGCATACTTAAAACACCACTAAATAAAAGTGAATACGTTCATTTATAGCAAAACTGCCTTTACAGGCACCATCTATATGACTCAGGATCTCATTTTGGGTGGGGTGAGCTGAGCCTTTAATTAACAGTCTTGATGAGTCCAGCCCCAGGAGAAAGCTTGCCAGGGCCAGTCCTCTCAAGTAAACCATGGACCCTTCCATCGCTCTGTTAAAAAAAAAAAAAAAAAATGTTCTCAATAGCTGTGATGTGTAAGGCGGTTTGTTCAGCTCTTTCCTAGAACAGTCTGCCAGGGCTGATGGGGATAAATCAAAAACTGCAATGCGTGTGCTGGACACATAATTAAAAGAAAAGCCTTCAAACTCCTTTTTCACATAATATGAAACCTATCCATTAGTATTACTGATTTTTTTAAAAAGTGGGGCAGGGAAACCCAATGACACAGTGGAATCAATCCAGCTCAAAGTTGAATGGTTTGATTAACTATGGATTTGATTAACTATTGATTGAATAACAACCAAAATTAAAAATTTTATTATTTTCCATCCACCTCCTGCTTTAAAATAAATGGTTTGAAACACTTCAGTCATTCAGTCACTTGAAACTCAGTAAATAGAGGTATTGGTGAGAAGAATCAGACAATCCATGCTCTACTGCCTCATGACCGAAGATCAGAAATCCCTAAAGTTAACAGTCTCGTCAATAGCCTCCAGTTATCCTGATAAATCTGAGACCTTCTCTCCTCCAGTCTTCCTGCTCAACCACAATATTCACCATCCTTACCCTCTTCCTCTCGTTCCAAAACCCTCCATAAAAAATACCCTACCCTCATTCCTTCTTGGCTGCTACTTACCTAGACCAAAGTTTCTCAAATTTTAATGTGCTTAGGAATCATCTGAGGACCTTATAAATTGCAGATTCTAATCAGTACACCTGGGGTGGGACCTAAGATTCTGCTCTTATAAAAGCTTCTAGAGATTTCTGATGCTGTTGGTCCGTGGACCACACTTTGAATAGCAAGAACCGAGCCCAAGGACTCCGCAAAGAATCCATCAACCCAAACAACTTCAACAGGTCTGCAAATCCCTGAAATTTTCAGCAAGCATTTATATATATGGAATTTTCTTAGGAAATGGCCCATAACTTCCAAAGGAACCTGTGGAAGAGTTACAAACCATTGGCCAAGGCTGCCACTGCTCCACTCCAGCTATGCTATAGCTCATCCTATTCTTCCCCTTCCATTCGCTCTCACTAGCTGCTCCTGAAGCGTTCATTCCAGTAATAGCACCAACACTATTTGCAACCAGCTTACATTATTTGAGGTGCCTGATAGTCTGGACACATTAATTTTCAGGAGCAGCTGCAAAAAAAAAAAGATGTTTGGGATTAATGACTCAGAGATAAAGAGGTAAGACAACACGATGTTGGGCAAAGAAAATGATCTTGGGAAGGTCTGAGTTTGAATCCTGGCTCTTTTATCTTACTGGCTCTGTGACCCTACACAGGTTAGCTAGCTTCTTTAAGCTTCAGTTCTCCCCTCTGTATTAAGACAGAAAAAATGATGACAAACTGCGAGACATATAGTGTTTGGACAATTAGTTAGTTGACTGTTCATGTCTTTGTCATAGAAGAAGAGGAAGGATAAATTAAGATCCTGAAAGAATTATCCTTCTACATTTGCATTCTGTATAATAAGAAAAATATCCATTTTAAAAATACATTCAGGGAGTTTTTTTCTCTAGGGTGTAAAATAGAACAGAACTGAAAAATTTGGAGGAATTTTTAAGGGAAATAAGGGATCCTTATACCATATTTCAAACTTTTTTTATTTGAGGAAATGATGTTAGAAAACGCCTGCTAACTAAGAACTCACAGTAAATATGTACCCAATTTTAATACAACACTATAAAACTGTTCTGGAGAGTTAGAACTACTTATTGACAGAGAATCTGGGTGGGGAAAAATATTTTCTAAGGGTAAAATGATTTCCCACATGAAGAATGGGGTTTAGGGACTCTTGACTTTAAGCCTTTCAGATATTATATAATAAAAACACCACGGGATTCCTTATCATACAACCACCCAGCCCTCGTGAGAACATTTTCATTGAACCTCAACGCAGCAAATCACTGTAGAGCTTGTAGAACTAACGTAAAACATCCCCCATTTCATGCTCAGTGTGCTAGTACACCTTTACTTGTTTGTCCCAGGAATTTAAACATTTAAAAGATTTCATGGCCCCAACACAGGGTTTTAAGGGCATACTTATTATTCTATCATATTCTATTTTTAAAACTACTGGAAGAATTTGGAAGAAAGGCGATCTCCTTGTACTAATTTGTCAAACAATGAGAGTTCAAAGCTTTAGTTATCTCTTATTCTAAAATGCTATGTTATCCCTCAAGGATAAATTTTTCCATTTCTGATAAGGTCCCTGTCCAATCCAAATTACAAGCAACGGAAGTCTTGGGGGGGAAATGTGTTTACTTATTTTTCCACGTAACATCTTCAAAGAAATTTAGAGGAAGAAAGAGCTGATCCTTAAGGATATCTTCCAGAAGTAACAATTCAGTAAGACATTTTCCTCATCCTCCTAAAACAATCTTTGTCTCCGAGGAAATTGGATCAATACTCAAGATCCTACCTTCGAAACAATATTTTTCCAGAAAGAGTTGTCCCTATTCACCTAATGTAAACATCATCCATGGAGTCATTCTTTATACCCCAAAGATTCACATTAAAGCTAATTAAAAAATAATTTGCCATTTACATATGTTTTCACTAGATTGAAAATCAAAAGCCCTTCAACCTTGGCCATTCCAGCAACAAAAGACAAAATCGCATTATCTTACGGGGATTTTATTCAGCAAGATAGAGCACTGGGTCTCTGAAAGAGATACCACCACCACCCCCTCCCATGGTGAAGGGTTAAAAGAGGACACAAAACCATCCTCTGGAAGTCATTAAGTTACAAAGCACCAAGATAAAAGTTTCCATTTTCTAAAATGTAAATCAAAAACATATTCATTAGTATTGCAAAACAAACATGCAAATCTTCACCACTTGAAAAGCTCAGCTAAATATGTACAAGGGCTAAACCCAAAAATACATCTGGTCTTCGGTTACAGAACTTGCTTTTTTGGTTTTATCTAAAGACTTTGTCTGTCTTCCATGGTTGGCTTCTTGGATTATTGCAATTCATAATAAGCCTTTTAGCTAAGGATGAAATAAACAAAGATAAAGTCTATGTCCTGGTTTTAAATGGTCCAGATGGGATGATTTTTCCATATGTTTAGCATACCCACTGTTTATTAATCACTGCTAGCAGAGCTTAGAGGATTATTGGGTTTATTGCCTGGACAAAGGCTGAAATTTACAGTTTGTATAATCTCTGTACACCTTTTTAATATTCCATCTTTCCCAGATTATCTTTTTTTTTTTTTTCCCCCAGATTATCTTTTGTGCTTGATTCAGATTGGGTGTGTGTCCACTTAATTCAGATTGAATGTGTGTCCAACTCTGTGTGTGTGTGCGTGCGCGCGTGTGTGTGTGTGTGTGACATACAGTAGGAAATCTCAGCCAATTGATCAAGAGGAGGTTTTTGTGCCCAAATTTGGGTACAATATCAGTCTTAAGGAATGCGTTACATCATAACAATGACAATGTGGGGTAAAACTGGCAATACTTGACTCACTACCCTTTATAGTGATTTACTTAGTGTCTGGCAATCTGTTTTTCATATGATGTTTGTTTCCCATAAACAGTTTCAACATGGGAGAGTATGGTGTCAAGATAACAGTCATATCATTCGTCATTGCAGAACATCAATGGGGCTTGCCAAGAAAATAAGACTCTTTTATCTTGGGCTTCTTACAAGTACTCGCGTTCTGGTGATTGTTTCCCATCAATGTGCTGTATTGTTTTCTGAAACCTGACCATCACTGCCCCCATTATATTGTCATTTCCATTTATCGTAAGTGAAATGAAGCCCATGAAAGGGTCAGCATGGAGGATAGAGGAGAAAAATGCTGAGAGAGGGAGGGAGAGACACAGAGACAGAAAGAGAGATGGGAGGTGCAGGGAGGCTGTGGTTCTCGTACATGGTACAGCTGCTAAAGAGTAGAACCCCAAACAGTGAGTTAATGAAGCTACAAAGGTTCCCTCACTGTTTCCTATAGTTTTGGAAATTTATATGGTCTTAGGAGCCCTGGCGGTACAGCAGTTAAGAGCGCAGCCGCTAAGCAAAAGGTCAGCGGTTCTAATCCCTCAGCCGCTTCTTGGAAACCCTGTAGGGCAGTTCTTCTCTGTCTTATAAGTTGGAGATGACTCAGTGGCAACAGGTTTGGTTTTTGGTTTTTCTATTGTCTTAGATAAAGTATATCACCTCCATTTTCATAAGTGTGCCAAGCTCTTAAGCATATTTTTAGGTGTGAAATGGTTAAAACAACACTTTTGGACGGAAAAGGAGAAACCTCTGTCTTTTTCTATCACAATCATAAAGCTACCCATCAACGTGAGGGAATTCTGACAGAAGGCTTCCATGTTTGGAACACCCCTTAAAACTTGGAAGGAGAAAAAAGGGGGGAGATATTCTTTAAAATTTCTTTTAATAGAATTGGTTAAGACAGTTAATGTAGAAAATGTTCTATTAATCATGTATACTTTTTATAATATTTTTACATGGGTTTTGAGATGTGGTTTTATATCTTTAACAAATAGAAGAATGGAAGGCCTCAATAAAGCATAAGAATAGACAGCTGTGGGCACAGAAAACTGAATATTCAGTCAATCAAAAAGTCTTTGAAATCACTCTGCTGGAGACTTGTGCACAATAATTAAGCCCCCAGCAAGTATCTTTTATGATATCCTACCCTATCCTGTGAGTATATAACATTTACCCTATAAAATAAAATACAGAATTTGTGCTCAGCAATGAGCATTTTTCAAAAGAGTTACCTGAACAAGCAGCCTGTAACTTATTTTCATGAATGGAAATGATCTAATATGAGCTTAGAATGTCAATTCTATGACCCAGATAGTAGTCAGATATTCTGGGAAATCTACACAAAGAATCTCCTTCTGAGATCTCACCTTTAGTTTTTGTGGTCAGGAAATCTGCTGTGTTTAAAGCATTGTTAGCAGACAAGTTGGAACCTCAGCCTCCCCGCAAGGTGATAGACCAAGCCCACTTAACTATTCAAAGAAATATACATATATATAAATGGGACTAATCAAGAAAGAAAAAATATTCTTCCTTGCATGGATCTGATACATATAGACAAATCTCACAAGAAAGAAAATTATACTTAGCAGTTATGAAGGTCAGCCATCTTCTGAGAATATCTTACCACGGAAATGAGACGGAACGTTCTGGAAGGTCAATACCAAGTGATCTTTAAAAGAGTCTTCAAAGCACATAGCAAGCTGCTAAGCTTTAGGAGTTGGCAGAAAAACATAGAGAAGACGTGGCTTCTTTCTGAAAAGGTATTCCTCAACCAAAGCTGTCTCCTAGGCAAAGAAATGTTTTGCCATCATGGAATAACAAGTGACAAATTTAACCAGTATTCATAAGGTATAAGTATAAGCTACATATAAGGTATAGATAAGCTACATACAGTTAGCATATAACTTCTTGCCCCCAAAGTAACTGCATATTTAGTTGGTTCCTCAGGAAAACAGGGTAATCAGAATAACCCAGGTTTTTTCCTTAGTGAGTAAATGGCTAAACTCAATTATCCCAAACAAAAGGAAATTTCAAAAGGGTGATTGCACAGTGTCTAAGTAACTAAGTTACATAAATGAACAAAAATGCTACCTAAAATGAACTCATGGTTTTCTTCTCAAAGCTTAGATCTGGATCCCAATTTCCCAGTTTCTATTAATAAACACCCAAAATCTCCCTGTAGTTCAATACTTCTGAGTTCATGCATGCGTTAGTCACCAAGCTCTATTCATTCTTTCTTCAAATTAATATTCTCTCACCAATTTTTTGTTATGGGTCTCCCTTGCACCATTTGATTTTGGTCCTTGCCATTTACCTGGATTCCTGTGTTAGCCTTCTAAATGGTCACCTTCACCTGTCTCCAGTCTCTCCCCAGAGCCCATTCTATAGCACACTAAACCCAGTGCACTAGCCAAAATAATTTTCCTAAAAAAAATTAACTTCATCCATTCACAACCCGGGAACCTTGGTGGCATAGTGGTTAAGTGCTACCACTACTAAAAAAAAGAAAGGTTGGCAGTTTGAATCCACCAGGTGCTCCTTGGAAACTCTATGGGGCAGTTCTACTCTGTCCTATAGGGTCACTATGAGTCTGAATCGACTCCACGGCAATGGGGTTTTACGGGGTTAGTCACGATCCTCCTCAAAAGCAGCCAAATGTTTTCCACTGACCACAAGACTGAGATCAAACCTAACTTGATGACATCCAAAGCCCACTGAAATCTAGCACACTACCCTATCAACTTTCAGTCTGAACATCCTCGTCATGACATACCAATTTCTTACTCTTACTCTCGTATTTTCCTACTCTGTCCCTACTCAAACCCTGCCTAAACTCAGATCTAGAACAGGTCTTTCACTTCTGTGAGGCCTTTCCCACTGCCAAAGTCCAGAGTGATGTCTGACTACACTGTAAGTATGAGTTCATAATTATATGCTGCCTTGTATCATTAATAATAGTTTCATGTCTGTTTCCTGTCTCCTTTACTTGACTATATGCTCCTGGATGACAACAATTGTTTCTAAAATGCACTAGTAACTACTACATTGGGCACCTGTTCTATGGGCATCTTACCTAAATTATGTTACTAACTCTAGAATATGAACTCCATGGAGACATACCTGCTCTGCTCACACAATGCCTGGCAAAATGAACAGGTAATATTCTCTGGGTTTCAGTGCCTAGATTGGCATTTGGTTCCCAATTTTGAGAATAATTCAAATGCAACATAGAATGTCCTAAAGATATAGCATAGGGTCACAGTCAATGTTAGAAGAATTGATACGGGGGAGTAAAAATACTCTGTCCTTGTGTCTGAATTGGTTCACCAGTTTCATTAGTTCATTTTGTGTTACTTAAATCAATTTTTGTGACACTTCATTATTTTACCATGTTTTCCATGGCTATGCCCATGACTTTCAGTCACTTGTTAGAACTTCCTGATAGGACTGGCTAGAACTCTAACTTTCTGAGGAGTCCTTTTACTCATTTAAAAATGCCTGGCTGTTGCATTGTCGTCGTATGCCATCGAGTCACTTCAGACCCACAGCAACCCTATAGGACAAATCAGAACTGCTCCAAAGGGTTTCCTAAGCTGTAATTTTTATGGGAGTAGATTGCCAGATCTTTTCTCCCACAGAGCAGCTAGTTAGCAGCCAAGCGCTTAATTGTTGCACCACCAGGGTACTCGATTGTACCATGTAAGAACAGTTATTTTCATTTTTCCACACTTTGAACAGTTTAGTTAAATTTGGGAAGAAAACAAGGCCCCAAAACCACTTCCCCTGCTTTGCTCCTCACTTCCAGTCTTGAAAGAACACTTCCAGGAGCTTAGCAATCAACAGAAGAGTATCCCATTGAAAAGAGTCAAACAGCTCCCTGACAGACAAAGTGAAGAAAAAGCTGAAACTCAAAGCTCTTGTTGAAATAAAATGGAAACTCAGAAGCCTGGATGGTCCCAGATTGTCTGTACTGGTCAGATTATCCAGATAATTTCCACACAGCCCTTTACTTATATTTTTCAGAATAGTGAACACCACAGACGCCAACTGCAATGAGAAATTATAAAGCCAAACTTGGCCCAGTAGAGAGATATATTTTATCCTACCACGTTTTTATATTTGCATACATGGAAACCTTCAAAGCCAGGAGTTTATATTTTCCCACCAAGGGCTTAGCATGTGTGAAAAATGCTTTCCAAGAAACGAAGACTGGCTAAGATGAAAATGCAAATGCAAACGTGTGGGCAAACATATGCAGTTTAACCTGAACTGAGATATTTCCAACATATCTTTGATGAGCTTAGTAACCCAAGTCCCTTCTAGGCAAGAACCTTGAACCTCAAAATCCAAAAAACAATGGTACAAGGAAAGAATCACTATACTGAAGAGCAAGAATTGTGGAAAAACAAATGCATTTCTTAATTTAAAAAAAAAAAAACTCTATAATATTTACCTAGAAAGAAAGGGGATTCAGCAAGGGATAGCATGCATGAACAGTGATTATCTGTGTGACCACACAGTTCCAAAGCCTCCGGCTCCATCAGAACTTTTTGCCCTTGGAAAATTCTACTCTAGAATTCTACTCCACTGATTTCCAATTCTAAAAGGATTCTTGAAGTAAGTACATGGACAGAGGGTATTGTGCTAGAGGGGGTGATCAGATTTACCTACTGCAACCCTATGGGGCAGTTCTACTCTGTTTTGTAGGGTCACTATCAGTGGGAATCAACTTGACAGCAATGGGTTTTGTTTTTGTTTTATGTTTCATTAGCCAGCACCCTAAAAAAGGTTAAAAACACCCAGTGCCCTCAGTCAATTCCGACTCCTAGCAACCCTATAGGACGGAGTAGAACTGCCCCATAGATTTTCCAAGGAGCGCCTGGCAGGTTTGAACTGCCGACCCTTTGGTTAGCAGCCGTAGCACTTAACCACTACACATCTTAGCTGTCGATTATTGAATATGTACAGATTTAGGCCTTAGAGGATATAAACATATAGCACATATCAGAACCAGAAGGAAGTAGCTTACATGGGCCAGAAGACACGGAGGAAGTTGGGGCAAGTCTTAGGTGCCTGCTATTCTGACTCCATCTTGCCAGGGTGTTGGACCTTGACCCACATTATGTCACCCCTGAGCAATTTAAGATGATTTATGCTTAGTGGCACTGGCTTTTTCTTTTTGTGTCTTTGGAAACAAAAGGAAAAAGATGTCCAAGAGAGATTACTTGGAAATTTGAAATTTATTTAATGCACGGTTATTTGTCTACATATGGCCTAGGCCTGTTTGAGACACACTGCCAAGTATCCTAAATGGATTCCAGGAAACTTCCAGCTTCAGCAACACTGCCACGACTGTCCTGTACCATTTTAATTGCTACAGTGAGTTGTTGCCTAGTGAACAGCCAAGTACTGATAAACCAACAATTTGACAATCAGGATGTTCAAACCAAAGAAGAAATACAGAGATAGTCCCTATTCAAAGCAGAATTTATTGTCAGTGCTCATTTTGTTAACTTTTTTTTTTGTGTGTGTGAAAATAATTTTATTTGAAACAGCTTTCATTGCCAAACATGAAAAATGACAAAAGCCGGCAATGGAGGATGGCACTGTGCCCCCAGCCCAGGGTCCTATGAAGTAAACAAGCTTTTCTATGGTGTGGGGCAGCGCCAATTCGTGAAGGGGAAGCCAAAGTCCTGAATGAAGCCTGAGCTAATAAAACTGTTCTTTCCCTTATCAAGATGTGGTTTTAGGCTCTCGGATTTCAAGGGTTTGATTTGATTTTTCTTTTTCTTAGGCTAGCATGTGTAGCTCTCACGTGTTTTTTTGCCTCAGGCATTAATTAATATGGGTAACCAACGGCTCACGTGGGAAAAACAAAGTCAATGAACATGTAGGAGCTATTTATTATGTACTCACTATGTGCCAGATGGGGGCTCTGGTGGTGCAGTGGTTAAGAGCTAGGCTGCTAACCAAAAGGTAAGCAGTTCGAATCTGCCAGCTGCTCTTTGGAAACCCTGTGGGACAGTTCTACTCTGTCCTATAGGGTCACCATGAATTGGAGCTGACTTGACGGCAACAGGTTTCTTGTTTTTTTAATGTGCCAGATGCTGGAAGAACACAAAATGATCAGCCACATAGCTACACACTTGAGTTTCTCATAGGGTTAACTGAAGAGCACAGATAAGAGATAATAACAATAAAATATACGTTTAGTGTCAAAATAAGTCAGACAAGTCAGTGTTATAGGTTTCGGACAAGGGCCTGGGTTGGTTAAGAAAGGCTAAAGAAACGGTTGAGATTTGAGCTACACCTGAGAAGGAATAAAACCCAGAAAAGAGAGGCTAGAACTTCATGCCGACAGGTAAACATGTAAAAGAAAGGTTCTTGCTGAATCTGACACTGTAATAATTAGAGATTATACATATTCTTAATCATCTATTACTTTTGCTTATTAACATGCCTACAAAGTACAGTAAACTTTAGGTAAATCAACAGTTAGGATGAGATTAACCAAAGCCTAGTAAACCAATTTTGCAGGCACTACCAGAAAGCTGGAGTCCCTGGGTGGTGTGAATGATTAATAAGGTTAGCTGCCAGCTGAAAAGCTGGACACCCAGAGGTACCTGGGAAGAAAGGCCTGGAGGTGTACTTCTGAAAAATCAGCCATTGAAAACCCAATGGAAAACACTTCTATTCTGACACACATCAGTTTGCCATGAGTCTGAACCAACTCCATGACAACTGATAGTACTTACCAAGAGGCTAATGTGAAAAAGCATATACATATAAAAAATGATCATAAAGAAACCTACTTTCTGTAGTGTACATTTGGTCTAAAACTAGGTTCTTTCAGACCCAGATCTATGCTTAAATACGGAATTCTTCATTCTTGCTGACAAAGCTTCTGGTGCATTCTTTGAAGACTACGCCTGTGTCATCCAGCTCTGCACACTTACTGTCTAGTAGATCATCTGGGCTTATCATAGGAGCTCAGCTACACATACACACAAACTGGTATAAATCACATTTCAAGCTGGTCAAAATGTGGATATTTGTGATCCTATAATTTCTTCGGTATTAATTAGTATAGAACAAACTGTGAAGAAGCCCTGGTTGCGCAGTGGTTAGCGCTCGGCTGCTAGCCAAAACGTCAGTGGTTCGAACTCACCAGCCGTTCCACGGGAGAAAGATGTGGCCGTCTGCTTCTGTAAAGATTATAGCCTTGGAAACCGTATGGGGCAGTTTTACTCTGTCTATAAGGGTCGCCAAGGGTCAGAATTGACTTGACAGCAATGGGAGTGCTTAGAATAACCCTACAAAGTATTTCCTTCCAGTGCTACTTTTTCAGTCTCCATCTTTGGCCACTATTATCAACATGACTGTTTGGTTCAACCCATTCATGCCACCTCTGGACACAAAGAACGGAGTCAGAAATTGCAGAATCCCTTTTATCCTGGGTCCCTAATGTATGCCTTAAGTTCTTGTCTGAAGAAGAGCATAGTGCATGGGTAGGGTGAAGCTGACCTCACCGTGTAGACCTTAATTCATTGATTTAAAAAAAAAAATCTTAAGCCATGAATTAGTGGTATGCTGGCAGGATGGCACTAGCTTAGAGAGGGTGTGCACACAAATGAGTTCCAGTCTGTCTCTCAAAGCAATAACAATTAACAGCAGAAATTATACAATGTTCCAAGCAGTAATTGAGCCAGTCAGAAAATTTTAAAAAACACATGTACACAACATAATGAACAAATTTTATTGGGGGGGGGCAGCTTTATTAGGGGGAAATACACAGCTGAAGAACTACTGAGCCAGAAAAGAGACTATGAGAAAGGTTGCCCAAAACAGTTTCAAGGCTTCACGTTGACTCCTGGACAGTTTCTTGGTCTCTTAAAGTCATGAGCCACTCTGAGCCTGTTTCGGTTGTGACGGTCTTCTCTTTCTTGAAAAAACTTACGGATCCTAAGTCTACATTTTCTACCTGTTGAAATGTTCATCCCGTTCAAGATTAAAGGGTCCAGAGCAAAGCAGAACTTTGAGCCCAAGTCAGTAGTCCTGTGCTCATGAGGCCTCTCTGAATTTTCATCTGGGTCTTTAATGAACACATTCATGATTCCTGGCTTCCATTTTGCTTTCCTGGTACACATATAGGCCTGGAATTATTCAATTTTCTATCCCCCAAATCTTTATTGAGCAACAAACACATGCAATATCAGAGCAGTATCTCCATCCTAGCTTCCATGGATGCACTCATAAAAAAGGTGCTCATTATGATAAATATAATCATACCAGAGGTGCTCCCTGTGACTGTGGGCTTACAACTGAAGGTAGAAGATGTCGACTTACACAGACATAGAGAAAGATACAGAAACAGCACAAATGATGAAAAGATGATTTTATTATTATCAAGGGAGGGTTTGGCCTTTGGGACCAACATACGAGTGTTATTGTTTTATGGAAATAGTGAGTACGGAACATGTACGGGGCATTGAAAGCTTGGGCAGGGAGGCACTGAGACAGGCACCACGTCTGGGTCCTGTTGAGCCTTCAGTGACTTTCCCACAGGTGTTGTTATGCCACCATTGGGAAGAATCACTTGGGAGGCAGCCAGGAGTAATGTTCATCTTCGTCTTTGCAGCCACACCCAAACCCACAGAGAGGGAACTCCCAGGCAGTGGTGTCAACCTCAGACACAAAGGATAATGCAGCAGAGAGAGAAGCGAGACTTGGGAGAAAGAGGAACAGTCTGGTCAGACAGTCAGGGCCAGGGACAGGCTTTAACAAAGCTGGGTAACACCTAGTCCAGAGCTTCAGGGAATGACTGTCATCAAGAATTAAATGATCCCTGAGTTGCCTTGCAAGATCGAAGGAGCATTTAAACAACCGACTCTTTAAGAGATCACACTGACCCTCATTTAAACTGAGAACATATCTAAATGCCCTTGCAAACATTTTTCTTAAAATCACCAGATCTTCCAACAGCATATTGGGTTCTAAAATGTAGATGGGGCTCAGCCACATAAATAAGGCTTCTTCATCTCTCTCACTGTCCCCCCAACCCATAGTTGGACAGAATATGAGCACCTGCCCTTAGCAGATGGACCTGTAATTCTCCTTCAAACTTCCATGCGGATCAAGTATTTTGGTGCTTTCAAATCCTCAGCTTATTCCTCTTCTTTGGTATAGCTGGTTTTTAAGTCTGGGGTTTCTGAACCACGGTACATTTTCATGATCGTCTAAACTTGGTCACCACTAAGGAAGGGACTCAAGTTCCTAAGAGCCCCACTATGCTTCCCAGTGATTCTTTCCCTGTTGTTCCCATAGGAAGGGATGCAGATATCTTCCTAAACTCTAACATTACATCCATCCTCTTATTCTCTCCTCTACCCTTACACTGCTCCCAACCTCCCCAATCTGCTAATGGCCCTCCTTACTGTCAAAAGCTTCTCAGAACAGAAGCAGAGGAAGATTGCCCCCAGCTTAAGGCTCGCTAAACATGTTAGCATTGTCTGGGGTATGGATTTCAATAAGCATTTATTTTGTGTTAAGTCTCTCTGTTGGTTCAGGGGAGACACAAAAAAAATATCTCTAGCCCTTGCTTTCAAAGCAATGAACAATCTAGCAAGGATACCTAAAAGTGAGATACAACCACAATAACTAATATTTAAAAGTTGCTTTGTGATTTGACAAGTATTTCCTCGTTTATTATTTTGTTTAATCCTTAGAACAATGCCAGGAGATAAGAAGATTATTATTGCCCCATTTTATTGGTGAGGGCCCTAAAGCTCAGTGCAGTTCAGGGACTTTCCTGAGGACACAAGATCAGTAAGGGAGCAGCAACCCGACCTGAATCCAGGAATTCCAATTCTGGACCCTTTGCTCTTTCCCAAGTGAGGTGACGTCTGAAAAGCACAAAGAAGGTGTTATTGAAATTCAGAGGAGGATACGCCATGAAAAACCAAAATGTTCTCAAAACCACATCACAGAGAAGTTTCTCCCCTGGGCATCTGGCTGCGGTGTCTCCAGTAAATGGTTTATCAAAAAGTTGCTGCAAGTTCAGCCAACAGGGTCCTTCCCTCGAGCTGCTTCTCTGCCATACAGAAGAAGCCCTTTTGGTCTCACCATTGTTCTCAATAGCTCTGGAACATTAAATTTATAATTGCAACAATGTTAAGGTTGCCAGATTCCCATATTGAACAACAGCAAAAGGAGGCTGAATTATCACATTTTTAGTAGGAGACCTAAGAGGTAAAAAGGAAAGAAGAGGCTGGAAGGCCCTAGGGTAACTTACCCTTCTCTAAACCAGGAAGTTACACATTAGGATTAATTTTTTTTTATTATTATTCAACAAATATTTTTAAACCCCTACTTCATGCAGGGCATTGTGCTAGGTGCTGGAGATACAAAAGTGAGCCACCTGATCAGATGAGACACATGCTTGGAGCATCCATGACTAATATGAACTGCGTATTACACATCTGAGACATTTAGCTTTTCTGAACCATGGAAGAAACCACCACCGAGCCTTTCCAATTCACCATAACACTGTGTTTAATAGACTCATGGCCAGTGGAGCCCTGTTGTTGAGTCACTGATTTCTTATAATCCAATTCTCAAAAAAAAAAAAAAATTTGTTCTCAGAGATTTTCTGACCCTGCTCTTTGGCAATCCAGATTTAATGGACTTTCAAGCTCTTTGGGGGCTCCTTGGGAGGTAGTAGCAACTGTATCAGATCTGTCCCAACCCTCACCCCTAAGCAGTTTTTTCTCTGACCTTCTTAGAGATGGTGATTACTCATTTGAAAACCAAACCAAAATTCACCACAGCCTCTCAACAAAATCACTGATAATAAAGTTGAGATGCCATATTTCTGGCGCTTCCTCTCCCTGCCAGGAAAGAAGCATACTAGGTGGGTCTCCCACTGAGCAGGAAGGGAACAGTCTTGCATTCTCCATCCTGCAGGTGAAAACTTTCCTGGTCTACAAGCCCTGGCAATTGGGCTCTGGAAAAAGTAGCTTCATTAACCAGGGGAGCCTGACTTTTCTGTGATCTCTCTCTCCTCCTCTTTGGCATTTCAGTTTTTGCATTGCTCAAGATGCAAAAGGAAGTAAGGTTCCAAAAAAAAAAAAAAAAAAGAACAAAACAAAACTTATTCTCAGAGCTCCTTTGTAAGATCAATAAGTTATGAGGAAAGTGCAGTGCTTTCACTGAGTTTACACGAAGGTGCACAGGCCACTGGGTCAGACCTGCTCTGCTCTAGACGGGAAGAGGCCCCTCCCACTGGGATGTTCTGAAAGGCCTCAGTATGAGGCCGGAAAGACCTTCCACAGGGCAGCTCTTATATTCACGGAGGGCAAGAAATAAAACGGCGGTGTGACCTTGGGTAAATTATTTGGCCTATCTTGTTCTGCATTTCCTCCACGAAATAATATTTAGATGTATCTAAAACTATCATGCTGATAACCATTATGGAGCTGCCCATTCTCATAAGTGCAAGAAGTCAAGCACAGTCAGAATGTTGATGTTTTGGGGAAAAAAATTCCAATTTTCAAGGCAGAACCAATTCATCTGAGAGAGGAGCTATGGAGACATTCAAATCACAAAGAGTTGAACCCTAGGAGCGTATCAAAGTATCGTTTTCAAAGATGTGTTTGTCAAAACTAGAATCTTTGGAAATGTTCTGCCCCCAAAGTACTCCATGGTCGCTCATCAGGGAACGGCCACTCATGGAAATTCCCAAAGATCATTACCATAACTCTGATAAGTCCCACCTTAACTCAACCTGTTAAGTTGAACCTTACCTTTTCAAAATTTATTTGACCACAGATATTGGGATTTTTTAAGCCCTTATTAATATTTCATGGATGGAAAACTGCAGAAGAGGAAATAAATCCACCTTAGAAGAAGGATGGATTCCCAAAACTGAAATGACTTCCTCAGCATGTAACTTGCTCAAGGGTATAGCAATGCCGTTATTATGTGTCTGTCTAGAGCCTGCCAGACTGAAGTAATAGCATTTTTCCTTCTCTAATTGGTATTCTAAGCCTTGGCACCTGGTCCTTAACCTGAATCACAAGATCCGCCTTATTCCAATAAAGTGGCCTGACTGAGGTCACTTCTCCCTTTTGCATACACCCAGCCCCCAGACCTTTTTAATATCCTTCTATGCCTGTAGCTCCCACCCCAGGGACTGGTGAGTACTTCTCCAACCATATTTCATAGAAACCAATATTTGTCTAGAACACATTAGCCCCACTTCAGGTAGGGCGGCAGTCAATAAAAATATAATTGTCCATGAAGTCAGGAGCCATGTGAAGGCACTGTTGTTTGAAAGACAAATGATGGAACATGCAGCTGGGTAGGAACGACTCACGATGGGAAATCATGCTGAAAAACAAATTGGAGGTGCCTCCCTCCCGCTCTGGAAATAAGCCTGTAATAATCCTATGAAGTTGGCCTATGCAGCCTGGTAGACTTGACAGAAGCTGTTGTAGGGCCTGAGGTGTTCATAAACGGGTGGATTTCCAGTCGGCAAGGTAAGCACAGTGCTTACCTTGCCTACTGGATACTTCACCCTCAGTCGTAACACACCATGCAGCATCCTGGATTTCCACAGTCCATTCTCACATCAGCACACCGACATCTTGCCCAGCCTACCACCAGAAGAAAAATTACACACTTCCTATTTCCATAGCATGCTATCGCCTGCCATCATTTCACTTGTATTTTTTCATTGACTCTGAGCTGTCACTTTTAAAAAGTCGTTTTCCTCACTGAGCCTTAGTTTTCTCATTTGCAGAATGAAACCAGTGAGTGACATGATAGCTAAAATTCCTTCTAGCTTTTCATGCGTTTATTCATTCAACAAAAATTTACCGAGCACCCACTAAGTGCCAGGCCCACTGCTCTGCATGGAGTCGACAGTGGTGAGCAAAACAGGCAACCCCCACCTCATGGTGCTTATAGTCTGGTAAGGGAGACAGATGATTGATAAGGGAAATGAACCAACAAAACACATCACTAAAAAAAAAAAAAAAGTTGCCATTGAATAGACTCCAACCCCAACTCATGGCGACCCCATATGTGTCAGAGCAGAACTGTGCTCTACAGGGTTTCCAATGGCTGATTTTTCAGAAGTAGATCATCAGGCCTTTCTTCTGAGGTACCTCTGGGTGGACTCAAACCTCCAACCTTTTAGCAGCAGAGTGTGTTAACCATTTGCACCACCAAGTAATCCCAACGTATCATTACCACATCCAAACAGTTTTAAATAACCAAATAGAGACGTGTAAGAGGGAATAATCATGCTTGGTCAAGCAGAGGGCCAGTGAAAAAGAGGAAGCCCTCAATGAGATGGATTGACACAATGCCTGCAACATTGGGCTTGAACATAAAAATGATGGCGAGATTGGCACAGGACCGGGCAGTGTTTCATTCTGTTGTACATAGGGTCACTGTGGGTTGGAACGGACTCGACGGCACCTAACGACAACGAGAGGGAATAAGGAGCCCTAGTGGCACAGTGGTTAAGAGCTATGGCTGCAAACCAAAAGGTCGGCAAATCAAATCCACCAGCTGCAACTTGAAGCCCCTGTGGGGCAGTTCTGCTCTGTTCTGTAGGATAGCTACAGGGTTTACAGTACAATAGTGTTTCTAATACTCACAGAGAGAGTGTAGGAGAATCTAAAATTCTTCAAGAGCTTCAGTAAGGGAATTTCAGCCACATATTTGGCTCAGGCTCTTGGGTCCTAGGCCATCACTGTCCCCTTCAGTCCAGGGAGACAATTCCCTATTCGTAGCCCAGGGAGGGCATATACAGTTTCCAAAGCTGTGCGGCTGCAAGTAATGTGATTTAGAGGAGATAAGAAAAAAAAGAATAAGAAATTTGCCAACCAAAAAAAAAAACCTTCATCTAAAATCTGGCTTGGCCTAACAGCCAGCTTTAAAATCTAGGGCAGAACACAGGGGACCTCCCACCAAGAACTATAGCTGATTATTCCACTCTACAGTTAAAAAAAAGAAAGAAAGGGGGGCGGGGGAAAAACTTCTCGGAAGTGCAAATGAGCATGGAGTTGCAGGAAGGCACACCAGGCCACCATCTCTCTCCAAGCAGTGGGGATTCTGTTCTCTGCACGGCAATGCAGTCTGACAAGACAAGTTTGCTGCGGTTCACCTTGCCCTTGAATGCAAACACCCAGGAGGCTTGCATCTGGGACTCGCTGCACAGGAGCTTTCTCACCATTACAGATGCGGGTAATTATTAGTAATAATAATAGATAATATTTACACAGCCTGTTTCAACTGAAGATCTCAAGACACATAATAACACCTAAAAATTGAGGCCCGCATAGCCCCTCAGCAGCAATCTGCTTAGGGCTGGCTGCCCCGTCACGCAGCACAGACGAAGTGCAGCAAATTACCAACGAACTATCAACAGGCACTCTGGACGGAAAGCTAAAGCAGTGAAATTTAAATATTAATTTAGGATTAAAAACAACAACACTGGAATCAATCCTGAAGGGAAAGCAAAAAAGCACTGAGTTCCTTCATGACAGACTGGAGCTTGTTCAATGTAACTCAGTCATGTTCCACTTGAACCCCAAAATGAGTTCAGAAAACTTTCCTAAGGATTTCCGGATTCTCCCAGAAGCAAATCCTGAAATTCAAGTACGAGTGGTGTCGTTGGTAGGTGATCCCTGAAAACACCAGTCAGGACTGGGAACTGAGGCAGGGAAGGGCAGGAAGCACAAAGGATGTGTTGAATAGCCAGGGGATCCCTGGCGGTGTAGTGGTTAAGAGCTTGGCTGCTAACCAAAAGGTAGGCAGTTCAAATCTACCAGCTGCTCCTTGGAAACCTTATGGGGCAGTTCTACTCTGTCCTATAGGGTTGCTATGAGTTGGAATCAACTTGACAGCAATGGGTTTGGGTTTTAGTTTTTTTGTATAGCCAGTTAGCACGAAGTTTAACCCCTTTGGGGAACTATGGGAGACAGTAATGATCATCCCTCAGAGTTATCCTAACTGAGGAGCAAGGAGGTTCCTGCATTTATCCACCAATTCCCTGTCACTCATAGGTTGAGACTGCCTCTGGTGACCTTAAAGCTAAACAAAACAAAACAAACCCAAACCCACTGCCCTGGAATAGAACTGCTACATAAGGTTTCCAAGGCTGGAAATCTTTAGGGAAGTGGATTGCTACATCTTTCTCCTGCAGACTGGGGACATTAGCTCTCTAGATATTCCAGCTTGCCCTGAAGACCAAGAGCACTTCCACAGCCAGAAAAAAAGGCCTTAAAACAGAAAGTTACAGGTGTTCCCAGTAAGCAGCAGACAGGTGACTAACCAAGGGGATGTGGCAGGGGAGGGGCACTGACAGCATCTGCCATTGTTTGAGCAGATTGTATTAACTACCCTACCTATGGAGTCCCTGGGTAGTGCAAACAGTTAACCTCCTGGCTGCTAACCAAAAGCTTGACCGTTGGAGTCCACCCAGAGGCACAGCAAAAGAAAGGCCTAGCAACCTAGTTCTGAAAAATCAGCCATTGAAAACCCTATGGTGCACCATTCTACCGTGACACACATGGGGTCACTGTGAGTCCAAATCAACTCCACAACAATTGGTGGTGGTGGTGGTGGGGACTCTACCCACTCCAGCTAACAAACCGGGCAGAAAAGGCTAAGATGTAAGTAAAACGTGAGAAAGTTTAAGAAGGAAACTCCTTAAGAAGGAAAAAGAAACATCTAAAATAAGGTTTCCAATATCCATGACTACATTTTTCCATACCTATCTTTTTTTTTTTTTCTATCACAAAAATGGTACATGATTTGTTTCAGTGATTAACAGAGACCTCTGGTAAATAATTAATCTCATTCTATGACTAGAACAATGCTTGGCAGGACGGCACACAGAAATCCTCACCGTGGAAATATTTAGATGTGTTTAAGGGATTTCAGATTTCTAGGAGATATGTGTGCTGCCATGGTGGCACATGATGAAATTGGTCTCCCGATGTCCCCTTAAAACAACCGTTTCCTTCGAGGAGGTACGCGGTAATATAAAACATGTTGTTTTCTGCTGTGAAGTTTTAAAGAACTGCGTTAACCACAATAATACTGAGGCTTTTCCCTTCATTAATATTCTAGTTAAATATACACCAGTGACAAGCTACCCCACCTTATAATGTCCTGGGACAACTTATAAAAAAGTTTTACATTGTCTGCTCCATCGATTGTGTGTTGAGCCTGAAAAAATTAAAAAGAGGTTTTTGTTACTAAGGAACATAATAAAAGAGACATTTAAAGATTCTTCTATCTATAATATACATTTCTTTAAAAGTACTAACAGTTTGCTCCCTATGAAGGAACCACTTGATACAAGCATAAAGACAAGATCCCAGTTTGAAAGTGAAAGGGTCAAAGGTGAAATAAAACTGCCCTCCAAGTCTTCCATTTGAAAACCACCTCTTCTATCTCTTTGTTTCCCACTTCTCTACCTGTTTCACCCCAAACCCACCCAGCTGATGCATAAGGAATGCAGACAGGCCAACGAGACTGGGAAAAACAAATACTGTTTAAGAGATGGTAGCCAATGTTGACTTGCCTAGAGGAAGAGGGAGCCTTGGAAATTAGCATGGATTTGACTCCCTTTATATTTTTTTTATACAATTAGCCGTATCTGGGTTTCTAAACTACAGCTTGTACAAGCGCAGCATCCCCCAGTGGAGAAATGCATTTCAATAGGTTCAGCTGTTTCGTGTCCTCTTTTCACCAATTCCATTGAATCATTTCCAACTTTGGTAAAGAACACTCTGCTCTCATTTAAAGACTTAAATTTGTACACTACATGAAGGGATTGTTTTTGGTTTTTGGTTTTCCTACTGAGGAAGCCAAGGATCTAATAGAAAATGAACAACCTTATAAGGGCCTGTCTTAAAAACCTAAGCCTAAGAGGAGATATAAATATCATATCTGACTATGTTTCTGTTTTAAGCCAGACAGTAGACAATATTCCTTTCTTCTTCATCTTCCTCAACAGTATCAGACAGGATGCCTAGCACTGTGGGAAAGCAGCATATGTAGCTCTTTCTCCTTAGCCAACCACACCCTCCATCTCAGATTCAAGGTCTTAAAAAAAAAAAAAAAAAATTAGAGTAAATATTTGAAATCCTTCATTCATCCATAATACAACAACTACTTACTGTGTGCCCATTATCAACCAAGCATAGTTCAATGTGTGAACCACACAAATCCCTACCTTCATGGAGCTTGTACACTAGTGGCTCACCTCCTTCAGGAATATCCACTCCTCTAGACATCCTGGCTGACCTTGGTTCTTCTTTCATACTAAATAGGTGTCCTGATGGCCTGTTCTCCCCCAGCTTCCCTGAGATCATTCTGCTCTGACTTTGGTCCATGACTCTCCTTCCCAGTCAGGTCCAAATCCACTGGCCTTTACAGTTTGCTTACTCTGAGACCCACCACTGGTTGTCTCATGACCCAAGGGTATATCTGCTCTCCAAGGGACCCTCCCTTGGAGATGGGCAACCTAAACACAAGTCCACAAACCTTTCCCACAGTTCCTCCCCACTGGGTTTAAAGGAGATTTTTTAAGTCAAGCAGACCTGGATTCAAATGCAAACTCAGCTACTTTCTAGCTGTGTGTCCTTGGGGCAAGTTATTTAACCTCACTTAGCTGGTGTAGTACAAACAGTTAAGCGGTTAAGCGCTAGGTTGCTAACCAAAATGTTGGTGGTTTGAACTCATCCAGTGGCTCAGTAGGAGAAAAGACCTAGTGACCTGCTCTGTAAAGATTACAGTCAAGAAAACCCCATGGGGCAGTTCTACTCTGTCACACGGGGTTGCTATGAGTTGAAATCGACTAGACAGCACCCAACAACAAAAGGTAAGTTTGACAGTCTATTTCCTTAAAGATCAGAGCCTTGGAAACCTTGTGGGACAGTTCTACTCTGTCCTGTATGGTTGCTATGAGTAGGAATTGACTCGACAGCAATGCGTTTTTGGGTTTGGAGCTTACTTTCCCCTTCTTCATAAATGGGACAAAAGTACCAACCTTATAGGTTTGTCATAAGGATTAAAGAAAATAACATTTAGCATAGTTCTTGTCACTTAGGGTTCTCTTAGTTAGTGATGCTATTATTAACATGTAAATTAGGCAAAAAGACCTATGAATCAGCTCTTCTGTATTGACTATCCCTCAACCCGGAAACATAATCCCTACGATATTATAGAAGACATCTTTGGTCAATAAATGTCCAGTTTTCAACACGGATGTCGCCACTGAGGATATTCATTCATTTATTGTTTAACAAATATTCATTGTTATGTGGAAGCCATTGTGGCTGGGCTAGAAGTAATAAAATCTAGAGTGTAAAAAGCACATATTGTGCCATGATATTGCATAAGTATATTACATCCATCATCTTACTTAAAGCACATAAGTCATGATTATCCTCATTTTATAGAGGAACAAACTGAGACTCAGAAGAGATTAGGGATCTTGCCCAAGGCCAATCTGTTGGCTGGAAGTGGCCTAGCCAGAGCTTGAGCCCAGAGCTGCTTGCTTCCTTGGAAAAATGTCCAGCTCACCACGGCAAGATTACAAATTCACATTCCTTAGTTCATGATCTGACATATTCAACCAAGAAAACAGATACTAAGAGAAGTCCCAATTGTAGCCTAAGTTCACAGGCCTCAATTTGAAGGATTGAACTAAATTGAAAGAAATGAGGCTTCAACCATGTGAAAACGTTATATAAAATTGAAAGGTAATAGTTTTAGACTTCTTCAGACCACATCTCTCTAGGACATTTATTTATGATATAAGAAAGGGTGGAAAGAGCTGGTAGATAAGAATCTGCCAGTAAAAATGATATCAAGCTGTGCTTCAGTACACTGTTAGGCTAAGTTACAGGATTTTGCAGCAGCTACTGGCAGAAGGTAAATTTTCTCTTGTACAGGTTGTACCCTAGATGTGAATCAAAGAGACCTAGACTCAAGGCAGTCTTTTGAAGGGAAAAAGGGATGGCAAGGAACCACAAAGTCATTTCATGTTATCAAAGGCCACATCTGTTTCCCATTAAGAAGCAGTCCAGGCAAAGGTAACAAAACGTAGAGTTGTTCTCTCGACTGGTAGTATTTTGTCTAGCCTTCAGAAAGCTCTCTCTTCCCTGATTCGGCCTGATATCATGGATTCTGACCCTTTCTTTCCTTGTCCTAGCCGAACCATTTCCTTTTTCTAGAACTCACTCCCCATATTTGCCATCACCTAGGTATTAGACTTGAATCTTCTGCTAGATTCCCTTTCAGATTTCACCCTGCTTCCATAGCAACTCCCTGGCATTGACTCCTTCCTAATTAACAGTCTCTGTTTTTGTACTTTATTTTGTTGCTCACTGGCCCTTGCATGACCTTTGTATAGCTCCTCGCACCCCTCCCCACACTGTATTTCAGGACATGGTCCTTGGCCTCAGTCCTAAGCCCATCCAGGATCATCTCTTCAGCTGAAGTTAAAGTAACATGAGAAATGTTTGAATTGGGGATGTACCACCTGGAGAAAAGAAGATCCAACGAGTATAGGCCAAATGTGTTAGATAATCAAAAGGCTGACACATAGAAGACGTTCTAGATGTATTCTGTGGTTCCAGATAGGAAATTAGAACATAGGGGAATGCAGTCTTCTGCATAATCTAAAGAACTTTCTGGCAATTATCATTGTCCAACAATGGAATAAGCTGCTCCCCTATAACTGGAGATATTCAAGTAAAAGTTTAACGACCATTTCTTGGGTATGTTGTAGAAGAGATTCAGGAATCAAAGAAGAGCTGGTCTAAGTATAGATAAGGCCCTGTCAACCATTCAATACTATGATTTAAGATCCTAAAATGGTTTTTCCTCAGCCAATGAACAAAAATACAACTCCCAATAAAATCATCTATTGTTGCAAAATCTTAGAGTTATCCCTTCATTCTTTTTTTCCTTTTATGTTGATTCATAATGGTGATTAGCCCTACACATTTCTGAGTGAAGCTACTGTGAGATGAGTGGAAATTCACGCTGCTCTCCCAAAACGAACCACTTTTGGTGGCAGCTTCTAGAAGGATGAGGCAAAGGAAGGCTACAAGAGCTCCTTGTTAGACTCTCAGGAGAAAAGTCCTTGAGTATCGAAAACAGAACCCTAGCTATTGTGGAAGAATGAAGTAGGTTTGTTTGCTGTTTCCCACTTCGAATGGAAAATGTTTTTGGTTTCACATTACAATCATTTAAAATGTCAAAACTATCTTCACAGCACATAACCTGAGGCTATATTCAGAAACCAAATGAAATTCCATGGAAACCACTTACATCTCTCAGTGGATTGAGAAACCTCCCTTAAATAAATCCTCCTTACCCACGAGATTTAGAGCACAAGTAAAAGATGCTTCTCTCTAGTCACTCAACTTTACTGCCTTCACCCCGACAAAAACGCAAAAAAGGGACCACGTGGCAGGCCAGTACCTCTCCCTTCATAAAATGACTCATCATACTGTGAGCTCAGGTATTTCACGGCAAAGGCTTCTATCACCACATAGTATTTCCTTAAAGAACTACCCAACTTCCATTTGATAGGATATTATGCAGCCATTTAACATTATGTTCACAAGGAATTTATAATAACATGGAATAGCACTAATGTTATTTTTTTCGAGTGGAAAAAAGCAACTATTTAAAGTTTACTAATGAGCAAAGCCAGGTATAAAGACAGCAGACTTCCAGTGAGGATGCCACAGTAAGTCCAACTTTCAGTCACCTCCTCTGCTCCAAATGTATAACATGACAGAGAAGATATTAAAAAGAGAAACTAAAAAAAAAATTGATGCTTCAAATATGAGATAGTTTTTTTGTTGACTAGAAATGGGACAGAAATACAAAATGGTAGGCAGGTCTGAGACTCAGGACTGCTGGGATCTGGGTACAAAAGTAGCAACAACAGGTGAGAGTTTGTCCCTTTCAGGGTAAAGGGAGACGTGTCACAAGCAAGGTTAAGTCCTTGAACCAGGAGATAGAGTGGCCTTCACTCCAGAAGAGGCATAAAAAATAGGTCAGGCCGATCTCTGTCTAGGGATAAAAAAAAAAACAAACCCATCACCATAGAGTCAATTCTGACTCATAATGACCCTATAAGACAGAGTAGAACTGCCCCATAGGGTTTCTAAGGAGTGGCTGGTGGATTTGAACAGCTGACCTTTTGGTTAGCAGCCGTAGCTCTCAACCACTGTGTTACCAGAGCTCCTGTCTAGAGATAGTATGTCTCAAAAGATGCAATCCCAGAAAAAATAGCAGAACCAGGCACCTAGTCAAGCTACCCTGTCTCTATGATGAATCAGCAATATTCCCAATGTCACCCTGAGGCAGGAATTTCTACAACTGCCTTTATCAGACCTGGCTCTGGACTGGGGTCTCAGAGATGAGTAAAGAAAACTGAAAAACCACTAGATAAAGAAGGACAGAGGAAGAAAAAAAAATTGAAATCCCCCTACTCAATGAGCATACAAATCAAAATTTCAAAATGCCTGAGAAAATATGCCCTGGAAGAAAAAAAAAAAAAATTAAACCCATGGAGTCAATTCTGACTCATAGCAACCCCACAGGACAGAGTAGAACTGCCCCATAGGGTTTCCAAGAGCTGCTGATGGATTTAAACAACCAACCTCTTAATTAGCAGCCTTAGCTCTTAACAACTGTGTCACCAGGGCTCCTCCCTAGAAGATAAAAAGATAGTCAATAAAAAATAATTTGCACACAGATTCACTCCAAACGAAACTGATTATATAGAAACATCATAGACTTTAAAATGAAATATATTAAAGAGGGTAAAAGAAGGCATCATGACCAGTAAAAACAACAAGTAACTATTAAGCAGAAAGAAATTAAACAAGAACAAGAGGCTATGAAAAAGGATCAATGAAGTCTGAAAAATAAAAATTATAGTCATTGAAATAAAAATACAGTGGCAAGATAAATTCTTCTACTTGTAGAGACAATTCATTAAGAAGAGACAATTTATTAAGATAGACCTAGAATTCCACTACAGAAAGATGAAAAATAAAGAATGTTAAGAGACATGGAAATGAGAGTGAAAGGCTCCAAAATAACTAATCCATTGCCCTTGAGTTAATTCCAACTTATAGCACCCCATGGGACAGAGTAGAGCTGTCGTATAGTTTCCTAGGCAGTAAATCTTTACAGAAGCAGACTGCCACATCTTTCTCCCATGGCATGGCTGATGGGTTTGAACTACCAACCTTTTGGTTAGCAGCCAAGCACTTAACCACTGAGCCACCAGAGCTCCCTCCATTTGACTAAAAGTAGAGAATAGAGAGACTGGAAAAGAAGCAATATTTGAAATTATATTTGCTGAGAATTTTATGAGAGATGTGAGTTCTCAGAGAAATGGTCCCTTCTAATAAAAAATAAATCCATATCTGCATGACATAAAGGATAAAGAGACTATCTCAAAAGGGACCAGACAGAAGACACAGATAACACACAAATGAGTGAGAACTAGACCTAAAGAAGACTTCCGAGCTACAGCCATAAATGGCAAAGGACAGTGAATTGGTACCCGGAAATTGCTGAGGGAAAATAACTATCCATCTAGAATTTTATACCCTGTTGTGATGGTTAATTTTAGGTGCCCACTTGGTTTAGCTGTGGTGCCCAATTGTTTGGTCAAACACTAGTCTATATGTTTCTGTGAAGGTATTTTGTAGATGTGATTAACACAATTAGTTAACTTTAAGATTGCCCTCAATAATGTAGGTGAGTCTCATCCAATCAATTAAAGACCTTAAAAGCAAAAACTGAAGTTTCCAGGAGAAGGAATTCTGCCTTAAGAGTGTTAACACAGGAATCCTTCCTGAGTTTCCAGCATGCTGGCCTTCCCTATGGCTTTCAAACTCAAGACAGTAACATCAACTCTTTCCTGAGTTCCCAGCCTGCAGGTCTGCGTACAGAATTTGGACTTACAAGCCCACACAATCACATGAGCTTATGCCTTAAAATGGATCAAGGTAAATAAATAGAGAAAGAAAGAGAGAGATGATAGATAGATATATGATAGATAGATTAGATAGATAGATAGATAGATAGATAGATAGATAGATAGATAGATAGATAGATAGATAGATAGATAGATAG
This sequence comes from Loxodonta africana, assembly GCF_030014295.1. NCBI lineage: Eukaryota > Metazoa > Chordata > Mammalia > Proboscidea > Elephantidae > Loxodonta > Loxodonta africana. The sequence goes on from NC_087355.1 coordinate 66,682,377, forward strand.
ATAGATAGTAGATAGTAGATAGACAGACAGATGATAGAAGATATCTATGTTTATATAGATACCTATGTGTATGTATGTTGCTCCTATTGGCTCTTTTTTCTGGCAAACCCTGACTGATAGACTAATTACGCTCTTGCTGAAATTTGGTGTCCAAAGAAATATGTTTCCAGTCATAAAAGACTAAGAATGTTTACTAGCCACAGACACTCACTAAAGGAACTACTAACGAATGAACTTTAGCAAAAAGAAAGATGAACCCTTAGGGAGGACATGAGATAAAACAGTGAACACACAAAAAAAGATTTGTTAATTCAGTAAATAAAATTAACTACTGGTTGTAAAAAAAAAAAAAAAAATCATCACTGTATTTTATATTAAAAATGGGCAATATTAAAAATCTAAGAACTATAGCACAAAAGTGGGATATTCAACGAGTAGGTAAAGTGTGCTAAGACTCTGAGAAGAGGACAGAAATACTGAAGAACTGTAGAATCACTAAGTATATATGGAAAAAAGACTGCAAGGAAATACAATAAAATGTTAACAGTGACTGTCTTAGAGAATTTATATGGTGAGCATTTTTTTTCTTTCCTTCTTATTCTCTTCTCAGTTAAGTTTTCTAAAACAAATACTCCTTTTATGAAGGAAAAAATTTATCACCTGTATAAAATCATCTTACATCACCTCTTCTCTTCCCTGAGTCCTGAAGAGATAGATACCCATTCCTTAAAGGTAGACATGACAATGCTGGTGACAATAGCATTGAGTGGCCAAATGGCATCCAGAACTTTCTGAAGATAATCTGGCCATTTTGCATTTCTCTGGTAAACTGGTATCCTGGAGATGTGGCAAGCCCCAATTATCCAATATTACATAGTCTTATGCATAATCTCTACTCCAAGAACATATACAGAAAGACTTCACTAATTCAAAATAGTTGCCAAAAATCCAGTCTCGATGGAAGGACAAATTGTTGCAAACTTTTCTTAAAGAAAATACAATTTGGACTTACAAGCCCACACAATCACATGAGCTTATGCCTTTCTAACATAAACTAGCAAATAGACATTTGTTAAGAGATAGTTCCTCCAGTCCAGAAAGGAGTAAGTGCAATGGATAGCTTCCCTGGTAAACATTTTTACACATCACAAAAATACTTAAAGATACGTACTACACATAAACACTTGCATGTCTGGCAGTAATAAGTGCTTTAAAGGAAAATAAAGCAAAGTATAGTCTCAGCCCTCCATATCCACGCATTCCGTATCCATGGATTCAAACAACCGCAGTTCAAAAATATAAAAAAAAAAAAATTCCAGAAAGTTCCAAATAGCAAATCTTGAATTTGCTACTCACCAAGCACTACAATGAATCCATGCAAATGAAGTGGTAAGTGGTGTGTAGACATACCCTGCTGTAGCCTCCCTCCCTTTCACAGAACCTCAGTATCTCTCCAGCACTCCCTGTTTGAGCATTGTTCATCTCGTGTCTATGTGTATGATGTAGTTACACCTTCCATGGTTGTGTCTACACTGAACTTGTGCAGACTTTTTTCCTCATCATTATTCCCTAAACAATACAGTATAACAACTATATACACAGCATTTACATCATATTAGGTATTATAAGTAATCTAAAGATGACTTAAAGTATATGGGAGATGTATGCAGGTTATATAAAAATACGTTTTATATAATGGACTTGAACATCTCTGGATCTTTGTATCTGAGGGTGTCCTGGAACCAATCTCCCAAGGATACTGAGGGAGGACTGTATTGTGTTTTCATATTGGGCAATCTGGTCAACAGAGTCCTGAAGCTCTGGCATACAGAACAATCCATATGGATATTTGATGGAAAAACATTCCAAGCAGAGGGAACAGCAAGAGTATGCTTGGCCTGTTTAAGAACCAGCACAGGGACCTGTGTGGATGGAATTAAATGATCAAGGGAGATGGGATGAGAGCATAAGTCCAGCTTCCATAGGGTCCTCAAGACCTTTGAGAGGACTTTGGTTTTTAATCTGACTGAAATTGGGAGCTATTGAAGAAGGACATGATCTGACCATTTTATCAAATGATCACACTGGCTGTGTGCTGAGAATAGACTCTAGTCTGTTAACAGAGAGACTAGCTAAGGTACGCTGAAATAATCTAGGAGCAAATGATTGTGGCTTGGACGTGGGTATAATGGTTGAAGGTCGAGAGTGGTTGGATTCTGGATATATTCTGGAGGTAGAGGCAAGGGATTTGCTGATGATTATCTTTGGAATCAGAGAAAGAGACCTATGCCCACACGTGCTGTGTCCACTGACCGCATCATCCCTCCAGGACATGGTTCATACATACCGGTCTAATCCACAGGCTACACTTCTAAGCAGGGATATCTTCTTTTCAGGAGGCTGGCTGGCCCTCATCCAGTCCCCATTTGAGAAGCAATCAAGAGACAGCCTTTAGGAAAAAAGACTTGAACAGGTGCAAACTTTGACTTGAGAATTAACCATCTGCTGAATATAAAGGCAAAGGAGCCCTGGTGGCACAGTGGTTAAGCTCTGGGCTGCTAACCAAAGATTGGTTGTTCAAACCCATCAGCCACCCTGAGAGAGGAAGATGCATCAGTCTGCTTCCATAAAGATTACAGCCTTGGAAACCATCGGGTCACTATGAGTCGGAATTGATTTGACAACAACAGGTTTGGGTTTGAATGTAAAGGCTGCATTAAAAACTGTACCTACCTCTTCAATTTTTCAATCCACAAATTTTCTAAAGGGGAGTTCTACTATCAGGACATCCCAGTATAACCTCCTCCTCCTCTCCCCCATTCCCACCCCTGCATAATAATCAAATATTTGCCAAGGGGAAGGGGAGAATTATGCAACTAAACACAATACACTCTTTGAAAACTTTATCCCTCTCTATGTTCCTCCAAAGGGCTCTACTGCACACATCTGCCTTTCCAACTCTATTCATAGGCAGTAATTACTCCAGCAATAGAGATTTAAAAAAAAATTCTGGCTCCATTCTTATCTGGTTTGAACCTCAGAGTTTCTTTTTCCTTAGCAAATACCCCTGTTAACTGATGAAGGGAATCTTTTACTCACCACCCTAAGCCAAACCTCAATAGTTTGAACCAAAGTTTCATTCCGTAGGGGGAAAAAATCACAGCATTATGTTGTATCTTTCACTTGAGAGTGTGTTCCAAAATGGAGTAACTAGCCAACCAGTTTAATATTTCAGGGAGAAAAAATAAAATACAAAGACCTATTCTAGATAAGGGAGTTGGGAGAGTACTTACTGTAGGTTGCTGGCAGGATGCCATTCAGAGCACATTTTTACATTTTTAAACAGTCCTTACCCAATGCTCTCCTTAATCCCATTAAATGAAAACTTTCTCTAATTTTAAAATTAAATTTCCTGTATTTCCTGATAGGCTTCCAAGTTATTCTCCTTCCCTTCTTCTCTATAAGTCCCATGGTATTTCTAACAAGGAGAGGGGCATTAGTCTCCTGGACAGATTCCAGCTGGCATAACTGCCCTCAGCCTTGCTCCCCATATCCAGCCCCTGGGGTTTTCCACTGGGCAAAGATTGTTTCCCTACTTCCTGCCCTGAAGTAGTGGAAGTATTACCCTATGGCTTATGGCTCATGGCTGTGACCGTCCCCCCTGCCACATGGGGGTGCACTTCAGTCATTTACTTTTCAGTAATCAAAGCATTGTACAGGCATTCCCTGGGTTACGAATGAGATCCATTTCTAAGCATGTCTTTTAAGTCGAATTTGTAGGCAAGTCAGAACAGGTGTATATGGTTCTTATTTAGCCTTACTTTACTGCAAGAGGAGCCCTGGTTGCACAGTGGTTAAGAGCTCAGCTGCTAACCAAAAGCTTGGCAGTTTGAATCCACCAGCTACTCCTTGGGAACCCTATGGGGCAGTTCCACACTGTCCTATATGATCTCTGTGAGTCAGAATCGACTCGATGGCAATGAGTCTGGTTTCTTTCCGTTAGGAAAGAAAAAGCTCAAAGCCTTTTCAATGACTTAAAAGGACAGACCCAATTCTTAGAAGAATGGTCTATGGGCTAAAAGCTTTCACCAGATTCTTAGTGAGAAAAGACTGGAAATTTATATCAAGCCCTCACTGTAATTGTTATATGTAATAATGATTAATAATGAGTTAATGGTACAGTAAACTGTTTACGTTTCCTATTACATGGTATGGTTCATTTTATATCAAGTTATTCTTTAGATGCCTTTATTTGGCCCTGAATTAAAGAAACCTTCCAAGTAATATTATCAATAGAATCCTGCTCTGGGTGAATATTACTTGGTTGCTCTAGTTTAGAATCTAGGACACAAAAAGACTTGGACAATTCACAGAAGAGGTTATAAAAATAACTACTACACAGATGAAAAGATGCTCAACTTCGTCAGTGATCAGAAAACAAATCTAATTAAGACCACAAGGAGAAGCCATACATACTCACCATAATGGCTAAAATGTAAAAGACTGTGTTGGCAAGGACATGAAGCAACTGGAGCTCTCTGACATTGCAGGTGGGAGCATTAATTAGTACAACCAGTTTGGAAAATGTTTTGTAGCACCTACTAAAGTGAGACATACACATATCATCTAACCTAGAAAGTCTCTCTCAAACAGAGCTCCAATAATAAATTATGGGGAGGCAGGGGCAAGATGGCAGAATTGACAGACACTTCAGGTGAGCCCTCTTAGAACAAAGACCCGAAAAAAACAAGTGAAACAATTATATTTATGATAAGCTAGGAGCCCTGAACACCAAAGGAAAAGTTAGAAAACAGACTGAGCAGCAGGAGGAGGAAGAGACGGTTCAGAAGCGGAAAGCAGTCACCAGACCTAAATCGCCAGAGGCCCTCAAGCACCATTCCCGGGAGTGGCTGCAGTGGGCTGGTACTAGCGTTCAGCCACAGTTTCCTCAGGGAGAAGCAGCAAGCCGCACAGCCTACTCACACCTCTGGAACCAGAGAAGAACAGCACTCTTGGCAAAAGCTAAGTACTTGTGTATATTTCACCATGCCCCCCATCCCCCAAGCTGGCTTCAATGGCTGCTGATTTCCCCAGGCATGAGATAGGCCCTGCTGAGCACCTAGAGCCATCCTCCCAGCCTTGGAAAAGAAATAAATTTGCAGTTGGAGGAAAAGATAACTTGCCAGCTCCACTAAACTAGGGAGATCAGGACAGAAGCGGCTCCTGTCCAGGCATAAACGGCCCATGGACTTTGAGTACCTTTGCCTTCTACATGGACCTGTGTGGGCTTATTTCAGGAGAATAGGCCCTTGTTGGCAGACTACAACTCTTTCGGCTGTGTGGTGGAGAGGTAGGTGTTTGGTGTTTGACACCACTTTGCCTACTAAACAGGGTCCTCACCTACCCACATCAGGGGCCTAAGGACTGGTGGCTCCACTCAGGCCACCCAGCCACCTGCGACAGGGGTCCAAGGATAACTGGTACCTCCAAGTCCTTACAACCAGGATGGATCAGGACTGGACAGTTGTTTCGTTCTGTTGTGCATAGGGTTGCTATGAGGCGGAACCTACTCGATGGCACCTAACAACAACAACAATGATCTGTCTGCAGAACCCACCCACCTGTACACTCTAGGGAAGGGGGACGTGCTTTTCTAAGAGATATTTGAGGGACAATTCTCAGCCCCCTGCCTTGTTCAGAGTGTGACCCCCTGCTGCAACCAGATACCAGTACCTACACCAATCACCCCTGCCCCTCTAAGACCATAGGACAGAACCTGTACCACACGTGATGATCAGCTACCTGGACACCTGAGCTGAATCCATACAAGAAAAATGAACGGACTCCTAGACTGATATACCTGATAACAGCTCTAGCCATCTGGTGACAGGATGTCAGAGCTTCAAAGGTGAAAATATAATCAAGCTAGCTCACTCAAGCAATCCATCTGGGCATATCAAAACAAAACAAAGAAAGAAGCTAGGATACAGTAAGCAAACATAAAATAAACTAATACAATAACATAGACGGCTCAGAGACAATAGTCAATATCAAATCACATAAAGAAACAGACCATGACCACTTCAACAAGCTCTCAAATCAAAGAATCAAGGGATCTTCTAGATGAAAGTGCCTTCCAGGACTTGCCAGATGCAGAATGCAAAAGATTAATATACAGAACACTTCAAGACATCAGGAACGAGATTAGGAGGGAGATGAAGCAATATGCAGAACAAGCCAAGGAACACACAAATAAAGCAGTTGAAGAAATTAAAAAGGTTAATCAAGAACATAATGAAAAATTTAATAAGCTGAAAGAATCCACGGAGAGAGAGCAATCAGAAATCAGAAGATTGACAATGAAATTACAGAATTAGACAACTCAAAAGAAAGTCAAAGGAGCAGAATTGAGCAAGTGGAAGGCAGAATTGGTGAGCTTGAAGATAAGGCACTTGTCACCAATATAGCTGAAGAAAAATCAGATAAAAGAATTTTTAAAAAATGAAGAAACCTTAAGAATCATGTGGGACTCTATCAAGAGAAACAACCTACAAGTCATTGGAGTACCAGAACAGGGAGGGATAACAAAAAATACAGAGAGGATTGTTGAAGATTTGTTGGCAGGAAACTTTCCTGATATTGTGTAAGATGAGAAGATATCTACCCAAGATGCTCATCGAACTCCACATAAGGTAGATTTTAAAAGAAAGTCACCAAGACATATTATAATCAAACTTGCCAAGACCAAAGACAAAGAGAGAATTTTAAGAGCAGCTAGGGATAAACAAAAAGTCACCTACAAAGGACAGTCAATAAGAATAAGCTCAGACTTTTTACTCGGCAGAAACCATGCAGGCAAGAAGGCAATGGGATGACTTATATAAAGCGTTGAAGGGAAAAAAATTGCCAGCCAAGAATCATACATCCAGCAAAACTGTCTCTCAAATATGAAGGTGAAATTAGGACATTTCCAGATAAACAGAAGTTTAGAGAATTCATAAAAACAAAACCAAAACTACAAGAAATATTAAAGGGAGTTCTATGGTTAGAAAATCAATACTATCAGGTATCAACCCAAGACTAGACCACTAGACAGAGCAATCAGATGTCAAACCTGACATAGAAATCACAAAAACAAATCAAGACAAAAAAGGCTCAAAACAGGGAAACAACAATGTTATTATGTAAAAGAAGACAACATTAAAACAATAAAGAGGGACTAAGAAACTTAGTCATAGATCTTTCATATGGATAGGAAGACAAGGCAATAAAAAGAAATAAAAGTTAGGTTTAAATTTAGAAAAATAGGGGTAAATATTAAGGTAACCACAAAGGAGACAAACTATCCTACACATCAAAATAAAATACAAGAAAAAAATAGAAACTCAGCAGAAACAAAATCAACAACGAATAAGAGGAAAAGACAATATATAATCTACTCAGCACATAAAATTAACTGGGAAAAAGAAATTGCCAAAACTCACAAAAAAAGACTTCAAAATGACAGCACTAAATTCATACCTACCCATAATTATGCTGAATGTAAATGGACTAAATGCACCAATAAAGAGATAGAGAGTGGCAAAATGGGTAAAAAAAAACGTGATCCATCTATATGCTGCCTACAAGAGACACACCTTAGACTTAAAAACACCTTAGACTTAGAGACATAAAAAAACTAAAACTCAAAAATGGAGAAAAAAAAAATATCAAACAAACCACAATCAAAAAAGAGTAGGAGTAGCAATATTAATTTCTGACAAAATAGACTTTAAAGTTAAATCCACCACAAAGGATAAGGAAAAAAAGGATAAGGAAGGATACCACATAATGATTAAGCAGACTATATACCAGGAGGATATAACTGTATTAAATACTTATGCACCCCATGACAGGGCAGCAAGATACATAAAACAAACACCAACAGCATTGAAAAGTGAGATAGACAGCTCCACAATTATAGTCAGAGACTTCAACATACCACTTTTGGTGAAGGACGGGGCATCCAGGAAGAAGCTTAATAAAGACACGAAAGATCTAAATGCCACAGTCAACCAACTTGACCTTATAGACACATACAGAACACTCCACCAAACAGCAGTCAAGTATACTTTCTTTTCTAGTGCACAAGAAACATTATCTTGAATAGACCTAATATTCTCTTGAATATTAGGTCATAAAGGAAGCCTTAGCAGAATCCAAAACATTGAAACATTACAAAGCATTGTCTCTGATCATAATGCAATAAAAGTAGAAATCAATAACAGAAAAAGCAGGGAAAAGAAATGAAACACTTGGAAACTGAACAATACCCTCCTCAAAAAAGACTGGGTCATAGAAGACATTAAGGATGGAATAAAGAAATTCATAGAATCCAATGAAAATGAAAACACTTCCTATCAGAACCTTTGGGACACAGTGAAAGCAGTGCTCCGAGGTCAATTTATATCAATAAATGCACACATCCAAAAATAAGAAAGGGTCAAAATCAAGGAATTATCCCTACAACTTGAACAAATAGAAAGAGAGCAATAAAAGAAACCCTTAGGCACCAGAAGAAAACAAATAATAAAAATTAGAGCAGAACTAAATGAAACAGAAAACAGAAAAACAATTGAAAGGATTAACAAGACCAAAGGCCAGTTCTTTGAAAAAAATTAACAAAATTGATAAACCATTGACCAATCTGACAAAGGAAAAATAGGAGAGGAAGCAAATAACCCAAATAAGAAATGAGATGGGCAATATTACAACAGACACAACTATAATTAAAAGAATCATATCAGATTACTATGAAAAATTGTACTCTAACAAATTTGAAAACCTAGTAGAAATAGATGAATTCCTAGAAACACATAACCTACCTAAACTAACACAAACAGAGGTGGAACAACTAAATAGACCCATAACAAAAGAAGAGATTGAAAAGGTAATCAAAAAACTCCCAACAAAAAAAAGCCCTGGCCTTGATGGCTTCACTGCAGAGTTCTACCAAACTTTCAGAGAAGATTTAACACCACTACTACTAAAGGTATTTCAGAGCATAGAAAAGGATGGAATACTCCCAAACTCATTCTATGAAGCCACCATATCCCTGATACCAAAACCAGGTAAAGACACCACAAAAAAAGAAAATTACAGACCTAATATATTTTGTTTTTTTATATCTGTCATGAACATAGATGCAAAAATGCTCAATAAACTTCTAGCCAATAGAGTTCAACAACATAGCAAAAAAATAATTCACCATGACCAAGTGGGATTCATACCAGGTGTGCAGGGATGGTTCAACATTAGAAAAACAACTAATGTAATCCATCATATAAATAAAACAAAAGACAAGAATCACATGATTTTATCAATTGATGCAGAAAAGGCATTAGACAAAGTTCAACACTTGTTCATGATAAAAACTCTCAGCAAAATAGGAATAGAAGGAAAATTCCTCATCATAATAAAGGACATTTATAGAAAGCCAATAGGTAACATCGTCCTAAATGGAGAGAGCCTGAAAACATTCCCCTTGAGAACAGGAACCAGACAAGGTGCCTTTTATCACCATTCTTATTCAACATTGTGCTGGAAGTCCTAGCCAGAGCAATTAGGCTAGATAAAGAAATAAAGGACATCCAGATTGGCAAGGAAGAAGGGAAAGTATCTCTATTTGCAGACGACATGATCTTTTACACAGAAAACCCTAAAGAATCCTCAAGAAAACTACTGAAACTAATAGAAGAGTTCAGCAGAGTATCAGGATACAAAATAAACATACAAAAATCAGTTGGATTCCCATACAACAACAAAACGAACCTCAAAGAGGAAATCACCAAATCAATACCATTTACAGTAGCCCCCAAGAAGATAAAATACTTAGGAATAAATCTTACCAGAGACATGAAAGACTTATACAAAGAAAACTACAAGACACTACTGCAAGAAACCAAAAGAGACCTACAGTATAAGTGGAAAAACATACCTTGCTCATAGATAGGAAGACTTTACATTGTAAAAATGTCTATTCTACCAAAAAAAACAAAAGCGGTCTGTAAATGCAATGCAATACCGATCCAAATACCAATGGCATTTTTTTAATAAGATGGAGAAACAAATCGCCAACTTCATACGGAAGGGAAAGAGGCCCCAGATAAGTAAAGCATTACTGAAAAAGAAGAACGAAGTGAGAGGTCTCACTCTACCTGATTTTACAACCTATTATACCTCCGCAGTAGTCAAAACAGCCTGGTACTGGTACAACAACAGATACATAGGCCAATGGAACAGAACTGAGAATCCAGATGTAAATCCATCCACATGTGAGCAGCTGATATTTGACAAAGGCTCAAAGTCAGTTAAATGGGGAAAAGACAGTCTTTTTAACAAATGGTGCTGGCATAACTGGATATCCATCTGCAAAAAAAATAAAACAAGACCCATACCTCACACCATGCACAAAAACGAACTCAAAATGGATCAAAGACCTAAATACGAAACCTAAAACAATAAAGATCATGGAAGAAAAAAATAGGGACAATGTTAGGAGCCCTAATACATGGCATAAACAGGATGCAAAACATTACTAACAATGCAGAAGAGAAACTAGATAACAGGGAGCTCCTAAAAATCAAACACCTATGCTCATCCAAAGACTTCACCAAAAGAGTAAAAGGATTATCTACAGACTAGGAAAAAGTTTTTCGCTATGACATTTCCAATCAGTGCCTGATTTCTAAAATGTACATGATACTGCAAAAACTCAACTGCAAAAAGACAAATAACCCAATTAAAAAATGGGCAAAAGATACGAACAGATACTTCACTAAAGAAGACACTCAGGTAGCTAACAGATACATGAGGAAATGCTCATGTTCATTTGCCATTAGAGAAATGCAAATCAAAACTACAAGGAGATTCCATCTCTCTCCAAACAGGCTGGCATTAATCCAAAAAACACAAAATAATAAATGCTGGAGAGGCTGTGGAGAGACTGGAACACTTACACATTGCTGGTGGGAATGTAAAATGGTACAACCACTTTGGAAATCGATTTGGTGCTTCCTTAAAAAGCTAGAAATAGAAATAGAACTACCATACGATCCAGCAATCCCACTACTTGGAATATATCCTAGAGAAATAAGAGCCTTTACATGAACAGATATATGCACATCCATATTCATTGCAGCACTGTTTACAATGGCAAAAAGATGGAAGCAACCAAGGTGCCCATCAACGGATGAATGGATAAATAAATTATGGTATATTCACACAAGGGAATACTACGCATCAATAAAGAACAGTGATGAATCTGTGAATCATTTCATAATATGGAGGAATCTGGAAGGCATTACGCCGAGTGAAATTAGTCAGTTGCAAAAGGACAAATATTGTATAAGAAAGAGCTCGAGAAATAGTTTCAACAGAGAAGAAAATATTCTTTGATGGTTATGAGGGGGGGAGGGATGTAGGGAGGGAAAGGGGCATTCACTAATTAGATAGTAAATAAGAACTATTTTAGGTGAAGGGAAATACAACACAACAGTAAAGGAGAGGTCAGCACAACTGAACTAAACCAAAAGCAAAGAAGTTTCCTGAATAAACCGAATGCTTCGAAGGCCAGTGTAGCAGGTGTGCGGGTTTGGGGACCATGGTTTAGGGAGACATCTAAGTCAATTAGCATAATAAAATCTATTAAGAAAACATTCTGCATCCCACTGTGGAGAGTGGTGTCTGGGGTCTTAAATGCTAGCAAGCGGCCATCTAAGATGCATCAATTGGCCTCAACCCACCTGGAGCAAAAGAGAATGAAGAACACCAAAGACACAAAGTAATTATAAGCCCAAGAGGCAGAAAGGGCCACATAACCAGAGACTACATCAGCCTCAGACCAGAAGAACTAGATGGTGCCTGGCTACAACCGATGACCACCCTAACAGAGAACACAACAGAGAACCCCTGAGCAAGCAGGAGAGCAGTTGGATGCAGACTCCAAATTCACGTAAAAAGACCAGACTTAATGGTCTGACTGAGACCCAGACCTTCTGTTAGCCCAAGACAGGAACCATTCCCAAAGTCAATTCTTCAGACAGAGGTTGGACTGGACAATGGGATAGAAAATGATGCCGGTGAAGAATGTGCTTCTTGAATCAAGTAGACATATGAGACTATGTTGGCATCTCCTGTCTGGAGGGGAGATGAGGGGACAAACGGGATCAGAAGCTGCCTGAATGGACATAAAAATAGAGAGTGGAGGGAAGAAGTGTGCTGTCTCATTAGGGGGAGAGCAAATAGGAGTATATAAAAAAATAATAATTTTTTTTTTTAAAGCAAGGTGTATATAAATTTTTGTATGAGAGGCTGACTTGATTGGTAAACTTTTACTTAAAGCACAATAAAAAAAATTAATAAATTGTGGTATATTCATACAGTGGAATACTACTCAGTAATAAAAAGGAATGAACTTCACTAATAAGAGGAGCAATAAGGATAAATCTCACTGGCATAATGTTGAATAAAAAGTCAGACAGAATGTATACTGTATAATTCTACTATATAAAAATCAAAAATAGGCAAAACTAATCTATGGTGATAGAAGTCAAGAGAGTGGACACCCAAGGTGGATGAGAGGAGAACTGACTGCGGGTGGGCCCAAGGGGGAATTCTGGGGTTCTATAAAAGCTCTGTATATCAAACGCAGGTAAAATTATGCTGAAGATAATTCAAAAATGGTTGCAGCAGTACATCGGCAGGGAACTGCCCGCAATTCAAGCTGAATTCAGAAAAGGAGGTGGAACAAGGAATATCATTACTAATGTTAGATGGACCTGGCTGAAGGCAGAGAATACCAGAAAGATGTTTGCCTGTGTTAATGACTATGCAAAGGTATTTGGCTGTGTGTATCATAACAAACTATGGACAACATTATGAAGAATGAGAATTCCAGGACACTTAATTGTGCTCATGAGGAACCTGTACATACACCAAGATGCAGTTCTTTGAACAGAAAAAGGGGATACCGCATGGTTTAAAATCAGGAAAGGTGTGCATCAGGGTTGTATCCTTTCTCCATGTTTATTCAGTCTGCATGCTGAGCAAATAATCCAAGATGCTGAACTACATGAAGAACATGGCATCAGGATTGGACCTGCCGTATGCAGATGACACAACCTTGCTTGCTGAAAGCAAAGAGGACTTGAAGTACTTACTAATGAAGATCAAAGACTACAGCCTTCAGTACGAATTACACCTCAATATAAATAAAACAAAAATCCTCACAATTGGACCAATAAGCAACATCATGACAAATGGAGAAAAGATTGAAATTGTCAAGCATTTCATTTTACTTGGATCCACCATCAATGCCCATGGAAGCAGCAATCAAGAAATCAAATGACATATTGCATTGGACAAATCTGCTGCAAAAGGCCTCTTTAAAGTGTTAAAAAGCACACCCGTCACTTTGAGGACTAAGGCGCACCTGACCCAATCCATGGTGTTTTCAATTGCCTCACATGCATGTGAAAGCTGGACAATGAATAAGGAAGACAGAAGAAGAATGGATGCATTTGAATTATGGTGTTGGTGAAGAATAGTGAATATGGCATGGACTGCCAGAAGAATAAATAAATCTGTCTTAGAAGAAGTACAGCCAGAATATTCCTCAGAAGCAAGGATAATGAGACTCTGTCTCATGTACTTTGGACATGTTATCAGGAAGGACAGGTCCCTGGAGAAGGACATCATGCTTGGTAGAGGGTCAGTGAAAAAGAGGAAGACCCTCAGCAAGATGGACTGACACAGTGGCTGCAACAATGGGCTCAAAGAGCGAAGACTGTGAGGATGGTGCAGGATCGGGCAGTGCTGAGATCTGTTGTACACAGGGTCACTATGAGTTGGAACAGACTCAACGGCACCTAACAACAACAACAGTTCAACTCCGAAGCCGCTTGTTCCAACCGGAAAGGATCTTCCATCTCCGGGGTCACATAGGGCCCAAGAGTCTTCCCTGAAGCAGGAACAACTTTGCTACCCACCCCATGTACCATAGAGAAGTGCTGATCCCGCTCCTAGGCCAGTTTCCTGGTAGCACCAAGTCTGGCTCCGAAAGTGATACCTTTGACTTCACCTTGCCAGACCAAAGAAATGACCATCGAAGAAAAAATTAGCCTCATTGGGCTACCATCGGACCTGGTTGAAGCCCGTAGTTCCCAGCCTTCTCGTTAACAATGTCTTTGTAGAGAAAATATAAATAAAGATGCGTTTAGCAATTCAGCCGAAACGCTGCTCTGAAGCCAGGAGTTGTTTACATTGAGAAAAAAGACTGCAACTAAAGTGCATTTTAGCAATTTCTCTAACTCAAAGTATGCTGCATACAGAGTTACAGAGTTACATTCAGAATGTTCTTTAATACACGCTTTATTTAAAAAAATTTCAGAGGCAGCAATTTTCCAACACTGACCAATAAGTCCCTTCATGAGGGAAAAAAAAAAAAAAAATGGAATTTTTAGCTTCAGTAAAGCTCTGAAAATTATTTATTGATATTTTTGGTAACAAAATAATAGTAATTTGTTATCATAAAGTCGCTTTCCTACCAGCATAGTTAAAACCTGCAGTATTATTGTGACGTAAGTTCTGCTCACTCGTGTGCATTTTTAGATGACAAATGTTGTGGAAACTGGTCACTGAGAAATACATGACATAAAACTAAGTTTCTAAGAGTATAAATGACCAACCAAAGATCACACAGCTAGTAAGAGAAAGAGTCTGGATTTTGACGCCAGGTTTCCGACTGCTGACTCAACTCATTCTACCCTCGAGCCACTCCAAAGGCAGTTCACAGAAATTTGTCAGTGGTCTGGTCAAAATGGGCCTAGTTCTCATGTTAGGTAACAATGCCCGATACAAGATCATAAACTACAAAGGTTGTCTTTAGTCTTCTCCCTATGGGGATCTCCCTCTCTCCTTGCTCTCAGGTACCTGATGCCTTGGTTCTGCCCTGATTCTTCTCACCAAAGCCACACATAAACCAGTGCCATAGAGTCAATTCTGACTCACGGCAACCCCCTGTGTGTCAGGGTAGAACTGCGCTCCACAGGGCTTTCTTTTACTTTCTTTTTTTTTAATATAATTTCTTTTATTTTTGCTGTTGAGAATATACACAGCAGAACATACGCCAAGTCCATAATTTCTATACGTACAATTCAGTGACATGGATTACATCCTCGAGTTGTGCAACCATCCTCACCCTCCTTTTCCGAGCTGTTCCTCTGTCATTGACATAAACTCACTGCCCCTTAGGTTTCCTATCTAATCCTATATGATTCCATAGAAATATATCTTAGAGAGCATAATGCTCAGTGCAGACATGCTTTACCAGTTAAATTAATCCATAGGGTTTTCAATGGCTGACTTTTTGGAATTACAGCACCAGACCTTTCTTCAAGGCACCTCTCTGGGTGGACTTGAACCTTCAACCTTTCAATTAACAGCTGAGCACATCAACTGTTTGCAACTACAGGAGGTCAAAATGGAACCAGAGATACGATATGAGACCACTAGAGAGTGGAGGCTTCATTTCTCTTCCTCCCTCTTGTTTGAAGTCCTTACCTTCTTCTCCTTCTATGTAACCATACTTTACTCTGCCATGCTTCTCCTTTCTCCTAGGAATAACTCTGTTATCGTCAAATCACCCTATCACTGTCTATTTTACCATTGTCACCAACAGAGCAAAATTTCCTTCCAAAAGCACTTTAAAAAAAAAAAATGAACTTACTTACATTTCTCCTTTCCAGCCTCTTCTTTCTTCTCAATTGCCACCCTCCAGTTAAGAAAAACAGTTCCAGCTATCCATAGTATTTGAGTTTGCATGCCACGGAATCTTAATTTGTATTATTTCCAGAAAGCACATAGCACAAAGAAGAACTCACAGCTCAAGGATCCAAAACCTCTAAATCAGCAAAGAGAAAGGGAGAAGGGTAGGAAAGGGGGTTGAACAGGAAGAGAAAGAGAGCAGGGATAGCCAGTGAGAGAAGACAGCAGTTAGGAGGAGATAGATGCGGCTCAGACTGGCCCTGTGTCCATCCTGTATGCACTCGTACACAGGACTTCACACCCCACCATATGACCCACTCACATCAAGAACATTAGCGAATAATGTAAATTTTACTGCAGAATTCATGGAGAGCAGGAGGTGAGATGTGGGGAGGAAGCGGTTTACGTCACCCACTCCATAGTATACAACTTTATACTGTCAACATGCTCCTCTTCTAAGTCTCTCTGGCTGCACCATTTTGTTTGTCCTTGCTGATCCCAAAACATGGCCCCCTTCAAATCCTAGATATCTTCCCTCCCTTCTAGAATGATATGGCTTTGTCCAAACATTTTTGAATCAGTATGCCGTCTTACATAAACCCTCAGCAAACAAAGAGCCCTCCAGTACCAAGATCCACTCTCCCTTGAAGTTCCTAGGGGATTAAGTAATATTTTTTTCCCCCTGTTACTGATAGACACATAAACAACAGCTTGACACTGAAAGAAGGGGAGGGGGGGTGCGCAGGAACTGACCTTTTTAAGCACCTTGTACGCACCAGCCAACATACTGGACTTTTTACGTGTGTTTTACCCAATCGCAACACTAAAGATGCTTACTTTTTGTGAAATGGACACAATAAAGGAAAGATGCTATCCATTTTCTCATTACCCCGGTGAAATTTCCACCTCCACCCTTCTGTGAGATGCGGAATATGCCTAAAATGAGAAACTAAGTAGCACCAATTTAAAGAAGGGTGTTGACATGACAAGAGGGAGTAGGAATGCATCATGAGATCCAGCCAACTCAGGACCTCTTTTGAGGCTTTGAGATAATTCGGGACAGGTTTCCAACTGGATGTAAAATCTTGAGCAGAAGAAAATGAAAACGGGTGGGGAGCTGAGCAGGAAGGAGGTGCCATATCAAAATCTATCATTTTTCAATGTCAAACGAGGTTTTTTTAGTTGGCTCCAAATGACAACTAATTCCTTCCACTTAAAGAAATTCTATAATTTGTCTGTGACCATGCTCCACGTCGACATTTGGCGTAGCCTGGGAAACACTGTAGTGTTGGCAGGGTGGGCGGGGAGCTGGGAGACTCTAGGGCCACAGACAGAATGACCTAATTTCAGAAGGCTTTAGTGGACAGGAATAAAGACTGGTTGGTTCTCTGACTGCTGGGATGGGAAGTTTGGCCTTGGAGAATAAAGGCTATTTTATCAGGAAATAAATCAGAGGCCTGTACCATGACCACTTTTTTCCAGGCATATCTTGGTGATGAGGAGGGTGTGTGCTCAGACCGCAGGAATCTCAAGAACCACCCAGCCGCCCCCATCAGCTCTCTGGGACACCAGGCACAGGGCTGGTGGAAGCCCCAGACAACGGCATTCTTGAGTTTTCGCTTTGTGTCTTTCTGAGTGTGTGTGGTTTCTTTCATTTGCGTTTGAGTTTGGCATTTTTTTATTTGTTTGTTTGTTTGGACGACTCATTTGGAGGCTAGTGGTTACCGGCCTCCCCTCTGTGTGAAGTGGCTGCCAAGAAGCCTAGTGTCTGCTGCACTGTGCTTCAGTCTCACTGGCCAGCAGCCAGGCCTGAGGTGCCGGCTAGAGCTTCTGCTCGCCTGCCTCACAGAGGACGTTCCAGTGGGCACGAGGACGGCAAGAAGGAGAGGCATTTAGGGGCAGGGAGCGAGGCAGGAGTCTACCAACCTGTTAGACAGTCCCAGGAGGAAAGGCAAGCAACCGCCATAGACGTGTCCATGGAGAAAGCCAAATACACTTAAGGGTAATGAAAACACGCAGAGGCTGGGGTCCCTGTGCTCTGGTTGGCAGTATGTACTTCTGAACAAAAATAATGCCATTTCTTATGGCGGGGAAGAGGAGTGAAATTTGGGCTCCTGGTGGAAATCTGTGAAAGAACAAGGGAAGGGATAGAATTGTAAAAGCAGTTGGCCATCTTACCCAGTTGTGGCCAGGAGGTGTGTCCTACCTCAAAACCTGAAATAAACTTTGAGCGCCCCACCTTCAGAGAAGACAGAGTTATTTTTAAGAATCCAGGCTTTCACTTTGAAGCTATTTCAAAAGCCTAAGATGTAATTTAGTTTCGGGGGTGGGGAGAGGGGAGAGAAAGAAAGGAAAAGAAGTGAAAACACAAGTTGTAAAAAACAAAAATAAAGTCCTAGAATTAAATTTTGCAACCGAAATATAGGCCTTTGGGTCCCTCATCAATCACGGCTCTGTGTTGCTGTTTTGGTGAATAGATTTCTGAATTCTTTTGAATGGTATAATTTTCAGATTAAGATTTTAAAAAGAAGTACAGGCCCAAAAGGGGGGGAAAAAATGGAAACCACGCTATACAACTACTTCATTACAGCAGAAGGCATGTACACAAGACATGCCTCAAGGAAGGTTTTTTAAAATTTTCCACTCGTCCAGTGCTCTTTGCTTTCTCTGTGCTCCATAAGTTTTCCCTGCTCGGGTAGCTGCGCCTGTCTGCATATTATAAGAGATAACAGCAGGTCAGCACTTCAATTTGCAAGTCCCTATTTTCAGAGACTTAACTCGGGTATAAAATGTGTTTGGAGCTCAAACGTGGCAGATAACATCTCAAACCAGCAGTTAAGTCTCTAACATGTTTTCAAGGGCAAACATCTTTTAACTGCTTATTTTCTGATCCCATAGTGCAAATAAACAGAAGGTCAGACATTGAAATTATCCATAGCGGGTCCCAGAGAAGGCAGGCCTTGACTAATTGGATCCTGAGAAGGCTCTATAGAGAACAATGCTACGTTTTAAATTGGACATTCTTTGTGAAGAAACATTCAACAAGGAGAGGAGGGTGGTCGCGTGAGGGGGGAGCTGTCATTATGAAAGTTCCTTCTAGTTTGTTTTTGGAGTGTCAAGAATAAACCTGTAAGGAAGGGAAAAAACCAATTTCTTCATGTCTCTTCCTTTAAAAGCTGTGTAAGGTGTTACTGTATTCATGTCCAGAGCTGTCTGGTTGTTAAGAGCACAAAATTTAATATTACAAACACTTACTGTCTTGGTGCTAGCATTCATGTTGGGGCTGGGGTCATTAAAACATAAAAGGCATGGTCTCTAGCTTCATGATCTCAAGTTGAGGATATGAAACAAACAAAAAGACAAGCAAAATCTGTGGTGGTATCAGTCACCTGCTAAATATATCAACTACAGCAAGTGCCTTGGCTTGAGGAGGGGGAAAGAAGAGAAATGGCCTAGAAGGCAAGATTTACTTAGTGGGGTTGTTAGTATGGGCTTTGGAGTTAGACTGCCTTGGATTTAAACTTGACCCTGCTTAGACAATTTACTTAATCTCTCTGTGTCTCAGTTTCCCTCATCTGTAAAATGCCGCTAAATATAATACTGGCCTCGTTGGGTTGTTAAGAGAATTAAATAACAAAGGACTTTAGAGCCCACATCAGTTGCTGTCAAGTCGATGCCAACTCATGGCGACCTCGTGTGTGTCAGAATAGAACTGTGCTCCACAGGGCTCTCAATGGCTGATTTTTCAGAAATAGATTGCCAGGCCTTTCTTTCAAGTTGCCTCTGGGTGGACTCAAGCCGCCAGCGTTTCAGCTAGCAGCCAAGGGCTTTAATCGTTTTTGCCACCCAAGAAGTGCCAAATATATAAGCTAGCATATTATTGCAAGAAAGAAGTTGATGTCGGAAAAAGCTGACCCTGAGGGGCCATAGGTGAAAGATCCTGTGAGAGTGCTGCCATGACCCTTTGTATTTTCTTCTTGAATCTTCATTTATCTCTAGCCTCGTCCCCAAGATTCCTCAGAGATATGGACAGAAGTTCCCTCATCACATCTGCTGGTCTTACAGGCAACTGAGGAGAGGACCGCTGGGGAGGAGGCTTTCTGTCCTCCCTTGAGCTTGACCTTCCTGCCGTACTCAGAGCTGATTCAATCCTGGAATGGAGGAGGGTATGATTTACAAAACACCCTGACTTTGCTGCTCCCGGTTTCCAAGGACTGTGATCACTAGTCCAGATTTTTCTGGGAACAAGTAGCCAAAATCCAACTTAAGCCAGCTTTTGCACAAGAGGAATTTGTGAAAGAATGTGGAATAGCCATGGACCTGAAGCTTGGAGAGGTAGGGGCAGGAGTAACTCTGGGACCTCTAAGCTTCAACCTGTCAGGACTCTATCTCTTGGTTCTGATTCTCTCTGTTCATTGGGTTTGTTTCTTCAGTTTGGCTCTCTCAGGAGTCTGGAATCATGGCCACCATAATCCCTCACTCACATTTTCCCTGTTTTGTCATAAGAGAGGAGGAGTGGGTCTTCTCATAGTTTCAAACTGAAAATTCCCAGGGAATGATTCTTATTGGCTTTGGATCACATGTCTACCCCCCGACCAACCCCTGTAGCCAGAAGTGGGGCTAAGACACTGTGATTGGCTCACTCTGGGCCAGGTGACTTCTCTAGAGAAATATCTGTGATCAGGTGCATGGAGTCAAATAAGAGTATGGCAGCTCCCTTCTCCTTCTGACAACATGTTGGGATTGGGAAAGTGGAAGCTGTCACCCAATACAGTGAAAGTGTTCTTCCCCTAAGGGCAGAGTGGTGCCAAAAAGACAGAAAAATAGACAACTTGGACACCATGGAATGGTGTTGAGGAAATTGTATTTTCATAGATAAGATTTGGCACACCTGGATAAAATGTTACTACTTCCACAGGTCCTTCATCTCTCTTCCTCCATGATAAATCAAGTGTTTTTACTGAGAAAGGCAAAATACTTCTTCGTGAAGCCATCTCATTGGACAATACCAAAGGCCTCCATTCACTTTGCATTCTGAAAGTTAAAATATAAAGTCCGGGATATCCCCTGAGGATCTTTCAGTGCCTTATACATGGTAGCTCTTCAATAAATGCTTGTCGCGTAAACATGACTGAATTATTATAACGTAATTTTCTTTCTCAAATGTTACAGTGAAATTGTAGGCAGATCAATTAATTGTAGGTAGTTAAAACGTCAATTATTTTCTTTAAGCCTGAGGCAAGTCATCTAATCAATGTAAACCTCACTTTCCCAATTTTTTAAAATAATTTTTATTGTGCTTTAAGTGAAAGTTTACAAACCAAGTCAGTCTCCCCCACAAAAACCCTTGCTACACACTCCCAATTACTCTTGCCCTAATGAGACAGCCCGCTTCACTTTCGCAATTTTTAAAACACAAAAATTACACTATCTCCCTCAGAATTGTCTTAAGAGCTAAATAAGACAACAAATACGATGTGTTGTTAGGTGCCATTGAGTTGGCTCTGACTCACAGCGACCCTGTATACAACAGAATGAAACACTGCCTGGTCCTGCGCCGTCCTCACAATTGTTGCTATGTTTGAGCCCATTGTTGCAGCTGCTGCATCAATCCATCTCATTGAGAGTCTTTCTCTTTTTTGCACACCCTGTACTTCACACCAAGCATGATGTCCTTCTCCAGGGCACGGTCCCTTCTTATGACATATCCAAAGTACATGTCTTAGTTATCTAGTGCTGCTATAATAGAAATACCACAAGTGGATAGCTTTAACAAAGAGAAATTTATTTTCTCACAGTCTAGGAGGCTAGAAGTCCAAATTCAGGGTGCTGGCTCCAGGGGAAGGCTTTCTCTCTCTGTCAGCGCTGAAGGAAGGTCCTTGCCATAAGTCTTCCCCTGGTCTAGGAGCTTCTCAGGCACAGGAACTATGGGTCCAAAGGACCCGTTCTACTCCCAGTGGTGCTTTCTTGGTGGTAGGAGGTCCCATCCATCTCTCTGCTCACTTTTCTCTTTTATATCTCAAAAGAGATTGACTTAAAACACAACCTAATCTTGGAGATTGAGTCCTGCCTCATTAACGTAACTGCCTCTAATCCTGCCTCCTTAACATCATAGAGGCAGGATTCACAACACATAGGAAAATCACTTCAGATGACAAAATGGTGGACAATCACACAATACTGGGAATCCTAGCCTAGCCAAGTTGACACACATTTTTGGGAGATATAATTCAATCCATAAAAGTACCTGAGACGAAGTGTCACCATCCTTGCTTCTAAGGAGTATTCTGGCTGTACTTCTTCCAAGACAGATTTGTTCTTTCTTTTGGCAGTCCATGGTATATAAAATGTTCTTCGCCAACACCATAATTCAAATGCATCAACACTTCTTTGGTCTTCCTTATTCACTGTCCATCTTTCACATGCATGTGAGGCGATTGATAATGCCAGGGCTTGGGTCAGGTGCACCGTAGTCCTCAAAGTGACATGTTTGCTTAACACTGTAAAGAGGTCTTTTGCAGCAGATTTGCTCAGTGCAATGTATCTTTTGATTTCTTGACTGCTGCTTCCATAGGTGTTGATGGTAGATCCACGTAAAATCAAATCCTCGATAATTTCAATCTTTTCTCCATTTATTATGATGTTGTTTATCGGTCCAGTTGTGAGGATTTTTGTTTTCTTTATGTTGAGGTATAATCCATAATGAAGGCTGTGGTCTTTGATATTCATCAGTAAGTGCTTCAAGTTCTCTTCACTTTTAGCAAAAAAGGGTGTGTCATCTGTGTATGGCAGGTTGTTAATGAGTCTTCCTCCAATCCTGATGCCATGTTCTTCTTCATATAGTCCAGCTTCTCAGATTATTTGCTCAGCATACAAATTGAATAAGTATGGTGAAAGGATACAACCCTGACACACACCTTTCCTGATTTTAAACCACGCAGTATCCCCTTGTTCTGGTCAAATGACTGCCTCTTGGTCTACATACAGTTTCCTCATGAGCACAATTTAAGTGTTCTGGAATTCTCATTCTTCACAATGTTAATGTAATTTGTTATAATCCACACAGTCGAAAACACAGGTAAATATCTTTCTGATATTCTCTGCTTTCAGCCAAGATCCATCTGACATCAGCAATAATACCTCTTGTGCCACGTCCTCTTCAGAATCCATCCTGAAAGTCTGGCAGTTCCCTGTCAATGTACTGCTGCATCCATTTCTGAATTATCTTCAGCAAAATTTTACTTGCCTGTGATATAAGTGATATTGCTTGACAATTTCCACATTCTGTTGGATCACCTTTCTTTGGAATGGGCACAAATATAGATTTTTTCCAGTCGGTTGGCCACGTAGCTGTCTTCCAAATTTCTTGGTATAGAAGAATGGGCACTTCCAGGGTTGCATCCTTTTGTTGAAACATCTCAATTGGTATTCCATCAGTTCCTGGATCCTTGATTTTCACCAATGACTTCAGTGTTTCTTGGACCTCTTCCTTCAATACCATCAGTTCTTGATCATATGCTATCTCCTGAAATGGTTGAACGTTCACCAATTCTTTTTGGCACAGTGACTTTGTGTATTCCTTCCATCTTCTTTTGATGCTTCCTGCATCATTCAATTTTTTGCCCTTAGAACCCTTCATTATTGCAACTAGAGGTTTGAATTTTCTCTTCAGTTTTTTCAGCTTGATAAATGCTGAGCATGCTCTTCCCATTTGGTTTTCTATCTCCAGGTCTTCGCATATTTCATTATAATAGTTTATCTTCTTGAGCCACCCTTTGAAATCTGTTCAGCTCTTTTACTTCTGCATTTTTTCCTTTCATTTTAGTTATCCTACATTCAAGAGCAAGTTTCAGAGTCTCTTCTAACATCCATTTTGGTCTTTCTTTCCTGTCTTTTTAATGACTTTTTGCTTTCTTTATGTATGATGTCCTTGATCCCATCCCACAACTCGTCTGGTCTTCAGTCATTAGCTTTCAATACATCAAATCTATTCTTGAGATGGTTTCAAAATTCAGGTGGGATATACTCAAGGTCATAGTTTGGCTCTTGTGGTTTTGTTTTAATTTTCTTCAGCTTCAACTTGAACTTGCATATGAGCAATTGATGATCTGTTCCGAAGTCGGCCCCTGGCCTTGTTCTAACTGATGATATTGAGCTTCTCCATTATCTCTTTCCACAGATGTAGTTGATTTGATTCCTATGTATTCCATCGGCAAGGTTCACATGCACAGTCGCTGTTTGTGGTGTTGAAAAAAGGTGTTGCAATGAAGATGTCATTTGTCCTGCAAAATTCTACCATGCTCTCTCTAGTGTCATTTCTATCACCAAGGCCATATTTTCCAGCTACCAATCCTTCTTCTTTGTTTTCAACTTTTGCATTCCAGTCACCAATAATTACCAATGCATCCTGATTTCATGTCTGATCAATTTCAGACTACAGAAGTTGGTAAAAAATCTCTAATTTCTTCATTTTGGGCATTAGTGGTTGGTGTGTAAATTTTAGCAATAGTCGTATTAACTGGTCTTCATTGTAGGCGTATGGATTTTACCCTATCACTGATAGCGTTGTACTTTAGGACAGATGTTGAAATGTTCTTTTTGATGATGAATGTAACACCAGTCCTCTTCAAGTTGTCATTCCCAACATAGTAGACCATATGTTTCCCGATTCAAAATGACAAATACAAGTTCATTTCAGCTCACTAATGCCTAGGATATAGATCTTTATGCATGCCGTTTCATTTTTGATGACTTCCAATTTTCCTAGACTTCATACGTTCCACATTCCAATTATTAAGGGATGTTTGCAGCTGTTTCTTCTCATTTTCAGTTGTGCCACATCAGCAAATGAAAGTTCCAAAAGCTTTACTCCATTCATGTCATTAAGGCCAACTCTACTTTGAGAAGGCAGCTCTCCCCCAGTCATATTTTGAGTGGTTTCCAACCTGAGGGGCTCATCCTCTGGCACTATATGAGACAATGTTTCACTGCTATTTGTAATGTTTTCACTAGACAATCTTTTTTCGGAAGTAGACTGCCGGGTCCTTCTTCCTAGTCCATCTTAGTCTGGAAGCTCCACTGAAACCTGTCCACCAAGGGGTAACCCTGCTTGTATTTGAAATACGGGTGGCACAGCTTCCAGCACCACAGCAACACACAAACCACCACACTATGACAAACTAACAGACAAGTGGTGTACAATATGATAGTTAATGCATATTACTTCTACTGCTCTTTCTTATTTGTCTTTTTTTTTAGCCCCCCTCCCCCATTGAGGAAAAAAAAGTAACATTTTAATACTGAAAGTGGACTTTAACATAATTTTACTTAAGTGTTCTCATGTGCAAACCACTAGCTCCTTGTAGGTGGGACCTTTAAGAATTATAAAATCTTTTAAATTTAACTTGTTTTCCTTCTAAACATAATTTTAAAATTAATATAAGCATATTCGATGACCATCTTAAAACAATGTACTCCTACCAAGCTCATGCTGGCACTTAGGATGTTTTGGTGATAAATAATTGTCTAAAGAGATTAAACTTTGTATTCAAAGCTCATAGTAATTACGTATATTTATATTTGTATGCATATTTATATTTATTATGTATATCTCTGTGCCAAGCTCTCTCATAGGGGCTTCAGCTATATGTTATAACTCAATCCTCTCTATAGCTTTACAAGATAGGTTTTATTACCCAGATTTATGAGGAAACCAAGGCTCAGAGAGGTTAAGTGGCTTGCCCAGGGTCTCAACACCAGAGAGTGGGGATTCAGGACAAGCCTCATCACAAATACTGTCAAAAAAAAATGTTTGTTGCACAGGATCAGTTCTCTGCCATTTCAAAAACTCTCCAGCTATTTCTGTTCCCAAAAGTCTTTTTTTTTTTTTTTACTTTTTTCTCAGTCTTTCAAAACACTATCTAACACAAGGAAGACACTACCAGTAAAGATAGAAGAGAAAGAAGAGGAAAAAAAAGGCATATGTGTGTGTGTGTGTGTGTCTCCTTGGGGGACGGATAGGTGTATGGTTAGATGGGTGGATGGGTAAGCCAACGAAGTTTTCTCTGCCAGACTCAACTTCTTATCATTTAGGTTATTTTCTACTTTGGGGGGCATCCAATCCAGAAATAAACGCCTAAGATTGACTACTTGACTTGAAATTATACACAAAAATGGAGAGAATTATAAGACCGAATAGCTTCTCAGCAACCAAGTGCTTTTTAAAAAATGCTTCAAACAGTTGGTAATTACTACCACCCTTAGAAAGAAACAGAACATTTCAAAGGAAACATTTCCTGACATATCTTACATTTTAGCAGTACAGTGCTGAATGTGCTCATACGTGTTTTCCTGTTTAACATCTACATCAAGGCCTGCAAAACAGATACTGTCAGCTCTAGATAGTATTATTCCCCTGTTTTACAAACAAGGCAACAGAGACTTAGTAAATATCCTGCCTTAGGCTGGATATCTAATATTTGAACCAGCCCTGCCTGGCTGTGGAGGCCATGCCCTTTCTATTTTAACACCAAGAAGCTCTGGATGGTGCAGTGACTAAGCATTCGGCTACTAACCAAAAGGTCAGTGGTTCAAACCCAACAGCTGCTCAGCGGGAGAAAGATGTGTCAGTCTGCTTCAGTGAAGATTTACAGCCTTGGAAACCCTACGGGCAGTTCTACTCTGTCCTACAGAGTCGCTATGAGTCTGAATCGACTTGACGGCAATGGGCTTTGGGTTTATTTTAATACCAAATTGGTCTTTGGTGTGAATCATCACTTTTCTCTATGGAATTTATATAAAGTTCAGCCCTCTCACAAAGAAGTAAGTCCAAGGCTATTGTGCATCCACAAGGTCACTCAATAGGATGATTCCTCACATGACAGTGGAGACTCTGGGTGGTGTAAGCAGTTAATGCTGTCACTGCTAATCAAAAGGTTAGAGGTTTGAGTCCACCTAGAAAGTTCTGGCAATCTTCTTTCAAAAAATCAGCCACTAAAAACCTTATGGAGCACAGTTCTACTCTGACACACATGGAGTCGCCATGAGTTGGCATTGACTTGACTTCAGCTGTTTAGATTAGGTTTAGGTGCATGCTACAAGTGAAGTGCCTACTCGTGGGAAACTTTTATCCTGCAAAAAGATGGACAAATTAATTTTTTTAATAATTTCTTACAGCACAACATGGAGGGAAGGTAGTGGATTGCATACAGACACAGAATTTAAGTTCCTATTGCAGAGGAAGCACAGTTTGAAAATGACTGGTCAAATTCCTCAATAAAGTCTACAAAACGGCCTTCATGTTTTGACCTCTCCCGTCCTCTCCAACTTCATCGTTTGATATTCTTCAACTTGTACTCTATGTTCCAACAACGAATTTTACTTCCCCAAACACTCCATGCTGTTCTATGACTTGTTAATCCTGCCTGGAAAGAGCTTGTCCACAACACACGAACTATATACCCTTGTCCATCTTGAAAGCTGCCAGGAAAACCAAGGATATGAGTCTGTAGAACTTTTCCAGACCCTCCCTGTTTCCCTATCCTGGTCATGCCTTCGCACTTGATACGTCTAAACCTCGAACATGTAGTGTCAAGCTTATTATGATGCCCTGTAATTCTATGTTACACACGTGTCCCCCTGGCTGGACCGTGAGTTCCTTGAGGGAGATAGAAGCAGGGTTTTATTTTTCTTAATAACCCTCGTACAGTGCCCAGACCATTTGTTGTTGTTGTTAGCTGCCATTGAATCAGCCCCCAATTCATGGCAACCCCATGCAACACAGAAGGAAACGTTGCACAGTCCAGTGCCATCCCCATAACCAGCTGTGGATCGAATCACTGTGATCCATAGGGTTTTCATTGGCTGATTTTTGGAAGTAGATGGCCAGGCCTTTTGTCCTAGTTCATCGTAGTCTGGAAGCTCCACTCAAACCTGTTCAGCATCATAGCAACATGCAGCCCCCACTGACAGACGGGGTGAGTGTGCATGCTGTGTATTCACTGGAAATAAAACCCAGCTCTCCTGCGTGGAAGGTGAGAATTCTACCACTGAATCACCAGTGACTTATGCTCAGACCACTGTTTTTCTGTTTTTGCTTTTGTCAGTTGCTGTTGAGTCAGTTCCAACTCATGTTGACCTGGTATATAACAGAAAAAAACATTACCAGGTCCTGCACAAACTCCATGATCTTTGATATGTTTGGACCCATTGTTGAATCTATGCCCAGACCACTAGAGGTGCTTAAGACTTGACCATTAAATTGAATCAAATTGAACTGACTGAAGAACAACTGAGAAGGTGTAAATTTGAGATGATCAAATCTCTATCCCTTTAGAGAGACAGCGTCTTCTTCTCGCTTCTTTTTTTCTGGTGTTTGTCCCCTGTGTATGCCTATTTATGTTTAGCAGGCTTGTCTCTGGGTACGTTACCCTTGAAAGTACTCCATCTTCCTCAATTCTGTTCTTTCATTCAATAAGCTCTGATTGAGTACTTATTGTTAGGAGCTAGGGATAGGAACCAGGGGTGAGTGGAGGCTCCAGCCTCAAAGAACTGACAATATGGCAGAATTTCTAAGACATGCACAGAAAAAAACACGACACAAAGTAGAGAGGGATCGTTACCATGGAAGGCATGCAACAAAGTACCTTGAGAGCTCAGAGGAGAGAGAAACCATCCAGAGTGAAGGGTCAGGGAACACCATCCGAAGGAAATGATGTTTATATGACACCTTGAGTGGACAGTTTTGAAAGTGCATATGTGCGCTCTAAATTCCCCTCATATCAATATTTCCTATCCATTTCCACGAGTAAAACTGCCCTTACCTTGGGAAATGTTTAACCACAGCATTGCCTACTTTCTTTTCCATGTCTTCAAAGTCTACCCTGAAATCCTGGAAGACATTCTCTCCCAACTTTGACAGTGGCAGACCTGATCCTGTCCATGTTAACACGTTCTAGGGCATTGGGAGCACAAACCCTCGGGGCGTAGTAGTTAAGTGCTACAGCTGCTAACCAAAAGGTCAGCAGTTCGAATACACCAGGTATTCCTTGGAAACTCTACGGGGTAGTTCTGTTCTGTCCTATAGGGTCACTATGAGTTGGAATTGACTCGATGGCAACAGGTTTGGTTTTTTTTTTGGAAAGCGCCATTATTGTGCTGCTGTTGCTGTTGTTGAGATTAATGATATTATAATAGCACTGACAGAGAACATAGAATAAACTAAACCCAGAAGCCAATGTTCAGGATAACAAAAAAAGCACTTTTTATTACATTCAAGGAAAAAAGAAACAATGGGGGCCTGCTGAATAAGAGACAGTGTCAACAGATAAACTTGAAACTCTAGCTGTTATTTTGCTTCTGTCTTCTCTGTTAAAAAAAAAAAAAAGTCTTATAAATGGTAGAACAAAAATGAGGAGATTATTAACAAAGAATGTCACTGTTCTAAATAATTCAAGTCTCCTTGCACCAGTGAATTTCATGAGGGAACTAAGTGAAGCCCTAGGTTAATGCTGTTGGGGATTTCCAGTGGAAGTAGGAGTGAGGCTAAAACACAGAGATACTGAAAAATGTTGTGTTTTTCAAAAAGTGTGCATCAGACAACTGGACTAAACCAAAAGCTAAGACGTTTCCTGAATAAAACTAAACACTTCGAGGGTCAGAGTAGCAGGGGTGGGGGCCTGGGGACCATGGTTTCAGGGTACTTCTAGGTCAATTGGCAAAACAAAATGTATGAAGAAAATATTCTGCATCCCACTTTTGTGAGTGGTGTCTAGAGTCTCAGAAGCTAGTGAGTGACCATCTAAGATGCATCAGTTGGTCCCAAACCACCTGGAGCAAAGGAGAATGAAGAACACCAAAGTCACAAGGAAACTACTAACCCAAGAAACAAAAAGGGCCACATAAACCAGGGACTCCACCAGCCTGAGACCAGGAGAACTAGACAGTGTCTGGCTACCACCAATGACTGCCCTGACAGGGAGCACAACAGAGAGTCCCTGAGGGAGCAGAAAAAAGTGGGGTGCAGAACTCAAATTCTAGTGAAAGAACTAGACTTAATGGTCTGACTGAGACTAGAGGAACCCCAGAAGACATGGCCCCCGGACTATCTGTTATCCCAGAACTAAAACCATTCCCAAAGCCAACTCTTCGGACAAAGATTAGACTGGACTATAAGACATAAAATGATACTCATGAAGAGTGTGCTTCTTAGTTCAAGTAGATACATGAGACTAAACAGGCAGCTCCTGTCCAGAGGCGAGATGAGAAGGCAGAAAGGGACAGGAGCTGGTTGAATGGACACAGGAAACTCAGGGTGGAAAGGAGGAGTGTGCTGACATACTATAGGTATAGTAACTAGGGTCACATAACAATGTGTGTATAAATATTGTATGAGAAACTAACTCGAGCTGTAAACTTACACTTAAAGCACAATAAAAAAAATTTTTTTTCCAAAAAAAAAGTGTGCATCAGAGTGCAAGGCTTGAGCCAAAATCTATGTTCACTAAATACAACTCAGTTATACTTTGATGTGTCTGGTGAGGTAGGCTCATGAAGAAGGTATTTGAGTAAGAGACTGAGAATCTTCTCCAAAATAACTCATCATAAGGAAGAAAGGGGGACCAGTGGTGATTCAGAGGTAGAATTCTTTCCTTCCATGCAGGAGACCCTGGTTCTATTCCTGGCCAATGCACCTCATATGCAGTCTCCACCCATATGTCTGTGGAGGCTTGCGTGTTGCTATGATGCTGAACAGGTTTCAGCAGAGCTTCTGGACTAAGATGAACTAGGACAGAAGGCCTGGAAATCTACTTCTAAAAATCAGCCAATGAAAACCCTTATGGATAACAACAGTCTGATCCACAACCAGTCATGGGCGTGGTGCAGTATTTTGTTTCATCCATGGGTCGGGAGCCAACTGAAAGGCAGCTAACAACAACAAAAACAAGGGAAGAGTCTGCTGACAACTTGGCCCAATCAAAGTGCCTTGGTTATTAGAGGGAATGAGCAATCGACAGGTGTGGACCTATACGAGTAGCAGTATGAATAGGTACAACTACCTCTTTGGAATCTTTCCTATCTGTGGAAGAAGGAGCAGAGTCTAGGACGAAGCCGAACTAAAGGATGGTTATATGTTTGGCTTATTTTTTTATGACCCCTCTCTCTGAGTTTGGACTACATGCCAATCAAAAGATAAAGGTTATAACTCCACTCACTGAGGGAAATTAAAAAGAGCTTGTTGTCTTAGTTTTTAAAATTTGCAAAGAATGGCGGAAAACTTCTAGTGAAATTAATCTATTTCTTACGCTTGTTCCAGATGTGTTTAATTTATCTTTTACCATTTTCCCTTCTGATAGAAGAATGTTCTAACTCTACATTTGTTGTTGCGCTCAAATCCCAGCACTAAGCAGAGATTTTGCTAATTATTTTAGCCTGTTTTGTTGAGACACATGAGCAACTGATCTACAGGAGAGGTTGTTTTGCTCCTTTTTGGAAATCAGAGCCATTTGGAAGGCTGTTCTCCCTCCTTCTTCTGCCTTAGAAAGAGCAGAAGCTCAGTCACACTCAACAATTTTAAGTGGGGGTGATGTTTGTCAGACACATCTTAGCACTATGTCTGTTACATTTCTTTAAATTCAGCACATGTAAGTGAACTCAGCAAGAAGATGTTAGCATAAGAACTTTGCCTATGGGGTTAGACTTAATGGCCTTTGAGATTCCTTTCAGTTCGGCAATTTGTTTATTTGGAGAGTTTTATAACCTTTGATAAGATATAGAGTCATTGCAGAGGGATTCAGAACCATTTATATATGTGTGTTGAACATGGCAGACCAAAGAATGTGGGTATTTTTAATCAATGAGTAATGTCCAAGCAAACAGTTGAACTTTTCTTGAGATTTGTTAGAATGAATTAAAAATCTTTAAAATGTGCCTAATCTTTGCCATAGCAACACCACTTCTAGAAATATATCCTAAGGAAATATTTAAGAATGTGCTCAAAGAATTTAGCACTAAAATGTTCATATGAATTGTTTAATAATTTTTTAATCAGAAAATGTTTGAATGTCTAACAGTGAGGAGTATGTTCAGTAAATTTGGGAACAGGCGTGCACTAGAATACTGCGCAGTCATCAGAAATGCAGCAATCAATGGGTATTTACCAAAGCAAAAGGGGAGACGAAAAAAAAAGTATTATAGTATGATCCTGTGTTTGCGGTAGACACGCCCACATATACGTTAAAAAAAAAACTTGAAGAAATTATACCGAAATATTAACAATTATGCGTTATTATTTCTGGTGATGGAATAAAGAAATTTTTATTGTCACCACTTTATCTTTTTTTCTAAACTTCTATAATTAGTAAAAACCTGTGTTGCAAAAAAAATTTTTAGAGACTCAAGTATGTATTAATATATGTATTCATTTTTGTGTTCATTAATTATTTATTAAATGCCTACTATTTACCAGGTCTTCTGCATATGTAAATCTCTCCGTAAAATTCTTTGTTAACTACTCGATAGTTTTCTTAGCAATGCATAAGCAATAGAAGCCAAGTAAAGTGATGAAAATCAACAAAGAGGTTGAATAGCTTACTTAAGTCACATAATGAATTCAAAAATGCAGCCAGAACACATAACCACAAACTCTCAAAGCTGAACCCAAAAAATTGGATGATGTTCTCCTGTTTTGGCTCCCTGGTGGCGCAGTGGTTAAGCGCTTGGCTGCTAACCGAAAGGTCGGCAGTTTGAACCCACCAGCCACTCCATGGGAGAAAGATGCAAAGGTCTGCTTCCATAAAGATTAACAGCCATGGAAACCCTATGGGGCAGTTCTACTCTGTCCTATAGGTTTGCTATGAGTCGTTATCGACTCAACAGCAGTAGGGTTCTCCTGTTAGTCCTAACTTAAACTCATTGTCTATTAGGGCTGAAAGGTACCTAGTATTATAGTTTAGAAAAAACATTGGCCACAATACTCTGCAACTGCTCCCATCAAGACCCAAAAACCAAACCGACTGCCATTGAGTCGATTCTGACTCATAGCGACACTACAGGACAGAGTAGAACTGCCCCATAGAGTTTCCAAGGAGCACCTGGAGGATTTGAACTGCCGACCTCTTGGTTAGCAGCCATAGCACTTAACCACTGCCACCAGGGTTTCCTCCCATCAAGAAGAGTTGTCAATTTCCCATCCCTTTATCCTGGGCTAGCGTGTGACTTGCTATGTTGGTTTCCTCGGGCTGCCATAAAAAGACACCACAAAGTGGTGCCAAAGTAGGGGGCTTTAAAGAACTGAAATTTATGGTCTTGTAGTTCTGGAGGCTAGAAGTCCAAATTCAGGGTGTCGGCAGGATCGTGCTCTCTCTGTACACTCTACTGAAAGGTCCAAACCAAAACCAAACCCGTTGCCATGGAGTCCGTTCCAACTCATAGCGACCTTATAGGACAGAGTAGGATTGCCCCATCGGGTTTCAAAGGAGTGCCTGGTGAATTAGAGCTGCCGACCTTTTGGTTAGCAGCCAAGCTCTTAACCACTGTGCCACCAGGGTTCCAGGGTAAGGTCATTCCTTGTTTAATCCAGCTTCTGGTAGGCCCAAGTGTGTCTCGGCATTCCTTGGCTTGTAGAATATAGCTTTACATGGTTTCTTCCCCCTGTGTGACCAGGGACGGGTTATTCAATAAGCAAGATAAGCACAGTGCTAACCTAACTTACCAGATCTTCTGTAGTGAACATTTCCACTACAGATAAGTAAGCATAAATAAGCCCATGCTTACCTTGCTTGCTGGGTCATCTGCCCCTGTCAAGGGATTGTAAATTTTAAAAAGAGACTTTCAGAGAGAGACAGATGCCAGTCACACCTAGGAGCAGAATCTTTGATGTGGTGGAAATAAACATGAAATTATTCATTACAGATGATCTGGTAAGCAAGGTAAGCACTATGCTTACCTTGCCTATTGAATAATCTGCCTTTGTGTGTGACTCTTGTTTCCTTGTCCATTCTCCTTTTTTATAAGATACTACTCAGAAGGGATTAGGGCCTACCCTATTCTAGCATAAGGAGCCCTGGTGGTGCAGTAGTTAAGTGCTCGGCTGCCAACCAAAAGGTCAGCAGTTGGAACCCACCAGCCGTTCTACGGAAAAAGATGTGGCAGTCTGCTTCCATTAAGACCACAGCCCTGGAAACCCTATGGGGCAGTTCTACTCTATCCTATAGGGTCTCTATGAGTCATAACCAACTGGACAGGCTGTGGGTTTGGTTTGGGTTGGCTACTCCAGTATAACCTTATTAACTTAACTAATAATACCTGCAAAGAAAAACGATTTCCCCAAACAAGGTCATATTCCCAGGTACAGGGGTTAGGATGTCAGCACATCTTTTGGGGGGAGATAATTCAATCCCTAATACTTGCTCATTCCAGTTCTAAGCCTAGACCTCCAGAGACCTTGCCACTTTCACCCTTGCTCTTTTAGAACCTTTGACCACTGTGTGAGCCTGGGCTAGCCTGTGGGGGATGAATGAGCTCCTGAAGAAAGACTTCAATCATCCCATCATCCTAGACATAGCCATCATAAACCAGACAGACCACCAGCTGACCGCAGACACATGGGCGTGCCCAGTGAAGGTCAGCAAGGACAGACCATATCAGCAGGGCTGCCCAGAAGAGTCTAGTTCCACATGCCAAACCACAGAACTGTGAGCTAAATAAATCTCTGCTGTTCTAAGCCACTATGTTTTGGAGTGATTTGTCGTGCAGCAAAAGCTAACTGATACACCTGGGCTTACCTAGTCCCCTTCAGTTCTCAAATGAGGAAGTCAATGAGGTGAACTGCCCCACTCAGAGTCACACAGAAATTCAATCAAACCAGAAGAACCCCATTCTCCTGATCACCATGCCAGAGTCCTAGCCACTGAACACCTCAGCCAGGAAAAGGTTAACCCAGCTCACATACAGGGACAGAATTAAAACCCTGGCAAAACAAGTAGAGTGAACGGGCTTCAGGTCACTGTGAGCTCCATGTCTTCCTGCCAGTTTGGCCACAAGAGAAAGGCAAAAATACCACATTCTGTTCTACCCTGGTCTTCTCATCCCAGTCAATTCCAGTATTTCCCCAACTCACAGACCACCTGGGAACTAGACTCCAGAGACTGCAGAAGTGTTCGCTCTCTCCTTCCCTCTCTCTTCTCTTTCTTCTCTTCCCTCTCCCTCCTTCTCCTCCTGCTCTCTCAGTATCCCTCTTTCTCTCCCTCTCTCATGCACCCTCATAAGAAGCCAGAGAAATTGTACCCCAACTGACCCTAACGTCTCTCCCTGACCTCCCCACTTCCTACATACCAGGGTCACATCAAGAGAAAAGCGAATCAAAAATCTGTAACACTTTAACTGAGCTTCAGGATTATCCTAACAATTAATCCCAATACACTCCGCTTCAAAGTGCTTGGCCCCAAACGTTAGCCCATTAATCCTCACTGCCATCCCGTGTGTTAATTAGGCCTCATTATCCACAAGTTCAGAACAGGAAAACAAAGCCAGAGAGGGAACTGCTGTAGCCTAGGCCTTGGAGCCGGAAGGAGAGCCCAGGGCTCCTGGCACTTGGGCTGAGGCTGGGCGCAGACCACTAAGCCACAGCACTCCCCCTGGTGTAGGCCTGGAGGCTAGTGCCAAGGGCGGCTCAAGCTTTTCCTTTTCCATTAGCCACAGGTGTGTTTTACCGCAGGCTAACTAGCAGCTACTATTTATTCTCTGGGATTTTCTAAAAATGTGCTCTTGCAGACTTTCAAGCCAAAGCCATTCCCAGCATCACTCTTTATTAAATTGAACCACAGAAATCTTTGAAAATCACGAGCATTTTGAAACATACTGAATCCTTTATGGCTGAAATAATCTAATAGACAAGCTGTTGTTAATTTACAACCTTAATTTTCAGACACACTTCTTGAGTCAAAAGTGCTTCCTGCTCTGTAATTCCTGTAGGGATACAGGTGGCCTTGGCCTAAGTACACATCTACTGTACATTAAAATGTATTTCTTACTTAACTTAAACATTTCTGAAATCTCAAGTTTATGTCTAGACTATTTTAATCAGCTAAATGTCATAATAAGCCATATGTTGGTCTTGATCGGTTACATACACCAGCCCGACTCATAAAGTATCAAAAGGTGTTTTTAAAAAGAAGTCTGTGTTTGTTTTACCAAGAAAATGGTGCTTTCAGTCTATCATATCAGACATGCTGGCAAGCAGAAAAGGACCTGACGTAACTGGGGGAAAAAAATGGGTTTTTCTCCCTCTTTTCCTCCGTGCACCATTCCATCAATACGACTTTTAAACTTGAGAGTTTGAAGCAATAAGCTTGTATGGATCTAAAATGCCACTGACCACTGTCCCTAAAATGCCATCACTTACAGAAAGCAGGACGGAGTTGAACAAGTATTTTTGCTGCTGCTGGTCTTACCATTTCAGGGGTCTCTGCTTTCTGTTCATAGCCACCTGAGTTGACCAGCACCTCTCAACCCAAAAGAGCCACCAAGTCACCCAAATCTAAGGACCTGAGGAAAGGTAAATCCTCGTAGCATTACTCACTAAATACCAAAACTAACCAGTTGCCGCGGAGTCAGTTTTGACTCACGGTGAACCTTTTTGTGTATCAGAGTAAAACTACGCTCCATAGGGCTTTCAATGACTGATTTTTCCAAAGTAGATTGCCAGGCCTTTCTTCTGAGGTGTCTCTGGGTGGACTTGAACTCCCAACCTTTTGGTTACCAGCCGAGTGTGTAAACTGTTGTACCACCCATGGACTTCTTACTGACTAAATAGATAAAAAATACACATATATTTATTGAAAAATACACATATATTTATTGAACACCTGCACAGGTGTCATGTCAGGACCTACAGCCACAATAATGAACAGGAGAGTCATAGTTCCTGCCTTCATGGAGCCTGCAGTGCTATGGAAAAGACATTAGATAATTCCAACAACAATCATATAAATATATTTTTCATAACGGCTCTACGAAAAAGAACTAGGCATTATAGGAGTATGTACCCATGATTCAAAGTGGTACAATGGGACAGTGAAGTTTTCCCCAATAAATGGTAGTTTTCCCCAATAAATGGCCTTGGGAATAAATAGGAGCCCTGGTGGTACAATGGTTAAGAACTTGGCTGCTAACCAAAAGTCAGTGGTTCAAAGCCACCTAGCAGCTCCGCAGGAGAAAGATGTGGCCGTCTGCTTCCCTAAGATTACAGCCTTGGAAACCCTATGGGGCAGTTCTACTCTGTCCTGTAGGGTCACTATGAGTCAGAGTCCACTCAACAGCAATGGGTTTGGGGTTTTTTTCTTTTGGTCAGATAGAGGATAGATGCCCAGTGAGAAAGAGAACGGGGAAAAGAAGAGGAAGGGAGAGGAGGACAGGAGAGGAGAAGATAGCAGATGGGGAGAGGAGGGGTGGAGGAGAAAAGAACGGAAGCGGAGGAGAGCCCAAGGAAGGGGAGGGCAGGGAAAGGAAGAAAAGAGAACTCAAATCTGGTACTTCTTACTTCTATGACAAGCCAGGAGGCATCAGAAACTGTCTAAAGTAACTATTTCCAATTCTAAAGAAACCTAATTGATAGAGCTGTCATTAATCAAATGGGAAAATACAAGCTTTCTTATCAATCTAAAGAGGGCTCTTAAACCAAACTATGAAGAGGAAAAAAAAAAAACATGAAAATGATACTTGAAGGGAAACAAGTAAATTGAGTTTTAATTTAGTACTTGATAGAATTTCATGAGCTGTAGAGTTCGAATAAGGGTTCTTACGTGTAGACTTCTTTTGGATATGAAAATGGTCATAAAGTCTGTTCATACCAAGTCTGAACAGAAAGACAAGGAGAGTTTGTTTCCCATGATACCACAGAACCACATAATTGCTCTTGGTTCCCATAATCAGATGAGTAGGAAATACTTTTTGATGATAATATTTCTAAATGATGATGTTTTCTCTGGGCATCTTTTCAATGTATGCTCTGTCTTCCCCAAATGGAATGAGAGATTCTTGAGGCGGAAAGATTGTGATATCAGTTTCATTTGCGCCTCTCCGTCGTGTCTGCAAACTCCATCAGGCTATGCTCACCACCATCCCACAGTGAATCAGGCTCTGCACTGCACAGAAGCCTGGTCAGGCGCTGGGGTAGTTTGCATGCTGTTCTCAACTATTTCTGGTTCTTCTCTAGACAGATGGTATGATGGCACTTTTCCACCGCCTTGAAATGAGACGTGGCTATATGACCTGCTTTGCCCAGTGAAACATGAACAGAGGTGACATGAGTCATTTTCAGGTGGGTCCTTTAAGAGCTGGCATGAGATTTACCAGTTTCTCTTCTCTTATTGCAGTGATCTTTTAAGACTTATCAAGATGGAGCATCTTTCATTCTGCACCCCTGAGTGATTACAGAGCAATGGACATGGAACATGAAAAATAAAATTCATTTCGTTAAGCCACTGAGATTAAGAGGTTGTTTGTAATTGTACTATAACTAAGAGGTTGTTTGTAATTGTACTATAACTTAACCTACACTAGCTCCATAAGAATTAATATTAAGATCCTTCTTTTAATTTTCTCCATGCTTCCTTCCCTTGTGTTGCCCTCTCATTTAAAATTATCAGTCTACCTCCTATAGAAACGCACTTGTAAATCAAGTAAGTGGCAAATGTGTATTTGCTGAGACTCAAAAAATGGCTGTTTCCAAAATAGCTATCCCTAGAAAATAGTAAGCCTATGGTGACTGACAACTCTTCTGCTTTGGATCCTCCCCAGGGTAGACGGGGGAAAGAGGTGATCTGGATCATGTTCCATCCACCCTGAAGCTGTAGAGAAGACTAACTAAAACTACACATTCTAGAACCAGTCCGTTGTTGTTATTAGGTGCCACCAAGTCAGTTCCAACTCATAGTGACCCCACGTACAACAGAACAAAACACTACCCAGTCCTGTGCCATCCTCACAATCGTTGCTGTGTTTGAGCCCATTGTTGCAGCCACTGTGTCAATCTATGTCATCGAGGGTCCTCCTCTTTTTCGCTGGCCAAGCATAATGTCCCTCTCCGAGGACCGGTCCGTCCTGATAACATGTCCAAAGTACATGAGACAAAGTTTTGCCATCTCGCTTCCAAGGAGCACTCTTGGAAGTACTGCTGTACTTCTTCCAAGACAGACTTATTTGTTCTTCTGGCAGTCCAAATGCATCAATTCTTCTTCAGTCTTCCTTACTCATTGTTCAGCTTCTACATGCATATGAGGCAATTGAAAATACCATGGCTTGGGTCAGGAGAACCTTAGTCCTCAAAGTGACGTCTTTGCTTTTCAACACTTTGAAGAGGTCTTTTGCAGCAGAGTTGCCCAATGTAATACACTGTTTGATTTCTTGACTGCTGTTTCCATGGGCATTGATGGTGGGTCCAAGTAAAGTGAAATCCTTGACAACTTCAATATTTTCTCCACTTATCATGATGTGAAAACCCTGGTGGCGTAGTCATTAAGAGCCACAGCAACTAACCAAGAGGTTGGCAGTTCGAATCCACCAGGCGCTCCTTGGAAACCCTATGGAAAGTTCTACTCTGTCCTATAGGGTCACTATGAGTTAGAATTAACTGGACAGCAATAAGATTTTTTGGCTTTTATCATGATGTTGCTTACTGGTCCAGTTGAGAAACATTCCTCTGAATTTCAGCCATTCCCAGTCTAGAAATAGCACAGCAATTGATCTTAATTAATTCTCCCAACAAGCAAATATGAGAACTTACTTAGATCACTTTTCTTTTCAATATCTCCCAATAAAATAAAGCTAAAAGGATTTGCACTCAAAATAATGATCAGGCTGTAAAAAATGAGAGAATAAGAATACACTTTCCTCACCCCATGCTAAGCATGATAAATATTTCTTGACTTTAATGATGATACACTTAGCACATTGCTTTCCTTGGAATAAAGGTGTCATGAATCTTCACAGAAAAAAAAGAAAGAAAAATCAGCAGAGACCATGCACGAGCACTTGGGCAGGAAGTTTGGAAAGACCATCAAGCTGTTGCTGGTGGGACTTTGAAAGAGAATGTGCTGTGATATCCTCTTCTGCATTATTTGAGAGACTGTAGAAAAATTTTAACTGTTGACACTGGATATAAAATCTGTTTTTTTCTGAATGCAAAACCATGCTCAAACTGATCAAGAGGCAAACTCACTTTAGAGGAATTACAGATAAAATGAGGGCTTCCGTAAGCCTTTGTCTCTCTAGGTGCCCCCTTTGATGTTTTCCTTTCACGCCAACAATCCAAAATTTCATAAGGGCCTCTTATTTCTACCACCACCCATCTGTCAGTTTGTTGTACTGTGGTGGTTTGCATGTTGCTATGCTACCAGTATTTCAAATACCAGCAGGGTCATCTATGGTGAACACATTTTAGTGGAGCTTCCAGACTAACACAGACTAGAAAAGAGGCCTAGTGATCTATTTCCAAAAATTAGCCAAAGGAAGCCCTATGGATCACAACAGGATATTGTCCAACATAATGCTGGAAGATGAGTTTCCTAGGTTGGAAGGCACTCAAAATGTACAGTGATCACAACAATGGACTCACACATACCTACGATTGTTAAGATGGTGCAGGACTGGACAACATTTTCTTCTGTTCTATGTGGGGTCGCCATGAGTTACAGCCAACTCAACGGCAACTAACACCAATAATCTCATTTCTAACATCCTCCTATGAGGACAGATAACCTAAATTATAGTCTAATTCTGACCTTCAACATTTGGGATATCCCCTTGGTTCCAAGCAATCTTTACCATTACTTCTCCAAGAAGCACTTATCAAACATCAGTTCTGTGAAAGGCACCGCTGTGCTTGAAGTGAAAGGGGAACATTAAGAAGGAGACATGATCTATGTCTTCAAAGAGCTTCATGGGCCAATGGAAATCTGAAGAAATGTGCAGAATAAAAACTAAAAAATTAAGATATTAAAAAAAAAAAAAGGTTTAAAGGAGGTCTATGTAAGTAACAGTGGTTAAATGCTTGGCTGCTAACCAAAAGGTAGGCAGTTTGAATCTACCAGCCACTCCTTGGAAACACTATGGGGCAGTTCTATTCTGTCTCATAAGGTCACTATGAGTCAGAATTGACTTGATGGCAATGAGTTTTTGGTTTTTGTTTGTTTGTTCATTTTGGTTTATTTAAGTAACAAAGAAGTGGAAGCATACTAACGGGGCTCATTGGGAGCTGAATAGCATGGTAGGAGAGAATATAGGTTTTTGAATCAGATGGAAATGGGTTGAACCCTAGCCCAGCCATTTACTTGCTATATGATCTTGAGATTAGTTAATCATTCAAAACCTGTTTCTTCATCTGTAAAATGGGATAATAACATTAGCTGCCTCTTAGAATTGTTACAACAATGCTTGTACAGTATTTAGCACAGTGACTGGCCTGGAGCAATTACCCAATAAACATTAATTAAAAAATAAGTGGGTGAAGTGTGGGTGGGGGAATCAGTTCCAGCTGGGACCTGGAAGGGAATGAGAATATTTCCCAGAGGACGAAAGAATTTTATCTGAATGTTAAATCACGAGGTTGGAGGGGTAATTTTAGTGAGCTGCAAGGGGTAGGGGTAATAGGTAGAAGCCTGGCAGTGCCAAGTTGCAAAACTCGTGAGTTCAGGGAGATGTAAAAAGATATACCTGGACTCTGGGTGGACTAAAGGGTATGATTAGGGAGACATGAAAAGACAGACTAGAAAAGTAGGTTGGGCTTGGACACTGGGTGTCCTCAAAAGCCAGACAAGAAGTGAGTTTTAGCCTACATTTTACCTTACTCATTAGAACAGGGCACTTTGTCTTTAGTTCTTATGAAAAATGCTTTAACTCAAAATACATTGTCCTAATGAAGCCAGATACAATCATGAAAAAAACATCTGTTTTTCCCTTTACATTGTTCAGGAGCAAATCCCAGTTTGATTTTATATTCAGAAGCTTGTTCTGCCCTAATGTAAAAAATACATAATAAGACTCAAGTGGTACACAAATCTATTTCAAAGGAATTTTAATTTTTTTTGAAATGTATAATGAAGCCCCTACTTAACCCCTAAGACACCAAAGGTAAATGAATTCTAGATTTTTCTTCCAAAAATATTTCCTAAGAGAGGAAATATTAAAATCTTCTTGATGTAAGCTATTTGGTAAGGTTAGTTAAACTTCTGAATTATTCAATATGCTTGAAATTGTCTTGGTACTTTCTAGAACAATACAAATCATAGATTAATAAAGTGTTTGCCAGGTAGACACCTTCATGACCAGATAATTGTTGGTAATTACAGCTTAATGAGTTCCATGTAAATGCATTCTGCTAAAATGGTTTAGAGAATGAATGGAAAAGCTCTTTTCTCCCCCTTAAATACACTCATACATCCTATTAGTCATTAAGGCGTAAAAATGAATGAGTTAGACTTCCTGCCCTCCAGTACTTCACACTTTAATGTAGGCAAATGACCACAATAGACTCAAGAGTGCTACAATAGGAGTAAAAATAGAGTCCTGTCAGAGCAATTAAGGAGCTCTGGTGGCACAAAGGTTAAGCACTTGGCTACGAAGGAAAAGGTTGGTGGTTCAAACCCACTCAGCAGTTTTATGGAGAAAGACCTGGCGATCCGGTTCAATAAAGACTGCAGCCTAGAAAACCCTATGGGGCATTCTACTCTGTCATATAGGGTCATTATGAGTCAGAAATCTACTCAATGGAACCCAACATCAGAATACATAATGGAGAGTTCCTCTTGGTTCTTCGTGTTGTTACTTTGTTTAACAAACCCCATTTTTAAGAAGAGTAGAGGGCAAAGTTATTATTCAGCCTAACCAAGATTTAATACCAGTCAATGCTGAATTGGTGAATTCCAAACACGTAAGATCTTAATGCATGTCATATATGACATCCATCTTCTGTAATGTAGTCAGCAGAAATGCTGCCTTTTGTTCCAAACTTATCCCTTGGCCCTTCTCACTTGCAGTAAAACCTTGCCCTTGGAAGCTTTGGAGAAAAGTCATTGTCCATTTGTC
Source organism: Loxodonta africana (assembly GCF_030014295.1). Taxonomy (NCBI): domain Eukaryota; kingdom Metazoa; phylum Chordata; class Mammalia; order Proboscidea; family Elephantidae; genus Loxodonta; species Loxodonta africana. The sequence continues at coordinate 66,725,262 of NC_087355.1, forward strand.
TGAATGGCACTAGACTGAGAGTTTCTTCATAATGGGGGCTGTGGTTTTAGTCTTGTGTGATCCCTAGATCTTAGAACAAATTAGTAGAATGTGAGAGAAAAAGGAAATGAACAAGTAAATGAGTGAGTGAATGACATGACTGAATGAAGGAATGAGTGAGTGCATTAGAGAAAAAAGGCTTTGTCCAGAGAACAACATTTAGTTGAGGAAATTTCATCAGCAACATAACAACCATAACCATAATAAAACCAAAAAAACCAAACCCACTGCTATCGAGTCGATTCTGACTCATAGCAGTCCTATAGTTAGCCATTATTGAGTGCTTACTGCATGCTATGTTTTGTGTTAGCTCATTTAATACTCATTGTATGGATGATTATATTCATTTTGCCCATTTTAAATGGACACAAAGAAATTATATAATCTGTGCTGAAGAGACTGAGGAGCCGGACCTCGTTTAAGGGTTCTTCACTTCGGCACATGGTCCCATAAGAGCTTTAGGGAACCTGCTCCTAAGTTTGTACGCTAATTTGTATATTTTACTGGGGAGAAAGATCATACTTTTATTCAGATACTCAAAGTGGTCTGTGATCTCCCCCCAAAAAGGTTAAGACAATTTATGTGTTTCAGTCACAACCCAGACATTAATGTTGAGGGAATGAAGTAGTCACTACATTAAATTGACTATGAATCTGGAAATAATATTGTAAAATAAGAATTTTCCACACTCCAGCTCAATTTCCTCCAGTTTTTTTTTTTCCCCTTTAGCAAAAAAAAAAAAAATTTTAAATGAACAAACAAAGACACTTGGAAAAGATAATCAATGCCACTGAATTTCCTTAAATGTTCTATCAGACATTTCCATAAGGGATAGAGGAAAAAGTAATAAGGAAACCAGGGAAGAGCACCAGTGACCACTTGTTTGCCAAACCCAGCAGCATTTTCTCAGGTCTCTCTCATTTTTTTGACAGCATGGAATACTGTACCCACCCGCCTAGAAATCCTACACCCACTTTGCTCTCCCAGCTCTACTCCTGTCTCTCTGATTGTTCTTTAGTCTCCTTTATGGGTTTCTGGACTGTGGGTGGTCCCCAAATCTCAGCCCTTAACCCTCATCTCTTCCTCTTTTGCACATTTTGTCAGTGCTGTCATCTGGTCTCATCATTTTTGCGTGAAACTCTAACCAAGTGACTGCCCAATCTTTGAAGGTTAATCATGACTTTTCTTCTAAAGGTCGGTTATACAATTTCAACTGAGCACTAGGACATTTCAAACAGAAATCCTATTCCCATCTCAAATTCAACACATCTGAAACTTAACTAAGTATCTTTACTATTAAAATCACTCCCTTTATAGTCTTTTCTGGTTCCATCAATGATACCACCATTATTGAGATTATTAAGCTTAAGATCAAGAAACCATTTGGCGTGACTCCTTTTTTCTCATTTCCCCATATCCAAAATCTATCTGTCCCAATATTGGCTTCATCTGCCCTTTCTTTTCAATTTCTCCTGCGCTCATCCTAACCCAGAACTTCCTCTTCCCAAACTCCTTCGAATACCAAACCAAACCCATTGCTGTCAGGTCGATTCCAGCCCATAGTGACCCTATAGAACAGAGTAGAACAGCCCCGTAGGGTTTCCATGGAGCAGCTAGTGGATTTGAACTGCCTATCTTTTGTTTAGCAGCCAAACACTTAACCACTGTGTTGCCAGGGCCAGTCTCTTGGATTTATCCATTGTTTTCTCTTTGATAATACAATCCCTGTGCCTCCTTTGTAACTTAAGTCCCATCCCTTCTATAAAGCCTTCTCTAAGAACTCGGCAATGCTATCTTCTCCAACAAACGAGCAAACTACTTACTTGACACTTACTATAAAAACTCAATAAAGTTTTAGAAAAGAATGAGACATCCTTGTGTGACTCCCTCTACTTTACAATCGAGGAAACTCAAAAAACGTTCAGTGACTTGCCCAAGGTCATACGACTGAGTTCTATCAGGGAAATTCTGGAACCAATGTCTCTTTACTCCTAGCCCAGGTTACTATCTCTGATACCAGACTCTAAGTCCTTGGAGGGTAAAAGCATGCCTTTTACTTCTTTGCAGCCTCCTAAATGTCTAGCACAGTGTGTGTGCACAGTAAGCAACCAGGAAATGAAAATAAGATGGTAAGAGAGTGATCAAGAATAGGAAAGAAGAAAGAACAAAAGAAGGAATGCACAGCAAAGCTAAGAAACCCGCATGGATTCTTGGCTCCCCAGGCAGCCAGGACCCTCTGCCCATGCCAGCACTCTCCTGAGAAGAAGGGGGAGGGCCAGCAGCTGGATTACACCTGGAGACCACAGGAACATCAAGTCCCGGCCTCCAAGGTGCCTCGTCCCGGCACTGAAGGACTTTCCCAAACCTCCGGCATGCTGTGTGGTTGGTGACTCGAAACTGTTCCTGTTGTCCGACATATCGTTTGTAAAGTGCTTTTTGGAAAAGAAAATGTCTAGGACAGCTGGGAGGGGAGTGCCCTGTGCTGGAGCCACAAGGAACCTTGTTGTGTGTTGTGTGAGAACACAGCCTTCTTATTTCCCTCTCTCTTCCCTTGGCTGTGTTTATTTAAAGTTCCCACTACCACTGTGGCGGTACGTGCCCAGGACTTCGGGCACAGACCCGAAGCAGACCCGATACTTACTGCAGGGACCACAGCAGTCATGGGCACAGGCCTCAGGGCCCAGGAACCAGGGAATCTGGCCAGGACAGTGAGAGGCATTGGTAAAGAGTTGTTATTGTGTCTGGCAATCCTGTAATTACTGTGTTTGCTGTTATGATTTCTGTCTCTATGGCCATTTCTCTTGGTAAATCTATTCCCGCTTGTGTCTTCTACGGAGAGATCTTTTAAAAAACAAATATATATATATATATATTAGATAGCCAGGTCACTGGTTTGTCTTCTCCAAGGACCTTGGGAATTATGAGGGGGTTATTTCCCTGTGGTAGCTCAGAAAAAGGCTGAAGGGAGGGAAGACCCCTCTAGAAAGACGTGCACTTATCAGCAAAACCAGAACATCAGATGCTACTATCCCTCCCAGCGCCTGCCCCTTTTGCTCAACTAGCACCACCCAGTGGATTGACTACCATTGACATCCTACAGGCAAAGCCATCTGCTGTAGCGTCGATTCTGACTCATGGTAAGCCCACGTGTGTCAGAGTAGGACTGTCTCCATGGGGTTTTCAATGGCTGATATATTGAAAGCAGATTACTGGGACTTTCTTCCAAGGCACTTCTGGGTAGACTTGAACCTCCTACCTTTTCGGTTAGCAGCCCAGCACGTTAACTGTTTGCACCATAGGCAGAGAGTACCCACATTCACTCAAAATTCTACTCTGCTATCTTCTGCACCAGCTTCTGCTCAATCAAGAAATGAGAAGGAGGAGAGAATGGAGTGTCTTTACGCTCTCAGCAAATGAGGAAACCAAAGCATTCCACCTCACGGTCTCATGAGAAAGGGTAGGTCAAAAAAGAAGCGCGTGACTTACGAGAAGCAGCCAGGTTATTCTATCCCTGTCAGTCTTCTCCACATATACACATCACAGCATATATTTATAAAATCATCTTCTCCTTCCTAGGGCTCCTCTATTTGCCAGCAGCAAACATCAGTGAGGCTAGGTTTTACTTTAATCTTTCTTTTTTTATTTTATTTCTGTTCCCCCAAGAAAAGTTGCAAAGGCCAGCAGCACTGAGTCTTTGTAAAGAGTTAGGAAAATTGTCTTAATAATCACCACTGTAGAGCTTACGAGACTAGGGAGAAAAAAAAAAAAGAACATGTTTAGATTTACAAAATGATATGATTCCACAGTGGTAAGCAGATATTCAATTATAGCCATGTTTGGCCTCAGCTTTTCCCAGTCAATTTAAAGCAAAACTCTATTTTTCTTACTCTACTCGTGGCTGGTTAGTTGTTGAGTATTTATAAAAGAGAGGAGGACCCTCATTACAGAAAATTACTAGCTATGTGCAAACTTAGCACCAGCTTTTCTCCTGTTAAGGCTAATAGTGCAATGAACATATGCTTATGCATAGCCTGTTTTGTGTTTTTTGCTTTTTTCTAGGCTAAATTCTTTCCTTAAAGCCCTAGGATCAATATTACTGGGTCAGAGGGTAGGAACATTTTTATGGCTCCTGATATATATCCTCACACTGCTTTCTGGAGAATTTGTACCAAATAATAATGCCACCAGTAGGGTATGAGTTTATTCATTTTTCTAGAAGGTCATCAAAACTGGCACTACCAGTGGGTGTTAAATGGTATGTCTGTTACATAGTACTATTTTATAATATTTTCTAATTTCTGTTGGGGACAGGTTTGCCACCCCAAAAAAGAAAGCATCTGTTTTATTCAATGCTGTCTTTGGTACTATGCACCGTTCTTTTTCAATTTTTTTTTTGGCGGGGGGAGGTGGGGAAGTGGCGGGTGATTGCCAAGGAAAAAATCTATAGCTCTTTTGATTGGAATTGTGCATCTATAAATTAGAATTATAAACCCGCAAATTAAATTTAAAAATAATAGACATCTTGAACCATTCTGTGTTCCCATTCAAGAACGTCTATTTAGTCTGCTCCCTTTTCCCCTACCACACCACTTACCATGTCTCTAGCCCTGTTGACAGTGTAAAGCTGTGACAAAGAAAGCAAGTGCTCTCCAGTCAACATGTTTCTCCTGTCCGTCGTGGGCTCCCCCAGATCATTATTCCAACTCCCTTGCAGCTACAAATGGCGTGTGGCAGAGCTCTAAGCAATGGAATATGGGAAAAAGTTGTGTGTGTCACTTGCAGGCCTGACTTAACTCCTCTTGTGAAAACCTCCACACTCCCTCACCTCCCTCCTCTCCTTATCGGATGCATAGAATCCAGAGTGCACTCCAGGCCCCTGCAAGAGCCACTGAATAGAAACCTGGCTCCCTAATCACCATGGAGAAGGCAAACTTGCGAAATATCCTGTTGGATCACAATATGAGTGAGAAATACATTTTGCATTGTGTTAAACCACTGAATGGTGGAGACTGTGACGTAAGCTAATCTACCCTAATGCAGTAAGACTCACTGCCTTCCAAGCTGAAGACTCAGATTTGGCTACAGGCCAAAACAGTAACATTAAATGAAAAAAACAGAGGCATCATGATGCAATAAAAACAATAAAGGGTTTGGATACAGACAGACCTGTTTAAATAAAATTCTCATAACTGCTGTGGCCTCAGTTTTCTCATCTATAAAATGGGAGAAATACAATACATCATACAAGTTTGTGGTAAAAACTAAGCAGAGCATGTCTGTAAAAATGAACAAATCTGTCTTGGAAGAAGTACAGCCAGAATGCTTCTTAGAAGCAAGAGTGGTGAGACTTCGTCTCACTTACTTTGAACATGTTATCAGGAGGGACCAGTTCCTGGAGAAGGACATCATGGTTGATAAAGTAGAGAGTAAGTGAAAAAGAGGAAGACCCTTAACAAGTGGCTGCAACAATGGGCTCAAGCAAAACAACGATTATAAGGATGGCACAGGACCGGGCGGTGTTTCTTCCGTTGTACATAGCTTCACTATGAGTCAGAACCAATTCCACAGCATCTAACACCGTATGTAAAGCACACAGCACAATGTTTGGCGTGTAATAGCAAGTATTCTCTTCCCTTTCCAGCCAGAGGGGAGTGATGTCCTTCCTTTTAGCAGCAGCCTTAGGAAGGTACCTCTCCTCCTGAGTCCTCCGCAGCCCTTTTTCCTCTGAGATGAAGCTCTGAATTTCCCGATCACTTAGTAGACTTAGTCTATTTAGGCTACCAAAGCTACTTCATTATTACATAAGAAATCACAGCAATCCAAGAACGGGAAATCTATTTACAAGTAGGTAAATAACAGGGAAAATAAAATTAATGAGATCAGCTTAACAAAAATGTCTTCTATTCAAAAGTCTACCCCTTCCCACGTAATTAAATAAGCTCCAGTGGTACAACAGTTAAGCACTCAGCTGCTAACCCAGCAGCTCTGCAGAGAAACATCTGGTGATTGGCTTCCATAAAGATTACCAGAAAAACCAAACCCATTACCGTGGAGTCAACTTCGACTCATAACAACCCCATAGGACAGGGTAGAACAGCCCCACAGTGTTTCTAAGGCTGTAAATCTTTATGGAAGCAGACTGTAACATCTTTCTCCTGCAAAGCAGCTGGTGGATTTGGACCATTGACCTTTCGGTTAGCAGCTGAGCACTTAACTACTTCACGTCCAGGCCACCTTTCTGTAAAGATTACAGCCTAGAAAACCCTAAGAGGCAGTTCTACTCTGTCACATGGGGTTGCTATGAGTCATAATTGACTCAGCAGCACCCAACAACAGCAATGGCCACCATCTAACTTACCCAAAACCTTCTATCTCATTCACCCTTACACAGTGACACACAGAGAGAAACCAGTCAGACTCCGCTTCTTACTCCTTGGTGCTTAAAGGAACCTGACCCTCTCTGACTTATTATCTAGGCACGCCACAAGAAGTGGTGAAAGATTTGAACTGATCCATACACACGCATGTGCACACGCGTGCGTACACACACAGATACTGTATGATCAGCACTGCACAGTTGCAGAGTAGGGGTGCAGAGTTTGACCATGGAACTGAGCCATGTAGGCTTTGAATTGGTGACCTTGTTAGCAGGGTTTGCTAACCACCCACAAATGGAAAGGCAGCATATTGCAAAATCATCAGAATGGGTCAGGGTATTACTCTTCGCCCACTTACCGAGGGATGCCAACCATATTGCAGTTTACTAGGAATAACAAATACCTAAATTAAATGGTCCAGAACACATGAACTATATCAATAATGAACCTGCATTTTAGATGAAAGAACCATAAGCATTTAACTATCACAGAAGGTAAAAGAAAAAGCATCCAAAGAGTAAGCTAACAAAGAGGTAGGCACCACTCTGAAATTTTGAACAGGTTTCTAAATCAAAAAGGGCAGTAAATCATGTTACTTATCATTTAAAAATAACTAGGTTTTAAGAAATGAAATTAGACAAGTGATTAATGCGTCAGCTTCAGCCAGAGTTCCTTTGATAGTTGGAAGAAAATAAAACCCAGCCAAGAAATAAACATTTCAAATTCAGGTGCTTTGCAATCTGTGCTCCAAATGTTTTCCCTGGGCTTGTGAAGAGGTGGCTTGCTCCGCATACACAGCAGCCAGATTGCTGGCGCCAGTCAATTATCGTCAAAATAAGAGCACTGGCAGAAAAGAGGAGACGCTGCAGTCACAATGGTCAAAAGTGCACTTGAGCGCAATGGTCTGGATAGGCAAAATGGTAGGAGCAGAGAAAATACCAGCTAAAGGAGAGGGTTGTCAAGGTGATCTTGAAAGGATGCTGGTTTTGTTTTTGTTTTGCTTTGCTATTTCCATTTACATGAGGAACCAAGGATAGGACAGACCTTATATGTATTGAAATCGAAAGATGCCACGATAGAGTAAGAAAGAAATGTAAGTGACAGGACAGTGTGTGTAAAGAGACAGAGAAGTACATGGTGGGTTAGAGCACATCTCCTACGGCCCAGGACACAAGGGTTCAGAAAAACTAAAGGCAAAAATTAAAATGATTCATAATCCCACTACCTAGGTAGCCCCTAATAAAATAAAAAGCTTTGCTTCCATGTGATTGAATTGTGTCCCCCAAAAATATGTGTCAACTGGTTAGACCGTGATTCCCAGTATTGCGTGGTTGTCCTCCATTTTGTGATTGTAATTTTATGATAAAGAGGATTAGGGTAGAATTGTAACATGCTTACTAAAGTCACATCCCTCATCCAATGTAAAGGGAGTTTCTCTGGGGTATGGCCTGCACCACATTTTACCTTCCAGAAGACAAAAGGAAAGGGAAGGGAGCAGAGAAAAGGGGACCTCATACCACTGAGAAAGCAGTGCCGGGAGCAGAGACGCCCTTTGGAACCAGGGTTCCTGCGTGGAAAAGCTCCTAGTCCAGGGGAAGATTGATGAGAAGGACCTTCCTGCAGAGCTGACAGAGAGAGAAAGCCTTCCCTTGGAGCTGACACCCTGAATTTGGACTTCTAGTCTATTAGACTGTGAGAAAATAAATATCTCTTTGTTAAAGCCATCCACTTGTGGTATTTCTGTTATAGCAGCACTAGATGACTAAGACAACCACACTCCAGCCCCATCCTATTTCTTAACCTAAAGTAAATCTATTTAAAATTCCCTGGATAGTTTTGCAGATGAATTTTCAATACATATACCAGCATTTATGTAGCTTTTTAAATTATACATAAAAGATGACATTATTCCCAAGATAACCTTTCTTTTTCACCTATTAATATACCTTTGCAGTATATCCATATCAATGCTTACAGATCCACCTCATTTCATTGTGTAATGCAACAGAACTTCTTTAACCTGTGCCCTACTGACTGACATTTAAGTCAACTCCAGATTTTTGACTAATTCTCACAAGGCTGCAGGGAACAACCTTGCACACATATTTTGGCATAATTTTGTAAGTATTATAACTGTAATTCAAATTCCCAGAAATAGAATTGCTGGCTCAAAGTGTAAATCCATAGCTGCTTAATTTTGATAAATATTGTCAAATTGCCCATGAAAAGGTTACATCAGTTTACACTTCCACCAAAATTATATAAAAGTGCATTTTCCTCAGCATGCTTGCCAGCGCTAGATATATAAAGCTTTTCAATTGTTACCAATGCAACGGCTTAAAAAGTGGTGTGTTATTCCAGTTTGTACTTATGAACAAGTCAGCGCCTTAGAGTAGTCAAGAGCACAGGCTCAGGAGCAAGACCCTGAGCTGGAATTCTGGCACTGCCATTTCCTACCTATGTAGCATTGGCCAGGTTGCCTAATTTCTCTATGCATCAGGCACCTTCTTGACAAAATGGAGCAACAATATAACCTACCTCGTTGTTCTTATAAAAATTACGTGATTAAATAGATGCCAAGTGCTTAGAACAATGCTTGCAATACAGTAAGCACTAAATTAATATTAGCGGTTTTCATGGTTTGAATTGTGTCCCCCAAAAATATCTGTCAGCTTGCCTAAGTCATGATTCCCAGTATTATGTGAATTGTCCACCATTTTGTCATCTGATGTGATTTTTCTGTGTCATAAATCCTATCTTTATGATGCTAATGACATAGGATTACCGGCAGTTATGTTAATGAGGCAGGACTCAAGCTACAAGATTGGATTGTGTCTTAAGCCAATCTCTTTTGAGGTATAAAAGAGAGAAGCAAGCAGGGAGACATGGGAACCTCATACCACCAAGAAAGCAGCACTGGGAGCAGAGTGCATCCTTTGGACCCAGGTTTCCTGTGCTGAGAAGCTCCTAAACCAGGAAGATTGTCCCGAGCTGACAGAGAGAGAAGATTTCTCCTGAAGCTAGCACCCTAAATGCAGACTTCTAGCCTACTGGACTGTGAGAGAATAAACTTCTGTTTGTTAAAACCATCCACTTGTGGTATTTTTGTTATAGCAGCACTAGATAACTAAGACAGCTATTATTTTTGTTCTACCACCTATCAGTTTGTCTTAGTGTGGTGGCTTGCATGTTGCTATGATGCTGGAACCTATGCTACCAATATTTCAAATGCCAGCAGGTAACAGGTTTCAGTGGAAGTTTCAGACTAAGACAGGCTAGGAAGAAAGGCCTGGATATGTGCTTCCAAAAATTAGCCAACGAAACTGTATGGATTAGTGCTTCTGCCTTATCTGCTAGTTCGCGGGGCAGTGTGTGAGGTCTTAAAAGCTTGAAAGCAGCCATCCAAGGTACAGCAAGTGGTCTTTATCTGCCTGGAGCAACAGAGGAAGAAAGAAAGTCAGAAATAGAGAGGAAATGGAATGTGATGATCAATGCTAATTACCTCCATGAACAACTGCCTCCTTTGCCATGAGACCACAAGAAGTGGATGGTGCCCGGCTACCATTACTGAACATTTTGGTCAAAAATTCTATAGAAGCATCCCATTTAAAAGAGGGAAAATGTAGAACAGAATTTTAAATTCTCAGAATCCAGACTTTGTGGAGCCATTGAGGCTGGATGAACCCCCAAAACTATTACCCAGAGATAATCTTAAACCTTAAGCCAAAAATATCCCCTGAAGTCTTCTTTAAACCAAACAACAGCTTAGATTAACTAGTAAGAATCTCTGCCCTGAGCATTGTGCTCTTTTGAGAACTATCTATATGAGATGAAATTGACAACAGCATCTCAAAAAATTAGATAGGAAACAGGGGGCAGTGAGTTTATGTTAATGGAGGAGGAACAACTTGGAAAAGGAGGATGAGAATGGTGCAGTACTTGAAGTATGTAATCACGTCTCAGAATCGTACATGTAGAAACTGTTGAATTGACGTATGTTCTGCTATGTAGATTCTCAACAACAACAAATAAAATAAATTAATAAAAACCTTACGAATCACAACAGAATGTTGTATAATATAGCACTGGAAGATGAGCCCCTAGGTTGAAGGTACTACATAATAGCCACAAAAATGGACTCAAACATGTCAATGACCAGGAAGATTGCACAGGACTAAGCAATGTTTCATTCTGCTATACATACGGTCATTACAAGTCAGAGCTGACTCAACAACTAACAACAGTAATAACTATGATTTTTATTTTACAAATAAAAATACTCATTTATTATCCATTTGTTCCTGGGTGGTGCAAAAGTTTTGCGTTTGACTACTAACCAAAAAGTTGCCAGTTCGAATCCATCCATTGGCATCACAAAAGAAAGATGCAAAGATCTGCTTCCATAAAGATTATAGCCAAGAAAACCCTATGGGGCAGTTCTACTCTGTAACACATGGGGTCGCCATGAATCAGAATCAATGGCAATGGTTTGGTTTGTTTATTGTCCATTTGTATTCGTCTTTTTGGGAGTGCCGTGTTTACATCTTTTGCCCATATTTCTTTTTCTTTTTTTTAATTTTATTATGTTTTAGGTAGAAGTTTACAGCTCGTATTTCTTATTGGCTTTTATGAGTTTTGCTCATCCATTATATCTTAACTTGATTTCTAAAGACAGATTTGTTCACCAAAGGACCCTGACTGGGAAAAGTGGGTGTGTGGTATTGGCATCTGCTCAGCCTCCCAGGAGTCCTTGCATAGTGCAAATGATTAACGTGATCAGCGGCTAACCACAAGATTAGAGGTTCAAGCCCACCCAGAGGTGCCTCAGAAGACAGGCCTGGTGATCTATTTCAGAAAAATCAGCCACTGAAAACCTTCTGGAGCACAATTCTACTCTGACACGCATGGGGTCACTATGAGTCAGAACTGACGCTACAGCAGCTGAAAGAAAAAACAGGTCTCCCAACCAGAAGCTGGGCTAGGATGCAGCAGAGAAAGACTGAAGGCACAAAAATTAAGAAGGAGAATCAGGCAGCACTTGAGGTAAAAGTCTGAGACTAAACAGTCTAGACTTAAGGATGTGTGTGTCAACTCTGGTCCTCGACACCAGCACAAGTATAGCACTCTACAATCTCCTAGCAGACTGGAGAACACACACCAGGAAACCTTCCCTTGACTTTGAATTTTTTTTTACACATCTCTCTCTATTAAAGAAAAACATGGAGGGTATCAGTTATTTCCTAACCTTGTTCCTTTCCAAGTCAAAGTCTTGGTATTGAAATGCACTTTCTTCAAACTTAAATCCAAAAATTGTAATTTAATCAGAGCAATTATAAGTAACAGATGCTGGAAGGTTTGCGCTTTTTACTTTCACAAGAAATATACACGCTGGATCCAAATTTTTGGATATGATACCCAAACGAAGTTAGGGGCTGGAAATGAGAGACTGCTAAATTTAAGCCCATATATATAAGGTTTAGAAGTTGAAAGTACAACATAAACATGGGGAAATTGGGAAACCAGACACACAAAAAGTGTATTATATTTGACAGACAGCCCTACTTGATCAGCACATCATACTCCAGAGGTAAGTCAATAGAGTGCAGTGGTTAGAAAATGAACCTCAGAGTGTCATGGGTTCAAAACCCAGGCCTAGCACTTACTGTGGATGATCTTGGCTGCATTATCTTGGCCAAAGGAATTTACCCTCTAACACTCAGTTTCTCCAGCTGTAAAATGCAATATAAATTGCTATTGTTGTTAGGTGCTGATAAGTCGGTTACAACTCATAGTGACCCCATGTACAACAGAACAAAACTCTACCCAATCTTGCACCATCCTCACAATCATTGTTATGTTTGAGCTCACTGTTGCAGCTACTGTGTCAATCCAACTCATCTCATCTCATCTTACCAAGCATGATGTCCTTCTCCAAGACTGATCCCTCCTGATAACATGTCCAAAGTACCTGAGACGAAGTCTCATCATTCTTGCTTCTAAGAAGCATTCGGCCTGTACTTCTCCCAAGACAGATCTGTTTGTTTTTCTATAAGCCCATGGTATATTCAACATTCTTAGTCAACATCATAATTCAAAGGCATCAGTTCTTCAGCCTTCCTTATTCATTGTCCAGCTTTTGCATGCATATGAGGTAACTGAAAATACCATGGTTTGGGTCAGGTGGACCTTAATCCTCAAAGTGACATCTTTACTTTTTGACACTTTAAAGAGGTCTTTTGTAGCAGATTTGCCCAATGCAAGACATCATTTGATTCCTTGACTGCTGCTTCCATAGGCATTGATGGCGGATCCAAGTAAAATGAAATTCTTGACAACTTCAATATTGTCTCCGCTTATCATGATGTGAAAACCCTGGTGGCATAGTGATTAAGAGCTACAGCTACTAACCAAGGAAACCCTGGTGGCATAGTGGTTAAGTGCTATGGCTGTTAACCAAAGGGTTGGCAGTTCAAATCCACCAGGCGCTCCTTGGAAACTCTATGGGGCAGCTCTACTCTGTCCTATAGGGTCGCTATTAGTCAGAATCGACTCGACGGCACCAGGTTTGGCTTTAGTTTAGCTATGAACCAAGAGTTTGGCAGTTCAAATCCACCAGGCGGTCCTTGGAAACCCTATGGGGCAGCTCTACTCTGTCCTATAGGGTCACTATGAGTGGGAATTAACTGAACAGCAATGAGTTTTTTTTTTTTTTGGCTTTTATCATGATGTTGCTTACTGGTCCAGCTGTGAGGATTTTTGTTTTCTTTATGTCGAGGTGTAATCCATACTGAAGGCTGTAGTCTTTGACATGCATCAGGAAGTGCTTCAAGTCCTCTTCACTTTCCACAACTAAGGTTGTGTCAACTGCATATCACAGGTTGTTAATGAGTCTTCCTCCAATCCTGATGCCACATTCTTCTTCATATAGTCTAGCATCTTGGATTATTTGCTTAGCATACAGATTGAATAAGTACGTTGAAAGGATACAACCCTGACACAGATCTTTCCTGATTTTAAGCCATGCTGTATCCCCTTCTTCAGTTTGAACAACTGCCACTTGGTCTATGTACAGGTTCCACATAAGCACAATTAAGTGTTCTGAAATTCACAGTCTTTGTAATATTATCCATAATTTGTTATGATCAACACAATCTAATGCCTTTGTCTAGTTATTGAAAAACCAGTAAACATCTTTCTGATACCCTCTGCTGTCAGCCAAGAGCCATGTGACATCAACAATGATATCCTTCATTCTATGTCATCTTCTGAATCCAGCTTGAATTTCTGGCAGTTCCCAGTCGACAGGGGTGGATTATCCAATAAGCAAGGTAAGCATGGACTTACTTGTGCTTACTTATTAATCTGTAGTGAACAATTTCCATGAGTTTACCCATGCAAGCAAGAAGAAAATTAGTAAGTAAGAACAAGTAAGCCCGTGCTTACCTAGTGCACTGGATAACCCATTCCTGTCAGGGATTGTAAATTTGAAAGCTGTGAATTGTACATTTGATTCTGTAGGAACGTGTTGTGGGTCTGGGAGAGAGACAGATGCCAGCCATACCCAGAAGCAGAATCTTTGATGTGGTGGGAAAAAACGTGAAACTTCGCTACAGCACCAGTTTACCTTGCCTATTGGGTGATCTACCCCTGCCTGTTGATGTACTGTTGCAACCATTTTTAAATCATCTTCAGCAAAATTTTACTTGTGTGTGATATTAATAGTTCAATAAATTCCACATTCCATTGGGTCACCTTACTTTGGAATGGGGATGTATATAGATCTCTTCCAGTCAGTTGGCCAGGTAGCTGTCTTCCAAATTTCTTGGCATAGATAAGTGAGCACTTCCAGCATTGCATTCATTTGTTGAAACATCTCAGTTGGTATTCGGTCAATTTCTTTTTTTTTTTTTTTCACCAATGCCTTCAGTGCAGCTTGGATTTCTTCCTTGAGTACCATCGGTTCTTGGTCATATGCCTCCTCCTGAGATGGTTGAATATTGATCAATTCTTTTTTTGTACAGTGACTCTGTGTATTTCTTCTGTCTTCTTTTGATGCTTCCTGCGTTATCCAATATTTTGCCCAAATAATCATTCAATATTGCAACCTGAGGCTTGAAATTTTTCTTCATTTCTTTCAGCTTAAGAAACGTCAAGTGTGTTCTTCCTTTTTGGTTTTCTAACTCCAGTTTTTTGCACATTCTATTATAATCAAATCCACCAGGCACTCCTTGGAAACTCTATGGGGCAGTTCTACTCTGTCCTATAGGGTCGCTATGAGTCGGAATTGACGGCACTGGGTTATTATAATATTTTACTTTGTCTTCTTGAGATGCCCTTTAAAACCTTCTGTTCAGCTTTAAAAAAACAAATGATGCTGCTTTGTTGAGTTGTGAGGATTATATAAATTAATGCAGGAAAATGCTCAAAACTAAGAGTTCTACAAATGATTAAACATCTCTACATATTTCTCTCAGTACCTAAACCTTTTTATTTCTAAGTTTTTGTGGTCCAGATCCATATTCCAACTAACATCCATATCCATCAATCAACCACTGAGTGATCACATTAAGTACTAAGTGCTCGATACCGCCCATAGGAGAAATAGAAGAACAGTGCCCTCAAGTAACTTTCACCCTGATTAAGGAGGCCAAGTGGAAACATACGAAACAATTAGTGAGCAATACAAGGCAGTGAAAACCAAGGTAGGTCAGACCATAAATGCCACTGGATCTTGAGCTGGAGGTGTCGTGCTGTAGAAGAATGAGGGGTTTCAACCATCCCAGGTGGAAATCGGTCACCAGGCTGTGCCTATAGCCAACCTGGTCTATTGACTGCTATAGCTCCATCCACCCAGACCAAGAATTGTCCTCACAGAACTTGTTTCTCATAGAGCTGGGCACAGAGCATGGTGGTGTGAACTCAGTTCACTGAGGCCCCCTGGGGTTTTCTTTTGCATATGGCCTGGGGGGTGGGGGGCAGTGTAGAGTTTTCTTTCCTCTTAAGCACATCATAAGTACATTTCCTGAGGAATTACCGTATCGTGTCATTCATTGCTCTTATGCACCACACTGTCCCTGACCGATGGCAAGTTTCACAGTGGCTGGGAAAGGGCCTCCTTCTCTTTGACTTCCCATGGTCAGGTGTCCTAGGGCCTCAGTAACTGTCACATGAACAAATAAACCACTAAATAAATACATCCATGGATGGATGAAGTTCATATGTTCTCACGTATCTTGTGTCAAGAGTAGAGCAGGTAAAAATAGAAAAAAATGAGAAGAAAGGAAATACAGACCAAAAACCTATTTGTGAGAAAATGTGCACATTCCCTACCAGTAGCCCATTACAATGAAACTCTGATCACATTCAATATTCTTTGTTTTCTCCATGGCTCTACTTCTTGACATAAAGTTGTAAGAAGCAAGCAAGTATTCAGCTGGAAATGGAGTTTTGTTTTGGGGGGAAGCCACAGGAGGAAGCAAGGTGTTTCAATTACTGTTGCTGCATTACAAATCACCCCCAAAATTTAGTGGCTTAAAACAACAGTGTATTTATTGTCTCTCAGTTCTGTGGCTTGACTGGCCCCAGTTGAGCAGTGCTGGCTTGGGGGCTCTCGTATGGATATATCAGATGATGGGTAGGGCTGGAGTTATCTGAAGGCACCACAGACTGCCTTTCCAAGATGGCTCCTCCACTCATGTGTGTGTACCTCAAGCAATCCTTACCCTCTCCCCTGGCCTCGCTCTCTCTCATATGGTGTCTCATCCTCCAGGGTCTCTCCACATTGCTTGGGCTTCTCACAACATGGTGGTCACAGATGAGTCTCACTTCCTGTACGGCAGCTCGTTTCCAAGAGGTTGAAAGCGGATGCTGCTAGGCTAGGAAAGGGCTGTTCCTGGAAGTATCAGTGTCACTTCTGCCGTATTGTATTGGCCAAAGCACTAATGGAACTCAAGGGAGTAGAGAGATAGACTCCACCTTTTGATGAGGGCGTGGCAAGTTCACATTTTAGGAGGATGAAGATACTGTGCTGCAGGCAACTTTGAAAAATACAATCTGCCATGGCAGTTCATTATTGCTATCATTGTTGATGCTGTTGTTGTTTTTCTAAAGAATCTTTGCTTAGCCAAACAAATAGAGAATACAGAAAATGCCTCCAGCCCCAAATCCTGTTGCCGACAGTATTTAATGGCTAAATGGCTCTGGGACTAAGATGTTCCTTGAGACTAACATCCTTCTTTGGGCCCTCAGAGTTCCCAACCAGGGCCTCTCACTACCCTATGACGCTCCTTGTGGAAATTAGCCAAAAATGCACTTTCCTCCAGGTAGACACACAGCTTGAGGAGGGCAGTGCCAGCGATGTCAGCTGGTGGCCTCCTACAGGGCACACCTGCATTCGCAGAAAAATTATGTTCATTGAAAATCAGACAAATGAGTAAATGAGTGAGCATGAAATAACTATGCTTTCCTTTCAAAGCATCTCTGGGTGCTGCAGATGGTTAATGGGCTCGGCTGCTAACCAAAATGTTGGTAGTTCAAGTCCACTCAGAGGCACCTCATAAGAAAGACCTGGTGATCTGCTTCCAAAAAATCAGCCACTGAAAACTCTATGGTGCACAGTTCTGGGGTCACCATGAGTCGGAGTCAATTCCATGGCAACAAGGGTTTTTGTTTTTGTTCTTTCAAAGCAGTGGCCCACTAAGTGGCAGGAGAGGGCAACAGGGGAACTGGGTCAGAAGAGAGGACCAGCCCCCTCCAAAGCCGCTCTGCTATGGGCAGCTGAAATCCACACCCTAAAACATCTCCTGTGAGGCGACAGGGGATGAATGATAGAGCATTTACAGCTGAACAGAGCGCAGTTCAATTATAGTCAGGAAACCAGAGCCGGTGGCAAGTAGCTAATCTAGGAAAATAAGAGTAGAAAGGATCCTGTTATTTATAACCTTAGCACAGTGACATTGCCAAAAAAATATTGTCTAAAGTATTACCAAAGAACATAATTTCTCAGATACATGGCTACCTTTTCAGAGATGGATAATTCACTGGGGTGATTTTAAAACACTTCCTTTTGCAGCTGTAAATTACCATTTGTGGGTGTTTGACTTATCTGTCAGCTTATTAAATCAGTCCCTTTTTTCCCCCTTTCCGAGCTACAGCTATCAGTTTGTGATTAAACGTTGACAGGGTGTTTGCTCTGCCTTCATGGTGGCTCAGAAAACTTACCAGCTGCTAGGAGAAATGGTTAGAACTTGAGCTACTTTAAAAATCGTTCCACATAAACTGAAAAATTCATTATCTGTCTATCTATCTATCTATCATCTATCTATCTAATTTCCCCCTACTGGCTATCAAAGAGTTGAGTGCCACAGAAGCTTCCCAAAGCCAATACGGGCTATAGCCCTTGCATTGACCCCAGTGCCGTTGAGTCGATTCCGATTCACAGGGACCCTATAGGACAGAGTAGAACTGCCTCATAGAGTTTCCAAGGAGCACCTGGCGGGTGGATTCGAACTGCTGACCCTTTGGTGAGCAGCCGTAGCACAGGGTTTCTGCCCTTGCCTTACGTAGGCATAAAAATGTGCTTTCTATAGAATCCATTGAATATCAGTTTGCAGCAGGTGAAACAAAACCAGGATCTCCCACGTCTCATGGATTTTGAAATCTACCAAATCATTTTACTCTACCTGCCTGTGCTTCTAAAAAAAAAAATGTGCTTCTAGGTATGTAAAAATAAAAAATATTTTACTGTATAGTTTATATGGGGTTTCTTATAGAGCAGAGAAATCAGGACACCCTCAACTTGACACTGCAAACCCACCATGCTCTAGTATCGCTGGGCCGTATTCCTCTCTTTATCAGAGATTAAGGGTGGCTCTGACACTCATAAATGCTTTTGCCATTCCTACAGAAAATGCT
The DNA here is from genome assembly GCF_030014295.1 of Loxodonta africana. NCBI lineage: Eukaryota > Metazoa > Chordata > Mammalia > Proboscidea > Elephantidae > Loxodonta > Loxodonta africana. The sequence goes on from NC_087355.1 coordinate 66,743,591, forward strand.
GGAGAAAACTGGGTCGCTGCAGTGGGTTTGCAGAGGCGACAAACGAGTTTGAGAGCCTTCCCACTCATAAACTTGCAAACTTCAGCTTCAGAAGTTCACGTAGACTTTAGTGCAGCTTCTGGGTAAGCACTCAGCTGCTAACTGAGAGGTTGCAGTTTGAACCTACCAGCCGCTCCACGGGAGAAAGATGTGGCAATCTGCTTTCGTAAAGATTATAGCCTTGGAAACCATATAGGGCAGTTCTACTCTGTCACATAGGGTCGCTATGAGTCAGAATCAACTCCATGGCAATGGGTTTGGTTTTCTTTTCTGGTTTATTATTTTTTTTTTTAATGCTTGAAAATCCAGGAAGTAGGAAAATAGTAAGTAATCTGAGATCCTCAGTTGGAACATTTCTTGCTTCCTGCCCTAATCTCTCCCCATGCCAATCCACCCTCCCAATGAACCTCCTCAGGATGTCTGAGCTTAGAGCTCACTTCTTCCAGGAAGTCTTCCTTGGCATGCGCACCTCCACATCTGGGCTAGGTGTCCTCTGCTATATTTCCTACCGGAGCGCTCCCCACACTGCCTGCCCACGTTCTCTTTGCTTGTCTGCATCTCCCACCAGACTGCGATCTCTATGAGGGCTGGACCTTGTCTAACTTGCCTGCTTTCATAGCTCTAGTGCCTAGCACAGTGGCACATAGCAAGTGCTCAGTAAATATTTGTTAAAGAAGCGCTCCAAATTAGTCATTCCATATGGCATCGCAAAGAATACGAGAAAGTGAAATGTTAGCTAGCTCTGGATTTGACTACAGAAATACCTCACACCCCTGTCCTTTTGCAAAGTTTGCTATTTCTCTATTATTTCAATAAAATAATTGCTCTTGCTGTACCTCCTAATTTGCTATTTATAAAGGCAACCTAAGTCAACCCACTGATGGAACATTTTGTCTGATGTTCCCGAACAACTCGATCTCTAAACCTCCTGGGTGGTTTTCCAGATACTTTCTAAACACTCTGCTATCTCTTCATTTGTATATACAAATTTTTACAGAACCCTCACAAGCTTCTGCCTGCGGAATATAAACTAACCTCTACCTGTTGCCGTTGAGTCAATTCTGACCCATGGCAAGCCCACGTGTTACTGAGTAGAACTGCCCTCAGAGTGGGTTTTTTGGATGTAATCTTTACGGAAGCAGGTTGTCAGGCCTTTCTCCCATGGAGCCACTGGGTGGGTCTGAACCACCAACCTTTAGCAGCCAATCACAAGCTCTTTGTGTCACCCAGGGACCTTAAACAGTCCCTCTTTTTTTAACTGATGAAGAAATGGAGGTTAAGCAAGGCTAAGTGATTTGTTCAAGGTCATCAGAGAGCAAAGGCTACAACCCAGGTCTTTTATTCATGAGTCTAGAATTTGTTGGGGGAGAGAAAAAAAGGAAATTATACAAACTTTAGAAAGCCCTGGTTGAATATAGAACACACATCTTCCTATTAAAAAGTTTAAATGCACACAAATATAAACATATTTAAATAATTTTAAAATTAAAATATTTTTTAAAGTTTTCTTTAAGAAGAGGGAAATAAAGTCCAGTACTTGCTACCAGAAGCTCTCCAACTACATTTAAGTATGTTCTTAAAAGACATAGAGAAATTAAGTGTCAATGTCCAAGCCCTAATAGAAGGTGTCTTTTCTCTGCCTTTTATTTACTAACCTGATAATTACCTGTCATTCTTATGCTTACAAATTTCAAGGCATTCGGTTCAAACCAAGAGAGTCAGTAATGACTGGTTAGAAAAATCATTCAGTCTACCTTCCTGAAGCAGCTTCTCTAAGCACATATTTCCCCAGCCCCTAACTGATGTCAGCACGTGACGTTTCTCACTCTCCCTGGAGGACATCACCTGTACTACAACTATCAAGTCCTGGGGTAATCAACGTGCAGGTCTCCTTGTTGGGTAAATTGCCAGTCTCATTTCTAACCTTCACCACCCTGCCTTTCAAGGTGACTTGCCCCAGGATTTCTGATCTGTGGAATTAGCTTGATGGCAAAGTGATATGTTCATATACTTGGGTGCCACCTTGGTTGAGGGTGGAAAGTAGAGGCAAGATAAGAAGATAAAAATCCCTCCTTTCAGATCTGTCACACTATACTGTCATGATCTCTGTCTCTATCCTGGTTTAAGATCAGTGGCTGGGTTAGCCAGACATTCAGAACAAGGCAGCATGCCCCAAGCCTCTCCAGCAAAGCAACAACGTTCTCAGTTTTCTTGTCTATGTTCAAGGAGCTGGGTTCATTGCCAAGTGCCCCTGTCAGGTGAGGTGAGGAGGCTTCCTCTTTATCAAATGCCTCCTCCCACACCCAGGGGCCTATCTTACATTGCGCTGTTTTCTTCTCACCAGAAGTTCTAGGAAGCATCTCTCTTGTTTAAAAGCTCACAGTCATAAAGGATTCAGTCAACAGTTAGAAATGCTTGAGAGTGTGAGCTAGACCACTTAATCATGGTCAATTTTGAGAAGTGAAGCATATAGATAACCTACAACAACACAGAACAGAATGAGACCAAATGGTTGAATTACAGCGATGCATGCCAAGCCACAGCATGTCGCCAGGAATGTTCACAGCGCTCCTATCTCAGCTCTGAATGTCGGCGTACCAGCTCTGCCATAGCTCTCCTCTTTGTCTGCTCTGTCTCTTCACTGGTAAGCATCCAGGCTTGCGGCTCTAAGCAGCCCCAGTGCCTTCCTGACTCCCAAATTTACTTTCTTAACCCTGTCCTCTCCTTGAGCTCTTTACACATCCAGCTGCCTACTTGACATCTCCACTTGGATCTCTTATAGGCAACTCCAAACTCTGCATTTCCAAAAGAGTTCACGATTTTCTGCTCTACTTCCAAAATCTGTCCTCCTCCACCTCAGAAAAAGGAATTATTATGCATCCAAAACCCTAGAAATCATCCTTTATCCCTCCCTTTCTCTAAAGGTTCTCATGCCCACACGGACATCTAATTTGCCTGTGATTGCTGGTACCACATTATCTCTCTCAATGACTCTCACTCTTTCTCTACTTGAATTGCCCTTAGCACACTGGATTCTCTGGTTATGAGCACCTCTACCACATTGTGAGCTACCTGAGAATGAAAACCATGTTCTGTTCATCTGTATGGCCCTAGATAAGTGGCAGCTATAAATGTTTATTGAATATAAACTGAATGTATTCCTCCTCTGGCAATTAGAGCACCAATACAAGGGAACACACAACTGGGGTTTAGGCAGGCAAACCCACCTGGCCCAGTCCTAACCAAAGACCGTAAGGCACACATGCTCGACCTACAGGATTTCTGGTTCAGAAGAATGCTGGGTAGTCACTAAGCAGAAGAAATGCTGGCAGCCCCCTAAGAGAGTTAGGTCTCCAAGTCTTGCCAGGTGCTCTGTAGCGTTAGATAAGGTCTCACTTAATACAATTTTCTGGAAAATGTTAGTGAGCTTAACTAGCGATCTTATTGACTTTCTCCCAAACAAATGTGGAAAAGACAGGTAATGCAATTGTTTTGAGTCCACGGTTCACATCTAGGGTCATGTCTATCAGGTGCAATGTTGGACCTCTTCCCACCAAAGGCCACCTACATTGCTTCAATTATATGGCTCAAAATCCACTGTTAACTCAGAAGAAACAGAGGACCCAGCCATGTCAGTCCCCACACAAAGATGTAATCTGAGTAAACACCTGTGACTAACAACCTCCACATGTACCTAGCTGCCTACTTGTCTAGAAAAACACTGAACTGGATGCACAAAAGGGTGAATTGTATTACAGAGCATAAATGTGTTGGCAGAGGATCAATGCCAGGTGTGGCAGCCATGAGAATGTACCTTGCAGACCTCCAACGAGGGGGGCGCATAATTGACCACAGGACCCAGCAACCATTATCTGAAGTCCATAGCCACATTTGTGCTGAGACCGTTCTTCCCTCAGGTTGCTCCCAGCCAGTGACTGACCACGACAGAGATACTAAGGCTGGCCCATCCCTGAGAGACACAGGACTGCTCTGATGGCCAACCGTGGCTTGAGAACTGCCCACCAACTTTGCTGGACCTTCTTTAGACTATATAGCAACTTTCCCTCCCTCTCTCCTTCATACAGAATCAGACTTGCATCATGGGGGATGACTCTCCCAAGCTTTACCATCTCCCTCACCATTTTCTCTAACACAGGCATTTCCCCTAATAAAATTTTTGCACGCTTAATCCTGTCTTGGCATCTGCTTCTTGGAGGATAGACTAACACACCAGGCAGCATCAGGTACCATGCTGAAGAAACAACACCACACTGTAAAATAAGGAACTCGGATTGATGTGGATTAGGTATGGCCACCTGTGAGAGAAAACCCAAATTAACAATGGTTTACATAGTCCATATTTTATTCTCTCATAAAAAATAAGTACAGAGGTAAACAGTCCAGGACAGATAGGGTTAATTCCACAAAGTCTTTAAGGATCTAGGTCCTATTCAACTTTCTACTCCATTATTTTGTGATTCAAAATAGCTGCTATAGCTCCGGCCATCACATCTGAGTTTCAAACTACAAGATGGAGAACAGTTAGAAGAGACCACTTTCTCCCTTTAAAAACATGTCCTAGAATTTTCACCAACACTTTCACTCACATGCATCTCATCATTCAAAACAAAGTCATGTAGCTTTACCCAGCTGCAAGGAATGCTGAGTAGGTAGTCTGTTAGCTGGTGGCAATGTGCTCAGCCGAAAATCTGGAATCCCGATTCTTATTACTAAGGGAGAAGTGGCAACTAAACATTAGGAGGTAACTAGCCGTGTCTACCACAGAGACTAATGGGGAAAGAATCTACCTGGAGAGGTGGGAGGGGAGAGGCCTCACAGAGAGGCTGAATCAATCTGACGTGAAGAAGACGGCTCACTCACTGCCCTTGAGGCTCATGGTTTGCATTTGTTTGGAATGTTTTTCACAGCCGCCCTCCAAAAAAAAAAAAATTGGCAATATTGACACTAACAATAAATTCAACCATGATTTATATTGTACAATATATGTAGCTAATTCATGTATGATACGATTTTACGTTCTGATTCAAACAAAAAATTTTTAAATGCTTTCAAAAATTATTTTTCTATTAAAAAAAACCTAATTGTGTCACATTTAACACTTGCAAAGCTATATGCAGAAAGAAAATATTTTTTAACAAAATCCAAGCAGATTTGAAAGAGAACTGTTAGGGTAATTATTCACTTGTACATTTATACCACATTTATCTGAGGACCAAGCATTGCAGATACAAAAACAACAACAACACAGCTCTGTACTTGAGATGCTCAATGCAAGAAGAGGCACAGACAAAAAAATCCTGAGATGCAATAAGAGCTACAATGTTGCTGTTGTTAGGTGCCACCGGGTCGATTACCACACACAGCGACCCCATGTGACAGAATAGAACTGTTCCCTGTGGTTTTCCAGGCTGTAATCTTTACAGCCGCAGATCACCAGGTCTTTCTACGGCAGAGCCCCTGGGTAGTTTGAACCACCAACCTTTTGGATAGCAGCCAAGTGCCAAACCATTGTAATACCAGTGCTCCTAAGAGCTACAATGTTGTTGTTGCTTGCCCCTGAACTATAATGAAGACGAAAATAGTGCTATAGGAGCACAGGTGAGGGGCCAACTATGCTCAAGAAAAGCAGAGTTTCACAAAAGAGGTGAAATTTGAGTTGGCATTTTGAGGAATGAGTAGGAGTTTATTAGATGGAGGTCAATGGATTAATAACTAACCTTAAATATTAGATCTAAAACTCATGAATAACCAGGAAGGGAAGTTTGGTTCATGCATTGAATCAACACATCAGGAGAAATAAATTTCTTCTAGATAGAGCAGTATGGAAATTTGAATTGTGCTCAACGTCTCTCTTTCTTACATCATAAGCCAGGTTAGGGGCGCCGAAGGGAGTTTGCCCCTCACAGGAAACACCGTAGTGCCTGGGTTACTATATGTATGGACTGAGCACTTGCTGGCAGAGTAAGAAGGCCCATTACCATGAAAAGACTCACCCCTACAGTTAGATAAAGATTTTATGATCACCTAATCCTGGTATAAATGGTTAGCCCCCTCAGTTGCTAACCAAAAGTCCACCCAGGGGCACCTTGGAAGAGAAGCTTGATATCTCCCGGTAAATCAGCCGTTGAAAACCCTGCGGAGCACAGTTCTATTCCAACATGCATGGGGTCGCCAGGAGTCAGTATCGACTTGACGGCAAGTGGTAATTCTCTTTCTAATTAAAAATAGCTAGAATAGCTTGTGTTAACTGCAACTAACCTCTGTCTGATAATGAAAAATAGGTATTCAGGGGCATTACGTGATTTGCTCAAAGTCTCATCTCAGAGTTGAATTAATGGCAAGCCTGGGACTGAAATCCAGTACTTTGGACACTAAGTCCTCTGCCTTGTTTAGTCTCCATTCAACTGCGTTTCATGAGGTAACGAAGAGAGAGAACGATATTAAGTCTAAGGAAAGGGCTAAAAGTTTGGGATGGGGTTTGGTGCCCAAATCTTACTCTCAAGTCCTCTTCTCCTCTGGAATTCTTGACTAAGGGAGTATTCACACAAGGAACAAACACCAGATAGAAAATAAAGTATTCTTTTAAAAGAATAATGACACTCTCGTAAATCAGGGCTCCTCATGTAAGCAGGGGTGGAGCATGCAATTTAGGCTTCTTTCCACTCAATCAGAACAGTGAGATCTGTGAGGCAGCCCCCCGAGCTTCTGACCTGAGCTGCCAAGTAGCTGAGAATGGCCCGTCTGTAATGAGGGCCCTGGGGTGTGGCCACAGGGACATAGGACATGCAGAAGAGCATATCACAGTGTGGGGAGCAGGCAGAGGGAGAATATCCCTCGGACTCCATCATTGTCTCAGGCTCTGACTGCCCAGATTGGCAGCTCTTTCTCTTGTGTTAGGGTAAAGAAAAGGAAACTGGAAAATTGGTGGGGAGAGTAATGGAAGGACAGGCAGAATTTCTCACTTCGTTTTGGAGCCCTGGTGACACAGTGGTTAAGCACATGGCTGCTAACCAAATTCGAACCCACCAGTTACTCCCCAGGAGAAAGATGTGGCAGTCTGCTTCTGTAAAGATTTACAGCCTTGGAAACCCTATGGGGGCAGTTCTACACTGTTATATAGGGTCGCTATGAGTTTTTTTTTTTTTTAATGAGTTAGAATTGACTGCACGACGATAGATTTAGTTTGGTTTTTTAGGCAGAGGTGGAAATCTGGGGAGAGGAACCTGAGAATTCTCCACCGCTACAGATAACAGCCCTGATGGGAAACTCCAGGCCCTAGAGTCTCAGATATCTGGACAGCCAGGGGACAGCATGAGGGCACCAAGTCCTGAAAGAACTGGGAAAGAATCTGAGGGCAGAAAAGTTAACAGAATGATGGAGGGCATGACAGAGATCCCTTGGCCTGCTTTACCATTTTCCTCAAGAACCTTTCAGAATCTGGAGATCTGCTATCAACATAGCTGTTGAGCTGGCAGAATTGGGTTCTAATTAAATCTGTTGCCATCAAGTTGATTCTGACTCATGGTGACCCCACGTGTTACAGAATAGAATTGCTCCATAGGGTTTTCTTGGCTGTAACCTTTACGGAAGCCAATCACGAGGTCTTTCTTAAGCTGTGCCACTGAATGGGTTCAAACTGTCAACCTTTAGGTTACTAGTTGAGTGCAAACCATTTGAATGACCCAGGAAATAACACATAAATGTACAGATGCCCATCTCCTCTAGATGGAAAACTCATGCCTCTTGCTGGGCTGGCTTAGCTCCATTCCCTTCTAAGTGAGGCTTGTTAATAAGTTGGCATTCATCTTACTCTGGTGAGTTTATTTTATCAGACTCAGTGAAGGAAAAAAAAAATCACAACTTACCACAATAAAGTAAATATCACAAGATAAATGACAGCGTTTGAATGGAAACCACTTAGGGACTCAGAACGGTCAGATGCAAACAGTTTCTAGACTATTAGCTGTTAAAGGTTATGCCTTATGTCACCCAAAAGGGTTTTCCCCTAGATTTATAGCATGATCTCGTGGAAGATTTATTGTCATCTTCATTTTTTTCCCAATTTAACTTTATGAACAGTCAGCCTGGAACTCCTCCTAAGTCATTTAGGCATAAGGAGATGCTGGCTTTTAAGAAATGCCTTGTGGCATATTTTCTGCAGTTTTAATGTCTTTATTATTATGAATCGGATTATTATACCCTTGAGTAGAAACCAAATCATCCTCCATTTGCCTCTCTAGATTCACTCTACTCTTTTCTATCCTGCTTTGTGCCCCTGTAGGCTGTACGGACCTATAAGGACAGCATCAGATGCTCCCTCGCCTTTGACTTCCAGTTGGGAACAGCCATAGGGCTAACTGGCTAGACATCAGAGGAAGAGAAGAGATGAGCTTGGCTCATTTATCCCCCCAAATCCTGCCATGTGAACCATGGCTGGCTGCATCCCTTGATGCAAAATCACAGCTCCAATCAGGCAGCCCAATCCTCATAGCTCTCTCTTGTCTCTAGGTTCCAGCAACCACCCCCTCCCTGTGATATATAATTTGTTCATAAATATTCATTTTCTCTCTCAAGGAGAGTATTAATCCACCCCACTGATTTTGGACTTGGCCATTTGACTTGCTTTGGTCAAAGAAATATGAGCAGAAGGGACATTCATCTCATCCAAGTAGAAGCTTTAAATGTGCTCCTGCACAATTTGGCTCTGCCCATACTTATTTCTGCCTCCATCTGAGAAGAGCAGGTCCCAGTAGAGACTACCTTCAGCCTGGGTTCTCAAATCAGAAGACATGCGAAGCCCAGCCAAGCCCAGTTGAAACTAGCTGAGCCCAGCAGAGTCAAGCAGAATCACCACCAATCTATGTTCTCATTGTTGTTTGGTGCTGTCGAGTAGACTCTAACTCATAGTGACCCCATGCACAATAGGACAAAACACTACCCTGTCCTCGCCATTCTAACGATCCTTGCTATGTTTGAGTCCATTGTTATAGCCACTGTGCCAATCCATCTCGTTGAGGCTCTTCCTCTTTTTTGCTGACCCTCTACTTTACCAAGCATGATGTCCTTCCCCAGGGACCAGTTCCTCCTGATAACATGTCCAAAGTACGTGAGATGATGTCTTGTCATCCTCATATCTAAGGAGCATTCTGGCTGTACTTCTTCCAAGACAGAATTGTTCATTCTTCTGACAGTCCATAATATATTTAATATTCATTGCCAACACCATAATTCAAAGGCATCAGATCTTCTACTCTCTTCCTTATTCATTGTCCAGCTTTCACATGCATATGAGGTGACTGGAAACATCATAGCTTAGGTCAGGCACACCTTAGTCCTAAAGGTGACATCTTTGCTTTTTTTAACACTTTAAAAAGGTCTTTAGCAGTAGATTTGCCCAATAGAATACTTTGTTTGATTTCTTGACTGCTGCTTCCAAACTATAGTCCTCAAATAGCATACGCAAGAAATAAATGTTTGTTGTCGTAAGCCACAAAGACATTGAGGTTGTGTATTACCATAACAAAAGGCAACGGATACAGTTGTCCATTCTGATCTAGGGATATTACTGGCATCTGCTTTTACTTGGCTCAAGGTTTTCCATACCTCTGTGGTTTCCCTACACCCTTCCCAAACCTTTACAAATAGTCCCTTTATTAAAGACCTCTCAAAATACCCAATTTGAGTATATCATCTGTTTTCTGCTGAGACCCTGGCTGCTACAAGTGACAAGTTTAGTGCTGAGAATATTAAAAAGAAACCACAAAGAGGCTTGAGGTAGAGTGATGTTTACCAAACTCACTTTAACAACAGTAAGGAGAAGAAGAAGGAAAAGAGGAAGAAAAGGAGAAGAAAGAGGGAGGAAGGAGAGGGATGGGGCAGAGAAACACAATGGGGGGAGGGGGAGAGGAATGAGAGGAAAGAGAAAGCAGCTACTGAGGGTTTACTATGTGCCAGACACTGTGCTGAGAACTTAAAGAAGATTATGTTATTTCATCCTTACAACAACCCTGTGAGGTGGATTCTATTAATTGTCCCTGCTTTGTAAATGAAGAAATGGATAAAAAGGGGGTACACAGCTGTTTCAAGGTCACCCTCAGAAAAATCCAAACAAACTCCTCCACAGCCTCAAGAAGAAAAAAAAAAAAAAAAACAAAACAGAGAACACTTGGTAGTGAGAGGAGGGAAGGCTTCATGATGACAGCACTTTCGAGGGCTTTGAAGGATGGTGGAATGATGCTAGTTATTCAAACTCTTGGACAGTGGATACCAGAAAATCTTGCTGGCCAAAAAAATACATCAAAGTCCACAGTTTACAAAATACTAACAGAAAAGCAAGCCAGCTCTTGCCTTTTATGAAATGTGACAGCCTCTGAGTAGCTCCAGACTTCTTTGGATTCTGTGGATTTTGTGAAGGAAGTTCCATTAAATTACCAAGGATGTGCATAGAAGCAACTTCTTGATGCTGGGGTTATCCATCGCCGTCCAAAATAACGTGAACCGAGGGGCTCTGCTCTGAGTGGGGGGTTAACATACATACACACTCCCCTTGTCTCTGGGGCCGTATTTCTATTTCGAGATTGTCCTCATAGAAGCAACACTAATCCTCTGCATGGGGCTCTGCTGTCCATTCAGCAGTCCTGAGTGGAAGTTTATCACCAGAAATACAGGCAGGTGTGCTGTTATTCTGTCCTAATGAGCCTTTCGGAGGAGGCCACACACAAGCAGCTCTGCAACATCACCATTTACCACTTACCAAAACAATCAACACATTATCAGGCAATCCATAGGGCTGCTGATTCCACCGCTGGATAACTCAAATCCTTCATTTCTTTTGGTTCTATTTCCTTTGCCTGTAAGGGCTTTCAGTCACCAGTACATCTGCCAGGCTCCTGCCCCTTCAAAGTGCAGCTCAACCTCCTCCTTGGTAAAGTCCCCCTCACTGAGCTACCAGGACAATGGGGTGTTGAGCATAAGAACTCCAAAGCTTAAGCTGCTTGGGTTTGAATCACCCAAATTGGATCACCCAAATTGGGTGATCATAGGCAAGTTACTTTACTTCTGTTTGCCTCAATTTCATCATCTAATTCCTGATTTTAAATATTGATGACTAAGCCAAAGAATGTAAAATCCTTTTGTGAACCAAACGACATAATATACCTCCCTCATAGAGGTTATGAGAATTAGGTATGTTATTACAAATGCATGCTTTCATTTATACATACCTGAGCTCCTAACAGACTGTGTCAGAGTTAATTAGGTGACTATCTTTCCAGTTTAAGAAAAAAAAAGCCTGTTGCCATCAAGTTGATTCCAACTGATAGTGACCCTATAGGACAGAGTAGAACTGCTCCACTGGGTTTCCAAGGAGCACCTGGTTGATTCCAATTGCCAACCTTTTGGTTAACAGCTGTAGCTCTTAGCCACTATGCCACCAGAGTTTCCAACAAGGTGTGTCAGAGTTAATTAGGTGACTATCTTTCCAATTTGACTTAAATAAAGTCCTTGAGGGAGGGGTTCTGTATGTCTTATTCAGCTCCTAGCCTGGCACGTGGTATAATGGGAATTCAGGAAATAGTTTGTGTTTGCTGGTTATTTTGTGCTGTGGTCAGCCTCACTCTCTTCCCCACACCGGGCTGGGCTCAGGTGGTTGGTTCTTCTTGTCTCAGATGGGGTGGCTTATGATTCTGTGGTTGTGGTTGGCTGCCAGACCAACAGGGGTCTGGCTGGTCTGGGTTGCCCTCAGTGGGAGTAACTTATCTCTGCTCCACGTGCTCTCCCACCTTCCAGCAAACTCACTCAACCATGATCTCATGGCAGCTGGGCAGGATTCCAGAGGGCACATGGAAGTGTGTAAGGGCTCTTGAGGGTAAGCTCAGGACTGGCATAGTATCACTTCTGCTGCATTCTGTTGATAAAAGCAAGCCAGAAAGGCAGCCCAGATTCAAAGGGAGGAGAAGTAGATTCCGTCTTTTGATGGCAGTAGCTTAACATCACATCACAAAAGATATGATACAAGGAAAGATGGAGAGTTATGGCCATTTTTATACTCTATGATGTCACATAATACCTATAAACAGTCCTCAGTACTTATATTTTATGGAACCCATTTTGGGAAGCCATAGTCTGATTCATTTTTAAATGAATCTCTGATATGTAATTAAAGTACTTAGGATCAGTCACACCCCAATAACTGCTTAACTATTCTTCCACTGTGTCTGCTCAGAACACATGCAAAAACAAAAAGCCTATGTGCAAAAGAAACACGTAATCCTCAGTTCTTTCCTACTTTAACAAGCACCAGCCCAGCTGATGTCATTCCAAATGAGCAGAGAAATCACTAAGGAAAGATGCAGTCAAGACACGTAAGAGCTTGTTTTCACCTTGTGGTTTTTCTTTTTAACTATTTTGTAATGTAACCCAGCTCAAGTTCATTGCTATATCATTTCTCATCATGGTTTTATCTACACTTATTATGAAAATTAAGAAAAATAGAACTCTGACTCAGGAGGAGGGGAAACAAGGTAACAGTTACTGACTGCTTAAAATGTGCAGCCCTATGTATACACTCCCTCTGGATCCTCAACAACACTAAAAGGAAGATGTTATTAGCCCCATTTTATCAACGAAGAAACAAAACCGAACCTGTGGCTGTCAAATCAATTCCAACTCATGGTGTCCCTATCAGACAGAGCAAAACTGCCCCATAGGGTTTCCAAGGAGCTGCTGGTGCATTCAAACCGCCAACTTTTTGTTTAGCAGCTGTGCCACCAGGGCTCCAATGAAGAAACCAGATCACGGTATTTAAGTAATCCCAAGCCAGCACAGCTCCTATGTGGCAGAAGCATGGTCTCAGGAAAGTCTTCCTGGCTTTCTTACTCCCCATGCTTCTGACCCAGCACAGCATTGCCTGGCACCAGCCATGCCCAATGCCAGCACTGACTCAGTATCTTAGTTACTCAGTGCTGCTGTAAAGGAAATATTACCAGTGGGTGGCTTTAAAGAACAGAAATTTATTTTTTTATAGTTCTGGAGGCCAAAAGTCCAAATCAGGGTCTCAGCCAAGTTGATTCCTTCTGTGAGCCTCTCTCCTAGTTTCTGGTGTTGGCCAGAGATCCTTGGCATTCCTTTGGTTGTAGATGATACTTTATATGTTGTCTGTCTTCCCCTGTATGTATGTATATCTGTGTTGATTCTGGTCTTCTTAAAACTCAGAAGTTATTAGGTTTAGGATCCACCCTATACTGGTATGACCTCAACTGACTGATTATATTACATCAGATTGTGTTATGGAAAGACGGCTACATTACATTAGATTACATTATGGAAAGTAATTGGCTGTACCCAAGACCAACTGATTTAATCACACGTAACTGCTCTATGAGAGCAACTAGGCTAGTGTTTGACCAAACCACTGGGAACCAAAGCCTAGCCAAGTTGACATATAAAATTAACCATCACACTCAGGGAAAACTGAAGCTCCTGGATATCAGTTAGCTCCCTGTGGTCAACCATATTGGTGCTCAAAAGCATCCTCTTTTTGACAATTGGAGAGAATTTAATCTCTGCCCCATCACACAGCCTTGGCTGTGAGACTTGATTTTGTCAGTGAAACTTGAACAGAAGAAGTGTGTACTACCAGAGACTTTAAAAGCCAGCTCTGAGTTCATCATATTCTCTTTTCCTTTCACTACGAACAATGCAGTGTTCCAGGTAGAGGCTGTTCCATCAGCCTGGGTCATGAAGTGAAGCCACCCATAGTGGACAGGAAGCACAAGTGTGAGATAAGCCATTGTAGTCATAGTGTAACCATGAGAATGGGTCCTGCCTGGTGCAATCCCTTCAGTCAATTGAGATACACCAGATCTTTGAGAAAGAGGAAGTGGGCTTTATCGCAAGCTGGTCAAGCAAGGAGCTCGGAGACTAAATCTCAAATCAAGCTCCCTAAGGTTGGGGATTCTAGGGCAGTTACAGGGCTCGGGATAGAGAACTTATGCATAATTCATGAAATTTCTGGGAAAAGGTGGGCAATTTCAGGAACTAATTAGCATGTATGAGGTACAGGGGGGTGCAATATGGCAGCTGGGGGTATGTATTTGGCGGGGGGTAATGACACACGAAGTTTATCTAAGGACAGCTTTGCAGCTTATTGCTCAGAGTAGTAAAGCGGCCTTGAGCAGAGAAGCAGTGAGATGACCTTTGGCTGTTATACAGAAAGAAATGCCTTATAGGGAGCTCAGCCTGGGCGTGATGGGCGGAGGGGGAACAGCCTAACCCTGTGGGTTACATTTCAGGAGGGGGAACAGTTTAACCCTGTCAGTTACAATAGGTCACTGAGATGGGGCCATTTGTTACTGCAGGGCTCTGAAACTCCAAGGAGCAGATCCACTGCCCAGCGTCTTTTTATCTTTTTTAATTTTATGCTATATACTAGAGTGGGCAAAGGGTCTTGTTCTCTATGTTTCAATAATGATCTCAAATCTCACAGAATATAAAACAGTGTTGTTTTCAAACATACATATATATAAAACCAAAAAACCCAGTGCTGTCGAGTCGATTCCGACTCATAGCGTATATATAAGCACCCATAATATGAATTTAGAAATAGAAATATGTCTACCTTTGTGAAGCACTCTAACATTAACTATAAGTCATTAGAAACCTGTAATCCATAAGAAAGTATTTAGAAATTTTCTGAATTTAGCATGTGAAGTATGGAAAGATTGTAAACAACATTTAAATCACTTTGACCTAGCACACTGTGACACAAGAAAACATAACATAGGTAATCTCTAAACAACTTCCTTTATCTCTAACCTTGAAGAAAAGACATGTCATTCAGCTACTCTCTAACCCTGGAGAACAGACATAACATACTAGTCTCTGACATCACACTGGCCCTAGTTGTGTGGAGCCAAGGTGAGAAATCCATATATGAACCCTAAATTTCTGCTCACTTACTGAGAGAAGCCGGAGATGGAACTGAGATTTTTCCATCACTGCCAACCTTGGACCCTAGCTACAAGGGACCTCTGCTGACTTTGAACCGTGGGGAAGCCTTCCTTCCGAGACCTCTGGTTACAGGTAAAAGCCTGAAGTCCAAAGATTTGGACTTTAACCACTGAACTTACATTGTAATTGTTAATTCTGATTCTAAATGAATGTCATGGGGTTTTACTTGCATGCCTTGCCATGACTGCCTTGCAATAAACTAAATGGGTTTATGCATAACAAACCTGAATATCTATTAATTTTCTAAGATAAAACTCTACACAACAATAGGTCTACAGTCAGAACGGGTTAGGTTTGAACCCTGACTCTGCCATTCACATCCTTGCCATGTACCACCTTGGCAAGCTGCTTAACCTTTTCAGGCCTCCATCTTCTTATCTGTAAAATGGGAATAATAATGCTGACCACACATTAGAGGTGAAGTTTAAGTGAGATCACACAGGTAGAAGCCCTCGCTGTTTCTGGCACACCATAAACATTGCCTAACACTGCTCAATCTCCGAGCAAACATGCATCCATTCACGTACTTACACGCTCACCTTCTCCCAGCTCTTATTGCCCTTCCATATTCCCCTGAGCCTTTTCTTCCTCTGTCCTGTCCCTAACAACCAGCGTTCAGGCGCCCTCTGCCTTCTTCTTTTGCACTTTCTCCCCAATCGGGCTTCTCTCCTCCCAGCAGCTCGCTGTCCCCTGTGCGCATGCCCACTCATCTTCCTTCTGACACCTTCCCTTCCTCCTTCCTCCAGCAACAACTGTCTTACTCCAGAGCCTGGACTTCCTTCCCTGCATCTGCAATCAGCAGTGAAATGCTGAGCACAGCTGGATTTTCAAAGCCAATGGTTAATTGCAGGGAGCGGAGGGTGACCCAGTGGCAGTTTCAAGTATTTGGAGTGTGAAATAATGAAGACACTGGTGAGCAGGCAGCCTGAAATCAGCGAACAGCCCCCTTCTTGAACAGCTTCCCCCTTCCTGATGAGAGCGCCTCTCCCAGCTGGTAAGGCTTGTGCTCGAGTAGGGAGGCAGAGGAGAGCCAGAGGCCGCCCCAGGGAGATGTGCAGGGGAGAGTGCGCATCCTCAGACCTGCAGAAAGATTTCAATGACTTCCCAGTTACCATGGCAGCGGGGCTCAGGGAGGATTACACCGGAACCAAGCAGCGAAGTCTTTAATGAGGTGGTGGCCTTGAGGGCCTAGGTCTCCCCTAGCAGCGACAGTGGTTCCTGATCCCCATTATCACTGAGTGGCCCCACCTACACCCCTCACACAAAGAGCCGACCCTATTGCCCCATGGAGGAAGAGGGAGCCCAATCAAACATGTCATAATCCTGGCTTGCTGATCTGAAAACGAGAGAGAAGCCAATCTGTGCCACTTATCACCTCTCTGCCAAATCCATGAATCAAGGCAACAGATGGACAGATAAATACCCAACACCAGTCTGTAGGGAGATGGCCATCTTGTGATCCCATGGGTTTGTCTACACTGAGGTAAAAGCCAAAAAAAAAAAAACACATGCCATTGATTACCACTCATAGTGACCCTATAGGATAGAGTAGACTGCCCCATAGGGTTTCCAAGTTGGTTTTAATCTTTATGGAAGCAGACTACCTCTGACTCATAGTGACCCTATAGGACAGAGTAGAACTCCCCATAAGGCTTCCAAGGCTGTAATCTTTATGGAAGCAGACAGCCATATCTTTCTCCCAGGGAGAGACTGGAACCGCTTACCTTTCGGTTAGCAGCCAAGCACTTTAACTAAATACCACCAGGTCTCTTTCCACTGAGGTAAGGTCCCTGAAAAGTCTTCAACATTAAAAATGCAGCATTTTTTCAAGGGGTTACTATATGTCAGCACTAGGAACAAAACAGTGAAAATTCCAGACCCCTGTCCTCGTGGAGCTTATAGTCAAAGGAGAAGAAACACAAATAATCAATTTCAACCATGAGGCAAAACCCATCTGCCGCCTTTGTTCCAACACCTACGCCTGCCTTTCTGCTTGAGAATATCGATGGCCGCATCCTCCCTGTTGGCTTCCCAGCTCTTCCCTTACCCAGGTAACAAATTCCCCGCATTCGGTCCTCTCTTTTAAGTACTCACAGTGATTCCTGTTTTCCTAATTGGACCCTGCTTGACACCTCATTCTAACTTATATAAGTGGAACACAAGGTGTGTGTGATGGAAGCAGCAGCAAGGAGTTAAAGGGGCTGCAGGGGCCAGTTCACCAGGCTCCTTGCAGTTTCACTGGGGAGTCTGAACCATACCCGGAGGGTAACAAGGCGCCATCGCTGAGGCATCTACAGCCGAGGGAGGGGCATTAGCAGCTCTCCACTTCTTTAGAAAGACCCAGTCATGCAAAGCAGCTACCTGCAGTCCCTGAAGAATTAATCCTTCGTGGCTTGTATTTTCTACATGCTTTCTCATATGCTATATAGGTGCCGCCTGAGACTTTTCTTCCAGAAGGAATGATAGTGGGAAGAAGAGAAGTGACTAGGATCCTCTCTGGATCTAGGCATTCAGGGTCCTCAGGTGGGAGGCTGAAAAAAATACACTACACCTACACCCCGTCCCCCATCCTTCCCTCTTTGCAAACTCTGGATTATTGTGCTTAAAAACTTAGAACAATAGGAGCTGAGAAAATGCAAACCCAAAACGTCCCAGTGAGCACTTTGAATACAGGATTTATTGGTTCCAAATAAGGGTGTCATATGGGTGATACAGCGAGTGCCAGCTGGTTACTCTAATTCAAAGAACTTCTTGGTCTGTACAGTCAGTCTTATGGAGCAAGCAGAAGCCTATTCGTTCTTTGTCGGTTTTTTTTTTTTTAAAAAAACTTCTCTTTCTCTCTTTTCAAAGTTGATCTGCTTTTCTCCCTCTCTTTTCTCTTTCCTTTCTTTTTCCTTTTTCTTTTTTAATATTCTTGGAAACATTTTTCTGCCAATCACTGTCAGCGGCTACTCAGGCCTGGGCAGAGCAACAACAGATGCACCGTTAGATGTACAGACTTGGAAATGAGCTCCTGAGGGTGCGTGGGTGGGCGTATTCCTCTCACTAGAAAGAGCAGATAAACCATGAAATACTAATTCAAGCTTCAGACAAATTCTAATCTAAAACGAATGATTCTTCAGGTACAAATACAGGCAGGGAAATGGAATTGAACCCTTCATCATCCAGAACTGATTTCTTTTAAGTAATAATTGAAACGCAATTCTCCTCGAGAGAAGGCCACTGAGACTTATGTGTATTGCTAATATATTTAAGGCGGAATAGGAAAAGACAAGAATCTCAACACTGGTGGCGGAACTAAATAGAAACTGATAATGTCAGCGCTCAGAGTAAGGCCTCTCATCCTGAGAAGTCGAGAATCACCTTAAACAGCTCGTATGACGGCTATCCTTTGTTATCCAGGTCAGAAGGCCCATGCTGGGGTAGTTAGGAGAAGGGAAACAGGTCTTAAGGACACTGGCCTATTTTAGAAAGCAGCTAAGGTTTTCTGTGCTTAAGAAAAGCCATGGGTTTAAGAAAAAGGCTCAAGAAGAAAATCGGAAGATCTGTAGCTCTCCTGGACTCTCTCACTCAACACTGACCTGGACTAGCCTGTGTTTGCCAGTGTGTGAAAGTCATCCCTGCTGCCATCTCCACAGGGGCTCACGGAAGCCACCCCACTCAGAGACCTGATGGAAATCGGCATGGTCTGGGTGCCTGGCTGGAGGGCAGTTTAGGGTTACCCAACAGGATGCATTTTGCCTAAGCCTCTCGTCCTTATAGTTACCTTGCTGCTCATGTCCAAGCATTAAAGTTACCTACTGACTCCTACATACACTCCCAGGACTGATTTTCTAAACTATTTCTGTATTTCATCATTTTTAATACAGAGGGGATGGTTGGGACCTCATTCAAACTCTGAGAGGCCCTGGATATTGATGACTTGTAAGGAAGTCTTCACCAATAGGGCCAGCATGACCTGATTAAAAAAAAAAAAAATCCCCCCCAAAAGAAAAAAAAAAAAATTTTTTCCCCCCAAGAAGCAGATAAATCCCAACTTCTTTGATACTTTTATACAAGGTCTCATTTGGGGTTTCCTTAGAGTGTGCGCTTCGTGGAGTGTCCTTTTTCTCAAAAGAATGCAGCATTAATTCCCAAAGGAAAGACATTAAGAACTGAAATGATCCTTCTTTAGCCCCAAGAATTTCTGTGACAATTTGTCAGACATCAGCTCTGTATTCCCTCATTCTCTTGCTCTTGCTCTCTCTCTCTCTCTCTCTGCCTCAGCACATACCTTTGCCCTAGACTCTCACTCACCCTCTCTCTGAAATATCCTTCTTCTGGCCAAATCCTGCTGTCTTTCTTACCTCAGCCCCAGGGAATTCCTTCCTCAGGGAGATCTTCCTTGACCTTTCATAATAACACAGTCCCTCTGTGATACTCTCATAGTCTCCTGGACTTTTGCTCCATTGCTCTTATCACAATCACTGTTATGGATTGAATTGTGTCCCCCCAAAATATGTGCTGTAAATCCTAACCCGTATACCTGTGGAACAGGAGCCCTGGTGGCACAATTGTTAAGCCTTTGGCTACTAACCAAAAGGTCGGTGGTTTGAACCCACCAGCCCCTCCGTGGGATAAAGATGTGGCAGTCCGTTTTTGTAAAGATCTACAGCCTTGGAAACTGTGATGGTTAAGATTGTGTGTCACCTTGGCTGGGGCATGATTCTCAGTGTTTATATGTGATCACTCCCATGATGGAATCTGCTGTGAGTAGCCAATCACTTGAAAGGGAGTTTCCTTCAGGGTGTGGCCTGCATCTGAATATAAGCAGATGTTCTGGCTTTTTTGCTCACTCTGGATCCTGCGGCTGCCTCCTGTTCATCTGACCTCCAGTTCTTGGGACTTGAGCTATCAGCTGATCTGCGGATCTTGGGATTCATGGATCTTCACAGCCTGTAAGCGGGAGCCCTGCTCTCCAGCCTGATGATCTTGGGTTCGCCAGCCCCTGTGGCTACGTGAATCGAGAGAAACCTCTACCCTGATCCACGGACTTGGGACATTCCAGCCTCTGCAATTGCTTGAACCATCTCCTTGAGATATATATATATATATATATATATATATATATATGTATATATGTATATATGTATATGTATATATGTATATATATGTATATACGCTTTACTGGTTTTGCTTCTCTAGAGAAGCCAGCCTAAGACAAACCCTTTGAGGCAGTTCTACTCTATGAGTTGGAATCAACTCAACGGCAAGGAGTTGGTTATACCTGTGGATGTAATCCCATTTGGGAATAGGGTTTTCTTAGTTATGTTAATGAGGCCATATCAGTGTAAGTGTGTCTTAAACCAATCACTTTTGAGATATAAAAAGAGTAGATCAGGCACAGAAGAAAACAAGCGCAATGGAGAAAAAGCTGCTCACCACATTAAGATTGGCAAGGAACAGAAGCTGAAAAGAGACAAGGACCTTTCCCCAGAGTCAGCAGAGAAAGCCTTCTCCGAGAGCCAGTGCCCTGAATTCAGACTTCTAGCCTCCTAAACTGTGAGAAAATAAATTTCTGTTAGTTAAAGCCATCCACTTGGGGTATTTCTATATAGCAGCACTAAGAAACTAAGACAATCTCAAAGTTATTGACTGCTTATGTAATTATTTGTCTAATATCTGTCTCCTCCAGACTGTAAGTCCCACTGAGGCAGCATAGCAACCTCACAAACGCACCCCTCAGGTCCCCTGCTGCAGGGATAGTGAGTGTCTTAGTTATTTTGTGCTGCTAAAACAGAAATACCACAAGCAGATTTCTTAACAAAGAGAAGTTTATTTTCTCACAGTTTGTAGGCAACAAGTACAAATTTAGGGCATCAGCTCCAGGAGAAGGCTTTCTCTCTTTGTCAGCTCTGGAGGAAGGTCGTTGTTATCAATCTTCCCTTGGTCTAGGAGCTTCTCCTCGCAGGAACCCCCAGTCCAAAGAACAAGTTCTGCTCCTGGCACTGCTTTCTTGGTGGTATGAGGTCCCCATGTCTCTCTGCTCGCTTCTCTCTTTTATATCTCAAAAGAGATTGGTTTAAGACACAACCTAATCTTATAGATTGAGTCCTGCCTCATTAACGTAACTGCCCCAATCCCATTTCATTAACGTCATAGGGACAGGATTCACAATACACAGCAAAATCACATCAGATGACAAAATGTTGGACAATCACACAATACTGGTAATCATGGCCTAGCCAAGTTGACAGATATTTTGGGGGACACAACTCAACCCATGACAGTAAGTGACTGGCCCCAGGAGCAGTACTCTAAAGCCACCACCACCTAAGCGAAGAGGCCATGCCTCCCACGAGCTGAACTGAGCCCAGCACTGGCTGTAGTTTCCTTCCTGCCGTCGGGTCTTCTCTGACAGGCGACACTGCATCAAGGGCTCCCTATCTGCCTGGCCAAAGCTTTCTCAGAACTGGGCTGCAGTCTGAGAGTCCTACTACCAAATACTCCTTCCGCCCTCTCTCCTCCCCAGGGGCAGATTTCACGGCCATCTGAATGCGCTCCCACCTCCTCTCGCTCCCTCCCCTTCTTCTCTCACGGACATTTCCCCCAGCAGAACCCTTGTACTTTTCCATCTAATCCAGACTTGACATCTTCCCAGAGGGCCGAGGACTCATACTGATGCAGGTAGTGTTGTTGTTAGCTGCTGTCCAGTCAGCCCCTGACTAATGGAGACCCCACGTAGGAAGGAAATTCTGCCTGGTCCTTTGCCATCCCTGTGATCACTTGCAGATCAGACTGTGGTGATACATAGGGTTTTCACTGGCTGACTTTTGGAAGCAGATCACCTGACTTTTCTCCCTAGTGTGTCTTAGTCTGCAAGCTCTGCTGCAGGTCGTTTCAGTATCGTAACAAAACGAAAGCCTCCACTGACAGATGCGTAGTGGCAGCACATGAGATGTGTTAGCTGGGAATTGAACCCAAGTCTCCCACAGGGAAGGGAAGAATTCTGTCACTGACCCACCGATGTAGGCATAAACCCAAAACGAACCCACTGCTGTTGAACTGATTCTGACTCATAGTGACCCTATAGAGCAGAGTAGAACTACCCCATAGGGTTTCCAAGCCTATAAATCTTTACAGAAACAGACTGCCACATCTGTCTCCTGTGAAGCAGCTGGTGGATTAGAACCACCGACCTTTAGATTAGCAGCCAAGCACTTTGAGCACTGTGCTACCGGGGAGGTAGTTCTTCCTTATTCCCCTGTTCCCCGAAGGCGTGGTCCAAAACCTGATATACAACAGGAGCTCACTGAATATGTATAAAATGGATAAATGCTCACAGACCTGGTGAAGACTAGATGAGAGAGTGGGGGTAAATCAGACCAAGTCTCCCTTATCCTCTGGGAAACCAACTTCGAGGGCAAGCGCTACAGAATGGATACCGACATCCTCTTCCTCCTAGGCTTCATATTGTAAGAGTGACCATACCAACAGCTAAAGAAAAAAGCTGTCCTCGACACTGTAACATCAAAAACAACATAACTACAACGCATTGAGCATCCAGTATGTTAGGCAATGGATTATGCAATTTACAAACATTAATTTATTTAATTCTCACAATAACAGTTGGAGGTTAATTGTATTCCCATTTACAGATGAGAAAACTGAGGCTCAGTGAATTAGTCAGGGTTAGTTTAAGTGCCACTGTGGTAACAAAAACCCCAAATTCTGGTGGCTTGAAACTACTGCATGTAAATATGAGTTCTGTTCCTGACATCCTATATCCTCACCTTTCAGAAACAGGAAGCTAATGAACCTTTTGAACAGACCAAGCTGTTAAGTTTGACCAAATCCTGTGTGGATGAGGTCCAGGTTGCCTTGGACCTCACATAACCTAGAAGCATCTAGGACATACTTGCTGTAACTAAGCTTCAAGGGCCTGAGATCATGTATATAGATTTGCTCTTGCGCTGAAACTCCTTCCTTTGCTTGTTCAGGAAAATCCAAATCAATCGGATTTTGCACACAATACAAAGGCCACTTACCAAACCAGACTTGTTCCTGATGAAAGCTGGCATCCAGCCTTTTCAAAACTGTGATATTTTATTATTTTCAGTCTTCATATTTGCACCTTACTGAGTCCAGAATTCCTGGGCTTGTTTCAGCCAGGCAACAAGGGAAGAATTTATTTTTATATCATTTTTCTTTCCTTTAAATAAATAAATGACCGTGACCTTTTTTGATAAACATTAAAATCTTGCAGCCTCCCACCAATTTTTGAGAATCCCTGATTTATCCCAACTTCTAGTAGTTTGTTACAGAATGATAGGTTCTTTTAATTTTCAGAAAATAAAAATAGACCATAATATTGAATAAGCTTTTTCAAACCGTACATACTCCCCAACTCCACCACCACTTTGGTGGATGCCCTTGCAGTTGGTGACCACTGTATGGACATTTTGCTCCAACTCTGGATGTGCTTAGCAAAACTCAAAGTGACAATTGGCACCCCAACCATCTAGACAGGAATCCATTTTGTCTCTAGGAGAATTCTTCACTGAAAGAAACCTGAATATGGGCAACTCAAGGGACGGAAGGAACTATCTCATGAAAGGAAGAAGAGAGAAGCTGTTTCTGAGACTGGCCTCTGACACACTGCAGCCTCCAGCTCACAGATCTGATTCTGCCAAAGTTCTCTCATCCTGAAGCAGCATCTGGTTTCCTGATTCAAGCTTCTCCTTTGTCAAAACAGGCTCTTTCCCAGCAGGATTTCTAGTGCTTCTAATACTTCTTAAGCTTAATTGGACTTGTGGGTCTGAGAAGTCTCAGCCGCTCTTGAGAATAAGGGAGTCCCAGGGAGGGAGACTGTGGTCACATTCCTCAGGCCCGCAGTTATGTTGGCCTGAATCCTAGGTCCAGTGAGTTGTGATCTGAGCCAATCCCATAACCAATTTCAGTACCTCAGTTTCCCCACCCATAAAACTTAGCTCTGGGACTTGAGGATCCTAATGAGCATTGGCCTTTCCTGAATAAATTAACCAGGTGCCGGAAACATCTGTGGCTGGAAGCAGGGAATGCTGTATAAACAGAATATGCTATTCTCACACACGAGACTGTGACTGAAGCTCCAGCAGTAAGTAAGCCTGACTTCATCCTAATTCCTATTCAGTAGGTATCTTGGGAAAATAGTCAACTTCTTCTCCTCTAGTCTAGACTAATTTGAAGAACCCACCTTTTCATTTACCTCCCTCTACTCAGGACAAAGGGTTTTCTGTAAAAAGTGGAAAAATCAATTGTTCTTATAGCACCACGCTCCGCTTAAGTCATATAACAACACTCCAAAAATAAACGCCCCAGAAGACTACATGCTCCATACAGACAAGGGCAGTATCTGTCTTATTCACCACCACATCCGGAAAGCTCAGCATAGTTCTGATTCATAGAGGATACCAAAAACGTATTTGTAGCCTTAGAAAAATAATGCTGTTAGCATAGAATTTGGGACTGTATTTATAGTCTCCTTCCACGCTGTCCTCAGTTTATGAGTTTATGAGGGCAGAAAATACTATTATCACGTGATAAACCAGTTCATTAAGGCTCAGAGTAGTCAATTTGACAAGGTCAGTGGCAGAACTGCAACCAAATCTGCCTCCAAATGCCCAATTTAGTCTTCTGCCTCTACAGTGCACCGCCTTTGTCTATAGTGAGGGTCGGCAAAGTATGGCCTGTGGCCAAATCCAGTTGTATACCTGATTTTGTAAATAAAGTTTTATTGGAACACTGTTATGGACTTTCATTTACATATTATCTGTGGCTGCTTTCCCACTACAACAGCAAGTTTCAGTAGTTACAACAAAGATGGTATAGCCCACAAAGCCAAAGATTTTTGCCGTCTGGCCGTTTACAGAAAAAAAAGTTTGTTGGCTGCCGGTCCATAGCATCTTTCTCCTGGAATTCTTCATCGGTCCTGGACGCTACTGCTGGAACAAGGGTTTTGCGGTCACATTTTTTAGTCATACAGCTTGTAAGATGAAGTACCACTTAATGAATGCTTACTGTTGTGAGTGCAAAAAGCTTTACCTGCATCAGCTTATTTAATTTTTCCAACAATCCTATGAGGTATCCATTATTAAAAGGAACCCTGGTGGTGCAGCAATTAAGTGCTTAGCTACTAACGGAAAGGTTAGTGGTGCAAACCCACCTAGCGGCTCCACGGGAGAAAGACCTGGTGATCTGCTCCCATGAAGATTTGAGCCTAGAAAACCCTATGAGGCAGTTCTACTCTGTCACATGGGGTCACTATGAGTCAGAATCGATTTGACAGCTCCTAATAACAACAAGGTAATTATTGCATACATCCCAATGTGATAATAGAATTGGGCTAAATCATAAGAAATTGCCAAGTTTTGGTTAATCAAATACTAGCAATTTCATGTAGCTAGACCTAATGGTATTATCTCCATTTTAAAGATGAGAAAACAGGAGCAACTGGCCTACTGACGCACAGTTAATAAGGCCTCTGGCCTAGCGCAGCCACTAGCTAGAATGATTCTTCTGAAGACTTGTTAAGGAGCAGTTTCTGGAGCCAAGTTACATAAATTTTAATGAAGATTTTATTTGGGAGTAAACCAAATGGCTGCAGCAAGAAAGCCTGGCACTCAAGAGGCTATACCAAGGACTTCAGTTTGAGAAAGACAGCCATCTTTTTTAATAAGATCCTTTGAGGAGCTAGTTGGGGAAAACGGATAGGTTCTGGAAAGTGGTCAGTTAAGCAAAGGCAGGTCCTTTCCAAGCAGGAGTAAGTTTGTAACTGGGCCACGTGTCCTTTTTTTTTTTTCATTTGTAATAGGTATAAGGGTTCTTGGCTTTTCTATTAGGAAGTTTCAAGAGAGTGTGCTTTTGGAAAGTCCCAGTTAAGTAAGGTTTGTAAGTTTAGGGGGAAGCACCTGGGGCTGGTCTAAACTGGGTATGGTATTTCTGGTTGACACACTTTACACTTCACTTTATATATTAAAGGTTTTGCTAATTCTTTAAGTAAAGAACCCTTTCTCCTACTGTTTAAGGAAGACTTTCCCACATTTATTTGACCAGAGAAATTTGGAGTTCCCCCCCCCTCAAGTAACACCTATTAATATTCCACAAAATTCACGTTCCTTGGAAAACACTTTGGGAAACACCTCCACTCCCTTGGTCCCCACCACAGAGCCTGCACCATTTCACAGACACCTCCATCCCCTCATCACTGCTGCAGTCATGCCCCTGCCTTCCCAGAATACCCACACAAATGCTCTGGGCATGCCCAATTTGAGACACGCTGGACCTTGCTCCACAGGCGAAGGAACTCCACTTTCAGTAAAGTAACCTGAGTAATCCCCGTGATGGCTCCGGGCTAATTCCACTTACAGGAATAATGAAGCTCCATCTTTGTACGGCGTTGAATGTTCATCTCTTACATTTTGACCATGCTACACCTCCCATCTGTAATGCAAATACCCTGCTTCCATCAAAACTGCTCACTCTCCCTCTAAATCTAAGTTCTTCGCTGGATTTATGTGCCGATTCAATTGCAGGTTTTTCCCCAATAATAGCATCCAAAAACTGAGGCTGCCTTCTGTCCAAGTCAATTAAGCAGGATGGGATATGCTTAGGTGGGTTTTTCCCCCTTTCTCAAAGAGAGAAAAATTGTATGTTTATGTAAAGTTTGCTGCCAGGGCCCCATATATTACATTTTCTTCAGGGAATAATATAAGTCCACAGCTTGTCACAAGTGTCCTCCTCTGCTCTCTCCTAAAGTATTAACTTGGGAGGGAGGTTAGAAATCTTTCATAACCAATGACAGACATCCGTGCACAAAAATAGCAAGTCTCCAGTTTAATATTTTATTGCCATATTTTGAAACAACTGGTTAGGCAGCTGCTACTGTTATCTTCCAATTACTTCTCATTTTTCCAGAGTTTTAAATACAAGCTGTAACTAATTAAATCTAAATTTCTATACGCTCTTTTTAAATAAAATAAAAAGACTATTTCAGAAAACATCGCAAAGAAACAAAAAGTTGAAGTGGAGAGGATGAAAGAGATCCTGGCAGCAAGAAAGAAGGGCACTCTGTCTTTGGTCCTTCTGGTGATTTGTCTAAGTTGCCTTAAGGGGTGCAGATAGGCTGTCCTCTAACTCCATCCACGGATTCCCTGAACAGGCTGTGCGCGCTGAGATGCTGCAGCTTGCTAAAAATGCTCTTCTCCCTGCCGGTTTTATAAAGATCCTCAAGAAGAAATCTCTTTGCTGAATGCTGAAAACCTTGCATGCTCAGATGTAGCACTCTATCAGTTGTGTTCAAACCCTCTTTCAAAGGAAATTTCTCAAAAGACCTTCCATTAAACCCATGGTCATTGAGTCGATTCTGACTCGTGATGACCCTATAGGACAGGGTAGAACTGCCCTAAAGTGCTTGGCTGCTAACCAAACGGTCGGTGGTTCCAACCCACCAGCTGCTCCGAGGAAGAAGGATCACAGCCTTGGAATCCCTGAGGCAGTTCTACTTTGTCCTTTAGGATCGCTATCAGTCGGAATCAACTCGATGCCAACAGTTTGGGTTTTTTGGTTTTTAAATCTTTACAGAAGCATACTGCCACATCTTTCTCCCCAAAGGTTTGATGCCGAGGGCTTAACCTCAGCACTGCCAGGGCTCCTTTCAAAACACCTGTTGTTGTTCTGTGCCATCAGTCAATTCCAACTCATAGAGACCCTATAGGACAGAGCAGAACTGCCCCATAGAGTTTCCAAGGAACTGTTGGTAGATTCGAACTGCTGACCTTTTGATTAGCAGCCTGAGCTCTTAACCACTTCGCCACCAGGGCTCTTCAGAAGACCTAATGGGTTACATTTGGGGGATATCAGTTTCAACAAAACTGGGCATGATTCTGATTGAAAACCAAGACAGAGACTTGAGTGATTATTTTTTCCAACATTGACATGTCTTTTGTCATCAATTACGGGGCTTGTGTTTAGCAATTATATTTTTTCCTAGAAAAATAACAGATAATCTGATTTTTTCTTTTTTTTAATCTGACTTCTTAGCCCTAATTGGGAGAGTTGAAGGTGAGGGTAGGAGGCAGATTGTCATAATTCGTCTCCCTCCCACTGCTGGGATTGAACTCAGATTTCAAAACAGAACGAATGACACTAACGCTTGTCTCCGTGCCGAAGTTCTGAAGCGGTATACACTTGCTGTCATTTTCGGCACAGTACACTTTGCTTACACTTTGCTTTCACAGCTCTGTGGCCACTGCAGTCAGTAGCCAGGTGAACAAAACCCTGCTATTGTCTCAAGCTCCCTGTGCACCTGCTAGAAGTGCTATGTTATTGTTGTTAGGTGACCTTAAGTCAGTTCCAACTCACAGCGACCCTGTGTACAACAGAACGAAAACACTGCCAGGTCCTGCACCATCTTGACAATCATTGCTATGTTTGATCCCATTGTTGCAGCCACTGTGTCAGTCCATCACCTTGAGGGTCTACCTCTTTTTCGCTAACCCTCTACTTTACCAGACATGATGTCCTTCTCCAGGGACTGAGTCCTCCTGATAACATGTCCAAATGATGTGAGACGTAGTCTCCACCATCCTTGCTTCTAAGTAGCATTCTGGCTATACTTCTTCCAAGACAGATTTGTTCTTCTGGCAGTCCATGGTATATTCAATATTCTTCGCCAACACCACAATTCACAGAAATGCTGGTGACTTTCAAAGTGCAGACTTCCTAACACGGTCTGGACGGCAGATCTTTCCAGCCTTTTGCTTTCTCTCTCCTCCTCCTCTTCTTTCTCTTCCTCCTTCTCCACTGCAATTGTACTGGCCAAACATGCCTCCAGGCCCAGGCTCCTTTTTCTCTGTCTGGAATCCTCTTCCCTCTCCATAGCCTAACAAATAATTTTTACTTTTTCAAGATACAGTGCTAGACAGCACAGTACTCTGATGCTTGTTCTTTTCCACTCTTAGCCTCCACATAGAGGTGGCTACTCTGTAATGATTTATTGCATTTTTATCTTCATAAAATCGCCTGGTAACTTAAAAAAGAAATTAAGATTCTCAGGCCTTATTATACACCTTAAGTTTTAAAATGCTCCCTAGGCAATAGTGACGTTATAGCCAGGTTTGGGGACCGCTATACCAACACTGGAAGCCCTGGTGGCATAGTGGTTAAGAGCTACAGCCGCTAAACAAAAGGTTGGCAGTTCGAATCCACCAGGCGCTCCTTGGAAACTCTATGTGGGCACTTCTACTCTGTCCTATAAGGTCACTATGAGTTGGAATCGACTCAACGGCAACATGTCTACTAGTGCAAAGGAGCCCTGGTGGTGCAGTGGTTAAGCACTCGACTGCTAACTGAAAGGTCACCAGTCACTCTGTGACTGTCTGCTTCCATAAAGATTACAGCCTTGGAAACATTATGGGGTAGTTCTACTCTGTCCTAGAGGGTCCCTATGAGTGGGTTGATACTCGCGCAGACAGCAGCACAATCTCTTGGAGGGCTTGTTCAAACACAGATACTTGGGCTCCACCCTCAAAGCTCCTGACTCAAGAAGTCTGGGTTGAGGGCTGAGAATTTCCATTTCTAGTAAGTTTGCAGGTGATGCTGGTCCAGGGGCCACACATTGAGAACTGCTACCTTCAGTTAACTAAGCCCCTTTCATTCCCAGTGTTGAGCACACTTTTTGGCACATTCATTTGCTGAGTGAACACCAGAAGATGCTCCAACGTTAATATACCACAGAGGAAAGATCACAATAATCGCCATTTCAAAAGTGTAAGTTTGTAATTCTACTTTTGTCTCACTATGATGCTTCGCTTGCAAAGCTAAAACCCACTAGTCAGGTTAAAGACTCAGAAGTGCTGAACTGACAAGGTAAGCAGCACCCAACTCTTTTTCAAGGAAAAGCACCACTCTTATTGGTTGGCTGATTAGTTGGTTAGTTTTCCCTCCTAGACTTACTGAGAGTCCAGCGCCTAGTACATGACAGCGTCACAAGATAATCTTTGGGTCCAAGTGTGCTTTAAATCAGTTCAAACGGTTTCCTGCTAACATTCAGGCTTCGGAGAGGATTTGCATCCCGGCCTCTAGTCGTTTCTCAGCAGAGCACCCAACACTGCTACAGTCCAGAGATACAAGATGAAAGTAGCTCTTGAGAGGCTGTCATCTGAGATTTGCCACATCAGGGCTTTATCAACATGCACAATCAACACCTTCTTCTCCTCCCTCCCCTACCCCAGACGATTTCCTGAATTTCTGTACATTTGTGAATTCACAGAAGCAGGAACAGAATGACATGGAACATCACAAATGCCAATGTCTTTGTTCCTAAGAAATTACTCCAGTTTCCCTTTTTCCACAAGTTTGGGGGGTGCGAGGGAGCAGACCCCACATTATCATTGCAAAATCGCTAAGTTTAGAAGGTTCAGCACAGGTGAGTTATCGTTTTCCAGTCAAGGGTAGCTCTTAAAACACACACACACACACACACACACCCTCTTTTCCCAACGCTGGTTTGTATTTTAGTAAAACTGACATCTGCATCTCTAAAGAAATACTTCACTGTCAGAGGAATCTAGTTCAATTTCGTTTGCTTGAAATGTTTTCATCTCAGGCCAAATTTAGAATCCCCCACCACCTGTTTTCACCACCAATCCCCAGCAAAGTAACAAAACCTCACCTCTTCTATCCACTTCCCAGTTGGAACACGCAAGGCGACAGGGAGATGCAAGAGGTTTTTAATTAGCCCCTAAGTGGGTAGTGGTTAAGAGCTCAGCTGCTAACCAAAAGGCAGGCAGTTAAAATCCACCAGCCGCTCCTTGGAAACCCTATGGGGCAGTTCTACTCTGTCCTGCAGGGTCACTGAGTCAGAACCAACTTGATGGCACACAACCACCCCTTGTTAGTTCTTAGAAAGCGTATGACCTTTTGCTCACACCTCAACCCCATGATGCATCAGAAAGCACCTTGTAGAAAGAAAGGCTCGAGCATGGAAGGGGCGACATTCAAGCTCTTTAAGAAGTACTTAGATCTAGAATAATACAAAACAAAGGTGAATGATCTAGGGAAAACCTGGGTAAATTTGGAAATGATATTTAAAGCCTCTGTGCCTGTCTCCACATCTGTGAATGGGGTGTCAGTGGTGTCAGAGAGGTTGCGCTAGACTCTCTCCTGCTCTAAATTATATCAACATATTTGCAAAGTAACTTTTATTCGCATTTTTCTCCTACTGCTTCTTAAGGCTGCACCTTCTCAAATCTATTGAGGCCTAAACAGCAAATAAACCTTGGCATATGTATATATGTGTGTGTGTGTGTGTGTGTGTCTTTTGGGTTAGGTGTTTGAGATTGAAAGCAATGAAATCAACTCAGTGGCTGAAGGGAAAAAAAAAGGCAGTGTTACTAAGAATATTCAAATGTGTTTTTGTGAGACCCAAGGACAGGAATAAACAGGCTTTAGAAAGGGACCGGATACAGAAAATCCAGGTGTTAGAAACCCAGGGCAGCATCCTTTCATCTTTGCTCTTCTCTCTGCTACTCAGGCCTATATTACAAAATGGTTAACTAGAGGTTAGATATACTCTATTCAAGAAAAGAGTCCAGATGAGAGCACTGTTGTTGTTAGGCGCTGTCAAGTGGATTTTTCACTCATAGTGACTCCGTGTGACAGAGTAGAACTGCCCCTTAGGATTTTCTAAAAAAAAATTTTTTTTTTTTTTTTTTTAATCTCTACAGAAGCTGATCGTCAGGTCTTTCTCCAGTAGAGCTGCTGGGTGGGTTCCAACTGTCAGCCTTTAGGTTAGCAGTCAAACTCTTCACTGTTGTGCCACTAGGGCTCCTAGGTGAACACTGGAATCACTTAATCAGTTCTTGTTTATCAGGAAAAGGCCTCTGATTGGGTCAGGTGTGCACCTGGTCCAATCACAAACATGGATGCTGGAGCCCCCCTCTGGAATCCTATGAATTCAGGGAGTTGAGTGAGTTAGAGAGTGGAACAGTTCCCAGAAATTGGTGGGGTGAAGGAAGAGAGTGGCTCACTACAGATGTGAAGACACCACATGAATGGGAAGAGACCTTGAAACTAAAACCATTTTTGAAGACCCGAGCTCCACTCCTGGTCCTGCCCAAAGTGGTGTCTTAGCTTCAGCTAACCACAACCTCTCTGAGGTCTGGTTTCATTATTCCCGAGCAGGAATTATATCCATCTCATTGCCTTAGTAGTCTCAGTACCGAGCACACTGGTTTCATAACGCATTTCCATTCCTTTCCCATTCCCAATGAGAAAATATGAACAAGTACTTTGTGAACTGTAAAATAATATATTAACGTAGGAGACTGCTCTTAAAAGCTGTTTTAAATATAAGTAGCCTATTCGCTTTTTTCTCCAGGTACCTGGGGGTCTTTCACCCCCATGACAGGGGTGCCCTTCAGCTGGTATGGAATACCAGAGTGATTACAAGCCAAAACAACACCTCCTGTCCATTAAGGCCAGACTAGGTATTTTTGTAGGCAGCACATGCATTTTGTGTTTCTCTGGCCCACTGCCTCCTGAGAGTGCATTTTCTGTTATAGTACAGTGGGCCAGAAGTGGAAATCATCAGCGGCAATTCCTCTCTGTATCTCATTAGAGGTCTAGTTTCCCCTTAATGCACATGAAGACCTTTCATTAGCAATAATGGGAGCTGCACACATCAGAGAAAAATAGGCCCTCACCATTGTGATCTGGGAGATGAGGTCATGGGGACACTTGCCTGTCTGACTGGAGAATCGTGACAGTCAGGGAATGCATGATTAGATCACAGGAAAATTAAAATCTCTGGGACTTTTTCAAAATGAAACGCAATTTTAAAAGCTCAAAATGGAGAAGGGCAAGTATCAAAACTAAAGAACCACAGGCAGATTGAATCTAGGAATGAGTTAAGCAAGTAAAAGCCAAATGACAAGATAAACAAAGGTGGAGGAAGATTACCCAGGACATTTGACAAAATAAGAACCATTTCCAATACACACAAAGTAAGACACTGGCAAGAGAGAATACGGGTCCAAGAAGAGACGGCAAGGACCATTTACTGTCAGAAGCGGTAAACACTGCTGAAAGTTAAACAAATCCTTTGCCTCTATGTCCACAAAGGAAGATGGGAGACGCCAGAAATGGCTGTGCCCTGGAGAAGGGTCAATGAAAAAAAATATTACTGAAGGAAATAGAGGTGACACCTGAGTTTATGTCTTGAGGTTGACATAAATGCCAGAAGCAATATTTCCCTACTGCAATCAACTCAACTTTAAATAGGGACACTTGGAAACAGGTCACCCTGCATTGTTAAGGGACTGAAGAATTGGTAGAGCCCTTCACTTTTGCTCAGTGATTTTTTTTTTTATTAGAGGAAGAGAAAAAGAATCTATAAATATGTACTACCATATTTTTAAGTCATTTTTTAGTTCTCTTTACATTAAAATATTAGGATGTTCTTTCTTATTATATTTTAGATGAAAGTTTACAGAACTAGATTCCCACTAAAGAGTACACACATCGTTTTCTGACACTGGTTACCAACCCCACGACATGCCAATGCTCTCCCTTCTCAACCTTGGGTTCCCAGTTGCCAGCTCTCCTGCCCCTCCTGCCTACCAGCTCTTGCCCCTGGGCTGGTGTGCCCCTTTAGTCTGGTTTGATGGACCCTTAGCCGAAGGGTGATCCTCAGGTGTGGCTTTATTATGAGCTAAAAGGGTGTCTGGGGGCCATACTCTCAGGGTTTTTCCAGTCTGTGTCGGGCCAGTAAGTCTGGTCTTTCTTTGTGAGTCAGGAAGAGCATCCGAATTTTCAGGGGGAGGAAGTACACACGGAAAGAAGCCGAACAGGTATCAGCGATCTGTTTTAACAGGCCTGCAGCAAGTTCTAGAGTACGCACGACCTCGGCACCCCATCTCCTGCCCCCCAACTCACAGCGCGTCCGGGAAGCTAGCCTCTGAGGTCCCCGTCAGTCTTCGGACTGCTCGCCACTGACTTAATGAAGGGACTGAAAACAGACTGCCTAACTCACAGTTCCCAGAAAATGCAATCGGACTCAACATCTAACTCCATGGAATCAAATTGTGGCTGTAATAAACTGACCACAGGGCAGTTACGCGAGGGCTGAACGGCCTCTGAGAACGAGGAGGTACTTCGAGGATTCGGGATAGATCAACCCCCTTCAGAACAGCCCCAACTCTCTGAACTGAAGGTAGCTCTTGGGAACCATCCCTGTGTCCACGTATCCTGTATCCCTAAAACCACAACTGAGGCTTCAGCAGAGCCGCTGGTCCTGCCAGGAGCAGTGGAGCCAAACAGGCTTATTTCCGATGCAGTATAGGGAGTGTGCATCTACATAAAAAGACTCAAAGCAGATTCTTCCCAGTGGGTGTTAGGCCACAGCAGTTCGCTGCAACAAACCCTAATTCCCCTGTAGCTCTGGTTCCCCATCCCCTCATTCCGTTTCTTAAGTCATTTAGAGTCAGAGCAACCCCTAGTTCTTAAATTCATCCAAAGAGATGAGGAATCCAATTTGGGAACCACCACCAAATACGTAAGTAGGTTCTAGCCTTACACTGCGGCACTCTCATGCTATGGGATCCAGAAAGCATTCTCTACTTTCCTCTAGCCTTCGTCAATCTTAACAGACCCAGCTCTCCCTTCTCCCCTTCCTGGCATGCCTACTGACCACTGTGACCCCTTCCATAAACCCCAATCGAGGAAGGGACTCTCTGTCAAGAGGGACCAAAGCACTCTACAAGACGCTTACGACTTCTCACTTTCTTGGATGACTTTATCATACTTTAAAGAGATGGACATTTGAGTCATTTGCTAAAAATAAGCTCTACAGCCATCTGGCTTGACCTAGCTTAGTATTATCCCGTTAAGCACTCCTTGTACCCTGCTCAGAGGCGCATCTGCTAAACGATTAACAAGCTCAGGCATAGTTCGATTCTGTATCATCTGTCTTCGTCACTTCAAGCACTTGACAACATAGTAGGTACTTGATAAAGACTTGTTAAATGAAAAAGAGGGGGGTTAAGAAAAGATAGAGAACTATCATAGAAAAAGAGGCCCAGTGGAAAGAAAAAGAAAAATATTGATAAATTGCATATTACATATTTAATTTGAATGAAATATTTTTTTACTCTTAAAAATGGAGTTCATAACTCAAACATTTTAATATCCCCACACCAGAGTTCAATGCCAGGATCATCTGAAAGTGAAGCTGACACAGGTTTTCTAAAGGTGTTACAAAAACATAGTGTGAACAATATAGTAACACTTTAGAAAACACAAAAATTAAAATATTTAGATGCCGTAATTGAGAAATCACACCAAGCTCCATTAATCAGGCTAACATTAAACAACTATATCTCAATTTCCAAGCTTCCATAAATGGAAAAAGAAAAATTATAGTTTACATCAGTATTAAAAACATAAAGTATTTCAAGCAGGCCAAAGAAGATTCATTCCCTCATTAAAAGTATTAATAATTATGGGGTAAATCTCAACAATGGTTTACTTTCTTGGTTCTTAACATTTAATTTCCATTAGATTAACATGCTAGCTTTTTCTGTCTTTTTTGTTCCTGGGTAAGTGAATGATTTATTAGACCCAGTATGCAGTTTATGAGCCTTCCTCATTTCAACTTGAAGAAACTGCAAATATTTATAGAAGATGAACCACATGTATTTGTTCCTGAAAAATGTCAGAATATAGCACTCAAATCAAATGCTGAGCAGAAGCTATTCCCTAACACTACATACTGTGGAGATTTAACTTCCAGTGACATGTTTTCCTAAACAATTCTTCCCACTTGCAGTAATTCCTAACTCTTTAAAAACTACTGAATTCCTCCATTAAGTGTGTATTCATGTACTTCCATGAGTTATGGGTACCTGAATGATCATATGGAATTTAAGAAAAATCACACCTTTCAAAAACATATAGAAAAGCCTGCAAAAGCCAGAACCTGTGTAAGACAGAAACCTGCCAGAGAAGAAAAACTCAAATATTTTCCACTAAGAGAGAATGATAGAAAAGTGTTAAGACTGCACCCTATCACAGGTGGAAAACTGGCAAAGCCCAGAAAAACAAGGCAGTCCCATCGAGTTCTGGCCCTCACATGTTTCATCACGGCAATCTTTCACCATCGGGAAAATATCATTAAGGATATGTTTGAACTGATCTTCCCTTTATTTAACTCTGTGAAACTTCTAGTGCACTCCACAATAAAATTCCAAATCTAGGCAACTAATACGATTAGAATACAGGGAAATGAGCCAATAGAGTATAAAATCCACAAGAGCAGGGACCATGACCGGTTTTGTTTATTAATATATCTCCTCTGCCTGCCACAGTCACGCTCAAATATTTGTCGACTCAAATAAAGAATCACTGTAGGTGGGAGTGCAAACCAGTATTACTGTCTTGAAGGCAATTTGGCAATACGGGTGAAAAGCCTTAAAATTCTGCATACCCCTGACCAGCAAGTCCCTTTAAGAATTTATCCTCAGCAATTACATACTTAAGCAAAAACGTGGATTTGTGGATGTTCTTCATGGTCCTGAGTTTTTATAAAAGGAAAAGCTTGCTTTTGCTTTTATAAAAATCAATATCCTAAATAGATTGCCAAGTACCTCTCATCATAAATAATACACAGTTAGTACCCACTCTATACCAACCTTTGTTCTACTTGCTTTATCCAGATAAGAAATGGAGACAAGAACATTACCTTATAGGGTGATTGTTGAGTGTTAAAGAATTTAATTCCATACTGTGTAACGTTACTCTATTAACTGTGAATATTGGGAGTGGAGGAGGAGGGACTAGGAGAATAGCACTGCTTTGGGAAAAAAAAAAGTATTTTCCTAATTTTTTATTTGAAAGGTTATAAAAAACCATGTATAAATTGAAAATCAATGGGAGTATTTCATGATATGGAATTGACTTAACACTCACGATCCCCTATAAGGTAAATACTCTTGTCCCTGTTTCTTATCTCACCCTGATTAAGAAACTGAGGCACAGGGAAACTACCTCAGACACACCAAGAGGGGAAGAGCCAGGTTTCAATGTGACTACCTGACCCGGTGCCCCAGTGATGCCTTCAAAACGACTCTGTCAAAAAAAGGACTTATTAACTCTATTTTTATTCATCCCCCTATTTGATAATTAATAATCATCTAAGGGTCCATGTCTTCATGGTAAAAATCACCATGTAGGAGTCTCATAGGTACACCCCGCCAGCTGGTAGATCTGATTTTTTGTTTTACATGGGATTTTTTATAAGTAATCTTTCAAATATGAAATTATGAAAATACATTTCTGTCCAAAGCATCACTGTTCTCCCAATCCTTCTCCACTCCCAGCACTCACTGTTAATGGAACAGTATTTCATGGAATGGAAAGATGAATAACAAACCCTAAGTGAAAATAAAACTGTATATACAGAATGGATATCATTTTCATGCAAAACATGGTACTTCGGTGAAACTGTTTTTTAAATTCCTATGCCCACTGGCTTGTGAGCCAGGGACTAGCCGACCACCACCTGAAGAACTGAAAAGGTAGACCTACAGGAAGTAGGACAGGTCATTCCAGGCATGGGAACAAGGGGCTCCTGAGTAAGTACATGAAGCCTGGGCTTGCAGGGGCAGGCACTCACTTGGGAGCAATGAGGGTATAAAAATTCACAGTATGTGTCAGAGCCCCTGGGTCAGGAGTTAAGACACGCGGCACTGGACTGAGTAACTGCAATGTGGCACCTCAGAGGTAGCAAAGATGGAATTCGTAAGTCTGAGCCTGGTGAGACTTCTGGTCAAGCCTCGTCTTATCGAAACAAAAACAAGAAGCTAAGTAAAATACATCTGAAACCAATAAGCAAGTAGTCGAGACTATGAAAAAAAGTTTTATTTTATTTTTGACTTGAAAGACAATATCAGAGCCAATGACATTAAAGAAATCCCCTGTGCTTTTCAATATGCAAACTCCTTCTTCCAAGAGTTGCCCCAATGTGATCTCAAGAGTCCATGCTAATTCCTTTTCTTAATTGTTATATTCTTGAAGAGCCTGGGCCATGAAGAGTTTACCTAGGTTCTGGGCAGTGAACTCCTTGATGTTCTGGCAGTAAGTGTTTATCTGGCCTGTGCATTTCGGAAAGGAAGAAAGAGAATATGTCATTATGTGTTCCACAATTTGTAAAATGACCAAGAACAACAGTCAAACAAGAAAATCAGCAGTATTTTTTTTAAATCAAGAATTTATAAAAATCAATTCTAACATGGAGAATGAAGACAAACCACAACTTTTTAAAAAGCCATCTGCTGTAGTAAATACAAACTAGGGGTCAATCAAAATGTACTATGCAGATCAGACCAGCACTGTACTAGGGCAACTGAGAAAATAGCACTGGCTCTCCTTAGTGAGGTAGAAAAGAGATAAGAAAAAATAAAAGCATAGAACTGAAAACGAACCCAACTCGCCTGACCCAGAAATGAGCAAGTATAGTAGTTCTCAGCCTGGAAATGTTGAGTTTGGAAATACAAGGGTTCGTCCAGAGTGCCTCTGGAGCCCTCTCTCCACCCAAGCAGAGCAGGAGCAGAGTCCGCTTGTAGAAGGGGCTCCATCATTGCCTTTTAAGTCTTAAAACCAATGGTCTGATACAACAGTCAGCCATTTTCCCCATTTATATATGTATTTTTTAATGTGGTAAAAATATACACAACAAAACATATGCCAACTCCACAATTTCTAAATGTTTAACGTTCAGTGACACTGATTACATTCTTCAAGTTGTACAACCATTCTCACCATCCACTTCCAAATCATTCCACTACCATTAACATAAACCCAATGCCCCTAGGCAAAAGTTTCCTCTTTCCCCTCCCTCTCACCTCTGGTAACCACTAGTCATCTTTGGTTTCTATATATTTGCTTGTTTCATATAAATGAGATTATACAGTATTTGCCCTTTTATGGCTGACTTATTTTGATCACTGTGATGTTTTCAAGGTTCATCCATGCTGTGGCATATATCAGGACTTCATTTCTCTTTACGGGTAAGAGCTCTCTCCCTTGGGGCCATGGTTAACTGCTAGGCTGCTAACCAGGTCCGTCTGAACCTGCCAGCTGCTCTGTGGGAGAAAGGTGTGGCAGTCGGCTTCCTTAAAGACTTACAGCCTTGGAAACCCTATGGGGCAGTTCTACTCTGTCCTATAGGGTCACTATGAATCAGAATCAACTAGATGGCAACAGTTTTAATATTCCATTGTATGTATGTATGCATATCAAAAAACCAAACCCAGTGCTGTTGATTCGATTCTGACTCATAGCCACCCTATAGGACAGAGTAGAACTGCCCCATAGAGTTTCCGAGGACCGCCTGGCGGATTCGAACTGCCAACCCTTTGGTTAGCAGCCGTAGCACTTAACCACTATGCCACCAGGGTTTCCATGTATGTATATAACACATTTTATTTACCCACTCATCGGTTGGCTATTATGGAAAGTGCTGCACTAAACAGTGATATACAGTTCCCTGTTTGCATTCCTGTCTTCGCTTCTTCTGGGTACATACCTAGGATTGGGACTGCTGAGTCATATGGTAGCTCTATGTTCAGCATTTTGAGCAACAGTCAAACTGTTTTCCACAGTGGCTGTACCATTTTACATTCCCATCGGCAACAGATAAAGGCTCCAGTTTCTCCACAACCTCACCAACACCTACCGTTTTATGTTTTTTTGATCACTGCCATTCCAACAGGGCAGCCCTGGTGGCACAGTGGTTAAGAGCTCGGCTGCTAACTGAAAGGTCGGCAGTTTGAATTTACCAGCCACTCCTTGGAAACCCTATAGGGCAGTTCTACTCTATCCTATAGGGTCAACTATGAGTCAGAATCAACTCGACAGCAGTAAGTTTGGTTTTTGTTTTATTCTAATAGGGGTGAGGTGGTATCTTATTGTGGTTTTTGATTTCTATCTCTCTAATTGCTAATGGCAATAAGCATCTTTTCTTGTGTTTGTTGGACATTTGAAAATCCTCTTTGGTGAACTCTGTTCAAATCCTTTGCCCATTTTTTAATTGGATTGTCTTTTTGTTGTTAAGCTGTTTACACTTTTTTGTCAAAGTATTAAAAATACAACTCTGTTTCAAATGTCTGTTTCCTAAATTTTTATGTATATTAGAAAGTTTTAAGGAACCTGGATTTTTTTTCTCCCACACTAATATCAATAGAATAGAGAAATTATGAAACATCAGCTTTTGAGTATGATTTTCACTCTAATACATGTCTCATGGGTAATAGGCTGATTGGATCAAATAGGATTTAACAGCATTTACACAGAAGACTACTGTTATTAAGGAGTCCCTGGGTGACACAAACAGTTGCACATTCAGCTACTAACGGAAAGGTTGATGATTCAAATCCACCCAGAGGCGCACTGAAAGCAAGCCCTGGCAATCTACCTCCAGAAGGTCACAGCCACTGAAAACCCTGTGGGGCACAGTCCTATTCTGACACATATGGGGTCACCGTGAACCAGAATTGACTGGACAGCAACTGTTTGTTTGAAGTAAGGTTATTACAGCCAAATAAGAGCATGAACGTTAGTGTATTTAAATCAAGTCCTACTACAGGGAGGAAGGTCTCCACTATGTTAAACCAAAAAACCAAACCAATTACCATCAAGCCAATTCCAAATCATGGCAAGCCCTGTGCTTTACAGTAGAACTGTATTCCACTGGGTTTTCAACAGCTCAGCATTTGGAAGTAGATGACCAGGCCTTCCTTCTGCTCTATCTCTGGATAGATAGTGTTCAATATGATTGCCAAATAAAGTTAATCCAGAATTACACTTATGTTGTTACAATTTAAATCAAAGCAAGGGAAAGGTACTTCTCTTCAGCTCCAAAATTTCAATTTCATTCCACTCAAACACCTGCTTGTACAGATATGGGCTCAATGCTAAGTTAGAAAATGAAGAGTGAGGGGTTTGAGCCAAATTATCTTTTTCATTATGACTGTAAATATTCTTTCTTGGTTTCCATGAAAAATGACTCAAATAAAACCATGCCATTTTAGAAGCTTATAATGCCATCTCAAAATATTTAGATGTATTCAGAGTGAAGGACTGATTTACGAATTCTTAAATTTCAGTAATTACAGGTGCCAGATTTGAATTCATCATTCAACTATTTTAAATGTAATAGCTTTTTAAGTATATTTTTCTGTTCCTAAATTTCTCATCGCCTTCAACTTCCTAAGCAATAGAGAAAACTGTCCAGGTTTTTGCACTGGCTAACAATACCTGCAATAAGCAGCGAATCCATCCTGGCAGGGGGCTGGGGTGGTTTGAAGAGTTTGGA
Source organism: Loxodonta africana (assembly GCF_030014295.1). Lineage (NCBI taxonomy): Eukaryota > Metazoa > Chordata > Mammalia > Proboscidea > Elephantidae > Loxodonta > Loxodonta africana. Next base: position 66,785,049 of record NC_087355.1, read on the forward strand.
CAGGTCCTCCTCAGGTAGCGGGGGTTCTCCTCGACTCTGGCGCTGCATATTCTCCTGCTGGCGGCGCTGCTGATACTAAAATTCAGAGGGAAAAGGATTTCATTATTTTTCTCTACTTAAGAAGAAAAAAAAGACCTCCCTCACTAATGTAACCGGCAAAGCCCTGTTGCTCCGAACTCCGACTTCAGTTTTATAAACTGTAACCACTGGTAACTCTTACTTCTATGTAGCTAAATATGGCAACAGTCCAATAAATCTCTGTTGTTGTAAACGCTAGTGTCACTCTGAGCTCCAAGTGTCCATAACTAATTCAGAAAAACAAAACTGGCATATAAGTAACAGGGACTTAAAAGGCAAAGAAGCTTGTGACTGGTGAGTGAAAGGGAGTGACTTTACCATTTATTACGAGGTAAACGACAGCACTACACACTACCTAACTTTAATGACTAAGTAATTAACTACCACATTGGGGAATTCTTTCAGCTTTATCCTTATCAATTCTGATGATATTATCACTGTTATTTTTATTATTACTACTATCTTAATAACAGATAAGCACCTGCCACATGTTTTAGCTAAAAATGATCACTAGCTCACATGATACCTCAAAGACTTTCAAACTCTGGATTCCTATGATTCTCAAAAAGAAGATGGGGGAAAAAATACATATTTTTAAAAATACAGTCCCTGAATTATGATGTATTCAAATTAAGACAAATTGCACTGACAATCCTTTTTTTTGGGGGGGGGAGGGGGGACATGCCATCATCAGTAATACATACTACATACAATGTTGCAGTGTGTAATTTGCTGATGTTATCATTCCCATGCCAACCACCAAAGACAAAGATTGGATTTATAAAGATGCTATTGTTGGGCGACATTGAGTCAATTCAGACTCACAGCAACCCTATGTACAACAGAACGAAACACTGCCAGGTCCTGTGCCATCTTCACAATCATTGCTACATCTAAGCCAATTGTTGCAGCCATTGTGTTAATCCATCTCTTGGAGTGTCATCTCCTTTTACAAACTGACCCTCTACTTTACCAACCAAGCATGATCTTTTCCAGCGACTTGTCCCTCCTTATAACATGTCCTAAGCAGCAAGACGTCTTGTCATCCTCCCTTCTAAGGAGCATTCTGGCTGTACTTCCAGTGACAGATTTGCTCGTTCTTCTGGAAGTCCATGTTATATTCAATATTCTTCATCAACATCATAATTCAAAGGCATCAATTCTTTGGTCTTCTTTATTCACTGTCCATCTTTCACACATGTGTATGAGATGATTGAAAATACCATGGCTTGGGTCAGGTGCACCTTAGTCTTCAGAGTGACATCTTTGCTTTTCGACACTTTAAAGAGGTTTTTTGCACCAGATTTGCCCAATGCAATACATCCTTTGATTTCTCAAGTTTTGCTTCCACAGGTGTTGATTATGGAGCCAAGTAAAATGAAATCCTGGACAACTTCAATATTTTCTTCGTGTATCATGATGTTGCTTATTGGTCCAGTTGTGAGGATTTCTGTTTTCTTTACGTTGAGGTATAATCCATACTCAAGGCTTTAGTGTTTGGTCTTCATGAGTAAGTGCTTCAAGTCCTCTTCCCTTTCAGCAATCAAAATTATGTCATCTGCATATCGCAAGTTGTTAATGAGTATACCTCCAATCCTGATGCCACGATATTCTCTATATAGTCTAGCTTCTCAGATTATGTGCTCAGCATACAGATGGAATAAGTAAGGTGTAACAATATAACCCTGACGCACACCTTTCCTGATTTTAAACCATGCAGCATCCCCTTGTTCTATCTGAACAACTGCATCTTGGTCTACATACAGGTTACACATAAGCACAATTAAGTGTTCTGGAATTCCCATTCTATGCAATGTTATCCATAATTTGTTATGATCCACATGGCCGAATGCCTCTGCATAGTCAATAAAACACAGGTAAACATCCTTCTGGTATTCTCTGCCTTCAGCCAAGATCCATCTGACATCAGCAATGATATTTCTTGTTCCACGGCCTGTTCTGAATCCGGCATGAATTTCTGGCAGTCTCCTGATGATGTACTACTGCAACTGTTTCTGAATGATCTTCAGTAAAATTTTACTTGTGTGTGATATTAATGATATTATTCAACAGTTTCCACATTTGGTTGGATCACCTTTCTTTGGAATCGGCAGAAATATGTATCTCTTCTAGCTGGTTGGCCAGGTAGCTGTCTTTCAAATTTCTTGGCATAGCACTTCCAGCACTACGTATGTTTGTTGAAACATCTCAATTGGTATTCCATCAATTCCTGAAGCCTTGTTTTTTGCCAATGCCCTCAGTGCAGCTTGGACTTCTTCCTTCAGTACCACCGGTTCTGAATCATATGTTATCTCCTGAAATGGTTGAGCGTTGACCAATTCTTTTCAGTACAGTATCTGTGTATTCCTTCCATCTTTTGATGCTTCCTGTGTCATTTAATATTTTTCCCATAAAATTCTTCAATATTGCAATTCAAGACTTGAATTTTTTCTTTAGTTCTTTCAGCTTGAGAAATGCTGAGCATGTTATTCCCTTTTGGTTTTCTGTCTCCAGGTCTTTGGACATTTTATTATAATACTTCGTCTTCTCAAGTCGCCCTTTGAAATCTTCTGTTCAGGTCTTTTACTTCATCATTTCTTCCTTTTGCTTTAGCTACTCTACGTTCAAGAGTAACCTTCAGAGTCTCTTCTAACATTCATTTTTTTTTTTTTTCCTTTCCTGTCTTTTCAATGACTTTTTGCTTTCTTCATGTATGATGTCCTTGATACCATCCAACAACTCGTCTGGTCTTTGGTCCTTAGTGTTCAACATGTCAAATCCATTCTTGAGATGGTACTTAGGTTCTCCTGGATTTGTTTTAATTTGCTTCCGCTTCAACTTGAACTTGCATATGAGCCACTGATGGTCTGTTCCACAGTCAGCCCCTGGCCTTGTTCTGACTGATGATAGTGAGCTTCTCCATTGTCTCTGTCCACAGATGCAGTTGATTTGATTCCTGTGTATTCTACCCGGCAAGGTCCACATGTATAGTTGCTGTTTGTTGTTGAAAAGAGGTATTTGCAGTGAAAAGTCGTTGGTCTTGCAAAATTCTATCATGCAATCTCCTATGTCATTTCTGCCACTGAGGCCATATTTTCCGACTACTGATCCTTCACCTTTGTTTCCAACTTTCGCATTCCAGTATCCAGTAATTACCAATAAATCCTGATTGCATGTCTCATTAATTTCAGACTGCAGAAGTTGGTAAAAGTCTTCATTTTTGGCATTAATGGTTAGTGCATAAATATGAATAACAGCTGTACCAACTGGTCTTCCTTGTAGGTTTATGGATATTATCCTATCACTGACAGCATTGTACTTCAGGGCAGAACCTGAAATGCAATGCCATTCCTCTGCAATTTGTCATTTCTGACATAGCAGACCATAAGATTGTCTAATTCAAAATGGCCAATATCAGTCCATTTCAGCTCACTAATGCCTAGGATACAGATCTTTATGCATTCCATTTCATTTCTGACTACTTCCAGTTTTCCTAGATTCATACTTTGTACTTTCCACACTCCAGTTATTAATGGATGTTTGCAGCTGTTTTCTTCTCATTTTGAGTAGTGCCACATCAGCAAATGAAGGTCCTGAAAACTTGACCCTATCCACATCATTAAGGCCGACTCTGCTTTGAGGAGGTAGCTCTTCCCCAGATCATATTTTGAGTGCCTTCTAACCTGAGGGGCTCATCTTCTAGCACTACATCAGAAAATGTTCCACTGCTATTTATAAGATTTTCACTGGCCAATTTTTTTCAAAAGTAGACTGCCAGGTCCTTATTTCTTGTCTGTCTTTGTCTGGAAGCTCCACTGAAACCTGTCCAACATGGATGACGCTGATTGTAATTGAAATACCAGTGGCATAGAGTCCAGCATCACAGCAACACCCAAGTCATCGTGGTACAACAAACTGACAGACAAGTGGTGAATTTATAAAGATACTGATAATAAAAGGCAGTAATAATGAAAACTAAAAAAAAAAAAAAAAAGACATGTCAGAACCATTTCATGATGGAGTCATCATCGGAACAGAACCCCCTCTTAAACTGGGGACTACCTGTATATATTTTATACATATGTGTGTGTGGTGTGTAAATCGTAAAAACTTACGGATCAATTATAGTCAGGAGCTAATATGGCAACACCTTCGAAAGCCAGAATCTGTATAAGGTGGAAACCTGTCAGAGGGGGAAAATTCAAATCTTTTCCAGTAAAAGGAGGGACAGAAAAGTGGTAAGACTGCACACCGCCGCTGGTGGAACACGTGCCAGATCTGGAGGAAAAAGGCCGTCTCGTTGAGTTCTGGCTCTGGCAAGGTTCACTGTATTTGTGGATTCCTTTCAACAGTAGAGGAAAAGTATCTGACACATAAGCAGGTAATGAGAAGTCAAGGTGGGTTAGTAAAAATTTAGTCCCTGCATTCCTATAAAAACTGAAAGAGAGGCTAGTTCTTCCTAAAGAGGAAGAGTACCTTGCTTTGTGAAGATTCCTGTAGTCATTTATGGGATATGAGAGTAACACTGAGATAAATATTGAATGGTGCTGGTCTGAATAAATGTAAAGGCTTGCTAAATTTAAACATATTAGAATTCCAAAAGGTATCTGTAAATTTGGTTTTCAGAATCAACTGTCTTAGAGGTGGATGATATTCAATTTGATATCACAGGCTAGTCCCTTACCTACATGAAGGACCAGTCAGAGAAGGGAATCAAGTTGGGTTATCAGAGACCTGGAAACACATCTCTTCAGTTAAAAAAGATGCTTTATAGATTTACATTTTCTCAATTCTAATTACTGTGGGAACAACGCATTTTAAATTTAAAAAAATGGAAGAACTCCAATATTTAAATTATTTTTAACACATGATTCTCAGGACCACTTAGTTATGCTTAGAATTCTATACTAACAGCACCTAGTTTAAAGTTCTTTTGAACAAATACAGAATAGTCATACACAAACACGACTTTCATAGATAAGCATTCTAGAATTAACTCATCTATGAATCAAACGCTAAGAACATTTTAGAGCAACATAGTCTAAAAACAGTGTTCCAGGAACTGTGAAAATCCTGTGGCTTCAGGTAACACTAATAAAGAAAAGGTTAAATGGCCATGGCATCATCTATGTACATATGAAAGTATGCAGGTAATTCTAGGGTTTTCATCTCTATTATAATATTTCACAGCAGTTGGTCTATTATTTCCTATCAAAATTGCTCGCTCTTAATCACAGTTGCTCAGTTTTTTAAATGAACTGAAGATTGCTAACTATGGTGCAATGAGTCACTACCAACCCAATTATAGTTAGTGAAGAAATGAGCTGTGACATTTTGGAATCTCTTTGCCTTTCTCAATAAATGCATCTCTTATCTGCATAACCTTGGCCTTACAATCTGAGCTCAGTATACCAATTGTCAAGATAGGCATTGGCAAGTACAGCTTGTAGATAATGTATTAGGATCATACTATATAAAGAAAAATATATAGAAACATAATATTTAGAAAAAAAAATCTTTCTAAATATGACACAGTTACTAGCTAACGGTCAGTGATTTACCAAAGATAATGTAGATCATTCTGAAGATGACTCTTGAAGTGTCATACTCAGAGGAATGAATTTAATGATGTTTGTTTAATTTTTACATAATACGAACCTGATGTTTCTGCTGCTGCTGTTTACTAGTGTTTCTCATGTACGTGTTATATTTAATGATATCTTGGCTCATTTCATCCACTCTGTCCATCAGCAACTGTAGATTCTTTCCCAGATGATTGCTGAAATGTAAAGTAAATACACTGACATGTTGTACTTCAAGTTATGGTTTTGCCATTGCTCTAAACAATTCTGAGTTACTAAATGGATCTGCCTTTTGATACAAGAATGAGAAAAGCACATACACACATAAACTCAGGGGTAGAGGAAAGAGTCTGAGTCAACTTGTTATGGACCTGTCCATGCGGAACCCACACCTGTACCACCAGTATCTGAAACGGCTCTGTTTCTTACTGTCAGAACTCACATATGCTAGGATAGGAACTGTTACAATTACCAAATAAAATATCTACAGTGTTTATTTTCTTAACAACGAAGTTTAACTCAAACTCAGAAGTCATGAACACTTTTTCTTAACAAACCCGAGTTTAACTGTGCTCCAGGGCATGTAAATGAGTTAGGAAAAGAAGAACCAAGTAAACAGTGGGATTGGTCTAAAAGCAGACACAGATCCTTTCATTTTCACCAATGAAAGAACTGAGGCCCAAAGAGCTGTACGAAGTACAAGAAATGTCATGAAGAACTACATGATTAGTTGTTAAAACGTCATTTATGTAGGAAAAGGTCACTACCAATCTTATGACTAGAGTTTGTGGGGGCAGGGAATGGGGGAACGGTGGTAACGGAGAGAACCAAAAAGGAGAGGTATTGCCATATATAAAGAGGAAAACCTATTATTTATACTCAAATGTTGAATCATAGGGACTGACTATATACTGATTTTAGTAATGAAAAAGACACCACTAGAACAGACCCTCTCCCCCCATCAAATAAATGTTTTTAGTGTAAAATATTAATATTATGTGCCTTGTGTTGCTGTTGTCGTTAGGTGCCGTCAAGTCAGTTTCGACTCATAGCAAACCTACATCAAACAGAATGAAGCGCTGCCCAGTCTTGCCCCACCCTCAGGATCATTCTATGTCTTAGCCCACTGCTGCAGCCACTGTGTCAATCCGTTAGGTGCTGTAAGTATATGTAATAATAATGAAAGAACACTGCCACAAGAACAGATATGTGAACTTCGATCATTTCAAATAATTTATACTAAAATAAATCTCTTCAGAAATATATTCAATCAGAAATACTAAAACACCTACTGTAGAGTACGGGCCTTGAAGGGCACAAGAAATTAACAGTGCATAACCATTTCACTGATAACATTCACAAGACATCAGATCCATTACCAAGAGCAATTTTCTGGGGAATCTTTTCAGTACCAGTTCAACTAGAATATTGGAATAGAGAATTACTCTTAGGAATTTCAATAATACAGCATTTTCTTTTACTGCCAAGGAAACAAAGAACTAAAAACAGATAACTTAAACAGATGTGTACCAGGACATGGAGTGATAAGTCTGCTCTGGCTACAGTATCAACTTATCCATATTATCTTTATATACGATGGCCAACCTCTAGTTTATTTTTCTAAAGAAGAATACAGAATTGTTTTTCATGTGTGGAAAGCTGGAAGCTTATTGTAACACATTTTTTAAAAAAATTAATAAAGGCTGTTATGGAAGAACCATTAGAACTTCCATCTAATAAAATGAAAAATAAATTTTTTTTTTTATTATTATTATTTATAGTGTAGAACAAAGTTATCAGGTAAATCAAAGCACTGGCATCCAAATATAGGTTGCAAAAGGCAAGACCAAACAAAATGTTTAAGGAGCTGCTTAACAATGATTTCTGGTGGGGCGTCTTAGAAAACTTCTCATGGCAACTGGCCTGCCACCATCACACTATTAGTACTAGAAATTAAAAATTAAAATGTACAAAAGTCCTATTTCAGTCTTTTCCTATTACACATAAAGTAAAGTAGAGAAGATAAAAACTATAATGAAGTATTTGTCCAGGGCTTCGTTGCTATGGTGAATTGGGAACATTTTCCTGGCTATTACAGATGCTGCCTTAGACAAACAGACATGACAGACCAGCTCTTTGGTAATGTGAAAGCACAGAAGAGCTTTATTTGTTTTGTATGCTCAGTAAAGGAAGCTTGGGAAAAGGTGAGGGCACAGATTATACAAGCAAAAGCTTTCATGGAGTAAATTCAAAGCAAGAAAATTATTATATAACTATATGTTTAATACATCAAATTATAACCTTACATGCGGAAAAAGGTTCTTACTTCAAAGTTTTAAACACAGGTGTCTCTTATAAAAGCAATACAGAAAAAATATGAATTTCTAAAATAGACAAATGAAGAGATTATTATGAATATGTTTGCAGTCAAACAGTATAGTCTTTGGTGTCAAATCTGCCTCGTGACCTGGCTGCATCACTTAGTACTTCACTTACCACTCAGGTGCCATCCCCCTCCCCTAGCAGCCCTCATGATGGATCCACACAATGGAAGATAGCATTCCCACACCACAGTCCCACCCATTCTGAGCATGAAGAACAACACTGGGTTCTGTGGTCCTTCTGCTCACTTCCCTTGTACTGGGGAAGTAGAAAGTCTGCATGTTCTTCTGTGCTTCTATCTGAGACAGTAAGAAATGTGATAAATAATTGAGCTTCTGCTCCACACCGGCTGCTTAAGAAAATACAATTTATTTCTTTCAGTCATTGAACAAATACACAGACTGATCACCTACTCTATCTAATTTTAGACTTGTAGCAGGTCAGCTGCTAGCCACCTCCCACCACACAAATTCACATTTAAGACGATATATAAGTGACTCTGTTCACACATCTGTTACAAGCAACAGGTGGGGAGAAAGTAACCATTAATTTCATAATGTTTTGGAACACCTCAGTCAGCATTATATCAGTGTAATATATAATATCTTGGCAACCAGGTAGCTAAAGCAGTCACATTAGAGGAAACTTGTCACTATGGCCTAAGATGGTAAAAGCCAGTATCTGGTGAAGAATATTCAAATTTTAGCTGAAAACTCGAATGACTGAAAGCTTACAACTGACAAAATTTGCAAATGAGCAAGGGCAAGTGCAACCAGTAAAAGAAAGAAGCATTTTTGACTGTCTCCCGAGTGTTATTAAATATCCAGAAACAGTACCATAAGCGTCTGAGGACGGTATACAATAAATAAATCTCAGCCAAATAACTGCTCCCCCCCTCCACCAACCCAGGGCCGTTTACAGTATCAGAGCACAAATGATACAGCAAACGGTTCTCAGAAGAGGAGTGCTCAGTATTCCAACACTGTTCACTTTATCAGTTTGGGGTTTTTCCTGGGATCTTAACAAGGCCGGACAAGCGGTAGATGTTGTTACATACGTCTTACCAACATCAAAATGTTAAGTAATTTTTTCCTTGTTTTTAAGTAAAGAATATGTAAAAGAGTCTTGTGCAGTAAAGATCGTGTTCCAGAGGGACTTCTCATGAGGCAGGGCTACTTACCTGCTAGCAAGGCTGAGCAATTCATGTTTATCTGCTACAGCTGACTTCTTCTCAAGCTCCCACATTAGGACGTTGATCAGATGTGAATTTTTTATTACAATCGGCACTTCTTCAAACATGTGCTCGAAGGTGATATTTGCCTTTTTCAATCTGTGAAGCATGTTAAAAAGACTTTACTCTGCTGGTCAGAAGTAGGTGTTAAATTGACTGTTTCATACATTTTATCTAATTACAAGCCCTCTCCAGGATCTTTATGTTTGTTTCATTAGCATGCATCCCTTTAAAAAGGGAGAGAAACTAGAGTTTTACATAGTCAAGTACAAGCTGAGTGTTTTGAATAACTCTGAAAATGATCTGAGCTTTGAACTATAAGCCTGAAAATAAGATTCTTACCAAAAACAAAAAACCTATTCATTCCTTAAATTTTCATTGTTACTAAAATATAAATATTATAGGAAGTTATCCTAAACCATCTATACCTAAAACATTTTTAAAAAGTAAATAGCAAAAAGCAGAAATACCCCAACTCCTGAAAGGTTCGTTTTAGAAGCCTACTGAGCTACAGAGATTAAGGCGAGCAAAATACTCACAGGACGCTCCACATACAATGGTTCAGGACACAGCAAAAAGGCAGCTTCTCATAGTTTAGTTCTAACTACCATATTCACAAATAGTACATTTCAAAGTCTTTGCCCCATAATTTCTTTTGGGGTCAAGTGAGAAACTACTAATGAGTCGTCCTACATGAAGTCAAAACCATGAACTTTGATTTAATAAATAAAATTCCTATAATTAACAGAACATGGAAGAATTTTTTAAAAAAATTTTAGTGTAAATATTCCAATATTTACATAAAGTAGGATCGCAAACCATCTCTATCAATTAGTTCTCTTCATGTTAATGGAAATTCTCAAATTTCTAATAAGCAGCATTCTTGACTGAGTCCTTAAAATGTCTGTATCTTTCCCACTCCCTCAAGAAACAGGAGCTCAGACAAGAAGACATACAGCTCACAACTGTTCTGACACATAGCTTACAACCTGACAGTTTCTGATCACTCTTTCTATCTTCCTTTATTCAGTCATTTAGTCCTTCAAATTCAGTTGCTAATTAATGCTCACCCTAACAAAATTCACCCTTGGTGAGAACAACAGATGAGACATCCCATAAAAAATAGTTTAAACATGGAAAGGAAGAAATTAAGTGGCTCTCAGCCATACAGAAAGCTTCTCCAGTCCACATGGCAAAAGTGTTATCACACCACCAGCGAGGACTCAATAAATGTGGAAAACTAAAAATTTAAAAGAAAAATACCAAACCTTTACCATATGCCTTCATAGACCCAAAACACTTACGCTTCAGGAGAAAAATCCTTCTCTTTACATACTTCCATCAGCTTAGGAGTCAGTCTGTATGCCTTCAGCGAGAGAGACCCTTGGGCAGTTTTTATGGGATCTCAAATAAGGAAAAGAGAAAAAAATTACTAAGAATTTGTCACTACCAGGGCTCCAACAACATTGATTTTGTGCCCATTTGTTACTTATCACACACCCTTTGCAAAATAAAGATCAAAATAAGAAATAATCATAACATAATCTGAAACAGATTCAAGCCATTTTAGCAAACAGTAAGTGAAAATTTAGGATCCTACATACCCTACCTATAATAGGTAGAATAATTTCCTCCCTAAAAGGAAAAATAGGAGACTCAAAACACAGTTGCGTTATTTTCAAATCGATTCCTCAGCTAGAACCAAGAATTCATCTTATCAAATTAGGAGAAAAATACTGATGAATATTAAATATGAAAATTCACTGCATGCATTTCTGTAGTTCTGGAATTTAAAATGAATAACCCTGCAAAGAAAATTTATCCATTCTAATATTCACTGTTCAATTTTCGTAATTAAAAAATGGATTCTGAAAATAGAACCACTAAAGTCAAACTGCTATCACAAAGTGTCTTTCAGTTTTAGAAAAACCAATTTTGTCCGAACTAACTGCTTAAACGCTCCGTGAGTAAGAGTGCTTAACACTCGCTGCATGATAACGGCTCTGGCACGCCAATATTCGCCTAAAACCTGTGTTAACATTCATGTTGTCTGAAACTTAACACAGTGAAACTTTTAGAAATAGGTGCTAAAGTAAAAACGAAAATAGATTGAAACAAGTGGAAAATTCATCAAGGTCTGATGATGCAACATTTCCAGCCAATATAAGTACGCTTTAACAACTTGTTCTTTACTGTAATCCAATTGTTAACATACTGAAACAATTTTGGGGCAGCTCCTAAGATTGATCGTATTCATTAGTATTTTTTCTGACAGATACTCAGGACGTTACATTTACTTCTCAGCTGGAAACTATATGCAAGTCTGCCAGATACGGCAGACTGTGAGTGTTTGGGGAGGGGGAAGGCCATAAAGCTGTTTAATTGCCCACAGTTCTGATACAGCACAGAACATCTGGTCTGGAGAGCTTGAGGAAACACCATTAAACAGGCCGAAAAGAAAAAAATCTTTGTGCTAAGAAACAGTCCAGGTTTTGTACACTGCTGTCAGAGGCATAAAAAAAAAAAGAAAAACTTGGCAAGCTGTGTTATGATTGGTCAGTCACGTACAGAGCCAGACACTCCAGCAATCGGGGTTTGTTAGACATCTGGTCTAGTTCCACCAGCTCCTGCAACGAGGGAGGGGAGGTGGAGGAATAAAATGAAGCAGCTACTCCAGCATTCCAAAACGTACACATCAGGGCTCTGATAGCAAGAAAAATAAACAGAAAGAAGGAAACCCTGTCTAGACTTAGCTGCTGCTGAGGCTGCTGCAGAAACAGGGTTGGTATTTACTTGAGAAGCCCTGCCAGGCTGCTCTTAGAGGCAAAAAGACAGAAAGCAAAAATAGTAGTAATAATATTAAGGGAAGAAAAGAATAATAAAGGAACCTCCTACTAACCATAAATGAGAACGACAGATTCCTCAATGGCGTGCTGGTAGCTGAACTGAGAGTCCAGGAGCGCCCGGGTGACGAACGACCCATAGTATGTGGACTGGTACCAGCCCACGTGGAGATGGTCAATGTTTACATGGCGAAGGCTCCGCATCATTTCCATCTGATATTGGACTAGATGTCAAGGAGGGCGGGGGAGAAGAAAACAGAACTATTCAATGATGCCAATATTCAAAACAAGCCTTTCTGGAAATAAATTTCTATAGAACTGTTTATTAGCTATAGGAAATAGGCTCCCAGATTTAAAAATTCATTCAGTCACATACAAAGAAAACAAAATAAAGCTTTCAAATCACTGGGGCTTTCCTTTTTTTCCTCTAATAAAAAACCATTTTATCAAAAAGTTATTAAAAATACAAAATTAATGCTTTGTTCTAAGCAAGGAATTATTAAATGTGGTTCCCACTCCACCTTTTTAAACTCAGAAAATAGTAAAGGTTTAAGAAAAAATTTGTTTAATTAATAAACTGGTCATGAGAAGTTTCATTTGCATTAATAAGCAAGAAAAGTTATCGCTCTCTTCTTCAAAACTGCTCTTAGAACTGAAAAGTTAAAACTCTCAGTAAAACTAATGGGGAAACAGCTATCACATTAAATATAAACAGGATACAGGCTGCTGCTGATTTAAAACATAAGAATTCATTTTTGCCTTCATCTGGTGCCCCCTACTGCATATGCTAAATTTTAAAATGAATTTGTTTCTCTTGTCTGGGTGTTCCTTTGTGTTAAGTAACAAACACTATTTTTTTTTAACAGAACAGTTAATAAAGTTATATTTTAATCACCATATATGGAAAGAAAAGTTTTATTCTTTTGTCAAATTAATGACTCTAACGTATGTTACTGACTTAGAGCAGGACTAACTAGAAAAATAGGTGCAAAGAGACAATAAACAAGACTTCACAGCAAAAAGCAACTACAGTCCAATAACAGCATATATAGAAGAAAATTCTATAGTCAACATACTGTCAAGTTATTCCTATTATAATGAATGCATGGCCATGGTGAATAAACATATTTGCTTCATCAGGAACTTAGCTATTTTATTTTCAAAAGCCTTAATTAGGTTTTAGCTAAAGTAAAGTTATATGTCTGTCGTTTCCATGGTTATAATGCTACTATGGTTTTACATAGCAAACAAGACTTAGCGTTATAAAGTACAAAAGAGCCTTCTTCATATGGACATGGTCTTATTTTTCAACACCTGCTGTTATCAGGCAAATAAATTATACATCTGATTATTCTAAAGAAGACTTATTTCTCACGATAAAAGATACTACTCAAGAACTTTGTACTTTCTTAGTTTTTCTCTTGTCATGTAGAAGAACTACAGAAAAGGAAAAATCCAAACAAAGTTCTTCTCTCACTACCTGCAGGGACCTTCTCAGGCCCATGGCAAAGATGCAGCAGAGCTGGAAGATGTCTACTCTGTCAACATGTACACCAGCTTAAGCGACTCTGTTCTGAAAGTGGATTTATTCATTCTGAAAAAGGGGGAAAAATTAATACAGAGATAGTTTGGCTACCATTATTTCTTTTGTCCTTTGTTTTTAAGGCTATGTCAGGAAGGGGTGATATCTGACACGTTCTACAGATCTATTAATAAAAGGAGAAAACAAAGCCATACAGCCCATGTTATATTCTAAACCACTATTAAAAACACCACCACCTTAGAAATCAATTTTACACATAATATGATGGCCTCGAGAAGCAGCAGCAGTATAAAATTAATATGATAATCTTCCCATATCAGTTATCTTCTCATCTTAATCTTTGATCTTTCTGACATATATGAGAATCCCCCCCCCCCCAGTTTAATAGATTTACATCAGCCAGGTGAATTCGCAAGTGGTATAGAATCAATGTTAAGGTCTCCTTCTGCTTTAAAATGTCACTATTCTTTTAAATCAAAATAAAATCGCTGATTTGGCAAATAAATTTTAATCAAAATTAACTTACAAATGGAAAGTTTCAATATCATAAAAAATAGAAAAAAAACAGGCCAGAACACAATTTGCTATTCTGAAGATATAAGAAATGCAGAGATTGCCAAGCAAGTGACAGTAAAAACACGACTTTATAAAATGATATTTTTTTAATCAGTACTTCTTAAACACCTGTTAGTGTACAATTTAGTGATGATATTAGCAGAAGTTAGAGTCTACCAACTTGCACAGTAGAAAGAAGACCTGTCATCTAGAGACCTAGCTCTGAGGTATTCCTGTTCAGTTATCACCCTTCCTGGTGCTCAGTTTACCATCTCCAAAAAGATATCAGAGCTCTTCCCAGTCAAAGAGTCACCACTTCACATTGTTCACTGACTATTCTAATTATAAAAAATGTTTTTTCTATTAGCTAAAACAGAGCCTCCACTGTGCACTCATACTTAAAACGAAAAATACGCATAAATTTTATAGATAAATAAAAATGCATTTCTCTGAAAAGTATACTGTAATCTTCCTAAATCTCCCCTCAAATAGCCTGAACACAACAGATTTCATAATAGCATTTTTAGACTACACGGGGTAAAAGCCTAAGAATGGTAGCAAACCACCAAATTCCTCTTCATCCAGTCTTGCCCACATTACCGTCCCTTGGATAAAGAAGAAAAAGAAGTGTTCCTTTAAGCTAGCAAAGAGAGTCAGGGATATTAGGACCATGACAGGGCAGTTACCACTGCTCCAATGTATTTACTCCCGGAGACTCAGAAGGAATGGGGAAATGAGCTTCTATGTTATTGTGGGTGGGTGGCTTCATTTTCTTCTTCCACCACTTAGAAAATCAACTCATTCAAGTTTTTGCAAGGCTTTAAACAAACTTATTTATGAGGTAATACTGATGACCTAAATACCTTGGATGAATATTAAAAAATTTAAGAGTTAAGAGCAATAACAGATGAATTGATAAAATTGTTTTTAAAAATCTACAATGCACTGGAATTTCACTACTACACAATAAAGTAATGTGATGTTCCAGGATATTCTCCACCTTGGTTTGGTCTTACTCCCCACCCCAATTTTAAAAATTAAAAAATAAAAGAAACTTTTTTTTTTTTTTTTTAAATAAAAATGAGTGCCCTCTCTCTCAAAGTGTCAGCAGAGAAAGAAAGGACTTGATAGTAATCGGATCCTTGACAAGGAGGGTGTTAGTGCTCCGACAACAGCTGGGTTGCACTGAGGCCCAGTCCCCGCCAGGGCTGCTCGAATGAGGATTCGATAAATGCACTGCTCGAAAAGAGGGCAATATGATTTATTAAAACAAAGAATGAAAAGAAGTGATGCTATTCTATTATCAACAAAGCAGGGAAGCAGAGACACAACTCATAAAATGCTGAGTAAACTGCTTTATCTCACACATTTTTAGGTCTGTGTCCTTGTTTTAGTGTTGACAGACCTGTGACCCCACTCTCCCTTCACCCCTACTTTTTCCCCTCCTCCTCCAACCCAAGTTTTCAAAAAGTACAAAATCAAAACCTACAAAAAGCTTCCTGGTAAACCTAAGTAGGTTTACCTACTGCACAGCAGACTCCCATTTGGCTAAACTGTCTCAAAACCATGTTCCCAGCTGCCGCCATCAATCAACTGGTCAGAGCTGCTACACCAGCTGACACCTATTTATCCCCTCTGGCCTATGGTAGACACTAGGAAAAAAATCATGAAATGCTGACACACCGGTATGTTTTGCACAGGAAATAAGGAGTGGTCACTCCAGATTCTAATCTCCCAGGTGAAATCACTGCTTTTCTGGCTACCCTAGTCTCTCTCTCAGAAGCTATACTGGGGGTTAGGGGCAAGATAAAAGGGGACTGACTGGGAGGGGAGACTTATGACATCTAGAAGCGGCTATGACAACACCTTGTCACAGATCACAGACTGGTGAATGCAAGGTAGTGTTATTTGTCTCCTCATCTCTAGCTGGTCCTCACTTTCCTGGGCTGGCATTTTAAGAAAGGTATAAAAGATATAGCTGGGCACAGATGCGGTTCACTCCTATCTAACTTAGATGCAGTTCACTCCTATCTAGCTTAAAGAGTACCTAACACTGCAGAAGGAAGAGAGTCACAGCAAAAGAGACAAAAAGAGAAAGGAGAAGGAAAAGACAAAAGGTTACTTGGTATAAAGTGCTCTAATTCCCTATCAATGAGTTTCTTGTAGATCAACGAAATACTGAAATAAGTATTCACTGCCAACCTTGCAATGCTGGTCAGTAATTTGACACTTCCATTTTGTTCTAAAGTCCTCATATTTAACAGAGGCCCAGGCAGCAATTTCAACCAATGACATTCACTCCTGAGTTAATAGCTAAATGTTCCTGGGGGAATTTCCTAAAGATAAATGGCAAGGGGAAATTTTTTTGGAGGGGGGATGATTTTAAAATTTATGATAATGTTCAACAGAAGGGTTTAAAATCGTATAATGAGAATGTTAGGAAAGAACCTTTAAAGCATTCTTCGTTTAAAAGCAAACACCCTACCAACTGAGGAGGTACCCGTACATGCAGCCAATGAACTTCAAAGACAAACTGGTGGTTACCACTCAGCCAGCCTCAAATTACTTACTAATACAAAAGCTGCCCTTGGATGCCATTGAGGTGGTGCTGCAAAATCTGGGAGGATTATAAAACCGGACTTTAGTTTTAGAAATCTCTTCAACCTCTACAATTGTCTTAATTGGTTAAACCTCTCCCAAGCAAAGGATGGCCTGGTTTACAACACTGAATAACTGTTCTAAGCTTGGCACCAGTATATTCACATTCACTTTTTCCAGATATCCTCTTTGCAAAACACTCAATTTTAATGCGCCTAGAGCTAAAACTGTCTTAACTGAGGCAGGCTGTCCAATAATTATTCCTTTCAAACATTCACCACACTTTCACCTTCAAATATGAGAACAATGACAATAATATATTGTCTTACTTTAAAATGCTGTATCTGGAGTTGCCCTGGCAAACACCGAAAGGCAAGTATACAGTTTGAGCTCTCCTGAGGATGACTGGGAAGGCCAATGTATTAGGAACTTTATTGTTCTGTAAGATGATTAACCAGTATTCTTTTTAGCTTAAATTCCTCACCCTCGTTTTTAAAATCAACTTTTTGATTTCATTATTTTAAGTAAACCCTCATGAGACACAATTTTTCACTGAAAAACAGAACAATCAATTGTTGACATTTGGCTAGGCTAGGATAAGCTCAAAGTAGGATGCTTTAAGCCGTAGCATACTCTAAAATTGAGATCTGTACAGCAGATGCAAGTGGGAAGGTATTTTATAGATGTCTTATTAGGTTATTAGGGAAATTTAAAAGAGCAAAACAACCTAACATAAAAATTTAAAACAATTTAATGGACCTATTGTCTTATTTAATGACTTAAGTTTACCAAATAAATCCAAAATATTTTTTAAATATACATAAATATAGCCTGGAGCAAAAAAGAGGGGAGATAGGCACCAGGGGGAAAAAAAAACTAGCATCTATTGAATGAACACTTAGGGAGTACTGGTGGTGCAGTGGTTAAGTGTTCAACTAGTAACTGAAAGGTCGGAGGTTCAAACCCACCAGCCACTGCTCCGTGGGAGAAAGATGGGACAGTCTGCTTCCATAAAGACACAGCCTTGGAAACCCTATGGGGCTACTCTACTGTGTCCTATAGGGTCACTCTGAGTCGAAATTTGACTCGAAAGCAATAGGTTTGGTTTTATTGAACGCTTACTATATAGCAGACTTTCTGCAAGTGGTTTATATACGTTATTCAACCTTATTCTTCACAATAATGAGCTAATCAGGATTACTGAAATATCCTTTTAGAAAAGCTGTTTCCTACAGCTAGGAAGTGGCAGCACTCAGTCTGACTTGAGGCTCTGACTCCAAAGCCCAGGCAACCAGTCACTTAGAGAGCATCATTGTTCCTTACCATCAAGTGCAGTTAAGTTTTTCTGAATCAATAAAGCACAGCACACGGATGCTACAGAAATACACATCTCTAGGTTTTCTGAAACCACAGCCTGTGTACATTTGATCACTAAGTCAGTAACTTAGTACTATCAATAAGGTTTTAAGTGACAAAAGTACCTTCAAAGATTTCTAAATGTCAAAGTTGGTAATTATCACAAATATGTACTGTAACTCCCAACTTGAAAACATTGCATTCTATGTTGCTATTTGAAACTTCTGTCAAGACTATTTGTAACTAAATACTGGCTCAGATCAAAGATGACCTGCACAAACACATCAAGTAAGGGAACAAACAGAGACCAGAACTAGTATACAATCTTTGCAGCAAAGAAACAAGCTAAACTCAATTGGGAGATATAAATGGCTTAAAAAGCAAACAAACAAAATCCCACAACTTTCCTGAAGCAAACCGATGATTTAAACAAACAACAGAGAAGTGGAATACATCAAAATCCCCTATCTGTTCTGGCACAAGTGCTAACCTAAGAAGGACTTTTACGAAAATAATTACAAGCGTCTTTTCCAGCCGTAGCATGTGATAACCAGTGAGCATTCACAGGCTATGAACTGTGACGGCTCTGCCCCGTTATTTAACAAGACAAACTTTAGGCTGTGCCTCCCTCTTCCTATCAGACTTTCTGCCAAGCCACACATACGTTTCAGGCAATGTTCAAAGCTAGTAGCAGATGGAGACTTAAGCAAACAGAATGTGCATTTGAGAAAAGAATTCTGAAACAGTCGACTTTGGGTGGAGGAATTACGGAGCCCACAGAGTTCTTAAAATGTCCATATTCTCTTCAGCCAGTCTATGTCTTGTATTCCTTTTTTTCTCAATTAATGCATGTGTTATTAACGCCACCCTTGTGACTGCTTAAGCGTTTTGGTAACAGTTCAATTTTTCTCAACAATGTGCCCAATATAAATTCTACTCTACCTAGAAACTAATCTGTTCCACTTAAACAGAAATAAAAACTCTGCCTAATAATCTTACAGAAATATATTTTTTTAATAGTTCATTTGTCCTTGGTGGTTTAATTTCTTCTTAAGGTGTTTATGAATTCTGACAAATGATTTATTTCCAATGCCAAGCTGGGGACAAAGGAGTGGGCAGGCTATACACCATATTTTGTCTTTTAAAACTATTAAGAACTTTGAAAACTACTGGACATCAGGTTTTTTTTTAAGAGGCTGTAATATGCCTCAATTAGTCTTCTATGAAATAAATGAGATTCTTCATGGAAAACAACATGTATACCTGGCAACAAATTCCTACTGTTATATTCTTATCATAAAACAAAAACCAAATCACAGAACACAGCCAAGAGATTCCGTTTCTTTCAGGTCATGAGAATTTAAAATACATAAACATTTATGCCCTTGTCATGAAAACATATGCACGCAAGTGGATGAGAGTAAGCAGTCACTAAGTAGGCTAATCGTTTGTCATTGGAGGCCTGTTTACACAAACAAAGTGAATTCACCTGGGTGGGGCCCAGGGGTGAAAACCCCTCACCCCTGACCTTGAAGAATTGTCACTGCTAGGCCTTGCTACATTTAAGAGAATGGTATCTCAGAAGACCAAATGACAATCTCTGGGTTTAGAAAAAAACATATTTCATGCTATATACATATAATAGGCTCTTTCATGAGGGCAGGTCAAACACCTCTGTCATATTTACAACTATATACAAGGTCCTAGATTAATGCCTGGCACAAGTTAGGTGCTGAAAATATTCTTAAAGAATGGAATGTTTTAAAAACGCCTGATTGTTGTTAATGCACTAGAAAAGGTCACAATTAATCAAAAATTATTTGGCTGTGGCATTCTAGCAATCAAAGGAAAAAGAGAAACACATTATCCAAAAAGAGAAAAACACCAGATTTCAAAGTAGGTAACACTTTTCCTAGCACTTAAGCCTAAAATGAAATTTTCATGTGGGACTTCAAAGGGAAACTATTACGAAATTTTTTGGAGAAGGCATTTCTGTAACGAAATAATCACACTTGATTTACTTTTCCTATAAATTTGGGTTTTTAATGTAAAACAAGCAAAGAATGGCCTTCTGAGTACTTTCCATAACACAGAACAAATTGTATAAGTTATCCATAAATAAATAAATAAATAAATAGCCAAACTCGCTGCCATCGAGTTGATTTCTGACTCATAGCCACCCTATATCAACCCACAGGACAAAGTAACAAAGGCCTACCAAAATTAATTAATTAATTAATTAATAGTTTCATCCAAGAATAAACTATCAAGCTGGCTAAAGGGACATGTGACTACATCATTAGGAACAGCTGAAAATTTTTGAGTTTTTTAACTGAATGACCGCAATAAGGAATGAGAAATGGGAAATGATTTTTGCTTACTTATCCTTTTTTTCATGTTGTTTGGCAAAAGATCTGTCCAGTATATCTGATGTTACACTGATACAATTTTTCTATTGCTGACCAACTTGCCTGTATGTCCCATAGCCACCTAATAACCTGGGTACTGGCACTCATAAACCGTGGGAGCAAGGAATAGGATAGGATACTGGACTACTCAGAATCTGAAGTAGTCAACCAGATTTGAATGCCATCTCTACCACTCATCAGAAGTCTCCTCTGCTGTTTTAAAAAAAAAAAAAAAGGAGGGGGGGTTTGAAGAGAATGGGAACAGTACCTACTTCATAGGGTAGTTACGAGAATTAAATAAAATCATCTACAAGACCTTAGTGCACTGAATAACCTCAAGAATTCAGTAAGTTATTACCATCACCTATTTTTCAAATGTACTGGGAATCCAGAGAATACAGTACGTATCTGGGTCAAAGAAACAGCTTTTGGAGACCTAAGTTTGATTAACTTGGTTGCCTGAGTGTAGTGTAAACTCCCCTTATCTTCATACTGGGAGTTAGTAAGAAATCAGGAAAATGGGAAAGGGGATTGGAGACTGCATGTACAACTACAAAAAAGAAAATCTATGACTTTGTAACATCCATTTCATGAAACAGAATTCATATGTGCAAATATGAATATGATCAAAAAACAATCTACCATGAGAAAGGATTACAAAAGGAAAAAATACTTCTTCAATACTAAAACTGTAAGCTAATTATATTCAGTACAATAAAGAACAGATTCAATAAAGAAAGAGACAAGCTGCAAAAATTAGATTTCAAGAAAAGGTAATCTTGGGTGTTCTATTATTACTGTATATATAACAATATAATTGCATTGTACCATAACTTTTTATCTCCTGATTCCATTTATAACTCTTCCAAAGAAAGTAAATAAGCTCCCTGCTCTCTCCCAAATAGGTGACTTTAAAAACAACACTAAGAATCGGGGTGGGTTTAGAGGAACTGAGTAAGCACAGCACAGCTCACTTACAGGAGTCTGGAAACACTGCCCACCCAAGTGAACAGCTGAACTCAACTGGATATAGCAAAAGTTCTCTAACTCACCATTTACAGCAGGATGAGCCACCCCATTTGGGACAATTTGGTTTAGAAAATCAGCATTGACAGTGCTCTACAAGAATAAAGCCTGAGGAAGGCGATCTTTTACAAGTATTCCTAGCTGCAATCTAAAGAAGGGGAAGCTGGCAAAAATGGAAAGTGACGGGAGTTACAGAAAAGGTTGTTCTTATGGTACGCCATTGAGTCGATTCTGACCTCAAGTCGATGGCAACCCTATAGGATAGAGGAGAACCTTATTGCCCCATAAGGTTTCCTAGGCTGTAATCTTTACAGAAAGGAGCGCTGACACCACTATGGTTAAGTGCTTGGGTGCTAACCAAAAGATGGGTGGTTCAAACCCACCAACTACTCCCCAGGAGAAAGATGTGACAGTCAGCTCCCGTAAAGATTACAACCTTGGAAACCCCATAGGGCAGTTCTATTCTGTCCTATAGGGCCACTATGAGTTGGAACTGACTGGACAACAATGGGTTTGGCTTGGTTTGGTTTAATCTTTCTTTACAGGAGCAGATCGCCACGTCTTTTTTTCCTGTGGCGCTGGTGGGTTCAAACCACCAATCTTTTGGTTAGCACCTAAGCTCTTAACCATTGTGCCACCATGGCTCCTTTTATTTAAATCAGATAACTAAAAGTACTCAGCCACACTCTCCATCCACCCTTTCTTGTCTTGACCTCTTTCCGTACACGTTCTGCTTCTTCCGAACACATTTTTATGGGACAAGGGATACAGAGTTTCATGCTGAGAAAGTATGAAACAGAAATCCATGTTCCAGTTCAAGATTAATCTGAGGTTGGAAAACACAGGGCTTGTTTTTAATGAGGCTGTGTTACCTTTCCTATTGCAATCTCCTTTAAGGAAACAATATCTAACCCTGGAGTCCTTAACCTGGGGTTTCAAGGAATCTATGAAGTTCCAAAAATCAATACAGCTCCCAGGCAGCCACCTGGGAGAACAGATCAGCACTGAGATCACTAAAGATACACCATCAGGAAGAGCAGGGACAGACCAAAAGTCTAGAGAAAGTCCTGCTTTCAGCAGGAGACCCAACAGACTGTCATTCTAACCCCTTGTAGCTGTCAAGAAAAACAAATGTATCATGGAAAGCTGGATGGAGGCTTCAACTAAGCTTACCCCGTGATGATGACACCGTTGTTGTTAGGTGCTGTCTAGTTGGTGCTAACTCACAGTGATCCTATGTACAACAGAATGAAACACTGCCCAGACCTGTGCTGTCCTTATACTCATTATTATGTTTGAGCTCATTGTTGCAGCCACTGTGTCAACCCTTCTCCTCAAGGGTCTTCCTCTTTTTCACTGACTCTCTACTCTACCAAGCATGAGGTCCTTCTCCAGGAACCAGTCCCTCCTGATAATGCGTCCAGTGTACGTGAGACGAAGTCTCACCATCCTTGCTTCCAAAGAACACTCTAGCTGTATTTCTGCCAAGACAGATTAGTTCGTTCTTTTGGCAATTTGTGGTATATTCAATATTCACCTACACCATAATTCAAAATCATCAGTTCTTTGGTCTTCCTTATTCACTGTCCAGCTTTTGCATACAAAGGAGGCATGATAAAGACTACTATTTCCCAGGGTGGACAACAGAAGACACACGCCCTACTTACCATGTGACAGGAGCTGAGCTAGGGAGTTAAGATTGTTCTAAAGGCAGGGAGTGCTAAACCTAATAGATCTCGTATTTTGCGAATACATAGGTAACTTTGGGGAAAAGCCAGTTTCTAGCAAAAATGTCATATTATTAAAATACCCTTAAAACAAATCTTACTCTACTGTGTTACAATGTACTTTGGAGGTACACATCTACAGTCAAACACTAAAGACCATCCTTACGTTACTCACTGATCATGTTAGCTCTTCCAGTTTTTACACAGAGACCTTAAGAAGCCATTACTGAAGCTTGTCTAATCAGCTGCCCTTATGTAATCTGAAGCTCATGAAAATGCTCTTCTATGGAGGGCCACATGGATTAGAGTGGAAGATGAAATACAGTGGTGGGGGGGGTAATAATCATTGAAAGGCAAGAAAATTACTATAGAAGGATGTTAGAAGGCTACAAAACAGACCAAATAATTCTCTTCCACAATTGGCAGGCAGGATCCTGCCAGATGTCTGAAATGGAATTAACCTCTATGGACTACGGTGATAGAAATAAACTGCACAACTACAATGGTAAGCACAAATACTATCTAGGAAAGGGACAGCTTTGTTTTACTTTCCCTGAACAGTTGTTTCAGATTGTTTCTCCCCCAACCCCCCGCCTCCCCCCCAAAAAATGTCTCTCACTGCAGTCTCCTCAGATAATGAGCCAGCAGTATGTCCCAAGGCTTCTGAAAACATGGCCAAAAGCCTATCGAATAATACCTGATAAAGAGTAAAGTTTAATCAGAGTATTTGAGATGCTACAAAGCATTCTTGAATCAGGTAAAAAAAAAAAAAAAAAAAAAGTAAGTCATCTTAAAAACAATGTCAACGAAACCCTCCCCCCCGCCAAAATGATATATTTCTTTTCCTTGTAGAAAAGATTAAAATACTCATTTAGAAACAAGGCATTACAAATGACTTACAGATGCTTCTTCCTTATATTTGGGGGAGAAAAACCTGAAACCGCAAGTTCACGCATTCATTCCTTCACACATTCAAACAGGTATTTATTCTGAGCTATAACGTGTCCAAACTTCTTGGGGCTGCTCAGCAGAGGGCAGTGAAGACAGAAACGGCTGCTGCAGTTAACATTCCAGTGGAGAGGAGCAGACAGGACACACAGGGTGACAGTCAGCATTCCTGGGTCTACTTTAAATTGGGAGGCCACAAGGTGGCTTTTAATAAAAGATCGGTTCTTAGGAAATGGTACAGAGGAAATGACACCCATCACCTAGATCTAACTGGTACCCCTGCTGATAACTGAGACCTGCTAGCCATTTGTCCTCAAATGCTGAAATCCTGAAGAAAATATTCATATAGTTTTCTTGATGCACCTGTCAGTCTGTTGTACTGTGGGGGTTGCGTGTTGCTGTGGTGCTGGAAGCTATGCCACCGGTATTCAAATACTAGCAGGGTCATCCATGGCAGACAGGTTTCAGCTGAGCTTCCAGACTAGGCAGAAGGACCTGGCAGTCTACTTCTGAAAAGAATTAGCCAGTGAAAACCTTATGAATAGCAGTGGAACACTGTCTGATATAGTGCCGCAAGATGACTGCCTCAGGTTGGAAGGTACTCAAAAGATGATTGGGGAAGAGCTGCCTCCTCACAGTAGAGTTGACCTTAATGACATAGACAGAGTCAAGCTTTCGGGGTCTTCATTTGCTGATGTGGCACAACTCAAAATAAGAAGGAAACAGCTGCAAATGTCTGTCCATTTTAAGACAAACAAACTATTTTTGTCAATAACACCCAAGAAAGCAAGCTTGGGAGTCAAAAGCCTGACTTCTTACCTTACAAAATAATACAGTGAAAATGAGTAGATGCAGGCCAAGAAAACAGGAAGACCTAAATTGCAATTTTGCCTCTGCAATTAATATAATAAAGTCTCCAGTCAAACTGCCCTAAAAAGATAGCTTTAAAATCATCTAATGTCTAATTTGCTCTTAATGAAAACACGATTTAGTTTAATGTTCAACACATGGTACTGATGATAATGTAAAATGGCAATGATTACTCTTGTGAGATGAAGAAAGCTGACATTTTTTAAGAATGAAAGCAGTGACTCGGTAAGAACCCTTCATGAATAATACTTATTTGTTTTTTGCTACTTTTTGAAGTTGGAATCAATTATCTGTACTGTGTCTTCAAGGTGCTAATATTCCACAGAAATAAACGAGAAAAGATCAGTATCACTAAATATGTATGGTCTAGAAACCTTAACAACCCCAAAGGAACAAAAAATGAAAAGACGACTTGTAAAAGTGGTCCGAAGAGGTGGAGCAGCACTAAGTTTAAGAAGTAAAAAGTCTTCTAAACAAAAATGCATTATGTGGGTCTCCTACGTAGGAAATAGGCATCAGGCTAACTTGAAGAGGGAGGAGATTCAAAAAAAGCCATTAGATTTTCCTCCCAGCACTTAATTCTACTTCAGGTAAATAAGTACTGGAACAGTGTCTCTCAAACTTGTATTACCTGCAGACCACTTTACGAACATTTGGCACACATGAAAACCACCAATTTCAAGTTTAAAAAAGTATGTTATTACAATTTTAATTATATAAGTTTTAATAAATTTATAAAAAATAATTGGGGTATATTAAAACATGTATTTCAACATACAGATTAGAGACAGATGGTTTAGATGATAGGTGGTTTCACTGCTAAGAGCTTTATTTTTACACTCTATTTCTACTAAACTAGAAACTCCTTACTCAACTTATAGTTCATCAAGAAAAGCAGCAAGCATTTGGCTGCTGTCAGATAATCCTCAGTATCTGTATAAAACAGAAACTTGAAAATTATGGCACTCTCTCACTAAAATTTCTACCCGAGGAATATATTAAACCTAAGAATCAACAGTTTCAATTAGGAAGATTCTGGAGATTAGATTCCAATCCTTGATCTCATTAAGCTCTGGAAGCTATTCCTATCCTACTGGAGTATTTGGATGTGGTTTTTAAATATGCCCAGTGATTTCATCAATTTCTCCCTATGGTAAATTAAAATTAACAAGGCTTAGTCAAGTATTTAATATTATAATCTCCATACTAAAAACTGCAATATTTTCACTCGGAGGTAATGCTGTGAAACTACTCAGGATACTACATTTAATTAAAAAATGCTATTTTAGCAAATCATTTAAGAAAATGCAAATAAGTTTTATCGGCATTAACAGTGTCAAAAAGAAGGAAGTAAAATGCAATCCCTTCTCACTTCCACGATTCACGTAGGCATCTTTCTCCTCACAGGGAGTATGGAAAGGTAGGGTCTTAATCTCACACAACACATACTCAGGCTGAAATTTTAATTTTATTATTGTCACTATTTCCTCAAACAGCGAATTAAGATTAGAAAGCATAATACATTATTTCATCAAGTCTAAAACTCCACTGAGTATAGGAAAGGCGAAAAGGCTGCCAATTTTAAGACACCATGGATTGAAAGAGGCCTCCCAACTTCATACAGTTTAAGTTAAAAAAAAAAAGGGAGGGGCCATTTTAGAACCAATAACGCTGTTCTTTGTAAATGAAGTAGTACGTTGGTGGGTGCTGGAGTAGTAATGTCCTTTTTTGCTAAACACACAATCGTACTCCATCAGTACTGACCCCAATACACTTTTTCCAGTCTACATCACAGCTCAAAAAGTGATTATTAAATAAAAATTCTCTTCTCCTGAATCACAGATTTTCCATGACGAACAAAAAAATCACCCACCACGTCTCCTTCACACAAGAAGAACATATATGCTAAGAACGAACGCTTCTCTGCGCAACAACTGTGAAGCTAAATATCTACTAACAAGCATGTTTAATAGTCAGTGCTTCTGCATACTGTATGTGATTGATATTGGCCAATATTACTCAACAGTCATTTCATAAGGGAACACAAAGCTACTCTGCTTTCTCTCCAAACATAATATTTCTCATTAACTTTGAAGCTGGTTTTATAAGATTCTTGCAATAGTGTGACATGGGTAGTGCTACTTTGAATGACTTGGTAGTTGGGATTCTTGTCCATCTTTACTGACAAAATTCATTATTTTTGGAAATAATCCTTCCGAAGGTATTATTTTCTACTTGTCCTAGAAAAACTTTATTGATTTACAAAAACGTCAGTGTGGTTTATTTTAAAACCACACTAATGTTTTGATGGCATTATGCTACCACTTGACAAAGTTTCATAAATAGTTAAAAACTCTGAGCTCTGGGGGCAAATGGATCACAGGGCCAGTAAAACCTAATTTTCAGACATGTGTCATTGTAATTCCCAGTCACACTTTTCTTTTTCAATTGCTAGCGTAAAGCATCACACTCCTAGTTACTCATTCCCAGAATACAGAGATCCGCATTCCATTTAGGCTAGGGTTTTCCGGACCAGAGCACTACTGACATCTTGGATCAGATAATTCTTTGTTGAGGGGCAGGGGAAGGACTGTCCTGTACATGTTGGATGCTCAGCAGCACCCCAGGCCTCTACCCACTGAATGCCAGATGCCAGTAGCCACTCCCTAACCTCTCCCCGCTGTGAAAACCAACAATGTCTCCAACTTATACAAAGAAAACTACAAAGCACTTTCGCAAACAACCAAAAGAGACCTATATGTAAGTGGAAAAATATACCTTGCTTATGGATAGGAAGACTTAACATTACAAAAACGTCTATTCTACCAAAAGCGATCTATACATTTAATGCAATTCTGATCCAAATTCCAACCACATTCTTTAATGAGATGGAGAAACAAATCACCAACTTCATATGGAAGGGAAAGAGGCCCTGGAAAAGTAAAGCGTTACTGAAAAAGAAGAACAAAGTGGGAGGCCTCACTCTATCTGATTTTAGAACTTATTATAGTGCCACAGTAGTCAAAACAATCTGGTACTGGTGTAACAACAGATACATGGACCAATGGAACAGAATTGAGAATCCGGACATAAATCCACCCACAAATGAGCAGCTGATATTTGACAAAGGCCCCAAAACAGTTAAATGGAGAAAAGATAGTCCTTTTAACAAATGGTGCTGGCATAACTGGATAGCCGTCTGCAAAAAAATGAAACAAGGCCCATACCTCACACCATGCACAAAAACGAACTCAAAATGGATCAAAGACCTAAACATAAAATCTAAAACGATAATGATCATGGAAGAAAAAACAGGGACAACGTTAGGAGCCCTAATACATGGCATAAACAGTATACAAAAAAATTACTAACAATGCAGAAGAGAAACTAGATAACTGGGAGCTCCTAAAAATCAAACACCTATGCTCATCCAGAGACTTCACCGAAAGAGTACAAAGATTACCTACAGACTGGGGAAAAGTTTTTAGCTATGACATTTCTGATCAGCGCCTGATCTCTAAAATCTACATGATACTTCAAAAACTCAACTGCAAAAAGACAAATAACCCAATTAAAAAATGGGCAAAACATATGAATAGGCACTTCACCAAAGAAGACATTCAGGCAGCTAACAGATACATGAGGAAATGCTCACGATCATTAGCCATTAGAGAATGCAAATGAAAACTACAATGAGATTCCATCTCACTCCAACAAGGCTGGCATTAATCCAAAAAACACAAAACCATAAATGTTCTGGCTGTGGAGAGACTGGGACACTTATACACTACTGGTGGGACTGTAAAATGGTACAACCACTTTGGAAATCCATTTGGCGCTTTCTTAAAAAGCTAGAAATAGAACTACCATACGATCCAGCAATCCCACTCCTTGGAATACATTCTAGAGAAATAAGAGCCTTTACATGAACGGATATATGCACACCCATGTTCACTGCAGCACTTTTTACAACAGCAAAAAGATGGAAGCAACCAAGGTGCCCATCAATGGGTGAATGGATAAATAAATTATGGTATATTCACACAATGAAATACTACGTATCAATAAAAAACAGTGATGAATCTGAAACATTTCATAACATGGAGGAATCTGGAAGGCATTATGCTGAGTGAAATTAGTTAGTTGCAAAAGGACAAATATCGTATAAGACCACTATTATAAGAACTTGAGAAATAGTTTAAACAGAGAAGAAAATATTCTTTGATGGTTATGAGAGGGGGAAGGGATGTAGGGGGAGAAAGGGGTATTCACTAATTAGATACTAAATAAGAACTATTTTAGATGAAGGGAAATGCAACACACAGTAAAGGAGAGGTCAGCACAACTGGACTAAACCAAAAGCAAAGACGTTTCCTGAATAAACCGAACGCTTCGAAGGCCAGTGTAGCAGGTGTGCGGGTTTGGGGACCATGGTTTAGGGAGAAATCTAAGTCAATTAGCATAATAAAATCTATTAAGAAAACATTCTGCATCCCACTGTGGAGAGTGGTGTCTGGGGTCTTAAATGCTAGCAAGCGGCCATCTAAGATGCATCAATTGGTCTCAACCCACCTGAAGCAAAAGAGAATGAAGAACACCAAAGACACAAAGTAATTATAAGCCCAAGAGACAGAAAGGGCCACATAACCAGAGACTACATCAGCCTCAGACCAGAAGAACTAGATGGTGCTTGGCTACAACCAATGACTGCCCTGACAGGCAACACAACAGAGAACCTCTGACGGAACAGGAGAGCAGTGGGATGCAGACCCCAAATTCTCATAGAAAGACCAGACTTAACGGTCTGACTGAGACTAGAAGGTCCCCAGTGGTCATGGCCTCCAGACCTTCTGTTGACCCAGGACAGGAACCATTCCCAAAGCCAACTCTTCAGACAGGGATTGGACTGGACAATGGGTTAGAGAGGGATGTTGGTGAGGAGTGAGCTTCTTGGATCAGGCGGACACTTGAGACTATGTTGGCACCTACTCCCTGGAGGGGAGATGAGAGGGTAGAGGGGGTTAGAAGCTGGTGAAATGGACACGAAAAGAGAGAGTGAAGGGAGGGAGCAGGCTTCTCCTTAGGAGGACAGCAATTGGGAGTATGTTGCAAGGTGTATGTTAAGTTTTTGTGTGAGAGACTGGCTTGATCTGTAAACTTTCACTTAAAGCACAATAAAAATTAAAAAAAAAAAGAATGTCTCCAGACATCGCCAAACATTCCCTGAAGAGCAAAATCACATCTTCCATCGATAACACTGATTTAGGCACTGCTGTGCTATTCACCAGCCAGTCACATGTACAATATTCTCAGATACATGTTTACACTACTATTTTTTATGCTTGAAGGAACCATTTCTGATCTACTTTTGAGAGGCAAGAATACAGTAATGAGGATAAAAAATCCAAATTCAACAAAAATATGTCATTGATGTGAAAATGTTAACCAAAACAAACTTACCTGAGGCACACTGATCAACTTACTATCCTTTATAACATACACGTAACTTTTAAGAACTTAGCAACTATTAAGAACTTCGAAAAGACTTCTAGGAAAACCATAAGCAATCTTACACTTCCAATATGTAAAACTAATACAAACATAATTGCCTCGATGCCTTTCTCCTCTGAAAACATCCAAATGTGGAAGTATAAAGGTAAAATTTTTAAAAATTAACTATTTTAAACAGTATTTAACTTATAAAATTCACTACTACCAAAGTGTGATATAGGCCAAGAACATGCAAAACTTTCAAGCTAAAACAGATATACATGCAGTTGAAATCCTGAAGTTGGGTTTTAATTACAGCACTTCATGCCTTCTCATAACTTGCACCTCTTGGAACAATTCTCAATCTAAAAATAAAACAAATAAAAACCAGGAGAGTGGGGTAGATGGTAAACCTGAATCAACACAACAGTATCAATATACATGGCAAGCAAAAGAAAGGGTAAACGTGTATCACTCAGTCTTCTGGTCTTGGTTTAGAACTCCCTTCTTTCTGGAAGTTTTCCCCAGTTCCCCAAGTCCACGTTAAGTGTTCCTACTTTGTGTACCACACTTCTTTCATAACATCATCCTGCCATGCTGTTGTTATGTCTACAACTGCCCCAACAGACCACTGTGTCCACAACAATGTGCAGACTCCTTGGTAGAAGTACGTGCTTTAGTAAGTCCTTGCTAAAAAAGATTCAAATGAATACTTTGATAACTCTCCTTACAGTATCAAAAGTAAAAACAACATATACAAATTTACGCAGAATGACTAAGAATATTAACAGAGAGGAAAGAAAAAAAAAATCCTGAAGGCAAACTGGAATCATACAAAGACTCTGAATTATTAGAAACCTCAATAAGTATTGTACACAATCGTCTGTATATTGAGGGGAGAAGGAATCAACATTATTTAGTTAATTTCACTTATATCTTTTTCAGAAGAATATATTGTGGAAAAATAAAGATAACATTTTAGGTTACGTTTAAACAGGAGTTTTACTCTGCTGGAGCATTCAAATAAACAGTCCACAATTCAACATCTTTGCAATTAAATAAATTGTAATTAAAACAACATGCAATTTTCACCTGAAAAACTGTCAACATAAAAAAAAAAAAAATGCCCAATGATGGGTAAGCCACAGTTTAATCATAGGGTGACATATATTCTAGTGTGGATGGGTCCACTTTATACCTATTGTCCTGATGTCCCACATGGTTTAGTATTTGTCTGGGACTAAATTGTCCAGTGTGTATGGTAAATTACATGGTCACATCTAAATGGCACTCTAACATACTCCTGAGAGCAACAATCCTTAAGGAAAAATGTTGGCACGATTAACAGCTTCCATTTACTGAGCATCTACTACAGTTCAATCAAATCAGATACTTTCTATATGTCATAGGTAAGGTATTAGTCTTTCCATTTGTCAATTTGTCAATATAAAAGTGACCACCAAGACTCAATACTAAAATTTTATACCTCCGAAGCCCATGTTCTTTTCAATGTGCCATGAAACTGTTTATGTCATGGGACCCTCTGACTCCCCTGTTGGAAATGTAGAATAGAGTTATAATTCAAAATATGGGGGCAGGGGGGAGACCCTTTAAATGTTGTAGCTGTTGTAAGATGCCCTCAACTCAGTTCCGACTCATGGTGACCCTGTGTACAACAGAATGAAACACTCCCCAGTCCTGCGCCATCTTCACAATCATTGCTCTGCTTGAAACCACTATTGTAGCCAGTGTGTTAACCCATCTCATTGAGGGTCTTCCTCTTTTTCACTCACCCTCTATCAAGCATGATGTCCTTTTCCAGGGACTGGTCCCACCTGATGAAATGTCCAAATAACGTGAGATGAAGTCTTGTCATCCTCATTTCTAAGGAGCATTCTGGCTGTACTTCTTCCAAGACAGATTTATTCGTTCTTTCTGGCAGTCCAAGGTATATTCAATATTCTTCGAAAACACATAATTCAAAGGCATCAAGTCTTCTCTGGTCTTCCTTAGTCGTTGTCCAGCTTTCATATGAACATGAGGCGATTAAAAATACCATGACTTGGGTCAGGCGCACCTTTCCTCAAAGTGACATCTTTGCTTTTTAACATTTTAAAGAAGTCTTTTGCAGCAGATTTGCCAATGCAATACATGGTATGACTTCTTGACTGCTCCTTCCATGGGTATTGATTGCAGATCCAAGTAAAATGAAATCCTTGACAACTTTGATACTTTCTCCTGATGTTGCTTATTGCTCCAGTTGTGAGGATTTTTGTGTCCTTTATGTTCAGGGGAGCCCTGGTGGCACAGAGACTAAGAACTCGGCTGCTAACCAAAACATCAGCAGTTTGAATCCACCAGCTGCTCCTTGGAAACCCTACTGGGCAGTTCTACTCTGTCCTATAGGGTCACTATGAGTCACAATCAACAGCAATGGGTTTGGTTTATCTTGAGATGCAATCCATACTGAAGGTTGTAGTCTTTGATCTTCAGCATAAGTGCTTCAAGTCCTCTTCACTTTCAGTAAGCAAAGTTTTGTCATCTGCATATTGCAGGTTATTGATAAGTATTCCTCCGATCCTGATGTCATCTTCTTCTTCATGTAGTCCAGCTTCTCAAATTATTTGCTCAGTATACAGATTGAGTAAGTATGGTGAAAAGATACAACCTTGATGCACACCGTATCCACTTGTTCTATTCCACATCTGTGGAAAGGCAGCATGGAGAAGCTCGGCATCAGCAGTCAGAACAAAGCGGGGGGCCGACTGTGGAACAGACCATCAAATGCTCACGTGAAAGTCCAAGTTGAAGCTGAAGAGAATTAAAGAAGTCCACGAGAGTCAAAGTACAACATTGAGTATATCCCACCTAAATTTGGAGACTATCTCAAGAATAGATTTGTGTCACTGAACACTAAGACAAGTTGTAGGATGACATCAAGGACATCATCATACATGAAGAAGGCAAAGAGTGATTAAAAATACAGAAAAGAAAGAAAAGACCAAAAATGCATGTCAGAAGAGACTCTGAAACTTGCTCTTCAATATAGAGTAGCTAAAGCAAAAGGAAGAAATGAAGGAGTAAAAGAGGTGAACAGAAGACTTCAAATTGAAGCTTGAGAAGACAAAGTATAATTCAATGGGCAAAGACGTGGAGTTAGAAAGTCAAAAGGGAAGAACACACTCAGCATTTCTCAAGCTGAAAGAACTGAAGAAACAATTCAAGCCTCAAGTTGCAACAGTGAAGGATTCTATGGGCAAAACACTGAACAACATAGGAAGCTTCAAAAGAAGACAGAAGAAATACGCAGAGTCACCGTACTAAAAAGAATTGGTCGACGTTCATCCATTTCAAGAACTGATGGTACTGAAGGAAGAAGTCCAAGCTGCACTGAAGGCAGTGGTGAAAAACAAGGCTTCAGGAATTGAAAGAATACCAATTGAGATATTTCAGTAAATTCATGCAACGCTGGAAGCACTCACTCACCTATGCCAAGAAATTCGGAAGACAGCTAACTGGCCAAACGACTAGAAGAGTTCTATATTTCTGCCCATTTCAAAGAAAGGTGATCCGATGGAATGTGGAAATTATCAAACAATAGCCTTACTATCACAAGCAAGTAAAATTTTGCTGCAGATAATTCCGAAACGATTGCAGCAGTACATCTACAGAGAACTGTCAGAGATTCAGACTAGATTCAGAAGAGGATGTGGAACCAGGGATATCATTGTTCATGTCAGATGCACACTGGCTGAAAGCAGAGAATACCAGAAAGATGTTTACATGTGTCTTATTAACTATGCAGTGGCATTTGACTATGTGAATTATTTTTTTTAATAATTTTTATTGTGCTTTAAGTGAAAGTTTACAAATCAAGTCAGTCTGTCACATATAAGCTTATATACACCTTACTCCATACTCCCACTTACTCTCTCCCTAATGAGTCAGCCCGCTCCCTCCTTCCAGTCTCTCCTTTCATGACAATTTTGCCAGTTTCTAACCCTCTCTACCCTCCTATCTCCCCTCCAGACAGGAGATGCCAACACAGTCTCAAGTGTCCACCTGATACAAGTAGCTCACTCTTCGTCAGCATCTCTCTCCAACCCATTGTCCAGTCGCTTCCATGTCTGATGAGTTGTCTTCGGGAATGGTTCCTGTCCTGGGCCAACAGAAGGTTTGGGGACCATGACTGCCGGGATTCCTCTAGTCTCAGTCAAACCTTTAAGTTTGGTCTTTTTTATGAGAATTTGGGGTCTGCATCCCACTGATCTCCTGCTCCCTCAGGGGTTCTCTGTTGTGCTCCCTGTCAGGGCAGTCATCGGTTGTGGCCGGGCACCATCTAGTTTTTCTGGTCTCAAGATGATGTTAAGTCTCTGGTTCATGTGGCCCTTTCTGTCTCTTGGGCTCATGGTTATCGTGTGACCTTGGTGTTCTTCATTCTCCTCTGATGCAGGTGGGTTGAGACCGATTGATACATCTTAGATGGCCACTTGTTAGCATTTAAGACCCCAGACGTCACATTTCAAAGTGGGATGCAGAATGTTTTCATAATAGAATTATTTTGCCAATTAACTTAGAAGTCCCCTTAAGCCATAGTCCCCAAACCCTTGCCCTTGCTCCGCTGACCTTCGAAGCATTCAATTTATCCCGGAAACTTCTTTGCTTTTGGTTTAGTCCAGTTGAGCTGACCTTCCATGTATTCAGTATTGTCCTTCCGTTCACCTAAAGCAGTTCTTATCTACTAACTAATCAGTAAATAACCCTCTCCCACCCTCCCTCCTCCCCCCTCCTCATAACCACAAAAGTATGTGTTCTTCTCAGTTTATACTATTTCTCAAGATCTTATAATAGTGGTCTTATACAATATTTGTCCTTTTGCCTCTAATTTCACTCAGCATAATGCCTTCCAGGTTCCTCCATGTTATGAAATGTTTTCAGAGATTCGTCACTGTTCTTTATCGATACGTAGTATTCCATTGCGTGAATATATCATAATTTATTTAACCATTCATCCGTTGATGGACACCTTGGTTGCTTCCAGCTTTTTGCTATTGTAAACACAGCTGCAATAAACATGGGTGTGCATATATCTGTTCGTGTAAAGGCCCTTATTTCTCTAGGGTATATTCCAAGGAGTGGGATTTCTGGGTTGTATGGTAGTTCTATTTCTAACTTTTTAAGAAAACGCCAGATAGATTTCCAAAGTGGTTGTACCATTTGACATTCCCACCAGCAGTGTGTAAGAGTTCCAATCTCTCCGCAGCCTCTCCAACATTTATTATTTTGTGTTTTTTGGATTAATGCCAGCCTTGTTGGAGTGAGATGGAATCTCATCGTAGTTTGAATTTGCATTTCTCCAATGGCTAATGATCGAGAGCATTTTCTCATGTATCTGTTAGCTGCCTGAATATCTTCTTTAGTGAAGTGCGTGTTCATACCCTTTGCCCACTTTTTGATTGGGTTGTTTGTCTTTTTGTGGTTGAGTTTTGACAGAATCATACAGATTTTAGAGATCAGGCGCTGGTCGGAGATGTCATAGCTGAAAATTCTTTCCCAGTCTGTAGGTGGTCTTTTTACTCTTTTGGTGAAGTCTTTAGATGAGCATAGGTGTTTGATTTTTAGGAGTTCCCAGTTATCTGGTTTCTCTTCGTCATTTTTGGTAATGTTTTGTATTCTGTTTATGCCTTGTATTAGGGCTCCTAACGTTGTCCCTATTTTTTCTTCCATAATCTTTATTGTTTTAGTCTTTATGTTTAGGTCTTTGATCCACCTGGAGTTAGTTTTTGTGCATAGTGTGAGGTATGGGTCCTGTTTCATTTTTTTGCAAATGGATATCCAGTTATGCCCGCACCATTTGTTAAAAAGACTATCTTTTCCCCAATTAACTGACACTGGGCCTTTGTCAAATATCAGTTGCTCATATATGGCATTATGTTTTTAAATGGTCATCAAAAATTGTTTATAATGACAGAAAATCAGAAGTTATCTAATACATCCGATAAGATGTTAAGTAAAAACTTTCATACATCATTCGAGAATTTACAACTTTAACAACGGTGATGAAAATCATTCAACAACAAAAGAATGTTTAACATGATGTGAAACAGATAGAAAAGGTTAAAACACTTTAAATTTTTTTTTTAATTAAAGCATTTTTTAAAAAATAAAGTGTAGAAGGAAATACATCAAAATAATAACCATCATTGGGTTAAAGATGACATAACATGGATACTTTTTCCTTTTCCAATTTCTCTGAAATATTATTCTATTAATTTTACAATTCAAAAAACATTAAAAAAGGGAAAACTTAGCAAAGGCTAAAAGTTCAAATAAAGTGCATTCCGTTCTCTAACTCATAACAAAATTCACATGGTCACAAAAGTGATAGTTAAGTTTGAAGATATAGATAAGATACGGAGGAAAAAAATCAAAAGAGAAATGGAAGAATCTGAGGAGTTCAGTACAGAAGCATTTCAAGAGGTAAACCAGATGTTTCTATGGAACTGCAGCAAAGGGTCTAGAAGACAGAAACTTACAGTGTCAAAGGCTACATTCAGATCAAAGAACATAAAAGTTGGGTCCATCTGCCACAGAACTGTCCATTACACTGAAGGAATCAAGCCACACTAAGCTCCCAGCAAAACTCAAATTAAAATCAGTTGAATGCTGTTGAATAAGAAAGAACTGGAAAGATGAGAAGACTGCTTCCTCAAGCATTTCATTGGGAAAAGGAAGCTTGGCAATTAGGTCAAAATGTAGAGGTCAAATGCATAATTTAAGTGGACAGCATCTCATTTGAGGATGTTAAAAAAAATTACCAACAGTGATTACAGAATAATCATTTTATTTGCTTTCACTGCCACCATCATGTCTTTCCCACCAAGTATCTCACTCCTGCTTTACTTTTATAGATCAGGCAATGCTACAGACGCTCCCTGCAAAGATTCTCAAAACCAGATGAAAAACTCCTTAACATATTTCAGTCTCCAGAGGCAGCATGGATCAGATGTCCTCACAAAACAGTTTCCAGGCCTACACTGCATCTCCAGAGAGTAGGAGATGGATACTCTGGCTAAATTATTCAAAATAGGCAGAAAGTAAAAATTACTGCTCACGTCTGGTCTGTACCTGATAAATTTACCTTTCCTTCAAAATTGAAATAGGATTTTAACAACGATACACAGAGTAGTATGAGTATGAAGCCAACTGAGAGGAAATGTTTGATTTCTTGGGGGTAAAATTCTTACCTTTCAATTGCCAGCTATGTCTATTCATCAATCTGATCAAGAGAATATATAAAATAAAATGTTATTACATGGTTTTCTATAGTTATGAGCCATGAACCTTTTTTTATAGAGACCTCTGCTTCGATGATAATCATCTGACACTGAATTATGACCAGTACATTAAGTGCCTGTCCAGAAAAAAATCAATTAAACTTCCATGAATGTTAAAGGTCAAAATATCTCAGAGTACCTACCACCTACTAAACAATAACATTTTACAGATGGCATCATAAAACAAAAAATTCAACAGACATCTGCTCTCTTATCAGGAATAAAAGCAGAGACATATCCTGGACATTAAGTAGAAAACCTTTCCATTGGTGCAATGCCCTATATAATGAATTTCTCTCTTATTTCATACCTAACTATTTACTCTAATTTTGAGCCTCATTTGTATTTAGCTTTCTCAACTTGGTGGTTGAGATGTATTCAACTTTCTCAACTTGGTGTGTGTATGGGGATGGATAATATAAATCAAAATGAATTAAAAAAAAAAACTGTTGATATCAAAAAAACTACAATAATACCAAGTTGAGCAAAAGCAAAAAATATTATCTGGCTATCAAAAACGTGTTGTTTTGTAAATGCTATGGTCACATCAACACTTATAGAGAGTTATATGTCCACACAGGCTATATACGTTACATTCTTTTTCATTTTAACTATTATATTAGGCCATCCTTATTTTCTGTTAAGGCACAAGAATGATTAAATAATATCCTACAATTATCGTTAGAGCTTGGTATGAAGCAGGTACTTTACATATATTTATACGTTTAATTCTCTATGATATTGGTTCTATTATTACCATTTTACAGATGAGTAAAGTATAAGAATTGTCTACTACAGTAGTATAATTTTAAAATGCAGAGTTTGGAAAGGAGAAAGTAAGACCTGTCACTAATAATTCCCGTTCTGGAAAAAGGGCTAATCACAAATCTGTGGCCTCTCGTTTTACTATTAATAAGTAGAGCCTGCCTTTGCTCTGTGTTTAATCTCAAAGAGGAGCTATTATGCTACAACCACTCGAAAGGACCAGATGAAACTGGGCGGAAAGGATCAAGTTCTCACCAGATGGAAGTCCAGCAGACATGAGGGTTTTTTGTGAAAGTATCTGATTGAAAGTAGAAAGAACAGAGTGACTCTTCTGAAATACAACCAGTGAGAATCTATTCTTCCTTAATTCTGCCTAAAGTTAAGATGTAGAATGAGTACAAATAAAGCAAGGTTTCCAAGAGAGCAGACGGAACGATGCTTCTCCTTCTTCAGTTAACATAAATTTTAGAATTACCCTTGGCTGTTCTATCCCTACCATCCCAGTGAAGCAAGATGATGCATTTCTCCATAGCTGTTACTGCCACTTTTACAAAGCAACACTCCTTATTACTTACATAGAAGTGCTACACCATTAATGTTGACGGGAAGGAAAAACTCTGAAATTTGGAATATCATGAAATCTTTTCCAGACTCAGAATTATGACCAGTGCTAAAAATTCAAAGATTGAAGGAAATAGATAAGAAAATAATTCTTTTGAACTGCAAGCATACGCTACAGGAAGTATGCATGGCATGAAAACAACACAGCATTTTACAGTGTTTATAAATCAACATCCTGCAGATGTTATGATTAAGAATATCCACAATTTGTTCAATTATGAAATGTTTTAAATTGTCAAATTAACAAGCAACTCATCTACTTCAAATGCTTGTTTGGATGGAATATGTATATCATAAATATTTGCTGCATATTCAACAAATACAACTTTACCGTTTATTTCCTAAGAGGTACTTCCTAAAACATATTCCCCCAAAGTTTTTCATACAGAATGCAGATGCACTATCAACCAGAAAGAGATTTATAAAATGTAGATGCAGCATAACTCATTTGATATTACAGAAAACAATCTTTCAAAGTTATAAAAGACTGTGCTTTTTCCCTCTCATCTATAAACAACCATAGTATATTTAAAATAAACTTCACATTCTGATTTCTTATAGTATTTGATATAAGAAACTAACCAGAAGGTTGCTCCAAAGAGAAATGGAACATCTGCTGAAACATGGAACATGCTTTAGGCTCACATCTGCTACTAAGGTTAGTATTCCATTGTGATAGCTTCAATCTTCATGCTAAGCAGTAAAAGCATAACCAAGAATAAAAAGGTACCAAGGAGCATACTCTTCAGACACAGTGCTTTCTTTTTCTCAGCAACGTGCTAACAACTAACTGGTCTGAGGACCTGGAGAAATATTTCTGTAAGTACATACTTCAGATCAAAATGTGCAGCTAGCTATTCGATAGACTACTTCTACCATGTGATTGCTGATTACATCCCTCCCCCAAGTATATTAACCTAAGCATTAATCAAGACAGGATGTATGCTATTTCTTGTCTGTGATTCATCAATCTACTCTGCTTTTTTATTTTTCAACTCACCAATAACAGAATGTGGAGAAGAAATAGGAAAGGAAAAATGAGAAAGTCCAGATGACTAGAAGTGATGGCATTATTGTAACTCAAAAAGGTTGATTTTGTAAGCACACCATGCTCCGCAGCTTTTCTCCTTCAATGACTTTTTAACTTTCAATTTTCTTCCATAAAAAACAAAAACAAAATTCTATGCTTACTGCAGTAAAAATTGCATTACATTTGTGACATTTTTAAAAGCCCCTATTGTACCATGAAAGGTTCCCAAACAAGGAAAAATCTGCACAGCAAGAGAGAAACTCACATTTTCTAACAGCTGTGAAGGATCAGCCCCCTAGAGTAATAGAAATCAACTGCAAACTGAAAAGTGTTTAGAAATAAAATGTTTCCATCACCTCACACTATCAGCTACTTCCATTAGTACCCATGAAAGAGACACTGGATTCTACCCAGCATTTTAATACAATAAACTTAACTGACAGTACAAAACAGAATACAATTATAGGCTAATTCTACCATCAAACACAGGAAGTCATCAATGAAGAGAATGAATACTTGACGTCCCATTTTTGCCTCTTCACTCCTGGACTAAACAACTAATCACAAAAGTCTTACTTAGAGAACAGTATACAAGTCTTATTTATGAAGCTAGTATGACTTCCATATTCTGAATTAAAACCATATCACTTAAAACACAAATGCGCTTAGCATCACATGAGGAGCTGATTTTCCAAAGTTAAAATCAACGATAAGCCCCACAGAGCGAGTTTTGTATACCTGTGATGGTTCTGCCAGTACCTTAACAACTTACCTACTAACTAAAAAGGTAATACAGTCTACCTATCCTGAAAAATAAAAGATGGGTGATCAAATAGGCTCAAATCATCCACATTACAATAAAAATAGGAGGATGTGAAATCATATTCGGCCATTCCAAGGTCAATCCCAACTCCAGTTCCGAAGATCTCAGCCAGTATACTTCCTCTCTACTTTTAGGCACTAGGGTAGAAGCTATACAGTCAGCCTTGAATTAAGACACAATTCTTGCCTTTACACAATTACAGTAGGTAAGACAGTCACATAAGCAACAATACCATGTGACAGATTCAACAGTGTATTGGGGTGCAGAATTAATGCAAAGGCAAATGTGGGAAAGAGCATTAACAGGCCCTACAGAAAAGAAGATATCTGTGCTGGTTTTGAAGGATGGCCAAGAGTTTGGAAGGTATGGAAGTGTGAAAGGGTACAGAATTCTTAGTGAACTCTATAAACACTCTCATACTGTATAATGTGTACTGGAGAAGAGACAAAAAATAAGGTAGACTAAAGCCATTACTCTAAGGGCTGCAGGCCAGGGAGAACTGGGCTTTATTGCACAGGCAAGGTGTACCAGAGAAGGGCTGTAAATAGCAGAGTGATGCTGTCAGACCCCTGTCTGAAGACATCACTTTGGTAGTGGAATGAAGGATGGACTAAAGAGGACGAGATTTGGATAGGGAGGCCTATTAAGAGGCTACTGCAATAATTCAGTCAAGAGATGACAACGGAAGCTTAAAGTCAGGTAAAGTGGACAGACTCAAGAGATTGTAAACATAAAAACTGAGATATGCTCAACAATTTCACAAGTTACATTTAACAAGGGATGGTTCACAAGTAACTGTGCCATCAGGAAAACATCAAAATTCTAAAATGCATTTTAGGTTGGATATGGTAATAAACCCCCATGTGTATGCCAGTTTGTTGTACTGTGGGGGCTTGTGTGTTGCTGTGATGCTGGAAGCTATGCCACCGGTATTCAGATACCAGCAGGGTCACCCATGGAGGACAGGTTTCAGCTGAGCTTCCAGACTAGGAAGAAGGACCCGGCAGTCTACTTCTGAAAAGCATTAGCCAGTGAAAACCGTATGAAGAAAAGAGGAAGACCCTCAACGAAGTGGACTGACACAGTGGCTGCAACAATGAGCTCAAGCATAGCAACGAGTGTAAGGATGGCTGAGGACCGGGCAGTGTTTTGTTCTGTTGTGCACAGGGTCCCTAGGAGTTGGAACCGACTCGACGGCACCTAACAACAACTACAACAATGGCAATAAAAGAATACCACAGAAAAAGTTCAATTACTAAGAATTAACAAAGCTTACACATTTGAGACAGGGACTAGAATTCATGTCCTGCCAACTCCATCCTCCGATTCCCAGCAAAAGAAAAGCAAATCACAAACTGCTATCATGAAATTCATGAATCAGTAGTGTAACCTGTAAGTTTTCAAAATAAATAATTGCTACAACTTATAATTACTATATCATCGAAAGACAAATAAATGTAGGAATTCAAGAAAAAGCAATTCAACCTTTTTATAAGCTTTACGAAGTGTTTTCTATTTGGCTTTAAATTTTTTTTAAGTCAGGATACATTCAGGAAGGGCCAGTAGATATTTGTTTTATTTGTGGCATTTTTATTGGGTTTTAAAACTACGTCATTTCCAAACTGTTTTTCCCACAGCTGCATTCATTTCTGGAATAATTTTCAAATATACAGAGAAATAACCTAAATATGCTGACTTAAAACATACAAAACCAAAACAAAAATCTTCTAAATCCCTCTAAACTATAAGAGTTGGTAAATTATTTATGTATTCCACGGATCTTTTTAAAAGACACTTAAAATAGAAACCCAGTCACAAAAGCAATCATTCATTCAAATAACGGACCTAAAACGTCCAAGACACTAATCTAGAATGAATTAGGTCTGACTGCTGCCTGCGTATATTTACACAACCTAAGGATAAGTGAAGGTAAGTATATCAGAAATTCATGAGACATATTCTGACCATAGCTTAAATGCAAAGCTATAAGATACAAGGATAAGGACCATATTAAACTCATAATTTCCCTCATTTTTATCTGTATGTGTGATATAATGAATTGTTTTTATATGTCCTTTCTCACCATGGTCTTGTAACTCCCACCAAATGATTGAGTGGGACTATGCAAATACGGTGCTTGTGGCCCACCAAAGGGAATGGACAGCTTGCTAATATATCCCCTTGTAGGGGTGGGACCATGCAAATAAGGTATATGGAATTCTAACGAGGGGAATGGTAAGTTTTGCCATCCCGCTAGGCTTAAAATGACCATCCCAGAGGCAGAAAAAGGGAGACCTGACTAGCACCAAGAAGAAGTATAAGTGGAGCATGTCCCTTAGTCCCAGGTTTCCTGCACTGGGAACCTCCTAGACTCGGGAGACAGAGAGCTGAAACACTGGAGACGGCAAGAAGCTGCATCAGAGAAGTGGCAGCAGCGGAACCAGGAGAATGGCAGGAGATTGCGCAGTGGGCTTCCCAGCCCTTGGAGTGAGAAAGCTGAGTGTCTTCAGACATGAGGCTTGCTGGTGGTGTAGGGTTCCTTCTGGGCACTTGGGCAAGCCATGGGGCAAGACAGCTGGGCACCTTCGGCCCAAGGCTTACTGGTGGAATGGGGTGCCTACAGGCACTTACTGGCAGAGCTAAAGAGCTTTGTAACCTTGCCTGAGCAGGGCAGGGGCTGAGTCAAGGGGCCAAGGGACAATGAGAGGCCTGCCTGTGGGCATGGCTGAGAAAGCACTGTCCTGATTGAAGAACTGTATCCTGAATTGTAACCTGTTACTTCCCTAATAAACCCCATAATCATGAGCATTGCCTGTGAGTTCTGTGTAGCCATTGCAACGAATTTTCAAACCCAGCAGGGAAGTAGAGTGCCACAGGAGGGACGGTCAGTGTCAGAATTGGTAAAAACGGCAGAGAAAGGAGGCATGTAATCTTTATGGGAGTAGACCTCCAGGTCTTTTCTCCCACGGAGCCACTGGCTGGGTTCAAATCACCAATCTTTCAGTTAGCAGCCAAACATTTAACCGTTCCTAAACCTAGTCACAGAAACCCTGGTAGCGTAGTGGTTAAGTGCTATGGCTGCAAACCAGAAGGTCAGCAGTTCGA
This sequence comes from Loxodonta africana, assembly GCF_030014295.1. Classification (NCBI taxonomy): domain Eukaryota; kingdom Metazoa; phylum Chordata; class Mammalia; order Proboscidea; family Elephantidae; genus Loxodonta; species Loxodonta africana. The sequence goes on from NC_087355.1 coordinate 66,829,367, forward strand.
CTCGGCCAGGCGCTCCTTGGAAACCCTGTGGGGCAGTTCTACTCTGTCCTGTAGGGTCACTATGAGTCAGAATTGACTCGATGGCAGTGGGTTTGGTTTTTTGGTTTAAACCTAATCACTTCTAAATTATAAAAGCAGAATAGACACAGAGACACACACAAGAGAAAGGGGAAGATAAACAATAATGCACCAACAGGTCTAGGAGTGCCAAGGATGGCTGGCAGCTACTCCCAGTGCCGAGTCGATTCCAGCTGAAAATGACAAGGACGGACCTTCCCCTATAGCCATGCCGTGAATTCAGACTTCTTTCGTCTTAAAACTGTAAGAAAATAAATTTCTGCTCTTTAAAGCCACATATATGTGGCATTTCTGTTACAGCAGCACTAGGTAAATAAGACACCATGGGAAAAGTTCCCAAAACGTTGCAACACGCAACCGCTGACAAAACCAACACAAACATAAACCCAAAAAAACCAAACCTACTACCGTCGAGTCGATTCTGACTCATAGCGACCATACTAGACAGTAATGCAATATCTTCTTCAAAATACACTTAAGTACTGACTCTAAACACAGAACGATGTCTAATACGTCTGGTGTAAGGGCTGTGAACTGGCCAAGTACATAGGGCAGCTCCATCACACAAAAAAGGTTTTGACACATACACTGCTTTTAAAAATCTAGAAATTTCACATAAAAACTGGAAACAACCTAAATGCCCACTGAGGGTAGAATGGCTAAATAAAATGTGACATACTCAGACAATAGAATACAGCAAAGAAATATGAACAAAACAGAGGATGAACCTCACCAACAAAATGCAGGGGGCATTTCATTTACGAAGTTCAAAAATATTAAATTCACAGTGCATACATACACAGTTGATACAATCATAAAAGAAATAAGTTTCATAAAAGTCAGAATATTAGTTATGTGGGGGAGGGGGAGAGAAGATTTTATAATCAGGCAGGAACACTCAGGGCTATTCTGTGCTCTTATCCATTCTATTTCCTGACCACAGTAGTGGAAATATGGGTATCTGCTTTATAATTATTCATCACACTGTGCATTTGTTTTATGTACTTCTCCTGTAAGGAGCCCTGGTGGCTGAAAGGTTGGCAGTTCAAACTCTCCCAGCAGCTCCACAAGAGGATGTCCTGGCAATCTACTTCCATAAAGATTATAGCTAAGAATCAAGCCAGACAGGGAAGTCACAAAAATAAGCCAAAGCTAAAACACTGAAAAATAGGGAAACAAGGACAGCAATATGTAAAAGATGACAACATTGAAACAAAAAAAGAGGGAATAGTGTAGTTATTGAACTTTCACACGGAGAGGAAGTTAAGATGATACCAAGAAATAAAAATTAGTTTAAACTTAGAAAAATAGAGGTAAATTTTAAAGTAACCACAAAAGAAACAAACAAACCTACACATCAAAATAAAAAAGAAGAAAAACATAAGGACTCAGCAAATACAAAATCAACAACAATGAAAAAGATAAAAAGAAAGAAAAACGATCTGGCACAGAAAATTTAAGTGGAACAAAGAAACTGTCAACATCACAAAAAAAAAAAAATACATTCAAAATGACAGCACTAAACTCATACCTATCAATAATTACACTGAATGTAAATGGACTAAATACACCAATAAAGAGACAGAGAATGGCAACGTGGGTTAAAAAAAAAAAAATCCACAATCCGTCCATACACTGCCTAAAAGAGATACATCTTAGGCTCAAAGACAAACTAAAATTCAAAGGATGGAAAAAAATATGTCAAGCAAACAGCAATCAGAAAAGAGCAGGAGTGGCAGTATTAATCTCTGACAAAATAGACTTTAAAGCAAAATCTACAACAAAGGATAAGGAAGGACACTATATAATGACTAAAGAGTTAATACACCAGGAGGACATAACCTTGATAAATATAAACACACCCAATGGCAGGGCTCCAAAACACATCAAACAAACTCTAATAACTTTGAAAAGAGAAATAGGTAGCTCCACAGCAGTAGCAGAAGACTTCCATACACCACTTCTGGTGAAGGACAGAACATGTAGAAAAAAGTTCAATAAAGACATGGAAGATAATGCCACAATCAACCAACTCTGATCTCATAGACATATACAGAACACTCTACCCAACACCTACCAAGTATACTTCCTTTTCCAACACACAGAACATTCTCCAGAATGTTTGGCCACAAAGCAAGCCTTAACAGAATCCCAAACATCAAAATATTATAAAGCATCTTTTCTGACCATAAAGCCATAAAAGTAGAAATCAATAATCACGGTAAAAGCAGGGGGAAAAAAATCAAATACATGGAAACTGAATAATACCTTGCTCAAAAACTACTGATTTACAGAAAAAATCAAGCCAAAATAAAGAAGTTCATAGAATCAAATGAGAATGAAAACACATCCTACCAGAACCTTTGGGACACAGCAAAAGTAGCGCTCAGAGATCAGTTTATAGCAATAAATGCACACATCCAAAAAGAAGGGCCAAAATCAAAGCATTAACCCTACAACTGAAATATATAAAGAGCAGCAAAAGCAGCCCTCGGGCATAAGAAGAAAGGAAATGATAAAAATAAGAGCAGAAATAAATGAAATAGAAAAACAATTCAAAGAGTCAACAAGATCAAAAGCTGTTTCTTTGAGATTAACAAAATCGATAAACCACTGGCCAAACTGACAACAGAAAAACGGGAAAGGAAGCAAATAACCCAAATAAGGAATGCGACAGGCACTATCAAAACTGACCCAAAAGAATCATAACAAATTACTATGAAAAAGTGTACTCCAACAAATTTGAAAACCTAGAGGAAATGGACAAATTTCTAGAAACACACTACCTACTTATGCTAACACAGAGGTAGAAAAACTAAATAAACCTATAACGAAGAGATTGAAAAGGTAATTAAAAAAAAAAAAAAAAAAAAACTCCCAACCAAAAAAAGCCCTGGCCCTGACAGCTTCACTCGTAGAAATCTACCAAACTTTCAGAGAAGACGTAAAACCACTACTACTAAAGGTATTTCAGAGCATAGAAAAGGATGGAATACTCCTGAACTCATTCTATGAAGTCAGCATAATCCTGATACCAAAACAAGGTAAAGACACCACACGAAAAGAAAATTACAGACCAATATCCCTCCTGAACATAGAAGCAAAAATCGTCAACAAAATTCTAGCCAATAGAATTCAACAACATAAAAATATAAATAATTCATCATAATCAAGTGGGATTCATACCAGGTATGAAGGGTTGGTTCAACACTAGAAAAACAATCAATGTAATCCACCACGTAAATAAAAGAACCACATGATCTTATCAATCAAAGCAGAAAAAGCATTTGACAAAGTCCAAAACCCATTCATGATAAAACTCTCAGCAAAATAGGAATAAAAGCGAAATTCCTCGACATAATAAAGGGTATTCATACAAAGCCAACAGCCAGCATCATCCTAAATGGAGAGTCTGAAAGCATCACCCTTAAGAACGGGAATCAGACAAGGATGCCCTTTATCACCACTCTTACTCAACATTGTGTTGGAGGTCCTAGCCAGAGCAATAAGGCAAGAAAAAGAAATAGAGGGCATTCAAATTGGTAAGGAAGAAGTAAAAGTATCCCTATTTGCAGATGGTATGATCTTATACACATAAAACCCCAAAGAATCCACAAGAAAACTACTGGAATTACTAGATTTCACCAAAATAACAGGATACAACAAAAAGACAACTCAATTAAAAAATGGGCAAAGGATATGAACAGATACTTCACCAAAGAAGACATTCAGGCGCCTAACAGATACAGGAGGAAATGCTCAGTCATTAGCCATTAAACCCACTGCTGTCGATTCGATTTAGACACAAAACTACAATGAGATACCATTTTGCCCCAACAAGTCTGGCACTAACCCAAAAAAAACACAAAATAATAAATGCTGGAGAGGTGGTGGAGAGACTGAAACAGTTATGCACTGCTGGTGGGAATGTAAAATAGTACAATCACTTTGCAAATCTATTTGGCACTTCCTGAAAAAGCTAGGAATAGAAGTACCATACGATTCAGCAACTCCACTCCTTAGAATATAGCCCAGAGAAGAGCCATCACACAGATAGATACATGCACACTCATGTTCACTGCAGCACAGTTCACAATAGCAAAAAGATGGAAACAACCTAGGTGTCCATCAACAGACAAATGGATGAACAAATTATGATACATACACACAATGGAATACCACGCAATGATAAAGAACAATGACGAATCCGCAAAACATCTCACAGCTTGGATGAATCTGGAGGGCATTATGCTGAGTGAAATTAGTCAGTCACAGAAGGACAAATATTTTATGAGACCATTATTATAAGAATTCAAGAAAAGGTTTAAATGCTGAAGAAAGCATTCTTCGATGGTTACAGGGGAGGGAAAGGGGAATTCACTAACTAGATAGTAGACAAGAATCATCTCAGGTGAAGCAAAGGACAACACACAATACAGCAGAAGTCTGCACAACCGTACTAAAACAAAAGCTAAGAAGTTTCCTGAACACAACCAAACACTTTGAGGGACAGAGTAAACGGGGCTGGGGTCTGGGGACCACGGTTTCGGGGGACATCTAGGTCAACTGGCATAAGAAAGTTTGTTAAGAAAATGTTCTGCATCCCACTTTGGTAAGTGGCATCTGGAGTCTTAGAAGCTAGCGAAGGGCAATCGAAGATGTATCAATTGGTCCCAACCCACTTGAAGCAAAGGAGAATGAAGAACACTTATTAACCCAAGAAACAAACAGGACCACATAAACCAGAGACTCCATCGGCCTGAGACCAGAAGAACTAGATGGTGCCTGGCTACCACTAATGACCACCCTGACAGGAAGCACAACAGAGAGTCCCTGATGGAGCAGGAGAAAAGTGTGTAGCAGAATTCAAATTCATGTAAAAGGACCAGACTTAATGGTCTGGCTGAGACTGGAGAGACCCCTGAAGCCATGGCCTCTAGACGCTCTATTAACCCAGAACTAAAACCATTCCCAAAGCCCACTCTTCAGACAAAAAATTAGACTGGACTATAAAACATAAAATAATACTCGTGAAGAGTATACTTCTTAGTCCAAGGAGATACACAAGACCAAATGAGCGGCTCCTGTCCAGAGGCGGCATGAGAAGGCAGGAAGGGACAGGAGCTGGTTAGATGGACACGTGAAACCCAGGGGTGGAAATCCGGAGTGTGCTGTCACATTATAGGTATTGCAACTAGTGTCACACAACAATATACGTAAAAATTTCTGTATGAGAAATTGAGTCGTAAACTTTCATCTAAAGCACTATAAAAAAGAAAAATTATTAAAAAAAGACTATAGTCAAGAAAACCCTATGGGGCAGTTCTACTCTGTCACATGGGGTCGTCGCTTCGAGTCTAAATCAGCTCAATGGCACACAACAACAACAGTAACAACACTTCTCCTGTATTTTATATTTTGTAATAAAAAATGTTTTCAAATGGAATATGAGAAATAATTTTTTTTAAAGAATGCAAAAAATCTCAAAGTGTCTGGATATTTTTATAGAAAACTACCATGTAAACCATATCAATATAGGTGAGATCATTTTTTCAAATCTCATCTTTTTGGAAATAATAATATAAATGGTGGAAAAATCCAAATTATATTTCTAAATGACTATAAATTTCTGAATTAAATATACCCATCAGCTGACTGCCCGAACTCTGTCATTCTACAATTAATTACAATTGTTTAGAACAAAGAACTTTAGCTAAGGCCAAAGAGAATAACTGTAATATAAAAGAGCTCAGTAATACAGTACTAAAGCCAAAGTATTTGTATTAGAGAATCATCAAGAACTCTGGGAACAACGTATTAATTATTAAAAACTCAAATGTAGTCAGAGGCTCTACCACACTGAAAAGTCAGATACCTTGGATCTGGGTTAAAATATTACAGAAAAAATGAATGGCACCACTAGGAAAGTATATATAACATGAATATATTCCAGAAAATCCCTCTGGTGGCTGTGAAAATGCCATATTCCTCTCCTCTCAATATATGATACTATATTCCTATCCATAATAATCCCTATCACTCCAATACCTGTTTAAAACCATTTCTACTTTCATAATTACTGCTAAAAGTCAGTCACACTTGTTTTTAGATGCTGTCAAGCCTCTGGACCTTTTACATACTGGTTCCCCCGCTACTTTTTATTCTTTTCTGTCTCCTATTAATCTACTATTCAGCCTTACTTGAGAGCAAAGCGTTAGCCTAGGACTTAGAGTTAACAAACCTCTGATGGACCACTAATAACAACTACTGAAGTCACCTGCTCTATTACTGAAAGTACAGTAATCTAAAGTAATCAGATCACAGGACTAATTAAAAAAAAAAAAAGCTCCTCTCTTTCTTTATTGCTTAACCCCATCAGTGATAACATTTGTCGGAAATAAAGTGGAGGGAAAAAACTGTGAGGTTGGAAAAGAAGTTGTAACTGAGCTAAGGCACCTTTTACTGAAAGGTTGTTGGTACAGTAGGAATTTAAGCCTAGGAAAGGGAGAACTGGATTTATTAATCCTTTCAGACTGCTATAATATTATTTTGATCCTAACTACCATTTCTGCGCTTGATTTACATTGAGATGTAATTATAACCTGTTTTTCTTATAATTTTCAGCATATATAAGAATAGAATCTAATATAATTAGAGCAAATATCAAAGATTAGTTCAGAATTCACTTAAATAACAGAAAAGTAAAAACAGGTAGAAAATGCTTTAAGTATATTTGTTAAATTAAGCAAATGAATTTTTAAAAAGCCATTATTCTCAACACATTATAGGCTCTGATAAGCAAACAGAATGTGATAGTAATATGAACACAGCCATGCCTAAACCCATACTAATTTTCATCAAAATTAGTGACGTGTCTCTGACAATACATTCAAACTCAATGCTTATTATTCAGGTAAGCTTTGTTGTTTCCTAGGATTCTTGAACAAAAGGGGTATTTAGCCACCCCAGTATAAACAGCTGACTACATCACTAGGCTTCATGGCAACTCCTAATGAGAGCACAAGTTTTTTATTTAATTAGGACACATAATTTTTATTTTCTGTTTATAAATAACAACCTATTTGTAGACCTCACTCATGATATACATTCATATCACACTTTACCTTAAATGCTAATAACAACTACTGAAGTCACTTGCTCTATTACTGAAAATACAGTAATCTAAAGTGATCAGATTGCAAGGTTAATACAATTAAAAAAAAAAAAAAAAGCTCCTCTCTTTATTGCTTAACCCCATCAATGATAGCATTTGTTGGAAATAAAGTAGAGGGAAAAAACTGTCAGGTTGGAAAAGAAGTCGTAACTGAGCTGAGGCACCTTTTACTTAAACAACCTATTTGTAGACCTCATTCATGATATACGTGCATATCACACTTTATCTGAAATGCTACTAAGTGCTAGCTCCAGTTCAACACCAAAATGCAGCATTTGGTTTGGATCTACTCTACAGTGACTGCCTCAGGCCCTTCCCATCCTCCTACTCCCCACAAAGCTAGTTTTTGGTTGGGGTGGGGTGTCTGCATAAAAAGCCCACTCCAAGGGCACTCACAATGCAGGGACTCTTCAAGTGTCCTTTTGGTTGTTAAATAATCTTACATTTCTGCCTGCCTTACTATGCATTGGGTTTTTACTATGTTCTTTAGTTGTTTAAAATTTGCCTAAAACACCACCACCAGAAGCCTTAATTTTGTGTTTAAAAAAAAAAGCCAGCAAAAGAACATAAAAGGCCCCTCCAATTAAAAAATGAAAGGAGAGAACACCTAAAATATATTTTTTTTTAATTTTAAGGTTTAGTGGATTATGACACAATTACTTTTCCAATTATTCCTTTTCGAACAGGTTTTCCTGTAGCTTTAGTGAAAACATAAAATTCACTCTTCTCAATGCTCGCTGTATTATATCAACAGCAGATAAGGTCCTGCTTTCCAGATTAACAACCTCCTAAGAAAATCTCCCTAGAGTCCTGCCTTCCTTACCTACTGGACTAAACTAGATCTAAAAGACTACAGGGATAAACACAGAAAGATATAATTTTGCAAACACTCTGTCCAAACCCCGAAACCCACTGCTATCAAGTTGATTCCAACTCACAGCAAACCTACAGTACAGAGTAGAACTGTCCCACAGGGATTCAAAGGCTGTAATCTTTACAGACAAAGACTGCCACATCTTTCTCCCACAAAGCAGCTGATGGGTTTGAAGCTCCGACCCCATTCTCCAAGCTAAAATATCAAAATAGCAGTTTAATATATTTCTGAGACACTAAGAGAAAAGGGGACCTTCAGTGGGCTTTTATAATGCAGTGAGAAGTATCTACCTAATAAATCTCCAAGTTCTTTTATTAAATTAATTTTACCTTTATGTCAACCGTATTTTCTTCTTTGTCTCTTGAACATTAGGTAAGTTTTGGCTTTCAGAAACAATGAGGTAGGGAATATACTAGGAAGTAATCGTACTAAGTTTGGTTATATTTCATTACAAAATGGAGCTGAAGTATAACCAAAAATATAGTTAATGTTCAATTTGTGGGAGACTACATTTTTAACCTCATAACTAAATTAGTATCATTTAGACATCACACATTTTAGTAACTGCTTGTTCATGACTGTAAGTAACAGCTTAATACAACAGCTGCCCTAAGAGTAGGGAGAAACAGGAAGGAAATTTATGTGTGTGTGTGTCCAATAAAACTTTATTTACGAAAACAGATGGCAGGTGGATCCTAGTTTGCGAACCCCCACTGTTCATCAGTGGTTTTCTTTTTATTTTTAAAACAATTTTTTTTTAATTTTGTTGTGCTATTGAGAATATACACAGCAAAACATATACCAATTCAACCATTTCTACATGTACAATTCAGTGACACTTCTTACATGCTTTGAGTTATACAATCATTCTCACTCTCCTTTTCTGAGTTGTTTCTCCTCCATACCAGTGGTTGTTTTAACTTTATTGTTTTAACAATTCTAGTACCAATACAGACTCAAATACTATTAGTCATTTGATCCTTACACTGCCTTATATAGACAAATTTTGCCACAACTTAAACATATTTCAGTTCACAAATACAAAAATAAACATGAAAAGATGATAAATTTTACCTTAATTTAATTAATATCCCAAAAAACATTTTTTTCAATTACAGGACTGGAAAAAAAAAAAAAAGAATTTTTGATAATACCCAGTATTGGCAAGAGTGTGAAAACATTTTCAGGCAAAACTGGTGGGGGTACAAATTGGTATAATTTGTATACAATTTGGCAAAATCTATGTGCAAAGGCATTTAAGATACACTGTTAAATGAAAAAGAAATGGCATATAAAATACGATTCTTTTTTTTTTTTTTTTTTAATTTTTAAAGATATTTTACTTTTCACTTCATGCCTGTTGCCACACTTCTTGACAAGTTACATGAGACTTATTCTTGCCACATTCTAACCACTTCTAGATTTGACATTCTGTTTTCTGTATCCAAACGTTCTATATTCTGGCTAAGAACAATTACTTTTTAGCACTCTTCAGTTTCTCTACCAGAACTAGCAAGTGTCTATTTTCAGGACCACATTTTCCAGAAGTAAATGAAGTTTCAAGTGCTTTTCAAGTGGCACCATCCACACATGATCATGAATATAGAGCCACACTGTCTGCATTGATAAGTGGATGGTGAATGCTGAACGGGATAGGCTGCTAGGTTAATTTCCTATCATCTACTTATACATTTTACTTTTCACTTCATACCTGTTGCCACACACTTTTTTTTTTTTTTTTTTTAACTACATCACATATTAAGTGTAACAAACAAAACTAACCAACCCGGTCATGACCAGGTGAGAATCTCCTGTCAAAATGAGAACCACACTGCTGCACTGATAAGCAGACACTGAATGCTTACCTAGCTAGGGGGCTAAGTTAATTCCCTACATGATTTACTTTTACATTTCGGCCTCAAGATGGAAGTAAGAATGATAAATCTGTGAATGTCAAGAGTCTACTGTACTGCAGTTTGAATGGAAATTTGTAATTTTTTTTCACATAAAATGTGTTTCATCTATTGAAATACCCTTCCTAAGACACAGCCTGAAAACAATGGAAGTTTGGCCAACCACTAGAAAGTCATTACACTGAAGACAGACACTGCAACTAAAAGCCAAATTTCTCTCCACACAATTTAAACTCCCATCAGCAATGTAAGAGTGTCTACCTCAATTCCGTGTGCTATCGAACTTCTTAATTTTTGCAAATCTGGTGAGTAAAAGCTGGTATTTTGTTGTAATTTTAAATTGTATGCCTTCCATTATGAGTAAGGTTGAACATCTTTTCACATATTTAAGTGTTATTTATGTATCTTTTCCTATGAATTGTCTGAACCATTTTTGGCCCACTGCTTCTGCTGATGTTTGTTTTCTTTTTTCCTCTATTATGACATAAAACTGACATATACTTCAAAAATTAGTCTCTTATCACTATCGAAATGCAAACATTTTTCCACTTTCCATGTAGATTTGTTTTTAATTTTATGTGGTTGATTTATTAAGGCATTTATTTTATGCCTCTGGGTTCTTTGTCGTATGTAGGCCTTTCCTACTCTGAGACTGTATATTAAATAACTCAAGCTTGCCTTTAGGGCTTTCATGATTTTATTTTTTTTAATCTGTTTTCTTAAAATGGAAATTTTTGATCTACAGTAAATTATTCTTGAGGCAGGTCTATAATCTCTCCCGAAAGGAGCTTTTCAAAAACGAAATTATGTTCAGGTGAGATAGAGACGCCATATGAGTCAGAAAATTAGTTTAATTCCTCAAAGAAAGAAGAATGACATAAAACTAACTTGTAGTGCTGCATTCTAACATATTAACAAAGAATAAAAGAAAACAAAAAATTTCTTTTCATATCTCCCTGTATTCATCCCATGATATGGCCACACCATCTTTGAAAGCAAAACAACCACAAAAACACCCTGTCTAATACAAGGGTCCTTAAAAAACTGGGGTAAAACCTCTTAAACTCATATGCCTAACTTTGTGCACAGGTGCATTTTTTTTTTTTCCAGAAGAAAATGTTCACAGCTTTGGGGGAGGGAGAAGGAAGGGGTGCACAATGGCCCAGAGTTGTGTGTCAGAGCTCAAGCAGTGTGAGGTGGTGTCAGAGTTGGAGGGCTGTCCATCACAGAGTGTCAGACCCTAAACAGAGTTAAGAAAGCTATCCTCACAGGAGGGTGGCTGGCATGAGGAGCCAGAGACTCAGAAAGCAAGGAAGGTGTGAAGGGTGGGTGGGAGAAGCACTGCATGGAGTCATCATCCTTGCAAGGTAAGGCAACACTTGGATGGGTGGCCTGGCACAGGATACTGGTGTGCAGGTGGGGTGAGATGGGCATCATAGGGGAGGAGGGTGGACTGGCATGTGAAGTAACAGCCTGAGCAACATGAGGAGGGCATCCGCAGAGGAAGAGACAGTTGGATGAGATAGTCACTAAGTGAGGAGAAGCTGTACTTATATGTATTCCCTAGTTCTGTCAACTCAAAAAGTGCAGGAGCAACAACACTGCAAGAGCAATGCACACACTCAGTTGCCAGTTCTTGGGTTCTAAACACCATTCTTCTCTGGACTGTGAAGATTTAGGTCTCCTTTGAAAAATGACTGATTCCAGAGTTGGGTCACACAAAGTACGAAATGAGCCTGGAACATCATGCTATGCCAAAGAGCAGAGAAACGCTCAAATAACTGAGGGGAACAGCCAGCTTCAAAGGACTCCCACTGACCAAACTGGTGACAAACTCAGTATCAAAATAAATAGTGAAAGTAGCTTATAATAACCCACTAAATAAACAGCCAACAATTACTTTAAAACAAATATGAGAATGTACCCAGCCCAGTGCCGTCGAGTCAGATGAGAATGTAAGGGGCAGGGAAACTAGATTAATGGAAACAGAACAACCAGAAGGGATATAATGACAATGTTCATGCATTGTGAAGAATGTAACCAATGTCAGTTAACAACTTGTACGGAAATTGCTGAATGGGAACCTAAACTACTGTGTAAACCTTCACTGAAAGCACAATAAAATATTACTTTAAAAAAAAGGTTGAATAAAACAGTAAACCACCACAAGTTGATACAGATATAAATAATTGAACACGTGTTAAAAATGAAGTACTTGTGTAGTTTTAAAATATCACACTCAGAAAATACTTGTAAAATTATTCCAAATTTTCTAGCTCTATAATGCAATTTATAATTAGGAATAATGATTAAGAATTTACAGAAGATAACCACATCTCATGACTGTATCAAAGACTGTATTCCAACATACTATACAAATTTTTTTAGAAATAATTTGGTATTTCTGCCTAAGATACAGGGTGCTTCAAACTCACCAGCAGCTCTTCCGGAAAAAGAGTGGCAATCTGCTTTGGTAAAGATTTACAGTCTTGGAGACCTTATGAGGCTGTTCTACTCTGTCGTATAGGGTCACTAAGAGTCTGAATTGACTCAACAGCAAGAGGTCTGAGTTGTTACCTTTGCCCTAGTTCTTTGGAAAAACAACTTAGGGGACCTCTCAAATTGTATTCAACCCCACAGAGTTTGTTATTTTTGCCTGGGAGAAGAGCCAGTATCGGTCTGCAAAGAATGTTACTTTCGCACAAGACCTGAGTTGACTGACATCTCCTGGGTAACTGAGGATTGGTTGAACTCCAGTCTGGTGAGGGGAGCCCCACCATGCAACTGATGAGGGCTAGTATGTATAAAGGGCTAGAACTCAGAGATTTTGAGGTGCCTCTTGGTTGAGAAGAGCTGGGAGGAGTGCATCCTTTGGGTCATGGAGGCCCTGCTGTTTCAAATATTCCCAGGCATAGTTTGAAGGAAAAAAAAAATCTGCAGCTGAGAGAGCTGTCAGCTAAAAGCTGGGCAGGTTAGGTGAGAGAGCTGCCTGCTAAGAGTTGGGCTGGCAGAGAAGCAGAGCTACACGGGACCAGAGCAGTCTCAAAACTGCTGGCTAATAGCTGGGCCAGTTAGTAGATGACAGCAGTAGTAGACAGAGCTGTACCAGCACACAAAGGCCAACAGCAGAGAGGCTGACAGCAGAAAGGCCTGGTAGCTGAGAGCAAATGAGAGAGCTGAGCAAGCTGCTTTGCTGGCTATGAGATAGGCCAGTTATCAGTGGAGAGGCTAATGGTGGAAACCTGACAGAGAAGAACCTGACAGCAGACATCCTGATGGCAGAGAGGTCTGATGGTGGAAAGCAGTTGAAAGCTGAGCAGATTGGAACTGAGAGCTACTTCATTGGCTACGAGTTGGGCCAGTTAGCAGCTGAGAGCCCAATGGAAGAGAGGCCTGCACAGCAGAAAAGGCAGTCACCCAACAGAGAAGCTAAGCCAGGGCACCTGCCTGGTAGAGTAGGCATCCGCTCAGCAGAGAAGGAAGCTGTTCAGCAGAGAAGCCACGCTCACTGATCACTGGCTGACAGCAGTGGTGCTGGCCAAAAACAGTCTGAGAGCTGTTCCCGCATAGAGCTTATCTGCCTGATAGCCTTTTTGCTCAGAGAGCTGTCCTGGTAGGAAGCTGTTCCGCACTGAAGAAGGGAGGAACATGCTCTCTACTTTAGGGACCCTCCCAGACAGTGCCTGTGTGTTTCCTGATGCTGATCCTAAGTTGTTCCTGTTACATTCAAGTTATCCTGATCCCAGGTTGTAGCCTGTTACTTCCCTAATTAATCTCATAACTGTTTGAGTATGGTCTAATACTTTTGTTTGGCTGTTGCAACAAATTATCAAACCCAGCAGAGAAGGAGAAAGTGCCACATGGGGAGAGGCTGGTAACAGAATTAATGGAGAAGTGGGAAGGTGGTGATTAGTTTGACCTCTGCCTCACAGGAGCCAGCTTTGTGCTGATCCTGATTCTTATCCCTCATGAATTTAGGTAATTCATTATGCTATAAAACCAAAACCAAAACCATTGCCATTGAGTCGATTCTGACCCACAGCGACCCTACAGGACAGAGTAGAACCGCCCCATAGAGTTTCCAAGGAGCGCCTGGTGGATTCGAACTGTCAGCCTTTTGGTTAGCAGCTGTAGCACTTAACCACTATACACTATACCACCAGGGTTTCCCATTATGCTATATTGTAGGAAAAAATGAATAGTAATGTTTGACTACAAAATATATAAGGCAGAACAGCCCTGCACCAAAAACAGAATTATAAGCACTGGAACCAAAAAGTTTCTAAGAAGAAAAACAAGCAAAACAAAAACAGTTAAGAAACTACTGAGCCAAACAAGAAGGCTAGATTACTTAACCTCCCTGTATTACATGTTGAATAAAGGCACAGAAGTAGTAGTCTCACTGTGGCCTTTCCAATGGGTTGTAAATCATCTCAAGGGAACTAAGTCTAAATGAAATCAAAAGGGGTGAAGAAAAGGATTGATATTTTAGGTTTAGGGAAAGTATAAAAATAAATAATGCATGCCTGTTTGAAAACATATAGGATACTAAAGGCCTACTCTTACCCCCACAGCCTCAACTTCTAGTCAGTATAAATCAGTGCTGGTGAATTCACTGGGCTGTCCTCCCACAGTCTACTACCAATGAGTATTTTCCCAAGAACTAGGGACTTCTTTAACCAGTGAGTTTATGCATTAAACTGGAATTGCAGATCTGACCACAGCCTACTCTGCCTCTACTCAAGCCACTGTCCCTATTCCTTTAAAGCCACTACAAAGGACTGAGGCTCTTACTGCATCATGTTATAAACTTATTTTTATCTCCTTTACCAGGAACCTCTGGCTGTGCCTGTCCTCCTCATACCAAACTAGGATGGTTTATGTTTCTTCCCTCAGGGCCTTAACCTTTATTTGTTCCTATTAAATATACCCTATTTAAAAACATTCCAAATTCCAACTTGCCATGGTTGCTTTGAATTATACAATGTAAATTAGTCCACTCAGTAAGGCTTGATCTTGAAACTTGATAAGCACAATCCCAATGATTAAGTTTAAATTATGCTTCAGTCCAAGACAGACCCTATATATTTCATGTATCTCCAGGCATAAAATGAACTAATAACTACACCGAGAATGGTGCTTTGTGAAAAAATAACAGTATCTACCACTCGGTAAGGGCTTACTATGAGACAGGCACTGCCTTAATGTTTTACATGCATTCTTACTTAATGCTCAGAACAGCCCTAAAGGGTAGATAGTATTATTAACATGTTCAAGATCAGATCAGATTCAAACACACAAAGTCTACTGAACTCCAGAGCCCATGCCCCTATCACTACACCAGATGGCTGTTAGGGAGCCATTATTTCATGTGCAAGACAATTGTAATAGCAGTTATTTTTATCATGGCTTTAGTAAATCGATCTATCTGATATATCGTTCAAAATGCGTATACGTGGCAATTTTACGCCTAGCTCACAAGTCAACTGTTACTCACTACCGCAAATTACCCCTTTACTGAGATATTACATTCTCTTATCTACCCCTTCTTCGTTCCCACCAATGCTCTAATCCATCTTCCTGCATTCAACTACTATTTTTCCTTATATAGACCTGAACAATGTCACAATACTCATAAATAGCCTTCCTAGTTGCCCACTGTCAATGGTACAAAGGCCAAACTCCTGAACAAAATGATCACCACTATGTTATAGACAGCAACTGTCTCCATTTTACAGATGAGAAAACTGAAACTAAAAGACTGATAAACTTTTAAGGTATCTTGCATTTCCTCAGTACCCTTCCTCATGTAACACTCTCCATTTCAAAACCTCTTCCCACCCACGCAACCTCTTTCTTCACTTGGAGAAATCCTAATCTATGTCAATTCCTACTTCTTTAATGCTGTCAATTTTACTGTTTAACATTTTTTCTACTGAGAGATGCAAGAAACTGTTAGTATCAGTGGCTCATGATACCAAAGGAGTACAGGTGGAACTGTTAAGAGTTTAAATGTATAAATTTTTATACATACACACTTATACACACATTTAACTTAGATGTAGACACCTAAACTGAGTTATAGGTCAGCCATTCCTGACATCAACAATATCATTTCATGAATTACAAAAAAGTATTGATTTGATGACATTCAAGCTTCCATTCATTGCATAATTCCATCTCCCAACAATTTTTGGCATCGGTGAAACACTCAACATTTGATTAAGCTCTACAAACTTTTTCCTTAATCTCACTAAACGGTTAAATGAACATACATGCGCTCTGGTTATCCTCTCCTAAGGGCAAAGATCTTTAGGATCAATGGCAAATAAAAATGTAAATTTTAAAAAATAGAGATAATGAAATGAGACTAAAGGGGCACACCAGCCCTGGGGCAAGGACTAGAAGGCAGGAGGGGACTGGGGAGCTGGTAACAGGGGACCCGGGGCTGAGAAGGGAGAGTGTTGACATGTCGTGGGGTCGTTAACCAACATCGTAAAACAATATGTGTACTGTTTAATGAGAAACTAGTTCATTCTGTAAACCTTCATCTAAAGTACAATAAAAAAAAAAAGAAGAAGAAAATAGAGATAATGAGATCAAAAATGTAAGGTGAAAATCCTGTATTTAAATTTTTTTTTTTTTTTTAAGTAGTCCAGCATGGAAGGAAGAACTGCTTAACTGCCTAAGGAAAAGCAGGTAGAGAAGTTCCTCCTTCAAGAGTTGATGGCAACAGCAGCTAAAACAAAACATCAAAATCAATTATCTATCTCCTGAAGTTTGCAAGTTAAGGAAAAATTCTCCTCACTTTCTAGCTACTATTTAGCAAAAAAGCAAAAGATCAACTGCATTTATGGCTTACTGTTTTTGTTCCTAAAAGTTCAACCAATAGCCTTTAAAAAGAACAAAACAGAGAAAAGATTTATACAATATGAAGCGAAGCCAGAAGGCATCCATAAGTAAAACTGGCATCCAATATGGAAGTTTTATTTAGCATGCTTATGGGTTCTGAGAGTCCATTTAGAATGCAAAGTTAGGCTAAACATAACACTGGCACTTTTAAACACCTATTTTGAGAACTGGGAAGGAATTTTTCTATCACTGTTAATATACTTAGAAATTATATGCTTTCCCATGAAGTCCACCATTCTAAATACAGTCACGCACCGTATATTATCCCTTAGAGCAACGTCTGACCGCATATATGTCCGTGGTCTCGTATGGTTATAATAAAAAAAAGAAAAAAAAAGAATAGAGTTCAGAAATCTCAACCAGAGAACAGGACGTAGCAGACGTAACTGCACGTAGCAAATTCAACAGTTTCCCACACACAACGTGTGTATCTCATGTCTTCTGTATACAAGGCGACTGCGCTGCCAGGGTATAATGGTACGGTACATGTATAACCCATAATACATGTCTTATTAGTCATAATAAACACCTGCGTTCCTAGCTTATTACGTACTGTACTGTACTTTTGTTATTTTAATGTGAACTTTCCATAAATACGAATAAAAAGTTTATCATACAATAGTGTATGCTTTGACATGTAGCAGCATCTAATATGGTGTCCGCACAATGCTCAAGTCACATAACGTTCTATCTCCTAGAACTTATCATGGACCTCCAGTGATGCATGACTGCATAGGGTACTCTCAAAACATTCACCTAGTTATCCTTAATCATAAAATAAGTCTAAATTTATTTCATAAACTGCTTTACTCTAATCAGCTCTCCTTCAAAGCTAATACTTTTTCTAAATGTATTGAAATTAAGGAAGAATTTATTCTTTAACTTCAAACAAATTTAAAATAAAAGAAACTGAAACACTAATCTTTTTGTCACATCGCTCACTGTTAATACTGCTCCACTGCGTGTAAGATCAACTTTAAATACTTACGCCGTGTATGCACTTCACTATCTCCCCTTTTTAGTTCGATTAATTCAACAAATATTTTATTGAGCATTTACCATGTGCCGCTATTCTGGACAAACAGTAAGTCAGTCTCAGTCCCCGAGCTCAATGAGCATCTATCTATTGGACAATAATAATATAAAAGATAATTAAAATATAATCTGGTGGTCTTCATAATACTTATTAGCTACTGTGGAGTAGTGGTTAAGCACTCGGCTTCTAACCAAAAGGTCAGTAGTTCGAACCCACCAGCCATTCTGCCAGAGAAAGATGTAGCAGTCTGCTTCTGTAAAGATTACTGCCTTGGAAACCCTATGGGGCAGTTCTACTCTATCCTACAGGGTTGCTATGAGTTGGAATCAACTCGACAGGAGTAGGTTTGATTTTCTTTTCGGAGATGTTTTTCATGTCTCCAAAAATTCTCTGATACTCCTCCCACCAGGAGATGGAACTTAATTCCCCTCCCCTTGAGTGTGGGCTGGACTTAGTGACTTACTTCTAACGAACACAGTATGGAAAGGGAAAAATGGTAACTTTTCAGTGCAGAAACCTGGCAGTCTCCCCTAACACAAGTGATCAAGGTTAACATCACCAGCATTACGTCACGTGGATATTGATGTGATACGAAGGTCGCTTCACTTCTGTTGTGTTCTTCCCACAAATCCACAACCTTGGCCAAATCATGACAAAACATAGGACAAGCTCGAATTAATGTGCGATGTACAAAATACCTGACCAGTACTCTTCAAATGTGTCAAGGTCAAGAAAAATAAGGAGAAGGAAGATACAGGTTGGAAGACATTAAGAAGACATGACAGCTAAATGCCACATGGTATCCTGAACTGGATCCTGGAACAGTAAAAGGATATGAGTGGGAAAACTGGGGTATCCTGAATAAAGTCTATAGTTAATGATACTGTACCAGTTCTAATTTCTTAGTTTTGACAAATGCATCAAGGTTATATAAGATGCTAACGTTAATAAAAGCTGTGTGAAAGTTAAGCAAGAAATTTGTCTCTGTAACTCTTCTGCAAAAAATCAAAATAAAAGGTTTAAAAATATAGTCTGAAAAGTACCATCATGGAGTAAGCATATAATTTATGAGAGCATGTACCCAGAGCCTGGCTCAGAGATATGTGTGTGGGGCCTGGGGATAACGTCTAAGGTGCATCCTGAAGTATGAGGAAGAGTTAATAGGCTTGGTGGGGCGAGGGGCGGGGGGGGCGGTGGGTAAGAAAGAACAGGACCATCTACTACGCAGGAACAAGACAGACTTTGTTTTGTGTGGTAAACAACAAGTGGTTCAGTATGGCTGGCATTATGGTGGAAGAGCAGAGACTAGCATCCAGAGGCGAGGTCACATAGAAAAGCAGGAACTACCTGTCCTTTGAGATTCAGCTCAAATTCCCCATCAATCAGTTCAACCTAGTGCTAAAGTGACCTCCTCTTCTAAATCATTGCCTATGCCAGTCATTTGGCCATAATTAGGTACTGCCTTGTTAAGTCTGTCAAATTATTTTAATCTTTGCCATTTAAAATCTCACCACCATAAGCAGACTGGAATGGCAGAAACCATGTTTCATATAACCTTGGAACCTTCTCTTACTGGTCCCACCTTATATCATGCCTTGGATAGTGTTCGGCATAGTAGGAACTTACAGGATGAATGCTCACATAATATAAACTAGTCATCGGAATTAATGTAAAGAATGTGCAGCTTTTGTCCAGAAATAAATGCAAAGCCTGGTTTTAATTATCAGAAGTATACTACTTCATGACAGAATAATAAAGTTAGAGACATTTTCATATTCAAGCAACAGTACCACAAGGACTACCTAAAAACCTTGGACTACCTTAGGGGCCTTAAGAATCAAGAGCATATGAACTGTGGAGCATAACATTATTTCCTTCTAACATTCTGACAGACTCTGCTCCTTTCCTCCTCCCTAACAATAGCAAAAAGGTTTCCTACAAGGTGGGTAAAAGTGGAGTCTTTGAGTCCTGCTTGCACACATAACAGTCATGGCTCTTAGACAAATTATTTTCTCTCTCTAAGCCTCAGTAAGAGGAGCCCTGGTGGCACAGTTGTTCAGTGTTAGCCTGCTAACCAAAAGGTCAATGGTTTGAACCCATCAGCCACTCCACAGGAGAAAGATGTGACTGTCTGCTTCTGTAAAGATTTACAGCCTTGGAAACCCTATGGGGAAGTTCTACTCTACCCTACAGGGTTGCTATGAGTCAGAATCAACTCAACAGCAAGAGGTTTTTAATTCTCAGTAAAATGGGAATATTAATAATACTTATACTTCATAAAATAGCAATAGGAATTAAATGAACACATGCCAACTGTTCAACACAATGCCTAGCTCATGATAACATTCAATGTTGCAGTTGTTGGTTGCCAACTCATGGCAACCCCATGTACAACAGAACAAAGCATTACCCAGTTCTGTACCATCTTCATGAGTGTTGGTATGCTTGAGCTCATTGTTACAGTCACTGTGTATTTTTAGTACCCCCCAACATAGGGGGCTCAACCCCAGCAGTATACTGACAATATTCTGCTGTCACCCACAGGGTTTTCACTGATTTTCAGAAGTAGATTGCCAGATTTTTCTTCCTAGTCTGTTTTAGTCTGGAAGCTCTGCTAAAACCTGTTCACCATGGATGGCCCTGCCGGTATCTGAAGTACTGGTGGCATAGCTTCCAATATCATAACAACATGCAACCCACCACAGTACAACAAACTGACAGGTGGCTAATGGAAGGTTCCACAAATGTTAGCAACCACTACTGTGGTTGCAATGTGACCATTATCAGTGGCTGTAATGTGACCACTACCAGTATAATAATGATGACAGTGGCAATGTGACAACATTCAAAGATTACTGCCTATCCATTGCTAACTTCTAATCTTTTTACTTTTAAAGAACTCTTCCTAGTTAAAAAGATAGAAAAAAAATTCTTCCTGTAACACTCTTAATAACAGCTAGTAAATATTTTACTAATGGTAAAATCATGATGCACAGGCAGAAGAGTAAAGTTAGTCAACAAATACGAAGAGATCCTTGGAGTAAACAATCAAATAGAAGTTTAAGAACAAATGCATAAAAAGGAAATCAGAGGAATGTTCCTAAAACTTCAATATTTCCTTTCATATTTTTTTAAGTTTAAAAGAAGTTAAGCTCAAAAGTTTCAAAACATCCAAGACAGAATACAGAAGCTATTTAAAGTTATTTTTAAGCACATTGTTTCAAATATTTTTTCTCCATCTCATAAATAATTTCATGGACTGCATGCCAATGTGGAGATCTCACATCGGTAATACACTCTATGACAGTGACCAAAGCTGTATTTACTCTAAATGTAAAAGCCATAAGAGTTTCTTGTACAAAAGACACTTTGCAGTGGAAACCAACTAAGCCAACAACCCTCTGCAGCATCATCAACAGTGAATGTTAATCACTGTATCAAACATTCCTGATGCTGAGCTGCCAATGCTGTACAATGCCTGTTCCCTAACACCTAATTCACATTCCGTCAAAGATGGATCCTAATCCATCTAGATGAATTTATATGCCTGATAGCATAATCAAGATGTCATACTAGCTAAACAAAAATTTTATTTAATCTTTGTGAAAAAATTACATATTAAGACACAGAATATATTTATACTGCTACCCAAGTTGTTTAGATATTAAAATATTAGGGATAAACAGTATAAAAAGAAAAGTTGTTTCTTCCAAAAGAGATACTCTATTTTTTCAATCAAAGTATTCATATCCAAATGCTTCCTTAGGTTACAAAGATTTCCAAGACGGCCTGTTAATTCAAAAAGACATAAGACACTACCTTAACCAAGTGACCAAAGTTAATGTCATCAGTTACGTCACGTGAATAATGTACTATCTCAAAGGCTGGGACGAGAGGGTACTTCACCAAAAGCTATAATCCTAGTCTAATCATAAAAACAAACAAAAAAAAAAAACAGACAAACCCAAACTGAGGAACATTCTACAAAATATTTAAACAGTATCTTCAAAACTGTCCAAGTCATGAAAAACAAGAGACTGAGAAACAGTTACAGACCAGAGGAGGCTCAGGAGACATGACAAGTATATGCAATATGGTATCCTGGACTGAATCCTGGAAAGGCAAAAGGACATTAGTAGAAAAACTGGTGAAATCTGGATAAAGTCTGGAGGTTAGTCAACAATAGACATATGTACTACAGTAATATAAGATGAGAACACTAGAAGAAACTTAAAACTGGCTGAGGGGTGTAGGGAAAGTGTATAAACTATCTTTATAACTTTTCAGTAAATCTAAAATTATTCCAAAATAAAAACTTATTTTAAAAAAGGAAGAAAAAGAAAAAGACTCCAGACATACTTGTTTATGAAGGTTATCTAGTAGCAGGATAAACAGTCTTAGAATAAACACTACCACCACCAATAAATCCCATTACCAATCTAGGTTTCCATAAATATTTCAAATGCAACAATAAGAATAAAACTTCCCAGATTAAGTCACAGATTTATAAAGAACATGACAGTCACCAATTCGGTAAGATTATTACAGATAGTTTAAAACCTGTCAGTAGCTTCCTGCTGCTTAATAAATAAAACCTAAACTCCCACAAGGCTCTGAATGATGTACTCTCTCCTTTCGCATCCAGCAGGATTTATTCAGACTGGCTGGCCTTCTGAGAGTTCCTAAACAAGGCCAAGCTTGTTCCCTCCTCAGGGCCTTTGCACCTGGTTTTCCTCTTCTCCTGGTGTCAGCTTAGTACACCTCCATACAAGGGGCTCTCGGGACACTGTTTAAAGTGGGGCAACCTCCCATTAAAAAAAAAAAAGCACCTGTTTATTTCTTCTCCAGTTCTTAGCACAAGTTATAATTACTTTATTTGGTTAACTGTCTAATGTCTCTACTTGTTCACCATTGTATATCCGTCAATGCCTGGCAGAGTCATGAGAGATACCTGGCACTCAGTAAATATCTGTTAAGTGACTGAATGAATTCAACAAGTTGCGGGAAACATCTTTGGGACAGGGCACAAGGGTCAAAGGAACTCCATCCAATGAATGAATGAACTGCTCTATCGAAGATTCTTCTTTATAGTAATATAAATTTAATCTACTTCACTCTTATTTCTATTCTGAGTAATCTCAGTTGCATCCTTTGGAGCTCTGTTATAAAGATTGATTCTTTCTCCATAAGATAGATCTAAAAATATCAGTCCACATCTAAATTACACTGATTACTCCACACAATGTATGCACTTTTCAAATGGCCCAAAAAGCTCCCTATGATCCCTAAAGTAAAAAATCTTAAATATTTCATATTTTAGCCAAGTTGGTTTTAAGTGTAGGAAGCCCCCTGCTGATCACCAACAGCTCACATTTACTGTACCCCCTGCTCTGTAATACGTACCACTGTCACAGGACAGGTGCTTTTTACAGAGTATTCAGGAGGGAAAGGGATGAAAAACAGGAATTTAATTTTTCTAGAATGTCAGATATTAAAGTGATTTGGCACATTTAGTCAAATCCTCAATGTACATGTGAACACTTAGACTCAATCTTCTGTCATTTCTTCCATCTTTCTCTAATATTCATCTTCACATTCTTATTGCTACTGCCACATTTCATTCAGACCCTCATTGCCCTGTTTTCTCTGCCTCCTGCCAAACATACCAGAAATGACTTTTCATAAAATATTGATTTTATCCTATCACAACATCTCTACTGGGGAACCTAGATTGACTCAAAACTGCTTCAAGTCTAAGCTTCTTTTTCAAGCTTTCACTGTCTGTCATAACCTGACTCTATTATTATTTCAGACCATTCTCCAAAACTAAGCCGCCATGCTAATCAGCAAATCTTCTCACTATTCCATGCTCGTTTCTAAATCTACGCCTCGGGTCTTTGCTTTCCTCAATCTATGAGTTACTTACCTCTAAAAATCTAAAATACAAACCTACTTTCCAAAAACAAGAGTATGTCACAAATTCTTAGTAAGCAAGCTTTCCAATTTTCAAATCTTTTCCTATTTTTAATACTTTTTCTCCTTTGCCTGGGAAAACAAAAAGGCCATTAATTGTCACATCTACATATGCCCCAAGGGCGAATCAGATATATTAAAAGAAGACTACAATCCTAGGGATATAACTGAAAGTAGGAATTCAAACAGAAACCAACGTTCACTGCAGCATTATTCACAACAGCCAAAAAGGTGGCCAACCTTAATGCCGATCAACGGACCAATGGATAAACAAAATGTGGCATATACATACAATGGAATAATACCCATTGAAATAAAACCTGCTACAACCTGCATGAACCTTGAAAACGTTATGCTGAGTGAAGTCAGTCAGTCACAAAAGGACAAATACTGAATGATCCCACTCACATGAAAAAGGCAAACGTACAGAAACCAAGGAGTCTCTTGGTGGTGCAAACAGTTAACACACTAGCTAAACGAAAAATTCAAGTTCACCCAAAGTCACCTCGGAAGAAAGGCCTGGAGATACACTTACAAAGAAATCAGCCCCAGAAAGCTCTATGGAATACAGTTCTACTCTGACACGGATGGGGTTGCCATGAGCCAGCATCGACACAGCTCCAACTGATTTTATAGCGACCCAAGATTATTAGTAGTTACCAAGGGGGGGTCACTGCATAGGGAGCACAGAGTTTCTGTTAACGGTGGTGGAATAATTTGGAAACGGATAGTGGGGATGGTGGTACAACATGATGAATGTAATCGGTGTCACTGAATTGTACATATAATATTTGTTGAACTGGCAAAAGTTTTGTTTTATATATGTATTTATATATATACACATGAATTTTTATTGTGGTAAATATGTTTATCCCAATAAAAAAATTTTTAAACTATAAAAACTTTACATATACATACATAAAAAGACTATTATGGAAACCCTGGTGGTGTAGTGGTTAAGAGACACAGCTGCTAACCAAAAAGTCAGCAGTTCGAATCCACCAGGCGCTCCTTAGAAACCATATGGGGCAGTTCTACTCTGTCATATAGGGTCTCTGTGAGTCAGAATTGACTCGACGGCAAGCGGTGAAGACTATTACATTCTTAAGTGCCTTTAACCAGCTTTGAAGTTATACTGGGACATGGAAAAGTCAAGCCAGATTACAACAGCTTTAACAGAGTACTCCAAGATGAAAACAGTAAAAATTAATTAGGACATGAATAAATGTACAAAGCATACTACATGTAAATTTTCAAAAATCGATTTAATGATTATTATTACTATTATGCTAAGTGTCTTAAATTGTTAAATCTTCCTTGTCCTCCCTTTATACATCAAAATGAGTATTCTTCTAATCCAAAACATTTGTTTAAATACAAAACAGAGATACCATTAACAATACCTGTGAAAGACTGTTGTTTCCGCCAATTAAAAATTTCATTCATCTATATTAGACTTACTAAAGTTTAAAGATTTCAAGTTCAAAGGCAAAGTGAGACAATTTATCAAACAAGTTCAATTCTGTGATTAGTATAATTCATTCATTATGGGTAAAAGTAGTTAAAATCTTTCCATAAATCCTCAAAGATGTTTGTCAAAAGCACTTAATACTAGCTGAAGGGAAACTGATAGCAGTTCTACTGTCTCAAAACATGAAGTATATTTTTTAATGCATCCATTTATATCAAACAAGAATTAACTGAATTATACTAAACATTCTTATAGTACCTCACTATCACAAGATAAACAAAAGCGTAATTATGATCCAAGCGAAAAACTAAAGAGAAGGAAGCTCAGATGAATTTGATATCCAACTTTTGTACCTGCAAGCTTTTAATTTCATGTTTAACAGATTTTCTTGTTCTAAGGTTAGCCTAGCTGTTAAACTTGTACTTCCTTACAATCCCTAGAATTTTGGCTTGGACAAGAGTTTTCTTTTTAAAAATCTCATTGCAATGAAAGAAATTATGGTCTGAATCACAAAGATGACAAGAAACCTTAGCAATTTAAATAGACAAGCCTTGAAATAATATTGTGATCAAAGTATCAAGCAGCCTAATAAAACCCAGGTGGCTCAGGCTTATCATATATGGTACTCATTACCACAACTGCACTATTTAATCTACTTCCTGGTGTCAACAAAAACTTTCTGTTATTAATTCCCCCCAGTTATGGATCTGCTTAAGTTACCGCAGTTTTCTGATAAGAAAACTCTTTGTCCAAAAAATTTAAAAAGAGGGAGCAGGTCTCATTTTAATAAATGTTTCAGAACTGGAACCACAGTTGGTAAAACCACAGAAACCATGGTGACTTTGTATTAGTAGCCATCTTCATAAGGTTCTGTTAATTCCTAAGGTGGTACCAGATGACCCATGGTTAACAGTTTTGTATGGGTTCACATGTTTACATCAGAAGGGTAACCATATGCACACAAAAAGAACTGTTCTGCATGTTATAAACCCAACATTCAAAAGAGACTGATGCACTGACAAGGTATACAAGTGACTCTGCCAGTCAATTCCTCTTACCCATACACAAATTCATATGGTTCCCTGTTAGTTACAACTTGTAAGAGTTCAATGCAATTTTCTCATCGGTAGATCTTACTGCCCTTTTTGTAAAGTTCTTACATGTTTCACAAGCAACTGGTTTTACAGCACAGTTCATTTCCAAAACGATTCCATTTAGGCAAAGTGAAAATACAAGTAGTATTTGCTCTGCCTCCAACAATGGTGCCAAACGCAGAAGCAGCAAAAAAAATATAACAAAAAATAAAAAGAGACAAAGAAGAAAAGCGGTGCATGCTCATGGTCACTGTTCCTGGACTTATTGGTTTGTCTCAACCACAGATATCATGACATCAAAAAAGACAAACTGTGAGAGTCATACGTGTTGCACACCTCCATTTTAGAGACAGCTAGAGCGAGTGCATAGGTTACAAAGGAAAATCACTAACTGCTTAGTGTTTCATGAGTGGCACCCAGTGTTCACACAGATCCCTTACAACTGATCCATTTCCTCTCCATGCTCTCTTCTCTTTCATTCTGCTTGCCCAGATGGCAGTCCCAGCAGACTGGAAGCATTCATTGCACAACATACCACTTAACCATACTGTGTACTCGGTAAAGAAGGAAGTTCACATGGCAGGCTTCATCAGTATTGTCTGTGTAAGTCATCCGCAAAGCAATGTATTCTAGAAAGCCCTCCCGTGTCATCAGTCACACACTGATTCCCCGAGTCAAATTCAGCAGCTATTCAAACGACTGCTTGTGCCTACATTCAGTAATACTTAATGAGAACTTCTTTTTCTTCCCCCTAACCTACCCAGTTCAATCTATCCTTTCTGACTAGTTTCTCCATTCCACGTAGCAAAATACTAGCGGCTGTGTTGACTTTCAGCAGTTAAACAGGTTTACAATATCTGACCTGTCTATATTTATTCAACCGCCATTAATTTTCTACTGACCTGACGGTCAGAACTGCTTTTTTAAAACTTAATACCTGCTGTATATACACATATAAATTTAAGAAACTTTCTGCAATCTAGTGTTAATTTCGACAAGCATTTATGTCCTGGCCTGATAGTAAATGAAAACACCAAAAAGTAGCCATTCAAGTAAATAAATCATGAGTATAAGTCGAAACTGCAGGCATCTGTGTCACAACGATTCTGAAGAAATACTGGATTACCGACAACCCTCTTAAATTCTGATGGATTACGTATTAGCAGGGACGGATTACCCAATATGCAAGGGACGCATGGACTAATTTACGAATCTGCAGTGCACAATCTCACGTGGGATTAGTAAATTAACACAAGTAAACCCGTGTGTACCTTGCTTACTGGTTAATCCACCCCTGCGTATTAGATAGGCTTGCTGGAGTTTCTGGTTCTAGATTTGCCACTATCTTAACCATGAGCCTCTCTGGGCCTCAGTTTCCCATCTGCTAAAGAATTACAAAAGCTCCTGTTGTGATCCACTCTGCAAATGTGAGAACTGAGGCTGAAGAAACCCAAGGTTACAATTAGTAAAACCAGAACTTTACCAGAACTCAGTCCAAATTTCCTTTCCTTAAAGCTTTTCAGAAACTTTGCAAGATAAATTAAATGATTTTAGAAACCTCCTCTAAAAGCTATACATAGTAAATGTATACGCACACTATTTCCATACATGTAGAATTAATAACTAGTATTTTTATCAGGCTGCCCATAAGAAAAGGAGCCAATGTGGAAAGAAAGGCAAATCTGTATTTGGACAAAACACCAGAGTCTCACTGCTGGTCACGCTGAGTATCTCCTGAAGGAGCAGGGAAATCTTCCAGATACAGCTCACAGGGATCTTAACATTCCATGTTCTAGCTATACTACTAGAGAAATAGTTATTACCCATGAAGTTATTATATCATCATTCTTCATACAACCCCTCGCCCTCTTCTAGTGCTCAGTCTTTTTCATGTTTTGTTTTACCTGTGTCTTGGTGGTGGAAGAGGGGAAATTAAAAACTTAAGAAGAAATAATTCGCAGTATTAAAAAAATCTTAGCAATAGACTTTAAACTGAGTATGTTTAAATACAGATCAAATTATTGACAGAAGAACATTTATCTAAGGTATTAAAAAAAGGCATGAGTCCTATAAATGCAGATTAATCAAAAAGAAAAATAAAGTATTTCTAATATGAAAATGAAAAAGTCAGATGATCAGTTTATAAAAAATTCTAGGACAAAAATTATTTTATAAAACAAATATATATAGAGTCCTTTTGAATTGCAAACTTGGATATATATTTGTAATCCCAAGTTGTTCTCCAACTACACAAAAATATTTTCTAGGCACTTTCACCTGGTGCTATGAGTGCTATGATCTTCATTTATACTAATAATCTGATTTCACTAACATAATGTGCTAACAAGTTCCCCAAAGCTTCAAGTCAAATATACTGCTCAGAGCAGCTAAGTTATTTAAATAATGAGCTTTCAAAAAAATATCTGTAGCAAAGATGTAAGGAAGCAATGGTTCACTGAAGTAGCTGGCACATAGCTCCTACTCAAATATCGGTTTGATGAAAGAATAATAAAAGAATGGAAAAAGAAAAACAAAGAAGTTGAAATGAGAGATGAGCCTGGAAGCTACAGAGGCTTGAGGACAACCGCCCGCGTGGTACTGCTGCTACTGCCATTGCTACCTATTGGGGTACCAAGTGCAAACAGCCCCAACTTGGGCTCTGCTGCGAGTCTTACTGCCACGGTGCTGGTTGTGGAGTTAGTAACCTGCCACCAAAACATGTCTCTAAAAGGTCATCAGCTCTCCAATTCTATAAAACAGAAACAAGACAGGTACTTATTCCAGACCACTGACATAATTCTGTGATTCTCTCACCAATCAAGTCGGGATTAAAGGCTGCTTGTATACTAAAAGAGTTCTATTGGTTAGTTAGATGTTAGAGGGAAAAAAGCAGGAATGTGTATCATGGGGATGAGGGAAGAAAGAGATGCAGTACAGCATTATAAAGCTCCACCACATATTGTTATTAAGTCAAAATAATTATTTCCTTTGTTTTCTACTATTATTAGAAAGCATCTAAATAAAAAGGACTGATTAAAAAAAGCAACAGATGACAATCCTCGTGGTGGAAAAGAGATAAAGGTATGAAAACACCTCTCTGATACTGATGTTAACTAACTCATGAAGAATAATCTCAAACAGATAGTTTCCAAAGCTATGAACATTTCATCTACACAGAGATGAATATAAAACAAACAGAACACTTCACTGGAATGACTAAAATATCACTCTTTCAATACAAAGGGAAGTTTGCAAACTTCAGCATTAGCACCAAAACATCCAATCTAATTATAATAAATCTTCCTTGTATAAACCTTACAGACCAGCTAATATATTTAATTGGGGTATCAGCCTGGGCAGCACTTCTCCTGGGCAAGACGGGAAGCAAGCCTCAACTGTGCTAGTTAGGACAATTTCTGGAAAAACAGAAACGGCAATGACCTTTGGTTACACACTATAACTGTGGCTTTTTGACGTTTTAATTAGTGCCTAAACAGTTCGTTTTTAAAGGTTATTACCATAAGGTTTAGCAGTAAATTCAAATATCTTTACCTAAAGTTGTTGTGGTTCAACAGTAAGATAATTTTTATTCAATTAAAATTCAAACCACTGGGAATAGTAATTTAAGGATTATATTTTTAGACTTGGGAAACTTAGGAATTTTAAATACTATTTAAGCACTGTATCCACCTGTAATTTTCAAATCTTAAAGTATTACTTTAAGTCTGCACAAAATCTGAACAGGTTTTACTTGGCTTCTTTCCAAACCATAGCACTTATGCTTTGGGGACCAAGGGAGGGTATAGTGTAAAGCGCTTTAATTTCTTTAAGCAGAAAAATCTTTTACCTTGACCACATTTTCAATAGTATATCCTTCCACGCACAGGAGTTTTTTAGCTAATTTTTTTAAAAAACCTAAATTTTAAAGCGTGAGGTAAATGCAAAAATATTTTTCAAGCTTTTAAAATGAAGTTCCTACTCTTGTAGTTAAAATCTGCAGACCCTCAAACTGAAAGAAAGAAAGCATAAAAATATAAGATAGATGCTTCATATTTGGATTTTACTTCTTATAAGTCTCTTAATA
Source organism: Loxodonta africana (assembly GCF_030014295.1). Classification (NCBI taxonomy): domain Eukaryota; kingdom Metazoa; phylum Chordata; class Mammalia; order Proboscidea; family Elephantidae; genus Loxodonta; species Loxodonta africana. The sequence goes on from NC_087355.1 coordinate 66,859,976, forward strand.
AAGCAAAAACTAAATACGCTAAGTAAATTTTGATTTTTTAAATTTCAAATCACAAACAATAGGCTTTCTGAGTGATCAAAATAACTTAAGTGAGCAATAACCCAAAGTTCTTTGTCCTGAATATACAGCAGTAAATCAAGAATGTGAACGGTTTAACATTTTCAAAATACTACCATGAATAACAACGCACGGTACCCAGGGAATTTATATCATAATTCAGCACACAGATACTCTCTCCTTATCTGTCTAAACAATGTTTCATTTAAAATGATATATTTATTAAAGTTTTATTAAAAATATAAAATTTAACAAATATTTTACTTAAATATTTTAAATACAACTGCAGCATGGGTAACGATTTTTATAAACGTGGGCATTAACGTTATTGTCAGAAGTCCTTTCACTTAGGAAATCAGCCGAGAAGCCAAAAACAGCTTCTCTATCTGGATATTAAAATAGTAACAAAATTCAAAAAGTGTTACCAAGAAAAGTAATGATCTCTAACCAATAAAAGTTCCAAATTTACTATATATGTATAGAATATATATTTTTATTAAGTAGTTTTGTTCTGCATTTCTAGAGATGCTTGTATTATTGATGAGGGCCCGGAAATTAACTGCAACAAACTCACAAGATATAACTTCTTTAACGATTATTTAAAATTGCAACTGGCATCCACCTACAAAACAAAACTTCACCTCCCCTGTGAAGTCATCCCCAAAAGAGATTCATGGCTCACATCTGGGTATTTGCATCATTTTTTCCTACTTCACTCCGGACTTGTATCATTCTCCTGTTTCGCAACTCTGTATTTACACTCTTGCCTGTCTCACTTAAACTCTTTCAAGGCGGTAACCAGGATTTGGTGTATCTTTTTCACCACCTACTCAATGTAATCTGCTGAATAAATGCTGAACTGTATCACTGTCAACTCTTTTTTTTTTTTTTTTTTTTTGAGATAGTTGAAACATTTTATCACACCTCCACTTAATGAACTGAGGTCAATAAATAAAGCTCATCCCTCAAGATATCCTTTCTACTCTAAATATACTCCACTAAGTCCAAAACAAATCCCAAAAACTTATGTATGTGTATATATACTTTCCCCAAATATTTCTAGCAAGAAAACAAGAATGCAACAAAAGAAAACAGGAAATTTATTTTAAATGAATCTATGGAACAGATCACAATGACCACTGACTATTCACACAGACGGGGAATAATACAAAATAAGTAAAACTCCTGTCTCTTCATAAAATGTCCCCATTTGTCTAAAAAACAGTAAGTTTTCTGTGTCCTGACTCAATTCTTCCCTGAACTCAAAAGTAATACAAAGCCGAAACAGTAACCAACACCTAAGTTTCAAGCAGTTTTGCCCTGGGTGCAGGTGGCAGGCAGGCAAACTAAGAATAAACGGAAGGTGAGACTTTAAGAAGTTAATTAAGCAGTGATTTTCTGTAATATAAAATATGGCTTACATACCTAGAAAGCACTGCAAATAATATAATTATACAAACTTACTCCCTCCAAACCCAGTGATAAGAAAATAACACTTTTGCTTTGAAAAATTACTCTGAATACATCTTATTTTAATTACATTTTGGCAACTTATATTTTAGCCTTTGGAAAGCCTGTTTAAGATTCTACCGCACTGTTTTTCTTTTGAAAGCTTAATGGTAACAAAATAATTGTGTAAAACAGTCTACACTAATATTTCTTGCTATTACAGCAAACCAAAAAAAATCAAACTTATCGCCATCAAGTCGATTCCGACTCATAACGACCCTATATCAAATCTGTATGATAAAAAAGAAAAAACTTTTCAAGAACAATTTTCTCCTGCTGCAATGAACAAAAAGGCTAAAAGCTGTGTTTGTGTGTGTGTGTGTGTGCGCGCGGGCACACACGAGCACGTGCATCACTTCAATAATTACACATGCTGCACACATTAATACTGTCTGAGCCAGTCAGGCACCATTTCATTGCTCTAACTGCATTCAGTAGTACAATACAGCCTTCATAGTGCATTTTGAAATAAGCCTATTTTGAAAGCCAAGGATCACCCCTTGTGATCAACTTAAAGAGAACATATAAAAAATGTGTACACTTCAAATATAAAAATTATGGATTTGGTTCTAATGCAGAATAAAGTAAGCTTCTTATACCACCTGCAATATTAAACTGACTTGGTCTGTTGCAAAATAAGACAGTGAGTTATTGGGTCTGTGTTTAATTCAGTGCACTTTATAACATATTTAAGGAATTCAGTTGTATAAAATAGTATCTGAATCTTATCAGATGAAAATAGTTTTCCCATTTTGCAAGCCTCGGGTTGCAAGTCTGAGAAAACAAATTAGTCTCCAGTTCTCCTAAGCTTGATAATAGTGCCCCCTAATGGGAACTTTAATATAAGTTTTTCTACCCGTTTTTATAAAGGATATATTCTCTAACATGAGCAGTTATTCACTTTCAACTAGAAAGGAAATTCTGTAATATAAAAGTGTATAAAGATTTAATACACTCAGAGAAGAGTTACCGCATCTGTAAAAACAAATTATAAATTAATGGGGAGAAACAAACAAGAGAAACCTCATGCCAAATAGTTTTCTAGGTTGTGAATCATCAAACTATCCTAACATAATCCAAGATAACACTACAGTTAATCTTATAAGGCAATTATCCTTCTCATTGTGTTTTTAGTATTCGGCAAGTAACTAGTATATACTAAATCAGAGACATTATAGAGTCAGAAAAAAATGGTTCCCAAGTTAAATTACTTAGTGTCACACAGATCCTAACTACAGAGCTGGGAGTCCTAATCAAGTTTTTTGGCCTCATTTGCTGTTGTTAAGTGTCATCGAATTGATTTCAACTTATAACTACCTCATGTGACACAGTGGAACTGTTCCACAGGGTTATCTAGACTGTAATCTTTACAGAAGCAGATTGCCAGGTCTTTCTCCCACAGAGCTGCTGGGTGGGCTCGAACTACACCACCAGGGCTCATACCATTACTTTTCTACAATGTCTGGCCACAAGTCTACAACTGTGACTTTAATGCCTTCCTCCCTATGATGTACAGACAGTTCTCCTAAACATAAACTACTTAAAATGCAATTTTAAAAAGGAAAAATACATTAAAATTATTCTGATAATTTCTAGGTGTGCCAGTAAAACAAACATTCTGGAATATCAATATTTTCATTTCAGTGCCCACAATACATTCTGGACTCAATGTTACAGTCAAAGTTAAAGGCCATATCTAGAAGAAATAAACAATAATCAAAAAGCCACCAATTTACAATGAAAACAGAAAAACTATCACCTTATTCTTTAACCTTAGGAGAGAGGAAGAACAGCAATGAGTAAGAAAAAGTTATATGAAATAGGAGTTGTTAAACTTTCTTAAAGGGCCAAATAGTAAATATTTTAGGCTTAAGAATCATATAGCCTCCATCACAACTACTCAACTATGCCATTGCAGCAGAAATGCAGCCATAGAAAACACATGAACAAATGAATATGACAGTGTTCCAATGAAATTTTAATTACAAAACCAGGCGACTAGTCCTCAGATTGTAGTTTCCTAATCCCTAATTTAAAAATTTTACTAACGTTTGACTTTTGGATCACAGATTAAAAATCTTCATTTTACATGAGGCACCAAACACCAACAACGACAACAAAAAAAATCTAAGACACCAAACACAAACAACAAAAAAAACACCTAAGCAACCTAAAATATATCATTGCTTTTTACTTGTATCACACGAATGGAAGATGAAAGACCTTTCCCGGAGTAAATATGAGTTTCAGTGGGTATTAAATAACTAAAAAGCATAAGCAAACAGTAGGTCTTTAGCATGATTTAAAATAATCAACATACAGGATTATTCTAAAATATGTCTGTATAATGTGAAATCTTCGTTTTTATCTAGATTTGGTAAAAATGGTAACTACATATAAATGTTCCTTAAAGACAGAATAAATGTATTAGGTAAGAGAACATAAAATTCAAACCTACTGTATATATATGTGTTTGTGTATATGTATATATATGTGTGTATATATATGGAAACCCTGGTGGCGTAGTACTTAAGTGCTACAGCTGCTAACCAAAAGGTCGGCGGTTCAAATCCACCAGGCGCTACTTGGAAACTCTATGGGGCAGTTCTGCTGCGACCTATAGGGTCACTATGAGTCAGAATCAACTTGACAGCAATGGGTTATATATATATATATATACACATATATATATATATACGTATATATATATATGAGCCGTGGTGGCATAGTGGTTGAGAGCTACGGCTGCTAAACAAAAGGTCAGCAGTCCAAATCCACCAGCTGCTCCTTGGAAACGTTATGGGGCAATTCTACTGTCCTACAGGGTCGCCATGAGTCGGAATCGACTTGACAGCAATAGGTTTCAGTTTTTTATATGAGGCTATGGAGAAATACAGGGTGTTGTCTTAGATTTTCACGCTATAACAAAAACGGCACCCCGTTAACTCCTAAAGGTAAACCAAGAAAAACAAATTTAGCTGTTTTACACAAAAAGCAGGTTACAGACACCAAACAATGGTAACCTGCGCTCAACAGTCTTTAACCACTGGCTTACACTTCATGAAGTATCTAAAAGCAACATAGTATAGTGAAAAACCATGGCATTTGGACCCGAGCAGCTGCAGATTTCAAACACTATTCTAACAATTCCCTAGTTAAGTGACTCTGGACAAGTTATTTATCATGCCAAGCATCAGTTTCCTAATCTGGAAAAGGGGACTGACAAGATCTCCAACTGGGCAGAGTAACAAAGGATTATCAGGCAATGTGCATATAGTATCAAACTCATTGTCATTGAGTCGATTTCAACTCATAGCAACCCTGCAGGACAAAGTGGAACTGCCCCATAGAGTTTCCAAGAAGCGCCTGGTGGATCCAATCCGCCTACGACTTGGTTAGCAGGCACAGCTCTTAACCACCATGCCAGCAGGGTTTCCAAATATAGTACACAGCATGCAACGCTCAGCAATTTATTATTTAATGCTAAATTGAAGTCTCTCCTTATCTTAATATTGTTCTATCATTTTTAATGGGCTTCTTAAAGCGTATGCTAATGCAATCACATCTTGGCCAACTACCTCTAGCCCATAAGAGAAGTTAGCTTCTCTCTTACAGGTTAGATCAAGACCTAGTATTAATAATACAACTTGCTTCGTTAATAGAATTGTAATGGCACTGAACAGTGTTTCTTGTTCATATTCTAAACTTAAAATTTTATAAAGTAAAACTAATTACCTAGGAAAGCTGTGTGACTTCTGTGCACAAGAATGCAGTGTTCTGGAATAGATTCTATTCCCATTCGTGCCACTAACCTGACAGTTGAACAAGTCACTTCAAATTAACTTCTCAAATTCCTTACTTGTACACCAAAGAAACTAAATTAACAACCCTTTGTCTTCTAGCTCTAAAAACATTATTACTGAATTACAATTAAGTATCCCAGGTCTAGTGGTAAGCAGGGGAGTAGGGATATTCTAACACTGACAGAACTGATTGCAGGGAAATCTCAACATTAATCCTATCCGAGGTATAAATATTACAGTAATTCAGACTAAAAAAGGAGTGTGGCCAATTAAAAAAATAATAGTAAAAAAAGAAAAGAGAGGGAAGAGAAGAAACAAAAGGAGAAGGAAAAAAAACACATACTACAAAAAGGCTTAAAAAAATCCAAGTACCTAGAACTAGACTTGATTGGTTTCTAGAATTATTACGTTAATACAAAACTTGATTTGCAGGACAAATTGCAATACCAAGGTATTAGCCTTGGCAAGAATATAATTTGTCTCTCAGATACGTTCAAGGTACTATGTGAACAGTGAAGTTAAATGAGATTAAGTAACATTTTATCAAAGCTGAAAGTGATCAGTTAAAACAGTTGTATATAAAATGATCTCTGGGAGTTCAGACAAATTAGAAATTATTTTCAACTAGATTAAAAAATACATATTTTAGGATGTTGACCTTGGCCTTTGGTGTAAGTTTTTACCAACTGTAGGCCTTTGCTAACAAGGCAACTACATTGCAGTCCAAAAATAAAATGCCTCTAAAATAAAAAAATTAAATGCTTCTGAAACGCTTAAGGAGTCTTTTTTCTGAGGCAGGCAGCTCGACTCATTTCTTCGTAAATACGGATTGGGTCAAAATGCTGGACGCAATGAAGACGCCTATCCTTCACAGTGTAAACTACTCCCCAGGCTAATTTCATAACGAGAAAGTCAACTATCCAAATTATTACAAACCAGGATCACAAATTCCAAATAATTAAAGGTCAAACTAGTGAAGTTTATGATATAAATCCTCATTTCACAAAATTTGTGTAATTTTTCTAAGAAAATCAGAAATTAAGTGAACTAAGCCATCCTTGATAGAGAATCCTAATAATAGATTATCAAAGATTATAGTGATAATTGTGTTAAAATCCAATTTGTAGGTACTGCAAAGATACCCTTGAGATAAACACCCTTACCTTCATCAAAATCAGCATCATCCTCTGTATGCTGGGGGAAAGGAAAGCAGTTGGTAATCTCAAGCCGATCTTCTACAACCAAACCCAAAAGCACTCCTTGAACAACTTCAGTTCCTTGTCCTTCTTCTTGATAATGTTTGATTATTTTTAATACCACCTAAAAGAAAATAAAGGAGCTTAAACCGATTTTTATAGTTTATATTTCCTTTATTTCTGAGAAAAAATAAATCATACTAGTGTGTCTGCAAGTCCACAGAACTATATAATAGGATTAACCAAATTTCTTACAAATCACTTCCTTTATCCTTACATAAATAATAAAGCTCACACAGTCTAAATGTACACCTGAAACCCTTTAATGCAAAACTGACTTGCAGACCAAATTGCAGTACCAAGGTATTAACCCTGGTATGTCAAATGTCAAAATGGTACGTATAGACAGTCCCTGGATTACGAATGTCCGATTTACAAACAACTCATATTTAAGAATAGCTGCCATAAGGTCTGTTATATTAAAATTCTGAGTTAAACACATAAAATGGCTCATAATAACGAATGAACTCCCTACTCTGTGACGCTCAGGAAAACACTGCGCAGTTCAGAAGTGTTTCATAAGTGTTCTCTATGCATAAACCCAGTGCCGTTGAGTTGTAGAAGGGTACAATATATACTAAGACATTTGACTAACTAAATAAGAACCATGTGTACCTGTTCAGACTTACCTACAAATTCGACTTAAAGACAGACTTAGAAACAGGAACTGCTGGTATGTCAAAACACAGCACTTATATGACTAAATAGCCAATCAACCCTCAGGTCAAGACTCCTCTCAAGGGGCTCTGGGACCCAGGAGTTCCTTTAGCCTTAACAAACAGTACTCCTTTATCCTGAGGTTATTATTAAGAAATTGCTGAGTAAACTTGTTTACAGGAAGATAACATCCTGACCTAGATGATAAAACTACCATTAAGACACAGAACAAAGACCTCAGTTATCTGGATACCTGAAAACAGAAATCTCTGACAAATTTCAACTTGCCTTCCTGAACAGACTATCTCATTAGCCACAGAAAGCAACAATGGGAACGTGTGTCCAACGAGAATCCGGTTGGTGACCAAGCACACACAGAAAACATAAGCTCAAATACTACCTAGCTTTCCTCAACCAGAAGGAAATATTAAGTAACCTGTAATGGAAGCATTACAGCTAGAACGCTCCTTAGAAGTGAGAATGGCAAAACTTCGGCCCACATACTTCGGACGTGTATGTTATCAGGAGGGACCAGTCCTTGGAGAAAGACATCATGCGTGGTAAAGAAGAAGGTCAGCCAAAGAGAGGAAGACCCTCAACAAGATGGACTGACACAGTGGCTGCAACAATGGGCTCAAACATAGCAATGATTGTGAGGATGGTGCAGGACTGAGCGGTGTTTAGTTCTGTTGTACACACAGTCGTTATGAGTTGGAACCGACTCAATGGCACCTAACAATGACGACAATGGAATAATCAGCTCTTACATTACTCTTTCCTCTAACATTTCAAAAACAAAAAAGAGGCGGCAACAATGTACATGGCTGAGCAGGCAGTTAATTTAAAAGTTCATAATAACAATAATGGCAGAATCATTAATAATAATCCTTACAACATGGAGTAGTTAATATGTGACGTACTTAGAATAGTACTTGATATATAGTATTTACTAATAGTATTACTGCCATTATTAGCTAATATAAGCCCATGACCCGAAAATCTAAATGTTCCTGGATACTTAATGCTATTGATGGGATCACTGAACCACTGCTGAAATGGAAGGCAACAGTCAAAGATACAATGCGAAGTTCTCAGAAGGAAGATATGTCTAACAATAAAACAAATGTTTATTAGCATTTTATTGATTAATGTTCCATTTAAAACCAAAGTATTCTTGACAGAAACAGTATTACCCCAAACCAAAACCAAGCCCACTGCCATCGAGTCAATTCTGACTCATAACAACACGATAGGACAGAGAATTGCCCCACAGGATTTCCAAGGAGCAGGCAGTGGATTCGAACTGCTAATCTTTTGGTTAGCACTTAACCACTGCACCACCAGGGCTCCAGAAACAATATTAATAACCATTTGATAATAACATGTTACATGTGTTGAATATTACATGCCTGGCATTATTCTAATGATTTTACATGTGCTATCAAAAGATGTAATTCTCATAACCACTTCATAAATTATTACATTCATTTCACAGATAAAGAAAACTGAGGCAGAGAAAAACTAAGTAAATCGCTAAAGATCACACATCAAGGAAGTGGCAGAGCCAAGATTTAAACACAAATTCCAAAGCGTATATGTTTGCTTTAATTTTAGTAACGAGGAAATGGTTTTCATATCAGTAACTCAATTAAGAATTAAAATGGTGAGTGACAAATAGACACAAAAAGACTTCACATGGATACGACACAGATCCCCTGCAAACAATCAGCAGGGAAAATTGCTTATCACAGAGGAGCACCAACTGACAAGACTGGCAGACCTTCAATACAGTGAAATTAAGTGCACGAAACTTACAGATTCCTGTATAAAGGCCCTCTCTGCTTCTTGAAAGGCACAAAAACAGGCTTTAGAATCATGCAGGTATAGGTATGACTCCTAGGTCCAGCATTTACTACTAGTAACCTTGGGAAAGCTATTTTATCTTGATCTGCTTGAGCCCCAGACTCCTAATTTGCAAAATGAAGCTGTTGACACTACTAAAACTGAGGTAGTATGCATAAAATACTTCACCCAGGGCCTGCCAAGTAGTAAATGCTCATAAATGATCAATATTATTGATGCTGTCAATAAAAAGAAAGCAGAGCTACTTAGCTCCTATTCAGCTTATCTATCTACCAAGGAAAGTTATTTTCACTCTTAAAAAATAGAACATAGAAACAAAACTGATCAAGAGTTAGCATAACACACCAATCAGCTCTAAATGATTTCAAGTCACCTAGTTTAGGCTCCCCAGGTTCCTTGATACTCCACACTTAACCCTATTGATAAGACCACTGAACCCCTGCTGCAATCAAAGTGAATGAAAAATGCTAGAAGATGTATGAGCTTAGTGTGTATCTTTGGAGAACTCTTCAGTGGTTCCTACATGTGCAAAAAGCAATACTGATTAACTAGAACCCAGCATAGTTTCAAAAAGAAGTCAGGCCAAAAAGAATTTATTTCCCTTTATAAATAAAATAGTAATGAGAAAAAATATTTTTAAAATGAATTATCACAGTTAAAAAGATTTTATATTAAAACAATGTCTTAATTTTCAAAGGGATTAGTGGGGCAATGTAAGCAAACAATACAGCAGGCTAAATATGTCTGCTCAAAAGGCAATTTCATACAGTATCAGCAGAAGTACAGAGCTCCAAACAAGAGAAATTATCATCATCATGATCTCACTCTTTTCAGCATCCCTGAATTGTTGTGTTCAGTTCTATTCAACGACCAGAGAGAAAATTTACCAGTAAAAGTATTCAACTGAGAGACAGAAAAAAAGCACAGTAGTTTGACTATTTGCTATAGACAGTCAACATAAATACGTATACACAGAAAAAGGGTAATTTATAAGAAAAAGCTGAAAACCTTGTGATGAGGACCAGTTCAATGAATTCAAATCTCTCTCCAGGCTAGGGATACTCAAAATAACTGACGGGTTATCAGGTACTAAAGGATTAGTCTTACTTTAAAAGGCAAACCTAAGGACTGCAGATGAAAGTTTCAGGAAGATTTCAATTTTAAGGGTAAATTCTGTCTAGCATTCAAAAATGTCTGAAATAGGAACTAGACATGTCAGCCTTTAGGAAAGGCTTAGTGATCATTAAAATCATTTCCAACTCTAATATTTATGATCTTGCCTTTTTAATATAATCTGATAAAACAAAGCACTCAGGAAAAAAAACAGGAAACCATTATTATCAAAACTAAGCTGATTCATTCTTCATTTTGACAGTTTATGGTCTTCCTATCTCCTACAGAGATATCTCCTACAGGAAACCCTGGTGGCGTAGTGGTTAAGTGCTACGGCTGCTAACCAAAGGGTCGGCAGTTCAAATCCGCCAGGTGCTCCTTGGAAACTCTATGGGGCAGTTCTACTCTATCCTATAGGGTCGCTATGAGTCAGAATAGACTCGACGACACTGGGTTATCTCCTACATACACACTAAGATCTCGATACTTTAGTTCAAAATGGAATGTGATGGAACAGCATTACAAACTTGAGAGTAGGAGCCATTTAGATGTCAAAAGGGGAGTAAATTCCTGATCAGAAGTAACTGACATATACGCTTTTGATATTCTAGTTGAATAACCAAGACTTTGCTGGATATATAAAAATGCTTCACAGATCACTGCTATCTAAGTGGGACAAAATCCTACGTTCTGTTCATTGTCTCCCCTTTTAAATACTCTCATACAACGGAGGGATGGTTTACTCACCACCACATCCCCATAACCTAACACAGGTCCTACCACATAAGAGATATGCAAAATATATTTGAATGAGTGGTAGACACTTATCACTCACAATATTCAACTCCACCAAGCGCCTTACATGCAATGACTCATTAAATCCTCACAACCACCCTCTAAGGGTCAATATTATTTTCCCCATTTTACAGATGAGAAAACAGAGAAACCCTGGTAGCTAAGAGCTACGGCTGCTAACCAAAAGGTCAGCAGTTCAAATCCACCAAGCGCTCCTTGGAAACTCTATGGGGGCAGTTCTACTCTGACCTATAGGATGGCTATGAGTGAATCTGACATAGAAGTATTAAATCACGGAGGTGAAATCTGACTTCTGACTCCAAGGCATTTTAATCACTTCACAATGACTGAGTAATTTTAGATGCTCCAAACATGTTTACAATGGTTAAGGCTGAAATAGCTAAGATGCAATGGAGATGGCTCTGGAAGAAATCTCTAACTGGGGCTGTAGAAGCAGGGCTTCCTGCATGGAGTGTGGAAAGGTTAATGCACGGCTGCAGGATCAGAGGGCAAAAGGCTACAAGGGAATAATGGTGGTCAGATTTTTGTGCCCTGGTCCTTAGAAGTCAAGCAGCATCAACAGGAACCTGCCATTAGTTGCAAAAATGCAATACAAGAGCTGGGCCAAGATGGCGGACTAGGTGGACGCTACCGCGGATCCCTCTTGCAAAAAAGACTCAGAAAAACAAGGGAATCGATCACATACATAACAATCTACGAACTCTGAACAACAAGCACAGACTTAGAGACAGAAAACGAACAAATACGGGCAGACAGCGACCGTTTTCAGAACCAGGAGCCAGCGTACCAGCCGACTACTTGGAAAATCTAGTTTCCCAGTGATGGCTCGGAGACAGCAGTCCATATCAAACCACATAAAGAAACAGACCATGACAGCTTCTCCAACCCCCCAAACAAAAGAATCAAAATCTTTCCCAAATGAAGACACAATCCTGGAATTATCAGATACAGAATATAAAAAACTAATTTACAGAATGCTTAAAGATATCACAAATGAAATTAGGATAAATGCAGAAAAAGCCAAGGAACACACTGATAAAACTGTTGAAGAACTCAAAAAGATTATTCAAGAACATAGTGGAAAAATTACCAAGTTGCAAGAATCCATAGAGAGACAGCATGCAGAAATCCAAAAGATTAACAATAAAATTACAGAATTTGACAACGCAATAGAAAGTCATAGGAGCACACTCGAGCAATTAGAATGTAGACTGGGACTTCTGGAGGACCAGGGAATCAACACCAACATAGCTGAAAAAAAATCAGATAAAAGAATTAAAAAAAATGAAGAAACCCTAAGAATCATGTGGGACTCTATCAAGAAGGATAACTTGCGAGTGATTGGAGTCCCAGAACAGGGAGGGGGGACAGAAAACACAGAGAAAATAGTTGAAGAAATCCTGACACAAAACTTCCCTGACATCACCAAAGACGAAAGGACATCTATCCAAGATGCTCATCGAACCCCATTTAAGATTGATCCAAAAAGAAAAACACCAAGACATATTATCATCAAACTTGCCAAAACCAAAGACAAACAGAAAATTTTAAAAGCAGCCAGGGAGAAAAGAAAGGTTTCCTTCAAGGGAGAATCAATAAGAATAAGTTCAGACTACTCAGCAGAAACCATGCAGGCAAGAAGGGAATGGGACGACGTATACAGAGCACTGAACGAGAAAAACTGCCAACCAAGGATCATATATCCAGCAAAACTCTCTCTGAAATATGAAGGAGAAATTAAGATATTTACAGATAAACACAAGTTTAGAGAATTTGCAAAAACTAAACCAAGACTGCAAGAAATGCTACAGGAGATTGTTTGGCCGGATGACCAATAATATCAGGTACCAGCACAATACAAGGTCACAAAACAGAACGTCCTGATATCAACGCAACTCAAATAGGGAAAGCACAAAAACAAACAAATTAAGACTAATTCTAAAAAATAAATAAATAAACAAAATAATACACACAACAGGAAATCATGGAAATCAATAAACGATCACAATAATCAAAAAGAGGGACTAAATATAGGAGGCATTGAACTGCCAGATGGAGAGTGATACAAGGCGATATAGAAGGATACAAGTTAGGTTTTTACTTAGAAAAATAGGGGTAAATAAAAAGGTAACCACAAAAAGGAATATCAATTCCACAACTCAAGAAAAAAGCCAAGAAAAACGTAACGACTCAATAAACACAAAGTTAAACATTATGAAAATGAGGATCTCACAAGCTACTAAGAAAAACGTCTCAGCACAAAAAAGCATGTGGAAAAATGAAATGGCCAACAACACACATGAAAAGGCATCAAAATGACAGCACTAAAAACTTACTTATCTATAATTACGCTGAATGTAAATGGACTAAATGCACCAATAAAGAGACAGAGAGTCACGGACTGGATAAAAAAACACGATCCATCTATATGCTGCCTACAAGAGACACACCTTAGACTTAGAGACACAAACAAACTAAAACTCAAAGGATGGAAAAAAATATATCAAGCAAACAATAAGCAAAAAAGAAGAGGAGTAGCAATATTAATTTCTGACAAAATAGACTTTAGACTTAAATCCACCACAAAGGATAAAGAAGGACACTATATAATGATAAAAGGGACAACTGATCAGGAAGACATAACCATATTAAATATTTACGCACCTAATGACAGGGCTGCAAGATACATAAATCAAATTTTAACAGAATTAAAAAGTGAGATAGACACCTCCACATATATAGTAGGAGACTTCAACACACCACTTTCGGAGAAGGACAGGACATCCAGTAAGAAGCTCAATAGAGACACGGAAGACCTACTTACAACAATCAACCAACTTGACCTCATTGACTTATACAGAACTCTCCACCCAACTGCTGCAAAATATACTTTTTTTTCTAGTGCTCATGGAACATTCTCTAGAATAGACCACATATTAGGTCATAAAACAAATCTTTCCAGAATCCAAAACATCGAAATATTACAAAGCATCTTCTCAGACCACAAGGCAATGAAGCTAGAAACCAATAACAGAAAAACTAGGGAAAAGAAATCAAATACTTGGAAAATGAACAATACCCTCCTGAAAAAAGACTGGGTTATAGAAGACATCAAGGAGGGAATAAGGAAATTCTTAGAAAGCAACGAAAGTGAAAATACTTCCTATCAAAACCTCTGGGACACAGCAAAAGCAGTGCTCAGAGGCCAATTTATATCGATAAATGCACACATACAAAAAGAAGAAAGAGCCAAAATCAGAGAACTGTCGCGACAACTTGAACAAATAGAAAGTAAGCAACAAAAGAAACCATCAGCCACCAGAAGAAAACAAATAATAAAAATTAGAGCTGAACTAAATGAATTAGAGAACAGAAAAACAATTGAAAGAATTAACAAAGCCAAAAGCTGGTTCTTCGAAAAAATTAACAAAATTGATAAACCACTGCCTAGACTGACTAAAGAAAAACAGGAAAGGAAACAAATAACCCAAATAAGAAACGAGAAGGACCACATCACAACAGAACCAAATGAAATCAAAAGAATCATATCAGATTACCACATAAAATTGTACTCTAACAAATTTGAAAACCTAGAAGAAATGGATAAATTCTTGGAACAATACTACCTACCTAAACTAACACATTCAGAGGCAGAACAACTAAATAGACCCATAACAAAAAAAGAGATTGAAACGGTAATCAAAAAACTTCCAACAAAAAAAAGTCCTGGCCCAGATGGCTTCACTGCACAGTTCTACCAAACCTTCAGAGAAGACTTAACACCATTACTATTGAAGGTATTTCAAAGTATAGAAAAAGACGGAATACTATCCAACTCATTCTATGAAGCTACGATCTCCCTGATACCAAAACCAGGTAAAGACATTACAAAAAAAGAAAATTTTAGATCTATATCCCTCATGAACATAGATGCAAAAATCCTCAACAAAATTCTAGCCAACAGAATCCAACAACACATCAAAAAAATAATACACCCTGATCAAGTGGGATTTATACCAGGTATGCAAGGCTGGTTTAATATCAGAAAAACCATTAATGTAATCCATCACATAAATAAAACAAAAGATAAAAACCACATGATCTTATCAATAGATGCAGAAAAGGCATTTGACAAAGTTCAACACCCATTTATGATAAAAACTCTAACCAAAATAGGAACTGAAGGAAAATTTCTCAACATAATAAAGGGCATATATGCAAAGCCAACGGCCAATATCACTCTAAATGGAGAGAACCTGAAAGCATTTCCCTTGAGAATGGGAACCAGACAAGGATGCCGTTTATCACCGCTCTTATTCAACATCGTACTTGAAGTCCTAGCCAAGGCAATTAGGCTAGACAAAGAAATAAAGGGTATCCAGATTGGTAAGGAGGAAGTAAAGCTATCACTATTTGCAGATGACATGATCGTATACATGGAAAACCCTAAGGAATCCTCCAGAAAACTACTGAAACTAATAGAAGAGTTTGGAAGAGTCTCAGGATATAAAATAAACATACAAAAATCACTTGGATTCCTCTACATCAACAAAAAGAACACCGAAGAGGAAATAACCAAATCAATACCATTCACAGTAGCCCCCAAGAAGATAAAATACTTAGGAATAAATCTTACCAAGGATGTAAAAGACCTATACAAAGAAAACTATAAAACTCTGCTACAAGAAATTCAAAAGGACATACTTAAGTGGAAAAACATACCCTGCTCACGGATAGGAAGACTTAACATAGTAAAAATGTCTATTCTACCAAAAGCCATTTATACATATAACGCACTTCCAATCCAAATACCAATGTCATATTTTAAGGGGATAGAGAAACAAATCACTAATTTCATATGGAAAGGAAAGAACCCCTGGATAAGCAAAACATCACTGAAAAAGAAGAAGAAAGTGGGAGGCCTCACCCTACCTGATTTCAGAACCTATTATATAGCTACAGTAGTCAAAACAGCCTGGTACTAGTACAACAACAGGCACATAGACCAATGGAACAGAATTGAGAATCCAGATATAAATCCATCCACCTATGAGCAGCTGATATTTGACAAAGGACCAGTGTCAGTCAATTGGGTAAATAATAGTCTTTTTAACAAATGGTGCTGGCATACCTGGATATCCATTTGCAAAAGAATGAAACAGGACCCATACCTCACACCATGCACAAAAACTAACTCCAAGTGGATCAAAGACCTAAACATAAAGACTAAAACGATAAAAATCATGGAAGAAAAAATAGGATCTACCCTAGGATCCCTAATACAGGGCATAAACAGAATACAAAACATTACCAAAAATGACGAAGAGAAACCAGATAACTGGGAGATCCTAAAAATCAAACACCTATGCTCATCTAAAGACTTCACCAAAAAAGTAAAAAGACCACCTACAGACTGGGAAAGAATTTTCAGCTATGACATCTCAGGACCAGCACCTGATCTCTAAAATCTACATGATTCTGTCAAAACTCAACCACAAAAAGACAAACAACCCAATCAAGAAGTGGGCAAAGGATATGAACACACATTTCACTAAGGAAGATATTCAGGCAGCCAACAGATACATGAGAAAATGCTCTCGATCATTAGCCATTAGAGAAATGCAAATTAAAACTACGATGAGATTCCATCTCACACCAACTAGACTGGCATTAATTCAAAAAACACAAAATAATAAATGTTGGAGAGGCTGCGGAGAGATTGGAACTCTCATACACTGCTGGTGGGACTGTAAAATGGTACAACCACTTTGGAAATCCATCTGGTGTTATCTTAAACAGTTAGAAATAGAACTACCATACAACCCAGAAATCCCACTCCTCGGAATATACCCTAAAGATACAAGAGCCTTCACACAAACAGATATATGCACACCCATGTTTATTGCAGCTCTGTTTACAATAGCAAAAAGCTGGAAGCAACCAAGATGTCCATCAACGGACGAATGGGTAAATAAATTGTGGTATATTCACACAATGGAATACTACGCATCGATAAAGAACAGTGACGAATCTCTGAAACATTCCATAACATGGAGGAATCTGGAAGGCATTATGCTGAGCGAAATGAGTCTGTTGCAAAAGGACAAATATTGTATAAGACCACTATTATAAAAAGATCTTGAGAAATAGAAAAAACGGAGAAGAACACATACTTATGTGGTTACAAAGGGGGGAGGGAGGGAGGGAGGGAGAGGGCTTTTTATTGATCAATCTGTAGATAAGAACTGCTTTGGGTGAAGGGAAAGACAACACTCAAAACAAGGAAGGTCAGCCTAATTGGACTGGATTAAAAGTAAAGAAGTTTCCGGGATAAAATGAAAGCTTCAAAGGTCAGCAAAGCAGGGGCTGGGGTCTGGGGAACTTGATTTGAGGGGACTTCTAAGTCAATGGGCAAAACAATTCTATTATGAAAACATTCTGCATCCCACTTTGAATTGTGGCGCCTGGGGTCCTAAATGCCAACAAGCGGCCATCTAAAATACATTAATTGGTCTCAACCCACCTGGAGCAAAGGCAAAGGAAGAACACCAAGGTCACACGACAACTAAGAACCCAAGAGACAGAAAGGGCCACATGAACCAGAGACCTACATTATCCTGAGACCAAAAGAACTAGTTGGTGCCCAGCCACAATCGATATCTGTCCTGTCAGGGAGCACAACAGACAACTCCTGAGGGAGCAGGAGACCAATGGGATAAAACAGACCCCAAATTCTCACTAAAAGACCACACCTAATGGTATGATTGCGACTAGAGGAATCCCAGAGACAATGCTCCCCAGAACTTCTGATGGCACAGGACAGGAACCATTCCCGAAGACAAATCATCAGGCATGAAAAGGACTGGTCAGTGGAGGGGAGAGAGATGCTGATGAAGAGTGAGGTAATTAAATCAGGTGGACACGGGAGAGTGTGTAGGCAACTCTTGACTGGAGGGGGGATGGGAAGATAGAGAGAGAGGGAAGATGGCAAAATTGGCACGAAACGAGAGACTGTAAGGGCTGACTCAATAGGGGGAGAGCAAGTGGGAGAAGGGAGTAAGATGTATGTAAACCTACATGTGACAGACTGATTGGAATGGTAAATGTTCACTTGAAGCTTAATAAAAATTAAAAAAAAAAAAAATGCAATACAGCTTTCAATCTTTAGCAGCACTATTCTCACAAGCCACAAGTTGGGAATGTTCTCCAACACACGTCCCATTTCAGTCATGCTCGCTGTCTTTCATTTTCTCTACTTTCCAACCAACCATATGCCTCTGTCCATAAAACAGTACTGATAAATTTTTTAATTAATCCTGTTTACTGATGTCATGCTCTCTGTTCTTACTTTTAAAAACAGATAAATGGAAAGCTTAACAGTTGTCCAGAACAAAAACACAACCCATATTATTTTTGTTTATACATGTCACAAATGACTCCAAGCACAGAGAGGCCCTATATCACTTATTCTCAGCTTACCAAAATGACCTGAGGAGCTTTTTGAGGGATCCTCACCCTGGCTACATATTAGAGCCACCTGGGGAGCATTACAAAATACTGATGTTGAGCCTACCTCTGAACCTACAACAGAAATTCTGAGTTATTGTGTTTAGGCTCTCCAGGTGATTCTAATACATTACTTCATTCTAGGCTTAATGAAATAGTATGATTCACCTCTCCTTATGGTTTGGTTTGGCTGTAATTCCTCAGGCGATGGCAACACACACTGCTGGTCAAACCGCTACAAGTTTCCTTTCCATTAAGACTCCCCGTGTTGCTACAAGGAGCCCAGGTGGCACAATGGTCAAGAGCTGGGCTGCTAACCAAAATGTCAGCAATTCGAATCTACCAGCTGCTTCCTGGAAACCTATGGGGCAGTTCTATTCCATCCTATACGGTTGCTTTCTTAGTTATATAGTGCTGCTATAACTAATACCACAAGTGAATAGCTTTAACAAAGAGAAATTTATTCTCTCACAGTCTAGTACGTTACAAGTCCAAATTCAGGGTGTCAGGTCCAGGCGAAGGTGTTCTCTGTTGGCTCTGGAGAAAGATTCCTTGTCATCAATCTTCCCCTGGTCAAGGAGCTTCTCAGGCACAGGTATTCCGGGTCTAAAGGACATACTCTGCTCCTGGTGCTTTCTTGGTGGTGTGACGTCCTCAACTCTCTGCTTGCTTCCCTTTCATCTCTTGAGAGATAAAAGGTGGTGCAGGGCACACCCCAGGGAAACTCCCTTTACCTTGGATCAGAGAGGTGACCTGAGTAAGGGTGGTGTTACAACCCCACCCTAGTCCAATCACAAAATGGAGGACAACCACACAATACTGGGAATCAAGGCCTAACCGAGTTGATACACACATTTTTGGGGTGATGTAATTCAATCCATGACAGTCACTATGAGTCAGAATCGACCTGATGGCAGTGGGTTTGGTTGGTTGGGTGTTGCTAAGAAGCCCCGGTGGCACAGTGGTTAAGAGCTCAGCTGCTAACCAAAAGGTCAGCAGTTCAAATCCACCAGCTGCCCCTTGGAAACCCTATGGGCAGTTCTACTCTGTCCTATAGGGTTGCTATGAGTTGGAATCGACTCGACAGCAATGGGTTTTTGGTTTGCTGTTGCTAAAAAGTGAGCACACAGAGAAAATACAGAACCAAAGTGAACACTTTATTTACAAAAGTAAAAATAAAACCCATTGCTGTCGAGCTGATTTCAACTCATAGTAACCCTATGAATATCACCCCCTACTGAGATGAAGGAGACCTGGTGGCCCAAAGGTTAAGCACTTCGTTAACCGAAAGGTGGGCAGTTCTAACCCACCAACAGCTCCACAGCAGAAAAGACCTGGTGATCTGCTCCCATAAAGATTACGCCTAGAAAACCCATGGAGCAGTTCTATTCTATTATATAGGGTCACTATGAGTTGGAACTGACTCAAAGGCACACAACAAGACAAAACTAAGGTCCTACTTGGAAAAATCTCTACAATACAGAAATGAGAGGAAAGAGCACCAGCAACCCATCTTAGAAGCAGAATTTCAAACCATATTTACGACCACCTATGATCGACTCGACGGCACTGGGGTTTTTTTTTTATGACGTTGCTATGACAGCAATGGGTCTACGCTCCCCAGATTTTGTCACAGTCTGTGTCTAAACGCTTAATCCATTTATTTTGCCTTACACAGTATTATTCTCTGAATAGGTGAGCTGTGTCTAGAAACATCTCCCAGATTTCTGAGGTTTGCATGATCTCAAGTTGGGCAAGAAACTCCAATCCAAAAGATATTGAACAGATGCGCTGTGTGCTGAAATTACCCTAAAGGAATCATTTTTTTCCTACTATTGTTAATTAGTCAGGGCAGACAATTTGAAAGAGCAAAACTATTACTTTATATAATCTCTAGTGAGGAGTCCCTTGGTGATGCAGTTAACACCCTCAGCTGCTAACCGAAACACTGGGGGTTCGAGTTCATGCAGAAGTGCCTCAGAAGAAAGGACCAATGATCTACTTCTGAAAAATCAATCACTGAAAACCCTCTGTATGGAGCACAGCTCTATCCTGACACCACTGGGTTGCCAGGAGTCAGAGTCAATTTGATGGCAACTGGTAAATCTCTAATAAATACACTATTTTTGTAAGGTGTCTGGCTTTTAAAAAAGAAAAGGAAATGTAACTTTGCCCAAAACACAGTCTAAAAGCAACAAAGGGTTTAACTTTTAAGAAGTATCCTTCAATATTGTAAAGTATAAATAACTCCCCCCAAAAAACAAAACAAAACAAAAAAGTATAAATAAATAAGAACCTAAAATATCCAAATGAACTAAAATAGACAAGAAGTCAGTAAAACTAAAATTTGAGAATTAAGCATGATGGGTAAAAATCTTCCATCCTGTCTAAAAATGAAGATGTAGCAGAATGCCTAAAACCTCTCTATCAAAATCATATAAAAAACATTCAATTCCATACCAGGAAACAGTTTAAATCTGGCCAAAGAGCATCTTTTTTGATGAACTAGGATAATTTCTATCAGATACGATGTCTGCAAAGACCAGTCACCACAGCAAGACTTGGAAGTCCTGCCTAGAATTGCCAAGTTTTGGTTTACCTCAGCTTCTTTAATTCGTTAATTCATTCACTCGGATATTTACTGAGTGGCTTCTGTAAACCTGTAATCTCTGCCAGGCCCTGTTGATGTGAAATTATATAAAACACACACAGCCCTTATTTTGACAGAGTTCATATTTCAGAACAGCAGTGGTGTAACTGATTACTTTTGTGTGGCCTTCCTAGCCATGGTCTTACAACTCCCACCCAGGTGACCAGGTGGCACTGTGTGATACGGTAATCATGGCCCACGAGGGGATTGGTCAGTTTTGCCTTAAAAGAGAGCCAATTTCAGAGCAGAGAGGACAATCCCAGCACCACGAAGGAAGACCAGCTAGGAGCTAGCATGTCCTTTGGACCTGGGATCCCTGTGTTGGGAAGTTCCTGGAACCAGGAGACAGAGTGAGCGGTAACCTTGAAGATGCTGAGAAGCAGTGGCAGGAGAGGAGAGACCCAACAGTAGAGACCTGGCAGCAAGAGATGGCATGGTGGGCTTCCCAGCCCATAGAGAGAGAAACCCAAGTGCCTTGGGGCAGAAACTGAGGGCCAGGGAGAGGCATGCCTACAAGCACATCAGGGAAGAGGTTGTCCTGATGGAAGAACTATATCCTGAGTGTTCCTGAGCCTGAATTGTAACTGTTACTTCCCTAATAAACCCCATAATTGTGAGTGTGGTCTGTGAGTTCTGTGTGGCTAATGCAATGAATAATCGAACCCAGCAGGGAAGTAGAGAGTGCTGTGGGAGGGATGGGTGGTATTAGAATTGGTAAGTATGGCAGAGAGAGAAGCCTTGTCTGACCTCCGCCTCATGGGAGTGAGCCCTGGGCTACTCATCTTGATTCTTTTTTCCCGTTTTGAAGTTAGAGGAGGTCAGACACCACATCCGCGCCGTTTTTACAACAGCGACTCTCAATTTTTTTGCTCTTAGACCCTTGTAACACTTAAAAATTGAGGACTTCTAGAGAGCTTTAGTATTGATACTTACCATATAAGAAATACCATATAAGAAATTAAAATTGTGAAATGTTCAAAATATTTATTCACTTAAAGATAACAATAAATGCATTATGTCAACATAAGCTATATTTTATAAAAAGAAACTTTTTCAAAACAAAGGAAAATGAGTCAGAATAGACATATAATACTGTGTTACATTTTTATAAACATTTACATTTTTTGCAGTACAATGTGTTTCTCTTATGTATGGCCTTTCCGATCTTGGGTTCATAATTCTGCCAAAAATGATTGGCTGGGCCATAATCTTACAATGGATTGGTTAGTCTACTATGCAAACAAGGTGTGTAAAACCACCCAATAAGATTAAGTGACCCTGTCGGAATTGGCAGATTTCTATGCAAATTATGTGGCTATGGCCTACCAAGGGAATAGCTCAGTTCATGATCTGGTGGCAAGGTCATGACTTGAAATTGACAAGAAGTAGGCTTACATAAGGACCAACTGCAGAGATTTAGGGAGACCACGCTACCATCAAGAAGAGCCCGGAGCAGAGTATGTCCTCTGGACCCAGGATCCCTGTGCTGAGAACCTCCTAAACACAGGAGAGAGCTGTAACACTGATGATGGCGAGAGACAGCACGAGACAGTGAGAGATGGCACAGCAGCATAAGCAGCAGTAGCAAGAGCGGCAGGAACCAGGAACCAAGAGACCAGCATGAGGCAGGGGCAACAGGCTTGTTGACCCACAGAGTGAGAAAGAGCTGAGGGCCTCTGGGCAGAAGGCTTGCTGGTGGAGTGGTGCCACTGGGCATTTGTCAGCAGAGCTAAAGAGTTCCAACACCTGCCTGAGCAGGGCAGAGGCCAAAAGGTGGCCCAGCAGCAGGAACAGCAGATGTTTCAGGGGCAGGCACAGCTGAGAGAACGCCTGCCTACCTGTGGCACAACCAAGAAGCTGACAGCCACCTTGGTTGGAAGCTGTCCTGACTGAAGAACTGCATCCTGTCTCCTGAGTTGTACCCTGTTGCTCCCAAGTTAATCCTGATCCTGAATTGTAGCCTATTACTTCCCTAATAAACCACATAATGGAGAGTATGGTCTGTGAGTTCTGTGTGACCACTGCAACAAATTAGCAAACCAAGCAGAGGAGTACAGAGTGCCATGGCAAAGATGGCTGGTGTCAGAAATGGTGAAAAAGCTTGAGAGTGGAGGTCTGTGTGACCTCCACATCACAGAAATAAGCTTTGGGCTGATCTTGATTTTCATCCCTCCCCCTGAAGTTAGATAACTTCTGATGCTAGCTACCTAGTGCCATCGACTCAATTCTGACTCATAGTGACCCTACAGGACAGAGTAGAACTGCCCCATAGAGTTTCCAAGGAGCACCTGGTGGATCTGAACTGCCGACCCTTTTGTTAGCAGCCGTAGCACTTACCCACTACACCACCAGGGTTTCCCTCTTCTGATGCTAGCAGGTTAGAATTTTCAAAAACAAAAAAATGTTTTAGGATAGAATAATTGCATTGTTATACATTTTTGTAATTCTTTTTAATGTCTTGTTTAATAGAAGACACCTGGATTCTCATATCGACTTCTGTAATCAATCGCTTACAATGACCCACATATCAAGTAACCTCTGGAAGAAAGAATGAAAGAAAAAAATGACAAATAAGGTCTAAGTATTATTATAAAGGAGTCCCTGCGTAGTGCAAACAGTTAATATGCTCCGCTGCTAATAGAAAGGTTAGAGGTTGGAGCCCATCAAGAGGTACCTCAAAAAAAAGGCCTGGTGATCTACTGCTGAAAATTCAGCCACTGAAAAACCTATGGACCACACTTCTACTCTGACACACATGGAGTAACCAGCAGTCAGAAGGGACTCAACAGCACGTTTTTTTTAATAACTCAAATTTATAATAAACCTGTCAAGAATAGATTAAATTCTTTTAGAAGACAAAGAAGTACAGCATTTAGAACTTTTCTATTATTTTAAAGTATTCTGGAATTTAATGGGACTAAATAGATAACTACCAAAAAAAACAACAACAAACCCATTGTTGTTGAGTCAATTCTGACTCATAGTGACCCTACAGGACAGAGGAGAACTGCTCCATAGAGTTTCCAAGGAGCACCTGATGGATTCAAACTGCTGACCTTCTGGTTAGCAGCTGTAGCACTTAACCACTATACCACCAGAGTTTCCAGACAACTACAGTCACCTAGAAAAACTTGCTTATGTAAAACTCATTCACAAAAGACACTGGGTAAAGGTTAAAACGTTACCCTGCCTGGCCCCCTAAAATAAAAATCCATACTACCCAAAATTCTGCATCAAAAAGTATACTTCTTGGGAGGCGGGCCCAAGATGGTGGAATAGACAGATGTTTCCGGCAAGTCCTCTCACAACAAAGACCCGAAAAAACAAGTGAAACGAGTATATTTATGACAAGCTAGGAACTCTAAACATCAAAGGCAAGCTTAGAAAAGGAACTGAGAGGAAGGGGGAAGAAGAGACAGTTCAGAAGCAGTGAAGAGTTACCAGACCTGAATCACTGGGAGCCCTCAGGCATCATTCCTGGGAGCGGTGGCAGTGGGCTGGTACTAGCGTTCAGCCACAGTTTCCTCAGTGAGAAGCAGCCAGCCACACAGCCTACTCACACCTCCGGAACCAGAGAAGAACTGTGCTCTCGGCAGAAGCTAAGTACTTGCATATATTTTACCACGACCCCCTTGCCCAAGCCGGCTTCAAAGCTGATTTCCCTGGGCTGGAGAGAGGCCCTGTTCAACGCCTAGAGCCATCCTCCCAACCTTGGAGAAGGAATAAATTTGCAAGTGGGGGAAAAGATAATTTGCCAGCTCCACTAACCAGGGGAACTCAGGACAGAAGAGGCTCCTATCCGGGCATAAATGGTCCCTGGACTTTGAGTACCATTCCCCTCTACATAGACCTGTGTGGGCCTATTTCAGGAGAATACATCCTTGTTCTCAGACTCAACAGTTTCAGCTCTGCGGAGCAGAGGTGGGTGTTTGATATTTGACACCACTTTGCCTATTAAACAGGGTCCTCACCTACCCACATCAGGGGCCTAAGGACTGGTGACTCCACTCAGGTCACCCAGCTACCCAAGACAGGGGTCCAGGGATAACTAGTACCTCCCGGTCCTTACGACAAAAAACACTGGGTGCCCATGGTCTATCTGCAGAACCCACACACCTGTATGCTCTAGGGAACAGGGACACGCTTTCCTCAGAGACACTTGGGGGATGATTCTCAGGCCCCTGCCTTGTTCAGAGTGTGACTCCCAGCTGCAACCAGATACCAATACCTACACCAATCACCCCTGCCCCTCTAAGACTATAGAAGAGAGTCTGTACCGAACACTTCATGATCACCTACCTGGACATTTGAGCTGAATTCATAAAAGAAAAGTGAATGGGCTCCTAGACTAATACACCTGATAACAGCTCTAGCCATCTGGGGACAGGATGTCAGAGATCCAAAGGCAAAAATAATCAAGCTAGCTCACTCGAGCAACCCATTTGGGCATATCAAAACAAAACAATGCAAGAAGCTAGCATATAGTAAGCAAACAAAATAAACTAATACAATAACTTATAGATGGCTTGGAGAAACAGTCAATATTAAATCATATAAACAAACAGACCATGATCACCTCAACAAGCTCCCAAAACTAAGAATCAAGGGATCTTCTATGTGAAAGTGCCTTCCTGGAATTACCGGAGGCAGAATACAAAAGATTAATATACAGAACCCTTCAAGACATCAGGAAAGAAATCAGACAACACACAGAAGAAGCCAAGGAACATACAGATAAAGCAGTTGAAGAAATTAAAAAGGTTATCCAGGAACATAATGAAAATTTTAGTAAGCTGCAAAAATCCACAGACAGCAATTAGAAATTCAGAAGAATAAAAATAAAATTACAGAATTAGACAACTCAATAGAAGGTCAGAGGAGCAGAACTGAGCAAGTGGAACGCAGAATTTCTGAACTTGAAGATAAAGCACTTGGCACCAATCAGATAAAAGAATTTAAACAAATGGAGAAACCTTAAGAATCACATGGGACTCTATCAACAAAAATAACCCAGGAGTGATTGGAGTATGAGAACAGAGAAGGGTAACAGAAAATGGAGAGAGAATTGTTGAATATTTGTTGGCCGAAAACTTCCGATATTGTGAAAGATGACAAGATATCTATCCAAGATGCTCATCCAACTCCACATGAGGTAGATTTAAAAGAAAGTCACCAAGACATATTATAATCAAACTTGCCAAAACCAAAGATAAAGGGAGAATTTTAAGAGCAGCTAGGGAAAATCGAAAAGTCACCTACAAAGGAGAGTCAATAAGAATAAGAACAAGCTCGGACTACTCGGCAGAAACCATGCAGGCAAGAAGGCAATTGAAGGAAAAAAATTGCTACCCAAGAATCATATCCAGCAAAACTCTCTCTCAAATATAAAGGTGAAATTAGGACATTGCCAGATAAACAGAATTTTAGAGAATTCATAAAAACCAAACCAAAACTACAATAAATACTAAAGGGAGTTCTTTGGTTAGAAAATCAATAATATTAGGTATCGACCCAAGACTAGAACACTGAGCAGAGCAATCAGATGTCAACTCAGACTGGGAAATCACAAAAATAAATCAAGATTAAAAAAACTCAAAACAGGGAAATGGTGATGTTATTATGTAAAAGAAGAAAACAATAAAACAATAAAGAGGGACTAAGAAATTTAGTCACAGATCTTTGCTATGGAGAGGAAGACAAGGTGATACAAAGAAATAAAAGTTAGGTTTCAATTTAGAAAAATAGGGGTAAATGATAAGGTAACCACAAAAGAGACAAACCATCCTACACAACAAAATAAAATACAAGAAAAAAATAGACACTCAGCAGAAACAAAATCAACAACAATGAATTTGAGGAAAACACAATATATAAAGATAATCTACTCAGCACAACAAATTAACTGGGAAAAAGAAACTGTCAACAACACACAAAAAAAGACATTAAAATGACAGCACTAAATTTGTACTTGTCCATAATCACACTGAATGTCAATGGACTAAATACACCAATAAAGAGACAGAGAGTGGCAGAATGGATTAAAAAACACGATCCATCCATATGCTGCCAACAAGAGACACACCTTAGACTTAAAAAAAACCTTAGACTTAGAGACTTTAACTAAAACTCAAAGGATGGAAAAAAATATATCAAGCAGACAACAATCAAAAAAGAGCAGGAGTGGCAATACTAATCTCTGACAAAAAAGACTTTAAAGTTAAATCCATCAGAATGGATAAAGATGGACACTATATAATGATTAAAGGGACAATATACCAGGAGGATATAACCATATTAAATATTTCTGCACAAATGACAGGGCCGCAAGATATATAAAATAAGCTCTATCAGCACTGAAATGTGAGACAGACAGCTCCACAATAATAGTAGGAGACTTCAACACACCACTTTTGGTGATGGACAGGACATCCAGAAAGCAGCTCAGTAAAGACAGGGAAGGATCTAAATGCCACAATCAACCAACTTAACCTCACAGACATACACAGAATACTCCACCCAACAGCAGCCAAGCACACTTTCTTTTCTAGTGCACATGGAACAATCTCTAGAATAGACCACATATTAGGTCATAAAGCAAGCCTTAGCAGAATCCAAAACAATGAAATATTACAAAGCATCTTCTCTGACCATAAGGCCATAAAATCAGTAACAGAAAAAGCAGGGAAAAGAAATCAAAACACTTGGAAACTGAAAAACACCCTGCTCAAAAAAGACTGGATTATAGATGACATTAAGGATGGAATAAAGAAATTCATAGAATCCAATGAGAAGGAAACACTTCCTATCAGAACCTTTGGGACACAGCGAAAGCAGTGCTCAGAGGTCAATTTATATCAACAAATACACACATACAAAAGAAGAAAAGGCCAAAATCAAAGAATTATCCCTACAACTTGAAAAAAGAGAGCAACAAAAGAAACCCCTCAGGCACCAGAAGAAAACAAATAATAAAAATAAGAACAGAACTTAAGGAAACAGACAACAGAAAAACAATTGAAAGAATTAACAAGACCAAAAGCTGATTCTTTGAAAAAAATCAACACAATTGGTAAACCACTGGCCAAAGTGACAAAAGAAAAACAGGAGAGGAAGCAAATAACCCGAATAAGAAATGAGATGGGCAATATTACAACAGACCCAACTGAAATTAAAAGAATCATACCAGATTACTATGCAAATTTGAAAACATAGAAGAAATGGATGAATTCCTAGAAACACACTACCTACATAAACTAACACAACCAGAGGTAGAACAACTAAATAGACCCATAACAAAAGAAGAATTGAAAAGGTAATCAAAAAACTCCTAACAAAAAAAAAAAAAGCCCTGGCCCAGATGGCTTCACTGCAGAGTTCTACCAAACTTTCAGAGAAGAGTTAACACCACTACTACTAAAGGTATTTCAGAGCACGGAAAAGGGCGGAATACTCCCAAACTCATTCTATGAAGCCACCATATCCCTGATACAAAACCAGGTAAAAAAAAAAAAAAAGACACCACAAAAAAAGAAAATTACAGACCTATATCCCTCATGAACTAGGATGCAAAAACCCTGAACAAAATTCTAGACAATAGAGTTCAACAACATACCAAAAATATAATTCACCATGACCAAGTGGGATTCATACCAGGTATGCAGGGATGGTTCAACATTAGAAAAACAATCAATGTAATCTACCATATAAATAAAACAAAAGAATCACATGATTTTATCAATTGACGCAGAAAAGGCGTTTGACGAAGTTCAACACCCATTCATGATAAAAACTCTCACCAAAATAGGAATAGAAGGAAAATTTCTCAACATAATAAACAGCATTTATACAAAGCCAATAGCCAACATCATCCTCAATGGAGAGAGCCTGAAAGCACTCCCCTTGAGATCGGGAACCAGACAAGGATGCCCTAGCCAGAGCAATTAGGCTAGACATAGAAATAAAGGGCATCCAGACTGGCAAGGATGAAGTAAAAGTATCTCTATTTGCAGATGACATGATCTTATACACAGAAAACCCTAAGGAATCCTCAAGAAAACTACTGAAACTAATAGAAGAGTTCAGCAGAGCATCAGGATACAAGATAAACATACAAAAATCAGTTGGATACCTCTATGCCAACAAAAAGAACATCAAAGAGGAAATCACCAAATCAGTACCATTTACAGTAGCCACCAAGAAGATAAAATACTTAGGAATAAATCTTACCAGAGATGTAAAGACTTACACAAAGAAAACTACAAACACTTCTGCAAGAAACCAAAAGAGACCCACGTAAGTGGAAAAACATACCTTGCTCACGGATAGGAAGGCTTAATATTGTGAAAATGTCCATTCTACCAAAAGCAATCTATAGATACAATGAAATTCCGATCCAAATTCCAATGACATTTTTTAATGAGATGGAGAAACAAATCCCAACTTCATGGGGAAGAGAAAGAAGCCCTGGAAAAGTAAAGCATTACTGAAAAAGAAGAACAAAGCGGGAGGCCTCACTCTATCTGATTTTAGAACCTATTATACCACCGCAGTAGTCAAAACACCCCGGTACTGGTACAACAGATACATAGACCAATGGAACAGAATTGAGAATCCAGACATAAATCCATCCACATATAACAAACGACCCAAATCAGTTAAATGTGGAAAAGGCAGTCTTTTAACAAATGGTGCTGGCATAACTGGATACTCATCTGCAAAAAAAATGAAAGACCCACACCTCACACCTTGCACAAAGTGAACTCAAAATGGACCAAAGACCTAAATATAAAATCTAAAATGATAAAGATCATGGAATAAAACATAGGGACAACGTTAGGGGTCCTAATACATGGCATAAACAGTATATAAAACATTACTAACAATGCAGAAGTAAAACTAGATAACTGGGAGCTCCTAAAAATCAAACACCTATGCTCATCCAAAGACTTCACCAAAAGAGTAAAAAGATTACCTACAGACTGGGAAAAAGTTTTTAGCTATGACATTTCTGATCAGCGCTTGATCTCTAAAATCTACATGATACCGCAAAAACTCAACTGCAAAAAGACAACCCAATTAAAAAATGGGCAAAAGATATGAACAGACACTTCACTAAAGAAGACATTCAGGCGGCTAACAGATACATGAGGAAATGCTCACAATCATTAGCCATGATGAGAAATGCAAATCAGAACTACAATGAGATTCCATCTCACTCCAACAAGGATGGCATTAGTCCAAAAAACACAAAATAAAAAATGTTGGAGAGGTTGTGGAGAGACTGGAACACTTATACACTGCTGGTGGGAATGTAAAATGGTACAACCACTTTGGAAATCCAGTTGGCAGTTCCTTAAAAGCTAGAAATAGAACTACCATACGATCCAGCAATCCCATCCCTTGGAATATATCCTAGAGAAGAGCCTTTACACAGATACATGCACACCCATGTTCACTGCACCACTGTTTACAACAGCAAAAGGATGGAAGCAACCAAGGTGCCCATCAACGGATGAATGGATAAATAAATTACGGTATATTCACACAATGGAATACTACACATCGATAAAGAACAGTGATGGATCTGTGAAACATTTCATAACATGTAGGAATCCGGAAGGCATTATGCTGAGTGAAATTAGTCAGTTGCAAAAGGACAAATATTGTGTAAGACCACTATTATAAGAACTCAAGAAATAGTTTAAACAGAGAAGAAAATATTCTTTGATGGTTATGAGAGGGGGGAGGGAAGGAGCAAAGAAGAGGGGTACTCACTAATTAGTAGATAAGAACTGCTTTAGTTGAAGGGAAAGACAACACACAATACAGGCAAGGTCAGCACAAGTGGACTAAACCAAAAGCAAAGAAGTTTCCTGAATAAAGTGAATGCTTCAAAGGCCAGCATAGGCAGGGTCGGGGTTTGAGGACGATGGTTTCAGGGGACATCTAAGACAAGTGGCATAATAAAATCTATTAAGAAAACATTCCGCATCCCACTTTGGACAGCGGCGTCTGGGGTCTTAAACACTAGCAAGCAGCCATCTAAGATGCATCAATTGGTCTCAACCCACCTGCACCAACGGAGAATGGAGAACACCAAGGATGCAAGGTAATTACTAGCCCAAGAGACAGAAAGGGCCACATAAACCACAGACTACATCACCCTGAGATCAGAAGAACTAGATGGCGGCCGGCTAAACCAATGACTGCCCTGACAGGGAACACAACAGAACCTCTGAGGGAGCAGGAGAGCAGCGGGATGCAGACCCCACATTCTCTTAAAAAGAACAGACTTAATGGTCTGACTGACACCAGAAGGACCTCAGTGGTCATGGCTCCCAGGACAGGAACCATTCCCAAACCCAACTCTTCAGACAGGGATTGGACTGGAAAATGGGATAGAAAAAGATGCTGGTGAAGAATGAGCTTCTTGGATCAAGTAGACACTTGAGACTATGTTGGCATCTCCTATCTGGAGGGGAGATGAGAGGGCAGAGGGGGTTAGAAGCTGGCAGAAAGGACACAAAAAGAGAGAGCGGAGGGAAGGAGCGGGCTGTCTCATTGGGGGAAAGTAATTAAGAGTACATAGCAAGGTGTATATAAATTTTTATATGAGAGACTGACTTGATTTGTAAACTTTTACTTAAAGCACAAATAAAATAAAAAAAAAACAAAACACTACAATGAGATACCACCTAACCCCTGAAAAATAGCAATGATGATTAAAAAAGGGCAACAGAAAACAACAAATGCTAGTAAGGTTATGGGGCGACTGGAACTCTTATACACTGCTGGTGGGATTGTAAATGGTACAATTCACCATGGAAACTGGTATGGTGCTTTCTCAAAAAGCTAGAAATATGATCCAGCAATCCTACTCTAAGGTTTACATTCACGAGATATAAAACCAGTTGACACAAATAGACATACGCACACCTATGTTAACTGCAGCATTATTCACAATAGCACAAACATGGAAACAACCTAAGTGCCCATCAACGGATGAATGTATAAACAAACTGTGGTACATACATACAAGGAATACTATTCAACTATGAAGAATAATGGGGAATCCGCAAAATATAACATGGATGAATGTGGAGGGCATTATGCTGAGTGAAATCAGTCAATCACAAAAGGACAAATGTTGCACGGCCCCACTATTACAAAAGTCAAGAGTAGATATACAGAGAGAAAGAAACATTCTCTGATGATTTACAGGGATTGGAGGGAGAGAGGGGAGAAATCACCTTCTAGGTAGTAAAGAAAAAGTAGTAGACACCTGTTATTTTTGGTCATGGGAAAGGCAATACCAAACATGGGTGAAGTCTGCACAACCTGACCAAGGTAAATGAAGACACTAAGAAGTACACAAGAAAAAGGGACAACTTTGCTAAATGCATACAATTTTGCAACAACAGTAATAACAACCAAAAACATGTGTGGTTACATAGCTAAATCCGTAAGCACGTATGTGTACAGGAAGGCATACGTGAAAGCACGCATGTGCATGTATAGGTGTATCTGTAGGCATATGTATATACACGTTTGTGTGTGCTGCATATATAATCATATACAATAAAACACATAGTGGGCACAGTTACCAAGACTTCTAGACATACACAAACAAACTTCCTAGACATATACTGGGTCAAAAGGGTTAGGACCATAGTCTTGTGGGATAACTTAGTCAATTAGCGTATCATAGCATAAAGTAAATGTTCTAGACCCAAGTTTGGTGAGTAGAACCTGACGTCTTAAAAGCTTTACAAGCAGCCACCTAAGATACAACTATTGGTCTCTACTTGTCTGGAGCAAAAGAGAATGAAGGAAAGCAAAGTCTCAAAGAAGAAACCAGTCCACAGGACTAACAGCCCGCCCAAATCACAGCCTCTTCTAACCTGAGACCAGAAGAGCTAGATGGTGCACAGCTACCCTTTCTGACCCTTCTGACCAGGGATATAACAGAAGGTTTCAGATAGAATGGGAGAAAAATGTAGAATAAGACTCAAGTTTCTAAAAAAAAGGCCAGACCTAGGAGACCAATAGATACTAGAGAAACCCTGAAGACTATCGTCCTAGGATACCCTGTGAACTTAGCACTGAAGCCACTAATGGAGGTCACTTTTTAGCCAAACAATAGATTGGCCCATAAAATAAATAACATCACCCATGAGTAATGTGTCCCTAAAACAGCCAACCATATGAGACCAAGCGGCCAACATTTACCCAAAAGCAAAGATGAGAAGGCAAGGAGGAGAAGGAAAGCTAGGTGAATGGAAACAGAACAAACAGAATGGAAGTAATGAGAATGTTGATGCACGGTGAAATCTGTAAAGAACGTCATGGAGCAATTTATATAAAAATTAAGTGGGAACTTAATTTGTTGTGTAAATTTTCCCCCAAAACACAATAAAATATTTTTTTTAATGTTAAGATCATGGAAGAAAAATAAACTATTTCAAAAAAAAAAAAAAAGGTATACTTCTCAACGTGTTCAATTCTCAAAAACGAATATTCTAACCTGAAGGCCAAGGGATCTATGGATTTCCTAAAATCACATGCAATATTTTGTCTATACACTTATGGGCATCTTCCTGGGGAAAAAGGTCCATGGCATTTGTCAGATTCTAAAAACATTAAAGATCAGTTTTAAAAATAACAGTAATAAAAACATGAGGAGTCCCTGGCTGGTGACTCAACCACTAGCCGAAATGGTGGTGGTTCAAACCCACCCAGAGATATCGCAGAAGACAGGCCTGGCAATCTGCCTCTGAAAATTCACAGCCTTGAAAACTCTGTCTTATACTCTGCACACATGGGGTCACCATAAGCAAGAACCAACTCGACAGCAACTGTCTTAGTTATCTAGTACTGCTGTAACAGAAATACCACAGGTAGACGGCTTTAACAAAAAGAAATTTTTTCTCTCACAGTCTAGGAAGCTAGAAGTCCAAATTCAGGATGCCAGCTATAGGGAAGGCTTTTTCTCTGCTGGTTCTGGGAGAAGCTCTTGTCATCAATTTTCCTTTGATTCAGGGAGCTTCTCAGGAAGGAACCTTGGGTCCAAAGGACATGTTCTTGGTGCTGCTTTCTTGGTGGTATGAGGTCCCCATGTCTCTGTTGCCCAATTCAATTCTTTTATATCTCAAAAGAGGCTGATTTAAAAAACAACCTAATCTTGTAGATTGAGTCCTGCCTCATTAACATAACTGCCACTAATCCCACCTTATTAGCATCACAGAGTAGGATTTACAACACATAGGAAAATCACATCAGATAACATAATGGTGAATAATGACATAATATTGGGAATCATGGACTAGCCATTTGGGGGGGGGGCCGAGATCATGACATAATACAATCCATATCATCAACTAACAATAACAATAAAAACATGAGGTTATTCTTTTATGTTTGTATGAACAAGAAGGGTGCAAAAAGACAAACCAGGATGTTCAGGTTACTGTAGGTATGTGGGAAACCCTGGTGGCATAGTGGATGGTGTTTAAGTGCTAGGGCTGCTAATCAAAAGATCAGAAGCCCCCAGGTGGGGCAGTTCTACTCTGTTCTATAGGGTGGCTATGAGTCAGAATCTACTTAAGGGCAAAGAGTTTGGTTTCTGGAAGGTATGAGGGTATGGAGATAGGGAAAGGGAAGATGAAAATCACCTTTTCTTTATGAATTTCTGTGTTTTTACTTAGTTATAATATGTATATTTGTTTTTATTTTGAAAAACATCAAATAAGGAAAAAATTTAAAGAAAAGATCTTAAAAATACAACAATCACTGCAATTTAGTACATGGAGTTTAAAGAATAAAACAAACTGGCTAAATCCTTTTCTGGCAGTAGCAAATTTAACAGAATGATGTGGACATAATGTATTTCAATTTTAGCATCCTATCTTTCAGGTATGTAAGTAAAATAGGAGCTGAATGACGCATGGTTAAGCAGATCTGAAAGGAGAAACAGGAAAAATCCACACACAAATGTCAGCACCTGCTGACTTTAAATTCTAATCTCTTCTTGAGGTGGTTACTCAACTATCCCCTAAATCACTGCACACACATAAATGAATTGTCAGAAAATAGGCACATATACACAATTATCAAGGTCAAAGAGATAACTTCTTACCACTCCTATTTAGCATTGTACTAGAGGTTTTAGCTAATGCAACTAGACAAGAAAAGGAAATCAAGATTGGAAAGAAAAAAACTTGCCATTGTTCACAGATAACATGATTACCTACGTAAAAAATCCCAAAGAACCAACAATAGCAACCCCCCCCTTGCAAAAAACCTCCTGGAACTAGTAAGTGATTATAGTAAGGTTGCAGGATACAAGGTAAATACACAAAAGTCAATTGCTTTCCTAAATACCAGCAATGAACAACTGGAATATGAAATTAAAAACACATCATTTACATTAGCACAAAAAAAAAAAACACGTAAGTGTAATTCTAACAAAATATGTGTAAGATCTATATGAGGAAAACAACTTTGATAAAAGAAATCTTTGTACTTTCTGCTCAATTTTTCCAAACCTAAAACTGCTCAAAAAAAGGAGTATAATCATTAAAATAAAAAGCCAAGAGTGCAATTATATAAATGTTTTTTTCAAAATATTGTGTGTGTGTATAGTCTTCCTTTGAAACATCATTATCCTTGCTAAAAATAAAAGACTAGGTCCACTCCAAGCATTTCTTAGAAGTCTGAAATAAGAAAGGCAAAGCCCAAACTGCACCCAATTGCTGACCAGTTGGAGAAGCAGTCACGCCGCATGCACGATTCCTGCTTGGCTTTACTCCAGTTTTATAGATTCTGGGAGGTAAGGCCCACAGCCTGAATTTCTCCCATCAATCATTGTCAAAGAACAGCTATTACCTTAGAAGAATTTTATTCTCAAAGAAACTGTAATGCCACAAAATCTCCCCTTAGCATATTATGTAAAGTCAATACCTAGACTTTCATTTAATTCTGGCTTCCTTTACTGACTGATCTGTGAACTTGGCAGTTTTCTTATTTGGTTAAGGCTAGATCATTTTTCTAACACTGAACAAAGAAGGTAGCTATTGCCAAAATGTAAATTCAAAAAGCAGAAAGCTACATTAGTCTTAAATGTAACACATTTTACGGCTCAAGTGGGATAGGGGTTCCATTTCATAACTGGCTGACTGAAATAATAAACGGGATTTAAATCACTGCTGTTAAGTTGTGATATGAAAGAAATTTAAATAGCTTAAATAGAAAAAAAAATGGTATTTTGCTCCTGACACATATGGGCTTAGTTACAATGCTCCAATACACTTAATCAATATCTCTATAATAGTTCAGTTGAAAGAACATATTTCATTATTATTCTCTTGGATCTAACTCTCACTGATGGTCCACATTTTTTATTAAAGTTAAATCAACTCATAACTGTTGGGAAAGGAGGGAGGGGAATACAGCCTCAAGGAATTCAACAGAATGGTACTGTTCTGATCATAAAATTAGGCTTAAAGGGAAAGTACAATGATGCAAAATATTCCTAAGTACTTAAAAAAGTAAATTACTACTTTTGAGAAAATAATTATTTATTTGCTTAGTATAAAATAAACGTACTTGTCTTTGAGACATATAGCAAATAACTTCAGTTTTCAAGTCTACCTTACTTCCCCCAGGAAACCTTGATAGCATGCCGGTTAAGAGCTACGGCCCCTAACCAAAACGTCAACAGTTCGAATCTATCAGGCGCTCCTTGGAAACCGTATGGGGCAGTTCTACTCTGTCCTATAGGGTTGCTATGACCAGAACTCAACTCAAGGGCAATGGGTTTGGGCTTGTTTGTTTACTTCCCCCAAACCACCAAGTTCACTCATGTTAAAACCAAAGAACTGTCTACCAGTTCGTGATTATATTGATTAATGTAGTATCTAATCACAATCAAATTTAAATTAATAAGAATGCTTAGTTTAATAACTTTCCATTTTACCAACTCAATACGTACATCAATACCAACCAACTTGCAAATTTCCTCACATATAGCCAGAAAGTAATTTTTCTAAAGTAACATGAGTAAAAAAGGCAAGAACAGAATTCGCTTCCTCTCTAATACGTAAAGAAAAAAATTTCAAAAATACTACATACACTGTCTACTTCCTACCGCATTTCAAGTTTATTATATTCAGTAGCACTGACCACTGCTTAATTAGAAGGCCTTTAGGTTTTGTTTTTTTTTTTTGGTGCTTCAATTATTGTTTGTTTTTGATTCCTTAATAGGAGGCAGTAGTTGCTAAAATAGATCCAGAAGCAAACATAAGAAAAGAGTAATTCCAGATGCCTCCAGGAAGAAACTGATTGGAAGACAGGGATGAAAGTGACAGCTTCTTTTCACTACCTACTTTGTGTGTGTGTACGGATAAAAAAAAAAAAAAAAATTTTTTTTTTTTATGTGTAGTATGTGCTTATACTGCCCAATGTAATGACTGTGTTTAATTTCATAGGCTTCATAAATTCACTCATATGCTACTTATATCAAATAAAACTAAGGGTATAGAAAGTATTGAGGAAAAAAAAATCCCATAGTATAATTATCAGGATACAATGAATGCCTCAGTCATTCAGGAACTAGTTTAGGTACTATTTTTGGAGAAAATAAAACCTTAACCTTTTCATAACACATGGCACAGATGCTATACCACCCATTTTTTCCAACTCTCGGGTTCTTTGGGAGTATACTTTTACCACTGAAGGTATTTGCTGCCCTCCAGCAGGGACCTGCGTAACAGTGAAAGGTGAAAAAAACATTAGTTGAGGCAAAATAGCTGGGGTATGAGGCTTGCAAGTAAGTGTAACCAGGAAGTACAACTGGGTAAAAATTTTCTTTTTTTTACTTCTGTGCCCCTAGATAAGCCTTGTAAGCATATTTAAGGTTTCTTTTGTGACAGTCAGGGAGCCCTGGTAGGTTTGGTTTTTTTGTGTGTGTGTCATATTTGGAAAACCAGACATTTCACATATAGCCTAATGGAAGGCGCCGTGGAAAACATCAGCAATCAAGGTCCGGTGATTAGACAGGCAACTGAAAAGTGTGGGTTTGAGAACCTTAAAAGTTCTGTGTTAACCATGTAGTACAAGATAATATTTCTCAAAATCCATATTATTAACCAAAAATTTAAACACGCCCCATGACTCCACATGCTTTCATTAATGAAAACACACAGTATTAAAAAAAAAAATTCAAAGTAGAAAATAATTGGACCTTCAAAGGCTTCAGATTCAAAAGGTAAAAAATTATGTTTTGACTAAGTTAATGCTGAGTTACCACTATTTTTCCTGAATCAGTTTTTTTTTTTTTCACGCATACTTAGCGTGAAAAGCTTACTGTGTAAGCTGAGCATCTAAACTACACCCAAGAAGATAACTACAAGAAACCACACTGATACAGGTTGGCATCACTAGTGTGTATGCCACAAACACTGGAGGCACTGTAAGGAAAAGACAAAAACAGAACAAATATGACCTTAAGAGAAAGGAACTACACGAATAACTTCAAACAAGAAATCAACACAAAGCCAATTTCTATAGAGCAGAGGTCAAATATATCCCAGATTCCTGTGTTCTCCAAGCTCCAGTCCATCTCTGACACTGGCTACTCTACCTCCCCTCAACATTCTTTCCTCCCTCATTTGGGTTCACCAATTCGCTGTAAGATCTCACAGAACTCATGAACTGTACTTACAGTTAAGTGGTTTATTAAGGAACAGGTTACAAGTCAGGATCTAGATCAAGAAGCATGTAAGCAAAGTCTCCCTTCTTTAGTGTAGGACAGCTTTCACATCTCCTCTCAGCCTTGCAGGTCTCCTCTTGGCCCTGCCATCTGTCACCACAGGCTCTGCCACTGGGACCCTTCTGGACCTTCCGCTGTCTTCAGTGTTACAGCCCTTGACTGTGTTATAGCTCTTTTAGGAGGTTTCTTACCTCTGCTCTCTCTGCCTCTCTTTTCCTTCTGCTTCTTCTGGTTGCTTTCTCTTCTTGCTTCTCTCTGTCTCAAAAACCCCTGTGGCGCTGGCTGTATTTATTTATATATATATATATATATATATATATACACATATATACACATACCTACACACACACATACGTACAATTCCTTGTCAATTTCAAGGCATACCCCCTCCCATTGAGGCCATAAACTAACCACCCAGTACGCCACACACCCTTCATTTGCATAGTAGGCTATAGTCACCTCGTCTCCATGGGTATAGTCACTTCATTTGCATGGGTATATTGACCAATCCCTGCAAGATGCATGCCAATCACAGGGCATGCTGCAGCCCTGGACTAGACAAAAAGTTCTTTACAATTTACCCAGGAAATGTCAATCACCCTGGACAAAAGTAACAAACCTTCTGGGGTAGAAACTAGGGCAAAGGTAGTTCCTCAGGGCTTAGGGGAAAAATTGCTCAAGCTATTTCCCAAAGAACTAAGGCAAAAGGCCACCTCACATAAAGTAACCTACTTCACCACGGGAACATTGCTCAAGATGTCTGCAGGATTATCCAAATCTTGGAATCATCCTGAAATGGAAAAATCTATGGACTTAGGTTTGCCTACCTAAAGTAGATAAACTACCTTACTTAGGAATTCCTATAGCTACTCCTCCCAACTATCCTTAATATACCTCCTATTTTCTTCAGTGTTGATTTCCAGTATCTTAATCTATGTGACTCATAGGCCAAAAGGTGTAAATTTCCAAACTTCAGAATATTTACTAAATCGATGACTTCCAAAATCCAAAAACCCACTGTCATCGAGTCAATTCCAACTCATAGCGACCCTACAGGACAGAGTAGAACTGCCCCATAGAGTTTCCAAGGAGCACCTGATGGATTCGAACTGCTGACCATTTGGTTAGCAACCGTGGCACTTAACCACTACACCACCAGGGTTTCCAATCGAAGACTTACAACAACAAATTTTCTCCTAGAATGTGACAGATTACTAAATATAAAGGTTCCGATACATTAGGTTTCTGTGTTATAAATCTGTTTTAGAAAACGCATTTTCTGACACCTGAACAAGGAACATCAGATTAATTATTCCGTGGACACCTTTACTTCTATTTCCCCCATCATTACTCAAGTTACATAATCTATTTGTATTCCAGTTTAATCATCTGTAAAATGGAGATAACAGTTTCTCTACCAAAGAGCTGTTGTATGGCTTCAATGCTATAGCACTGAAGCCATACATTATACGTAAAGTTCTCAGAACAGTACCTAGCATGTAGAAGAGCTAGTATCTCCATTACCTACAATATACGATGCAGCTATAATGGTAAAAGGCACAATGAATCCAGGATGGCAAGATGTGATTTGAACACAAGCTCGAGTATATACCCTTGAAAAGTCACTCAGCGTCTGTGAGTGGCTGAATCATATGCATAATCCAGATAATACTGGTCCAACCAGCTCCTGCGGCTACTATATAATAATGAGTATCAACTGCTTTTCTTCTATTATAGAAAGCTACTATTTATAAGCCATAATATCCAACTCGCCCAAACAAAAAATATAACTAAGCAGTTACAATGTCAGACTGAATACTTAATTTAATCCTCAGACTGTGCTTACTCTCATGTAAAAAATAATGCTGACAAGATTGCTTATCTACTTTTTCATTCACAGCAAACAAAAAGCTAGAAATCAAGGGGGTATACAACAGCTATAATTAACAATAACAACAACAAAAAAAAAAAACAGGCAACCAAGAAGAAAGAACAACTACAGTCAAAACACCTAAAACTGAAAAACAGGGCACACTTGTTATAGAAATAAACAGACCTGAGACCTACTGTCCGATATGAGTCAATAACTTACGTTCTTAATGATAATGCTAAATCATAAAAACACAGTTAACATGTGTTCAAAATGCTCTGATTAAAGAGGCAGAACATTATGGAATACACTTCAGGAAGTTATAATGAAAATGACTAAAAAGCAAAATGTTTTGGTGCTTAAAATGGTTTCAAAAGTTAGCTAATGGTAAAATTCACACGTGTGAAACAACTTATTCTCCACTGAAGTTATAAAACTGAAAAAAGGGACCAAGAATCATGTAATTGTTTGTTTAAAGCATTAAAATAAAAGGCCAAACTATATTCTTCAAGAGACTAGGATTTTCAGACAAGAGCAGGTTATAAAGATTTAAAAAACCGTTACCTAGTCTCTACAACTTTAATTACTCATATGCAAGTTCAAGTTGAAGTTGAAGAAAATTTAAATAAGTCCACGAGAATCAAAATACAACCTTGAGTATATCCCACCTCAATTTAGAGACCATTTCAAGAATAGATTTGACTCATTGAACACTAATGACTGAAGATCAGACGAGTTGTGGGATGACATCAAGGACATCATACATGAAGACAGCAAATGGTCATTAAAAAGACAGGAAAGAAAGAAAAGCCCAAAATGGATATCAGAAGAAACTCTGAAACTAGCTCTTGAATGTAGAGTAGCTAAAGCGAATGGAAGAAATGATGAAGTAAAACATATGAACAGAGGATTTCAAAGTGCAGCTCGAGAAGACAAAATACTATAATGAAATGTGCAAAGACCTAAACTTAGAAAACCAAAAGGGAGGAACACATTCAGCATTTCTAAAGCTGAAAGAACTGATGGAAAAATTTAAGCCTCAAGTTGCAATATCCAAGGATTCTACGGGCAAAATAT
This sequence comes from Loxodonta africana, assembly GCF_030014295.1. Lineage (NCBI taxonomy): Eukaryota > Metazoa > Chordata > Mammalia > Proboscidea > Elephantidae > Loxodonta > Loxodonta africana. Next base: position 66,901,920 of record NC_087355.1, read on the forward strand.
TGAATGACGCAGGAAACATCCAAAGAAGATGGAAGGAATACATAGTCACTGTACCAGAAAGAAGCGGTCAATGTTCAACCACTTCAGGAGGTAGCATGTGAGCAAGAACTGATGCCATTAAACGGAAAAGCCCAAGCTGCACTAAGGATATTGGCAAACAACAAGGCTCCAGGAATTCAAGCAACACCAACTGAGCCGTTTCAACAACAGGATGCAGCGCTGGAAATGTTCACTTGTCTATGACAAGAAATTTGGAAGACAGTTACCTGGCCAACCAACTGGAAGAGATCCATATTTGTGCCCATTCCTAAGAAAAGTGATTCAAAAGAACATGGAAATTATTGAACAGTATCATTAATATCACATGCAAGTAAAATTCTGTTGAAGATAACTGAAGATCGTTTATGCCAGTACATGGAAACTGAACTGCCAGAAATTCAAGCCGGATTCCAAAGAGGACGTGGAATGAGGGATATCACTGTTGACATCAGACGGATCTTGGCTGAAAGCAGAGAATATAAGAAAGATGTTTACCTGTGTTTTATTGACTATGCAAAGGCATTCGACTGTGTGGATCATAACCAATTACAGATAACACTGCGGAGAATGGGAATTCCAGAACTCTTATTAATTATGCTCATGAGGAACCTGTACCTAGACCAAGAGGCAGTCGTTTGAACAGAAAGGGGATACCGCTTGGTTCAAAATCAGGAAAGGTGCGTGTCAGAGTTGTATCCTTTCGCCATACTTATTTAATCTGTAAACTGGGTAAATAATCCGAGAAGCTGGACTATTTGAAGAACTAGGCATCAGGATTGGAGGAAGGCTCATTAACAACCTGTGATATGCAGATGACACAACCTTGCCTGCTGAAAATATAGAGTCGCTATGAGTCAGAATCGACTCGATGGCAGTGGGTTTGGTTTTTGGTTTGAAGCACTTACTGATGAAGATCAAAGACTACAGCCTTCAGTATGGATTACATGGCAACATAAAGAAAACAAAAATGCTCATGATTGGACCAATAAGCAGAGAAAAGACTGAAGTTGTCAAGTATTTCATTTTACTTGGATCCACAATCAATGCCAGGGGAGCAGCAGCCAAGAAATCAAACTACATGCTGCACTGAGCAAATCTGCTGCAATGAGACTTCTTCAAGTGATAAAAAGCAAAGAGGTCATTTTGAGGACTAGGGTGTGCCTGACAATCATGGTATTATCATCACCTCATATGCATGTGAAAGCTGGACAATGAATAAGAAGATCAAAGAAGCACTGATGCCTCTGAATTAAGGTGTTGGTGAAGAATACTGACTATACCATGGACTTCCAGAAGAACAAACAAGTCTGTTTTGGAAGAAATACAGCCAGAGTCCTCCCTGGAAGTAAAGATGGCAGACTTTGTCTCACGTACTTTGAACATGTTATCAGGAATGACATGATGCTTGATAAGGTAGAGGGTCGGCGAAAAAGAGGAAGACCCTCAATGAGATGGACTGACACAGCGGCTGCAACAATGGGCTCAAATGTAGCAACAACTGTGAGGATGGCACAGGACCGGACAGTATTTCAGTCAAAAACCAGTTGTACATAAGGTCGCTATGAGTTGGAACCAGTTTGACAGCGCCTAAAAACAACACATACCTCCATACAATGTCATAAAAAAGTATACAGTGATATATGTCACCAAAAAAGAAAAAAAAAAATCCGTTGCCATCAAGTTGATTCCTACTCATAGGGGCCCTATAAGGCAGAGTAGAATGGCCTCACAGGGTTTCCAAGGAACACCTGGTGGATTCAAACTACCTCCTTTTGGTTAGCAGCTGTAGCTCTTAACCACTACACCACCAAGGTTTCTAATAATAAGTTCTTTACACATTGGAAATATTCATCTCAGTACACAAACCACTTTCATCAACATTTTCTCTTTTGGTTTGAATAAATATCAGGTTACATAAGACAAAGAATAGATCTATCACTGGGTGGTGTGATGGTTAAGTGTCTGGCTGCTAACCAGAAAGTCTGCAGTTCGAGTCCACCAGCCGCTCCTTGGAAACCCTGCAGGGCAGTTCTACTCTGTCCTACAGGGTCGCTAGGAGTCGGAATCGACTCAACAGCAACCGGTTTGGTTTTTTTGATTTTATCCCCGAAAGCTGTTGTGAGCGTCAGATATAATCCAGGCAAACAGTCCTTCACGGGGTCTTATAAAGAGTAGGTACTCAATTAACATTAACAATTTTTTTTACAGATAAGGAATTGATAGATTAAAAGGTGGATAACTCATTCACAAATATTTCAATGTCTTCTACGTGTCAGGCATTGTTCTAAAACCAAAACCACTGCCACTCAGTTGACTTCAGATCATGGCTGCCCCTTGTGTAGAACTGCCCCACAGGGTTTTCTTGACTGTAATCTTTAATAAAGCAGACAACCAGGTCTTTCTTCCAAGAGACCACTGCATGGGTTTGAACCACCTTTAGGTTAGTGGTGGAGCGTAATCCATTTGCACCATTTAGGGATCCTAGGCATTGTTCTAGACACTTAGAAATAGTGTAATAAACAAGGATGACTTGACCCCTATCCTCAAGAAGTTGAGGCGCCCCAGTTGCACAGTGGTTAAAGCACTTGGCTGTGAACCGGAAGGTCAGCAGTTTGAACTCACCCCAGCCACTCCATGGGAGAAAGATGTAGCAGTCTGCTTCCTTAAAGATTATAGTCTTGGAAACCCTATGGGGCAGTTCTACTCTGCCCTACAGACTCGCTATGAATTAGAAGCAACTGGACACCAATAGGTTTGGTTTTTGGCTTTGGTCAAGAAATTTATATTCCAGTGTGAGGAAACAAACAAGCAAACAAGAGAATTTCAGGGAGTAACAAGAGCTTAAAAGGATGATGTAACAGAAAGCAAATGTGCCTCTTAGTTCAATCAAGTATATGAAACCAAATGGACAACACCAGCCCAAAGGCAAAGCTGAAACGGCGGGCAGGGTCAGGAAAACTGGATAAACGGACACAGAGAACCCAGGGAGGAAAAGGAAAGGAGGACAGTGCTGACACACTGTGGGGATTGCAACTAATGTCACAAAACAATTTGTGCATAAAATTTTTGAACAAAATGCAAAACTAATTTGCACTGTAAGCTTTCACTTAAAACACAACTAAAAAAAGATTGAAAAACAAGGAAAGTAAGCTATGTAACTGTCCATTAACAGTTATATGGATAAATTGTTACAGTCATACAATGAAATATCATACAATAATGAAAATGAATGAACTACTCATATCACCACAGACTAATCCTAAAAACATGATATTGGTATTAATATTGTGTGTGTGCGTGTGTGTATGAAGACGTGGGAGAATATATACCATGAATTCATTTATACAGAGTTCATAAACAGACAAAACTAAAACTGTTTAGACTACTCCATGTGATGAAACTATAGAGAAAAATAAATAATTAACACAAAGTTCACAATAGTGGTTAGAGGATGGGCAGAAGGGATGGGAGGAAGAGGACTTTAAAGATATCTGTCACGTTCTATTTCTCAAGTTGAATGGGGCTGAACTAGGCATTTATTTTATTATCATTTATATTTTACAGATCCTTTTGCATGTGTACCTGATTTTTTTTTTAAGTTCTTTGCTAATACCATCAAAGATCTTTTAAAATTTTGATTCAAAGAACTGGTCATGGTAGATTCTGCTGGCAGTGGGTTCAGGGAAGAATAGAAGACTAAAATATACGCTGTTTTTAACCAGTGACTTCAAGAGAAAAATGGGAGCTAAGGATGAAACACAGTACTAAGTAAAAAGAGGCGGCTAAAATTTTTAAAATGAGCAAGACCTAAAGAAATTGATTTGTTGAAGAAAAGGAAATATGAACATCACAGAAGAATTGATGAAACAGGGACTAAAGGTAGGGAAGAAAAGACTCAAGAATGTAAGAAGTTGGTCCTGGCCACTGTCAATGTGCCAGGAACAAACATGATTAAAGACCAGGCTAACCCTAGTATTAAATTACAGTCTGTGGATTCATCCACGTCTATACAAGGCTAAGAATGGTCATGAAAGTAGAGACCGTCTATCTTACCTACCAAACCACTCCCAGCACCTAACAGGACTAGACTTGCCATGTGGTATGTAATCAGTAAGTATTTATTAAATAAATGAATCAAAACCAGAACACATCTAGAGTATACAGATTCAAATTGTACTATACAAAGAACAAAAATCAAAGAAATAAAAAAAGAGTAAGTTAAAAGCATCAAGTCACATTTTTAATTCAGTTATGTCACAATGAGAGAAAAGAATTTCAAACAGATTTCATGAACAAAGGCTAAGTAAAACTGGGCAGGGTTTATTCTGGGAAAAGACAAAAGAGTCCTATGTGGCAGGACTGTACAGTTCCTACAAAGCTTGGAAAGAGTAGGAAATAAACCTGAAGATAAAGGCAAGGACAAGATCTTGCTGGGGTATGAATTCAGTGGAAAGTCACTCAAGACATCTAAGAAAGGATTTAACAGATATGAACTCTCATATTAAGTGAATGCTTTAAATACAAAGGATAAACTGAAGAGGACTGGGAGAATAATTCAAGACACCATTAAAATAACTTATATAAGAAGATATTAGGGCTTTACAAAAATAAAACAAAATCATTTATTCATTCATTTATCCTACTATATGCCTGTTAGCAGGTTCCACATTAGAGATAAAGCAGGTGAAAAAGCAGAGTCCCTGCCCTCAGAAGCTTCATTCCAGTGAAGACTAACAAGAACCAAGCCATTTACAGGCTGTGGTAAATGGTATGAAGATAATTAGGGTGGTGTGATGGAGAGTGATGGGGAGGGGGCTAACTTTTGACAGGGCTGTCAGGCAAAACCCTTCTTCAGATGTGACATGTAGGCCAAGACCTAAATAATCAAAAGAAGCCGGTGAAACAGAAGATACATTTGAGTGGGTTTTTCAAGAAGAGAAAACAAGGAGCTGAAAGGTCGTTCTGACTGGAGCCTAGAAGAAAATGAGGTGAGTCTGGAGTAGAAAGGCATAGACGACCTTGAAGACATGATAAGAAATCTGTATTTTATTCTAAGTGGATTAGGTTAGTGGCACATTTATATGGGAAGAAGAGATGGGTATGATACATTTTGAAGGTGGAACCAACAGAATTTACTGAAGGATCAGATGTGGAGGATAATTAAAAAAAAAAAAAATCTAGATTAATGCCTAGGTTTTCTACATTGTTCAAACGGGTAAATGGTAGTCCCGTTTACTAGGATGGGGGAGACTGAGGTAAGAACAAAAAGAGGGTGGGAAAAGAGAGGGGGGCAAGTCAGTGATTCTATTTTGAACAAGTTAAATTTGAGATGCCTGGGATATCAAAATAGTGATGATAAGCAGGCAGTTGGGTATTTAAGAGCCAGGTCTAGCAAGAAATATAAATCTAGAAGTTATCAGCAACAATTATTATTATTAATCATAAATAATATTTAAAGCCACAGGAAGGGATGAGAATATATTACAGTCTAATGATAACAAAAACAACAATAGCAACAGGTAAACTTAAATGGTGTCTTACTACGTCCCAGACACTATTTTAATTACTGACACATTATCAGTCCATTTTAAAACAAAACAACTCAGATGAGGAAACTGAGGCACAAAGAGATTAAGTACTTGCCCAACGTCGTTCAGCTAATTTTAGAGATGGATTTCAAACTTAAGCAGTCCTGCTCCAGAGTATGTGCTTTTATCCACTCCGTTACACTGCCTATCTCAGCAGCCACGAGAAGAAAACAGAAATCCAAATCCTGAGACACTCCGACACCCACCGATGGGGAAAAGAAAAGCCAACAAAGAAGTCCAGGAGTGAGTGGCCTGTGAGGTAGGATGGGGGTCAACTGGATCAAATATGGGTAAGAATTCTAAGGATTCAGGTAGGGGGAATGAAAAAGGAGAGGAACCATAAATTACTTAAGTTAAAAGAAATGCTGGCAGTCATTTTGTGGTTAAGGAAAGACAGCTGTGGAGAGATTCAGTAACAGGAAGTTAGTTACTGACGGATGTAGAACTAGAATACATGTCTCCTGCTTGCCAGACTAGTGCTCTTCCTACAGTTTCAAGCTACAGTGGCAGAGGTGACACTGAGAGCCTGAATGACTTGAAAAACAGAAATATTAATGATGATAACAGTGACAAAGACACAGACAGGTAATCTGAGTGTTTACTATGACACAGGCACCATGTTCAGCACTTTGCGTACCTCATTTCATTCTCACAACCCGTAGGAGATAACTGCTTCATCTTCATCCTCATTTTACAGAGGATAAAATTGAGGCCTAATCAAAAAACCAAACCCACTGCCATCGAGTGGATTCTGACGCATAGCAACCCTAGAAAGAAGCTTCAATAACCTGTCCAAGGTCATGACTAATGAGTAAATAAGAATTTCAATACAGGTCTGTCTTCAACATTCTCTTAGCCATTATGTAATATTGCCTCCCTAAGACTAACACTAAAGGAGCCTTGATGGTGCAGTGATTAAGCACTCAGCTGCTAACTGAAAGGTCAGCAGTTTGAACTCATCAGCCACCCTGAGGGAGAAAGATGTGGCAGTCTGCTTCCATAAAGACTACAGCCTTAGAAATCATATGGGACAGTTCTACCCTGTCCTATTAAAGAGTCTCTATGAGTCAGAACCAACTCAACAGCAATGGGTTTAGTCTTTTTTTGGGGGGGGGCGGGGGGAGGCGGGGAAGAGTGACAGTAATCAAGACGGGGGAAAAAAGGAGAGAGAAAGGTCTAAGGAAGAAGTTTAAATTTAAGTTTGGATACACTAAGTATGGTGTATATACAAGACATCCATGTGAAGAAATTATGTAAAATTGAACAATTCTTTATTGTTCAAAGTAAAATTCATTAATAAATCTAGAGTAACTGGTATCCCCCGCACCTAGTACAATATCTGTCATTCTGAAGGTATAATTTAAAATTCCCAATATGATGTATGGTACCTCAGAAGCATTCATGATTAAAATAGCAGCAATCAAAAAAAAAAAAAAAACTAAGCAATCGCATGGTAATCTAGCTGTCTAATTTTTCTTTTAATGTTAGAAATACAAATGTCTTCAGTAAGGGAGAGAGAGGGGCTCTGGTGGCGCAGTGGTGAAGCATTTGTCTGCTAACCAAAAGGTCAGCAGTTCGAATCCACCAGCTACATCTTGGAAACCCTACGGGGCAGTTCTACTCTGTCCTATAGAGTCATTATGAGTTGGAACTGACTCGACAGCAAAGGGTTTTTTTTCTTCAAGGGAAAGAGAAGTTATTAAGAATTTATTTGATTAATATTTATCTAACTGATAAAGAGCAAAAGCAGAGAGGTATCCACTACTACGGTTAAGAAGTACTTCACCAAGTTTTTCAAAACCCTGGAATAAATAACCCTCAAAGTCCCTCATTTGCCCTTATAATGGATTCTGTGGTCACTAGTAAGCTGATTTTTAATGATTTCCCAGATACCCTGGTAATCAAAAAGGGTGCTTTTGGTAGTAGATGTGAACATTTTAGTCACTACAAAGGTATATCTTCCACAGCAAATTAAGAAACTGACATTTAAGTTTATAAATCAATCTCATGAATAGGATTAATCAGTCCCTTGGAACTAAACAACTTTGAGATACCCATTGCCGCCAAGTCAATTCTGACTCATAGAGACCCTACAGGACAGAGTAGAACTGCCCCATAGAGTTTCCAAGGAGCACGTGGTGGATTTGAACTGCCAAACTTTTGGTTAGCAGCTGTAGCTCTTAACCACTAGCTGATAAAAATGATTTGTGAAGTCACAAAATAGAGAACAAGTCTCTTGACCTTGCTGAGCCCACCGTCACAGCCTGTAAGGCTCTTCGTGATCCTAGTCTGACTCCACCTGTAGCTGTCTTTTTAATTCAACAATCTCTTGTAGCTCCAAGGACAGAGTTACTGGTGTACCATTATCATTCATCCATGTTACACAGTGCTCAGCACTTAGAAGAAAGCCCTAAAATATTTGCCAAATAAATTACCTTAACCAAACATCACTAAGGTGTTACATTTTCAACTATGAAAACTCAGTGGTTCAAAGAGTGGTTTTGTCACAAAAGCCAATTTAACAAGTATTAAATTTGGTACTTACTTTTACTAGTTCAGTCCTACTGCCAAGTGACGTTCAATTTCTAAAATATGTTATTTACTCTTGAACACACACCTGCCTCCAATGGGGCGGGTGAACATCAGAAATGTAAGTAGAATACATTTTCAAAGTATTATGCAAATGACAAGTAAACGGACAGGTCAAGGAATTTTCAAAGTTAATTTCCTGCCTGCATCTTTCAAACCCTGCCATCCATAGACATAATGCTCATAATAATAATTATAACCACAACTAACAATTACTAAGAGCTTACTATGTACCACCCCCACGAATTTGCAACAACTTCATCACACAATTACTTCTCATTCCCACTGGGCAGATGAAGAAGAAAGACTTGGAAAGGCTAACTTGCCTAAGATCACAAAGCTAGGAAGACTGAATGACTCCAGAGTCTAGAGTCTTAGCCATCTTATTCAGTTTTACTAACTTAAACACTTCCTTTTCTAGTTTACTTCAACAGATTAAGCTACTGAAATTATCAATAGTTTCTATGTAAACATTTTTTGTTGTTGTGTGCCCTTGAGTAGATTCCAACTTCTAGCAACTGTGTATGACAGAGTAGAGCTGCCCCACAGGATTTCCTAGGCTGAAATCTTTATGAGAGCAGATTGCCAGGTCTTTTCTCCGGCAGAATGGCTGCTGGGCTACTAGGTTCCAACTGCCCACCTTTTGGTTAGCAGCAAAGGGCTAAACCATTACACCACCAGGTCTCCCTTCACATAAATGTACCTTACTGCAATTAAAACTGTCAAATGAATCTTAAAAGATTTCTTTATTACCAATGTCTAAGGTCTGGACTACTGCAAAATAATCAGACCAGACAGAGACCCAAGCAGACTAAAAAAAACAAAAGGTGTGCAAGAGAGGAGGGTGCTTTTAAAAACAAAAGCTTTCAAAAAGAGCGATGCTTTTAAAGCTAGGAGGTCCTACACATGCACTTTGTTTGGAAACAACAGAAATGAAATTTCACATCATTCTATATTTGCCTCTTTCCTGCTTAGTCCATTCCCTTATCCAGATTTCCTTAGAAGTCCTAGTTCACGAACCTCAATCACTAAATACGTGTAATAACGGAAATTCTCCTTGATATTCACTTAAGTTCTTGAGAATGACCACTAGTAAAGAGTTTACTCCAGTTACGTAGGTAAAGCACTGAACCACAAGCTCAGAAGGGTGGCTAAAAAGTAAGCCTACAATTTGAAGTTACAGATGTCAAATCACAGCAAGGAAGCAGTGAAAACTTTCCCTTACCGTCCCCTTTTCAAGAGCCCTAAGCTAGTGTTCTAAAAAAAAAGGCGCTCTGGTGGTGCAGTGGTTAAGCTAACTGAAAAGTGGGAACTCCGAACCCACCAGCCGCTCCGCGGAAGAAAAGATGCGGCAGTCTGCCTCCGTAAAGATGTACGGCCTTGGAAACCCCATGGGGCAGTTCTACTCTGTCCTACAGGGTCGCTCTGAGTTGGAATCGACGGCAGTGGGTTTGGTGTTTTTTTATTTTTTGTTTGGAAACTACGATCCTACATCTTCTTGACACTCCCGTCACCTACTTGATTCCCACAATACTCTTTCTCCAAATGAAAACAAGACCTCAAGCGTCTGTCATACAAACCCCTAACCTCGATCCCTTTTCTCAACCCTCGAAGCTCCCGTCAGAGGGCGGAGAAGGCTGCCACCTCTCCCAAATAAAAAGTGAAGATCAAGGAGGAGGAGGATGCTACGGAAAACGTTGGCGCAACCTCACCAGACCCAGAGGGGAAGCGTGTCTGGCGAGACGGCCATGGGAACTGCGCTGCCCACGTGGGCCGGAGAAGACCAGGCCCAACTCACCAGGCCATCGATCTGCACTTGCTTCACGGCCGAGTCTCCGGAGCCGCCTTTGCCTTTGCCTTTGCCTGCAGTGCCGGTAGTGGAGCTGGAAGAGGTGGCCGCAGAGCCGGTGCCTTCCTTGCGGGACGCCATTTCTCCAGCCGGACAGGAAGAAGGGAAAGTGAGTAACCGGAAGCGGAAGTATAACCTTCCCGGGACGTCAAGGACACACCTCCGTTTCAGGCGCGTTGCTAAGAGGTGTGGCCAGCGCAGGGCCCCGCCTTTTTTCTTCTCCCGCCCACTTATTGTACCTCCCCGCCGGAATCCTGTGCGCATGCGGGTTGTGCAGCTGCGCTCCCGTTTCTGTTGAGCAGTTTTGTAGACTTTTTAAATGTTTTCCACTTCATATTTAGTCATTCTCCTTTAGGGAGTGACCATAATAGCATTATAGCTGACATCACGGTAGCGTCTTATACGTAAAAATGCTTTCACTTCTAATCTTTTGAATTAATCTGTATTCCCAAACTTGTAAACTATGAAGGGAGTACTAGCTCCCACTGGACGTATTGGGAAACTAAGACGTAGCTTGGGCAATGGCCTTCTGTTCATTAGTGGCAAGCTGGTATTGCAATCTGTGTCCTGTAATTTGTGTGCGTGTGTGCTTTAAGTCAAAGTTTACAGCTCAAGTTAGTTTCTCGTGCAGAAATTTTTACACACTCTGTTTTGTGACCCTAGTTGCTATCCCTAAAATATGTCACCACGCTCCTCATTTCCACCCCAGATTTCCCCCATCAGTTCAACCAGCTCCAGTCCGTTTCTGCCTTCTTATCTCGCTTCCTGAGGGAGCTGCCGGTTTAGTTATGTCTTATATTCCAGTCTAATCTTTGCCTGAAGAGTTGGCTTCTGGAATAGTTTTAGGCTAACAAAGAGTCCAGGAGCCATGTCTTCTGGGGTCCCTCCAGTCTCAGATAGACCATTAAGTCTGGTCTTTTTACTAGAATTTGAGTTCTACACCCCACTTTTCTCCGGCTCTGCTGTGCTCCCTGTCAGGGCAGTCATTGGTGGTAGGCAGGCACTATCTAATTCTTCTGGTCTCAGGCTGATGGAATAGCTGGTTTATGTGGCCCTTTCTGTTTCTTGGGCTAATATTATCCTTGTGTCTTTGGTGTTCTTTCTCCTTTGTCAGGTAGGTTGGGACAAATTGATGCATCTTAGAGGGCCCTCGCTAGCTTATAAGACCGCAGATGCCACTCACCAAAGAGGGATGCAGTACATTTTCTTAATAAATTTTGTTATGCCAATTGGCCTAGATGTTCCCTGAATCAATGGTCCCCAGACCCCCACCCCTGCTACTCTGTCCCTTGAAGTGTTTGGTTGTATTCAGGAAACTTTTTAGCTTTTGGTTTAGTCCAGTTGTGCTGGCTTCCCCCGTATTGTGTGTTGTCCTTCCCTTCATTTAAGATAATTCTTGCCTACTATCTAGTTAGTGGATATCCCTCTCCCTCCCTCCCCACCCTCGTAACCATCAAAGAATGTTTTCTTCTGTGTTTAAACCTTTTCTTGAGTTCTTGTAATAGTGGTCTCATACAGTATTTGTCTTTCGGGGACTGACTAATTTCACTCAGCATAATGCCTTCCATATTCATCCATGTTATGTCTCATGTAATTTTAGATAGTGAAAATTTTAAGATGGTTTATAAAGAAATTAATTCAAACATAGGAACTTCAATCGGAATTACCAGAACTAATAGCTCTTCATTTCTATTAGCTTCATGGTGAGATTTACATGAGCAAAATACCAAAGATGTTATCGTGTGGGAAACCCTGGTGGCGTAGTGCTTAAGTGCTACGGCTGCTAACCAAAGGGTCGGCAGTTGGAATCCACCAGGCACTCCTTGGAAACTCTACGGGGCAGTTCTACTCTGTCCTATAGGGTTGCTATGAGTCGGAATCAACTCGACGGCACTGGGTTTGGTTTGTTTTTGTTGTCGTTATTATGTGAAGTGTTGAACAATAATGCAGAACATATTATTCCCTAAAAACTACGCTAACTTGTGACACATTACTCTAAAATATACATCTCAAGTCTTAAAAAAAAAAAAAAAACTTGACAGCTTTAGAAAGCCAATTTAGTTAAGGAATTTAAGACATTATTTCTCAGATTCCAAATAACAATTTGTCTTATTTTTAAAATGTTTACTCATTCTTTAAGTATGTATTCAGAACTGATAAAGTGGGAACATCAATGAAGGGTTTTTCCTCCCTGAAGTTTTTGGCTATTTTTGTTGTCGGTGGAAGGAGCCTGGTTGCACAGTGGTTAAGCAGCTTTGCTGCTAACTGAAAGGTCGGAGGTTTGAACCCACCAGCCGATCCACAGGAGAAAGACGTGCCAGTCTGCTTCCCTAAAGATTAAAAAAAAAAAAAAAAAAATTTTTATTACAACCTTGAAAATCCTATGGAGCAGTTCTACTCTGTCCCAAAGGGTTGCTGTGAGTCCGAATCGACTTCATAGCAACGGGTTTTTTTGCTTTGGCTGTTGGGGAGGAGGGAGCTCTTGTGTTACAATCTGAGAAAAGAAATAGTTGTACCTGGCAAAGGGTTTCACACACAAGAAAAAAACTAATGATACAAAAGGAAATGTTAATATCTAGTCTTTTTAAGAGTATGTGGAATATTTATTAAAATAGATCACACCCTGGGTGATGAAGTCTTTACAAATTTACAAGTGTTGAAGGCTGATCATGGTAAAATCACACTAAAAATCAGTAAAAAAATGATAAGAAAAAGGAGAAGAAGGAGGAGGAGGGGAAAGAAAATCCCTAATGGAAGAAGCAGAACTGGAGATGCGTGCCTACCATTGGGTACCTGTCAAGATGAGCATCTGTTGGAGGAATGGTCTGCCTCTACGTCTCCCACCCAGGCTGCCTAAGTAAAGGCCTCGGGTCTAGAGCCTTCTCTGATAAGGAGGCTAGGAATTGAGCCTCCGTCTCCCACAGAGTCACTCTGAGTTGGAATCGACTCAAAGGCAACGGGTTTGGTTTTTTGGTTTTTTCTCTCTCCCAGTTCCTTCTCCTTATCAGAGAAACCTCCCCCTGTTCTGGGCACAGAATAACTTTCTCTGTCTCTTGCATATGCATGAACACCATACGGCGCTGGCCAACCCCACATCTATATCTGGTCCCAGTGGGGAGAGAACGGGGTCTCTCGTACTACAGCACAAGAGGGAGAGCATGCCAGATTGTAAAAGCCAGCCTCAGGGAGTGGACTGAAGGAGAAACGGGCTTTGGGAGGCCGAACATGGGCACCCCCATGTGGTTTGCTAGTTCACTAGTTTGCATTCTTATGTAAGCCTCTGGCGTGAAGCCACCATTGTCCACTACCACTGTAAAATTTATGCCGTTCCAGATCTCTGGCAATCTGGTCTGGTCCTGCTGCTGCCCAACACTTGGCCTCATATGTAAGTCTTCTTTGCTGCTACACTGGAGTTGTCCTCTCTTTCTTTGTTCTCTCGGCACCCTCCATTTTGAGAGCCAAATTTCAAGTTACTGGTCATGCTTGGACAACATCACAGAATACTTAGGTTATTTACCAACAATAAGTTTACTTAGTTACTTTATCCTACAATATACGTAACACATAGTATATTTCATAATTGCAATATCAATATTACCACTACCAATAAAACTACTGAGTAAAGTTTAAAATTTCTTTGCAATTTTTCTGTCCTTAGAAATATCCCACTAAGGATTTACAGTCATGTGTGCCAAACACATTACACACCACCACCACCAGTTGCCATCTAGTTGATTTTGACTCATGGTGACTCCATGTGTGTCAGAGTAGAACTGTGCTTCATAAGCTTTTCAATGGCTGATTTTTTAGAAGTAGATTGCTAGGCCTTTTTTCCATGGTTCCTCTGGGGGTAGTCTCGAACCACCAACCTTTCAGTTAGCAGCCAACCATTTGCACCACCCAGGGACTCCAAGCACATTACACAGGTTTTTTAAATCTGACCTAAGATGGTGCATTTGAGTCCTCTGACCAAAACAGTGCTCCTGATAGGTCAGAGGTATAAATATTAAAAGAAATTAAGAAATAAAACCTTATGACACAGAATTGGAATTAAGAAACCAATATGAATACCTTAGCTACAAAGTCCTAGAAGCAATGAAACTTCATTTACTTGGATTCCTGGTCTCCTTGCTATCTCACTGGCTGTTCCTTTCTTCTCAGGGATTCTGCTCCCGTTCCCAAATCCTTAAATATTGAAGAGCACCAGAGTTCAGTCCTTGAGCATCTTCTTTCCCTTATATTTGTTCCCTATCATAATGACATCATCCACTCTTAGGGCTGTAAACATCATAAAATACATGCTTATGATTCCTAAATTTAGGTCTTCCCCAGACCTTGCCCTTGAAGTATGGATCAGCATATCCAACAGTTTATTCACCATCTCCACTGAATGTCTAATACCTACTGCCATCGAGTTGATTCCGACTTATAGCAACCCTATAGGACAGAGTTTAACTGTCCCATAGAGTTTCCAAGGAGCGACTGGTGGATTCGAACACAGGCACCTTCAACTTAACTTTTCCAGTGGAGCTCCAGATACGACCCCTCCCCTAGCAAAAGTTCCTTCCACAGTCTTCTCCATCTCAGTTGATAGCAGCTCCAGTCTTCTAGGTGATAAGGCCAAAAACCTTGGTGTCACTGTTGACTCCTCTATTTCCCTCACGTCCCATCCCTGATCTGTCAGGAAATTCTATAAAAATGTATCTAGAGTCCAGAATTTTCTGGAATACATGTACTTTTCCCTATTCCCTCTGATAAGTACAAATAAAAACCCTGGACATTCTATATAAAACAAACATAAGAAGACTCCGAAAGATCAAAAGAGGAAGGAAAACCAGGGACTGCAAAGAATCTCAGGATATAAGCAACAACAAGATGGTGATTTCCCAGGCAGGTTTTTATTTGTGTCACATGTCCCAGAATGGGAGCAGAAGTCTGGCAACCTGGAAACACCAACAGGCTCAGGTAAAAAATGATCCAGCACACACCTGTTATCTGCACACTGTCAATGGATCATGCAGGGAAACTAGACCTCCACCATTCTATAGTAATAAGGCATCCCTCCCACTCTCCACTGGAGTGGTGTTAGAGGAGGTATAGTCGAGAGTCAGAATTTCACAGCAGCCAAACAGTAATAAGGCTATCTTTCCTCCACCATGGTATCACTGGAGCCAACATGGGGAGCAATAAAGAGACACTCGCACCTCTACCAGCCAGGAGGAATCAGTGGAGGCCTAGTGGGCATCTGAAACTCACCCCTCCACCCCTGCCAGAAACAGGGAGACCCCTCATGTAGGAGTCAATAGAGGACAAGTAAACCAAATTTCAAAATGCAATAACATTTACAATCACTGAAAAAATGAAACAATTGCTTGTAAATGTAACAGAACAAGTACAGGAGCTTTACGACATTCAGCCATTTCAAGAGGTAGCATATGATCATGAACTGATGGTACTGAAAAAATAAATCCAAGCTGCACTGAAGGCACTAGCAAAAAACAAGGCTCCAGGAATCGACAGAATACCAACTGAGATGTTTCAACAAATGGATGCAGTGCTGGAGTTGCTCACTAGTATATGCCCAGAAATTTGGAAGACAACTACATGGCCAGCTGACTGGAAGAGATCCATATTTGTGCCAATTCCAAAGAAAGGTGATCCAACAGAATGTGGAAATTATCAAACAATATCATTAATATCACACAAGAGTAAAATTTTGCTGAAGATAATTTTAAAAGCAGTTGTAGCAGTGCATCAACAGGGAGCTGCCAGGAATTCAAGCCGAATTCAGAAGAGGACATGGAACAAGGGATATCATTGCTGATGTCAGATGGATCTCGGCTGAAAGCAGAAAATACCAGACAGATGTTTACCTGTGTTTTATTGACTATGCAAAGGCATTTGACCATGTGCATCATAACAAATTATGAATAACATTGCAAGAGTCAAAATTCCAGAACACTTAATTTGGCTCATGGTGAACCTGTACATAGACTAAGTGGCAGTCATTCCAACTTTAAAAAAGGATAGTACATGGTTTAAAATCAGGAAAAGTGTGTTTCATGGTTGAATCCTTTCATCGTACTTATTTAATCTGTATGATGAGTCAATAACCCAAGAAACTGGACTCTATGAAGATGAACTTCTCATCAGGATTGGAGGAAGAATCATTAAGAACCTACAAAATGCAGATGACACAACCTTGTGTGTTGAAAGCAAAGAGGACATGAAGCACTCACTGATGAAGATCAAAGAATACAGCCTTCAGTATGGATTACACCTCAACATAAAGAAAACAAAAATGCTCACAATTGGACCAGTAAGCAACATCATGACAAACTGAGAAAAGATTGAAGTTGTCAAATATTTCATTTTACTTGGATCCACAATCAATGCCCATGGAAACAGCAGTCAAGAAATCTAAAGACGCCTTGCATTGGGCAAATATGCTGCAAAAGACCTCTTTAACAAGTTGAAAAGCAAAGATGTCACCTTGAAGACTAAGGTGCGTGTCATGGATTGAATTGTGTCCTCCAAAAATATGTGGCAACTGGGTTAGGCCATGATTTCCACTATTGTATGGTTGTGCTTCATTGTGTAATTGATGTAATTTTTCTATGTGTCATAAATCCTAATCTCTGTGATTAATGAGGCAAGATTAGATTACGTTAAAGAGGATTAGGGTGGGGTGTAACACCTGTACTCAGGTCACATCCCTGATCAAATGTAAAGGGAGTTTCCTTGGGGCGTGGCCTGTATCATCTTTTATCTTACAAGAGATAGAAGGAAAGGGAATCGAACAGAGAGTTGGGGACCTCCTACCACCAAGAAAGCAGAAATGGGAGCAGAGTGCATCCTTCAGACCCAGGGTTCCTGTGCAGAGAAGCTCCTAGTCCAGGGGAAGATTGATGATGAGGATCTTTCTCCAGAGCCGACAGGGACCAAAAGCTTTCCCCTGGACCTGGGCTCTGAATTTGGACTTCTAGCCTTCTAGACTATGAGAGAATAAACTTCTGTTTGTTGAAGCCATCCACTTGTGGTATTTCTGTTATAGCAGCACTAGATAACTAAGACAGTGGACCTGACCCAAGCCATGGCGTTTTCAGTCGCCTCATATGTATGCGAAAGCTTGACAATGAATAAGGAAGACTGAAGAAGAATTGACACCTTTGAATTATGATGTCGGTGAAGAATAATGAATATATCATAGACTGCCAAAAGAACAAACAAATCTGTCTTACAAGAAGTACAACCAGAATGCTCCTTAGAAGCAAGGATGGTGAGACTATGTCTCACACACTTTGGACACATTATCAGAAGGGATAAGTCCCTGAAGAAGGATATCATGCCTGGTAAAGCAGAGGATCAGTGAAAAAGAGGAAGACCCCCAACAAGATGGATTGACACAGTAGCTGCAACAATGGGTGCAAACATAACAATGATTGTGAGCATGGCGCAAGACCGAGCAGTGTTTTATTCTGTTGTACATAGGGTTGCTATGAGTTGGAACTGACTTGACAGCAGCTAACAATAACAACATATGCATGTGTGAAATCTGGACAATGAATAAGGATGACCGAAGAAGAATTGATGCATTTGAATTATGGTGTTGGCAAAGAATATTGAGTATACCATGGACTGCCAGAAGAACAAACAAATCTGTCTTGGAAGAAGTACAGCCGGAATGCTCCTTAGAAGTGTTGGTGGTGAGACTTCATCTAACATATTTTGGACATGTGATCAGACAGGACCAGTATCTAGAGGAGAACATCAGGCTTGGTAAAGTGGAGGGTGAGCAAAAAGAGGAAAACTCTCAACAAAATGAATTGACAGTGGCTGCAGTGATAGGCTCAAGCATAGCAACAATTGTGAGGACAGCACAGGACTGGGCAGTATTTCATTCTCTTGTACATAGGGTCACAATGAGTCAGAAATGACTCAACAGCACCTAACAACAACAACAAAGCACGATATGCATGTGAAAGTTGGACAGTGAATTACGGTGTTGGCAAAGAACATTGAATATGCTATGGACTGCCAGAAGAACAAACAAATCTGTTTTAGAAGTACAGCCAGAATGCTCCTTAGATGAACCTACTTTTGACATGTGTTCAGGAGGGACTACTTCCTGGAGAAGGTCATCATGCTTGGTAAAGTAGAGTGAAAGTGAAAAAGAGGAAGAACCTAACGAGATGGATTGATTGACACGGCAGTGGCTGCAACAATGGGCCCAAGCATAGCAACAATTATGAGGATGGCGCAGGATGGACAGTGTTTCGTTCTGTTGTGCATAGGGTAGCTATGAGTTGGAAGTGATGTGACGCCACCTGCCAACAAGCAAGACAGTCTGGTCTTTGCAGAAAAATGGATATATACATCAATAGAACAGAATAGAAAGTCAAGAAATAAACCCACACCAATAGGTAAAACTGACTTTTGACAAAGGGACAAAAACAATTCAATCAAGGAAAGGTAACCTTTTCAACAAAAGGTACGGAACCAATTGCACATCTGTAGGCAAAAAAGTGAACCTTGACCTTTTTCTCAAACCTTACACAAAAATTAACTCAAATTGGATCATGTACTTGAATGTAAAAGATAATATTGTTAGAAAAATATTGTAGAAAACCCTCTGGATTTAGGGCTGGGCAAAAAGAATTCTTAGACTTGACACTAAAAGCACAATTCACAAAATGAAAAATTGTTAAATCGACTTCGTCAAAACTAAAAGCCTTTATTCTGCAAAACACTGTTAAGAGTCAAATATTCTTATTCTACCAAGAGCAAAGCCAAAGTTAGTCTAGTTTTCTGAAGAAAAAAAAATCTGTAATTCAGATATCCATGGGATCTGAACTCTAATAGGAAAATAATTTTTAAGACCTAGATTTTTTTCAAGTAGGCTCCATGATTTCCTGGATTCTCTGAGCTGAGGGTATTTGAAGTTGTCTTGGTTTGAAAGTACCTTAGAAATGAAACAAAATGGAAAATCTGTGCTGCTCCTGGATTTTTCTTTTCATTTTAAACCAATAAAAATTAAGTTGGGGCAGTGATGTAGCACCAGCTAATGTGGAAACTGCAATGCCATGGAGAAACCCTGGACTCAAACCCCAAACACAACATTCTAAAAATACATATATAATTTCCTGATCTGTGCATTATACTGTAATTACATAAAAGAATGTCTGTGTTCTCAGAAAATATAAAGTCAAGTATTTAGGCATAAAAGGACATTATGTTTACAACTTATTCTTAAACAGTTCAGAAAAATACAAAAATGTATATTTATATCGATAGAAAGAATGGCAAAGCATATACAAATGTTAACATTTGAAGAGTCTGGGTCCATGGGAGTTCTTTGTATTATTCTTACCACTTCTCTGTAAATCTGGAAATATCTTAAAAACAAACATAGAAAATTAAAGACAATGATAAATAAGAGTAAAATACACACAAAATACATATACATATAAGTAGGAGATGCTAAGTGCAACTCTTAAATACAGTTAGTACATTTTTGATAACTTCTTTGTGTCAGAAGCTCTTAGGTCAGATTCGGTTTTATCAGTGCTTTCAGCCAATTTGCTTTTCAGTATCTTTGTATAAAACGTGAGCGGACCAAGACTTACATTAATATATTTGAACTCACAAAGATGAATGATTACAACCATTAAGTTGTATTTCTGCCCTCCAAAAAAGGCAGTTTGATGCTATGGAGCTGATTTTATTGTATACATTGATTTACTGGATAAAATTAATTTACCCCATATTCCCCAAAATATATTCTTCTTTTCTCTGTCACAGAAACCAAAGATTTTAGTATACTTCTTTATTTTGCTGAAAATATTTTAAATTTAGTCACAGGCAAAAAAAGAGAGGATGGTAAGGCCTTCCAAAGCCAGCCACAGGCCCTCCCCATGGGTGACTGCAGGATGGGGACAGGAGGCAGAGGGTCACCTGCCATATCTGAGTGCAAAAATGAAAATATATCCCATCTGACTAGTTCTATCTTTTTGGCATAGTAATTCTACCCAGTAGGAAAACACAGGCCAGTGACCGTGACCTATCTGTGCCTTAGAACCAGCCAGTACTGGGGCTGTTTTCCTTTGGCTAAGATTTACTTACTCGCTGCCCTCGTGTGGATTCCAACTCATATCAACCCTATAGGACAGTGAAGAACTGCCCCATAGGGTCTCCAAAGCTGTAATCTTTATGGGAGCTGACTGCCACATTTTTCTCCCAAGGAGTAGCTTGTGGGTTTGAACCACTGACCCTTTGTGTTAGAAATGGAACACTTAACAACTTAACCACCAGGGCTCCTTTAACACTCACTTAAAAAAAAAAAACAAAAACCAAACTCAGTGCCATCAAGTCGATTTCGACTTATAGCAACCCTTTAGGCCAGAGTAGAACTGCCCCATAGAGTTTCCAAGGAGCACCTGGCGGATTCGAACTGCCAACCCTTTGGTTAGCAGCCATAGCACTTAGCCACTACACCAAAAAACACCAGACTCCTTTAACTGCAGTAAAACAGAGAGTCAAGACACCAAAGATGAGTCAAGAAATATTTTTAAATGTCACTTAATTCCTATTTAGTATTCAGATGGGGCAAAGGATTTTTTTTAAATGGTCGCTTTTTTCTTATCTATGATTCAGATGTTCCTTACTTCCAGACCTCCATGGAAGGCAAGGTTCCTTTGAGTATCTGCCACTCTTGGGCCTGAACTGAAGCAGCACTTTTGGTGATAGGGGTAAGTAGACGTGGAGTGTTTCTGCTTAGGGCTCCCAGCCAAACTTGAGAGGTCCAATTTAGCATCTATTCCAGCCTTGGTGTGAGGGGAGGTGATCTAATATAATCTGACCCTTCTACTTACTGTTCCTCCAGAAAGTAATTGTACAATTGTGACATGCAACCAATGGGCAAGTCTAGACCCTATTACAAACATAAAAGCAAGGAAGGACTATTTTTAAACAAAGTTTTCAGCAAGAGATTTTGTGTAGATTAATTACTGACAAAGGGATATAAAGATTTTCATTTTTTTTAAGTTGAATAAGAGTTATAGGTTATTATCCTCATGTGTTCTCTTAAGAAAGAGATATTAATGGTTATGGAATATCCCAAAAAATCAGATTAGGGAGCCCTTCCTAAGAGAGAATCAGGAAGTCCACCCTCCGGTATTACTCGGAAAGGAGAAAGGGAGCTGAAGCTCCCTCCACCATCCACTGCCATCGAGTGGATTCTGACTCCTAGAGACCCTATGAGACAGACTGGAACTTCTCCATAGGGTTTCCAAGGCTGTAATTTTCACAGAAACAAACTGCCACATCATTCTCCCATGGAGTGGCTGGTGGGATCGAACTGTCGACCTTTCCACTGTGCCACCAGGGCTTTAACCACTGTGCCACTGGGAATCCTTAAAGCTCCCTACTCTACAGAACTGGGAGGAAAGGGCCATCACTGCCTCATCTCCCCTTCTCCAAGACAGCCATCGTTATAATTATTATATGATGTCATTAAAATTATGAGCAATGCCTAAGACACAAAAATTAGACCCAAGCAAAGCTAGAAGAAACAACATAAGAACAGGGCAAAAATAAAGTTCCAGATTAAATTAGTATAGTTTTTAGAAGTCCACAAATATTTATTTGGCCAAAGAAAAGCATTTGGCTTAAAACATCACACACTTTGCTTAATATTTAACTGGAGCGGAATAAAGATACCATTTGAGAGATAGTTGAAAGCAGTTAATAGCAATAGCTACTTCTGCATTCCAGCCTTTTTACAATGTTATCAAGGACAAAAAAATAAAAAAGGATAACATGTGTAGAACATCTTAAATTTCCTAAAGCAAAGTATATAAAAGATATGTCATAGTTATCTAGTGCTGCTGTAACAGAAATACAAGTGGATGGCTGTAACAAAGATAAATTTATTTCTTCACAGTAAAAAAGTCCAAATTCAGGGTGTCAGCTCCAGGGAAAGGCTTTCTCTCTTTGTCCGCCTTCTCATCAAACTTCCCCTGGACTAGGAGCTTCTCTGCGCAGGGACCCCAGGTCCAAAGGACGCACTGTGCTCCAGCCACTGCTTTCTTGGTGGTATGAGGTCCCCTACTCTCTCTTGGCTTCCTGTTCCTTTTATTTCTTGTAAGATAAAAGGTGGTGCAGGCCACACCCCAGGGAAACTCCCTTTACATTGGATTAGGGATATGTCCTTAGTAAGGGTGTTACAATCCCACCCTAATTCTCTTTAACATAAAATTACAATCACAAAATGGAGGACAACCACACAATACTGGGAATCATGGCCTAACCAAGTTGATATGTATTTTTGGGGGACCCAATTCAATCCATGACAAGGTAATACTATCATTTATCATTTTTCCTTTTAAAAAGACATTTTGTTAGCTTTTTTTTTTTTAGGCTTAGGAAGCATTTGGCCCAGACTTAACAAATATTCTACCAGTTAAGATGCTTCGGCCACAATGAGATATCATTTCACTTTCACTAGGACGGCTAAGATTAAAAAAACAAACAAAAAAAAAAACAGGAAGCAACAAATGTTGGTGAGGATGTGAGGAAACTGGAATTGGACAAACTCCCATTGCTGGTGGAATGGAAAATGGTACAGCCTTTGTGGAAAACAGTGTAGCAGTTCCTCAAAAAAACTAAAATGACCCAGCAATTGCACTCCACAATTCCAAAAGCCTTGAAAGCAGACTCAGACACTTGTACAGTGATGTTCACTGCAGCACTGTTCACGATAGCCAAAAGGTGGAAACAATCTACATGCTCACCAACAGAGGAATGGATAAACAAAATGTGAGGCATACATACAATAGAATACTACTGAGTCAGAATCAATTCTACTGCAAAGGAGTCGTAGGAGAAATGAAATCTTGATACATGCTACAATATGGATGGAGCTGGAAGACATGCTGAGGGAAATAAGTCAGTCACAAAAGGACAAATATTGTATGACCTCATTTATATAGAAAGACAAATGTATGGAGACCAAAGTTTATTGGTAGTTACCAGGGACAGGAGGGAAGGGGAAAGAGACGATAGAAAAAATCACATTGATTAAGGGCAGAGTTGCACAGCCAGTTATTGCAATCGCTGTTCAGTAAGTTGCACACCTGTAAAAAGCTGAATTGGCAAAAGTTGTGTGATATATTTACAACAATAGCAAAAAAAAAAAAAAAGAGTAGCTGCTGAGGCTGCTTATGTACAACCAAAAACCTCATGGGATTTGGTTCCTTGGTTTGGAGGTTTAGGGTCATGGTTTTACGGACTATCCCAATTAATTGGCCTAATAATGTGTTCAGTGCCTCTTTTCTACCTCCTAGTTCCATGCATAGTCCCTGGGGTCTTAAAAGCTTGCAAGCAGTCATCCAAAGCACAATGGGTCTTTATTCACTTGGAGCAACAGAGGAAGAAGGAAAGGCAAGAATAGGAGGGGAATATGGAATGGGCGGCTTATTACCTCCATGAACAACTGCTTCCTTGGCCATGAGACCAGAAGAACTGGGTGGTGCCTGGCTACCATTACTGAACATTTTGATCAAAGATTCCATAGAAGAATCCTGATCAAAAGGGGGAAAATGCTGAATAGAATTTAAAATTCTTATGGACTCCAGACTTTCTAGAGCCATGCATGTTGGATGAAACCCTAACACTACTGCCCTGAGATAGTTTTTAAACCCTAAACCAAATATACCCTCTGATAGTTTAGGTTAATTAGTAAAAGAATTTCTACCTTACACATTATGCTCTTTTAAGAACTATCTATATGTGATCAAATTGACAACAGCAACTTGAAAAATTAGATAAGAACCTTAGGGGACACTGAATTTATGTTATTGAGGGAGGAACAACTTAAAAAAGGAAGGTGAGAAGAGTTACACAACTCGAAGAATTAATCAATGTCACTAAATGGTACATGTAGAAACTGTTGAATTGGTGTATTTTCTGCCGTGTATATTCTTAAAAACAATAACAAAATAAATAAAATTTTATATATACATATATGTGTGTGTGTATATATATACACACACATATATGTATAAAGATGCTTTGGGCTACAAATAACCAAAAATAAGCAAAGAAGTAAACAAAAAAATTTTGAACTTTAATTATTTTAAGCAATAACGAAATATACCCTATCATATAACTGAAGGTAGAGTGTGCTCTAAATGAAACACAGTAAAGACTTCACATTCGTATTTTTATCATTCTCTTGACTCTTGTCTTTGCCACGTTTTGATTCTGTCCACAGACTGGCTACCTCTATGATTTCAAAATAGTTGTCAGCGGTAATCGACACAATATCCTTCGTTTTTTATGTTTATTAGAAGAGAAAGAAAATTTCTTCCCATTCATGGAAAAAAAAAGTCTTTCTCTTTAGTTCGATTGGGATCAATTTAAATCATATGCCTCCTGTGCGCATATGTGGAATGAGAATATGTGAGGTTATAATGTGAAGAGCTAAGTGATTCATCCAGTGTTATGAAACAAACAATATAGAGGGTACATTGAAGGCCAATAAAGGGAAAGTATTAGTCATTTATACATCAAACTCAGTATGTGGCTATTTTCTATGTGTTTGCTATACTAATAATAATTTTAAAATCGCATTTGACCTTTCCAACTCACAATTTTGATGATTTATGACCTACCAGCTAATATTAAAAATGAAGTGATCTTGCATTGGAAACATTTGAGAAGGTTCTAAGAGTAGCTTTTATTTTGTATAACATCACATCATCAGTATCTCCTATTAGTGCAACCCAATTGTAAGTATTAGACATTGAAATAACGTTCTACTGGCATATTGAAAGCATGTTTCATTTCTTGCCACCAGGAGGTCAATTTCTGCCCCAAAGTTCTCCTGCTGCTTAAAAATAATATATGAAACCATGAGTAAAAGAGTTGTCTTCCCAGACTTAATGGTCTGACTGAGACTAGAAGAATCCCAGCGGTCATGGTCCCCAAACTTTCTGTTGGCCCAGGACAGGAACCATTCCTGAAGACGACTCATCAGGCATGGAAGGGACTGGACAATGGGTTGGAGAGAGATGCTGATGAAGAGTGAGCTACTTGTTATCAGGTGGACACTTGAGACTGTGTTGGCATCTCCTGTCTGGAGGGGAGATAGGAGGGTAGAGAGGGTTAGAAACTGGCAAAATTGTCACGAAAGGAGAGACTGGAAGGAGGGAGCGGGCTGACTCTTTAGGGAGAGAGTAAGTGGGAGTATGGAGTAAGGTGCATATAAGCTTATATGTGACAGACTGACTTGATTTGTAAACTTTCACTTCAAGCACAATAAAAATTATTTAAAAAAAAGAGTTGTCTTCAAGATTTTGTTCAAAACAAATAGTATTTTTAGAAAATCCTGTAAAGTCATAATTTGACATTGTTTTCAATGTTTAAACGCCTTTAAGTAACAGCAATAGTATTTGCTTACCTAGAGTAATTTTCTAAGGGCTCATTAATCTTCTAAAACACTTTGATGGGTTAAAATGAAAGGCCCCAGACAATATGAACGTCTCTATCAGTTACAGTTATGATTTAATTAACTTTCAAATAGTATTTTGTTATGCATCAGAATAAAGCATTTCTCACATTGCTGCTACTTCTTAACATTTCTCTCCTTCTCTACTAATTTTTTGTTTTCACTACTTTATTAATGCTATTGAGTATTTAGAAGCCCTGATGGTGCAGTGGTTAAGTGCTGGATTGAAAGGCTGGGGGTTTGAACCTATCAGCCAATCCATGGGAGAAAGACGTCGCACTCTGCTTCTGTAAAGATTTACAGCCTTGGAAACCCTATAGGGCAGTTCTACTGCGCCCTACAGGGTTGCTATGAGTTGGAATTGACTCGATGGTAACTGGCTGGGTTTTGAGTTTATTGAGCATTTTGTAATAAAATTCTAATGGAGAGCTCTATTCAGATCAGGTATAGTGAAATACTGAATTTTTTTCAACTAACCTCATATGGCAGTATTTGTTCTCTGTAAGTATGATTTCATACAAATAAACTATGATACCAAGCAAACTTGGCTAGTCTAATCTTACAGTTATCTGATATTTACGACCCAATGGTGGGCATTTCCTAGTTTCTATCTGGTTAACAGATATCCTTGACAAACACATCCTTCGAAAACTTTTCCTACAGGACAGTTTTTCCTTTGTCATTTGCCTAGAGGAAGAGCTCACTGGTACCAGCTGGGCGAATACACAGAAATCTTGCTTTCTTTCTTTAGTTGACAACTGGGTGACATGAACATTTCCTTGATGTTTCTTGTCAAAGCAGCTGGGATTCTTCACAGTTAACTAACCTTTCTCAACATGAGATGCATCCTGTTGGCATAACAAATTCAAATCAAAAGAATTTTTTTGAAATTTTGAAAGTTTATACTTTCAAAAGAAACAAATGTCAAGATATCTTCCAGAATATGTAAAAACGGATTTAGCTTATTTTACTTTGAAACATTCTATCTTTTAGAGAAAACTTATAAACTAGGATTTTGAACCTATTCAAAGGGCAATTATATTGGCCAACACCAACCAACATTAAGGTTTCATCAAATCCACCTACCTGTCAATATAACATTTTAGCAAGTAGCTTTAACTTACTCTGTCAGTTAGGATAGAGCTTGGCTACATAAAAAAGAAACTCAAAATAATATTTTCTTTAAAAAAAAAAAAGTTTATTTTCCTTCTTATGTAAAAAAAAAAAAATCCAGAGGTGGGAAGCTCAGGTTTGGAATAGCAGTTGCATAGTCACAAGTGACCCAGGCTCCTTCACTTTATCTGCTCTGCCAGTAGTAGCATATAGCTTCCACCCTCAGTTACCTCATGATCTAAAATGGGTTGCTGGTGTTCCATTTTCCACATTTCAGGCAGTAGGAAGGAAGGAGGTAGAGAAAACAAAAGTGCTCATCACCAAGCTCCGTCAGCTTCCTTTAAAAAGCCCTCTCTGAAATTCCTTATAGTGCTTGTTATAGATGGAATTGTGTCCCCCCAAAATATGTGTTGGAATCCTAACCCCTATACTTGTCGATGTGATCCTGTTTGAAAGCAGGGTTTTCTTTGTTATGTTAATTAGATCTTACCTGAGTAGGGTGGGTTCTAAATCTAATCACTTCTGAGTATAAAAAGAGCAGATTAGACACAGAGACACACACACACCAGGGAAGAACAGATGACATGTGAGAATTGCCAAGGAACCAAGAACACTCAGGACTACCGAGGAAGGAATTGACACAGCTAAGACCCTTCTTTGGACATTTAGTTTCCAGAACTGTAAGAAAATAAATTTCTGTTCTCTAAAGCCACCCACTTTTGGTATTTCTGTTATAGCAGCACTAAGACAACAATGCTTCTACTTACATATCCTTGGTTAGAATTTAATCATCAGGCTATATCTAGCTGCATGGAATACTGGAAAATGTACTTTTTAATCTGGGCATGTTGTTATCTTGAATAAAATAGGAATTCTTTACTAAAAGGAAGAGGAGAGGTATTGAGTGGCAACTCGCAGTCTGTACCACATTTATAATGTTATATTTGATGATTTTGTGGGAAATGTTATGCAGTCATTAAAAATAAAAAATAAGCTATGCCACTTCACTTGGGGGGAGGGATTTCCACAAAGATTGTTGGATAAGAAAATCAAAGTACATACAAGTGATAAAATATAATTCCATTTTTTCATAATAGAAAGTGACAAAAATTTCTACATATGTATCTGCATGTGTGTGTGTGTTTATCTCTTGATACACAACAAGTATACCTAGTTGTGTTCTTCTGCAGTTTCTTCCATACATGAATATGCAAAAAATTGCAGAATAATACAACTATGTCGTTAATGTGGCTTATGGGGTAAAGGGAAAAGAGCATAAACATCTTTGTATCCTTCCATTATTCCATATATTGTAACAGCCATGTGTTATTTTTGTAATTTGAAACATATCACAATTTAAAAAAAAAATGTGACAGCCACCAGGTCCAACCTTCATAATACTTTTTACCATGTATGAAAATTCACAGGAAGCCAGTTCACTATAGAATCCATCCTAGGGGATTTCAGTGAAGAATTTAGTAGGACCCTCTGATAAGATTGTGTGTCAACTTGGCTGGGCCATGATTCTCAGTGTATGTATGTGATCACCCCCATGGTGGGATCTACTGTGAGCAGTCGATCAGTTGAAAGGGAGTTTTTTTGCGTGTATGGCCTGCATCCGAATATAAGTGGACGTTCCGGCTTTTGCCTGCTCTGGATGCTGCAGCTGCCTCCTGTTTGTCTGACCTCCAGTTCTTGGGACTTGAGCTAGCAGCTTACCTGCTGATGATCTTGGGATTCACTGATCTTCACAGCCTGTGAGCAAGGGCCCTGCTCTTCAACCTGCCAGTCTTGGGTTTGCCAGCCTCTGCAGCTATGTGAGTCAAGAGAAGCTTTTATCTTCATCCATGGACTTGGGACATTCCAGCCTCTACAATCATGTGTGCCATTTCCTTGATATGAATCTCTTTCTATATATATTGCTACGCTTTACTGGTTTTGCTTCTCTACAGACCCAGCCTAACACAAATCCCAATATAAAGCAGGTTTACCTAAATTCTTTAAAATTATTTATTTAGAGAGTATTCCAGCTAGAAAACACTAAGAAGAACATTGTATTCTTTTTAAGCAAATGAATGTTAACAAACGTTTATATTTAAATATGAATATGAGCAGAATAATACCATTATAGATGTTGCTGTTGTTAGGTGCCGTTGAGTCGGTTCCAACTCATAGCGACCCTATGCACAACAGAACAGCTGAAACCTGTCCTCCATAGGTGACCCTGCTGGTATTTGAATACCAGTGGCATAGCTTTCAGCATCACAGCAACACGCAAGCCCCCACAGTATGACAAACTGACAGACACGTGGGGGTTTAATAATAGATGTCTTTGCTAAATTGTCTGGCATACTAGCATTTATGAAATTAAACAACCTTTATGAATTGTATTTAACGTGTACATGTTAAGTTCCATTTAGGCCATGAGTCTTTCAAGAAAAAGTCTTATTTCTGAATAAGTCACACCTTGTAAGAATAAATCATTCTCAGGTCCATTTGGCTTCATCAAAAGTTCATAAAGAAAAAGAAAAAAAAAAACTTCAAAATCAGGTACAACATCCCGTTATAAATTATATTTGATCTAAACATAATAAAAAATATGAAGAGTACGAAAAATTAAGGAAAATACATTAATTCCCTACCCACTTCATGTCTATTTGGTATGGAACATGTCCAGTGTAGTAACCTCAGGAAAAAGCTAGTAGCTAGCAATTCTAACTGCCCCTCATCTATCAGCAATTCTCAGACATTATTGTTCCTACACTATAGGGTCAAAACATTTTAATGACTGTTAAAAGATTTAAGATAATAATATTAAAATAATTTTTAAAGTAAAGTTTTATATTTAAACTTGTATCCAAATAATATTTGAGTCAATAATGGCAGTATTTGGCTTCTGCATTGGTTCTGGCCAAATATTGATCTTCCAATACTAGGCCATTTGGCATCTGCTAAAAATCTATTCAGTGGATCACTTAATAAAAACATCTATTGGATGAACAGTGGTGCTTTCCTGCAAAGAATCCTTCAGAAACAGTAAGGCACGTAAGGATGACCTCTGGAGGTTGTAGTAAATGTCATTTCCTCCCTGAATAGCGCCCCCTCCCTCAATTCTTATTCAGGAATGAGCCTTTTAAACAAGCCCACTAAGAGTTTTTTTCTCCAGGATTATGCTTTGAAGAACACTACTGTACCAGAAAACTCGGTTTTAAACTTGACAATCACCGGAACAGGCTATCTTCATCTTTGTTTAATAAGCGTTAGGTGTGCAAATTAGCACTGTCATATATATGGAGCTTGAAAACAATTATGCTGTAGTTCAGTAAATTTTTAAGAACTATAGAGTATAATTCAAAGCCCTTAGCCCCGCACCACATTTTCCTTAGTACTGAAAATTGGCCAATGGGATGGAGCTGGTAGATAAACCTGTGAGACTATTTAAAAAAATGTTTTAACTGTTTTTGCAAGGTTGGGGTGGTATCATTTAGTTAGTCGGGGTATAGCCTGGGTTGGGGTTGGCATACAGGGATAAGGAAAGAATTCGAATTGGAAACTGTGTAATTATTCTCAAGGACCCTGAATCCAACCTTACAATGACTTTCCACGGTTTACAATTCCTACATTTGTTTTTTAAAATCCTATTTTCAGTTAGGAAACCCTGGTGGCATAGTGGTTAAGTGCTACGGCTGCTAACCAAAAGGTGAGCTGTTTGAATCTGCCAGGTGCTCCCTGGAAGCTCTATGGGGCAGTTCTACTCTGTCCTAGGGGGTCGCCATGAGTCGGAACAGACTTGACGGCAGCGGGTTTGGTTTGGATTATTTTCAGTTAAATGAAAGCAGCCATCTAAGTGAAATAGTGCTGGGACTCAGAGAAAGGCTAACATTTTAGAAGACCTAAGTTTCAAGTTTATAAACATGTATCTTGAAATAAAATCCAAAATGTAAAAATACATTTCTATCACTTTGTAAATCATTTTTCTGTATTGGTTCTTTCTCTCAATCTTTAGCCAAAACTAGATCTGGGACAGATTCCAGGCCAGGACAAAAATGCAAAATTCCATACTGTTCATTCTTTGATTTTTGCCTTGAATTGAATAGTTGGAAGTTAGCCACGGGGGAACTCGAAATTTTCTGATTCCCTCTCTCATTAATCAAACAGACCAAGTAAGTTCTAAAGTCTGCTTTGTACGTTCCTTTTACCAGCCCAGAATGTAGTCTTCCCAAGTCAGAGTCTATAGACATTAAAAAATAAATAAACCACCCCAAACCCATTGCCGTCCAGTTGATTCTGATATAAAAACTGTCCTTAAAAATTATCTAGTCTTCTTACATCATCTTGAGACCAGAAGAACTAGATGGTGCCTGGCTACAACCGATGACTGCCCTGGCAGGGAGCACAACAAAGAACCCCTGAGGGAGCAGGAGGTCAGTGGGATGCAGACCCCAAATTCTCACAAAAAGACCATACTTAATGGTCTGACTGAGACTAGAGGAATCCCGGCGGTCATGGTCCTCAAACCTTCTGTTGGCCCAGAACTGGAACCATTCCCGAAGACAACTCAGCAGACATGAAAGGGACTGGACGGTGGGTGGGAGAGAGATGCTGATGAAGAGTGAGCTAATTATATCAGGTGGACACTTGAGACTGTGTTGGCATCTCCTGTCTGGAAGGGGGGGATGGGAGGTTAGAGAGAGTCGGAAGCTGGCAAAATCATCACAAAAGGAGAGACTGGAAGGGCTGACTCATTAGGGGGACAGCAAGTGGGAGAACGGAGTAAGGTGTATATAAACTTATATGTGACAGTCTGACTTGATTTGTAAACGTTCACTTGAAGCTCAATAAAAGTTAATAAAAAAAAAAAGTATAGACTTACTAAGCACTACCGTTATCTGGAAAAAAAAAAAAAAAAAAGCCTGAAAGAATAGAGTTTCAAGAGAAATAAAATCTGTAATGTAATTTTAGTATTCCCCCTCTCCAGCCATTAGATTTTAGACAAAGATTATCTTATTTTTTACTTGTATCTCCTGAAGCACATAATAACTTTTAATAAAAATTAACTTTCAACAACAACAACAAAAAAAAATTATCTAGTCTTCCCCAAAATTTTGACAATAAAGAAACTGAACCCAAGTCTTGAAGTTTCCCAAGTTCAAACAGCTTGGGTTAGTGGCAGAACCAGGACGCAGCTCTGGTATTCTGACTCTTGGAAAATGAAGTACTTGAGAGTGCCTTCCAAGACACCGTGTGGGTGACTTAGGATGGCCTTAAGGCCAGTGAGGAATGCAACACAGTGGGATCCTCTGTCCTGACATATGGCTCCCGAGTGAGGATAGTGCCCAGGGGTTGTAGCAAAAACATATGAACTTCAGACAGGCAACCCAGGTTCCAGAGATAGTTCTAACACTAACTAACCACATACCTTTAGTAAAGTTGCTTGAAAGTAACCAGTACAAACCTGCCTAATCATAAACCAGCTGCCTTTAAGTTGATTTCAACTCACGGTGACTCCACATGTTTCTGAGTAGAACTGCATCCATACGGTTTTCAGTGGTTATTTTTTCAGAAGTGGGTTGCCAGGTCTTTCTTCCGATGTGCCTCTGGGTGGATTCAAACTGCCAACGTTTCGGTTAGTTGCTGTTGTTAGGTGCCCACAATTCGATTCCAACTCACAGTTACCCTATAAGACAGACAACTACCCCATAGGTTTTCTAGGCTGTAATTTTTGCCGGAGTAGATCACCAAGTCTTTCTCCTGTGGAGCGGCTGGGTGGGTTCTGTCAACCTTTGGGTTAGGAGCCTAGGGCTTAACCATTGCACCCCCATGGCTCCTTTTTCCCTTGGTGGCAGAGTGCTAAGGTTGCCCAATATTCATTGGCCCCTTTCCTTCCCCTATTTGGAAATTATAAACATTGAAAGGAATAATGTAGGCTAGAACAGTGCCTGGAACATATTAAAGCTTAATATTATTACTGATTATTTTTATACTGCCAGTCTTGGTAGGCTTCCTAAGCATCAGATAAGGTGCTAACCAAACCACGTTTGTGGTCGCTCTGGCCCAAGACTGCGCATGTGCGCCTCTGCGTAGACTAGCGCACCCTGGAGGTTTTCCCGCCAAGGTGCAAGCTTCACCCCTTCGATGGCCCGCCCCTTAAACCGCGAGCACGGCGGACGAAGCGCGCGCTCGGCAAGGGGTGACGTCAACGAGTGGGCAGGCCCTGGGATTGAGGGCGTTTGCTTCTGGGGCTAAGGGCCCGCCCCTTCCGGAGGAAGCCGGTGTTGCCGGTAGCGGCCGGGTGTGAGGCGTTGTTCCTTGCTTCCTGGTCCGGTGGCCTCGGCATGAAGATCACGAGGCAGAAACACGCCAAGAAGCATCTTGGCTTCTTCCGCAACAATTTCGGCGTTCGCGAGCCTTACCAGGTACTGCTGGATGGCACCTTCTGTCAGGCGGCGCTCCGGGGCCGCATCCAGCTGCGGGAGCAGCTGCCCCGCTATCTCATGGGGGCGACGCAGCTGTGTACCACCAGGTGGGTCCGGCTGGGAGGAGGCACCGGGATCCTGGGTGTGGTAGAGGCGAGGCCGCCGGCAAACATTGAGAGTCCAGACCAAAAACCAAACCAAACCCATTGCCATGGAGTTGATTTTGGCTCGTAGCGACCCTGTGGACAGAGTAGAACTGCCCCATCGGGTTTCCAAGGCTGTAGGTCTTTACAGAAGCCACATCTCTCTCCCGCTGAAGGGCTGGTGCGTTGGAACCACGGACCTTTCCATCAGCAGCCCAGCGCTTAACCATTGCACCACCAGGATTTCTGATACTGCGAGCCCAGGAGGTTCAAAAGTCTGGCCCACGGGGAATTGCCAATTCCGTGGAGGCACTGAGGAGGTCAGGCGGGTGTCTACAATGTAGGCAGAAAGTACAGTGTCCGGGTAAAATTTACGTGCTGGTAGCTTGGCGAATAAGAACATGTACTTTGTAGCCAGATAGTCCTGGCTTGGTATCCTGGTCCCGGTCCTCCTGCTCCGTTGTTTGGGGCAAATAGATTTAATGTCTCTGAGCCTTGGATTTCTCATCAGTAAAATAGGGATAATAACTAGTTCTAAGGTTGCTGGAAGGATCAAACGAGGTATAGTGTATATAGAGCTTTTATCGGTCTCCAAAACTTACTCCTTTTTAAATGGTTACTCACAAGCCTCACAACTGCACTGTGAGGTAGTATCTTGGAGTCCCAGATAAAGAAGTTGAGACTCGAGATTTTAAAAGTTTGCCCAAGATCGTTTATTTATTGAACTGTCTTTAATAAGTACTGCCATGTCCCAAGCTCTGCTCCAGCTACTGAGGATAACTTGGTGAACAGGACAGACAAGCTCCCAGGCCTCATGACCAGTAAAGTGCATAAGCCAACCTCTATTTGGTGTTTTTTGACTCCAGGTTTAATGTTCACCAACTTCATCAAAGTGTGGAAACACTTAGGATGGAACCTTGTAGGAATGGGAGGAATCATAGAAGGTTTCATAGAAAAGACAACAGTTCAGCCCAGTCACAGTTCAGTCCTGAGGGAAAGGACTGTTTTGAATGACAGAAAAGAGAGAAAAGGCATTCCTTTTTGTGAAAACCTCTTAAAGGAATGGAGTTGTGAAATGCCTGGGGAAGAGATTAAAGCGCAGAATATAGGTAGGAAAGAAGCTGTGAAGAAAGTAAATTGAGATTAAGTTCTGAAGAACTACTATTAAGAAACTTTGTTTTGTTTTTCATGGTAGAATATTTAAAGAAAATGAAAAAGTGACTTACCATACCATTACCTATGAGTAAAGGAGCGCTGGTGGTGCTGTGGTCCATCTACTAAATAAAGTTTGATTGAACCCACACAGAGGCACCACAGATTACAGCCTAGAACACCTTATGGGGCAGTTCTCCTCTTGTCATGTGGGGTCACTATGAGTTGAAATTGACTGGATGGAGCCTAACAATACCCATGAGTAACCACTGTTAACATGCGCTGTAACATCCATCTGGTTCTTTTATACATTCTCGCACATACACATAGAATTGTATACTATGTAATTGGCCTGCTTTTCTCACTCAACACTGCTCCATAAACACTGTTCCATATTTCATCAGAGCTTTCCAAGCAGTGTGCCACAAGTAGGTTAAGAACTGTCCTAAACCTTTTTATCCTCTCAGCCCTGAGGGCTTCCAGAAAGTCCTTAGAAGGCCTGTGTCCTGGATTTGGTTGCTTCTGGGCTACAAGTAGCTTGTATTTTTACCCCTCTGTATCGCAGAAATATTAACACTTTAAATGTAGGGCTATGATATAAAAAAGGTTGGAAAATACTGAATGAAATTATATTCTACACCATTTTTTTTTCCCTAAAGAATTCAGCTTAACTACTGGAATTTTTCAAACATACAGAAAAGAATACCACACACACAGAAACACACAAAACCAAACCAGTTGATGTCCAGCCAATTCTGGCTCATAGCAACTCTATAGGGCAGAGTAGAACTGCCCCATAGGCTGGTGGATTCAAACTGCTGACCTTTTGGTTAACAACCAAGCTTTTAACCATTGCACCACCAGGGCTCCAAATAATATAATGAAATGCCTATTCAGCTTTTACAATTATCAGCATGGCCAATCTTGTTTCATCTTTTCTTCTCCCTTAATGATGGGTTATTTTAAAGCACATTATTCTGTCAGTTCTTTGTATCATGAAGAGATTAAAAAACAAAACAAAACAAAATCTGTTGCCTTGGAGTCGATTTCGACTCAAAGCAACCCTATGGGACAGAGTAGAACTGCCCCATAGGGTTTCCAAGGAGTAACTGATGAATTCGAACTGCTGACCTTTTGATTAGCAGCTGTAGCACTTAACCACTGTGCCACCAGGGCCCCATGAAGGGATAAAGATGCCTTTTTAAAAACCAGGACCCAAATAAGGTTCATTTGGTTTCTGTGTGTCTTAGGTCATTTTACCCTATTAACAGTTTACTCTTCTCCCTTCCCATTTTTTTAAGTTTGCAGCTTATGTTTTTAAGAAATCAGGTCATTTTTTTTGTAGCATGTCCTATGTTCAGGCTTTGACTGATTGCATCTCCTTGAATTCATTTAACAAGTTCCTTCATCTCTCTTTCATTACTGGAGTCCCTGGGTGGTGTAAACAGTTAATGCTGCTAACTTAAAGGTTAGAGGTTCAAATCCACCAAGAGGAGGCTCAGAAGAACAGCCTAGTGGTCCACTCCCAAAAAATGAACCATCCAGAACCCTACGGAGCACAGTTTTACTCTGACACACATGGGGTCACCATGAGTTGGAACCAACTCAACAGCGTCTGGTTTACTGGTTATTTACTGATCACTAGTAGTTTTTTTTTAGTAGTTAGATGTCATCTATGTCAAGAAA
Organism: Loxodonta africana; assembly: GCF_030014295.1. Taxonomy (NCBI): domain Eukaryota; kingdom Metazoa; phylum Chordata; class Mammalia; order Proboscidea; family Elephantidae; genus Loxodonta; species Loxodonta africana. Next base: position 66,938,003 of record NC_087355.1, read on the forward strand.
TTTGGGAGACAGCTTCTTGGCCAACCGACTGGAAGAGATCCATATTTGTGCCCATTCCAGTGAAACGTGGTCCAACAGAATACAGAAATTATCAAACAATATCATTAATACCACATACAAGTAAGATTTTGCTAAAGATAATTCAGCAGTGGCTGCAGCAGTACATTGATGGGGAACTGCCAGAAGTTCAGCCTGGATTCAGAAGAGGATGTGTAATGAGCGGTATGGTTGCTGATGTCAGATGGATCTTGGCTAAAAGCAGAGACTACACGAAAGATGTTTACCTGTGTTTTATTGACTGTCCGAAGGCAGTGCACCATGTGGATCATAATAAATTATGGATAACGTTGCAAAGAATGAAAATCCTAGAACACTTCATTGTGTTCATGAGGAACCTGTACATAGACCAAGAGGCAGTCGTTTGAAAAGAACAAGGGGATATTGCGTGGTTTAAAGTCAGGAGTGGTATGTGTTAGGGATGTATCCTTTCGCTGTACATATTTAATCTGTAAGCTAAGCAAATAATCCTGAGAAGCTGGACTTTGTGAAGAAGAACGTGGCATCAGGATTGGAGGAAGACTCATTAACAGCCTGCTATATGCAGATGACACAACTTTGCTTGTTGAAAGGGAAGAGGACTTGAAGTATTTACTGATGAAGATCAAAGACTACAGCCTTCACTTTGTATTACGCTTCAACATAAAACAAAAATCTTCACAACTGGACTAATATGCAACATTATGATAAATTTGATAAATGGGGAAAAGTTGTCAGGGACTTCATTTTCTTAAATCCACAATTAACACCCATGGAAGCAGCAGTCAAGAAATAAGCGACATATTGCATTGGGCAGAGCTGCTGCAAAAGACCTCTTTAAAGTGTTAAAAAGCAACGATGTCACTTTGAGGACTAAGGTACCCTGTCCCAAGCCACGGTATTTTCAATTGTATCATATGCTTGTGAAAGCTGGCAATAAATAAATAAGGAAGACTGAAGAAGAATTGATGCCTTTGAATTATGGTGTTTGTGAAGAATAGGGAATATACTGTGGATTACTAGAAGAATAAACAAATCTGTCTTGGAAGAAGTACAGGCAGAATGCTCCTTAGAAGCAAAGATGGGAAGACTTAGTCTTAATGTACTTTGGACATGTTATCGGAAGGGACCAGTTGCTAGAGAAGGGCATCATGATTGGTAAAGTGGAGGGTCAGTGAAAAAGAGGAAGACCCTTGGCAAAATGGATTGACACAATGGCTTCAACAATGGGCTCAAGCACAACAACGATCGTGACGATAGTGCAGGACTTGGCAGAGTTTCATTCTGTCGTACACAGGGTCACTATGAGTCCGAACCAACTCGACGGCATCTAACAACGAGAAGTAGTTAGATCTAGGGAACTTAATCATGTTCAGGTTTAAAGAAATTTGGAGTTTAAGGATGTAAGCAGTGGAATTTTTTGTTTAGAAAAGATAACTGCAGTAATGTGAGGAATAACCTGGAGAAGCAAGAAAGTGAAGACAGGTAAATGCATTTTGTGCTAGTCCAGGCAAGAAATTATGGGATCCTCAAGCTGGGAAAGGAAATGGTAGGGATCCAAAGGCTCTACAGGGAGACATTACTGAAGTGGATAGGCCTAACAGCTGATGGGGTGGGGGTAGGGGTGAGGAAAAAGGTATCAAATATAGTTTGAGATTACTACCCAGGGTGTCTGTGAGGATGATAGTATTTCAAAGAGATAGAAAACTCTAGAGGAGATGAAATTTAGAGACAGGAAAGCAGAAAGTTTGATTTTATACATTGTGAATTTGAAAAGCTGATGGTAGGACATCTGTAGGAAAATATTGAATAAGTAGTTGGAAATTTGGGCCTGAAACTCAAGATAGGGATCAAGCCTGATAACCAGAGAAAGCAAAATCTCTCCTTAAAAAATAATGGGTGCACGTGGACACTTGAGACTATGTTGGCATCTCCTGTCTGGAGGGGAGATGGGAGGGTACAGGGGGTTAGAAACTGGGAAAATGGTCATGAAAGGAGAGACTGGAAGGAGGGAGCAGGCTGACTCATTAGTGGGAGAGTAAATGGGAGTATGTAGTAAGGTATATATAAGTTTATGTGTGAGAGACTGACTTGGTATGTAAACTTTCACTTAAAGCACAATAAAAATTCTTTAAAAATAATGGGTGGTAGATACAGGGGGTGAGGCAAGGTAGAATCTGGCTAGGTAGTATTGAAGAAATCTTTTGCGTCAATCATTCTCATAATGTTTTTCAGTGTAAGGAAGGAAATACCTGAGGAGCTTACTAAAATTTCTAGCTCCAAAAGAGTGCAGATTTGGGAAAGAGAGGAGCTAGAAATTAATATAATTTAATATCACCTTGTAATTCTGATGTGGGTAGTTTGTAGATGCCACTTTGCAAAACACTGTTTTATATTAATGTGAACATGCAAAATGAAAGGAAATTGTCTAGCTTGGAATTGGAGGGCTCAGAAGGGAGAGGCAACAAGTGGCTAAAAAACTGACTGTGAGATCAGAATGTCAGTGTTTAAATCCTATTCCACCACATGGTAACTGTGTAACTTAAGTTACATTAACTGCCTTAGTCTTTAAAAAAAAAAAATTTGTTTTATAAAATAGAATAATACCTGTCATAGGGTTATTGTGAGAATTAAATGTGTTAAAAGCATTTAATGGGTGTTCTGCAAAATTTTCAATCATTCGGAAGTACTTGTTGACACCTACTGTGTGCCAGGCATTGTGCACTGTTTGAATTGATGATCTACCTCACTGATTTCTTTCTGAGCTCTACTGTTTTGCATTTACGGAATAGTCTTAACCATTTCCTGCTCTTACCCTTTAAGATGAGCTTAGTCTTCGGGTCTTTTCCATCCATCTATAGTTTAGGGCCTGAGGTTAAAATGATGTGTATCGTTTGTTTGAACTTGTCATGTTATTAAATTCTCTTAGAATGAGGTATTCTAAAAGAGGGATACTTTTGAAGTAAGCTGTATAACTTCATAACTTGTTTTGAAATTGAGAGTTTATATAAAGAGCATTTAGCATGCTGCTTGGCACATAGTAAGTGCTCATTAAATGTTGGCTATTATTATTTCTACTTCCTGTATGTATTTTCCAGGCCTTTTCTTTTAATAGTGAATGTCAAGGTTAAAAGCTGGTGTGTGGCTGCTATGTGACAAATTCAGATTGTAATGGTATAGTTTTACTTTAAAAAAAAAAGTGTTTTTTTTTTTTTTTGGTTTTTATTTCATGTAAACAACTGAAGTGTGTTTGCTGTAATTGTGGGCCACTAATAACATTCTCCCCTCCCCTCCCAGGTGTGTGTTAAAGGAGTTAGAAACATTGGGAAAGGACTTATATGGAGCAAAATTGATTGCACAAAAGTGCCAGGTTCGAAATTGTCCCCATTTCAAGAATGCAGTGAGTGGATCAGAATGCCTGCTTTCCATGGTCGAAGAGGGAAACCCTCATCATTATTTTGTGGCAACACAGGTGATGCTTCTTTAAAACCACGAGTCAGTTTTAGTCATTTCTCTTCATAGCTCATGTGGAATTATTTATAGTCAGAAAAAAAAAATAGATGGAAGTGATGTTAACGTGTTTAGACTCTTTAAAATGTAGGCTTTTACATTAATTTGCAGTCATTTAAAACAGTTGTCATTTGGGAGTTTGAGGAGAGAACCTTAGGCATGTTGACTCATCTTAGTACTGCCATTCGCATTCTTAAAGTATAGACAGGTGTGATGTTTTAGGGTTCTTAGAGGAAAGATAAGTAGAGCAAAGATTTTATGTTCTATGTTCATGAATTTCTTTTATATTCCTGTATTTCATAGTATTTCTCAGAAAGGCATGGTTCATATTGTTTAAGATTTTGCCAACAAGCTGGAACTGTTTTAGGATTTTAAAGACTGGCAGGGAGGCAGAAGGCTGTTGCTCAAAGGTGTTATTAATTAAGACGTTCACATACATAAAGAATATACTTGAATATGTTTTCAAAATTATAAAATTACATGATTAGCGGCAGAGTTGAATCAAAATCCAAAGTGGCTAGTTTTTGTTTCTGTTCCTCCAACCTCTTAAAGTATTCTTGACCCTTTCTGAAGCATATCTCAGAGGAGAAACAAAGGAAACCAACTACATTTACCTTTATATTAGTTAGTAGGCCTAGAATATTGGTAAGTCCAGGTCACACTTCAGCTGTTTGTACTCAGTTTTTGTTTTTTGTTGTCATGAGATTCCCCCATCAGTGAGACATACCGATTTGACAAATGAAGCTTGTGATCCCTTTTATTTTTAGTATAGCTCTCTTGAAGTTCTTAGAAACCTTCCTATTTTAAGGCACCTTAATTTAATTGATATAGTTTAACTAAATGTTTTTTCTTCTTAATAGGATCAAAATTTGTCTGTGAAAGTAAAGAAAAAACCTGGAGTTCCTCTCATGTTTATTATTCAGAACACTATAGTCTTAGACAAACCTTCTCCGAAAACAATTGCCTTTGTTAAAGCAGTGGAGGCTGGTCAGCTTGTCTCTGGGCATGAGAAACAAAGTATCAAACAGCTCAAAGAAGAACAGGGTTTAGTAAAAAACCCTAAACAGAGAAGAAGAAAGAAGCGCAAAAAAATCAGTGGTCCCAATCCTCTTAGCTGTTTGAAAAAAAAGAAAAAAGCACAGGATACAAAACCATCTTCTGCATCTGAGAAAAAAAGAAAAGGAAAAAGAATCCGGAACAGATCTGCCTCAAAAGTACTTTCTGAAAAACAGAATGCAGAAGGATAATGACTCCCTTGGACACTTTAGAAGACTTTTAAATGTGAAAAAATAAATTTAATTGAAATTGTGGAAGTGCTTACCATAAAAGACTAAACCAATTTTTGTAAATGAGCATAGACTCACAAGCCTCTGCCTAAAATTATTTGTAAAATAAAAAGAGTGAATGGGTTTAGGTATGGTGGTAAGTTTTTTCACTCAGTGGTTTGGGGAGATTGTTTTTCAAGGTAAAACTATTACCTCCTCTTCCCTCTCTCCCCACAAAAGTATTATATGCAAACAGTATTTAAAAAATCAAATAGTAATAAAAGGCTTGTTACCAAAAAAAAGAGGGTAGTCCCTCTTTCACATTCACACAAGAAACCACTTCCAGCTTTTCTAACTATTCCAGAATTTACCTTTATAGTTCTAAAAATGGGAATATGCTGCTATCTACTGATCCATCCATCATCTTTTGACTCCCTACTAGGAGAGGAAATATTTGCTTGCTTATTCTCTTTTTCCTCCCATTCTCTCAGTACGTTATTAATATTTAAGTCTGTATATCCCAAACTCAGTATTTTCATATGACTAAAAGCATTGTTCACTGCTGAACCAAGTAGCATGCTACGATTGAATTTATTTCTTATCCTACTTTTTTTTTTATTACTCCTGAAGTTAATAATAGCCTTATTTTAAGGATCAGACTACAGATCCAATGACTGTAAAGAATCTCACGATATAATTTTTCTTATGGTCAGAGCCATCAGGTAATACCAGGTCGTTTTTCCCCAAGGAGATAATTCTGGAGCCCTCTGACATCCTCCAGTGTAAGAAAGGTTTTGTATCTAAATTGAATTGAATAATCAAAATTGTCTTTTCCAGCCCTTCTCCCCTTGTTTTAATCATCCATCAGGCCAAAATTAAAATGTTTTTGCACCGTAAGACTGAAATATAAAATTATTTTAAGTTCTTAACAGGAACATTTTTAGTAAAAGCTATTGAAAAAAGTGAACAGTCTATAGTTCCTATGAGTGAGGATAACATTTATTAATGGCAGGTTAGTTACCAGATCAAATGTAGACAAAGCAGTATAGCAGGTGGAATGTACCCTGATGGTATTCGTTTCAACCTGTTAAAATTGAGTACATTTCTGGTATTCTTGTTAACAAAATAAAGCTTATTTATGCTTATTCAGTGCTATCTGATTGCTTACTAATAGTCTCTGGGCTGGAAACCTGAAAAGTCACCTCATTTTAGGATTTATTTTTAAATATTTTAAATCTTAAAACTTTGATTTGCCATTTATTTTTCGAGTTAGATTAAAAGATTTTTAAAGAAAAAAATCTCCCCATATTCTTGTATAATCCTCTTGTGAATATTACACTTAGACTTCTCCCAAATCTACCTCAATCCCAAGTAATATTTGCTTTTTTTTTCTCACCATTCTTGCTTTCTTTTCCATACAATCTGGGGTGGTGTGGGTAATCACTCATGGGACCTTTTGGTTAGCTGCTGTTAACCACTGTGCCACCAGGGCTCCTTCTTGCAGTAAACTAAGGCTAATTAACTGTATACACCACCTCCCACTTAAACCTACAAATCCTTACAAGACACTCAGGAACAGATGTCCTTTGTAACCTGGGGACTGCCTGTACTGAGCTTCAAGGATAGAATTCTCCTTTCTATGCGTGAAGTTAAGAGATTGAATCATGTCTCTGCAACTAGGTAAATGGCTATGATTTGACAGGCTTAATAGTTTTTCATGAGTGAGTAAAACGAATTGTTAGAATTCAAATTCTTTAAAATGTTTTAAAAACATATCATTTAATTGTACCTTAACTTTTCTTTAGTATTGTTAATTTGGGCGTAAATGAAAAAATGCTGTAATTTAAGAGATCGTAACATCCTTGTATATATGTATAAAGGAATGTGTGTGTGTGTGTGAAGATACATGTATTTCCTAATGGGAATAAAGTCAGAAGATTAGGTGCCTGGACTGAGTTTAGGAACTGCTTTCTCATGATGTTAGGTCAATGGTCTCCAAACATTTAGTCATACAACCTTACCAGTAAAAAAAAAAAAACAAGTGTGTATTTGGAAACCCTGGTGGCATAGTAGTTAAGTGCTTAAGGCTGCTAACCAAAGGGTTGGCAGTTCGAATCTGCCAGGTGCTCCTTGGAAACTCTGTGGGGCAGTTCTACTTTGTCCTACAGGGTCGCTCTGAGTCGGAATCGACTCGACGGGTGGGTTTTTTTTATACTTGTAATATATGTATATTTGTAAACTACATAGATTTGTTACATTATAAAATAGAGAAAAAAAACAATTTAAAGGATAATAATCATTTTAGTATTTTTGCCATTATACCCAGTGCTATTGTGTCAATTCCAACTCCTAGCAACCATATAGGGCAGAGTAGAACTGCCTCACAGGATTTCCAAGGAGTAGCTGCTGGATTCAAACTGCTGACTTTTTGGTTAGCAGCCAAGCTCTTAACCATTGTGCCACCAGGGCTCCAGTTTTACCATTAGATGGCTTCATTAGGCCAATTAGTATTTAAAAGCATAAGAAGGTTTACCAACAATATTGGATATGAAAGTACTTCTAGGAGTTTTTGTAATTAAATTTTTCCTTTAGATCTGACTAGATCATTGGTTTTTCCTTTATAGTATTGGTGAGAAAGTATAATATGTATACTAGGAGCAGGATGTATCAATATATATTTGCTGAATGAATTAAAATGAGGTCAGACCTGGTGGCTAAAAACCTAACGAGTCACCACAGAGGAGAGTCATGGCCTTTTGTCCAGTTTCCAGACCTAAACCAGTTTTCAGACCCAGAGCCCCTTAAGGGGAGATTGGTTTCTCTTGAAGAACTCTGAAGCATTGCTGCATGTATATACTGTAAATCTTCCTCAAAGCCTATGGCAGACGGACCTGTGAGTTCCTAAATCAGCTGTTTGCAGCTGCTCTTCCAGATGTAATATCTTTGCTGGGACAAATCAATACTGCCCCTGTCATATGATATGCAGCTAGTGACTGGAAAATAGAAATACTCAGACCTTCTGGGTATTTTAGGTACTGGTTCTGAATTTTTGCTAATTGCTAAAAAAAAAAAAATTCCTAGGGACCCAAAATGCCACTGGTATACCAGTCAAAGAGGGGCTTTATAGTGTTCAGGTCATAAATCGAGTCTCAGCCCAAGTTTGAATCACAGTGGACTGAGTAGGTCCATGAACGCACCCTATGCTTTTTCCCCAGTTTCAGAATGTATAATTGTTAAAGACATACTTGGAAACTAATTGCATCCCAATATTGATTGGCTGTTTCTATTTATAGACAAAGGGTCATTAGGGTAGGAACGGCCAGGTGGAAGGCACTGGAACATCTCCCCACCAAAAAAACCGATTGTGGTCAAGTCGATTCTGATGCATAACAACCCTATAGAACAGAGTAGAACTGCCACACAGAGTTTCCATGGAGCGGCTGGTGGATTCAAACTGCCAACCTTTTTGATTACCAGCCATAGCTCTTAACCACTGCACCACCAGGGCTCTCCCGACCAGGGTAGTAAACCCAAAACAATAGCACATTATTAGAGGAATCGCAGAGATTACTACCATCATCACACACTTGAATGATGAAGAAGTGTTGATTCTTATTACATATCCACTGAATCCATCTGTTTGGCCTCTGCAGAAGGTGGATGGATCTTGAAGAGTGGCTGAATTATTTTGAAGTTAATCAAGGGATGACTCGTTTGGAGCAGCTCTTCCAGATGTTACATCTTTGCTGGAACAAATCAACACAGCCCCTGCCGTATGATATGCAGCTACTGACTAATTTGCTAGGACTAGCAGAGCAGTTTGCTTTTGCATGGCAGTATTAACAGCATACCTTCAGTCTTGCTTCATGCTCATGTCAACTCACCTACTCTCAGAAGTAATAGAATCTACAGAGATCTTGGATCTTCTTGACATTACACGCAACATCACATATTGGTCCACTATATCGATGATATTATGCAAACTGGATCTGATGAGTAGGAAGTAGCAAGTACTACAGATGCCTTAGTAAGGCATACATGAACCAAAGAGTGGGAGATAAACCTTATGAAAAGTCGGGGAACCATCACCTCCGTCAGTCTCTGGAGGTTCAGAGGTCTGGAGCATGTCAAAATAACCTCTGAGAGGCAAAAGACATGTTGCTGCACCACAATCTCCTACCACTCAAAGCACAAAATTTGGTGGGCCATTTTGAGTTGGAGGCAACACATGCCACATTTTAGTTTGATACTCTGACCCAATTACTAAGTAAGCCATAAAGCTGACCATTTTGAGTGGAGATTAGAGCAAAAGAAGGCTCTGTAGCAAGCCCAGGCTGCAGCTGGAAGATTTTTTTTTTTTTTTTTTGGACCAGCAGATCCAATGATACCTGAAGTGTGGGTAGCAATATGGAGCCTCTGGCAAATACAATTAAAAAAAAAAAATCATGGCACAAGTCTCTGAAGTTCTGGAGAAAATGCATATCCTCTTCTTAAGATATGATTAACTTTGAAAAATAGTAACGAGATCACTCCTGGAGGTTCATCCTTCAGCCAAAGAGTGAACAGACCCATGGAACAAAACAAGACTAAAGGGGTGCACCCACCCGCCCTGGGGCACGGATTGGAAGGAAGGAGGGAACAGAGAAGCTGGTAATAGGGAACCTAGGGTTGAGAAGAGAGTGTTGACATGTCATGGGGTTGTGAACCAATGTCATAGAATAATTGGTGTACTAGGAATCGACTCGAGGGCAGTGGGGTTTTGGGAATTGATGAGAAACTAGTTTGTTCTATAAACCTTCATCTAAAGTATAATAAAAGACACACACACACAAATAAAAATATATGTTCCCCAAGTGTTCCTAATGTGCTGGCAGGGTTGAGAACCTCTGGTGTAGAAAAGAACCTGGGGTTGGGAATCAGGCAAAACCCACTGCCATCAAGTCAATTCCAACTCATAGCAACTGTATAAGACAGAGTAGAACTGCCTCATAAGGTTTCCAGGGCTGTCATTCTTTACGGAAGCAGATGGTGACATCTTTCTCCAACGGCTGGCGGGTTCCAACCACTCACCTTTCAGTTAGCAGCAGAGCACTTTAACCACTGCACCACCAGGGCTCCTTGGAATAAGTCAAACCCAAGTCCAAGTTACCACCTTGGGCTCTTCTCAGCCTCGGTTTTCTTACGGATAAAATAGGGTTAATACAAAGATTATAAATAAGATAGAAACTGCCAAAAAAAAAAAAAAAGCCCAAACCCATTGCTGTTGATAAGCTGATTCCAACTCATGATGTAGAACTGAGCTCTGCAGGGTTTTCTTGGCTGTAATCTTTACAGAACTAGATCGCCAGGCTTTCTCTCACAGCATTGCTGGGTGGGTTTGAACTGCCAACCTTTTAATTTTTAGTTGAGCACAAACCATTTGCATAACCCAGGGACCTACTGGCACCCAGTACAGGTTTTTGGGGTTACAATGGAATACTGTGTGTCTTCAGTTTGACTCATTGGGGTCTGTGGGTATCTTGGATGGTCTATCAGGTGCAGCATGAGGAAGTGAGGCTCACACAGGAAGGTCAGAAAACAAATAGATTTAATACTCACAGATTGCAGACAGGAAACTACGGCATGCCTCGATGCAGGACCACACAGGGACCTGGGAATAAGGCAACACCAAGCTGGAACTGTAGGAGAGGGCTTATGTATGGCCAGCAGGGTGGGGTTACCTAGGATTCACAGGCTTAAGTCTTATTGACCAGTTTGAAAGTTTCTAGTGCTTTAGCACGGGAAAAGAGAGAAGTTTTAATCACAGGCACCCACGTGGGGTGCGGCCATGAGGGGCAAGCAGTAACTATGGCGGCTGAGAGACTGCGTTACAAGATACTGAAGAGTTCTTATCATGGGAAACTATATGGAGCATGGCCAGGAGGGTTAGTTAAAGCCTATAACTGTTGAGAGATAGGGTGAAAAGACAGGAACAACCATGTCAGAAACTGGGTGAAAGGGCAACTAGGAGGAATAAGGGATGCCAAGGTGGAAAATTATATAAGCCACAAATTGGCTTTATGACATCATGCATCCATAAAAATCCTATTTTGTAAGGCTAGTTAATGATCTAAGAAAATAAATGTTAGTTCTCTTACCCCCTTGCTCTCTCTCCTTCCCTCATATCCCCCCTACCATCAACTTTTGCAGACACACGCTTGGGCCTATTGTCCTTCTTAAGGACAACATCGTGATCCTGAGCAGCGTTTCTCATCCGTTGGGTACAAATTTGTCTCTAATGAATGCTTTCAAAAAATCAAACATGAATCTTTAGAGAAGATGCCTGGGCTTCTGAACATTTAAAAGCTCCCAATGATTCTAATGTGAAGTCAGCATTGAAAACCACTTACCTGGAACAGTGGATGTCAAACTTTGGCGCACATAAGAATTGTTTAGAGATTTTATTTACACTCAGGTTCCTGGGTTTTACCCCCAGAGTCTGATTCAGTAGAGGGCCCATGAATTTGCATTTTCAGCAAGCTCCCAGCTCTAAGAACCAGCAGCATCAGCATTACCTGGGAGCTTCTTAGAAATGCAAATTCCTGGCTCCTACCCAGCACTGTCCTATAGGGTCGCTATGAGTCGGAATCCACTCAACGGCAGTGGGTTTGGTTTGGTTTTTTTTTTTACCCAGCACTAGGAAACTCTGGTGGCCTAATGGTTAAGTGCTATGGCTGCTAACCAAGAGGTCGGCAGTTCAAATCCACCAGGCGCTCCTTGGAAACTCTATGGGGCAGTTCTACTCTGCCCTATAGGGTCTCTATCAGTCGGAATTGGCTCCCGTTCAGCGGGACCTGGGACTACAGAGTCAGAATCTCTGGGGGTGGGATCCAGGAGCCTGTGGTTTAACAAGCTCTTCAGGTGATTCTTCTGCACCCTGAAGTTTCAGAACCATGGGCCTAGATTAGGGCATAGTAACAAAGCAAGAAAGAAGGCAGCCCCAGGAACCTGAGACCATCATTATGATTCTGACTGGCGGGAGGAGTGATCAGAGTCTGAGACCAGCCTCTCAGACAAACCACCAAAACCAAGTGTCAGGGAGGGGTGGTTCCTCCAGGGAAAACCCAGCTACCATTTCCAAAACAAGAGAAACGAATGCGAGGCAAAAGCATAGGTATCTCTTATAAATACTTGGGCTACGGGGTTGTTTTCTAAGGATGAAATAAGATAACGCATGAAAAAAATGCTTTTCAATGTCTGGCATATAGTAAGTAATTAGTTGATTGCATGAATTATTTTTATTAAAGTAGTGCAGCGGATTGAATGGAGGCCTTCCAAAATATATGCTTACAGCCTGATCTCTGGTACCTTACTTGGAAAAAAAGCCTTTGCAAATGTAAAGAATTCTGAGTTGAGGAAATTACCCTGATCATCCAGGTGGGCCCCAATTCCACAGACAGTGTGGTTATAAGAGACACAGAAAGGAGAAGATGATGTGTCTACGGAGACGGGAGGTGACATGAGATGGAGCAGACAGAGATGCAGCCCCCAGCGAAGTAATTCCAACAGCCACCAGAAGCTGGAAGAGGCAAGGAATGGGTCCTTCCCTACCCCACACCTCTGGGGGGATTGCGGCCCTGCCAATACCTTACTTTTGGGCTTCTGGCACCTGAACTGTGAGAGAATAAATTTCTGTTGTTTTAAGCCATAAAGTTGGTGGTAATTTGTTATGGCAGCCCCGGAAACTAATACAGAGAAAAAAGTGTTTTTTTTTTTTTTAATTCCGTGATTCATATTTCATTAGCATTTGAAAAGTGGTTCTTTCAGATATTTTCCCACAATTATAATGGAAAAAGAACCCTGTGGTGCAGTGGTTAAGACCTATAGCTGCTAGCCAAAAGGTCAGCAGTTCAGATCTACCAGCTGCTCCCTGGAAACCCTATAGGGTCGCTAAGTGACTCGACGGCACCTGACAACAACAACAACATAATGGAAAAACACTTTCTGTATAAATAGAAGTACTGTCTCTAGATCTCTAGACTTGATTCACTGGCTTCAACAAATATTCAATCAAGGAACTAAAACTAACGCAATTCAAAACCACTGTTAAAATGCACCTATTAAAATGGTTATATTAAAAACAAAACAGTCTCAAGGATGTGGAACAATTAGAACTCTCACACATTGCTGGTAGAAATGAAAAATGGTTCAGCTATTTTGAGAAAAGTGTTTGGCAGCTTCTTATAGGGTTAAACATTTACTTTCCATACCAGTTCCAGTTGAGCCTACTCTGACTCATGGTGACCCCATGTGTGTTAGAGTAGAACAGCACTCCACAGGATTTTCAATGACTGATTTTTTCTGAGGTGGATAAGGTGCCTCTGAGTGTGACGTACCTTTCAGTTAGCAGCCAAGCATGTTAACTATTTGGATCTCCCAGGGGCTCCATCCCACAAAATCCATTGCCATCGGTTGCTATGAGGGACTCCGTAAGACCCAGCAATCGCACTCCCAGGTATTTACCCAAGAGAAATACAGAGAGACAGACAGATACACAGACAGAAATCTGTATGTGAGTGTTTATAGCAGTTTTATTCATAATTACCCAGAACTGTAGACAACCTAAACCCAAACCCATTGCCGTCGAGTTGATTCCGACTCATAATGACCCTATAGGACAGAGTAAAGCTGCCCCATAGGGTTTCCAAGGAGCAGCTGGTGAATTTGAACTGCTGACCTTTTGGTTGGCAGCTGAACACTTAAGCACTGTGCCACCAGGGCTCCTGTAAACAACCTAAGCACAGAGTAATGGATAAATAGTGCGTTTTGTCCATACAATGAGATACTACACAGCAACAAAAAGAAATGAATTACTGATACATGCAGCAACACAAATGAATCTTGAAAACATCATGATAAGTGAAAGAAAGCAGAATGAAAAGACTGAGAACTATATGATTTCATTTATATGACATTCTGTAAAAAAGACAAAACTATAGAAAGAGGTCAGTGGTTGATAGATGGAAATATTCTTCCTCTTGATTTTGGTGGTGGTAACAGATCTGCATACATGGTCAAAATTCATAGAACTGTACATTTAAAAAAGAATGAATTTTACTATATATAAATTATATCTCAATAAACCTGACCTAAAAAAATTCTGCTTTTTTGATTTTTTACCAGAAAAAGTTAACTCAGTTCTGATAAAACTCAGGAGAAAAAAGTGATTATGGTTTCAATTGGTGTCTGAAACTTTTTTTTCTTAACTAAGGAAATAGTGAAACCAGTTATTTCTATGATCGAAGATTCATTTATAGCATGGAATTAAATCTAGCTTCAAAGAATTAATTACTTTTACATTTTGCGTTGTAGTCCAATCTCAGCAATCAAGCAATCTGAAAGAGATAAACCTATTTGGGAAAATGCCTGTCTCTCAGCATTATCTAACACTGACTCAGACAGGTTATAGGTCATGGGAACCGAAAGGCTGAAAGAAATTGTTTTTGTAATGCAAAATGACATATCTTGGAGACATGGAAATAATATGAGAAAATTCTGAGAAGGTAATTGTCCTGTTTTGGGAAAAGATTAATAATAACTCTTCCACACATTCAAGATGTGGCCGTTTGCTTTCAGTATCACCTAGGCTCACTGCATATGAAAACCAAAGATGTCCTGAAGGAGGGCTGAAGATACCATGGTGATGAGGAACTAGAACCACATGGAAGGAGATAAGGGCTGAAAGATGGAGCTGAGGAGGTGGAATAGGCATAGGAAAAATATAATTCCCAAGGAGGGACTTGCCTTCAAAAGGCTTAGGGCTAGTACTAGAGGGAAAATACATACTGACAAATAAAGCAAGAAGTGTGACATGTCCTTAATGAACATCTATGCAAGGTAAATGGGGTCATAAAAGTGGACAGATATGTTAAGTTCCTCCTTGGGGTGTCCTGGAAGCCACAATGGCTTCATAGAAGACAGGATTCTAAAACTGATACAAGAAAAAGAGAAGAGAGGGTATTCCATGCCACTGGAGAAGTTGAGCAAGTCACTAAAGTATGAAGGCTCCAGATTGGACAGTTGTGTGGGGCTAGAGCTTGGGGAGCAAATTGGGCATGGCTGCAGATGAGGCTGGTACATTTGAGGAGGTAGGCAGGGGTCAGCTCTGTGATACCTTGTAGATCTTCACCTCTGCTCAATCCTGTAGGCAATGGAGAGTTATTGTGAAAATAATACAATGATATTTGCCTTTTGAATAAATCACACTCCTAACTATAAAGAGTATGAAAGGAAGTGTGGAGTAAATGGTAGAGGTGGACACTGGGGATGTATAGCCCATTTAGGAGACTATTGCAATTGTCCAGATGAGAGACAACAGTGGCCTAAAATGAGAGATAGTAGCCATGGGGATGGAAAGGGTAACATTATATCTTCCTCAGAATAAAGTTCTAAGAAAGATGGAGAACTTTGGATAAGGTTCAAATTCTTTAACACAACTTAAAAGCTATACCATTAGCTAGCTCCAGCTCATTTCTGTGCATCCCAACTGTCTCCTCGTTCCCACACTCTTGCATCCTGCCCATCTCTAGTTTCACTCTCCGTGACTCCAGGTCTTTACACATTCTAATCTCTCTCCATGGAAAACCATGAACATTCTTCCATCAATCCTTTTTTTTTTTTAAGGCATCGATTATATGTCCCAAATTTCCACAATAGCTGGAGTTGAAAAAAATCCAATGTTATAAAATATAGGATCACATTATTGCAAAGTTAAAGAAGTGACCAGAGAAAGGGGCTCCAAAAAACCCATTGCCATTATTGATTCCAACTCGTAGTGACCCTATAGGAAAAATCAGAACTGCTCCATAGGGTTTCCAAGGCTGTAAATCTTTATGGAAGGAGACTGCACATCTTTCTCCCGTAGAGTGGCTGGTGGGTTTGACCTGCCGACCTTTCAATTAGCAACCAAGCAGTTTAACCACTGCACCACCAGGGCTCCTAGAGAGCGGCTAGTTGGCTGCAAATCAGGGCACTGCTGCTATTCAGTGTTGCCTGATGGCATTTGTCTGCTCTGTCTCAGTGTTTCTCAGGACAATTATTTACTTTATCATCTAAACTAGTACACTTTTGCCTGAGACAAATGCTAAACTAGACAAATTCTTTAGGGTGATAGGCGCAAACCAGGATGGACCCCCAAAACTGGAGCAATTATGGTCACACTAGTTCTGGGTCATGTGTCTGACTGGGACTTCCAGGAATCTCCTGGTTAGATGATGCTTACTACTTTTGGTTGAATCCTGAAGCACAGAACTAGGGTCATAAGAATCAGTCCTCACCTACTTGCTGCCTGAGATGATCTGGTTCTACTTCCTGACCCTCTCTTTACTTCATCTTCCCTTCCATTCTTCCATCACCACTCAGAAGATGTGAAGATTAGCCTGATCCTTTTCAGAGGATGATGGCCATTTGCCTTATATTAATATCTTCAGCATCAGACTTGTGTTTTACTGTATTATGTTGATAAAGAAAAATATAGGCAGGCCAACATGGCGCTATAGGCAGAAGCACCATGCTGTCCCTCCACAGCAAAGACCCGAAAAACTAAGTAAAACAGAGACAAGCATCAATCCTAAGTGTCAAATGAAGAGAGAAAGAACTCAACCAAGCACTGAATGGAATAAGAAACTGACAGAGAACAGAGAGTGAGGAGAGATACGGAGCAGAGGTCTCCTATAAGCTAACACGGCACGGATTCACCATCTTGGACCCTTGTTGGAGATCTGTGAACAGGGAGTGTGGGAATGTAGCTTCATGGAGCTCCCAGCAGGAGACAGAGGACCTGGTAACCAGCAACACATGCCTTCCCACCCCCCACCCTTCTTCCCTCTGCTCATCCTCAGCTGTTTCCTGCAGGCCAAGGTCACTCAGCCTGGGAGGCATCAGCTTTGTCCTGCTTGGATTAGCTTTGCCCACACCAGCTGGCTCCTTCAGTGCCATTTCTTTGTTGCTGGTGTTGCTTTTTCCATGTTTTTTTGGTTTCTTCCCTCTCCTTCACTTCCTTCCCTTCCTGTCTCTCAAACACCTGGCTCTGTGTGCCATCTCTGACTCTTCTTGGCAGGCTGTGAAGTGTCACCACTTCCCTGGTCCTTGCCTCCACACTGGTGGGATCCCTGGGGCCATTTTTGGTTTTTTATTTTGTTTTGTTTTTCTTCATTGCTCTGCTTCCTGTCTTTCTCTACTTTCCTTCTTTTCCTGTCTCCTAAATACCTGGTTCTGTGTGCCATCTCCATCCCTTCTAGATGGGCTGTGCCCTGAGGATTGGGAACCATTGCCCCTGTTGCTGGTGGGATCCCTAGGGGCATTTTAAAAGAAATTTTTTTTCTCTTTTTATTTTTTCCTTTTTGTTTTTATTTATCTCTCATTTTCTTGTCTCTGCATTTAAATGACAGGCTCCCTCAGTACTTTTTTTTTTTTTTGGCTCCTGTTTCTCTCTCCTCTTTCTCTTTTTTCCCATACCTCCACACATCAAAACCTCCCCCTCTCTCCTGCCTATATGCACCATATGCTGAACACTGCACCCCTGAGTAGCACAGGCATGGCCTACCAGAACCTGCCCTGCACTGACCACTCCCCCACCCCCCGGCCTGGCCTTGCCCTGTCAGCCCCAGTACATGCCACAAACAACCCATCCCAGCACCCCTCTTCAGCTAGACCTGCTCTGCTGCACCCTAGCTGAGCAACTGCCCGGCCCATCAGACAAAGTGGTGAGAATTATTGTGCCCATAGACAAGCAAAAAACAAAGAACACACAGCCCAGCTGCTCAAACATAACCAAATAAAACAAAAAGCAGGATGAAACAAACAAATCTACAATCAGAAAGTGAATAATTACTGAATGTCCCAAAGACAGCAGACAATTTCAAAACATACGAAAAAAAAAAAAAGGACAGGATGGTTCCAATAAGCATCCAAAATAAAACACCAGATGACCTACCAGTAGAAGAAAAGGCACTGGAACCACCTAATAGGGAATTCAAATCTTTAATATTCAGAGCTATCCAAGAGTTGAAGCAAAAAGCAGACAAAAATGAGGAAAATCATGGAAAATGATGTGGGATACAATTGAAAGCAAAAATTTGCAAGTGATCAGAGTTCTAGAATGGAGGGAGAAAACGGAAAACACAGAGAGGATCATTGAAGAATTGCTGACAGAAAACTTCCCTAATATCATGACAGAAGAAAAGCTGACCATCCAAGAAACTCAATTAACCCCATGTAGGATAGACCCCAAGAGAAAATCACCAAGGCATATCATAATGGCGCTCATTAAAACCAAAAACAAAGAAAGAACCCTGGGAGCAACACAAGAAAAACATAAAGTCACATACAGCGGGGAAACAATCAGACTAAACTTTGATTACTAGGCAGAAACCATGCAGGCAAGAGAGCAATGGAATGACATACATAAAACCTTGAAAGAAAAAAATTGCCAACAAAGAGTAATACATCCTGCAAAACTCTGTTCATATATGATGGTGAAATTAGGACATTTTCAGATAAACAGAAATTAAGGGGATACGTAAAAACAAAACCAAGCTTATAAGAATTATTGAAGGAAGTCCTTCAGTTTGAGAACAAATAACATCAGATGAGAATCTGAATCTAGAATGCAAGATTGCACCAGCCAGATACCAACCTAGGAAATAAATTCTCAAGGATTATTCAAAACTAAAAGATTTACAACAAGGAAGCAGAAGGGTTAATCTGTAAATGACAACAATGTCACAACAATAAAAGAGGGAATAAGTGGTGTAGGTAGAGAACTTTCTAATGGAGAAGAAGGCAA
This sequence comes from Loxodonta africana, assembly GCF_030014295.1. Lineage (NCBI taxonomy): Eukaryota > Metazoa > Chordata > Mammalia > Proboscidea > Elephantidae > Loxodonta > Loxodonta africana. The sequence goes on from NC_087355.1 coordinate 66,956,639, forward strand.
GGCAATACCAAGTAATAATAGACTAGTTCAAACCTAGGAAGATATAGGTAAATTTCAAGGTAACCACAAAGAAAGTTGACGAACCTACTCACCAAAATAAAGAAGAAACACATAAAGTCTCAGTAACAACAAAATCTACAAAGACAAAAGAAACGAAAAAAAAAAAAGCCACAAACAAAAGGAATTCAGCACAGGAGTGTAAGGGGAACAAAGAAAATGTCAGCACCACCAAAATGACAGCAATAAACTCACACCTATCAATAATTACACTGAATGTAAATGGTCTAAATGTACCTATAAAGAGACAGAGTGTGAGAGAATGGATTAAAAAAAAAAAGAAGAAGAAAAAGGATCCATCAATATGCTGTCTACAACAGACACGTCTGAGAAACAAAGATGTGAATTTATTAAAAAATCAAAGGATGGAAAAAATATATCAAGCAAACAGCTACCAAAAAAGAGCAGGTGTGGCAACACTAATCTGAGACAAATTAGGCTTTAAAACAAAATCCACTATAAAAGACAAAGAAGGGCACTATATAGCAATTAAAGGGAAGATCCATCGTGAAGACATAACTGTAATAAACATCTATGCACTCAATGACAGGGCTCCAAAATACATAAAACAAACTCTAACAGCACTGAAAAGAGAAATTGACAGTTCCACAATAATAGCGGGAGACTCCAACACACCACTCTGTAGGTTACAAGTCCAAATTCAGCGCATCCGCTCCTGGGGAAGGCTTTCTCTCAGAGAGAGAACATCTAGAAAGAAACTGAACAAAGATACTGTCATGGATTGAATTATGTCCCCCCAAAAATGTGTGTATCAACTTGGTTAGGCCATGTTTCCCAGTTTGTGTGGTTGTCCTCCATTTTGTGATTGTAATTTTATTTTGAGAGGACTAGGGTGGGATTGTAATACCACCCTTACTCAGGTCACCTCCCTGATCCAAGGTAAATGGTGTTTCCCTGTGAGATAATACAAAGTTTTTCTCTGACCACAACGTCATCAAAGTAGAAATTAACAACAGGAAAAGCAAGGAAAAAAAAAATTATTAAAGGAAACTGAATAACAACCTGCTTAAAAACCACTGAGAAATAGAAAAATCAGAGATGGAATCATAAAATTCCTAGAATCACTCAAGAATGAAAACACATCATACCAAAACCTTTGGGATACAGCAAAGGCAGCTCTCACAGGCCAACTTATCACAATAGATGCACACATTGAAAAAGAGGAAAGGGACAAAATCAAAACATTAGCTACACAGCTCAAAGAAATAAAAAGAGAACAGCAAAAAAAAAGCCAACAGCCACCAGAAGAAAGAAAATAATAAAGATCAGAGCAGAAATAAATGAAATGGAGAATAGAAAAATAGAATCAACAAAACCAAAAGTTGGTTCTTTAAAAGGATCAACAAAATTGACAAACCACTGTATAAATTAACAAAAGAAAACACACGAGGACGCAAATAACCCAAGTAAGAAATGAAATGGGGACATTACAACAGACCCAACTGAAATAAAAGGGATCATAACAGAGTATTATGAAAAACTATACTCCAACAAATTTGAAAACCTAGAAGAAATGGACAAATGTCTAGAAGCACACTCTACCCAAACTAACACAAAATGATGTTGAAAATCTGAACAGACCCATAACAAGAGAAGAGTGAAACAGTAATAAAAAAAAAAAACTCTCAACAAGAAAAAACCCTGGCCCAGATGACTTTACAGGAGAATTCTACCAAACATTCAGAGAAGAGCTTACACCAGAAACTATTTCAGAACATAGAAAAGGAAGCAATAATTCCAAATTCATTCTATGAAGCCAGCATAACTCTGATACCAAAACCAGGTAAAGACACCACAAAAAAAGAAAATTACAAATATGTCTCATAAATATAGATGCAAAAATTCTCAACAAAATTCTAGCCAACAGAATTCAGCATCATATCAAAAAAATAATACACAGTGACCAAGTGGGATTCATACAAGGTATGCAGGGATTAGAAAATCAATCAATCCACCACATAAATAAAAGGAAAGAAAATAATCACACGATCATCTCAATCAATACAGAAAAGGCTTTGACAACGTCCAACACCCATTGCTGATAAAAACTGTCAATAAAATAGGTATTATTAAAATAGGGAAATTTCTCAACATAATAAATGGCATCTATGCAAAAACAACACCCAACATCATTCTTAATGGAGAGAGGCTGAAAACACTCCCCTTGAGAACAGGAACAAGACAAGGAATGCCCTTTATCACTACTCTTATTGAGCATTGTGCTGAAAGTCCTAGCTAGAGCAGTAAGGCAAAAAAAAAGAAATAAAGGGCATCCATATTGGTAATGAAAAAGTTAAACTGTTCCTATTTGCAGATGATATGATACTGTACACAGAAAACTCAAAAGACTCTGTGAGAAAACTACTGGAACAATAGAAAGATTCAGCAGAGTAGCAGGATACAAGATGAACATACAAAAATCAGTTGGATTCCTATACAACAATAAAGAGAACGATGAAAAGGAAATCAAGAAAACATTATCATTTACAACAGCCCCTAAAAAAATAAAATACTTAGGAATAAATCTAATCAGGGATGTAAAAGACCTATACAAAGAAAACTACAAAACACTACTGCAAGAAACCAAGCGATCTACTGAAATGGAAAAACATATCATGTTCATGGATAGGTAGACACAACATTGTGAAAATAACAATTTCACCCAAAGCAATTTACAAATACAATGCAATCTCGATCCAAATACCAACAACATTCTTTAAAGAGATGGAAAAACTAATCATTAACTTCATATGGAAAGGAAAGAAGCCCCAGATAAGTAAAGCACTATTGAAGAAGAATAAAGTAGGAGAACTTGCACAACCTGACCTCAGAACCTGCTATATGGCTACGGTAGTCAAAACAGCCTGGTACTGGTACAATAAGAAATACATTGACCAGCGGGACAGAACTGAGAACCCAGATGTAAATATATCCACCTATGGTATTTTTTATGGTCACCTGATCTTTGGCAGGGGCCCAAATTCCATCAAATGGGGAAAATGCAGTATTTTTAACAAATGGTGCTGGCAAAAAAGGATGTCTATCTGCAAAAAAGAAACAGGACCCATACCTCACAAAAATTAATTCAAAATGGATCAAAGACCTAACTATAAACCCAAAAAGTATAAAGTTCATAGAAGAAAAAATAGGATCAATGCTACAGGCCCTACTACATGGCATTACAGGATACAAACCATAACCAACAAAACACAAAATCTAGAAGATAAGCTAGATAACTGGAATTTTCTAAAAATTAAACACTTATGCTCATTAAAAGACTTTACCAAAAGAGTAAAAAGAGAACCTACAGACTGGGGAAAAAAAAAATTTGCCATTACAAACCAGACAAAGATATAATCTCCAAAATCTACAGGAAAACCCAGCACCTCTACAACAAAAAGACAAGTAATCCAATTAAAAAATGGGCAAAGGAAATGAACAGACACTTCGCCAAAGAAGACATTCAAACAGCTAACAAACACATGAGAAAATACTCACTATCACTAGCCATTAGAGAAATGCAAATCAAAACCACAGTGAGATCCCATCTCACCCTGGCATTACAGGCACAAATCAGAAAATAACAAATGGAGAGGCTGCAGTGAGATCGGAACTTTTATACACTGCTGGTGGGAATGGAAAATGGTACAACCATTTTGGAAAATATGATATGGTGCTTCCTTAAAAAAATAAGAGTCGTCACACGAATAGATATATGCACGCCCATGTTCATTGCGGCATTGTTCACAATAGCAAAAAGATGGAAACAACCTATATTCCCATCAACAGATGAATGGATAAACAAACTACGGTACATACGCAAAATGGAGTACTACGCAATGATAAAGAACAATGATGAATCTGTGAAGCATCTCACAACACGGATGAATCTGGAGGGCATTATGTTGAGTGAAATAAATCAGTCATGAAAGGACAAATATTGTATGAGACCACTACTACAAAAGAAACCCATGAAAAGGTTTACACACAAAAGAAATAATCTTTGATGGTCACGAGGGGGAGGAGGGGTGGGGATGGAAAAACACTAAATAGACAATAGGTAAGTGGTAACTTTGGTGAAGGGTAAGACAGTACACAGTACTGGGGAAGCCAACACAACTTGTACAAGGCAAGGTCTTGTAAGCTGCATAGACACATCCAAATTCCCTGAGGGACCAAGTTACTGGGCTGAGGGCTGTGGGAACCATGGTCTTGGGGAACATCTAGCCCAACTGGCATAACATAGTTTATAAAGAAAATGTCCTACCTTCTACTTTGGTGAGTGGCGTCTGGGGTCCTAAAAGATTGTGAGCAACCATCCAAGATACTCCACTGGTCTCACCCCTTTGGGAGCAAGGGAGAATGAAGAAATTAAAGACAAACGTTGAAGATTAGTCTAAAGGACTAATGGACCACAACTACCACGGCCTCCACCAGAGTGAGTCCACTACAACTAGATGGTGCCTGGCTACCACCACTGACTCCTCTGACAGGGATCACAATAGAGGGTCCCAGACAGAGCTGGAGAAAAGTGTAGAACAAAATTGTAACTCACACACACACAAAAAAAGACCAGACTTACTGGCCTGACAGAAACTGGAGAAATCCCAAGAATATAGCCCCTGGACACTCTTTTAGCGTAGTAACGAATTCACTCCTGAGGTTCAACATTCAGGCAAAGATTAGACAGCCTATAAAATGAGACTAAAGGGCCATAACAGCCCAGGGGTGAGGACTAGAAGACAGGGAGGGCAGGAAAGCTGGTAATAGGGAACTCAAGGTTGAGAAGGGAGAGTGCTGATGTGTTGTGAGGTTGGTAACTGTATTAGGCTGGGTTCTCTAGAGAAGAAAAATCAGTAAATTATATAAATATATATGGAGAGAGATTTATATCAAAGAAACAGCTCATGTGATTGTAGAGGCTGAAACGTCCCAAGTCCTTGGATTAGGACAGAGGCTTCTCCTGATTCACGTAGCCAGGGGCTGGGGAACCCAAGATAGGCAGGTCAGAGAGCAGAGCGCCTGCTCACAGGCTATGAAGATCGACGAATCCCAAGATCGGCAGATAAGCTGATAGCTGAATTCCTTAGAACTGGTGGTCAGACAAGCAGGAGGCAGCTGCAGGATCCAGAGTGAGCAAAAAGCCAGAATGTCTGCTTATATTCAAATGCAGTCCACACTCCCAAGGAAACTTCCTTTCAAATGATTGGCTACTCACAGCAGATTCCATCATGGGGGTGATTCCATATAAATACCGAGAATCATGCCCCAGCCAAGTTGACACACAACCTTAACCATCACAGCAACCAATGTCATAAAACAATATGTGTACTGTTTAATGAGAAGCTAGTTTGTTCTGTAAACCTTAGTCTAAAGTACAAAATGAAAAAAAAGGTGATCCAACGGAATGTGGAAATTATAGAACAATATATTAATATCACATGCAAGCAAAATTTCACTGAAGATCATTCAGAAACGGCTGCAGCAGTATATCACAGGGAACGGCCAGAAATTCCGGCCGGTTTCAGAAGAGGACGTGGAACCAGAGATATCATTGCTGATGTCAAATGGATCCTGGCTGAAAGCAGAGAACACCAGAAGGATGTTTACCTGTGTTTTATTGACTATGCAAAGGCGTTCGACTGTGTGGATCATAACAAACTATGGATAACATTGCCAAGAATGGGAATTCCAGAACAGTTAATTGTGCTTATAAGGAGCCTGTACATAGATCAAGAAGCAGTTGTTTGGACAGAACAAGACGAAATTGATTGGTTTAAAGTCAGGAAAGGTGTGAGTCAGGGTTGTGTCTTTCACCATACCTATTCAATCCGTATGCTGAGCAGATAATCCGAGAAGCTGGACTATATGAAGAACTGGGCAGCAGGATTGGAGGAAGACTCATTAACGACCTGCGTTATGCAGATGACACAACCTTGCTTTCTGAAAATGAAGAAGACTTGAAGCACTTACTAATGAAGATCAAAGACCACAGCCTTCAGTATGGATTGCACCTCAACATAAAGAAAACAAAAATCCTCACAACTGGACCAATAAGCAACATCATGATTAACGGAGAAAAGATTGAAATTGTCAAGGATTTCTTTTTACTTGGATCCACAATCAACAGCCATGGAAGCAGCGGTCAAGAAATCAAAAGACGCATTACATTGGGTAAATCTGCTGTAAAAGACCTCTTTAAAGTGTTGAAGAGCAAAAATGTCACCTTGAAGACTAAGGTGCAGCTGACCCAAGCCATGGTATTTTCAATCGCACCATATGCACATGAAAGCTGGACAATGAATAAGGAAGACTGAAGAAGAATTGACACCTTCAAATTGTGGTGTTGGTGAAGAATATTGAATATACCGTGGACTGCCAAAAGAACAAACAAATCTGTCTTAGAAGAAGTATAACCAGAATGCTCCTTAGAAGCAAGGATGGCAAGACTGCATCTTACATACTTTGGACATGTTGTCAGGAGGGATCAGTCCCTGGAGAAGGACATCATGCTTGGCAGAGTATAGGGTCAGCGGAAAAGAGGAAGACCCTCAACGACGTGGATTGACACAGTGGCTGCAACAATGAGCTCAAGCATAGCAACGACTGTAAGGATGGCTCAGGACCGGGCAGTGTTTCGCTCTGTTGTGCATGGGGTTGCTATGAGTCAGAACCGACTCAACGGCACTTAACAACAACAACAACAAAGTACAAAAAAGAAAAATACAGGCAAAAACTTGTAAATCATGGCAAAAATAAACCATCTCGATAATATACATGTCTCTATCTTGAGGCATCCTATGTATGTCTTCTTTGTTCTTAGGTGCCATTAAGTTGGTTCCAACTCATAGCGATCCTATGTACAACAGAATGAAACACTGCCCTGTCCTGCGCCACCCTCACAAACATTGATATATTTAAGCCCATTCTTGCAGCCGCTGTGGAAATCCATCTTGTTGAGGGTCTTCCTCATTTTTGCTGACCCTGTGCTTTAATAGGAAACCCTGGTGGTGTAGTGGTTAAGTGCTATGGCTGCTAACCAAGGGATCGGCAGTTCGAATCTGCCAGACGCTCCTTGAAAACTCTATGGGGCAGTTCTACTCTGTCCTATAGGGTCGCTATGAGTCAGAATCGACTCGACGGCACTGGGTTTTCGGTGCTTTACCGAGCATGATGATCTTCTTCAGGGACTGGTCCCTTCTGATAATATGCTCCAAGTTCTTCTGACACAATCTTGCCATCCTGGCTTCTAAGGAGCATTCTGGTCATACTTCTTCTAAGACAGATTTGTTCGTTCTACTGGCAGTATATTCAATATTCTTCACCAACACCATAAGTCAAACACATTCATTCTTCTCTATTTGTGTCAATCTCTCCTACTAGACCATAAGCACCTTGAGGGTCAGGGACAGTCTTTCTTACCTTAATGTCATTATTTCTTATCACATTGCTTGGACTGTGTCAAGCATTTATTTGCTCAATCAAATTCAAGTCTAACATCAAGTTAATGATTTGTACTATTAACTTCATCAACAGTTAAACTGAGCAATTATTTCAATGGAGAACTTATCCACACTTATTTGTAACCTCAATATGGATTCAGTAGTAGACCATAATGCACTGTTTGATCATGAGCACTATGAAGAAGATATAAATACAGCAGGATAAGGGCAATTGTGGTGGTGGTCAGGATAGGCTTCTCTGAGAAGATGACATTCAAGCAGAGATTTGAAGGAGGTGAGGGAGCAATCCTTTGAATCTCTATGGCAAGAGTGTCCTAGGCAGAGGGAGCAGCCAGTGCAAAGGCTCTGGTGGGAGGTTGTCTGGCTTGGTCAAGGAACTGCAAGGAGGTCAGAGACTTAATGAGAGAGAAAAAGAGAGGGAGAAGGAGAGATAGGAGAGGGGGAAAAATGACTCTAGCTGGAAGGAGAGGTCATAGGATGGAGTAGTGGTTTAGGGAAGGGAGGAAAAACTTTATAGGTCATTGTGAGGGCTCTGGATTTTGCTCAGCATGAACTGGAAAGCCTTTGGAGGCAGAACAGAAAGTGATAACAAGATCTGACATAGGTGTTAACAAGTATCACTCTGGCTGCTGTGTTGAGAATGGACTCTAGTGGGGCAAAAGTGGAGGCAGGGAGACCAGTTAGGAGACTATTGCAGTTATTAGCTGGAGAGCTAGAGGCCAAGGCTGGTGGCAGTGGATGTGGTTGTATGGATGTATGTTGAAGGTAGAGCCAACAAGACTGATCAGGTGTGGGGAGAAAGAAAAAGAGTTAAAGATGACTCCAAGGTTTTGGCCCAAGCAATTGGGAAGATAGGGTTACCATCAGCCAAAATGGGAAAAGCCGCATGTGGAGCACGTTTTGAGGGGAAAGACCAGGATTTCCAAAGTATTCCAAGTCATGCCCACGTAGACAATCAGCTTATTGTCCCACAACTGAAGAGGGACAGGACAATTGAGTTCTTGTAAATAACTATAAGAGTAATGATTCTCATAAGAAAATCACATTATATATTCTGAAAATAGTTATTTAGAGCCTAAATCAAAACTTTTAAATTATTTAAATTAATGGGAAGTTCTAAATATTGCCCTTCACATTTGTCAGAAACATTTTTTGTTTGTTTTTTGCAAATTTTCCTTTAGTATGCAAATAATTTAGGCACTAGAGAACAAAAGGTTTTAGAAAATCTGTAAAAATCTTTCTGAACTCTTTAGATAGGCAGAGATGACTCTTAGGGGATGAGTCTAAGTAAACATTTATCTCATTATGTAAATTAGGTACATGCCCAAGGGTCATTATCATACTTAAGGTGGAGAGTAGTAAATGTTCCCAGCTTTGAATCACTTTCTAACATTTTCATCCTTTTTACACTTTGGCAAATTCCTATAGCCTTAAGGGATTATTTGATTGTACAAAACTGAAACCACTTCAAACTGACTTAAACAAAGAGTGGATTCTACTGGAAGGACACAAGAATATCTCCCAAAGTCCAAGAGAAGGGAGAAACGCTGGGCTTCATGAAGAACAGGAATTGGAAATCCAGACCCAAGGTAGTACTTTTTCTAGCTCTGTGTATTTCTCTCTATGATATCGAGGTCTCTTTTCTCTGCATTGTCTCTTTGCTTCGTTGCTTTTCCTTCTCAATGGGCAGTTTCCTCCGCCCTCCCCTTTCCCACAATGGTGCCAGGGAATTTGTATCATTTTGCTAAACCATGGCTGACTGCTCATCAGTCCATTCTCCCTAGAATCCAGTTCAAATTTTTGGTAGAAGAAATCTGATGGGCCCAGGCTCTGAAATTTTTGCCCTTTGTCCAACCAACTGTGTCTAGAGAAGAAAATAGTCATATTCACTCATAAACAAATATTTATTGAGTGCTTACCATGTGCCACATATTCTTCTAGGTGTTATGGATACAACAGGTAGCAAATAAACCCCCCATTCCCAATGGAACTTAAAATCTACTGGTGTTGTATAAATGTATCTGCACTCCACCCTGCTGAGTATGAAAGAGGTTGGAATTAGAAAAGGGTGAGCAGGCATCCTAAAAGAAATATCGCCTTTTGAAGTCTGCCAAAATTAGAAATGTCACGTTTTATGGTCAAGGCCATACTCTGGTTCTTTTGATTGCAATGACATCAAAATTACAGTAAGGGATTCTGTCTTTCTTTACTCACTATCAAAATCCAGGCAGCGCACTGCTTTCATTTCTTTTCCAGAAGGTGTAACTCTTCAATCATTCACCCAGTCCTGGACCAATGCTGAGATAGCATTCTTTGTGATGGGGGTGAACATCGACAGGGTTTACTACAGTCTACTTCTAAACCTCTGTTGAGCCAACCAAGTGGCTGTTCCAGTAAATAATAATAAAAATAATGTCTAACCTTTGTTAGGATTTGCAATGTTGCTTTGCAATGTTCTAAGCCTTTTATGCATATTATCTCATTTAATCCTTACAACTCTGTGAAGAAGGCCCCCATTTTACAGATAAAGGAAATTTAATAGAGCGTTTAAGTGACTTGTTCAAGGTTTTTGAACCTACAGTCTATGAAATTATCACTAAATTACATTATTGCAAAGGCACTTGCAGTAATGGTTTTGGTAGAGGGTATTAGCTACTTTTATTTCCCTGGGATAGAAAATATAGATACATGGAAACAGTCTGACACAACTTTTATCAGCCTTACTTGGGATGCAAGCTCTTATTTATAGAAATTGTCCCCAAGAGGTATATACTGTTAATGCGCTTGGTTGCTAAACGATAGCTTAGAAGCTGAGTCCACCTAGAGGTGCCTCGGAAGAAAGACCTAATGATCTACTTATGAAAAAATTAGGCATTGAAAACCCTGTGGAGCACATGTGGCGTCTCCATGAGTTGGAATCTACTGGACGGCAACTGGTACTGGTATATTTCAAATGAATAAGCAAGTGAGATTTCTAACCAAGCGGAGGGTTTGCAGGAGTTGCGCGTTCTTCTCCCTCAGTGTACAGCTTATCTGAAGCAACTTTCAGAGCACTTGCTTCAGTGTCTTGCCCAAACTCATCCAACAAGTGAAATCAGGATTTGAACCTAGAGCCTGCTGTCTTAATCATTGTCACGCTGTCTCAAAGGCACTTGTAGGAAAAGTAGGGAATTCTGAGGGTCCACACAGGAGTTGTGGCGTGCTAATTCCATCTGCTTTCTGGGAGAAGAAAAAATTTTGACATTGTCATATTGGGTTATTGTTGTTGGGTCTAGGTCGCCTTAAAATGGATTTTCCTAAGGGTCTGTGCAAAAATCCTTCAAGTACAAACTTTATAAAACTTCTTTGACCACCCATCCCTGAAGCAGAGTTAATTATTCCCTCTGTGTCCTGCCCATGTCCTTTGTGTGTATTTTCATTAAATTCTGCAGTTATCTTATTCTGATACTCTTATTTTTGAGTTTATGATCTATTAGCTCTTTGAGGTGAGAGAATTTTCTCTCTTCTATTCACTGCTGAATCTTGACTGCCTAAGCAATATCTGTAGCACATAGTAGACACGCAATAAATGTTTGTCAAAGAAAAGCTGGAAAGGAGGAAAGACAGACGTATCAGTATTTGACTGATAGTCATCTTCTGTGGATATTTTGGAATCCTTTTCAATTGTTTTTGTTGTTGTTAGTTCCTGTCGAGTTGGCTCTGACTCATGCTGACCCCAAGTATGTCAGAGTAGAACTGTTCCATAGGGTTTTCAAGGCCGTGACCTTTCGGAAGCGGACTGCCAGGCCTGTCTTCTGAGGTGCATCTGGGTGGGTTTGAATCCCCAAACTTTTCAGCTAGTAGTTAAACGCTTAACTGTTTGTGCCCCCCAGAGATCTTTTTCAATCGTTAGTTTTCCTTTTTCTAGTACCAGAACTCTCCAAAATGTCTGGAGCTCTTTCGTGTCGTCAAAGAAGGGATCTAATGCCTTTGTGGTGTTCTTTTATGGCACTCTACTGTGTCCGAAACCCATTTTTCTGAGAGTTTCTTGATCATGTGGCAAAAATCTCTCTCTCTCTCCTTCTCTCAGTATCCACAATAACCAACTGTTAAAAGCATATGCATCTTATCTTGTTCTAGCTACCGTTTACTAAGCCGTCAAATTGAATTTCAGTTCAGGTTAGTCTGCCATTTGGTTTGCCCACAAAATGTCTAGTTAGCAGGAGAGTAGTTTATTCAGTGAATCATAAATTTACTAATTGAATTTACTTTCAAAGAAATTAACCTTGCTATAAATGAAGCTGCCTGCTTTAGGAGCACAACATTATCTTAGACATAATCTGAGCTTGGTTGAAAGCAGAATAGGCTAGGCTTAGGGTGATGGGGACCTGGAGCAGGAGCAATCCACAGGTTAAGAGCTGGTGAATAATGGAAGTTACATTAGTCAGGACACTGACAGTTAGCTGCAAGCGATGGAAACTGGCTTTAAAATGTAATTTATTGGTTCACATTACTGAAAAGGCCAGGAACAGAAAAGTGCAGCTTCAGTTTCAACTGGATCCAGGTGCTCAATTTCATTTAGAACATTCTCTTTCCTACTGTAGCTCTCAGTTCAGTTCTGCTTTTTCTCTGTTCTGATTTTACTCTTTGTAGGTATTCTTCATCAAGGGGTGAGGTGCCTCCAGAAGCTGCATTTAAAAGACCCAGCAGAAAAGAGATCACCTTTCTCTTACTGACTTCAGCACATGTCCCAGGAGTGTGCACATCCCTGAAACAAGTAAGGTGGCCAAGGGCGTGTGATTGATGCTCTGAGCCACATGCCCAACTCTGGATCTGGGAGTAGAGTTAACTCCACCTGAACCACATGAACAGAGAATGGGGAAGACGTGTTTCCTCATAGAAAACTGTGGCACTGTTACCAGAAGACGAGAATGCAAGCTGCCAAGTAATGAACAAATGGCCACAGCTGATCTCTGTGTATGTTAAGTGTATGTTAGGTGAGTTAAATTTTTACTTGGATTATTTCATGTTCTTATTTTCTTATTCTCATCACAGTGTGTATAAATTATACTGTAACTTACTGTCAGCTGTATGATCGATTGGTCTTTTGCTATCATCCATCATATGAAGACCAGACCTAACACCCAAATTAAGAATTTTGTGACATGCTTACCTGCTGCCGCTCAACCATTTCATCTCATTTGTCTAGCCTGAAATGGCTGTGATTTCGATGAGTACCATGGCATATGCATTTGCTTTTGTAGGGTGACATTCTAGAGAAAACTCTTGCAAATTCACTTTCTCCCCAAGCTACTTTAGAAAGCAGATAACAAAGAACATTAAACTTTTATCTATTAAAATTCAAAAAGAAAACAAAAATCAGGAAAGCCAAAAAGCCCCCAAAACTCCATGACGGTCTTGATTTTTAGAAAGTATTATGTAATGTGGGCATTTTAGGAATGTCTGAGTGGCAAAACTAGATGCTGTTTGAGGTTTAGTTCTAACATCCTGTGAAACTATTATGTGCATTATAGATAGGATGGCTGCAATTACACAGTGTACATCCTGAGACTGATTTTTTTTTTTAAACTGTGATTAGATGCCACAAAGTAGGTGGCAATGCCTTAAAGGTATGTGTGCTGTAAGGCCTAAGGGCCTATTCCATCCTTGTGAAGGGGAGTGCTAACCTTTTTCCTTTCATACAACATGTAAGACTGATTTGTAAAAAAGTAACTTGAATTTAAACATACAAATACTCTGTACCTCACACAGTACCTGGTACATAATAGATAATATTTGTTGGAATAAACCTGTTAAGCCAACCCCGTTGCTGCTGATATCAACTTGATATCAACTCTGCAATCCTATAGGACAGAGTGGAACTGCCCCACAGGGTTTCCAAAAAGCAGCTGGTGGATTTGAACTGCCCACCTTTTGGTTAGCAGCCTGCGCTCTTAACCACTGCACCACCGGGGCTGTCTATGTTGGGATATTGTGTAATAAAAGGAATATTGCTAAATTTGTTACTTTATGAGATCATTCTGGTAATGTCATTATATCTTAAAATATTAACCGTTTTTTCTTTTTTAAAAAAAAAATGTCTTCCAAGCTAGCTACATTTTTGAAAATAACTCCTTCTGGCCTCTAGAGGGAGATCCAGTCCCCTCTATAAGTCTCCTCATCTGCACTGTCCTCCAGCATTTTTTTAATCCGTGCCCAAAGAGAAGAATTGAGATGAATCTGTCAAGGACAAAATCATTTACTGGGCATGTTTCTAGGGGTGTGGATCTCTTTCCAGATTGCACAGCCATAGAAAGACTAGCTGGAGGCTACTGCTATTTGCAACTGCCTCTCTTACGAAGGGCTCAGCTTGTTGGATTCAGTCAACCATTTAACATATATTAAATGGTATATCATTTATTTATTTTTAGTAATATTTTATTGTTTTAGGTGAAAGTTTACACAGCAAATTCGTTTTCCGTTTAACAATTTTTATACAAATTGTTCAGTGCCATTGCTTACAATTTTTACAGCGTGTCAGCGTTCTCAACATTTCCATTCTGTTTGTTCTGTTTCCGTTGATCCAGCTTCCCTTCCCCTCCTTGTCTTCTCACCTTTGATTTTGGGCAAATGTTGGCTGTTTGGTCTCATATAGTTAATTGTTTAAGGGAGCATATTACTCACAACTGATTTTGTTTATTTTGTAAGCCAATCTATTATTTGGCTGAAAGGTGACCTACAGAAATAGTTTCAAATCCAAGTTCAAATGTTATCTTAGAAGAATAATCTCAGGATTTTGTCTAGTCTATTTTTTATATCAGTCTGGTAGGTCTGGTGTTTTTTAAGAATTTGAGTTTTTTTCTACATTTTTCTCCCGTTCTATCCAGGACCGTCTATTGTGTCCCTGGTCAGAACCGTCAGTAGTGGTAGCTGGGCACCATCTCGTTCTACTAGTCTCAGGTTAGATAGAGGAGGCTGTGATTCGTGTGGGCTAATAGTCCCGTAGACTATTTTCTTCTTTGAGCCTTTGATTTCCTTCATTCTCTTTTGTTCACAAGAGTAGAGACCAATACTTGCATCCTAGATGGCAGTTAGCAAGCTTTTAAGACCCCACATGCTACTTACCAATCTAGGATGTAGAACATTATCTTTGTGAACTGTGTCATGCCAATTGACTAAGTTGTTCCCCAAGACTATGGTCCCAAGCTTTCTAACCCAGTAAACCAATCCCGAGAGTTGTTTGGATATATCTAGGAAGCCTCTATAACTGTGCCCCTATGTGGTTTGCTATTTATGTGGATATATATGCATTTTTTTTATATGCATTACACACAAACGTGTATATACATATGGCTATAGATTTTTTATAGATACGCCTACACATGCACATGCATTTACTCACGTGTGCCTTTCTATACACATATATGTATCCATATCTATCTAAGTAACTGCACACATGTTTTTTGTTGTTTTAACTTGTTGCAAAACTGTGTATGTTATAGCATTCAGTGGAATTGTCTCTTTTTCTTGTGTACTTCTTAGTTTCTTTATTACCTTGGTCAAGTTGTGCTGACTTCACCCATATTTGGTCTTGTGTTTCCCATCACCAAAAGTATCAAGTGTCTGCTACCTAGAAAGTGATCCTGCCTCCCTTCCCTCCCATCTCTGGTAACCATCAAAGAACTTTGCTTCCTGTGTGCATATCTATTCTTGATTTTTATAATAGTTGGACCATATATTTGTCTTTTTTGATTGACTTATTTCACTCAGTGCAATGTCCTCCAGATTCGTCCATGTTAAAAGATGGTTCACAGACTCCTAATTATTCTTTATAGTTGCATAGTACTCCATTATATGTGTGTACCATGGTTTGTTAATCCATTCATCTATCAATGGGCATTTAGGTTGTCTTCATCTTTTTGCTATTGTGAACAGTGCAGCAATGAGCATAGGTGTGCACATGTCTATTTGTGTCACTGCTGTTATATCTCTAGGATATATACCTAAAAGTGGGATTCCTGGATGATAAGGTATTTCTATTTCTAGCATTCTGCGGAAGTGCCATACTGTTTTCCACAGTGACTGCACTATTTTACAATCCCACGAGCCATGTATAAGAGTTCCAATTCCCCCACAACCTTACTAGCATTTGTTATTTTCTGTAGTTTTGATCACTGCCATTTTTGCAGGAGTGAGATGGTATCTCATTGTAGTTTTCATTTATTGGCAATGGTGGTGCAGTGGTTAAGAGCTCAGGCTGCTAACCAAAAGGTCAGAAGTTCGAATCTCCCAGCCACTCCTTAGAAACCCTATGGGCCAGTTCTACTCTGTCCTATAGGATTGTTATGAGTCAGAATCGACTTGATAGCAATGGGTTTATTTTGGGGTTTTTTGGTATTGCCTAATGATCGTGAGAATCTTTTCATGTACTTTTTGGTCTTCTGAATGTCTCTTTGGTCAAGTGTCTGTTCATGTCCTTTGCCCATTTTTGGATTGGATTCTTTGTCTTTTTGTTATTGAGTTGTTGAGGTTTTCTATATATCTTAAAGATTAGACCTTTATCAGATATGTCATTGCCAAAGATTTATTCCCAGTCTGTAGGTTCTCTTTTTATTCTTCTGGTTAAATGGTATATTATTATATTATATATAAGGTATAGTGTTATTTGAACACTCCTCAGGTACTAGGCACAGTACTATGGCTGTAAACAACTGACAGGAGATCTATTTCCTGAAGAGTGCATCCTTGTGCATTTAACCTGCTCTGCCTTAGTCCTTAGAAAGAACTCTAATTATGGCTTCAATCTCAGCAAGCCTACCAAAGCCTCAGCATCCTACTAATTTAGGGGAATTTGGGCCTCTACCTTAGGTCCCTAGGTGGTATGAACAGTTTCTGCTCGACTAGTAATCTAAAAGTTGGTGGTCCAAACCCACCCAGTGGCACCATGAAAGAAAGGCCGGGTGATCTGCTTCAGTAAAGATTATAGCCAAGAAGACCCTGTGGAGTACAGTTCTACTCTGTAACGCATGAGGTTGCCATGTTCAGAATTGACTTGATGGCAACGGGTTTGGTTTGCTTTTTTTTCCCCTACTAATTTTTTAATTCTATGTTTGTGTTATTTATGTGCCTAATTCCATTTTTTTTTTTCTCATTAAAACCCGTACCAAACCCGTTGCCATCGAGATGATTCTGATTCATGGTGACCCCATAGCACAGAGCAGAACTGCCTGACAGAGTTTCCAAGGAGCACC
Organism: Loxodonta africana; assembly: GCF_030014295.1. Lineage (NCBI taxonomy): Eukaryota > Metazoa > Chordata > Mammalia > Proboscidea > Elephantidae > Loxodonta > Loxodonta africana. The sequence continues at coordinate 66,973,410 of NC_087355.1, forward strand.
TGGTGGATTCAAAATGCTGACCTTTTGGTTAGCAGCAGTAGCTCTTAATCACTAGGCCACCAGAGTTTTCTTTTCCTCATTATGGGTTATATTTTCGTGCTTATTTGCATACCTGAAGTGTTTTATTGGATTTCAGGCATTGAGAACTGTACCTTATTGGATGCTACATATTTTTGTATTCCTATAAATATTCCTGAGACTTTTTCTTTTTTTTTCAATGCAGAAAAACAAATTGATACTTTTAGGTTTGCTCTTAAGCTTGGTTAGATAAGATCAGAGCAGTGCTAATCAAGAGCTTATCTTGTCCCATTAAGGATGGCCTTTGGTTTAAGGAGCCCTGGGGAACCTCAGTAGTACAGTGGTTAAGAGCTCTGCTATTAACCAAAAGGTCAGCAGTTTGAATCCACCAGCTACTCTTTGGAAACCTTATGGGGCAGTTCTACTCTCTCTTATAGGGTCGTTATGGGTCAGAATCAACTCGACAGTAATGGGCTAAGGAGCCCTGATGGTACAATGGTTAAGCATTTGGCTGCCAACTGAAAGTTTAGCAGTTTGAACTCACCCAGTGGGTCCACCAGAGAAAGACCTGGTGATCTGCTTCCATAAAGATTACAGCCTAGAAGACCCAATGGGGCAGTTCTACTCTGTCACATAGTGTCACTATAAGTCAAAATTGACTCGATGAAGCCTAACAATAACAAGAGCAAAGGAGTTCCTGGATGGTGCAAATGGTTATTGTGCTTGGCTACTAACCAAAAGTCTGGAGGTTCAAGTCCACCCAGAGATGACTTGGAAGAAAGGCATGCAATCTACTGAAAAGTCAGCCACTGAAAACCCTATGGAGTACAGTTCTACTCTGACACACATGGACTCACCATGAGTAGGAACTAACTTGACGGCAATAGATTTGTTTTTGGATTGAGGTAAAACCTTTTTTGAGTGTTTACTTGATATCTTATGGAACAGGAAATATACTTTGGTCCTTTTGATTTCCAAATATCATTCCTTATGGTGCTTTCAGGTGGTTCTTTCCCTGGCCACAGGTAGTTTTCTCACATAAAAGTACCGATTAGTACTGAGCTGAAGACTCAAAGGGGACCCCTCTGCAGATCTCCAGAGCATGCTGTCTCTCTCTCTCTCACACTCTGTCTTGGCAGCTCACTTTCCTCTGGTACTTGGTCCTGGGAACATTTGCTTCCATCTCTCAGAGAAGGCTATCCTTTGTTGCTGATGTTCAATGCCTTGAAAACCATTGTTTCACATATATGTCCTGCTTTCTAGTTGTTTCAGGTGGGAGTGGAAATCTGGTTCCTGTTACTACAGTAGTCCATCAGCTGTGGTGCTTTCGAGCCTTTGATTCTAAAGTACCAGTGACCCTTGGTAAGGAATGGCTGGAAGTAAAGGTCAAAGATGGCTTAGTTTTCAAAGAAGGGGAGGAACTGCATGGATATACACGAGGCCAGTCCAAATGGAAATAGTATGGTTATTTGGTTATGAAGAATGAGTTATCTCTCTTTGATGGTGGATGTTCAATGAACCAAGATATAACAATTTTCCTCTATGGCATCACTCCTGTTGTTGTCATTTGCCTTCGAGTTGATTCCAACTCATAGATTTCCTGTGTGTTCAAGAGTAGAACTGCTCCATAGGGTTTTCTTGGTTGTAATCTCTTAATGGAAGCAGATCACCAGAACTTTTCTTTTTCAGTACTTCTGGGTGGGTTTGAACCACCAACCTTAGGTTAGCAGTCAAATATAAACTATTTGCACCACCTAGGGACCTTGGCATCACCCCTATACTGGGCTATTTGGGGGAAAAGTACCTGGGAAGTAGTGTCCTCTAGGTCTGGGCAGTTGGTTGTTTGTAGCATTAGGCCTTACACTCTCTGTTGCCAATTGTGTGGGATTATTATTATTAATGATAATAGCAATGATCACTTTTTGAGCACTTGATATGTGCAGGATTTCTGCTATGTTAAACACTTTACATTTTTTGCCACAATTCTCACAATACTCTTAACTAGGTAGATAACATTATTCTCACTTTCTAGATGAGGGAACTGAAGTTCAGAGAGATGAACATCACAGATATGAAGTTCAGACAGATAATATGCCCAATGTCTCTCAGCTATTGAAAGCTATAGTTGAAATTTTGAGAAGAATTTGAGAAGTTTTTTGAACCTCCACCCGTGTTAAGGAAAGCTTTCTAAGGAGGAAGGGATGGAGTTTGCTACAAGCAACACTGGCCTGGCTTGAATTGATCCTGAGGAAGAAAAATTAGGGGATGTGAATGAGCCTTTCTTCATTCATCATGAATTCATTTGAAGGCCCAGGGCACTGTCTAAATTTAACCCTTTGAAATAGAAACTCAAGTTAAACAGAGATTGACATGTTTCCCCTAAAATGAATCTTATGTTGGCCCACAGCCTGGGGGACAGTTGATCAAGGTGTCATGTGGTTCCACTTCAGCGAGTACTTTGAAGGTGGAGTCAAGAAAATAATTTCTTATTATCTTGGGTAAGTAAGAGTTCTAAGATTCAGTTGCTAAGGCAGGATTCAATTTCATTTAATTCAGCAAACATATATTAAATGTCCTGTCTATGTCAGGAACTGTCTTGGGCTGAGAGGGGAGTAAGATACAGCTCCTACGCTAGAGGAAATCAAAGACTAGCTGGTGAGATGGGTTCATAAATAAATAATTATGTGAGGATGAGATAGAATAAGTATGACAGAATATATGTATACAGAGGACTATGAGGGCTCAGAGAAGTGACTTGTGATCACAGCCTGGGGTTGGGAATGCCAGACCAGGGCTCTTTGGCTTTGTTTGGTTGTGTCATGAGCAGCCTTCAGGACTTTAAGATTTTTAATATTACTCCTGACTTCCCCGGGCATGTAGAATTCATGTGGTTTTTTTGTTGTTGTTGTTCCTGGTGATTTAAAACGTGATTCCAGAATTGCAGTGCTGGGAATACATCAATCAGAGAATGGGAATCCCAAGTGGAGTCATGAGTTTGCTTTGCCTTTAATGTGCGTGGTGCCTTGAATATGTCACTGGGCCTTCCTATTTTCATAATGTGTTGCCTTTAGGAATTCATTTTATTAAGTCATCTGTTAGATATTAACAGGCAGACTCAGGAGTGTTCCAGGGGAGTGATGGGGTCAGAATTCTATATTACAGGGTGGAATTCTCCTGAAATATTTGTTGAAAGAAGACTGCACTGTGATTAGATTCTACAGTCCAAGAAAACAACATTTACTTGGATTCACAATCAACACCAATGGAAGTAGCAGTCAAGAAATCAAAAGATGCATTGCATTGGGCAAATCTGTTGCAAAGGACCTCTTTAAAGTGCTGAAAAGCAAAGATGTCTCCTTGAAGACTAAGGTGCACCTGACCCAAACTGTGGTATTTTCCATCGCATCATGTGCATGTGAAAACTGGACGATGAATAAGGAATACTGAAAAAGAATTGACGCCTCTGAATTGTAGTGTTGGTGAAGAATATTGAATATGCCATGGACTCCCAAAAGAATGAACAAATGTGTCTTAGAAGAAGTGCAACCAGAATGTTCCTTAGAAGCAAGGATGGCAAGACTGTGTCTTACATACTTCGGACATGTTGTCAGGAGGGATCAGTCCCTGGAGAAGGAGATCATGCTTGGTAAAATAGAGGGTCAGGGGAAAAGAGGAAGACCCTCAATGAGATGGATTGGCACAATGGCTGCAACAGTGGGCTGAAGCACAACAACTGTAAGGATGGTGCAGGACCGGGCAGTGTTTTGTTCTGTGGTACATAGGGTCACTATGAGTCGGAACTGACTTGACGGCACCTAACAGAAAACAACAGTAGCTAAGTTATGTTAAAAATGTATAAAGTATCAATAATACCTATTATCATATGGAAATCTATACTTTTTTCTTCCTTGAAATTAATTTTTTTCTTATAAAAGTAATATATATGGATTAAAGGAAAATACAGAGACAACTACTGTTGCTGCTGTAACAAATTACCACAAACTTATGGCTTAAAACAACACAATTTATTTCTTACAGTTCTGAAGGAGAGAAGTTTCTGAAATCCATTTCACTGGACTGACATCAAGATGTCAGCAGACCCAGTTCCTTCTGGAAGCTCTGGGTGGAGAATACATTTTCTGGAGTTTTTCAACTTGTAGTGGCCACTCAAATTCCTTGGCTGTGGCCCCTTGGTCCATTTTCAAAGTGCATCACTCCAATCTCTACTTCCATCATTACACTGCCTTTTCCTCTGATTCTGACTCCTCCTGTGTCCCTCTTACGGAGACTGTTTTGATTCCATCAAGCCCACTCAGGCAATCCAGGATAATCTCCCCACCTCAAGATCCTTCAAACTCAACCACATCAGCAGAGTACTTTTCGCCATATAAGGTAACAGTCACAGCTTCTGGGATTACGACGTGGACATATTTGAATGGATTTTATTTAGCATACCACAACTACTATTTACGTTCTTGGGTATTGACTTTTAATATTCTTTAAAAATATGTATGATTCAGATGATTCTGTATGTATACATTGGTATTATCCTTTTTTCCACTTAACCTTATATTATGAATATTTTTCAATGTCTATATATACATATTTCAAAAAAATGTTTTTCGACAACTGCATAGTTATTCTGTAGGGATACACCATAATTTATTTAGCCTTTCATTACAATTTGTAATTGCTAGGACTCTTGGTTGTAAGTAGTAGAAATCCAAATCTAGCTGATTAAACAAAGAGAGGGAGTTACAGCCTCTGAAGTCTGAGGAAATGTTGAAAAACCAGCCTCGAGGGATTCGGCAGGCAGGGATGGATTACCCAATAAGCAAGGTACGCACAGGCTTACTTGTGCTTACTTACTAATCTGTAGTGCACAATTCCACCTGTTTTTCAAAGATGTTGTCACTATGACTTGATCGCAACAGGTTTTTTCTTTCTTTTTTTTTTTTGGTACCTTGTTTACTGTGCTTACTGGTTAATCCACCCATCAGCAGGACTTCAGGAACCACTGAAACCAGGGACTCCAATATTTCCAGGACTTGCTCCACATTTGCATCATTTTTACACTCTCTCCTCACAGATGTCTGCTGTTTTTCATATGACACAATTTCATCTACTGAAGATGCCTAGGCTGACTGAACACAGGCTTTCTGTTTAACCAGGTCAATCCAAGCCCCTGCAACAGAAAGCAAAACCCCAGTTTCATCATGGCCTGAAGTTAATCCCCACGTATTTAATCTCAGGCCCAGGTGATCTGGGTTCTTGCTTTTCACAGAACGGTCCTCAGACGAGCATCAACAGCAATACCTGGGAGCTTTTCAGAAATACAGAACTCAGGCCCCACCAGGACACAATGAATCACAACCTGCATTTTTGTCAATAGTACCATGTTGTTTGCATGTCCACAAATGTTTGAGAATAACTTCTAGTAACTGCCTTAGCTTTTCCCTTCACTTTTTGTGCGTGTTGACACGCCTATACTGACTGACCAGCAATCAAGGCTGATAGCTGTAGGAGGAAATAGGTGAAGATGGTCCAGTAGGAGAGAGTGAAAACCAGCAGCTCCACAGGCCTGGGAACCGCACTCGGACTAACGTGATCACTACCCCTGCATGTCATCTTCTTGCACTGTGGGCTAGCCAATACCTGCAGCTGTATCATCCATAAGTTATATAAAGCACCCCAGGAAAACATGGCCTTGCCAAGGAAATCTGGATCTCTCTGGTTTGGGCTCTGTCACTGCCTGGCTCACCCCAGAAAAAAAAAAATCATATGTTTATAATTAAACTAACACAATGGGAAGACAAAGGTCAAGACAGTGTAATGAAGTATCATTTTGCTGATTACCAGTGAGGTTTTTTTTCTATCCTGCACAAATTACCTGAGGGGATGTGCATCTGGGACTGCTGTGATTCCCTTTCTATTCAAAAGCAAGTAGTTTTCATACTGTTACTAGCCAGGGAAACGTCCAACAGTGGTAACACCTAGCAGAAAAGGCCAAGGGGATTTGCAGAAAAAGTGGGTTTAAAATGCTCTTCAAATATAATAATTGATAACATGTTCAATAGTTTGTGCTCAACTACTAAAGTTGAGAATTTGAACCCACCCAGTTGCACCACAAAAGAAAGGCCTGGTGATCTGTTTCTGTAAAGATTACAGCCAAGAAAATCCTATGATGCAGTTCTACTCTGTAACCCATGTGGCACCATGAGTCAGAATTGATGGCAATGGATTTTTTTGTTTGTTTATGTGGATAAACAAAGAGGCAATACGGATTTCGGCGTCAGATATACCTGTACTGTCACAGAGTGAAAAGGGGTACAGATTCTTCTGTGCCTGGGTCTGAATCTTAGGATATTAGGGTAAATCATAGAAGATGCTTTTGACTGCAAGTAACAGAAAACCCACAATCCGACTGGTTTAGAAATAATGGTTTTGATCCTCTCACCTAACACCTGATCCAAGGGAGAGCTGCTCTAGGCACTATATGTCTGCAGTGCATCTCTGCCTCTCTGCAGTTCCCTCAACTATGCCCCCTCAGTGTCTTCAGAGTACCAACAAGATGGCTACACAGTTCCAGGCATCAGTTCTCACAGTTCACCGGCCTGAATTTCATCACATGTCTATGCCTGTATTAGTCATTGGCAAAGGAAATGGGTCCATGTGATTGGCTCAGAAGAACAAGAACATACTCTCTGGACTGGAAGATGGAGCCAGCCTTTCTTGAAACACAGGATGTTCAGAGAAGGATGAATAAAACAAAATTAGGATCCTTTTAGGGGCACAGATGTACATCAGGTAAACAACCAACAGTGTTTGGAACAAGGGCCCAAAGCAGCACCCATAGCCACAGAATTTGGGCAGTAACAGTGTTTTCTGGTCTGGTGGTGTTGTAAGGTGCCATTGAGTTGATTTTGACTCATAGCAACCCCATGTGATAGAGTAGAGCTTGCCCCATAGGATTTTCTAGGCTGTAATCTTTATGGCAGCAGATCACCAGGTCGTTCTCCCAAGAAGCTGCTGGTTGGGTCTGAACCGTCAGTCAACCTTTCAGTTAACAGCTGAGCACTTAACTGTTGCACCACCAGGGCTCCTTTCTCTGGTCTAGAGAAGGATTTAATGAGAAGGGAGCATGACTGTGACAACATACTCCCGACCTCCCCCCTTAGGGCTGGCTTTGTGGGCATTCAACCTGTGCACTCATGCAGGGCCCGGGGGTTAGAAGGGCACTGCGCTTGGTTTAATCTTCCGCTATCACCGTCTCGAAATTCATCATTTTTCAACAACAGGTCCCACACTTTAAAAAAGAAGTGTTTTTTTTTTTTTTTTTACACTGGTCTGTAAATTATGTCACTGGTCCTGACTGTTCCCCTTTATCAAAGCCCATTTCTGCCAAGGGAGACAAGGCTGACAAAGTCACTGCCTCCTCCCCAGCAAAGAGGAGCCAGAAACTTCTCTCCCTAAGCCTGGGCAGTCAGTTCAATTCCATTAGAGGGGCTGTGTTCTCAGATCTGTTCTGCCACAACTCTTCTCTTTGTGACTCCTCCTCATTCAAAGATGCCTCCCTGAGAGGGCAAAATGACAAAAATGGCATCAGCAGTAGCGTTAAGATCATCACCTGTGATGGGGGTGGTATTGGGACCTCAAAGACCAAGAAAAGGAAAAATGGAAAGCTTCCATATAACAGAGGACCGTTATTGTTGCTGTGGGCCGTTGAGTAGATTCTGACTCACTGTGACACTATATGACGGTAGAACTGCCCCATAGGGTTTCCTGGGCTGTAATTTTTACGGGAACAGGTCGCCAAGTCTTCTTCCTCGGAACCACTGACTTTCCTGTTAGCAGCTGAGCACTTAACCATTGTATCTTCAGGGCTCCGTGAGGGAGGACTAGATGGTTACAACGAAGTGAGTGAGAGGGCCTCCTGGCTCCCAATATCCACTTTTGCCTTCTTCCTTAGGATGGAACCCTCGATTTTTAGCTGGGACAGAGTTGCCCAGAATAAAGATTACATTTCTAAGCCTCCTTTCCAAATAAGTGTGAACATGGGACTATGTTTGGAGCAAAGATATGTAAGCAATAGTGTTATGTGTGATTTTCTTAAAGAGAGGGAGCATGCCCTTACTTCTCCCCATTCCTTCCTACTGGCTGGAATGCAGATGTGATAGAGTGAGCTACAGGAGGAGTTGTGGACAATGAAATGGAAGCGTGTGTCAAGAGTAGGGGAACTACTTGAGAGGAGCCTGGGCTCCTGATGACCATGTACCAACATGCCATTCCTAGATGGCTTTCATTTGAATTTTGCTTATGTGAGAGAGCAAGAAATAGATGTCTACTTTGTCCCTGGGTGGTGCAAACAGTTAATATGTTCGGCGGCTAATCAAATGGTTGGAGGTTTTCGTCCACCCAGAGGCACCTGGGAAGAAAGCCCTGGAGATCTACTTCTGGAAAATCAACCATGGAAAACCCTATGGAGCACAGTTCTACCCTGACACACATGGGATCGCCATGGAAAACCCTATGGAGCACAGTTCTACCCTGACACACATGGGATCAGCCATGGAAAACCCTGTGGAGCACAGTTCTACCCTGACACACATGGGATCAGCCATGGAAAACCCTGTGGAGCACAGTTCTACCCTGACACACATGGGATCAGCCATGGAAAACCCTGTGGAGCACAGTTCTACCCTGACACACATGGGGTCCCCATGAGTTGGGGTGACTCCACGGCAATTGATTTTTATTAAAAAAAACAAACGAAAAAACGTAGATGCTCCCCTATCCCACCAAAATAACATCTCCCCTCAGAGACACCTTCTCAGCTTTGTGAATACCGGGGTGGTCGGCGGAGGGCTTTCCCTCTGACTTTGTGGGTTTGAGTACTTTGCTTGCTCACTTTTCACTTTTTCAGGCCGAGGGATTTTGTGGGCTGGATCAGTGCCCCGCTGAACCACAGTAAACAAATAATCCGTGAGACTTAAGAAACAGAGGAGGCTTAAGGAGAAAAACACATGAAATCACTAAACTATCACTTTCCAAATTGTAAAAACCACTCTGAAGCCTGTCTTGCTAATAAGAGGCATTCTTGGGGTTTTACAGACAGTGAGCTTGGAAGGAACTTCTCCATGAGATGCACGTGGTTGAGGCCAGTAAAACGATCCAGCGGAGCAGTATTGTCCTTGGAGGCGACCGGTTTGAGTCCTGTTTGTTCAGGTGCAGCGCTTCTTTGCAAATCTGTCCACTCAGCCGCTCTGCTGCGAGGGTCTGCCAAGACAGCCAGGTGTGCCCAGCGCTGGCGGGCTGGGCTGGGGGCTGCACCTCGCAGGAAGGTGGGGGGAAATGGGGGGTGGTCTTTGGCTCCTTGCGGTGAAGTGATATGCTTGGGATAACAAAGGAAAGAAATCAAAACAAAACCAACCTACAGCATAAGAGTTCAAACCACGCTTGAAAATGATGAATGTGAGAAGAAAATTTAGCTGGAGTTCAAACTGTGGCTAGAGTTATGAGAGTTAATAAATCAATGAATCTGGAAAATGTTAAGTCTCAAAAATACAATTAGGAAGTTGCAACACTGTCGTTAAACTAGTAGTACTAACAAAAAGTAATTATTAACATGTGCGTGTCACTTCACTGCAGATATCTTTGATTTATTCATTAGTAAGGTTTGCCCTCTCCAGTAAAGAGTAGTGTATTGTAAATAGAACGGCCTCTGCCATTTGCTAGTTATGTGACCTTGGGCGGTTTCTTTTAATATCTCTGAGCCTCAGTGTATTCATCCGTAAAATGGCTTTCATAGTAATTGTCTCTCTAGGTGGTGCCTTTCAAATATTTTGGCGGCAGCCTGGAGTAAGAAATACAATTGTATATCCCAACCCAACAGGATGGGGAGGCAGGGCTTTTATGTGATTGGGTACCAAGATGGCGGCAGCGCAAGCGTACTGTGAGGAGGGTTTTCCTGTGCAGGTACCTTGGAGAGGTGTCCCCTGCATAAGCGTGCTGGGAGGTTGACGGGCCAAGTTACAGAAGAAAGGCCTAGATATCTACTTCTGAAAGATCACAGCCATTGAATACCCTATGGATCACGGTCTATTCCGGCATACTTGAGGTTGCCATGAGTAGAAATTGACTTAATGGCACTTGGTTGCCGTTGTTTTGTTGTTGTGGTAGGCTAATCTGCTGAAGTAGCTCTTCAGGAGATATGGTTCTCAAAATCAACCAAGAAACGTGACTTATATTTCTCCTTGAAGTTCAAATCCCACATCTTGGGAATGGATGAGTCTGAAGTGATCCTGGTCCTAGGAGAAAAGTAAGGAAACATGATGTTACAAATACGGACTGGGTATGCTTCTCTCAGCTTCCTTTTCCTTCTTGGGAGCATTTTTATCTTTCAAAGCCTTTTTATAAAACCCAAAACATTTTTATTTTTAAAACTATTTTTTTATCATAAAAACACTATATATGCATGTCACAAATATCAAAAGTACTAAAAGTCTATGAAGAAACTAAACATCAATTATAATTTCACCATATTGAGAATGATGAATAATATTTTGGTGTCCATGTTTTTAGGCCTTTTACTATGTGTGTGTGTATGCTTGTCTGTTTGCATATATGTGTGTTTATATAATAATATTGTACTCATGGTTTTGTAATTTATTTTTTAATTTAAAAATATATTATGAACACATTCTTGTTTTCTAATTCTTAGAATTTCTCTTATTCTTAAATACCCCTCAACAACCTAATTGTTAATTGCCAAAGCCATCCTTATCTAGTCCAGTGATCTGAGACCAGGAATTGCTCTCAGTCTTTGGTGCATCAACCAGGTGCATCAGCAGGGCCAGTCATGTCCTTCGCTGTTTACAGAAATCACACAATGTGCTGGGTGCAGCAGGTCCTCAGTGAACATAGTAACTGCTCAATGAAGTGAATGGAATTGAATAACTCAGGTGTCTTCACATTCGCTCAGGTGTTAATGTGAGCAGGAAAGCATTTTGCAGATGTACCAAGGCCTTTTTAAGGAGATGAGATTCCATTTTAGGCCACCTTTTCCACAACACAACTTGTCACTCTGGAGCCTGAGTGACATGTTGTTGCTACTTGCCATCAAGTTGGCTCCAACTCATAGCTACCTTAGGTATAACAGAACAAAATGTTGCCCAGTCCTGTGCCATCCTCACAATCACTGGTATGTTTGAGCCCATTGTTGCATCCGCCATGTCAATCCATCTGACTGAGGGTCTCCCTCTTTTTTCGCTGACCCTCTCTACTTTACCAAGCATGATTTCCTAATTCAGCAATTGGTCTCTTTAGATGACATGCCCAAAGTAAGTGACACAAAGTCTCACCATCCTTGCTCTAAGGAACATTGTGGTTATACTTCCTCCAAGACTGATTTGACATAACTGGTCATATTTGGCCCACTGACACCCTGACCTAATGTAGGAGCACAATCTGCTACACCACAGGTTTGTTCTAAAATCTGAACTTCTCGGTGCTTCCATATATCCACAATAAACTCATTGCCACTGAGTTGATTATGACTCATATCAACCCTATAGGACAGAGTAGAACTGCCCCATGGGGTTTCCAAAGCTGTAAATCTTAAAGGAAGCAGACTGCCACATCTTTCTACTGTGGAGCAGCTGGTGAATTCGAACCACCAACATTTCGGTTAGTAGCTGAGTGCTTAACCACTGTCCCTCCAGGGCTCCTTTTGTCCCCCAGTAGTGATGGTCATAATACCAACTTCACAGGCAGATGATGTAATGAATGTGAAAGTTTCCAGGAGCAATTGTGAAAATGAGTCCTCTATAAGCCCTGAACTAGATGAAATTTCAACCCTTTCTAGACCACACATCAAATTTCGCTTTTTCAAGTTCCTGTTAATGGGAAAATGCAACTGAGTAGGAATCTTGCAAAAACTCCTGTTTTTCCAAATTCAAATTGGAGTTTTACATATAAATATTTTTATTTACATTCATGACACATGCAACCAATGTACTTTTTGGTGTCTCGAAATCTGGTTTGTTTTAAAATGGCATTTTCCAGCTGGACTTGATTTGCATCTCTTGAGAGGTCTCTCTAAACACTACTGAAACAGCAAATTTAGGTTATGCTGGAGACCTGGGTGGTTTATTCATTTGTTTGTCTGGGCATTAAATTATTCAATAAACATTGAGCACTCGCTTTGTGCCAGGCACTGTGAGAGGTGCTGGGATACAGAGCTGAGAGACACCATCCTGCACCCCTGGGAGCTCACATTCATGGGGAGGAGTCAGACTTATCTACAACCACGGTGAAACCTGTGAGAGCCAGAACTCTGTGAGAGCCGGAACTTGGCGAGACTGCCTTGTTTTTCCGGATCTCGCAAGTTTTCCACCTTTGACAGGGTACAGTCTTACCACTTTTCAATTACTTATTTTAGTGGAAAATATTTGAAATTTCCTTCTCTGATAGGTTTCTGCCTTACACAGGTTCTGGCTCTCACAGATTTTACTGTATATTGCAATATGTGTTAGATACCATTGAATAGATTTGGACTCATATCAACCCCATGTGACACAGTAGAACTGCCCCATAGGGTTTCCTAGGCTGTCATCTTCATGGGAGCAGATCGCCAGGTCTTTCTCCAATGGAGCTGCTGGGTGCGTTCAAACCTCCAACCTTTCAATGAGCAGGTGAGTGCTTAACTGTTGCACCACTGGGTTCATTTGCAACATGACAGGGCTGTAATAATACCATAAATATTTGTTGAGGTCCTGCCAGGTGCCAGAGGCTGTTCCAAGGCTGAGGATGTAATTGCGTAAGGAGAGCTCTTGCCATCAAGAGCTTACACACTAATGTTAGGGGAAAAGTTACATTTTGGCTGGTATGGGCACAGAGGTGGGAGCACTTAATTCTGCCTAGGGGAATCATGGAAGACTTCACAGAGGAGATGATGTTTAAGCTGATTCTTAACGACTGAATAGGGGTTTTCCACATGAAGCCTCTGGGGAGGTGGAAGCTATGGGGGAGGATATGGGGAACAGAAAGTGCTTTCTGGTCAGAGAGATAGCTTTTCCCGATGCATGGAAGTGTAATTGCATCTGGCGGAACAATGAAAGAGGTGAAAAGGTCAGATCATAAAGGGACTTGTATACCTTGATAAGGAAACCCTGGTGCCGTAGTGGTTAAGTGCTACGGCTGCTAACCAAAGGGTCGGCAATTCGAATCCGCCAGGCGCTCCTTGGAAATTGTATGGGGCAGTTCCACTCTGTTCTATAGGGTCACTATGAGTAGGAATTGACTCGACGGGACTGGGTTTGGTTTTTGGTTTTTATACCTTGATAAAGAGTTTGGACTTTATTGTGCAGACACTAGGACTTCATACAGAGGCTCAGCATGGTAAGATTTGTCTTTTAGAAAGACTATTCAAAAACTATGAGGAAGATGGATTTCTTGGGGGACGTGGGCAAGAATGTTGTCAGGGAGAAAGGTTAGGGGTCTGATTGAGTTATCTGAAAGTAAAATGACACGTGCTTGCGCTGAAAGTGCTGGTGTTGAGAATAGAGAAGGGATGGATTCAAGAGAAACCTAGGAGATAGACTTTACGCTACATCTATATGGAGCATATAGATATATACTATGGATAATCTATGGATATATCTGTATGAATTGGAGCACTGGGTGAGGGTATTCCAGGTGATGAAATTCAGAGTGACTGCTAGGTTTCTGGTTTCAGTGACTCGGTAGATTCATAATGATGCCATAGGAACCATAGAAAATGACCCTGGATGGATGCTCCTTAGCTAATTGTTAGGCCACCATTTGAAGAAACCACCATTGTCCATGGCACAGCTTGTTGACACGTGCAGATTCTTTTGGGCTTGGAATACAGTTTTGGCATATATTTCTGCACCAGATTACTCTGACCCCCACTTATTTAAAGACCCCCATGTTTTTATGGATCTCACTTTCTTTTTTTTTTAATGACATGTTAAAGTAGTGGTATGGTATTGCAGTTACATGTATGGGTGGGTTCTGGAACTAGACTGCCTTGGCATAAACCCTGGCCCCGTCTTGCAGGATGACCTGAGCTATATACCCGTTGTGTAACTGCTTCCTCCCTGAGTCTCTCCTGGCTATAAAATGGCCGTAACAAATATATCTGCCTCCTAGGGGTACTGTGAGAATTAAATGAGTTAGTTCATGTTCATTCACTTAGAATGCGGCCTGCCTGGTAAACAGTAAGTGCCAGGCACTTATCTGCTATTATCATGCCAAGAAGATCTCCATAAGGGTCCCTGGTATTGCTCAATGGTATCTTTGCCCACTGCTAACATACAGAGCCCTGGCTTTGTGCCAGGCGCTGTGACATGACATGGGTATGTATTACCTCATTCCACTGTCACAGTAGTTATGAGGCATGCGTATAGTATGATCCCAGGGTTACTGATAAGGCCACAGAGACTAGAGATACTAAGAAACAATTGCCCCAAATCACACAGCTAACAGGTAGAGAAACCAGGATCCAAACATAGGATGGCCTGACTCTAATCCCTGTTGGTAGGGCAGCCAGGCTCCAGAGCAGACAGCCAGTTCCCAGTAGGACACTGGTGGGAAGGGCCTCATTAGTCTGATAGCAAGAACCACCTTGGTTATCTGAGTTTAAGTGCCTAGCCCAGCACCACACATGATGATAAAGTGCCTCCTAGCAGGTGGCCTTGAGTGTGTAAGAGAAGGATTGTGCTGCTTCTTTATCTCTTCTCCCAGACATCCTTCCAGCCACCAAGTCCTCCCACCCCTTTTATTCTTTCAGGGATTTAGACATGATTATGGAGGCCTTGAAATAAAAGATCCAATTTAGCAGGTTGCAAAAACAGTCTAGCAATATGATCTGGAAGAGATTTTTTTTTTTCTTTAATGCCAATTTCCTAAACAGTTCTAACTGAACCATAAAAGCCACTTAGGAGAGACTACATGTCGAGTATACGTCACCTGTGTGCTCAGCTTACGTATTTCCATATCGTCACATTCAGGTCTTGCAGGAACGTGGTAAATGTCAGGCCCTCTCTTTCATTTTGCCTTTCACTTGGGTTCCTGCACATGCTGCTGATGGTTCAGACTTGAGCGTCACCATCCCTCATGAAGCTTTTCTCCAATGCCCAGATATCACAGTTTGTTCAATACAAGTACGAAATATTATGAATCACACTGTCTTTTTTTATTGCAAGCTGGGTCACTTGGGGGAATTTAGAAGCAAGTTATTGATCTATTTTCCAGAGTGCTGAAGTCAGGGGACCTTGCACCGTTGCAGGTCATTGTTTATAATCTCAGAAACAGACTCATATTTCTTAGGACCTATTTCAACCAAAAAGCATTCTAATGACAGCTTTTCCAAGGTTGTAGAAGTTGAATTCTAAGCTTTGAATCTGCTGTTGGAAACAAACACATGTTCCCACTCTGCCAGATACTGCCACCCTCTGTAGTTGCTCATGTTATTCTCTCTTGGAGAAAGAAATCTAGCTTTCATTCAAGTCAGGTGTGCCGCTTTCGCTCAACTAGACATTTGAAAATCTACACATAAAAAGCAGATAAAAACAAAACAAAAACTGGGTCAATCTAGCAACAATCTCTTGCTTTTTTAAAAGGATTTACTCCAGAGATTCTTTATATGGAAAACTTCCCTTGTACCTTTAAGATGAGGTGTCCTGGGTGGTGAAAACGCTTGAGCACTTGATCACTAACCGAAAAGTTGGCAGTTCGAACCCACCCAGAGGCACCTTGGAAGAACAGGCCTGACAATCTACTTCTGAAAAGTTATAGCCTTGAAAATCCTGTGGAGCACAGTTCCAGTCTGCACACATGGGGTCGCCGTGAGCCGGGATTGATTCATAGGCAGCTAACAGCAACCTTTAAGATGACTGACAAAACCTTACTTAAAATTTGTCAGTGGTTCCCATTTCAGTAAAGCACTATTAGTCTTTGTTATTTTGAATTCCTTGATTAGCATAGCTTGAGTGCAAATCTCAAAAAAAAAAAAGATAAAAGCCCCACATCCATACTTAAAAAAAAAAAAGGCTTTTTGACACTGCAGAAATTACAAGCAAATGAGAACTTCATGAAATGATTGGTTTGGGAAGGAATGCATTCTCATGGACTCAGATGTGGGTCCCATATTTCTTTACTGTCCACACTGACGTATGCATGGTGTAGTCTCATGAATCCAAAGGTGACTTGGAGGATTCATGCAAAATACTCACCAAGTTGCAGACAAGCTGACAGAACCATGAGAGATGTGTTGCTTTGTCTTATTTTCTTTTAAAGCTACCATTTTATTGGGTGCTTGTTCTGTGCTGGTGGCGCAGTGGTTAAGCACTCGGCTGCTAACTGAAAGGTTGGCAGTTCAAACCCACCAATACGTCATGAAAGAAAGATGTGGCGGTCTACTTCCATAAAGATTTACAGCCTTGGAAACCCTATGGGGCAGATCTACTCAATCCTACAGGGTTGCTACGACTCAATGGCAATGAGCTTTTTTTTGTTGTTACTTACATCATCTCATCTTTGCATGAAACTTTCGCAGCTAGAATTAATTGCCTTCGTTTTGCCCACGAGAAAATGGAGGCTCTGAAAGGAGAAATCATTTGTCCCGTGGCACACAGTTAAACAGTAATTTTTTACTCAGATGTGGGTTTATGCACTGTCAAAGGTTGTGCTTTGAGCTACTACACTTGACTCTTGACCTCTACTGATCCCCGAGGCTGGGTAGGTGAGTCACTTGACATCTGTGTGTCTCTGTTCTCCAGGCCTCCTACAAAGGAGGCCACAGTATTTCTCATGATTGCAATGAAGGTCAAGCGAGGTCCTGGATGAGAAGGTCCTTTCAGAGCATCTTGATGTTCTGTGAAGAGTGACGAGACAAGCCTGCTGCCCATGCTGAAAGATTCCAGGATGTACACCACCTTGCATTGTGCTTCTCTGTGCACACATCTCAGCTTCTTTCTTGAGAGGCCAGGAATACATCTCATTATTTTAGTATACTTCACAGCATCTTGCAGGTTAACAGGTGCTTAATACGTAGTTATTGAATAAATGAATGATAGTGTTCATAGGTAATATTTAGTGAGCACTTACTGTGAACTCAGGTATTGTTCTAAATACTTTACATGGATTAAAGTAATTGATTCCTTACAACAGCCTATGTGGTAGATTCAACATCCTTCTCATTTTACAAATGAGGAAAATAAGGCAACAGGAGGTTATGGTGGTTCAGTGGCAGAATTCTCACCTTCGGTGCAGGAGACCCGGGTTCAATTCCCGGCCAGTGCACCTCCTGCACATCCACTGCCCGTCTGCCATTGGAGGCTCGTGTGTTGTTATGATGCTGAACAGGCTTCCGCAGAACTTGCAGACTAAGACAGACTAAGAAGAATGGCCTGGCCATCTATTTCTGAAAAGCAACCAGTGAAAACCCTGTGGATCACAGCGGCCCAATCTGCAACTGATCTTGGTGATGACATCGGATCAGGCAGAGTTTCGTTCCATTGTGCATAGGGTCACTATGGCTTGGGGGCTGACTCGACAGCAGCTAACAACAACAATAAGGACACACGATTAGAAAATGAGAGAGGGGAAAAAAATGCGTTAAGGGCCTGGGTCTTCTGACTCCAGAAGCTTCATTCAACCGCTGTGCCTTACCACTTTTTTTTTTTTTTTTTTTTATAAAATCCTGCCTTATCATCTCTCCCCTCCCACTACACTGTCTGTCATGGATTGAATTATGTCCCCCCAAAAATGTGTGTATCAATTTGGCTGGGCTATGATTTCCAGCATTGTGTGGTTGTCCTCCATTTTGTGATTGCAATTTTATGTTAAAAAAGATTAGGGTGGAATTGTAATACCACCATTTCACAGCTCACATCCCTGATCCAATGTAAAGGGAGTTTCCCTGGGGCATAGCCTGCACCACCTTTTATCCCTCAAGAGCTAAAAGGAACGGGAAGTAAGCAGAGAGTTGGGGACCTCATACCACCAAGAAGGCAGTGCTGGGAGCACAGCATGTCCTTTAGACCTGAGGTTCCTGTACCGAGATGCTCCCAGACCAAGGGAAGACTGATGACAAGGACCTTCCCCCAGAGCCAACAGAGAAAGAAAGCCTTCCCCTGGAGCTGACGCCCTGAATTTGGACTTCTAGCCTACTAGACTGTGAGAAAATAGATTTCTTTTTGTTAAAGCCATCCACTTGTGGTATTTCTGTTACAGCAGCCTAGAAGACTAAGACACTGTCTAACCCCCTTCTCTACTTTATTTTTCTCCACAGCACACCCCATAACCAGCATACTTTATACGTGCTTGATGATGTTATTTTCCTTTTTGGTTTGTCTTCCCTGACTAAAATGTAAGTTTCAAAAGGGCAGGAGTTTCTGTGTTCTTTGTATACTGCTGTATCTCTGGTACAGTTACTTCCTGGCATATCTATGAGCCACTGATTAATATAGAACAGTGCCTGACACATAGTAGGCATAAATAGATATCCACTGAATGAGAGAATGATGGAATCATGGGCATATTTGTAATCTCATTAGACCTGACATCTACTCAGTTCCACCTTGCTATAGTTCTGCTTGCAGAGGTGATTTTGAATGTAATTTAGTAGGATGGTGGGTACGTAAAACAAATTGCTCTGGAATGTAGAGTGAATGAGAAGTCAAGAAGTAATTCATCTGAGGAGAGGAAGGATATAGGATAGTAGCTGGAAGGAGCATCAGTGATGGGGGACTATATCTGTGTATGGGGGACTGTATCTGTGGGTGGATAGGTCTACGAAACTATGGGGAAGGAACAAGTGGAAAGGAAGATCTGAGTGGAAGTGACTGATGGCTCAAAAAAGGGAGAGAGGAGCTGGGTTGAGAGCGTTAGTGGAGGGCCTGGCTTTGCAAAGGAGGAGGGCTGCTGCTGCTTCTGAAACACTGTGGTAGGAGGTGATGTCTGGTAATTATGCAGAGGGATTTCAAGTAAAGAGAAACTGAGAAAGCTCGTATGACCTTGACCTTCCTAGGATAATAGCAGGGTGAAGGTCTCTACAGATGATGTAGAAGAAAATTCCAATTAAAAAAAAAAATGATGTCAGATTAAATGATGGTTTGCCACTACCGAAACATGGAACAGGGGACCAAACTTTACATCATTTAATACGTTCATTTCCTGTAGACTATCAGTAACAATAACAGGAAATCAAGAATGGGCTGTAATTAATGTGGATTTGTTCTCTGTAAACTGTTCATAAAAAAAAAAAGGCTGTGGATAATGAAGTAACACTGGCTGAGGCTGTTTTCAAAGACTACTTTTAAAGGAACAAAGTGATCGCTTCAGGCCTTGATGTCTTCATTCTTCTTGTTAGGTGCCATCGAGTTGGTTCCAACTCATAGCAACCCTATGTAAAACAAGACGAACCACTGCCCAGTCCTGCGCCATCCTCACAATAGTTGTTATCCTTGAGCCCATTGTCGCAGGCAGTGTGTCAATCTATCTCGTTGAGGGTCTTCATCTTTTTTGCTGACCATCTACTTTACTAAGTCCCTCTCCAGGGACTGATCCCTCTTGATAACATTTTCAAAGTATGTGAAACATAGTCTTGCCATCCTTGCTTCTAAGGAGAATTTTGGTTGTACTTCTTCTAAGACAGATTTGTTCATTTTTTTGGCAGTTCTTGGTATATTCAATATTCTTCGCCAACTTCATAATTCGAGAGCATCAATTCTTCTTTGGTCTTCCTTATTCATTGTTCAGCTTTCACATGCATATGAGGCAACTGGAAACACCTTGGCTAGGGTCAGGCACACCTTAGTCTTCAAGGTGACATCTTTGCTTTTCAACACTTTTCAGAGGTCTTTTGCAGCAGATTTGCCCAATGCAATGCATCTTTTGATTATTTCACTGCTGCTTCCATGGCTGTTGATTGTGGATCCAAGTAAAATGAAATCCTTGACAACTTCAGTCTTTTCTTTGTTTATCATGATGTTGCTTATTGGTCCAGTTGTGAGGATTTTTGTTTTCTTTATGTTGAGGTGTAATCCATACTGAGGGCTGTGGTCTTTGATCTTCATCAGTAAGTGTTTCAAGTCCTCTTCACTTTCCACAAGCAAGTTTGTGTCATCTGCATAACACAGGCTGTTAATGAGTCTTCCTCCAATCCTATGGCCTGTTCTTCTTCATACTGTTCAGCTTCTAGAATTATTTGCTCAGCATACAGTTTGAATAGGTATGGTGAAGGGGAACAACCTTGACACACGTTTTTCCTTACTCTAAACCACGCAGTATCCCCTTGTTCTGTTCGAACAACTGCCTCTTGTTCTATGTACAGGTTCCTCATGAGCACAATTAAGTATTCTGGAATTGACATTCTTCACAATGTTATCCATAATGTGTTATGAATCACACAGTTGAATGTTTTTGCATAGTCAAAACACAGGTAAACATCTTTCTGGTATTCTCTGCTTTCAGCCAGGATCCATCTGACATCAGCAATGATATCCCTCGTTCCATGTCCTCATCGGAATCTGGCTTGAATTTCTGGCAGTTCCTTGTGGATATACTGCTGCAGCCGCTTTTGAAGGATCTTCAGCAAAATTTGACTTGCGTGTGATATTAATGATACTGTTTGATAATTTCCGCATTTGGTTGGATCACCTTTCTTGGAAATAGGCATAAATATGGATCTCTTCCAGTCGGTTGTAGCCATCTTTCAAATTTCTTGGCATAGACGGATGAGCACTTCAGCACTGCATTCGTTTGTGGAAACATCTCAATTGCTATTCTGCCAGTTCCTGGAGGCTTGGTTTTCACCAGTGCCTTCAGTGCAGCTTGGACTTCTTCCTTCAGTGCTGGCGATTCCTGATCATATACTACCTCCTGAAATGGCTGAATGCCTACTAATTCTTTTTGATACACTGACTCTGTGTATTCTTTCCATCTTCTTTTGATGCTTCCTGCTATGTTTAATATTTTCCCTGTAGAATCCTTCAACATTGGAACTCGAGGCTTGAATTTTTTCTCAGTTCTTTCAGCTTGAGAAATGCAGACAGTGTTCTTCCCGTTTGGTTTTCTAACTCCATGTCTTTGCACATTTCATTATAATACTTCACTTAGTCTTCTCAAGCTGCCCTTTGAAATCTTCCGTTCAACTCTTTTACTTCGTCCTTTCTTCCTTTTGCTTTAGCTACTCTACATTCAAGAGCAAGTTTCAGAGCCTCTTCTGACATCCATTTTGGTCTTTTCTTTCTTTCCTGTCTTTTTAATGACCTCTTGCTTTCTTCATGTATGATGTCCTTGATGTCAGTCCACAACTCACCTGGTCTTCAGTTGTTAGTGTTCAACACATCAAATCTATTCTTGAGATAGTCTCTAAATTCAGGTGGGATATACTCAAGGTCATACTTTGGCTCTCATGGACTTGTTCTAATTTTCTTCAGTTTCAACTTGAACTTGCATATGAACAATTGGTGGTCTGTTCCACAGTCGACCCCCGGACTTATTCTGACTGATAATACTGAGCTTTCCATCGTCTCTTTCCACATATGTAGTCAGTTTGATTCCTGTGTATTCCATCTGGCAAAGTCCACATGTGCAGTCCCAGTTTAAGTTCGTGAAAAAAGGTATTTGCAGTGAAGAAGTCATTGGTCTTGCAAAATTCTGTTATGCGATCTCAGGCATTGTTTCTATCACCAAGGCCATATTTTCCAAATACCAATCCTTCTTCTTTGTTTCCAGCTTTTGCATTCCAATCACCAGTAATTATCAATGCATCCTGATTGCATGTTTGGTCAATTTCAGACTGTAGAAGTTGGTAAAAATCTTCAGTTTCTTCATCTTTGGCCTTAGTGGTTGGTATGTAAATTTGAAAAATAGTCGTATTAACTAATCTTCCTTGTAGGCATATGAATATTATCCTATCACTGACAGTGTTGTACTTCAGGATAGTTATTGAATTGTTCTTTTGATGATGAATGCAACATCATTCCTCTTCAAGTTGTCATTCTTGGCATAGTAGACCATATGATTGTCTGATTCAAAATGGCCAACACCAGTCCATTTCAGCTTACGAACGCCTAGGATATCGATGTTTTTGTGTTCCATTTCATTTTTGATGATTTCCAATTTTCATACTTAGTACATTCCACCTTTGATTATTAACAGATGTTTGTAGCTGTTTCTTCGCATTTTGAGTTGTGCCCATCAGCAAATAAAGGTCCTGAAAGCTTGACTCCATTCATGTCGTTAAGGCTGACTCTAATTTGATGAGGCAGCTCTTCCCCAGTTGTATTTTGAACACCTTCCAACCTGGGGGGCTCATCTTGGGCGCTGTATCAGACAGTGTTCTGCTGCTATTCATATGGTTTTCACTAGCTAATTTTTTTCAGAAGGAGACTGTCAGTTCCCTCTTCCTAGTCTGTCTTAGTCTGGAAGCCCAGCTGAAACCTGTCCATCATGGGTTCCTTGGCAATCTCCACATGGCATCCATCTTCCCCAATTTGTGCTTACTTCTGTGTCTAACCTCCTTTTTTTTTATATAACATGGAAGTGATTAGGTTTAAAAGGCACCCTGCACTGATAAGGCTGCCTTAATAAATATAACATAGAAAAACCTATTTCCGGATGAGATTACAACCACAGATATGTTGTTGTTTGTGTGCCATCAGGTCGATTCTGACTCACAGCAACCTTCAGTACAGAGAACTGCTCCATAGAGTTTCCAAGGCTGTAAACTTTAAACGGGGGAGCCCTGGTGGTGTGGTTAAGAATTTGGCTGCTAACCAAAAGGTCAGCAGTTTGAATCCAACAATGCTCCTTGAAAACCCTATGGGACAGTTCTACTCGGTCCTATAGGGTTGCTGTTAGTTGGAATTGACTTGACGGCAACAAGTTTGGTTTTTTAATTTTTTTGGTAATCTTTATGTGGCGATCTGCTCCCATAAAAAAAAAAAAAAAATTTTTATGGGAGCAGATCGCCACATCATTCTCTTGAACAGTGGCTGGTGGATTTAAACTGCTGACCTATCAGTTTTCAGCTGCGCGCTAAACTACTTAGCCACCAGGGCTCCTTATCGACAGGTATAGGGGTTAGGATTCCAACTCATATTTTGGCGGGGGGAACACAATTCAGTCCGTAAGAGGCAGCTCTTAGCATTTCATCTCCTGCTCCTCCCCTAGCGGAAGACGTAAGGATATAACTTTACTCTGGGAGCACCTGACCTCCTGCACTCATTTCAGACTCAGCTGCTGGCAGCCCACAGTTTATCCATCTGACTTGATTGCTTCCACCAGAAGCAGGCCTCACTAGACATTGGTCTGAAGCTTACCTGCAAGGCTTAGCTGATGACAGAGTTCCCTCTCTTCTTTACTTGTGAGCCGGTGCCAAGATGACTTTCCACATCAGTGAAATAGCTTTAAACCTGACATTCTGGACTTGGGACCTTTTCTCATTTAATCAGCACCAATTCTGTTCTCTGTCTTTGAATCTCTTACATCCAGGGCACAGGGCTGGTATCAACTCACTCTCCTGTAACTGTGCCTCTTGCCTTCCCAGTATTCCTTCTTCTCTGTCCACGCTCCCTCCCCCCCAGCTGTGGCAGGTGGTGATGCCAGAAGACTGGAGACTTCCAGCATCCAAGCCTGGCAGGCCCCTGCCGAGACCAGCTATCAGCTTTCACGCTTTGACAGGAGAATGGAGACCAAACAAAGCCAACAGCAAAGGCATGCTGAGTGGAAGTCTCTGATCTCGTCATTCTTTGACCACAAAACTGGCCCCAAACTCTCTTTTCCTAAGAACACCCTGAAGACAAAACTTTTCAGTCTCTGAGAACATTTTACTGTGTGAACCTCCACTTTCTGGCTTGACTGAAATAACAACTAACATTTTACGGTTTATGAAGTGCTTTCTTAGTTATGATTTCATTTAGTCCTCAGAGCAATCCTGTCCATCAAGTTTTGTTGCTTCTATTCAACAAATGAGACATCTGAGGTCCGGAAGCTTCAAGACTAGCCTATGAAAGTGCCAGAACTAGAAGCTAACCTAATATTTGTGACTCCGGAGGCAATACCATTTCCACTGCCCTGAACCTCCTGGAAGAGCCCCAGTGGTGCAGTGGTTAAGGGCTCTGCTGTTAACCAAAAGGTTGGTGGTTTGAACCCTCCAGCTGCTCCTCAGGAGAAAGATGTGGTGGTCTGCTTATGTAAAGATTACCACCTTGGAAACCCTAAGGGGCAGTTCTACCCTGTCCTATAGGGTCACTATGAGTTAGAACTGACTCAAAGGTAGTGGGTTTGATTTTGTTTGGTTTTTGCGCTTTCAGCCATGAGGAGAGGTAAGTGTGTAAACACAGATGACGCATCTCAAACTGGTGGGTGTGGGCTCTTTCTGGTCTGCAGTTGGGTTTTGTTTCTCTCAGACAATGTTTTTAAAAATTTTACTATGAGTTCCCAACATTTAAACATTGGGAAATTTCACATCAAAATCTAGATTTCCTGGCTTTTTCTTTTTTCCTTTCGATGAACTACAAGGCGTGGGTGGTGCAAATTGTTAATGTGCTCCATGTTAACCAAGAGGTTTGAGTGCGCCCAGAGGTGCCTCTGAAGAAAGAAAGTCCTGATGATTTACTTCTTAAAAATCAGCCATTGAAAATCCTATGGAGCACAGTTCTATTCTGACATGCAGGAGGTCACCATGAGTGGGAATCAACTTGAAGGCAACTTTTTTTTTTTTAATATATGGAGCGTACATTCCCATGAGGCAACCATTACGTAGAGCTGGGTGGTGATACACCTTTTAAATGGGGCATGTTTTCCAGATTGCTGCAGTCCCCACCACTCCCTATTGCTTTCCAACATTAAGGCTGAACATCAGTTATCATTTATTATTATTTTTGTGCTGTTGTTCTGCTTATAGCAGAGCCCAAAGAGGAAAGAAAAGGCAATTCTTGAATTCTTCTCTCAAAAGTGGGAAAAATGAAGTATGGACCTAGAAAACCTTATGTTTATTGTTAGCTTGATTTCCCTGGGTCTTGTAGGAATTTGAATTTGTGATCCCTGAAAGACAGTTGTCCCCAAATCTGGCTGCCCATTGGAATCATTCTGGAAGCTTTTTAAAAAATATGGATTTCTGGACTGCATAGACCCACTGAGTCAGAATGCTCAGGAGCGGGCCTCAGAAATATGTATTTTTAAAAAATCCAGACTATTCTGATCACTGCTATTCAGCCTGTATTTTTTCTACTTTAATTTATATATATGTGTGTGTGTGTGTGTGTGTGTGTGTGTAAAATTGTGCTCTAGGCAAAACTTTACAGCACAAATTAATTTCTCGTTTAAAAACTTATACAAATATTCTGTGACATAATTGCAATCCCCACATTGTGTCAGCATTCTCCCCCATTCCCTTTCCTCCCTGGGTCCCCCTGTGTCCATTTGTCCTGTCCTTTCCTGCCTTCTCATCTTTGTTTTTGGGCAGTTGTTGCCCATTTGGCTTCACTTACCTGATTGAACTAAGAAGCACATTCCTCATGTGTGTTATTTTTATTTTATAAGCCTGTCTAATCTTGGCTGAAAGATAGGCTTCCAGAGTGGCTTCAGTTCTCAGTTAGCAGGGTGTTCGGGGCCACAGTCTTGGACATTACTATAGCCTCTGTCAGACCAGCAAGTCTGATCTTCTTTTTTTTTTTGTGAACTTGAATTTTGTTCTACATTTTTCTCTCGTTCTGTCCAGGACCCTCTACAGTGATCCCTGTCAGAGTGGTCATTCGTGGGAGCCTGGCCCCATCTAGTTCTTCTTGAGGCAGACTGGTAGAGGTTGTGGTTCATGCGGTCCGTTAGACCTTTGGACTAATATTTTCCTTGTGTTTTTTGTTTTCCTGATTCTCCTTTGTTCTGGACAGGATGGGACCAATAGATGTATCTTAGATGGCCGCTTGCAAGATGGCCCCAGATGCTACTTACCAAAGTTGGATGTAGAACATTTTTTTATGAACTATTTAATGCCAGTTGACCTAGATGATTCCTGAGACCATGGTCCCTAGCCCTCAGCCCCAGTAACTTGTCCCTCAGGGTGTTTGGATATGTCTAGGAAGCTTCTATGACTTTGTCTTGGTCAAGTTGTGCTGACTTCCCCAATATTTTGTGTTGTCTTACCCTTCACCAAAGTTAACACTTGTCTACTATCTAGTTAGTGATTTTCCCTCTTTACCCCTCCCCCATTGCAACCGTCAAAGATTTTTTTTTTCTGTGTGTAAACCTTTTCTTGGGTTTTATAATAGTGGTCTCATAAATTATTTGTCCTTTTGTGATTGACTTATTTCACTCAGCCTAATGCTCACCAAATTCATCCATGTTGTGAAATAGTTCACGGATTCATCATTGTTCTTTATTGTGGCATGGTATTCCAGTGTGTGTATGTACCCTACTTTGTTTATTCATCCAAATGATAGGCACCTAGGTTGTTTCCATCTTTTTGCTATTGTGAATAATGCAGCAATGAATATGGGTGGGCATATGTCTATTTGTGCAATGGCTTTTATTTCTCTAGGATATATTCCTAGTAGTGGGATAGCTGGATCCTATAGTATTTCTATTTCTAGCTTTTTAAGGAAGTGCCATATCATTTCTCACATTTTTGAGAGATCCATTTCCTTCCCTGTCTCAAGCTTCTTCATCTGCAAAATAACAGTAATGGATAGGAAGAAATAAGCCGTTGCCATTGAGTCGATTCTAACTCATGGTGACTTCGTGTGTTACAGAGTAGAACTGCTCTGTAGGGTTTTCTTGGCTGTAATCTTTATGCAAGCAGATCACCAGAACCTTCTTCTTTGGTGCCTTTGGGTGGGGTTGAGCCACCAACCTTTAGATTAGTGCTCAAGCAAAAACTGTTTGTACCATCCAGGCAAAATCAGGGTTGAACACTAATTTCCTGAGTCCTAGACATTGTTCTTCTACTATGGACTCCATTTCATAGAACTGGCCTTTGTTTTCCAAGAAAGTTTTCTTTTTAAAATGACATCATGATGGTCTAGGTTGGGTTAATTTTTTTTTTTTTGCCCCAAACCAAAAATGAAAAATTGGAATTTTCTTGTGCTTTACTTGCTACCACTTTTCTTATATCAAAGATGAATTGGTTATATCAAATACCTTGTCCTCTGAGCCAACTACTGAAGGGAATCAGGAATACACTTCCAGGCTTTATAAGATAATAACACTAGTAATGGTAATAATACTGAGCATGGATCCTGTGTCAGGCATGCTCCCATTCATTTTCTATACATTATCTCATTTAACATTTATAGCAACCCTCTGTAGTAGGTATTTACTTCTGTATTTTACATACGAGGAGTTGAAGCTCCAAAAGGTTGAGGAACGTTGCCTATTCATCCAACTACTATTTGCTGGGCAGCTGTCATGTGCCAGTTCATGCAGCACATAAATGATAGAGCTAGGGTTTGAATCTGATTTTCTGATTCTTAAACCCATGCTTTTCATCAACTCTGCGAGAACTTTCTGTTTTCCAGGGCTTCCTCTCATCTCTTCTTTGGGTCCCAAGTTGGCCTTTATTCCAGCTTTGGTTCCCAAAACATTTCTTAATACTAATCTCTTTATTTTATTCAATAAATATCTTGTCCAGTGCAGGCTTCCTGAGGCCTGAGCCAGTGTGGGGGTGGGACAGAAGGGGAGAGTAGGACTCGAGACATCAACATCTATAGTTCTGGAGGCTGAAAACACCTGCCAGACACAACCACAGAGAGGCTGATGGGCTAGGACAGGTATGATGAACATATTTCTATGATGTCAGGGTTTACCTCATGAGAACGGATTAGGTGAGACATTGTGCAATAAACTTGTTGTCGTTAGATGCCATTTAGTTGGTTCTGACTCATAGCGACCCTATAGAACAGTGCAGAACTGCCCCATAGAGTTTCCAAGGAGTGGCTGGTAGATTCGAACTTCCGACCTTTTGGTTAGCAGCAATAGCTCTTAACCATTACACCACCAGGGCTCCAATAATAAATATAGCAGCCATTAGTCATGAAACACTTCCATATAACTTGAAGCAAACTCTACTGAGTGAACAAATAAAGGGAGGAAGTTCTAAACTATAACTAATAATTATGACTCATTCCATCTTTGGAGTTACTTTTCAAAGCATTTTCACATGTGTGATTTTATTTCGTGCATGAATGAATCCAGTAGCGTGAGCAGAGATTCTGTACATACAGAGGGTCACGGATTGTTGGCAACTACCACAAGCCATGCTCCCCTTAGCCTCTCAAGAGCCCCTTCCTCCCCAATTAAAACATTGTAAACAAACCACACAGATAATAGTACGAATACTGAAAAAAGTTGAGTAGAATACCTACATTTTATAAAAGTCATAGAGGAAATGGCTTCTGGGTAGGAAAAAGGTGTTGTGTTTGAAAATAAAAATTTGGGCTGGCTCTGGTTGCTGGATGTATATGAGGATATTGCAATTATGGGAAACATGGTCAAACAAATGTAAAAGTTGGAGAGAAAAATGCAAGGCAGTGTGAGAAAACAAGACAGGCAGCTTGAGAAGGAATTTAGTTATATGCCAAAGGGAACAGAAAGTTGGAACATAATTGCCCTAGATTATACTTTACAATATGTTCTTTTGGGAAAGCTGCATATAATATAGCTTCTGTGTGTGAGGATGAACTGGTATCATTTTAATGGATTTTTGATAGAAGACCAAAATTTAAAAGCAACAGGGCTGTGCTTCTAGCAAGAAGTAATTCTCCTGACAACCCATTTTTCATTTCAGTGGTCCTGATGGCACCTTGCTCATCACTCTTTTTCTTCTTTTTCTTTCTCATGATCATTCTAAGTGTATTTTTCCAAAAGACAACCACTGACATCCCCAAAGCCATAGTTCTGAGTTCTTACTCCTGTGAGTGTTGCAGGTAATACTGTTCTTAGTATTCGGTGTCATTTTTCTTATCCTTTCATTTACTTTCTTGGCTGCCAAAGGTTTCTCATTTTTTTTTGTCTCCTTTCTCTTCTGTCAGACCATTCTGAGTGGTAATTTTTCATCCTGTCTGTTTTCCTATCCCAGTGGCCCATTCATTTTCTTCAAGCTCCTTAGCCTTCCTCCTCCAGGCTCCCTTCATGACAGCCCTTTCTCTAGTGAACTTTTGAAGTATTCAGGAGATGACAGTTGAAGATGGTGATTGGGCTACAGGAGAAGATGAGCTGATTTAACAAATGTTTAAAAAAAAAATGGCTGTCCAGTTGGTTTGACTCATAGCAAACTTACACAGTCAGGGGCCTTGGTTGCAAATGATGGAAACTCAACTCAAATTAGTTTAAGGAAAAGAGAATTTATTTGGTCATTTATCAGAGAATGATATTGGGTAAAGCAGAATGAAAGCAATTACTGTAGGAACCAAGACATCACAAACTAAAACCAGAATTTGATGCCATTGGGACACTCTGCCACCCTTTTCTCTACTTTTTTTTTCTGATTAGTTTCATTCTGCAAACTTTTTTTTTCTATCTTCTTGGAAATGTAGTTATTAACATTCAGTTCCAGATTCATGTTTCTCCAGCAGAGAGAAGGCTACCATTGCTGAACATATCCTCCCAGGGAAGGCTTCTGATTGGTTCTTCTTGATCATGTGTCCCTTTCTTGGACCAGCCTCTGAGTCTTAACCAGACCTGAGTCATGAGAGTGGGGTGGAAGGGACTAGGGATATAGCACTACGATTGAAAGCCCCACCAAAACCATGGAACAGAAGGGTGCTTTGCAAAAAAAAAAAAAAAAAAAAAAGAAGAAGAAGAAAGAAAGAAAGGATGCTACTGTATCAACACTGCAGAACAAAAAGAAATATTTTTTTTTACATAATTTTTCCTGCAAAAGTTTGCAAGTAAGAAGTTCCTGCCTCTGGTGTTACCCTGAATTATAATTTAAAAAATGATTTTGAAGAGAATTATATAGAGTTCCTATTTTTCTTAATCAGCCACACTGTGTTATATTATTTTAAAACATCCACAATAATCCTTCTCTCTGAATTCACACTGCTTGAGGAGTTCCCTCCCACAATGACTCTGGGCATGGCAACTTGGCTTGCTTTGGCCAATGAGACAATAACAAACATGATGCAAAGCAGAGTCTTGAAACATGCTTGCATTCACTTGCTGCTCTTGAGAACCCTGTTAAGCTTGGGTTTGTTGTTGTTAGGTTCCGTCCAGTCAGTTCCAACTCATAGTGACCGTGTGTACAACAAAACGAAACACTGACCAGTCCTGCGACATCCTTGCAATCATTGCTATGCTTGAGCCCATTGTTGTAGCCACTGTGTCAATCCATCTTGTTGAGGGTCTTCCTCTTTTCTCTGATACTCTACTAAGCATGATGTCCTTCTCTAGGGACTGATCACTCCTGATAACATGTCCAGAGTACGTGAGACGTAGTCTTGCGATCCTTGCTTCTAAGGAGAATTCTGCCTGTACTTCTTCAAAGACAGATTTGTTCATTCTTTTGGCAGTCAATGGTATATTTAACATTCTTTGCCAAGACCATAATTCAAAGGTATCAATTCTTCTTAGGTCTTTCTTATTCATTGTCCAGCTTTCACATGCGATTGAAAAAACCATGACTTGGGTCAGATGCACCTTAGTCCTCAAAGTGAAACCTTTGCTTTTAACGTGTAAAAGAGGTCTTTTGCAGAAGATTTGCCCAATGCAATGGGTCTTTTGATTTCTTGACTGCTGCTTCCATGGCTGTTGATTGTGGATCCAAGTAAAGTGAAATCCTTGACAACTTCAGTCTTTTCTCATTTTCATGATGTTGCTTATTGGTCCAGTTGCGAGGATTTTTGTTTTCTTTGTGCTGAGGTGTAATCCATACTGAAGGCTGTAGTCTTCGACCTTTATCAGTAAGTGCTTGAAGTCCTCTTCACTTTCAGCAAGCAAGGTTGTGTCATCTTCGTAGTGCAGATTGTTGATGAGTCTTCCTCCAATCCTGATGCCCGTTCTTCTTCATATAGTCCAGTTTCTTGGATTATTTGCCCAGCATACAGATTGAATAAGTGTGGTGAAAGGATACAGTCCTGACACACCTTTCCTGACTTTAAAGCTATGAAGTATCCCCTTGTTCTGTTTGAAAGACTGCCTCTTGATCTGTGTACAGGTTTCTCATGAGCATAATTAAGTGTTCTGGAATTCTGATTTTTTGCAAAGTTATCCATAATTTGTTATGATCCACACAGTCGAATGCTTTTGCATAGTCAATGAAACACAGGTAAACATTTTTCTGGTATTCTCTGCTTTCAGCCAGGATCCATCTGACATCAGCAGTGATATCCCTCGTTCCATGTCCTGATCTGAATCCGGCTTGAACTTCTGGCAGTTCCCTTTTGAGGCACTGCTGCAGCCACTTTTCAATGATCTTTAGCAAAATTTTACTTGTGTTTGATATTAATGATATCATTCAATAATTCCTTCATTCTGTTGGATCACCTTTCTTTGCAATAGTCATAAATATGGATCTCTTCTAGTAGGTTGGCCAGGTAGCTGTCTTCCAAATTTCTTGGCACAGACGTGTGAGCATTTCCAACACTGCATTTGTTTGTTGAAACATCTCAATTGGTATTCTGTCAGTTCCTGGGGCCTTGTTTTTCTCCAGTGTCTTCAGTGCAGCTTGGAACTCTTCCTTCAGTACCATCAGTTCCTGATCATATGCTACCTCTTGAAATGGTTGAACATTGACCAGTTCTTTTTGGTAGAGTGACTCTGTGTATTCTTTCCATCTTCTTTTGATACTTCCTGTGTTGTTTAATATTTTCCCCATAGAATCCTTCAATATTGCAACTCAAGGCTCGAATTTTTTCTTCAGTTCTTTCAGCTTGAGAAATGCAGAGCGTGTTCTTCCCTTTTGGTTTTCTAACTCCAGGTCTTTGCACATGTCATTATAATACTTTTTCTTCTTGAGCTGCCCTTTGAAATCTTTTCTTCAGCTCTTTTACCTCATCATTTCTTCCTTCTGCTTTAGCTGCTTGATGTTCAAGAGCCAGTTTCAGAGTCTCTTCTGACATCCAGTTTGGTCTTTTCCTTCTTTCTTGTCTTTTTAATGACCTCTTGCTTTCTTCATGTATGATATCCTTGATGTCATTCCACAACTCGTCTGGTCTTTGGTCATTAGTGTTCAATGCGTCAAATCTATTCTTGAGATGTTCTCTAAATTCAGGTGGGATATACTCAAGGTCATATTTCGGTTAGCCTACTAAATTATGAGTGACACATGGCCTAGTTACATCTATTTTTCCCTGCCAATAGCCAACCAAATACCAGATGTGTGAGTGAGGCCACTGACTACCAGTTGATCATATACATGAATGAGCACAGATGATACCATATGGAGCAGAGATGAGCCATCACAAATGGGTCAAATCCACATTTTTGGTTGCTGTCTTATGCCAGTAAGTTTTGTGATGATTTATTACATAGTAAAAGCTAGCTGATGCAAATACTATGTGCTCTATTCCTAGATCTAACCTGGCTTGACAGGTTCTTTTAGCTCCTCAGTAGTGGCCACTCCAGATTCTTCTTTGGGTGTCTTCTTATTTTTTTCCACCTAAGCAAGGGAGTTTCCACATTATTCCTGACATCCCCTTTGTTTACGTCCCACAATTGTTAAATTTCCCTTTATTCCATTTCTCCCAAAAGTCAAGGAAAAATTTAAAAAACTATTTATGGAATTTTCCTCCTAGGAGGAAGCCTATGGTAAGAAGCAGAGAATTCTTTAACACATTATTAATCTGAGTAGGACATGCATTTAGAATTGCTTTTCAGTTAATGGAAATAAATTCGCAGGTAAGGCTTGTACTTATGACATAGCAACTTGATGATGCCTGAATTTTTTTCTTTTTACATTTTCTTTTCAATTTTTGTTTCGTTTTCTTCTTACTCAGAGTAAGAAAACGGTGATCTGAGGAGGGACCATGGGGATCACCAACATTTAACAGGTGGAGACAGAAAAGAGATAGAGAGGTGAGAGGAAAATGAGAAGAAGATGGAGTCACAGAAGCCAAGAGCTGAAGAAAGGAGACAGTTTCAATAGCATTTAATGCAGATGAGAAATCCAGAGAGGGCTGGGACTAGACTGGGAAATGCCATCGAGTTGATTCTGACTTGTAGCGACCCTATAGGGATAAAAATATTCACTGGATATGACAATTAGGAGGTTACAGATGATGTTGGCATGAGTGGTGTTCATAGTGTAAAGAGAGGAAGCCTGACTGCAGTCATTTGTGGACTGAATGGCATGTGAGAAAGCAAAGACAATGTGTATGGAAATCTCATTCCAGAGGCATATGACAGAGATAGAATGGCTGCTGTGGGCGTTGGGGTGAGGGGGCAGGGGGCACAGTGTGACTGGCAGGCAGAATTGAGATGTGAGCATTTTTATACCCTGGAAAAGGAGCCCTGGTGGCACAGCAGTTAAGCATTCAGCTGCTAACTGAAAGGCTGGCAATTCAAACCCACTTATCAGGTCTGTGGGAGAAAGACCTGGCAATCTGCTCCCATAAAGATTTACATTTACTCCAATGTAAAGATTGTTTATATTACACTGTACTCTGTCAGTTTCTGGAGCCTTGTTTTTTGCTAATTTCTTCAGTGCAGCTTGGCTTTCTTCCTTCTGCACCATCGATTCTTGATCATATGCTACCTCCTAGAACTGTTGAACACTGACCAATTCTTTTTGATAGAGGGATAGGAGGGGAGAATCAGACTGTTGGATGCTGTGCTGATTGAAATTTGAACAAACATCTCTTTGACCTGCAGGATAACGTGATGTTACACAAGGTGCCGGCTTAGCCCCGTAAACACTCATTACCATCCTTGGTAAGTGACGTGATAAGGAAGAGTTTAGTTCGGCTTAATAGAACCTAGGTGAAAGACTTGAGTGTGACTTTCTCTTGCTTCACTGTTGTTGTTAGTTGCTGTCAAGTCGATTCCAACTCATGACGGCCCCATGTGTTCAGAGTAGAACAGCTCCATAGGGTTTTCAAGGAAGGTCGCAGATTGCCAGACCTTACTTCTGAGGCATGCCTGAATAGGTAAGTTTGAACCTCCAACCTTCCTGTAGTAGTCCAGTGCTTAACCATCTGCACCACCCAAGGACTTCAAAGGGTGTCAAAGGCAGTGCTCTCAAGAACTTGGAAATGGAATTTCAAAAGGAGTTGTTTTTTGAGAGTAAAATTATGTAATTATTATCTAATCACTGGAGGTCCAGGTTGTGAAGGGAGGGAAGGAGAAGCGTATATGGGCTTCTCATGCCTCTGTTCAGAACTACTACATTTTTCTGCAAATAACACATGCCTTCTAGGTTTGTTTTCCAAACACTTCTTTCCCCGTGAGGTATTTTCGTAAGCTTGCTATACTGATTTTTTTTTCTTACAGCAAAATGTAAGAAAAATTGGCGTAGCAGCACTTACAAAAATACCTTGTGCGCAGAGGGAACCATTGGCGAACAATCGTAGATGACATGCATTATTTGCGTAAAAAATAATATGCTTCACTTCCGCTCAGAGTCCATTGGCCAGAACTAGTCACAGGGCCTCACTTAAGTACAGCTGTGAAATATAGCAGAACAAATAGGATCTTTAATGACTATAACTGTCTAGGTCACACTCAGTTTCCACACTTGTTGATGAAGATAATAAATATAATAGAATTTGCCTCATAGAGATGTGGGGAGGGTTAAATGAGATAATGTATGTGACGTACTTAGCACAGTGCCTGGTCCACAGAAAGTGCTCCATAAATTTTAGCCATAAAAAACATATTATTATTATTGTATATTAATTATTATTAATAATAATTATTATTAAGTGAGCAATAAATTATAGTGTTCTTATTATCATTATCATTTTGTGATTCTTCTAAGAACAGAAGTGACCATGACTAAGCTCTTAACCATCTGTCAGTTTTGGGACATCCCGTTATTCTGCCTTGAGCTTCAGCTCCAGGATCAAGAAAAGGGCCATTTACAAAAGACTCCAGGAAAACTAATTGGTGGTGGTGGGAGGGCGGGGGTTGCTTTTCACTCTCTAACCTTGCCTGTACCTTTTGCCAGTACTCCTAGCCATGAATGTTTCTGCCAGCAACCCATGGAAAAGTCTGAGGATGTTAGAAGCCTCTAGCACTTTCTTCTCCTAAATGATTTTCCAAGGATCAGCATCTTCCTACACTCCTAGGCTGCCAGAGAGAGAAACGTGGCTGTGCCCATGGGAGGCATCCTGGGGCAGTTCAGGATTCCTGGCAGTAAGGTGCATATGCAAAGAGAACTGGAGCCAGAAGTACTCATAAAAATGGTCCTACTCAACAGGCAGACTCTTGTCTGGAAATGCTTTTCAGCTTTCTATTCTCTCTTTGGTTTGCTAGAGTTAAAGATTCCACACCATCTGACTGAAAACAAAAAAAGACTGTTGAAGGAGAGACTGTTGCCTGTTTGTTGGTCAGCATTAGAATGTAGAGAAAACTGTTCTAAAGGAAGGAGCAATGATAGCTGGTCTTTGAGTCTGGCACATGGTAAATAGTGCAGCAAGCTTCTGTTATAGCCTGAGAGTTAAGGCTATCTTACGACCTTGGCTTTTCTTCCTTATATCTGGGCTTCCAACTCAGGTTTTACCAACTGCGGGAAAGTGGGAACTACCCTTCAAACAGCATGAAGAAAATGACTGTTGTTTTGAGGAAAGCAAGGTTTCTTATCAAGAATTATTATGGGAATTTGGAATCCCAAATCAAATATTCTTCTGTATTTTCCACCTATTTAAATGCTAAGGAGCTCTATTCCAAACTGGTCAATGTATCACCTGAGTCTGGGGCTCTTGGCCATTTGTTCTGCGCCATCAACCTGTGGGACAATCAACGCTAGGTGAGCTCTGAGCAAACTTTTCTTATTCATCCAGTGCTGCTATAGCAGAAATACCACAAGTGGGTGGCTTTAACAAACAGAAATTTATTTTCTTAGTTAAGTGGTTAGAAGTCCAAAATCAGGGTGCCAGCTCTCACGGAAGTCTTTCTCTCTCTGTTGACTCTGGAGGAAGGTCCTTGTCCCTTCAGCTTCTGTTCCTTGGCTCCTTGGTGATCTTCATGTGGCATGGCATGTATCTTTCTGCAACTCTGCTTACTTGCTTGCTTGTTTAATTTCTTTTATATCTCAAAAGAAATTGACTTAAGACACACTCTACAAGAAAACCCATTCCCAAATGGGATTTTAACCACTAGACGGGTTAGGATTTACAACATGTATCTTTTTGGGAGCACAATTCAATCCATAACAGAATTTTACAAGGTAAAATCCTGCAGGAAACTCTGGTCTCCTATCTTGGGTTTCCCTGCAGGTAGCAACACAGGGATCTACTTGGTGGCCTGGGAATGATTGGGTAGTTAATGTCCCACGTGGCAAACCTTTGACCACAGGGAGATAGAAGCTGGCAGATAAATTATTCTCCCATCCTTGTTAGTTTTTCTCCTTTCCTTGTTTTTCAAGGCAGAATAATGAGCCTTTGAGAACTACAAGAATTTGTACTCCACTCTTAAGACCACTATCCACAGACAATGGCTCCATAGAAGTTATTTTATTTACATCTTCCACCAGTAGCGATGCTGATTCTAATAAAAATGTATGAAGCCCCAGCTCAGAGTCATCACTGGGCTATGGTTCTCGGATTACAGATAAGTCCTCAAGTAGGGAAGGAGAATCAATAATGAGTAGGCAAATTATAGTATGTTGCGATAAATATCATAAAAGAGGTATGAATAAAATATTGTGGAAACAGAGAAGATGGGGGAAATAGTTATTCTTGGGGGAAATGAAAGACAGTGTATTTCGTTGGAGAAACTATCTCAATTCTCTTGAACTCAGAGTTTACTGGAGTCTCTGGATGGTGCAGTTAACACACTCAGCTGCTAACCAAAAGGTTGGAAGTTCTAGTCCACCCAGAGGCACCTCAGAAGAAAGACCTGGTGATCTACTTCTGAAGGAGCAACGGTTGAAAACCCTATGGCACACAGCTCCACTCTAACATGCATGAGTTTTCTGTGAATTGGAATCATAAGCTCTATGAGGAGAAGGGCCATGTCTATTCTGTTCATTTCAGTACACCTGGCAGCTAGAATCATGCCTTGTTCAGAGTAAAGCACTGAGCGAATAAAATAGATACGGAGTGACTACGATGGGCCAGGCACTATGCCAAGTGCTTTCCTTGCATTATTGCATTCTGTTATTAAATCCTCACAGGTACTTTATAGGCTCTGTAGGAGAGAACCATGACTTAGAGAAATTCACCATGATTTCTCAGCAGAGGCAGAGCTGACGCTGACCCAGCTCTTTCTGATTCCAATTCCATGCTCTCAACCACTAGGCCAAGCTCACTCGGTGAAGGGGAGCTGTGTTGCTGCGTTGATGACTGCTCTTGATATGATCATTATCCATTTGTTGGCTCTCTTACCTATTTTCATAAGCACATTGGAGACTGTCAACAGCTGGGATAATTAGAATGGGGCATGAGAATCCTTTGGCCAGGTGCCCTCTGGAAATAACACTACCAGTTTGCACAACATGGAGAGCTTCATTCCATCCTTGAATTGTGTGAGGATTTCCCTGATGAACCGCTGTTGACCAACTGAGAACTAATTAGTCCTAGGAAATAACTAATGGCTGACCACACAGGGACCTTCTTTCCACCTGTTGGGGATCCAGATGCTGGCCAACCGTTCGAAATGGCAACTTATTTAGGATAAGGCTCAATTCCGGTACTTGAAAAGGTCATCTGGGAATTGCCTGCCTCAGAATAGAAGGTGTGCTTACTGAAAAATCCACAGTCCTGGGTCAAGCTTCAGGCCTACAGATTCATAATCTCCCAGATGATTCTTGTGCTCGCTGACCTCTGAGAATAACTGCATTGTTTGGTGTTGGGAGATTAAAGATGACACTTTTGTTTTTAGGTTTAAATTTTCTACTCCAGCTTCTCCAAAGAAGTTTCCAATAGGTTGTTGCTCTTTGGTGCTGATGAGTCCATTTCGACTCCTAACAACCCCATGTGACAGAGTGGAACTCCCCACAGGAGTTCCTTGGCTGTAATCTTTATGGAACCAGATCCCTAGGTCTTTCTCCCATGGGGCCACTGGGTGGGTTTAAACAACTAACCTTTCAGTTAGCAGTTGACCTCGTAACCGTTTGAACCACCAGCATAAAAACTGACAGCATAAAAATCCCATGGCTCCTTTCCATTGGTAGTTGTTGGTGTTGCGTGCCGTCGAAATGATTCCAACTCATAGTGACCCCATATGAAGGAGCAGAACTGCCCCATAGGGTTCCCTAGGCTGAAATCTTGAGAGAGGCAGATCGCCAGGTCTTTTTCCCACAGAGCGGCTGGTGGGTTTGAACTTCTCTTGATAAACCCCCAAAAGTGGCAACATGTAGGTCTTCTTTTCTGAACCAGCAGTTGGCCAGGTTTTTGTAGATGCTGTTATGCCCCCTACCCCTGTCAAATTCATATTTCAAAAACCCTATTTATCTAATATTAATCCTTTGCTTTAAAATTTTTTACACTAGCCACCATTTACTGAGTATCCACTGCTTTAGGCACTTTTACATCACTCTTTATTTCATGCAAGCTTCGCAAGATTCTACAAATTAGGCACCAATGGTCCAGCTTTGTAGTTGAGTAAGCTGAGCCCCAAGGCCACACTGATGGTGAGAGACAGAGTGAAGCTTCAAATCCTCATCCATTTAACTTGAAATACCAGTGTTTTTCCCACTTGACCTGCCTTTCTCAAATTCAGGTACCCGTGTTCCTTGAGTTTACTCCAAACCACGGAGTAAGAAAGACACATCTTTCCGGCGTATCAATGTTTCTCAAAGTCTGTGGCAGGAGATGCACTATTTTTAGAAACTCCTTCCATCCATGGATCCATTCAGCTACCATGTGCTCAGTGGTAGTAAGTAGCCAGAGAGAGATGTTCTGCACAGAGTGGGGCCCGACATCAGTAGTGGCGAAAACTCCCTGAGTGATTCCCATGGGCAGCCAGCTGAAGAACCGCTGCTGTACACGAGCAGCCCGTTATGTCTCTGACCTTCCTTCCTATTACTCCCTCTGCCCCACCCTCACTTTGTCCTGGGTATACGGGCCTTGCTTTATCTGGAACATGTCGGGAATACTTATGCTACCGAGTTTTTGCACTAACCAGTCCCTTTCTGAAGCTCTTCCCTTACACAGCCCCTTGTCTAACTCCCACCTCTTTCAAAGTCTGGTCTTCTCACTGAGGCCTACCCTGACCATCCTATTAATACTGCAGCCTAACCTCTTTTAGATTTTTTATCTAAGGTTATTTGTTCATTATTTGTCTTCATGCTAGAAAGTAAGCTCTATGAAGTCAGAGAACTTTGTTGCGTGCATTCATGAACTCTAAGCACCTTGCATAGGTTTAGAATTATCCAAAATTTAAGACTGTGTGCTATTTTAATGTCATGCTGGAAACACGCTGATACAGTAGCCACTAGTCACAAGTAGCTATTGAACACTTGAAATGTAGGTAGACTGAATTGAGATAAGCTATAAAATACCTGCTAGATTTTAAGGGCTTTGTACAAATGTAAACTATCTCAAATTTTAAAACTACTAATGTTTTGAAATATTTTGGATATATTGGATTAAATAAAACATTTTTAACGCGGGTACTAGAAAAATTGAAAGCTACCTATGTAGCTTGTACATTTCTACTGGACAGCACTGAAGGTATAAATTTAACACGGTATTTGCTATTAATTAGGGCCCAGATGTCTTACAACCTGTTACCATTTTATTGTTGTGCCAAGAACCAGTTTTGTATTAAATCGGTGATCTTTAGTATCCCTCTTTTCATTGAAAGCACAAAAATTCCATTTCTTGTATTATTGAATGTTGTCATCTTGCTGGTTCCCTTATCAATGAGTTAAAGAGAACTTTGACGTGCGCTGCTTGGTGTGTGCGCTGCTTGGTGTGAGCATTGCATTAACATTTTGACAATTATGTTGACAGCACTCAAATTATCTGTTGCATGAATGGGGGCTGCTGATCTCTTAGTTGAAGTGCGTGCGGTCCCTCCATGTGGAGATGGCCCTAACATGATGCACCCCAAGATCAGAAAGGTTAGGGACCTTGCTCAAGGTGCGTGCAACTAAGTGGCTTGAATCAAGGCCAATGTTATCCGCATTAAAATTTAGCTGTATTTTCAAAGTGCTTTTAATTAGTTCATAGGGATTTTTACAACTCTTAGAACCAGGGAGGACTTGAATTTCATTTTATCTTACAAGTGGGCTCAGATAGATTGAAGCTTCTTGAGTTTTAGGCTCCATAATGCAATTAAGATCAGAGCTTGAATTTCCAGACCCCAGGTGATTTGAGGATACACAGATGACATAACCTTGCGTGTTGAAAGTGAAGAGGACTTGAAGCTCTTACTGATGAAGATCAGAGATCACAGCCTTCAGTATGGATTACACCTCAGCATAAAGAAAACAAAAATCCTCACAACTGGACCGATAAGCAACATCACGATAGATGGAGAAAGATTGAAGTTGTCAAGGATTTTACTTGGATCCACAATTAACAGCAGTCAAGAAATCAAACGACATATTGCATTCATTGGGCAAATCGGCTGCAAAAGACCTCTTTAAGGTGTTAAAAAGCAAAGTATCACTTTCAGGACTAAGGTATGCTTGATCCAAGCCATGGTGTTTTCAATCACCTGATATGCATGTGAAAGCTGGGCAATGAAAAAGAAGACTGAAGAATTGATGCCTTTGAATTATGGTGTGGGTGCAGAATATTGTACAGACCACGGACTACCAGAAGAATGAACAAATCTGTCTTCAAGTAAGTACAGTCAGAATGCTCCTTAGAAACAAGGATGGCAAGATCATCTCACTTAGATTGCACATGTTATCGGGAGTGACCAGTCCCTGGAGAAGGCCACCATGTTTAGTAGAGGGTCAGGGAAAAAGACGAAGCCCCTCAATGGGATGGACTGATACAGTGGCTGCAACAATGGGCTCAAGCATAGCGACGATTGTGAGGATGGCACAGGACTGTGCAATGTTCCGTTCTGTTGTACACAGGGTCACTGTTAAGTCGGAACTGACTCAACGGCACCTAACAGCAACATTCTAG
Source organism: Loxodonta africana (assembly GCF_030014295.1). Taxonomy (NCBI): domain Eukaryota; kingdom Metazoa; phylum Chordata; class Mammalia; order Proboscidea; family Elephantidae; genus Loxodonta; species Loxodonta africana. The sequence goes on from NC_087355.1 coordinate 67,014,641, forward strand.
GCTCCAATTTTACATTCACAGAGGCAGTCAGCCCCCTATCTTTGGGTTTAAGGATGTTGTGTGCGCTGTCGATTCTGATTCATAGCGATCCTACAGGACAGAGTCTAACTGTTCCACAGGGTCTCCTAGGCTATAATCTTTAAGGGAACGGATTGCCAGGTCTTTCCTCCCAAAGAACAGCTTGGTGGGTTTGGACTGCCAACCTTTTGGTTAGCAACTGAGTAATCACTGTGCCACCAGATCTCGTTTGAGGATATCCTTCGTGGACACTTGGTGCTTAACAAACTTTGGTATTCCTACTTCGGTTGGCATCAAACTATGTTTACGACTTGGCAAGGTTTAAACCATAAAATCTTAGTACCTCAAAGCCCACAGCTGGGGGCAGGACTAGCCAGAGGCTTGGATGCAATATTCCAAGTTCCTGAATGCCTCAGCTTTCAGTAGGCTCCTCAGATAGACCTAGGCAATCTCCAGGAACTGCTCACTCTCCTAGCTTTGGACACAAGATTATAAACCCACAGCCATGTCAATTTGTGTATACTTAACAGTTTAGTGTATACCTATGCCCCAAAGCTTTCTTGATAGCACCAGCCATTTGCTGGTTTCATTTTTATCTTAAGACATTCTAACACACATTACAAGATTAGACATTTATCAAAGTTTGAGATCACATGCTTTTCGGTTAACAAGGAAAATGTTATGAAGACACACTATTCTAAGTCTTCCAATTTTAAGTCAAAGATCTCTTGAAAAACTCATTATTTGTATGAAAAATCACTCTAGGTAAGAAAAACAAAAAGGTGGAGGTTTGGCTATGTTAACTTCTTCAATCAACTTTTTACTAGGGAACACCACCAACTGAATAACCAATACTCCAAAACTGACAGCTTATAACACAACTTTTATTAGAAAAGTTATACATAACATAGCATCAACTATTTTCAAGAACAATATTAAACCCGATAAACAATAAAAACCAGACTAACAAAATGTGTAACAAGAAACTAATGACCTTTCTATAATCAAACATTCAATTATCTACAATGTCTTTTTACAAAGGGGGAAAATCCAAGGTTTACAGGCACATCATATTGAAAATAAAGCTGCAATAGCAATTTTATACAATTATTCTCAAGAAACTGAATCATTAAAACAGTAATTACGAGTTTATAAATTTAAAACATTTCACATAATTTTACATTATTGGGTATACACTTAAGTTTGAGTTTCAAGTGATTTTTTTTTCCACAAAAGTGCCAACACTTATGCTAGAACTTTCAGTGTGAGTAATTTTGCCCTAAAAAGTTAAGACATGTTTCGATGATCATAATAGTCACATAATTTCTGATGCTATCTGGTCTTTTAATAAAAAAAAATCTTTAGTTGGATGTGTGCGTGTGTTTCTTCACTTAAATTAGAGGAAACCGAGTACAGAATTTCTGTTGCAAAGCTATTAAAACAAAGTTCCAAACACAGGAGTGTGCAGCATTGGAAAAGAGATGAGCACTAAAACTTAACAATAAATATCAGAGAAGCCACTAGTTTTTACAGCATCATCTGCTTAAAGCCTAAGTCAACCTGGTGAATAATTTCCCATCAATCTGTACTTTTTAGAGGCACAGCAATTTCTATTTTCATGATTTGAATATTCAAATATATCCAAACATCTTTTAAAAACTTTGATTCATAGCTCCTGGAAAGTTAAAAAAAAAAAATTTGTAGTCATTCTACTTAAAAAAAAAAAAAAAAAGGTCTGTTTACTCTGAAGCCTCATTAAACAGATTTCAGGACAGCAAGGTTCATGAGGACTCAAATGAATGATGTACAAAACAGAACATTTTAAACCCCGTAATTCCTATCCTTTTGTAGCTGAAGGGAATCAGTTACAGCGTAATTTCACACATCTATCCTTGATCGTTATGGAATTATATTTAAAACATACCTCAAGAGGACGACCTCTGTTGTTTCAGGTACCATCACTAAGCACAGTGGGTAACAAAGATTGCCCGCGTTACCAATGGGAAAAGATAATCTCTTTTGTCAAAGACATGCACCATCATTTTTAATTAAATTGTCAGGCATTTCCCCAGACAAGTTTACCTTTTTAATGCAGTAATTGAGAACAAAGATAAAAATCATGATTTTCGACTGCTACTCAACATGCACCAATATTGCACACATCTGTTCTGAACTGTTATAATAATCTTTCAGGTCCTTGGGCTGCTTGTTTTCTCCATCAGAACACAAAAACAACCCATTTAAGTAGTTTCCTTTAAAGATGAAATTAATAAATTTAAAATACTGGGGGGGGAAATGAAGAAAGAAAAAGGCAGAGACTTTGTACAGACAATTATCTAAATTTTCTCAAAGGGTTTTGTGTGCCCTACACATGGGGGCAATTTTTACACACTAGTGAAATGAACACTAGCTATAATGCTTCTAGCTGCTCAAATGATGTGGAATCTTGGTCCAGGTGTGGCAATGATGTCACTGTATGGTTCTTCCTGTGTCAGCTCAATAGCTTGCTGCTTTTTAAGAACCAAGAAGCTGTAGAATTTAGCTGCAGCTTGCTTTCTGTTCGTGTTTCGACATAACTCAAGCAAACTGATAGATTCAGCTCCAGTTTTAGCAAGAGCTCGCTGAAATAAAACAAAAAGGATGAAATGAAATGAAAGTTAACTTGTATAATGACAATTTTAAAAGGATGCCGATTTTGGCTACTGGAAAATGTGCACTGTATATTTTGTGAAAGGCTGGAATTGGACTTGTAAAACTGGAAGACTTTTAAATCAGTTCTTGATTAAACATATGAGAATAAATGGTTGATTAGGGTCAGTTATGTGTCAGAATTGACTTGACAACAATAGGTAAAGATTTATAAAATAGAAACATACTAAATTTTGTATTTTCACAAAATCATTCAAAGTCTGCATTCTCCTGTATCATCTTACAACTAGAAAACAGAACAATTATTTTTGTTCTGAAGTTTATGAAGCTTGCTGTGCCGGTGGACTGGACAGTGATTTTCACATCCATCAGGAAGGTAAAGGGCGAAACCATATTCTATGTCTAAGATCGAAGGACAGTCTCTGGGTGGTGCAAATGGCTAACGTGCTTGGCTGCTAACTGAAAGGCTGGAGGATCAGGTGTACCCAGAGACGCCTCAAAAGAAAGGCTGGGCAATTCGAAATCAGCCACTGAAAACCCCTGTAGGGCACAGTTCTACCTGGACACACATGAGACTGTCAAGAGGCACAACTGATTTGACAGCAACTCGTTCCTGGTTTAAGGTCAAAGGAAGAAAGGCCAAGAAATAAAGCTGTTCCAATGTACACCATTAAAATGGGCCATTTCTTTGGGCCTCTAGTGTCTTACCATAGTAAAATCTGACACTTAAAACAATCCTTCAAATTTCAATTAAAAAAAAAAAGTAAAACTGTCCTTTGAGTCCATTTTAGGAAGCCTTGAGCAACCTGCCTGGTATTTCACAGATGCTCGTGACATCTCCTGTGTACCTGATAACTAAGGCCCAGGGAGAAGGGACATATGAGGCTACACACTGATCCAACAAATATAAGTGACTCAGTGCATTAAAATTACTCAACCAAAAGTAGGAGGATACAGACACACAAGGGAATCTCATAAAACACTACCACGGTTTTGCTTTTTAGGATAACTATGGGAAACAAAGTATTTATTTGTAGCTAACAGGTAGTTTATGTGTTTAAAATATTTTAAAAATAATGCAGTTTTGGAAAAAGATAGGTTTCACAAAGGTGTGCATTCTGGTTATAGTATGTAACTGTGCCTTCTTTTGAGGAAATAATGCCGAAGTCTTTCATAAAGTATTTTTCCCCTAAGACTACACCTGCATACCTGAAGACCATGAAGCATCTGCTGAGTTCTTTTGTTCCATCTTCTTTCTTCTTGATCCTGATCACCCCCCGAAGCATCTTCATCCTGAAAATGACAGACAAAAAACAGCTGACAAAAAACTAAACTAGTCTGCTGCAAAATGAAAGACTTCTAAATATCCTAAATGCTCATAATTTAAATTTCATATTTTGGCTTATAGAAAATTATATCTAATGCTGCTGAGAAATCAGCATCTAGTATGAACTCTGAAGTTTATTTTTCTTAAAGTATGAAAGAAAGTCCTCTGTACCTTCAAGGAAACATCTGGCTGACTGTATGATTCTATGTTGCTCTAGAAGGATGTGATCTATACAGTATGGTCTGGAGCCTGTTGCCGGTTGGTGAACTCTTGGTTACTGGCCCCCGTTAAGATAAGGAATTTGTGCCAGAATATAAACAAACTATGTCACTAAGCACACCACTTATTTCAACCAACTTTATTTTTTGGTAGCATGATTTTCTAGATGATTTATATTCCAGCAGAAGCTCCTAATCTCATTATAGACCAAAGAGCCCACAGAGGAGCAATGTTAAATAAGCAGTACTGGTCAATATGTCTTTTTAAAAAATAGGCTTTAACCCATAATGATTATTTTCCTTGAGCCATCCAGCTATCAACCTGCCACCTACAGACCTGACTGCGAAATGACATTTCGCACTCTGGAACTGACGGAGAACAGCTGTTAAAATGTTCCCAGGCTATGCTGGTACAATATACCAGATTCCGGAGACCCAGGATTCAGCAGCAGCACATGTGGCAGGAGGCACATCAGTTCTTCAATACTGGCCCAACAGTATGTCTGATGTAACGGTACACCCTAACAGACCTAGTGGCTTTTGGGCTAAATTTTGGTTTTAAAACAATCTAGTATTCATATTAAAGACAAGCACTAGGTGGTTGTAACATCTATATGGTTTATATAATAAATGTGAAATAAGAATAGATGTTTACGAAAATGTATCCTACTTAAAACCTTTAGTTTTGGAAGAAATTTAAAAAGTTCAGTGCTACCAGGAAGATACCTTATTTTAAATTTAGAAGCTTAAATAAAACATTTGCTATAGTATCAAATAGAAAAACCAATAGGTTTTATTCCAAGTCTTTTTTTTTTTTTTTTTAATTAAGTTTTACTGTGCTTTAAGCGAAAATTTACAAATCAGGTCAATCTCTCATACAAAAATTTACATACACCTCCTATACACTCCTAATTGCTCTCCCCCTAATGAGACAGCACACTCGTTCCCTCTACTCTGTTTCCTCGTGTCCATTCGGGCAGCTTCTGACCCCCTTTGCCCTCTCATCTCCCCGCCAGTCAGGAGATGCCAACATAGTCTCATGTGTCTACAAACCCGCTGCTGTCGAGTCGATTTCAACTCATAGCGAACCTGTAGGACAGAGCAGAACTGCCCCAGAGTTTCCAAGGAGTGCCTGGTGGATTCAAACTGCCTCTAAGTCTTATACAATAACCCAATGATCCAGAAATAACACCTTCGAAAGCCAAAACATGGCCTAGGGAAAGGAAATCAATTTCTCAAGCACCTCTACTTTTTTAAAAGTAAAAGTCATTCAAGCCTTCACTTAGTCTATTTTCACCAGATCATGTCCCACCCTGATTTAATTAAAATACAAACAAAATCTACACAACTAGAGAATGTTTGGTTACCTGATTTCCAGGCCACAGACAGAGAAGAGGTTATACAGAGGCAGAGGCTAACAGTAACAAGGACTGACCACTGAACTCAAAACGATAAAAAGCAGCCACACCAATTTTAAAAGCAGGCAATCAGTGAAGGGGCAGTCCGATGTCCTCCAAAAGCCCACAAGGGAGTCAATGAGTTATAGCACAGCATAAAATCTGATGTTCTTGACAATGTCCTATGCCACTGGGAGTTTGTTCAAATTTGTTTGCATTCAAACATTTTCCACTACTCTAATGATTAACACCAATTAAGCAAGCTTCAATATGAAAAAGTAAACAAACTGGTTAAAAATTTTTGCTAAATCTGGAATGGCAATTTATTCCTCAGGTATCTCTTTTACCAAGTTTCCCTACCTCCTCCTCTTCGTCATCTTCTTTCTCCTTCTCTTTCTCCTTCTCCTTCTCTGGCAGAAGTTCTAGCTCTGGGATTAGCTGGCAGATATTTGGAGGTTCTTCGGGGGGCAGCTCGACAGGAGGTATTTCCATCTGCTCTACCTGCTGAGGCTTAAAGCAACACAAATACAGCAATTTAAGATGTTTTAAGGTTACCTTCTTTTGAATATGCATATACATAAAAAAACTAAAAAAAAAAAAAAAACAACAGCTGCTGTTAAAGAAGTACTAGGGTGGTACTTCCATACTTTTCCTCACAATCAAAAATTGATTATAGTATGTACCTTGCTATTCTTTTATTGTAAAGCTGAATTAGTTTATGAAATTATCTAATACCTTATTATCCAGAACAAAAGTATTCATTTTAATACTTACTTTCCAAGAGTCAAATACTGAAAGCCCAATGTGAGAAATTTCCAAATAAGAAAAACTATAAACAGTAAAAACAAACAAAACCCCAACTTTCTGAAATAGTGTTTTAGCAAAAAATAAAATTCACAAACTCTATGGTAATAAGGTCATTGGTGGTTCAGCGGTAGAATTCTTGCCTTCCATGTGTGAGACATGGGTTCAATTCCACAATAAACATTGTGTGCAGCCATCTAAATAAGTTTCAGTGGTGCTTCCAGGCTAAGACAGACTAGGAAGAAAGGTCTGGTAATCCACATTCCAAAAACAGCCAATCAACAGTTTGACCTGCAACTGATCATGGAAGATGGCACAGTACCAGGCAGCATTTTGTCCCTTTGAAGACTGGGTCACCATGAGTCAGAGGCCGGCTCAATGACAACTAACAACAGCTATGACAATACCAAGGCTCTAAGATTAATTAGCTCAGTGCTGTCAGCCATTACTGCATAAAATTGTCTTAAGGTTATTATAAAGTAACAACATTGTAAGCTAGCCTCTCAATAAAGAGCCTTGGAACTCTTACAACAGCAAATAATAGGAATGAGGAGACTCCAATTTCCAGAAAAGTGACAGGGGAACAACTCCCAGAAGGAGAGTAGTGTTAGTCACCCCCACATTACGGCTTCTCATTTTCATTGCTGAGATCATCCAGAAAAATGCTCTCACTGACAACTCTTTACCACCAGAGGGCACAGAGGACTAGTTCTTAAAATTGGGAAAGAGAATTCTCCTGCCAGTAGCTCTTAGTGGAGGCTGAGCCAGGAGCCTGAGGTTACCAAAAAGCTTCCCTTTGCTCAAATTTATTTTTTCTATAGACTTAAGGCTGGGAAGCCCTAAACCAGATCTCATTTCCTTTATACTTAAATTGAGTTTTCTTATGCTAAGTAATCTGAACAGATGACCAAAGATGACCAAAGACTGAACAAAGTAGCCAGATGTTGCTTTACTTTTTTTTTCTGCTACCCAACAAGCATATTCTGACAGAACTGCTTAGTAGTGGAAACACTCAGAAATGTTTACTCAAGAATAAACCAGAAATAAGTTCAGAATCAGGTATCCTGCATTAGCCAAGGATGCTCACTTTGGGACACACCAAAACAAGAGTCTACTCAAGATGCAGGGGTCTCCCAGAACACCTCCCATTTAGAGAAGAGAGTTTTCATATCCTCAACTGCCATTCTTCCTCTCTGAACCAGTTCCCTGACGTGCCATTTTCTGCCTAACAGCAAGGTACTTCAAAAGGACTCCCTTGCTACTACCAGGAATGTAAAATGATTCTTTGAATACTCCCAAATATGTAGATGGATAGATTTGCTTACAGGTATCACAGGCTCCGGGTCAACTTGTCCAGCCTTTCGCTTAACTCCCTGAGGTGGTGGCGGGGGCATGGCTGACTCATCCAAGTTTGTTCTGCTGGTTTCCATTCCTGACTCCTGGAGGCGGCTTGGTTCTTCCATAATGGGCTCATCTGCAGTTGGTCATGAGGAGTGGAGATTAAGGCTTTAAGTCTTAAATAACATTTCAGAACCATTTACTTTAGATGTACTAGCACACTAAGACACAGGTGTTTTTTCTAATGAAGAAGGTCAGATAAAATTTTACCTCAACAAAGATTACTCAATTTATAACAATACTCTTAAAGCAGGACCAAAAAACAAAAAAAAACACACCTACTGGCGTCGAGCTGATTTTGACTCATAGTTACCCTGTAGGACAGTGTTGAACTGCCTCATAGGGTTTCCAAGATCGTAAATCTTTACAGAATCAGACTGCCACAATCTTTCTCCTATGCAGCGGCTGGTGGATTTTAACCGCAATCTCTCAGCACGCAGGTGCTGATCCACTTCGCCACCTGGGCTCTTTAAAGGTGGGAAAGGGTCTTAAAGGCACAACTCCCACTTCTAGTCCAATGCAGGACAATCCTTTAGCAGACTGTCATCCAGCCAGTTCTGAACCTTCTGGAAACAGAAAGCTTCATATCTAACAAGTTGATCAGATGCATTGCACTTCTCTGTCCAAAAATTTGAGCACACTCCCTTATTCCTGATTTCTTTCACTTTGGCAATATGCAAGGTAAATTTTATGCCAGATACTCATTTAAGCTGCATTAGGGAACTACTCCAAAAGAACAGACCAATAATATCACGCTGCTGATGTTGCTGTTGCTGGTCTTCTCTGGGAACCTCTGGGTTTTCAAATTCTTTGAGGAATTCATCCAAATTATCAGCCTCTCCTCCTTTCCTCCTTTTTCTAAGATCCTCTGGTACAAGTGGTGTAAGACAACGTGTGAAGAGCTACAGTAAAAATTTAGAAAAATTACACTAACTGCAAACATACTTCAGCTTCCCTAAGTATGTTTTTATAAGTCAAGGTATAACCAGTGTAAATATGATTTAGCATGCTTCTTGTTATACTCACACTTCATTCTACCTTAAAGTGACTTTAAACATGATTTTCAAATATTTACTACAGTAGTTTTAGAAAAGTTGAAAAGAAATGAAAATCTCCTTATTTGATGTCTTATAACTCAGAAATAACATTTAAGATTTTTAGTTTACCTGCTGTTTATTTTCATACTCACACAACTAAAACTCGACCCACCTGGAATCATACAGAGTAGCTTTACGTCATGCTTTTTACACTTACGGTTGGATGATGACCTTAGTTACCATTCTGTAACGGCTGTATAACAGTCCAGAGCAGACATATACTTCAACAATTCCTCTATTTTTCATTTTATTTTAGGTTTTTTTCCCCCACTGTAAACAATTTTGTAATGAACACCTTCTCATAAATAGCTTTTTCCCTATTTTAAATTACTTTAAGAAAAATTTCTTTACAATGAAAGAATACAAATATTTTAATGACCTTCCTTCCAAACAATTACAAGACATGAGACTTCCAAGAGAGCAGTCTCACCATAACGTGCTGCTTTGGAATTTATCACACTCAGAATACAGTGAAACAGCTTCTACGGACACTTCAGCTTTAGATAAAGTAACGGCCTAACAGCACTGCTTTGCTCATCAGGCTCTCCTAAACCTTATTTGGGAACACCTTGGAATCCAGAGATGAGAAAAGTGCCTGTAACTTAAAAATTACTCTCATAACATCAATGTGTTCTTTACTGTGGGGAAAAAACAGAAGCCCTATTTTACTCAGAAACCAACATGTACAGGAGTGCAGACCTGAAGCACAGTACACACTACCAAGGCAGCAGAACTAAGAGTTTCTTTTAAGAGGTTCAGGAGAGAGAACTATTTTAAGAACTTAGGTGATTTTTAGTACAGGGAAAAGGAATTCTCTTTTAGACTGTAGGTATCATGAATCACTATATTTCAACACAGTATGACAACGGATTTTTTTTTACAAGAATACAGTAGATTAAAAGATAAGGTTATACTCAATATACTGTGATTTAAGGAAGAAAAAAAGGGTTATTTGCCATAGAATTGTAAAATATTTAATAAGGAATGATTCGAGCAAAGGTTTAGAACTTTATTTTTTTAAATATTGATCAAAATTTCATGAAATGACAAAAATTCTGTAAACTATATTACCTTCAGTAGTCTATTATTCCATAAAGGCTGAGCAGGTAACGAGAAAAGTTTTTCCACTCCTCCTGTCTCTTTCCACATCATCAATTTCTTGGTGGGTGGTGCCAGATCCAAAGTAGTAACAATATCAGAGTAATCACTAAGCTGGGCTCTAATAGTCTTGCTATCCAACTCTTTCACACTGTCAACAATTAGCTTCCTCTTCCTCTTGGCTTTTGTTTCTTTGACTGGAAAGATAAAACAAAAAAATAAGGTCATCTTCCTGAGAGGCCAGCACGAAATATACAGCTACTATACTTTGGTCCTAATCTGTCCTGTAGGGCACTGAGTAGGAATCGACTTGACGGCAGTGGGTATACTCGGTTCTGAGGAGCTCTGGGGGTGCAGTGGTTAAGCACTCAGCTGCTAACTGAAAGATCAGTGGTTTGAACCCACCAGCTGCTCTGCAACAGAAAGATGTGGCAGTTTGCGTCTGCATAGAGCCTTGGAAACCCTATGGGAAAGTCCTGCTCTGTCCTATACAGTCACTATGAGTCGGAACAGACTTGACAACAATGGGTTTGGTTTTTTTATACCTGGTTCTCAATGTATCTCCTGCTTTTCTATACGCAGACCCCAGCAGAAAACTTAGGACTCTTAAGGGTAGGGATGTGTTTTATAAACTGATGTTTCCCAAGGACCTATAATAGGGGTTGGTACATAGCAGGTACTCAATAACAATGCACTGCATGAATGTTTCTAGACTCTTCACACAAAATAAGTACAATAATGCCAATATATTTTGCCCATGTAGCTCTACACTGCGAACACTATATCACACTTAATTCAGACTTGGGCTCAAGTCCTAGGTTTTACTATTCACTAGCTATGTTAACATGAAGCAAAGTTAACATCCCCTTGAAGCCTCCATTTTCTCGTTTGAAATACAGCCAACCACCCATAGGAGTTGTAAAATACTTATAGCCTGGTGTCCAGTATCAATTAAGGGTTGCATAAATAACTGCAATCATTATTACTTCTACTGGAAAAGTTACAATTCATATATGGCAGTTGTATAAGCAGCTTGGAAACCCTGGTGGCGTAGTGGTTAAGTGCTACAGCTGCTAATCAAAGGGTCAGCAGTTCGAATCTGCTAGGTGCTCCTTGGAAACTCTCTATAGGGCAGTTCTACTCTGTCCTATAGGGTTGCTATGAGTTGGAATCAACTCGACGGCGCTGCGTTTCATTTCGTTTTTTTTAATAAGCAGCTTGATGAAGTCAAACAAGTTCAAGCCCAGTCAGACTGACCCAGAAGTCTACCCTAGACACTTGTATATTCATTTCTAATTCTTGCTACAACCCTGCAAAGTAGGTAGCCTTATCTCCATTTTTTAAAATGAAAAAAAAAAAAAAAAAAAAAAAACACATGGGACTAAATAAAACCCTCAAGGTTTCGGTTTATCAGACATGTTATAATCTATGGATTATATATATAAAACTTTCATATGATTCAAAATTTGAAAGACAAAAAGATGTTACACAATGATGTCCTCTCTCCAACTCCTATCCTGCACCTACTGAGTTCCAATCCCCAGAAGTACAAGGCCAAGTCCTTAAAATGCCCAACAAGGTCTCTGAGCTCTTTCATGGATGCTGGGACATATACGTCCTTGTTACAGTTCCCGCCACTGAAGGTTTACTGGCATGCATGTGAGCTAGTTTAGTATGTTCTGGTGTCACGGCAGACACTGGTTCAAGTGCCTACAAAACAAGGAAGCTGGTTTGCACGATATTTAGACTGTTATTTTTCGAGTGAAAACAGTGTGTGGTGTACTTCCTGAGCCACGGAACTGATATGTACTACATTTGTGATACACTTCATGGAACATGGTACTGGTATGGCCTGCCTCAACTGGCACCTCATTTTTTTCAAATAAAAAAATTACCAACAAATAGCAATCCAACAACCATTTCATAAGTGAAAAAACATGGCATCACACAAACACAAAAAAACCCAAAAATAATTTACGCATGAAAGGATTATTTTACCTTTTATAGTTCTCTGTAGTATGTAACTATCTAATATAGCACATATTTGAATTACTTATTACTCATATTCTTCTAATTAGTATTTAAGTTCTACAAGGTTAGGAATTTTTTCATTAACACTGACTTCAGAACCTTTGACAGTTTCAGTTTAAAAAGCATTTTCAGGTTTTCCCAGATTGCAGCCCACCTGTATGGATCCTAGAGTTTTAGAAGGTAACTGATTCGTCAATTTTATTCTTTACTGTACCACACCCCACAATGTTTGCTAACTGTTACACACAAAGGAGCTAACATTCTGAGGACCACAAAAGACAAAGCAATAAAATAGCAGAAAAACCATTTTATACTTTTGTATTTCACATCGACGTGTACAGATATTCCAAAAGCTACTCAAATTACGATAGAATAGGTACTTTATGACAGATGACTATGACAAAGCAGAAAGCTTTGTTTTCTTCAATGATAGCAGCAGATCAGTAGAGATGCAAGAGCCAGAACTAGGATCTTATGTTCTAAGCCCTATGAATTGAAAGGTCTGTTTGCTCACCAGTGATATCAATAGGTTCCAAAGCAAATGCTTCCTCCTCATTCGGAACAAGTGTTGTTTGATCGGTCATGGTTGGCAATGGTTCAATATGATCCACTGAATCAGGACTATCGGGCCCACCCACTACAAAACAGAAATAGGGTCATGAAATGCTTGGTAAAATATGTCCTATAACTTGGGGGGAGGGGATATCTGTGGAATAGAAAGAAGCCTCACTGCTACCAAGAAAGAATACTTTCTAGTTATGAAGAAGTCCCTCCAAAGTTGACAACTGGCCAAAAAATAAAAAAAGGGGGGAGGGGGAGGACACAGGGTTCAACACTTAAGAGAGTAAAAACTAGTCATCAATCATAAACCCAGTTTTTCATGGTATTACAGTTCATTAAAAGTTAGGACTTCTAGTCTTCTATGTTAAATAGCTTTTTCGATGCCATACAGTCCTCCCAAGTACCCTTGGAAATTAAATGCTTACTCGACACATTATCCTCCTCATCCATGTCATCGTGTGCAGGCTGCTCTGGCAACATCACCCCCGTCTCAGAGAGAGTAGGGGGATCGTCGAAGATACCACCATCATTATTACTAATAAGTTTGTCGTCTGCGATAGGGAAAATAATTTAGTTATAATTTGAAAAACAAAGGCTAAAAGACCAATAGCCAATCACTGGAAAAATAAAATTATGTTAAATAGATTCAATTTAAATCTCTAGTCAGTATGCGCCAGTTTCTCTTCAAGGTAGTTTACAGAAATACAAAACACATATGAAAATTTCTCATTCATGTTTTCTATCTAATATCTATTTTAAAAACATATTTCCTTGGCATAGATAGTAAACACAAGTAGAGCTTTTTTAAAGATAATATTTAAAACTTTGAGACAAGCACATTTAAACAAAAACAGGTATTGTTATATAATGCTTTTAGGCTACAGGTGAACAAAAGACTTTGAACTGAACCAACTGGTCACAATTCACATATACATACTAAGATATCTGCTCAAGACCCAGAATTAACAACTGTTCCAGGACGTAACAACTGAATAAAGAAATTATGTTAGAATGACCACCTTGTTGATACCTACCTAATATGCCACCATCATTTCCTTCTCCAAAGTTGTCATCCTTATATTGGTCTTCATATTCTAAATGGTTAATTTTCTCATTCAGATTGCTGGTGCTTTGCTCAGGCTCAAGCAAGAGATTAGAAGTACTAGTGCTTACTAACATGTCATCATCCTCAAAGGCACTGCCTTCTCTCATTATCTCACGATCATCCATTCCAAAGTCGCCTGAACAAATTGTATAAAATTATTAGTTGAAAAAGGTTAGAAACATTGTGGCTCCAAAAGAAAACACCTAGTTTTGTATTACAATTATGACGTCACATTACTGAAGTCTTACTCATCTCTTTGACTGTAAAAACATCTATTTTAAACATTAAATTTTTAGCATCTAAATTTTATAAACTTAACTGATTCTTAATTACAAATAGCTATAACTCTGGGGCATGACTAGCAAACTCAAACTTCTATCCAAACTTTGGTTTTCCTAAATATGTTAGGTAAACCTAAATATTTATGTATGCCAGGTTCTATTAACATCCACCGAGTTAAAGTTCCCTGTTATAAAGTGTTTTCATCAAGAAAAGAATTTGGTTTGCTGCCAGTTTTGAATACCTAAGTTTTTGAATAGTAAGAAGAATATGCGACTGTTCCAAAACGATCAGTTTAAAAGTAAGCGTTATTTCAACATTGGGACTTTTAACAGCAATCACTATGTATGCTCTACCCCTCTGTATGGAAAGCAGGGTAGGCGAAGAAGAAACTATCGATGTAGCATGTAAGTGGAAACAATGTCTAACATACTGCTGGCACGGCAAATCCTTTTCCCTGATGGCAAGGCATTAGACGAATGTGAAATCTTTCTGTCAACATGAATGTAACATGTCTGGTTTTTTCTTTTTGAATTTGTTAGTAGGGTCACAACGTAATTATAACATTATGTCTAACGGCTAGCAATTTATTTCTCTATTACCAAAATCATTTTCTTGTAGAATACTGATGTTTCCAACTTCTTCTCTCATGGTTATCTCTTCCACTCTACTCTGGTTCAGGCTGAACTGCTGGGCCACATCAATGTCACTTTAAAAAAAGTTCAAAATACATTTTAAATATAAGTTTCATGTCTTAAGGTAAAGTATTTGTAAGGAAAAAAGACTCCAATTCTCTTTATAAGAAAATGTAACAAATACATACAATCCACCAAGCTTTAATATTTAATGTTAAATAAATTTCAATTCACTCCAAAAACACGAATAGCAATTTGAAAGTTAATTTAATTTGTATACCTAATACTTCTACTCTGTCCTATGGGTCGTTATGAGTCGGAATCGACTTGACAGCACTGGGTTTGGTTTGGTTTTGGTATACCTAATATGAGCCCCGGTGGCACAGCGATTAAAGTGCTCAGCTGCTAACCAAAAAGGTCGGCAGTTTGAACATACTAACCGCTCCACAGGAGAAAGATATGGCAGTCTGCTTCCATAAAAACGTACAGCCTGGAAACGCTATGGGGCAGGTCTACTCTATCCTATAAAATAGCTGTGAGCTGGAACTGACTTGATGACAGTGGGTTTGGTCTTGTTTATATCTATTTACCACCAATCATCAGCAATCAAAATAAAACACGCTGAAATTACGACATAAAGCAACAAGCTACACAGAAGAAAAACTCATGCGCTGGCTAGATAATAATACAGGGGTTTTCATCAGAACCCTGCAACTTACTGTGTGAATTCTGCAAAGTTACCTAGCTTTTCTTAGACTCTCCATTTCTTCCTCTAACAAATAAAACCAACCTTTCATCAAAAAAACCAAACCAAACCTGCTGCCATTGAGTCAATTCTGATACTGTTTAAAACTGATAAAAAACAAAAATCACTTAATGTTAAACACTGACTTGGAACACCATCGGCCAAATCCAGAACTTAATACTTCAGAACAAATGACTGTTCAGCAATAAATGACAAGGAAGAAAAACACTGACAGGGAGGTAGGTTATTATGAATTCTTCAGAGAGAATTACTAGACATAGCAACCAAATGAGGTCTGTGGACTTTGTGTAGACCCTCATTCAAGCAAGCTATGTGTCAACTGGGTACTTTTAAACACTTACTGGATATTGTATCAAGGGATTACTTTTTTTTTTTTTTTGAAGATATATTATGGCTACGTGTAAAAAACTTTTTACACCTCTATTTACAGGTGAGATACTGTATGTATTTGCTTTAAAACAACCCAGTGGGAGTGGGGTGAACTGGCAGAACACACATGAAATGAAAGTGCCACATACTGATCATCACAGCAGCTGGATGGGGCCAGGCATTAACACACGCACAAAATGAAAACAGGCCACACATTTACTCTGCTCATTAGGAGTCAGAGATTATTTCAAAAAGCACAGAAATCTGACATTATTTATAAACGGAGCATGGCATGAATAACAGCTTGGTGTAGAGTGTTTCCTGGCTGTCAACTGCAATACTCAGTTACTTAGAAAGCTAGTCACATACCCCACCATCGTGTAATAGCTGGGTTTTAAGGACTCATGAGGGAAACATACCATAGCCCTCTCACTACAGTGGCTATCTCTGTACAAATTTCTCCTCCTAAATGTGTGTTCTAACAATGACCCTTTCTTTTTTTAAAATCTCTATTGGTTTAAGTGAAAGTACACAAATCAAGTCAGCCTCTCATACAAAAATTTATACACACCTTGCTATATACTCCTAGTTGCTCTCCCTCTAATGAGACAGCACACTCCTCCTCTCCACACTCTATTTCTGTGTCCATTCCGCCAGCTTCTGTCCCCCTCTGCCTTCTCATCTCCTCTCCAGACAGGAGCTGCCCACATAGTCTCACATGTCTACTTGATCCAAGAAGCTCACTCATCACCACTATCATTTTCTATCCTACACTCCAGTCCAATCCCTGTCTGAAGAGCTGGCTTTGGGAATGGTTCCTGTCTTGGGCTAAAAGAAGGTCTGGGGGCCATGACTTCCAGGGTCCTTCTAGTCTCAGTCAGACCATTAAGTCTGGTCTTTTTTTTACGGGAATTTGAGGTCTGTATTCCACTGCTCTCCTGCTCCCTCAGGGATTCTCTGTCGTGTTCCCTGTCATGGCAGTCATCAGTTGTAGCCGGGTACCATCTAGTTCTTCTGGTCTCATGCTGATGTAGTCTCTGATTTACGTGGCCCTTTCTGTCTCTTGGGCTCATAATTACCTTGTGTCTTTGGTGTTCTTCATTCTCCTTCGCTCCAGGTGAGCTGAGACCAATTGATATATCTTAGATGACGGCCCGCTAGTGTTTAAGACCCCAGATGCCACTCTCCAAAGTGGGATGCAGAATGTTTCCTTAATAGATTTTACTAGGCCAATTGACCTAGATGTCCCCTGAAACCATGGTCCCCAAACCCCCACCCCTGCTATGCTGGCCCTCGAGACATTCAGCTTATTCAGGAAACTTCTTTGCTTTTGGTTTAGTCCAGTTGTATTGACCTCTCCTGTATTGTGTTGTCTTTCCCTTCATCTAAAACCGTTCTTGACAATGACCCTTTCTTGCTCCTCATACAAAGTTATCTCATCTCATGCTTATTAACAAAAAGAACAAAAATTGTGGCGCTGATTACATCTTGGCCAAGATCACTAGACTTTAATATATCAAATGTACAGCATAGCACTGCATATGTACACTTCTAAAAAATCATGAAACAACAGTTCAAGTTTACAGATATCACTACGTAAAGCACATACCCAGACAACTGTTCAGTTTACGCAAGTTTTGATCTGAATAACTCAGAATTCTCATACCTTAGTTGTGTTAAAGTTGACTGACTTCTTCTACATGATTTTCTGAGAAGAAACACTTTCTAGGTTATACATTTCATATTTATAAATTAACCTAAATAAAAGCATATACATTTAAGCTACGTGTTAACTCAATGTCAAAACATTCTAGGAAAACTATACATTTGAAAGCCAATAATATGTTTTCTGTAGACCAAGCCAACAATTAGGAAAAAAAAAAAAAAGAGAGAGAAAGACTTACTCTAAGTCAGGCAGCGGCTGATCAAAGTCATGAAATTCTTCAGGTAATGTTATGGCATTATAAGCTGCTTCACGGTTTTCCTCAGGTAGGTCAACAACACCTGGAAAAGAAATGCTAAGCTTGAAGGTCAAGCTACACCACAGATTATTTAGGGATCAAAAGCAGGCAGTCAGTAAAATTTCCTAAGACTGTATTCTAAGAGTTGCTAACATCTGCAGGGTACCTTGAAGCCCAAGCACTTCTGTGTTCCTATACTAAGCTGTACTACGTGCTTAACCAGAAAAAGTCGAAGCACTAATAATCATGTATTAAGCTGATAGATCTTTAAAAGGTCCATGCACACAAATAAATAGTACGTCTTTTAAAAAAGCATCAAATTTATAAGGGGAGAAGTCATGAGGCAAAGGAGAACTTCAAATGTTAAAGCGCTGATTTTAGAGACCGGGATTATGTGGTTTTAATTTTTCTTTTTTTCTGTATTTTTCAAACTGTCCATAATATATATTGCTTTTAAAAGACAAAAGCAAACAAAAAACAAGTTTCTTAAAATGTACCTAGTGGCCACATGTTAGAAATCCTTCAAGTACCTTAGTATAACCACAGCCTTTGCCTAAATGTCTTACTTCTAGATCTCAAAAACCTGGCTGTTCATGTTAAAATAAATTGAAATACTAGAATATAACCTAAGTAGAAACTATTCTACAGGAGATCTCTTCCATACATTCAGATTATTTTAATTAAAATTTCACCACTGCTTTAAAAAAATTATAGAATGACATATGAATTCAGGTAACTACCCTAGTAATTATCTACTCAAATGGAAGTCTGGCTGTCAGAATCTAGTTTTAGAAATCAATCATTACCTAAAACAAAACAACAAAAACCTACAGAGCACATCTAATGAGGAGCAACTAACTTAGGTTAAAAGTAAATTTACGAGTACACTAAAATTGGGAAAAAAATTAAAACTGTAAGATTTTCTTTTCTGAGCTATATATAAAAAAAAAAATCATTTAACAATTAGTTTTCAACATTTCAACCTCCAATAACTCAGTTCTACGTAAGTTGCTGAAAAATGGGTTAAAAGAAAAAGGTAACTCCAGAGGAAGAACAAAAAAGGGGTGATGTTCCATAATGTCACTGGCAGAACAAACTAAAGTGGGTTTGTTCCCTTGAACCATTGCCTCTCCAAGCCTTGTCCTATCTTTGATGGGTTCCTTGCATTGCAAGGAAAACAAAACATGCCGTTCTAGAGCATGTTTAACACTTTTCCACACCAAACACGAGAAATGCCAGAGTTAAAAAAAAAAAAAAAAAAAAAAGCCCAACAATACCTGGCCGAAAAGCCATCTTTATTTTAATAAATGCTTCATTACAGTCTGCAAGGAGGTATTTGGCTTTCCTGTGATAGATGCGAACTACTCCCAGTAAGAGATGTCCCGATGTTCGAAGAGCCATCTTCACCTGTAAAAAAAGCACTAATGTTCATCCAAGTCATAAAGTCACCTTTATACATTTAGAGGTAATTGTAGTTCAAAGCCTACATTTTGTGCAATTTATAAGCTGTTTTTCCGTTATCTCTTTATGCCCTTTATTAATCTTGAAACAAAATCATCTATATTTTATTTCTCACTGTCTTTAACTGTAAATTCCCTTAGTATCCCCAAATGATAGACTGGCAGTAACTTGTTTGAGTCAATAAAGATGTGAAACAGCTATGAAGCAGGTAGAAAAGTATCCCACAGACTGTGTCATTAGCACACCATGGGGTATGTGGCCTACTTGAAGCCATAATCTCCTCCTTGCTGGCTAAATAAATACTGATTTTGTTTGGGAAATGAGTATCTCCACACTTGAAGGATGATTGTCTCATTCTTCTCTGCTAACAATGCTTGCTCTTGAGTAACCCAGTTCACCAAAGAGTAGTAAGTGTAAAGTCTGCCAGAGGGTTTCTGAGAAAGATTTCCCCAAGGAAAGAATGTTCCCCCTTCCTGCTTTGTGAGCAGGGAGAGCTTAGAGCTGTCTGCAGTCACTAGGTAACCCTGAGGCCAAAAAACCAATAAACTAAGGAAGGTGAATCCCTGGATGTCATCGCTGACCTGAATCAATCATAAACCTTCTATTTCCAAACTTCTAGTTAAGTAGGACTTATATATTTTATTGTTTAAGCTACTTCTTCAGTGAATTTCTTTTTTTTTAAATTGTGCTTTATATGAAGGTTTACAGAATAAACTAGTTTCTCATTCAACAATACACATATTGTTTCATGACACTGGTTGCCAATCCTGTGATCTATCAACCCTCTCCTCCCCTTCTTGACCTTGGGTTCCCCATTATCAGCTTTTCTGTCCCCTCCTGCCTTCTCGTCCTTGTCCCGCAGCTGGTGTGCCCACTCAGCCTCATTTTGTTTTATGATCTATGGCTGAAGAGTTTGCCTCAGGCCCGACTTAAGTACTGAGTTAAAACGTTGTCCAGGGGCCATACTCTCAGGGTTTCTCCAGTCTCTGTCACACCAGTTAAGTCTGGTCTTTTCTGGTGAATTAGAATTTTGTTCTACATTGTTCTCCAGCTTTGTCTGGGACCCTCTTCTTGATCCCCATGCTTCAGTGAATTTCTATTACTTGACTGAAAAGCGTATTAACTGATAACGGATAATGGTTCCCATCTTTTTTCACCTGGAAATACACTCCTCAGCCTTTTTTTTTTCTCCCAAGGCTTATTGGAATCCAGTATGCTAGGTAAAAAGCAGTAGTTGGGCAAAGACTGAGACAGGTAAGTACCCCATCTAAACAGAATGATTCAAAATTCCTCTAGCTATAAATAAGAAACTTACTGAGGGAACAAAGCAACATAAAGTCAAACTTCCCTAGTTTTCTAAATCATACCATAACCTTTGCCAATTAGAAAGTAGCAAATGGTTAAACATTTGTTCAAATTTTAAATTATGATTAATATGTTACTCATTAAATAAAATGTTACATTTTTAAGTTATAGGTATACTCTATAGAACTCCAGGACCCCGTTTATAACGACTAGCTGGCTCTGCCATTTACGGCCATTTCACATGACTTACAGCGTAAAATTAAGATGTTTACTGCCAAAAGTTCTTAGGTATCTGAAATTGTAACAAATATGTGTTTATATGATAAATTCCTCATGCAAAAAGTAATTTGCTATTGAAACGTTCCTACAGAAAAAAAGAATCTACTTTTATGATGTGGTTTCAGAAGTTTAAAATTAATATTGACTGAACCTTCAACTAAGAAAGGAGGAGGACAAAAATCTCTGCACGTCATCATCTTGTCAGGAATGAGCAACTTTCAGAAAGTGACGTGTTTGCGCAAAGGCCTTCTTTCCGGATTAGTTTGGTTCCGAGTTTAGGCTGGGAGTGGTAAAATGTATGTAACTTTTGCTGTTGAGCTAATTCATATTAAGAGTCTAGGTATGATAAAGAGGAGAGATTATATATTCTTCACAAGTTCTGTACAGGGTGTCATTGGCTGTTCCAACTAGGAGAGAGGAAAAAGAGGGAAGTAGAGGGAAAAGAAGGGGGAAGAGAAAGAGGAAGAGAGAGGGCCAGAGTGGGGTGCGCAGAAAAAAGGGTGGACAGTTACAACTGAGCCACATGTCTGATCACCTGTTCTAAAACAACTAAATCATTTCCCCACAACAAGAACTGTACACCAACAGCAAACATAAGAAATCAAACAAAAACCTACTCAGAAATGGTTTTTAAAAACTTAATTCTTACACACACACCTCCACACCACAGCCTTTGACTTTATTCCCGAACCACAAGCCGCTTTGTTTGGTGCACACCTTCATACATTCCTAAACATAGGTCTCTTAAGATCAGACTGTCCCATGTTATTCTGTAGTGTCCCTAATAGAGAACAAAGTACTGTCTATATATTAAGAAACAGTCTGTAATCCTTCTGAGCTAAAAAAAAAATCCACAAAATCCATTGCCATAGAGTCGATCCCAACTCATAGCAACCCTAGAGGACTGAGTAGAACTGGTGGGTTTTAACTGCCAACCTCTTGGTTAGCAGCCATCGCACTTAACCACTATGTCACCTAAGCATACCTATAAAAAGGAAAAAAAAACACCACATTCTCATATAATTTGACCAGCAGTACAAACTGGTACAAGCTCTCTAGAGAGCAAACTGTTTACTCATAAGAGAAATCTTAAAAATAGTCATATCCCTTGGCCCAGCAGTATTCCTGAGCATCAATTTTAAGATCTAAGGATGTAAACAAAGAGTCAGCAAGCAATGTTTACTAAATAATTATTTTTAATAAAGAAGTTGGAAATAATATGAACTATCCAAAAAGAAAAGAAACAGGTTAAAAAAAAAAAAGAAAAACCATGCACAACACAAGCAAACCAATGAATTATAGATCTATAATTGCTTATCTGAGATCCTAATGTCCAAATGTGTATCAGGATTTAGAACTTTTTAAACGTTGTAAAGGGAATACAGTATATAAATACACACCATATATTTCCATATTAGTATTTCTATAGTGAATTTATGAACACCTCAGTTACCTCAGTTTAGGTCAAGTCTGTTTCAGAGATGTTTCTGTATTCTACTCTGTGGATAAGAGATTATGACCCTGTACAATGCAACCATTAAAAATGATGACAGAGCTGTGAACAGAGCTTTCTCTGAATGCAGCCTTTTTACAAAAAAATATAATGCAGTTTTTGTGTACACACACAAAAAAGAAAAATTATGTGCATACTACATGCATATACAAAAAGGGCACATCAAAATATAATTAAAGGTTTCTCTAGGTGGTAGATTGCAGGTCATTTTTATTTTCTCTTTTTTGGTTTGTAAAGTTTTTGTTTTAGTGAAGTTTTCAATTAGTACTGTCTCGATGGCAGAAATGTCTTTAACATAAACAAATTCCATCAGTTATAACTCTAAAACTAGCAAAATTCCACACACAAATGGGAACTTTATAATTCACTCTAATTCCAAGCACGAACATTCATTTCGTCTACTTCAAACATACACCTCTCCACATATCCTTTCAGCAGATTTCTCTGCTACATCTTCCGCTTAATTCCTCTATGATCCCCTCGCTCTTTATACAACTTCTCATCTTTCTTTTTTTTTTTTTTTAACACATCACGCCAGCACTACCCTAACTGGCAATCCACAAAAGCTTGGTTCCCAATGCTGGGAACACAGTTGTGATCTGGAAGGTTTTAACAAAAGGAGTGTGTGTGTGTGTGTGTGTGTGTGTGTGCGCGCGCATGCGTATACATGCACAGTCCAGGAAATGGCCATTAGAACAGATGTAATTTTACACACACACATAAAATGTATAAATTATACTTAAGGATTTTTCGACATTAGTCCTTCATACTTTTTTGAAGTCAAAATGTCTGTTCCAATGAAATGGTAATTATGTCTGTGTGTTTTAAAGGCTCTTTCTTGGTAAAACGAAAACTTCGTATCACTTTACATTATACTGTTTGTGAAACCCAAGTCTGGAAACCACTGCTTCAGGACAGTTTCAGATGATGTCAATAAAATCTCCTCTGGGAACAGAGCAGTAAACAAAGGGCATGAGGACATTCACAGGGCTTCCATTCCAGTGGGAGAGACAGTAATTAAGTCAGGGAGCGAACATCGAGGGTAAAAGCGTTTCTTAGAAAGAGCACCAACCCCACTGCCGTGGAGCTGATTCTGACTCACAGCACCCCTACAGGACAGAGTAGAACTGTCCCACAGGGTTTCCAAGGCTGTCAATCCTTAGGGAAGCAGACTGCCACATCCTTCTCCTGTGGAGTGGCTGGTGGGTCTGAACCGCTGACCTTTTGGTACACAGCCGAGCGCTCCAACCACCAGCCACCAGAGCTCTCTATAAATGGCACAGCCAAGTGCAAAGTTCTGATAGGGAAAAAGCTTGGTATCTTCAAGGAACAGCAAGTAGGACTGAGAAACTGAAGTGGAGTGAGTGGTATAGATAGTATTTGCCAGGTAGGGAACATAATTAATCCGGCTCCTCAGCTTTTTCATTAATGGGTCCTGCAAGGTGTGGAAACCCCATTGCAGTAAACAATTTGGCCTATGGACCTGGTTCCTGAAAGCGTGACCATACTACCTGATGCCAATAAGTTAGGGCTGACCAGGCCGAGAGAGATCACCTTGGGTGCCCAATATGAAGCCTCAGGAGGCATGACATATTTATCATGGCTATGTGGTGAAGCCAATAAAAGGCCCTGGAAGAGAAAAGGCTCACTGGAGCTTCCTGGGTGGAAAGAGCTAACACCTGCTCTGAAGCACATCCCCTTGGAGCCTGGAAGCTCTTTGCACAGACCCCTCCCAGACCTCACCCTGTGTGCCTGTATCCTTTTTTCTCCTGAAGATAGTCCGCTCCCTGCACTATGCGTCATTTCAAGGAATTACTGGACCTAAGAAACAGGAGGGGCCGCAGAGCAACCGGGGTCTGGACTGATCAGGGAAGGAGGCTGAGATTCCGTAGGACGCAGCTGACATGTGGAGTGGGACTTGTTATCCACCACACAATCTGGCATCAGAGGTGGCCGATCTTAGTCTCCCTGGACTGGTTTGACACTGACTTACAGTGCCTTATTTTGAATATTTTGTAAATTCGTAAATCAAGAACACATACACGTAAGTATAGAAACACCTACAGAGAGCAAATAAAAAACATGTGGGTACTGCCCCATGTCACACTTATCTGCCACTGAAAAAGGTACACGAAAATATCTGTGCAGTCACAGAATTTTTAGAGGAAAGAAGTATCAAACTGTGATCATATCAAATCATATCTAGAGTGATAAAGACTTAAAATAACAATAGCAATGAACACAGGTTTCTACCTAAGAGGTCGTTTTACGGAGCTCTATTTCACGCATCAGTGAACAACTGGCAGAGTGAATAAACATATCAGCATCAAACATCAAACATACCTTGGGTGAGATGATACTCTCCACACTGCTCTCTAAATTACACTCGAACACATGGGCTTTGGTTAGCTTCTTATCCCAATGGGCCGCCAGCCAAATTTTGGCCAGAGGCCCTCTTTTACTGAGGACAAAATGTGCGTAGAACATCGTTCTGGTTGACTATAAGACAGGAGGAAACCTGAGGGAGGAAGAGTTGATTTAAGAACCATATGAGAATCAAAATATTTACTGAGACATGTAAGAAAACCATAAAAGTATAATATGCATTTTAAAAAACAATCTATGGGTTTAACTTTGAGAACAATAACTCCAGAGTATTAAGAGCTGAAGAGAAAAGGAACAATAATTGTCAAAGCACACGCATGCCCTGTTGTCATCTTACTCATGATAAAAGCCCCATTTTTTTTTTTTTAAATAAAAATTGTCATCAAAAAACTGTTCTTCCTGAGGTCCTATCAAGCATTTAGTTCCATTCCTATCCTAATTACTGACTATAGAAATAGTCTCCTTACTGGATATCCTCCACTTGAAGAAAAAAATGCCTAAGAGGAAAAACTATTCCGGCACAGATATTAACTAATTTGGAAATTTCCATTTTAGAACTCCTTTTAAAATCGAGATTCTTAGTTAAAAGTTTTGTATGATAATTGCTACTATGTTCAAGCACTGTGCTAAGCATTTCCTAGCCAAGCAAAGGTAAGTATATGGGTTAGATCCATTTTATAGGTAACTTAGATATATTGAGGCTTAAAAAGGTAGAGTATTATATGTACTCGTCTACTTACAATTTACATACTAAACCCACGACAATGATAAAAACCTGCTGCCTGCCGTCAATTCCAACTCATAGCAACACTATAGGAAAGGGTAGAACTGCCCCATAGGGTTCCCAGGGCTGTAATGTTTATGCATGCAGACTGCCACATCTTTATCCTGTCAAGCGGCTGGTGGGTTCAAACCACTGACCTTTAGGTTAGCAGCCAAGTGCTTTATGACTGTGCCACCAGGGTTCCTGTATGACAATGATACGTTATAAAATTTAACTTATGACTAAAAAGTCTTAGCAGAAATATACGCATGTTATTTACATTTTATTTTTCTTTCAGCAAGTCAATGTATTAATACATAAGAAAAAAAGGCAGCTTGAAAAGTCCAGTTTGGATAAAGTACATTAACTGTTGAAACTGGTGTCTCTCTTAGTATTAATTTTCCTCTTTCATATATTAGAACAAATATATTTTACCAACTATCTTTTCCTAAAATTTTCATATTAGAGTAAGGCATACGAGGCATACTTACACCTTACATGTAAAAAGAACTTAATTTTTAAAAGACCTTTTCATTTTGAAATAGAGTCAGAGGAAACTGCAAAAATACTAGCGATCTCATTTACCCTTCATCCAGTTTCCCCTAAAGGTGACATCTTACAGTACAACATCAAACCAGAGGACTGACATTGGTCCAACGTATGTATGCAGTTCTCGGCTAGTTTATTACGTGTAGATGTGTATAACCACCACTGTAGCCAAAGTACAGAACTATTCTCCATCACCACAAGGCTTGCTCTCTCCCTACCCCTTTACACTCACACCCACCCTTCACTCCTTACCACCTATAAGCCCAGGCAACCATCACTCTGTTCTTTTTATTTACCTTTGTCACTTCAAGAACGTTATGTAAATGGAATTATACAATATGTGACATTTGAAATGGCTCTTTGCACTCAGCATAATGCTCCTGAGATTCACCCAAATTGATCTGTGTATCAACACAGGCAGTCCCTAGATGACGAACGCGCTCCATTCCTAGATCTGTCTTTAAGTCAAATTTGTTCGTAAGTCCGGAAGGAACAGTTAGGTATGGTTTCTATCTAATGTCAGTCAAATGTTTGTCTCAGTATGCAGTGTACCTTTCCATGCGTAAAAACATAAACACTTCCAGATACACTCAAACATCTTTAACACGATAATACAGTAATAACGGTTTGATGTGCGTTGCGAATTAGCACCCGTCCATTAGTACGAACACTGTATGTACCTCCGATTTTTAATATAATAGGCTTTACGTGGGCTGCTTTGTAAATGCGGGTTGTATGTATGCGGGACATTTGTAACCTGGAGACTGCCTGTAGTTTGTTCCTTTTTATTGTTGAACAGTATTCCATGGTATGGATATACCATCATGTTTAGTCATTCACCCACTGAAGGATATTTAGTTGTTTCATTTTGGGTTATTCCAAATAAAACCAAACCTAAAAACCCACTACCGTCGAGTCGATTCTGTCTCACAGGGACCCTATAGGACAGAGTAGAACTGTCCCATAGAGTTTCCAAGGAGCACCTGGCGGACTCGAACTGCTGACCTCTTGGTTAGCAGCCATAGCACTTAACCATTATGCCACCAGGGTTTCCATTTAAATAAAGCTACTATGAATATCATCTACAGACTTCTGGTGAATATATATTTTCATTTCTCTGGGATAAATGCTTGGATGTGTGACTGCTAGGTAGTATAGTAAGTTTATATTTAGTTTTTATAGAAACTTTAACGTAAGCTCTATCAAAATCCCAGTGAATTTTTTAAACAGACATGGGCAAAATTATCCCAAAACTTTTATGGAAAGGCAAAAGAACTAGAATGGATAAAACTTATTTTGAAAAAGAAGAATAATGTGAGAGAATTTAGTCTACCCATATGTGCAAATGATTTTTGACAAAGATACAAAAGCAATTCAAAGGAGCAAGGGTCATCTTTTCAACAAGTGGTGCTGGAGCAGTTATCCACAAACCAAAAAAGAACCTCAGCCTAAACCTCGTACCTTATACCATAATTAACTCAAAACAGACTATGCACTTAAGTATGTAATGTAAAACTATAAAACTTCTAGGGGGAAAAAAACTGGAGAAAATCTTTAAGACCTAAAGCTCACCGAAGAACTCTTAGACACAACACACCAAAATCAGGATCCATAAAAGAAAAAACCAAATGAACTAGCCTTCATCAAACTAAAAACTTTTGCTCTAAGGATCCTGTTGAGAAAATGAAATGACAAGCTACAGACTGGGAATATATGAGATCACTTATCTGACAAGCACTTGATTTAAAATACATAAAGCCCTCAAAACTCAAGAGTTAAAAAAAAAAAAAAAAAGAAATCCAGTTAGAAAATGGACGAAAAATATTTTAAAAACACATCACAAGAGTTACTAAAGGCCAATAAGAACATGAAAAGACACTCAACATCACCAGCCATTAGGGATATGCAAATTAAGACCAGAATGAGGTATCACCACATACCTGTTAAGACAAAAAACCTAACCTGTTGCCACCAGAGTTGATTCCAACTCATAGTGACGCTACAGGACAAAGCAGCACTGCCTTTTAGGGTTTTCAAGGCTGTAACCTTTATGGAAGCAGACTGCCACATCTTTCTCCCATGGAGAGGCTGGTGGGTTCGAATTGCCAACCTCTGGGTTAGCAGTCACAGCTTAACTACTGTGCCACCAGGGCTCCCCAACCCAAAAACCAAACATTGCCGTCAATTCCGACTCCTATCTACTAATAGTAGCATTCATTACCAAATGCTGGTGAGGACAGAGAAAAGCTGGATCTCTCATATACTGCTGGACGGAATGCAAACTTTCTTTTGCAAGCTTTAATTTTGAAGATTCAGGGGAAATAAGTTAACATTAACTTTCATGTTTTCATAGAGAATGTAAATTTTCCTAAAATGAGAACATTGTTTATTGTACTTTCAATTACAAATTGTGCCCATTCTTTCCAATGGTGTACAGAAAAAAATGTATCAGTTAAACATATCACAGGCAAGAAATTTCATGTGTGTCAAAAGCGTTTGGGAGACTGAGAGGCAGTGTTTCAAGCGTAATGCAATCAAGTTGTCTCATCTCCATTTTCCATCACTTAATGGCAGAGTTCTAAACTCTCATTTTCTGAATAAGTGCTCTCAAACAAAGCAAAACAAAACACCAGGTGCTGTCGAGTCAACTCTGACTCACAGAACTGCACTCCATAGCATTTTCAATGGCTGTGATCTTTTGGAAGTAGAACACCACACCTGTCTTCGGAGAAGCCTCTGGGTGGATCTGAACCACCAACCTTTTGGTCAGTACCCGAGCTTAACCGTTTGGGCCACCCAGGGAATCCTCACTCCCAGGAGATCATTAATTCACACTAAGACCATTTTCTCAGAAGAAAAAACAAAACAAGGATTCACCAATTGCCTAATGTGAATTCTCTTCCTCAAATCTGGAGTTAAGAGAAAAACTAAGCAATACTGTACTAGCATAAGAATTCACTCTAGGGTAGAAGTATTAAGTAATATCTTAAAACCAAAAAACCCACTGCTGTTGAGTCAATTCCGACTCATAGCCATCCTACAGGACAGAGCAGAACTGCCCCATAGGGTTTCCAAGGAATGGCTGGTGGATTTGAACTGCAGACCTTTTGTTTAGCAGCCAAACGCTTAACCACTATACCAGCAGGGCTCCAAAAAGTCCCCTATAGGCCACTTTGCAGTGCTTTACATCAAAATATGCCTTCCATTATCAAAAGTGAACCTCCTGTGCTGCAAACCAGTGTTTTATTTCAAGCCTTAAAAAAATTGTTAGCACAAAACTTAGGCTACCCCTGTAGTTGTTAGTTGTCCTCAGTCGATTCTGACACATGGCAACACCATGTGTTTCAGTGTAGAACTGTTCCATAGGGTCTTCAAAGCTGGGATCAAAAGCATATCTCCAGGCCAGTTTTCCAAGGCATCACTACACTAGGTGGGTTTGAATCGCCAATCCTTCAGCTAGTAGTCAAGCGCTTAATACTATGAATAAATCCTACAGGATTTTATAGACATCCAATATGGCAGTGTGTTCGTAGAACTCTAGCTGCAATATCATACATGAAAAGCTCCAAGCTTCCTGTATGAAAGCAGACAGTTGTGCTCCAAATAAATATACGAAAAAATTCCTTAATATCTAGGTCCCAGAAAAATGCCAGTCACAGGACAATTATTAAATATGTGCTTAATGAGTTAAGCAAATGTGATACGCCAAGTGATCTCATAATTGACATATGTAAAAAATTCTGGAGATTTTAGAAATTAAAACTACTGGTGCTTCTCAACAGGTGTCAGCAGTTCAAGGTCAACACTTCAGCTGCTGGTCAAAGCACCATGACTAAAATATCCCAGCTATGTAGAGGCAAAAGATTCCTAAATAGATGCCTTCTTGGCAAGGGGGTGAGGGATAATTAAAGCAGAGTCGTACTAAAATTCATCTGGGAAACAATTAGCAAGAGGAAATGACTGTAAGAACTAGAGGAAGGCCAAGGAACAGTGGAGGATCAACCAGTGCTTATATTTAAAAGCAAGAAGTACAATCACTGCTACCTTTTAAACCAAATTTTCCTTAGTAATACCAAATTTTATTCAATCTTAAGAAAAGAATGATTAATATCTGGAGGTTCTGGAGACCCCAAATTCTGCTCGTCCTCACAAAAGATCTTAGCAAAAACTGTGCATTTGGACCAAAGCATTAGTTTAGCAATTTCCTGATTTCAGAATCAATTTTTCTAAAGCAGCAGGCAACTTTTCTTCCAATTGAGCCTAAGAAGATAAATTAAGTCTGATGTGAAATGGCAGAAAAGCTGGTAATTTAGAACATACCCAGGAATGCAAAAAATATACAATTTCTTTAATATCATTCCAACGTACCAAAGTCAAATTAAAGCTCATGGTTCTACAATGAAGTCATTCATTACTAGTATTTCACTCAATCCTCCAGCCGCTCCTTGGAAACCCTTTGGGGCACTTCTGTCCTGTCCTGTAGGGTTGCTACGAGTTGGAATAGGCTCCACAGCAACGGGTTTTGTTTTTTGGTTAGCAAGGTGTCTTAACTTCTCAGTACTGCTATAACAGAAATACCACAAGTGGGAGGTTTAACAAATTTATTTTCTCAAGTTTCTTGCTGTTGGTAGTGCTGCTGAGTCAGTTCCAACTCACAGAGACCCCATGTACAACAGAAAGAAACACTGCCCAGTCCCGCACCATCCTTAACAATCGTTGCTATGTTTGATCTCATTGTTGTTGTCACCGTGTCAACATATCTCCTTGAGGGTTTTCCTCTTTTTCACTGACCCTCTACTTTAACCTAGCATGATGTACTTCTCCAGGGACTGGTCCCTCCTGATAACATGTCCAAAGTATGTGAGACAAGTCTCACCATCCTTGCTTTAAGAAGCATTCTGGCTGTACTTCTTTCAAGACAGATTTCTTCGTTCTTCTGGCAGTAAGTTCAATATTCTTTGCCAACACTATAATTCAAACGCATCAATTCTTCTTTAGTCTTCTTCATCAATTGCCCAGCTCTCCCGTTGCGTATGAGGCAACTGAAAATACCATGGCTTGGGTCAGGTGCATCTTAGTCCTCAAGGTAACATCTCATAGTTTAAGAAGCTGTAAGTCCAGATTCAGGGCACTGGCTCCAGGTGAAGGATCTCTCTGTCCGCTCTGTGGGACAATCTGTCTTCTCAGCTTCCACTCCTCTGTCCTTGGTGATCTCCATGTAGCATCTTTCTTTCCCCAATCTGCACTTGTTTATCTCCATGCCTAATCTGTTCTTTTTTATATTTCAAAAGGTTTAAAACATACCCTACACTGATACTGTTGCATTAACATTAACAAAGAAAACCCTATTTCCAAATGGGATTACATCTACAGGTACGGGGGTTAGGATTCCAACGCATTATTCTGGAGGGACACAACTGAATCCTGAATCCATAACAGAAAGCATGGCAGGGTAGTGACTGTAGAAACTGGTATGACCTTTTTGAAGAGCAATTTAGCAACATCTTATGAAAATTACAAATATACTTCCAGTGGTCAATGCCAAAAATATCCTGGAAAATGTATAATATTAACAACAAAGAAGCAAGCACTGGGCACTGAGTTAATCCTCCTCTGTCGTATAAGCTAAATACTGTCCCATTTTACAAATAAGGGAACAGGAGTGGATAAGTAACTTCCCAAACGTTACTAGTATTTAACAGAAGTGGCACTTAAACTTCAGAGACCGCAATTCTAACTACAGCACCATGTTGCCTTTCCAGCATGGCTTTTAGCAGTAAAAGATCAGAAATAACCTAACCGACCATAAATAAGTGACTTTCTAGTAATTGTTACATCCACACAACAAAATGCAATGCAGCCTCTCAACAGTACATAAAACTTGTACTAATAATGGAAACTCTCCAAGATAAAGTGCAGAACTGGTGTTACTTAAAAAAAGGGGGGGGGGCTCTCTATATACATATATGTTTACAACCACTTGCATCACATAAAATATCTGTGAAGTACAAATGAAACAGGTGACATTTGCTACCTCTAAAAATGGGTCTGCAGGGAAAGGGAGGCCTACTCTTTTGACTGATTTTTTTTTAATTTGGGGTATACATTTTATATTCAAAATAAAATCTACTACACTGGAAGTCAAGATACAATTCTGTTTCCCGTTAACCAGGAAGTTAAGCTATTTAACCTATGTAGTTCAGTTTCCCTAACTATAAAAACCTGGAAGGTTGAAATCTGGTGATTTACTAACTTTGGGAAGCAACACTTAACTCAGAAAAGACTGGAGCTATCTCTTTGAGAGGTGAGGGGGGGGCGCTGTGTTAAGGGGGTACTTCCAACACGCTAGAGCTCCCCTCCCTTTTGGTTCTAACATTCTTTGACCAAGGGTTTTACAGTCAGCCAGTCCCATGTTCAGCTATCTCCTTATTCGTTTTATAATGGTGAATAAGCTATTTAACATCACAGTTAGCTTTTTCATCTATAAAATGAGGATGACACTCACGAAACAAGGTTATGAGACTTAAAAAAGAACAGTATGCCGAACAGCGCCTGGCACAGTGCAGATGAAAAGAGTAACTTGAAGAAAGTCTCACAGCAGCACATATACCAGTCAGCATGAGCATGCCTAACAATTCTGACATGGCAACATTTAAGAGGAAAACAATTTTATTTTTACCGAATCAGAAAATTTCCCTTCTGTATCAAACTATAAAAGATGAAACTTCTCAGAGGTTGTATGTTCTGTTAAACAGGAATTCAGCAGGAAAAAAAAAAATCTCAACTTTAAGAATAGGCGTAAGCTGCTCTAAGTGGAAAGCTATCTATACTAATGTGTAATTTTTACAAACACAAAAAAGACAGTAAAGGTGGTTCTACCATTGAAACACTATGACCATTAGAACTGCTGTCAGTGACGTCACCAATCTACGAACTGTTAAGGGATTCAGCCATTGGGTATAGCACATGCCCTCATCACCGTCCTTTTTAAAAGTTACCAGTTACCCCCGCATTTAACAAAAACATTTAATGACTCTACAACTTAATGGAAAGCTTCTCCAGCCTGTCTCCAAAATTCTGCAGACTTGCTCAGCGCACTGGCATTTGCACTCATTTTAGGAAAACAGGATTTTTTTCCCCCGAAAACCAGTTATTCTAAACAGTATAATGAAAGCAAGTATTAACTTTCGCTTGCAAAGAGAAGCCGATAATACACACAAGCCTTAACCAAAAAGCCTTAAAAACGCAAGCCCCTGTTTCTGAACGCTGCAGTCTAAAAAATCACAAGGTGATCAAACAAACCCTCCAGCTTTTCCTTCTTTCAAACTTAAAAGCCGCTAAGTCTGGCAGCACAACCCGACAATGTCACCCCACACTATCACAGTAGATCATTCGCAGGAAAAGAACACCAAGTATTTGTCACAAACACACACCTCCCCAAAGCGTTCTCTTGAACACCCAATACCCTTAACCGTTAAAAAGAAAAAAAAATTAGAAAAGTTAAGGGGAAAACCAATTACGCTAACTTCCTAAGAACCAGAAGTTCCCTTAAACGCGCACTCTAGTGCTCTGTTCAATATTTAATGTTTCCAACGTAAAAATTTCCTCTAAAAAATCAAAAAAAGGCGGGGGTGGGGGGCGTCAGCAGTCCCTGGCCAGGGGCCCGCCGCGCCCGCCACGGCAGGGCCCGCATTTCGAGACCCCGCAGCAAGCTGGGCGGACGGGTCATGCCTTCCGAGCGGGCACCGCGGGCGCGGGGCACACCGCCGCCTCTCCCGCCCGGAATCCCGCGTCTTCCCAGACAGCCATTTTTACCGAGGAGTAGGCGGCCCGGTCGCCAGAGCGGGCTCGTTCAAACCTCCTCTCCTCCTGCCCGGCCCGCGTCTCCTCCGCCTCCTCGGAGAGATCGGGGGCCGGCTGCCCGAAAAACCCCCAGAGTGACGGCTTTTGTCGGTTGTGGAAAGGACCAGAATCATTTGTTCCCGAACAAGCGATGATGCGTGCCCGGCCTGCGCGGGTC
The DNA here is from genome assembly GCF_030014295.1 of Loxodonta africana. NCBI lineage: Eukaryota > Metazoa > Chordata > Mammalia > Proboscidea > Elephantidae > Loxodonta > Loxodonta africana. The sequence continues at coordinate 67,048,629 of NC_087355.1, forward strand.
TCAGCCGCGGGCGGGCTCGGGAAAAGGGGCCTGGGCGGGCGGCGCCACCGCTACCGCCCCCGCCCCGGGGACACGGCGGGTGCCGCCTTCTCCCTCGCCCTCCCGCCCCCCAAGTCCAGCTCCCCGACGGCAAGACGGCGGGGAAGTGGTGGGGGGAGGGAGCCAGAGGGAAAGAAGGGCTCGGCTGAGTTTCTTACCTTGCTCTCCACCGGGAGTAGGGCCGGGCTGGGTGGCCCGGGGAGGGGAAAAGGGTTGGGGGAGGGGGCGGGGAAAGGGGGGAGCCCTTGTGCGGTGTAGCTTCGGAGCAGCTCCCGCCGCCGCCACAGCCACCTCCTCCTTTCCGATTCACTCAAACAAACAAGATGGCTGCCGTTACGCCGCGGCTCTTCCTGCCGCCCAAAACCTCGGTTCAAATCGGCAGGATGTTTACGGTCAAAATGGTACCTGTGCGCCTGCGCAGCCAGTCTAAGCCCTAGAAGGCGCGGCGCAGGCGCAGTGACGACTTCCTTTTCTTTGGACACACCCCCCCCCACCCCCGCCGCCCTCTGCCTGTGGGGCCCGGAACCGAGCAAGCACAAAGGTGACTCTTGCCAGAGGGTCTTCTTGTGTTGCAGAGGGGCCAAATGGCGCACGCGCAGTGCTTGCCAGGAAGTGAATAGCTGCGTTTCGTTTTATTCTTGTTTCTTTTAAGGGAGAGAACTTCGGTTGTGCAGTTTTGTGTGCACCTGAGACAAAAATTCATTTTTACGGCTTTGTGACGACGAGGCTAACATAAAAACGTTAAACAAACTTCGTATACGCAGGAGTTCATTCATTCAGTCAACCTGTATCTATAGAAGGTCTTCTGTGTGCAACACAATGTGCTCGCTAGGCTCTAGGATACAATGATGAATACAGTAGAAATAGTATCTTCCCTCATGAAGCTTGCAGATGACAGGGAAGCATTGTAACATTTTCACAAGTACTTGCTTGTGCCAGATGTAGAGGGAGACCTGATAGTGGAGAAGGAGGGGGAGCGGAAGAAGAAATTGGAGGAAGTCTTCTCTCAGGAACTGATGGTGAAGCAGGAATGTAAAAGTTGACATGTTGTAATGACAAGAGAGCTGGATCAGTGTTGAAAAGGGAAAAGGAACAGCATGTGCGAAAGTCCTGTCGTAGAGAGCAAGATGGGGATGTTGTTGTCAGTGTCTGTCTACTCGTCTCCAACTCATGGCGACCGCATGTGTGCAAAGTAGGACTGCACTCCATAGGGTTTTCAAGGCTGTCCCCTTTCAGAAGCAAAGTCCTTTCTTCCAAGGCACCACCCGGAGACTCCTAAGATGGGGATAGAGGAAAGGAAAGAAAGCCTGGGTGGTTGGGCACAAAGGGAAGCTTCCGTATTTTAGAAAGATCACCCTACCATATTGGCAGGGGTACAGTGGATGTGCAGATGCACTTGTTCAGTTGAAGCATACATATATATATATATAATATGGAAACCCTGACGGCGTGGTGGTTAAGAGCTATGTCTGTTAAACAAAAGGTCAGCAGTTCGAATCCACCAGGCACTTCTTGGAAACTATGGGGCAGTTCTACTCTGTCCTGTAGGGTCACTATGAGTTGGAATTGACTCTGGCAGCAGGTTTGTTCTTTTTTATGTATATTATATATAATTGGGAAATAAAATCAATAGGAACTGGTGACCGGTTCGTTATGGAGGTGTGGGAGAGGGAGTTGTATGGATGATTCCTGGGTGTAGGGCTTGCAAAATTGGATGAACTGGACTGTAGCGCCATCCATGGAGATAAGGCATATGGATGAGGTCATGTAAAGTTTTATGTTTGGTTTTGTTTTGCTGTTTTTGTCACCCATCTCAATGTCAAACTTCTATTTGCTCGCTCATTGGCCTCCTTACTGGCCTCCCACCTGCACTCTCTCATTAACAATAAAACTCCTTACAACAGGAAATTCAATGTCTGCCACTTTAAAATAATCTGTTTAAGTGTTGTTCAACTGCTAAATGATCTCCTAAAAGTAATCACTTGAAAAAAGTCTCCTGTCAGGTTAAGGGTACACTGCATGGTGAATCCTTCTTTGTTAATTTAAAATTTCAGTTTAAATCTCTCTCAGGTTAAAACTGTGGTGGGATGGATATGCATTGCCACTTCCTGTCTCTCCTACATTAAATTAGCATTTAGAGTTTTTTGTCTGTGAGATCATATATATTTCCTCTGAATTTGAAGAAAAGCAATACTGTTCTCCTAATTTCTAGTGACAAGTCTGATTCTAACACTTAGATCAACCGGTTTACTTTTTCTCTAAGACTTTTATTTCTCTGCACTTGGAGGATGGTTATGAACATGAGCTTTGGATTCAAATTCTAGTTTTCTACTTCAGCTGTCCTACCACGTGCAATTTACTTAACTTCTCTGGGCTTCAATTTCGTTATCTATACAAATGGGATAACACCTGCTTTTCAAGATTTTTGTAAAAATTAAATGAGTTCATGTATACAAAGTGCGTAGCATAATGCTTGGAACTGAGAATTTATCCACTCAATAAATGATAGATATTACTCTAGCTCCTTCTATCTTCTGAGTAATGAAATAGCTAGCAAGGTATGGAAAATATTTATCAAATATTCAACTTTTAAGAACATCAGGAAATATCTGGAATACTTTCAATGCCCCATCCTGACATACCTTGCTCTATGCATATTCTGTTCTAATCCTTATTAGAAACAATTATTCTCTCTCTGTCTCTCATCAATAATCAGTAGAGAACTCCCATAGAACTATCACTTCTTTCCTCCTTAGCCATTTGTTCCAACCCAATAGCTCTCTACTCTGAGCCCATCTTCCCATTCGTGGATTTCCTCAGTTTCTTTACATACAACTCAAGTCTAAGCTGCACTGAAGACATTGGTGAAAAACGAGGCTCCAGGAATTGATGAACTACTAATTGAGATGTTTCAACAAATGGATGCAACGCTGGAAGCTCTCACTCATCCATGCCAAGAAATTTGGAAGACACCTACCTGGCCAACCAACTGGAAGAGATCCATATTTGTGGCCATTCCAAAGACAGATGAGCCAACAGGATGTAGAAATTATCTACCAATATCGTATGTGAGTAAAATTTTGCTGAAGATCATTCAAAAATGGTTGCACCAGTACATTGACAGGAACTGCCAGAAATTCAAGCCAGATTCAGAAGAGGACATGGAACAAGGGATATCATTGCTAATGTCAGATGGATCCTGGCTGAAAGCAGAGAATACCAGAAAGACGTTTACCTATGTTTTATTGACTATGCAAAGGCATTCGACTGTGTGGAATGCCAATATTATGGATAATGTTGCAAAGAATGGGAATTCCAGAACACTTAATTGTGCTCATGAGGAACCTGTACATAGCTCAAGAGGCAGTCGTTCGAACAGAACAAGGGGATACTGCGTGGTTTAAAGTCAGGAAAGGTGTACATCGGGGTTGTATTCTTTCACCATACCTATTCAATCTGTATGCTGAGCAAATAATCCGAAAAGCTGAACTATGTGAAGAAGAACGGGGCATCAGGATTGGAGGAAGACTCATTAGCAACCTGTGTTATGCAGATGACACAACCTTGCTTGCTGAAAGTGAAGAGGACATGAAGCACCTACAGTTAAAGATCAAAGTCCACAGCCTTCAGTATGGATTACACCTCAACATAAAGAAAACAAAAATCCTCACAACTGGACCAATAAACAACATTGTGATAAACAGAGAAAAGATTGAATTTGTCAAGGATTTCATTTTACTTGGATCCACAATCAACACTCATGGAAGCCAAAAAAACCAAACCAAACCCGCTGCCGTCAAGTCGATTCCGACTTATAGCAACCCTATAGGACAGAGCAGAACTGCCCCCATAGAGTTTCCAAGGAGCCCCTGGCAGATTTGAACTGCTGACCTCTTGGTTAGCAGCCATAGCACTTAACCCCTACGCCACCAGGCAGCAGTCAAGAAATCAAAAGACGCATTGCATTGGGCAAATCTGCTGCAAGAGACATCTTTAAAGTGTTGAAAGCAAAGACGTCACCTTGAAGATTAAGGTGCACTTGAGCCAAGCCATGGTATTTTCAATCACATCATATGCATGTGAAAGCTAGACAATGAATAAGGAAGACTGAAGAATTGACGCCTTTGAATTGTGGGGTTGGCCAAGAATATTGAGTATATCATGAACTGCCAAAAGAACAAACAAATCTGTCTTGGAAGAAGTACAACCAAAACGCTCCTTGGAAGCAAGTGTGGTGAGACTCTGTCTTACGTACTCTGGACAGGTTGTCAGGAGGGATTGGTCCCTGGAGAAGGACATCATGCTTGGTATACTACAGGGTCAGTGAAAAAGAGGAAGACCCTCAACCAGAGGCACAGTGGCTGCAACAATGGGTTCAAGCATAGCAACAATTGTGAGCATGGCACAGGACCAGGCAGTGTTTCGTTCTATAGTACATAGGGTCGTTATGAGTTGGAACCAGCTCGACGACACCTAACAACTACAGCAACATATGCGTGTGGAAGCTGAACAATGAATAAGGAAGACTGAAGAAGAATTGATGCCTTTGAATTATGGTGTCAGCAAAGAATATTGAATATACCATGAATTGCCAGAAGAACGAACAAATCTGTCTTGGAAGAAGTACAGCCAGAATGCTTCTTAGAAGGGAGGATGGAGACTTTATCTTATGTACTTCGTATCTTATGTATCTTATGTACTTTGGACATATTATCAGGAGGGATCAGTCCCTGGAGAAAGACATCATGCTTGGTGAAGCAGAAGGTCAGTGTAAAAGAGGAAGACCCTCGAGAAGATGGCCGATTCAGTGGCTGCAACAATGCGCTCAGACATAGCAATGGTTTTGAGGGTCGCACAGGGCCGGGCAGCATTTGGTTCTGTTCACTATGAGTTGGAAGCGACTAGACAGCACTGACAACAGCAACAATTAATTCTTTCTGAATTTTTCTTTGATCAACTTCAGAAACAGTGTACAACAGATATTTTATACTTTGATTTTTCTTCACTTAATTTTTTTTTTATTCTGATGCAACTTATTTGACACCTACCACATTAAAAAAAGCCAAACCCATTGCAGACAATTTCATTCCTACTCATGACAACCCCATGAATTTCTAATATTGAAATAAATATTCCTGAAACTCTATCTGCTTGCCTTATTCTTCTCCTAGTCTAACTTCTCCTACTTATAATTTTTTCCTATGTTACAGAGAATCCTGTTTTAAAAAGCTTAGCAGTTCAGAGAAATGAGTCTACAAAATTGTGTGCAAATCTTAAAGAACTTTGCTGCCATGTGCTGGTCATCGATTTCTTTAACATTTTTTTCACAAAAAAAGTTTTGTATGTGCGTATCATCATAAAATAGTATGAGCTAAAAAGAACACAGCTAGTTTCCCCGTTGATGATTGTCCCAAATCATACTTGTCATCGACTAACTAGTCAGAAAGCCGAAGCAGACCATTTTCAACTGAAGGAAGAGTAAATCTGTAATTTAAATCTCTCCAGCCATGGTTTTTGGTGAAATAAAATCACAATTACTAAAAATTGGCAAGTGCATATTCACCAAATCTGTATTTCTGGATAGCAAAAAAACTGTTACCATGCTATCACAGGGCAAACTGAGATGGTTTCCCAAGGTGCAGCTGCAGTTGAGTGGCAAAGCAAAGACTCAAATCCACACACAGCTTCTGATTTTAAGTGGTATTTGCTTTATACTACAGCTAACTTCTGCAACAAGAAAATTTATCTTAACATTTTATTTAGTACAAGGAGATGAATGGGTATGTTGATAGGATGGGACTCCAAGCTGGAACAGAACATATTCGTTGTTCAAAGGAATTGAAAGTACCAAGTTTAGAGAACTAGTTGTATTCTATCTGGTGAAGTCCATGTGTATAGTCACCGTTTATGTTGGCAAAAAAAGGTACTCGAAATGAAGAGGTTGCCAATCTTAAAAAATTTTATCATGCGATCTTTAGCATTGTTTCTATCACCAAGGCCATATTTTCCAACTACCAATCCTTTGTTTCCAACTTTTTGCTTTCCAATCAACAGTAATTATCAATGCATCTAGATTGCATGTTCCATCAATTTCAGACTGCAGAAGCTGATAAAAATTGTCAATTTCTTCGTCTTTGACCTTAGTGGTTGGTGCATAAATTTGAATAATAATCGCATTAACTGGTCTTCCTTGTAGGCATATGAGTACTTCAGGACAGATCTTGAAATGCTCTTTTTGACGAAGAATGCAATGCCATTCCTCTTCAAGTTGTCTTTCCTGGCATAGTAAAAAAAACCCTATGATTGTCCTATTTGAAATGGCCAATACCAGTCTATTTCAGCTCACTAAGAATGAATAGCCTCTTTAAAGTTTTGGGTTAAGCAGAGAAAAATAGACTGAAAGTGGCTGTTAAAAAGATTGTAGATTCTGTCTTTCTTACAAATGTCAATGTTCCTAAAAGGGAGAGTAATGTTTTGATCACAAGGGGAATACATTCTAAGGACACAGCTTATAGTCAAAACATCATAACTTCATAGAAGTTGTATAAGGAACAGAGGGATTAAGGACAAAACATCGTTATTTGATTTATCAATTCTTAATACATTACATATTAAGTAATTGATGACACTGTGTGAGAGAGGACCTCATAAACCTTAGAATGGTAGATTTCATCTATACTCACACGCTCAGCTTCAGGCAGGAGTTGTGGAGTTTGGGTTATGGCTGTGCTCTGGGAGGGACTGCACATACCCCCGTCAAGGCTGATCCAAGTCTGTTCAGGCAGGTAGGTGTCAGCGAAGAAAAGTCACCAGAATTCAGGAGCTGACCCCAGGGCTGCTGGAAGGAGATGGTCTCTGGGCCAGATGGGAAAGTGAGTTTGTCAGGGACTAAGGTTGAGATGAAGGACGTGTGGTGACACAATGGTTAAGCGCTAGGCTGTCCTATAGCTCTGCAGGAGAAAGATCAGGTGCCCTATGAGGCAGTTCTAATCTGTCACATGATGTCACCAGGAGTCAGAATCAACTGGACAGCATCCAACAAAAAGGTTGAGACCAGAGCAAGCCATAGAGGCAGAAGCTGGGTCAGGGTCCATGTTAATCACCTGGACTTTTCTTAGAAAGTTTCATTCTGCTAACAACAAGCTCTCCAGCCAAGTGAGCAGTAAGCCCATTAAAGTTGGAGAAGCATCACTGTATGCCATCCTGCCAAGATAATAAAACCCCTGGTGGACCACTGGTTAAGAGCTCTGCTGCTAATCAAAAAGGTCAGCAGTTCAAATCCACCAGCTGCTCCTTGGAAACCCTATGGGACAGTTCTACTCTCTCCTATGGGGTTGCTATGAGTCGGAATCGACTAGATGGCAACAAATTTGGGGTTTTTTTTTTGGGGGGGTACTTTTAAGAAAAGAATTTCGATCTGTTCTGTTGCAGTGTGAGCTTCTGTAATAATGCAAATAACTTGCATATGATCATCAACTAGGAGAATGATTTCCAAAGGACGTGGAAGTTGAGGGCATTTTTAATTCTTTAGCTGGGAGTTTTTGTCAGTGACCATTTCAATACGGTACCCTCTATCAAATCCATTATCTCTTCTGTAAGAAGTACTGTGTCCTTGAGAATCATGGATGCTTATCCAAAAGCAGAGGATAGCGTTTCCTCTGAAGCCCTCTAGCCATTTAGAATGCAGGTATTTATTTTTGTTGTTACAACATGATGTACATTGTTCCCTTCATTCTGCAAAATTGCCTACTAAAAATAACAGGGCTAACTGGGGGAAAACAGGATGGGGGTAGATCATTTAAAACCCATGCAGCTAACAAAAACAGTAACAATCCTAATAAAAATAGCACAGTTAAAAAGACATGTGAGATTACCACTAAACCGGGAAATAATATAGCAAATACAGTACTTTATAAAGAAGGTGAAGGTAACTTGATGAAAGGGAGGTAAGGAAGGGTAGAAGTTGCCGAGCTATGAGACAAGGGCAAGATGCTTGGAGATAAGGGAAGCTCCAGCAGTCAGCACTTCCAAGACACAGCAGGGGGCTAAACTGAGCAAAGAACAGACACTAAGTAATTGGGCATCATGTACAATACGACCCTGGTGGCGTAGTGGTTAAGAGCTATCGCTGCTAACCAAAACGCTGGCAGTTCAAATCTACCAGGTGCCCCTTGGAAACCCTATGGGGCAGTTCAACTCTGTAAAAAGCCTGTCCTATAGGGTCACTATGAGTTGGAGTCAACTTGACAGCGACAGGTTTGGTTTTTGACTTGGTACAATACAACGCCCTCTGTGGCTCACTTCTCGCTGTATTAACGAACTTTGCAGTAACTTGGTGGGAGCAAAAAATGAACGTGCTGGGGAACAAAAAATCACACCTGAACCAATGTAACTTTCTTGTCATTCAGAAATCATCCTCTTATGTGATAATCATATGTGTTCAGTTAGCATTATTACAGAAACTCACACAAACAGAAGAGGCTGAGAATTTTTTCCTAAGACTGAAGTCGGAATTTTATTGTCCTGATCTATTCACGGCAGGATGGCATAGGGTGATGCTTCTCTGCTTTAATGGGCTTACTACTCACCTAGAGATCTTGTTAATATACAGGCTTGCATTCAGTAGTTTGGGGTGGGACCTGAGATTCTGCTTTTTTAACAAACTTCCAGGTGACTCCAAGGCTGCTGAACCACACTGGGGAGCAAGGGTTTATAAGAGACTAGACTTCAGAATGAAATGGACCTCAGTTTACATTATGATCCTTTCACTTAGTAGCTGTGTGACCCTTAGTAAATTGCTTAACCTCTCTGAGGCTAGGTTTTCTTATCTGTAAACCAGGCTAATTGTATCTATCCCTTCAGGGCTGTGGAGTTCATTCCATGAGATACATATCTATAAAACATTTAACATAGTGCTTAGCACACTGTTTGAGCTCATAAATGTGTTTTAATACTATTATGGTTACTATTATTGGTCCTTGAATATCTACTGGTGTAAGTTATTTTCTTCAACATATTTTCTATTCTTTTCTCCTGAGATCTACTAACCCTCTCCTTCACTATAGGTCTTAATACTGTATTTAGTTCTGTGACAAAAGCTGAGAATTGCCTCCCAACATCTTCCTCTTCTTCTTTAGTTGGGCACACAAACCAAAAACCAAATCTATTGCTGTTGAGTGCATTTCGATTCATAGCGACTAGGTAGGGCAGAGTAGAACTGACCCGTAGGGTTTCCAAGGCTGCAGTCTTTATGGAAGCAGACTGCCACATCTTTCTAGTGCCAAGTGGCTGGTGGATTTGAACCCCTGACCTTTCAGTTAGCAGTCGAGCACTTAACCACTGTGCCACTAGGGCATCTTATGGCACCCAGCTAAAAGATTTATGTTTCCGAGCCTCCCCCTGTACATCTAAGTGTAGTCAGGTGAATATGTTCTCCTCAGTCAGATGTAATCGAAATTGTTATGTGGGCATTTTAAGAAGATTTATTAAAAGTAAGGGGCTCGCTCTTTTTTTCCCTCTAGCCTGCTCTTTAGAACACAGATGTGATGAGTAGTGCTCCAGCAGTCATCTTGGAGCACGAGGACAGGAATCATACTAAGGATAGTGGAGCAGTGAGATAGACAAGCCTAGGTCCTTGATAACTTTGTAGAGCTGCCATGTAAGCTTTCAACTACCTGTCTCCAGGCTTCTTTTAAGTAACTGAGAGATAAAATTCTGTATATGTAAAACAAAACAAACCAAACCCAGTGCCATCGAGTCGATTCCGACTCATAGCAACCCTATAGGACATAGTAGAACTGCCCAATAGAGTTTCCAAGGAGTGCCTGGCGGATTCGAAATGCCAACCCTTTGGTTAGTAGCTGTAACACTTAACCACTACGCCACCACGGTTTCCATGTATATGTATATATATATGTATATGTGTGTATATATATAAACAAAAACCAAAACTGTTGCGGTCAAGTTGATTCCAACTCATAGTGACCTCGTAGGACAGAGCAGAACCATTCCATAGGGTTTCCAAGGAACAGCTGACAGATTTGAACTGCCAACTTTTTGGTTGGCAGCCAAGCAGTTAACGAGTGCACCACCAGAACTATATATATATGTAAAACCCAACCCAGTGCCGTATATGTGCAGGCATATATATATATATATGTATGACTCAATGGCAACAGGTTTTTTTTAAATATATATACACATATATATATATGTATATGGAGTCCTGGTGGTGCTGTACTTAAGAGCTCAGCTGCTAACCAAAAGGTCAGCAGTTTGAATCCACCAGCTGCTACTTGGAAACCCTATGGGGCAGTTCTACTCTGACTTATAGGGTTGTTATGAGTTGCAATCAACTTGACGGCAATGAGTTTGGTTTGGTTTTTATATGTGTATATGTACATAAAAATGTTTTTTCTGTTAAATGCTACTTTATTGAATCTTCATTGATACACGCAATTACATGGTTCAAGCACTTTACAAGATACAGGGGCTACAAAAATGAGTAAGCCTGGTCTCTAAGTAGCCCAGTCTTCTATGTCATTGCTGTAAGGTTCCATTTAGTCCATTTTGACCCATAGTGACACCACGTGACAGAGTAGAACTGCCCCATAGGATTTTCTAGGCTGTAATCAAGAGCGGGTCACCAGTTCTTTCTCATTTGAAGCCGCTAGGTGAGCTCGAACACCAACCTTTCGGTTAACAGACAAGCACTTAACTGGTGTGCCACCAGGACTCCTTTTCTATGTCATACCAGTTGTTTTTCTTAGAATAATTTTATTGGGGAATTTTCTCTCCTATAGACTTCACTTTCAAACACCCCTCATTTTTTTTTTTTTAGATCATGGTCTTAAGCCTCCCACCAAATGTGTTCTTCCAAGTCTTTGTCATACATTCCATTCTTCCCTAAAAACAAAACATTTTAAAACATAGAGGGAAAAGTCAAGACCTATAAATTAATATCCATATAGCTAGATTCTCCAATATCTTTCTTTTTTCTTTTGGAGTCACTACCTTCACCGTGAGGGATTGAATTTCCGTCTCTATCACCAAGACGTGCAGACACAGAAGCCCTAGTTGCACACTCTATCATACAAGGTTGCTATGAGTTGGAATCGACTCAACGGCAACAGGGTTTATTCCAGACATGAGACTCACTGGTGATAATTTACAGGCTTTCTTTGAAGGCAACATTTCATGTTATTTGTCTGAAATGGTTAGTAATTGGTGGATTTGACAAGTCCTGTAAAGCTCTATTATAGCTCTACTCCAAACGCTGCCTCCAAAACCAAACATCATGTCTCTTCAGTCATGTCATGTCTGTATAGCGAAGTCTCTGCACACCTCAGGAAATTACTGGGGTGCAGGGTGCATGGATTACTCCTGGGGCAGAGTTTTTGAGTCAGCAACTTCTTCCTCCTTCGGATTCTACTGAATATAGGTGACCATGGCTGCTTCTCTGGATGTTCCAGAATCCACCACCCTTCATTGGAAAAATCCCATCTGCTATAAAACTCTTCTTATGCACTGTGTACTTCTTTGTGGAATTAATTGAATTTAATGAATGTTGAAGTGTTACTTCAACCACTGGATAGGAATTTAAGGCAGAATAAAAGTTTTTAAACTGATCACATTCTTTATCCACTAACCAAACCAAATCTGTTACCAACAAGTCGATTTCAAATCATGGCAACCCTAGAGGACTGAGTAGAACAAGACTGCAATCTTTACTGAAACAGACTGAGACCTCTTTCTCCCATGGAGCAGCTGGTAGGTTCAAACTGCCAACCTTTCAGTTAGCAGCCGAGCGCTTAACCACTGTGCCATCAGGGCCTATGGAAAGTCAAGTTCAAAAGGATGGTATTAAGGAGTTACTATCATTTTAGGTGTAAATGATGTTGTGGTTATGTTTTTGAAAAACGTGTTTATCCATTAGGGAAGCTCTGGTGGCATAATGGCTAAGAGCTGGGCTCACAAGGACACATCAACTGGACCCGGAGGTATAAAGACCATAGCTAAAATAATCTTGGAAAATATCTTTTAGGGACCCTTTCACGTAAGCCAGAACACAAAAGACTTTCTACTCTTATCTTTTTCTATTAGCATTTATTGAATAGAAATTGGTTGGACCAGTGAAGACCCTCCTGACCATCGTCACTGAAACCTGTACCAATGATTGCTAAGAAAGGCAATTCAAGATGTAGGATCACAGTTTCTAGCCAACCTGTGAAAAGGTGAAGCTTTCAATGGTTTTGCCCATTTGTAACATTAATATGTACTGATGACTCTGTAAGGTTCCTCAGATTCGGGCAGACATGGCTGTGGCAGCATGCTTGTCTGTTTTCCCATTCTTGTTTATTCTGTAATATTTTCTGGACTCGGGCAGACGTGGCTCTAGAAACATGCTTGTCTGCTTCCCACTTCTGTCTTTTTGAACATATGCCAAATAAAACTTTCTTTTTGCTTTACTAAACTTTGTGATGTTTTGTTTTTTCCCTACAACAAAGGTAGGTCATCACAACAGAAATCCAATGTCTTTGAATCTTTCCTGATTCCTGGACCTTTCCACACTCATACATATTTATCAAATCTAATATACTGGATTGCCAGGCTTGGGAATTTGGCCTCACATTCCTGACAGTACAACAGATAGGTTACTTTATTTTGGACGCTGGTAAACTCCTGATATTTGTAAAAAATAAAAGTACTCTCTGAATAATCCTTATGAACAGCCTAGGAATGGTGTGTCAGTCAGGGTCTTCCAGGAGACAGAAACCACTCAACAATTTGAAAGGGAACTTTTAATACAAAGAATTATTAACTAATAACAGAGGGTTAACTAATAAGGGATAAAGAAAACTCTAAAGAATACAATGCTAGCAGATACGGGAGGCAGTCACTATCTCTGTAAATCGAACCCAAACCAAACCAGTTGCTGTCGAGTTGATTCCAAATTATAGGGACACCATCTCTACAGCTGGGGCTAAAGTATCCAAGGAAGGAAAATACTTGTAAGAAGGCCCTTCAACCTCAACGCTGAGATGCAGAGCCCATTGGACAGGGCGTGATTGCGGATCAGTAAATGGCGGAGAAATTTGTCCAGGGCTGCCTGAAACTGCTGGCTGGGGCACCAGTGAAAACGAGCTGGGGATCAGTCCTCTGGGATGCCGCTGAAACTCATTGGGTAGCCACCTCCCGAGGTGCCAGTGAGACTTTACAGTGCTGCTGGCAAGATTCGCTGGGGGGTGAGTGCCCCTGGGTGTCTCACACACTGCTTAGGGTCAAGTCCCCAAAAGAGAGAAGAAAAAAGTCCTGGGGAATAAGGAAGAGGCCCCTTCCTCCTGCAATGTCCCTCCAGCGCCCTCTGCTGATAAAGGTTAATATTGTAACCCCTGGAAAATGTTTACATATTCCAGCTCCTGTATTCGCAAAGCAAGACAAAAAATGGTGGATTTGGAGCTGAGAGGCAATAAGTCGATAACTGGCACAGTTGGTGATTTGTGACTATTTGAGGAAAAAATCCGAGAAAAAGGAGAGTTCATGAGGAAAAATTTCAGAGGTGGTTAATAATGCAGTGGAGGATAGAAGTGTGACTAAGAAAAAAGCTTAGTAATGTCTGAACCAAAAAACATGTAAGAATTAAGAAGTAGGTATTTTAAGGATTATCTGAATCTGTGAGCCAAAAAATCCCCAAACAAGAAACTCTTCGTTGGAGCCAACTGAAAGAAAAGCAGGTGCTCTCTAGTTAAGTATGAGTCCACAAGGCATGTTTTAAATCAAGTATTCTATTAAGCGAAGAATTGCAGATATCAGTGAGAAGTTGATTTTGTTTGTTTGTATGTTTTGGCTGGGAGTGCTGTGGTAAAAGAGCCTTGAAATCAGACGGGGTCTATTTATGAGGACCTTGAAAAAATAAAAATTCTTCCTCGTAACGGTGCATGACTTAGGAAGGCTTTGTACTCAAAGTTGTAAATGATCTACGGTGGCTTTAGAAATAAAGAACGAAGATATTTAACTATCTCACATAACAAAGCAGCTGGAGATAGATAACTTCAAACACTCATGTCTTTTGCATTTTTTCTGCTCTACCATCCTTAGAATATCGGCTTTTGCCTCCCGGTTGGAACATGGTGACTGTAGCTCTCAGCGTCATTTCACCAGTTTAGACAAGATGGAAGAAGACAGTTACCAGACTTATCTGTTTCAGCAAGCATCACTGGTGCCAAGCTATTTGACAAACATTTATTGAACACTTCATGTGTGTGGTAATATATCAGGCTGTGGAATTTAATGATAATTTGGAGAATTTAGAGTCCCGGCCCTTTAGCAAGTCCTAGTGATCCAAATGTGTGGCTTCTCCTTCTTAGAGTGTCCTTTTCACCTCACAAAGTCCTGACAGTACACAGAATTGTTATTGTCCAACCCCCATACACTCACCACAATTCGTCTGTATGGAGTCTCCCTGGTACATTCTGAAAGTTTACCTATTTATTTATACTTACTATGTAATGTATTAAGGAGCCTTGGTGGCACAGTGGTTAAGCACTCGGCTGTTAACTGAAAGGTTGGTGGTTTGAACCCACCAGCTGCTCTGTGGAGAAAGATGTGGCCCTCTGCTTCCATAAAGATTTATAGCCTTGGAAACCCTATGGGGCAGTTCTATAGGGTCTGTCCTACGGAATCAACTTGGCGGCAATGGGTGTGGCTTGGTTTTATATAATGTATTTAAGACAGCATTTTAGGTAAGGGTGTGTGCTGCTTTAATTCTCTAATAGAAAGTCTTTTTTAAAATATAATTTCTATTGATGGTAGCAAAGATTTTATTCTCTCTCTCTCATCTCTCATGTTTAAACCTAATAAACAATTATTTTGAACAGTATGGAAGTGTCATTTTTTTAAAGGACATTTTCTTTGCTGTTAGGGTCTAACTTCCATTTGGGCATTGGGCAGCGTATTGCTGACTTTGATTATAAGGACAGAACATTTTCTCTTCATAACTTCTGATAATAATGTCTCATTAGCTAACTTAAGCCTTTGGAGGGACTCTTCATTTCTTCTGTACTTTATTTGGGCCAGTTCTTAAGGTCTCATGGAATAAATCTTCAAATAGAAAAAACGCAATGTGGTAAAAGTGCAATATAACTAATTCATGCTTATTTGATAACCTTGTATTACTAACTTTCTGGAACTAATATCTAACTAGTATCTCTGAAAAATATATGTTGACCGTATTTATCCTCTGATCCCTCATCTTCATTTGCTTTCTATATTATGGTATCTCCTGTTACAAGGGTTGACACCAGATAAGGACCCTGTTCTTGGCCTGTCTGCATAACGTTATGAAAATAATGGAGAGGATCCCCCCCATGATATTTTTATGAGATGGTTTTCTTTCACATATATGTTATCAGTTTCAAAAGCAAGCCCCACAAATACACATGAAATAACTAGACATGGAAAGAGTTTAGCTGCTTCAACAGAATGTACACAGGACAGGAAGCAGCAGCCAGATTCTCAGCCTCTGATTGTCCCAAATCACACAAGTCATCAACTGAGTAATTAGAAAAGCAAAACAAGCCATTTTGAGTTAAAAGAAGATTCGAGTCCATAATATGCACTGTAAACCCACAATGAGTGTTTTTATAACCAAATAGCTGTTTTTTGTGGCTTGAGTTTCCCAGCACAACATACCTTGAAAATTCCATAAAAATATTTTACAGGGTACATTATGCGATATGCTCAAGTATTCAAATGCAAGATTTTCTTACCTTTCGGGAGAGCCTTAACAGGCATTGGTGCAGGTGCAAAAAAATTCCAGGAAGAGAACTGGGCTAGAAAGAACATATTTATTCTTCAGTTCCAAAAATCTTTGTTACTGAGGGATTAGGAGGGGATTTCTGGGACTCAGTAGGTTTAACAATCCTGAGCCACTGGAACATGAATCTAGGATTGTTCATTTTGTTTGTGGGATCATGGGCTTGACTTATTGCTGTCATTTAGTGTTTCTGATACTCAGCTTTCTTATTAAAAAAAAAAATCAGTTTTCTGATTGTGAAGAAGGGGGTGTGATATTGTGTTGGGAAGTTCTTGGATGGTGCAAGCAGTTAATGAGCTTGTCTGTTAACAGAGAGGCTGGAGGTTTGAGTCCACCCAGAAGAGCCTTGGAATAAAGCCTGACAATCTGCTTCCAAAGAATCAGCCATTGAAAACCCTATGGAACGCAGTTCTACTCTGACATACATGGGGTCACCATGAATCAGAGCTGACTCAGTGGCAACTGGTTGGATGGCTGGAATACTGAATTAGTCAGAATTCTTTTGTAGGTAATGAGAAAGTATTTAGATAATTTAAGAGGAATGAGGTTGATTATGGAGAAGGACTGATTCTAGGTTGGGCCTCCAAAATCAACAACCAGAATAACAACTGAGAATCATTCCACTAAAGAAAGCAGCTAGCTTTGCCACTGTCTGGATGCTGGGGAATTAGGAAGGCACTGTCTCGACACCTGGTTCCAGCGCTGAACTATTTTAGCTACACACTGAAGTAAGCAGCTGCCCTCAGCGTTATAATTCCAGACTTACACTTGCTAAATCCACTTCAGCAAAATGGACATTGCCAGCATCACCATCTTTTCTTCTTTGTATTTATTAATTCATGTGTCACATATTTATTGAATACCTACTACAAGGAATAAGTAGAACATACAGCGCTTTAGAAGGTGGATGTGTAACAGAGAAAAGCAGGGGTAAAGGGTTTGGGGGTCAAGAAAGACTCTTTGAGAAAGAGATATTTATGTGAAGATTTGAAAGAGGTGAGAGCGTGAGCCATACGGCTATCTAGGGGAGGAGTGTCCAGGAGGTGGAACAGAAAGTGCAAAGGCTCTGGGACAGGAGCTTCTCTGGAAGGTTCAGAGAACAGCAAGGGGACTGCTGGATAGAAGTGAGTAAGGAGACGAGGCCTCTTTCAGATTCATACTCAGTCCAATTTGAAATATCTTAGGAAATTTGATGCTTGGTTTGCCATATAGGTAGCATATACAGCTACACTTTAAATTGGAATATTCAAAGATTTTGATAGAATTCAAACTAATAAATGTTCCTTCAAAAGAAAGAACAGATATATCAATAACAATATATTTAAAGTTACTGAGCTTTCAAATAATATTTTGTGCTCTTACCCACCCAGTGCCGTCAAGTTTGTGCTCTTAGCAATGTCACTATCTGTTTTTGTTTTAGATGTTACTATCATAAAAAGCTTTAAATGCAAACCTGTCTTTGATAAAACCTCTCTTTTGGTAAAGAGTAAATGAGTTACATGATTGAATTCTACCTTCTGGAAGCATCTTACCAATGGTTTTTATCTTTGTAAAAGTACAGCTATTACATCTGAAGTAAGTAGTACGATTTGTCAGACTCATCATTGAAACGTGGCTTAAGGAAGGAGAATGTTAAGTATGCTGGCTTCTGACACACTGCCTCTTCCAATGCAAGGATAAAACTGCCACTAATCTGATTTCTGAAGGAAATAACAATATATGTTTTCTTTCCTTTGACAAAATATCCACGCTCATAAATGATACACATGTCCTAGAGTACTACTTTTTGTCTGAGACAAAGTGATCTTATTGTAAACCCATTGCTTTGTAATAATATGTTAGTTTGCTCCTTGGAACACATGGTGGTGGGCTGAGGAGAAAATTACACAAGAGACTTCTAAGAAAGAGAAAGCAGTAGAGCGGTATTGACATTTTGGCTAGCTAGTTCTTCGTCGGGAGGGCCTGTCGTGCGCATTGTATAATGTTTAGCAGCATACCTGGAGACTCAGGAGAGTACAGGTAAAAAGTTTTTTTTTTTTTTTAGAAAGGGAATGTTATGTAAGTCTGAGGATTTTCTACTACTCTGAGAGATAAAGGCAAAACCAGCCTGAGGAATCATGGAAGTCTCCAAACTTGAGTATCTCCATCAAGATAATGAGAAACTCAGTCTAGTCTTTTAGGTCTCATCTGCTCCAGAGCATCATGGGAGGATGGTTAAGTTACTACGTAGTTTTTATTTCTACTTATGGCTACAACCTGGTTTATACTCTGTGAATAATTTTACAGAAAGCAATTAATTTAATAAAGAAAAGGAATTGTTGCCAAAGGGCAAGCATGGAAGGACAAGACATATAGTCAATGGACAATGGAAACAAATGTGGATTAGGAACAAAGTTCTTTGCACATGTCCATCATGACAATGAGCTGGAACAACAGAAATATCTTCTCTTACTCTTTCCACTCTAGATACTGAGGCCTCCTTGCTCCTCTTCTCTTGTTTCTAGAAAACAACCTTCAGAGTCTTTGCAATTGCCATCCTGCCTACCTGGGTTGCTTTTTCTTCTGATTATCTGCAAGGCCTACTACCTCACCCTCTTCAGGCCTCTGCTCAAATCAACCTTATCAAAGAAGTTTAATAAATTATCCAAGATCACTAGAAATGTATTTAAACCCTGTCTTAGGCTAGGTTCTCTAGAGAAACAAAACCAGTGGAGACAGTGAGAGAGAAAGAGAGAGAGATTTATCTCAAGGAAATGACTCACACAGTTGTAAAGGCTGGTAAGTCCCAAGTCTGTGGGCTAGGAGTCAGGCTGGAGAACGCCTGACTCCTGACTCACATAGCTGCAGGGGCTGATGAACCCAAAATTGGCAGGTCAAATGGCAGGCTGCTGGCTCACGGGCTGCAAAGGCTGATGAATCCAAGATTGGCAAGTTATATGACAGGCAGCTGGCTCAAGTCCCAAGAACGGGAGGTCAGATAATGAGCTGGATGCAGGATCTAGAGTAATCAAGCCAGCTTTGCCGGAAGTCCATACATATATTGAATGCAAGCCATACCCCAAGGAAACTCTCCTAACAACTGATTGGCTGATCACATCAGATCATATCATGGAGGATGACTACATCATTACATAATTGACAAACTACATCATTACATAACTGCCAAACCACTGAGAATCATGGCCCAGGTAAGTTGATACACAACCTTAACCACTGTAGCCCACCCTTTGTCAACTTGGCATCTGTACACACCTCCTCAAACCATATGCAATCTCTAAATAAAGACACTTACAAAGTCATACTTGCACCTAGCATGATACAAATAACATGGATATAACCAAAAACATTTACATCTTATAAGTGAAGAAAACAAAAAATTTGATTGTATGCACACATAAAAGGAAGAAATAGTCATAAAAATTAGTCTTCATTTCTGCACTTGGTCACATGGTTGTAACCGGTATTTAGAAGTGCCTTTTTCCACCACACTTTCCTTATTCCCATTACCCTCAGCAAGAGCTGGTTGTGTTTCTTTGCCTCATGGGGTGACCCAAACCTTTGTTCCTGAAGGGTCTGGGCCATTAGTAGTCATGTTGGAATTGAGTTGCTGTAGATTTCCATTGACTTTAATCATAGGGCGTAGTAGTACTAAGGATTCTCCCGTATTCCAGGCATACTCTTTTTACCTCCATTATGCAACATCAATCTGACTTTCCTTTGGTGGTCAGGGTCAATCACACCAGCCAATATGGTAATTCCCTTCTTTGCCTGTTGATTTAGAGGCATGAGGAGACCAAACTGGCTGGGTGGCATTCTTAACTTCCAGTTCAGTGGAATCTGTGTTGCATCTCCAGGTGAGAGCATTCTACCCTTTGAAATCACAGAACATAGGGTCACAGAGACAGGAAGCAAAAATTTTGTGAGTGGATCATTAGGGACAACAGAGGTGCCACTCTCCACCTCTTGATTCCTTAGAACTGTGAATCCTGGTGTTATGGATTGAATTGTGTCCCCCCAAAAATGTGTGTCAACTTGGCCAGGCCGCGATTCCCAGTACTATGTGGTTGTTAGCCATTTTGTCATCTGATGTGATTTTCTATGTGTTGTAAATCCTATCGCTATGGATTAGAGATGGATTAGTGATTAGTGGCAGTTATGTTGATGAGATCTACAAGGTTAGATTGTGGCTTAAGCCAGATATAAAAGAAAGAAGCAAGCAGAGAGTGGGGAGAACTCATACCGCCAAGAAAACAGTGCCGGGAGCAGAGCACGTCCTTTGAACTCAAGTTTCCTGAGTGGGGAAGCTCCTAGACTGAGGAAGGTTGATGACAAAGACCTTCCTCCAGGGCTGACAGAAAGAGAAAGCTTTTCCCTGAAGCTGATGTCCTGAATTTGGACTTCTAGCCTCCTAGACTGTGAAAGAATAAATTTCTCTTTGTTAAAGCCATCATCTTGTGGTATTTCTATTATAGCAGCCCTGGATAACCAAGACATCTAGTTATACATATAGAAGCAAAAATGGGTGGTGGGGTGGCTCCTGGAGACATTTAGCAATGTCTTGTAAGCCATCTACCTCAGATGATGCCCCAGGTGATATCTCAGAAAAAGATTCTTTAGGCACAGGTGTGTTAATCTCATTAGATGGGGGTGGAAGAGATAATGATTTTACCGGGGAGGGTGGTTTAGCAGACAAAGATGGAGTGATCTCTTCAGACGGGAGTAATAGGGCTGGCTGTGTTGGCAGAATTGATTCAATGGAATTTAGTTGCTCAGTGTCCCCAGTTTCCTGATTATGTGCCCATGTGTCCCCATTCCAAGTTTCAGGATCCCATCACTTCCCACTCAATGTCCTCACTTTAACATCAGACACCATTTGAGGTTGGGAATTCATTGGCATTGTAATTCAGCCACTGATACATATACCAAAACACTGCCCCGTCCTGCACCATCCTTAAAATCGCTGTTATGCTTGAGTCCATTGTTGCAGCCACTGTGTCAATCCACCTCATTAAGGGTCTTCTTTTCTGCTGACCCCGTACTTTATCAAGCGTGATGTCCTTCTCCAGGGACTGATCCCTCCTGACAACATGTCCTAAGCACGTAAGATACGGTCTTGCCATCCTTGCTTCTAAGGAGCATTTTGGTTGTACTTCTTCTAAGACACATTTGTTCTTTCTTTTGGCAGTCCATGGTATAATCAATATTCTTTCCCAACACCACAATTCGAAGGTGTCAATTTTTCTTCTGTCTTCCTTATTCATTGTCCAGCTTTCACACGCATACGATGCGATTGAAAATACCATGGCTTGGGTCAGGCGCACCTTAGTCTTCAAGGTGACATCTTTGCTTTTCAATACTTTAAAGAGGTCCTTTGCAGCAGAATTGCCCAGTGCAATGCATCTTTTGATTTGACTGCTGCTTCCATGGGTGTTGATTGTGGATCCAAGTAAAATGAAATCCTTAACAACTTAGATCTTTTCTCCGTTTGTCATGATGTTGCTTATTGGTCCAGTTGTGAAGATTTTTGTTTCTTTAAGTTGAGGTGTAATTCATACTGAAGCCTGTGGTCTTTGATCTTCATCAGTAAGTGCTTCAAGTCTTCTTCACTTTCAGCAAGCAAGGCTGTGTCATCTGCATAATGCAGGTTGTTAAAGAACCTTTCTCCAATCCTGATGCCCCGTTCTTCTTCATATAGTGCAGCTTCTTGAATTATTTGCTTAGCATACAGATAGGATACATATAAATAGATAGATAGACAGACAGATGGATAGATAGCCCTTGTGGAGCAGTGGTTAATTGCTCCACCTGTTAACCAGAAGGTGAGCAGTTCAAGTCCACCAGTTGCTCCTTGGAAGCCCTATGGAGCAATTCTACTCTGGCCTGTAGGGTTGCTATGAGTTGTAATCAACTCAACGGCAGCAGACTTATATACAAAAGTATATATATGTATATGTATATATATGCATGTACATACACATATGTATGCTTATCTCAAGAAAATGGCTCACGTGGTTGTAGAGGCTGGCAAGTCCCAAGTCCATTGATAAGGCATCAGGCTGGAGGCTTCTTCTGACTCACATAGCTGCAGGGGCTGATGAACCCAAGATTAGCAGGTGAGATGGCAGGCCTGTGGCTCACTGGCTACAGAGGCTGATGAATCCAAGATCGGCAGATAATATGACAAGCAGATGCCTCAGGTTCCAAGAACCTGAGGTCAGATGATGGTGAGCTGGATGCAGGATCCAGAACAATGTAGTGAGCTTTACCAGTATGTCCACATGTATATTGGTTGCAGGCCACACCTCTGAGGAAGCTCCCCTTACAACTGATTGGCTGATCATATCAAATCACATCATGGAGGATGACTACATCATTATATAACTGCCAAATTACATCATTATAGAACTGCCAAACCACTGAGAATCATGGCCCAGCCAAACTGAACCACAACCTTAACCATCAAAAACCCTGACACTGTAGCTTCATAAGCTGTGCTTTTAATCACTGGGCTAGTGTTTATAACTTTTTATAATATTATTGATAATCACTTCAATGTCTTGAGCATGTACTATATTAAAGGTAGTGTGATAGGTGATAAGTGAAACTAAGCATGGACACTGTTTACTAGAAAGAAATAAAATATACATATATATAAATTATTCTTTAAATAATCCCATGTTATAGATACTATTATTATCCCACTTTACAGATGGGGAAGTGAGACTTAGATTTAAGTGTCTGTAAGTGGCAGATCCATATTTTGAACTGAGGTCTGTTTGACTCCATAATCCATGGGCTCAACAGGTAAACCAGTGTCAGCTTAATACCCGGCTGGCCTTTGGAAATTTGTTTTTGCCGGTGGTGTTTGCTGCATTCTGCAGGTCTTTTCTAATACTAGAAGAATCCCTTGGGAATAAAACAACTTTTTGCCTGAAGCCCAAAGATGGGATCAAAAAGCTAACATCTCCTTTAAACTGTGCAATTCCAGCACATCATAGGTTTACAACTCATCCTAGATTTCAACCGTGATGGCTTGTTCCAAATACAGGCTATAGAGAGCAAATAGTGTGCTTCGTGAAATATGGGATAACAGGAGGAGCCTTTCGGTTTTCTAATGTGGAGGGACAGCATGCCAGCAATAACTTCCCATACTTCCATTAAGATATATTTTTGATGCTTGCATTCATATAGTTGAACCCATAAATTTATAGAAAATTATACTGATTTTCTTCATCCCAGAAGCCAAAAGTTTTCAACTGGGAGAGCAAATTGACTTTCATGAAATTTTCTTAGTTTGTTTATGCCGAAGAACATTTAACTATCTGAGGTTTTCTGAGTATGAATCTTTCACTTTTAATAGCATAAACCATTTGGGAGTTAGTTCTTATCTGTTAAATGAGTAGTTCATGGAACTCAAATTTTTAGAGAGCATATCCTAAATTCATTGTAGAATGGAAGTCCATTTTCCTGATGGAAAAACCTTTGCTGCTATGCATGAGGTTGGTTTTGACAAAGATTGCAGTTTTCTCACTGATTTAATTAGGAGATTCTCATTCTATTTTACTTTAAGGAGAGTCTCTATGGGGTTCATTGAAAAAAATTTTTTTAACAGATATATGATGCAGACAAGAACTAGTTATCAGCTAACATCAGAGGCTGTCGACTCAGTTATTAGATTTTCAGCTGAAGAGGTTTAAGATTAGGAGATACTGTTGAAGAACACACTTCAGGTAGTAAAAATTGGACAATATTCAATATGAGCTTTTCCCTTTGTATTAACAATTTCACCTTTTAGAATTCAAGACAATGATGAAGAAGAAATTCCCTATTAAACACTTTCTGTAATAAATACTCTGTTAAACATTTTTTCAATGTGGAATTTATTTAATGAAAGATGGACAAATTCAAATCCAACATCCAAAACTATCCCCTTTTGTTCTAAGTGGAACACAGTTCTCTAGATGTGGTCTGACCATCACAGAATAAAACTGATTGATCTCTCTCATAGTAAACTACTAATGATGATATGTAAGAGCCAAACACTATGCAGGATAAACACTTACTGAATTTTAATTGTATTTGAAGATAAGTCTGAGTTCATATTAGCTTTTTCCCTGCTGTATCCTACTTTTGACCCACGTTAAGCACACTGTCAATCAAAGCCCCTCTTTTTTTTTTTTTTCTTTTTTATTACACCTGGCGCTGCTAAAACCCTATGGAGCAGTTCTATATCTCATGGGGTCATCTTCAGTCAGAGTCGACTTGATGGCAATGAGTTTGGTTTTTGTTTTTCTTTGATGCTGGAAAATCACATGTTCCTGTATTTGTGCAATTGCTTCTTACATTTATCCTTAGTTAATTTCTTACTGGTGGATTTCCGGTTCATCCTGGATTGTGTAAGTACTTTTTTCAGTTTTTAGCTTGTCAACAGTGTTATCTGAAGTATTTTGGCTATAACTGTATTCAAATAATTAATGATGTACAATAAGCAATATTAGTTAGACAGGACCAAGGACAGGGTCAATATCTAGTCACGTAGTTAGGTTCATTCTGTTACTATGTGTGTATATGTGAACTCAACTTTAGCGTTAATGTATACTTAAAAAAAAAAATTACAAAAGACTAATTCATAAATCAGAACGCCAGTGGACTGATTCGTAATAGAAGATTTAGCTGCTGTGACTAATGCAATCAGCTAGATAACATCAGCTGGCCTCTTCCTTCTTATTTTCAAGATACCTGAGACTCCAACTCATTGTTCAGAGAGTTGCTTACCGAGAATGATATTGCAGAGCAAAATCAAATTGCATTCATGTAAGGAATATTTTCATCCTTTTGTATTCTCCTATGCAGATCAACAGAAAGTCTCAATTTACTGATTGGTTGTGTTTCAAATGTCTACTTGTGATTTTTTGCTTGTTTGTTTGTTGGTTTAAAATCTAACATATTTTCCCCGAAGAATAACATTACCATGGTGGTTAAGTTCCCAGGCTATTCCATAAAAACTTATTTGAGCTGCAATGTGAATGAAATAATGTACTTTTAAACAAAAAAAGTGAAACATGGTAGCTGTGTCAAAACTAACAAACTAAACAAAAACATTGAATGAAAAGTGGTTCACAAAATATTCACAAAAATTCTCCCACTTTCAATTAGTCTTGTGTTAAGATGGGCCCCCTCTGCTTTCAACACTGTTCCCCCACCCACCTGGCACACTGGTCATGTGTATAAAGTGGCATTTATGAACTCTACTGTAATGATTGACTTAATAGTTACTTTCTTCACTAGAAGAATCCTTTGTAAACCATGGCTTTGCTAAACAATGTTTTGAGATTTTAAAAAACAAATAAACACTTTCAGATAATTTAATTATGAGCATGCTGCAAGGGAAAAGTCATGGAGAAGTCCAATTAATTCAAAGATTCACCCTTGATAAGGGCATTTTATAGGAAAAGAGAATGGCTAGCTAGTCTTTGTTGGAACATAGAAAATAGTATTTCTTAACAATCACTGAATGACAATCGGCTGGGAGGGTAGATGACTGGTTTCTCAGAACAAGTCTTAAACTCATAAAAGTTCATCAGAAAATTGCTTATGAATTTTACTGTTGTTGTAAGATGCCATCGAGCCGATTCTGACTCATGGTGACCTTGTGTGAGCAGAGTAGACCTGCATCACAGGGTTTTCAGGGGTGTGACCTTTCAGAAGCGTATCGCTAGTCCTGTCTTCTGAGGCACCTCTCAGTGGGTTCAAGCGGCCAACCTTTTAGCTAGTAGCCAAGCAGCCCAGAACTTAGCCATTTGTGCCACCCAGAGACCCATGCATTTTATTAGGAGGGCTAGTTTAGTGCTACGGCTGCTAACCAAAGGGTCAACAGTTCAAATCCGCCAGGTGCTCCTTGGAAACTCTATGGGGCAGTTCTATTCTGTCCTATAGGGTCGCTATGAGTCGGAATTGACTCGATGGCACTGGGGTTTTTTTTTTTTTTAGTTTCTTCCCAGGGAGGTCTGGTGGCGTAATGGTTAACCACTTGGTTGTTAACCAAAAGATTGGTGGTTTAAACCCACCCAGTGGCCCTGTGTCACCAATCATAAATCTTTGCCTACTTCAATGTTTCAAATGTAGTCTTTTTTTTTTTTTTCTAGAAGCTTTCTATTCCTGGATTTTACATTTCAGTCTATGATACATCTCAAAATGATTTTTGTGTATTGAGTTACATAAGGGTTGATGTTCATTTTTTTCCATATAAATATTCAGTTTGAGCACCATTTGTTAAAAAGAATTTATGCTACTGAATAGGTCTAATTCCTTAGCCAAAAATAATTAATTTTATTTTAGTGGGTACATTTCTGGGATCTTTATTCTATTCTAATGATAAAGCTTTCTTATTAGGTGTATACATTCTAAAATGTTATGTCTTCTTGATGATTAAAATGGTATAGGCCAATGTCCTTCCTAGCACAGAAAATTGGGCAAGATGGTGTTTGCTCTATGTAGATTTTAATATATTGATTTAGTACCATTCTACCCCACAAGTATAGCGTAAACTCAAAAAATTGTATATTATTGTCTACCATGCACTTTTTGCAAAGAGTTACTAATCATCTTTTTCCTTTAAATAATTTTTATCTTCTAAAATATACTGATTATCAGAATTCTGCTGTCAGATGAATGTAAAAAGTTTAAATAGACCATCTTCTCAACCTAAAAACTAAGAAAGGCTAGATAAATTAGAATATCACAGATTTTCTGAACTCATCAGAAAGCTGAAGATACAAAGAAACTTAAGCGAACTAGACTGATGGATGCCTCAAGGTTCCCGGTGCAAGCTCAGTTGTCAGCTTCACCTGCGGGAATTTAATGCTTTGGTTCAGTGTAAGAAAGATCCTCTGGCTGCACTTCCAATATAGCTTTTGTCAGTAATCCTGTCTCTTAGTGCCAAACTCAAGACAGGAAGAAACGGGTGGTGTTTATTGGCCTTTTAAAACTCCACACTCAGTTCAATTACATAAAGGACTGCTTTGTGAGGTAGAAAAAGATTTAATGGATTGGTTTCCTAGTTAGACATCTTTGTTCCTAGAAGATAACATGTGAACTGATAAGAACGTTCTAGTTGACTTGACAGTTATATTTCTTATTGTAAATTAGTATGTGGCTTTTTTGGTTTATGAAAAGAAAAAACTAGCATGTGTATTATGGAATGACTCTGTGGGCCAAGTCAACTTTCTCTAGCACGATGTCCCCCTCTAAACATGATACGTACTGTTGTTGTGTGTTGTGGAGTTGATTCTAACTCACTGTGACCCTATAGGACTGATTAGAACTGCCCCACAGGGCTTCCTAGGCTGAAATTTCCAAGGAAGTAGGCTGCCAGGTCTTTTCTCCTGCAGAGTGAATGGTAGGCTCAAACTGCCGAACTTCCTGTTAGCAGCTGAGTGCTTAACCATTGCGCAACCAAGGCTCCTAAACATGATACATAGAGCATAAATTAAGTATGAGCCTTTACCCCATGCCAAAACTGCAAATAGGCTCTAGCTTATATTTTTAAAATTTTACCAGAATGAGAACATTTCTACTTGAATAAAAACCCAATAAAACCAAACCTGCTGCAGTTGAGTCGATTCCTACCCATAGTGACCCTGTAGGACAGAGTAGGACTGCCCCATAGGGTTTCCAAGGAATGCCTGGTGGATTTGAACTGCTAACCTTTTGGTTAGCCTGAGCTCTTAACCACTACGCCACCAGGGTTTCCTCTACTTGAATAGAAAAGCTGAAAGCCAGAGATACTTTTGCCAGGAGCTGTTTTAATTATTAAGCACCCCTGAACAGATATTTACGATCCTTGGACTAAGGGATCAAATTTTATCTTGCTAATAATTGCTTGAGATTATGAAATCCAGTAGAAAAAATTTATTATGTTAATTAAGAGACATTGTAGTGACATGTTTAATAGTAATAGGAATCAGTGTTGTTAAGGAGAGGCTAGACGTATGAAATAATGTTTTCATGACTAAAAGTTATCCTGATTCACTTTCTAAAAATAACTCTTTTAATAATTTCATTTCTCTGGTGCTTTTATTATAATTCTCTATGACTATCATTTAGCCTAGGCAAGATACTTATTAATTAAGAATATATTATACTAAGTCACAGCAGGAAATAATAAAGTTAGGTGCAAGTGTTAAAATATCCAAGAGTAAATGACAAAAATAAATTCAACCAAACTGCCAATCATAAAAATAAATTACTTAGGTCGAGGAAAAATATGAACCTCGAATAAAAAAGAGAAATTGGATTCTAAATCCAAGGCAAAATTGATTTCCATATGAAGAAAGGTTTGAGTCCATAACTATACTGACACTTACTTCAAACCAAGAAATCTCAGTTTAGATTCTTTCTTGTTTATTAGCTGCAGCTAGTGTGTCTCCATTTTGTGACAAATACTGTTGAGAATGACAAGGAAGGGTGAGTTGAACCAGCATGAAGCTCCTCGTAGAACAGAATGGCATCTGTGTGAAGAGAAAGAAGACAAATTAGGACCAAATTAAGTATATCACCAGTATGATTAAAATTAATGTATTTCACCAGCATCCCCAAAACACTGACTCAAAATGAGGCAAAGTAAACCCTTTGTCATGTGCTACTTTAATTTTCGGTAGATGCTGGGGGAGTAACCAGTTAAGTGTAGGTTTTTCCCAACAGGAAACAGGTGTCTTTCCAGGAAATTCATGGTAGTAAGAGTAAGTTGTCAATAAGAGAAACGTTAATGAAGGCCTCCCTCAAAAAACACAAATAAAAAACCTGGGTTATTTCTATTTAAACTTTTTGCTCAATTTTAAAATTCTAATTTACTTCTCATATATTTTTTTGCAAATTTTCCCCCAATAATGTGATTGGTGCTCATTCTTGAACAAACTCAAAAATACAGAGAAATAAAAAGCAAAGAAATAGCCTATGAAATGTTTACCATTTAAGAGACTTAAAGAAAAGCAGTTGTTGCAAACCCTTCTAAAATTTTAACATTGTTTTTAATATAGTTAGATTCATATTGAATATAATTTTTGTGTCTTACATTTTTATTCCCTTATCAATATAACATAAGCATGTCTGCCTGTTATAACACACACTTCATCAGGATAATTCTTAAGGACTTCACAGTATTCTGACAAGTGTATGCATTCCCGGAAGTTGAATTAGTAGGTATGAATATTTTATTGGCTTGATATAGATGACTCGCTTTCCAAGGATTGTACCAATTTACGCCATTATGCTACCATCAGTATTGTGTGACTGTGTTTATTTTACCATTCTTTTCGTCACATTAATCTGTTTCTGGACTGTGGGTTCCATTCCTTTGATGTCACTGGCTAACTGCTCTCTTGTTTGGGGAAAGGTTACAGTGTCTTTTATTTTCTAAACAGCAGGAGGCTCCCAGGTTCTGGAAAGCAGCAAGCTAGGGTCTCTCCCTTCCTGTTTCTCTGTGCCTTTCTCAGTTAACTTTCCTGTTGCTCACAAAAGTGAAGCTGGCCTCATCTGGCCACGTGGTTAAAAGAGAAGTTGTGTAACTATTCCTAGAATCATAAATGTACAACTTTCTCTAGTGGGTACTTGAAATCCATTGAACTTTATTGAGCTGGAGCGTATCTCGGTCTTTAGTTTAACATCCCTCTACCCTTCCCATGGCATTTATGGAACATCTCTAGTGGGCTAGACCCCCATGAACAAGGTTAGGTGCCTGCATCAGGAACTCACAGAATTTAAGGGGACCACAGCAGAATAAAGTCTAGCATAAAAAGGAGAAAGAGATTGGAGTTATAGATACAGCGGTAGGAACACACAGTGGAGGGAGGTTCTAATGCCTGGGAATTTGGGGAAGAACCCCCAGAAGAGCTGGGGCAGGCAGGAAGAGCTCGCCAAGGCCAGGAACAGCGCATGTGCGGAGGTGTCGAGGAATGCAAGTGTCTGGAAATGTTCCAGGAGCAGCAAGGGCAGTTTGCAGAGAAGCGACAAATGAGAAAAAGAGAGGCCCACAGACAAGTGTCTTGGCTGGAGTCAAAATCCAAGTTAGTAAAAAAAAGCCATGTCTACAGATTTCTGTACCTTCCTCTGCATTGGAAACCCTGGTGGCGTAGTTGTTAAGTGCTACGGCTGCTAACCAAGAGGTCAACAGTTTGAATCCGCCAGGCGCTCCTTGGAAATTCTATGGGGCAGTTCTGCTCTGTCCTGTAGGGTCGCTGTGAGTCAGAATCCGCTCGAGGGCAGTGGGTTTCCTTTTTGGTTTTTGGTCCTCCTCATTGTGCTATTCTGCTTTCCCCTACAGCATTACTAGAGCTATGGGTCACCAAGCTACTGGTTCTACCGTTTGTAGGCATGGTGTTTCTGCCAGCTTATCTTTTAGTGATTAGTTCTTGTCCTCCCTCTTTAAAGAGTCACTTCTCAAAAGTCACTTTCTAACTTTGATTTCTTATTTTTATGGAGGAATGTTCTGTGATTTTAAAAACAGAGTTTTTCTTTGAAAGGCATACATCTATATACTCTTATTCTCCGCTAAGATAGCAAACACTTAGAAGCCACTCCCCTTTTCAACGTCTCAGTTCGCGTGTAACCACTTATACATGTCCTGTCTAAGGAGAGGGAGTGTGGCTATAGCCAAAGAAATTCATTATTCATCCAGCAAACCAGGTCTCTGAGCAAATTTCAGAGTAGCATTTAATCATAAGATTAGTTTAAAGCAAGAGAAGTCTTGTTTTATTAATGGACTAGTTTCAGACGTGCATGCCAATTTCCAGGATTAGTATTTTTCAGGACTGGGAAGTTCATTTGTTCTTTACTGAGTGTGGATTTGAGAGGTTGGAAGGAAATAAAAGATTAGTTGGGACAATGAAATGAAAAAAGACAACAGTAATGAAAACAATGTTCTTACCAGCATTTAGCACCTTGCCTGGCAGATAAGAGGTACTCCATAATTCCTTATTGAATTAATGAGTGTTGAATAAATGAATATTGATACTCTGCCCTGTAGCCCAGGTACATTAAAAACAGTATGAATCAGTGCACACGATTTTAGATGTTAGGCTGTTTCAATATTATACAGAAACTAATCCTCTACTTGAAAGTCCTGCTGTTTTTCCTAACGCAACAAGTCATAAGTTGAAATACGACTTGTTTCTTCTTATCTTCATGTCCATTTAAACTATCTGGCACGTCTTCTCTGTTCTATGCATTGTCATTTCTGAAGTGTTTTTCTATTCTGCGTCTGTCAGGGATGTCAGGGTTGTGATGACTCTGTTAACTTTCTTTTACAGAGGGATTCTATAAAAAATAATATTGGTGTGTAAACGAGGTATGAAGAAGTAATGCCTTTCATTTCTCCATTCAGTAGCAAGAAGGTAAAAGAACAGGTAATAAAAATTTTCCAGAAATTCTGATTCTCTTCTAATCAACTTAATACAGGTTAGATAGAAGTGGTCTCCTGGCAAAATAAAGCGCCTCTTCTTGTCCACTTGAGAAAGTCTTGCGTGTTTCCAGTAAAACCCACTGACTTCTGTTGCTCTCTCTGAGTATTTGTGGTTAATTGTCACCTTGTTTTTCCTTACTAGAAATTTAATGTTATGTTTTCATACAGTGACAGAAATGAGTATTTTTTTGGTTAAACCCTCATGTTTAAGTGTCTGTACAATTTGATTTAACTTCTCAATCAGGATAAATTCTACAAAGGGTACAATAAAAAAAGAAAAAGGCATGTTTCTCTAATCAGAACTTTGAGAACCGCAGTTCTGAATATTCTCCACCCCCTTTCAATAAATGGTAAAGGAGAATCTTGGAAAAATTTCTGTGTGGACATATAGAATGTATTTGGAATTTCCTTTAAAAAACTAACATGCAAATATTATGAGTGTCTGTGGCTTGGCCAGACAATTAAGCCATTGTATGCTTGGCATTAATGTAACTGAAAGTTTCAAATGTCATCCAGTGTTTGCCAACAATTCACAAAGGATGCACTTAGGCGCACTTTCTACCAGCCCACAGCATTTTGGCTGAGTTTTCTAAGTCAGGTGAATCTCTTCTGTTGTTTACATTGGCATCCATGTCAAAGAGGAGCGATTCAATGGAAAGGCAGCCTTGTAGCACATAACTGCCAAGTTTCTATATTGATACCTATTTAAAAAACGTAAATTTTGGACTCAGTCTAGAACAAACAAAAAGGCAGGTTGAGGAACAGCTTATAGACTTACATTTTATGTCTGTATATAACATTTAACTAAGCTCCTGAGAGAAATAAAATGAATAGGAAGTCAAAACAAATGAGTCTAAACTTTCCAGACTCTATTTTAATTCTGTGCACGGACGTGTTCCGACCATGCACAGCATCCTTTCCAAGTTGTCTACTGTGTAAGTGGGGCCCTGAAGCAACACTCTGTCTAAAGAAATTCCAGGTAGTTGGGGTACAACATGTCCCCTCATTGTATCAGTAAGGAATTACTTTTGGTTGCTAGAGTCTAAAAAACAAACAAACAAACAAAAAGTATAAGTTTTATCTTTTTCATAAAACAAGAGTTGAGCAGTCCTGAGTGCATGGGATGACTCCATGATGTCTTCAAGAATCTAGGCTGCTTTCAGTGTTCTGCTGTAATACTGAGTGTGGCTTGCATCTGCAAGCTAACTTCATGGTCCCAAAATGGCTGTTGAAACTCCTGCAATCAAATCTTCATTCCAGGCGGAGAGAAGTGGATGACAATGAACAAAAATTGTGTGCGAGCTAAGTCAGTTCCTTTTTTCAAAGAACTTTTACAGAAGCTCCACCTAACAATTTCTGCTTACGTCTCATTGGTCAGAACTTAACACGTAGTCACTCCTATCTGTGAGGAAATAAAGGAAATGTATTACTTTAGTGGGGCATATTGACACCTCCAACAATCAGGGTTCTGTCAGAAGAAGGGGAACGACAACAAAAACAAAAAACAAAGCCACTGCCAACTCATAGAGACCTTATAGGACAGAGTAGAACTGCCCCATAGGGTTTTCAAGGAGCACCTGGTGGATTTGAAGTGCTGACCTTTTGGTTAGTAGCCGTAGCTCTTAATCACTATGCCGCCAGGGTTTCCAGAAGAAGGGGAGAACTTTAAATAATTATTTATTGATAGGTAATTATCTTGTCTACAAATTTTCACTGTAACAAGTAATGCTGCAAAGAAAATCCATGAACATGTTCCTTTTATGCAGGTGTTTATTTTTTTTCCCTGTAATTCCTGTTTTTTACTTTGGTTGATTCCATTCATTATCTTCCATCCTTTCATTATTTATAATTTCATCCACGTTTCCTCTGTTCTTGGCTCAGAGGAGGAAGTACACTACTCTCTTCTAAGTCTGACCCCACTTCTTCCCCTTCTCTTCTGAAAACAGAACAGGCTAATATATTGATGTTTGGAAGTAAAAGAAAGGTAAATTGAAAGTGTTCCCACTTGGTTGCCTTTATTGTCTATTAAAAGGCAATGTAGTCCAGCAGCCGAGATTACAGACTGGGTACTGGGCTGAGACATACATTGCATGGATAAAAATTATTTAAAAAAATTACTTATTTTTTGTTGAGAATATACACAGCAATGGATAAAAATTCATACTGTATGATTTTCTAGGGTTCTGACCTTAGGAAAATTACTTAATTTGTCTTTGCCTTAATTTTCCCATTTGTGAAATGTTGTTAATTTTGGTATTTACCTCATAGGGTTGGTGTGAGGATTGGATATAGAGCACTTGGAACAATGGTCGGCACATAATAAATGCTGTGTGTGTTAACAGTTGTAACTGTTGTCTCATTGAAGTAAGAAAATAGTTTATAGGCAAGCTGATGGGAATGGAGGAATAAAGAGAGGGTGGGTGGTGGTCGGAGTCTGGAACAACTTTTATGAGGGATTTTAGATAGTCAAGGAGAAATGAATTAAAAGATTATTGAGCAATGTTGAGAAGACAGCTGAGGTTGGTAGTCACATATTTTTGATGAACGTGGGCACATGGAAGTGCTTGACTGCTCAAGAATAGGAATGAAGACAATGGGTAAATAGGTTAAGTTCAGGTTGGGATTGACTGGGTGGGGTTGGCAGAAGATGGAGAGGATAGAGGATTAGACGGTGTTGATATGAGTTAGATGAAATAATTTACCATGGGGCTCTGGCTGGAAATGGAGAAATATGAAGGCAGAAGAAGATATCATAAAGCAGTTTTTCTTGAATTGAGGAATGGGTATGAATAACGAATAGAAAGAAGGATGAGAACTGAGACTAGGTTTTCAGAATTCAGTCTTCCAAAGATAGTATTTTTCAGGATGATAGTAAATTCCCAGGTGTGGTTCAGGTAAGTGGGTTGCTGAAATAAGAAAATGCCAGAGATGAAGGTCAGAGAAATAGAGAAAGCCTGAAGTTAAATTCGATTTAATTAAATAGGCAATTAATGACACCTAGTATGGAGCCCTGGTGGTGCAATGGTTAAATGTTTGGCTGCTAACCAAAAGGTCAGCAGTTTTAATCTGCCAGCTGCTCCTTGGAAGCCCTATGGAGCAGTTCTGCTCTGCCCTATAGGGTCATTATCAGTTGGAATCAATTTGACAGCAGTGATTTTTTTTTTTTTAAATATGGGCCACAGAATGTGTTTTACGTTGTTTGTGAACAGGATAAACGCCTTCCTTAACCTCAATTTGCTTACCATTTGGTGGACTGGGAAGATACACTGTTGGATGAATTATGAAGTAGAATTTGCAATCATTCAGGATTGCACTGGAGATAGACAGAAGGAGACCAATGGGCCAAGAGTCAAAGTCTACAGTGGATGTGAAGGAATGGCCTGGAAGCCTGTGCATGACAGTGACAAAGAAGATGGTATAAGAGGATATCTTTGGTGTCAAACAAAGGTCGTAGAACACTGAATGTGATATTCTGAGTTGCCTACGTGTCTACTTCCCTCAATAGACTAAAATTCTTGAGGGCAGGGACTAGGTCCATATATTCTTATTATCATCTTTCTAGTCTTGGCATGTAGGACCCAAAGAAGTGTTTATTGATTTACTGTGGAAAAAAAAAATGAGAGAAATATTTCTCATACTAAATATATTAGTGACCTATTACTCTGTAACAAATTACCCCAAAGTTTAAAGCTTAGAATATTGTTGTTGTTATTAGGTATCAAATCTATTTTGACTCATAGTGACCCCATGTGACAGTATAACTGCCCTATAGGGTTTCCTAGGTTGTAATCTTTATGGAAGCAGATTATCCTTTCTCCTGCAGAGCTGCTGGGTGGGTTTGAACTGCCAACCTTTTGGTTAGCAGCCGAGTGCTTAACCATTGTGTCACCAGGGCTCCTTAAGCTTAGAAAAACAAACATTTATTATCTAAAAATTTCTATGGGTCTGGAATCTGGGTGTAGCTTAGCTGGGTCCTCTCTCACGAGGCTGCAACGAAGGGGCTGAGTGGGGCTACAGTATCATCTGAAGGCTAGAATGGGGAAGAATCTGCTTCCAAGCTCCCCTGCATGGTTGTTGGCAGGATTCAGCTCCTCGCAGGTTGTTGGACTGAGGACCTTAGTTCTCACTTGCTGCTGCCAGGGGTGTCCCTCTGTTCCTTCCCATATGGCCCTTAGACACTGGCTTCCTTCAGGACAGGAGAGTGAGAAAGCGAGAGAGAGTCAAAAAGATGAGCAATTTTTTTGTAACCTAATTTCAAAAGTGACATATATCACTTTTGCTGCTTTCTATGTTAGAAGTGAGTCTCCAGGTCCAGGCAGGGATCGCTGGGGACATCTCAGAGGCTCCCTACCACAAGCACTAAAAATGCTTTTGGCAATTGCTACCTTTTCCATTTAAATCTGTGTAATCAATCACAAAAGAAATGCATTTCTTGACACATTTCTCTGCTTGGGTGTACTTTGAGGAGTGCATTGCACTAAGTACAGTCCAGCAAACATATGCTGATTGACTGTGGATAACCTTTCAATTTTACTGAAAAGAAAGTTCAATCTTAAAATAAGGTAATAATGTTCTCCAGCAGATACCATCTTTTGAGCATTTAGAACTTTTCTTAGAATTGAAATTGCCAAAGAAAATAGCTACTTGTGTAGCTTGTGTTAAATTATAAACATATTTACTAGAATGAGTATCAGAATTACTGTTTAGACAAATTTGATGTCAATTTTCTTTCCCCAGATCTTGAATATCACAGCACACAAAAGGCCCTGCAGAAAAGTGCCCTAAGTTTTGTAGTTTCTACACTTTCTGGTGTCATGTTTAGCTGAATCTTAGAGGAAGGTTGTAATTGAAATGTCTTTAAGATATGGAGTATGAAGACAAGATAAAGAGTCAAAAATTCTGAAAACAAAAACAGAGCCCTTTTTATTTGTGGTGTGGAAACAAAGCTGTGATAGTCAGACTATAAACTGACAGCCTAAAATTATACAGTATCCTCTGAGCTTTTATATATTCTGTCAATAAAAACCAGTTGCTGCTATCTGTATTTCATACACAATGTTCATAATTTACCTAATAAAAGAATAGATATATTTGGACAGTTAATAGAATTTCCTTGTACATTCCAATGACCAGATTTTTTTTTTTTTTTTCGGTCTGAGGCCAGTAAGCTTCTGTATATTTCTTCACAGAAATGATCCAGTAAAACTTCATTTTATCAGAACTCTCAGTCACTTGAAGGCTTACCTCTGCATTCTACATCTAGGAAAAGAAAACAAATCAGAAGGAGGAACAGATGTCAGACCTTAAAAAAAAAGCCAACACACTCATCTCTGTGGATTACCAAAAGCAAACAAAGAAACCAGCTGCCATTGAGTCAACTCCAACTCATAGTAACCCCTTGTGTCAGATAACAACTGTGTTCTTTAGGGTTTTCTTTTTTAAATAATATTGTGTTTTTGGTGAAGGTTTACCCACGAGTTTAGGTTCCCATTCAAGAATTTCTACACAAATTGTTCAGTGACATTGGTTATGTTCGTCACAATGTGTGACCATTCTCATTATTTCCATTCTGGTTGTTCCATTTCCATTAATCTGGTCTCCCTGCCCCTTACATTCTCATCTCTGTTTTAAAGTAATTGTTGACCATTTGGTCTCATATAAGTGATTTTTAAAGGAGCACAGCACTTACAGGCGATATTATTTTGTAAGCCAATCTGTTATTTAGCTAAAAGGTGACCTCAGGGTTTGAAGAATATCCCTGGAGAATAGTCTCCAGTACTCCAGTCTCAACCAGTCCAGTAGGTCTGCTTTTTGTTGTTGTTGTTTGTTGTTTTGTTTTTAGGAATTTGAATTTCTGTTTCACATTTTTCTCTCCTTCTATCAGGGTCCATCTGTTGTGGCCCTGATTAGAACAGTTGGTAATGGTAACTGGGCACCCTATATAGTTCTTCTGGTCTCAGGATAGATGAGGTCGTGGGTCGTGTAGACTATTTGTCCTGTAAACTAGTTTCTTCTTTGAGTCTTTGGTTTCCTTCTCTCTCTCTTTTTAAAAATAATTTTATTTATTATGTTGTTGTTAAGAACACACACAGCAAAACATACACCAATTTAACAGTTTCCACATGTACCATTTAGTGACATTGATTACATTCTTTGAGTTGTTACCATTCTCACTCTCCTTTTCTGAGTTGTTCCTCTCACATTAACATAAATTCACTGCCTGCTAAGGTTCCTATCTAATCTCTCGAGTTGCTGTTGTCAATCCATTGGCATTTCTATGGCTAATTTTTCAGCACTAGATCACCAGGATTTTCTTCTGAGGCACCCCTGGGTGGACTCAAACTTCCAACGTTTTTGTTAGCAGCTGATCATGTTAACTGTTTGCACCACCAAGGAATTCTCTGTGGATTACTGCATACGTTTATTTCTCACTCAAACTACACTTGTACTGTATGACAGCTTCCCCTCTGCTGCATGATATCTTTATTCCAGGGCCCAGGGTGAAGATCCCACGATACTGCTAGGCTCATGGGAGAAGGAAAAGAGAAGAGGGCGGACTGTGTAATGGCTCCTAAATCCTAAAGCTTTTGCTGGGAAGGGGTACAAGTCCCTTCAGCTCACAGTTCTTTGGCCTAAGGCCCATGGCCAAGCCTGAAGTTTGTGGAGTGGAGAAATACAACCTTTCCATAGAGACAGGAAGATAATATTTTGAACAATAATACAAACCACCACAAATACTTAC
Source organism: Loxodonta africana (assembly GCF_030014295.1). Classification (NCBI taxonomy): domain Eukaryota; kingdom Metazoa; phylum Chordata; class Mammalia; order Proboscidea; family Elephantidae; genus Loxodonta; species Loxodonta africana. Next base: position 67,086,681 of record NC_087355.1, read on the forward strand.
TTAGAAGATGAGATAGAGATGATTACATGCATTCCATATGGTCACTGATACCTTAAAATTGTCATCCAACCTATTGGAATGGGCATGGGCTGTCCTGGTACCATTGTTTTAGTTCAACCCTGACTCAATTTCCCTTGCAATCCTAATACAAATTTTCCGGTATCATTTAGATATAACATCGTAATTTTCCTTGATGCAATGTTCAGAAATACGTTCTAGTGGCAAAAGCTTCAGTCACCTCACTTGTCTGAGAAGCAGGAATAGCACTTATGAAGGGTCTACTTAGTGCCAGTCCAGTCCTAGGTAATTTAATCTACCCATCAACCATGTGGGAGGAAAAGATTCATTTCACACATGAACAAACTGACCCAGAGAACTTGCACAGTTCATGGCCAGGAAGAGTGGAAGCTGGGATTTGAAACCAGCCTTTGGACCCCAAAGTTCTGGAAAGTTAGAAAGATGATGACTATGTTTTGGACATTCCACAACCAAAAAAGGGTGTTTGCCAACTATTTATCAGCTAACCAAAACAACAAAACGACCAGACTTCAAAAGGCTCTTGAATGGCCTAATCCACTACGCTGTTTACTGCAAAAATTACAAATATTTATTTTAAGGCTTATAAGGAAAATCTCTTTTCTCTGAAACCCAGAGAAATGTTTGTTTCCATTTGCACAGAGAGAGCACTTGGGGCCATTCTGTTTGCAACAGAAGCATACAGAGCTCATTGCCTGAAAGAGTAATTGCTCAGAATGGATGGCTGAACAGGAAGCAAAGAAGTAGAAATAGATGTAAGACCTGTGGGGCCCAACTAAAGAACACGTGAAAGGATTTGGATCTAGGTTTTCCAGGGAAAGGTGAGCAGACAGAAGAAAAAGGTAGAAATGAGATGTAATAAAAGTTGGATATTAACCAATGAATTTATGTAGGAAGACTTTGAGATGAGATTCGGCTTTTGCGTAAGGAATTTCAGACTTGTGTTTGGCTGTTGTTCTCTTTCAATTCGGGGTATGATCCGTGTATAGGACCTCCTTCTGGTGTTCAAAGGAATGACAGAAGATTGCCTTTCTAAGTGTAAAGGCAGAAGCAAGATGGCACTTGGGCCAGGGAAAGACTGGCCCAGGTAACTAGAATAAAGGGAATCTAAGCTTTAACCACCATTAGTAGATTTTTGAAGGAGCCCTGGAGGCAGCTCCATTGGGTAAAGACCTGGTGATCTGCACCCGTAAAGATCACAGCCAAGAAAACTCTATGGGACAGTTCTACTCTGTCACATGGCGTCGCTATGAGTTGAAAATTGACAGCACCCAACAACAACAGTAGATTTTTAATAATTCTGCAACTATACTTTGTCTAAGGTGGTGAAGAGGAATGAGTATGACCCTTGGGGCCATACAGATCTGGAATCAAGTCCTATCTCTGCCGTTTTCTTGTCTGCTGTAAGACCTTGGGCGAATCTCTCACTTTTTTTGAACCTCATTACCCATTTCAAAAATTATTTTCCTCACAGGATTTTTGTGAGAATTTAATAAGTTGTATATGCAGTGGTTAAGTGTTTGGCTGTTAAACAAAAGGTGGGTAGTTTGAACCCACAAGGCTCCCATGGAAACCCTATGAGGCAGTTCTACTCTGTCCTATAGGGCCGCTACGAGTTGGAATCGACTTGATGGCAATGAGTATACCTATCAATATCTGTCTGTATTGATGTCTACGTTGTTGTTAGGTATTGTCGAGTCAATTTCAACCCATGGCAACCCCATGTATTACAAGGTAGAACTGCCCCTAAGATATTCTTGGTTGTAATGTTTACAAAAGCAGATCATCAGGTCTTTCTCCCACAGAGCCTCTAGATGAGTTTGAGCCACTAACCTTTTGGTTAACAGCCAAGTGCTTAACTGTTTGTGCCAGCAGCGCCCCTTATCCACTTCCATATCTGTATCTATATTTGGTGCCTAAGATTTTTTTTTTTTTTAAGATGTTCTCTATGAATCTTAGTTACCTTCTCCCCTGCTTGTATTAATCAATCTATTAGTTAACCAATATTTGTTAAGTGTCTACTTCATGTCAGCACTGTGTTAGTTTCTGGAGATATAAAAAGGTGATTAAGACCCAGATGCTCTCCTGAATACGTTAAAGGGAGAAACAGATATGCAGACCACGTGATACCAGGCATGACATGGTTTCAGGAAGTCAGCTGAGACTTCTGGGTTCAGGCATTTTCAGCTTGTTGGATTTGGAATTGATGGGTATGACCTTTCATTGAAGCATGCAATCCACCTTGCACAAGTGCGTTGAAGAAATATGCTACAAGGACAAGGGTTATTTTTCTTTTCATTAGAGGACACTGTGTTCTTTCCAAGCTGGCCCAATTTACCATTTTGCCTGTTCTGTAAGGAGCCACTCTGGAAAACTGTTAAGTTACATGATATTCCATATTTGCTACAGCAACCTAGGTGGTTTACTCAGCTCCTTCCTTCCTATCTGCCTCCCCTTCTTTCTTCCCCTTGCCCTGCCCTGATCTCTCTCTCTCCTTCTCTCCTTTTACATTCATTCAACACAATTTTATGTAGTGCCTAGTATGTGTCAGGCACCGTTCTAGGCATCGGTGGTGTAGCAGTTAACAAAAGAAAGCATCTGTTATCATGGAGATCATAATTCTGCTGGGGGAAAATAGACAATAGACTAGCAAACAAACAACTATATAATAACAGCAGTTGGTAATAAGTGTTAAGAAATAAAAAGCAGAATAAAGTGTCAGAGAGTGACAGGGATGAAGGGGTGTGTATGCTAGTGCTAGTTTAGACGAAGGAAGACTTCTCTAATGAAGTGACATTTGAGCAGAGATTAGAATGCAATAAAGGAATCAGCCATGTGCATATCCTGGAGAAGAGAATTCTATTTATTCCCAAGATTTTTTATACTATAGTTGTCACATATATTATAACTAAATTCATTATATGTCACACAAGACGATGTTATAGTTTTTCTTTAAAAAGTCGAATGTATTTTTAAAACATTAAGAGGAATTTAAGCTATTTATACGTACCTCAATATGTATGATTTCCTCCCTACATGTCTAAATTTCTCTATGGCATCATTTTACTTCAGCTTGTGGAGTTTCCTTCAGTATTTCTTATGGTGCAGGTCTGCTGGTACAGGTCGCCCAAGGTCTTACAGCAGACAAGAAAACGGCAGAGATAGGACTTGATTCCAGATCTGTATGGCCCCAAGGGTCATACTCATTCCTCTTCACCACCTTAGACAAAGTATAGTTGCAGAATTATTAAAAATCTACTGTTGTTGTTGGGTGCTGTCAATTTTCAACTCATAGCGATGCCATGTGACAGAGTAGAACTGTCCCATAGAGTTTTCTTGGCTGTGATCTTTACGGGTGCAGATCATCAAATTCTCCTGATTTTCTTGTATTTGAAAATCCCTTTAGTTTGTTTTCAGCTCTAAAGGATATTTTGGCTGGATATAGAAATCAGTGTTAATTATTTTTTCTTTCAACGCTTGAAAACATGTTGTCCCAAATGCCTTCTGTTCTTCATTGTTTCTGGAAAGAATTTAGTGTCATTCATTGTTTACATATATGTGATGCATCATTTATCTTTCTGTGGTACTCTAAAAATACGTCTGCAAGTTTTATGAAACTCTTTCATTCAAAAGTTACTTCTAATGAACAGGATGTGGTGATGCTATTTGACTTCCAAGGTCAGGTTATTAAAAGGATACAGCTTCCATCTGGCAAGCAGATCCTCGAGTCTCAATGACATCCAGCTTCAGATGACTGCAGTACTGGCCAACATTTGACTGCAATGTCATGAAAGACCTGGGTTATTACTGAAGCTATTCCCAAGTTCCTGCCCACAGAAAGTGACAGCTATAGTAAATGTTTATTGTTTTAAGCCACTAAGTTTTGTGGTAATTTTAAAATACATGTCCTAATTCAAATGTCTCTTAGAGTTACTGTAACTTTCCAGTTCTTCAATCTACTTCACCTGTGTAAAAGAAAAGTTATTTAAAAAGTCAAGATGCGCCACATTCAAAAAATCGATCTATAGAAGAAAATAATTTATGGTAAAACCAGTCTATTTTAAAAGATTGTTTTGTCTTTCTGGTTTACCACTTAGCCTAAGCACCTTGTACAGTGCTTGGTATATAATAAGACATTAAATAGATTATGTTGAATAAGTGACTTTTTTCCTCTAGGCTGGAAGCTTTTAGAGGGCAAAAGCTATACCTTATTCATCTTTTTATCTGCTTCACATGATACAGTGCTTAATACTGAAAATATGTCCATATAATGTTTATTGAATTCAAACGAACTTAACTGAAATTCTTGTTGAAGTAAGTGGTCTGGGAATAGAAATGAAAAAATCATGGCAGGAAATGAATTTTAAACATTTATACTGTATGGTTAAGAGCTCAGCTGCTAACCAAAAAAAGCTCGGCAGTTCGAATCCACCAGCTGCTTCTTGGAAACCCTATGTGGCAGTTCCACTCTGCCTGTAGGGTCACTGTGAGTCAGAATCAACTCAAAGGCAATGGGTTTGGTTTTTGGTTTTTATACTGTATGTTGACTTGTACGGGCTCTTAAGCCCCATCAACTTTTCACCAAAAAACAAACAAACAAAAAACAACCCTAAATTTATACTCTGTTGGTGCCTGATGGACCATAATTTCTACCAATAGAACAAATATCCATGTGTTTCTACAGTATCGTTATGAAACAGTATTCAAAGATAGGTGTTTTACTGTGCCTAGACTGTAAACTATAATAAAGTGTTGAATTTGGCAGATTAGCTGCCGAGGCCTTGTAATCTGTATTCCTCCGTATTCATTCAAGCCTTTAGCCATTTCAGTAGAGCTGACAGTTTCTGAGTGTAGGATTCCGAACAGTCACCCGCTCCCTCACTCACTCAGCATGTCAGCTGAGCAACTCCTCTTCCTCTTTGGGAGGCAGGAGTATCCAGGGTGTGTCCTAGTGGTTCGGAACACAACCAGACTGCTTAGGTGCAAATCTCCGAGCCACCGCTACCAGCTCTGTGAACTCTGGCATACTGCTTACCTACTTGCTGCGTCAGTGTATTCATCTGTAAAGTGTAGAAACTGATAGCACTTACCTTACAGTTTTCTAGTGAATAGTAAATGGGCTAGTAGATGAAGAATGCCTGGCACATAGTAAACATTCCAAAAAAAAACTAGCTCTTACTGTCATCAATATCTACCATGGTCCCTGGAACATTGAGGGTGACCTGTTCATCTTTATTGAATGGATGAATAACTTCAAGATGAGAGTACTGTGTGAACGTCTCTGTCATTTTTTTTTTTTTTGGTGAAAATATACACAACAAAACGTACATCCGTTCAACAATTTTTCCATGTACAGTTCATTGGTGGTGGTTTCATACTTCACTTTGTGTCACAATTCTCACTCTCTCTGCCCATGTTATTTCACCACCTTTAACTTAGACTCGCTGCCCCTTACAATTCGTATTCATGCTTTAGAGTTACTGTTTTCATTTTGATGTCGTATAGGTAATTCTTTAAAAGGGTACAATGCGCAAGGCAAACATTTATTGAACTGAGCTGTTATTTACCTTAAAGATGACTTCATGGAGTAGTTCTGGTTTCCAGGCAATAGATTTGGGGTGTCCCTCTAGTTTCAATGTATCCATAAGTCTGGTTGACGACAATAATTTGAAGTTCTGTTCCACAATTTTCCTCCTTTTGTTCAAGATCCATCCATTGGGTCCCTAATCAAAAGGTTCAGTAATAGCTGAATATATAATAGTGGTAGCTGGACACCATCCATTTCTTTTGGACCCATGACAGGAAAGTAACAGTTCATGGAGGCAGTTAGACCTGCAGGCCATTTCCGTCTCTGATTCCTGGGTCATCTTCTTCTTCTGTTGCTCCAAGAGAGTAGAGACCAATTGTTCTGTCACTTTTTTTTTTTTTTTTTGCATTTTATGATCACACAAAATTTTTGGTTGTTTATTCCTTTTTAGTAATTCTTCATTAGATCAAAGAGGCAGTTGATTATGTTACTTGACAATGGTTATGTAAGTAACATTGGCACGTGAAAACAATGAATTGGATATTAAAAAATGACACATTTTAGGGTAAGCCTGATTTCTATTTTTCATTTCAATCTCTTTCTAAAATGTGAAAGTGTCAGAAAGGAGTCAAGCATCGAAAGGAGCACTAAGGTTCAGAATCCTGGGTGCATTCTGCCATTGTTAGACTTGTGGAAAGACCATGCTTTCTAACGTGCAAATAGGGCCAAACTTCTCCCACTTGACTGTGCACAATAGCTGGGGACAGAAAACTCTGGTGGTGTAGTGGTTAAGAGCTATGGCGACTCACTGAAAGGCTGGCAGTTCAAATCCACCAGGTAGTCCTTGGAAACCCTGTGGGGGAGTTCAACTCTGGTCTATAGAGTCACTATGAGTCCCACTGGACGGCAACGGGGTTTTTCTTTTTTTTGGTTTCGTATTCCCAATACCTGGCATAATGCCTGGCACGTGAAAGTAAATAAATAATCAAGGAAACTGGGGAAGCCTCTGTGACAAAAAATTCTACCTTTAGTCCTGAACCTTTCATTCGTGCCTCAACGAACCGCTCAGTCCTCAAACCTTCTCCTTGGCCAGCTCCACCCTTTCACTCCAAGGAGAGAGAAAAAAGTTACTTAGTTGAAACCTCTACTCCGAGTTCTGGGAACCTTCTTTGCTGCTAAAGAGGCGCAGAGTATGGAGATGGGGCTGGGAGAAGTGGAGCATCTCTGAGCAGCAGAGCAAGATAGCGTCCCAGGGGGCAGGGGTCTGACGTGCTCCCTTGGTTACCCCGGCCCTAACCGGCCCTAATCCCCAAACTTGGAAACAAATCGCGAACGAGCGCGCTGGAGGACCGACGGGACATCTCCGAGACGTGACGGGGGACTCCAGCCGTCGCGGAGAGGAACAATAGGTCCCTTTGATCAGGGACCCAATAGATAATAGTCACGCGAGAGGCTTCCCCGGGAACGGCATGGACACGGACGCCCAGGACGACGTGCCCACCACCAGCCGACTGCTGGAAGACATCAGGCGGCGGCTGCTGCGCGCCTTCCAACGGGCGGTGCCACGCGCGGGCTCGAGACGGGCCCGGGAGGCGGCGGAGGCGGCGGCTGAGGCCGCGAGCGAGGAGCGTGGCTGGGCGCGCGTCGAGGGCGCCCTGGCCGGGCTACGCGCGGAGCTGGTGAGCGCGCGGGCTGGGCGGCCCGCTCCTGGGCTGCTCCTGCGGGGTCCTGTCCTCGCGGATCTGGGGCCTTCCTTGAGGATTTGGGGAGGCTTCGGGGAGGTCGTTCTCAAGAAGGGAGGGAGGGCATGTAGCGAGGGAGAGCTGCGCACTGGCCTTGATCTTCCTGGGACGCCAGGTCGCACCCAGATAAGGTGTTGGTCGCCCTCACCTCCCCAGCAGCATCTGGGAGGGAAGGGGCCCTGCAGGACCCACGGCAGGGTGCTGGCACTCGTGGGGCCTGAGAGTCTGCAAGTGACACCAAGACCCTAGTAACACCTCTCCAACCCGTTTCTGTGCTTTTCTACGCTACAGAGAACTTTTCGTATGTGTATGTATGGCCCTTGAAGGAAGAAATTTGAATGAAGTAAATTAACGCAGGATTGATGGAACGTGTATTCTATCCTCAGTTCGCTCTTTATATCACGCAAGTTATATCTTTCCCTTTGGTTAGAATTCAGAAAACTGGGAATCGGGCGGATTAGCCAATATGCAAGGTAAATGCGGGTACTTACCTTGCTCACCAGATCATTTGTAGTGAACAATTTCACAAAGATTGTGGTGAAACCCATATGAAATTGTTCACTACCAATTAGTAAGTAAGCACAAGTAAGCCCGTGCTTACCTGTGCTTATTGGGTCATCTGCTGCTGCCACGGGTTATAAATTTGAAAAGAATCTTTGATTCTGCAGAAAGGTGCTGTGGGGTTGAGAGAGAGATGCCAGCCACAGCTAGAGGCAAAATCCTTGATGTGGTGAAAAATGTGAAATTGTTCACTACAGATGATCTGGTAAGCAAAGTAAGCACCATGCTTACCTTGCCTGTTGGATAATCCGCCCCTGCTGGGAATTATAGGTTGTTTTGTAAAAGTGTAGCTTTTGGACGTTATACAAGATAAACCCTTGTGGTCGAGTTGATTCTAACTCATAGTGACCCTAATGGACAGAGTAGAACTGCCCCATAGGGTTTCCAAGGAGTGCCTGGTGGATTCGAACTACCAACCTTTTGGTTGATATCCGTAACTCTTGACCACTACACCACCAGCATGTCCTATTCACGATAGGCCTGAATATTAAACACGTGTTTAAGAAAAAAAAAAAAAAAAACCCACCGCCATCATAGCGACCCTATGATAAATAGGTGTGTCGGTAAATATTTTAGATTACTGTTTTTAATTAAGAAAAAACTCTAAATTAGAAAAAATTGAAAATGATAAAATGAGTGGAACAATTTAGACTTTAAGACAGTGTTGCCTGTGAATCCGTGTAGTGGAAACCTGACTTGGAACGTTCTTCTAGTTTGCACTTAATACTAGTAAAATATTAACCATTATTTTAGAACAGAGTCAATCATCAGTAAATCGTCTCACTTAAAAATCTTAACAGAATACCTCTCGTTTCTGAGTTTAGGAAGGATAGTAGGATAGTAAATCTAATTTTACCCTTGTTAACGATCTTTATCTGACAGGGTTGTGTTATCTGCTGTCCAATTATATTGAAGAAATACCTGGTTTTCTCACTGAGCTGCTGGCTAGTGGAGACACCTGATAGCAGAGTTACATGAGTGTGTGCCGTGAGCCAGGAAGCCAAACCACAAGGCTGAGACCCCGCTCAGCCACCATCTCTGTGTGGCTGACCAGGATATTTCACTACCCCTCTCTCCCCCTCAGTTGATTCATATTTAAATCAAATGAAATTTTATTGAATGAACTTTGAGGCACCTTCCAACCTTGACATTCTAACAAGTTGCTCCATCAGCAGGATTTTAGTCAAGTTTTGTATTGGGGGCAGGGGTGGGGAGTAAAACTCTAAACAGATGAGGGTTCAAATCCCAATGTTAACGTTTACTGGTGGCTTTGAGAATGCCAATCAGCAAGTGTGAGTTTTAGCTTTTTCATATATAAAATGAAGATAGATCTCTTAGGATTACATAATGTTATATACAGTGCCTATAACATAGAGGGAAACCCTGGTGGTATGGTGGTTAAAAACTAAGGTTGCTAACCAAAAGGTCGGCAGTTTGAATCCACCAGGTGTTCCTTGGAAACCCAGTGGGGCAGTTCTACTCTGTCCTATAGGGTTTTTATGAATCAGAATCGACTGGACTGCAACAGGTTCGGTTTTTATAAGAACGATGCTATTTATATAGCAGCTCTTATAATTGTGATGTTGTTGTTGTGTGCTATTGAATCAACTCCAACTCATAGCAACCCTGAATTACAGAGGGTTGCCCAATCTAAATGGGAGCAGATTGCCAAGTCTTTTCTCCTGCAGAGAGATTGGTGGGTTCGAACTGCCAACCTTTCGGTTAGCAACTGAGTGCTTAATTATTATAATAGAACCTGGAGACAGACTGTACAAAATAAAGACAACACATATGTATCAAAATTTTGTTTCAGTCTTTGCACTTAAGGACAAAGATTTACCCCAGAAAGTACCAGAGAATTTTACACATACACACATACTGCGTTCCTGGGCTACAGACCATGGTCAATATCTTGGTCAACTGTTTCATCAGTGTGTGTGGCTGGTCATGAGAAGAGGCAAAAGAGTGTGGATGCTTTAGCTTAACATCATCTCTACTAGAAGTTGTTGTGGTTGTTAGGTTCTGTTGAGTCTGTTCCAACTCAGAGTGAGCCTATGTACAACAGAATGAAACACTGCCTGGTCCTTTGCCATGCTCACAATCGTTGCTATGCTTGAGCCCATTGTTGCAGCCACTGTGTCACTGACCCTCTACTTTACGAAGCATGATGTCCTTCTCTCGGGACTGATCCCTCCTGATAACATACCCAAAGTATGTGAGATGAAGTCTCGCCATCCTACCTTCTAAGGAACATTCTGGCTGTACTTCTTCCAAGACAGATTTATCCATTCTTCTGGCAGTCCATGATATATTCAATATTCTTCACCAAAACCATGATTCAAAGGCATCAATTCTTCATTCTGCATGCATATGAGGAAACTATGAGAGTAGTTTCTGATAATGGTCCATTAACTGGATTTCTATAGGAATTGGTATATGTCCATACATATATCTACATGTATGATATTGGGGTGATATTTGTGCAAGGAACAATGATGAATAAGTTCTATTAATTTACAGTTATATTGTTATTTATATTAGGTTTAATTATTTGTTATTTTAATTGATCTTAGTGGGATGCATTGATTGAAAGGTCTATGAGTAAATTTCAGGGATTCTGTATACCTAAAATTGTGTGCATAATTTTGTATGTGCATAAGGTGCATTTTTTTCCAGAGAAGTTCATAACTTTCATCAGATTCTTAAAGGGATCCACAATCAAAGAAAAGTTAAAAAGCCATGGGTGTTTGAATTTCCTAAATAGGTGTAATATATTTTACCTCATTTAGCTGGTGAACAAGTACCGATAATTTCACCCAGTGATTCTTGGCATGAAAGTGCAGGATGAATATTCAACAGTTCCATCATTTAGTCATTCATTCACTCAGTCTTTCGACAAACACATAGAGAATTTACCATGTTGTGTGCCCAGGAAGTGCACTCACAGTTGGGGTTACAATGATGAATAAGAAACCAACTCTGCCCTCAAAATCATCAGTTCAGTCTAGTTTGTGTGTTATGAGAAGCATGTGTACAGAACACTGTGGAAACACAGATAAGAGGCAGTCTGGGCAATCAGGGAGGGCTTCTGGGAAGAGGTGGCATTTGGCTGGGGTCTTGAAGGGTAGATAGGAGTTCAGCAGGAAGAGAGAAGGCAAAGAGTGTCCTAAGCAGAGGAGGCAGAAGGAGATATCATTCAGCATGATGTTCATTTAGGGACCAGCAAAGTTTCTAACCAGCTGCAGTGCAGGCTCATGTGGTGAGAGGGCCAGGAAATGAAGCTGAAAAAGTAGGGCAGGATTATAGAGCATCTTGTGCCCCCGGAGAGAACTGAAGCGTCCTGTAAGCACGGTGCAGGTGCAGGGTTTTTTGTGGTGGTGCTGCCGCTGTTACTGTTTGTTTGCTGGATATTCATTTACTTTATTCTTTGCGAATAGTTACTGTCAGGGAAGTGGTACCAGGTGCTGAAGAATGGAGAAAAATGTCCTAGAGGAAAGCTTAAGATAATTTTATCCAATGATTTTACGCTGTGAATTGGGAGGGGGCCCCCAGTGTTTGACTTTTACCAGGAGAACTCCTGGGTGTATCCTGGAGTCGTTTCTGTCGGCAAGTTGATGATGTGTTTTAAGCAGAAAGAGCAAGATCCTCAGGAACTGCGTTAAACAAGGCCTTAATTTAAGAAATTTGCAAATGGTTGATCAGAAGTTTTTAGCTGTAATACAAAGATTGTTTTGGACTAACCTTTGTTGGACTGCTTCTTAGATAAACCGCCCTAGGCATCTATGTTTGAATACAGGGAGGCCCTTCATAAACCCCAATTGGAAAAAAAAAAAAAAATTGGAGGAGGGTATAAATCAGCCTTACTATATAATAAATTTCATTCTAGAGTGAAAAGTGTTAGATTATATAAGTACACATAACTGTACGTGTGCCTCTGAGGTGTTGTTAAATGTTTTTGCTTGGCAGGGAGACCATTTAAAATTCTGAAAACTTAAAATGGCAAGAAATCAAGTAAATGGGCCTGGGTCCTGGACGCTCAGGTGGCCCCGGGGGGCTATCCTGTAGGTCAGAGAGTTCATAAAGATAAATTATTTCCTTGCAGATCACATGCCATTGCTTGAAAACAGCCTTCTATGCAGAGGTATTTTTCATATGAACAGCTTCGTGCATCAGCTACTTTTGTTTTCATTTCCAGGCCATTTCAAAAGCTATCTGTATATCCGGGTTGTACCTTGCCCTTGTCATCTGGAAAGTGAGTTTTATAGCCAGGCCAAACAGGCAGGACTGGAGAATAAAATGAGAAATAGATCTTCCTTGATATCTTATTTTCCTTTCTTACAAAATGCCTTATTTTTCCTGTGCAGTCAGATAGTGGTTCATTTAATCTTTATCTCAGGCTAATAAAACACCCTCGCCCCCCTTTTTTTTTTTTCTTAACTTTTAGCTGGAAATGCGTTTCCAAAACCGTCGGCTGGCCAGAACTTTACTGGATTTAAACATGAAAATGCAGCAATTGAAAAAGGAGTATGAACTGGAAATGGCATGGGAATCTCAAGGCCCGGAAGATAATGCTGGGAACCAGAAATAACAAAATGCACATTTGATGATCTGAACCCTAAAAAAAACAGAGACAACTCCATTCTGATGGTAACATTATGGATGCTTTGTATAAGCTTTTAAGGGCAATCTGGAGACTGAAAACTCAGACGCCACAGGGAAGTGACAGAAAGCATCTAAGAGAAGGCAAAGTGGAACATGGTGTGTAATCAAGTTTTAAATTTATTCATTGTTTTGGCTGAGAAATAGATAAAAAAATAATGTATCGAAGAGTGCCTTAATACCAATCCCCAGCTTAACTTTCTGCCATTACCTGAACTTTCAGAATCTGTGCTCGTTTAATGTGATTTTTTTGGTTTGTCCAGTGTCCATCCAGTATTCCTCATTTTTTTTTTTTTTTTAAATTATGTCTACTGAATTCCAATCAGGTCTCCGGGTGGCCCAAGTGGTTTGCCCTGGACTACTGACCAAAAGGTTGATGGTTCGAACCCACCCAACAGTGCCAAGGAAGAAAAGCCTGGCAATCGGCTTCCGTAAAGTTTACAGCCAAGAAAATCCTTTGGACCTGAGCTCAGTTCTACTCCGTAACACACGGTGCCCCCATGGTTGCCAAATAAAGTGGGTGGCAAGGGGTTTGTCTTTTTTGTGGGGGGGTGGTGATTCTGACCATTCCCTTTAGATCAAGTCTGCCATTCAGGTTGCCCCACCTCCCTGGATATAGTCATGCAAATCAAGGCAGGCTAGTCAGTTTTTCCTTAGGATCTTTTGAGCTGGAGCTAAGGGAAGAGATAGTATTCCCTAATGGTAGAAGCTGTGTGTGGGGGAGGGCTGGGTGGGTGGGGATTGGAAGCTCCAGGTAGCCACCACGGGAGAAAGTGCAAGCTCTCATGAAGGAGGTTGAAACTGAACCACCCAGAGCACAGAAGGGAAGAGAGAGAGCTGCTCTCCCTTGTCCCTGGGGTCAAGCCGTATAAAAACTCAGGCCTTGTAGTTATCTGGTTATATGAAATACTCTAGATTCCTCCTGATAAAGTCCCTTTTTCTAAGTAAATTGGAGTTGAAATTTTATAACTTGTATCCAAAACTCCTTTGTTAAATTTTTAGTCGTTAAAATGGTTCTTATTCTTGAAGTGTATCTAACCACACCTTAAAAATGCTGCCTTTTTAATGCAAAAAATATAGTGAATAAAACAGCCAGAGATCTAAATGATATTTAAAAAGTTTTTATCTGTAAAAAATTAATTTATAAATATGTACGTAATCTCAACAGTTAATAAAAATAGTTCCTGAAGACAAAGGAGAACAGAATGGATATGGTCTTTCTCTTTTGAAAATAAATACAAATTGTTTTATGTGTATGAGGATTTGAGAATTATCTGGACCAAGATTAGTTCGTAAATTTTTTTTTTTTTTTTGCCGCAGTAAGCAAATTATTCCAGCCTCGAGTTCTTAATTTCTCCTCTCTGTAAAACTGAGTTATTACCACGTTAAACTTATAAGAAGAACTTGTCAGGTGAGCTTTAGGCAGCATTCTGACACCTGCCCACTGAATTTCTTGAGACATTCTGCATGTGAGCTTTTGGTCTTTAAGTATACAGACTGATATCTTAAATTTTACTCATAAAACAGATATCCTGTGTGTCTCTTCCCCTTAAAATTATAGCACTTCTGAGGAAAGAGTTGGCGGAGTCCTTTGTCATCTGTTCTTTGAAAAAGATTCTACTTAGGTAATTGTTGGTGCAGCCATTTTCAAGTACATTTTTCAAGTTAATATTTAAAAATCATTGTGACGTTGTCTTCAGAAAATACTCAAAGTGGTTCATTTTAGAAGCCCAATTCCTTACAGAATACAGAGCTGCTGACATTGGCTAATATTCATGTGAATAGTTGGTTATACTGATAATATATTGGGAATCAAAAGGAAGGAAATTGAAAAGACAGCTTCTGAAATGGATGCATTGTGTTTTACTTTTTCAGACAAAAAGTGTCCACCATTTTATTGCAAAGTTTTTGGTTATCACTTTTTTCCCACTGTTGTTCAGTGGTGAACCTTGAATCATGCTATCTTTTAGGGGTGATAGCTGTAGAAAGAGAAACTCTTTCTTTCAAAAGTATCTTATTTTTGAAAGTTCTAATCAGTGGAGTTGACCTGTCCAACATGAAAATACAATAGAAGCTTGATAAGCGAGATATATTTGTTAGTAAGGGGGCATTGATGTTCTGTGGTAGAATTCCCGCCTTCCATGGCAGAGACCTGGGTTCAATTCCTGGCCAGTGTACCTCATGCACAGCCGCCACCTGTCTGTCAGTGGAGGCTTGTGGGTTGCTATGAGGTTGAACAGGTTTTAGCAGAGCTTCCAGATTAAGAAAGGAGCCCTGGTAGTGCAGTGGTTAAATCACTCAGTTGCTAACTGAAAGGTCGGCAGTTCAAACCCACCAGCCGCTCCATGGGAGAAAGATGTGGCAACCTGCTTCTGGAAAGATTTACAGCCATTATCAATGCCCAGTAAAGTCACTATGAGTTGGGATGGACTCGTCAGCAGTGGATTTTTTTTTTCCTCTAGACTATGGTGGTCTAGGAAGAAAGACCTGGTGATCAGTGAGTGAAAACCCTACGGATCACAGTGGTCCGTTCTGCAGGCCATCATGGGGATGTTATAGAACCGGGCAGTGTTTTGTTTTATTCCATCGTGCATGGAGTTGCCATGAGTTGACCGCTGACTCCCTGGCAGCTAACACGATAATCATTAGTAAATGTTTTCATTTCCTTTTCCCATCCTAAAGTGAATTCTGCTCAAATATGATATCTCTCCCTTATTTCTTTTTAAAGTAGCAGAAACCAGATGATTGTTTTCATAAATGTTTTTTCTTTGAGATGGGGCTCAGCTGCTGTTGTTAGCTTGCTGGACTGTGATCTCGTCAGCTGTGGAAAATGGGAAGGCAGCGGGAAACTTTCTAAGGGATGTGAGAATGTGCCCACGATTATTACATTTTCCCTTTTTCTGAGGATTTCACATAAGCTAGAGCAACAGTGTGACATTTTAAAGAAATATGAGCTGGAAGGGACCAAACTACTACCAACTGGAGGGGAAAATGAGAGAATAATTATCACCTGAATTGTGCATCAGGAAAGCGGTAACTGGAAAAGGTGAAAAAAGTTAGGTGTTCATAATAAAAGCGGATAGGGAGGGCCAGAAGAAGAGAAACAAAAAACAGTTGAGTGAGGAAAATACGGTGTTCAGATTTTTTGAGATACACAAGTTCTTATAGCTTTAGTTGTGGGGAAATGAAATCCTGTTAGCAGGAAACAGACTTTCGGTATATGGTACTTGTTTAGCACCTACCAGTGAGTAGGTGCCAAATTGATTATGACAATTAGGAGCATCGCACAGTTTGCTGGGCATTAAGTCCCTTGGCAGGTGGTCTGGAAGAACCCACATTTTATTGGGCTTGCCAAACTGCTGCTGTAACAGGTGCTGTCGGAGCTGCCAGCCGGAGACAGATCAGAGGCGCTGTGGGTAACCCCACGGTGGCTGAGCCTGCATCAGAGTAATTACAAGAACCCCATCTCCCCTGGCAGGGTACAGGGCTCAGCTCAGCCGTCAGCCTTGTTTGTTTATCACGGTTATCACTGCCAGAGTCCCTCCCGGCCTTGGGTCTGTACCAGGCCCTACCAGGGGCTTTCTCTCTTGGTTGCTTTTTTTGCTGCTGCTGCTCCCATGCCACTGCCTCTCCTACCTCTCTGGCCATAGTATTAGTGAGATTTACAGTAGGATCAGAAGTAGGGCTAGGGTTAGCGTTGAAAATAGGCTGTCCTGTCTACTTCTGAGTCTCGTAGCCTCTTGTTCTTCCTGAACCAAGTGCTGGACAATATTACTTGGAGGTGAGTGGCCACCTCTGTCTTCGTTTCCTAGTGTTGCTATAACAGGAATACCACAAATGGGTGCCTTTTAAAAGAACACATTTATTTTCTCACAGTTTAGGAAACTAGAAGCCCAAATTCAGGGCACTGGCTCTAGGGAAAGGTTTTCTCTGGGAATACATTTGGCTCCTTGCGTTTTTTCAGTTCCTTGGAGATCTTGACATCTGTCTTCCCCAGTTTCTGCCTCCAAGTGATTAGGTTTAGGACACACCTTGCTCTGATAGGAGCTCTTTAACATAATGAAGAAAAGCTTATTTCCAAACAGGAGTACATCTGCAGGTATAGGGGTTAGGATTCTGTCACGGGTTGAATTATGTCCCCCAGAAAAATGTGTGTATCAACATGGTTAAGCCATGATTCCCAGTGTTGTGTGGCTGTCCTCCATTTTGTGATTGTAATTTTATGTTACGAGGATTAGGGTGGGATTATAACACCACCCTTACTCAGGTCACCTCCCTGATCTAATGTAAAGGGAGTTTCCCTGGGGTGTGACCTGCACCACCTTGTATCTCTTAAGTGATAAAAGGAAAGAGAAGCAAGCAGAGAATTGGGGACCTCATACGACCAAGAATGCAGCACCGGGAGCAGAGCACATCCTTTGGACATGTGGTCCCTGCGCCTGAGAAGCTCTTTGACTAGGAGAAGATTGAGAACAAGGATCTTCCTCCAGAGCTGATGGAGAGAGAAAGCCTTCCCCTGGAGCTGCCACCTTGAATTTGGACTTTCAGCCTACTTTAATGTGCGAAAATAAATTTCTTTGTTAAAGCCACCCACTTGTGGTATTTCTGTTATGGCAGCACTAGATGACTAAGAATTCAACACATATTTTGGAGGGACACAATACATTCCGTAATAACCTCTTACAGCAACCTAAGTCAGGTGCTGCTTATCAGGAGGCCATGTACCCCTCACTCCCTCTTGGTCCTGCCTCTGATGAATGTGGAGGCTTAGGAGACTCAACCTTTTCCCCAGGAGCAATAGTGCCACTGTCTTTCTCTGCTAGGACCAGTGCAGGAGGGGCTAAGTGGAATATAAAGATAATAATGAAATTAGTAATGATATCAACCACCATTCCTGCTCCAGGCATTGTGCTGAGAACTCCTCGTGTATTAGCTTATTGAATCCTCACAATGATTTGTAGGAGTCTGGGACAAGTTTTTGGAGTAGTTTGACCTTGGAATTCAGTCCTGGCTCTGCCACTTACCAGCTCTATGACCCAAGGCAAATTTGCTTTAACATTTTTTTTAGGTCTGCGAAAGGGTCCCTGGTGGTTAAGCATTTGGGTACTAACCAAAAGTTTGGAGTTCGAATCCACCAGCTGCTTCTTGGAAAGCTATGGGGCAGTTCTATTCTGTTCTTATGGGGTCATTGTGAGTTGGAATCGACTCAACAGCAAGAGGTTTGGTTTGGTTTTATAGGAGCAAGTGAAATGGTACTCATTGTATTTAAATTTGAGGAGCTATTGAAGAATCTCAGTGCAGGTTTGGGAGATAGAGTGGTCAAGACTCTTCTACTTCTCAAGTGTTTTTTCCTCACATATCTTCAGGGCTTCTGTGATCTTACCAGTTATCTTAGTTTCCTAGAACTGCCATAACAAAATATCACAGAGTGGGCGGCTTTAAAGAACAGAATTTATTTTTTCACAGTTCTGGAGGCTAGAAGTCCCAATCAGGGCGTCATCTGTGTCAATTTCTTTCTGTGGGCCTCTCTTCCACTTTCTGGTGGCTGCTGGTAATCCTTGGTGTTTCTTTGTTGCTCATAGATGGATCCACCTCTGTCTTCATGTGGCATCTTCCATCCTCCTGTGTGTCTTCCTCTTTTAAAACACCATGTGGAAGGAATAGGAATAGGACCCACCCTACTCTTATATCACCTTATTGAACTTAACTGATAACAACAGAAAATCATTATTTCTGCCAAGCAAGGCCACATTCACAGGCACAGGGGTTAGGACTTCAATATATCTTTTTGGGAGGTACAACACTAGCCTTTTGAACTGAGATCTTTCCTGTGTCTCTTCTTCACAGCATTTTTACATTTAACGTTCTGTTGCCTGCTCTCTGTTGTGATGTTGACTCTGAATAGCCTTTGTTGGTTGACTGATTTATTTACTAAATGTGGGAATAAACACGGGGGAGATATAAAATGAATAGTAGCTACCACTCACCAACCATTGAATCTACCTGGCACATAGTATTATGTGCTTTTAAGACTTGAATCTCCCAACAACACTGTGAGTTTGGAATGATTACTTCTTCCATTTTATAGCTGAGGAGAATGATTATCAGAGAGGTGATGCAACTTGCCATGGGTCACTCGGCTAGCAAGAGAAGTTGTCAAGATTTGCATGCAGGGCTGTGTATGATTCTTGCCATTGAGACCCTCCCAGTCTAATGGGAGAGGCCCATGCACAAGGAAAATTAGAACAGAAGCATATGTGAAGTTGTAGGGATGCTTTTTTCAAGCATGGACAAAGAAGGCTTCATTGAGGACATGCTTTCAAGTTATTTCTTATGTCAGCCTAGAGAAAAGCACTCTATGTCTCTTTTCCTACATAAATTCCTTGGGTGATCTTGGACAAATCACTACACCGTATTCCAGCCTCATTTTTCTCATCTGAAAATGAAATGGATAATTTAAATGACCTCTAAAACATTCATCTAATTTAGAAATCTCTAATTCCAATCCTGTCAGCTTGTAGGAGCACTGATGGTGCAGTGGTTAAAACACTTAATGGCTAACTGAAAGGTTGGTAGTTCAAACCTACCAACCATCTGCTTCTGTAAAGATTTACAGCCTTGGGAACCCTATGGGGGCAGTTCTACTCTGTCCTATAGGGTTTCTATGAGTTGGAATCAACTCGTCGGCACTGGGTTTGGTTTGGTCTGCTTGATTTTTAATCACTTATCCCCGATGTGTCCAGGCTTTCTGATACCTGTGGTAGCATGGTGGGCTGATGACCATTCTCACTGGCCGCTGGCCATGAAGTGGACTGTCTTGGTCCCAGGCCTTGTCCTGATCACAGCCCCAGCTTTGCTACCTTGATGATAACAGAGGGCAATTCTTGTCACTCTTGGATCCCCTTGGCTCTTCTCACCCACATCTTGACTGCAGCCCAGGGGAAAATGTCACATTTGCACTTCAGAGGGAGAAGAGCATCACTTGGACCTGCTCTGTGTTACGGTTTTAGAAGCAGTCCAGTGAATTGCCTGCCGTGGCAGATACTGCTGGTTGAGAGGCAGTGCAGCATGACAGTCAAGAGAGTAGCCTCTGGAATCAGATGATTGAGTTTGAATCTTGGCACCTTCACTTCCTCACTGTGTTACTTAACATCTATGCACTTCCATTTACTTATCAATAAAATGATAATAATCATACCTACCTCATGAGTTGGTTGTGAAGATCTAATGGTTAGTATGTGTGAAGTGTTTAGAGCAATACGTGGTAAGCAATCAAATGGTGCTTATTGTTGTAACAGCCTACCCAACATTTTCTTCATCTTATTGCCTATTTCCACTTTCCTATTGGAAGTGCCTGATTCCAAGATGGAGAGTGGGAACGACGTTACTCATTTTTCCCAGCTTCCCTTGCAGCTCAAGGTGGCCATATGACCCAGTTCTGTCCAATAAGACATAAGGAGAAGTCTAGTAGGGGCTCTGGGAAACATTTTTCTTCATTACAAATGGAGAGATAGGAGATGAGCTCTCTTCCTTTCTATGTCTTCCTTTTCTGCTTACAAACCTTGTCACACATTGTAAAGCTTAGACTCGAGGCAACTATTCTGTGACCAAGATGGGAGACATAAGGACATTCTGAAAGTGGGTGGATAGAAAGATGAAAAGAAGCAGTGTCTTTATGACATCACTGAGTTGCTGAAACCAAGCCTGAGACTGTGTACCTATGGCCAGTCTCATTATGTGGGACAATGACAATAAAAATAAAACTCAACAGTTTAAGCCACTTTAATTTGGGTATTTAGTTTGCAGCCAAAAAAAATCCCAACTGGTACACTTAAACCCCAGTAACCTCCTGGGATGAAGGTTCATCGTGGTCTGTTGTCTGATTGTAACTGAATGTCATCAGAGACTTCATTTGGTGGCTTAAATGTTTCACACACCGCTTTACTGAGGACCCATCCTACGCAATAGGAGACCAACTAAAGCATATTGAAGGGAGGCTTGTCTGAGAGAGACTGTCTCTCAAACCCCATGAAGAATCGGGAATCCTACCATAAATGTTCTGTTGAAAACATTTCACCGTGCTTGTATCCCATTAAGGATGTCCAAATACTATGGAACCTCCTACCTACCCGATTTCATTAGGGATACCATTTTATTTTTCAGCACCTAGGAAAAGTTGGGATAAAATAACTTCCTAAAATGTCTCAGGGGCAAACTGGCATCAAAACATGGTAAATTGTTTATTAGATCTTAAATCTTTATATCAGGGAAGTTTAGCAAACTGTCAAATAAATAAATAAAAGCCTGAAACTGAGTTTCTATAAAAATTGTTTCTAAATTGGTATTGAGGGTGCTAGCCTCTTTACACTTCTGGAGAATTCGGTTAGGAGTTTCATGCAAAGAAATATCCAAGATTTCAAGGTGGGATTGCCAGGTTGCTGACACCAGGGCCAATGTCCCCTGACCTCTGCCAACTTTTGTACTAGTTTATGGTTTTAAGTTTACCAGATACTTTACACTTTACCAATTGCTTTCCAGTTTATAGGTTAGCAGGTAGGGTTATAGCCAACATAGCTCATTAAACTCAAAATAAACCACTGAGGTAGGTGGCGCTTGATGCTATTGAAATTTGAGGAGCATGGCTAATGCTTGTCTGTCTGACTTCGGAAGCATCCTCCTCATCCTGCTTCCCAACACGTCACTCACCCTGAGTAGGTGGTACTGTCTCCACACAGTAGTACAGAGTAGGGAGTCAGAAAATCCAGTTGCAGGCCTCATCTCTGGGCAGAACTTTCTGTGTAATATCTGATGAGTCACTGATATTTTTGGGCTTCAATAACCTCATTTGCAAAGTGAGAACGGAGCTCAAAATAACCTTTAAGATTTCTTCCAATGTCTGAAGTTGTTTTTCTGGGAGCTAGATATGTTCTTGAGTTTATGTTGGCAATAACTATACAGCAGCCCAGGTTTAACTGTGGAGAAAGTGTTAGATTAAAGCAGGTTTTAGATTCTGTCACACAGATGCAGAGGATGGACAAGATGGCAATGAAAATGAGAACTTTTCAACAGTGTGAATGTAAAGATGGTAAATCGTGGAATACAAATGTGGTTAGAGTAGGGATTAAAGATGGAAGATCGCTGATAGAAAGAGGGACAGTAGAGGTACCTAAGGGACATGTTGAAAAATAGTTATACTAAGAAAAATTGAGTAAGAATCAAGTCAAAATAACAAGAAGTTAAGGTGAGAGTATTAGAGTCCTGGATTTGTGATTCCATAGCTGGAGCAGTTCTAGGTCATGACAAGTTCTAGGATGTGACTAAAGTGGGGTGCAGAAAGTCATTGGAAATGAAAAGTTTAGGACAGAGATGTTGACGGGTTGTTGTTAGGTAGCATTGAGTCAATTTTTTACTCATAGCAACCCCTCGTGACAAAGTAGAACTGCCGCATAGAGTTTTCTAGGCTGTGATCTTTACTGGAGCAGATTGCCAGGTTTTTCTCCCATGAAGCAGCAGAGTAGGTTTGAACTTCCAACCTTTCAGCTAGCATCTGAGCACTCAACAGTTGTGTCACAAGGGCTCCTTAGAATGATGCTAACTAACCACCACAAAAAATTCATTGGGTTTAAAAGCAGAATAAAAAGAACAACGTATTAGTTTCTTTCTTTTTTATCCCATGAAGAATTAAAGAAAATTGATTTAACATTTTAAATCAATGAAATTGATTTCCTTTCAAATTGAATTGATTTTAATAAGAAGCAGAGATTTAGTTCTATTTTGAAACTTGAATTAAGTCACCGTGAAATGTTCCAAAATTAAATTTATCTTTAAAGCAGCAAATGAAAAAAATTCAAGTCTAGTCCATTTTCATCTTCTTTCCAAAATTACAAATGTCTGGTACCAGTTACAAAATGACCAGGGTCATATGCATGGGCCTTAAGACATGTATCAAAAATGACCATGATTGGCAGTGTTGTCACATTTTCTTTTGATGAGTGATAAGGGGGTGATTTTATTGATTTTGAATAGTTTCTATCACTCATTATATGAATGGCAAACCTACCTACACCAAAGATGATAGAATGTACAACATAATTAGAAAAGATTCTGCCAGTGCACAGATGGTCCTACACATAAAAGAGTGGCATCTATTATATTGTACTCCTAAAGTCATTCAGCAACTTATAGGAATAGTTAAAGAAATTAAGTGGAACAGTTTGGAGGAGAGAAAACTTAAGGATTAGAGGATAACTATTTTCACATAATTAAAGAGCTATCATGGACACCATCCTTATAGTCGGTCAAGCACCTCTCCCCCACCTTGGAGTGGTTTGACATGATGAGTCCAGGAACTCCAGAACTCATGCCTTTGAGGTTGTCCTGGGACCTTGGTGAGGGGATCAATTTTGCTGAATGGTAGGGTATTTCTTTGTGTGAGATTGGGCAACCAGAAAGGTGCTGACACACTGACTTTGGGTTATTCTCATTCCTATCAGACACACGAAAGGCTCAGGGCTACGAAAAATCCAACACCAGTGCTTGGACATTGAGCCATATTGTGTGTGCCCATGCATTAGCTCTTGCCGTTCCACGATCTTGTTCTGACCGTACTGTACCACCAATCTATAGCAACCAAGGGGATCTTGCAATGGAAGTGGCAGACTTTACCCTGTGTCCCCTATTTCTCCAGCACCCAGGGGAGTCACCTCTTCTCCTCTGCAAGCTCCATGCCCTGTATTGGAGAGTTGTCCAGATTTGACTGTGTCTATTTGTTTTATTGTTTTCAAGGGCTTTTGCTCCACAACTCTAATGTGCCCTTATCAATATCATTTCTTACCTTCTTCAATTGATGTAGTGACAGTGTGCTTTCCTAAGTAGCTTTTAAGCCATGCCAGATGAGGGATGGACCATTGTCTGCTGCAACTTCATCAATCAAACTCGTTGATGCTCTTTTTATTAATTTTTTTTTCTTTTTCCCGTGTTTCAAATGGCTTCTATTGCCATGGTTTCAAGTTCATTAATCACTTTTCTGAAATATCTAATCTGTGATAAAACTATCCATTGTGCTTTTCATATCACACATTGTAGTGTCATGTGGAGAAGTATTCTTTATCTTCCATGTTTTTACTTGACTTTTTGAACATACAGAATACTTTTATAATAACTGTTTCAAAGTATGTATTTGATAACTAATTTTTTAAATATCTATATCAGTTCTAGGTTGATTTCAATTAATTACTTTTTCTCCTCATTATGGCTCATATTTTCCTGCCTCTTTGTATGTCTAGTAATCTTTGATTAGCTGGCAGACATCATGCTTTTACTTGTTGAGTGCTGGATATTTTTGTGTGCCTGTAAATATTCTTGCATTTTTTTTTTTTCTAGGATGCAGTTACATTACTTGAATAACATTTGATTCTTTCAGTTCTTGATTTTAAGATTTGTTGGGCAGGCTAGAACAGCATTTAGTCAAGGGCTAATTATTCCGCACTTTTGAGGCAAGGCCCAATATTCTGCAACTTGTGAAGTTTTCTAGCCTTGCTAGCAAGAACAGGCACTATTGCCAGTACTGTGTAAACACTGATGACTGTTCCCTTTTACCCTTTCAGATGGTTCTCCCTCTGGCCTTGGCCAATTCTCTTACATGTATACATTGGTAAGTATTTTGGTGAATACTCAAGGGTGATCCTGTGAAGATTTCAGGGGTCTCTTTCTGTACACTTCCCTCACCTTTCTGGTATCCTGTCCTGAGATTCATACTTTTCTCACCTCCTGGACTATAGCCTGGACACTTTCCAAAGCAGTAATCTGAGTCAATTATAGTGATCCCCATGTTTGTTTTACATCATTCAAAGATCACCATCCTTTTTTGCCTAATAAGTAGGGCCTTGAAAACCATTGTTTCATATATTTTTCCTTTTTTGGTGGTTGTTGTTTTGGGAAGGAAAATCAATTGATCCTAGCTGAAGATGCCTATCTCATCATCTTTTAGAGATTGTTGGCTTGTGACCTCACTTGTTAGAAGAGCAGGGCAATTTTTTTTTTAACTACTACACACAATTTCTTTTGCTTTCTTTTTGTTTAAATAAATATTTGAAGTAAAGAATACATTACATAAAGCAATATGCACGTATAATAAGCATATAGCTCCATGAATTTTCACAATGTGGACAAATCCTTTTAATCAACAACATTAATCATAATATTAACATATATGATAAATTAGGAGATAATATATATCATATTACCAGCAACATAGAAGCTTCCCTCAGGCCTTCTGGGACCAAAAAGAGAGGAGCAAATTTGATCTTCACCTTTTTTTTGAACATTTTATTATATTTTAGGTGAAAATTTATGTAGCAAATTAGTTTCGTATTCAACAATTCATACACAAATTGTTTTGTGACATTGGTTGCAGTCTCCACAAAGTGTCAGCACTCTCCGTGTTACTACCCTGCCTCCCCTGTTTCCATCTCTCCAGTTTCCCTGCCCTTCCTTGTCTTCTCATCTTTGCTTTTGGGCAAATGTTGCCTGTTTGTTGTCTTATAGTTGATTGTTTCAGAGCATAATCCTTACGGGTATTATTGTTTATTTTACAGGCCAATATATTATTTGGCTGAAAGGTGACCTCCAGGAGTAGCTTTAGTTCCAGGTTAAAAGGGTGTCTTAGGGCAACAGTCTCAGGGGTTCCTCCAGTCTCTATCAGTCCAATAAGTCTGGTCTTTTTTTATGAATTTGAATTTTGTTCTACATTTTCCCCCCATTCTAACCAGGAACTTCTATTGTGTCCCTAGTCAGAGTAGTTAGTAGTGGTAGCTCGGCATCTTCTAGTTCTTCTGGTCTTAGGGTAGAAGAGGCTGTGGTTTGTGTGGGACATTTAGCCCTGTGGGCTAATTGCTTCCTTTAGTCTTTGGTTTCCTTCACTCTCCTTTGTTCTAGACAGGAAGAGACCAATAGTTGTATCCTAATCTTCACCTTTTTTGAAACGGTGCTTTTATTATTGATAGGAGGAGAAAGAAAGTTTAACAGATCTTGTTTGTTTAAATTGATATTAATCTAGGACTATTTTCAGAATAATCTCTGGAAAGGAGATAATTACTGAGGCACACTCTATAAACTCATTTAAACACTTGGCTAGATATATTTGGGATATGTATGTGTATTTGTGTTTGTTCACGATTTGTGTCTACTTGTTTAGGAAACTCAAATAGGTAGAATCTAGATGAATTATACAAAAATTGAAGCAAATGAATATGAGGAACTGAGGGAAATGCAGGTCTCGACATCTTTAGTGTTAGGAAAATCTCCCTGTCTTAGCTATCTAGTGCTGCTTTAACAGAAATGCCACAAGTGGGTGGCTTTAACGAACAGAAATTTATTTTCTCAAGATTAAAACCAAAAAACCAAACCCAGTGCCGTCAAGTCGATTCGGACTCATACTGTGACCCTATAGGACAGAGTAGAACTGCAGCATAGAGTTTCCAAGGAGTGCCTGGTGGTTTCGAACTGCTGACCCTTTGGTTAGGAGGCATAGTACTTAACCACTACACCACCAGGGTTTCCTTCTCAAGATTAGCAGGCTATAAACCTGAATCCAGGGCACTACCTCCAGGAGAAGCCTTCCTCTGTCTGCTCTGAGGGAAAAAATCCTTGTCTCTCTTCAGCTTCTGTTCCTTTACTCCTTGGTAATCTTCACGTGGCTTGACAACTATCTTCCACCATCTGTGCTTCCTTCCTTGCTTGCTTAATTTGTTTTACATCTCAAAAGTGATGGGCTTAAAACACACTCTACACTGCCATAAAAAAAAAAAATAGCCTCATTAAATACAACAAAGAAAGCCGTATTCCCAAATAGGGTTAGATCCAGAGGTATAGGTGTAAGGATTTACAGCATGTATTTTAGGGGTACACAATTCAATCCATGACATTCCCTTTAAATATTTTTTGCCTTAAAGAATATGCAAGATATTAAGGCCTGTATACTGTTATGACTTGTTTTGTTTCCACTTTTTTTATGGCTTGCCTGTCTTTAAATAATGAATATCCTTAGGGCTAAAGGAAGAAAGATGGAAGAACAGGATGGAAGGGAAGAGGGAGAGAAAGTGAGAAAGAGAGAGAAAGAAAGAAAAAAAAAAAGGAAAAGAAAATCCAAGTACAGCTATTTGCTTATTCACTTACTCATTGAAGATGTTTGAGTCCTCTCTATTTATACATTAATACAATACTTTGTTGTAATACCTTGTTATGACAACCTACAAAAATAAAAGACAGGAATGAGAAAGTGGAATGAAGAGAAGTAAAGACAGGGCAGAATAACCGATGCCAGGATAAGATCAGTACTTGGAATACCAAGTTCTGGATATTTGCAAGCAATGGGTTGGATATTGAGCCTCAAGCTTTCCAGCAGCTAACAACAACAACAAACACAAAAATCATTGAATCTTTTTCTGGTGTGCTAAAAAAAAAAAAAAGATAAATTACTTGCAATACATGTGCCTAGAAGCTGAAACAAAGTTAACTCACTTTTTTGGCTCATTAACTGTAAGGTAATTAAGTCCAGTGATGGCTGCCAAAAATGATGTCTTTTGGCTTTAGGATAGTCAAGCATTAGGCCGTATAGAGCAGTAACTAAAAATAAGGGCCAATTTTCTGTGTAGGCTAATCCTTGGTTATGCCAATAAAAACCATGACACCTACACATCAAAATATGGTTCTCTCAGTTCTCTAAGTAATCTCTCCCTTTCCTCTGCCCCATTTTAACCTTCTCATTTCACATTGATATCAAGACATTAACACGGACTTTTCACCATTGTAGTTTTCGTTCTCCTGATTCCAACACAAAGCTGTTCTTATTGATGCTCGCTCTAGTCATGGTATTAAGGTCACGGCATTTTATGAGCATCAGTAGCCTGGGAGTAATTGAAGTTTATTCATTTTAGCCTATAGTTGATTCATGCTCACAGAATCAAAAATCAACAAAAGTCACAAAAATCCTAACACAGTTATTCACCAGGTAATAAATAGTATAACTATAGTCATGTCTAAAGACTACCTGCTTTTCAGGTATGACACTGCCATTTGAAGGCCTAGTTTAATGAAAAGGAAACTGACATGCCCTTTATTTAGAAGAATTATTTAGTACGTGAATAGGTCAATAGTTTGCGGCCAGTATATGGTTGTCATTTTAATACATGAGGTAGAATAATTTCTGACTCCCATGTGCCAAGGCAGGCGCAAGGATCATAGAAAAAGTTGTAGGCATCAAAGAACTCAGAGGGACCTCATACCACCAAGAAAGAAGTAGCAGGAGCAGACCTGGTCCTTTGAACCCTAGTCCCTGCTCTGAGAAGCTCCTAGGCCAGGGGAAGATTGATGACAAGAACCTTCCCCCAGGACCAATAGAGAGAGAAAGCCTTCCCCTAAAGCTGGTGCCCTGAATTTGGACTTCTAGCCTCCTAGACTGTGAGATAATAAATTTCTGCTTGTTAAAGCCAAAAATAAAAAAGAGGAACTCAGAGTTTGGTGGAAAAGGCAGACAAGTTAGCAAATACTTATAATCTAACATGACGGTGTTAAATAGAGATATGTTGTTATTGTTAGTTGCCACCAAGTTGGCTCTATTTTGTACAACAGAACAAAACAGTTTCATTTGTACAACAGTATTAAATGTTGCCTAGTCCTGCACCATCTTCATGATCATTGGTATGCTCAAGTCCATTGTTGGGTTGACTGTGTGTTCTGAATGTCTTCTAACCTAGGGGGCTTATCTTCCAGCACTATATTGGGACAATACTCTGTTGTGATCCCTAAGGTTTTCATTGGCTAATTTTTGGAAGTAGACCACCAGGCTTTTCTTCCTACCCGGACTTAGTCTGGAAGTTCCACTGAAATCTGTCTACCATGGGTGACCCTGCTGGTATTTGAAATACTGGTGGTAGAGCTTCTAGCATCAGAGCAACACCCAAGCCACAACAGTACAGCAAACTGACAGACAAGTGGTGGAATGGAGATATATGAAAAAAAACAGGAATGGAGATTTATAGAAGCACGTAAATTGGAATAGGAGTGGGCGACGCCAGAAAGGGTTCATCTGAGAACTTAGGGGAACTTCAGGTGCAGCAAGGGAAAGCTCTCTTCATGAAATTGGGGGAAATTACTTAAACTGGGCTTTCTTTACTCCTCTGGAATCCCAGGTTTGAAGGGAACCATAAGGTAGTCTAAAGTTTTCTCTTTAGCTTTTAGGCAGGACAGCAGTTACACCCTTCAACCGTTTCAAGAGGTAGCATATTATCAAGAATTGATGTATTGAAGGAAGAAGTCCAAGCTGCACTGAGGATATTGGTAAAAAACAAGGTTCCAGGAATTGATGGAATACCAATGAGACATTTCAACAGATGAATGCAACACTAGAAACACTCACTCATCTATGCCAAGAAATTTGTAAGACAGCTACCAGGCCAAATGACTGGAAGAGATTCATGTTTGTGCCCATTCTGAAGAAAGGTGATCCAATGGAATGTGGAAATTATCAAACAATATCATTAATATCACAAGCAAGTAAAATTTTGCTGAAGATAGTTCAAAAATGGTTGCAGCAGTACATCAACAGGGAACTGCCAGAAGTTCAAGCTGGATTCAGAAGAGGACATTGAATAAGGGATATCATTGCTGATGTCAGATGGATCTTGGCTGAAAGCAGAGAATACCAGAAAGAAGTTTACTTGTGTTTTATTGACTATGCAAAGGCTTTCAACTGTGTGGACCTTTACAAATCATGGATAATATTGTGAAGAATGGGAATTCCAGAACACTTGACTGTGCTCATGAGGAACCTGTACATAGACCAAGAAGCAGTCATTCAGCCAGAGAAAGAGGATACTGCATGGTTTAAAGTCAAGAAAGGTGTGTGTCAAGGTTGTATCTTCTCACCATACTTATTCAGTCGGTATGTTAAGCAAATAATCCTAGAACCTGGACTATGTGAAGAAGAACATGACATTGGAATTGGAGTAAGGCTCGTTAACAACCTTTGATATGTAGATGATGAAACGTTGCTTGCTGAAAGTGAACAGGGCTTGAAGCACTTATTGATGAAGATCAAAGACTACAGCCTTCAGGGTGGGTTACACATCAACATAAAGAGAACAAAAATTCTCACAACTGGACCAATAAGCAACATCATGATAAACAGAAAAAAGATTGGAATTGTCAAGGTTTCATTTAACTTGGATCCACAATCAACACCCATGGAAGTAGCAGTCAAGAATTCAAAAGACATATTGCACTGGGCAAATCTGCTGCAAAGGCCTCTTTAAATTGTTAAAAAGAAAAGATGTCACTTCAAGGACTAAGGTTTGCCTGACCCAAGCCAGGGTATTTTCATTTGCCTTATATGCACGTGAAAGCCGGACAATGAATAAGGAAGACTAAAGAAGAATTGATGCCTTTGAATTATGGTGTCAGTGAAGAATATCGACTGGCAGAAGAACGAACAAATCTGTTTTGGAAGAAGTACAGCCAGAATGCTCCTTAGAAGAGAGGATGATAAGACTTCGTGTCATGTACTTTGGATATGTTATCAGAATGGACCAGTCCCTGGAGAAGGATATCATGCCTGGTAAAGTAGAGGGTCAGCAAAGAAGAGGAAGCCCCTCAATACAATGTACTGACACAGTGGCTGCAACAATGGGCTCAAGCATAGCAACGATTGTGAGGATGGCACAGGACCTGGCAGTGTTTCCTTTTGTTGTACCATGGGTCGCTATGAGTTGGAACTGACTCGAGGGTACCTGAGAACAACAACATACAGCTACAGTAATCAAAATAGCCTGGTTCTGATATAACAATAGACACATAAACCAATGGAATAGAAATGAGAGTCCAGCAATAAACCCATACGTCTATGTTCAACTGTTTTTTGACAAGGGTGCTAAGTCCATTCATTGGGGAAAGAATAGTCTCTTCAATAAATGGTGCTGGGAAAATTGGATTTCCACATGCAGAAAAATGGAACAGGATCCATGCCTCACACCATACACAAAAACAAATTCAAAACAGATTTTAGGACCTGAAAGTGCAACTAATACTGTAAACTTCCTAGGAGAAAAAGCAGGAGCAATGCTGTTAGGCCTAGCTTTTAACAATGGGTTATCTAATATAATAAAAGCACAAACAGCAAAAAACAAAATAAATAAATGGACCCTCACAAAATTCAAAACTTTTGTTCATCGAAAGACTTTACTGAAAAAGTAAAAAGATGAGCTACTGACGGAGAAATATCTTCATAAACCATATATCCGACAAGCTTTTAACAACTAAAATATACATAAAATTTTGACAACTTAACAACAAAAAGACAACCCAATCAAAATGAGCAAAGGAGTTAAATAGACATTTCGCCAAAGAGGATGTTCAAATGGCCACCAAACACATGAAAAGATGCTCAGCGTCATTAGCCATCAGAGAGGTGCGAATGAAAACCACAATGGGATACCCTTTCAGTCCCACTAGGATGGCTAAGGTTAAAAAAAATCTGAAAATAACAAATATTGACAAGGATGTGGGGAAATTGAAACCCTTACCCATTGCTGGTGGGAATGTAAAATGATACAGCCATTGTGGAAAACAATGTAGCATTTCCTCAAAAAGCTAAAAATAGAACTACCATATGACTCAGCAATTCCACTCAGAGGTATATACCCCAAAGACTTAAAAGTAGAAACTCGAATAGAGACTTATGCAACGGGTTTTCACTGTAGCACTATCCGCAATAGCCAAAAGGTAGAAACAACCTAAATGCCCATCAACGGAGGAATGGATAAGCCAAATGTGGTATATACATACAATGTAATACTACTCAGCCAATAGGAGAAATGAAGTCTTGATATTTGCTACAATATGGATGGTGCTGGAAGACATTATGCTGAATGAAAGAAGTCAATCGTAAAAGGACAAATATTGTATGACTTCACTTAGATGAAAAGACAAGAAGAGGCAAATATATAGAGAACGAAGTTTATTAGTTTTTACCAGGGGTGAGAGGGAGGGGGTTAATGCTGATGGAAACACCTCATTAAGATTAAGAGTGGGGTTGCACAGCCAGTTATTGTAATCACTATCAATAAATTGTGCACCTATAAAAAGTTGAATTGGCAAAAGTCATACCATAGATATATTTACTACAATGATAAAAAAAAAAAAAAAAAGAAAGGAAAAAGACTAGCTGCTGAGGGTGCTTATGTACAATTGAAAACCTCATGGGATTTAGTTTCTTGGTTTGGAGGTTTAGGCTCATGGTTTCATGGGTCATCCCAGGTAACTGGCCTAATAACATGTTTAGTGCTTCTGTTCTACTTCTGTATAGCCCCTGGGGTCCTAAAAGCTTGCAAGCAGCCACCCAAGGCAAAACAATTCGTCTTTACTCACCTGGGGCAACAAAAAGGAAGAAGGAGAGTCAGGAATAGGAGTAAGACATGGAATGTATTGGTAATTGGCTCCATGAACAACTGCCTCCTTTGCCATGAGACCAGGATAACTGAACAGTGCCTGGCTACCATTGCTGCACATTTTGATCAAAGATTCTGTTGCAGTATCCTGATCAAAAGAGGGAAAATTCAGAACAGAATTTAAAATTTTTACAGACTCCAGATTTCCTGGAGCCATGCAGGTTGGATGAATCCCTGAAACTATTGCCCTGAGATAATCTTTAAGCCTTAAACCAAAAATATCTCCTGAAGTCTTAAAACCAAATAATAGCTTAGTTTAACTGGTAAAAAATGCCTGCCTTGAGCATTATGCTGTTTTAAGAACTAGGTATATGGGACCAAATTGACAACAGCAACTTGAAAGATTAGATAGGAGCCTTGGGGTGCAGTGAATTTATGTTAACGGGGGAGGAACTATCAGAAAAGGAGGGTGAGAATGGTTATAGAACTCGAAGAATAAAATCAATGTCACTAAATGGTACATGTAGAAACTGTTGAATTAGTGTATGTTCTACTGTGTATATTCTTAGCAACAACAGAATAAAATTATGAAACAAAACAAAAACCTCAGACACACTTTAATCATGCATGGTGTCAGTTATGAATCTTAATCTTTAACCAAAGAAAAATATTTGACTCGACAACAGACATGTAAATTCAGCCCTTTTATTTATTTATTCATAATACTGGAGCTTAAATTAGTTTCCCTGACTAGAAAAATATTTTCTCTCTGAATTATAGCCTGAGGAATCACGCAAAGTCCTGCTGCTAGTGTAGAAAAAGGAGAACACAAGAGCCATGTTTAATGATGCTTTTCGAGGTCCATTTAATTTCACAATAAGTATCTTGTGGCCCTGAAGACTGGCAGTGCAGGGTCTGCAGCCTGGAAAAACATCCTGCTCTTCAACAGCTATAAAATTAACTCAAAATTTATGATTCTGGCAAATATTGCTGGCTTTTTATGTCTTAGTTATTAACTAAGAATATTTTACTGGGGAGATTTATTTGACTAAAATGCGTCAAAATTATTTGCATCAATGAACTATATTATAGGTGAGCTTGGTATAAATTATGTAGGAGGGAATTCAAAAATAACAAGGTGATAAAGCTTAGAAGAACCAGTCATGCCATCTCTTCCCTTTAGTTCATTTTTGCTGATTTTAACTTTCAGGGAAGAACCAAAAAATGGTTCTGGTAGAAAGTTCAAGTGGAAATGCGAAGGAGGGACTCCTGCTTTTTGCTATGACAAAGTACCTTGTATCAGACTAACCTTTCTACCAAAAACAGCTATCAAAGTTGAATTAAAAAGCAAAACAAAGCAAAAAAACAGATTAGAAAGCAGCCAAGGTGGCCTGAGGCAGAGGCGTGAAGATCCAATAGAGAAAGAGTGTACGTAGTGAGCCCTAAGTTTGTCACAAAAAAGTCAACCCAAGAGTCTACATGCAGTTTCCCCCACGAGGTATCTCCCAATTAGAAAGGGCCGCCTGTGTAGGTCAAGGAGCTCAGCAATCAAACAGAGAGAGGAAGCTTAGAAGCTAAAACTCAAGGAGAGGAGACTTCTGGAGTTAGATTTACCCTGTTGAATAAATCTAAGAGCTGAGCAAAATATGTAAAATGACTGTTTGTAGTCATTGGATAACAACCAACACAGAGCTCCAATCTGTGAGAGACGGGAAGAATAGAGGTCATGCCTATGTTCCTGATGGCATTTTCAACTTGCAGGACAGGAAAACAGAGCCTAGGCAGAGAGTCATGGTCGGTAAGAGACACCATCCAAATAGGTCACTTAGGGCCAAGTTTCTAATCGTACTTTAGTCAACTCACACCACACCTCAATGTTTCAAAGACTCTTTTCCACTAAATGTGATTCTCAACTGGCAATACACAGAGAATTATATTTATAAAACAATGTCAGCCCTGAGTCCTTCTGGACTTACAGGATTTGAATCTGGAGATGCAAACTATGGAGATGTATCTTTTTAGAATGCTTCTTTGGTGGTTCTGATGTGCCACTCTGTTTAAGACCCACCATGTGATTAGAGCTTGAAGGGGAGGGTGATTCAGTGGGTGTTGGATGTATCAGAGGCAAAGCTGGGGCATTTAACGAGCCCCTGTGTCCAAGACTACACATCTTCAAAATATAAGACTTTCTAAAATGGGATGTAGGCATTTTTGCGTTTAGACTTATAAACTGTGAGTTCTGAAAGGGATCTTAGAAATTTTCTTGTCCAAATCTCTCATTTTACATAAGGAAACTGAGTCCCCGAGACTGAGCTGGGATGGGAATTCAGTGCTTCAGCCTTTCAGTCTGAGACACTTAAAAAATGCTTGTTGTTTTTAACTTGTTTTTACTTGGGTTCCAACAACCTTCCTATGTTCTTTCTGCCTACCTCCCCAATTCCCTCTCTCTCTTTCCCTATTGCCATGGATTGAATTTTGTCCCCCCAAAATATGTGTATCAATTTGGCCAGGCCATGATTCCCAATATTGTGTGATTGTTCACCACTTTGTCATCTGATGTGATTTTCCTACGTGTTGTAAATCCTATCCCTGTGATGTTAATGAGATGGGATTAGTGGCAGTTATGTTAATGAGGCTGGACTTAATCTACAAGATTAGATTGTGTCTTAAGCCAATCTCTTTTGAGATATAAGAGAGAAGTGAGCAGAGAGACATGGGGACCTCATCAAAAAAAACAAAACAAAACAAACAAATGAAGAAAACACCCAGTGCTGTCGAGTCAATTCTGACTCATAGCGACCCTATAGGACAGAGTAGAATTGCCCCATAGAGTTTCCAAGGAGTGCCGGGCAGATTCAAACTGCCAACCCTTTGGTTAGCAGCCGTAGCACTTAACCACTACACCACCAGGGTTTCTGGGGACCTCATACCATCAAGAAAAAAGAGCCAGGAGAATAGCACCTCTTGCGGATCCCAGGTCCCTGTGCCAAGAAGCTCCTCGATCAGGGAAGACTGATGACAAGGACCTTCCCCCAGAGCTGACAGAGATAGAAAACCTTCCTTTGGAGCTGACACCCTGAATTTGGACTTGTAGTCTACTAGAGTGTGAGAGAATAAATTGCTCTTTGCTAAAGCCATCCACTTGTGGCATTTCTGTTACAGCCACACTAGATAATTAAGACATCTACCCAACTCTAGGAAACCCTAGTGGTATAGTGGTTCAGAGCTATGGCTGCTAACCAAAAGGTCAGCAGTTCAAATCCACCAGGCGCTCCTTGGAAACTCCATGGGGCAGTTCTACTCTGTTCTATAGTGCCACTATGAGTCGAAATTGACTTGATGGCAACGAGTTTGGTTTTGTGGTTTATTCATCTCTATATCTCTTCTCCTCCCATCAGGGAGGGTGATCTTGGACCGGTATAGCAATCTTACCCTTATCCTATGCAGGTCTTAGGCCAGCCACAAATGTACACGTTTGTACATAGACAAACCACATGTATGGCATTTGGTGTGATGTAAGCTTGTGAGACATATTGGCAGCTGACCATTTATTTGCTAGCTCTGAAACCTTGAGAGTTTGATGTTTTCCATGTATCTATGGCTCCTACTTTGTGGTATCCAGGCAGGTAGAAAGGTATACACTACATTTTCGTCAGAAGAAAAATGCAAAGACAAGTGGAAACATAGCCAAACTCCAAAATCCATTGTTTGTGCTGTTTCCTAAATAGAAACCAATTTAAGCATAGAAACCAATTTAAGCATAGAAACCTGGATTGCTTTTAGTGGAGAAACCCTTAAGCTTAAGTTCACTCTTCAGAGTCCAGTTTAGCAAAGAAAATATGTGCAACATCTGAGTCTCAAAAAAAGAGCTGATAACCAGAGTGATACTTGAGGTGCAGTTTCTGAAAACCTGTGTGCTCATTAGAACTACCAGAGCAAGAGACTAAGGGTGTGAAACATGCTTCATGATATCCCACCCCACTCTCACCGTCCACCTGAAGAAGCAGACGCATCCAGAGGTCAGTGGGTGACAAAATGTGGAACCAACAGCCTGCTGTGCTGGTGAGAGTCTTTTTGAGATGGGAGCCCAGAGCAAGCTTTAAAATGTAATCTATAATTCATTGCAGATGAACCGTAAAATGCAAGAACATTAATTTTTAC
The DNA here is from genome assembly GCF_030014295.1 of Loxodonta africana. NCBI lineage: Eukaryota > Metazoa > Chordata > Mammalia > Proboscidea > Elephantidae > Loxodonta > Loxodonta africana. The sequence continues at coordinate 67,122,809 of NC_087355.1, forward strand.
AACAACACCCATTATTTACAACATTTTCCCTGTGCTCCGTTAAAAATCTTTCTTTGCTAAATGTATGGAATGGTCCCAGCTCCTGGGTTATTTACAAGGCGGTTGATGAACAGTTATAAGGGTTTAGCTGCTACAAAATTAAAGCAGTTAAAAAAAATGTAACTTGTTCCTGAGATGTTTTTGTGTTGGATTAAGTCCAGGATAGGGAAATGAAATTTATTTACCAAAACCTAATTGCTAAGTGAAACTGATCTAAAAACAGGACTTTGAAGCTTTATTTTAGTTTGGGTATGTAATAAAACCCCTAGATGGAGTTTTGAAAATGAGGAATATATATATAAATTTTGGTGAAAATATACACAGCAGAACAGACACCTATTCATCAATTTCTACATGTACAATTTGATAACACTGGCTGCATTCTAAAAATGAGAAATATTTATTAGCAGAATTTCCTTGGAATGAGGAAAGAGGCAGAAATATGATTAAGTGAGACCCAAGACTCATGAAGTTACTGAATTTGTTCTGCTTGTTCATTCATTCTATCAATGGATATATAATAGGAGGCTTCTGAGAACCACATACTGTGGCAGACATTGGGAATATAAAGATGAAAAAAACAGGGTCTCTGCCCTCAAACCGTTCACGTTCTGAAGGTGAGACCTGCATATGGAAACGATGGTATGATTTGGTCGTTGCTACAGAGGAACTGTGTCTAAGAAGACTTTAAACTCCAGAGTAAAAGAGCAGCAGTAGAAAGTATCGAAGGCTATAAATTCAACAAGATTAGGTACTTGCTGTTTCTGTCTCTCTCTTTTTTTTTTTCTTGATGAAAATAAGGCCAATCTTCGTAGACACATGAACAATTTTAACTATCTTTTATTGTATGAGCTCCAAGTTAGTTAGATAAAAAAATGGGCCTGGTAAAATACTTCAAAATATTGTAATTTCACAATTAATGAATATTAAAAAGTAACATCTATCATAGCAGCATTTACTGAAACCTAATTATAAACCACATATTTTTATTTTAGATAAAATGAGGTTTTTTTTTTTTAAAGATAAATTGAAAGAAGAATTAGGGTTTATAGTCATTTCAAGATTGGATACAAATTCTTAAACTTGATTTGGAATAACTATCTTGGGTCTAGAATACAAGTTTCCAGCTCTTTTTAAAGTCCTGGGGGCAAGGTTTGGATATCAACTTAAGGTGTGTAATTTGTATCAGAAAGAATTCCATTGAGGGCTAGAAATTATTTGAGCTTAGCAACCTGGAGTTTACACACCTTATCTTGCTGTTGGCAATGGCTAAGAAGTCTTGTTTCTAAAGAAATGATAAATGTGATCAAGTTAGGAATTGATTCGAATGAGGCTAAACTTTCTCAGTTGACAATTTCTTGCCTTAGAAAACAATGCAGTAAACTAGACCTGTGGACAAACTTCTACTAGTTATGGGATTGGATTTTTGATGCATTGAAATGTGGCCTGGTGACAGGAGCAAAGACTTTAGAGGAAAGCAGGCAGGGGTCTGACTCCTGTATGTGCTTGGGCAGTCAGTCAGCATGCAACAAATATTTATTGTGCTGGGCACTGCTTTAGGTACTAAGCTCTGAAATCACTCTCTAAGCTTCCATTTCCTCGTGTTAAATAATTCTAAGCAAAAATTAAAGAAAATGTAAGCAAAGGACCTAACACAGTTCCTGAAATACAGTAGGTGACTGATAAACAGTAGCTGATAACCTATTATTGTTTCTATGGCAATGAAGGTTGTCTGGATGAATCTGACCTTTATAAGTTGATTTTACTTCTTCTCCATCTCCCAAGCAATGTGGTTAAAGTCCAATTTTATTATCTCAGAAATATGACCTTAGCCCAATTTCTAAGCTTAACTCACTTGCATATTTTTCACAATGATAATAATTACCTTAATTTTAGAAAGAGTCAACTATTTGGCACCTTGCAATAATAATACTTGTATCAGGATGTCTTCAGTTTCAATTAAGAGAAAAACCCTACACAAACAGGGATGAACAATAAAGGATATCTATTAGCACATGTAAATGAAAAGTAGAGAGTTCAGTTGATACTTGATTCAACTGTGCAACAAATTCACCAATGATCCAGTTTCTTTCCATTTCTACAGTTTGCCTTGCCTGATGTCATCTTTACAAAGAAGATACCCCTTGTAATCTCAATATGGCTACCAGCGGCATCAAAGCTATATGCTTCCTCAGCCACCTAGAAAGGAGAAGCTCCTTTATAAAAATCCTCCAGCAAACGTGTTCCCCTACTTACTGGTTTGAATTGAGTCATCAGCCCATCCCTAAAGTGACATGTGTGGCCAGGAATTCAGGAAAATGAATTTATTGGCTTACACCAGTCAGAACCCATCCCTGACACTGAAAAAGGCAGAGTTGATCCCACACAAACCACACAGCTGAGAAATTCAAGAGCCCATTGAAAGGATGAAGGGGAAAACAGATTTTAGGGAAGCAACCAACAAATGTACCTATATTAGGTAAGATTTATTGAGTGCTTATTTATGCTCTACACTATATATATAATCCTCACAATGTGCCCATTGCCACCGCCATATTATATGACATAAATGAGGCCTTGTTGTTGTTGTTAGGGGCCATCAAGTCGGTTTGAACACATAGCAGCCCCATGTGATAGAGTAGAACTGTCCATAGGGTTTTCTTGGCTATAATCTTAGATAGGTTAAATAATTTACCCAAGTTCACATAGCTACCATGTGGTAAAGCCAAGATTTGGATGAAGGCCATCTGACCCCAAAGCCCTTTTTACTTTTCAACAACTTAAAATAGTTCCTGGCACAGAGCATATACCCAATATTAGCTTTTAATAATAATCAGTAGGTTATTTTGTTTTCCAAAATATGGTGATTTTTAAATTCTCTTTTAATTTTTTATCTTAACATTAGAGTGTCATGCAGATACAGCCAAAGAATTTAGACTAATAAATTATGTTAGGATTATTTTAATTTTTCAATTCAATAATCATCTAGTTCCAGGCACAAAGATAAACACATGGGATGAGAGATAAAATACCTCCTTTTAAATAGTTGATTCAAGTTTACAATTTATATACTTTTAAAGCTCTTTGTCAGTTTGTTGTATGGCCGTGGTTTGCATATTGCTGTGTTGCTAGAAGCTTTGCCCCTGATATTTCAAGTACCAGCAGGACCACCCATGGCGGACAGGTTTCAGTGGAGCTTCCAGACTAAGACAGATTAGGAAGCAAGGTCTGTTGGTCTGCTTCTGAAAACTAGTTAGTAGAAACTGGATGGATCACAGCAGAACACTGGCCAATGTGGTGCTGGAAGATAAGCCCCCCAGGTGGGAGGGAACTCAAAATACACAATGGCAGCAACAATGGGCTCCAGCATATCAACGATGGTGAAGATGATGCAGGACCAGGCAACATTTCATTTTGTTGTATTTTACCACGCCCATATTAACCAACTTGGATCTCGCACAATAAATGATAGTTAAAAGTGTTCTGTGTCTATGAAGACTGGCCTTCTCTTCATCAAGAAAAATGAGAACTAGCAAGTACCTAATCTTGTTGAATTTTATAGCCTTCAGTACTTTCTACTGCTGTTCTTCACTTCCGAGTTTAAAATTCAAGGTCCGTGTTATCTATAGTACATGGAAGTCCCAGGCCTTCTGAGAGAGCACGGTGGTTAATATAGTCCTTAAATTTTTCCACTACAGCCTATATGGCTAGTCAATCAACAAATACTTTACTGTGAGGAGATAAATTTTTCTTGGTTAAAGCTGTCCACTCGTTGTATTTCTGTTATAGCAGCACTAGATGACTAAGACAGTGGGTAACTGTCTTACTTAACATACTGCTTTAAGCAGAGAGAACTAGATAGCTAAAAAGACAACGTTCATTTTTTAGAGTAAGTGTTAAGATTATTTTTGTTTATGTATCATGAAGCAGCTTTTGGAGGCTTTTTTTTTTTGAGGAATTATGTATTTTTTTGCTTCATAAAAATTAAAATCTTTTTTATCTCACCTTGTTTTTCTGAAGTAAATTATTTTGGGAGGATGGAAACTAACATTTTAGAGTTGGAAAACTGCCCTTTAGTGATTAACATTCTGGATTTTTGCTTGAAGGCAGGCGAACGAAGTGATATTTGAACTTCTTCAGCCAAACGAATGTATTTTCCTTCTGAATAGCCGTGTGCTCACTTGGCAGATGAACAAAATCTCATATTAAGTCGCTTTCCATTCCTTCCTTCAAACACGTAGCTATGATATGAGAATTAAGGAGATGACACAAACTGTTTTACATATCTTATCTCACTTCACCCTGACAACAATCCTATTGGATACCTGTTGATTTCCATTTAGCCCTATGGAAACAAAGGCACAGAGAGATTAAGTAACTTGTCCAAGGCCACACACTAATAAACAGTAGAACTGGGACATGAACCAAAGGCTGTCTGATTCCAAAACCCATGTTCTTAATCTCATGCTATATGTCCCCTACATCATAATACTATTTGAGCCTCATATTGCCTTCAAGCCCACAGCCTAGTCCAATGATACTTCTTGAGGCCAAGGATGAGTTTTGTGCCTCAGTTTCCATTTACTGCTCAGTTTTCTATCTTGATAACATGGTTTTTCTCTCTCATTAACCCCAGAGTTTTCAGAAGATGAGGTATCAATTTAGGCAGGCCCCTGGGTGGTACAAATGGTTTGTGCTCAGCTACTAACTTCTGTAAGATTACAGTCACTGGAAACCCAATGGAGCAGTTCTACCCTGAAATGTGGGGTCACCATGAGTCAGAATCAACCCCACAGCAATGGGTTTAGTTGTTGTTGTTATTTTTTAAATATATGGACCTTATTTCTGCTACTTTCTAATGGTGCGATGTTGGGCAATTTACATACTCCTCTGTACTCACTTTCCTCAACTGTAAAGGTGAAATAATGTGGTATAACCCAGGATCAAAGAAGGTGATGTGTGTAAAGTATCCTGAATAAGTAACTTCTCTACCAGTGTGGTTTCCTAACCCATCCCCCTACCCCATCACTTAGAAATCAAAATTCCCCATAAGAAAGTTGCTGGTAAATTCGGTCATACTCATGTTGAACTGCAACGGTCTAAAAAAGCTTAGAGGATTGTTAGGTCTTTGGGCACCTCTGCCTGACGTTAGAGAAAGAATCGCTAATGGTGAGATTGCACGTAACTTCAAGTCAACAAAGGGAGATATCTGGAACAGCAAGAGGGCCTTTCTGAATTTCAGACATCATAACGTGGAGGCCAGTCTTTCCTATCAGAAAATATTGGGAGAAAAGGAAAACACCTGTCTATTTTCTGAAAATTCTAGGAGTAGATGAAACTTGAATTATTGTCCTTTGTTTCTGTCTGTCTTATATGATTTCTGTGGCAGCAGAAGATTGGGGATTGCTAATTTTGAGACCACTTGGCATATCATGGAGGCTCAGTGAATATTAACAAAGTCTCAGAGCCCTAAGACTCCATGCTGATAGGACTCCATGGGTATTGCTGTTGTGTTGGTGCTGTCGAGTCGATTCCGACTCAGCAATCCCATGTGACAGAGTAGGACTGCTCCATAGGGTTTTCTTGGCTGTAATCTTTACAGGAGCAGATCACCAGGTTTTTCTCCTGTGGAGGTGCTGAGTGGATTTGAACCACCAATCTTTCAATTAGCAGCCAAGTGCTTCACCACTGTGCCACCAGAAGCCCTCAAAAATAGTTTATATCTAAACAGTCTCTGAGGTGCAGGGGTGTCAGATATTATAAAATTCTACAAAGGAGAGGCAGCTAAAATGCAAGCTGTTCATCAAACTGTTTAATTTGCTGGGAAGACAAGAAAGAATAAACCAATATGATGAAGGTCTTTCGCCTAGCTTTGTAATAGAGAACATAAAATATTTACCCTGAGAAATTGTTGACTGGGTCCACAATTCACAGCAAATTATGCCTTTCTGAGTATGTCATGGGAACATTTTTTGTCCACTGTTTGGAAATTGCTCATTTTCAAAACTTCATGATTCATTTTCACAATCTCTCTTTGGAGTTAAGCAGGCAAAGTCAACAAACTTGAGTTGAAGAGGTAGTTGATGCTAAAGGTCAATAGCACTGGCTTTGAATGTGTCTTAGGTTGGTTTCCTGGAAACAGACTCCAAGATGGCGTTTTGCATGAACTTGTATTAACGGAGAAGCCCTGGTGGCACAACTGTTAAGTGTTCAGCTGCTAACTGAAATGTTTGGGTGATTCGAACCCACCCAGCAGCTCTGTAGGAGAAAGACCTGGAGATGTGCTCCCATAAAGATTACAGCCAAGAAAACTTCTGGGGTATTTCTGCTCTGTCATATGGGTTTAAAATTGACTCAATGGCACAAGGCAACAACAGTTTTTTTCAGAGGTGTACGCTTGGGAACAACACACATAAGGTGGTGAGAGAAACAGAGTTGGGTAGCGGGAGAAGTTTAACTGTAGTTTGGTTGCAACAGAGGCCTCAGAGATCCCATGGGGAATTCTTATATTCTCCCAAATTGAAGCAAAGTGGTTGGACTTTGGTATCCCTTAGCAAGGGACATAACTTTGAGTGAGGTAACACCCTATGTCGAGAGCAGTTCCGGGAGAGGAACGCTGTTATGAGACCTAAATGGCTGGTGCCTCACAGTGTCCAGTAGAGGAGTGACTGACCTGGGTTAAAATCTGGGGTTCCATGGTTTAGTACCTGGGGGAACTTAGACAAGTCATTTAAATATCTTACAGGATTTTGAAGGTTAAATGAGTTTTACTCTTTTGCAAAGTGCCTGACATAAAACCAATGCTCAATGAACATTGCTATTACTATTTTATTATTATTGTTGTTAGGTGGTGCTTTATGCAAGTTATTAGCTGAACTCTTTTTCCTGAGTCCTATTCTCATATATCTAAGACAGACTAGGAAGAAAGGCCTGGTGATCTGCCTGTGAAAATTAGCCAATGAAAACCTTATAGATCACAACAGAACACTGCCCGACTTGCTTGCTTTGGGTACACCACCAGGACGGATCAGCTGCTAGAGGAGGACATTATATTTGGTGATGCAGAGGGCCATCCAGGGCATGGGAGACCCTCGGTGAGATGGATTGGTGCAACAGCCACAATGATGGACTCAAACATGTCAGTGATTGCGAGGACGATGCAGGACTGGGCAATGTTTTCTTCTATTTATATAAGGCCGCTGTGAGTCAGAGTTGACTAGATGGCAGCTGTGTATCTATTTAGTAACAAAAGAGTGGGAACAAAAAAACCTCAGAGAGAGAAGCATTAAGTAGAAAACATTGTGAAATAAACTAGGCTCCTTTCTGAGGAGTCCTTCTAGGATAAATTAAAGAAAATGTACAAGTAAGGATGGAAAACAATACCTTTCATTCATTTACTCAGTAAATAAATACCTATCTGTTGCCCACCATGCACCAGGCATATTACACAGTACAGTTTAAAAATTACAACCTTATATATAAATATATATATATTTATATATATATATACCTCCAGCTGGACCTAGACTTTGGAAAAAAAAAAAAAAGACTTTGGAAAGGCAGTGGAAATTCTTTTTTGAAATTAAACGGATCTGAGGCTCTCCTGGGGGGTGGGGGGAGATGCAGAAATGGGAGACTAGGAGTAATCTCTTTTAAGTGGGTTTTAATTCCTCTTTTTTACTTCCTTTCCTAGTCTATCTCCATTTTTGTCTTTAAAGATGTTGGTTTTAGATAGACATGTTCAAAGAACAAACTCTTTGTAGGTCATATGAGAGTTAGCTCATCATTATCAGCCGTTTTTAAGTAATAGCAGATTGAAGCATAAATTGTTTGCATTGAAATTAATGAAAGCCTTGGGCCTTAATAGCTAAAAAAAAAAAAGAAAAATTAGAATTTTTATTTTTTTTTTAAGGGATGAAACAGAAAATCAATATGTTTTCATTTATCTCCTGGTGAACTCTGGCACAGCTGGTGTACATGGGTGAGGGGAGTGGATCCCCCAGGAACAAATGATGATTCTGAAGGGGTGATCAGACCTGGAGTTGCAAATTAACTACCTACACTGAACTCAGCAGGGTTCTTCTTTTTTTAAGCGAGCACATGTTACTGCATTAGCCTTTTGCTTCTGTCCAGTCCTTTTTAGTGTCCATAGTGTGGGTGAGAGTAACACAGGTATAACAATGAAGCCTTTAAATAGAATTAACCTTTCTGCTTTGAACAAATCAAGAAATTCTCACTAGGTTGGCCAAGTGAGGAGGAAGGCTAACGAGTACCATGACTAGGAATTGCTAAACCTTGGTTCACTACCTTAGTGGCCATGATTTAGCTGTTTAAACAGGACCAAGTCATATAGTCAGGCTGGGCCTATAAAATAAGGGTATGGGGAGCCATGATTTTTTTCAGGTCCCTTTCAGATTTAAAGAGGAACAAGTCTCTATGGAGTCTGGATTGCAAATATTAATACTTGGTATTACAACCATGAAGGTGCCCTGGTGGTGCAATGGTGAAGTGTTTGGCTGCTAACTGAAAGGTGGGCAGTTTGAACCCATCTGTCACTCTGTGGGAGAAAAGACCTGGTGATCTGCTCTTGTAAAGATTACAGCCTAGGAAACCCTATGGGGTGGTTCTACTCTATCACATAGGGTCTCTATGAGTTACAGTCGACCTGATGGCAATGGGTTTGGTTTTTTTGGTTTCTGAGTTGGAATCAACTCGATGGCACACAGCAACATTACAACCACTTTGGATGAAGCTGGAATTTATTCTTAGGAGAGATTAAAGGGCATCCCTGGTGGTGCAATGGTTAAGTACTCTGCTGCTAATAGAAAGGTCGGCAGTTTGAACCCAGCCAGCCTCTTGTGGAAGACAGGTGTCATGGCCTGCTCCTGTAAAGGTTGAAACCAAAAACCAAACCCGTTGCCACCGAGTCGATTTCGACTCATAGTGATCCTATAGGACACAGTAGAATTGCCTCTTAGGATTTTCAAAGAGTGGCTAGTGGATTTGAACCGCCGACCTGGGTTAGCAGCTGAGCTCTTAACTACTGTGCCACATCCGTAAAGATTACAGCCTAAGAAATCTTATAGAGAAGTTTTACTCTGTCCTATGGGGTCACTGTGTGTCGGAATCAACTTGATGACAATGGGTTTGGTTTGGTAGGTGGTGTAAACAGTTGACATACTTGGCTGCTAACTGACAGGTTGGAGGTTTGAGTCCACCCAGAGGAGCCTCAGAAAAAAAGGCTTGGTGATCTACTTCTGAGAAATCAGCCATTGGATGCCCCAAAGATGCACAGTTCTATGCTGACACACATGGGATTGCCGTGAATTGGAATTGACTTCATGGCAACTGGTTCCTGATTTGTTAGTGTTCTCCTAGAAGAGAAGGAGGAGCTTTGGTGGTGCAGTGGTTAAGCACTCAGCTGCTTACTGAAAGGCCTGTGGTTTGAACTCACCAGGTACTCTGTGGGAGAAAGATGTGGCAGTCTGCTTCTGTAAAGATTACAGCCTTGGATACTCTATGGGACAGTTCTACTCTATCCTATAGGGTTACTATGAGTCAGAATCGACTTAAAGGTAAGGGTCGGAGAGAAAGAGGTGAGGAAAGTTAACGAAGAGCTATAAGCTGCATAGGGGACAGTGGCGATTCAATGGTAGAATTCTCACCTGCCGTTAGGTTCCACTCCCAGCCAATGTGCCTCAAACACAGCTACGCCTGTCAGTGGAGACTTGGGTGTTGCTATGATGCTGAACAGATTTCAGCAGAGTTTCCAGACCAAAACAGACTAGGAAGAAAGGCCTGGTGACTTACTTCTAAAAATCAGCCCATGAAAACCCTGTGGATCACAAGGGTCTCATCCTATTGTTCATGGAGTCTCCATGAGTTGGGGCTGACTTGATGACAGCTAACAACAACAACAACAAATCAGCTGCATAAGCAAGAGAACCAACCATCTCTCTCAACTATAAAACTTAATAAAGTTCCCCTCCATCTAACTTTTTTATATGTTCTGGACTGGGTACTGATTAAGAACATATACCCTTGCATCATCATTTCAGTGGAAACGGGAGGCCAATTACATTAAAATGAAACTTAGCAATCAGTTCACAGTTTTTTCTTATCCTTTACACAGATACACAAACTTACATCGTGCTCTGTTTATTCTTGTTTTATTGCTGTTAATATTAAACAACTCCCCAGAAGCTTGGACAATGCTCCGAAACTTCTGGGCATCTTATCATTAAATTTACCCCTGCAAACCAAGCTCATAAATTCCTCAAGGATGCCACTTTTTGTTTTCCCAAGGATCTTGCTCACCTTGAAGTAACAGATGGTAGATGTTTAGCCTAAAAGTTTCTTTTTTCCCAAGACCTGTATCTCCAGGATTTTGTGTATTCCACGTGACTTGGAACCTAGGCAATGGATCTGGTCTTGTGCGTAGCTCATGGTAACTGAATAGTCACTGAATGAATGGACATTAACAGGTAGAATGGAACTTGATGTTTAACCAAAGGCTTTTTGAGTTAGGGTGCTTTGTAGATTTTTTGTGCTGAGGATCAGACAGTATCAGACTGTAGGTGGGCCAGGCTCTCCAGGAAGAGGAAAATCAGGTTACCTCAACTGAGAGGGGGAGTAGAGGAACAAGGTACAAGGCAGCTTTCAACCCAACGTCCAGGCGGAGGTACCTCCAGATCTTAAATCTCTCACATCTCCTGCCGGACTGTGTTCCAACAGCTGCCAATTGAGGTTCACTGTTCCCACTTTAGTTGCCTGTTTTGTCACTGACGACATACACAGTCATCATTTTAGTGGAGAATGTCTGTAGATATCACAAATTCCACATAAATTTACCTTGCAAGCTTACAACCCACAGACAGATGTTTCTGGTGATTATACAAGGCGAGAGATTAAAATTTACAAACATGCTTAATGTTGAGCAGAAAATATTTGCCTCATTCTCTCCTGGTCATGAGGGCAGATGCTTAAGACAGTATATATATATTAAAAAAAAAACAAAAAACGGTTATTCTTCTTTTGTCATTTATACTGAAGTTTTACAGTCCATTGTTTCAATAATACTCCCCTCTACTTTCTTAAATAGACTTTCAGAAGACCTGTGCTTCTAATTTATGATGTGCAATATTCTTCCAGCATGTTCACAATAGGAAAAAGCTAATAAAATCAGGGAAGAAGAGTGAGGCTTAGTGTATAGCAAGGGGGTTAGGAGAGCCAGAGTGCCTGGGTTTACCAGCTGTGTGACTGTAGGTAAGTCATTTAACTTACTGTGCCTCAGTTATTTCGTCTGTATAATGTGGGTGATATAATAGTATCTATAAATTTTTTTTTTTTTATGTCATGGGATTGTTTTAGGGACTCACTTAATATAGGTAAATAATAGAATGGTGCCTGGCACAAAGTAAACGCAACAGAGTTCTTGTTGTTCTCAGGTGCCCTTGAGTTGATTTTCGACTCATAGTGGCCCTATGTGACACAGTAGATCTGCCCCATAGGGTTTTCTAGGCTGTAGTCTTTACGAAAGCAGATCAACAGGTCTTTTTCTCGTGAAGCCACAAGGTAGGTGTGAATCGCCAACCTTTTAGTTAGCAGCGAGCACTTAACCATTGTGCCACCAGGGTTTCTTAACAGAGTACTAAGTTTTGCTATTATTTTTAATAATATTTTTAAGGCATATATATATATTTTACAGCACAAATAAGTTTCTATTCAACAATTTATATACAAATTGTTTTTGACATTGGTTGCAATCCCCACAATGTTACAGCACTCTTCTTTCGCTTTCCACCCTGGATTCTCTGTGTCCATTCGTCCAGTTTTTCTGTCCATTCCTGACTTCCTGTCTTTGCTTTTGGGCAGGTGTTGCCCATTTAGTCTCGTATACTTGATTGAATAAGAAGCGCGTTCCTCACGTGTGATATTGTTTTATAGGCTTGTCTAATCTTTGGCTGAAAGGTGGACTATGGGTGTGGCTTCAGTTCTGAGTTAGCAGGGTGTCTGGAGGCCATAGTCTCAGGGGTTCCTCCAGTCTCTGTCAGATCAGTAAGCCTGATCTTTTTTTTTTTTTTCATGAATTTGAATTTTGTTCTACATTTTTCTCCCACTCTGTCTGGGGCCCTATGATGTGATCCCTGTCAGAGCCAGGCACCATCTTCTAGGCTCAGGCTGGTAGAGGCTGTGGTTCATGTTGTCCATTAATCCTTTGAACTAATGTGTTTCTTGTGTCTTTGGTTTTCTTCATTTTCCTTTGCTCTGGATGGGATGGGACCAATAGATGTATCTTAGATGGCTGCTCTCAAACTTTTAAGACCCCGGATGCTGCTTACCAAAGCAGAATGTAGAACGTTTTCTTTATGAACTGTTATGCCAATTGACCTTGATGTTCCCCAAGAATGTGGCCTCCAGCCTTCAGTCCCAGTAACTCAGTCCCTCAGAGTTTTGAATATGTCTAGGAAGCTTCTATGACTTTGAGTTGGTCGAATTGTACTGACTTCCCCTATATTGTGTGTTGTATTTTCCTTCACCGAAGTTGACACTTGTCTGTTTTGGAGTTAGTGATTTCCCCTCCAGCCCTCCCCTCTCTCGTAACCATCAGAGATTCCTTTTTTTTTCTGTGTGTAAACCTTTTCTTGGGTTTTTATAATAGTGGTCTCACACAATATTTGCCCTTTTGTGATTGACTTATTTCATTTAACATAATGCCCTCCAGATCGATCCACGTTGAGAGATGTTTCTTGGATTTGTCATTGTCCTTTATAATTGCATACAATTCCATCGTGTGTATGTACCATAATTTGTTTATCCATTCATCTGTTAATGGGTACTTAGGTTGTTTCCACCTTTTTGCTATTGTGTTTTAATAATATTTTATTGTATCTTTGGTGAAAGGCTACCCAGCAGTTTAGGTTCTCATTTAACAATTTCTACACATTCTTCACAATGTGTGAACATTCTCATTATTTCTGTACTGGTTTTTTCATTTCGATTAATCTAGTTTCCCTGCCCCTTCACTTTCTTATCTTTGTTTTAAAGCAATTGTTGACCTTTTGGTCTCATAAAGATGATTTTTTAAAAGGAGCACGGTACTCACAGGTGATATTCTTTATTTTGTGAGCCAATCTGTTATTTAGAAGAAGGTGACCTCAGGGGCCAGTTTTGGTTCAAGGTTTAAAAAGTATCTCAGGGAAATAGTCTCAGGGAGTCGTCAAGACTTAACTGGTTCAAGTCTTACTATTTTTAATATTATTGTTATTAAAGGAACATAGTCACAAGGCCAGTGGGTTGAGTTGGGTTTGTCTTGTGTCTTAATAGTTAACTAATGGCAAGTTCTTTGCTTCAGTTTCTGAAGCTGCCAAATAATACTATAATACAAGATTTCCCCACCCATTCACTTCATTTTTATCTCAGTCTTCTCAACAGCACCTTACTTCTGTATTTTCCATGGTTTTGATTCTTTCTTTCAATCGAAATATTCATTAAGCACCTACTTTGTGCCTGGCATAGTTTTAGACCCAATGGAAGCAAGGTAAAAGCCAGCGTCAAACTGACTTAGAACTACAGTGAAGAGGACAGGAAAGGTCCCTACTCTTGTGGAACTCACATTCTAGTTCAAGGAGGCAGAGAATAAGTAAGGACACAAATAAAGGTAGGGGCAAGACTCCTTAGTCTCTGTGGTCCTTTTTTCCCCATATAAATCCCTGTCTGTCATTATTCTTAAACTTAGTCAGAGAAACCTAAGATTTTTATTTTTCTACTGAAATCCAAAGAAGTGAGGTATTCTATTTAGTATTTAGCTTTGTAGGAGAGCACCTTGTTAGAAATCTAAAAGTGTACCTTGGCATGCAGGAAATTAGAGTATTTCAGAGAAAAGCTTGGGGTTCATTAGTTGAAGAGTTGTGGCCTTTACTAAAGTGTGCTTCGTGAAACACTAGCTTATTGAGTTGTTAATAAATTTGGCTGAAATGGGGGCAAGGAGAAGGATCATAAGGCAGTAAGTTTGAGGAAAGGAGTCACGGTGGTGCAATGGTTAAGCCCTCGGCTCCTAACCTAAAGGTTGGTGGTTTGAACCCACCCAGCTGCTCTGTGGGTGAAAAGACCTGGCCATCTCTCCTGTAAAGATTATAGTCTAGGAAACCCTATAGGGCAGTTGTACTCTGTCACATGGGGTTGCTATGAGTCAGAATTGATTCGATGTTACATAAAAACAAGTTTGAGAAATGCTGGGTTAAATGAAATAAGTGTTTGTTTTTTTTTAATATAGGCCTTCTCAGAAATGTTATGCACTGTGAGTCTTCTGAATGGGACTAAAGTAGTTATCATTTCTAAATTTACTTTAAATATGACAAAAACGGTTTTATCAATGAATTTTTGAATGATTAATATTCTTTGGGATACAGGTTGGGAAGGATTATGTCCCTTGCACAGATACGTTTGTAATAAAATATATTTTGAGTGAATGAATGAAAGAATCAATCAATCAAGGTGGAGTAAGGGACAAAGACCTGCCTATTCCAGACAGCCGAAGAGAACAAGTAGCAGAACCTCAAGCACCTACTTCCCAGTTCCATTCACACCCTCTATGGCCGTACTTTTCTTGTATCCAGGGCTCATGGAACCTTTTTCTTCAGAGCAGTAAACTTTGTTGTCTTTACACAAGAACCACAGCCCTTGGAATTTCTTCCCTAGGCTTCCTCAGAAGGGTTTAATAACAGTCAGTACCTAAACTTCTGGTGGCCTCATAACTAATGGCTTCCTGTCCTTAATCACAATTCAGGAAAAGATGCTCCTGTATGAACACCTGGTGGATGTTCTTCTTGCGAGATAAACATGTCAGTGAACAGCCTCAGGCTTAAGGTGAGAGAGATAGTACCAGGCCTTCTATAGTCTCGGGCGTTCAAGGTTTCCTCTGAGTATAAACCAAGAAGAATATTGCATTTACTTCTCAGGGTTACAGTGTATTCGTTCTTAGCGTGGAGTTGCCCTTTTGGTTATGAAGGCAAGGAAGAAGGGGGACCTAGGAGGGGGACAAGGAGAAAGAACTGCCTGTCTCCTTTGCAGCAAAAATTAAAAGTGTTCATTCCGTGAATTTCGTTGATTGCAATCTCCTGGCTGACTTCCCTGTGCTTCATTTATAATTAAGTTCCATATATTTTATTGGAATTAGTGACCTGTCAGCATTTCTGGAATGTAGTACTAAGCATTGGATGTAATAACAGTATTTTTCTTCCATATGGGCACATTTTAGGGTGATGGATAAAGAGAAGTCAAGAGCGCCCACACAATTTCACCAAGCTTCTATTTGTTTTTCTTCCCTTTTAAGAAAGCGTAGGGCAGGGTTTTTTCCTTCTTTTGCTCAGCAGTAACTGCAAAGACAAATGTTTAATGGAAAGCAAGTGTGCCCTTAAGAAATTCTTGTGTACGATTTTTTAAATCAACGCTCAAACTAATCCCACGCTCCCAGGAACTGACCTTCTTCTCGCCGTACACGATACCCTCTCCTGTAGGATGGAAAGAGGTTTATTAACCTCCTTTCACTTTGCAGTAACACACTGCAGGAGAAAGAAAAAAAGCATTTAGAGGAAGTCTCCAGAGTTTAGGTTCTAGCCCCTCCAAATGGTGAGGCCTTAGACAAGTCACTTTAACTCTTGAATTTTGCTTTCCCAGTTGCCGTTAGTCAATCTGACTCATGGTGACCCTGATTCATGGCACCTCATGTGTGTCAGAGTAGAACTGTGCCCCATAGGCTTTCAGTGGCTGATTTTTTGGAGGTAGATTGTCGGGCCTTTCTTCCGAGGTACCTTTGGGTGTGCTCACTCGAGCTTCCAAACTTTCAGTTAGCAGCCAAGTGTATTAATCACTCGCACCACCCAGAGACTCCTTCCCTATTTGTAAAATGGGGATAAAAAACAGTCAAAACACATGCATGTGTGGAGTACTTACTGCATGCCAGGGCCTGTGCTATGCAATTTAGATACTTAACTTGCTGAATCCTCTCAGAAGGAATGCAGAGAGATAGGTGTTTCCTTCTAAAAGTGGGATCTAGAGAGGTTAGGTAACGTGTCAGAGGTCACACAGCTAGTAAAGTGGTAGAACTTTAACGTGTGCCCAGGTGTAATTGACTCCATGGGCCCTGCGCTAGTTCTGATTGTGGGGAAGAAAAAGGATGCTTGAAAACCCCTTGTAAATTGAAAGTCCCCATAAAAATGTGAAACATTTTCACTGAGTAAGGAGCTTGCAGTGATTAAGCATTCAGTTGCTAACCAAAAGTTCAGTGTTTTAAACCCACCAGGGGTCTACAGGAGAGAAGGCCTTCCAATCTGCTCCCATAAAGATTATATATATATATTTTTATGGGAAAGTTCTATTCTGTCACCTGGGTTACTATGAGCTGGAATCGACTTGACAGCACACTACAACAACATCGCTGAGTAGCTCATAGAGGTTACCAAGGGCCTGGTCTTGTGGGAGGTACGAAGAATGCAAGCAAAGTGTATTTCCTGATTAGGAGCGTCGTACAAGCAAAAAGGGCTTGTGCTTGGCTGTTGACACAATATAAAAAAGTGGAATACAGGGAGAGAAACAACCACCCATCTTGTCCTAACGGCCCTGCTTTCTCGGCCCCTGCCCACCTCTCCAACACCTTCTACCATCACCCTCTGTTGCTCATAAGCCTACATTGGCTTGTTCTCCAGTTTCTCCCAAAAAGTTGACCTCTTTCCTGCCTCAGGGGCTTTGCATTTGCTGTTCTGTCTAGAAAATTGTTCCTACAACTGTTCCCATTCCATTTTCAGGTCTCAATTGAAATGTCAAACTCTCAAGGAAACCCAGATAATGCAATTATTTTGTTGATTTTTTGCTTGCTTGTTAATTGTTTCCTCTTCTGAACAGACTCTTGTTCGCCGCACTGAATTGATGACTCACACAGTGCTAGGCTCTTACGCAGTACCCAATAATTGGAGTTGAGTGAAGAAATTAATAATAGGTATCAAAATCACTGATAAATGCTAGGCTATTGGTAGGCATAAAACTAAAATTAAGATGAGGAATTGAAATAATGATATGAAAAACCAGAAGAGAACTCAGATCTTTTATGCGTTGATCAAGAAGAGAACATTGAAACCAAGGCAGGGCCCCTAGACAGAAGTTAATGTCCATTCTCACCATGATTGCTATGATCTCTTCTAGTTTAAAAATAAGGTAATACGATTCTCATTTCTGAATAAGTTTCTCCTTCCTTTCTAATGTTCAACCTCCTTGCTCCCTCGCAACTGTCTTTGGAGAAGGTGTAAGTAATGGTAAATAGTACAGTTTTCGGAGCTTCACAGCTCTGCTATCAAGTCCCAGCTCCATGATTTACAGTGTGACCTTGGGTATGGCATTCAAGCTTTCTGAGCCTAAGCTTCTTCATCTAGAAAATACTTCATGGGATTATCCTGAGCTTAGATAGATATTTGTAAAGAATGTAAAACAGTATCTCTGGCCATTTTTTTTGTTTGTTTTCTTTTTCCCTAGATATTCAACTCTGCCAAGTGTCTGCCAGTTTGTCATACTGTGGGGCTTGTGTGTTGCTGTGATGCTGGAAGCTATGCCACTGGTATTCAAATACCAGCAGGGTCGCCCGTGGAGGACAGGTTTCAGCTGAGCTTCCAGACTAAGACAGACTTGGAAGAAGGGCTCAGCAGTCTACTCCTGAAAAGATTTAGCCAACGAAAACCTTATGAATAGCAGCGGAACATTGTTTGATACAGTGCTGGAAGATGAGCCCCTCAGGTTGGAAGGCACTCAAAAGATGACTGGAGAAGAGCTGCCTCCTCAAAATAGAGTCGACCTTAATGGTGTGGATGGAGCCAAGCTTTCGGAACCTTCATTTGGTGATGTGGCATGACTCAAAAGAAGAAGAAACAGCTGCAAACATCCATTAATAATTGGAACTTGGAATGTATGAACTAGAAGGACATCATGCTTGGTAAAGCAGAGAGGGTCAGTGAAAAAGAGGAAGACTGTCAATAAGATGGATTGACACAGTGGCTACAACAGTGGACTTAAGCATAACAGTAATTGTGAGGATGGGACAGGACCGGGCAGTGTTTCCTTCTGTCGTACATAGGGTTGCTATGAGTCGGAACAGACTCGATAGCACCTAACGACGACAGTGAAGTATTCAGGTCTCTTGGAAATAAGTTGAGTATAGAAGGATGCTACTGTTAGTTGGCTGCCATTTGATTTGTTGGTGTCAGAGGAAAAGGAAGAAAATTGATTTTAGATGAGATTGTGATTTCTCTGAGAGCAAGGATTTTGTCTTTTTTAATATCAAAATCACTGATAAACATTAGGCTGTTCATAAAAAAAAAAAAAAAACCAAACCCATTGCTGTCAAGTTGATTCTGGCTCATAGTGACCTTGTGTTAAGTTGGGTAATTTAAAAAATTATACAAAAAAAAAAATCAGAAAATTCTTATCTTTTATGTAATGATCAACTCTGACCATTGCCCTGAAATACTACTACAAAAATTTCCTGAAATAGTTAAAAAAAAAAAAAAAAAAGAGAAGTGCAAACACTGCACTGTTGTCCCCAAGAACTGGGGACTGTCTGTAAACCCTGAAGGGTTGCTGGATAGTGTCTAGGAACTGTGGAATGAGAAACTAAAACCAACTTCAATGCTTTCCTCGATTGTCTGACATTTATGTTTCTCTGCATCTTCCCAGCACATTCAGCTTCTTATTCTTATATCTAGTACTAAATTGTTGTTAAGTGCTGTCAAGCCGATTTAGACCCATAACAACCCCATGCGACAGATTAGAACTGCCCCATAGGGCTTCCTAGGCTGTAATCTTTATGGAAGCAGATTGCCAGGTCTTTCTTCCATGGAGCTGCTGGGTGAGCTCAAACTGCCAAGCTTTTGGTCAGCAGCTGAGCACTTAACCATTGCACGTCTAGGGCTGGAAGACTATTTTAAGAAGAGTCCCTGGGTGGCATAAATGATTCGGTATTTGGCTACTAATTGAATTTCAGTTGGTGGTTTGAATCCATCCAGATGTGCCTCGGAAGAAAGGCCTGATGATCTACATTCAAAAGATAACAACCACTGAAAACCCTGTGGAGCGTAGTTTTATTCTGAAACATATGGGGTTATCACAAGTTGAAATCAACTTGATGGCAACTGGTTACTTTAAGGAGAGATTACCTTCTTGTTGAAAGAGAATAAATAACCCTTCCAAAATCCAACCTATGAAAATCTAATATCTCTGAGTCTCTGAACAAGTTTTTCTTAGCTTACCTTAGCGGGTGGAATGATTGCCTATGATATGCGTATGATAAATGTGCATATATATGCATATATGAAAAATACAAATATGCATTTATAAATAATAAACAACAA
The DNA here is from genome assembly GCF_030014295.1 of Loxodonta africana. Classification (NCBI taxonomy): domain Eukaryota; kingdom Metazoa; phylum Chordata; class Mammalia; order Proboscidea; family Elephantidae; genus Loxodonta; species Loxodonta africana. The sequence continues at coordinate 67,142,242 of NC_087355.1, forward strand.
ACAATTAATGTAAAAAAGTATCAAATTACTGACACCATTTTCTAAAGTAATAGTAAAGGATGTTGTTAAGGACAGTTTGAGATGTTCCCAATTTATCAGAAAGATAATCAGGACAAGTTTTCATTTGCCTGAGTGACATAGTACTTCCTAGTGAGCAAATAATGTCAGTGTTGCTTTATTTTATCTCATATAACCTTACTGAAATCAGCAGTGGTGGAAAAAATGCATTCATTTAAAGGGACACTATGTAACAAGGCCAAGTAAGGGCAAAGCTGTTATCTCCAACATGTTCTAAATGGGGCTGGAGTCCTTTGTCCTTTGTGCTGAATATATCCATTTTCTAAGGTATTTTGCATTGTCCTTGCAGGATTACTCATGGCTTCCTCCATTCATTCACAGGTAGTGCCATTCCAAGGATATAATTATCTTGATTATTGTGAACCTTTCTATTGGCTACATGGTGGCCATATTGCCTACTCTTGATACTCAAGCCCTTGCAATTGTCATAGAAAAGTTAACACTCTATTCAGGTAGTTGATTCACCTTCCCCTTGTGGGAGTTTAGTGCTTCGAGTACATAGACTCTTCATTTAAATTTTTATTAAAGAGAATTATAATATGATCAGAAATTTAGTTTCAGGGCTAAACCTGCAAGGTGAAAATATCAGAGCAAATCTTGTCCCAGAAAAAAAAAAAAAAAGGCAATCACAGAAACTACTTGGTTTAAATAATTTTGATTTGCTTTGAAAAGTAAAATGTAAGCTTTTAAATGCATCAACCCATAATCGTAACACCCCCATATATCACCCAGGTGCTTTGCTAGTGGATCAATAGTTCTGCATTTCCTTTGTTCATTCTCATGGCTAATGAAGCCCAGTGTCTCTCACATAAAGACAAACAACCAATGTAATGGAAAAGAAATTATAAACAAGCGAACAATTGGAATTGAATGGAAAACCGATTTTAAGACACAGTTTTTCTTCTCTACAAAATTTTCTTGTTTGTTTGGAGTCATCTAACACTGTGAGCAGATTCAAAATGACCAAGACCAGTGACAGGGCATTAGACATTGAAGAAAAATTCACTCTTGGAGCAGTCACTTGGAAACCAATTATTAGACAAGACAAAAGAGATGATTTTCCAAATACAGTGGAAAGGTTTAAAGCCTGAGTGTTCCAACTGGTTGCAATGTGTGTCTGTGTTCTCAAACTGAACAACGTAATTTATTTTTAAGTTTAATAAAAACATAGCATTTAATAAGGGAAGATCTTATACATTTTCAGGTCACAGACAATTCCCTGCAGTTTACTGTCCTAAGGACAGCCTTGAAGTAGCAGTGGAGCGAATGAAGCAGTGATCCTGAGTTGTTCATTGGTTTATCAGAGGAAATACAGTTATACACCAGTAAATGCCTACTGGCTATGTACATTGTCAGGTTTTCTGTGAACCAGAGCTGTAAGTTGCCATTATGGTGGGCATCTCTTGTTTTGTAAGAAACTTTCATAGTAAAAGATAAAAAATGTATACAGTATTTACTGCTTTCCCCAAATTATTGTTAATTATTGATCAGATATGTTTCCTACTTTCCAATCATGGTCCCCATAATTCATTTATTTTGCCTCCTACCTTTCTCTTTGTGTAAATTTAATAATATTTCCAATGTTCTTACCAGTTCTTTTTTGAGTGAAGCCAAGGTATGCTCAATGCCTGAACTTGATCTCTTTGGTCCGTCTTCTTGTTTGACATACTCTAAGGAAGACACTTCTGCCTGGCCACGGTTATTAAATGTAACAGATTTTGAAGAAAAATCTTTAAACTGCCTCAGGATAATCTCCATTTTTTTAAATTCAAAATCACCTAAGAAGGATAGAGCTCGGTCAAGGCAGGTTTAGCTTTAGCTGAGTTATTTAAATGGTCTGGAATGTAAATCTTTGAGAAGTTGCAAGGATTTGAATAGCAAACACTAATGTAATGTACCTGAAATTCTGTTGGCCAGTAAGAGGCTACTATTACTTCAAAGCATGCTCTCTCTTTCCTAGTGGCTCTCGACCTTTCCTTCATGTATATGCCCAGGAAGTACCAGAACCCAGTGCCGTCGAGTCTATTCCGACTCATAGCGGCCCTATAGGACAGAGTAGAACTGGCCCATAGAGTTTCCAAGGATATTTTATTACAGTGAAGTGTGCTTTCTCAGCTGAGATCACTTCCTGGAAAATTCTCAAGAGAAGAAATATATTTTGAGCTCTACAAAGAACCAGATATAATAGATTTATCCCCCAAGTTTAACAACAACAACGAAATAATTTTCTCAGGATCTTGGTGACAGCATTTCAAGGTTATAACTGATCTCTTGACCCAAATATTTCACAAGAGAAAGCTGAGGTACATGATTTTTGAGGCACCAAATCAGAACCTTAAAGCTGCTTGTCAAGAATAACGTTAGGTCAAGTTTATAAATGCTTACCATTTGCTTAGTGTCATATTAAGAAATGCATGCCCATTTTGGTCATTTAATTCTCTTACAACCCTGTGAGGTAGGCATTATAATTAGGCCCATTTTTCAGGTAAAACAACTGTTGTTTAGGAGAAAAAGTCATCACCCAGGGCTGTTCAGTTCCAAAGCTTACATGCTTACTACCCTGTATCATAACACTTTCTGGGATTTTGACAAACGCATTTAGGAATTCAGAGAAAATGCTCTTTTGAGGTCTTGAAATCTCCTACTCAATGCCCCCAAATGTAAGTCACACATTCCTGCATGTGCTTGATACCAGGGCCAAGACAGGGTGGGCTACAGATAACAGAGAGGACTCCCAACTGTTGGGGAGTGGGCGGCCCTCCAAGGAGATGGCCACATGCTGGCAGGGGTCACTTCGTTTCTGGAAAATTTTTAGAAAACATTATTTTCTTTCGAGTTTCAACCTTTCACACTCGCCTCCACACAACCGACTATTTTTAGATCATTGTTATGTGATGTCCAGTTGGTTCCGACTCATAGTGACCTGATGTATAATAGAACGGAATGTTTTTCAGTCCTGTGCCATCCTCACAATCATTGGTATGTTTGAGCCCATTGTTGGAGCCGCTGTGTCAGTCCATCTGGTTGAGGGTCTTCCTCTTTCTTGCTGACCCTCTACTTTACCAAGCACGATGTCCTTCTCTAGGGAATGGTCTTTCCTGGCAACATGTCCAGAGGAAGTGAGACACTGTCTCACCATCCTCCCTTCTAACGAGCGTTCTGGCTGTACTTCTTCCAAGACAGAATTGTTTGTTCTTCGGGGAAGTCCACAGTCTATTCAATATTCTTCTCCAACACCATAATTCCAAGGCATCAATTCTTCTCATTCTTCCTTATTCATGGTCCAGCTTTCTCATGCATATAAGGCTATTAAAAACAGCACTTCATATACTTGATTATTTCAGGGTTCCCTAAATATGTCCTGCAATATTGTACCCCCAAGCCTTTGATCACAGCACCCTATACCTCAGCCCATCTCTGATTAACAGACTTCTATGAGTAGGTATCTAGCTGAATTTACTGAATTAACTGAAATTACTCAATTAGCTGAAATTACAATCTAGCTGAAAATCTCTTTCCTTGTTGAGCTTTTTTCCAGCTTCTTAGGCACGATGAATGCCTTCACCTACTGTACCCCGATAACACTTTGTATACACCCCGTTAGCAGCACTTGCCACGTCCTAGTGTGATAATTTATCATCTGATTTCCGAGCTAGAACAATCATGTCGTATCGTCAATGTTACATGATCAGTACACAATGTGAGGCACAGAGCAGACCCTTAATATATATTTTTGCCAAATGAATGAAAGGTTTGGTATGAGGAAATGTTTTATGAAGATTGTGAAATTATAATTGTTGTACTTTTCTGCTTCTAAATGCCGGTTAGCCTACTTGACCTATGCTTTCCTTCCATTTATAAAACACCTAGCAGTGTTTGGGCATATGTCTGCCATAGAGCTGTTTCAGCAAAGTTTCTGAAGTTCGAAAGTTCTTTAACAAGCTGTGCCACTCTGCTGGGAACTTCTGGCAGCTTTGCACATGTAGAACATTCTTTAGGTGGGCGTCTTACTCTAGTTAGTGGTGGAGGAAACCCTGCAGCCCTGGGCCGTGTGCCCAGAAGGGTGTCACAGGAGAGGAAGGGAGGGTGGCTCTAAGGATAGGTATTAAAATTAAACGTAACATAAGATCATGCTCTGGCCTCATTGCTGGGAAGGACTTTTGAAGTCTTCTAGTGCAGTCCTGATGAAAACAAGCCAAACAAAGATTGCATGACTCTGCAAGGTCACACAGCTAGTTGCCCTATATACTTCAGAAACAGTGTTTCCTTCTAGAAATAAGAAGAGAGATAGAAAGGGAACAAACCATGAATAAGGTTATTATCCCCATTTGGGGAGAGAGGGACCAGATTCAGTGGGGTTAAGAAACTTGACCAAGATACCAAATTCAGGCCTGTGGATTTTTTTTTTTTAAAGTACTTAAAAAAAATCAAGGTAATATTTTGTAAAGTACACACATGAGTAATGATAATAATGATAAATCACATCATGGAAGAGAAAAGGGCTTATGCTGAAAACTATCAGTCCCCAACATTCCCCACACCCAGTCATGTGCCATGAAGCACCCACCATTTCCCCTTCTTTGCAATGTTTCTGGTTTAATTTACTTTTTACTAAATAATGCTAATATGTGTTAATTTATTTAAAATAATTAAAAAATACACAGAACTAAAGTGCTTTACAAAAACAATTCATTAAATCTTCATAACAACCCTATGAGGTAGATACTATTGCTTATCTCACTTTGCAGCTGGAAAAACTGAGGCACAGAGAGGTCAAGACTTGCCCAGCATCACACAGCTAAAAGGTGCAGTAGCTGGGATTTGAACCCAGACAGTGCAGCTTCAGACTCCATGTGTTTGACGACTACACCACCACGCTGCTTACAAACAGCCTCATTTTACAAGGAAGAGACTGAAATTCAGTGCCGCTACATAAGTAGCACGCTCGGGTTGACACACCTGCGTGGCAAAGCTGGGCTTCAAGCCTAGCCGGCTCCGACGTACTTCTGCTAAATCTCTCTGTCTCAAAAGAAAGCCATCCACTGAGGGTACAGAATCTCACTGCTGTCTTAACCATGGCTGGGACCAGAGAGGGAGAGCAGGTAGAGAATAATGAGAGCTTTCTGGTAGACCAATTAAAAATAAATAAAGAAATAAAATAACGTTTTGTTTTCACGTCAGGAACATAGGCTTTTGTAGTATGTTTTTTAGGTTTTCTGATAAATTTTAGTTTCTTAGAGTCATAAAAAATAAAATCTTTTGTTTTTTTTAAATCGCACCTGTATTTTTAAATAGGGTTTTGGGCAGATAAAAATCTGTTTAGCTGCCCTTTAGGGACTACTGTGCTTGCGGATTTAGTGTTCTTTAAAAAAAAAAAAAAAAAAATTTTTTTTTTTTTTTATAGCTCAGGCTAGCAGACCTGAATCTTGGAGCTGCATGTCCCCCCATTTCACCCCAATAATGCTCCTTCTTTCTGAAAATAGTGGCATGAGTTTACGCTTCCCTTACTGCTGGCTTTCCTTGCTCCAGAGCAATGGTTTTCAAACGCTTACCGTGGAGCCCTAAGGAGCCCTGGCAGCGCAATGGCTAAGCACTTGGCTGATACCCAAAAGGTTGGTGGTTTGAACCCACCCAGCTGCTCCAAGGGAGAAAGACCTAGTGACCTGCTCCCATAAAGATTATGTCTAGAAAACCCTATAGGGCAGTTCTACTCTGTCACATAGGGTCGCTATAAATCGGAATTGACTTGATGGCACCCAACAACAAACAGCAACTGTGGAACCCTAGGCATCTTTTGGTGATGTTTTAAAATCTGTCCACAGGTGGGGGGTGGGGTGGAGTGGAGAGCAAGGGGGCAGGTAGGCAGTGGCAAGAGAAGCTAAGCAGGTGGTCCACTTTGACCAGATGGATATTCCACAAAATTTTGTTGGAAGAAAATATTCTATTGAGGGGGGGAACCCATAGTGAGTGCAGAAGAATATGTGGAACTAGAGGAATGTGGGTTAGAAGGGAAGAAAATAAGAACACCGCTTATAACAATGAGAAAATAAAAATACTTCCAAGGTGTCTAAATGATAGTCCTTAGCCGTAGGAAGATCCTGGAAACTCTCCAGCCATCAAGTGGGGAAAGGAAAAACCCCAATTTAGCATGTGCGTTCTGTGGTGGGGGAAGCAGGATTGTGCTGGTGAGAGTTTAAAAGAGATGGAAAAGGTTAGAAAAGAAAAAGCTCAGGTGGATTAAATATAATAAAACCAAAGCCGTCTTTCTGTGGAAGTAGCTCCTTAATAATTGAATTCACTGTGGACTCAGATGTTGCAGGTGAAGCTAGAGAATGCTCAGAGGAAACCCCAATTAAATTTTGGCTGGCCAATGAAATAATGGAAGAACTAGACTGCCATCCTGAGGCAGGTTGCTAGGAAGGAATGGCTGGAGCAATGGCTGCAGTGTTTGCAGCCCAGTACACGCCTATGATGGTATCCAAATGTCCTTAAGCCATTCTGTTTTTTTCTAAACAGTAATCTTAGAAAATTTCTCTGAAAAACCAGTGTGGGTACCTGGTACAAACAATGTGAACAATACTGAAGGTTTTATAGGGATAAGTTAAGACTGTCTTTGAGCTCTTCAGTCTTCCTTCCCAGAAACATGTATTGTTTCTGGCTATTGTGCATTTTCTAAAGGAGATTCTATTCACCTACGATTGGTTACGTGTGTGCATTATCCCTTCGAAACCATCAAAAATATCTACTGCTCTGTATCTTGTTTTCTGTTCAATTTAACAATGTGTCTTGGAGATTGTTCCTTTTTTTTCTTGGTTGCATAGTCTTTTATTGGATGAATGTACTGAAACTTATATAACCATCCCTGTACTAATGCAAAATTAGTTTGCTTTCAGTCTTTTGTGGAAACCCTGGTGATGCAGTGGTTAAGAGCTACTAACCAAAAGTTAGAACTGCTAACCAAAAGGTCGGCAGTTCGAATCCAGCAGGTGCTCCTTGGAAACTCTATGGGGCAGTTCTACTCTGTTCCGTAGGGTCACTATGAGTAGGAATTGAGTTGACAGCAGTGGGTTTGGTTTTTTGTTTCAGTCTTTTGCTATCACAAAAACTGCCACAATGGATATCTTTCTCCTTAGATCTTTGTACATATGAGCATAGCTTTAGGAAAAATCCCTTGAGGTGGAACGGTCAAAAAGCATATGAATTTAAATTCATGATAAACCAAAAAAAAAAAAAAAAAAACCCCGCTGCTGTCAAGTCGATTCCGACTCATAGCAACCCTATAGGACCGAGTAGAACTGCCCTACTGCCCTATAGAGTTTCCAGTGAGCACCCGGCGGATTTGAACTGCCGACCTCTTGGTTAGCCGCCGTAGCCCTTAACCACTACGCCACCAGGGCTTCCAAATGTAGTAAAATTGCACTCTAAGGAGGTGAAGTTATTCTCCCACCAACCTTGTTTGAGAATGCCTGATGCTCCATACCCTTGACAACCTTAAGCTACTTTGCCTCGTTCGATCTGAATTCTTCTCTTTCTGCATTTCCTCTATCCTTTAATACACCTTCCCTTTACAGCTTTAGCCAGTTACTGTCGCATTGATTCCGACTTGTCACGACCCCGTGTGTGTCAGAGTAGACCTGTACTCCATATGGTTGTCAGTGGCTGATTTTTCAAACGTAGGTCTCCAAGCCTTTTTTTCCAAGGCCTTCTGGGTGGATTCAATCCTCCAACCTGACCCACTTTTACCACTCAGGGACTCTACAAAGTGCTTAGGTATATCTAATATCTAATACATATATATGTGTGTGTGTGTGCAAATTTTGTAGTGTAGATTTTTCTTTATTTTTTTTTTTCTTTCTCATGAGATAAAAAGAGCCTCACGGGCAAGTCTTTCTTATTAGCTGCAACCTTTTTACTTCATATTTTTTTTTCTTTCTCATGGGATAAAAAGAGCCTCACGGGCAAGTCTTTCTTATTAGCTGTAACCTTTACTTATTCTGTGGAGCTCCAGCTCCATTTTACTCACGTATTTCTTTCGAACACCGTAGCTACGTCAAAGCCTGCACCAGACCTTGGCCAGCATGTAATGCAGTTGTCTCTCACCTTTGCCTCCCCAGCGGACTGTTAATCTCTTTGAGGACAAGGCAGGGCACTGCTGAGGCCTTCTATAATATTTTATCCCTAAGACTTGAAGTTACTTGCTGGTAAGGATTGTATCCCCAGTGGAAAAGGCACCAGTAAATATTAGCTACACAAGTGTATTGACTTTTCTGTACTTGCATCTTCAATACCATTTTTTAAAAAAATGAATTTTGGATTTTTCCTGATCTTCTCTGAACCTTTCTTATTGGCTAGGCCTTTCAGTAAATGACTTTTTTTTCCCCTGGGAAGGATGGTTCCTTTAGGTACAGATGCTAACATTTCTGCACTAACATCTAAAATTTAGATTTTACTTTTCCCCCCATCTCCTAGAGCTTGTGTGTATGTATACACCCGTGAACAGTGTACACGCACACACATACAAATCCGTTTTGGATCACTGGCTTATTGTGCTTGTATCTTCAGGGGGCATTTTTCTGAGCGCTTGTAGCTAATTCAGTACACAGGGAAGCTCTTAGGTATCTTCTCACACAAGAGAAGGAAGCAATTTGTGACCTAACAGGAGGGTTAACACCAGCCGGTCATAGTTTAGTGAATTTAATTACTGGAATTTCTATATAATATCACCCCGAGTGACATCTGGGTTAGAACTGAATGTGGGATTCCTTTGGGGTGAGCAAAATAAAACAGGCAATGCAAAGCCCTGCTCTGTGTAATCCCTGTGCCTGGTGCCCATGGCTGCAGTGACATTTCTGGGACTGATTTGCACTTAGCTAAGATGAGCTTTTTAATATGACTGCAGGATAAAATTGGCATTAGCTACTTTCGGAAAGGAAGCTAACTATTCAGTTGGAAAGTGAGAGCAAAGAATGCTTAAGTTAAAAGATCAAAGAGAATTCTTCCTTGTTTGCCAATCTTGTTCCCTGGGTTCATTAATACTATTTTACTCCTTGGTAGATACTAGATCAAGGGGCCTTGGTGGTGAAAGGGTGATGTGCTTAGCTGCTAACCAAGAGTTTGGTGGTTCAAACCCACTCAGCAGCTCTCAGGGAGAAAGACCTGGCCATCTGCACCTGTAAAGATTACAGCCAAGGAAGCCCTATGGGGAAGTTCTACTCTGTTGTATGGGGTTGCTATGAGTTGAAGTAGACTTGATGGCACATAACAACAACAACAAATACTAGACAGAAATGAAATGGACTTTATTTTCACAAACTTTGCAAAGTAGACAATTTTCAAATTTGTTTTAAGGCACATGTAAACTGATTTAATTGCAGGAAGCCCCCCTACTATAGACAGTAATCTACCTCATTCACCACGGACCAGCCTCGTCAGTGTCATCTGGGATCTTGTTAGAAATGCAGTCTCGGACACACAGGCCTATGGAAACAGTCTCCATTTAACAAGACCTTTACGTGATGCTATGTACACAAAAGTTGAGAGGCACTGTCTCATGATGTTTTCTTTCTGCTTAAGGGCCTCCTTACACAGAGCAACCAAAGGACCAGTTGTCCGAGTGATGTAAGCTGAGCACCAGATCTGAGAAGTTTCCAGCCCCATGGAAAGGAATGCGCAGATGCCCACTAAATTCCACGGTGCCAAACTGAAAGGCTTGCCATTTGTTCTGACTGTTTTAAAGCCCCGAAACTATGCACTCAGCTTCTTGTGAGGCTTCCAAAACACAATGAATCCACAGAAAAATAAATAATGGAAAGGTTTTCTAAGGCTCTTGGCAGCAGAAGGAATTTCTAATGGAGCTGACGGAGGAGGAAGGAACTTTGACATGTAACGTGGTAGAGAGGAGTGACTAATGTCCAACCTTCACCACCTTGGCGGGTTGAAAAAGGAATTTGTAGGTGATGGATTCGAAGATTGGTCCTTGAAGATCAGTGAAAGGACCTAAATATTTTGAGCCAATGACTTTACGCATTGGCCGCTTTGTATTTTAGGTCTTGTAACTTTGGTGGGAAACAATGGTGGCATGGTAGTTAAGTGCTATGGCTGCTAACCAAGAGGTCGGCAGTTCAAATCTGCCAGGCGCTCCTTGCAAACTCTATGGGGCAGTTCTACTCTGTCCTATAGGGTCGCTATGAGTTGGAATCAACTCGACGTCAGTGGGTTTGCTTTTGGGTTTTTGGTACTTTGGTGAGAGTCCTGTGGTGGTGCACTTGGCAGCTAATCAAAAGGTTGGTGGTTCGAGTCCACCCAGAGGCACCTGGGAAGAAAGGCCTGTACTCTACTTCTCAGAAACCAGCCCCTGAAAATCCTGTGGTGCGTAATTCTACTCTGACACACATGGGATCGACGTGAGTTGAAATCAACTCGCTGGCAACTTTTTTTTTTTTTTGTGTGTGTGTGCTTTAGTTAGAAGTGAGTTGCTTCTGCCATATCCAATATGTTTTTCCGTTAGCATCTTCATCCTCTTTCCTGCTTTCCTCCTGCCTTTTGTATTTTCATTCAGGGATAGACAGCTGAGATGTTGGCCAATGCAGGAAAACAGATTTCCCAATGAAAAGTTCTACATCGTGAAAAAATGAGATTGGGGGAAGCCTGGACAAATTTCCGGTTATTGCAATCTTCATCTCAGGCCTAATTCTCCATGGTTTCACTCCTGGCTTATGGACAGAAATTTCAAGCCAGTATATTTTATCATCTGTCCCACCTAGTTCCATTTTGATGATCTCTTTGCAATGTTCCCTTTAATTTCCATGAGGATGAATTTCACCTTTTATAACATTCAAAGACAATTATGGTGTCTCATTGAAAACTGATGTCACCTTGGCACTAGCAATAAAATAATAACGCCCTAATGCCAATAATTATATTCCGTATCAAGCATTTTTAGCTTTTCTGGTTTTGCTGTGGAAATGGCAGAAAACCTTAAGCTTTCTAATTTGCGAGCTACCTGGAAACATAATCACAGCACTTTACACCCTCCTTTGGTTGAATGCTCAGGAAATGGAGTGTAATTAAGCGGCAATCCCACCAGCAGACAAGGTTGTTTGGCCTAAATCAGAAGCAATTTTGCAGACTCTCCTATTTGCGTGTTTGTGAGGTGGGGCACTTTGGGGAAATGTATTCTCAGGTGCTGTCGGGGCTGCTTCCAGGCAATGTAGTGCTGTTTCATTCCTGGCTTTTTAAAACCCTGCTTTGAGAATTGCCCTCTGGGAAACACTGAACCTCCCTTAAGGTATTAGCCCGAGGTTCTCTGGGTATCTGGAAGAGGCTTCTGAGGCCTCTTTGATTCTTAGGTTCACTCTCTTCTTGTGATAAGGCTGCTGTGACTTGGAAACAAAAAAACTAAATAATATTGGATTTTTGTGTTAATTTTGTAGTATTCATCAGTCAATTTATAGGGTGGCCTACTCTCTATAGGGTCGCTATGAGTTGGACTCGACTCAACAGCAGTGGGTTTGGTTTGATTTCTACTCTCTACAGGTATCCCTGGGTAGCCAAATGCTTAAGTGCTTGACTACTAGCTGAAAGGTTGGTGGTTCAAACCCACCAAGAGGTGCCCTGGAAGACAGACCTGGTGATGTGCTTCTGAAAGGTCAGAGCCTTGAAAACTCTATGGAGCTGTTCTACTCTGCACACGTGGCTTTGCCATGAGTCAGAACTGATGGCATTTAACAACAACAGCTCTATACAAATCAACTCATAGAGTGTCTGTTTAATGCCTAAGGTCACACCAGGAACTCCACAGTGTAGGGAAAATGTATAATAAAAAGCTTTCTTTGAGCAGCTTATTTTTTGGTTTATGGATAGTAAATAACTGGAGAATAAGCAGTATGTATAGTTTATACTTCAAGCCAGCCTAGATCTTGATTTCCTGAGACCCTAGCCTGATCCTTCTTCCCTAGTTATGATTTTGATTTCGGAAATCATAGTCTTCGGATACAGATGCAAAGGGCTGTAGGATTTCAGAGATGGGAGCTTGGTGTGGATTGCAATTGCCAGGGGGAGCTTCTTGGAGTGGACTTAGGAGGCCTAGTGGGAATTGCAGGTGGTCGGGATAAGTCACAAGAGTGAGGGGAGATTGGCATGTATCTGGAAAAGTGAGTGACACACTTAATAGATGATAAAGAAGGCAGGTGAAGATAGGGCCAGATTTTAGAATGACTTGAATGCCAAGCAGAGGTAACTAAACTGGGTCCTGTAAGCTGTAATGCTCAGACTATTCCCCCTCCCCATGGAAAAACATAATACAGATGATATTGTGACTGTAATGAACAAAACTTAGGGTGTTACAGGAGCCATGTGAGGGGCATATCATTTGGTTTTGGCCTTGACAATTGGCAAGGCTACTCAAAAGAAGTGGCACTAGATTGAGAACTGAGGTTCTAGTGACATTAGCAAAGTGAAGAAATGGGGCTAAGAGTACTTTAGGCAGAGGGTAAGGGCATACACTGGAGTCTTTGGGTGGTGTAGATGGTGGACACACTCAGATGCTAATCAAAAGGGTGGAGGTGTGAGTCTACTCAGAAATGCCTCAGAAAAAAGGCCTGATAATCTATTTCTGAAAAATCGGCAATTGAAGACGCTATAGAGCACATGTCTACTCTTAAACCCATGGGTCACCATGGGTCAGAATTGACTTGAAGGTGACCGAAAGAACACATGCCACAGCCTGGAAGCTTAGAGTGAGACACCACCAAGGATAACCCATTCTTTTAGGAGCTCCTGCCACGAGCAACAGGGAGACAGGATGGATGGCAAACCACAGAAATGCCAATATTGTTTATTTACTGAACAAATAACTGAATACTCATTGGAGGCTGTCTGTCCTCATTAAGAGATGTTATTACTGGAAAAGAGGCAATTGAGAATACAGTAATGGGTCCTTGAAGCCAAAGAGTAAATTTGTTACCTTTTAAAATATGGCATCCGGTTCGGAGAGGGTAAGGGCAGGTGATTATTGTTCAATCAACAAACAATTTGGTTTGGAAAGGAAGGCCAAAGCATCCCCGAGGGGGAATGCCTGCTCCTCTATGGCTTGTTGGGGGTTGAATATAACACAAGTATCACTTCTGACGGATACTGAGAGTGGTTTTCAGAGAACAGGTTTGTCTCCGGGGTATAATTATTCGGCCCACTTAATAGAAGTCTCAAAGGAATCAACCTTTGAGATTAACAGGGCTCTCTTTTCTTTTTAGCAGAGCTTGAACAAAAGGAAACTTAAAATCAATTAGAAGGAAAGAAGAAACCTTTCTTTGTCTCTTTGGAAACACAGTTTGAACACAATTGGTTAAAATTTAAAAGAAAAGAGGAAACCTTGTGGGAGGGAAAACACGGCTGACTTAAAGCCGAGCCGTTGGCTGCAAACGCAGGCTCGTGCTGCCATCTTGCGGTCGGAAGGCTCCCTGCACCACAGGGCCTGCTGGTAATCGCCTGCTGCTTCTGCTGTGCTCCTTATGGCTCCAACGGCTAGATACATTAAACAAGTATGAGTCAGAAAATCTTTCAGGGGATTTAACACTTCTCAGCCGGCCAGGAACTAATTTCCCTACTGACAACATTCCCTTCTTCATCTTTTTTTTCTCTTGAAGAAGCAAAATTCCCTCGTTTGGCAGTCTGACTGAAAGGCAGGCCAGCTTCAATGAAGCCGCCCGCAATTTGTCTGACCTTTGAAAACATGCTGGAGGGTGGTATTTTGACCAATAACTTCATTCTTCGCCTAAAGCAAGGTCCCGCTGTTTCTATGGCAGGAACCTCCTGAGGGTCGTTTTTACATCCTAAATGCAGGAAAGCTGAATTGCTCCATAAAGAAAGTCATAGAAGAATATTTTCATCAATCTCTCTGCCAAGCTCACATTTCATTACCCCCTTCCTATATTTGAGAGATTTTTGCCTGCCCTACGAATTACCTTTATTGAACTAAACAATTAATTTATTGCCTATTCGGTATTATTCACAGAATTCAGGTTTCTGGCTATTGGGAAATAGTAAACACAGCCAGATGGGGCATTCTAGCCCAAAGCAAAGACGTTTGATGTTTTGGTAGCTTATGCAGTCTTATAGTGGATAGATAGGCCATGTCTGTTAGCTTTGGAAATACTGAAAACAGGCCACTGACTCCCACTACCGTCTTTGAAGAGCCAGGTTGGAGTCCCTACCCTGGCTGGGCTGACTCCAGGTAACTACAGGGTAAAAACACGACATATACTTGGCTCTCAGCAGCAGTTCTTTTAAAACACGGCAAATGCAGAGCTGTGAAACGAAGAAACATCCGTGAGAGAGACCATCTGTTTGTTTAACATTTGGACACTAAGACACTAACGTGAACCAGAGATCCAGAGATTATAGACCATTTCAAACCTGCCGGTGGCCCCAATATTTCCAATGCTGTCTCTGTCTCTTTATGCCTTTGATTCTTTACCCTTCTTTAAGGAGAGCCTGAGAAGACTGTTTTCTTTTCTTTTTTTTTTTAAGCTGGCAGTGGAAAATAATCCATAGAATTAAAGCTGGCTTACTTTGGTCTGTCAACATCCCTGTGACAGATGATGGTATTATATAAGAAAGACTTAGGAATGAGCAGGGGGGAAAGAAATATATTTCATGAGTCAGAGAGGGCAGGGATCAGAGGAAGCTGCTTTGACGTCCCCCCGAGGCTGGGAATGTTGGGTGAGGCAGAAACAAGAAAGGGCTATTGCAGACCTTAGTCTGGTAGTTTATTCTGGGCTCTGGAGCTGGCTGGAGTGAGTTGGACTGTTACTCAGAATAGAGGAGCTGGCCCCTCTGTGAGCCATTTGATGAATCTTCTATGAATTCTGTTAACATCTCCCTTCCCACTAGAGTCACTCCTGTGTGCTTCCATCCCTCTTCAGTGCCCAAACCCAAACCAAACCTATTGCCCTTGAGTTCATTCCAATTTATAGCGACCCTCTAGGACAGAGAACTGCCTCATAGAGTTTCCAAGGCTGTAATCTTTATGAGAGCAGTTTGTCACCTCTTTCTCCAGCTCAGCGGCTGGTGGGCTCAAACCTCTGACCTTTCTGTTAGCGGCTGAGTGCTTAACCACTGCACCACCAGGGCTCCTTCTCCAATGCCCAGATCAAGGCAAATATATTATTTGGGAAGCACTCAGTACAAATAAGACAAATAAGATCCACTTGGTGCAGAGTAGGTGGTCAAGAATTATTTGGAAACTTGATAAATAAATGAATGAATGCATGAATGAGTGACAAAACAAATAATTCCATAAATAAATAAATAAATAAATAAGACAAGGGAACTGACATTCATCAGCCGCCTTTTGTTCCACTCAGGTTATCTCAATAAAAAGTGGATTGCTTTAAGGAGCCCTGTGGACCAGAAGTGAAACCCCAACAGAAATCTCAGGAACTAGGAGCAAAGCTGTGTCCTTTTCTCAAGGTCTTCCTGTTTCTGCAGGTCTGCTTTGTTCTCCTTTTTCTACAGCTACCTTTTCCCCTCTCCACTCTCCATGGTTTCTGCTTGCTCATACATTATGCTTACCTATGGCTTTTATTCACCCAAGTAGCCTCTTAGCTTCCTTCTACTTTCTTCTTCATTGCTGCCTATCTTAGCCTTGCTTTTTTTCTAAACATAAATCCCTGAGAGTGGAATTTGATTGGTCCAGCTTTTACTTATTTGTTTATTTTTGAGCCAGGCCAGTTGCGGATGGTTGGTGGCTGGCCTATGCAATGTCTGCCCTGGGGTCAGGTGACTACCTTGGTCCAGTCATTGTGGACAAGTGGGAGGAGGGCTTCCACAGTATAAAACGTGGCTGTCAGACAGTAGGAACAATGGGGAGACAGTTTTCCTTTGGGGAATGTGGAAGGATGAGTGCTATAAGCATGTCTGACACCACGTTCTGGTAAAAGTGCTCTCCCATATATTAGCTTATTGAATCTTCACAATGATCTATGACAGTGGCAGGCCTTTCTCTGTCTTAGAGATGAGGAAGCCAATGCTCAGCTAGGTGAAGCAACTTGCTTGAGATCACAAGGCTGTAAGTGACAGGTCCTGATTTGATTCCAAAGCTCAAGTTCTATTTCTAATTTCTCACTAAGCTTAGAGGGAATGGAAAGTAAATGATATTTCTAAATATGCTTTTAGGTTCCACCTGCTCCAGGAGCTTCAAAGGCTGACAGTCCCTCTGAGGACTATGATTTGGGGCAGTTTTAGCTCCAGGTCCAACATGTAGGGTGACGGTGGATAATTAAAAAAGCAAAGATGTTACTTTTGAGGACTAAGGTACTCCTAACCCAAGCCATAGTATTTTCAGTGTTCTCATCTGCATGTGAAAGCTGGACAATGAATAAGGAAGACAGAAGAAGAATTGATGTCTTTGAATTACGGTGTTGGTGAAGAATATTGAACATACCGTGGGCTGCCAGAAGAACGAACAAATCTATTTTGCAAGAAGTACAGCCAGAATACTCCTTTGAGGAGGGGTGGCAAGACTTTGTCTCAAGTACTTTGGACACGTTACCAGGAGGGACCAGTCCCTGGAGAAGGACATCATGCTTGGTAAAGTAGAGGGTCAGCAAAAGAGAGGAAGACCCTCAATGACATGGATTGACACAGTGACTGCAACAACGGGCTCAAACATAGCAACGATTTTGAGAGTGGTGCAGGATTGGGCAGCGTTTCTTTCTGTTATTTGTAAGGTTGCTATGAGTCAGAATTGACTAGATAGCATCTGATACTACGTCTACAGCTAAGGAGTCAAAAGGACCAGAGTTTGAGAGTAGATCCATAGGTCACAGATCTTCAGGTCTCCTTTGACCTGGGTAGGTCATTCATTCCCAGGTACGGCCATGTTGCCTCTTCAGTGTGATTGGCTAGACTGGAAACAATTGAATGCATTCATCAGATTTGAAGTTAGGAGACCGGTCACTGGATGATTACTGGAACAAGGACTGGAGAACTGTGGAAGGATGGGAGGGGAAATGAAATGGCATCAAGAGATTTTCTTTTCTCCATGCTTCCCTCCCATGTCCCCAGCATTTTATTTCAAGGGCCTTAATTGCTATAACAGAAACCCTGATGGTGTGGTTGTTAACAGTTTGGCTTTTAACCAAAAGGTCGGCAGTATGAATCTACCAGGCGCTCCCTAGAAACCCTACGAGGCAGTTCTACTCTATCCTATAGCATTGCTATGAGTTGAAATCGACTCAACAGCAATGAGTTTTTTTTCCCCCCCCGGGTTTAATTGCTATAATTGTTCAAAAATACATCTTTATGTATGTATAAGGTCCCTAGGTAGAGCAAATGGTTTGCACTCAGCTAGTAACCAAAAGGCTGGTTGTTAGATTCCTCCCAGCAGTGTTGTTGAAGAAAGAACTGGCAATCTACTTCCATAAGATTACAGACATTGAAAACCCTACGAAATGTTGTTCTACCCTGACACACATGGGGTCACCATGAGTCTGAATAGACTCCACGGCAATGGGTCTTTTTTTCTTTTTGTCTATTTTTATTTTTTTTGTCTATGCTTATAGTGGGGTCTGCTCGCATAAAGATTACGGCTTAGAAAACACTACAGGGAAGTTCTACTCTATTGCATGGGGCCGCTGTGGGTTGGAATTGACTCAACGGCAACTAACAACAACAACGTAGTGGTCAACACTCTCTGCTTCCCACCCTTCTGCGAATTGCCTCATTTTTCACTGGATTCTACTAATTACGATTACTTTTTATGACTTTAAAAGAGCTTTACCTTATTTCTATTTTCTTTTTCCTCTCTGGTTTAGTGGGATAGCTCAATATATTGTATATATTTGAGAAAAAGTGCTGACCACTGTGTCCCCACTGCCTGGTGAAGTGCCTGGCATGCGTGCTCAACAAGCAGTTGTTGAATGAATGAATGCAGTAAATCTTCAGCCTAAAAACGTCACGTCGATTGCTAAAAATACGCCTTGTTATGATTCTAAGACCATTACTTTTACAACATCCCCTATTGCATGGAAAAACAACCTCAGTTCCAAGTTAAATCTCCACCCATGCGGGCCTTACTGAAAATTTGGAAAGGGGACTGTGGAAACATAATGCCTTAATTTCAAAGGCTGGCTATTTGAAGGGTCGTAGGTAACTTCATAGCTTTTTTTTTTTTTTTTTTTTTTACTTTGTAGCATTTTAGGAGGCTTGAATAAGATTAAAACCAGGGCTTTGTAAACTAAAAGTCACTAAGCAAATGTATGGTAATAATAATATCAGTGATAAAAACAACTCCCACCAGGGAGATTTTGGGTATAGGTGGGACTTCTTTGTATTTCTCAAGTTAAAATATAGGGAGCGATCTTTTTATTCTGTCTGGCTCCTACATTAGCCTCTAATGGTGCCTTTGCCCTCCTGGGGGCCTCCATATAGTACTGACCCTGTGCCAAGAAGTAGGGGTGTGTGTGTATATCTATATTTGTATCTATAGCTATATCCACATCCATATCCGCATCTATATTTATCTATACATATGTATACCCAGGCCAGAACCCATATGTGTAGATATAGGTATATAGATATGGAAAATCTCATAAGAAGATGGTTTAACCTTCCCAAGGTTGCCAAACCGTGAAGTGGCAGACCCAGCATCTGAACCCAGGAAGTCTAGCTCCAGAGAGCATGCTGTTAATCACCATGGTGCGTTGCCACTCAGGTGCTAGGCTACCATTTAGGTGGTGATAATATCTGAATAAACCCTGTAGACAAGCCTTGAAAACACTCCTTCTAAACCCAGGGATGCCCCAGGTACAATCATTGCATTTTGGAAATTGCAAAGTTCTGCTTATTATTTTCAGAACCCTGAGGAATATATATGCCAGTCGTTTTGGAGCTTAGAAAAATGTTTTTACAAACTGCCACCTTCTTTACCTACAACCTGATTTGTGTTCCCAGGTGGGCACTGTGTCCTTCTCCTCCTGAAAACACCAAATAAATCCTTTGACTCACTTCAGGAAATGATAGGTCTCTTCATCAGAATAAGCAAGAACCCACCTGCCCCATTAGCAAATGGCTTTTCGCAAAGTGGGAGCTGATATATATCTGCTCTGAGAATGGCCTGCAGTGATTAAGAGTGAGCCCATTGTCACTCACAGAGGTGGCACCGTGTGGCAGTCCCCACAAGCTGCAACCCTGGCTCTGAAAAGCAATCTTCATGATATATCGGGATGCTTCCTATGGGATCTATTTTAAAGTATTTGAAATGACCCTGGTAGCGCCTTTTTTTTTCCTCACCGTATTTTTTCAGTTCAGTACTTCTGTGCTAAAAAAGAGTGGAAATGTCAGAACCTTGCACAAATCGTACTGACCTGACCCTTGGAAGGCAACAGCATGCTCCCTTCCACATCATTGCTTTTTATTACACTCCCTGCCACCTCGCTGCGAAGGAGGCAGGCAGGAAGCACGGTGCACGGCGGCTGCCTGACTGAGGCTGTGGTCCAGCCCTGCTTTATCACGACACCTGGGCAGCTTCCATGACAATATGTTCCCAGGGGAGCAGCAGCCTTGGCTGTGGCTAGCAGTTCTCCAAGAGCCAGGCTGCAATTAATCATGCAAATGAGGGAGAGCAAGAGCTAGGATGAGTGGAAACCCATTTTGGGATTCTCCTCCTCCTCCACCACTCATTTCTTAACTAAAGGAGTTAACCAGAAACAAAATAGGGTGACTTGAGTTTTTACCTGCTCTCCCACTGACTCCTTAAAAAGACGAGTGCAGCCAGGGACTCAAAAGGGAAGGAGGAGGAGAAGTAAGGAGAGAGAAGGGCTTCAGTGGTCAGGCCTGAGAGATACAGGTTCTTGTCTATCTCTGCAGATGGGTTATGGCATGACCTGGCATGGGTCATCCCCGTTCATTTGCTCAGTCTTCTTCTCTGTGAAATCAGGCTCAAATGACCGATGCATTGAATTCTGATGGCCACTGATAATGGCGGATGAAAGATTCTTAGGAGGGGCATGGTATTCTTGGTAAACATGAGCCTCAATGTGGTCAAAATCTAATTTTAAAAGATACTTTCATTTAAAAGCAGGGCCGTGAAGAAGGAGAAAACAAGAGAGTTACATGATTACTATAGTTTTACGATTTTGTTAGGATTATACTGACTCATTGGGACAATACTTCTCGGTGGGTGTGGTACCAGCTCCTTGGAGTGTTTCTGAAATTTGTGGAACTGATCTGGAAGCTCTTAGTGGATTGAGGCAAGACAAGGGTTGGTAAACATCCTGTGATAGATGGGACAGTCCCCACCAAAAAAGAATTGTTCTGTATCCCATCCAACTTTTCAGTGCCCACCTACATACTTATTAGATGGAGAAGGCTATTTGTCATTATCTAAGCCTAGAAATTAATGGGTGATATAAGTCTAATCACTTTTTACACAGTTTTAACACACAGAATTTTCTAGGATTTTAATTACTGTATAATACAGAGACTATTGCATTTTGTCTTGTTCAGATTTTGTTCATTTCAGAAAATTAGATCACCAACAGCAACACCATTCATGGTGTGTGACTTGCCAATCAATATTACTGAGTTGTGGGTCAGCTTGATGGTAGCTGTGGGTTCTACGTAGAGCTACACTCTTCTGCCTACTTCTTTTAATCTCCTTGTGCTGTCTTCTCCCAGCTGGTACTTCCTGAGGTGCAAATGATTTTATTGTAAATTACTTTCCTTTTCATTTCTCCTTCATATCATAGGTAGGCAATTTTATTGATTTTTTTAAAACAAAAATTATGTGTGTAGGTAGGTTATATTACCTCTGAGTTTCATTTTAGGGTTATAAAGAGTATGTTAAGCCTCCTTTTCTTCATGGTTGGTTGTTTCTTAGCTTCGGTTCTTCTTCACTAAGATTTTCTCTTAGGGGTCCAATATTCTTTTTCTATAATCTGACTTCCATTCATATCTATCAAGAAAATCATTTCTGCATATACTTAATCCCCAATTATGGACTAGATTCAATTTTTCCTTTGTCCCACGCAAATAGTGACACAGGCAGAAAATAGAGGCTGTGTTGCCTAGATCCATGTTCTGCAATGTCTTAGCCTTAGCCCTAACCCAGATGTCATAGGAACTTCTATCGCAATAGGTTTTATTAATCCCATTGAACAACTGGGGAAATTGAGGATCCAAGAGGTTAATTACTTTCCCAGAGTCACAAAGCAAATCAGTGGTAGAGCTGGGATTTGAACCACCTGCTGTCTGAAGCCAAAACTGGCTACATACTTTGCACCCCAACTCACACCTTCTTATATGTATCAAGCAAAGACTAGAAGGCAGGAAGGGACACGAAAACAGGAAAAATGGATATGGGGAACCTGAGGTTGAGAACGGGAGAGTATTGACACATCAAGGGGTTGGCAACCAATGTCACGAAAAAACTTGTGTATTAGTTGTTTAGTGAGAAGCTAATTTGTTCTGTAAACTTTCACCTAAAGCACAATAATAAAAAATAATAAAATTATTCTATGATTAAAAAAAAAATTATAGCCAAAAACCTTACGGGGCAGTTCTATTCTGTCACATGGGGTTGCTATGTGACTCAATGGCACCCAAGTTGACAGCACCTAATAACAACAGAATTATGGAAGGGAAGGGTGAATATTGTCAGAGCTGTATAAAATATTGTTCAGATATGAGATTTTCTAGGAAAATGGTAAAGGATTGAGGAGGACAAGGAAAATAGGGGTTTAATTTCAGAGCTAGCCAGTCAAGACAGTCTGTTTTCAATAGTGTGACAAAAAGTTTTACCAAATCTCACATGGATTCTGCAGAGTGTTGTATTCAGAGCCCTAAGACTTATATAACCTTTTTACTTAACTCTGATTCTATCAAAATATTTTGATGAGGGAGAGGAAATGGTTTCAGGTATAAAAAGGACAAGACCTTGATCTTTAGTTCAAAGACCTTGAAATTCAGTGGCTGTGCCAGCTACTTAAACTCACTGGACCTTAATTTGGCCGTCTGTGAAATGGGGTGGATAAAATTGAACTACAGAACCACTTTGGCTATAATGAGCTTCAACCAGTGCTTGGAAATGCCCGGCTACCAGTCCCTCTCCTGGGAGCCGAGCTTAGAAGGCTAACATAGGAGCTCAGAGCTGGTAATTTTCACATAGTGCTGGTGGGTGATCATTTCTATCTACTTGGTCTGCTCTCTAATTGCAAAAAAGATGACAGAAAATAGAAAGACTGTGGTGTGAGCCCAAAGGTTCTGTAATGTGGGTAGAAATCTCATTGGTTATATACTTGTGGAGTGCTTGGTTTCAACTCCTAATGCCTTTAGTCTTAAATTACAGGTACTGAAGCAAATCCTCAGCCAGCTCCCCCAAAGACAGCAGCAGTTGCCGCGTAGCATGACTTCTAGTATCTGCAACAGCACTCACAGGCCCAGCGGGGTCCCCTCTCCAGTTCCTCTTAGAATGTCATTTTGATTTAGATTCCAAATGTCACTTAAAATCTGAATTCCTGGTTTGCTATTTCCCCAATTAGTATTGCTTTTCTGAAGGAGTCCTGGTGGTGCATTGGTGCGTATCCTCACCCTAATATGATCATCCGGTTCCAGTTCAACAGAGCTTACTGTGGGCATTTGAACACCCCTAAGTGAAATGATGAAATAATAGAAAAAAGCCAAGCTCTTAACCACCGCACCACCAGGGATCCCGTACAATGAATGTATGTATAGAAACATAAATATTTCATCTTCAGTAAGGGCTTGAAATAGAGTCTGGGGTACTAAGGTATTAGGGAGGAGAGTGGAGAAATATTACATATATTTTTTTGGCTATTAAAATGTAGATGAGTTTACTTGTGTTTGAATCCACAAATATAAATTCTTATGTCCTCTCATGTTGACTTCCTTGCCGTAGCTTAAATTTGCCCTAGGACAAGGTGCAATGTCAGATTTTTCTTCTGCCTGTAAATATCACTGGAAACATATCAAACCCACTGGGGAATATAAGCACAATGCCTTTTTAAAATTTTTATTTATTGAACATTTATAGTGCTGGCATCTACATGAAAAGGGAAATGCCTTCCCTGAGGGTCTGACATAGCCTAAGTTAGATGGAGAAGAAAGTTCACATATAGGTTATTGAAAAGGAGAATCTAAATCTTAGGTGAGGAGGGAGACACTGAAGGCAATGGAGGGAAAAGGAAGCCTGTAGCTGAAGGGTGAAGGTGGTGCTGAAGGAGAACAGGCTTTCCAATACAGGTCTGATTGGCAGCAGAGGAAGGTCAAGTACAAAACTCTGACCAAGAGAAAAGAGGTCTAAGCCAGAAACAGAAAGCCAAGGACTCCTAGCGACTGCCTCAGTTTTCTCAGTGTGTTCATGACAGTCAGGTCCAGGGAGACACAAATTCAAGCAAGTACAAGGTTAATTAGAGCACCCTTTAGACATGACAAAAGGATCTCACTCTCTCCAGTCCTCCCCACTTCCAAGTGCACATGCGCACACACCCTGACACTCAAATCCACTTACTCAATCTCCAACAATGTTCAGAAATTTTCTTTATTAAAATAACATTATCGGTCTCTATGAATTAATAGTGCATTATCCTGATACGTCACTGGTTTTCGCTAAGGTCTTCGTTGGTTAGAACTCATTTCTTGACCTTTAAAAACTTGTATTTATGCTACTTGGTGCAAATTTGCCATTAATAGGTGGATAAATTCTTCAAAACACAAAAAGCAGAGAGCATGGCCTCAGGATGCCTATTTT
The DNA here is from genome assembly GCF_030014295.1 of Loxodonta africana. Classification (NCBI taxonomy): domain Eukaryota; kingdom Metazoa; phylum Chordata; class Mammalia; order Proboscidea; family Elephantidae; genus Loxodonta; species Loxodonta africana. The sequence goes on from NC_087355.1 coordinate 67,166,087, forward strand.
TGGAAAACTACCTCTCATATATGGATAGTTTCTTGGAAGATGAGATCTGGCTCTAAAAACCCTGGATCTAAATAATTGTTTTCATATTATAGTGTAACACCTGGCCTAGGACTAATGAAACCAATACTGTCTGAAGGAACTCCTCCCGGTGTTTCTGGAATCACGGTTTTCCCAGTTTCTTCCCCTACTCACCATCACTGTTGTCCGAGGTGATATTACCCAATGAGCACTCTTCCAGTCACCGCTGCTGCTCTCCCCATCAATCCCCACTTTCCATCACCATAGTGGTGACTTTTAGGAGGAATGACTTCTGGCTAGTGTCAGGGCCCTGTGCTATGGCTGCCTTTACTCCTAGTCTCATGTCAGGCATGGAGCTGTGTTTACTCCCCCTAAGGAGCTCCAGCTCCTTTTGCTCTTCTCTTTCCCATCCCAAGAGGCTGGGTAGGGCCCAGAAACACAAGCATGACCTTCTCAGGTGTTGCTTGTCTTCCCCATAGTCCATATATCAGCAGTTTTCTTGATCTCTATGTGAGATTCCTCCTCAAAAGACTCAGGTAAAAGCCTTAGTCAACAACAATCCATTGACGATTCCGTAGGAGAGATGGAAGATTTTATATTATGCACTCCAAAGCTCTTTTTCCCCCAAAGTCTTTTTAGATGTTCTTCTTCTTCCATATCTCATTTTAGGGCCTCTAGCCATTTCTGTCTCTCTGGCAGAGGAGTTGTAAACATGAATGCCTACAGGTGTCCAGCAGATATACAAATGCTGAGTGGTGGTGGTGGGACATGGTGAGCCCTGTTGTGAATCTACTGTGGAGGTCACTTTTCCAGTGATGCAGCAGTGTGGGGCCAGTGTGGCCAGATATTATTTTTCACGAGAAATAGAAACTCCATTAAAAAAATGTAAACTCTTCTGATTTCTAAATATTGCAACACACTGAGATATCTTAACACTTGGGGCTGTTCAACAATGTGCGGGCTAAAGAAAAACACTTCTGTGGGTCTGTTTCCCCTCTTTCCCCATCCCCAGTGATCTCTAAATTTCACTAGTGCCTTTATCCTGCCCTGTATTATCACTCAGAACTTTCAGTTTCTTCCATATTCTCTTTTGGATACTTAGCTTATTTCCCATTTCTGATCCTAAAGTTGCTATCTCCATCTAACACTTCACATGACCGTCAAGTGTGTGAAAGGCCTCTATATAACTTTGAGCTCAAGATAGCTCATGATATATTGTCTTTATACTTGTGGTTGCCAGATAACATTTCCAGTGAAATTTAAATTTTAGATAAACAACAAATAACTTTTTAGTATAAGTATGTTCCGAATATTGCATGGGACATAATTGTACTAAAATTTTCTTAGTTGTTTAACTAAAATTCAAATTTATCTGGGTATGCTGTATTTCTATGTCCTAAATCTGGCAACTTTATTTAGACTCTGGCAACTTTATTTAGATGACAGTAGAGGAATATGCATATGATTTTTCTGCCTCCTGCCCCACGTCCCCTCATTGGACTAGGAAACTTCCCCAGCTTCATGGAAGAATCAGTACTACTTCTCCTTTGTAAGAGTGGAGACTTCTCTAAAACAATTTCACTTTCACCCCTTCTAATTTCTTTTAAAATCGAAGAGTGGATTGCTACCTTTGCCAGGTTCTCTGAGGTGTGCTCCCTTTTGAGAGTCCTCTCTCTGTAGGTGGTGACCGTTTACGGCAGTCACTGTCTTATTTTTTTTCCCAAAGAGAAGGAATTTTTTTCCTTAGAGCATTTCTCCAGAGCAATATTCCTTTTCCGTTTGTGATCAGGTATCCTTTTAAGAATCTGTTAAAATTTTGGACTCTTCTCACCATAAAAATGCACACACGTGTGCACACGTGCACGCAAACCCATGTGTATATTTTTTGCATTTAGTTTTGGATGGTCCCGGATCACTTATGAGCCCTTTGAGACGGTGGAAGTCTGTGTTTCCTTGATCTTATTTCAGATACTTTTCTCTACGTTGGATGCAGAATTGGTTGCTTGGAAGAAGGGGCTACTTCTCTCAGGCATTTCCAAATACAGAAAAGCATTGTTATTGAGTGAGAAGACTAGAATTCCAGTTAGAAGGCATGGACTCAATTTTCACTAATAATTCTCCTCACATCTCATGTGATTTCAGACATAAGCATTTCAGCCTTTTATGCCACAGAATCTCACCTGTAGAATGAGGGTGGTGCTATACCAGGAGATGGCAAATTATGGTCCATGGGTCAAATCTAGCCCCTGTCTTGTTTTTATATGGCCTATGAGCTTTTTTTTTATGAGCTAAGGACATTTTTACATTCATAAATGGTTGAATAAAGTCAGAAGAAGAATGACATTTTGTGACACGTAAAAATTATGTGGAATTCAAAGTTCAGTGTCCGTAAATAACATTTTATTGAAATGCAGACACACCAATTTTTTTTATATATTATTTATGACTGCCTGCACACTACAAAGGTAAAGTTGACTGATTGAGAAAAAGACCATATGGCCCCCAAAGCCTGAAATATTTACTATCTGGTCTTTTATTGAAAAAGTTTGCTAACCCCTGTACTCTGTTTTCTTTGCTTATCTTAAGGAATAGTTAAAAGTCCACGAAGTCCGTGAAAAAACTTTGTATACTACAGAACTCTTACAAACTTGGGATGTTGTTATTGTTATTATGTTGGAGTTCCATTTATGAGAGTCTGAATATCCAACAGCATGACTACTGTATTTTTTGTAATTTGCAAATACTACACCCATGTAAATAACCTGTACACACACAGAACATGTGGAAATAACAAAATTATGTTTTAAAAGTTCTGGCATAGCATGCCTATGCATATACCACGCACGTCTTCTGACATTTTCGGAACTGAATTTTAGCCTCATTCATCCTTATTCAATAGTCCAGAAATGTTACTTTTGATCATATTTGTGTAATAAAGGTATAAGCCATGGTCAAGAAGTCATGGGCGGAGTTTGGTAGTCCCCTGGTAATTGGAAAATAAGCAATTGAATCTGTGTGTTTGATTCTATTAATTGATGTGGATAATTATATCCCTGTCACTTTTGAGTCATCAATTGTAACCTTGAACCTACTGAAGCCTGTCCATTAATCATGTGCTATTAATTGGAAGCATAAACAAAGCAAGGTCTGCACTGGTATAAATGGCATCCAGTAGTTATCAATGGGAATCTCAATTCAATCTGCATTAACATAATTAGCACAGTTATCTTTTGACTCTGGCTTTTAATTGGAGGAGTAAATAAATTAAAACTGATACATGATTGATTTTGGCTTAACAGTTTAAAGTGAAAAACTTATCAGATTATCTTAAGTGAAACTATTAAGCTAACTTGTTGCTGTTGTTAGGTGCTATCAAGTTACTTCCAACTCACAGAGACCCTGCGGACAATAGAGGGAAACACTGTCTTGTCCTGAGCCATCCTAACAGTTGTTGCTGTGCTTGAGCCCATTGTTGTAGCCACTGTGTCAGTCCATCTAGTTGAGGGTCTTCCTCTTTTTCACTGACCTTCTATTTTGTCAATCATGATGTCTTTCTCCATGAACTGTCCCTCCTAACAACATGTCCAAAGTACATAAGCTATTTTAGCTCTGCTTATTTCATGGGCTAATTTTGTCTTATTAGCACCAATGCCTTTGATCAAATATTGTAAGTCACCTTAGCCATATACTTTTGAGCATATAAAAAGACCCTCGCTTCTTGTACACCTCATATTTGAGTTTTGTAGTCTCTTTATTAGAATCAGCCAGTAATCGATTATATTATGAACATTTTTTTCAGTTTATGAATCTAACTCTTAGAACCCTTTAGGATCATGGCAGGAATTAAACAGAAGTCCTATGCTGCTGACTTCAAACTGAAAGTTGTTTTGAGGGCTGGAGAAACAAGGAACAGAGCCACAGCAAGATATTTCAAGGTTGAAGAGTCAACTATTTGTGAACGGACAAAGGAGAAAACGGAGCTGGAGAAAATGAATCTATGAAAACTTGTATGTTGTGGGCGCAAAGCAAAGTGGTCTGAGATGGGGAACAACTGGAAAGAGTGGATTATTTTTCAAAGGGAACAAATTCAAGCTGTCTCTACTGTCTCAATTCAGATCAGAGTGAAGCTTCTGGCAAATGAAAGGGGAATTCCTGATTTCTAGGCAGGGTTTGCCTGGATTTCTAAATTCATGAAAAACAATGGCCTTCCTGTGAGAATGAGAACCACTGTAGGCCAGCAACTTCTGGATGACTGGGAGCAAAAGCTGGTCAACTTCCGTGAATTCGTCACCAAAGAAATCTCTGAACTCGGTATCTCTGTAATGGACATAATTAATACGGACGAGGTTCCTATGTCTTTCAACATTTCAGCCACCAGGACTGTAGCTGCTTCAGGAAGGAAAACTGTAGCCATTATAACCACTAGGCATGAGAGTATTGGCTGCACTGTAGTCCTTGGTTTGCAGTGTGAGTGGGTGAAACTAAAGCCAATGGTGATTTTAAAGATAATTATAGTGCCCTTCAAAAAACTGCCCACCAGTGCGGTTGCTCATTGTAATAAGAAGAGTTGGATGGATGGTGATATGAAATTATAGGTAGATAAATGTTATAGGGCCAGGCAGGGAGGGATTCTTTCTGAAGAAGTCTTTACTAACTTTGACACCATGGCTACTCAAAAAGAAAAAAATGTTCAAAATTATGTTAACTCAACTTATGCCCATACAGCAGTCATACCTGATGGCCTTACCTGCAAGCTGTGGCCACTAGATATAGGGGTCGACTACCTGTTCAAGACTTTCATGAGAAGAGAGTGGGATGAATGGATGCGGTCTGGAATTCATGAGTTCACACCATCAGAAAAACTGAAGCAGGCGATGTTTACAGAAGTCTGCAAGTGAGTATCTTTTGCATGGGGGAAAATAGCCCCAGAAACCATCTGCAATGGCTTCAGAGAGGCTGAGGTTGTGTACCAGCCAATACCGATGACAAAGATGAAGACACCGAAGGCAGTGGTGATGATGGCATCAATTCAGAAGTCACAGAAGAGCATCTGCAAGCAGCGCTGAGATATTTCAATGATGACTAGAGATTGGATTTTGAAGGCTTCTGGGAGTTGGATGATGATGATGATAATGAATACATAAACTAAAATAGCCTGTTTTAGGATGAAAACATAACTTCTTCTGGTGACTTGTTGATTTCAAAGACAGTGATTGTCAAAACTTATACTGTAGATCTTGTTCTTTTCGTTTTAGGCCTAGGATCATATCTTACTTACTAATTTCTAGCTTTTCATGCATTCATACTCTTTGGTTTCAACATGGCGTCCCATTTTCACCACAAGCTTGTTCAGTTTACCATTGGTTACACTTGGTTTAGGAAAATACCTACATTAAGTGAAATTTTTGTAAGATCAGTTTTATTCTGGTAACATTAAATCTATTGGACAGGAAAAAAAATTAATCTGAAGTTAGCGACATGTAAAAAAAAATTCATATAACACTCTTATGAAAATAACTCACGGCGGGGGCTGGTCATTTCTTAAAAAAGGTATAATGTGTGTGTTATTTTCATAAAAATACAGTAAGTTGTCGCTAGACAGTTTTGAGTCTTCAGCCATTTTGTTGACTGGTTGGATGCATTGTTAGTTGAAAGATTAAAGAGAAAAGAACTGCTGTTATCAATGTGGCTGCAATGAAAGTTGTTTCTTTTTCCTCATCAAAAATACAGATGAGTCCTTGTCTGGGTGGAAGATGTATTTGTAACAGAGTATATATACACACACACACATATATATTATATATATATTTTATATATTAACAGAAAATTTTAACAATAATAAGCCATGTTGATTTTGAAAGCATAAGAAAACATCTGGTCTTGGCTGAGATTTGTTCAAATGTAAAATCTTATCTCAAAACAGAAACAAGTTAGCAAGAATTCATTAAGCGTTTACTATTTACAGAGTAAAGAGCTGCAAAAAAGAACTAAGCAGTGTTTGGTCTCAGACAACCCCTTTGCCCTTGGGCTAGCTCTTGGCCTTCTCACACCCCTATCCATGAACAGTACTCAGACCTATACTTCCAGGCAAAAGCCTGATTCCGAACGTTTCTTGGCTTTTTCTCCATCATGTTGTTTATTTAGAAGACAGTAAACCCACTGCTGTGGACTTGATGCCTACTCATAGCGACCCTACAGGACAGAGTAGAACAGCCCCATAGGGTTTCCAAGGTTGTAAATCTTTACAGAAGCAGACTGCCATGTCTTTCTTCTGTGGAGTGGCTGGTGGATTCCAACTACTGACCTTTTGGTTAGCAGATGAGTGCTTTAACCCCTGCACCACCAGGGCTCCTGTGGAAGATAGTAATGGTGGATAGATCTCAGTGGATGTGTTGGAGTCATATTGTATAATTATTTGAATGCCAGGATGAAATGTTTGTGCTTAATTTCAAAGACAATGAGGCATTTTAAAATTTTATAACTGGGGGTGGACAAGAAGATTGGGGCTGTGTTTCAGGATGATTAATCTGGTAGCTGTGTGTAGGACAGATTGGAGTGGGTGAAGGCAGAGAGATCAATGGGATAGCTTTCCCAGTAGGCCAGGCAAAAAGTAATGAGTTCTGAACTAGTGTGGGGGCAGAGGGAACAGACATGAAAGTCTGTGCCAAAGCAATTGATTGAATGTGGGAGTTGAAGAAGAACATTAAGCTAGAGACGCCATTAATAGAATCAGGGAAGTTAGGGGGAGGAGTTGGTTTGGGATGGAGAGAATGAGTTTGATTTTGGACAAGTTGAATTGAAAGAATCAGCAAGACACCCAGGTTGAGTGGTCAAAATAGTGGATGGAGAAGCCATTCCAGGGCCCAGGAGACAGTGGCAGGAGTTGGGAAAGGAGAGTAGTTCTACCCTGGCCTACTGACACAGAATAGGGGTCTGCACCAAGTGCAGATGCCAAGAACAAGAGAGAAAGGAGGAGGGTAGGAGCGATCTAGGAAGCCAGAGGAAGGTGGCAGAGTTAGTAAGAGGCCCATAACAAGGGAAAGAATAAAGGGATGCTATCAAGAACCACAATGCCAAGCAAGATAGGTCAGCAGAGGGACTCAACAAAGCCAAAATATAGATGCAAGAATCAAAGGCAGTTTGTAGTAAATTTTGCAAGGAAAATTTCATTACCTGGTAGCTTATCAATGCTCCAAACCCGTAAAAACCAAACCCGTTGCCGTTGAGTCGATTCTGACTCATAGCGACTCTGTAGGACAGAGTAGAACTGCCCCATAGGCTTTCCAAGGAGCGCCTGGTGGATTTGAACTGCTGACCTCTTAGCAGCTGTAGCTCTTACCAACTACGCCATGAGGGTTTCCACTCAATGCTCCACAGAGAGGCAAATAACATTCTTCTGATGTGATCTATAAAACTTTTTCCATTTCTCCACTCCAGAGACAATTTGGATTTTTTAAGTCTGATTAGACTTAAATCCCTTGCTGACTCAGTTATATCTTTGTTTTATCACCTATGTTCTCCAGCCACCACAAAAATGCGGAAAGAAGATTTCTATAGGGAAACATTCACTTCTCTCAAACCACTGGGTATTTTATGGCAGGTTTGGTTTTCCCTTGGTGCCTCTGCCTCTCATCACTTTAGTTTTGTTCTTTTAGTTCAAAATATGTTTTGAGAACAAAAATGTTTTAAATGAACTTTGTGCTCATATTCCTTCCTCTATATTTTCTTTCTATTTTTTTCCTTCTTTCCCTACTTTTGAATTGTAATCCAGGCTTTCTGGGTCTGTAAAGAATTAGAAGATGTCTTTGCTCCTGCTCCCTGCCATGCTCTTACTCAGCAAGCCTGCTCCTTTGCTCAGACAGATAGCTAGTGTTGTTTTGCCATGAATCAATAGATGGAGCAGCAGAAATTGGTGAGCTTTCTGGTCAATTAAATCAGATCAGGTTTTTCATGATGAAAGTCCTTTTTTCAGTGGTTCTCACCATAAGTCCAGGTTTCTTTTTCAGTGATAAAGACCAAACAACAAAATTAGAAACCATCTAACTACCCATGGCTAATTTGTATGTATTCAGTGAATGAGGATTCTGCATGCATACACACATACACACACACACACACGTGCATATACCACTGGTTTCTTATAGCATTCTTATAACTGATTAATGGCATATTACAAAAAATTTCACAGCCCAAGTTTTTGGTTCTATATCTTTACCCTGAAAATGAGACCTATAATGAGACCTATAACTATGAATGTCATGGATTGAATTGTGTTCCCCCTCAAATGTGTCAACTTGGCTAGGCCATGATTCCTAGTGTTGTGTGATTGTCTGCCATTTTGTCCTCTGATGTGATTTCCCTATGTGTTGTAAATCTTACCTCTATGTTAATGAGGTGGGATTACCAGCAGTTATGTTAATGAGGCAGGACTCAATCTACAAGATTAGGTTGTGTCTTAAATCAGTCTCTTTTGAAATATAAAAGAGAGAAGTGAGCAGAGAGATAGGGGGAACTCATAACAACAACAAACAAAAGCCAGGAGAATAGTGGTTCCTTTGGACCCAGGATTCCTGAGCTGAGAAGCTCCTCAACCAGAGAAGATTGATGATGAGGACCTTCTCCCAGAGCCAACAGAGACAGAAAGTCTCCTCTTGGGGCTGGCACCCTGAATTCAGACTTTTACCTTCCTAAACTGTGACAGAATAAGTTTCTCTTTGTTAAAGCCATCCACTTGGGTACTTCTGTCATAGCAGCACTAGAAGACTAAGGCAATGAACATCTTTATAATAAAGTTCATTTCAGAAGAAGCAATAGAGCTATTCATGAAATATGTCGTAGGCATTTGTCATTTTAAGAGAGGTTCTTCTGTCACCAAAATCTTAAAAAGCCCCCTGGACAATAACCTCCTTCTAGGTTGTAATGAGCCACACTGTCTATAAGTTACAAGCCAAGATATGGACTGCCCAAGCTGTGAGCTGCACTGGGGCATGACGTGGCTTGGCAGAGATCTGGGAAATGTGATCAACCACGGAGCTTTGTCTATGATCTGGAAGGCAATGTCAGCAAATGGCATTTCATTTGCTGAGTCCCTGAGAGTCAGTCTTCCCAGCAGGGCTGAGCTTGGAATCATGTGAGATAGCCAAGTAAGAGAGGCAAGAGCAGACTCAAATAAGGGACAAAGCCTGCATGTGAACCAGGAAGAAGAGCTGAGAATCACAGACAGGACGAGGAAAGATCAGACACGGGACCATGTGGGGAAGTCTATAGACTGGTTGCTATTCTCTCAGCCATATTTACCGTACCAGCTATGAAGCCACTGTAGAGCTTCCGAGGCCATGTTTCTGATAATTGTGATTACACCAAAATGAAAAGAAAAAAAAGATGTGCAATTCTTTGCATCCAGAGATTCTACTTCTGATCAATACTCCCAAGCCAAGACTGGAATGCTTGGTACAGAATACCATAACCATCGCCACAAGGTAGTGAGTGGGATTACTGTGGTGAGGTGCTATACTAGTGAGAATAGGACAAGCCTCTTTCTTGGCCTTGGCCCCCACCTGCCTTCACACTTTCCCCATGTGCTTGAAACTGTTCAGTTGTGCTCTAGAAATAGCAGTTATTACAGCAAGTGTGTAGCGTAGAAAGAGTTGGGCCTTCCACAAAGCTACCCCAGCAGAATCAGGCAGGTAGATGTTGAGAATGAACCACTGTGCCAGAACTACTAGGCTTAGGGACAGATGCCACCTGGTTGGATGCAGGGCAGGGAGTTAGCAGAATGGTAGCAGGGATGGCATGGGAAGGGAGAAGCCTGAATGCAGAGTTGCATACAGGTGTGGTCATGAGGCTGAGGTCAGAACTAAGAAACTGTGGAGGGGGTTAAGACTGCTTGCTCTTGACCTTCAGCCTAGTTAGACCCTGGGATGGCCGGGTGATGTTGTCTTCCCCCTCTCTCTAACCCCAGGGCTGATTCTCTGGTGGCCCTGTTTTCTCTGGGCTTAATCTATGTGTTTGGTCCACAGTGGTGGTATTAGAAGTGGATCACAGAGAGAGTTTAAACAGCCCCTTTGGAAGAAATAATCTTTTCCTGGTTTAAGTCCTCACTTAAAATGGATCTTCTCCATTTGCACAGTGCTGGGACGTTTTCTCTGTAACATCATTGGAGGTCTTTAGGCAACAGCTGCTCATGACATAATGTTTAATCACTCTGTGCCCCACAGTGTGGGTTCGTGGGAAGTATTTAGAGACCAACACAAGCCAGAGTGTAAGCAGGGGCTAGAGTTTCCCATCAATAGACAAATCCATAAATATTTATTCTTGGCAGAAATGCTTTGGATGGCTGCTTACCTTCTTTCCAAAATGCTTCCTTTTCTCTGCTCTTTTAATTACATTACGGAGAAAGCCTCTCTTTTTCTTTAGCAGCTGCTAAATCTCTCTTTTATCTGGGAGGTTATGATCCAGACAGAGCTGGATTAAGGGTGGGTCAGCCAGAGGGCTTCCCTTTGGCGTCCGCTTATAAAAGGACACTGAAATATCACAGGAATAAATCAGAAAGCAAGTAGGTGCCACTTTTATCCAAGACTCCACATGTGACTCTTCATAGAACTGGCAAAATATATAAATCAGGCCTACTCCTTCCAAAGTAGACAACAGTCTCAAACGAAGAGAAAAAGGCATTCTTGATAACACTGATTGTTCTTTGATGCAAACACATAAATGTAAATGGAATAATATCTTGAAAATATTAAATTCTGTGTTTTTTTTCCCCTTCCCTCCATATGTCTTAATCCCTGAAAGCCATCTGACATTATAGACTCAGAGAGTGGGAGGGAAAGTTCTGCCTGGGGAAGGAGGGAATAATGTAGAGAAAGTTCTGGTTTTAAAGAAAGAGGGCATAGAAATTCTAAACCTTTGTCTCCTAGTTGATTGTCAAAATGAAAAGGAAATGGAATTAAGGCAAAATAGAGATGAGGAGCATTTCCCTGACTTTCCCTTTTTGGGTTGAAGGTCTAACAGTCAGATATGTATTAGATGAGTTGAAGAAGGTCCAAGAGTAGAGGGGCTTTTGCCTCACTTAACCATTAAAGGGGTCTGAGAAGAGACCAACTTTCAGGGTGCCCCCTTCCACACCAACCTGTGGAGGCCAACTCAGAATAAAATCTTTGAGGTAGATTGTGTATACAGAAGGAGAACCCATTTCTACAATGTGGAAGACATTGAGAAAATCTCACATGTCCTATAGAGAGATGTGAAATGTCGCCAATAGATCATGCTTATTGGTGAGCTTACCAGGAAGAATGTCACAGGAGTGTGAAGTGACCTTATAGCTAACAACTGCTGGGTAGACCATTCTGCCCATGGATCAACAGGGAATTACAGAGGTTTCAGAAATACATACAACACCAGCAATTTCTAAGGAGGGGTCCGTTTGGTAGGGGGATCACAAGAGAACCAAACATGATTTCATTCATCACAGAGTTTGTTTTTGTGGAAGAAAATGAGTCTTGACCAGGGAGCCAAAGGACACTAAGGCAGTGATCAGGGGAGCTGGAGGAGACCCCTATGTGGGAAAATAAGACCTCTCCCTGCCATAAGGAGGCCACGTGAGCCCTCCTTCCCCATCCCCTCAACACTTGCCTGCCATCTCCGAGAGGCGCAAGGGGAGGAAGGAAATCTGCAAAGGGAAGGAAATTTATCTGAAGATGACTGGAACGTATCAACAAAGTGTTTAATTTATTGAGTTGGACTAAGTTTAATAGACAAAATTGATTTTAATTTATTCCTCTGTTATCAGTGAGGTGAGGGCTTGTGAAGAAATCCAGTGAACTCTGGGAAATGAAGGAAAACTCAGTATCTTTACACATCTGAGTGTGCATTTAATTTGTAGTTCACCATGTAAATCATGTTTTATGCTTATTTTTATATTTTATTATCTGGATTTTAAGAACTTTACACCGTCACCATGGGAACAATCATTTTGTCCCCCATGTCCCCAGGCAATGTCTGGCTCTGTTGTACATGGGACTGCCATGAGTCAGAGCTGACTTGACAGCAATTAACAACAACAACAAATCTGTAGATACACTGAAGTTTTAAAAGACTCCATCTTAATAAGACAAAGGAAGTCTATAGAATCTAAAGTGGCCATGCATTCTAGGGGACTCTTTCTTCTCGGACACCCTGAAAATGCAGATGCCAGTGGGTGAAGTCTTATTATGATTAAGTTGCTCAGTCCCTTGCTGATGCTTAGGAAATATTAAGTAATCATTTTCTAATTTTTGGGGACCATGTATGAACCAAACCAAAACCAATGAGGTCGAGTTGATTTCCACTCCTACAGACCCTTGCAGGACAGACTAAAACTGCCCCATAGGGTTTCCAAGGCTGCAGTCTTTACAGAAGCAGACTGCCACGTCTTCCTCCTGTGGATGGGCTAGTGGGTTTGAACCGTTGACCTTTTGGTTAGCAGCCAAGTGCTTTAACCACTGAGCCACCAGGGCTCCTTCTATATATGAACAGTGAGATAATTTTATTGATGCCTCTCTCTTGTTTCACATTTTTCCCATAACCCATCACAGGAAATAACATTCCAAAAAAGCTACACAATGCCCTGGTCCTGCTAAATGTCTTCCAAAACAATAAATATTTTACTGAGCACAGAGAGACAAGTGAGGAGCTTCTGAATCGAAGACAATTTTCAGCTGCTAAATTCCACCAGAAAATAGAGTATTCTAAATTGACTACAGAGGTGAAGGGCACAAAAGCTGTGTAAAAAACTTACCTACTGTTGCCAAGCAGATGAGAAATACCTTGGACCTTGTAAGAATTGAACAGATTTATTTTTTATATAACCCACTAAATAAGAAGTTAAAAAAAAAAAGTTGAAAGTCATTCCTAATGAAGATCAATCTTTTCGTTCTATTATGCATTGATGAAAGAAGTTTCACGATCATCAGAACGACTGAAGTTTGAATTCTTTTTAATGAATATTGCATTTCTACCCATTAACAGGAGGTACTGCAGCAAGCCAGTCTTGAACCTGGTTTTCATTCCCCGTAGTGTTGCCATCAGGGGTTCTAGGAGTCAGGTCCTCTGAGCCTGTCCGTTGGGTTTCCAAAAGAGGAGTGCTTCACTAGCAAAATGTAACTTTAGGCAAAATAAAAGCAAGAACTGGCTTCAGATTTAAATAGACATGCTATAAAGTGAGCAAACGGGGCAATTTCTTAAAATAAGGCTGATCATGACTTTAATTAATTGACAGAGTAGTCATACTGTGATGCTGTGCTCTGCCACCTCACCCATAGTATACACGCAGCATTTTGTCATTTGATTATTGTCATCATCCTCTCAACCTACTTCCCTTCTCTTGTGTTGTCCATCTCAACGAGCGATACTACCTTCTGTCCAATTTTTTAAACCAGAGGGTCATTGGTCTTGGGTACACCTCTCTCTAACCTCCAACTCCCAACTTATACCCAATCATCAATACTTGTCCAACTTTTCCCCAAAAATCTTTTGAACTGATCCAATTTTTGTTTTGCTATTCATTCTGTTAATTCTGTGGCCCAGGAAATTAGCCACTGGAATACTTTTATAGTTTTCTATACTGTTTGAGTGTTTCTTTTGACTTTTATATTTTATTACAAAGCTATAATACTACCCCATTAAAAAAAAACACACAAGTAAAATAAAACTACACAGCTATTATCTCTCCTGCTCATCTCTCATTTCAGATACTTATTAAAAAGAAATCAGAAATGAGAGCATAAAACACAAACAAAAGTGCTTAACGTTATATAATGGTTTTGCAAAACTGTCTCATGGTGCTCAAAACTAAACATACTCTAACTTCTAGCGATCGGGGATTTTTATTTTCAACTAAATAGTTGTTTCAGTTCAGTAACTATCAAGGACCACCTTATAGCATATTCAGCTCATAGCAACCACTTAAGCAAAGCTTGCTCAATTGAAACTCAAAATGACGAAAATATTACCATCAAAAGTGAACCTGTGTTGGGAAGGAATATATCTATGGACATTCAGGGGTAAGCAGACCCCAGTTTAGAAGATTAGGGAGTTCTCCTGATGCGCTGGTGGTGCAGTGGTTAAGCATTTGGCTGATAACCAAAAGGCAGGCAATTTGAATTTGCCACTCCTTGGAAACCCTATGGGCAGTTCTATTCTGTCCTATATGGTTGCTATGAGTTGGAATTGACTCAATGGCAATGGGTTTTGTTTTGTTTTTTTTTGAGGGAGAGCACAAATTGAGGGCTGGATACCATAAGTCTAAATATTTTAAAGTTTTCAATCAAGTTAACAAAATTAATTCAGTAACATGTTTTATCTTCATATATTGACAAATATACCTTCATAACTTGGAAGGCTTGAAACCAGGTTTGAATATAGATTTCTTTAAGTCTCCAGACTTCTGCTCTACAATGTGATGGTGGTGGGAAAACCCACATGTTGCAGGCATCATCTTCCTCAGCGTCTGTGTTCTACACCTCGAGGGGGCTGGCTTTCCAGGGTGGACACATTGGAGCGTGCTGGTCTGCCATGGACCAGAAGAGGGGTCCGTATGGAAGTGGGTTTGCTCTTTAGTCATGGGGTGTTTTACATACATATTTTGATTTTATTAATCATCTTTTTTCTCTCAAAAGACAACACATGTTGATTTATATCAACTTATATACCTTTCATTCACATTCTCCTTCTTCATTTTCTTCTGCTAGAAAACTTCCCCGATCTACTGTTTTCTCCAGTCGTATTTCAGGATGTACTTCCTAAGTGCCCCCGTCATCTGTTTTCCCATTGGTTTTGGCCAGTGGAAGGCACTAGCAGAAGACTGGAGAACCGGAGAAGGAACATTTCTTTCTGCTTCAGCACCAAATCTATGGCGTTCGATGACTAAAGTTCCTGCCAAGTAGCTGATTTCTTTCCTTGGTCTTTGGCTAGGGATAGTAACAGCTTCCCATTTTTTCTATTTTCTGTGTGCCTCTCCAGGTCTTGTTTAATCCCTTCACCCTGCCCACGCTTCTGAAAGCAGTCCTTTCATTAAAGTCTTTTTATTTGAACCATCTCAAGTGAATTAAAATTTCTGCCAAGTTGCTGAAGGAGACAACATTAATATACATCCAAACCCCAAAACATTAATAGGAGTTTTCTCAGAATGGTGATATTTATGGCTGACTTTTATTTTTTTCTCTATACTTTTTTTTACATTTTTATTTTAAATAAGAATACAGGTATTCGTCACTTAACGTCAGTTGTGGTCCCATAAGGTTTTTTTTTTTTTTTTTAAAGGAAGGCAGCTCTCAATTTGTTTGTTTTCCCCTAATGGTTTTAAAGACCCCAACCCCCCAGACTGAACGGGCAACAGGACTCCAGGGCACATCCCAATCTCCGCAGCATCTCCTCCTGCTCTTCCTCCTTTACTTTCTCCTGGATTCATTGACTCATCTCTCCCTGCCAGTGCAGGGCAGAGCCTGCCGGGGCTGCTCAGCTCCTGCTGCAGGCACTGATGGCGGCCCTTGGGGCCGGGGCGCTCTTGGGCTCCCGGCTCCTGGCAGTGGCAGTGGTGCAGACCCGGTCCCTGTGGCCACTTCTCTGTGCCCCACGCTCGCCCCACCCTGCGCCCAGACTCGCGCAACGCCCGAATCTCACCCAAGTCCCGATCCTGCTGCCGGCGCTGCCCCCAACCAGCCCAGGTGCACACCTGGCGTGGCTGTCCTGTGTCCAGTGGATACAGCTCTCAAGCCTTGTCCAAAGGGCTCCCTTAAGGTTTTAATATAACAGACTTTGGGGATTTAACTACAGATTGTATGAGGACTGCCTGTATATAATATGGTGTTGGAATAATGGCCAAATGGCATAATGTCCTATTTCACAGACCGTATCATGGCCGTTTTTATCATGGCCGTTAAGTGACACATACCTATATACTATAATACATTACAAGAAGAAAATCAGATAAATATTTTTTAAAAGTGACTTTTATACAAAGTTGAGCTAATGTGCATTTTGGTATCGTTCACACCACAGAGGGCCAGCGAAAATGAGGGAAATCCTCAATGAAGCGGATTGACACAAAAGCCGAAACAACGGACTCAAACGTTCCGGTGATCATGAAGATGGTGCAGGACTGGCCATCGTTTTGTTCTGTTATACCTGAGGCCATCATGAGCCGGAGCTGGCTCCGTGGCAACTAACGACAACAAATACCACGTTAAACCTGTAGATGCCACTGTAGTTGGAAATACGTTTTATCATTTGTTCCCCATAACCCTGTGAAGTGAGTGGCAGCCAGTACCGTCCCAATTTTACCTATGAGGAAATGGAAGCTTCCAGACTGAAACTGACTTACCCAAATTTCACAGCTGCTTACAAGATTGGAAGCTACAGCTTCTAATTCACGTTTAGCTTTTTTTTCTAACAAATGTGGATGTCAAGTAGGCCTAAGTTGTAGGCTGTACCATTTGTATAAAAGCTGACGATGCTTGAACTTCAATATTTTACTTCAAAAATAATAATGCATTCAAATTAAAGTTTTTTTTTTTTTTCCCCATGATAAAAATAAATACACTCATTTGGAAAATGCATATATACTGGATGCATTAAAAAAAAAAACGCCTATCTCTAATGACATTAGGCATTAGGATCCCTGGTGTCGCAATAATTGAAGTGCTTGGCTGTTAACTGAAAGGTTGGTGGTTGGGACCCACCAGGTGACCCATGACAGAAAGATGTGGCAGTCTGCTTTCATAAAGTTCGCAGCCTTGGAAACCTTATGGGACAGTTCTACCTTGTCCTATTGGGCCGCTATGGGTCAGAATCGACTTGATGGTTGTGGGTTTGGTTTTTAATGACATTGGCTATTAGAATATTAAAACAAAACAAAACAAAAAATCAAATCCATTGCTGTTGATTCCAACTCATAACGACCCTATAAAAACATCTATATGAACTGTTTTGTCAGTCTCTACATTAAAAGGACATAAAAAGGGAAGCCCAATAGTGAACATTCTTATAAACCATTAACAACCCTCTTACCCACAAAAAACTCCCTAAAGCCCCCAATTCTACTTCTCAAAGAATATTAGGGGCCCTTCTGACCCATTTTTAAAATTAGCAATTCAAATTTTCACTTCATATATCCAAACGCCAGAATCCTCCTGCATGTAAAATTCCCGCTAAATTTCATGGTATCTCTGGGCATAAAATATATGATGTCTGACATTTATGAGTGATGTGAAAGTAGCATCGTGTCTACAGTTTTATTTCAGTTGCTGATATTGCCTTGTATCTTTTGATTCCTGGATCATTTTGGTTCATTTCACTAATCATTATTATGGCTCTATTTGAAAAATGGTCATTTTGCACATTTAAAAGTCTGTGTAAGTCTGCATGGTTGAGGGCACACTACTTCCAAGACAAGCATTTTTTGTTGTTGTTGTTAGTAGCATTGCTTTCGTTTCCTTCTTTGGTTCCTTCAATACTTCTTTTTACTACACAGACAGTTCTTACATTTTGCCTTTAAGTAGGCCACCATTCTTTTTAAAATTTCTTCTGAAGTTTTGTCTTAGTTATCTGGTGTTGCTATAACAGAAATAGCATAAGTGGATGGCTTTATCAAACAGAAGTTTATTCTCTCACCGTCTAGGAGGCTAGAAGTCTGAAATCAGGGTGCCAGCTCCAGGGGAAAGCTTTCTTTCTAAGTTGGCTCTGGAGGAAGGTCCTTGTCATCAGTCTTCCTCTGGTCTAGGAGCTTCTCGGTGCAGTAACCTCAGGTCTAAAGGATGCGCTTTGCTCCTGGAGCTGCTTTCTTGTTGGTATGAGGTCACCCATGTCTCTTTATTCAAGTCTCTCTTTTATGTCTCAAAAGCGATTTGACTTAAGGTACAACTTAATCTTGTAGATTGAGATCTGCCACATTAACACATAAGCCATAATACAACTTCATTAACATTACAGGGATAGGATTTACTACAAATAGGAAAATCACGTCAGATGACAAAATGGTGGATAATCACACAATACTGGGAGTCATGGACTAGCCAAGTTGACATATGTATTTTTGGGGGACACAATTCAATTCAATTCAATTCATAACACTATTTGTCTCATTGAGTATCATTTTCGCATCAAACTTTCAAAACTCTTTCTATATGGAAAATAAGCAATCTCTTATGAGTTTTAACCAGTCATATATCTTTGGTTGGAGACTTTTTTTGTCTTAGTCACTTAGATCATAAGCCCCAATGGCACAGTGAATGAGATTCCTTTTCTGTGATTTTGTGTCCCCCTAAGTTCCTTATTGGGGCCCTGGTGGCACAGTGGTTAAGAGCTCAGCTGCCAACTAAAAGGTAGGCAGTTCGAATTCACTAGCTGCTCCTTGGAAACCCTATGGGGCAGTTCTACTCTGTCCTATAGGGTCACCATGAGTCAGAATCGACTGGATGGTAACAGGTTTGGTTTGGTTTTGGTTACGTTCCTGTCAGCCCTCCATGAGTAATCCGTGAGGATGATGTCTGGGATCCCATGGTCTACTCATCCTGTCCTCTCTGCATGATAACGCATTACTGTAAATGGCATTGGGCAACTTTTCTTGTCGCAAGAGAATAAGTAGAGGGCAGTGCAACTCTTGGTTAATTGGAAGGCTCTTTTTTTTTTTTTTTCCTGTGACAGGAGATGGGAGACTTTTAAAAGTACAGTGTGAAGGAGACAGACATCATCTGAGGGAGGAAGGTAGTAACTGCCTATGGTACTTTCAGAGTGAAGGGCAGGTAAACTTGTGTGACTTGGAGTTGTCATGATTTCAGTGCAATGGAGAATCTGAAATTTGTTCCTGTGTGATTAGGTTTACCCAAGTTGGAGAGCACAGTATTTACAAGCCCCACTGTCCCTTCCCGTGGACTTTCTACACAATAGTTTCATTATGAGTCAGCATGAAACACTAGAGAGAGCGCTGGAACCAAAAGATGTGAGCTCCAGTCCAGACTCAGCTGCTTAACCACTCTGTGGAGGTGGACAAAGTTTAACCTGTTTTCATCTGTAAAATGGGGGTAAACACTCTTGAACTGCCTACTGTAGTGAGATATTACATGGTAAACTCGCTTTGAAAAGAATTATTATTTCAGTGGGCATCGATGTCAGGACTATTTCTACCACCAATACACTGACAATCTTCACATCTTTATCTCCAATCCCTGTCTTTCTCCTGAGCTCATATGCATATTTTCAATTACTTGCTAGACACTCCCTTAAATGTAACTAACCAAACCCCGTTCTGTGGAGTTGATTCTGACTCATAGCAATCCTTTAGGACAGAGTAGAACTACCCCATAGGGTTTCCAAGGCTGTAAATCTTTACGGAAGCAGACTGCCACATCTTTCTCCTGCAGAGCAGCTGGCAGGTTCGAACCGGCGACTTTTCGGTTAGCAGCCCAGGGCTTAACTGCTGAGCCACCAGAGCTCCTAAAATGTAACTAAAGACACATTCAATCCAACATGTCTTAAAATATACTCATTTTCTTTCTTTTTCCTGCGTTATGGTCAATGGCACCACTATCTGCCTTATCAGTTAAGACAGAAATCTGGGAAGCATCCTTCACTCCCTTTCATCCTTCATATCCAATAAATGAGTAAGACCTGTTTATCTGCCTCCTTGACATCATTTAATCCCATTCTCTCCGCTCCATTACCATCTGTGTCCTAGGCTGAGGTCCTTGTCATTGTGGAAGAAACAATGATTTAGCTTTATTCTTTGGAATTATACATTATTTTTTTCTCAAACATATCTGTAGGGAGAAAGCCAACAGCAAGGACAAAGGCATTCTAACCAGAAAGTGAATTCATGCCTCTTATGTAGTGGACTCTGTACACATGGGGCTGCCATGAGTCGGAATTAACTAGATGGCAATTAACAACAACAACACGTAGTGGAGGAGTTGCAGAAAGAAGTCAGTGAAGTCATAGATACTGAGTTAATTATTGTAGTACTAGTGTGTATATTGGAATCCCTGGGTGGCACGAAGGGTTAAGCGATTGACTTCTATCTGAAAGGCTGACTGTTTAAACCCACCCAGATGTGCCTCAGAAGAAAGGCCTGGTGATATGTTTCTGAAAGGTCACAGCCTTAAGAACCCTATGGAGTGCAGTTCTACTCTGCAATGCATGGGTCACCGTGAGTTTAGTGTGTATATTACAATTTGAATTAGTAAGTTTAATTTTATTTTAAAGTTTTAATTTGTCAACATTCCTCCGAATTTTTATTAAAGAGCATAATGTCTAACTGGCGCTTGTCTTTCTCAAAGGCTCTTGTGCCAACAACTTCCCTTCCTCTTGAGATTTCTCGTAAAACATCATTGCTATATGTTCTGTATGGTTTCAACTGCAATTTTCATGAAGTCTGAGTCAAAGTTTGGGTAGGCATAGAATTTTCTATCTCTACATAGTCTTTTATTGTGCTGTTGAACGTTTTGTTGGTTTTCTCATTTTTAGCTTCAGTTTCTTCCATTCCACCCTATTTTGACATCAAAGATCTTCCTAAAGTGCAAATATAATCAAGGTCTCTCCTATTGCAAATGCTTCAGTGGGGTTGAACTTTACCAAACCCATGTGACATGCATTGGCATGATATGTAAGGTCCTCTATAATCCGGCCTCTCTGGGTCATATTCGTCCAGTCTCTCCTCTCAGATATCCCATACTCCAGCCTTTTAAACTGCTTGCAGTTATCTGTGTATACCATGTGGGTTCGTGTCTCTGTGTAATTACCCGGAATTTTGTCTCTCACTACCTTCCCTCTGCTCTTTTCAGTGTGAAGCCCTGCTCCATTCTTTTCTTGTATTTTTTTACACATTTTATTTTGAAATAATTTAAGACTTAGAAACATTGTAAAACAGTGCAAAGCATTTCTCTGTCTCCCTCACCAAGATTCCCCTGGCTTCTAGGTGCTATTCAATTTTATTATATCATGCCAAGTATGCTGAAAAATGGATCCCAAGCATTTCCTACCAACACATCAAGGTAACACCACCTTCCAAATGTTTCTGGTTAAATAAATGTATCCAGGGGAAGAGTAAAAGTCTGTTTTTCTGTATTTACTGAAATGGAAGAGTTACAGCTTTTTCCTTTGGGAAGGCAAGAAAACCAAAGATAATCAGATATGGAATTGGTTCTCTCTGCCTTGGCTTCGTCCTTCAAATATTTAAACTGCAATAAATTCTGAAATATAATGTTACTTATCAAAAAGAGTAAGGAAATTGTAAAGCCTTCCATCATAGTTATCTACCACCTTGTGTTGTACTCAGATTACCTAAGAAAAGAGGGAGAAATATGGAGTAGGCGCTTCTAGGAAGGACCAGGTTGTAATTAGCCATAGGGAATATTCTTTTCTCCCTGTCAGCCCTATCCCAGTTCTTAAGGTTGGGTTCATTTACTCATTCTTTGTCCCATCTGTTTCTCTCTATCAAACTATACATCACACTGTCTTGTAATCATTATCTTACTTATCTGTCTTTACTAGACTGTAATCTCGTTGAGGGGAAGGGTCACATCTTAGTCATTTTTCTTTTTTGGCAATGTTTATTACAGTGCCTAGTGGAAAGTAGGAATTTAATGATATTTGTTGACTGACTGATTGATTAACTGAATTAATGAAGTGTACAGAAATTAACAACAGGGACTTTGAGGTGTATAAACTGTCTTTAGAAAGGACACCACGGCATTAAATAAAGAAGAAAAATTCTCTTGTGACACTGTTAGTAGGGTATATTCTATTTCTCTAAATCTTCTTGCCTGACATACCTAGTTATTAGACTATTTGAGAACTACTGAGATGTTTTTGAAGTCTGAAAAGTTAATTTAGTATTTTTGAGACCAATGTCTACCTCTCTTGGTTATGTCTGTCAGGCACTGGTGCCATCTTTATGACATTTAAGGCTTTAGCTATAGGTGTATTTTGTTTGTGGATCCTAAAGGCATCTATTCATTTTAAAAGATGGTATTCTTAATTAATCCTAAATTTTTCAACTACAGAAAACAACCCTAAAACTCTTCATTAAAATTACTGATGTGAATCAGAAAGGAGATAATTTTTTTTTTTTTTTTACAAAGCAAGTTCAAAAAAAGTAAACATGAGAAGCAATGTCTTTCCATTTACTTCAGCTCTCCAATAATCTAAGAATTGAGGCAGAAGCCCTTCTCCCAGGGTTGGCTCCCACCTTCTTAGTGGCTCTTGACTGAGCTCTCCTAAATTGCTTAGCTAAGTATTGGCCCCTGGTGGTCTATTCATGCTATACAAATTAGGCTTTGAGGACTAAGCACTTGGCTGCTAACTGAAAGGCTGGTGGTCTGAATTCACCCAGGGGCTTTGTGAGAGAAAGACCTGGCGATTCTGTAAAGATTACAGCCAAGAAAACTCTATGGGGCAGGTCTACTCTGCCCACTGGGGTCACTGTGAGTTGAAATCAACTCAGCGGCACACAACAGCTACATGTCCTGGGGGTTTGTGAAAAATACAGATGTTACGGCTCTTGATCATAGTGACAAAGGAATGGCCTTAGATGGATATTTCAATGTCTCTGTTCTTTAAGTGTCTGATTCTTCTTGCCATTCTAAAAAAAGAAAAGAAGAGAAAAGCATCTTAGAGTGACTTGCCAGGGTAAGCTTGTTTTGTTAGGCACCGTCGAGTCAGTTTTCAAATCATAGCAACCACTTGTGACAGAGTAGAACTGTTTCATAGATTTTCTTTACAGAAGTGGGTTGTCAGGTCTTTCACCCTCAGAACTGCTAGATGGGTTTAAACCACCAACCTTTTGGTTAGTAGCTGACTGCTTGACCATTATGCCACCAGGGCTCCTTAGAGTAAGTCCAAACTCAGAAAACTCGTTTCCCTCAAGGTGATTCTGACTCAGAGTGACCCTACAGAACAGAGTAGAAATGCCCCATAGGGTTTCCAAGGAACGGCTGGTGGATTCGAACTGCTGGCCTTTTGGTTAGCAGCCATAGCTCTGAACCACTGGGCCAACTCCAGGTGATTATTGTCTTTAACCAATAATAACAATAATAAAAAGATACTTCCCAATAGAACATTTTTGATACAAAAAATATTTGTTCCTTTTAGTTTCTTAACTTCCTCAGTTAAGATTGAAGTGTAACTTCAGTTCTTGCCTATTTCATGATCATTGTGATGTTACTGGTGTCCGCTTTTAGTTTTACTATAAGACCTACGATTTTTGGAGACAAACAGATAAGACTAAGAGTAAAACTCAGAATAAAAGTACTTTATTTCATCAGTTGCAAAATTCACATCTTTTACATTTTAATATCTAAAACTGGAATCCCCTACGTGTCTGTCAGTTTGTGGTACTGTGGGGGCTTCCATATTGCTGTGATGCTGGAAGCTATGCCACTGGTATTCAGATACCAGCAGGGTCACACAGGGAGGACAGGTTTCACCTGAGCTTCCAGACTAAGACAGACTAGGAAGAAGGACCCAGCAGTCTACTTCTGAAAAGCATTAGCCAGTGAAAATCTTATGAATAGCAGCGGAACATTGTCTGATACAGTGCTGGAAGATGAGCCCCCAGGTTGGAAGGCACTCAAAAGATGACTGAGGAAGAGCTACCTCCTCAAAGTAGAGTCGACCTTAATGACATGGATGGAGTAAAGCTTTCAGGACATTCATTCGCTGATGTGGCATGACTCAAAATGACAAGAAACAGCTGTAAACATCCATTAATAATTGGAACCTAGAATGTACAAAGTATGAATCTAGAAAAATTGGAAATCATCAGAAATGAAATGGAGCACATAAACATCGATATCCTAGGCATTAGTGAGCTGAAATGGCCTGGTATTGGACATTTTGAATTGGATAATCATGTAGTCTACTATGCTGGCAATGACAACTTAAAGAGGAATGGTGTTGCATTCATCGTCAAAAAGAACATTTCAAGATCTATCCTGCAGTACAACACTGTCAGTGATAGGGTAATATCCATACGCCTACAAGGAAGACCAGTTAATACGACTATTATTCAAATCTACACACCAACCACTAGGGCCAAAGATGAAGAAATAAAAGATTTTTATCAGCTGCTGCAGTCTGAAATTGATCGAACATGCAATCGAGATGCATTGATAATTACTGGCAACTGGAATGTGAAAGTTGGAAACAAAGAAGGATCGGTAGTTGGAAAATATGGCCTTGGTGATAGAAACAATGCCGGAGATTGAATGATAGAATTTTGCAAGACCAACGACTTCTTCATTGCAAATACCTTCTTTCACCAACATAAACGGTGACTATACACATGGACCTCGCCTATACACATGGACCTCGCAAGAGAGAACACACAGAAATTAAAATTGACTACATCTGTGGAAAGGGATGATGGAAAAGCTCAATATCATCAGTCAGAACAAGGCCAGGGGCCAACTGTGGAACAGACCATCAATTGCTCATATGCAAGTTCAAGCTGAAACTGAAGAAAATCAAAGCAAGTCCACGAGAGCCAAAATATGACCTTGAGTATATCCCACCTGAATTTAGAGACCATCTGAAGAATAGATTTGATGCATTGAACACTAGTGACGAAAGACCAGACAAGTTGTGGAATGACATAAAGGACATCAACCATGAAGAAAGCAAGAGGTCATTGAAAAGACAGGAAAAGAAGAAAAGACCAAGATGGATATCAGAGGAGGGTCTGACACTTGCTCTCAAATGTCGAGCAGCTAAAGCAAAAAGAAGAATTGATAAAGTAAAAGAACTGAACGGAAGATTTCAAAAGGCCTTTCAAGAAGACGAAGTAAAGTATTCTAATGACATGTGCAAAGAGCTGGAGATGGAAAACCAAAAGGGACGAAACATGCTCGGCGTTTCTCAACCAGAAAGAACGGAAGAAAAAATTCAAGCCTTAAGTTGCAATACTGAAGGATTCTTCTGGGAGAATATTGAACTACGCAGGAAGCATCAAAAGAAGATGGAAGGAATACACAGAGTCATTATATCAAAAAGAATTAGTAGATGTTCAACCATTTCAAGAGGTGGCATATGATCAGGAACCGATGGTACTGAAGGACGAAGTCCAAGCTGCTCTGAAAGCATTGGCGAAAAACAAGGTTCCAGGAATTGATGGAATATCAATTGAGATGTTTCAACAAACAGATGCAGCACTGGAGGTGCTCACTCATCTATGCCAAGGAATATGGAAGACAGCTTCCTGGCCAACTGACTGGAAGAGATCCATATTTCTGCTTATTGCCCAAAAAGGTGATCCAACCGAATGTGGAGATTATAGAACAATATCATTAATATCACACGCAAGCAAAATTTTGCTGAGGATCATTCAAAAACGGCTGCAGCAGTATATCGACAGGGAACTTCCAGAAATTCTCTCTGGTTTCAGAAGAGGATGTGGAACTGGGGACATCATTGCTGATGTCAGATGGATCTTGGCTGAAAGCAGAGAATACTAGAAGGATGTTTACCTGTGTTTTACTGACTATGCAAAGGCATTCAACTGTGTGGATCATAACAAACTATAGATAACATTGCTAAGAATGAGAATTCCAGAACACTTAATTGTGCTCATGAGGAACCTTTACATAGATCAAGAGGCAGTTGTTCGGACAGAACAAGGGGATACTGATTGGTTTAAAGTCAGGAAAGGTGTGCGCCAGGGTTGTATTCTTTCACCGTATGTATTCAGTCTGTATGCTCAGCAAATAATCCGAGAAGCTGGACTATATGAAGAAGAACGGGGCATCAGGATTGGAGGAAGACTCATTAACAACCTGAGTTATGAGGATGACACAACCTTGCTTGCTGAAAGTGAAGAGGACTTGAAGTACTTACTATTGAAGATCAAAGACCACAGCCCTCAGTATGGATTGCACCTCAACATAAAGAAAACAAAAGTCCTCACAATT
Source organism: Loxodonta africana (assembly GCF_030014295.1). Classification (NCBI taxonomy): domain Eukaryota; kingdom Metazoa; phylum Chordata; class Mammalia; order Proboscidea; family Elephantidae; genus Loxodonta; species Loxodonta africana. The sequence goes on from NC_087355.1 coordinate 67,192,039, forward strand.
GGACCAAAGAGCAACATCATGATAAATGGAGAAAAGTTTGAAGTTGTCAAGGATTTCATTTTACTTGGATCCACAGTCAACTGCCAGGGAAGCAGCAGTCAAGAAATCAAAAGACGCATTGCATTGGGTAAATCTGCTGCAAAGGACCTCTTTAAAGTGTTGAAGAGCAAAGATGTCACCTTGAAGAGTAAGGTGTGCCTGACCCAAGCCATGATATTTTCAATCGCAGCATATGCATGCGAAAGCTGGACAATGAATAAGGAAGACCAGAGAAGAATTGATGCCTTTGAATTGTGGTGTTGGCGAAGAATATTGAATATACCATGGACTGCCAAAAGAACGAACAAATCTGTCTTAGAAGAAGTACAACCAGAATGTCCCTTAGAAGCAAGGATGGCAAGACTGCATCTTACATACTTTGGACGTGTTGTCAGGAGGGATCAGTCCCTGGAGAAGGACATCATGCTTGGCAGAGTACAGGGTCAGCAGAAAAGAGGAAGACCCTCAACGAGGTGTATTGACACAGTGGCTGCAACAATGAGCTCAAGCATAACAACGATTATAAGGATGGCTCAGGACAGGGCAGTGTTTCGTTCTGTCATGCATAGTGTCGCTATGAGTCAGAACCGACTCGAGGGCACCTAACAACAACAAGAAAACTGGAATGGATTTTACAATTGATGGCATTTATAATCTCTGCTAAGGAGACAACAGTTATGGCGTGGTTGAGATTGCTTTTATATGCACACACATTCACGGTGTCAGCGTCAAGACTTCCTGAATGGATACTAGCAGCTTGGAAGGAAATTCCAGAGATAGTATGGGCACACTTTTCTAACCCCTAGAAACTAACTGTGGTTAAAAGTATTGGCAATTTTAGAGCAAGAGCCAAAAGGAGATGCTGATGTTGTTGTCGAGTTGTGTTTGGCTCATAGTGACCTCATGTGACAGAGTGGAACTGCCCCATACAGTTTTCTTGGTTGTAATCTTTATGGGAGCAGATCACCAGGTCTTTCTACAAAGGGGCCATTGGTGCGTTTGAATTGCCAGCCTTTTGGTTAATAGCCAAGAGCTTAGCAGTTCGTGCCACCAGGGCTCCTTCAAAAGCAGACTATGTAATTGAAAAACTATGCTAAGAACCCCACAGCAAAGGCTTTTTCATGATTCTACAGATTATTTTAGGAAATGCTTCACCACCAGCTACCTCACCAGCACTTTTCATCTGATGTCTGGATTAAAGGGGCAAGCCATAACTCCGTATTCATAACAATGGCTTGTTCCATTAACTTTTCCTGCTCTCTGCACACTCTCCCCTCTTCTAGGCACTCTTTCTCTGGAGATACTTATGGAGTGTTCGAGTTGGACTAAAAATCAGCCCAACCCAAATCAGCAAGCGTCAGAGATCATCATTAGCTGTCTGCTGTGTCCCCGAGATAGAGTGGGTCAAGTTTTGAGAAGTCAGCTGTTCAACTGTAATTGTTTCCACTAAGACAGAAACATAGAGTTATAGTCAAAGAATCAATAGTCTCAGTCAATTATTAAAGTAGGTTAATAGCCACTGAGTGTCCAATGACTAATGCTGGGTATGCAGTGATCCATGCCATGCTTTAATTATAATTGGCTTAGGTCCTAAAAGCACAGGGCACTGTCTAGATGAAGTATGTAATGACTCCCTGATGATGAAAAGTAATGTGTATATACAGGAACAACGAGCAAGAACCAAGTAATTAAAATAGAAAAAAGAAAAAAAAGCTGGATCACAGAAAATGCAGTTTCAAAGACTTGTAAGGCTGAGAAGGCACGGTTTCATTTTGTAGCAGATTAAACCCAACCCAAACCCAATGCCATTGAGTTGATTCTAACTCATAGCAACCCTTTAGGACAGAGTAGAACTGCCCCATAGAGTTTCCAAGGAGCTCCTGGCAGATTTGAACTGCCAACCCTTTGGTTAGCAGCCTTAGCACTTAACCACTACCCCACCTGGGTTTCCTGTACCAGATTAATGGAAGAATAATCTGAAAGGCTTAAAAAGAGGCAATTAGCAGGTGATCAGGTAGGCATGTTTATCACGATCATGTGAATTATAGAACTAGAGAATTTGATGAGAAACGAATGTCATGTAATAGGACCTACTAGAACTGCATGGAGTGCAGGACTCTGCATTAATTAATGGGGGAAGAAGTCTTGGTTTACGAGAAGCTATGGTATAAGCGGAGTCCTGGTGACACAGTGGTTAAGAGCTCAGTTGCTAACCAAAATGTTGGCAGTTTGACTCTACCAGCCGCTTTTTGGAAACCCTAAGAGGCAGTTCTACTCTGTTTTGTAGGGTCATTATGCGTCGCGATCGGCTCAACGGCATACAACAACAACAACAATGGTATAAGGTAAGGGGTGGGTCAGGAATGGGAGATGAACCTGGCTTATCGTACTGGAGAATCAGAAGAGAAGAAAAGCACTAGGAAGTTTGACTCAGTGACAGGATAGGACCAAGAATCAGGAGATAGATCTGTTCTTTAGCTTATAGAAAAGTAGCCTGTGCAATGACTAGAAAAGGGAAAGCAGGGTCAAAAACTACTCATGTCATTAGAAAGTTATTGGAAGGAAAGTATAAAATATAATCTGTGCCATTGTGCCAAAGGGGCCCGGGTGGCACAATGATTAAGCTCTTGGCTGCTAACCAAAAAGTTTGTAGCTTAAACCCACGCAGTGGCTCTGTGGGAGGAAGACCTGGCAATCTGTTTCCATAAAGATGACAGCCTAGAAAACGCTATGGTGTAGTTATACCCTGTCACATGGGGTTGTTATGAATTGGAATTGACTTGATGGCACCCAACAACAACAACCCACAACTAAAAGGCATAAATTATTGAAAGTGGAAATGGGTAGCTTCAGAGGGACATCTCTTGCCCACTGCGGCAGAAAGAGTAATGCTTCCCAAATATTACATTTGTTCCCCGATACTTTTCAGATTCCTTGCAACTGGGTGGGACCACATGACTAGTTGTGGTCATTGACATGAAAGCAAAAAACAGCATGCGCCACTGCCAGATGGAGGCAGTGAAAAGTGCGCGTACAGGACTCCATTCCCTCCTGTGCTGCTCATATCTGCTCTTCAGGACTGAGGCTCATATTACTCTAGCTACAGGGAGTGTTGGTCACTGGCAGCAATCAGCTGAGTTGCTCTCCAGGAACTGCCCTCAGCAGAGGAGAGCCTCCTAACCTTCTCCCTGGGATCAAGTCACATCAAATGACTTGATGTGAGGTAATAAAGTTTGCCCAGCCCTCTTGCCTTAAGGTGAGTGTACTCTGAAGAAGCATTCCAGCTCCAGAGCTGTCTGTGGGATTGGCCAAAGCTTTCATTGTTACTGCATTGTAGCTCAACAGTGCTCTCTGCCCAACCAACTCTCCTCTCTCTCATAGAGGTAGATTCTGGATTTACTCCACAATAAATTTCCTGCCTACAAATCTTTATCTTGCTGTTTCCCAAGTAGCCTGACCTGAGACACACCTCTTTCTCTGCCATCTAGAGTCAAGCGTTCCAGCCGATGCAGCTACTAAGTGGCAAAGTCTCAGCTGATCTGGGTCTCCGAATGGAGCGGAATCTTTGCTGACCTGCAAGGTGGTTGTGTTCAGCGACTGCGATTAGGAGTTAATTTTCTACTCCAGCCTAACCTAGCCGATCTTGACTTACAGTGTCATCCTGTAAGCACCTGCATTCAGGTCATATTCAAGGTATCCCCACTGGTGACAAAGAACAAGTACTCAGAAATTAAATAATAAAGCCTTTATATACTCAGTACTGTCCTAAGACTGAAAATATTTTTGGCTGTAATTTTCTCTGAGTAATATAATGGATCTGTTTAACAGATGAGCCCACTTCAGGTCACTGAAGTGTATAGCAGGGCCCCTGCTTTCTGTTCTACACAGTTTGATTTTCCCAAATCTAGCAGGGTGGGGGTTCAACTGGGGAAGGCGGGGGGAGAGAAATTGGCCTCCTAGCACCTGCTACCTGTGGAGTGAGCCAGTCAGAATTTCTCCACTGAGACACCCATGAGGACAGCTCTGGTGCCTCTGAGCCTGGGTGTGGCAGGAGGCCCTCGAAGTCCTCCCCAGGCTTTACAGAAGGGTTGAATAGATATTCCTGAGCTGCACATTGTGGGCATTGTGACTTTGCACATCTAATTTGACCTGTGTATCACATAAAAGAATAAAGCAGGAAGGGCTTGCAATTTTATTAAGGCGTTCTGGGGATGCACTATGTCCCTTTGCCCTGGTACTCCACCTCCCCTCAGTCTTCCTTTGCATTCCCTCAGTCAAGCAAGGAATCCCTGGATGGCGCAAACAATTAAGCACTTGGCTGCTAACAGAAAGTTTGGAGGTTCGAGTCCACCCAGGGGCACTTTGGAAGAAAGTTTTGGTGATTTACCCCTGAGAAATCAGCCATTGAAAACCCTGTGGAGAACAGCCTACTCTGACACACATGGGATCACCATGAGTGAGAGCTGACTCAACAGTAGCTGTTTTGATTCTCAGTCATGCAGTGTTTTCCAGAGATTCCATTCTTTCCCCCCCAGGAAACACCACCTCTCACAGGTGGAAGTCTTAGCCCTTTATTTCTTCTTCTTTGTTTTTTTTTTAATACATCTACTCCTTGCTTATCAACTCTCTCATTATCTGACATTTTGCATTTACAACAATAGTAAAAATCTACTATCCAACTATTTTGTGCATTAATGACATACTTCTGGAGGTAACAAATGCTGAAGTACAATGATGATTAAGGTTATGTGTCACCTTGGCTGGGCCACGATTCTCAGTGGTTTGGCAGTTATGTAATGATGCAGTCATCCTCCATTTTGTGATCTGATGAGATCATCCTCCGTTTTCACGTAACACTGATTTTTGTATAATTGGTCTTTGGAACCTAACCATGTCGATAAGTGAGGAATGGATGTAATATTTTATCGTATTTTCAGTGAAAGTTTACACAACAAATTAGGTCCCCATTTGATAATTTCTCTCCAAATTGTTTAGTGACATTAGTTACGTTTTCCATAATGTATCAACATTCTCTTTAATTCCGTTGTGGCTGTTCTATTTCCAGTGCTCTTTGCTTTAGAGTAATTGTTGACCTTTTGGTCTCATATAGATGATTTTTTAATGGAGCACTGTACTCATGGATAATATTCTTTATTTTGTATGCCAATCTGTTATTTCACTAAAAGATGACCTCAGGGGATAGTTTCTGTTCAAGGTTTAAAGAGTATCTCAGGGCTATAGTCTCAGGGAGTCCTCTAGTTTTAACTGGTCCAGACAAAATTTTAAGAGCTCTCAATTCATGTAAGTAACTAACTACTGGATATCTCTGTGTGAATTTTTCATGCGAACTTCAACTCGCCACATTCTCAACTGAGTTCTCCATTTCCCATCTCTCTCAAACCAGCTTCTTTTTGGAGAGGGGGACACGGATTCTCATCTCAGCTAATGATACCACCGTGAATGAGCTGCCCAGACCTGAAACCTGACTCCTACTTTTTTCACACCTCAGTACCCAATCAATTACAAATTCTTATGCATCTTCTTTTTAATAGCTCTCAAATCTTTTTACTTCTCTCCATTCCCACTACTGCCTCCTTAAACATCCACTACCTCTACCCAGGTTATGGAAGGCTCAACCAGTGTATCTGTGTTCATTTAATAGCCAGCCCTCTGCATACCACACTCCTCACTGTAGCCAGAATGATCACCCTGAAGCTCACATCTAATCACACTTCTTTCCTGCTTCCAGCTTTTCAGGGCTCTTGTTTGCCCTTCCGGTAAGTCTAATTCCCCCTAGCATGACATATACAGCTCCTCCTTACCTGACTCTTATTCATTCCTTCAGGCACATCTCTAACCTCTCCCCTTCTCATACTCACAGTCTGGCCATGCTCCTTTCTTCTGGTTTCTCTGGACAGGTGCCTTTGGTACCAGGGATCCTGTACTCGTTCTTTTTTGCACGGAACAGATCTTGATAAGTCCTAATCAATTTCTTAAGACTCACCTTATCTACTAACTCCACTGAGAAACCTTGGCTATGTTTACTCATTCTTTCACGCATTCACAAAATATTTATTGAAGACCCACTATGTGCTAACCAGTTGCCATCCAGTCAATTCTGACTCATGACAACTTCATATGTGTCAGAGTAGAACTGTGCTCCACTGGGTTTTCAATGGCTGATTTTTAGGAAGTAGGTTGCCAGGCCTTTCTTCCAAGGTACCTGTGGGTGAACTCAAACCTCTAATCTTTTGATTAGCAGCTGAGTGAGTTAACTGTTGGCACCATCCAGGGACTCCCACCATGTCCTAAAACAATCATGAAAAACCAAACCTGTTGCCATCTAGTCAATTCCAACTCATAGCAACTCTACAGGACAGAGTAGAACTGCCCCATAGGGTTTCCAAGCAGCAGTTGGTGGATTTGAACTGCTGACCCTTTGGTTAGCTGCCAAGCTCTTAACCACTGCATCACCAGGGCTTTCTACCATATGCTAGGTGGCATTAAGTCCCTGGGTACTGGATTTGGTGCCAGCCCCTAAGGTGTCTGTAGCACCCATATTTAGCTCTATTCACTTGTCACATTGTGTTGTATTTGCTTTTTATGTTAATTCCTCACCCAGTAGACTGCAGGCGCTTCTGGGCAAAACCCATACCTTATATGTTGTTGTATTGCAACGTCCAGCTTAGTGCCTAGGATAAGGAGTACAGCTGCTCAGAGAATATTTCTAGAATGGATAAATGAACTATTGTTTCTCATTAATTTTTTTTCTCCTAAAACATACGAACAGTCAGATTGGGTTCATAAATAATCTGAAAACGTCTTTTTTTTCCTTCTTTTTTTGTAGTTAGGTTGACAGGGACCCTTCATCTCAGCAGGAGCCTGACCACTTGCCCTCCAGAGGTAAAACCACAGCGGTCCTTCCAGAATCTCTAGTCAGTTCTTTTTGATGTAACCTCTTTTGCTTCTGTGAGTCTAAGAGACAGAATGACAGAGCCAGGTGCAATGACCCATTAAGCAAGGTAAGCACAGGCTTACTTGTGCTTACTTACTAATCTGTAGTAAACAATTTCACACGGGTTTGTGGTGAAAAACATGTGAAATTGTTCATTACAAATTAGTAAGTAAGCACAAGTAAGCCCATTGCTTACCTTGCTCACTGGGCAATTCATCCTTATCAGGGATTGTAAATTTGAAAAGAGGCTTTAGTTCTGTAGGAAGGTACTGTGGGGCTGGGAGAGGGACAGATGTCAGCCACACTTAGAAGCAAAATCTTTGATGCGCTGAAAAAAAGTGAAATTGTTCACTACGGATAATCTGGTAAGCAAGGTGAGCACTGTGCTTACCTTGCATATTGGATTATCCACCCCTGGCCAGAGCTTTCTTAATATGGCCCTAAATCCATCCCTATTCTTACTGTAAATTATCTCAAAAGAGGCATCGACAAAGTCAGTTTCAAAGTGAGGATGTGTTTAAATACATACACACTGAAGATGGAGAAGTGGTTTCCTGTATTGAAACTTTTACTTTTCAGAAGCCCTCTATTGCACTTTGTTACATATCCTTCTGATTCTCAAGGAGAAAAGCTTGATTTGCAGCCAGCTTTCAGTTTCTGCCCTGCCACCTCAGTTAGGCTTGGGATTGTCACAGGAACCATATGGTGAAGCTCAATAAATATTTGTTGAATTGAATTATCATGGCGGTAAGGGAACTGAACCCTGTAGAGTCCTGAAAAGCCACATTGGTCAGGAGCTATGTTTGTGTTCAATCAGTTCAGAACCTTTGGGGCTAGAAAGATGAATAAAGCTTGGCCGCAGAAATCCCCTCTTGTATATCTCCCTCATTTGCATTCTGCTTTTTATCTCCAGCAACGTGGACAAATCTAAAGGTAATAACATGAAGGTATTTCTATAGGCCATGTGAAAATAATTCAGATGACCCAAACTTTGGTGGTAGTTTCAGGGTTGACCCAATTGTTAATATATTGTGCACAATTACAGAACATTAGAGTGCAAACAGGGTCCTCACTCTCATTCTCAGGGATAGGCAATGGCATTCTAAGAAGTATAGAAGACTAAGGAATCCTCTCTTACCTTGGCATTCATTCTGCTTTTCTTATTTCCCAAACTGAGTTAATCACAAAGTAAATTAAAAAAAAAAAATCCCCTACAAATGATGTCCCTCAGAATTGTGACTCCACCTTTCAAAGATGGTCAAAACCTCTCAATAAGGCTTTCCATAATTTATTGCCTCAGTCACTCAGTCACATATTCAGTATTTATTGAGGATCCCCTACTTTCCAGGCAGTGAGGTGGGTACTAGATCTGAATGATGCAAAACAGAGAGTGACAGCCTTTAGGGAGCTCAGCTCATAGTCTAGTGGGAGGCATGTAAGTTAATCATATGATCATAAACTTGTGCTAAGTATTAGAAAGAAAAAAGCATAAAATCTGTAGTATCATAGAATGGGATTTCAGATCTAGCCAGGGGAAGACAGTGCAGGGAAATTTTTCCTGAGGGCATGATGAGCTGAAGTACTCAGCTGTTGTAGAGGGAGCAGTTGCTTGTATCTCTTCCCATCACATTCATGGGTTTAGCCTTTTTCTCACATTAGCTCTTCTGGTCATCATTGTGGCTAGGGATTTTGGAAAAGAGAAAGGACTGTCTCTTTTTTTGCACTGATGGGTTTGAGCTTTGCTCTTTTCTAGGGGTATGGCTGGGAAGGAGAACTCGCCTTCTCTGCAGAAGTGTTAGGTTTGGTGAATGCATCGGGCAAACATTGCAACTTCTCATCCACAATATGGTAGACATCACTAATCAATAAAGACACTTGTTCCTGCTGAGCCTAGATAAATGATTCTTACAAAATGTCTATGTTGTAGCTTCCTAGTGATTGAAGTTGCAATAAGGAGTGAAGACTACTTGCCATCCCACATCGTACATTTCTGCCCCTGGTGTAAGAATGGTAAGGTTGCAAACACTCTACTCAGAGCCCATGCTGGTTGTCTGTGATGGGGCTTAAACTTACCTGTCCTACTTTAACCTATGTCTTCTATGGAATCAGGTTCTCAGGAAAGAGGGAGATGTTCTCCTCTTCCCAAACCCCACGTCAGGGATAAACTGCTACCAAATACACTACATGAACGGTGAATATTCAGTAATGCTCTTGTGAGGAAGGACGGAAGGAGTATTGTAACCAAACAAGAAAAGGTGAGTGTATTAAGCATATTTGAGACACAGTTTTGGTTTCTCATGAGAGATGTTTGGGTTATTTGTTGGTAGGAATACATGTTAACGGTAAAAAATCTGTTGGGAATCCATGTGAATCCTCTTCGGTTGGTGAAAGTCTGTGGCCACCTCTCAATCTTATCAGTGCCTCTTCTCTTCCTCTTTTAGTTTCTTATTGTATTCATTTCTGCACTTTTTTTTTTTTGCCCCTGCTACAACCTATTATTGATAGACCCAGAGAGTGGAAAGGAGCCTGTGGAACCATTCAGTTCAGGGGTTTATAAATTGTACATTGAAGGTTCTCAGGGATCCATAGAGGGCTGTCAAGGGAACGTGCAGATGGATGGACTTTGCAGTCCTTAACTCCAATTTCCAGTAGCGCTGTCTACATCTATTGAATGAACTGGCATTACATATAAATGTTATGTTTTTTCCAGTGTTAAGAAAAGTAAAAATTGAAAATCACTGATAATGTTTTGGTCTGGGTTCTCTAGAGGAGAAAAACCAGTGAGACATATATCTATAGCTACCCATCTGTCCGTTTGTCTGTCCATCCATCCCTTTGTCTATCTATTACTCTATCTATCTATATGAGAGAAATTTACTTCAAGGGAACATGACTTATGCAATTGTGGAGGCCGGCAAGTCCCAAATCCATAGGGGAAGTGACAGGCTGGAGACCTCTCCTGGCTCATGGGATTATAGGCACTGGCGAATCCTATGACCTGCCAGTTCTGGCAACAGGCCAGAGACTTCCACAGGCTTATGTCCCAAGAACCAGAGGTCAGTTGATGAGAAAAGTGCAGGGTTAAAGAGAAGGAGCCTTGCCAGACATCCATTTATATACTAGAGGAAGGCCACACCCCCCAAGGAGACTCCCTTTTCAACAGATTGGCTGATCACATCAGATCACATTATGGAAGAGGATTACATTATATTACATTATGGAAGAGCAACCAGTCCAGTATCTACTAAACCACTGAGAATCATAGCTTAGCCAAGCTGACACGTAACATTAACCATCACAGATAGTTTTTAGCCCTTGTTTAACAGAAAATGAAACTAAGCACCAGGGAGAGAAAATGGTTAACTGAAGGCCACATAGAATGTAAAATCACAACTTAAAACCAGGCCTCCAGACTCAACGCTTGGAGTTCTGTTCTCAACATATTCCACCCTACTTCAGGAAAAGCTGCATTTCTACTGGATATTTGCCCTGGGAATATCACAGTTAAGGCTTTCTGATCCTATTCTTTTAGGATTAGGTGCTCACGGCTGGCTAGAATCCCCAGATACTGCTGAACACAGAAATAATTAAGAAATGCTTCCAGGCACAAAATTGCAGGGAATATGAGTACAGTCTAAGTTGAGATTAAACTTGGGAAGAAATGCACCATCACCTGTGAAGAGGATATCTGAAACAGACACTAAGCGGACAAGAAAAATCCCGGAAAACTAGCTGTGAGAAAGGTGGCAGGAGAGTAGATTTTACTTGGTAATACGATCCAGTAACAGAAAATAAACAGTTTGGGATGGGGCATAAAAAATCACCAAGTCACAGCATGGTGGGCTGGGTGGGGGAGGAGATTGTCCCTCTGTTCTTTGGTAATACTGTGGTTAGAAAAAAGGCTATTCAGTTTTGTTATCTCAGCGGCAGAAGGATACAGATGAATCGGAGGAAGTTCTAAGCATTCAATCAATGGGATAGATAATTGGTTTCTGAGGAAAAAGGTAAAAATGTATAATGCTTTTCACGGACTGTCACAATAGTTTGCCACTACAATGCTGGAAACCAGAGACGCCAGGTGGGGAGTGAAATTACTTGGATGTACAGAGATTTTGTGACAAAATCCTTGCATCTGGTTAAGAATATCAGAAAATAGGTTAAACTTGCAGAGAAAGTTCTAACAATTAATCTACCGGCAAATTGACTCACCTTGGTAGAAGTAGAAGCGGCTTAATATAAAGCATAAGGTGCGTACCTTCCCTCACAACCTTTCAGCTATGGAATGTCTCCGTAGTTGAGGCATCTCCTTTTTTTTTTTTTTTGAACAGCCTTTGTCCTAAGGGTCTTTACACCTGCTGTTTCTTTTCTCTGGGTTAGCCACTGCTCACCTCCCTCAGATCTTCGCATGGATGACTCCTTCTTATGATTCAGGTCTCATGTCTCAGCTAAAATGTCACCTTTCTGTGTTTTAAAATGAAGTTCAGAGTGGTTTTGTAACTTGACAAATATCACAGTGTCTCACTCCAGAACCCAAACTCTCCAGTTCCAATACTGCTCTACTCAATAAGGAATTAATTTAAAAAATAGTTTAGGTGACATTTCTGAAAAGAGAGAGGTAACAACCTCCTTCTTAATTCTAGGAAAGGTCAGCCAAAAAGAAAGAGAAATCCTGGTGAACACAAGTCACCAGCTGGGGTGTCTTAAAGAAAGCTTTATGCAAAAATGAACTGGACCTGGTAAGGAGCCACGCATTTATAGAATGCCAAATGAATGTGCTTTCTCAAGTTTACCAAACTAATTATTAATAGGATTCCTGCTAACTAAAGATCACAAGGTGATTTTAGGAAAATGAGCATGTATTAACCAATTAAATTTCTTACTAACATATTAAAAAAAAAAAAAAAAGCTCCGAGTGTTATTAAATAAGAGCTTGTATTTAATGAGAATTTATTAAATTGAGCTAGGCACTTTACAGAAACCCTGGTGTCGTAGTGGTTAAGAGCTATGGTTGCTAACCAAAAGGTCAACAGTTCAAATCCACCAGGTGCTCCTTGAAAACTGTATGGGGCAGTTCTACTCTCTCCTATAGAGTCACTATGAATCAGAATTGACTCTACGGCGATGGGTTTGGTTTTGAAAGCACTTTATGTACTGTATCTCATTTAATTTTCACTACAACCCTATGAGGTGGGTACTATTTTTACACACCTACTTTATAGATGAAAGAACTGAGGTTTAGAGATGTCGAATGACTTTCCAACAATAGCACTGCTGGTAAATAGTGAGGCCAGAGTGTGAATTAGGCAGTCTGAAGGCATCGCACCCATAAACTCTACTGTCTATCAACATATATTAACAACCATTTTGTATAGGTTAATAACAATTATTTATTGTTTGCCTACTCAATCTCAGGTACTGTACTACAAATTTTATATATCTCATTGAATCATATACAAATATATATACTGCCGCCACCTAGTTGCCATCAAGTCAGTTCTGACTCATGGTTATCCCATGTGTGTCAGAGTAGAACTGTGCTTCATAGACTTTCAATGGTTGATTTTTCAGAAGTAGATTGCCAGGCCCTTCTTCTGAGGTACCTCTGGGTGGTTTTGAACTACCAACATTTTGGTTAGCAGTCAAGCACTTAACTGTTTGCACCATCCAGGGACTCCTATGTATATAATTTAATACTTACAAAAAGAATAGAAGGTGTTATTGTCACCATTTAATGCACAAGGAAAGTGACAGAGTGGCTTGAGGAGTCTCACAGTGGAAAATACAAATTTGTGTTTTTTCTAATGTCTCATACTTCCTCCATAAAGACGTTTTGAGCACCTTGCTGGGTCCAGGTCTTATTCTGCAAGCACAGATACACCTTCTTCCCCAACTCTTCTCTAAGGCCCTGCACCCCTAACACAGGCCTGTCTTCTGATCCCAAGGCCCTGTGCTTTCCCCCTCTGCACTACAGAACCCTTATGGGTGCCATGGAACACTAACTTGTGCTGGAAACAAGGAGCCATCTTGGGTACTGAGGACACTGGAGGCACTCTACAGGGGACAGATGGATGATTCCTGAAATAGCCTTGTTTCTACCCTTGCAATTGGTAAGTCTATTTCCTCTACTTTAGGCTTCAGTTTAATCTCTAAGATCTAAAATAGCTCACTGCCTTTTCATAGTAGATGCTCACTGTTCAATGAATGGTTGAAGGAAACTTTTCATAGTAGATGCTCATTCTGTTCAATGAATGGTTGAAGGAACCTATTCTGGGGCTGTTTTTCAATTTTCTTCAACTGGAATAATTTAAATAATTTCATAAAACTGCTACCCCCAGGTGCCATCTCCCAGTCTTTTAATGCATAAAAATAACTTACCTCTGAACTCTTCTTCATGTCTTTATTATTTTTTTAACATCATTCCCAGAACTAGACAAACTGCTCTTATAAAAGCATGAACAATTTTGAACTTGTTCCTCTATGTACAGCAGAACTGGAGGGAATGAATAAATCAAAGAGCGAAGAGATGGATGGATGGTAGATGAATGATAGGAATTCACACAGGTTTTTATCTTAGACCTTGTATTAAGCTGTCTTTATAATTCAAAATATAATGTCCACCACCTTCCACTCTTTATCCCCAAACCCATATACCAATAGGACAGGAAGACAAGATAAAGCTTTTACTTATTTTTGTGGAGACCTCCAAGTAAAGCCTAAAATGTCTTTCTAGAGCCTCACATCCCAATTGTAGCTTGCAGCACCAAGGTCTCTGGGTGGTGCTGTTTGACCTTGGCTGGTAACTGAGAGGCTGGCTGTTTGAACCCACCCAGTGGCAATGTAGAAAAAAAGGCCTGGCAATCTTCGTCTGTAAAGTTTACAGCCAAGAAAATGCTATGAGTAGTTCAACTCTGTAACACATTGGGTCACCATGAGCCACAATTGACTCAATGGCACAAGAAAACAACAACGACAAACTATGCCCAAGAAAAAAGGCGCTCAATGGAGAAATGAGTTTGGGGTTACCGCACACAGTATCACTCCCTTAGAGTGTCCCAGTGCACATGAACATATTTAAATTCCGTAGCAAAGTCACATAGCAAAGAGACCTGTTAGCTGAGATCTGCTCAGATATATTCCAATCATGCCTATTAGTAGTCATTGAACACACTTGAGAAAAATTCCATTTTAAGGTACAGATTTTGAAAATAACATCTCCCTTTTTTGGGGTAGATGTTTTCTAAGAGCACAGACTTCCTATGCTATGTTCTACCCAGATGGGATGTCCCTGTTGAGTTGTGGGAATGTGATGGGATGGACCCCCACCTGTTTGACTTTTTAAAAATTGTACTGATATTCTTTAAAAAGTCTTCCGTTCTTATGGGGGCACCCCTGGTGGTGTAGTGGTTAAGTACTACAGCTGCTAACCAAAAGGTCGGCAGTTCGAATCTACCAGGTGCTCCTTGGAAACTCCATGGAGCAGTTCTATTCTGTCCTATAGAGTCACTTTGCGTCAGAATCAACTCTACAGCAATTTTTTTTTTTTAATTCTTATAGGCATTGATAGCTCTTCCTCCAGTGGATTCATGTAAATCTGTTCAGAATTTACTTGGGTTGTCAGCCTATGCTTTCTTCTTCTTTTTTTTCAAATATTTCACTCTTGTTGTTGTTAGAAATCTGCACACCCGAACATACAGCAATTCAATGATTTGTACGTGTACAATTCAGTGACATTGATTACATTCTTTGAATTGTGCAATCATTCTCACCCTCCTTTACTGAGTCGTTCCTCCCCCATTAACATAAACCCACTGCTCCCTAAGTTGCTTATGTAATCTTTTGAGTTGCTGCTGTCAATTTGACCCTATAAGGATAGATCTTTAAAGAGCACAATGCTCAGACCCATACTTTCTGATTAAAAGTTTTCCTTAAGTTTACTCTGCCGTGGTATAACATGGCTCTCTGCTTCTATTTGTCTGTAGTAAAAACACCTACCTCATGTTCTAATGGACTTCTTTTGAATAAGATAAATGAGTTGCCTAAATAATTTACTATTCCATAGACTTTCATTACATAATTTATCTCTTTTTTATTCTTTCTGGTTTACAAAAGATCTAATGTTTTTAGTCTGTTTTTGTATAGCAGTTTCTCCCTGTCACTCTGGTTACTTGGGATACTTTTCTCTATTCCTTCCTCATTTCCAGCTTCTTGTTATTTTTTGTCTTCAAGCTGATTCCAACTGATAGCTACTATTTATGGCATAGTAGAATGGCCCCATAGGTAGGGTTTCCTAGGCTGTAATCTTTACTGGAGCAGGTCTTTTCTCCCATGGGGTCACTGATGGGTTCACACTACCAATCTTTTGGTTAGCAGGTAAGTGCTTAACCATTTCACCACCAGGGTTCCTTATTTCCAGTTGACCTCTCCTAAATCGCATAGAGCAGAACTATACGTGGCAGTCCAGGTGTGGTTTCAGCAAGATTATAATAATGGAATAGGGTTTTATTTTCATTTTTCATATGCATGCATCCTTTTTTTCAGTTGTTGGGCTTTGTTGGGTTTGTATTGGTTTTATTCATTCTCTCGTTCATTCATTTCACAAACATTTATAGAATACCTGTTATGATCAGTAGGCTCTAGGGGATGGAAATTCGTTTTTACAAATCAGTGTTTTCTGTAATGATGGAAATGTTCTAGAATCTGTGCTAATACAGTAGCAACTAGCACATCTGCCTGTTGAACACTTGAAGTATAGCTAGTGTGACTGAGGAACTTAATTCTAATTTTTATTTAATTTTAATTAATTTAGATTCAAATTAAAATACCCAAATGTGGCTTGTGCCTATTGTATTGGACAATGTAGTTCTAAATTACTGAGTTTATTTTATTAAGATCCAGGGATAAATTGTGTTCTGATCACTGCTTCGGAGGATGTCAGAGTAAGAAGGGACTTGAGGGGTCATTTGGTCAACCTCCTTTCCTAACGAGAAATCGGAGTTCAGATGAGTTGCAGAAGCTCAGAACTTGTGTAGTAGCAGCTCAGGACCTAGAACTTGGATCAACTGACTATCGATTCAGTGCTTAGTTCCCTACACTGTACTGCCTCCCCATCAAATTAGGTTGGATTTTCTACTTGGAAAATATAATCCACTTGGATGATAAGTAACAAATGCCTGTAAAAGTGGAATTTGACCATGCACATAGTTTCAGAATGATTACATCTTCCCTGTACCATGGAAGAATGATCTGGCATTTTCTCTTTAAGAAGCCAGTTGGCTTGTGATACACCTATCCCCTCTGCAATGACACTAATGGGATGTTTTCTCCAGCCAAGTATGGCCCCATATGCTTTACTGGAGAAAGAAAACCATTTTATTTGCATAACACTTAGTCGTCAGTATTTCCTTGGAGGAAAATGCCACTTGGCCCACATGATGCAATTTTTGCCATAGCATCTTTCTGCATAGATTGCTAGGTGACAGACAGAGAGTGAGCAGAGCATTCTAAGACTTTCTCATAGGGCCATTGATCCACCTTCTTGCATTATGAATCTTTATTTGTTCATTTGCACTGTACAAAATAAACAGCTTTTTACTACCAGGGCACCTTTGCTAGGGCACTGTCCTTGTTAAAATGAATTTGAAGCCATTTCGCACTACACCAGAAACCATATGTCATATTGACTGCGCATTTAATTTACTATCGAAGGATAAAATATAGACTGTGAAGCACTCAGAGGAAAGTGTGCCTTTGCTCTTTTTAGATAAAGTAACTTTAAAGAATAATGGCAATTGGTTGCTGAGTGGAGTGGACTTGCATCTTGTTATGTGCGCTGGGCTTGAGGAGCAGAGGGAAAGTGTCTCTGAGATGAGAAAGATTGAATAACATAATTTTAAACATGGTTTGCCAACAACAGGTTTTCTGTCACACTGATCAATTATTGAAGATGAAATTCTTATTCCAGCTAGAAATGGAACTTATTATTTAAGGGAGGGAGATGATACCATCTCTTGCACAGAGTTTTATTATTTGGGGCCAGATGTCCAAACCACTATCTGTGATTGACACAATGATCCAAGTTCCATCATTCTTATGAGAGGTGGTGAGTCATCCATCCTTTGCTATCACAAGCCCAAATTTAGATTGGACGTCTGAGCCATAAGCCCAACTCCTCCAAATCTGCTGAGCTAAAAAACAGCATTAACCAACACTGAAAAGTCTGTGGAATAAATATAAACCATTACAAAATCAACTATAATTCAAAGATAGTGATTTGATGGTAGGAAAATTGTTTTTGCTCTGGAAAATCTCTAAGTTATAGTAAGTGCAGCAAAAACAAGCGAAGCCAAATGACCTCTCTTTCACTCTCATTATCTTAACCACTGCGTTATAAACCAGCTTGTTCTAAGGTATATAATTAATGAGTATATGGTACAGGGTCCTGGGGGAGGTGGTGGGTTCAGTGGTAGAAATTTCACCTTCCATGCAGGAGACTGAGTTCCAGTCCTGGCCAGAGCACCTCATGCAGAGCCAGCGCCTGTCTGTCAGTGGAGGTTTGTACACAGCTATAATGCTGAACAGGGTCCAGGGAAGCTTCCAGACTAAGGGAGAAAGGACTGGGGATCTCCTTCTGAAAATTAGCCCGTGAAAACCCTGTAGATCACAACAGTTCGATTCCCAAGCTATCATGGGGATGGTGCAGGACTGGGCAGTGTTTCGTTTTGTTGTGCATGGTGTCTCCACAAGTCAGGGGCCAGCTTGAAAGTAGCTAACAACAAGGCCCTTAGCATCAATTTTTTAGGAAAAAAAACTTGTAGGGGAGTTTATTGTTCAATATTTATTAGTATCATTTATATTTGTATAATGCTTTATTTTGATTAATAAAATTGTGTTTTTCCTGTAACCAGCCTTGGGGTACCAGTGGGGCAATTAATACATTAAAAATCATCAGCAGCAGTATGAATAAAATATCAGTGGTCTCCTAACAATATTTCTTGTTTAAAACTTTCATGAAAGTAAATGGAAGTTTTGCCTGAGCAAGGACTACTGGGTGGGAAATCTAGAGACGAAGTCAATGTTTAAATGGGTAAGTTAAAACCAGATGTTCCTAGATGACAAGAATAAGCAGAATGGTGTTTAGAGAAATATGTAGTGATAACCACAGCAGGCCTAACATGCTATATTCAGACTTTTCCAATTTTATTTGCAGAGTTTCTGTCCAGAAATGGCCTTAAATAGAGAATTTCAGTGCTACTTTAGCAGGGTTATATCCTTTCATCATACTTATTCAACCTGTATGCTGAGTAAATAATCCGAGAAACTAGACTACATGAAGAAGAATGGGGCATCAGGGTTGGAGGGAGACTCATTATCAAGCTGCAATATGCAGATGACACAATCTTGTTGCTGAAAGCGAAGAGGACTTGAAGCACTGACTGATGAAGACCAGAGACTAAAGCCTTCAATATGAATTACACCTCAATATAAAGAAAACAAAAATCCTCACAACTGGACCAATAAGTAATACGATAAATGGAGAAAAGATTGAAGTTGTCGAGGGTTTCATTTTACTTGGATCCACAATCAGTGCCCACGGAAGCAGCAGTCAAGAAACTGAACTGTGTATTGTGTTGGGCAAATCTGCTGCAAAAGACATCTTTAAAGTGTTAAAAAGCAAAGATGTTACTTTGAGGACTAAAGTGTGCCTGACCCAAGCCATGGTATTTTCAATCAGCTCATATACATGTGAAAGCTGGGCAATGAATAAGGAAGACTGAAGAAGACTCGATACCTTTGAATTATGGCATTGGTGAAGAATATTAATATACCATGGACTGTCAGGAGAATGACTAAATCTGTCCTAGAAGAAGTATGGACAGAACGCCCCTTAGAAGCAAGAATGGCGAGACTTTTGCCTCATGTACCTTAGAGATGTTATCAGGAGGGACAGTTCCTGGAGAAGGACATCTTGCTTGGTAAAGTAGAGGGTCAATAAAAAAGAGGAAGACTCTCAATGAGATGGACTGAAACAGCAATGGTATTACCTAGCGATGATTGTGAGGATGGCGCAGGACTGGCCAAGGTTTTGTTCTGTTGTACATAGGGTAGGTAAGAGTTGGAACTGACTTGGTAGCACCTAACAACAACAGCAATAGCAGGAAAAGGAAGGAATAATGATGGGCAGGGGAATCCCTGAATGGTACGGAGGGTTAACTGAAAGGATGGAGGTTCAAGTCCACTGGGGGTGCCTCAGAAGAAAGGCCAGGCAATCTAATTCTGAAAAATCCGCCCTTGAAAACCCTATGGATCACAGTTCTGCTTGCACACATATGAATTGGAATCGATACCACAGTAACTGGTTTGTTTTAATGATGGGCAGAACAAAGCAACAACTATCTTCAACAGATAAGTTAAAACGACCTCCATTTCACGAATGAGAACACCGAGGCTCAGAAAGGTTAAGCAGCTTGACTAAGGAAAGGGCGGTGATGAACAGTAGGGATAAAATTCTTAGCCCCTAAGCCAAAACCCATTGCTGTCGTGTGGCTTCTGACTCATAGTGACCCTGCAGGATAGAGTAGAACTCCCCTACAGGGTTTCCAAGGCTGTAATCTATGGAAGAGTCTGCCACATCTTTCTCCTGTGGAGTGGCTGGTGGGTTCGAACCCACCGATCTTTTGGTTAGCACCCAAGTGCTTTAGCCACTGCGCCACCACGGCTCCTCCTTAATACCTTGTTCCTGAGAAAAATCTTCCTAGACATCTATCACATCTTTGGTCCCTGAGGCCAGGAAAAAGTGTCCCATTTGCCTTTCAAATCCATCCACTGCGAATAGCAAAATATGAGAGAAATAACCAGGCAGATTTTATAAACTCCCCAGAGCCCAGAGTATATTTTGGCTGAAAAGTTGTTTGCTCACTTGTGTTTAATGAATGGCCCTTTATCTGACAATCCTGAAACACACATTTAAACTACAACATCTGTATTTATATGTGCTGAAGACACACTGTTATTAAGTTGAAAAATTGCCATCTCAACAGGCTCACGTGCTTTTCAACTTTGTCTACCAAGGTAAGAAGTCTTTAATAAAAAGCCTTAGTGCTCTTAAGGACAAATACAGGGAACTAAAAGAAGAAATCCTTTTGAGGGGATGATCTAAGAGAAATTACCACCTGGATACCAATCGGGAAATGGTTTCGTGCTAGAGCCAACTCAGCATTTACAGTGATTAAAATGCTTAGAGTTACCCTTTCTTTATTGACTTTTCCATGCCCCTCTCTTTTAAACAAACTGAAGTGAAGTACAAAGCATTTTGTTCATGTAAAGTAGAATTTCTGAATTCCTTTTATATCCCCATTAGTCCTTATCAGACAGGTATTCTTGGTAAGATTATTAAAATAAAAATATGTTGATTTAAAAATCTCTCCCTCAGAAGATGACAAGAAGCCCTGATGGCACCATAGTTAAGTTCAAATAGTTGGCAGTTTGAACCCACTCAGTGGCTCTATGGGAGAAAGACCTGGAGATCTGCTCCCATGAAGATTGTTGTGTTGTTGTTAGGTGCTGTCCAATTGGTTCTGACACATACCGACCCAATGTACAATGGAACCATAAGAGCCTAGAAAACCCTATGGAGCAGTTCTACTCTGTCACATGGGGTTGCTATGAGTCAAAAATTGATCTGACGGCACCTAACAACAGCCAGATGACAGAAGATGTGGCTGCTATTTATATTTGGGGTGGGCTCCAGAGAGAAACATGGAGGCTTGTTCAAATTCTTTTCACTCCTCTGAGTTTTATAGGGACTCAGCAACAGTAGTTAAAAAAAAAAAAAAGGCATCATGTAGGTGGACGTTGTAGTCTAACGCTGCATTCTGTCACTTACTTTCCTGACTGTCAGAGCTGAGAACTTCTTTCCAGTCCTGTGGGTATATTTGCTGAAAAATGAAAAGAGTAAAAGCAATGACACAAGGTCACTACACGTCATGGTGTACTGGGTGGGGAACTGTGACACAGAGAATGACAAGATGTTCCCCCAGAGGTGGCCATCAGACTTGCAGAGCAGGATGGCAAAAAACTGAAAATGAGGTGTCTGCTGAGGTCGCCGGATACCAGGACATGCATGAGACAGACAATGAAGCTTCTTAGACACACTAGGAAGAAAGACCTGGCAGTAGAGTTCTGAAAAAAAATTGGTCATTGTAAACGTTATGAATACCAACGAAACATTGTCTGGTATAGTGCCAGAAGATGAGCCCCTCAGTTTGGAAGACACTCAAAATATGACTGGGGAAGAGCTGCCTCTCCAAAGTAGGGTTGACCTTAATGATGTGGATGGAGTAAAGCTTTCCAGACCTTCAATGGCTGATGTGGTATGACTCAAAATGATAAGAAACAGCTGTTAACATCCATTAATCATCAGAATGTGGAATGTAAGAAGTGTGAATCTAGGAAAATTGAAAGTCGTCAAAAATGAAATGGGACGTATAAAAATCAATATCCTAATCATTCAAAAAAAAACCCAGAGCTGTTGCTGTCGAGTCAGTTCTGACTCATAGCAACCCTATAGAACAGAGAAGAACTGCCCCATAAGGTTTTCAAGGAGTAACTGGTAGATTTGACCTGCTGACTTTTTGGTTAACAGCTAAGTTCTTTTTTTTTTTTTTTTGTACTTTAGATGAAAGGTTTAGAGAAAAAACTAGTTTCTCATCAAACAGTCAGTGCACACATTGTTCTATGACACTGGTTAACAACCCCATGACATGTCAACCTTCTCCCTTCTCAACCTTTGGTCCCCTATTACTAGCTTTCCTGTTCCCTCCTGCCTCCTAGTCCCTGCCCCTAGGCAGGTGTGTCCCTTTAGTCTTGTTTTGTTTTATGGGTCTGTCCAATCTTTGGCTGAAGGGTGAACCTCAGGAGTGACTTCATTACTGAGCTGGAACATTGTCCGAGGGCCATACTCTCCGGGTTTCTCCAGTCTCTGTCAGGCCAGCGAGTCTGGTCTTTCTTTTTGAGTTAGAATTTTGTTTTACATTTTCTCCAGCTCTGCCTGGGACCCTCTATCGTGATCCTTGTCAGAGCAGTTTCAGTGGTAGCCAGGCACCATCTCGTTGTACTGGACTCAGTCTGGTGGAGGTGGTGGTAGATGTGGTCCATTAGTCCTTTGAACTAATCTTTCTCTTATGTCTTTAGCTTTCCTCATTTTTCCTTGCTCCTGAAGGGGTGAAACCAGTGGAGTATCCTACATGGCCAGGCAGTACTCACCAAAGTAGAATGTAGAACGCTTTCTTTATAAACTATGTTATGCCAATTGAGCTAGATGTTTCCTAAAACCATGGTCCCTACAGCCCTCAGCCCAGCAATTCAGTCCCTCAGGGAGTTGGGATGTGTCTATGGATCTTCCATGGCCTTGCCTTGAACAAGTTATGCTGGCTTCCCCAGTAATGTGTATTGTCTTACCCTTCACCAAAGCAACCACTTATCTACTGTCTATTTAGTGTTTTTTTCCAACCCCACCCCTCCCCACCCTCGTAACCATCAAAGATTGTTTCTTTTTATGTATAACCTTCTCATGAGTTTTTACAGTAATGGTCTCATATAATAATAGTTCTTTTGTGGTTGACTTATTTTCCTTAGGATAATGTCCTCCAGATTCATCCATGTTAAAAGATTCTTCGCAGATTCATCACTGTTCTTTATCATTGTATAATGCTCCATTGAGTATATGTACCACAGTTTGATTATCCATTCATGTTGATGGGCATCTAGGTTGTTTCAAAAAAAAAACAGCACATTTCTTCAGGATCTATCCTGAAGTATAATGCTGTCAGTGATAGGATATACCCACATGCCTACAAGAAACACCAGTTAATACGACTATTATTCAGATTTACTAATGCCAAACCACTAATGCCAAAGAAGAAGAAATTTAAGATTTTTAACCAACTTCTGTAGTCTGAAATTGATCAAACATGCAAACATGATGCATTGATAATTACTGGTGATTGGAATGTGAAAGTTGGAAACAAGGAAGAGGGATGAGTAATTGGAAAATATGACTTTGGTGATAGAAATGATGCCAGAGATCGAAGGATAGAATTTTGTAAGACCAATGACCTATTCATTGTAAATACTTTTTTTTCAACAACATATATGGCGACTATACACATGGACCTCTTAAGATGGAATACACAGGAACCAAATTGATATACATCTGTGGAAAGAGACTATGGAGAAACTCAACATCATCAGTCAGAACAAGGCCAGGGGCTGACTGTAGAACAGATCGTCAATTGCTCATATGCAAGTTCAAGTTGAAGCTGCAGAAAATTAGAGCAAGCCCATGATAGTCAAAATATGACCTTGAGTATATCCTACCTGAATTTAGAGACCATCTCAAGAATAGATTTGATGCATTGAACACTAATGACTGAAGACAAGATGAGCTATGGAATGACACCAAGGATGTCATACACGAAGAGAGCAAAAGACGGGAATGAAAGAAAAGACCAAAATGGATGTCAGAAGAGACTCCAAAACTTGTTCTTGAACACGGAGTAGCTAAAGTGCACAGAAGAAATGATGAAGTTAAAGAGCTGAACAGGAGATTTCAAAGGGTGGCTTAAGAAGACAATGTGTTATAATGACATGTGGAAAGACCTAGAGTTAGAAAACCAAAAAGGAAGAACACACTCGGTATTTGTCAAGCTGAAAGAAGTGAATAAAAAATTCAGGCCTCAAGTTGTATTATTGAAGGATTCTATGGAGAAAATACTGACTGACACAGGGAGCATGGAAAGAAGATGGAAGAAATACACAGGGCCACCGCAGCAAAAAGAATTGGTCGATGTTCAACCATTTCAGGAAGTAGCATATGATCAAGTAGCATATGATGGTACTGAAGGAAGAAGTCCAAGCTGTGCTGAAGTGAATGGTGAAAAACAAGGCTCCAACTGATGGTTCAACAAAACTGACGCAGCAGTGGAGGTGCTCTCTCGTCTGTGTCAAGGAATTTGAAAGGCAGCTTTCTGGCCATCTGACTGGAGGAGATTTATTTTGTGCCCATTCCAAAGAAAGGTGATCCAACAGAATGTGGAAATTATCAAACAATATCATTAATATCACACGGAAGTAAAATTTTGCTGAAGATCATTCAAAAGTGGTTGCAGCAGTACATCAACAGAGAACTCCCAGAAGTTCAAGCTGGTTTCAGAAGAGGATGTGGAACCAGAGATATAATTGCTGACGTCAGATGGATATTCGCTGAAAGCGGAGAATACCAGAAAGACGTGTACCTGTGTTTTATTGACTACACAAAGGCATTTGACTGTGTGAATCATAACAAATTATGGATAACACTTGGAAGAATGAGAATTCCAGAACACTTAATTGTGCTCATGAGGAAACTGTACATAGACCAAGAGGTAGTTGTTCGAACAGAACAAGGGCATACTGCATGATTTAAAGTCAGGAAAAGTGTGTGCCTGGGTTGCATTCTTTCACCATACTTATTCAATCTGCACCCTGAGCAAATAATCCAAGAAGCTGGACTATATGAAGAAGCATGTGGCATCAGGATTGGTGTAAGACTCATTGCTGTGATGTTAAGTGACATCGAGTCGGTTTCGACTCATAGAGACCTTATTTATAATAGAACTAAACACTGTCCAGTCCAGCGCCATCCTCACAATTGTTATGCTTAAGCCTATTGAGGGTCTTCCTCTTTTTTGCTGACCCTCTACTTTACCAAGCATGATGTCTTCTCCAGGGACTGATTCCTCCCGACAATATGTCCAAAGTATGTAAGACTCAATCTTGCCATCTTTGCATTTGGGTCAAATCTTGGTAACTTCCTGAACACAATAATAACAACAGCTGCTTGTTATTGTTGTTGTTAGGTGTCATCCAGTGGGTCTTGACTCATAGCAATCCTTTGTACGACAGAACTAAACACTACCCAGGTCCTGCGCCATCCTCACAATCCTTGCTATGCTTGAGCCCATTGTAGCAGCCACTGTATCAGTCCATCTCATTGAGGGTCATCTTCTTTGTCGTTAACCCTCTACCAAGAATGATGTCCTTCTGCAGGAACTGATGCCTCCTGACAACATGTCCCAGCATGTGAAATGAACTCTAGGCATCCTTGTTTCTAAGGAGCATTCTGGCTGTACTTCCTCCAAGACAGATTTGTTTGCTCTTCTGGGAGTCCATGGTATATTCAGTATTCTTCACCAACATTGTAATTCAAAGTCATCAATTCTTTTCGGTCTTCCTTATTCATTGCCCAGCTTTCATATGCATACGAGGCGATTGAAACTACCATGGCTTAGGTCAGGCACACTTCAGTTCTCGAAGTGACATCTTTGTTTTTTAATATTTTAAAGATGTCTTTTGCAGCAGATTTGCCCAATGGAATATGTGGTTTGATTTCTCGACTGCTGCTTCCATGTGTCAGAGTAGAACTGTGCTCCGTAGGGTTTTTTATGGCTGATTTTTCAGACGTAGATTGCCAGGCCTTTCTTCTGAGATGCCTAGAGAGCCATTTATCAGAAATGAGGTTCAAGTTAGGGACTGGGTTTATCAGAGCGTATCAAAAACCTAGTTATCAGAATTTAGACGAAATGTAAGACAATGCATTACTAGTAGGCTTCTCTTATTTGCCTATTTACCATCCTTTCATTGCTCTTTCAGTAACAGCTCCCCAAATATCCTTTGTGGAACTAATCCTTCTACAAATCTTCAGTGGGGTTCCACTCCCCCATGCAGGAGGGGGACTCAACCAGGCCTGGCTGTTTATAGCACCACACTCCCTGGTTATTACAATGGGTTTAGCAATGGCCAAGTAGACTAATCTAATTTAATCAGAGTGAATCCTGGGGCTTTTGTGGGAACTACTGAATTACCTCATCACAGGTTAAGCTGACCCCTGTCAGCTTTAAATGCCTACCCATTGCTTTTGAGTAGATTCTCTCATTCATAGTGATCCTATGAGACAGAGTAGAACTGCCCCGTAGGGTTTCCTAGGCTGTAGCCTTTAAAGAAACAGACTGCCACATCTTTCTCCTGCAGAGCTGCTGGTGCGTTCAGACTACTGACCTTTTGACTTGCAGCCAAGCGCTTAACCACTAAGCCACCAGGGTTCCATCTGAGATCCCTAGCTATCCTATAGGGTTGCTATGAGTCGGAATCGACTCAACAGCACTGGATCTAGGTAGCCCTCCTGTTACACAGTGTTTCATTTTCAAAAGTGAATTATTTAAGAAGTACAGCTGCTAACCAAAAGATCAGCAGTTCGAATCCATCAGCCGCTCCTTGGAAACCCTATGGGGCAGTTCTACTCTGTCCTATGGGGTTGCTATGAGTGAGAAAGATGGCAATGGGTTTGGTTTTTTTGGTTTTTAGTGAGCTAGGCTGGCAATTTCTACTCCTCCTTTCCCAGCCGACTCGCAATTACATGAGACTTAGAGATTAGGAGTTACTGAGAGAACAAGTCAGGGGTGTGATAGTCTTTTTTTTGGTAGGTTAAGTTTCCTTGGCTGTATGATATTCCGTTTAAAAATAAAAAAAGTTGCCACATCAAGTTGACTCCGACTCCTGGCGACCCCATATGTATGTCAGAGTAGAACTGTGTGCTCCATAGAGTTTTTATTTTATTTTTTCTGATTTTTTTCCTTGTACTTTAGATGAAAGGTTTATAGAAAAACTAGTTTCTCATCAAAGTTGGTGCACACATTTTTCTATGACGTTGGTTAATAACCCCACGACATGTCAATACTCTCCCTTCTCAACCCTGGGTTCCCTGTTACTAGGTTTCCTGTTCCCTTCTGCCCTCCAGTCCCTGCCCAGGGCTCGTGTGCCCCTTTAGTCCTGTTTTGTTCCATGGGCCTCTTCAATCTTTGGCTGAAGGGTGAACCTCAGGAATGACCTCATTACTGAGCTGAAAGAGTGTCCAGGGTCCATACTCTCAGGGTTTCTCCAGTCTTTGTTAGGCCAGCAAGTCTAGTCTTTCTTTTTAAGTTAGAATTTTGTTTTACATTTTTCTCCAGCTCCGTCCGGGACCCTCTGTTGTGATCCCTGTCAGAGCAGTCAGTGGTGGTGGCTGTGCACCATCTCAGTGTGCTGGACTCAGTCGGATGGAGGCCATGGTAGATGTGGTCCATTAGTCCTTTGGATTAATCTTTCCCTTATATCTTTAGTTTTCTTCATTGCTCCCGAAGGGGCGAGACCAGTGGAGTATCCTAGATGGCCGCTCACAGGCTTTTATGACCTCAGATGCTATTCATCAAAGTAGAACGTAGAACATTTTCTTTATAAACTATGTTATGCCCATTGAGCTAGATGTTCCCTGATTCCATGGTCCCCACAGCCTCCACAGGGTTTTTAATGGCCGTTTTTCAGAAATAGATAGCCAGGCCTTGTTTCTGAGGTGCCTCTTGGTAGACTTGAGCCTCCAAACTTTTGTCTAGCAGATGAGCACATTCACTGTTTGCACCGCCCAGGGGCTTCAGGGTATTCCACAGCTATGTGAAAATGGCCAAGTTAGCTCTCCAGAATGACTGCAGAGAAGTGGGGGCAGCCTCAGAAATGAGAATGTGGGGATCTGAATTATATTTCAAACTCTACAAGATAATCACCTTTTTTTTCTCCAAATGGGAAACCAGCAAAAGGAATTGATCAAGTTAATATGTGATGCAAGCAATATTGTGAATAGCTGGAGGTTATCTTTGCCAAGTACCATCCCTGTCTGCCATTCTGCCCATCTCTTCTCCCATCAACCTTCTGTTCCAATTCTCTTTGTTTCTTTTTGGGGTGCTTACTTCTTCCTTTGGTGCCCTCCATCCTGGCTCCCCTTGACCACGCCCCCAATCCCTTCACCAGGTTTGCATTGTTTTTTAATTGCAGTAAGTATTGTAGTTACATTCATTCTTTCATTTATCATTTCACTTAATGAACAGACATTGAGTGCCTGCTATGTGTTAGTCAGAAGACAATGCAATAGTTCTTACATGTATTATTTTCTGTGTTCCAGGCACTGTTCTGAGCACTGTACTTGTATTAACTCATTTAATCCTTGCAACAACCTTGTATGGTGGATACTGTTGCATCCCATTTTGTGGATGAAAAAACAAAGGCACTTATGCTAAATTCACACAATCTTGTACATACATGGATACTCTGGAAACTCTGAATATGTGACGCTGCCTCAATAAGAGCTTCAACCATGGAGTCAGATCCCAGATGACAGGATCTGTTAATCACTAAACTCATTTCTGCAGAGTGTGCCAAAGGCTTCCACTGTTGGGGAGGAGAATGCCTTATCAAGAAAATTTATTCTTGCTAGAGAGTGTAATAAAGCTATGGAGAGGTTTTCAACTTTTAATTATTAAACACTGAAATAGAATTGCAGATGAGCCCCTCAGATGTAATTTATATTGTAATGTTTTATATTGCTTTATGTACAGATGTCAGGAAAGACGGTTCTAAATGAATTTTATAGGACTAAAGGGAGGGCTCGTGGCCCCAGCTCCAGAGATGAAGGTCTGCCTTGTTCAATAGGGATCCTCAAGCTTCATGAGAACCGTGACAAGGAACCTGACATTGAATCCAGAAAGTTCCGAGATAAGAAGCCTTTTCAGACTAAATATTTGGCTTACAAGGTAAAATCGCAGGTTAATGCTAACACCTGGTCCTGTCTCTTCTTTTTCCTCTTTTATTACATTTGCTTTTTCCTTAACCAAAAAAGAAAAAAAACCCAAACCCATTGCAGTCAAGTGACCCTATAGGACAGAGTAGAACTGCCCCACAGGGTTTCCAAGGAACGCCTGGTGAATTTGAATTGCAGACCTTTTGGGTAGCAACTGTAGCTCTTAACCACTATGCCACCAGGGTTAAGGACATGCCCAAGAATCCATTTCTTAGAGGTCGTAAATTGTGTAATCCCTCTTATCCTAACTTCTTGAAGACTTTCAGCTGATGCAAAGTTAACTTGGAAATATTCTGAGTTATTTTTCTAGTTCAGATGCCATACCTTTTTTTCCTCCCCCCAAACCCCGTCTCAAAAAAAAAAAAAAAAGCTTTACAAAACAACAGTTGTTCACAAATAAAATACAAACAGCTGCCCATCTGTCATCACTGGTCTTTTAAAACGAAGAGTTGTTCTTTCTAATTTTTCTTCAATTTTTGCTAAACCACTCAAAACACCTTTTCCACAGACAGGTTATGTGGTTATTTCAAATACTGTCTAAAAACTGTATAAAGAGATTTGATTAAATGGGAAGTCCAGATGAATGATACACTTAAAATAATTGCTGTCTTAGTGATTTGACATGTGAGCCCTGTCATTTTTTACACTTTTAAGTAAATCTAAATTAAAATCTTCGAAGATCAATAGCTCATTTTTTTTTTTTTAAACCGCAGAGCATTCTTAATCATTGCCTAGGCCAAATCAGTCATATCTTCAGAACCTCAAAGTCTATAGCAGCCTACAACTAAAGTCGATTGGGAGTGATATTTTACAGCAAGACCCTTTTATTTTTTGCACAAATGTCATATTAAGAAAGACCAGCCATCCCAAGTGTAAACTTCTCTAAACATATTCTTTTCCTCAGCATACCTTCTCACTTGAAAGGCATTATCTTTTTTTTTTTTTTTTTTTTATGTGGAGAATCAGCTCTTTAACATGGTCTATTATTACTTGAACAATGATATGAGCCATTCATCTTTGTAGTGCTATCAGGTGGTGGCAAAATTTTGGTGAATTTATAGACAGAAAACAGTGTAAAGAATTCAGCTTATGTTGAAACTCCCCTGAAGAATGTGATATCAGGGAAATGCCTATGGGGCGTTTGACTCATGACTTCCGTAAGGGAGTCAGACTTGGAAGCAGTCAGACATGGCTGTGCCGTTCTGTATGGCTTCCATGCCAAGGAACACAGAACCCTAATTTGAAAAGGACACATCCAAATTTTGACCACTTGTATCAGTAGGAACATTCTCGAAAACATTCTAGGCAGGCTGTACTTATAGGCTAAGGGAAACTTGAATGTGCTGCTGATAAATGTGGTGCTGATAAACGGTTGAGGTTAGCAGTCGAAGTTGCTTTCTAAACAACAATCTCAGAGTTCCACTATGTTCACAAAGCAATTCACAGCTTTAGCTGTTGTCTCTAACACCTTTAGCTCATCCACTTTGTGTTAGGGAAATATTTGAGTTTCACCCTGGGCTAGAATTCTTTGGAAGTCAATGCACGTTGTCCCTTTTCCATCAATGTAATTTAGACTGAGTTTGCAAAAGCGACTCCTGATGAAGGCCAAGGTTCTGGCTATTGAAGGATCCCTCCCCATTTGCCACACCTACTTTAGTCACATAATCAGCCGTTCTTCCTTCATCTATGCTGCAACCTCTCCTCCCCCTGCTCCTGTATCTCATCATCTGGTCATAAGTAAGGTCATTAAGACTGCTTCATCCTGTATGGCTAGTGTCCTATAACACCCCATGCTTAATATGCTCTCAGGAGGCCTAGAGTTTGGGAGGTGGAAGAAGCTACAGTACTGGGAAGCACAGTACTATGTTAAGATGAAATGCAAAGTGGTCTTAAAGCATTACCTATGATATGTGGAATTTTACTCAAGTGGAAACCAGGGTATTAGAGCGGTCATTTACATTTGAACTGCTTTATTATTTCCCTTCAAGCTTCTTCTCACTTACTTTGGACATGTTATCAGGAGGGACCAATCCCTGGAGAAGGACAACATGCTTGGCCAAGTAGAGGGTCAGCGAAAAAGAGGAAGGCCCTCAATGACACAGTGACTGCAACAATGGGCTCAAACATAGCAATGATTGTGAGGATGGCGCAGGACCGCTCAGTGTTCTGTGGCATGTGGGCTCATTTTGAGTTGGAACCTACTCAACGGTATCTAATAACAACAACAGCACATTCAAGCTAATTACTTTTTTGAATTATTAGTGTTTTTGGTGAAAGCTTACACAGCAAGTTAGGTTTCCATTTAGCAATTACTATACATATTGTTCAGAGACATTGGTTATATTTTTCACAGTGTTTTAACATTCTCATTGTTTATTGTTACCCTTCTGGGTGTTTCAGCTCTAGTAATTTGGTTTCCCTGTCCCTTTATCCTTTCCTTTTTGTTTTAGAGTAATTGTTGACCATTTGGTCTCATATGGATGATTTTTTAATGTGTGGTACTCACTGGTAATATTCTTTGTTTTGTAAGCCTGTCTATTATTTAGCTAAAAGGTGCCCTCAGGGGGTAGTTTTGGTTCAAGGTTTATGGAGTATCTGAGGACGTTAGTCTTGGGGAGGGAGTTCTGTAGTCTCAACTGGTCCAGTAAGTCTGGACTTTTTAAGAATCTGAGTTCTATTCCACATTTTTCTCCCCTTCTATCAGGATCCATCTATGGTGGTGCTGATCAGAATGGTCATTAGTGGTAGCCATGCACCATCTAGTTCTTCTGGTTTCAGGGCTGATGAGGCTGTGGTTTGTGAAAATTGTTAGTCCTATAGATTAGTTTCTTCTCTGAGTCTTTGGTTTCCTTCTTTGTCTTTTGCTCGAAGCTAATTACTTTTAGTAACTATTGCTAAAAGAGGCAGTGATAGGACTGGCTTTTGTATGCCTGTAGAATCAATCTAATTAGTTTACAGTAGGATCTTATGTGGGAAAATGAGATTAATAAACCAACTTGCAGCTACAAAGGTCAGGCCCTGGCATCCTTTAATAATAATTGCTAACATGTGCTGAGAGTTCCTGGAGTGTTAGGTGATATTCTAACCACTGTTTGTGAAATGCCTCATTTAATAATCACAATAATATAATAAATTAGATACTATTATTATCCCCAATTTACAGATAAGGAAAACATTTCAACCAATTGTCCAAGGTTGGATAGCTCATAAATGGCAGAACTGGAACGCAAACCCAAGTCATCTGTCACCAGAGTTTGTGCCCTTCACCACTGCTGTCGAGCCTCTCCCTGCCTGTACTTCACAGCTTTCCACAGCTGGGCTCACCATCTTCGAGAATGCTCCACATGAGGTGAGGGCTGACATCCGCCTTGGGCGCCAGATGAATACAAAGTTGAGGCAGACAATTTTAAACATTCTCACACTCTGATTTAGTAGCACTGGGTGCTAGGCCCTACACTATATTTGATCTCTGGGTGTTCCAGTGAAGACCTCTGAACTGCCTGATCCCTTGCTGAAGCTTAAGTCCCCTTTCTATAAGTTAGGACTGAAGAGCCTTGTGGTGTCCATGGAATCTTTGTTGATGGCCACCCTCTGCCTTTACTCCATGGAAGACTTCAGTCTCTAATCCCCTCCATGGAATTTTGCTCCTCTGTTTGGAAATCTTTGAGTCATTTGTTTCCCAGATTGAGATTGAACTTGCTATGGCTTTTGATATTGTACTGGGCATTCCTCTACACCTTTAGAAGTTACACTCCACAGGCTTCTTCACTATGGTAGCTTTAGCACTGAGCGCATTACTTGTCATCGAGTAGGCAATGGACTAATTGGTGGTTTCCGTCTCACCTTCAAGGGCAGGTCTCAGTCCAGGCTCCATCTCCTCCACCTTCATCATTTCCTCTTACCACTAGGGAATTAATCATCATATTCTTGTCCTGTTTTAACACACTACAATAGTCAGAAAGTCATAACATTTAGACCTTTCCATTTACTCAGATGACACAGAGACTAAAAGTCTATTCCCCTGACCAGAATCCTTCATGTTTTAAAAGTATGATCTTCTTGATTTTATGCAATGCATGAACAGACATCAGACTGAGGCTACTGATGACATTTACATAAACAGGCTATCAATATTAAAATAACATAATGGAATCTTTAAATATAACATTAATTAGAAACCTGAATGAACTTCATTATTAGCCATTAATACCCTGGGATTGTAATAATACTACTTGAAAACTGAAATGAAAGCTATGAAATACGTTTTATGTTTGTAGACTAAGATGAAACTTCATAATAAAAAAGCAATATTTTATTTTTAAAA
Source organism: Loxodonta africana (assembly GCF_030014295.1). Lineage (NCBI taxonomy): Eukaryota > Metazoa > Chordata > Mammalia > Proboscidea > Elephantidae > Loxodonta > Loxodonta africana. The sequence goes on from NC_087355.1 coordinate 67,225,057, forward strand.
AATATATTTTATTTAAAGCAATTATATATTTCAGTTTATCCTTTTTAAACAGTTGTATTGAGCTGTTATTTACCTACCATAAAAATCATTCATTGTAAGTGTATAATTCAATGGATTTTAGTAAATTTATGCAACCATCATTACATTCTAGCTTTAGAACAGAATGTGTCCTTCTTAAATGAACTTCGAACACATAATAACTGCTTACTTTAATTTCTTAATTCATGTCCAGATGTGTATAAACCACATACAGGACACTGAAGACATTGGTAACTATTGATGAAGAAAATCAAACAAAGAACCTGAATTGGGTATTGACTGGTACAACTGGTATGGTGACCTGCTGTGAGGAAACTTCCTTTCTTTCGCCTTCTGATCCTGTCCTTGAGAAGTAAGAGTCTGGTTAGTTTCCGATCCATAGACTCTTAGTATAAGATGTCCAAAGCAGAGGCAAAGCTGGAATGGAGAGTGGATGGACAGGAGGAACCAACTAATCCTTATGATTACATTCCCCCAAAGTGGTACCTTTTCAGATTTGAAGACTCAAAGAGATCATTGTCAAAGGGCAGAACTGTTTTAAGTGCCTATTCCCCTCATAGTGAACCTGATCTAAGGGATGCAAACTTCTGGCCACAGGCAGAGGAGAGTAAAGAATTGTGCCAGTCCTTTGGGATAGGAATATTGTAGTAGTCAGAAGAGGCTAGATTATGCTGCAAAAAAAAAAAAAAAAAAAAAACCGAACAAGCCACTTAGATGCTTATAACAACAACTATTTCTTTCTCCTCATGTTACAAGTCAAATGCAGGTCATCAGGGGTGCTTTGTTTATTCATTGTTGTCATCCAGGGACCCACACTGATGCAGGTTCAATTTTGACACATGGTTTCGAGCTTGCCACGGGAAGGCAAAATCAATGCTGGGGCATTTCACACTGGTATTTAAATACCCCAACCAGAAAGAGATTCACATGACTTTCACCCTCCACCCATTAGGAAGAATTATTGACATGACCACATCTAATCTCAAGGGGTCAGGGAAGTACTTCTAGTGCCCAGAAGAAGAACTGAAAATCAGTGAATAGCAGTGAAGTCGGCTACATATACAACACTACTTAAGGATATTAAATCGGTGGAGAAGCCAAAATCCTAACATCGGAATTCTTTTTGGTCAGAGAACTGTTTTCATTAGGAGGCAAAATACCTTGATAAACATCTTAGGTTGCAGGATAAGAAATAACAACACACAACAGAAGATTATCACTGAATTACTCTGTGATAAGTTTAAGCACTGGCTATGATTCCAACAGGAAGAAAGAGACAAAAGAACAACGACAACAAAAAAGAATGAAGAGGTAGAAGTCAGCAAGGAGAGACCGAGAAAGCATGGGTGAAAGACTGATGAAAACCTCAAACCTACAGGTAAAATGACTGAAGTTCCTTGTCAGAACAGTGATGCCCAATGTTCCCTTTCACATTGCTCACATGGTTGCAGTTTAGCTCCCTCCTTCATCTTTGCCCTCAATCTTTAATAAAGTCAGTTATATTCGTCAATGTACTGTGTGCATATATTTCTTCTGTAAAGAAACTAAGAAGAGTTTATCTTCTGGCTCGGTGTTTCTAAATGATGGTAGCGTACGTAGAAGAAGTCCCAGAAGCAGACATTTTCTCACTCCTTGTATCCCATCATGTTTCCCAAGCAAAGTGCCAAAATACAGGGAAGACCAGATTTCCATAGACTATTTTTTTATGGAGTTTAGGGTTAGAGCCAAACATCTTAAGGAGGAAGGAGACCCCCCAAATGGTGATATCAGAATATATCCATGCTTTTTTTTTTATCAGGATAAGGAATTTTGGTGTTCAAGAAAGCTTTTTGTTACTTTTTATTGAGACTCTTAAAGTCTAACCCCCCACATTTGAAAATGTAACTCTGTCTTATGGGCTTTGGTTCATTTCTTTTTGATTTTTCCATTCTCTTATACTTTCCATCATTTCTTCTCCATTTCACACAAACAGACATCAGCCCAAAATTGTGTGACACTAGTATAATCAGTTCATCTTAAGTTCATCTTCCCCCTAGGCTAGAATGCGCTCGAAGTATGACTGGGGAAGAGCTGCCTCAACAATGGACTCAAACATACTAAGAATTATGAAGATGGTGAAGGACTGGGCAGTGTCTCGGTCTATTACACATAAGGTTGCCGTGAGTCAGAGCCAACTCAACAGCAACTAACAATAACAAATGTGGTCAGGAGTGGAACCAGGAGGAGTTTATCGTTCCTCCTTCTGGAGCTTCAGATAATATAACCAAGAAGAAAAAGAAAAAAAAAAAAACCCAAACCCATTGCCATCAAGTTGATTCTGACTCATAGCAACCCTATAGGACAGAGCAGAACTGCCCCATAAGATTTCCAAAGAGGGGCTGGTGGATTCCAACTACTGACCTTTTGGTAAATGGAGAAGGGCATGGTCAACTGAGCCATTAAGAGGGTGGCATTGTGGAGAGTAAGGGACCTCTGTCCACAACGGGCTCCTGAGACTTGGAAAATCAATGTGGCCAGGATGCTTGGATATGCATGCTTCCTACTCCAGATTTTGCCAGGTGGTTGTTGTGCCCTTTCCTGATTTTAGCTGCAATTATAAGGATGATAAAATAGAAAAATAAATGTTTGTGCAATGACTGGGAAAAGCCAATTAGCTTTGCACCAGTGAGAAATAACACAGAGTTCCTCATGTCTCATAATAAGTTGGCTCTCCCCGCATATATTTTAAAATGCGTCTTTACTGCCCAAATGTACTTAGAAGTTTAAGCAGGACTAGAACAAAGTGCAGTCTGTAAAGAAATAAGGCAATACAATTTCTGTATTTTAAGGAGAAAATAATTAAAATGGTATCTAGGTGTGTAATAATTTATCTGGTAAACTCTTTCCCTGTAAGAGTTGTCTTTTTTTTTTTTTTTTCCTTTAGAATGTATCAGCTTGCATTATCTCCTTATCTGTCTAGCGGTCTTTTCTCCCCCTCAAGGAATCAGAGAGATAGCTAAGAGATGCCAGTTAGCATTGCAATTTCAAGCTTAATATCCCTGCCAATTCTAGATGTTATTTATTTACTTTTTTAAAGGCAAAAAAGTCTAGTTGTATAGTTTTTTCTCTGTGTTAACTGACTGGACAATTACATCTGAAAGAACTCTGTGATTTTTTTCATATTTGATCAGGCAAGTGCACCTATCTGATAACAGGCTGGTTTTCATATACTGTAAAAGGTATTAATATGAATACTCCTGATTTATTGAGCAATTACTGTATCCTTCATACGTGAAATTCACTTTATATAAATATTGCATTTATGCTTTATAGCAGTACCATGAGAAAAATATAATTATCCTCGTTTTACAGATAAGAAAACAGATTCAGAAAGCTTACGATAATACAGCTAATGAGCAATATCCAAGTCTACCTGACTTTAAAGGCTTTACACTGAATCATTGCATAATATTTTTTCATGAGTATATTCCCTCCATCCATCCATTCATACAAACATTTATTGATTTCTTAAAAAAAAGTGTTATTCGTCTGTGATATACTAGACACTATATATATCAGGAGATGGGGGTACAACTGTGTGCAAAGAGTCAGAGCCACTGCCCTCCAGGAGCTTACATTCTCATAAAACATTATCATCTCTTAGACTGAGTTCTCTCAGATTATAAATTCTCAGGGAGCAGGAGCTATGTGCGTCTATTTTGCTGTGGCTCACTCAGCTCAGTGCCACGGGGAGTAGGAACTTCATCCAGTTTGGAAGAAGGAGGAGGAGGAGGAAGAGGAAGGTAACAACGCTGTGCCAATTTTTAGGTTGATGACTGAGCTAAGTTCTCCCAGGTCTCCTTGTTTCTTCTTTCACTTTTCTCCCAGTGAAAAGCAACTACTCTGAAATTTAACCTGTTTAGTTTTCTAGCAAACAAGAGGTGGGAAGTGGATTTGTGCTGGCTGGATCATGGGAGAGTGATGGAACAGTGACTACTGCCCTCGAAGAAATAACAAACACAGAAATGAGGAGGTTAACACAGATAGAGGTAACACTGGCTGTTTTAAAGGGGAGAAACTGGAAATGGCTGTGATCATATTGCTTTATCAGGAGAACTGAGAAGACCTCTCTGAGGAGGTGCTATCGGAGCTGAGACCTCCGGAATGAGAAAGCAGCCAGCACGCGCACAGCCAGAGGGAGAGGGAGTGTTCCAGGCAGAGAAAGCTGTACTGGGGGAGGAGGTGTCTAAGAGGGTTATTTCCATATAACTGACATTTACTCCTTTGAGTGTCAATCTTAAAAACAAAAGAAGTAGTTCAGTAGAAACTATCTACAATCAATTATAGGCTATAAACCAAAAAAAACCTTTGCCATAGAGTCAATTCTGACTCATAGTGGCCCTATAGGACACAGCAGAACTGTGCCATAGGGTTTTCAAGGAGTGGCTGTCGGATTCAAACTGCTGACCTTCTGGTTAGTAGCCAAGCTCTTAACCACTGCACCACCAAGGCTCCAGTTAGGCACTATACTGCTCTCTGAAACAGAGGCCACTGGACGTGTCCTCTGGTCTTTGTTGATTATATTAAGACACTGTTATATTCTCAGGTGTTCATTTTAGTAAACATCTCTAAAGTCTAATTATTATGTGGACCACATTTATTTTTGAAATGCAGGAGAAAGAAATCTCTCTTGTGGAAGTTCTGAGGGAAAAATGATGGGCAACTTACAGTTCCAATTAGACTTTTCACATTACTTAATGTTTAGTTAAATTACTTCTTTTGGGAGCCTTCTCACTTCCTCTCATCTACTGAATAATAAGTTGCTGAGTGTTTGTAAACACTATGCTGAAGAGTAATAACTGAAACCCTCTGTAAGAGAGATCTGCCTTGTAGAGCGACAAGGATAATTTTGCCCTGAGGGTGTTGGAAAAGATATTATTTCTTGTGCACTACCATTCCTTCCACAATTAGACTCAGCCAGAAAGGATTCACCTTCTTGTGACCTATCCCTCCAAGACTGAAAAATATTTGGATTCATGTGCCAAAGTCGATGCTTCATTTTAAGTTGTCTAACTGTTCAGAACAACATTATAAGCTTTAGTGTCTATAACTTCAGGCTCTAGAGAGTGAGATTTTTTTTTTTCAAGCCATGAGAAACTATAAGATAATGTGTGATATAGTTTTGATTGACAGACTCGTATCTAATAGTTCAAGGGGATAAAATAAGAGTTTCTAATGTCTAGTTTTTTTTAGTGTTGGCACTGATGGTAACCGGGCTAGAGAAATTCACTTGTCCTCTCTCACTTTGTCCAGGCTTTGTGCATGAATGCTATGAATATGTTGGCTGTACTGTGATATGTCTGCTGGTTTGTGATTACTATGGTATTTTGGAGCCCTGGTGGTGCAGTGGTTATGAGCTCGGTTGCTAACCAAAAATTCAGCCATTCAAATCACTAGGTGCTCCTTGGAAACACTACGGAGCAGTTCTACTCTGTCCAATAGGGCCACTATGAGTCAGAATCGACTCTGTAGCAATGGGTTTGGTTTTTTTTTTTTTGGTGGAGTAAGTTACCCTGTACTGAATGCATTGCTTTCAAACTCAGTTCTGTCTTAGACTATAAATTCTCAGAGAGCAGGAGGTATTTGTGTCTAAATCGCTAGAGCTTAGCACAGTGACATGGAGAGGTAGCAACTTCATCAAGCTTGGGAGGAGGAGGAGGATGGTGATGACGTAACAATTTTTAAGTTGATGACTGAGCTGAGTTGTTTCCTAGGGCTCCTTCCTTCCTTCTTTCACTTCTCTCCCAATAAAAAGCAACTCCTGCAAACTTTTACTGGTTCAACTTGCTAGTATACAAGACATAGGGTGGTAAGTGGAATTGTGCTGGCTGACTCGTGGGAGAGTGATGGAACAGCAGCCACCGCCATCAAACTCGCCTGGTCCAGTAGCTGGAGGACAGGCCTGGGAGTCTCGTAGCAACAACACTGGCAAAGGAAACAGCTTCATTACTGACGCTAATTTAGGAGCCACCAGAAAGCAGCTTCACACAAATCTGTCAAATTTGGCTTAAAAAAGAGTGTGTGTGTATGTGTGTGTGTGTGTTTGCACACGCGTGTGTGGGCCCCCATAAATGCACAAAAAATTCTGTAAAGATATTCAGTGTATTCTTAAAATTGATTGCATTCCCTGAAACGGCCTAGGGTTTTAGGTCAGAAAACCAAACGAGCTGCCATTAAGTCAACTCTGACTCGGGGTGACCCTATGTGTTTCAGAGTAGAACTGTGCTCCATGGGGTTTTCAATGGCTGACTTTTCAGAAGTAAATTGCCAGGCCTTTCTTCACCTCTGCAGAGACCTGCACCTCGAACCTTTCATTTTGCAACTGTTTGCAGCACTCAGGGACTCCTTATAGGTGAGAGGAAGACTTACTGTTCATTGTCTACCTTTGTGAATGTTAAACACATATTGCTGTGCATGTTCTGCTTTTTTAATAAAAAAGTTAAAAATTTATTTAGATAGTGTTTATCTAATGGTACTTTTTTTTCATTTTATGAATAAACATCTTCTCTAGCTTTAACGTATTTAGCAATATTAAATTCTTGGAAAGTGTTTTGTTCTTCTAAGGAAGAAAGGGATTAGTTTTACTCACGAGAGTCCTCTGAGGTGGCTCATCACAGTCATTCAAATGTTTCCAGGTAGGAATTTTGGCAGAAAGAAGCAAACTGACTTAATCATTGACACATGGAAAATCAAAAAGATAAACAGAAATTAGAACTTGCAGCCCCCAAATTCACCAACTGGAGTCATTTTACGTGAAAATATGATCAATTCAACAGTAGTAACTGTTAAAATGGATGGCTGGGGCTGGATTCAGGTGTCAAAGACAGTACTCTTGAGGAGAAATATCTTTAGAGAAGAGTTAAATACACGGAAGTTTATTATATTGTCTGACACATTAAATACCAGAAAAATAAAATCCACTACCATTGAGTCAACCCTGACTCATAAAGACCCTAAAGGACAGGGTAGAGCTGCTCATGGAGTTTCCAAGGCTGTAATCTTTATGGAAGCAGACTGCCGCATCTTTCTCCCATGGAGCAGCTGGTGAGCTTAAACCGCTAACCTTTTGGTTAGGAGTCAAGTACTTAATCACTGCACCACCAGGGCTCGGAGAGATATTGGATAAAAACCAAAACCCAGAACTTCCATAATCCTATCTACCTAGCAAAAAGAAGTAGTCTTGAATTGGTAGCTAATGACCACGTGGATTAGAGTAGAACGCTTAAAGCCATCTAATCTAGCTGGTCAGCCGTATAAAGAATGTATTTGAGCAGAATAACCCGTCGTGTTCAAACCTCAGGACTAAGCAGTATACTTCACTTTAGTTGGGGGTCTGGCCTTTATTAAAAAGTGAAGGAGAATGATGAAGTAGTATCAAGGAGATCAAAACGCACTGTTCCTCATTTGTTGACAGCAGCAACTAAAATATGGATGATTCTAAGAAGTGATGGAGGATTCGTTATTCACTGGGACATTGCATTAGCCATAGAATTGATTTCTACTTCCCTGTTTTCTTCAAGAGAAAATGGCCAAAGGGTGTCTGAGTTTACTATTTACCAGCTTTCTTGGAAACTACCTTGTGACAAGGAATTTCAGGTTGTCCCAAATCCTAGCCTAAACCAATTCCTATGAAAACCCATCACTTACAGTTTTGCCACATATAGGAGAACATTCTCATTATCTTCAGCATATTATTTTTTATATCAGTTTAACTTGAACTTTTATAATGTTTAAAAGGAAGCTGTCATTCTGTGAATGGTGATGTATCACAACTTTGGGGAAGACTCAGGAGAATACCTTATTTTTAGATTCTGAGTACTAAAAAAAAAAAAGCCAAAGCAAAAAACAGAAACAAAAACCCAAACCTGTTGCCATCAAGCTGTTTCCGACTCATAGCGACCCTATAGAGTTTCCAAGGAGTGCTTGGTGGATTCAAACGGCTGACCTCTTGGTTAGCAGCCATAGCTCTTAACCACTATGCCACCAGGGTTTCTCTAAGAACTAACGGGGAATATTATCCTAGGCACATAGAGCTTTTTAAAAACCTGTTGCCAAATAGGAAACCCTGGTGGTGTAGTGGTTAAGTGCTATGGCTACTAACTGAAAGGTCAGCAGTTTGAATCCACCAGAAGCTCTTTGGAAGCTCTATGGGGCAGTTCTACTTTCTCCTTTAGGGTTGCTGTGAATCAACATCAACGCAACGGTTTGGTTTTTTGTTTTTGTTTGCCAAATAAAATATTTTCAACAATGCACCCTGTGTGTGTTTGTTATAACTGAACATTTTTCTTATTCTCCAGAGAGATCTGATGACAAAGGAATTGGAACCTTCTGTCATCTGCCCACTAGCCAATATCTGGGTGATTGGGGAGAGAGCTTATGGTGGCGAAAGGTAATACGATGCCTCACTTATCTGCTTTGGATGCAAATTAAAGAACTAGTCCCCTGATGGTGGTGGGGAGATTCGCTACAATTGGATTAGAGGCACTTTTAAATGTAGATGCACAGAAACAAATTCATTAATACCAAAAGGAAAGATGAATCAGTTGCAATGCCTTGTGGCTGTGCTTCCAAGCAGAAAAGACAGCTGCCTTCCCTTGATGATTTTTGGATCCGATATAAAAAGCAATGGCTCAGTCTTTCAGGAGAAAGCACTGAGGCAGCCTTTGTCTTGTCTCCGGGACTTTCTCCTGAGAGGCAATCTTGTCAGCCAGGAGTCAAGTAAATCCAGACTTGGAGAGTCAGAGGAGAAGATGAGCTATGTCTTTGCTCTTCTGGCACTCATCTGGGGATTCTCAGTGAAAATCCTTCCCCCTAAGGCCTTTCACTAAAGGAAAGTAAACTGTACTCATGAAAATTAAATGGTGGCATTCCAGGTAATGACAAGAAGGCTCTATTTCTTTTCTTTCTCTCTCATTCAGGAATTCAGTGTTTTAGTTTTCAGTAATTCTTTGCACATTTTTAGGCCAAGGAGCTGGAATACTAGAAGTACATTTTTGTCTGTGTTGTTCATTTTAATGCCTAAAATCATGCTTTAGCTCTGCGGAACTCTCTTTTTCTTGCCTACATAAAACAAAAATAGAGAAGCATATAGTTGCGTGAATGAGAAGCCAGCAGCCAACCACTTTGGAGTTTGCAAGACACAGTCAACCGAATCTAACCGACAGGTTACCTTGAAGGGCTAATCAGCTCAAGTTTGTAGACTGCTTGGAAAAAGAAGTGTGATTCATGTGAACTAATCGAAAAAATATAGCCTTTATAAACATTTTAACTATCTTGTGCCAATATTTTCCTCTTATCAAAACACAGCTAGGGGTTCTGTTCTGACTATGTCATAGGTGGGTTCTGACATAAGTCGAATACCTCATTTTTTTCATTGTCATTATTATGCCGTTTGTTATCAGTATCTTAATAAATCTGGCACTGTCTTGAACAGTAAAAAAAAAAAACACGGCTAGTCCTGTTTTTGTATTATTTATTTGCATCTGTGAAGCTTAATAAATATTTCTTTTATTATTCTAGTATAAATATTGTATCGTGTCTTTCTTTTCTCAGCACATACTGCATCTTCACTGAAACATTTCTACAGCTTGATCTCTTTAAAAATAAAAATGTTAAAAAAGTTATATAGTCCTAATTTATCAAGAAAGAAAGAAGAATCAAATGTCTTTCAGTCCATTTTCAACTAATGTGTGAAATATCAGAAAATGACTTGTGTTTTATGCATGTGTACTTTAGATTAAAATGAAAATTTCATAAAGTCCTCTAAAATACAATGCAATTAAATTTCCAAATGTTTTTGTTTTTAGGTTCTTGGATGGAACTTTTGAAAAACTCACTCTATAGTAATAACCACAAAACCACCTTACTAAGAAACTGCTGGCCAGCTTGGAATTAATGAGCTCTTTTTTTTTATAGTCTGTGTAGGAATACATAAGTCTAGAATCTTTAGTAGGTGATTATGCAGGTCGAGTTGTTGTAAGAGAAAACTACTTACTGAGGATGCATTCTGAATGGTACTTCTTGCTAAGGGGGTAGTATGAAGCAGGCATAAATCTATTCTTTGCAAAAGTTGAGCTCGGAATGGTTAAGGGATCTACCCAAAGTCATACAGTTGATGGCAGGTCCTAGTCCCCAGGTATTTCTTCAATAACCTATGCTTCCTTAATGGAGCCTCCTTTTCATGGGTAATTCTTAGACTTATGGTAAGGCTGGGACCAATTCCCCAGGGACGGGCAAGACATATAGGGCAAGTATATAGGCAATGCACATCTATTGAAAACCAATTACATGGCAGAGATTATACTAAGAACTTTTATAGGCATGATCTCTTTTACTCTTCACAAGAACTCCATAAGATGGATTCTATTAAAGCCCCTATTTTATAAACGAGAAACTGGAAAACACAGAGGTCAGGTAACTTGTTCAAAGTCACACATCTAATGAAGTGATCAAAGCAGAAATTGAAACAAAGTCTAATTGGAAAGCCCATGTATTATACCACTTCACCACACTGCCTCTGCAAAGGGACAGAAAGATCCAAGCATGGTGAAAATGTACATTTATTATTTAGAAATAAGTACACCTCTGTGTCTCTTTAGTTACATGCAAATAACGGCAATATGACGTATTTCTGGAGAAGGGTTGAAATCTGGAGAAATGCAAATTATGCGGACACTGCACTTTAGTGTCTAGGGATGATCATGTTGGTTTTGCATAAACACACACATCCTAGCTGCAAGTGAAATATCAAAAAGTGTTTAAGACAAATGTGTAAATTATTTCTCGCACAAGTAGTAGCTACTGTTTGTAAAGCTCTATTCAGAAATCATGGCCAGCACAGCTAGCACTGAGGAGCCAAACCAGTCCTTCAGTTGTGTCAGTGGTGTTCGTGTGGCTGACAGAATATTTATTCCCAGAGGTAACTGCTATAAATCGCATTTTGCCCCTTCAGTTGCTACAAGCTTGTGATGGAGAGTGGGCGGAGAGGACAACCTGCAATTCAGGATGGTTGCCTAGGAAACCGGGATGAGCAGCATAGTGCCCACCAAAACCAACTGTCAACAAGAGAGGAGATTTGCTTTTTTTCGTCTGTATTGCTTTGTAAATACATATTCTGTGCTTCTTGTGGAGCCTGACTAGGGCCATTGGCCATTGGTGGGCAGTGCATGTCAAACTGGGCCAAGGGTTAGTCAGGGAGGATGAAATATTTTTAAGAAACATTGTGCTGACAAAATATCAGGGGGAGGGAAAGGGGTGGGACAATGATGGTGAAGTTAAAACGAGTTTGTAAAAGGATAATGTGATCAACAGGTGTGCAGGCCATTCTTGATCACATCTTACCTGCATCTAAATTTGTAGAGGCAAAACTTACTTATTTTAACATAAAAGTTTTCTCCCCTGCAATCCGCTGTTCCCTGCTCTACTCACACCAGAAGCTATGGTTTATAGTAGTTATCTCCAAGGGTGGCACTTTGAAATTGACAAATGTTTGATGCAAATGGTGCCTAATCTTTCCCAATTGCATTTAAAATATACACATTTAATATTTTATTTTTAAACTTATCATATGTGTATACACATATAGTTATAACTTCATAGGTGTGCATATATGTGTGCATATATATTTAAGTTGAACTATATGAAATTGCTCATGTCAAATAATATTGATCCTATAAAAGTAGCAATTTCATATAGGTCAACCTGTAAATAAATAACAGATCATAGAATACACTTTTTTTGTGTGTGTATGTGTGTGCAGTGATTCTTGTCCTTCTTTGGTTGGATCCCCCATTCCTTCTTTTCTCATCTCTACCTTTGTTGCTGTTGTTGTTAGGTGCTGTCAAGTTGGTTCCGACTCATAGCGACCTTATGTACAACAGAAGGAAACACTGCCCAGTCCTGCACCATCTTCACAATCGTTGTTATGCTTGAGCCCATTGTTGGGGCCACTGCGTCAGTCCATCTTGTTGATGATCTTCCCCTTTTTCACTGACACTCTACCAAGCATGATGTCCTTCTCCAGGGACTGGTCCCTCCTGAAAACATGTCCAAATTATGTGAGATAAAGTCTCGCTATCCTTGCTTCTAAGGAGCTTTCTGGCTGTACCTCTTCCAAGACAGATATGTTTGTTCTTTTGGCAGTTCATGTTTTATTCAATATTCTTGGCTAACACCGTAATTCAAAAGCTGAACAAAGAATAGGGGAGACTGAAGAATTGATGTCTTTGAATCTCTACCTTACCCTGTCCTATATCAGCCTTATCCTATTCTCATTCCCAGGAAACCCACATTAGCAATCTAGTATGTATTCTCAATACTTACAGAATTATAGACTTCAGTTAATACAGACTTCAGTTAAACAGATATAAATATGTTGGTGCATCCATATTTGTACTCATGACAAAATTCGTGGTGCAGAATCTCAAACTCCCAGATTGTCCCGCTGGTATCTATAGCCACATATTCTCTTCCCTGCATTTAAATACTGCCTTTCTTCTCTTCTTTGCACTTCTCCATAATGGTTTTCAGCCTGATTTGGACTAGTTTTCTCACTTTTTGACATTAACTCACCTCAATTCTGTTTCTCTTACAATGTGCTAAAAATTAGTCACAAATGATTCAAGCTGTAAATTATGGCAATGTGTTGCATGGTTTGATCAGTAATTCTTTTCTGGTTTCCTTCCTTTGCCTCCACAGAATGACCTAATATTTTGCAAAGTTAAGAGTAAGGATCTGTGAGAAAGAAATACTTTCATTTTTATTCTGCTAACGCTAGACCCAGAATTTCATACCTTCTCCTGCAAGGAAAAATCTTTTTTTTTTTTTTTTTTTTCCCTTGTGGACCTCTCCAGAGTCATTTCTCAGAGCTATGTTAATGATCAGTTAGACAACGGGATAGTAGGAGAAGACTTTAGAATTTATATTACAGATGTGAATATTTGAAATCTTAAGCTCCACGACAGCCTGTTCTCCTTCCGGGGACAATATTTGGTTTAGTATTTGCTCAGCAAGGTGGGCAAGTTTCCATGATGCGGAACCACTGGGCTATGCTTGGGACTAAACTATCGTGAATGAAGTTTAGTTAAGGAGCCCTCGTGGTGCAACAGCTAAGCGCTTGGCTGCTAACTGCAAGGTTGGTGGTTTGAACCTACCCAGCTGCTCTGTGGCAGAAAGACCTGGCGATCTGCTCCTGTAAAGACTACAGCTTAGAAAACCTTACGGGACAGTTTTATTCTTTTACATGGGGTCACTGTGAGTCAAAATAGACTCAGTGGCACGCAACAACAACAAACCACCCTGAAAGAAGTTTAGTTAGTTTAGCTATCAACAGAGGAAGAAAGAAAATGAGGACTGGGTTTGGATTCACCCTCTTTTCTTTACTCTGTCCACACACATTCTATGCACCTGTTTAAGACTCAGGCACTCTTTGATAAATGCCTGCCACTTAGCCAGCCTGACGCCATTATGCTACAGCCACTTGCCTTATGTGGAAATGGAAGAGCTTTGTAATGAGGTCAAATGTTAACTCCTAGGAGTTTGGGGGTTGATGTTCTCTTGGGAGCATCTCCTGAAGGCTCCATTCCCAACAGTTGTGATTTGCTTGATAGAGTTTCCTTTTACCCTCAGCAGAGGGTATCCTGGCCAAAGAGAAGGTGGATCGTTCTGGTTCTTGCATGATTGAGGACCGTTATTTATTTAGAAGCTGAATCTACCCTTCTCCTACCTGTCACAAAGGTTTTAAAGCAGCTGAACCAGAAACCGTTTCAGATTACAGACTTCAGTTGACTAACGACCTAGAGGAGGAGGAGTAAATCCTGACAGCTGCTTAGAGGTCATTTTAGAGCTAAACCCCAGGAGTAATTCTTTTAGGTTGTGGGAGAGGCAAAAAAAAAAAAAAAAAAAGGATGAGAATGAGATTAGTGTACAAAGGGTAGCTGTTTGCAGTTCACCTAGGCGTGCTCTGATCTGAAGGCCAAACCCCTACATCAGCAATTAGTAGATAACCCTTGAGCTCCTTTGCCTCTTGGAAAGCACAGTTGAATCAGGTAGCATGGGAAACACATACACACGCTCACACACACACACACATACTCACACACACTTCATCCAACCCACCTACAAATCTTCCCAGGAAAGGAGTCTCTGTGGGTGAGAGAATGAGGCCAGGTGATACTTCAAAGAGTCTGTAAAAATTTTAGCAGACCTACCAGACACTGTTGTAGGAAGCTTGTTATTTTGTGTCCTAGAAGACTTTTTATTTTTTTTTTAAATAATTTTTATTGTGCTTTAAGGACTTTTTATTTTTTATCTGTAAAAGCCTGTGAATAATTGTGGTGCTCCTTGGCTTCCCAACTGGGCAATGAGTTAAAACAACAAAAGCTCTTATCCTGACTGCCATGGAGTTTCTTGAAAGAACTTATCTGGTGAATGACAAGGCCACCAAGATGTATGCCTTCACGCTGGACAGGTAACGGACATCTATATCTGCCTCACAATTTTCTGTGCTTTGTATATTCAAGAAATTCCTAGAAGCCACTGCTTCGGAATTTGAAACTTCTGCTTTGCAACTTCAGGGCATTTTGTAAAATTTTATGAGTTGTTGACTGAGTCTTCAAATTTATGTCCTGAAAAACGCAAAGCCCTATGCCGTTGATTTGATTTCTCGAATATTCTAAGTACCTGAAGGAAACAGTTGATTAATGTGTTTTTTCTCTGTAGTTTCTTTTTTGATAAAATATACACATACATGCTAATATGTTTTCCTTTCTCTTCTCTGTTAAGATAGGCAGTAAATTGTATTAAATTATATTTTTTAAAAATAGGTTTTTCAACTATATGGGAAAATCGTGGTTAATTGATCTTAAAATTACTTGCTGTTTTCTTAATCATAAAATACCAGTCAGTATGCACATATACAATAAGTATAACAACAACAACAAAAACAAACCAAACCTGTTGCTGTCGAGTCTATTCCGACTCATAGAGACCCTATACGGCAGAGTAGAACTGCCTCACAGGGTAGCTGATTTAAATGTTCTGTAGAGTTCTAGTTCCTTTTAATGTGTCCCATAGTGCCACCTGCAATTATTTTATTAATTTATTTGTATTTATTTAACAATTATTGATTGAACATAGTTGTGCTAAGTGTTGAATATCTAATGCAGAAGAAAATATTCCCAGTCCTAGATCTCTGTCTTCCTGAAGTTTAGGGTCCCAGAAGAAACTAGGCAATTATAATAGAGCATTTCCTTGTAATGCTGGGGGTGTTCAATGAGAATACTGTAACAGAACCTGGATTTCACCTGAACTTTGGGCATCAGAGAATGCTATTTCAGAAGAATGATGGCTAGGTTGAGAGCTAAAATAAAAAGCCGTGAGAGTAGGGTTAGGGAAACCTCCATAGAGCATAGGGTGATTTTCCAGGCTGAGAGAATTACATGGTAAAAAAGTAAACATGGAAGAGTAAGTGCTTGGTATGTTTGAGGAGCTGAAAGTGGCTCATGCCAAGTGGGAAGCAAAGAGGAACACACTGAGTACATATCGATGAATAAATAAAACTCTGCAACGAATTTATATTGGGAGCAGAATATGAGAGATTACTTACCCATTAGCTATGTGCGTAACTGTTTTTGTTGGTTTCATGGAAACAAAGTCATATTCTAAAGGGCAGCAACATTGTATTTGATAGTATCATGTATTTGAGTGACCACAGAGAGACTTTTTCTTGGGAAATTTGTAACTTTGCTTAAAAATGTATAATAAAGGCTCTAAAACACCTATTATCTCACATTACAGAATTACTTATCTTTGAAAATATTAGAGATCGTAAATATTAACAAAATCTCATGCTAGGTCAAGCAGAAATTTTGGATCATGAATTGCTAATACTATGGATAATATTAATGGATAATCTCCATTATTGAAATAACAGTATATCCCTTCTCATTAAAATGTTCTTTTAACATTTTGATACAGAAATAAAGTCAACTATTTCTAGTTACAGATATCATTCACTTCATAATGGGTATGGTTTTCGGGACAGAATGCTGATGAAAACTGTCAAATTCATTTTTCTTTAAAAAAAAAGTTAAATCTGGAAGAGATTATTTATTCAGATCCCTCATTTTACTGTTAGGAAACTGAATGCCAGAGAGAATAAATGCCTTTCTTGGGGTCAGATGGTTAACTGTGGCTGTGCTGGGATCTGGATCCATGCCCTGTCTTTGTTAATGTAGTGTCTCCTTTTCCCCTCTACCACCTCATCACACACATTTACACCGTACTGTTGTACTGTTTCCTGACCCCTTGATCTATTTCCTCCTGAGGCCATAGATATCTTGGTGTCCTCACTGGTTCACTTCCTTCCCTCACCTGCCTTGACCTCCTTTCTCATGGTTTTTTTTTTTTTTTTCTATTTCATAGACATCAAACCAAAAAACCAAACCTACTACTGTCAAGTCGATTCCCACTCATAGCAACATTGTAGGACAGAGTAGAACTGCCCCATAGGGTTTCCAAGGCCGTAATCTTTATGAATCTTTATGTAATCTTTATGAAAGCAGATTGCCAGATCTTTTCTCTTGTGGCATGGCTGGTGGGTTCTAACAACTAACCTCTCGGTTAGCAGCCTAGTGTGTAACCATTGCGTCAACAGGGCTCCTTCATTTCATAGATAGTTCTATTTCATAAATAATTTTGTCCACTGATATTTCTTCCCTCCTCTCCCTCCTCTTTTATCTAAGAAGCCCTCATGGCACAATGATTAAGTGCTTGGCTGCTAACCAGCACGTCAGCAGTTTGAACCTACTAGTGGCTCCATGGGAGAAAAGACCTGGTGATCTGTTCCCATAAAGATTACAGCCTGGGAAACTATGGGGCAGTTCTACTCTGTCATATAGGGCACTGTGAGTAGGAATAGACTCTACAATATATGGCAACAACCACTTTTATCTACTCATCATCAGCTTTTTATTTAAATTGCTACTAACTGTTGTTGTCGGTTGCAGTTGTCGATTCAGACTCATGGCAGCCCCATGTGTGCAGAGTAGAGCTGCTTCATAGGGCTTTCAAGGCTATGACATTTCAGAAGCAGATTGCCAGCCCTGTCTTCCAAAGTGCCTCTGAGTGGGTTTGAACTGTCAATGTTTCAGCTAGTATTTGAATGCTTAATTGTTTGAATGACCTAGGGACTCCATTTAAGAAACTTAACCTGCAGGCAACTTTATGACCTAATTCCACAAAAGGAGTGTTTCATTTATTTATTGCTTTTAACAAACTACAGCAAAACTTAGTAGCTGAAATCACCATTTTATTACTCTTGATTCTGTGGGTCAAGATTTTGGACAGGGTTCCATGTGAAGTCATCTGGGTTTGTTCACGAGATTGCAGTCTGCTGGAGGCTGGCCTGGGCTGGAAGGTTCAAGATGGCTTCACTCACACGTGTGAGGTGTTCATGCTGGCTGTTGGCTGGGGTCTTCGTTCTTCTTCCCGTGGAATTTCTCTGTGTGGTCTCTCATTCCACTGGGATAGCTTGGACATCTTTAGATGACACTTCAGAGTAGTAAGAGAGTGAAAGTGGGAGCTGAAGGACTCAGAAAGCATAAACCCAGAATTGGAACAGCATCAGTTTTACCACATTTGATTAATTAAAACAAGTCCCAAGGCTCAGATTCAAGGAATGGGGAAATAGAATCTTCCTCTTGATGGCATGTACATACAGGCATGACAGGAATTGTTGGAAATCATCTTTACACATTAAGTTACCATGTGGAGTACTTCCATTGAGCCCTGTAGATGCCATGAACACTACCCCGTAGCCTCTCACCTTTTTCCTTTCTACCCTATCCCCATTTCAATGATGTGATTTCCCGTGCTTTGGACTCATGGTAGCAAAAAGACACTTTCGTGAAGTTGATCTACACATTCCTTATGGTTTTCTTAGAGTGGAATGGAAGGTGTTTGGTTTCTCCTTTTCCTAAGTCATACCTATATTTAAAAGATCCCAGAGGAGTGAAGGAATGGGGAGAAGCTACTAGAATTTCTTTTCAGTATGAAGCACTAAAAGTGATGGCGGAAGAGACTTTCAGAATGGTGGTATGAGTAGCTTAATGGAATCTCTCCCCAACAAAACAACCATTTAACTGATGGAAATTATTAAAAATAATAATAATAAAGCTCTTTAAAACCTGTGGGGTTGTCTTAAGGTCATACAGCAAATTGAGAGCCATATATTTAACAAAGCCTCCTAAATTTCAGTAAGAAGAAAGTCTGTGGCATTTGAGCCACAACTCACTAAATTACCTACTCCCCATCCTCTGAGCAGGTGCAGTCAAAAAGACAGACAGCCTTTCACCCTAGCTGTCAGTCAAGAGCTATGACTTCACCTCCAGAGGGACAGGCTGCTGTAATCCTTTATCCTCCCAGCTCTGTGTTTCAGAAGTTCTATTTCATGTAGACATGGCTACAAGGACTGGGACACACTTCTACCATCCAGTCCCCTTGTTTAGGGCAGAATCTCTACTCTAGGGACATCAGGGCCCCAGCTCACTTGCAGGGCAGGAATTCTATGCCAGAAAGTGCAAACCAAGAAGACCAAGGGCTACTATACCTGCCCGGCACCCTTCTTGCAGAGCAGGAGTGTTACTTCCAGAGAAATTGGCCACAGCCCATTTCCCCACTTCTGCTGCAGTGGCACAGAGTTTTTGCCCAGCAAGACAGAAAAGCTATAAGACCAGAGAGTTATGCCGTTCTCTCTAAGGAATTGATGGTACACCAGCTAGACGTTTACTTTGCAGACAGATAGAAGTTTATTTAGAAGAAAGTTTGGGGGGATTTCAAGCCTAGTGCACTACTAAAAACAATGAATATTTTAGTGCTGAGCAATTAAGAGGAGACTGTTCCAACTATGATAAAACAAGTGAAATGGTAGACCAACTAGAAGTTTAACAGAGAAAATGAGGGAAAGAGACAGCTAATAAGAGTCTTCCTGGAGCTGGAGCAAGCTGAAAAGACTGGCCTCAAAGATTACCCTTGTAAAGCAGTCCAACTTTAATTGGAACAGTTTGTAGAACAACTTAGGGCTCTCAGAATTGTTGAAAACAATAAAGAAACCAGCAAGAAATTAGTGGAGGCTAACAGTTGGGTTGCTATGAGTTGGAATTGACTCGATGGCAATAGGTTTTTCTTCTTAACAGTTGGGTGTGATACCAATACAGTCAGAACAACCAGATATTTACCAATGAGACAAAAGAAATAGGCAAAGAGAACGTGTCTAAAACCACTATCATCACTAAGGGGGGGATGGGTAAGGGTGACTGTGCATGTGCCCAAAAACGTACTTTCTGAGGAACAACAACAGAGGCTGTACACTACAGAGGAAACCAGGGAAATGGACCCCACTTACATGGCCCAGATAAGTCACTAAACAAACAAGTAAACAACAACAGCACCAAAAACAAGACCTGAGGGAGATCAGTACCCAAAATTGTTACAATACATTATCTTAAATGTTCAGTTTTCTACAAAATATTACAAGACATGCACAAAAACAAAAAATTGTGGCCCATACAAAGTAAAAAGGGCAGGCAATAGGAACTTCCTTTCAGAGGGCCCAGATATCAGACATAGCAGACAAATACTTCAAGGCAGCTATAATAAATATGTTCAAAGAACTAAAAGAAATCATGTTTAAGGAATTAAATGAATGTGATGAGGTATGATGTCTCATCACATAAAGAATATCATTAAAGATATAGAACCTATATTAAAAAAAAGGGACAAAATGAAAATTCTGGAGTTGAAAAGTAAAATAACAAAAATGAAAAAAATCGCTAGAAGAGTTCAAAAGTCGATTTGAGCTGACAGAAGAATCAGCAATCTTGAAGATAGATCACTAGAGATTAAGCAATACAAAGAACATAGAGAAAGAAAAATGAACAGAGCCTCAACAAAATGTGGTATACCATTGAGCCTGCTGATACACATGTAATGGGAATATCAGAAGGTGAGAAAAGAGAGAAAAAGAGCCAAAAATATTCAAAGAAATAAGGGCCGAAAACTTCCAAAATTTAATAAAAATATTAATCTACATATCCAAGAAGATCTACAAACTCTAAGTAGAATCAAAGCAAAGAAATCCACACCCTAACACATCATGGTCAAAATGCTGGACTTAAAGCAAGGAGAAAATCTTAAAAACAGCAAGAGAAAAAAGGTTTATCATGTACAAGGACATCCTTTGTCTCAGAAACAAAAGAGGCCATGAGGCAGTGAGATGTCATATTCAAAGTGGGAAAAGAAAAAAATAAAAGATAAAACCAGCAACCAAGAATCTGATGACTAGCAAAACTACCTTCCAAAAAAAAAAAAATTTTTTTTTTTTTTTTTTTTTTAGTGAAGGTTAAATGAAGACATTCCCAGATAAACAAAAACTGAGGGAATTTGTTGCTAGCAGGCCGGCTTACAAATAATACTAAAGGAAATTCTTTAGGCTGAAAGCAATTGACACTATACAGTAATGTGAATTAACACAAAAACAAAGTGTACCAGTAAAGGTAAATTAGGTAGGTAATTATAAAAGACAGTGTATATTGATATACATGGATCAAAAGAGAGCTAAAGTGCCTATACTAATATCAGACAAAAGATGCTTAAAAACAAAAAGAAGTTACTAAAGGTAAAGAGGGATATTTTATAATGATAAAAGGTACAATCTAACAGGAAGCTATAACAAGTATAAACATATACGGACCTAATAAGAGAGCCCTGAAATACATGAAGCAAAAACTGACAGATTTGAAGGGAGAAATTGACGTTCCAGCAATAACAGTTAGAGACTTCAATATCTCACTTTCGGTAATGGGTAGAAAAACGAGGCAGAAAATCAGTGGGATATAAAAGGTCTGAGCAACGTTATTAACCAACAATACCTAACAAGCATATACAGAACACTTCATCCAATAACAGCAAAATACACATTCTTCTTAAGTGTGCATGGAACATTCTCCAGAATAGACCATGTTTATTGGACTGGAGAATTTATTTAGGACACACCCACACAAAAAGCCTCAATACCTATAAAATGATTGCAACCATACAACGTATGTTCTCTGGCTGTAATGGAATTAAATTAGAAATCAATAACAGAAGAGAATCTGGAAAATTCTCAAAAAAATGGAAATTAAACAATACACTCTTAAATAACTAATGAGTCAAAGAAGAAATCAAAAGGAAAACTAGAAAATATTTTAAGGTGAATGAAAATGAAAACACAACAGTGAAACTTATGGGATGCAGTGCTTAGAGGAAAATATAAAGCTGAAAATGTCTACATTTTTTAAAAAAGAAAGCTATCGAATCAATACCTTAACTTTCCACCTAAGACTGAAAAAAGAAAAGGAAATAATAAATAGTAGAGTGGAAAAATTTAAATGGAAAAATAGAGAAACGAAACAACAAAAACAAAATAGTTCCTTCTTCAAAAAAATCAGCAAGCTCTTTAGCTGTTGTTGTTAGATGCCCCTGAGTTAGTTCCAGCTCATAGAGACCCCATGTACAATAGAATGAAACTCTGCCTAACCCTGTGCAGTCCTCACAATCGTTGTTATGCTTGAGCCCATTGTTGCAGCCACTGTGTCAATCCATCTTGCTGAGGGTCTTCCTTCTTTTCGCTGACCCTCTACTTTACCTTGATATCCTTCTCCAAGGACTGATACCCCTGATAACACGTCCAAAGTAGCCTCCGCCATCCTTGCTGCTAAGGAGCGTTCTGGCTGTACTTCTTCTGAGACAGATTTGTTCGTTCTTTTGGCAGTTCATGGTATATTCGATATTCTTCACCAACACCACAATTCGAAGGTGTCAATTCCAGCTCTGACATCCTATAATCTCTGGATGACTTTAAGTAACATTTGAGCGGAACCGATATATATTGTTTCAGGAAGAATAAATAGGTTTCTAATATTATTATAACTTCAATTGGTTGGTAGAGATTGCCTGCAAAGCTGTGTTAAGAAGGTCTGAGGGTCCTTATGGACTCAGCAACAAAAAGTACTAGGAGCTAGTAATGATGTTGCCGTGGGGAAGAAAGGGAGAGTGAAGGCATACAATCCTGGATATTTAAATCCTCAAGCTGGCTGGTAAATGCACATTCTAAATCCTCTCCCCACTTTTTTTTTTTTTTTTTAAATGGGGGCAGTGGTGGTTCAGTGTTAGAAATGTCTCTTTCCTTGTGGGGACCTGGGTTGAATTCCGGCCAATGCATCTTATGCACAGCCACCACCCAACTCTTGGTGAAGACTTGATTGTTGCCATGATGCTGAACGAGTTTCAGTGGAACTTCTGGACTAAGACAGGCTAGAAAAACGGGCCTGATGTTCTACTTCTGAAATCGGCCAGCGAAAACCCTATGGATTGCAACCCCCAGAATCGGGCAGCATTTTGTTCCATTGTGCATAGGGTCGCCATTGGGGGGGATCTCAACAGCTGCTAACGACAACCTCTCTTATTGGTAGCACCCATACCCACTGCCATCGAGCTGATTCTGATTCACAGGGACCCTATCGGACAGAGTAGAACTGCCCCATAGAGTTTCTAAGGAGTGGCTGGTGGGTTCAAACTGCCGACCCTTTGAGCAGCCGAGCTTTTAACCACTGAGCCATGAGGGCTCAGTGCCCCCCAAATTTTCATTGTTAATTAACTGGGAAGGAAATATATCAAGGTGTATCTGCTTCCTTTCTCTTTCTTCTTTGACGTCTCTCAATCACCAGTCCTATAGACTGAATAACAGCCTGATTGTATAACAGCCAAACTTTTAGTGGTAGGAACTTTCTTGCCTGTTGAAGGAGCTGTGGATTTTAATTTCGTAGCTAGTTCGCAAATGTCCTAACAGTGGTTCTAAGAATGGGTAGAGCTGCCAGGGAGGTGTTTGTTTGCAACGATGTTCATTTCTTTCTTCTGTCAAACCCATCTACAGGGCGGGACTCCGACAGACGCCCCTGAATAACGATCAATGTCCTGGAGAGAAGCCAGAGGAGCTGGAGACAGGAGCCTTCTATCACTGTCACAACAACTTCAAGGCCACTGAGAACAGGGTAAAGGAACAGGGCCACGCCAAGTGGAAGCTCTGTGCTGCTTCAGCAGTATGCTTGGTTTTCATGATTGCGGAGGTCGTGGGTGAGTACTTCTCCAAAAGACTTCTCTGATTAAACAAACAAACCAAACTCTGCAGCATTACAAGAAGGTCACCTAAGTTCTTCTTTTAATCGAAGCTTTCGTGTTTCCTGTAATTAGAAAGTAAAAGTAGCTTGTTGTTGACTACTTGGAAAGCAGAGGGAAACAAAATAAATTTCATCACTATTGACCGATGACCTCCCACTGCGTATGGAGTATTTTCATACAATGTATTTTCTACTCATATTCCATAGTTTTTTACATGATTGAGAGCATACTGAATGCTTTTGACCATGCCATTAAATACCCTTCAAAAACATTTTTGTTGCCTGAACAATATTCTATAGCGTGCTCCACTGTGAGTTACATAACCATCTCTGTATTGTTAGAAATTTAGGGAGTTTTTTCCTGCTTATGGACAATGATACAATGAAAAACCTTGAATAAAACTCTGCCTGCCTTGCTGGTTATTCCTTTTGAAAAGATTCCTAAAAGAGAAAATAATCGGTTGAAAGGCATAAATATTTCTCAGTGCTTTTTGATGCAGATTGCCTAACTGCTATCCAGACAGTTTGAAACAATTCATACGTCCACCAGCTCTGCAGGAGAAAGAGTCAGTCTCCAAATCTTTGCCAAAGTTTATTTAAATTTTTCAGAACCTTTGTTAGTATATGGACAAAGAAGATTTATTTTAATATCTATTTATTTAGTTGTTACTGTTATTTTCTGTATGTTTACTAGTGATTGTATTTTCCTCTGTCAATGCATTTTCTCTTTGCCTTTTATTACCTGTTGTTAATTTTTTAAGAGAACCTTCTAATTCTCTATATTGATCTCTGGGAGCTCTTCATGTAGTTAGGATGTTAAACCTTTGTCGTGTTTGTTATCAATACTTTTCCAGTTTGTCACTTGTATTTCAATTTTGTTTAATTTTTGGCTTGACTTTGAAAAGTTTTATATCTTACATCGGTCATTTTATCAAAATTTTCATTTTGATGTGATTTTCTTTTACTATTTTACCACTTTCGTGCTTAGTAATCCTTCCTCATGTAGTGAACAGATATTTTGTTTCTTTTTGCTCAATTTTTCGCATTTAGTTTTTAAGTCAGTCTGAAATCATATATTGCATGTTCTAAGGACTAAAAAATCTTTTTCTAAACAGCTAACGAAAACTTCAGCATCATTTATGGAATAGCAATTCTGTCCCCCATTGATTTTTGATCTTTCTTTTTTATCATTTATCAATTATTTGTAAGTAATAGGCTCTAGTCCTAAGGTGCTTTATTGATCTGTGTTTCTAGTCTTCTGCCAGTGACATACTTAACCTAATTAATGTACATTTATATGTTATAATGTCTGTTGGTCTCTCCTCATTATTATTTGTTGAATAGAAAAGGTGACATAATGGCTATTTATCCCCGAATATTATCCTAATTAAACATGAGAATCATTTTGTTCAGCACCCTTTAAAATCTAATTATGATTTTTTATTGGCATATAAATAAAGTTATTTATCCATTTATTCATGTCTTCTATATCTCTCAGATAAGTTTTGTGGTTTTTGTTTGTTGGAAAACATGGACGGCCTATTTCTCGTCAGAGTTATTTCTGGTTATTTTATATGTTTGGCTTATTCTTTCCAGGGGTGAATGGGGTCTTTCTTTTCACATGACCTATTTTCTAGATAGTTACTCCATGTATTCTGTAAAGTTTTGATTTTAGCGTATTCATTCTTGTACTCAACAATGTACTTGAATTATTGTCCCTTCTAAAGGTTTTTAGTTCATTTTCCTTGTATCTCATCCCTCTTTGCAACTCAGGAGATAACCCACTTTTGTGCCAAAACATATATTCCTCTTAATTTTTAATAGTTACATCTCTTCTCTCTGTTTCATATTTTTATCATATTTAATAATTTCCTGTGCTAAAAATATCTTACACTTAACTATTTACCTGTTAAGCAAAATGTTACCTGAGGATTTAAGTATTTTTAAATTATGTTAATGAAATATTTCCTAGTCTTAGGCTTTTAAAAAAAATTAACAAATAATTAAGGATGAATGTTGATTTTTGTGAAATACACTTTCTTTTAAATGTATTTTTTTTTTAATTTTTGATTCATCATTGGGATGTATAATATTAAGAGATTATTAAGAGATTCTCTAATACAATCTTTGCATGACTGGCATTATGATGATAGAGAGAATCAGCTTGAATGCAATGGGTCTTATTCCAGGAACTTATACTCATGATTTATGTAGGGTCACTATGAGCTGGAATAGACTCCACAGCAATGGATTTTTTTTTTTGGTTTATGCCAGGAACTAAAGGTTCCTAAAAAAAAAAAAAAAAAACCAAACCCATTGCTGTTGAGTCGATTTTGACCCATAGCGACCCTATAGGACAGAGTAGAACTGCCCCATAGAGTTTCCTAGGAGCGCCTGGCAGATTTGAACTGCCAACCTTTAGGTTAGCAGCCGTAGCACTTAACCACTACACCACCAGGGTTTCCAAATGTTCCTAGGTGGCACAGATTGTTTGAATTGACTGGTAACCTAAAGGTTAGTGGTTCAAATCTACCCAGTGGTACCACGGAAGAAAAGGCCTAGTGTCCTGCTTCCATTAAGGCTACAGACAAGAAAATCCTATGGAGCAGTTTCACTTTGCACATATGGGGTCACCATGAGTCGGAATCAACGTGACAACAACTAACAAGAGTATGTCGGGAAGTTGATGAGTGTTTCCCATGTATTACCTACCTAATCCCGATGCAATACCTAGGAGGTAGGTTCTATTACTAATCTCACTTTACAGACAAGGAACCTGAAGTACAAAAAGTAAAGTAATTCTGCTAAGGTAACATACCTGTAAGTGGCTGGCAGTCTGGTTTGTAGGGCTCGTGTTCCTAGGCTGTCACTATGGTGCCTCTGAACCTCACCAGGGTGGGCTATTCTTTTAATGCTTTGCTGAATCTAAGTCACTAATGTTTTCTTTAGGATTTTTACATCATTATTAATAATTATGTATAATAATTAAAATCTGATGGCCTATCTATCTAAGGCAGTGGTGTGGGTAGGGGGTGGGGTGAAATCTAGAATTGTAGGTACTGGCAAGAAGGGCTTGAAGACTCAGCTGGGGAATCTGAATTCATTCTGTAGGCCTTGAGTAGTAATTGATGTTTAGAACTGGGGTGAGGCAGGTCAGAGAGCTGTGCTCAGAGAGAGATAATTGGCCATAGGGTGCAGAGTAGATTAGAGGAAGGAACAAAAGAAGGCTGTAAGCATCAATGCATCCACTGTTAAGGGGCCTTTGAACCTATTGAAATGTAACTCTTGCTGATTGCTTTAAACATTCCTAACTGTAGAAAAACCATAAAGAGGAGTTACAGTGCAGATGTAAATAAGTATCTTTCTTTCAAAAGATAAACATACAGACATGATAACTCGGAAAAATATGCTTAAGTATGGCCATTAGTAGAAAAAATGTGTAGTGTTCCAGGAGAGGCACCTGAAGCAGGACTATTTAGAGTTAAGTAATGATGGAGGAAACTCCAGATCACTAGACTAAAATACAGAGCCGGGGAGTAGGCTGGGGAAAACGTTAACTATCTCAGAAGGGAAAAGTTCTTAATGCCACTCTCTTAGTGAGAGAAAGGTATAACTAAGGGGTGGCATAACCACAAGCTTTACTGTTAGGGGTACTTACCTTGTGCTAGACCCAGAGTGTCCCAACAGTTTATGTCACTTATATTTTTTTGAGGTTCCTAATATTAAAAATGGAAGAAATGTAAAAACGTGCCAATAAAAATTGTGGAATATTTTAAATACACGTTAAATAACAACTCAATGTGTCTTTTGCATAAGATATAGTATAAGGAGCCCTGGTGGTGCAATGGTTAAGTGCTCAGCTGCTAGCTGAAAGGTTGGCAGTTTGAACCCACCCAGGGGCTCTGTGGGAGAAAAGACCTATAGAGCTGCTTCGGTAAAGATTACAGCCTAGAAAATTCTATGGGGTAGTTCTCTACTCTGTCACATGGGTCGTTATGAGTCAAAAATTGATTCAACAGCATGTAATAATAATGTTATAATAATGTTATTCTTAAGGTAATTAAAGAATTTTTAAAATATGAATTAATAGTCTACAAAAGTGTAGTACAGTAATTGTGCACAACATTAATGTTGTCAAGTGAATATTTACTTCTTTTACTTTTGTCAGTATGTATCTGTACTCCATGGAAAACATCATTTGGTCTTAATATCGACTGTCTAGATCTGGGGTGATTTGTGAATATGAGACACAGTCCTAATGGCTCGCTTCCCTTCCTGTTATCACCTTCATCCCACACGCCCTAAACGACAACAACAAAAAAAAACCAAACCCAGTGCCATCGAGTCGATTCTGACTCATAGCGACCCTATTTTATAGGTAGGGTCTATTTCCAAGACTTAGTCCTTTCTGTTCCTCTCCTGTCTTGTTACAAGGGCACTGCTCTTCATGTCTTGCCAAGAAATCCAGAAATGCATCTGTAACTACCTTAGTTCATGCCTCCGTCATAATTTCCTGGAGACCATTACAGTAGCCTCTTAACCTCTAGCTTCTCCTTCCTCCAAATCATCATCCAAATTGCTGGAAAGGTGTCTCTCAAAATCTTAAGTAGATCTCCTTAGACCATGGAATAACATTCAGATTCCTTGGCCTAACATATAAAACCCAACACCAAGGGCCCCCAATCCAGGTTTCCAGTCTTATTACCCGTTATTCCCCCAATACTCCGCCCCTCTGCCTTTCCTCAAAGATGCCATGTTCTTTCATTTCTGTGTTTTTGCTCGTGTACTTCACTCTTCCTGAAAAACTCTTTTCTTACTAGTTCCTGCCTCTCTCTTTTCTAAAAAGTTCCTCTATGTTCCCAGCAAGAATGGCTCTCTGACACCCTAGTCCATCATACATAGCTTTAGTATAGTGAGTTTTAGACAGCGAGATCATTACGGAGAGGGACTGTGATTTATCTTTGTGTATCTTGCCCTGGGTACCCAGCATGGTAAGGGCTCAATAATACTGGCTGAATGATTGAATTAATTGTCAAGAATACCCCATGCTTTCAGAAGCAAACGCAAATTTAGTTGCAAACTACCTCTTACAAACAATTTGCTCCACAGGAGTCAGCATGATTGGCCACAGTTTTCTGGATCGTTCTAGTAAGTAGCCCTGATGGTTGCAAAATGGTTCTCAGTTCCATGTGCCTTCCATATTAACATGCTCCCTCCAAAGCAAGCTCTTTTTCTTTCTTGATTTCCTGCTGACTAAGCTGAGCCTGTTGAACAAACCCTATAAGGCTTCATTTCCTTGACTTAGGCCACATTTTCAGCCCGGCACCGTGGAATTGTCACCATCAGTCATTGCTGAGACCACGGCAGGCTGCTTATCTACATGTAGCCATTCTCTGGGCAAGAAATAATGCAGGATTAACACAGCTTTATCATCAGGCCCAAGCCTGGCAGGTAGAGCAACACTAGAGGATAATTGGAAGGACAGCTGATTTGTTAGCAAAATGTTGCTTTTTGTCTCATGAATCATTCCGATTTTTGCGCTGACAGCTCAGTAAAAAGCTTGAAGACTACTTTGCTTCAGACCATTAAACTTTGACAAACCAGTTATTAACTACATTTAGAGCCAGCGGTCTGTGGGGGTTATTGCAATTATGAGCCATATATGTAATTTTTTGTAATCATTAGGCAAGACAAGGTAAGCCTGATGATGGAGGGTCTGGTGACTGACAGTGCCCATCGCTTGACGGCACACAAGGCAATAAACAGTTGCTGGGAAGATGAATCAGTCAGCAAAAGCTCTTTGCTGGCAAGCTGTAGTAAGAGCAATAAAGGTTATTGCTCTCCAACAACAAGTTTGGTTAGGGAAAGAACAAACAGGGTTTCTTTGACTTCTACTTTGGAGGTTCAGCCTAGTTATCTAGTGCTGCTATAACAGAAATACAAGGAGGTGGCTTTAAAGAACAGATGTTTATTTTCTTACACTTTAGGAGGCTGTTTTTGTTATTGCTAGGTGCCGTCGAGTCCATTTTCGACTCATAGTGGCCCAATGCGACAGAGCAGAACTGCCCTATAAGGTTTTCTTGGCTGTAATCTTTATGGAAAGATCAGGTCTTTCTCCTGCAAAGTGGCTGGGTGGGTTTGAACCTCCAACCTTTTGGTTAGCAGCTGAGCACTGAAACTTGTGCCACCAGGGGTCAGAATTCAGGGCATTGGCTCTAGGGGAAGGCTCTGTCTGCTCAGGGGGAAGATCTGCCCCTTTTAGCTTGTCTTCCTTTGTTCCTTGGTGATCACCACGTGTCATCACTCTTCCCCTATTTGTGCTTCCTTTCTTCTCTGGCTAATTTGCTGCTTTTATATCTCAAAAGTGACTGGCTTAAGCCACCCTACACTGGTACGGCCTCATTAATATAACAAAGAACACCCTATTCCCAAATGGGATTACATCCACAGGAATATGGGTTAGGATTTACAACACATATTTTTTGGGAGCACAATTCAATCCATAACAAGGCTGGAGGTATTTTCTCAAAAAAGAATTAGAGAAAAATAGGGAGAGCACACCAAATGGAGAGAAAAGTAAGGCAAGACTTACGTAGCTTGAATTGTTGTTGCACTCAAAAAGCCCATTGGGAGGTATTCGTCCTTTCTTCTTTCTGCTCCACACTATTTACAACAGTGATCGCAAACTCAAAGGTTTAGGAGCTAGGTAACCCATTGGCCATTGCTGTCAAGTTGATTCCGACACATAGCGACCCTACAGGACACAGTAGAGTTTCCAAGGAGCACCTGGTGGATTTGAACTACCAACCTTTTGGTTAGCAGCCATAGCACTTATTCCACCAGGGTTTCCTTAGTGGCCAAGTGGATAACAAATTAATAAAACAAAACGAAGTGGTGAAAATGATGGTAGGATTGCAAGTCAAATAAAAACACATATGTGGGCCAGGTTATGAACTCTGTTTTATAGACAAAAGTCTAGATTCTCGGCCTTTGAACATGGCATATACATTTCCAGCTTCATCTTCCTATATTCCTTTATTATGCATCCTTGTGGCCCAGTCTAACTGGGATGTTCTCCAAATGTGACTCTCACACTTCCCAATATCTGAACCTCTGCTCTACGAGGAATGGCCTTTCCCTTGAAATGTCTACATGTTCAGATCCTACCCACCTTCTGGGTCTTAGTTTCTTTACTCGTCATATTTGGAAGAAGGGTGGATTAAATAAACTTTAAAAGTCCTTTCTGTTCTAAAGTTTTGTGAGTCTTAACCCCGTGTAACATTCTGCATCCCCCAGGTGGACACGTTGCTGGGAGTCTTGCTGTCGTCACAGATGCTGCTCACCTCTTAATTGACCTGACCAGTTTTCTGCTCAGTCTCTTCTCCTTGTGGTTGTCATCGAAGCCTCCCTCCAAACAGTTGACATTTGGATGGCATCGAATAGGTACAGTTTGCTGACTGAGCATATAACAGCAGATTAGTAGTGCAGTCGGAACAAGGGTAAAAATGGAAGGTACAAAGCAAAACCTTGTCTAGAAATTCCTTAGAGGCACATCTCTGGTGCACAGACTAAAACAAGCCTCTGTGTTGAGATGTGTCTTATCAACATTAATTCAAATAATAGGCAGCTAAATTGCACTAACTCTACTCCTACTAGACAATAGGAACATGAGTATCCCTTTAACAATCCCTTCTCCTCCAGGGTAACAGCCTTGATATTCTCCACTGAATTACTCTGTATTCCTGGGAGAGAGGACAGGGGTAAGACTTCTGCCACATTGCAAAGTAAGGCACAGAGAGCCTAAGGGAGTTGCGGAGATCGAAGCGCTTCTTACAGCAGATTTGGGAACAGAATATGGGTTTCCTTACTCACACCACACCACTTAGCATGCACCAGAGAATGGCTTAGCTGATTAGCTTGTTCAATTATATAAAAAGAAGAAGGAGGAGGAGGAGAGGAGAAAGAGAAAGAAAAGAAAAAGGAGAAGAAAACAAGGAGGGGGAGGGGAAAAGGAGGAGGAGGAAAAGTAGAAGGAGGAGGACGGAAGAAGAAGATTCACACTGGTTGAGAAATTCAATGTGAAGGAGACCTGAGGGCAGAGTGAAGGTGGCAGAAGATGACCACATGGCCCATGTTTACTGAAAGGAGCCGCTAGACCCAGACCCTGGTTTGCAGATTGACAGCTGTGGATTTTGACTTTCCAAGCTTAGAATGATGGGATGTTCTAATTTCAAAACAAACAATTTCTCATCAAAAGTGTTTTGAATTGCCTAACCTTGAACATTCAGAGAGAGATGAGTCAATAAATAGAAACAAAGAGTTCGCAATGTTATCAGAGCATACTTTTGCCAGTGCCTTAACAGAGCTATACTTGGAAACATGTACCCTTGGCTGCGTACTTGTCATTAGTCTGTATAAACTTTTACACTCAACCCTTTCTGATACCGTTGGTCAAAGCTCTTTCGTGAACACAGGTTGTTTTGTTAACATAGGGTGGACCGGAACATAGATCACTCCTTGTATTTTCTCATTCTGGCCATGGAAATCTATGAGCATTGGCATTCTAGAAGACCAGTGCTGTCCAATAGAACTCTGTTATTAGGAACATGTTCTATATTATAGAATATAATATGGTTGTTGAGCATTTGAAATGTGTCTAGTGCCACTGAAGACTTGGATTTTAATTTAAATTCAAACAGCCATATATAGCTGGTGGCTACCATATTGGACAGTGCCACTATAGATCTACAGGTGAGCTCAACATGTTCACAGACTGGTTTGGCTATCCCGGTGACCTCTGTTATACTAACAGGTTTCTTAGTAGTTATTGTAGCCCATGTCGATGCTTCCAAATGTGTTTCTTTTCCTAACTAGTTGCTTTTGGATTCCTGACTCTTTTTGTCTTTGGGTTTTGACCCCACTCCTGCCTTTGGACTTGATATTTAGGTTTTGTCCTCCCAGGTCTCACCATACCTCTCTGGTCATAGATTTAGATTTGGATATGCTCTACTTGCTTGCCCCAATTTAGACTCTCTAGGGTAGGAAACATACTAGTTGACTTCTGTAAAACCAGTCTCTCTTCCTAGCTAACCAGCAATTCTCGGGCCTGATTCACATACCTTCTACAAAGGGGGATTTTAAATAGCCTGGCTTGACTAACGATAAATATTTCTTGAGTGCTTGCTATATGCAACGTATTATACATTAAATGCCATTACTATACCTCCAACACTTAACTGATTGTACCACCCATGGACTCCATAGATAAGGAAACTCAGGCTCAAACAGGTTAAGTTACTTGTCCAAGACCACACAGCCAGTAACTGACAGACCACACATGACTGACACTTAAACTCTTGCCCTAACCATCTGGACCAGCATTTTAGAAAGTGTGAAAAATGTACACTGGTGGTAAGATGGATGATTTAAAAAGTCACTTGGACCATAATTTTTTTTATTTTTTAATATGTGTTAGAGAATAAACTAGCACATCAAATATTTTCACTTCAAATATTTTCATTTAGGAAAAAGCTAAGGGTAAAACCCGAATTTATTCAAAGAAAATATTAAGTGGCTATGAGACAGTTGGCATGTGGATGTGATAAAAATCACGAAAGTTATATGCAAATGACTGAAGTCTGGGAAACAATGTGTCACATTCAGCAAAATAGTATGTTACACTACTTGGCTGTACACGAGACTAGTATATAGGATTAATTTCAAGGGGGGAAGGTAAAAACGATTGAACGTGCCTGACCACTGGTTTGAAGAATACTTTTGATCCTCCTGGGCTTTTTGAATCTATCTATGAGGCTGAGTTCAAGACCAAGGTGTGGTGTTAAAGAACTCCTAAATGAGCAATTGTACTTTTCTGGATGGGCAGGTTGAACACTATCCTATCTTTAAATATTGATGTTAATGTCTCCATTCCAATGCTTATTTTCCTTCCTGTTACTTTAAAATGCAGTTAGAGTGTTGATGAGCCTCTGCGCTCGCCTCTGTTTATAATATGTTGGGTTGGCAAGTCAAGTTCATTTTCATCAAATACCCCCTGAAGCCTTCTCTTATGACTATTTTATTTCACTGGAGGTGCTGGTACTGGCAAGTTGTAAATGTTTTATGGTGAGATTAAGAGTTTCTAAACACATTTTACTCTTTCTGCCTGGTTATTTCATCTCCTAATAATCTTCCATAATTTTAACGCCTGTTTAAATTAAAATCCCTAGGGAAAATATCGAGGGCAGGCAGCAATTAATATGCTTTAAAAATTTGCTGGAATATACTTAGTGATATGGAGCATAATGAACTCAAACGCTGGTGTTTTATGAATGCCATATTAAAGTGCCTGGTATTAGTCCTGAAATCCGTTCACACTTTGGCTTCGTGAATCACTAAGTGAACTAGTTTGAAGCCATTTTTGGGGGGTGGGGGCAGGCACGAACTACCCAATAAACAAGGTACACAGGGACACAATTAAGCCTGCGCCTTGCTTACTTTAAACCGGTGAATACTGTGCTTACTGGTAATCTGCCACTAGGTGGGGGGCACCCATGTCTTATGACTCTTGGGAAGGTTAGGGTGATCTGGGAATTTGCTGAGTGTGGGTGTCTTTGCATATTTGAATCCCTAGAAATCCTCGGTGCCCTGCTGTCCATCCTCTGCATCTGGGTGGTGACTGGCGTGCTGGTATACCTGGCATGCGAGCGGCTGCTGCACCCTGATTACCAGATCCGGGCGACTGTGATGATTATCTTCTCAGGCTGTGCAGTGGTGGCCAACGTCATGTAAGTCAGCCTTACATACTGCGCATGATGTTATCTTTAACCTTGTCTGGATGAAGATTTTTTTTTTCATTCCTTTATTGTAAGGATAAGGAGCCCTGGTGGTGCAATGGTTAAAGTGCTCGGCTGCTAATCTAAAAGTTGGTGGTTCAAATCTATCCAGTAGTACCAAGGAAGGAAAGGCCTGGTGATTTGCTTCCATTAAGATTACAACAAACAGAACCCTATGAAGAAGTTTTATTCTGCAATACATGGGGTCGTCATTAGCTGGAATCAACCCCACGGAAGCCAACAATACAACATTGTGAGGACAGAAGAGACCAGACGGGATGTTCAAATGGCTCTAAGATTGAAAATGAAGCTAGTTGAGCCAGTTGAAGAAACTGGGCAGGAAAGCTGCAGGGTGTTTTAATACTGATTCCTCATAGCTAGCAATTTTGAATACTTCCTATATGCCAGAGGTCGGGCTAAGCTCTCCTGATATACATTATCAAGTTTACTGTTCATAAGATCCCTACTTTACAGTTACAGCTTAGGGAACTGAAGCTCAGAGAGATTAAACAATGTGTCAGTGAGGAAGCGTAGAGCCAAGATTTGAATCCAGGTCCTCTGAACTCAGAATCAAGCTCCTAGTCACTCTGCTCTTTCATGTATATTGTTGGTTCCATATGGGACAACACTTATTTCTGCTCAACTTTTGTTAGGGAGCAGATTATGGGCTATCCAGAGAGATGGGTCCTTAAAGCTAATTTCATTTAGTCCTCTTTTTACTCTTGTAGCCCTGGAGGTCAGGGGTGAAGAAGTCAAGCTGCTAACCAAAAAGGTCGGCACTTCAAATCCATCAGGTGCTCCTTGGAAACCCTATGGGGCAGCTCTACTCTGTCCTATAGGGTTGCTATGAGTCAGAATCAACACAATGGCAACACGTTTGTTTTTTTTTCCTACTCTTGAATTATCTTTTGCAATATCCTCAAAAATGGCCATTTGTTTCGTACATTAAAACAAGACTAATACCAGGGAATTTTTGTTAGTTGCTGTCAAGTTGATTCTGACTTGTGTAGACCCCATGCATATAGAGTAGAACTGCTCCATAAGGTTTTCAAGGATATGATCTTTTGGGAGCAGATTGCCAGGCCTGTCTTCTCAGGCACTGCTGGTGGATTCAAACCACCAACCTTCCTGCTAGTCAAGTGCTTTACAATTTGCTCACTCAGGAAACCTAACAGGGAATTGTATTACCCTCCAGAATAGCCTCGTTTGTCTTTGCATCACTGTGACTGTAGGAAAATTCTTCCTTCAGCTTCTTGGCAAAACTCTCGCTTTAGTTCCCACCTCTTGATGCTATTTCTGTGTTTGTAGCTAAGGAAGACAAACCTACATCTACCATGTAACCGTTTTTCAAACATTTGAAAAGAGCTAGTGTTCCTCACCTCCTGATCCATTTGATTATTCTCCTATCCAGGCAGCCTTAAACCTTTCTTACAGAACATGGTCTCATGTCTCCTGCCAGCTTGGTCTGCTATGCTCCAAAGGAACTACTTAACTGCTCACGACAATGGGGTTTTGAAGCCAGGGCTTTAATTCTTTTGGGTCAGTTTCTTCCTTCTCATTTTGTTGTTTTGGAGGGGTTTGAAGTGATTCTTCTTATTTATTTATCTTTTATTGTTGTGTGTGTATATATATATACATATATCTATCTATCTCACATCATTTGCCAAGGCAATGTTTTTCAGGTGTATATAAATTACATTAATCATGTTGTACAAATCCTTCTCATTTGATGATCTAGTTCTGGGTAGCTATACCTAAAAATGCTTTCCTTCCTTCCTTCCTTCCTTCCTTCCTTCCTTCCTTCCTTCCTTCCTTCCTTCCTTCCTTCCTTCCTTCCTTCCTTCCTTCCTTCCTTCCTTCCTTCCTTCCTTCCTTCCTTCCTTCTCTCTCTCTTCCTTCCTTCTGTTCTCCCACCCCTCCTTCTTCTTCCCTCCTCTCCTCCCTTCCTTTCTTTTTCTATCATCTCTATCTATCTATCTGTCATCTATCTATCATAGAGAGAATAATTGCTCCTCAAAGACATCCATATCCCAGTTTCTGGAATCTCTGAATATGTTTTCTTACATGGGAAAATGGAATTTTCAGATGTGTTTAAATGGGCTCTTGAGGTGGTGAGATTATCCTGGATTATCTGGGTGGGCCTGATATAATCAATCTCAAGAGTCCTTATAAGAAGGAGGTGTGAGGTTAGAGAGGAAAGACATTGCTACACTGCTGGCTTTGAAGATGAAGGAAGTGGCTATGATCTAAGGAATGTAGATAGACTCTAGAAGCTGGAAAAGGCAATAAAATGAATTCTATCCTAGAGCCTCCAGAAGGAATCCAGCTCTGTGGACCTATTCTAGATTTCTGACCTCCAGAAATCTGTGTTGTTTGAAGCCACTATTATTTGTGGTAATTTGTTACAGCAGCAATAGAAAACTAATGCACTGTCTGTCCATCATCTATGTACCTTGCAAAGCAGCTTGATACATGTTACAAGGTAGGTTTATACATGAACTTGATGAAGACAATGAGAGAAGCATGGAATTTTAAACAGTAGTTTTTAAGAGAAGGCACAATGGAATCTTTAGAAAGAGGAAAACTGAGCATGAGCTCTTTGAAAATGCTCCCCAGGTCATTATAAATCCCTTGCTCTCACCTACCTCGGTCTCCAACCTCTCAGTTTGTGAATCTTTGCTCCAAACCTCTGAGCTAAACAATTAAAAGAATGGTGTTTGATCTGCTATCACTGACTAGATCCCTATCTCTACCCAGTTAACTTGAAAATGTAATTCAATTGGCACTGAAAGAAAAAATGTGGGCAGATCAATGTAAATCTATCACCACTAAGAGACAAATCACCCAGACCACTTGTCTGGCTGACTAGGAGTCAATAACATCATCTCTGAATAAAGAGAACAATATGTTCACAAAGCAGCAGAAAAATAAAAGTATTAATTTCCGAGAGCTGTATGTTACAGAGGTTATGTCAATGCTAGAGAAATATGAAGGATATACCTAGCCAACTACCACATAAATCTGGGGCCCTTGATGATCAAGTTGGCTTGCTAAATACATCCAACCAAATTTTCTCTTTACTGCAACCATTCTCGACCCTTGACATTAATACTGCAGATATTTTTCGCACTTAGAAGGACAAGGTGATTGAAAAGCTCTACCCTCCGTGTGCAAGTAGGTCTTTATTTATAGATAAAGATATTGAGTGACTATAATGTTCTCTCCAAGAGACAACACAGCCAGATGCTGTGTTGTCTGACTATAGAGATATCAGAACCATGGTTTGAGAAACTGAAGTCAGGACAGAAAGTCCTAGTAGAAGGATGAAGATTATAGACAGAGACAAGGACTTATGCATGCTAAATTTTCTCTGCCTGAAACATTCTTCTCTCCATCTTTAAGCTCCTCAACTCCAACATAAGTTTTCGAATACAGCTCAATTGCTATGTCTTGCTAACTAAATCAGGCTCTCCTGTTGTACTATTCATAGTACCAGATCTTTGTAGAATTTATTATAAAGTTTTATGTTTATTTGCTAGAATTTTACATTTATTTGTATCTTTATTTAATCTCTGTCTTCTCCAACACACTTAAAGCTTGGGAAGTGTCTTAGTTATCTAGTGCTGCTATAATAGAAATACCACAAGTGGATGGCTTTAACAAAGAGAAATTTATTCCCTCACAGTCTAGGAGACTAGAAGTCTGAATTCAGGGTGCCAGCTCCAGGGGAAGGCTTTCTCTCTGTGTCAGCTCTTGGGGAACACCCTTGTCATCATTCTTCCCCAGTTGAGGAGCTTCTCCATGCAGGTACCCCAGGTCCAAAGGGTGTGCTCTGCTCCTGGCATTATTTTCTTGGTGGTATGAGATCCCTCTGTCTCTTTGCTTGCTTCTCTCTTTTGTATCTCAAAAGAGATTGATTTAAGACACAGTCTAATCTTGTAAATTGAGTCCTACCTTATTAACATAACTGCCTCTAATCCTGCCTCATTAACATCATAGAGGTGGGATTTTACAACACACAGGAAAATCGCATCAGATGACAAAATGGTGGACAGTTACACAATACTGGGAATCATGGACTAGCCAAGCTGACACATATTTTTGGTGGGACACAATTCAATCCATGATAGACAAGGGCCATGTCCACTTTTGTTCTCCTTTATGCCTCAAGCGTTTGGCAATGTCTGGAATATAAGTCTCTAAGGTTTGTTTGTTTGTTTGTTTTTAAATAAAATAAGTAAAAGAATGAATGACAATGTGATGAGCCCACATGGCAGTTCTAGAAAGTCTGTTTGCTACCATATCGGCCTTATTAAACTGTCTAAAGAGCTTTAATTGGCAACTCGTAATTTTGGGAGAATTTAGGGAGAATGTTGGAAACCCTGGTGGTCTAGTGGTTAAGAACTACAGCTGCTAATCAAAAGGTTGGCAGTTCGAATCCACCAGGCACTCCTTGGAAACTCTATAGGGCAGTTCTACTCTGTCCTGTAGGGTCGCTATGAGCCAGAATTGACTCGATGGCAACAGGTTTGGTTTAGTTTGGTTTTTAGGGAGAATGTTAGCATTACTCAAATGCTAACAACCTGAGAACTGTACATTTTGTAAATATCAAATATTGGTGGGTAGCTATCATTTCGATTTGTGGCCATGGCCTGAGATTTAACAGACAGTTTGCCTGGAAATAGACTAGGTTTTATAATGGTGAACGATAAATTTGTTTTCTTAACCTTTATCTTTAGTCTTAATACCTCATGATGTTGTATATAAATAGAATCATATACATAATCTAAAGTGCCTACTACTTATCATTTTGACTTCCACAGGTGCCATATTTGGCAATATGTTGTATATGTATAGGTGCACGTATAAGTGTATCTATAATAATAATACATTCATGTATTTCAGTCTCTTGGTAAGTAGCTACATATATGTAAACACAGCCCTCTCTTCACTGGCCATTGGGCCATTGGGAGATTACTCAAATTTCAAATTACTATGGAAATGAGCATAATTAGGTAAAATAAAAGATAAAAAAAATCCAACCCTGATGAAATTCACTACTTATTTTGTTTTATCTCTTTTCGCAGCTTGTTGCTTTTGAAGCCAGTATGTTTAATTAACTTCCCACCAAAGCTCTACTTTATACCTAGTCCAGTGCCTGACATTTAGTAGACACTCAATAAATGATATTTCCCCTCTTCCTAGTCAAATGCTTGGCATTCATCTAAGAGGTGATGTTTCCTTTGAATGTGAAAGAGAATAGCATTAGCTGAATGAATGGGAAAACTGAGATGAAGCTTTGTAGTCTGGCATTGTGTAAAAACATCAAAATTCTAAGGTACATTTGTGTTCAAATAATAGTCTAAAATAGCACATTTTAAAACATAAGTATTTCAACTATCCATGATTTTGGGTAATTCATGGTATTGCGCACTCCTCCCTTATGCTGCATTATGATTTGTAAGGGTTAATATCATTAAGAACATTACTCTCTCTTTCAGACTAAGCGTGGTTTTACACCAGAGGCACCCTGGCCACAATCACAAGGAAACCCAAGCTAATGCCAGTGTTAGGGCAGCTTTTGTGCATGCCCTTGGCGATCTCTTTCAGAGCATCAGTGTGCTAACCAGTGCACTTATTATCTACTTTAAGGTGAGTGGGTTTGAGTTTATCCACCTTCATAGTAATTACATGGGCCAAGTAATACAAAAGCTGACCCTCCAATATTAGCTTGAAAGAGGGTAGTCAGCCTATATTTGTCTACCAAACACTTTGCCAGTTCTCAAACAAACAACAAACATCCAAAACGTGAAACCTTTGACTTTCTCCAATTGCTAAGAGCTATGGTTCTGGGTTATGTCTTTAACTGTAGTGCTACCATCTTTTTCAGAAAGCAGTTCTTTTTGTCATGGTGTTACGATGGACAGCAATGGAACCGTGATTAAATTAGGATTTTTGGGTTGTAAGCAATAGAAAAGATATTTGGCTCACTTAAGCAAAAAAGAGATTTATTGGCAGAAATTCATGGATGTACCACTAGACAGAAATCAGGGTAGAAATAAGGGGATTAGTTTTAGGGACTCTTCAACCTCTGTCTGGTAATACCGACAACTAACAGAGTGGGTTAAGGTTGGTGTCGGGGGAAATGAAAGGGAAGAGTGTTTAGCTCTGTCTGGTTGTGTCATGATTCTCCAACTTTCAGAGACTTTCACTATTTCCCCTCCCCCCCAAAAAGAAAGAAAACATGTAAGTAAAAAATACAAAGACAACACAACATCTGATTCAGTTGAGCAAAATGCTCACTGAAAGCTTCAAGTCTAAGGCAAAAATAGCTCAAAATTGTAAGTGTTAGTGGAGTTTGAGAATACCCTTGAAAAAGATAGGTTAATGTTGACTTTCTTAGACGTGATGGGGCACAGACTCTTCTTTTTTATTTTTATTTATTAAGTTTTATTGTACTTTAGATGAACTTTTACAGAACAAATTAGCTTCTCATTAAACAGTTAATATACATGCTGTTTTATGACATTGGTTAACAACCCCACGATGCGTCAACACTCTCCCTTCTTGACCTTGGGGTCCCTATTTCCAGCCTTCCTATCTCCCCCTATCTTCTAATTCTTGCCCCTGGGATAGTGTCCCCCTTTAGTCTTATTTTGTTTTATAGGCCTGTCTAATCTTTGGCTGAAGGGTAAACCTCGGGAGTGAATTTATTACTGAGTTAAAAAGGGTGTCCAGGGGCCATACTCTTGGGGTTCCTCCAGTCTCTGTCAGGCCAGAAAGTCTGTTTTGTGTGTATGGGGCGGGGTTAGAGTTTTGCTTTACATTTTCTCCAGCTCTGTCTGGAACCCTCTGTTGTGATCCCTGTCAGAGCAGTCAGTGGTGGTAGCTGGGCACCATCTAGTTGTAGAGGACTCACTCTGGTGGAGGCTGTGGTGGTTGTGGTCCATTAGTCCTTTGGACTAATCTTTCCCTTGTATCTTTAGTTTTCTTCATTCTCCCTTGCTCCTGAAAGGGTGAGACCAGTAGAATATCTTAGATGGCTGCTCACAGACTTTTAAGACCCCGGACGCTGCTCACCAAAGTAGAATGTAGAACATTTTCCTTATGAACTATGTTATGCCAACTGAGCTAGATTTTCCCTGAATCCATAGTCCCCGGAGACCTCAGCCCAATCATTTGGTGCCTCAGGGAGTTTGGATGTGTCTATGGAGCTTCCATGACCTTCCCTTGGACAAGTTGTGCTGACTTCCCCAGTATAGGGTACTGTCTTACCCTTCACCAAAGCTACCATTTATCTATTGTCTTATTTTGTGTTTTCCCATCCCCACCCCTCCCCTCCCTCGTAACCATCAAAGGTTGTTTCTTTTTGTATGTAAACCTTTTCCTGAGTTTTTACTGTAATGGTCTCATACAATATATGTCCTTTTGTAATTGACTTATTTCACTCAGCATAATGTCCTCCAGATTCATCCATGTTATGAGAGGCTTCACAGATTCATCATTGTTCTTTACCTTTGGGTAATACTCCATTGTATGTACGTACCACAGTTTGTTTATCCATTCATCTGTTGATGGGCATTTATGTTTTTCCATCTTTTTGCTATTGTGAACAATGCTGCAACGAACATGGGTGGGGCACAGATTCTTCTGAGGTGAAGCACTTCATCAAGGGCAGAGTAGCAGGTGGTTTAGCCTGATACCACGACCTCCAGTGGAGAGAGAGGAAGACTGATGCCTTGGGTCATGTCTTAAGGACTATGTCAGAGATGCTTATCTCAAGTGTGTTTCATACTTGGAAGGGGAGGAAATAAACTAACCCTAGTGAGCCAAGGAAGCCCTGGTGGTGTAGTGGTTAAGAGATCGTCTGCTAACCAAAAGGTCAACAGTTCCAATCCACCAACCACTGCTTGGAAACCCTTTGGGGCTGTTCTACCCTGACCTATAGGGTCATTATGAGCCGGAATCAACTTGAGAGCAACAGGTTTGGCTGTTTTTTTTTTTTTTTTTTTTTTTTAGTCAGCCAAGACCAAAGTCCAGTTGTAACTTGGCTTCATGCAACCTGTAAGCTGATGATACCTTTTCTTCTCCTCAACATAATTAAGGCCCAGAAGTCATTGGATATTGTGGGCGTATGTACTTATTTTCACTACATACTCTGTGCTTCTATTAATTTGAGCAAAGTTAAAGCAGACCACTTGAGATGACACTCAAATATATTTTCCCCTTTGGTTTATAAATGATGGGGAGAGCATCTCCTGTAATCTCCCCTCTTTAGTCACTGGTAGTTTAAAGGCATAAAGAAGGACAGCAGTGCCCGAGTCCTTAGAAAGGGAGCCTTGCCTCTAAATACTAGGAGAAGGAATGGATGATAGAGAAAGAAGGAGGGAGGCTTACTTATTTTTTCAATCAGGCTTTCCGCATGGGAAGTATGGACTGAGTTAACCAAGGTCCCTGTATTTTCTAGCCAGACTACAAAATAGCAGACCCAATCTGCACATTTGTCTTTTCCATCCTGGTTTTGGCCAGCACCA
This sequence comes from Loxodonta africana, assembly GCF_030014295.1. Taxonomy (NCBI): domain Eukaryota; kingdom Metazoa; phylum Chordata; class Mammalia; order Proboscidea; family Elephantidae; genus Loxodonta; species Loxodonta africana. The sequence continues at coordinate 67,267,717 of NC_087355.1, forward strand.
TCACTATCTTAAAGGACCTCTTCATCTTACTCATGGAAGGTAAGAGTGATTTTATTCTTATTCCCAAGATCAATGTTTTGTCTTCCCCATGGTCACACAAGAGGATGCCCCAAGGCATGCTCACTGGTAATTTGTGTTATAGGGAAAATTTAAACTGATAGGAAGTTTTCATTAAAATAAATATTGGATTTTTATTCACATGGGAACAAATAAAAAGAACTGGCTCCTCTTCTCCCTCCAGCTACTTCTAAATAATATTGCAAGGGGTAAAAACAATAAGTATAATCACTAAAGATAAGGACATTGAGGGAGATATTACCAAATAATAATAATAAATTTATCCCTGAAAATACCTGGAAAAGGCCTAAGAAAAACTGAATAAATCTATCCCTTTGGCAGCATTACAACCAAACATTTTAGTCAGTTGCGTCTCATAGTGTAACAATACCATGGTGATTATTTATTTATGCAACAAATGTTTTATAAGCTACAACTCTGTGCCAGTTAGTATGGTTGTAGCTAGAATTACAGAATAGAGCAAAGCAGAGATCATCTGTGGCCTCACTGGGTTAATTCTGAGTAAAGGGGAGAAAGATTTTTTAAATGATTATACAGAGATAGAACAGCAGTAAGTGCTACAAATCGGTCTTAGAAGAAACACAAACAGGATGCTCCTTAGAAGCAAGGATGGCAAGACTTTAGCTCACTTACTTTGGACACATCATCAGGAAAGACCAACTGCTAGAAAAGGACATCGTGGTTGGTAAACAGTTAGTGAAAATGAGGGAAACCCTCCATGAGCCACAACAATGGTCTCAAACATACTAATGATGATGAAGGTGGCACAGACCTAGGCAACATTTTGTTTAGTTAGACATAATTTTGTCAGGAGTCCCAGCTGACTTGATAGCAACTAACAGCAAAAACAAGCGCTTAAAGAAGAGGTGTGGGCCCTTAACTGGGGATTTTGACTTGGCCAGAGAATGGGGGTGGGTTGTCACAGAGGCTTTTCTGAGGAAACGATGTTCCCTGGGACCTTTCTTAGCTGAGAGCAGGTTCCCAGGCTTATTAATTTCATTCCCCACAGCCAGAGTCAAGCTTTGGCCACTTTCTTGGGCTCATGGAATCTCTGTCTGGATCCATGGTCTTTTATTTGTCTAGTAATAGATGACATGAATAACCCACACTGTCAAGAAATTCTTTCTTATGCCTAAACCTTACCTCCTCATGCACTTCTACATGTTAGTGGTTTTATTTTTTAAATTTGGTATAGAATGGCTGAAGAACTGCTAGTTTCTGACCTTTTTTGGCTATGTCCTTATTGACTGACTTAGCTTGGGAAGATACACCTTGGAGTAGGAAAAGCAAAGTCTTTGTGCTAAATGAACCTCAGTTCAATTCTGGTCATTGAAGTTACTAGCTGTGGGACTTTAGACAAGAGCCTTAACTCTTCTGAACCTCAGCTTTCTCAACTCAAAACTGGAAGTACAATATCCGCCCTACAGTGTGGTTGTGAGGAGTAGTATGGCATAATGTTCAGAACACAGTGGAAATGCAGTAAGTATAAATTCTCAGCTACTCTTTCAGTTGACTTGAATATGGGAACTATGAAGCCAGGGTGTGGATATGAACCCTGTACTGCCTATTTATTCTCATACTGAGAAATTCCTGACTATTGGCAACAGACTGTGGCCATATCCTTGGCCAGCCACCAATGCAGATGGCCTCAGGAGGACCAGATTAGAGAGTCTTGATCAGAACAAATCCATCTTCATTACCAAAAAAAAAAACTATTAAATGGCACCTGAAGTGGGAGAACTACTGACTCACAGCAGCATTATTTTTGCATATCAAAGTATATTAAAGACATAAGGTACTTGATTACATTTTGCAAGATGATTTATCAATGTTGTATCCATTTGCAGTTGACTCAAATGACATTATTTTTTATTCTACATTCCAAGTAAATAAGTACCAGGAAGGTCTTGGTGAAAACCGAATGGGCTAACAGCTCTTAAACTTTAGGGGCATCAGAGACACTTGAAGGATTTGTTAAAACGCAGATTGCTGGGCCCACCTTCATGGTTCCTGTGTTAGCAAGTCTGGAATAAACCAAAAAATCAAAGCTGTTGCTGTCAAGTCGATTCCGACTCGTAGCAACCATATAGGGCAGACTAGAACTGCCCCGTAGAGCTTCAAATGACCACCTGGTAGATTTGAACTGCTGGCCATAGCACTTAACCACTATACCACCAGGGTTTCCAAAGAATTTGAATTTCTGACAAGATGCTGATGCTGCTGGTCTGGGGACCACATTTTGAGAACCACTGGATTAGGATTTTCAGAACACTTATAGGGATTCCTACATGATGGCACAGGAATGTTACCTAGAAAATTCAGTCAGAACTAGAGATTTGCATTATATCAAACATCCAGGTGATTGAAAATATCCAGACATTGGCTGATTTTTTTTTTTTTTGCCCAGCAACTTTTGATGTAATGTCAACACACTTTCAGGGCAGTTGCCTTCAGTGATAGCTCACATTTCATTAGTGTTCAATACAGAGTATGCAATTAAGGGTTTTGTTCTTGGTGGACGTGGTAATTGTTGACATTGTTGAAGACAGTGAAACAGATAATGGAGTAAAACATCACTGGGTAGCAAGTGAACTTTCCAGTTCTGAATGCAAGAATATTTGGCTTGTCAAGTCACAGATATGTCTATGTTCTTTCCTGGGACCAACTGCTGAGCTGCAGCTGTTTTTGCTATTAGAGATGCCATTGGCTTAAAGGGGAATAAAGGTCAAATTGGTGTAAAATTTAAGATGACTGCATTCCACTCTTTCTGCCTGTCACTTCAGCTTTTCTCTGGTCTTTATCTCTATTATTTTATTTAAGGAAAAGCACAGGCACCAGGGCTACCTCAGCTAATTATTGAAACCGGCAGGTAACTTCTTTCTGGAAGATGGTTGATTTTTAAGTTACATTAGTATAAAATAATGCTTATCCTTGGTAAAAATTTAAAATAGTACAGAAAGGTATAAAATGAAAACAAAAAACCTCCCCATCTCTCCGTCTCCATAACTCTCGGTCCCATTCTTCAGGGATAACACCTATTAATAAGTTGACATGTATATTTCAAAAAATATTTATGCATTTGCATGTATATGTAATATATATGTATGTGTATATATACACACATGGGTAGTCACCTTTTATATTGTTGAAAAAAGATACTTGCAATGAGCAAGGCATTGGCCTTGCAAAATTCTATTATTCAATCTCTGGCGTAGTTTCTATCACCAAGGCCATATTTTTCAACTACTGATCCTTCTTCCCTTTTTCAACTTTTGAATTCCAGTCACCAGTAATTATCAATGCATCTTGACTGCATGTTTGATCAATTTCAGACTGGTAAAAATCTTCAATTTCTTCATCTTTGGCCTTAGTGGTTGGTGTGTAAATTTGAATAATAGTCATGTTATCTGGTCTTCCTTGTAGGTGTATGGATATTATCCTGTCACTAACAGCGTTGTACTTCAGGATAGATCTTGAAATGTTCTTTTTGACAATGAATGCAATGCCATTCTTCTTCATTTTGTCATTCCTTGCATAGCAGACCATATGATTTTCCAATTCAAAATGGCCAATACCAGCCCATTTCATCTCACTAATGCCTAGGACATTGATTTTTATGCCTTCCATTTCTTTTTGACAACTTCCAATTTTCCTAGATTCATACTTCATACATTTCACATTCCAATTATTAATGAATGTTTGCAGCTGTTTGTTCTCATTTTGAGTATTGTCACATCAGCAAATAATGTCCCAAAAGCTTTACTCCAATCATGTCATTAAGGTCGAATCTACTTGGAGGAGGCAACTCTTCTCCAGTTGTATTTTGAGAACCTTCTAACCTGAGGGGCTCATCTTCCAACACTATATTAATGTTCTGCTGCTATTCAAAAGGTTTTCACTGGCCACTTTTTTTTTTTTAGAAATAGATCACCAGATCCTTCTTCCTAGTCTTTCATAGTCTGAAAGCTATGCTGAAACCTATACACCAGGGATGACCCTGCTGGTATTTGAAATACCAGTGGCATAGCTTCCAGTGTTACAAACTTGCTTGCTGAAAGTGAAGAAAAAATTGAAGCAATTACTGATGAAGATCAAAGACTACCCCTTCAGTATGAATTATACCTCAACATAAAGAAAAAAAATCCTCACAACTGGATCAATAAGCAATATCACGATAAACGTAGAAAAGATTGAAGTTGTCGAGGATCATTTTACTTGGATCTCCAATCAGCTCTCATGGAACCAGCAGTCAAGAAGTCAAATGATGTATTGCACTGGGCAAATCTGCTGCAAAAGACCTCTTTGAAATATTGAAAAGTAAAGAGGTCACTTTCAGGACTAAGATGCTCCTGACCCAAGCCACGGTATTTTCAGCTGCCTCATATGCATGCAAAAGTTGGACAATGAATAAGGAAGACTGAGGAAGAATTGAAGCCTTTGAATTTTGGTGTTGGTGAAGAATATTGAACACACCATAGACTGCCAGAAGAACAAACAAATCTGCCTGAGAAGTATAGCCAGAATGTTTCTTAGAGGCAAGGATGGTGAGACTTTATCTCATGTATTTTGGACATGTTATTAGGAGGGATCAGTCCCTGGAAAAGGCCATCATGTTCGTTTAAGTAGAGGGTCAGCAAAAAAGAATAAGACCCTCAACAAGATTGATTGACACAGTGGCTGCAACGATGGGCTCAAACGATTGTGAGAATGGCGCAGGACCAGGCACTGTTTTGTTCTATTGTAGATAGGGTGGCTGTGAGTCGATACGGACTTGACAGCACCTAACATCAACAACATATACATATGTGAAGTGTGTGTGTCTTTTTATGCAAATACATTACACATTGATATATTTTTTTCTGCACCTTGCTTTTTTTCTTGGAGATCTTTCCTTGCTAGCACATTTACAGATACACCTCATCCTTTTTCATTGCTACAAAGTATTCCATCATATGGATATACTTGCTTATTTATGGACATTACAAACAATGGAGTAATTATCATATAAATGTTTGTACTTCTGTAAGTTCTTATGAGTATTAAATGAGATAATTGCTATAAAGTTGGTAGGCTGTCAATAATAATATTTATTATTACAATGCGATAATTATTACATGTGACTTCATATGCATTTTATGGTCAATCTGAGACAAGAACTCCTTTAATTTGCTCTTCATTACTTCCATAAAACAATAGAAAGTGAGATTAAAACTAAGCTCACACTGTAGAGAATTATCAAGGAGGAAATCCCTCATGAATAAGGTACTTAAATCCTTTAAATCCTTGGTTCTAGGCTGCTCATTACAAACGTCTAGAAAAGGTTTAAAAAACACTTATGCCCGGGCCCCACATACAGAGATTCTGACTTAATTGTTCTGGGACGAGGTCTGCCTTTGGCACTTTTTAATGTGCAGTCAAGGTTGAGCACCACTCCGAGGTAGAGCTGCTCAGTGACTTATAAAAGTTAGTGCAAGGGTTCTCAACCTTAGCTGCACACTAGAATCAACAAATAAGCTTTAAAAATATTGATGGTGGGTCCCATCCCCAGTGATTCTGATTTAACGGGTCTTGGGTGTAACCTGGTCATCAGGATTTCTAATACCTCCTCTGGCAATACTAGTGTGCATCCATGGTTGAGAACCGTGCTGAAAGCCCACAGAGTTCAGAGTCTTATCCATAGAAATTTCCTTCAGGAGTTCTGAAATGGAGCCAAGAAATATGTATGTGTAAAGAACACCCTTGTTTGTGGTGTGGGTGGTTCTGGCACCACCCTTGAGAATAACTGAAGTACCCATTGCTGTTGAGTGGGTTCCAACTTGTAGTTACCCTATAGGATAGAGTAGAACTGCCCCAAAGGGTTTCCAAGGAGCAGCTGGTGGATTCAAACTGCTGACCTTTTGGCTAGCAGCTGAGCTCTTAACCACTGTGCCACCAGGCCTCCAAAATAAGAGTAGTACTTTGAAATTCTGTCTACAGCGTCCTCTTTAGATTATCTTCAGTTGACTGGAATATACCTTTCCCATCAAATGGCTTATCCATTGTTATGCTGGTTAAGTTGATTAAAAAACCAACCAAACAAATACATTTAGATTGAACTAATATCTGTTTTAACATAGCATCAGACCATAGGTGCTGCTTCTGTCTCTGGAGCTAGCCAAAGCCTATCTCCTCTCATCTTCTGTATGACAATCCTTGCAATTTTTTGAAGGAAGTGATCATAGTTCCTTAGTCTTCTCTTCTCCAGGCTTGAGATGCCTCAGTTCCTTCAGCCTAAAAAAATGACTGATTGATTATCAGGATTCCCACCTTCCTGTGTGCCCCACACTGTCCCTTTGGAAACAAGAGTAATAGTTGGACTGTTAGGTTCTGTAACATGGACATTGAACCCTGACGGATGTAGCTAAAATAATAGAAATTTTACAAAGCAAATAATAGGATGGCATTGCAAAGTTGAGATCCCCTATTAACACAGTTCACAAAGAAGTGACCTACTGGATAACTAATACTTGTATAGCATTATAGTTTACAAAGAGCAGAGATTTTCTGAGTTGATCCTCCGAGAACTATGTGAACAAGATATTGTTCTTATCACTCTGAGTTTACTATAAAGGTGCTTATGATCAGAGAAGTTCCAAGCTTCGGGAAAGTTCACAGTAGGCAGAGCCAGAATGCTCACCTAGATGGTTTGTTACTAAATCCCATGTTATTTCATTTTTTCTTTTGAGAATGTATGCAAAGATAAATAGGGAAAAGCACAATTAGATGAATAACGCCCTAAAAACTAAGGGTTATTATGATCGTTGGTTATTGCATTGGAAATTCTGTGACTATTATTTGTCTGTGAACTTTTGATTGACGGTAAACCCTTTGAAATAAAAAAAAAATCGAATTTGTAAACATTTGAAATAAGAAACATAAAAAAAGGGGAGGGCAAGTTGATACTTTGGTCAAGACTGCCGCCTTTTTAGCCATCTCAGTGAGCTATTATATAGCTGAATAACAACACCTTCCCACTCTTTCCTTTCGTCAGGTGTGCCAAAGGGCCTGAATTACAATGCTGTGAAAGAGCTCATCTTAGCTGTTGATGGGGTGGTATCTGTGCACAGCCTGCACGTCTGGGCTCTAACAATGAACCAAGTGATTCTCTCGGCTCATGTTGCTACAGGTCAGTGCACGTTGTACACTCCACGGACAAAAGTCAGTCTTTGTCCTGTCAAGTCAGTAATTTCTCTACTTTTGTGAAGCTGCCCTTAGTGACTGTTGCCTGTAAAACTATTGTAAAGTGTTTTATGCTACCACGGGCACCGTCTTATCAATGTTGTCATAGCAATAATGATACTAATGCCATCCCTTGAGGCAGACTGCAGAGGATAGCAGATAGACAGAACAGAGGGCTAAATTGCTACCCAAACTCTGAAAATATGATGTCACTAGTCTTCTTGGTACCCTAGTGGTCAATAATAGGAAAGAAAAAAAAATTTTTTTAATTTTTCAGTCAACAGTAAATCTTAATTGAGTATCTCCTGTGTGTAAGATGCTGTCCCTAGCACTGATGACAGAAAGGTAACTGAGACACGGGTCCCATCCTTAAAGTTCTAACTTGATGGTTTAGGTGCTAGTAGGGATTAATGGAAGTTCCTTTACAGGATGATTAGAAATTCTGTAACCATGTCAGAAAATTCTTAGAAGGTTGGGTTTATACTAAAGTCTAGTTTCTAAATTAGAGAATGGCTCTGTTCATGATGTGTCCTATTGTTAGTAGCTATCAAGTTGGCCCCTGACTCATGGTGACCCCATGTACGATAGAATGAAACACTGCCGAGACATCCTGTGTCATCTGTATGATCGGTTGCAGATCAGACCGCTATGAACCATAGGGTTTTCCTTCATTGATTTTTGGACATAGATCACCATGCCTTTCTTCTTAATCTGTCTTAGTCCGGAAGCTTTGCAGAACCAGGTCCAATATCATAGCAACACGCAAGCCTCCACTGACAGATGGGTGAGCGGTGGCCGTGCGCGAGGTGCGCTGGCCAGAAATCAAACCCAGACCTCTGGTATGGAAGGTGAAAATTCTACCACTGAACCAACATGGTCCCCATGACATGTCTTAGGGATGGGAAAATAGATAGTGGGAGTCTTTTCATGGCTTCAGGAGAGAACTCAGGCCAAGGATGATGGTGATGGTAGGTTAGAATGCTAAAAATAACTCAAGAAAATTACGAAGGGGCAGGGTACAGAAATGCCAGTAAGAGTTATTTTAGGACTCCGCTTTCTCAGACCTCAGCTTCTCTGAGGAGCTCCAATCTGCCTGCAGGGAATTTACAATTCACTGCACCAATATTTCACTGCAAATAGAAGAATCTAGTAAACAATCAGGTTGCTACTGAGGGAAATTTACAGCCTCCTGATACCATTTGGGACAGGAAAAAAGATGGCAGTGAGGGTTACTGCTCTAAGAAAGGTCTGTAGGGAGCTCTAAATGCTTCCTGGGTCCTGTCACCAGTTTGATAAAAACTCTGATTAGATACAAGTGCTGCAACCCTGAAATCCCTGGGGACTGGTGAGAAGGACTGTGTGAGAAATCAAAGTTCTGACACAGCTTTTCTCGGGGCTTATCTCCACTTCCACACTCAGCTCTTAGGAGTGCCAGACCCCAGGGAGAGCTGTGGGCAGGAGGAGTTTCCACAGTGACAGCACACTTTGCTGCACTAGAATTCCCCCCTACGTTGTCTGGGTGAAAGCAGCTGAGTGGCAGAGCCATCCTGTTTTCTTTGGAGCACTCTGTCTGTGCACCACTCCACCAGGTCAAAGACAAAGGACTTGGAGCTGGAATCTTAGCAGTCGACCATGTGTGTATAATCAGTGCTAATCCTGCTTGTGGTTCTTTATCAACAGCAGCCAGCTGGGACAGCCAGGTCATTCGGAGAGAGATTACTAAAGCCCTCTGCAATAATTTCACCGTGCACTCTCTCACCATTCAGATGGAATCTCCAGCCGACCAAGACCCTGATTGCCTTTTCTGTGAAGATCCCCGGAACTAGCTCAGTCATTCTGTCAGCTTTCCACTTTTGACAGACAACTATATGCTAGTATGCAGTTTCTGGAACGTAAGAAATAATCAAAGGAAGATATTTGAGAAACTCATGATACAGTGCAATGCACATCTTCTTCTTTATTAAGCTCCATCCACCATGAACGAAGATGCATTCAAATCCATCAGTCAGTTGGATTATATACTCATCAGTGGCTGGGTTCAATTACAGGAAAGTATGTATAGATTATTCCTGACTGGCACTAAAATAACAGCTGCTCGCAACAGCGGGCAATACGAAGTCCACCTCCCTTAAACAATGCATCCTGAGACCCGGTCAAGTTGAACTCAGAAAAGTCTTATCAGGAATCAGTGACAGGAACAAATTGACAAAAAATTCCCTCGAAGCATTAGAAGCAAAAATAAGAAGAGGCAAGTCAGGGCTAAAAGAGAATTGGGATGCCTAATGGTGGCGCAAATGGTTGCTGCAGCAAGCGGGTTGGGGCAGTAGTTTTTGACTTCTTGTGTATCAACATCTCCACGCGCTGCATAGGGTGGAAATGCCTCCTGTCTGTTTTGTTGACATATTATGTTGTAATACGTCTGAAATTGTTGGATTTTTTTTTTTTTTTTAGTTCACTGGATAAAAGGCCTGGACAAATGACAAATTAAGCATTTGGACTGAACCGCATGACATTGCTGCTTTTTGAGTGTTTTCGTATGATTTAACCTAATAATAATGGAAAACCAGGAGGCACACAACGATGCAGGGTGAATTATCCCAGGTCACGTGGAAAGTAATTTCGTCAGAGTTAAGATGAGACCTCCCAGATCCTGCCTAATGTTTACGGAGCACCTATACTCGCCTACGGGGCAGTTCTACTCTGTCCTATAGGGTCGCTATGAGTCGGAATCGACTCGACAGCAGTGGGTTTGGTTTTTTCTGGTTTATACTAACCTAAAGGCTGGTAGTGTGAACCAACTTGGCGGTGTCACAGAAGAAAGGCCTGGTGATCTGCTTCCATGAGATTACACCCAAGATAACTATGGAGGAGTTCTACTCTGTAGGTCATGGGGTTGCCATGAGTAGGAACTGACTGGATGGCAACGAGCTTTTCTGGTTTACTCTGATCGGAGTATTACGCTGGGCTTTTAGATACGTAATTTCATTTCATTCTAATGACAACTTGCGAAGTTGGAATATTATTATACAGAAGAGGAATTATGACTCAGAGAGACTAAGTAACTTGACCAATTTCATTCATTCATGCTTCCAAAAAATATTTTTTGATGCCAATTATGGGCTTAGCATTGATGAACCAAGTCAGCATGGATTTTGACTTCATTTTTTTTTTTTGCAATTGTCAGAGCCATCGTGACTCTGACAGTCACAAAGACAGAGAACAGCATGGGTGACTGCTCACTTCCTTTTGTGGAGGAGATAGGCATTACACTAACAAACAACTAAGAATATACTGAAAAAAGTGGCAAGAGAGGCTGTTTTAGATTGGGGGGAAGTCAATGGAGAGCTTCTCTGAGGAAAGGGAATCCAAGCTGAGACCTGAACAAAAAGTAGGTAAATTGTGGGAGGAAGCATGTCCTAGAAGAAACAATAGCATGAGTAAACCCTTTACCATCAAGTCAATTCTGACTCATAGTGGCCCTATACGACAGAGTGGAACTGCTCCATAGGAGCACCTGGTAGTTTTGAACTGCTGACCTTTTGGTTAGCAGCCATAGTTTTTAACCACTGTGCCACCAGGTTTCTAGCATGAGTAGACATCCTGAAGAAAGAGCTTGGTACGTTTTAAGCATTGAGGAGGGCCCTTGAGGTTGGAGCTGTGGTGACTCAATGATGAATTGCTTGACTGCTAACTGAAAGGTTGGCAGCTGGAACCCACCCAGCATCTCCTTGGGAGAAAGATCTGGCCATCGGCCCCTGTAAAGATTACAACCTAGAAAATCCCATGGGGGCAGTTCTACTCTGTCACATGGGGTCACTGTGAGTCGAAATCAACTTGATAGTACCTAACAGCAACTTGTGGCTGGAGGGTGCTAAATGAGGGTTGAGGCAAAAGACACGAAGCAAAAGAGATAAACAAGGCCAAGTTAGAAAACAGCTGAGACCAAGATCTATTTTACCTCAAACTCATCCACGTTTTCTCTCTGAATACCTTTTTAAATTTTTTTCTTTGCTGTTCCTTTTTGACCAAGAGTAATAGATTGAATTGTGCCCCACAAAAGTTATGTTGAAATCCTAACCCCTGTACTATAAATATGATCCTGTTTGGGTTTTTGTTAAGTTAGTGAGGCCATACCAGAGTAGGGTAGGTTCTAAACCTAATCACTTCTGAGTGGTGTCTTATAAGGAGGAGTACACACAGAGAAAAACCCATACAGTGGGACCTGTCTACAAGCAAGGAATGCCAAGTATTGCTGACAGATACCAGAAACCAGGCGAGAGGCCCACAGAAAGAATTGACACAGCTGAGACCCTGATCTGGACTTTTACCCTCTAGAAATGTGAGAAAACAAATTATGTTCTCCAAAGCAACCCACTCATAGTATTTTTGTTTTTGTCACAGCAGCACTAGGTAACTAAGACATCAAGTTATCTGCATTGACAATCAGTCATTATTTCAGAAGTGGATGCAAAGATGAGTCTACATTCTTCAAAAGAATGAGATGAATAAATTGCTGAGTTTAAAAGGACTGGCAGTGGTGCCTTGCTATACCCTGTGATAGGTAGCACTAAACTTGTACCCTTTTTTTTTTTATATATAAGATTCTGGCCAAGGAAAGAGGAAACCTGAATCAATTGAAATGGTTGTGGGGTGACCTGTTAAAGATCTTACTCCAGAGAGTCTAAGTGATGTCAGTGGTGTCAGGGATATGAAAAGGAGGGGATGTGTGTTACATGGTGGAAATAAGAAACTCTGGTAGAGGAATGACCACGAGCAGGAACTAGGGAACACAGCTTCAACCCCTTTCTGCGTCCTTCTGGCTGCGTGACCTTGAGCCAGTTCTTAATTTCTCTGAGCTGCAGATTCCTCATCTGAAAATGGGGACTCTGTTTTCATCAAGATGTTTCTGTTAGAAGTAAATGGGAAAATAAGTGTTCTAATTCAGTTCCTCAAACCCTCCATTATCGATATTTTGAGCTGTATCATTCTTTGTTGTAAGGGGTTGTGCTCTGCACTGTAGGATGTTTGGAAGCCTCCCTGGCCTCTACCCCGTAGATGCCAGTAGCATCCCTCCTTCCCTCTCTCCGCCTCCCCGCCAATTGTGACAATCAAAAATGCCTTCAGACATTGCCAGATGTTTGTTCCCTGGGGGGCAAAATCACCCATGGTTGAAAACCACTGTTCTTGTACACACGCACACGCGCACACTGGATGCGTAAACTTACAGGTTGTAAACGAAGAAGGAAAACCAGTGGAGGGATGTGGAGACTTGGAAGGAGCCCTGGTGGCACAGTGGTTAAGAGCTTGGCTGCTAACCAGAAAGCTGACAGTTTCAATCCACCAGCCACTCCTCAGAAACCCTATGGGGCAGTTCTACTCTGTCCTATAGGGTCGCTATGAGTGGAAATCAACTTGACAACAGTGGAGTTGGTTTTGGTTTTGGGGACTTGGAGCTTGGGATGGCTGCCTTTTGACAAGACACCAGCAGGAAAAGAGAAGGTCCAGGCTGCATGTCTCATAACAGGTCCACCTCTTGTCATTTACTTTCCAGGTTCCCTGTCAAGGGGGGCTTTGAATTATACATGGGTGTTCTCCAGGCAGAGGAACAGGCCATTCTAGACAAATGGAAGACTATATGCAAAACTTGCTTATGTTTTTCAGGTTTTAATTTGAAAAGGAAAATTTTGTTGGCAAAGGAAACTTTCTAGTCTGTGGTTCTCAAAACAACATAATTTTTGCAACTTTCTGATTATTAATATTATAGAGAACAGGAGTTATGTCTTAGATGATTTTTATGTTTCTGTGAGCATCTAGCGTCTAGTGCTGGAAGCCTAGCAGGCATTCATAATTGTTGAAGCAATGACTCCGGGGCTGTATGTGGGCCTTGTCATTCTTTCACATTTATATTTGTGTTTCTCTGAAATTCTGAGGGCCAAGAAAATATTGACTTTGACTGAGAAGGTCACATCTGTGCCGTCTCGGCAAATCTATCAGCACTGCTGAAATAGCTGCTTAGCATTCTGCTGAGGGCTGGTCCTGCTCGGTAGAGACAAATATCCTTGTCCCCCACCTCAGTGAACATGTTTTAGTCAACCGAGATTACAGCCACTCGGGTTCCTAACGTCTCCTGCCCCATCTGGCTCTCCAAACGGAAAGGCAGGTTCAGGTCCACGCCAAATCATTCCTCTTATCTCAAGGGCCACCGAATGCGTTTGGTTTTCCACATTTTGTGGAACAGGCAAACGCACGGGTTCTGCTGATACTGTTTTGTTCCGCTTTGTGTGTGATAAATGTCTATGTAACAAAACACTCGCCATTTTAACCTTTATTTTTTTTTTTGTAAGATTCAGTGACATTAATTATGTTCACCATGTGGTTCAACCATCATCATTATCTGTTTCCAGTTATTTCCATCACCCTTAACAAAATCTCAGGGTCTCCTAAGCAATGGGTCCCCTTTCCTCCCTCCCTCCCATCTGCTCCTGGTAACCACTAATAAACTTTCGTCTCTAGACAATTGCTTATTCTAGATATTTCATGTAAGTGGGATCATATGTAAAAATCACGTTGATCTTTGATTTTATGTCAGGAACACATTGAATGCCAGGGGGGTGGCTTATATGTCAACCAAAGGAATCGTTCCATGGCCCTTAGCCTTTTCCCTTATTTCTCCGAAATCTACTTCTTCAGAATTTCATTTCTGCAGAACTGAAAACTCCAGACAATAGATATTTTTGTGGCAAGGTGCATGACAATTTGTAGAAGTGGGATTTTGCAATGGGGATTTTGAAGATTTTAAGACTTAAGAGCAGTGCCAGCAAGGGGCTTCAGCTGCCGTTCATCAGTTTCAAAGGTATCTCTCTCCTTTTACCTCCCTTATTGGCATGGCTGGGACTCCAGGCCATTGAAGTTACTGGAATAGTGTAGTAGAATTCTGTCCTTGGTGGTGTTGCCTTCTCTTCGGCTATCGGAACTTTACTATTTCATGTTTTTCAAAGCAACAGGCCTTATTCTTCTCGGTGCTGATCCCAGGCCAACTTTACTGTCCCCTCCATCCTTAATATGCTTCTCTGTCACCCAGCACCCAGTAAAGATTTATCTAGGGCTCTGTGGTTATGTTAGGGCCCATAAAAATATATGGGTCCCATATGTTTGCTCACAGATGGGAAATGGGAATGTTAAAGGACAGGAAGGAAAGTATGTTCACCCATTGAGCATTGGCTCTGAAGTTCAATTGTCTGAATCTTAGCTCTTCCCTATATTAGCTCTGTGACCTCGAGCTAGTAGCTTAAATGCTGGGTTCCTCTGTTTCCTGATAGTAAAACCTACCTACTAAGGTTTATGAGAAATTAATAAATAAGAACACTTAAAAGGCTTGGACCACTGCATAACATGTGGTCAGCACTCAGTAAACATTAGCTCCACCACCCGTCTGTCAGCGTGTGGTACTGTGGTGGCTTGTGTGTTGCTGTGATGCGGGAAGCTATGCCACCGGTATTTCAAATACCAGCAGGAATGCCCATGGTGGACAGCAGAGCTTCCAGACTAATACAGACTAGAAGGAAAGGCCTGTCAATCTACCTCTGAAAATTAGCCAATGAAACCCTGTGGATCACAACAGAATATTGTCTGATATAATGTTGGAAGATGAGCCAATAGAAATGTACTACACTATAGCTACAGCAACGGACTCAAACATGCCAATGATCATAAAGACGGCACAGGATTGGGCAACATTTTGTTCTGTTATACATAAGGTCGCCATGAGTTGGATCCAACTTGATGGCAACTAACAATGACAACAAACAAATATTAGCTCTTATTTATTATTATACACAAAAACGAGTGCATGTATATGTGTGCACAAACACAAAGTTTTATATCATCCAATTTAAAAGATTTCAGGTCATCCACACAACTCCCACAAGAGAGTGGCAAAATTGCTGGTGAGAATTAAACAGCCCTTTCTCTCACACAGAGCCATTGAGGCTTGCTGAGATAAAGGCGTTTACTGTGAGAGCGCTTACCTGGTGAGGGAGTCAGAGATTAATTAAAATAGTTGAGTCCCTTCCTACCTCTCTCTGAAAAATTCCACTTTTTTCTTTGAAGTAAAAACTGAATTAGTCACTCGAAGTACATTTGCTGACAGAAAATATAACTGTCCAGTTTAATGAAGGCCGAGTCGGAGTTCTCCCAGGCCTCACCTGTTGCTGGGAAGTATAACTTCCTTTGCTTTTCCTTTCTCTCTCTCTCAGGTGGTCTCAGCTTGCCCTATTCGGGTGCATCTCCTTCTTCTGGTCTCAAGATTGCCATTGGCCTATTTGGACCACTTGCTTATCCATTAAACTTTGCAAGTCAGCAAAGGCCTTTAGGACTCAGGGTCAAAAAGAAAAAAATGCTCACGGGCATATTCGTTTTATAGATTCCTGGAGACTGTTCCTCCCCAGCTCCATCCCCACCCAATGAAATATGACCCAGAGGACCCTGCCAAGAGATCATCCTCATTTTCTGCAATGAGTCTAAAGTGCCTTCAGGAAATGTTTTTCTCAGCTCATCTCCCTGCATTCCTTGTTTTGGATCACAGGGCAATCTGTCTGAATGACTAATTACAGAAATCATTAAAGGCACCCAGCAAATGTTGCCTTTGAATAACCACATCTCTGGTGTTACAAGTCCTGCATGGTGTGACAGTGATGAAGCCGCTTAACAGCCCAGCGCAGGCGGATGTTACGAGAGAAAAAATAAAAAGGTGACCATCTGCAGTTCAATTTCCTAACTTTCAGATTTCACACTTAACGTTTGTCATTCTGTTACTGGACACCTGTTTAAGTCCTATTTTCAGATGTTAATGTATGTTGTTTAAAAAAAAAAAAAGAAGAAGAAGTGTGTTCAGGTTAAGTCATCATCTTTTTTATCACCCAAATCATGGCAGGAAATATTTCTCATGACATCCATTGGGGCTGTAATCAGAATATGCTCTTCCACTCTCAATCTTTTATTGGAGGAAAGAATCCATTTGAGAAGCAGTCTGGTCCATGAGAGATTAATGATAATCTCATAATCACGGGTGGTTTTGACATGATCCTGGTCATTGGCATGAAACCTGATGGTGAAAAGGATGGTGGTCAGACAGCGATAGCACTTGAGAGTTGTAAAAAAAACAGAAACACACAGAGCAAAAAATCCTTGTGTTTCTTCAACCTTAAAGGCTAGGAAGTGATGCGAGATGTCAAGCTGAATTGCAGCCCTTTTAGGCATGCCAACAAGCATGTATCAATGTAATTGCCCTGTATTTCCTTTCTTCAAAGGTTTACCCATTTGCAAATAGAGAATTATCTTATTCACAGCCATTAAAGCCATGTGGTTGTACAAAGTCCAATGGTACTGTCAAATGCTCTTTGCTTAGATCTGTAGAGTTAGGAGTGTGTTGGGGTATTATGGAAGAAGAAAGGCACCAGCTATACCGAAGGTATTATAAACCATGGTGAGTTAGCCTGTACATTAGAATCATGATCAGATGTAACTCTGGGGTTTCATTAAAAGGTGAACTTCATTCTTCAATGAAAGATTTGTTGGGACTTAAATAAATCAATGCCGTATTTCTTTTCTAATGCCTTATTGAATTTTTTTCAGCAATGACGATGAAGAAGAAATATTTTTTGGCGTATACAAAGGACTGATGAACAAAAATTTCAGTTACTTTCCTATTCTCTACTCTAAACCTGCCTCTGAAATGGCAGAAGTCCACAATAAAAAATAGCACGATTGCTCTGTTGGCATTTCTTTAGAGCAATACTTTCTATGAATAATTAACGGTCCAGAAAGATGAAGCCTCTTTTTTTAGTTTCCATCTTCTCATAGAGTTCAGCACCTTGTATGAATTTGGTTGGGGAAAGGACAGTTCAGATTTCCCTGGCTCAGTAAGATTTGAATTCATAATTAAGAAGTGGATTCCCTGTCCATTCAATCTCCAATCCTTCATGCACACAAAATCATGGAAGGGGGTTTTCAGAATCTTAGATTTGATAGTCTTTAACATGGACTAAAGAGAAAGTCCTGAGAGAGACACAGCTGATGAGAACATATAATTCGTGTTCTTCTCCTTTTTCTTCTTCTCCCTATTATTATTATTATTTGGGGAATTTTTAAATAACCTAGAATTTCCTGCTTGTCTCTCAACTGTGGAGGTCTTTTACCCAGGTATATACATTTACCAAATAGTAGAGACACTTCAATATATAGATTTTGACGATAACCCATAATCCCTTACCTTGAGACTTCTTTATTCATTTATTTATTCATTCATTTCTTCAACTCATTTTACTAATATTTATTTATCAACTACATATGAGGAACATATAACAATTCCAGGGAGTACACTATTGTGTTAGAATAGTTTAGACCTGTCAAGACTATTTTTATTATATTAGTTATTGAAATATGGCCTTGGTGATAGAAATGATGCCAGAGATCCCATGATAGAGTTTTGCAAAACCAACGACTTCTTCATTGCAAATACCTTTTTCCACCAACATAAATGGCAACTATACACATGGACCTCACCAGACGGAGTACGCAGGAATCAAATTGACCAGTTCTGTGGAAAGAGACATTGGAGAAACTCAATATCATCAGTCAGAAAAGGCCAGGGGCCGACTGTGGAACAGACCATAAACTGCTCATATGCAAGTTCAATTTTAAGTTGAAGAAAATTAGAACAAATCCACAAGAGCCAAAGTACAATCTTGAGCATATCCCACCTGAAGTCAGAGACCATCTCAAGAATAGATTGGATACCTTCAACACTAATGACCAAAGACCAGACGAGTTGTAGAATGACATTGAGAATGTCATACATGAAGAAGCAAGAGGTCATTAAAAAGGCAGAAAAGAAAGAAAAGACCAAAATGGATGTCAGAAGAGACTCTGAAACATGCTCCTGAATGCTGAATATCTAAAGTGAAAGGAAGAAATGATGAAGTAAAAGAGCTGAACAGAAGATTTCAAAGAGCAGCTTGAGAAGACAAAGTAAAGTATTTTAAAGAAATGTGCAAAGACTTGGAAATGGAAAACCAAAAGAGAAGAACATGCTCGGCATTTCCAAAGCTGAGAGAACTGGAAAAAAAATTCAAGCCTTCAGTTGCAATATCGAAGGATTCTATGGGCAAAATATTGAACGACACAGGAAGCATCAAAAGAAGATGGAAGGAATACACAGAGTCACTGTACCAAAAAGAACTGGCATTCAACCATTTCAGGAGGTAGCATATGATCAAGAACTGATAATGCTGAAGGAAGAAGTCCAAGCTTCACTGAAGGCATTGGTGAAAAACAAGCCTCCAGGAATTGACGGAATACCAGTTGAGATGTTGCAACAAAGAAATGAAGCATTGGAGGTGCCCACTCGTCTATACCAAGAAATTTGGAAGACAGCTACCTGGCCAATTGACTGGAAAAAAGAAATAGAACAAAAACAAATCCATTGACGTTGAGTCAATTCTGACTGATAGTGACCCTATAGGACAGAGTATAGCCACCCCATATAGTTTCCAAAGAGTGCCTGGTGGATTTGAACTGCTGACCTTTTGGTTAGCAGACATAGTTCTTAACCATTATGCCACCAGGGTTTCCCACTGACTGGAAGAGATCCCTATTTGCGCCCATTCCAAAGAAAGCTGAGTCAATGGAATGTGGAAATTATCGAACAGTATTATTAATATCACACATAAGCAAAAATTTGCTGAAGATCGTTCAAAAGTGGGTACAGCAGTACATCAACAGGGAAGTGCCAGAAATTCAAGCTGGATTCAGAAAAGGATATAGAATAAAGGACATCATTGCTGATATCAGATGGATCTTGGCTGAAAGAGAGTACCAGAAAGAAGTTTACCTCTGTTTTATTGACTATGCAAAGTCATCTGACTGTATGGATCATAATAAATTATGGATAACATTGCAAATAATGAGAGTTCCAGAACTCTTAATTGTGCTCATGAGTAATGTATACATAGACCAAGAGACAGTCATTTGAACAGAACAAGGGGATGCTGTGTGGTTTAAAATAAGGAAAAGTGTGCATTAAGGTTGTATCCTTTCACCATACTTATTCAATATGTATGCTGAGCAAACGATCCGAGAAGCTGTACTATATGAAAAAGAACATAACATCAGGGTTGGAGGAAGACTCGTTAACAACCTGCAATATGCAGATGACACAACCTTACTTGCTGAAAGTGAAGAAAACTTGAAGCACTTACTGATAAAATCAAAGACTACAGCCTTCAGTATGGATTACCCCTCAATGTAAAGAAAACAAAAATCCTTATAACTGGACCCATAAGCAACATGATGATGAATGGGAGAAAATATTGATGTTGTCAAGGATTTTATTTTACTTGGATCCACAATCAACATCCATGGAAGCAGCAGTCAAGAAATCAAATGATGCATTGCACTGGGCAAATCTGCTGCAAAAAAAAAAAAAAAAAAATCTTTAAAGTGTTAAAAAGCAAAGATAGCACTTTAAGGACTAAGGCACACCTGACCCAAGCCGTGGTATTTTCAGTCACCTCATATGTGTGTGAAAGCTGAACAATGAATAAGGAAAGCCAAAGAACTGCTGCCTTTGAACTATGGTATTGGTGAAGAATATTGACTATACCATGAACTGCCAGAAGAATGAACAAATCTGTCTTGGAGGGAGTATAGCCAGAATGCTCCTTAGAAGCAAGGATAGCGTGATTTTGCCTCACATAATTTGGACACATCATCAAGTGGGATCAGTCCCTGGAAGCAGCATCATGCTTGGTAGACTAGAAGGTCAGCAAAAAAGAGTAAGACCCTCCATGAGATGGATTGACACAGTGGCTGCAGTGATGGGCTCGAGCATCACAATGTTGGTGCAGGGCCAGGCAGTGTTTTGTTCTGTTGTACATAGGGCTACCATGAGTCTGAAATGACTAGACAGCACCTAACAATAACAACAACAGACACTTACCACATTCTTCAGAAATTATTTATTACAATTTTGACTTCCCCAACTAGATTTTGAATTCCTCAAAAGCAGTGATCTTTATTTTATTTAGCATTTTATCCTTCTCCAGCTTCCATAACCCTGCCTGGCATCTAAGTAGTCACTGGACAGTAAACTGAATGAATGGTGATGGATTAGATCAACTTTTATAAGGAGCCCTAGTAGTGGAGTAGGAGCCCTGGTTGAACAGCGGTTAAGCACCTGGCTGCTAACTGAAAGGTTGGTGATTCCAACCCACCAGTTGCTCTGCAGGAGGAAGAAATGGCAGTCTGCTTCTTTAAATGGTTACAGATTGGAAACCATATGGAGGAGTTCTACTCTGTTCTATAGTGTTGCTATGACTCAGAATTGACAGCAATGGTTTTGGTTTATTTTTTTGGTAGTAGTGCGGTGGTTAAGCACTCACCCGCTGATAACCAAAGGGTTGGCAGTTTGAACCCACCAGCCACTCTGCAGGAGAAAGATGTAGCTGTTTGCTTCCCTAAATATTTATGACCTTAGAAACCCTCTGGGGGCAGTTGTACTCTGTCCTATAGGGTCTCTAGGAGTTGGAATTCAACTTGATGGCATTGAGTTTGGGTTTTGGTTGCATAATGGTTATGCACTTGGCAGCTCACTGGAAGTTCAGTGGTTCAAACTCACCAAGCAACTCTGAGGGAGAAAGCCCTGGCAATTTGCTCCCGTAAAGAGTACAGCCTAGAAAACTCCATGGGGCAATTCTACAAGTCAAAATTGACTTGAGGGCACCTAACAACAACAATAACATATCAACTTTTCAAATAGAGGAGTGCTTTCCATGATCCCTGATTAAGCCCTTAAGGAAGTGGAGTGTTGGGACCAGGTGGAAATAGGTGCTGGGAAGCATAATAGGATAAGTGTCAACATAGGCAATTCTGTCCTTGGAAGTTATTCACCACTGACCCTAACAGCCTTCGTTGTTGTTGTTAGGTGCCATTGAGTCAGTTCCGACTCATAGCGACCCTATGCACAACAGAGAGAAACACTGCCTGGTCTTGCGCCATCCTTACAATCGTTGTTATGCTTGAGCTCATTGTTGCAGCCACTGTGTCAATCCACCTAGTTGAGGGTCTTCCTCTTTTCCGCTGACCCTGTACTCTGCCAAGCATGATGTCCTTCTCCGGGGACTGATCCCTCCTGACAACATGTCCAAAGTATGTAAGACGCAGTCTTGCCATCCTTGCCTCTAAGGAGCATTCTGGCCACACTTCTTCCAAGACAGATTTGCTCTTTTGGCAGTCCATGGTATATTCAATATTCTTCGCCAACACCACAATTCAAAGGCATCAACTCTTCTTCAGTCTCCCTTATTCATTGTCCAGCTTTCACATGCATATGATGCGATTGAAAATACCATGGCTTGGGTCAGGCGCACCTTAGTCTTCAAGGTGACATCTTTGCTCTTCAACACTTTAAAGAGGTCCTTTGCAGCAGATTTACCCAATGCAAAGTGTCTTTTGATTTCTTGACTGCTGCTTCCAACTGCTTCCATGGCTGTTGATTGTGGATCCAAGTAAAATGAAATCCTTGACAACTTCAATCTTTTCTCTGTTTATCATGACGTTGCTCTCTGGTCCAGTTGTGAGGATTTTTGTTTTCTTTATGTTGAGGTGCAGTCCATGCTGAAGGTTGTGGTCTTTGATCTTCATTAGTAAGTGCTTCAAGTCCTCTTCACTTTCAGCAAGCAAGGTTATGTCATCTGCATAACGCAGGTTGTTAATGAGTCTTCCTCCAATCCTGATGCCCCGTTCTTCTTCATATAGTCCAGCTTCTCGGATTATTTGCTCAGCATACAGATTGAACAGGTATGGTGAAAGAATACAACCCTGACGCACACCTTTCCTGACTTTAAACCAATCAGTATCCCCTTGTTCTGTTCGAACAGCTGCCTCTTGATCTATGTAAAGGTTCCTCATGAGCACAATTAAGTGTTCTGGAATTCCCATTCTTTGCAATGTTATCCATAGTTTATTATGATCCACACAGTCGAATGCCTTTGCATGGTCAATAAAACACAGGCAAACATCCTTCTGGTATTCTCTGCTTTCAGCCAGGATCCATCTGACATCAGCAGTGATACCCCTGGTTCCACGTCCTCTTCTGAAACTGGTCCGAATTTCTGGCAGTTCCCTGTCAATATACTGCTGCAGCCATTTTTGAATGATCTTCAGCAAAATTTTGCTTGCGTGTGATATTAATGATATTGTT
Organism: Loxodonta africana; assembly: GCF_030014295.1. Taxonomy (NCBI): domain Eukaryota; kingdom Metazoa; phylum Chordata; class Mammalia; order Proboscidea; family Elephantidae; genus Loxodonta; species Loxodonta africana. The sequence goes on from NC_087355.1 coordinate 67,290,272, forward strand.
CCATAACTTCCACATTCGGTTGGATCACCTTTCTTGGGAATAGGCAGAAATATGGATCTCTTCCAGTCATTTGGCCAGGAAGCCATCTTCCATATTACTTGGCATAGAAGAGTGAGCACCTCCAGCGCTGTTTGTTGAAACATCTCAATTGATATTCCATCAATTCCTGGAAACTTGTTTTTTGCCAATGCCTTCAGAGCAGCTTGGACTTCCTCCTTCAGTACCATCAGTTCCTGATCATATGCCACCTCTTGAAATGGTTGAATATCGACTGTTTTTGGTATAATGATTCCGTGTATTCCTTCCATCTTCTTTTGATGCTTCCTGCGTCGTTTAATATTTTCTCCATGGAATCCTTCACTATTGCAACTTGAGGCCTGAATTCTTTCTTCAGTTCTTTCAACTTGAGAAACGCCAAGCGTGTTCTTCCCTTTTGGTTTTCCATCTCCAGCTCTTTGCACATGTCATTATAATACTTTACTTTGTCTTCTCGAAAGGCCCTTTGAAATCTTCTGTTCAGTTCTTTTACTTCATCAATTCTTCCTTTTGCTTTAGCTGCTTGACGCTCAAGAGCAAGTTTCAGAGTCTCCTCTGACATCCACCTTGGTCTTCTCTTTCTTTCCTGACTTTTCAGTGACCTCTTGCTATCTTCATAGATGATGTCCTTGATGTCATTCCACAACTCGTCTGGTCTTCGGTCACTAGTGTTCGATGCGTCAAATCTGTTCTTGAGATGGTCTCTAAATTCAGGTGGGATGTACTCAAGGTCATATTTTGGCTCTTGTGGACTTGCTCTGATTTTCTTCAGTTTCAGCTTGAACTTGCATATGAAGAATTGATAGTCTGTTCCACAGTTGGCCCCTGTCCTTGTTCTGACTGATGATACTGAGCTTTTCCATTGTCTCTTTCCACAGATGTAGTCAATTTGATTTCTGTGTGTTCTATCTGGTGAGGTCCATGTGTATAGTCGCTGCTTATGTTGGTGAAAGAAGGTATTTGCAATGAAGAAGTCATTGGTCTTGCAAAATCCTATCATTCGATCTCCAGCATTGTTTCTATCACCAAGGCCATAGTTTCAACTACTGATCCTTCTTCTTTGTTTCCAACTTTCTCATTCCAATTGCCAGTAATTATCAATGCATCTTGACTGCATGTTCAATCAATTTCAGACCGCAGCAGCTGATAAAAATCTTCTATTTCTTCATCTTTGGCCCTAGTGGTTGGTGCCTCTGTTTCCTCATAAATAAAATGGGAATAGGAATCTTTGCCTTTCTTACTCCCTTCTGGTGTTATGGAAATCAAATGGGATGCTGTAGGCAAAAGCAATTTTGTGAACTATGAATTACCATATAATCAGCAGTTATTACTATTATTGTTACTAACTGAAATGATTAATGTCAGTCAATATGTTGTAGAAATTATACAGTAGATTTACCCTTTCCACTGGAGTATAGCTAGCCTTCCTTCCCTCCCCAACCTCCAACATACCTAAAACACACACATGTACACACACACTCATATACACACTGACTTTTTGATTGTCTGGATTGTGGAGAATTTAGTTACTAAGGTCTTCCTGTAATATACTTGGATACAAGTTTTAGAAACAAATACCAATGTAGCTAATATTGCATGGAAACTGAGAAATAATTATTCTGGCAGTAACTGTTGTATTCAGTTCAGCAAACATTGACTTAGAAACTTTTAATTCCCTGGCACTGTACATGGGGAACTCAATTTAATTCAAGGGAAAATGAGGCAGAAGTTCAGATCTCAAGTTTTCTTCAGCACAGTAGGTGAGATAGGCAAAATTTATATACAGGGTTTTAACAGGAAAGGTTTGCTTAACTTGTAGGAATCTGGACACAGACTTCTCTGAGTACCATTTACCTGAGCTGAGGCAGGTAATGAAGTAAAGAAAACAATTACAGGATACATTTTGTGACTTAGAATTGAGTCCTGTTACTAATTAACATGTTGGGGGAGACACATTTTGTGCTAATTTAAGAGTTCAGGACACCTTTGACCTTCAGACAGTTTTTTGTGGGTAGGAGGTCAAGGGCTGAGTGACTATGGAAGTTGCAGTTGGGCTGACAAAGCCAGCCCACTTTCCTAACATGAGACGGAACTTGGCATGTACTCCAGAAGAATTGTTATTGGGGTGGCAAAGCCATAGACCCGAGGTGTGTTCAAGCCTCAAAATGAGGGGCTGGCAGTGGTGTTTATTCAGATTAGGGATTTGGTTTATTTTAAGGGAAAAGTGTCTGTTTTTCAGTCGATCAACCTGCTGACAGGAGAGAGATGGGGCAGAAGGAAACAGCAGCCTGATTAATGTGGGCTCCTACACATCACATACCTCTTTAGGAGGAATTAGCATCTTAGATAGGAGGGCTTGGAGAATTTTAATGTTAAGTTGATTAAAAGCCAAACCACTTGGTTCAGTCAGAGAGGCCCAGCAGGTTTCCTGGGAGCCCTGACTGCACCGGGCCAGATGGCCTTCTTTGGCTGTTCTTCTGTAAGCCACACATCTAGCCAGCACCAGGCTCCCTGCTCACCTCAGAGCAGGAGAGGCTGCCCCCATCTCCTTCTGTGTGCCCACAAATGCTGCTCCATCTCAGTGCTCAGTGAATATTAAATAATCAAAAGCAACAACAGCCCAAGCTTGGCACGTCCCTTCAAATGTCTTGGCGGAGGAACAGGGTATACTGAGCTGACTGCTGGAGGGAGACAATAGTCCAACCTTTTCTTCATTAGAAACAGTTATAACAGTGATATATTGTTGATATATTACTGTTATAATATTAATAATGATGATATTGGTGCTTGACAAGATATCAGGCACTGTGCTGAGAATTTAAATACTTTTTTTTTTTTAAGCCCTCAATAAGACTTCATCATGTATGTATGATAATTCCCATTTTTTAGGTGGGAAGCAGCTCAGAGAATTTAAGTGACTTGCCCAAAGCTAACAAGTCACAGAACCAAGATTCAAACCCAGGCTTGTGCCATTGAAAAACACATGCTCTAAAGCTTTACTTTACACTCTTCTCTCACACTATGTCTCACTGTGGCTACATGAGTAACAAAGAGTGACTTGGAGGGCAGGACAGCATTTGCAGCTCCCTCATTGGTACTAAAGGAACAATATTGCTCCACAGCAGTCGAAGGTGAGGTGGTGAATTGAGAGATGGCAGAAATAGACTGAGCATAAAGAAGGTAAAATAATATTTTTCTTTTGCATTCTGCCTCCTGAACTGACCCACTCCAAGAACAAAGAGTAGTAAATTTTGCCTCACCTGAGAAAGCCATTTGTACTACTAATAATATGTTGATGATGGCCACATAGCTTCAGAGAAAAATTCCCAGCTGTTGAATAATACTCAAAATACTATGAAGGCTCATTAGCTATAGAATTGTGAATGAATTCCCCATATGCTATGTCCTAGAAACATTAAATTGTCCTAAGACATTTGTTGATCTTGAATATGACTCAATTAATTTTATTGAAAGAACAGGCAATTATAATTTTGTGCACATCATTAGCTGTTGTTGAAGAAGTGGAAACTGAGATGCCTTTATTGGAGAATGTCTGTATTTCTATATGCATAAAGAATCTCCAGGAGAATATGTGAGAAACTAACAGAAGTTAACCTGTTTCAGGAGAGGTGTGGTCGGAAGTGGGTGAATTGGAGGTGGAAGGAGAATTGCAACTCTCTCTTTGTCTATGTATATCTGTGTATTTATGTGGGGTGGGTGGAAAATTGGGTGTGAATATGAATTTTGAACTATGTGAATACATTACTTATTTAAAAAATAAAATTTTGAGAACAATCACTTTGAACAGTTCAAAATGTTTAATTCAAATACAATTTTTGCAGAGCTCTACATCTATTGTTGTTGTTGTTAGGTGCCGTTGAGTCAGTTTCAACTCATAGTGACCCTATGTGTAAGAGAACAAAATACTTCCCAATCCTGTGCCATCCTCGCAATCATTGCCATACTTGTGCTCATCGTCACAGCCACTGGGTCAATCCATCTCATTGAAGGTCTTCCTTTTTTTTTTTTTTTTGCTAACCCTCTACTTTACCAAGCATGATGTCCTTCTCCAGGGTCTGACTCTTTCTGATAACTGTTCAAAGTACATGACATGAAGTCTCACCACCCTTACTTCTAAGGAGCATTTTGGCTGTACTTCTTCCAAGACAGACGTCTTTATTCTTCTGGCAGTCCATAGTATACGCAATATTCTTGGCAAGCCCATCATTCAAAGGCACCGACTCTTCTTTGGTCTTCCTAGTCATTGTCCAGCTTCTGCATGCACATGAGGTAATTGAAAATACCATGTTTTGGGCCACATGCACCTTAGTCCTCAAAGTGACGTCTTTGCTTTTTAACACTTTAAGGATTTTTTTTTGCAATAGATTTGCCCAATGCAATATGTCCTTCAGTTTCTTGACTGCTGCTTCCATGGATATTGATTGTGGATCCAAGTAAAATGAAATCTTTGACAACTTCAATCTTTTCTTTGTTTATCATGATGTTGCTCACTGGTCCAGTTGTGAGGATTTTTGCTTTCTTTATGTTGAGGTGTAACCCATACTGAAGGCTGTAGTCTTCGATCTTCATCAGTAAGGGCTTCAAGTTTTCTTTGCTTTCAGTGAGCAAGGTTGTTTCATCTGCATATGGCAGGTTGTTAATGAGCCTTCCTCCAGCCCTGATGCCACATTCTTCTTCATATAGTCTAGCTTCTCGGATTATTTGCTCAGCATACAGATTGAATAAGTATGGTAAAAGGATACCCTCCTGACATACACATTTCCTGATTTTAAACACATGCTGTAAAGCTTTACTTTATACTCTTTTCAGACTATTTCTCACTATGGCTACACTAGTAACATAAAGAATGACTTGGAGGGCAAGAAGGCATCTTTATCTCCCTCATTTGGTTCCAAAGGAGTAAAATTGCTACATCTACCTCTCTAGTTCCAGAATTTTCTGTACACAAAAAATACATATTCAGCAGACTAAGCAACTGGCTTTTTCTATTGTATTCCTCATACCAAGAATGAAGTGGGGCAGAATTTTATGTAGAAGTTCAGGGAAAGCACATTTGGGCATGAAGGTGATTATCACTGCTCAGGAGGTGGTACATGGCTTAGAGGAAGCAAAAGGTCAATACCTTTCTATCCTTCACCAAGGTTGGCTGCAATTACTCCATGATTCACACCCAGCCCAGGACCCAAGATTCAGATCTGACCTTGTGTATCTCACCTTCACATTACTAGACTGTGGCATCAGGAGAATACAGGATGGCTGGGCACATGAGAGCAAAAACTTTCAGTAAGGAAAGATCTTATTAATCCAAAGCCTTCCAAATGCAGGGAAGGTATATGACTGCTTAATGGAAGTGGCTGAAATATGGACCGGCTCCCATTTTTTTTTTTTTTTTCCAGAGCCTCTTAAGTGCAAAATGTCTAAGAGGTGCAGAAAGCACTACTGACAGCGATGGTCGTATTTGTCGGAAGGCCTGTTCTCTTAAAGCTGTACGCATCCAAGGCAGGTAGATGCCCAGTGATTTCTTCTTGAAATCTTCATCTACTCTCTCCTTCATTCACACACCCGCTGGACATATAAGCATGGAACACACCTGGTGAACACCAATCCACTCTCGTCTGAAACACAATGCTTATCATTAGAGGCCGTGTCAGGGAATGGTGCACCTGGGTTCTGGAGCCAGACTGCTTGGGTGTGAATCCCAGTTCAGGTTTTTGTTGGATGTCTGACATCGGTTACAAGTTTTACTAAGGCTTAAATTCCTCATCTGTAAAATATGGGTGATCAGATTATCCATCTGGTTGTTGTTGTTGTTGTCTACCTGTAGGGTTGTAGAATTAGCAGATAAAAAGTGCATAGAAGAATTCCTGGCTCACTATTATCATCATGTCGCACCCAGCTTCAAATCCTTCATGTGACTTAGTGCTCTTAGAATAAAGTCTAAAATACAAAACAGGCTGATAACACCTTGCATAATCCAACCTCTGCCTCTCCTTCCAGCCCCATTTGGCATTCTCCCTTCTCTCCCTCCATTCTTAAATCCACCTACATTTCTGTTCCTCAGAAGTCCCAAGCTCCTTTCTCCTTCAATGGCTTTGCCCAAGCCATTCCTTTTTTCTGGAAGATTGTCACCCCCTCCTCACAGAGCAAAGGCTAAATTCTCATTCAAGTCTTTGATTAAATATCACAGTCTTAGGCCTGGCTTATACCCTCTGCATTGCACTTCCATAGCACCTAGAACTTCTCCTTTGGAGCACTAACCATCTTTATAATTAGACAAATATCTGCATTTTAAACAATGTCTTTTCTCCCTACCCTGTATTGACTGTAAGTATACGCCCAATTATGAGGATAGCATCTGACATTTAATAGAGGCTTAAGAAATGTTGGCTAAATAAATGAATGAATGAATGAATGAGAGCCTACTGTTGGCTGTGGCTGGTACCTTGTGTATACAGTAATAAACATAGTTCCAGGTTTATCAATATAAGCCTGGTATCGCAAGTCTTTGGAGAATATTCAATTATAATACTTCTAATATGGTTCATTGTAATTCCCAGTGGTTGTTTACGTGCCTGTCTCCCCACTAGATTTTACACTCCTCAAAGACAGAAGCCAGTGGCTGAAACATACTGAGTCTAATATAAAGTCTTCAAAAAATAATTAAAAATTAATAAAAGGATTGGTTGTTGTATGTTCTATTCAGCCACCTGGTCTGGTGAGTAACAAGTGTTCAATATTGCAAGTGCATACATAATATGGATGTACTTGTCTAGAAGTTGGCACTTTAGAAGTGCTGTTACTTATAATTACCTCTGTGCTGATAATGCCCAAGGTTCTGAGTGCAGCACCTAACCTCTTGGTGGAACATTCTGTGATAAGCAGCCATGCCGACTGCTGGATGTCACCTGTCATTTTGCTCTACTCCTTTGCCCCATTGGCTGTCAAAATGCTTTCTGCTCAGAGTCAGCCTGTAACAAGTTACTACACACACCAATGTGTCTTCCTGGCACAGTAGCATCTAAGCTGCACTACGCTGCTTTGAGTTGGGTGTGCGTTCTCCTGTATCAGGGTTTCAGCCTGCCATGTTTACTGTTGGTTCCAAACAAGCAGTGGCTTGAGCATCTGTAGGTAAAGCCGCCAGTTATCTTGGTCCAGTGGTTTCACCTTAGCACTTGTGCAACATGCAAGTTAACATGATTTTAGTGTCTTTGGAAACAACACAGAAAAAGTAGTTAAGATAATGACCTTTGGAGTCAGGTAGAATTGGGTTTAATCCTGCCTCTGCCGTATATTAGCTGTGTGGACCAGTTTCTTCACTTTTTAAAAGATCTGTCTTATGGGATTGTCAAAAGAATTTAGTGAGTTGATGTATATAAAATGATCTGCTGGCTGCTACTACTACTACTATATCAGGTTAGCCCCGAGCCAATTGAACTTTACCAATCCAATTATCTATGGCAGGTGTCCAGAGACCATTGTTCTGCAATTAAAAGCACCTTAGAAACAGCCAAACAGACTGTTCTGTACTCCTTTGGGAAGCCTTTAGGTAATTCTTCAGACTCTTCATGCTGGTGGAACTGCTGTGGTTCAAATGATGTTGAAGGGAAGAAGGGCAGATTAAAAGTGAGGAGAGATGAAAGACTTGTAAATTGAAAGTTATATTTGAGAATCACATAGAAGCCCTTGCTATCTATTTTGCAAATTAGTTGCTTTTTAAATTTCCAAGAAGCTCAGCTTTGCTAACTGGCAAGTCAGCAGGAAACAAGATTCTGGTGAGTTCCTTATGCATGCTGTATGTTTATAAAAATTCACTTTATAAAGTATATAAACACATATATCCTTATGTAGAAATGTATAGGCTTCTGCCTGGGGTTTGATTTTCAAAATTAGTCTGCTAGCACTAGACAACTTTACCCCAGGACTATTGGGGATGATGAAGGACAAAGGCAGAGGCCTGGTGGGCTTCTTTACAGGTGCCCCTTGTCTTTCCCACCCCTCCCCATCCTCTGCCACTTGTAGCTGTCAAATAGGGAGCCTCCCCCTGGTGACAGAATAGGTCTGAGCAGCACTTTGGGCTCAGAGGCGGATGGCTCATAGATAGGGATATTTCTTTCAGTCTATTCATTGATTAGAAATTCAATAAAAAATGTTTAAAATCATTTCAACAACCTAAGATGAGAAAATGGAGGCTGCTACACAGCTGGGGCCTGAAGTTGTTACAGTCCGGTTGCAAGTTCTAGAGGTCTCTCATCATATCTATGGAGATTCAGTCTCTGCTGAACCCCATGTCTCAGGCAGCCCATCTGGGGGCTAACCGTTCCAGAGGGCCATGGAGAGACACCGCTTTCCCTCTTCTCACTTACAGGGAAGTGATGTGTCCTGAGAGTGCAAGCCGTGTTCTCTCTCCATTTCTTCTTTAGGCTTATTGGCCAATTCCAGGGCTCTGAGCTATTTGTGACTATTGAGATTTTTTGCTTCCTCAACCTCAGCAGTCTTTTTTAGATTGATGCTTGGATGTTTCCAGCACATTGCATATGACTTCTGCTGTCTTTGCTCTTTTGACATCAGGCGGAAGACAATGTGTTTCATTCCAGATGGTGTCAGCTTAATCCCTGGTACCTAATGTAGCATGATACTCTAGTGTTGACCCAGTGGATAACATGGGCAATTTTCTGAGATTTCACTTTGTGGAGCAAAATGGAGAAGAGTTTGGAGAAAAAAAAAAATATTTGTAGTAGTGTGAAAATTTGATCTAAGATTTTTTAGTTTTTTCTAAGCTGAAAAAATATGTGGATATTGCCAATTTAATAGTACTATTACTTAGTAAAACCTAACATGTACCATTGAATGCAATTCATTGTTGTATACATACATGCTTACAAACCTTAAATTCCAGGCTCTTCACCATGTTCTATGAGGCCCTGCATGCTTTGGCTTCTGTCAACCCATAAGACTTATCTTCTGGGAATTCCAGTTATGTGGCGAGTAAAAGAAAGCTCAATAAAAAAGGTTAGAAAAGGAGCGGATTCATTTTTCTCATATAAAAATTTTCTAAAATAGGACGTCCAGATAGCTGATCAAGAGAGTCATCCAAGAGCCCAGGGTCCTACTTTCTTCTAAGCTATCTTTACCTTATGGCTTTTGTCCTCATGGCCACAATATGGCTGCTGCATCTCCAGGTATGGTATCAGTGACCCAGACAGGAAGAAGGGAGAAGTATGGAGGGCAAAGTTATCTTCTGAGGTTTTGATATTTCTTTTAAATGGGAGAGGAAAGCTCTTCAGAGGAAATTACGCCTCAGCTCATTGGCCGTAACTGTGTCACGTGTCCACTCTCATCCAAGGTAATCTGGTACTACTCCAAATGAAATCAGGAGAGACTTTGTTTGCAAATCAGGAGAAAAGAAGGACAGAATGGGAGGCAATTAGTACCTGTCTCAATAACCTCATCTTGCATCACTCTCAGCCTTGCTCCTTAGGTTTTAGCCCCACTGACTTCCTTTCGGTTCCCTCAGTACAGCAAGCTCTTTCTTCCTCAGGGCATCTTTGCACTTACTGCTTAGAATATGCTTCCTCTCATTCCTTCCCATGACTGGCCTCATCATAGCTAACTTTGCACTATCATTTCCTCCAGGGGTCTTTCCTTATCTACCTAGGTCAAGTGGTGCTCCCAGGCCATCCTATCTAGTTATTCTTGAGCGCATTCTTCTGTTCTACATTCTGTGGCTCTGGCCACCATTTGTAGTTATATTTGATTGTTTTTCTTACTTGTGTGATGTGGTTGTTGTTGTTGCATGCCGCCAAGTCGATTCTGACTCCTGGTGACCCTATATGAAAGAGGAGAACGGCCCTATGGGCTTCCTATGCTGTAATCTTTACCGGAGCAGATCACCAGGTCTTTTTTCCTATGGAGCCGCTGGGTAGGTTTGAACCACCAATTTTTCAGTTAGCAGCTAAACGCTTAACTACTGTGCACTATGGCTCCTTAATTTGTGTGATGTCTTACTGAAATGAAATCTCTGTAAGGGTCTTTTCTAATATTGCTGTTATTCATCACTGTAACCCCACTAACAGACACATTCAAATGCATAACAGGCACCAAAGAAATAGAAGTTGACTAAATGAATATTTTATTTATATAATATTTCCATCAGCCATATAGGTAGATATGGAGGAAATAATGAAATTATCAAGGATTTCATTTTACTTAGATCCACAATCAATGCCCATGGAAGCAGTAGTCAAGAAATCAAATGATGTATTGCATTGGGCAAATCTGCTGCAAAAGTCCTCTTTAAAGCGTTAAAAAGCAGAGATGTTACCTTGAGGACTAAGGTGTGCCTGACTCAAGCCATGGTATTTTCAGTCACTTCATATGCACATGAAAGCTGGACAATGAATAAGGAAGACTGAAGAAGAGTCGATGCCTTTGTATTATGGTGTTGGTGAAGAATACTGACTATACCATGGACTGCCAGAAGAACAAACAAGTCTGTCTTGGAAGAAGTATAGCCGGAGTACTCCTTGGAAGCGAGGATGGCAAGACGTCATCTCAAGTACTGTGGACATATTATCAGGAGAGACCAGTCCCTGAAGAAGGGCATCATACTTGGTAAGGTAGAGGGTCAGCAAAAAAGAGGAAGACCCTCAATGAGATGGATTGACACAGTGGCTGCAACAATGGGCTCAAACATAGCGAGGATGGACAGGACCTGGCAGTGTTTTTTCTCTGTTGTACGTAGGGTCGCTATGAGTCGGAACTGATGGCACTTAACAACAACAACATTTACTTGCCCCTGGTTAGAGAACTATCGAATGTGTCAGAGTCAGAATTAGAACCCATGCCTGCCTGCCTCTAACACTGTTTCTGTTTCAATAAACACTGCTTTTCACGGAAGGAGGCTCATCTGGCAGTCCTCAGAACTCTCTCTATTTCAGGGCATGAAGGTTATGCTCTGCACCAAGCTAATTGATTTGTTTACCACTTCACAGCAGCCCAGGGTTACTGGCATTAGCACCATCCTAACAAAACAAAACAAAACAAAAATCAGCTTTTTAATTTGATTCTCCCAAGAAGGCCAGAAGCCAGAGTGTTTGTGGTTCCCCCTGAGTGGTTTCCTCCTCATTGATGGGAAATTAATTCCATTCTGCTGACCAGGAAATGGACAAGGCCAGACCTTAATATATTCATTAACGAAGCTTCTCAGCTTTGTAGAGAAGGGAGTTCTCCTCCTCCGAGAGAGGACCCCTCCTGAACCCAGGCTAGTTACTTCCAAGCCTTATTTCTAAATAGCAGTAAAAGCCTGTTATGTGTATAAATCTTGTCCAACAAGACCCTCGCCGGTACAACTTTTATCAAACAAACGATTGACCAGGGACTCTGGTACTAAAAATGGCTCAGATATTTGAAATGGATCAGGTCTTTTTAGTTGCTTAGCTTATCCCCTCAGCAATTCAAAATATCTCCATCTTGCACATTTGGTGGTTTGCTCCAATCTCATTTAAGAGCTCTCTGTATGTGTTTCCATTCTGGAAACTTCACTGCACCTCTGAAAAGGTTGTTTTACATTATAGTTATTGTTGTTTTTGTTTGTTTTTCAATCAGCCATGCTTCTCTCTGAATTACCACCAGAAGCATCCTCATTTTCCCTTTTCTGTGCTAAATTTATAGGGGTTGTGATTGTGTCTTTCCATGAAAAATCCTGTTGGTTTTCTCCCTCTGTTTTTATTTATAGTTAGAGTGGTTAATAAGAAATGCTAATTTTTAGGCCTTAGTTGTCATGTTCTTGTCTAGGTCAGGTGCCCCACTTTCCTTATCTCTGCTCTAGTCTTCATCGGACTAAATAACACCTATATCACACCCTACCCATACCAGGCAATGTTTTTCCTCTTACTCTCTATCTTGATCATCTGAACAAACACTAGTTAAAAGAACAAATGAATGAATATATTATCGATGTCCGTGCCCCATAAAAAACTAGAAATGCAGTACTCAATGCAAAAATAGTGCTCAATACATGTTTGACAAATAGGTGATAGGTGGATTCTTCACTTTGCGTCTTTTGTGCTTTTTTTGTCTGTACTTAATTTGTGGCTTTTATATTTTTGTCAGTTCTAAAGTAACACTCAATGAGACCACCCAAAGGCCAGTAGGGTAAATTAAATTTATGTCTTGAGCATCTATATCGTTAGGTACTGAAGATGGTATGTAGAAAAGACACCATCCCTGTAATTAAAATCTAAAAAAGTAGACTTAGTCAGGTATGTAGCAGTACAGGGGGAAATATTGTCGGTGCTATAAATCAAATAGAAAACTAAATGTTATGGGAGTTCAATGAAGAAATAGATAACTTCTGGTTTCTGGGTATGGGCAGGGAGATATTTCTTTGGATTCAAAAATAAAGAGATATGAGTTCTCCTTCTGAAAAGTTAAAATGTATAAGAGTGGAATATGGCAGGCTAGGTCATCAGACGCTCTGCCGGAAACAACTTAAAAAGTGAAGAACAGTGTTAACAGAATATATCCTTAAAATTATCAAATAGTTGCTAAGAAGGAAAGGAATTATCAGGTCAAAGTCTAAGGGAAAGTGGGCATCCAGAGAGCTGGGCAGAGCTTTAGCCCTGAAGGTGTTTGCCAGTGCAGGCAAACTTGAACTTTGGTTTTTAACACCTCTGGGCAGCTAACAAGGAAGACCGAAGAAGAATTGATGCCTTTGAATTATGGTGTTGGTGAAGAATATTTAATACGAACAAATCTGGCTCGGAAGAAGTACAGTCAGAATGCTCCTTAGAAACAAGGATGGTGAGACTTCGTGTCATGTACTTTGGACATGTTATCAGGAGGGATTGGTCCCTGAAGAAGGACATCATGCTTGGTGAAGTAGAAGGTTAGAGAAAAAGAGGAAGACCCTCAGTGAGATAGATTGACACAGTGGCTGTAACAATGGGCTCAAGCATAACAAGAATTGTAAGGATGGTGCAGAACTGGACAGGGTTTCATTCTGTTGTGCATAGGGTCGTTATGAGTTAGAACTGACTCGACAGCACCTACCAACAACATGAGGTGAGGTGTGCAGACTTCAGAGCCCAGGGTTCTCCAAAAGTGGGTTTCTAATAGGAGACCATTGCTAAACAAAGTAGAGACTCCAAAGAGCTATACCCTCAGGGTAAGTGTGAATCATAAGTAAACCCTCTTTCCATACCCAGGAGACTGAAAAGAAATTTACCTTGGCACTGGGCACAGCAAGTGCACAGTACAGATGGAGAAGAACAAATAAAAAATGTCACGGATAAGCAGGAAAAAGGAGCTAGATTTCCATCCGAATTACAAACCAAATTCACATCCCCAATGTGATCTAATAATTCTCAAGCTTAAATTTAGCATAACGTGGACTCAACTGGTAGTACCCCTGCGAGCCTGGGAGAAGCAAGCCAAAATCCATTAGAGAAAGATACCTTCAGACTAGGCCTCAAAGAATTCCCGTGAATAATTTCCAAGTGCATTCTGCAGTACAAAGTAAAAGAATAACTAAGAACACAAAGAAACAAGACATTAACGGGGGGAAAAAAAACAAACATGCAGTAGAAAACATCAGCAATAAGAAGCCCAATCAGGCAAGGATCTGTGGCTTGAAAACATCTGCACACAATAGAAACAACAAGAAGTGACCTAAGGTTTTTCAAAAATAACCAAATAGAATGGAAGTAAAAGAATATAAAGTAACTAGAATTAAAAAAGTCAAAGGACTTATTTTCCAGCATATTAGAAACAGCTGAAGGGAAAAGAATTGAACCAAAAAACAGATTTTTTGTTTTTTATAGGGCTTCAAACTGGTTTTTGCAGTTCTAACCACTGCTGAGAGTTTGCATTTCCACCCAGATATACTGAATCAGAATCTACACTTTAACAAGATCCCCAGGTGATTCTTATGTATAATAAATTTTGAGAAGCACTGCTTTACTAATGGTTCTCAGAACTGGTCCTTGACCAGCAGCATTAGGATTGCCTGAGAACTTGTCAGAAATGCAAATTCTCAGCAGGGGTTTGAACCAGAACAAACCAGTTCAGAGCACTAGTTTTTTTTACAACCCCTTTAAAATCTAAAAACCATTCTAAGCTTGCTGAATTTGGCTCCACTAAAAAAAAAATAAACAAATTTTTTTTAAGACTTTAGTTTGCTAATTTTTGCTTTAAATAATTGTAGCTTATACATAAGAAAGTTATTGATTCATATACATTAATATTATAACCCGAAACATTACTTAAATTTTTGTTGCTGTCAGGTGTTAGTTGAGGAAGGTGATTCTATTTGGGTTTCCTGGCCTGCAATTACATCATCTGAAAATAATGACAGTTTTGCCTCTTTATTTCCAATTTTAATATATCATTCTCGTTTTATCTAACAGCAAGGACTAGCATCTTCAGGACTGTTAAATAATAATCACGTCCAGTTCCTGACTTTAATGAGATTGATTTCAGAGTTTCAGCACTAAGCATTAATGCTATATTTGGCCTGGGGGGCATGTATTTTAGTCATTCTTTAGAAAGTCTATGTCCTTATTTTGTTAAGAATTTTTATTTTCAAGAATATTAGATTTTACATTTGCTTTTTCAACATGGTAATTTTTTTTTTCGTCTTTGATCTATTAATTTAAATAGGCATTGATGTGATCGACTGTAAGAGGCAGGGTATGAGTCTATAAAGGAGTGAGGGCAGGAACGTCCTGCCAAGCATGCCCAGTTGAGGGGGCAGGCACAGTGCTTACCTTGCCTACTGGATAATGTGCCCCTGGGGTCTGATGGGTGCGGAAATCCTTCCTTCCTTTTCCGCTGACCATAGGGCTGTTTCCCTAGAGCAGTGGCTTTCTCTCCTTAGCATCATCAGAATTACCTAGAGGGCTTGTTAAAGCACAAATTACAGGTCCCCACCCCTGTTTCTGATTCAACAGTGGCGAACAGGTAATTTGCATTTTTAACAAGTTCCCAAGTGATGCTGATACTGCTGGTGCTGGGACCACACTTTGAGAAGCGTTGGTCTGGACAAAGTGAAATCTTGTTCTAATTTGCAAAGATGCCCTAGTGGCCAAAGGTAGTCTTGGATGCGAGTTAGAATGGGAGCCTGAGCTTTCAGGCAGTGTGCAGGGGCAGATTATCCAATAAACAGAAAACCAAACCCACTGACCTTATAGGACAGAGTAGAACTACCCCATAGTGTAGATTCAAACTGCCAGCCTTCTGAATAACAGCTGTAGCTCTCAACTGCTACACCACCAGGGTTTCCAACAGGCAAGTTCAACACCTTGATTATCAGATCATCTGTAGCGAACAACTTCACATTTTTTCACCACATCAAAGATTCTGCTTTTAGGTATGGCTGGCGGCTGTCTCTCTCCCAACCCCATAGTACCTTCCTACAGAATCAAAGCCTATTTTCAAATTTACAGTCCCTGACAGGGACAGATGACCCAGTAAGCAAGGTAAGCATGGGTTTACTAAGCTGTAGTGAACAATTTCACATGGGTTTCACCACAACATTAGATGTTTCACCACAGATTAGAAAGTAAGCACAAGTAAGCCTGTGCTTACCCTGCTTACTAGGTAATCCACCCTTGGCAGTGGGAATGCCTCAGAAAAAGGTATGTATGTGAAAACTCATACAAAGGAAATGGTTGATGATCCGGTTTTAGTAGGCTTTAGGTTATATGTGAAAAACAACGACAGCAAAAAACCAGTTGCTGTTGGGTCAAATCCAACTCATGGTGACACCACGTGTTTGAGAATAGAACTGAGCTCCGTATGGTTTTCAATGGCTGACATTTCAGAAGTAGATCGCCACATCTTTCTCCCAAGGTTCCTCTAGGTGGACTTGAACTGCCAAGCTTTCAATTAGCAGCCGAATGCCTTAACTGCTGCACTACCCGGGAACTCCAGGTTAAATGCAGAAGTCTATTAACTGGTGGCCTTTGAGTGATGAGTTTCAGTAGAAAGATTAAGTTTGAAGCCAAATTTCAAGAGGTTAGACTTGAGTGATGGTCTAGGAATTAGAAGCAATTTGGATAGTGAAAGAAGAGGAGCCAGTAGAAAGGGAGAGAATGTGATCATCAAAGGACAAATTGGGGACAGACACCTTTAGAGAATAAAACAGGGAAGATATGGGAGTTAAAAGGTGAGGTTGTCATGGAGCAGGGACAAGCCGGAAATGCCCATGCTATGCCAAGGTCCGCTTTGTCTAGGAGACAAACTGATGCAAAATGTGTCAGGCATGGGTGATTTGATGATTTGATTCTTGCCATGGCAGTGTATTGAAACAGAAAATTCACAGGATTGGTGCCAGTGTGGTTGGTGGTATTAATAGTTGCCTGGCTTCCCTGTACCCTCGCCTGTAAAATAAATGCAAAAATGCCCCGGAGTTGTATAATTAGAGATATTGCTTTCTTAATGAAAAGTTATGAAAAAATAAACCCACTAGGGGCTTTTCTAGTCAGCTGAATGGAGTCTCAAATACCTCTGCCAACAAGCACTGTTGTTAGGTAGCTCTTCTCTTCTATCCTCCCCTCTGTCACAAACTAACCTTTTGTATTTTGCTCCATTTCTGGCAGAGAAGAAAAAATCGGAAACACCTTTGCCCAGGGCCAATACTTTGCAACCATCCTTGGCTGAAATCATATACGTGGGCTGCTGAAGTGCTCAGCACAAGGAGGCCTCCTAGCAAGCTGTGATAGGAATAGTGAATCTGAAAGAGTTATTGAGAATGTTTGGTTTTCTTAAAATTCAAAGCCCTATAATAAAGAAAAAAAATTTTTTTAGATAATCTGAAAACCATTGTGATTATAATTTGAGATAGCAGCACCCAATCCAAGGTCAGGAGTTGTGTCCACGATGTGAACTAAAGGATGAGCCCCGTGCTGAATGTGTGTGCATTGTGTGTTCTGGACCTTCTATTGCCTTAGGCAAGTGCTGTATGGGATGCTGACTTGAAAACACCAAAGAATGAAACATGTTAATTGATTTATCCACCATCAGAGTCTGATCTGGCTGTAAGAACCAACCAAACCATTGCCGTCGAGTGGCTTCCGACTCATAGCGGCCCTATAGGATAGTGTAGAACTGCCCCATAGAGTTTCCAAGGAGCACCTGGTGGATTCCAACTGCTGACCTTTTGGTTAGCAGCCGTAGCTCTTAACTACTGCTCCACCAGAGCATGTGAATTCTAAGTAATGACCAAATGATTTTCACATACACTGGTTCATTTCATACTCTCCAACAACCCGTGAAAGTGATCTCTTTATGTGAAGAGCACTGATCTAAAAATCATCTGAGTTCAAGTATATTTAATACTGCTGATATTTATCGAGCACCTACTGTGTACCTGTCTCTTTACACGTATTATCTCTAATACCTGCAAATATACTGTGAGGTAGACACAGCGACTCTTAACTGAGGATTCCCTCCCCCGCCCCCACCCTGGGATATTTGGCAATGTCTGTAGATATTTTTGGTTGTCATTACTGAGGGTGGTGTTATGGTGCTATTAATATCTAATGAGTAGAAGCCAGGAATGCTAATAAACACGTTACGATGAACAGAACAGCCCCTCACAACAAAGAATTATCCAGCTCAAAATATCAATAGTAATGAGGTTGATTAATCCTGCTAACCAAAAGGTTGGCAGTTCAAACCCACTAGCACCTCCACAGGAGAAAGACCTAGTGATTCGCTCCCATAAAGATTACAGCCTAGGAAACCTTGTGGGGCAGTTCTACTCTATCCTATAGGGTCACTATGAGTCAGAATCATCTCAACAGCACCCGACAACAGCCATGCCAGTTATACAGGTGATGAAATTAATCATCTAAGTTTGTGGTGTGCAGCCATAGTTCACGCCAACACTGTCACATGGGTTCGCTATGAGTCTGAATTGACTCAATGGCACCAAACAACAACATTATTATTATTATCATAAATATAACTATAAAAAAACTATAATATTTAATTATGGTACATTAAAGGTATGAATATGAAGAATCTTCCATTATTTGTTTCCCCAGAGCACTTTAGACTGAGGAAGGCCAAACAAATTCTCAAACCCACATTCCAACCACCTGTCAAGATCCCTTGAAATGTTAACAGGAACAAACCTGCAGCAAACCAAATCATCCTGAGATGAGCGAAGAGGGACTCAGCTCAAAAGAAATCAAACAACTGCACATTTTCTGCCTTCCTCAAAGACCCTGGAACACTAAGAATGAAATTTAGTGGACAAAATCAGAGTTGAATTATATGACCTGGTGGGGGAGAGATTGCGTTGTGGACAAGCTTCAGAGTGTACTCCTTAAGAGTCACAAATGTTATATCTTGGTGAAGAACAATCCCCTTGGTGTTAACTATTGTAAAAGAGTCCTACAGGATTAAATCCCAAGTGTACCTGTATACTGACTTTCAGGCAGTTTCTGTAGATTTTTATTAGCAGAGCTTCCCCTCAGGAGCTGTATCATGGAAGGTCAAAATTGATCCTTTTAAAAGGTATAAAGCCAATTTAATGGAGAAATTTAATTTCAGGCTGTCTTTGGAACAGTGACAGTACTTATATGACCTTTAGATCCTAGTTCCCGACAGAGGCTCAGCCTTTCAATAGACTAAATATAAAGTTACCCCACATTAGAAGAAGGCGCCCTGGTGGTGCATTGATTAAGCGCGCTTGTGTGCTAACCAAGAGGTCAGTGGTTCAAACCTACCAGATGCTCTGCTGGAGAAAGATGTGGCAGTCTGCTTTTATAAAGATTATAGCCTTAGAAACCCTACGGGGTGGTTCTGCTCTGTCCTATAGCATCACTGTGAGTCAGAATCAACTCGATGGCAATGGGTACCACGTTAGAAATGATTTTATAACTTCTATTCTTACCTGTCAAAGTGGGTGTGTTCTTCACTCTAACCAGTAGAGAATAGAAAAAATTTTAAGAAAATATGTCTTGTAAGCAATGATTCTCATCTGTAGCAGAACAGAGGCAAAGGAAAATTATTCATTCATTTAAAGCTTTTACTGAGAACCTATGCTAAGTATCAGGCACTGTTTTTAGGGTCAGAGATAAAAGAGTGAATGAGACAGACAAGACATTTGGCCTTCAGTGAGGAGAGGCGGGCAATACACACCTAAACAACCAAGTATATGTGAAAATTTCAGATAGTGGTATGTCCAATGAAAAAAATAGAGAAATATTGTGTAGAGCGTCAGGGCTGAGTTGGGAGCTGCACAAAAGAGAGATTAAAAAAAAGAACGATAATATTTAAACTCATTAAAAAGTCTACAGGTGGGAAGTGTAGGCTGGATATGGTGGCTCTAAAGTCATTAGGGACCTTGGATCCTTCTAGTTTCTACTCTTCAATCCTTATGGTAGTTCCTTGTCCTCATGGTTTAAGATGGCTGCTAGAGTTCTAGCCATCACATTCATGTTCTAAGCAGAAAGAAGGATGAAAAGGAAGCATCTCATCTCTTTAGAAGACTTCCTAGTATTCCTAGAGGACACTTCTGCTCACATCTTGTTAGCCTGAGCTAAGTCCTGAAAGAAGGATGTTAAATGTAGTCTTCCAGTTGCATAGCAGTGTGTCCAAAGGAAAACTGGTATTCTGTTAATTTGAGACAGATGGAAGACTAGATCTTTGCTAGAAATGCAACTGTGTCTGCCATAGAACGCTACTTTAGAATAGATGGTCATGTATGGTTTCTCAGAAAAGATAGTACTTGAGCTATGAACTGAAGAATAAGAAGGAGCAAACATTTGAACATCTCTGGGTGGTGCAATCAGGTAAGTCCTCAGCTACTAACTGAAAGGTTCGTGGTTCAAATAAGTTCAGAGGAACCTTGGAAGAAAGGCCTGGCAATCTACTTCTGAAAGATCACAGCCATTGAAAACCCTAGGGAAAACACAGGGTCACTATGAGTCAGAATCGACTCCATGGCAACCAGTTGGGTTTTTTGGTTTGTAGGAAAAGCATGGGCAAAGGCCCTGAAGTGGACATAAGCATAGCTTTTTAAGGAAATGGGAAAATATGGGTGTGAGGTGTGAGCTGAGTATAATGAGGCCGAGGAGAATTGGCCAGATAAGCTTGGAGAGGTTGGCAGGGACAGGCCACATTGGACTTTTCAAGTGCAGTGGTGTCTTAGGCTGAGTTCTCTGGCGGAGCAAAACCAGTGAAGCCTATATATATAAATACACGTAGAGATTTATCTCAGGGAAATGCTCATGCAGTTGTGAAGGCTGGCAGATCCCAGTCCAGGGGTCAGGTGTCAGGCTGGAGGCTTCTGACTCATGTGGTTGCAGGGGCTAACGAACCCCAGATCAGCAGGTCGGGCGGAAGGCTGCTGGCTCACAGGGTTGTGGGTGCTGGCGAATCCCGAAATCTGCAGGT
This sequence comes from Loxodonta africana, assembly GCF_030014295.1. NCBI lineage: Eukaryota > Metazoa > Chordata > Mammalia > Proboscidea > Elephantidae > Loxodonta > Loxodonta africana. The sequence goes on from NC_087355.1 coordinate 67,310,735, forward strand.
CAGGCAGTAGGCTGCTGGCTCACATCCCGAGAACCAGAGGTCAGAGGATGATGAGTCAGATGCAGGATCCAGAGAGCTTTGCCAGAGTATCCGTATATGTTGGATGCAGGCCACACCCCCAAGGAAACTGACTGGCTTTTAACTGATTGGCTTGTTCACATCAGATCACAAAATGGGGGATGATTACATAATAGCTGCCAAACCACTGAGAATCACGGTCTAGCCAAGTTGACACATAACTTTAACCATCGTAAATGGAAAATCATTGAGGATTTTAAGAAAGTAGTGATATGATCAGATTTACAAGTTTTAAGACTGCTGTAGATGCTCTGTGGAAAATGAGGAAAAGGAAACCAGAGGTTATTTAGAAAAAATTTATACACATCTACTAAAACCCCAAGTGAAAGGCATGAAAGGAAGGTAAGAGAATGACATTTACTGCTGCTCTGGATGCCTTCACTTGCCCACAGATACTCTCTCCACCTTTTTCTGGCCCTCCCTGCATCAAAAGATGTCCTACTCTTTGGCTTCTTCCCCAACCGGAGGGGGCACAAGCAGGAGATGAGGGGACAGGAGGAGAGTGAATTTGGGGTATTTTTATGCCTTTCTCTCTGCCGAGTTGCCATGGGTTGACTGGATTCCTGTACCACAAACACTCCAGCTTCTCTTGGGGGACCCTCTCCATACACCTGCTGTCCTCAGTGCTGGAAGCCACCCTCACCTGTTCAGGGGTAGGAGTGGTGATGGCTCCCCACTGTTGCTACCTGCTTCCCTAAACTTTATCATCATCTTTGTAGAGAGCCCATTGTTTAGACATTCCTCATTGACTCAGTTTGAATGTGCTATTTGTTTACTTGGTCCCTGGGTAGAGCAAATGGTTTGCTCACCTACTAATCTGAACACCCTCAGTGGTGTCGTGGAACCCTGGTGGTGTAGTGGTTAAGAGCTCGGGTGCTAACCAAAAGGTTGACAGTTTGAATCCACCAGTTGCTCCTTTGAAATCCTATGGGAAAGTTCCACTCTGTCCTATAGGGTCACTATGAGTTGGAATCCACTCGGCGGCAATGAGTTTTGGTTTTGGCAGTGGTGCCATGGAAGAAAGGCCTGGCGATCTGCTTTCATAATGATTACAGCCAACAAAGCCCTATGGAGCAGTCCTACTCTGTAATACATGGGGTCATTATGAGCTGGAACAGACAGCAAAGTTTTTTGCTTGTTTACCACCAGGGCATGTCTGATGCAGGTACTTTGAGCATGCCAGGTACTGCACATATGATCTGATTTAATCTTTAAACACATTGTGGGTAGATATTACAATCTGCTTTAAATATGAAAAACATTTCTGAAGTATTAATTAACCCACTTGGAAAGTGGGTTACTGGACACCCCACTTTGAGTTCTTTACCTTACCTTTCTTTGCTTCTAACTACAAAAGCATGGCTTCACCATATTTTTCTTCTTTATCTTTATTCAGTATTCAAGGGGTTCTTCATTATTTTTTACTTTAGGTTCTTTCTTTTTTCTTGTTACGCACCTTACGCGTGTGCATTGGAGGGACTTTCCTGTCAGCTTTTTTATGGATGGTCTGTGAAAATGAAAGCACAGAGAAGGCTGTTTCTCACCCACCACAGGTACCTAGAGTGGTAAAGAAAATAAAGTTCAGTTCTTGCAAGTGACAACCACAGATAATAGACACTATCAAACTAGGAATTTGAGTGGGTTGTAAATCAAAACAACACAATAAGCAATCAAACAGATGGGGAATGAGAGCAATAAGGTCTCTTTTCATCTATGTATTTATCCATTCTCAGCAAAAGGAGCTGGCTCTGGAGTGTCTGGGCTCCTAGAAATGCCAGTTCTCATTGCCAAGCAAGGTTGGATGTTGACATGTTATTTCACACACCAGGCGTCAGCTGCCAGTGTGGTCTTCATGGCAGAATCTTCCAAACACTTTAGAAGGCTGTGATGGAAGAGGTGCACATTATCAACAACAGTGAGAAAAATAATGAGGTCCAGCAGCGGAAGCATCTACCAGAGTGGAGGCTGACAGGTGTCTTTGACAGTAAAAGCATCAAGTGCTGCTGGACTGTGATAGCACGAGAAGCTGATGGCACTTTTATACCATGAGAATATCAGTACTATGTAAAATTTACAAAGTCTGAAGGAGACAGAAGAGTGGGAAAACCACAGAAAACATTGTGTGTTTCTGTTATTTGGTGCTATTTCCCAAGACAGTTTATGGAGCGCAGTTCTACTCTGAAACACATGGGGTCGCCATAAATCAGAATCAACTCAAGGGCAACCGCTTTAGTTTTTGGTTTGGAGGATACAGCATGGTTGCAAAGGGTATTTATTGCTTGCCTCTGAATTAGCCACTTTCCTGGCTCTGAAAAGATGGTATCAATCAACATATGTGGCAGATACTTGTTTTACAATATTCAGGCACATAAAACATCACATGGCTTTGTTTTCCTAAATCAAATTGATATTGGCTCTGAGAGTCTGCAGGGCCATGTTTGATTAGCCACTATCAGTCTTTATTGGGGAGCTCTTCTTTCTCCCTCTGCTTGTACAGGGTCCCAAACGGCTTGTGCAATCCAGTGAACTGGAGCAAGGGCCCTGGGTTTTCACTACATCTGGGTTGCCTGCCATTCCTGGTGCTCTTGCACAAGCCTTCACACTTTGTTCAAAGATACCTGGCTTCACTGACTTGGGGCTAAGCTGGGGCACAGAGAACTTTGGCTCTGGCTCCCTAGGCCACTCTCCTTAGCATTTGAGCCCCACCCTACCCCCTTTGAAACCTGTGCACTGTCCCACCCATCAGAGGTCTTACCAATTCTAGTATTGTATGGAAATAGAGCTCAGCTTCTTCCACACTCCCTGGAATTCACTACTGCTGTTTTCCTCTCTTTGACCCAAGCACCAGTCTCCATTGTCTTTTCCCCGAGGAAACACACACTTTACTCCTCATCAATTTGTCTAGATCACGGGTCAGCAACCTACCTGAGGCCAACCAAAGGCTAAATCTGGTCAGAGGCTATTTTTTTAATGGCCCATGAGTTCAGGATAGTTTTTACATGTTTAAACAGTTACATTTTAAATGTTTATATAAGTACCTACATAACATCCTTGGTTTTTCCTATTGGCCCCAAAAAATAATAAATTAAAAATTTGCAACGATTTATAGCAACTTTATTTGTAAGAGCCTCATAAGGGAAACAACCCAACGTCCATTAACAGAGAGCGAATTTTAAAAAAGCTGCTGCATACTCATACGACGGAACACTACTCAGAAATAAAATGAAATGGACTATTGATAAAACCATCAACATGGATAAATCTCAAAGTGATTATGGGAGTGAAAGAAACCAGACCCTCCCCCTCAAAAATACACAGTGTATGATTTCATTTATATCAAATTCTATGAAATGCAAACTAATGAATAGGAAGCATACTTGTGGTTGTCTGGGGCTGGGGGGCACTGGTGGGAAAAGATGGGAGGCAAAAGGTAATTTTGGGGGGATAATATGTTCGTTTTCTTGATTTTGGTGATGGAAATGGTTCTGTACTATGCCAAACGTATCAAATTGTAAATTTTACATATGTGCAGCTCATCAAGTATCAGTCATACCATAATAAAGCTGCTAAAAAAATCCTAGTTTCCATCCCCTCCAAAAAAATAAATAAAAAGACCCAGTTATGTGCTGTCTACAAGAAACTCACGTCAGATACAATGATATAGATTCCAAAACCAAACCTATTGCCATGAAGTCGATTCCAACTCATAGCAACACTATAGGATAGAGTAGAACTGCCCCATGGGATTCCAAGGCTGTAAATCTGTACAGAAGCAGAGTGCCACATCTTTCTCCTGTGAAGCAGCTGGTGGATTCGAACCGCTGGCCTTTAGGTTAGCAGCCAAGGGCTCCTTGATATAAGATTATGAGTCAGTAAACTCTGGTCCATGAGTCAACCAATGTTTTTTTTAATAAATAAAATTTTATTGGAACACAGCTATTTCCATTCATTTATGTACTGTCTATGACTGTTTTCATGTTACAATAGCAATGTTGAATAGTTGTGACAGAAACCACATGGCCCAAAATATTTACCAACTGACTCTTTAAGAAAAAAATTATCTGATCCCTGGTATAGGTAGGTTAAAAGTAAAAATGGAGAAAGATATAACATGCATACACTAACAAAAAAAAGCTGGAGTGACTATATAAATATCAGATAAAGTATACTTTAGAGTTAAAAAAATTAAGAGGGATAAAGAGACATGTTAATTAGTGACAAAAATTCGATTTACTGACAATACTTAATCCTAAAAAATTATGCACCTAACAACAAATTGATAGAACTAGTAGACAGAAAGGTATAAAATTTTTCTGGAATATGTGACAAATTACCCCAGAAATATTTGGTATATATCTATTTCCTTCTATGCTTTGTTCTTTATAAGTGTAGCGTAACTACATTAAACGTATGTTACTTCCAGCCCGATTTATAAAAATGTCTTATTCCATTGTAAGCCATCTTTTTGTACATTGCAATGGATGGTGTAAGCATTTTCTGATTATATAAGAAATTAATTTTTCTCATTAACAACATACACCTGGCAATAATGGATGCCAAGGTGAGAGGCGAGAGTAATGCTGGCAGTGATGGTTAAGGTTATGGTTCAGACTGGCTGGGCCATGATTCTCAGTGGTTTGGCAGTTATGTAAAGATATAACTTGGCAGTTATGTAATGATGTAGTTATCCTCCATTTTCATGTAACTCTGATTTCACGTGATGACCTAGTCTTTGGAACCTAACCATGTTGATGAGTGAGGAGATGGTGTATTCCAATCAGTTGTTGTTAGTTACTTTCAGAAGCGGATTGCCTGGCTGATTTTCCAAGGCATCTCTGGTTGGGTTTGAATAGCCAAACTTTCAGCTAGTGGTTGAATGCTTACCCCTTTGTGCCACTAGGGTTTCTTGCAGTGTGGTAGAGAATATAATCAGATAACCCCTCTGCAGAAAAAAACTCAGAAATGCTGGGAAAAAAAATTTTAAATGCATAGTTAAACTCATAAGAAAATAAGGGACATCTTCAGAAATTGCCAAAAGGAAGATATAAATTCCACAGCTGCCCTTGGTGTGTGATGGGAGGTGGCAAAGTTGTGTAGGTTGCAAGTGGACAAGATTCAATAAGCATGCAGGGGCAGAAGATAAGGTCTTTAATCATTCACAAGATAATGAGTTGGTAATGGACCTCAAATAGCTACATTCTGGGTGAAATGCAAGGCTAGAAATGAGTCCTCTACCACCATGAGGACGCTTACCTGGTTTTACCTGAAATTGGGAGTGGAGGGGGGCAACTCTCCTGAAATTGGAAACCATTTGAAGTTTGACTTCATACTATCTGCATTTTCAAGAAAACACTAAAGTAGAAATTAGTAAAAGATAAGTTCTGTGTTAGTAATACTGGGACACTTGATAGATGCAAACACTAAACTCATTAGTTGGGACACATTCTAAAATCAGACCTTCTAGGAGTTCCACAAATGAATCTTGTGAAGATGTGTTCACAATCCAAAATTACAAAGCTCATTTTCAACAACAACAACAATGAAAAGAAGGTGCTATAGAAGACTTGATCAAAAGGGGGTAAAATGTGGAACAGAATATAAAATTATATAATTCAGAGTTTCTGGAACCACTGATGCTGGATAATCCCTCAAAACTATTGCCCTAAGATAATTTTAAACCTTAAACTAAAAATATCTCCTGAAGTCTTCTTGAAGCCAAACAATAGTTCAGCTTAATTAGCAAAGAATACCTACCTTGAACATTGTGTTCTTCTAAAGAACTATCTATATGAGCTCAAACTGACAACAGCAACTCCAAAGGTTAGGAAGCTGAGGGGGCAGTGAGTTTATGCTAATTGTGGAGGAACAATTTGGAAAATGAGAGTGAGGATAGTTGTACAACTTAAATAATCAGTGTCACTGAATTGTACATGTAGAAATTATTGAACTGGTATATGTTGTGTTGTATACATTTCTATCATCAACAACAAAAATAAAGTAAATTATTAAAAGAAAAAAGAATCACAAAGCTCAAATCACCAAGAATGGGCAGATAAAATAAGCAGCAGGTCAGTCTCCAAAAACCTGCTGCTTAGACTATTATAACAGAGGGAAAATTATCTCATGTAGAAGCTATTTTAATTTAAACAACGTTAAGTATTTATTTCTTTGAACTATGATTTGCTTCGTAAAAGAAACTGCTGTCACAAAATAATAGTGTTTTGAATTTATAAAAAAAGTGTGGGTTTCATAATCATGTATTTCAAAGTTGGGATCTGATTCACTCAGTAATTTCACATGATGTTTTATGGTATCATTCTCTGAAAAAGTTAATTCTGTCTTCTGTTTACTTTGTTCTCAGGATGCTATAGACACACAAACAGTATCACAGCTAACTTGAAAATAGAATTTTATAAACTTAGAGGCTAGTATTAATTTATGCTAAAGCAGAAATTATACTTTAAAATTTTATTTATTAATTTGATATTAGATTTTAGTGATTTCTAGCACGTGTGTGTGTGTATCTGGGTGTATGAGTGTGTATGTGTGTTTTTTTTTAACAATGTCTAATTAAAAGACACAAAACTAAAATTAGGCAAAACATTTTTATTATCTGATTTTAATTTCATTCAAAAGTCAAAATTTGGGGCATTTTAGCTTGTCCAATACTCGTCTTTTTTTGAAAGCCAAGGTTGTAAGGTATTCTTTTGCTAAGCCTTCTTATCTTTGCGTGAATCATGAGATGATTAGTGTAACTTGGTAATGACCTGGCTTATTTTATATTGAGCACTGAACATCACCTGCATGTTAAGTAGATTTAGGATTGTTTTATAACTGATTTCTTTTTCCATTGGTGCTCTAATTGCAATTTGTACCCAGTCTACTGCTCCGACAAGTAATGTGAGTTCAGTAGTTTCAAGGAATTCCTACATTATTTGCTGTGGACGCAAAGCTATTGGCAGAAAAGCAGAAAAACCCAAAGACAGGTTTCGCCCGGGCACGTCTCTAGAAGCTATGTGGGTATCCAGAAAAAGGAATCTGTGTAAATCCACCATGCTTACCCTACTTTACCCAAAATTGACCCACTGTGTGAAGGGGGGAAAATCCAACCTTAATACAGATATACCTTGGAAGTTCCAAGAATGCCTGAGGCTTTGTGGGAATGGAATTTCCTTTTAGGACAGACAATGTGATTGTCAAATCTAAATCTCAGATGTTCCTATTCACCATTCATACAGCCCTAAAGAGCCGTAAAGGAGAGATTATGTGGTCTATGCCTTCCAAATTTTCTAATGGAAGTACAATACACCTTTTAAAGAGATTTCTTAAAAAAAAAATAAACTTTTTAATAATACAACACCTGGGAAATTCCATAATAGCATGATTCAGCTACAGAGGCTTTACCAGGAGATTATTAGCAGATTGGCCCAGACTGAACTGTAGGATAGATGAAGTGTGATTTCTGGAACCTTCTGGAATGCCTGAAACATTCTATTTCTAGGACCTTGGGGGCAGTTCTACTCTGTCCTATAGGGTCGCTATGAGTCGGAATCGACTCGATGGCAGTGGTGGGTAGGCATGTAGTCTAAACCTCATCCCACCCATCAAAACTTACTGGTTCAGCCCCCTCAGACTCTCTATTAACCCAGAACTAAAATCATTCCTGAAACCAACTCTTCAGACAAAGACGAGACTGGACTTTAAGACATAAAATGATGCTCAAGAAGAGTGTGCTTCTTAGTTCAAGTAGATACATGAGACTAAATGGGCAGCTCCTGTCCAGAGGTGAGATAAGAAGGCAGAAAGGGATAGGAGCTGGATGAACAGACATAACCAAAACCAAACCAAACCCAGTGCCGTCGAGTCGATTCCGACTCATGGCAACCCTATAGGACAGAGTAAAACTGCCCCATAGAGTTTCCAAGGAGCGCCTGGTGGATTTGAACTGCCAACCCTTTGATTAGCAGCCATAGCACTTAACCACTATGCCACCAGGGTTTCCTGAATAGACATAGACATGGGAAATCCAGGGTAGAAAGGAGCAGTATGTTGTCACATTATATAGAGGGCAACTAGGGTCACATAACAATGTGCGTATACATTTTTGTATGAGAAACTCACTTGAGTTGTAAACTTTCACTTAAAGCACACACACACACACACACAAACACCTTACTGGTTCATTTATGAATATTTATTGAGCACCTCCTATATGCCTGTCCTGGGATAAATGTGCGGAAATTATAACAAGGGGATTCAGACAATTGACCGAGAATTTATAATGGAGAGGACTCATTGCTCTGATAGGGAGGCTTACTGGTGCTCTTGGAATATTTAGGAAAACCCCCAAACGAGACCTAGAGGAGTAGGAGTCAGCCAGGTGAAAGAGAGGTATCGGGCATTCCATGGAGATGAATGGCTGAAGGGAGAGTACATGGCAGTTTAGAAGTTTAGGAAAGGGAGAGTAGTTTTTGCTCAGCTTTTATCTGAACACCCTAGGCGATGCCTTCAGAAATGCTTGGCAGCTGCTGTTTTCAGAAACATTTGCTTCTTAACTATTTGATATTGGCAAACCAATGTTGACAGGTGGCTTTAGAGCCTGGCACTTTTAAGACATGTTTAAGAATCAGTTCTTTCCAGAAGGTTGCGACAACATTACTAATGTGAAAAAATTCTGAAGGGTACTTTTTTTTTTTTTTAAATCAAAGTGGTGGAAGTTTAAGGTCCCAATTTCACTCTGGTAACTAACCCTCCATGGTTGCATACACTGTGGAGACAAGATCTTTTGTCAGCCTTTTCTAGAGTTCATTAGTCCCTGCATCAGCAACATTTAGTAAGCATCCCCTCAGTGTCAGGCCCTGTGCCAGACACCAGGGCTAAACACATGGGATTAGGAAAAGCTTCAGCAGAGATAGCCATTCGAGATCTCCTGTTGGTCATAGTTTCATGACAAATGTTCTACTACAAAAATTCTTTTTCATTGATGATTTCTCCATTTTGCTTCTGCCATATAATACATCCACTCACGTGTTTACTCATTCATGCAACAAATATTTATTAAATACTTATTATGTTCCAGGAACTGTACCAGGCGCTGCTGATAGAAAGAAAAGTAGAACAGTTTCATCCATCACAGGGCTTATAGCCTGCTACAGGAGATTTATGTAAATCGACAATCATAGCAATGTGATAAGAATTGTCAGTAAAGCTCCAGAAAGGCTGTATGAGTGCTCAGAAGAGGACAGCTCTTACCTTTCTCCAGAGGGATCAGGGAGGGCTGCCAAGAGGAGGTGATAATTAAACAGTTGAGACCACTTTGCGTCTCTCTCAGAAATGCAGAAGAGAAAAGGAGTTAGAAAGAACTAATAAGTATTTGTTAATAAAAAATGAGCAGAATGGAGGGAATGGATGGGCAAGGAGGGAGGATTACTCTGGAATGGAAAACTACTCATGCAAAGATATGGAGGCAAGAAAGCACAAAAGAGTTTGACCCGGCTGAGTACAGAGAAGGTGGCAGATGTGATTGGAGAGGCAGAAAGGGCTAGATCATAAAAGTCATTAAATCCTCGCAACCATCAAATGTAATAAGTCCTCCTCTTATCTAAATGCCAGCTCAATATTTTCACTTGGAAGTCTAGTTGCCTTTCAAACCACACGTACAAAGTCAAACTTCTGTCTTTCCCCCACCCAACCTGATCCTTCCGGAGATTTTTCTGACTCGGTCAACAGCATCTCCATATGTGCAGTTGCACAAGGAGCCCTGGTGGTGCAGTGGTTAAGCACTCGGTTGCTAGCTGAATGGTTGGTGGTTAGAATATACTAGCCACTCTGAGGGACAAAGATGTGGCAGTCTGCTTCCATAAGGTTACAGCCTTGGAAACTCTATGGAGTGGTTCCATTCTGTCCTATAAGATCACCATGAGTCAAAATCTACTCAACGTCACCCAACAGCAACAATAACACAGTTACACAAGTCAAAGTCATTCTTGACTCCTCCCTTCCCCTCGCATCATGTATCTTGTTATGCTGTCGTTAGGTGCCGTGGGGTTGGTTCCAACACATAGCGACCCTATTGTGTGCAACAGAATGAAGCACTGCCTGGTCCTGCGCCATCCTCACGTATCTTATCTCTCCACAAATCCTGCTGATTCTATGTTCAAACAGTGCCCAGAATCCAGCTATTTCTCACCACTTCTTGGGCTGCGCCACACACCGTCTCTCATCTGGATAACCACCGTAACTTGTTAACTAAGCTCTCTGATTCTGCCCTGGTCCATCTCTGCCCCCAGTCTGTTCTTAAATTGGTTGTCAGAGTGATGCTGTTAAACTCAAAGACAGATCATATCATTTTGCTCAAAACCTTGAAATAGCCTTCCATTTCAATCAAAGTAAAAGTCTGCACAGTACAAAGCTGAAAAACCAGTTGCAATCCAATGGATTCCAACTCATGGTGTCTTCCTGTGTGTCAGAGTAGAACTGTGCTCCATTGGGTTTTTCATGGCTGGGTTTTTTGAAGTACCTCTCCAGGCTTTTCTGAGGGTGTTAACCATTTGTACCACCGAGGGACTCCAGAAAGGCTGAAAGCCCTATAAGATTTACCCCTGCGCCAGTTCTGTGACTTTACCTCCTATTACTCTCCCAGTCTCCTGCTTTGCTCCCATCACTTGGCCTACTTGCTTTTCCTGTAATTCAAGCATGTATCCCATATCCTGGCTCTTTTACTTGTCTTGTCGTTCCCTCTGCCTAGTCTTCCCCCAAATATCTCGTGGCTCAGCTCCTTACCTTCCTCCATTCAGTCTTTGCTAAAATATCACAGTCTCAGAAAGCCCTGCCCAGGCTCCTCTATTTGTAATTACTACCTTCACACACATTTCCTTTCCCTTTTCTCCAGAATATTTCACTCATTTTATTTTTTGTAACTGTCTCAATCCTCTTTGTAGAATATAAGCTAATTTAGTATAGAGATTTTTGTTTATTTATTTGTTTTTGGTCACTGATTTATTCTTAGTTGCTAAAACCGTTCTTGACACATAATAAACACTCAAAAAATATTTGCTAATAAATTACCTCCTCTAATAAATAAGGAGTCAGAGGCACAGAAAGGTTAGAAACTTGCTCAAGGGCGTACAGTAACTTGTGTGCCATGCTGACCTTGGCTGACTATTTTGCAGCTGATAGACAAACTCTATGGAACTGAAGGCTTTTATGCTTTTTATATCTGTCGTTGAAATATTAGAACATGAATTGGAGTGGAGGACTGATGAAGGTCAGTGGGATCTTTTGGGCCTTGAGAGCACTGACCCCCTTTGTTACAGAAGGTAGGAAGGCCACAGAATTGGCCCAAATAGGCTACAGCTCCAGGAGTCTCTGACCTGTTGGTCAGGGGTTCTTCCTACTATTTTCATGCAGGGACTTTGCTTCCACCTCCTCTTTTTCAGGGTCAGGAGTTCCTTTTGGAGCATAGGATAGGGTGGGTAGGCAGTGAGGGATTTTAGGGGCCTCTGTTATGAATGGGCTCCACTTGGGCTAAAGGAATTCTTTGAAGACTTGCCCTGAAAAGGCCCTCCGATGGTTCCATGGTGTTTGCCTTTTAAAGGCTCTATGGCGAAAAGACAAAAAAATAAAATAAAAAAAACTTTATGATAAAAATTATCCATTCTGCTTTGACTCTTGATAAGTGTGAAATTTAAAATCTCATTTCAAAGGGGAAAAAGTTATCCTCATTCAGTGGAATTCTATAAAAAAGAAAAACAATTGGAGAGGAAGGGGATTTATCTATTGTCACTGCATCTTTATGTAGGGAGACAAGCTTTGATGTAACTGATAGCTTGATTATAAAGTAGCCCAAGAAGACAGAAATGGCATGTCATGTATTATGCAGCACTTGAGACCAAAAGTTTGCTTCTCTTAGACTAGAATGAAAGTTCAGCCTGAAAGCTTTTTTTTGTTTGTTTGTTCTTGTTGAAAACGGACTTTCTTTGTAATAAATCAGGAGGACCTGTTAAAGTTATCTTCAGTAGGCACCTCATATATACTTTTGGGGGGAAAAATGTTAACTCATTAAGCTTAATGGTCCCTGAAGCATCCCAGGATGCTACAGAAGCTAAACCTTTAACAAAGAACTTCACTTCTAAGGAGGTAAGTATTGAACCTACAAAAGAGAAATGCTTTCAAGTAGAGATTAGAAAGCTGAGCTATTATGAAAGAGCCAGAACAGAAACTAAGTCATTCTTTACTAAGGGCAGTTAACAATTCCAGAGATGAATACCACAAATTGTGTACACCTGGAAAATCACTTCATAATGGTCAACTGGTGAAAAAAAAGAACCTTAAAAGACTAGCTCCTCAAGGAGGGTCAGGAGGAGAGGCTACTTACATTGGGAAGCTTTGTAAGAGCATGTCAGTGTGTGTGTGTGTCTGTTAACTGGAAAAGCAACATATTTGCCCTGGAAATGGTATGGATTGACAGAAAAAGCAACAAAGCACAGTGGGGGTATACTTGGCGCTAGGGTCTTCAATTAGTCTGCAAATAAAACAATAAAGAATGTCCAGTTCCATGGCCATGATTGTAGTATAGAAAAGGTAAAACTAAATGCAAAAGTGAGATATAATAGCACATAAAGCGACATAATACTTTCTGAACTCCACACTAAATGCAGTAATAAAAGTTTAGCTCAGTGCCTGGCTCATAATAAAAGCTCAAAAAAACTGTAAGCTATCATCATTATTATTATCTTACCATAGGCCAAGCTTTGTGTGAGCAGATTTGTAGGCACTATTTGATTGAGGAAACCCTGGTGGCATAGTGGTTAAGTGCTACGGCTGCTAACCAAAGGGTCAGCAGTTTGAATCCACCAGGCGCTCCTTGGAAACTCTATGGTGCAGTTCTACTCTGTCCTATAGGGTCGCTATGAGTCAGAATCGACTCGACGGCACTGGGTTTGGCTTTTTATAAGAGGCTGAAAAGAGTGAATAAAAAATTCTGCCACACCAATGTTGACCACCAACAAATCAAAATCTCAAGAAATCTAGATAAAAATCAAAAAGATCCAGTTTTATGCTTGTTCAAAGATAATGCCTTTCATCTGACCACCTGAAACCACCAAATTGAACCAGGCATTGGGCAAATGTATGGGACGGCTTCTGTTGAATCACTTTTCTCATAGTTCAGATGTTTGTTTTTCTAATTTATTATGGCCAGACACTTACTTCCAGCTCTTTGTCCATCTTTTCTTCCGGCATTGCAGCTCAAACTCCCATCTGTCATTCAGAGATATACCACTTGTCTCGTTCTTGTCCAAATTATTTGCAAAGATGCTGTAATTTAGTGTGGGCAACCTGGGTGAGTGCTGCAGTTAAAATTATTGCTTGCCTAAGGTTTCATTTTGGAATCCTGATAAGTCATTTTGAATGTGAGCTGTGCCGAGTACATTTCAATTTATTACTTTTTCTAAGTGAACTAATCTAAATTAAAATCTCACAGAATCAATACCTCATTTTTATCATAGATTATTCTGGCTCTAGCTCCCAATCATTCATCCATCATTCACTATAGCTAGGAAATTTCTAACAATGAGGAGTGATTTTGGTATCATATTATGGAAATGGCACATTCGTAGGCTCTTGTTTCATATGTATGTGCTGAGTTCAATGGTAAATGTTGCCTCACCCTAGTGCTCCCCATCCCATTTTATTTATCCTGAAGAACATTCCCATAACCCCTTATCATAAGGATTAGCAAATGCTTATTACGTGTTCACAATGTGCACGATTACAATCTGAAAACTGTCACTAAAAAATGATCTCATCATTCGTTTGGCTTCAGTTGCTTATTAGAATAATAGTCACCAGCCTAGACAAATAGGCAAGCGTTTTTAGGTTTTCCAAATGTGATCCTGTGCCCTTCTCCCAATGTATTCATTTTGAGTATTTCCTTTTGGCTTTTGAATGTCTAGTTTTGACTCAGAGATATCACAAAGATTTTTAATGCCCATGCCATTCTTCTAATAGATTTTCATTTCTGGCGACCTAGAAAGGAACAGAAGCAAAAAGCCGTGCAAGGGGAATTATTCTCATGACAGAGTGTTTAAAAAAAAAGCTTTTAAGAGATTTATTTAGTCTGGTCTCGTCATTTCCATTATTCTTTTATGTCCCACTTGTATTGCATAGTCTATGACCAATCCATAAAAGAACAATAAAAAGGCCCCATTTTATGCAACCACGTACAAGCATGTCTGCGTAAAATAGGTGATGCATATATTTTACGTCCAGAATTCTAAATGACCACTCATATTTCTTTTCTCTCTTAGCTTTCAAGGTTGGGTTCATAGTTTTTCAAGACAAAAAGATCTTCAATACATTTGTTTCATGGGGACAGGGATTGTGTCTGTCTTCTTCACTGCTTGATTCCAGAACCTTGGACAGGTCCTGGCACGTAGAAGGATCTCAATAAACGTGTGGGAAAAATCTTCCTTCTCTACCTATTTCCCATCAGTCAATACTTGAGGCAAGTACCCCTGGCTCTCCACCTGCCTAATATGCTTTAGAAGTATTCACAATGAGTCATTCCAACTTTCTGAATGTATAAAAATACAGTTTTTAAGGACAGTAATGCATTTGTAACTCTGAGAGAAAACTCTGTGGCTTAGTGGGAGCGTGCCATCTGCTAGAAATATAATATCCAAATACAAGGTAACTTTTGATTATTCTAGAAGAGCCACAGAATCTTTGAGTTACCCAGTATGCTGATTTGGGCATATGTTACCTGTGCACTTGTTCTTTAATCTCTAGCAAATGAGAGAGGATGTATGTTTTATAAGCCTACTAAAAAAAAAAAAAAGAAGGATGAAAATGCAGTCATTGACTTCAAGATGCTTATAGTCTAGCTGAAGACAAAGCACAGAGAGATTAAAAACAAGATAAATGAGAACACAAGACCAAATAGGATGAATGCCTAATGGAATGATATGAATACAAAGTAGTAAAAAAAAGAAAAAAAAGCACAGAAGAAAGAAATTCTATTGTGCTAGGGTGGGTAAGGGAGGCTCCAGGTAAGATTCTGGACAGAAGCTAAGCAATGAAGAACAGATAGAATTTATACAATTGAAGAGGAAAGATATCGGGGTGAAGATAGGATGGTACAAAGATAGAAGAGGAGGAATGGTGCCAGGTAATGATGTTTGGATGTAAATGTGAGCACAACTCTAGCTAGTGATGTTTGGTTACGGTGGCAGAGATGAAGGGGATTTGGTCTGGAATCTAGTCAGTAACATTGTTAGGTCAGGGTTTATGGAAATATCATAGTCATAATGAGAACTGGATGGGTTCAGAGTTTTTCCAAAATGCACGACTGATGATGTATGTACAAGAACGTATCTGGTCTCTAATTGCAAATGAATCATTTGGGCAAATGTCGACCGAGAAGTCATAGTCACAAATGGAAACAGGCGCTGAGAACCAAATAGAGAGGAGGCTCACTAGTGCCCTAGGAAACAGATGGCCTTTGGAGAGTTATTCTCTGTGTCTATGCACTTCTCTGTCTGTAACCAGCCAACAGGAGAAAGTGAATAAGAAGAGACTTAAAAAGCATTGGGCAGAAGGAAAGGCAAAAGGAGAGTGGCCATTTGGTGATGCGTGCAATTAACTCAGTCATCCCAGGGGCTACCTGAGTATGACTCAGGATAGCCATGCACATTCTTCCAAAAGTTCCTCAGCCAGGAAGCCAGAGGGGTTCACCTGCTGCTACAGTGGCAGATTTACACTTGATGAAAATGTATATCCAGATCCAGATTGGAATCAGGGTGAAACAGAGAGCTGGCTTCCACAGTAAAGCAGCAGATGGAGCTTTGTCTGTCCCTGAAAGCCAGGGCCTCTTGCTGTCATTGTCACTGTGAAGAAACCACAGGATTTCCATTGCAGAGGAGGGATGTCGTACTCTGATTTCCATGGAGTACTTTTGGTGATGTTCAGGAGGTTGTTTTGTGGCTTATACATCAACACCAGGTGAAGGCCATCAATCTCATTTTTAGGAACCTATCTAAAGGCAGAAGGAGGCCTTGGTGGTGCAATGGTTAAGCACTCAGCTGCTAACTGAAAGGTCTTCAGTTTGAACCCACTAGCAGCTCCGTGGGAGAAAAGACCTGGTGATCTGCTCCTGTAAAGATTATAGCCTAGAAAACCCTATGGGGCAGTTCTACTATGTCCTAACAGGGTCTCTATGAGTTGGAAATGACTCAATGGCACACAGCAATAATCTAAAGGCAATAATCATGGCTATGTGCTACCATTTATATACGGGGGGGGGGCAACAAAACAAACCCATTGCCACCGAGTTGATTTTAACTCATAGCGATCCTAGTAACTGAAATATCCATCAGTAGGAAATTGGTTACTTAAAACATCCACTAGAAGAGCAAGTTGTGTAGCCCTTAAAAGAGGACCAGGGTCTATGGAATGTCATTAATATTTGAAAGAATTCTCAGTTTAAATACAATTGGGAAACATGGAGTACACCAAGTTACATGGGTTCTGTTGCTTGCTCATTTCTGAGAAATGCTAATACATGAAAGTACCCAGTGATTCTCCTAGAGGGAGATAGAATAGGTAAGATTTCTCAGTATCCTTAACTTCCTTGTGTATGGAGAGCACTCTCGCCTTTTGTCATTGTTAGGTACTGTCAAGTCAGTTCCGACTCATAGTGACCCCACATACAACAGAACGAAACGCTGCCTGGTTCTGCACCATCCTAGCAATTGTTGTGCTTGACCCCATTGTTGCAGCCACTGTGTCAGTCCATCTCGTTGAGATACTTCCTCTTTTACACTGATCCTCTACTCTTCCAAGCATGATGTCCTTCTCCAGAGACTGGTCCCTCCTGATAATACGTCCAAAGTATGTAAGACGAAGTCCCACCATCTTCGCTTCTAGTAAGCTTTCTGGTTGTACTTCTTCCAAGACAGATTTGTTTGATCTTATGGCAGTCCATGGTATATTCATTATTCTTCACCAGTAACCAGAATTCAATGGTGCCAATTCTTCTTCAGTCTTCCTTATTTGTTGTCTAGCTTTCACATGCATATGAAGCTACTGAAAACACCATGGCTTAGGTCAGGCACACCATGGCATAGGTCAGGCACAACTTAGTCCTTAAAGTGATATCTTTGCTTTTGAATCCTTTAAAGAGATCTTTTGCAGCAGATTTGCCCAATGCAACGTGCCATTTGATTTCTTGACCCTCGCCTAGTACAGTATTTTGAACACTGTGAAGAACTCAGAAATTGTTGAAGATCTGAGATAGGACTTCAAACCTCAATTTGCTTTGCTTATTAGTCTTGATGTGAAACAGTGGGCAGTACCCTATGCAAAGTCAAGGGCAGACAAACTTTTTGTTTGTCAAATTTCTAATAACTGTGGTTAACCCTGGAGTTCAGTTCTGGTAGAAACATTCAGTCATTTTTAAGGACAATATTCAGAAGGTCTTAAATTAATGCGAAAATATATGTATTCTGGGCAAGAGTAACACATTTTATTTAATCAGCATCCCATCCATCATTATATAATGTATGCAATCTCTGTAAATGCATAGGAAAGTATGCAAAAGTGGAGTTGATGAATTATGGAAACACTATATGTATGTTTATGCATTAAACAATTTCTGCTAACCCTTCTCCTTAATCTCCCAACAGATATGGCCCAAATAACTCTAGGTAAACAAAGCCCCTTAATCACCTTTAATATTCAAGAAAAGTGAACACAATTAGTTAATATGCACAACAATTTAAAAATATGATCACATTCCTCTTGGTGCTAAACTCGGCTGTGTTATTGTTTATACCAAGTCTGTTAACTAAGGGAAAAAATGAAAATTTGCTCCTGACTCCAGGCTTCTATTAATTATATATATTGTATATCCTATCAAGTTGAAAAGTAATTCATAAGCTAGGTGCTTGTAACATCAATAATGTGGATCACATTTGTCATTCAAAAATAAATAATGGGCACCTGGGACTGAAAGAGTTCTAACCCTCCAGTTGGTATTTGGGGTTAGACTAAAAGAAGGGTCCCTATTTATAATGAAGTCTATGAACAAATCCTATATGCTTGCACATAAAAACACAAAGTATTGGTAATAAATAAAAGTTTTGTTTTCTATGTGAGTACGATATTCAGTGGCCTGGTATCATGGATTGAACTTTGCTCCCCCAAGATATGTGTCAACTTGGGTAGGCCATGATTCTCAATATTGTGTGGTTGTCCTCCATTTTGTGATCTAGCGTAATTACCTTACCTCTGTGCCTGTGGTTATGATCCTATTTGGGAGTGAGCTGTCTGTTATGTTAATGAAGCAGGACACAATTTACAGGTATAGGCTGTATCTCAAGTTAATCTTTTTTAGATATAAAAAAGAGAAGTAAGCAGAGAGGAGAGGGACTTCATTACCACCAAGCAAGAAGAACCGAGAGTGGAGCAGACTTTTGGACCAGGGGTCCCTGCACTGAGAGGCTCTTAGACCTGGGGAAGATTGATGACATGGACCTTTCCCTAGAGCTTAGAGAGAGAGAAGGGTTTTCCCTGGAGCTAGCATCCTGAATTTGAACTTCTAGCCTTCTAAACTGTGAGAGAATAAATTTCTATTTGTTAAAGCCGTCCACTTGTGGTATTTCTGTTATAGCAGCACTAGATGAATAAAACATCTGGTATTATGAAGCAGATATTGGACTTGTAATTTAAAGATTACATTTTGATAATTTGATTTTTTTGTAGTTTATAACTTTGAGAAACTAATGTTTCGGCTGCTGTTTTCTCATATCCAAAAAGTAGCTACCATTTATTGACTATTTGACCCAAGCCATGGTGTTTTCAATTGCCTCATACGTATGTGAAAGCTGGAAAATGAATAAGGAAGATCAGAGGAGAACTGACCCCTTTGAGTTTTGGTGTTGGTGAAGAATATTGAATATACTATGGACCGCCAAAAGAACAAACAAATCTATCTTGGCAGAAGTACAGCCAGAATGCTCCTTAGAAGCATAGATGAGGAGACTTTGACTCACATACTTTAGACATATTATCAGGAGGGACCAGTTCCTGGAGAAGGACATCATGCTTGGCAAAGTGGAGGGTCAGCAAAAAAGAGGAAGACCCTCGAGGAGATGGACTGACACAGTGGTTGCAACAATGGGCTCAAGCAAAACAATGATTATGAGGATGGCACAGGACTGGGCAGTGTTTACTTCTATTGTACACAGTGCCACTATGAGTTGAAACTGACTTGACAGCACGTTACAGCAAGAACACTATATGTCAGGCACTGTGCTGCCCTTTCACAGACCTTATCTCATTTAAGCCTTTTGAGAACTAGAGCTTGTTAAACAGATGAGGCAATAGAGGCTCTGAAAGGTGACCCTCCCCAGGATCATCCAGGGAGTAAGCCATAGAAGGTTGATTTGATGCCTTACCTAATAGGCTTTTTGACTTCTTCTACTTCTTCTTTTTTTAGATTTTTTTTTTATCATTGCAAAAATATATTTGACACAACATTGTCAATTCAACATTTTTCAGGTGTAAAATTTAGTGGTATAAATTACATTAATCATGTTGTACAACCATCACCCAAAATAGACTTCTTCTCAATAAAATGCTTTGAAGGCAGCCCTTTTGTTGAATGAAGATAAAAATACTTGCCTTACCCATCTCCCATGTTTGTATGAAACTTCAGTGGATTATCATTTCCAAAGATGGTCGCACCACTAAATATTCCATTTCAGACTTTTCTTACCATGTGGTCTTGATAATACTTTGAGAGTGAGGTCTATGTTCCCTCCACTTGAATCTGGACTGACTTTTTAACTTTCTGGGCCAATAGAATGCAAGGGGAGTGACATGGGTGACATTCTTAGCTTAGGTCATAAATGCTAAATGACTTCTACTGGGCTCTCTCTCCCTCTTGGATTGCTTGCCCTGAAGGAAGTCAGCTACCATGCTATGAGGACACTCAAGCAGCCCAGGGAAGAATTGCATGTGGAGGGAAACTGAGGCTTCCAGCCAATAGTCAGCATCAATTTGCCAGCTATGTAAGTGAGCCCCTTGGAATTAAATTCTTTAATCTTAGTTAAGCCTTCAGATGACAGCAACCCCAAATTACATCCAACTCTGACTACATGACAGACTCTGAGCCGGAACCACCCAATCCAATGACTCCGAAATGTCTGACCCACAGAAATCATTAGAAATAATACATTATTATTATTTTTAAGACATTAAGTTTTGGGGTAGGAAGAAAGGCCTGGCAATTGTGAAAATCAGCCAATGAAAACCCTGTGGATCACAATGGCACTATCTGCAACTGATCATAGGTATGGCGCAGACTGGGCAGCATTTTGCTTTGTTGTACGTGAGGTTACCAGGAATCAGGGGCTGACTTGATAGCAGGAGACAATAACAAATTTTGGGGTGATTTTTTTACCAGGCAATACAAGACTTAAATTAAAGTGTGTATTTTAAGTGTAATTGTGAACTAATTACGAAAATCTAAAGCCTCTTTTGTACATGCAATGGGGTATATATATTCTGAGACAAGAAACTTACGTAAATATCCATTTTTAAAACTTAATAATTTAGTGATACAAACACGCTAAGCCTTGATTTACTTCAAGTTTACTGTAATGGAATTAGAGTAGTAGCCTGTTCAATAAACTTTCCGTCAGACAACGACTCTGGAAATGGGAAAATGGAAACAATTCCTTTCATTCGTACTGTAGTTTACATGTCGCAATGAACTCTAACAAACGGCATCTCAGAAGCTGATTCACTATGAAGCTAACAAACTTGGGCTTCTGAACCCCATTTTTGAACAAACTCCTTCCCAGACCCTGGGAAGGACCTTAGTAATGTGTTCACATGGTCTGTGTTTTTGTAAAATTTGCAAAAGTAGATGTTTTAACTGTAGTTTGTGGAGACCACTCTCTACTCACCCTGACAGCCTCTCTCTCCTGTTCCCCTTCCCCACCACACCCCTCTACTTGTGTTGGAGTGGCCAGGGGTATTTCTGGCACCTAGCAAAAAAAAAAAAAATTTTTTTTTAGTTGAGGATACAGTTTTTCTAAGCTATTATTTCTTTTCTTGGTTGAAATTTTCATATTTCTACCTAATTTTTTAAATATATATATATATATATAAAATTTTGTTTTCTTTTTCTTAAACCAAAAACCAAAAAAACCCATTGCCATCAAATTGATTCCAACGCACAGTGACCCTATAGGACAGAGTAGAACTGCCCCATAGAGTTTCCAAAGAGTGTCTGGTGGATTTGAACTGCCGACCTTTTGATTAGCAGCTGTAGCACTTAACCTCTATGACACCAGGGTTTCCTTTTCTTAAAGGTGGTCCCCAAATCACGCAAGTTTCAGAGCTGGAAGAACTTGGATCTTCCCTTGATCCCCTTGTGTTATAATCCCAATAGCCCTATAAGGATGTCAGGAAAGACGTTATTATTCCAGTTTTATAATGAGACTGAGACTCTGAAATTCCAAATGACTTGTCCAAGGTCATGTAATTAGTAAGAAACAAAGGGAAGACTCAAATCCAGGACCATTGACTCCTATTTAAATGCTGAAAGCATACTTCCTTTCTATTTTCTCCTTCCCTTAATTTCCCATCAAAACTGATCTATCCTATGTTCCATCCTTTGGCATCCTGATTTCTTCCATGGTGAATATGATTAAGTAGTTCAACTCTTACTAGCTACAAACAACTGGAAACATCATTTAAGAGCTTCTTTCAAAGACTAACCTCAGAAATGATTAGTATGGGTGGTTCAAAAAGTTTGCACTCAACTACTAACTTAAAAGATTGGCGGTTTGAACCCACTCAGCAGCATTGCTGAAGAAAGACCTAGCAATCTGCTTCCATAAGGTTTACAGCCAAGAAAACGCTATGGAGCAGTTCTACTCTGTAACACATGGAGTCTCCATGAGTCGGAATTGACCCAGTGGCAGTGGTTTGGTTTGTGGGTTTAATATTGTTGTTGTTGTTGTTAGGTGCTGTCGAGTCAGTTCCAACACATAGCAACCCTACACACAACAGAATGAAACGCTGCCCAGTCTTGAGCCATCCTTACAATCATTGTTACGCTTGAGCTCATTGTTGCAGCCACTGAGTCAATCCACCTCGTTGAGGGTCTTCCTCTTTTCCAATGACCCTGTACTCTGCCAAGCACGATGTCCTTCTCCAGGGACTGATCCCTCC
This sequence comes from Loxodonta africana, assembly GCF_030014295.1. Lineage (NCBI taxonomy): Eukaryota > Metazoa > Chordata > Mammalia > Proboscidea > Elephantidae > Loxodonta > Loxodonta africana. Next base: position 67,333,058 of record NC_087355.1, read on the forward strand.
TGACAACATGTCCAAAGTACGTAAGACGCAGTCTCGCCATCCTTGCTTCTAAGGAGCATTCTGTTTGTACTTCTTCTAAGACAGATTTGTTCGTTCTCTTGGCAGTTCATGGTATATTCAATATTTTTCACCAACACCACAATTCAAAGGCGTCAATTCTTCTTCGGTCTTCCTTATTCATTGTCCAGCTTTCACATGCATATGATGCGATTGAAAATGCCATGGCTTGGGTCAGGCACACCTTAGCCTTCAAGGTGACATCTTTGCTCTTCAGCACATTGAAGAGGTCCTTTGCAGCAGATTTACCCAATGCAAAGTGTCTTTTGATTTCTTGACTGCTGCTTCCATGGCTGTTGATTGTGGATCCAAGTAAAATGAAATCCTTGACAACTTCAGTCCGTTCTCCGTTTATCATGATGTTCCTCATTGGTCCAGTTGTGAGGATTTTTGTTTTCTTTATGCTGAGGTGCAACCCATACTGAAGGCTGTGGTCTTTGATCTTCATTAGTAAGTGCTTCAAGTCCTCTTCACTTTCAGCAAGCAAGGTTGTGTCATCTGGATAACTCAGGTTGTTAATGAGTCTTCCTCTAATCCTGATGCCCCGTTCTTCTTCATATAGTCCAGCATCTCGGAATATTTGCTGAGCATACAGACTGAATACGTATGGTGAAAGAATACAACCCTGACGCACACCTTTCCTGACTTTAAACCAATCAGTATCCCCTTGTTCTGTCCAAACATCTGCCTCTTGATCTATGTAAAGTTTCCTCATGAACACAATTGTGTTCTGGAATTCCCATTCTTCTCAACGTTATCCATAATTTGTTATGATCCACACAGTCTAATGCCTTTGCATAGTCAATAAAACACAGGTAAACATCCTTCTGGTATTCTCTGCTTTCAGCCAGGATCCATCTGACATCATCAGTGATACCCCTGGTTCCATGACCTCTTCTGAAACCGGCCTGAATTTCTGGCAGTTCTCTGTGGCTACACTGCTGTAGCTGTTTTTGAATGACCTTCAGCAAAATTTTGCTTGTGTGTGATATTAATGATGAAAAATAATTTCCACGTTGGGTTGGATCACCTTTCTTGGGAAAAGGCATCGATATGGATCTTTTCCAGTCTGTTGGCCAGGAAACTGTCTTCCATATTTCTTGGCATAGACGAGTGAGCACCTCCAGTGCTACATCTCCTTGTTGAAACATCTGAATTGATAATCCATAAATTCTTGGAGCCTTGTTTTTTGCCAATGCCTTCAGAGCAGCTTGGACTTCTTCCTTCAGTACCATCGGCTCCTGATCATATGCCACCTCTTGAAATGGCTGAACATCGACTAATTCTTTTTGGTATAATGACTCTGTGTATTCCTTCCATCTTCTTTGGATGCTTCCTGCGTCGTTTAATATTTTCCCCCATAGAATCCTTCACTATTGCAACTCAAGGCCTGAATTTTTTCTTCAGTTCCTTCAGCTTGAGAAACGCCGAGCACGTTCTTCCCTTTTAGTTTTCCATCTCCAGCTCTTTGCACATGTCATTACAATACTTTACTTTGTCTTCTCAAGCCACCCTTTGAAATCTTCTGTTCAATTCTTTTACTTCATCAATTCTTCCTTTTGCTTTAGTTGCCCGACTTTCGAGAACAAGTTTCAGAGTCTCCTCTGACATCCATCTTGGTCTTTTCTTTCTTTCGTGTCTTTTCAATGACTTTGCTTTCTTCATGGAAGATGTGCTTGATGTCATTCCACAGCTCATCTGGTCTTCGGTCACTAGTGTTCAATGCGTCAAATCTATTCTTCAGATGGTCTCTAAATTCAGATGGGATATGCTCAAGGTCATATTTTGGTTCTCATGGACTTGCTCTGATTTTCTTCAGTTTCAGCTTGAACTTGCATATGAGCAATTGACGGTCTGTTCCACAGTCGGCCCCTGGCCTTGTTCTGACTGATGATATCAAGCTTTTCCATTGCCTCCTTCCACAGATGTAGTCAATTTGATTTCTGTGTGTTCCATCTGGCGAGGTCCATGCGTATAGTCATTGTTTATGTTGGTGAAGGAAGGTATTTGCAATGAAGAAGTCGTTGGTACAATGAAGAAGTACAATGGTGTCAGTGATAGGATAATATCCATACGCCTACAAGGAAGGCCAGTTAATACAACTATTGTTCAAATTTATGCACCAACCACTTGGGTCAAAGATGAAGAAATAGAAGATTTTTATCAGCTGCTGCAGTCTGAAATTGATCAAACATGCAATCAAGATGCATTGATAATTACTGTTGATTGGAATGTGAAAGTTGGAAATGAAGAAGGATTAGTACTTGGAAAATATGGCCTTGGTGATAGAAACAATGCTGGAGATCGAATGATAGAAAAGGGTTTAATATGGGTTACATTTTCAAGTGAAGGATTTTTTCCAGTACTCTTAAATCACATAACCTACCTGTGAATCAGACTGGGAAAGGACATTCTAGGCAGAAGGTATGGTAAGTGCAAAGGCAGGAAGGCCTAATGGTGCTGGGCTGTACTTTCCTGGCGAGAGTTTTGCAGAGAATAAGATGAATCACATATCCCAGTAGATGACTTGGTTGGCACCCCTTTAAATACTGCTTCAGGGCACTGCCCCACAGCTTCTTGCACCATTATCTTGACCAAGTTGTTCTCATAATGAGTCTTGCCTTCTGCCTAGCCCAGGTCATCACTCTGGGCTACCTCTGCTTCTTATGAAAAAGAGAGTGCCCCCTTCCCCCCAATTCTGCCTCCAGGGAAACATAGTGTGCTTTGAAACCTGAGTAACTTCATTAAGACCTGTTGGATGTTTTTCACAGAGTGACCAAATCAGAACCCTATTTGTTGGCCCAGATGTGGGAAGAAATAAAGCTCTCCCAAGGGCAAAACTCATCTGGGTTGAATTGAAGCACTGGAACAATTGCTTTCAATTAGTCTTAAATACAAAATGTCCTTCAGCTGATAATTTATTTCAACTCTTTTTCCCTCTTCAGAGGAAAAACTCTAATCAACTGTCTTTTTGCAGCAAATCTTAATATAACAGTTAATATGCGGGCAAGGTGACCGAATCCCCTTGACACGTGTGTCTGATTTCCATTTAGCAGGGATGGGAGGGAAAGAGGAAGGAGAAGTGCTTAAGTGAAGATGCTGTCCCCTCCCCCACTGCAAAGTGCAAGCTCTGTACCTTTAAGATTCTTCTATTAGTTTCTTAAAATTCTCTCTCCAAATGCAGCAAATTGTGGAGCTATCTTTTTCAATTCTACTCATGGCACTTCGGCTAAATTATCATTTCCCCATTTGCTATAATATTTACAGTTGATATTTTACACTACAGAAGGTTTTAATTATTTCATTTAATATGTTTCAAGATAAATAAATAAGAAGACATTAACTTGGCTAGCTTTTTTCCTTCATTTTGTTTAAAATATCATAACTAGATTTTCTTCTTTTCTCATCTTTGCCTTCTTCACACTTTCCTGATAAACCACCCATCAAAACACCCATTAATCTGCATATCATTTTGGTCCTAAGCCTACATGTCACTCTCATTACTTAATTCTTCCAGGATTCCAAGTCTGGTTTTTACCAGTTTTTATCCCAACTTCTTCCTTCTCTTTATGATGAGGTTTAAAATTATATTCACCAGAATTCAAGGGGGTTGCCCCAAAGAATTCCCAGTGCTGGGTAGAAGCAGTTAGCAAAATGGTGGCCAGGAGGGGAGCAGGACTTGAGAAAGAGGAGAGAGGAGAGGTGAAAGGAACAGCCTTGTTATGCTGTGAGCACTACGAAGAGCTAGACAAGGGAATCTGGGAGAAGATATTTGTGAGTAGCCACTGTGAAGACTACATGAGAAAGTTTAGGATGCTTTGCTTTGTGATGTGCTGTGCCCCTTTTTCAAGAAAATCTACAGTGAAGAAATACTCTATTCTTTATGTTTTTCTGTAACTGAGTGTGTGTGTGTATTTGGGGAGTGATGTGGGGGGTGCAGAGACTACAGTAAGCAACATTAAGGTACCTAGAAATATTTGGGAGCAGAACTATAATCTCTCACCCCATGTCTCCCTTCACTTCCCTTACCCTAGTTTTGCCTACCAAATAGCTGTCCCTCACCCTCCAATTTAAAAAGATCCCATAGTAAACAGGAATAACCTTGGGTTACACTTCCATTGAGAGTCTATTTTGAGATATGATATTGATGATTTTGTATCTGCTATGGACACCATTATTGTGTTGACTTTGGCTTCTGGTAGCAGTCAGGATTTGCTTGCTATGCTGCGGCAGTTGTTTATAAGATTTAGGAAAGTGTAGATATGACCAAGACGCAAGGCATGAGTGTGATACCTCAATGTTAATGTCCGCACTGACTCCCTTAAACACTCTTAGGAATTCTCCCTCTCCTCTCATTTATATTTCTGGAACAAAGCTGTAGGTTTTCTCCTTCTCATCAGCTTTCATGGATAAAATAAATAGGAAAATTTGTTACAATTATGTGTTCTCATGCTTACTTGTATGTTTGTCATCCTGTGTCCCATAATATAAAAAGTTGTTTTCAAGGGGAAGGAATTTGGAGAAAGAGTTTTGGGCCACCTACACATCTCAGCAGGCCTCTGGGTGGCACAGTCAAGCACTTGGCTACTAATCAAAAGATTGGAAGTTTGAATCCACCCAGAGGCACCTCAGAGGACAGTCCTGACAATCTACTTCTGAAAGGCAGCCATTAAAACCCCTATGGAGCACAGTTCTACTCTACCACAAATGGGGTTGCCATGAGTCGGAATCAACTCAGTGGCAACTGCTTTTGTTGGTACATACCTCAGCAGCTACGCCATCATTCACTTAACCCGTTGCTGTCAAGTGGATTCCGACTCAAAGTGATCCTATAGGACAGAGTAGAACCACCCCATATGGTTTCCAAGGAGCGCCAGGTGGATTCGAACCGACCTTTTGGTTAGCAGCTGTAGCTCTTAACCACTACTCTGACTCCCTCTCCCAGTTTTCCCCTTAAACTCCCCAACCCACCGTGCACCCCCTCACTGCAGAGCCATGTGACCTTGGGCAAGTTGCTAAATATCTCCCAGCACCCCCCTCTGCCACAGAGGGATGGTAACAGAACCTGCTGCACTGAGGTGGTAAAAGCATTAAACAAGAGGGTACGTGTGAGGCACTTAGCACCAAGCCTGGAAACTAGCAGTCTCTAATAAATGCTGTCCTTTCTGTTTTTATTATTAAGGCAGAATTAAGACTAGAGGTCTTCTTACTCCTCTTCTGTGCTCTTACATTTCTCTACATGAAAAATATACGATCTGTCTTTGCTTTTTTTTAATCCTGTGGTGTTTTTCTGCTTTCTATTGTTATATTTACTCCCGGTAATATCACCACCAGCCCATGCCCAGGCAGCAGTCCCAGCATGATCAACCACACTCTCAGCAAGCTAGCAGTGTATGCATCTGCACACACTCACAAGTCACACACATGCACAAACATCCAGACACCCTCCCTGCATTTCTAGGCAGGTTTAAACTGTCTTGACACTCACTAGTGTCCATCTGGTCTCCCTCTCCAGGGGTATCTCTCTGTACATCTTAGTCTCAGTCTTGGCCTCTTCCCCTTCTTCTTTTAGAATAAATTTTTCTCTATCCTTCTCACCCCTCCCTTTTGTAAAATCTCTTTGTGCTCTTTCTCCCTCTTGCTCCCCCTGCAAGCCTTCTCTCTCCTCTCTTATCCTTTTCCATTCTCCCACCCTACTCCTTACTGACAGATGAGCCTGCTTGATTGCATGCTTGGTTCTGTTCCATCGAACCGTATCCAGTGAATTCCCTCAGTCCCTGACTCATTCTGGAGGTTTTAGAGAGGGACTAAAGTGCCACACTGATGCTTGTGGCAGTGTCATCATCTTGCATTGGGGTCTTGTGGTTATTCTACGGTTGGAATAGACATGGGAGCCAGGTGCCACTGATAGTGCCAGTCTGAGGGCCCTAATACCCAGTTAAGAGCTGCACCAGAGACACGGTGACGAGGCACCAGATGAACAAATGCCACCTGGGTGCTCCAAGTCTGTCCAGAAGGGCAGTAAAGTCATGGCACTCAGTATTTAATTTTAATTTCCCCTGAAAACCCAGAGTGAATTTTGTAATTTGCAATATTGTGAATTTTGTCAACACGTGGGGCACTAAAACACTGTTTATCCAGTGCACTCTGGCTAATCATAGCCTGCCTGTCTTTCTGATTGCTGTTTCATTTTGTACATACTTACAAGGAAAGAAATGTATTCCAGAACAAGCGTTTTTCTAGATGAGCTCTGAAACCGAAGCAAAGACTCAGCTACTAAGGATAATTGGGTTCAGAGTTAAACTGTGCTGCTTGCGGGGGAAAGTAACTATGGATACTGAAAGAACCGAGTTCTCAGGGGTAATAAGGATCTAGAATGAGTCTGGGGGTAAAATTTATTTTCCCAGATGTCCTGGTCTTTCAAAACAATTACCTCACTATTAGGTCTTTTGTTGGCCAATGATAAAAATACAATTTCTCTTACTAAAAGTTTTGTCAATTAGAGAATTCTATAAATCAGAAACCTAGATTATTAGTGCTTTACTAGTACAATTATACATATATGTGTGTATATATTTCCTTACATAATTATTTACATGCATATTAATTATATATTATATAACGATTGGTGCAAATGGTTAACATGCTTGGCTGCTAACTGAAAGTTTGGAGGTTCAAGTCCACCTAGAGATACCTGGTGTTCTACTTTTGACAAATCACCCATTGAAAACCCTGTGGAGCACAGCTCTACTCAGACACACATGGGATCACCAGGAGTTAGAGCTGATTCGACAGCAATTGTTTTTAATGTAATATGTTATATGTATAGTTACAATAAAGAACTCATGGTTCTCATGATAGATACATATACATATACAGTATACATATAATCTGTGTAGAGTAACATCTGCTTCTTTTTTCTGCCCAACATGTCTTCCGCCTTCTTGGGACCCCACCCCTTTATCACCCTGTTGCTGTGGAGCCAATTCCGACTCATAGCGGCCCTATAGAACAGAGTGGAAATGTCACATAGAGTTTCCAAGGGGTACCTGGTGGATTCGAACTGCCAATCTTTTGGTTAGCAGTTGTAGCTCTTAAGCACTACGCCACCAGGGTTTCTTCTTGGGACCAGCACTCTGATTTAGGTTTGAGGAACTACTCTTTTCCCCTTTGCAAGCAGTGAATGATACATATTTAAAGAATATATGTTTAACCGATTAGCTTCCATAATAAACCACTTATTTTCCCTCTTGGATCACTTGCAAATCAAGTGGTTCCCTTTTGTCTCCTCTTCAGTACCTTTCATCTCCTCACAACTAAATTAAGTGGAGGACACTGAGAAAATCTTTTTCTCAAATTGGTAATCCAAGTGGTTTTCTTTCATCTCCGCCCTTGTCTCAGCCCTCCTTGAGAGCTCATTAATCCCACTGAGTTTAGTGTTTTGGGGTCCCTGTGACTTTTACTTCCCTCAGTCAGGGAAACAAAGAACTAAGGGAGTTAACAGGGACATGAGCCAGTTCTGTCTGTTAACAGGCATGTCACCAAGGCTACCTCTTCTGCGATTTTTAGATAGGTTGAGGATACACCTGAGCTATCTTCTCTCCCAGAGGTGGGAAATTCAGCCACCAGATCTGCCTGAAGGATCTCGTTATAATAGTGTCACCTCTAACCCAAGCCCACAGCCTGGACCCCAGAACTGTGTCTGAAAATGAGGTGGACGCATCATTAATCCATGGGAAATGTTTGAAGCTTTAATAGCATGTGCTGTCTATACTGAGTTTTACATTTCAAAGGCTCTTTGGAGGATCAATTACAGTCTTCTCTAAGAGCCAGTTTTGAAACTCAGTAGCTGACCATATTTTGCTGAAGGGATAATTCACATTTGGCTAAAATTAAGAATTCAGATAGGTGCTCTAGGTAATTTAAGAATCCCCCAGTTTCCCTCTACAGCTGAGTTATGCTTTACGAGCTCCTGTTATAAGATCCACCTGTGACTGAGATGCTGTGGAATTCATAGCGACCCTGTAGGACAGAGTAGAACTGCCCCATAGGGTTCCCACAGCTGTAATCTTTACGGAAGCAGATGGTCACATTTTTCTCCCATGGAACAGCTGGTGGATTTGAACTGCCAATCTTTTAGTCAGCAGCCTAATGCTTTAACCATTGTACCATCACGGCTCCTCAGTTCTTATGTATGCTTTATTAATGCTTCCCTATCCCATCTCCCTGAGACAAAACAGGTAATTAGGTGGCCTCTACAGGTAGGAGACAACATCTTCCCTGCTTAGGCACCCCACCAAGGTATATCCTCACTCATCTGTGAACAAATCATTTTTTTCCCTCAATTTTCCTGATGAGATGCACTCCTCTCTCTAATTCACCTCCCTTCCCATTTACACATTTTTCATACTCTTTACTATGTAAGGGCTTGGAAGTTGGAGGAGGCATAGGCATAGTCACCTTGCTTGAAAAGTGCCTGGCTTGGATTAGAAGATTAACACCCCTTACCCCCATCCCCCCTGTCTTAATCATCTGCTGCCATCACAGAAATATCACAAATGGATGGCTTTAACAAAGAGAAATTTATTTTCTCACAGTTTTTTTTTTAGTAGGTTAGAAGTCCAAACTCAGGGTGTCAGCCCCAGGGGAAGGCTTTCCCTCTCTGTCGGCTCTGGAGGAAGGAGGTCCTTGTCCTCAATCTCCCCCTGGTGGAAGAGCTTCTCAGACACAGGGATCCCATGTTCAAAGGACGTGCTCTGCTCCTGGTGCTGCTTTCTTGGTGGTATGAGGTCCCCAATGCTCTGCTTCCTTCTCTTTCCTTTTATCGATTGAGATAAAAGGTGGTGCAGGCCCCACCCCGGGGAAACTCCCTTTACCTTGGAGCAGGGAGGAGACCTGAGTAAGGGAGGTGTTACAATTCTACCCTAATCCTCTCAACATAAAATTACAATCACGAAATGGAGGACAACCACACAATACTGGGAAGCATGGCCTAACCAAGTTGATACACACATTTTTGGGGGGGACATACTTCAATTCATGACATTCCCCACCCACAACCTTCTGATTTCTTACTGGGAATGGCTTCTGGGAGCCTGCAATCATTTTGGTGACTCTGGAAAAGAAATGGATATTTTTGTATCATCTACATAAATTTTTTTTTTTTTACATATATACAAAAAAGTTTCTTTATGTATCCAATGTACTACATCATCAAAGAATTCTTGAAATAAATATTGCTTTTATATAATTTTGTAATAAATATCTACGGATTGTAAGGATTAAATGAGGTCAACCATGCAAATGCTTACTGTAGTACAGTCCCTAGTAAGTGCTCAACTGATGTTAGAGAGGAGTGTTGTGGCCATACGTTTATTTATGTAATGATTTGATTAATTTCTGCCTCCTGCACTTGATGCTTGATTTTATAAGTGCAGTGACTGTGTTTGTTTTGCTCATTATTTTAGTTTGAGAAGCTAACATAGTACTGGTACTTAGTGGATGCCTAATTAATCTATACTGACTAAATTCTAAATGACTAAGAGCTCAGAAGAGGGGCACCAGATATCATTCATAGTTGGTGTTATTTGTTAAATTATAAACAACAAAAAAATTATACCCCCTCCCAAATATGTATTGGAATCCTAACCCCTATACCCATGGATGTAATCCTGTTTGAGAATAGGGTTTTCTTTGTAATGTTAATTCAGTTATAACCCACTAGGGTCAGTTCTGAAACTAATCACTTTTGAGTTATAAAAATTGCAGATTAGATACAGAGGCAGACACACACAGGGGGAGGACAGGTGCCACGTGAAGATCATCTACAAGCTGAAGAAGCAAGGAATGTCTGGGGCTACTTACAAGTAAGCAATTGAATTGGCTAAGACCCCGATTGGGACTTTTAGCTTCCAGAACTGTGAGAAAAATAAATTTCTGTTCCTTAAAGGCACCCACTCATGGTTTTTCTGTTACGGTAGCACTGAAAAACTAAGACAGTGGGGAATCAAATAAGGGGATCATTGAGTTGACCCTTGGAGGATGCTTAGACATTAACAGGCAAATGATGGTGGTTGTGGGGGTGGGGGGGGGATATACTGAAGAGGAAAGAGCATTGGGCAAAAGTATGGATGGGTAAGAGAGCATAGACAATTCAGAGAAGTCCAAGTACTTTGGTAGGCTAGAACAGGGCTCAACTTTGACACTATTGACTTTTGGGACTGGATAAGTTTTTGCTGCAGGCAGCTATTCTATACATTGTAGGATGTTTAGCAGCATCCCTGACCTCTACCCAGTAGATGCCATTAGCACCCTCAGTTGTGACAACCAAAAAGATCCTCAGAGATTGCCAGACATACCCTGGTGGGCAAAATCCTTCCCCTACCCCTATTCAGAGCCATTGTCATGTCTTTGAGAGTGAAAAGAAAAAGTATAAGGACATGACACAGAATGCTGCCAGAGAGAAAATCAGGGGGTAGGTTTTTAAAGCCATTCTGTGTCATGACCAAGGAAGATGGGCTGAGCTTACTGCCAATGGGAAATTCCTGAGGGATGTAAGCAGAAGAGTGCCCTGGACTTAGACTTGTGTTTCACAAAAATCACTTGGCAGCTGTGTTTGCAGGGGGTCAGGCTTGCTGACAAGGACAACAGGCTGTTTCAGTCCACTAGGCAAGAAAAGATGAGGGTCTGAATTCAGGCCACTGCAGGATAACAAGAGGGGGCTCGAGTGCTACTTGGGAAGTTAAACCAACAGAACTTGGTTTTGAAAAAAGAGATGGCATCAGTACAGAGGGGGTGAAAGGAAGCCAAGCATCATGGGAGAGCCAACCAAGAGACTGCTCTGTGGCAGCTAAGCAGTTAATCCATAACACAGAGAGAGGCTAATCAAGTGAACAAGCGTGAAGTGAAAACGTGCTGCCAAAGCTTGCAGCCACAAATGGAGAAAACTTTTAGCAGCGTCAGTGGATGCTCCTGAAAACAGGGTCTAACTACGTTAAAGGATTCAGACAGAGGGAAACAGATGGTCGTTGTGATGTCCTCAGTCGCTTGACAAGCTGGATAAATAATTGTTGCCAGGGAAAAAATAATAAAAGCAGGATATTGCCAGCATGAGCTGCTGTCATGGCCTTTGGTTCAGAGCATGCTTCTGGAGGTGAGGAAAAGGAAAATAAATATGGGGTAACGGAGGGAAATCAATTAGCTCCTCACAGATGGGCCTTCAACGCACCCTAGAGACTGTTTTCGTCCCTGATGTGAGAGGTTAGGTTAGGCAGGAGGAGAAATAACATGGAGAGGGTTGTGTCCAGGGCTTTGTGACATAGCCTTACAGCGGCTGGAGTGCTCAGAGGGATCATGGAACAGCTGTGGAGGGCAGGCTGGGACCAAGCTGACCAGCCCGGGGCTAGAAGCTCAGGTCAAGCTTCCAAAGGGTGTGGAAAGTCAGGTTCAGCCAAATGGACTGAGGCAGTAATGGGCCCCAAAAATTCCACAGAGGGGAGAAATCCACAGGGTGTATGTGGGGTTTTGGTGAGGGAAAAAGTGGGTGGGTTATCTGAAGACAGGCTGTTTTCAACCCATTAAATATATTATTTCCAGAAGTCTATATTAGGCAAACTTACATGTTGAGATAAATACTCAACAAATCAGTTGGAGCAGAGAGCAGAGAGTACGGAAAAGAGAATGGTGCATAATTAAACGCAAAAAAAATTATATAAGGTGAATAACATAAAGTCTGGTTCCAAGTAATTGTCAGCATATTGAGGAGATGGTAAAGGAGGAGAGCAAGAGGAGGAGAAAGAAGAGGAAGAGGAAAAGGAGAAAGCTGTAAGCAAAACAAAGCATCATAACCATTTTTTTTTCACCAGAAAGAGTGTTGATCAAGCCGGAGCCTGGGCTAATAAATTTGGGTTCTGTTAATATCTCTCTTTCATCATTCATAATTGAGATGTTATTGATATTTCTTGGACATCTGAAGATGAGTTTAATTTATTTTCATCTTTTGTGAATTTGAAACCAATAATATACGTGAAGCCACACAGTATCTAAATGAGACTTCAAAGGCAGTTGCCATAGATAAAGAAATTATTTACATTTTTTTTTTTTTTTTTTACAGCTCTTTACATGATTGCATTTGATCCTGACAGTGGTCCTGTGAAGGAGACAGAGGAGTTGTATTATCCTCATTTTTAAAAATAGATGCAGGAATATTGATTTACAAGGCCTATTCAAGATGTCAGCAATTTGAATCCACCAGCTGCTCCTTGGAAATCCCATGGGGCAGTTCTATTCTATCCTATAGGGTCGCTATGAGTTGGAATCAACTGGACGACAAAGAGTTATTCTGTTGGGGCAAAAGGTTTGCACTTATCTACAAACCTGAAGACTGGAGCTTTGAACCACTTAGAAGTGCTGTGGAAGAAAGGACTGACAGTCTACTTCTGTGAAGATTATAGCTTTGGAAACTCTATGGGGCAGTTCTACTTTGTCACATGGGGTCACTATGAATTGAAAATCAACTTGACAGCACACAACAACAAATTGAGTTTTCCAAGGTCCCTGGGTGACACAAACTGCCCTCATCTACTAACCTAAAAGTTGGGGTTTGAATCCATCCAAGGGTTCAGAAGAAGAAAGGCTTGTCAGCCTGCTACCTATAAAGATTACAGCCAAGAACAGCCTATAGAGCAGATAGCAGTTCTGCCCTATAACACATGGAGTCACCATGAGTCAGGATCGGCTTGACAGCAGCAGGTTTACTGAGTTTTCCAAGCTTGCCCAGCTCCCCAAACCTAGCTAGTTGGGATTAAAAATTGGGTCTTTTGATTCTCAGTCTAGTGCTCCTTCCAGTGCAATGGGATGCTTGCTAAAGGGATCCAGGTTTATGCCGTTAGGATCACAAATCTAGATGGACTGTGAGAATCCCATTGTCAGTTGCTTCACCTCTTCTTTTGATGCTCATTAATATGAAGTGCCTTTTCTCACTCAACCAATTTACTTTCAAGCAACTTGTCCCCACCAAAGCCATTCTTGCCGTTGATGTGCCCTACCCTGCCCTCTCCATTAGCCCATATCCCTACCTTAAGACCAGTAAAGCTCACTTCTTCTAGAAAGTTTTCTTTGATTAGTTCTACCTTGATTAACCTCACCCTTAGACTAAGTTTCTTAATTGTTAGTTTGCATCATGGTGGGTTGTACTTTAAAAAGAAAAGTAGTGATTTTAGGTACAAGAAAGCCTTTTCATATACATTTACATAGGGGAAAAGTTTTTTAAAATATTAGCTAAAGAATTTGAAGTTGCTATTTTGTAAGTAAAAATGGTTGAACGTCAGTGATTTCCTATGATTCAGCTCTATCCTAACCATCATTTTGTGGAAACTGTTTTCCCCACTCTTCCTTTCGTCTTCTTCAAGAAGCCACCCTGGTCTGAGCTAACTGCTTGCCTCAGCAAAAAAAAAAAAAGGGTGCTAGCAGAAAGCAGAGGAGAAAGAAGAATCTTTTCTTATTTTTAGGTCTCAAAAATGTGGATCTTTATGTAAAGAAAATCGATTTAAGGAACACATAAGTTTTGGGAAAAAAGTTTTTGGAAAACAGCAAGACATTTCTATCTCTTTGGCTAGGAGTAAAAAAAAAAGCAAAAAACAAAAGACAAGATTTATCAGAATAGGGAGAGCGGATGCAGAGCCAAAGGGATTACAGAAATTCCCTTTCTCTGTGTGTGTGTTTAGAGAATGCTCCAGTGTAAACTGGTCCCTGAGCAGGCAGCAATGGGCTGTGAGCATAACCACTTACAAAGTACTTACATATAACTTATCTTTTATTTTCCTCTTTATTGCCCAGCTGCTCAAGCCAAAAATTGAACGTTATTCTCGTTTGCCTTCTTTACCTTCAACCCGGACATCTAATCAATGACCAATTCCTGCAGCTCCTACCAAAACCCAAACCCACTGCTATTCAGTGAATTCTGACTCACAGTGACCCTATAGGATAGGGTAGAACTGCCCCATAGGGTTTCCAAGGCTGTATATCTTTACAGAAATGACTACCACATCTTTCTCCTGGGGGAGAGCTGATGAGTTTGAACTACCACCTTTTGGTTAGCAGCTGAATGCTTTAACCACCACACCACTGTAGCTCAGCAGCTCTCAAATATTGGAGTGTATCAAAAATCACCTAGTGGGCTGGCTAAAACACAAATGGCTGGGCCTTACCTCTAGAGTTTCTGGGATATGGTCTGAGAACTGACATTTCTAACAAATTTCCAAGTGATGCTGCCCATTCAGGGATCACACTTTGAGAACCACTGGTGTTGATTGGTTCCTTAGCATCTTTCACATTCATTCAATTCTGCCTATTCCCACCCTAGCACCTTTAATTCAAGTCACCATCATACATCACCTCCTTTGTAGTGACTTCCTTTGAAACACAATCTGATTAATTCACATTCCTGCTTACAACTTCAAGGACTCTCTAGAGCCCAAAGGAAGATGATGTTCAAATTCGTCAATGTGCCACACAAGACCATCCAATGATAGTCCTGAGCTTGCTAACAAGGCTTACCTCTCTAACCTCAACCCTCCCCAGACCATGCCCTGAACTCCAGCCACAATAGTAATAAATGTGGTTCTTCAAAGGCCTGGTGCTCTTTCTCACTCACCTCCAGGCCTTTCTACCATTTTCCCTTTCTGGAGAATTTCCCCACTCTCATTTCTGGTCAAACACGGATTGACCCTTCAGGCCTCAGATTTCTAGTCATCGTCCATCAGACACTTTCCATATATCCTCAAGCCTGAGTTAGTCAACTACCACGGCACACTGGTACCCTCATTGTCAATTTACATGTTTGCTGTCTCCACTGAACTGTAAGCTTCTTTAGGACTGACACTGTCTTGTTGTTATTGTATGTGCATGTTACATGCCATAACACATAAGAAAATTTTGATGAATTAGGGAATCTGTGTGAACTTCTAGAAACTTTTCAAGACAGATAGAGGTAGAAATCTGCAACAGTAGATAAGTGATAAACTGTTAAGATCTTGTTGAATAGTAAAAATCGTATTTTACCACTTAGAGGACACAATTTGGAAATTGACTCAATATTACATTTGTTATAAATGTATTGATATGTCTCAGTGGGTGTGTCACTCTCTTTCTCTCTCTGTATTTGTGAATTAGGCAGGGCTCATTATACACTTAGATACAGTTCAGCAAAGCAAATAATTTGCTACATGTTGGTTGATTTGAGCACTTTGTTAAAACCCTTAGAAACCTAAAAAATATATCACACAAATACTTCTGATAAGAACAGAAATATTTGCACAGATATTTTAAAAAATTTTTTGCTTGTTTGCTTAGCCTTTTTATTCCAAACCAGGTTTTAGGTGACTTTCAAGGGTACAAAAAAGTAGTAAGACAAAAACTTACTTAAAATAAGCTCAGAGGATGAAGCAGAGGGAACAGAAAGGCAAAGAAGTAGAGTGGAGCCAAGAATGAGGTCACTTCATAAAATGCATGCCTTAATTCTTGAGTCACAGATTTAGATTTAACTTCTTAACTGAAATTTTTTAAATTTTAAGACAACACAATAATTTCTATAAAATTATAAAAATTGAAGTAAATGTATAATTTTAAATTATATTGAATTTACTTTTAAATTTAAACATAGAGAAAAAAATTGAAATTAATATACCAGACCCCCTTGGACCCATCATCTGTCAACTCCAGATTTATTTTCTTAATATAAAGTAATAAAATATTACAGATAACATTGAAATCCAAGCTCCCTAACCCTTCCTTCCTCACCTTTTTTGTGCTTCATATTTTTTTTCTAAAAGATATCATACTGTAAGTTTTCTTTCTGCATCTTTTATCCCCTCAGAATTATGTTTTTGAAATATATCAAGTAGCTTTGCAGTTTATTCCACTATGTCTTTTCTTCCACCCTCTTACCGGTGCCATCATGGTGCACAGGTCTCCTTGTGCGCATGTTCAAGAATTATTCTGGGAGTGGAATGGCTGAGAAGCGTATCTTCGGCTTTACTGGGTATTGCCAAGTAGCTTTCTGGTGAGGACTTATATTTCTTTTCTTCACCCTATGACCATCTCTGCACCCTACCCATCCTCCCATTCTCCCACTGTCAGTATATCATCATTTTGGTTAGTATTAATATTCAGTGTTGATATAGCATGACTATTTTACTGCTGTTCACAGCTCAGCCATTTATGATAACGTTCTTTCCGGAACAATTTCTTGTTTCCCCTGTAGCTAATAATTAACTTGTTTTCTGTTTGCTTGTCTGCATACTTGTTTTAAGTCGGCCCCAGACACTTTATCAAGGATTCTAACTCTCATTCTAAGTTAATCCGATACATCAGGAATTCTATTAATTTTATTTTCCTGAAGAGGCTCATCCAAGAGCCTTCTGCCCTGCTCCCCTCTGGACCGGCTGCCCTCTGTGTACAGCTGCCATCCTGGCCTCTCCCTGCACTATGATTCTGGGCAGTCCCTTCATCTCTCTCCAACTCTCCAGCTAATGTTTTGTTTATCTATTGTATTCTTTTTCCCAGATTTTCTCCCTTGCTGTTGTGAAGTATATTTTCCCGTAGTTTTCAGAGCAAGTTTGCAAGGGAAATAAATTTAATGAGAACTTGAGTGTCTGAAAATGCCTTTATTCTACGCTAATCATTAATCGATAGTTCGGCTCAGTGTCATATTTTAAGTTGAATCTAATTTTATCTTAGATCTTTGAGGGCATTTTTTCTGTTGACTTCTATTATCAGTGTTTCATTTGATAAAATCTTTTTGCCTGTAACCTTTTATTTTCTTCTGGAAATGTAGGAGATATTCTCTTTGTCTCCAGGATGTACTTAGTGGGAGTCTAGTTTCATCCATTGTAGGCACTTGATGATTCCTTTTTATCTAAAAAATGATGTATTTCAGCTGTGGGAATTTTTAAAAGAATTACTTTAATAATTTCCTCCCTTTCATTTTTCTTTGTTCTCTTTTTGTACACTTGGGTAATTCTCATATGTAAATTATACACAGAAACACATAAAACCCCCCAAAAAATATTTTTATATATTTCTGTGTACACATATGTATATTGAAAACACTACAAATCACAACTTCCCAAATGCATATATTGAAAAAATGAAAATGAATAGCATATATATACCCATTACTGTTGAGTGTTCAGTCGATTCTGACTCACAGCAACCCCATAGGACAGAGTAGAACTGCCCATAGGGCTTCTAGGGCTGTACATTTTTATGGAAGCAGACTGCCACATCTTTTCTCCCGTGGAGAGGCTGGTGGATTTGAACCAGCAGCCTTTCGGTTAGCAGTTGAGGGCTTAACCATTAGGGCACCTGTACATGTATATACTGAATGAAAACACACATATATTTATTTAGGTTCAATGTACAATAGGTTCTTCAGGCTTTTTCGGCTTTTTCCATTATATTTGTAAGTGCTTTTGGCCTATTTTCACACTGCCCTTTTCTGATATTAGAAGAAAATTTTTAGTATCCTTATGAAATAGAATGGGAACTTTGCCTCTTGTTTTATATTCTGGAAAAATTTATATAGCAGAGGACTTGACTATTCCTTTAATGTTTGACACAACTCACCTGTAACATCACTTGGGCCTGGAGTTTTCATTTCTATAGACTTTTAGCTAATGACCCAGTTCCGTCAAAGGTTTACTTCTAATCAAGTTTTTGCCCTCTTCTTGAGTCAGTTTGGGCTAAACATATTTTTCTGGAAAACAGTGCAGCTTTTCTAAGTTTGAAACTTATAGGCATAATGGCATTTAAAATATTCAGTTAAGAATTATTTTCATTGCTACTGCATCTCCAGTTATATTCCCCCTTTTCATGCCTAATGTTATTTATGAGAGTTTCCTATAATTTCTAGATACATCTTTTGTAAGATGTGTCTACTTTATTACTCCAGTAAATGAAACAGTTTTGTTTTTGTTAATCCTGTATTGCTTACTTCATTTTCAGTTTTACAGATGTTTACTCTTGTTATTATTATTTCATCCTCTGCTTTCTTGAGTTACTTGGTTGCTCATTTTATATCATCCTGAGTTGTACTCTTACTTATTTTCAAACTTTCATCATTTCTAATCCATGCACTTAGGGCTATAAATTTCCCTCTAAATACTGATTTAGCCACCTTTGGGAAGTCTTAACATGTAGTAGCTTTATTATTTTTTAGTTTTAAATATGATATCTTCTATAACCCATGAATTATTTAGAAGTACATTTTTAAAATTTCTCCAAGTACACTTAGAAGTACATTTTTAAAATTTCTCCAAGTACACTTTTCTAATTGACTTCTACTTTTATTGCATTGTCAGAGAATACGGTCTGCATGATTTCCATTCCTTGAATTTGCTGAGAATTACATTGTGGATTGATTTTTTTTATCAATTTTTGAAAATGGTCCCTATATCAGTCAGGGTTCCAGTGGAGAAACAGAACCAATAGGACCTATGTATATTAAAAGATTTACTGCAAGGAGTTGACTTATATGACTGTGGGGTAGGCCAGACAAATCTGAAATCCACTAAGTCAGGCCATTAGGATAGGCTAGCTGGAATTCTCACGCATAAGCTGAAACAAAAGTTCACAGGCGAATTTCTTATTCCTCAGGGAAATCTTGCTTCTGCTCTTAAGGCCTTTCAACTAATAAGATCAGGATAACCCAGATCATCTAGAATAATCTTCTTTACTTAAAGTTAGCTTATTATAGATATTATAGATTTTTTTTTTAAATAGATGTTACATCTATAATACCCCCACGTGTCTGTCAGTTTGTTGTACTGTGGGGGCTTGTGTGTTGCCTTTGAATTGTGGTGTTGGTGAAGAATATTGAATATACCATGGACTGCCAGAAGAACAAACAAACCTCTCTTGGAAGAAGTACAACCAGAATGCTCCTTAGAAGCAAGGATGGCAAGACTGCGTCTTACATACTTTGGACAAGTTGTCAGGAGGGATCAGTCTCTGGTGAAGGATATTATGCTTGGCATAGTACAGGGTCAGTGGAAAAGAGGAAGACCCTCATCGAGGTGGATTGACACAGTGGCTGCAACAACGGGCTCAAGCATAACAACGATTTTAAAGATGACTCAGGACCTGGCAGTGTTTTGTCCTGTTGTGCATAGGGTTGCTATGAGTCGGAACCAACTCGATGGCAACTAACAACATAACAACAACAACATCTATAAAATACCTTCACAGCAACACATAGATTAGTGTATGAATGACTGGGGACTACCTGGTGGTACAGTGGTTAAGAGCTCGGCTGTTAACCAAAAGCTTGGCAGTTCAAATCCACCAGCTGCTCCTTGGAAACCCTATTGGGCCGTTCTACTCTGTCCTGTAGGGTCGCTGTAAGTTGAAATTGACTCAAAGGCAATGGATTTATGGATTAGCCAAACTGATGCTTAAAACTGACCATTACAGTCTCTATTTTCTTATTCTCTTCTAATAGTTTGTAGAAGGAGCCATGGTAGTGCAGTGATTAGGCGCTCCTTTGCTAATCAAAATATTTACAGCCTTAGAAATCCTATGGGATAGTTCTACTCTGTCCTATAGAGTTGCTATGAGTTGGAACTGACTTGACGGCAATGGGTTTGGTTTGGTTTGATGGTTTGTAAATTATATAATTTACAATGCATTTCTATTTCTGTTTTAATTTTTCACTTTGGGCAAGTTACGTATGTTTTTTAAATTATTGTTATCAGTATATATAAAAAAACATTCACCATTTTAACATTTTTTGCAGCACAATTCAGTGACGTTAATTGCATTCATCATGTTGTGAAACCATCACTATTATCTATTTCCAAATTTATCCCTCACCCTCAAGAGAAACTCAGTATATGAATTTCCCTATCTGTAGAAAGGATAACCACAACAATGACTCAAACATACCAGTGATCATGAAGATGGTGTAGAAATAGGCAACGTTTTGTTCTGTTATACATAAGGTCACTGTGATGGTTAAGGTTGTGTGTCAACTTGGCTGGACCATAATTCTCAATGGTTTAGTAGTCATATGATGTTGCAATCACCTCCATGATGTGATCTACTGTGAGTAGCCACTCAGTTGAAAAGGAGTTTCCTTGAGTGTGTGGTCTGCATTGAATGTAAGTGAACATTCTGGCAAGGCTCTTGGGCTTTTTGTTCACACTGGATCCTGCACCTGGCTCCTGTTCATCTGGCCTCCAGTTCTTGGGACTTCAGCTAGCAGCTTACCTGTGGTCTTGCCTGCTGATCTTGGGATTCATTGATCTTTGCAGCCTATGAGCAAGAGAGCAGCTCTCTGACCTACTGATCTTGGGTTCTCTAGCCCCTGTGGCTACGTGAATCAGGAGAAGCATCTATCCTGACACATGAGCTTGGGATGTCCCAGTCTCTACAACCATGTGAGCCATTCCCTTGATACAAATCTCTCTATATATATATTTATATGTTTTACTGGTTTTGCTTCTCTAGAGAACCCAGCCTAAGACAGTCACCATGAGTAGGAACTAACAACAACACAATAACATCTGTAGAAAGGAGAAGATAGTAAAATATTCCTAAAAGAGCTATTATTAGAACTAAATCAGATAATACATGTCATACATTCAGATATTTAGCATATTGTCTGGCTCAGTAACATCCAATAAAGTAGATTGTGATTATCATTATTTTTTTAATCCTTGCATTAAATATAGGAAAATCTTTCTACAGACTCCATTAACTGAAAAATTCTGAGAAGTAGATTGCATATTCTAGTGCAATAGTGCAGTTTGCTGGTGTGCAGGGAGTTTAATTATCTGCATTCTCGCTAAAGCCATTATTGGGAAGTTGGAATATCAGCACTGTGGGAAGTTGATTGATTAACTCAATCAAGATCATCTTCAAAGATGACTTCAAAAATATATCCGACAGCTTGTGGCTGAGGAAATCAGTCAGTCAGTAGGAGGAGTTGTTCAGAAAGGTCGTCTTCTCTGAATTATTAGTCCTATACAAGAGGGTTGTTGTGCGACAACCCATGTGGAGAATCCTTCCTCTTACTTGCTGAGTTTTGAAACTATCTCTTCAAAATTCACTCCAAGAAGTTTTTGTTTCTATCTATGGGATTTGGGGTTGTTTATCTGCTCTTTAGAACATTTTTTTTTTTAAAACATGGAATATATACTGCAAAATAAGCTATAGCTTTTTATGAAAATGTACTGTAGGGGGCCATTTTGAAGTACTAGTTCTGTCAAAGGGCATCCATTTCAAATAGCCCAGTAATGGAGGCAGAGACCAACTTCTGCTGTTTCCCTGAAAGAATGATACATATACCTAGGTCAGGGCTGGGAGACATAGGGTGGAACATCTCTTTTCTCCCCTCTTGTGCTTGGCTAAATGACTTATCAATTAGGCTGACCAAAGACAAAACTGAGACAAGACCAAGTTTGTCTTCAGTAGGGACTCTCTTCCCTCTACCTATAGGAAGCTTGTGCCTGCACACATACACACACACACACACACACACACACACACACAAATACACACACAACACACATGTCACCTTTCAGCTTTCTTTTGCCACTGCAAGTGTAAAGAGAACGTTTCTATCACACAAGGCATCCCGTTCCATTCTCGGGAAGTGCTGTTAAAGAGATAAAATCCTAACTCTGTCATTCAAAATGTTAAACTAGAACTAACAACTTGTGTCATCTGTCTTTTGTCAGCATACCTTTTGTGTGTTCATCCAAGGTCCTGAGAAAATTTTGAACAGGATATGATTCAGAGCAGAGCTTGTAAGCATCACTAAAGACATCTTTATTAATCTATATACTTCGAGTATGGTCATTCCAAAAAGCTAAAATTATCCCTTAAAGCTTCTCTTTAAAACATCTTAATGGCTGTCCATCATCTATAGCAGTGTTACTTAAAATGTGGTCAATGAACTGGCTATATAATCTAGAGAAGCAAAATTGGTCCCTGGGCACTGGGCCATAGCCAAGGCTCAGAACTACCTCCTTGTTCTTAGAGCAATACTTGGATTGAACTGTTTGTCGAAGAACTGCTAAGATCAACTCACTTCTCTCTTAGTACTTGGGGTCCAGAAGGCAGGGATCTTCTACTCTGTATTCCTGTATATCTACAAAGAAACATTCATCACTAGAAGAGCTTTTCACAGATTACTATGAGACATAAAGAGATAGCTAGTGATCTGGCCCTACAGAGATGCTCATTGCGGGAACTGTATGTGTATCTTGTGTTCTTGAGGGATGGGAAGCAGTGAAGGGATGAGGGGGAAGGCTGAGGGACTCACCATTGTGAAGAATAACAAAGTTAGACCATAATAACCATTGCCATGGCGACAGGACACTTCTGTCCCCTAGTACACACTTAACTTATCATTAGACATCATCTCCACAGTGTCAGGCTGACACAACTTCAGCAGTCATTAACATGTCCAAATTGCATGCATGGGAGGGTGATAGTCTAGCTGTTTATTTCAGTTAAGCAAGAGACAAGAACAATTACCTCAAGTCCTTATTTGCAGGGATTCCATACCACACTGGGGGTCTGGAAAGCAGAGCATATTTGGCTTATGGCCTTGATGTGTCTTGTGTGAAGAGATGCTACCGTCTGATTAGAAATAATCAGTTGGGAGAGGGCTTTGTACTTGTAAGAGGGTATTTTTGCTATTATAGAGCATTCTATCCTTTATAAAAACACTTGATAATAATTTTGCCACTCTTTTGTGAAACTCTCTGAAGAAGGTCCCTATTAAGTTCACTCTTTGATCAAAGCAAAAAGAGGCACAGGGCTGTTTCCAAGTATGTCTATTGTGCTAGAATTGCTAGAAAGATTTTGAGCACTTGAATAAAATAACAAAGGCAGAAACATTATGAAAAACTTTGGAATATTAATTTTACCACGCTAATTCATTCAGCTGTTATGACTATAATTGTGAGATTGAACTATACCAATAGACTCAAACTTGCTGCTCTGTTTAACACATAGTAAATACTCAAAAACATTTCTGGAATAAGTAAATGAATTAACAGCTGCAAACCTATACATATGGGGTCATAAATTTAATGGCTCGGATAAAACCCTAAAAAATATAAGGCATCAAAGGAAATATTGTCTAATCTCAAATATTTGCTCTTTCTAGTAAGAACATCAGGCTACTCATCCTCCATGTCTTGATCCACCCAATTCCTTCTTCCTTGAATGTTCTCTGCCACTTCGTCCATATGGTAAACACCTGCACACCTGACTATCCTGGCTTCACCTCTGCCTGCCCACATCCCGTTCACCTTCTCCTACTAATGGCAGAAATAACTACTCTCCCTACCTGCCATACTGTAAATTTTGTATTACTAGGAGTGTTGATTCCACTAACAACACTAGACTATTACGACAACTGCATTTAAAACTCCTGGCTCTTTCAAGAATGATGTGTCTTACTCAGCTTTGTATTTTCACTGTCTGCATAGAGTATGGACTCAAAAGATGATTGTCTAAAAGAATAATTCCAGTACAGAGAGAATTTATACACCAGAAGAAATGGTGCATTGATTCCAAACCTAATCCATGGTAGCCTCTGACAACCTGCTAAGATTTGAGCTTGGCTTGTCTAAGGCCAATGCCCAAATTCTTCCCATCATGTCTTGAGGTACATCCAGAAGCTATGAAAGTATGCTGAAACAAAGAGGGAAGGTTTCCGAAGATGGCCGAGTTTAACACCTGCGAATATCCTGTATCTGGGAAGAAGCTGATCCAGAGAAGTGATAATAGAAGCAGGGAGAAACAAAAATAAAATTTCATCCCTTTAGGCTCAACAGTAACCGTATTTCACTGGATCGTTAACAGGCCAGGAGAGGTTTCCTGTTATACTTCATCAAGCCATTCCCCACAGCTGGGGCAAGAAGGCAAAGGCACATTTGCCACTTTGAAACTAGACTGTAGACTTTTCAAGAGAAAATAAAAGTTTTGCTTCCCACCGTATAGCAGGCACTCAATAAATATTGAATGAACAAAAGCACAAGAAATGAAAGCAATTATGTTGCTGCAGTGAAGTTTCCAGCTCCCCTCAAGAAGTTGTGGGATCTCACATTTTAGCTGGGTTTATTTTTACCTCAGAGTTCTCAAGGGTTTTGACAGAGGTAAAAACAGAACTTCTCTGAAAGAACGATTCGTATCCTGAGTCTTATTTCCGCCATTCTGTGTGGTGAAAGGACTTTTCGAAGAGGCCCCTTAAATGCTACAAGTCTCCAGGCGGTGGTACTTCAACATCTTGTAAAATATGAAAAGCTTCCCCCCCCGCCCCCCACAATCTTCTGCTTAGCTCTGCCTTCAGGGCGACTGGCTGAACTGCACAGCATCTCTGCCGCACCTGCGTTTGATCTCACACACGCTGAACTGCAGTCCTTGGGTCTTGGACTAAAAGACAGCTTCCAGCACTGGCTTAAAGGTTACTTTAAGCACTCTGCCAAGGACTTCGGAGACATTATTTTCAAAGAAACAAACACATTTGGTTTCCAGAATTAGCATGAGGCAAGGCCAAGTTCCTTTTTTTTTTTTAATTGTCCTTTTCCCTTTCTTCTTCTTTTTTTTTTCCTGTTCTTTTTCTCTGTCTCAGGCTGAGATGTAGCTAATGATATACAGGGGCAGCAGCCACCAAAATCACATCTTTGCACAGGCTGTACACTAGAAGGAAATCTAGGTCAGGGTTGTCTTCCAGAAATGCAAATTAAAGTAGCCTATTATGCCTGCATGTTGGGGTTAAAAAGCTTCAAACGTTGTGGCAATACAAGGAAATGTAGTTCACAGGCTTACAATTGGCAAAATTGTACTCTTTCTTCTTCTCCAATAGAAATCGATTTTTTGAGGCTTTGCACATTGTCCCCAAAATGCCTTCAGTGTTAAATCCCTGAAGTGTCTACATAAAACAAGAAGGTCTGAGCACCAAGATCGAACTTTCTTTGGCCTTAAAGATAATCAGTCTGAGTGCCTGGTTACCTCATAGCAGCTTTGCAGTCAGTCAGCTCTAGCACAGGAGCTGTGCTCAACCCTCGACTAAGAATTTTATAATTGTTTTTCACTCGTTTAGTCAAACATATTTATTGGGCAGCTACTATGTGCCAGACACTGTTCTAGACCCTGGAGGTAAAGCTTCATAGAGCTAATGTGCTAATATGCAGAGACACAGACAAAATCGAGGATAACTCAATTAATTAAAAAGTGATTAACTTGTTAATTTCAAAAACGTGATAATGAGAAAATAAGGGAAAAAAGGAGGATTTAGATAGCGTGCTCAGGAAGGCCACCATGAACAGCCATCTAAATTATGAAAGGTAAGAGTCATGAAAAAAAATCCAGGGGGATAGACCTACTGAGCAGAGAGGCCAAGGAGGCTCAAGGCCCCAACGTTCTTCTGATCTGGTGCATTTGAGAAATGGCTGCAAACAAGCGGTGGCAGATGTGATAGAAGATAAGGTCAAACAGTGAGTCGGGAAACCAATTCTGTAGGATCTTGGAGGCCATGGTGAGTTTCCTTAATGATATCTGTAAGTTTTAAGATTACAGGGTTGTTGGGTGGAGAACAGATACTAGGATGCAAGAGTTGGAAGAGGGCGAGAGTTAGGAGGCTCTTGCAGAAGCTCAGCGAGAGATGGCAGTGATTTGCGTGAAGTAGGAGTGGTGAGGTGGATTGGGAACATATTTGAAGGCATAGCTAGTAGGACATGCTCATTCAATCACATCGTAATTTTTTGAGATGAAAAAATTAGACGATGGGGTGGAGTTGTGATGTATTTTTCTAGTAATATTTTGTTGTGCTTTTGGTGAAGGCTTACACTGCAGTTTAGGCTCTCATTCCACAATTTCTACACAAATTGTCCAGTGACATTGGTTACATTCTTCACAATGTGTGAACATCCTCAATATTTCCATTCTAGTTGTTCCATTTCCACTAATCTTGTTTCCCTGCCTCGTTACGTTCTCATCTTTTCTTTAAAGTAGTTGTTGTTGACTCCTTGGTTTCATATAGATAGGGCTTTTTTATTTTTATTTTTTAAAGAAGTAGAGTACCCACAGTTGATATTCTTTATTTTGTGAGCCAAACTGTTATTTAGCTTGAACTTGGCCTCAGGGCCTAGTTTTGGTTCAAGGTTTAAAGAGCATCTGAGGGCAATAATGTTGGAGAGTCCTCTAGTCTCAACTGGTTCAGAAGGTCTGGTATTTTTTTTTTTTTTTTTTTTGGCAATGTGGGAATTCTTCTCCATATTTTTCTTCCCTTCTGTCAAGTCCATCTACTGTGTCCCTGATCAGAATGGCCAGTAGTGGTAGCCAGGCACCATCTAGTTCTTCTAGTTTCCAGGAAGGTGAGGCCATGGTTTATGTATACTATTAGTCCTGTAGACTAGTTTCTTCTTTGAGTCTTTGGTTTCCTTTTTTCTTTTTTGCACTAGTTGAGTAGAGGCCCATAGTTGTAATTCCAATGGCCACACACACTTTTAAGATCCCAGGCACTACTCAACAAACTAGGATAGAGAACATAAGCTTTATGAATTATAATACGCCAACTGGCTGAGATGTCCCACAAGACTGTGGTCCTAATTCTTCAAACCCAGTAAACCAATCCAGCAAGGTGTTTGGTTGTGTCTAAGAAGTATCCCTAACTATGACCCCATGTGTTTTATTATATATATTTAAAAAAAATTTTTTTATATGAATATATGTGCACAGTCACATACATGCATATGCATATACATACACCTATATACACACACATATATATTTACATATATATACCTATACATATATATGTCTACATAAGTACACATATATGGAAATGCTGGTGGCGTAGTGGTTAAGTGCTACAGCTACTATCCAAAAGGTTGGCAGTTCGAATCCACCAGGCACTTCATGAACACTCTATCTGGCAGTCCTACTCTGTCCTATAGGGTCACTATGAGTCGGAATCAACTCGACGGCAATGGAGTTGGGTTTTTAAGTACATAAATACCCACACGTATATTTTTTGGTTGTTACTGCTGTAGTTTCAAAATTATATATGCCATTGCAATTACAAAAAGATTCTTTTTTCTTATGTACATTTGAATGACATCGTTTACCTTTGTCGAGCTTTGTATACTTCACCTCCTTCGGTGTTACTAAGCTGTGATACACTTGAAGGTGGATCTAATAGGAGTTAACCTTCTAATAATCTGGAGAGGGGAAGAAACTGAGCTGAAAGAGAGGTCAGATGTGATAGCAAAATCAAGAGGGGAATTGGGACAATGTCAAAACAGCCCACAGCTGTTTTGTTCAATTACTACCTGGAAATTTCCAAAGAAAGCTTTCATTTTGGCTGATTATTCTGGGTAATGACCTAAACTTCCCTTTAGTGGGGACGTTTCTTCACGGAGGAAGACTCGAGACGCCACAGTTTTGTTTCTTGTTTACTTAGATTGTTCCCATGACCATCTGATGTTTGGTACCCTCTCATCACTAAGGATGAGTCATCAGAAAGATGCTTTTACTGACTCACAGAGCAGCCTTTTTAGCTCTGTGCTGACAAGAAGGAGGGAACACTGTTGGCAAAATCTGATGCAGCCGGCTGTTTGTTTTCTTGGAGGACCCAAAGGTGAATATAAATAATTTAAAGTAGCTTTTGTGATCTGTCTGTATCTGAGTGACTAAATTAAAGGAATAAAGCTAAGACTGAAGAGAGAGAAATATAAAAAAAAAAGCTTGAAGGAAAACATAAAATTTGATCTGAGTTAACAAATATTTATTGAGCACTCACAGTGTGCAAGAACTACCAAAAAAAAAAAAAAGGCAAAAATTCTATATTTACTCAGTGCTATGTATCTCTAGGTGGTACAATTGGTTAACACACTTAGCTGCTCACTAAAAGATTGGAATTTCAAGTTCATCTACAGGTAGCTCAGGAGAAAGACCTAGCAATCTACTTCTGAAAAACCAGCCATGGAGAGCCCAAAGGAGCGCAGTTCTACTCTGACACACATGGGGTCTCCATGGGCTAGGGTCAACTCAATGGCAACTGGATGGATGTGTCTCTGTACAATTTAATCCTGCAAGGACACAATGCAATAGGTACAATTGTTATCATTGTTTTATAGATGAAGAAATGAACAAGTTTGGAGATGTTAGGAAAATTATTCATAGCTCCATACCTAGAATATGGTAGAGAGAGCCTTGATTCTGTGCTGGCCTGATTCTAAAGGTCATGTTTTCAAAGACTATGCTTGCTGCTTCTCAGCTAAAGGGCTCGTTACCAAAACCTATTGGTGCCAAGTCAATTCTGACTCATAGCGACCCCATAGGACATATTTGAATTGCCCCATAGGGTTTCCAAGGAGAGGCTGGTAGAAAAGCTTGGCAGCTAACGAAAAGATCGGCAGTTCAAATCCACCAATGGCTGGTAGAAGAGCTCTGCAGCTAACCAGAAGATCCGCAGTTCAGATCTACCAGGCGCTCCTTGGAAACTCTATGGGGCAGTTCTGCTCTGTCCTATGGGGTCACTATGAGTCAGGATTGACTCCACGGCAATGTTTTTTAATAACATATAAAAAATATCATACAATAAAAAAGCACAATTTATTAATATATATTAACATGTTTAATGTGCTATATTTAATATATCATACTTTAATTACAATTATGTATTATATTAAGGAACCCTGGTGGCACAATGGTTAAGCACTTGACTGTTAACCAAAAGACTGGGGTTTTGAACCCACCCAAGAGCTCTGAAGGAGATAGACCTGGCTAATCTGCTCCCGTAAAGATTATAGCCTAGAAAACTCTATAGGCAGTTCTACTCCTTCACATGGGATTGCTATGAGTTAAAGTTAACTTGACGGCACCTAACAACAACAATAACACATGATAAAGAAAGAACAAGGCTGAAAGTCTGGAGGTAAGAGTTCCAGTGCAGTATGTGCTATTTCTCAGTCCATAATTTTGGTCAAGTCCCTTAATTTCTCAGGGTCTCATACTCCTCGTCTATACAGTGAAAGAGTTGGGCTAAATATTTCTGGGATTTCTTTCCAGCTCTAAAGTTCATTGATTTGAATATAAAAATCCAGCCCATGCGTTTTCCCAGTTGATGATTCTGTCCACTCTTTTGGCGCTGGTGCATACAGGCTCCAGCTGTTGGACTTAGTCGCTGTGTGTCTGTGGATTTACTTGCCCTTCTAGACTGTGTGCTCCCTGAGGGCAGGGCTGGTGTCCTCCCCCACCTCTATCTCCAGCATGTAGCCCACAGTAGATGCCCAATAAATAAATATTGCTTTTCCTGTATAATATTCTGTTTTGGATGATTCCGTATCAATTTTTATTGGAAGAAATCACTCAAAACATGCCTTGCCCTTCATTATTTCCAAGTAGTTTATTTTCAGCTTAATAAAAAATAGACGGTTCATGTCTATTGAGGTTTAGACTGGAATCCCTTGTAGGAGTGTTGTTAAAAGGTTTCATGATTACTACTTACTTATCCTTTCAACAAGGAATCTCAAAACAACTTACTAAGAAAGCTATTACTTCATATTTCAGGCTGAGGCACAAAGAGATCAGTAACTTATTAAAGGTTAATAAATTATTCACTGATTGGGACTGGAGCTGCTGAGCCCCAGCTTCACAACTTTCTAAATAACTGCAATACAGGCAAAGGAGGCAGCGTCAGAGATTCTGTGTACCCAGTATACTTAGCATAATTAGTTTACCTGTGTCAATTCCATTACCGTTTATAAATAGGGATGCTGCCTCACGGGAAAAGAAAACTTCCCTCCTCTTTTTCCATCCTGAAGCAGGGTCATTCGCCATTGACAGTGTGAAAAGGCACAGGCTTCATTTCAGCAGGCTTTTGAGAAGGTGCAGGCTTCTGAGAAGGCAGGCATTCTCTGCAGAGGGGCCACTCTGGGGTTTGATTAGAGCTGAAAGTAGCCTAGGTTAGGTGTGATACATTCCTCAGCCAGCCATTCTAGCTGCATTTCTCCTCAGAACTGTATTGGAAAATCCTTTTATCTTCCCTTGACCCTGTTAGGTTGCTACCAAAGGGAATACACTCTTATCCTCCTCAGCTTGTCTGGAGAGATTTAGCACTCAGTCAAAGAAAAGATTTTCAACAGTCCTGGAAGGGGGATGTATTGTTGTGTATAAAGAAATGGGTCACGTTTATCTCTTTTTGTGAGTGACTTGATGTTTGGGAAACTTAGAATGAAACGTGTGTGTGTGTGTGTGTGTGTGTGTATATATATATATATGTCTACTCCGACTCATAACGATCCCTATGCCACAGTTAAGTGTTCAACTATTAGCCAAAAGGCTGCCGGTTTAGAGCCTACCCAGAGGCACCTCAGAAGACAGGCCTGGCAATCTGCTTCCAAAAGGTCACAGCCTTGAAAACCCTATGGAGCAGTCCTACTCTGCACATATGGGGTTGCTGTGAGTCGGAATCAATTCAGAGGCAACTAATAATAATGTGTGTGTGTATGTGTGTGTGTTTAGGTTCCGTGGTGGTGTAAGCAGTTTGTGATCAGCTGCTAACCTAAAGGTTGGCAGTTTGAACCCCCCTCCCCAGTGATGTCATGGAAGAAAGACCTGGTGATCTGCTTGCTCTCTCTTCATACGTGTGTATATATACACTGAGGTGTTACCATCACATCAGAAGATAAACCATAACTTTGTACACGTTGAGAAGGCCATAGGACCTAACAACAACAACCTGCATTTGGCAAAGGCTTGATTTAAGAAATATTCAACACCAAAGAAATATTCTTTTGTTACTTTCCAGCACAAATTAATTCCGATTAAGAAAATTGTGCCTAATGAAGGTCCTAAGGGAAGTTTCTTTCCTGAATAGAAAAGACTTGTTCAAAATTGGATTAACTGCACAGTAATATAGAACACATTTTTTGGGGGATACTTTAAAATTTAGCTCCCACTTTATTTAATCACCATTTAAAATATTCTTTTTACAATCTAATTTCCACTTTAAAAACAAGCCAAATTTGTGTCTAAGACAACAGTGTAGAAAGAAGCAAATTGTGTCCTGGAAATAATATACACTTTGGAATCACGCCTGGTTTAAATTTCAGCTTTTCCACTCGCTCATTGGACGCACTTGGGGATGCATCTTAACCTCTCTGAAACCCGAGATTCCTCTTCTGTAAGAATGGTGACAATAATATCTTCCTTGGGAGATTGTTGTGTAAATAAGATAATATATGCACAGTGCCTAGCTGGTAGAAATTTAAAAAAATTTAGTTTCCATTTTTAAGCCCAGTCTGTACCAAACCAAAAAAAAAAAAACAAAACCCAGCGCCATCGAGTCTATTCCAACTCATAGAGACCCTATAGGACAGAGTAGAACTGCCCCATAGAGTTTCCAAGGAGCTCCTGGTGGATTCGAACTGTCGACCCTTTGATTAGCAGCCGTAGCACTTAACCACTATGCCACCAGGGTTTCCAAGTCTGTACCAATTTCCCCAAATGCCAAAATAATTGAGCTTGGATTAAAAAGGTATTTACTCTGTGTTAGTTATCTTTTTTACTATGCTTCCTTGTTTCTTTCTGTGCTTTCCCTGTGGTGTCTGGGCATTTCCTGTATCTCCCATTATGTTGTTGTTTGTTGCTGTAAAGTCTAGTCTGACTCATGGCAACCCCACGTGTGCTGAGAAGAACTGCTCCGTAGGGGTTTCAAGGCTGAGACCTTTGAAAGCAGATTGCCAGACCTGTCTTCTGAGGTATCTCTGAGTGGTTTCCAACTGGCAACCTTTGTCTAGTGGTCAAGCACTGAACTGTTCCTGCCATCCAGAGACCTCTCCCATTATGTCACTCTAATATGTATATTTCAGGTGTGACTTAAGGTCAATTAGAAAAGAATAATTGGCTGTGTGTGTTCCTTTGGGGGGAAAAATGTCAAATGACAATTACTGGAAAAGCTGTTATCTTCCTCTAACTCCCCCCCTCCACTGATAATTTAAAGATATTCAAACTCTTATTTATATCAATCAAATGGTAGTGACAGGTGTGTACTTGGAGCCTAATATGCAACAATGGGCTCAAGCATAACAACGATTGTAAGGATGGTGCAGGACTGGGTGGTATTTCATTCCATTCTACATAGGGTTGCTATGAGTCAGAGCCGACTTGATGGCACCTAACAATCGCAATAACAACATGTACAATAAGGCATATTAAACTTTTCCCATTTCAATAAACTCCTTGTTTAATTCCCAATCAGCTATGTGACTTGGAACAATACACTTGAATTCTCTGAGACTCCAGTCCTTCCAGAACAAAATGAGAAAGTAATTTATTACAGGAACTGAAGCTGAAGCAGCTACAGCGAGCACACAGGCATTAGTGAGGCAAGTGGGTGAGCTAGCGATGGCATTTGTTGTTGACAATTAAGTCAAATTAAAAAAAAAAACACAACTGTGGTCCACACGAAATATCCCTGTGGCCCAGTGATAAGAGTGATGATTGTGTTGGATGGCCGTGTTGATTGCCTCCTGTTAGGACTTAAACTTCATCATAAACAGGTCCTGTAACAGGTGTTCTGTCACAGAGCTTGTCTATTTGTCTATTACTGTCTATTATTGCTGGGTTTTTGGAAAATCAGAAATTCTTAGCATTTCCAAAGGCTGGTGATCATCAACAATACAGTATATCTATACTTGAACCTAAAAGGGAGGGCGATAAGTGGAGAGTCTCTAAAAGGCCATTTTATGATCATGAATCATGTTTCCTTGCTCTCAAGAAGGAAACTTCAATTTCTTGGTATTGATGAGAGTCTGGAATTTTTCTCTGGACTTAGGGAGCTCAGCATTACAGATACAGATAACCAACTCACCCTGATCTTCCCTTCCTTCCCCAAAAGGAGGTATGACTACATGCATTTCTAAATAAGAAAATATATGTGAATTTGAACATAAAATCTGCTGTCCTATTTCCTGCAATAGGGAAAGGGCAGAACCTGTATTCTTTTACTGGCTTTATCATTCCCAGTAATATTTTAAGTGTTTTTTTTTTTTTTTAAGTGAATACTTGCTTTTTGATGATTAATTTAAACCTGTGAACCTTTGCTTTGGATACTGTTTATATGCATATAATTACTCATGTCCTGAGACATAAGAGATTACAGGTAACAAAACACATCACCCCGTCCTAACTCTATAACTAAGCAAATCACAATAACCAACTTGGGACAACACTTTTAACAAAGCTACATATTAATATTACTGTATTTCTACACAAATAATGCACACCTTCTATGTTTGTTTGCCAGCCTCTCCCTCCCTCCACAAGGTATTTTCAAAGTGCCACTATGCCAACTTTTTCTGCATATTGCTGCTTCAAAAAAAAAAAAAAAGCAAATTAGCATAGTACAATTTAGAAAATATCTCGCTAGGATAGTGCCAGGCCGACAAACATAGAAGGCGCGTGTTATTTGCATAAAAATACGATACTTCTGGAGGCAATCTGTTTAGTAAGACAAGGCAGGAGAATATATTTTTGAAGGATGCTTATTGGTAGTGAGTAAGAGAGTGTCTAAAAAACGAATAAAGCTGCAATACGGCAGCAATCACTTTATTATTAGATCCTAAAGAACATAAAGGAAGCTTTATACCTTCTTTTAACTTCACCCTGAGACAGTTTCAAATTCAATTGCTGGGCTGCTCTAGAGTAAAGCAGAAGTTCAAAAGGAGGATGTCTTTCAACAGTCTTATGATGATTTAGAGTAGATTTAATCATCTCCAGAAAGATTACTGACGTGACTAAAGAAGCAGCACGTACACTGATTTCAACCTCGGAGGGGAGGAGAGATGCTAAAAGCTCATTATGAATAAATACATTTGCATGCATCCTACTTCACATTTAGAAACAGCACTTAGAATGTAAAACGTGGCGTGGCTTATAATGTAATGAACAGAATTCTCAGCGCCTCAAGGCTGTTAGCATAAGTGAGCTTATTCTCTAACTGCAAAATTAATACCCATCTTAAATAAATTCTGCATGTGTGAGAGTAGTTTTAAAGAGAAAAACTGCATCCCTCTGTCTGTTTGGGATTTATATGAGATGTCTTTATTTTCTGAGCACAGCCTGTTATCTCCCACTCCAGCCCTTTTTATACCGTAATTTCCAGCTAAGAGAAACTATTTGCAATTTCCTACACACTACCTTTGCTTTAGGAAGCCCTGGTGGCATGTTGTTAAGTGCTCACTACTAACTGAAAGGTCAGTAGTGCAAACCCACTAGCAGCTCTGTGGAAGAAAGAACCTGGTGATATGCTCCCACAAAGATTTACAGTCTAAGAAACACTATGGGGCAGTTCAACTCTGTCCTATAAGGTCACTATGAGTTGGAATCGACTTGACAGTGCACAACAACAGCCTTTGCTTTACTCCCACTTGGAGCTGTTGACAACAATTTCTCATATTCGTAGAATGCCCTTCCCATCCATTCTGCATGATTAGCCCTAATTATCCTTTTACGCTGTTGGCGAAGAATATTGAATATATCATGAACTGCCAGAAGAATGAACAAATCTGTCTTGGAAGAAACACAGCCAGAATGCTCTTTAGAAGCAAGGATGGTGAGACTTCATCTCACATACTTTGGACATGTTATCAGGAGGGACCAGTCCCTGGAGAAGGACATCATGCTTGGTAAAGGAGAGGGTCAGAGAAAAAGAGGAAGATCCTCAATGAGATGGATTGACACAGTGGCTGCAACAATGGATTCAAGCATAACAAGGATTGTGCGGATGACGCAAGACAGGGCAGTGTTTTGTTCTGTTGTACACAGAGTCACTGTGAGTTGGAACTGACTTGATGGCACCTAACAACAGCAACCTAACAACAATCCTTCAAGGTCCAATTCAGATATTACTTCCTCCAGGAAACCTTCTTTTGTCTTCCTAAATGGAGTAGCATATCCCTTTTTGAACTCCCATAGCTTTAATATATGCACAATCATGCCATTTTTTATTTTACATCATAGGTATATATGTATCATGTTTCTTATTCCCCTTAAAAAAAAAAAACAAAACAAAACCATTGCCATCAAGTCTATTCCAACTCATGGCAACCCTATGTGTGCCAGAGTAGAACTGTACTCCATAGGATTTTCAAGGCTGTGTCCTATTGGAAACAGATTGCCAGGCCTGTCTTCCAAGGTGCCTCTGGGTAGATTTGAACCACCAGCCTTTCAGCTAGTAGTTGAGCACTTAACCAGGACCCCCTAAATAGTAAACAGTGTGTCAAACATTAAAATAAAGTGATGTGATAATGAATGACTAGATGAAGGAATACTATTGAAGCTGAATTCCAAATGACAAAAAATGAAACAGCTAGCTATATGAAAATCAGGGAAAGAACATAATATTTCAAAGAGATGAGACAGAGCAAATTTGTAACACAATAAAGAATTATATAATATGTATCAGTCAGGGGTTAGGCAAGAAAGGAGAAATAGTTCCAGCTATTTCAAGCAGAAAGGAATTTAATACCAGCAATAAGAGGCTTGGAAAACCTTTGAAAGGGCTTTAGGATCAAAAGTCGGAGATATCTCCGTCTAAACCACCCCCCTAAAAGCAGATGCTGTTGAGCCGATTCTGAGTCACAGTGACGCCACGTGTGTCAGCGTAGAACTGTGCTTCATAAGGTTTGCAGTGGCTGATGATTGTTTGAAAGGAGATTGCTGCATCTTTCTTCTGAGGCACCTCTGGGTGGACTCAAACTGCCAACTTTTCAGTTAGTAGCCAAGCACCGTTTGTACCACCCAGGGACTCCTATCCCCATCTAGCATTTGGAATATCAGAACATATAAGAATCAAAGGAAACTGCCAATGCAATACGTAATTCTCAGGAGGACAGCCAGGAGCAAACATGAGTTATAGTGCAACATATTTGTATGCTGGTGGAGATGATCCAGGAGATGGGAAGAAATTGATAATGCAGAAAAAAGTGTAATATTTCAGATGTATAGACCTGGCAAGGCCACAGGGCAAGGGGCCCAGAGCACGAGTGGAGGGGTTGGTCTTTGATGGGAGTGGGCTACTTCAGCCGGAGTAATACAAGGGAAGGCAGAGACCTGATACGTACATACCTATGATATAAAGTAAAAAGTGGCATAATTGTGCATATGTTAAAGCTATGGGAGTTCAAAAAGTCATATGCTACTCCATTTGGGAAGCTAAGGGAAGGTTTTCTGAAGGAGATACTATTTTCTTTTTTTGACTTTGCACAGTTTCTTTTTTTTTTTTAAATATAGGTAATTTTTTTTTTAATTTTTATTGAGCTTCAAGTGAACGTTTACAAATCAAGTCAGTCTGTCACATATAAGTTTATATACACCTTACTCCATACTCCCACTTGCTCTCCCCCTAATGAGTCAGCCCTTCCAGTCTCTCCTTTCGTGACAATTTTGCCAGCTTCCAACTCTCTCTATCCTCCCATCCCCCCTCCAGACAGGAGATGCCAACACAGTCTCAAGTGTCCACCTGATACAAATAGCTCACTCTTCATCAGCATCTCTCTCCTACCCACTGTCCAGTCGCTTTCATGTCTGATGAGTTGTCTTCGGGAATGGTTCCTGTCCTGGGCCAACAGATGGTTTGGGGACCATGACCACCGGGATTCCTCTAGTCTCAGTCAGACCATTAAGTATGGTCTTTTTGTGAGAATTTGGGGTCTGCATCCCACTGATCTCCTGCTCCCTCAGGGGTTCTCTGTTATGCTCCCTGTCAGGGCAGTCATCGGTTGTGGCCGGGCACCAACTAGTTCTTCTGGTCTCAGGATGATGTAAGTCTCTGGTTCATGTGGCCCTTTCTTTCTCTTGGGCTCATAGTTATCGTGTGACCTTGGTGTTCTTCATTCTCCTTTGATCCAGGTGGGTTGAGACCAATTGATGCATCTTAGATGGCCGCTTTTTAGCATTTAAGACCCCAGACGCCGCATTTCAAAGTGGGATGCAGAATGTTTTCATAATAGAATTATTTTGCCAATTGACTTAAAAGTCTGAAGGAGATAATATTTGAATTGGCCCTTGAACGATAATCAGAACCTATGCATGCTGAGTGGGTGGGAAGGGCATCCCAGGGATATGAGAAAGTGTTGTCAACAGCTCTAAGTAGAGGTAAAACAAAGGTTGTTGTTGTCGTGCGCCATCTAGGAATAGACACGGGAGGCGTTGTGGGTTTTGGAGTGGGGAGATCAAAGTGTTGCTCTCTGGTGAATTCCATTTTTTTCTCCAATGACGTGTGAAGCAAGGTCAAAAGTTGACAGTATAGTGTGGGGAAGGAAAAGTGCAGGGATTTATGGTGAGGGAAGAAGTTACGAAATAGTCATTTTGGAGAGTGGAAAAACTAGGGAAGTGATATAAAACTTAACAGCAATGTTCAGTACTCACTTGATATTTGAAGTCATGATTTTAAGGCAAGATCAATCATTGCCAAGTTTGCTTTTTCTTCCAGAAATGTTCAGCTCCTGGAGTGCAGGCAAAAGCTGGTATAGAGTTTGGTTTAATTAGAGCCCCTGGATGGTGTAAAGTTCATGCACTCAGCTGCTAACCAAAAGGTTGGAGGTTTGAGTACACCCAGAGATGCCTGAGAAGAAAATTCCTGGTGATTTATTTCCAAAAAAATCAACCATTGAGAACTCCATGGAGTACAGTTTTACTCTGACACACATGGGGTCGACATGAGTTTCAGTTGACTTGATAGCAGCTAGTGGTTTGGTTTATTTAGAGTTGACACTGGCAAGTAAATGCAGTATAGAAAAAGAAGAATGAGGTATTAATAAGTTAAAGTGTTTCCAAGGGCATGATAGTAATGAGGAACAATGAGAGCTGAAAAGAAAAAGAGAGCTGAAAATAAGAGGAGGGTAATAGGAACAAGTGGTTGATCAACGAAGTAGAGTTTTCGATAAGATACGGAATCGATAGAGTATTGTGTAAGGGTTTTGGAGGTATAGAGGGTCATAGTCAGAAAGTAGATTAGAGGAAAGGTACTCGTTGAGGAGGATGGGTCAAGGGTATGAACCTGAAAAAGCTTCAAGGAGCTCAAAGTCTTTGTGAAGCTAATGTGGTAAAAAAAAAAAGCTCCTAGACTCTCTTGGTTGATTCAAAATTTCCATGAGTCTTCTTACACTAGTGTTTCTTGTATACTTGTTTTAAACAATACTGATTTAAGAGTGAATTAGAAGTTAATTTTATTTTAAAATGTAAAAGCCAGTATAAGGTAAAGCAGATAAGATAGAAGGAAATTAATTCTGATTTGCTAAAAAATTCCTTAAAAGCCAATAGAGACTCTCTACTTGAACTGAAAGGCCTGAGATGATTAATAAATGTCCTCTGCAACTAACGAGCTGGGTCTTGACTCCAGGAAAAAAAAGAAAAAACTATAAGAAATTGAGCTATGATTGAAGTTGACAGAATTGTAAGTGGAGAACCCTTTGCCCTACACCTTAGGCAAGAGTTTGAATTGCAAAGATAGTGGTAATTCATTATGATGATGATGATGATGATAGTGACAATGGCAATGCTGAGAACACTTGTTGAGCATGTACTATGTGTCAAGCACTTTTCATAAGACTTATTTGCTATTTAATTATCTCAAATATCTATTTTGCCGATGAAGACACTAAAACACAGAGAAGTAACTTGCCTAAGTAAACAAAGGTAGTAAGTTTAAAACTCTTGGTCTTTTCACTCCAGAGGCCATCCTCTTGGTGACTACAATGTACTGTCCTCTCACTCTCATGTGTCCATATGTGAAAGAAACACAAAGCAATCTGTGAAAAGCCTCTTCTTCCAACCCCCAAGTCAAGCCCATCTTTTCTGTTCACTAACTGAATACTGACAGGTCAGGGATTATCATAGAAAGAGAAAGGAGTCACACAGAGCAAAGCACGAATTAGGAACTGGCCACACATTCAGCAGGTGATTTGGGGAAAATTATTTAATCTCTCTGAGTCTCATTTTCTTATTTGTGAGGGTGGAGAAAACACCAATGCCCTTAGTAGCATTACTGGAAAGATTGGATGAGATGACTTCCATGCAGCTCATGATAGTTTTCACCCTCCTTCAGTAGGAAAGGTTTGGATCCTGTTCATCTTTATGTTACCTAAGTTACCCTAGTAAGTAGCTGTAGAGAGTCAGTGTTTTATACATATGAGACAATGAATGGATTGATGGACTCATGGATAACTAGCTTGTAGTTGTGATTGTTGTTGTTAGGTGCCATCGAGTCAGTTCCGACTCATTGCAGCCCTGTGCACAACAGAATGAAACATTGCCTGGTTCTATGCCATCCTCACAATCATTGCTATGCTTGAGCCCATTGTTGCAGCCACTGTGTCAGTCCATCTCATTGAGGGTCTTCCTCTTTTTCACCAACCCTCTACTTTAACCAAGCATGATGTCCTTCTCCAGGGACTGATCCCTTCTGATAACATGTCCAAACTATGTGAGGCAAGGTCTTGATAGCCTTGTATCTAAGGAGAATCCTGAGATTATGGTAGGTCAAAGAAAGGAAGCTATGAAAGAGATATATTGCTCAGTGACTGCCTATAGGCCGCTCCCTATAAGCTCTAATGATGTATGTGACTTCTGGCCCAAAGCATTTAAGAAACAATGAATGACTTTCTAGCCCCCTTGCCCTGCTGGAGATTATGTAGGATACAGGTTGAGAAAGTTGATACAGAAGAGCCACTGAATGGGGACAGCCTGGATGACTTAGTCACAGCAGGAAAGAGCTCTGCTCTGGAGTTACAATAACTCCAACCAGATTTTGAATGATTCGATGGCAATGGGTTTTATTGAAGGAGCCTCGTGGCCTAATGGTTAAGTGCTCATCTAACCTACCCAGTGGCTCTACAGGAGAAAGACCTGGTGATCTGCTTCCATGAAGGTACAGCCTATAAAACCCTGTGGGGGCAGCTCTACTCTGTCACCTGGGGTTTCTATGAGTTGGAATCAAGTGAAGACACTTATAACAATAACAACAAGGCTTTATTGAGTTAATTTGTTTCTGTAGCATAGCGTAGCTTATCCTGCCTCATATAGAAGCTATTTTTTGGTGGTGGGGAGGCAGTGTGATTGGTAGAAAATGATCTTTCTGGCACACCAAATTGTTGTATTGAGAGTGAGGTTCAAATTAGAAATGATGACAATTAAGGAAGGGGAAAAAAAAAAGAAGAATGGAGGAAATGCTTTGAAGAAATTTTGTGATTTCATAAACTTCATAGAACATGTCACACAGGATACATAAAAAGACAATTAAAAAGCACCACCTATTTTTTTATATGTCAGGTGGAAAACCTGGTGGTGTAGTGGTTAAGTGCTACAGCTGCTAACCAAGAGGTCGACAGTTCAAATCTATCAGGCGCTCCTTGGAAACTCAATGGTGCAGTTCTACTCTGTCCCATAGGGTCACTATGAGTCGGAATCGATTCCACGGCAATGGGTTTGGTTTTGGTTTACATGTCAGGTGGGAACTTCATATCTCAGGGTATTAGAATATTTTATTACAGCTGACCTTATCCCAGAATTTAGAATATCAGGTATGAAAGAGCTCTGGAAGGTCATCAAGCGTGACCTCTTTATCTAATGAAAACATCTCAGGCTCAGAGCAGTTCAACTGAGTTTCCCAGGGTGACTCAGCAACTGAACTCAGAGGCAGAGCTGGGCTTACACGTCCTACCTGTGATCTCTCAGCCTAGTATTTTTTTCACCCCAGGTTCAGGAGGCCTTTTCTGTTATTAAGGCTGCACATGGTACCTTCTGTGTGCTCTGAAAGAGTTAACGTGGCTTCCAAAGGGTTATTATTCTTAAGCTCTGCAGGAAGCCAAACTGGCTAAAAGCCATCAGAGTATTCGATCCTTCTTAAGGGTGCTCATCCAGACAAGATGAAAGTTATCCAGAGAGAATCTCAATAAAATATTTGCAGGGGGAGGGGGGGAAGGAATTCTAGCTACTCAGTTGAAAATATACATAAGTCTTTAGAGTATCGAAGCCAGTAAAGTCAGCAGTTCTCCCAGGAGGATAATGGGATCACGCCTTAATTCTCTTCATTTTTTACTTTTTTTGAAGTTCTACCACTAGGTGTATCTGAATGAGTCTGCAGAAAGTGAATCATGTTAGGGAGCTGGTCTGCGAAATGCATGGTGTTTACCGTATGGTGATTACTTGTCTGTTTGGAACAATTTTTAAAGTTTTCTGCAGTGCCTAAATTTTTCTCTTGCCTGGCTTTCCCTGCATTCTTAAGGAAATAATTCCAAGGCCCCTCCATAAACTACCCCAAAATTCTTATCTTCCATCAAAAACTCAAGAGATTTTATAATTCAGAATAATACAAAAGGTGTTATTTCTATGTTTTTTTTTTTTCTTAAACTTTATCAGATTTTCATGAACTTCTGATTAATTTAGGTCTTTGGGGTAGCAAACATCTTGGGTGTAAAAAATAAAAGAAAGCAAAAAATAAAATAAAAAACAGCCAGTGGTTACAAATATTCTTTCCACAAAGTTCTAATATAACCAGGAA
The DNA here is from genome assembly GCF_030014295.1 of Loxodonta africana. NCBI lineage: Eukaryota > Metazoa > Chordata > Mammalia > Proboscidea > Elephantidae > Loxodonta > Loxodonta africana. The sequence goes on from NC_087355.1 coordinate 67,374,699, forward strand.
GTGTGTCATAATTAAGAGAAAGCTCTAAGCAGCATGTGATGGTTAAGATTGTGTGTCAACTTGGCTGGGCCATGATTCTCAGTGTTTTGGCAGTTGCATAATGTTGTGATCATTTTCCTGTTAAAATTTAATATGTGATCACCCCATTATGGAATCTGATGAGTGGTACTGGTTGGGGTGGGGCCTCTGGCAGCTCACCATCCCCCCCCCCGCTCCCCCCGCCTTCATCTCTCCACTTTCCGCAGTCTACTTCCTTTTCCTGCTTGCCTTGTTCTGGATCCAGCAGCTATCTCTGTGCTGACCACTGGTTCTTGGGACTTGAGCTAGCAGCTTACCTGTCCATCATGGAATTCACCTATCTTGATGGCCTGCAAGCAAGAGTCCCGCTCCCCGACCTGCCTATCTTGGGTTCACCAGCCCCTGGAGCTGACTCAGGAGAAACCCTGTGGTCTTGCCTGCCAACTTTGGGGATTCCTTGACTGTCACAACCTGTGAGTGTGATCCCTGCTCTCCAACCTGCTCATCTTGGGTTCACCAGCTTCTGCAGCTCTGTGAATTAGGAAAGGACTCTATCCAGATCCAAGGACTTGGGATGTTCCAGCCCTACAATCATGTGAACTGTTTCCTTAATATAAATCTCCCTCTATATGTGTTTATACGCATTACTGGCTTTGCTTCTCTAGAGAAGCCAGCCTAAGACACAGCCCTACAGAACAGAGAACTGCCCCATAGGGTTTCCAAGCCTGTAAATCTTTATGGAAATAGACTGTTACATCTTTCTCCTGAGAAGCAGCTGATGGATTTGAACCACCAACTTTCAGACAGCAGCCAAACATTTAACCACTGCGCCACCAGAGTTCCTTTTTAACAGAAAACGTTGAGTTCCCAGGAGCCTCTGGAGCAAACATTCTAAGTACGTGTAGATTTTGATGTTTTGTTTCAGCTTTCTCATTTGGTTTATCATGAGTTTAATCAATGAAGGAATTTAAACCAAGAGAAAAAAAAATTACCCTCTCTTGCAATCATTGTACCTGGAATTTCCAAATCACTGCACGATGCTTAATCCCTGAGATTCTGATTGAGGCAACTGCTATCTCTAAATCATACAGGGACATGTATTCAGAAAGCCACGTTCAACCCTATGCCAGCAAGAGCCCATCTGCTTATGGAAATAAATCTAAGAGTAAAAGATGTGTTTCAGCCATACCCTTCATTGTCAGCAATGTTACTAAAAAAAAAATGTTACTACCACGGTAAAAATAACGAAGGAGAAAGGGGCACGTGTTTCAAGCTGGGATTATACAAATATGTATCATATGCAAATATGAGTTAAATAAGATCCTTTATGCCTCTGTCCTGTGTTACGCAGAGTTCACTAATTATTTGTGGCCAGGTGGCACCCTGGGTGACACCCCTGATCCTTCAGAACACTGGGCCTCCTTTTAGTGCTTTTCCTAATGCCCAGGAAGGAAGAAACATTCTTTGCAATGCACCCATGGCCAGTTAAACTTGGTTTTTATCAGCGAAGCTTCGGTATATTTTAAAACAAGAAGAAGCAGAAAACCTAATAAAGATGGAGGTTGTGCAGGAGCCTGCCACAGTTGTCTTTCTTCTGCCCCAAGGTGGCTGTGTTTCTCTAGATCTTTTACGAAAATAATAAGAAGAGAGAAATCGAGTGGGAGGAGGAAGAGGATATGCTTTTTTTTTTTTTGTTATTAACTTTTTTTTTTATAATAACTTTTATTAAGCTTCAAGTGAACGTTTACAAATCCAATCAGTCTGTCACATATAAGTTTACATACATCTCACTCCCTACTCCCACTTACTCTCCCCGTCTTGAGTCAGCCCTTTCAGTCTCTCCTTTCTTGACAATTTTGCCGGCTTCCCTCTCTCTCTATCCTCCCATCCCCCCTCCAGACAAGAGTTGCCAACACAATCTCAAGTGTCCACCTGATATAATTAGCTCACTCTTCATCAGCATCTCTCTCCCACCCGCTGACCAGTCCCTTTCATTTCTGATGAGTTGTCTTCGGGGATGGTTCCTGTCCTGTGTCAACTGAAGGTCTGGGGAGCATGGCCGCCGGGATTCCTCCAGTCTCAGTCAGACCATTAAGTTTGGTCTTCTTATGAGAATTTGGGGTCTGCATCCCACTGATCTCCTGCTCCCTCAGGGGTCCTCTGCTGAGCTCCCTGTCAGGGCAGTCATCGATTGTGGCCGGGCACCAACTAGTTCTTCTGGTCTCAGGATGATGTAGGTCTCTGGTTCATGTGGCCCTTTCTGTCTCTTGGGCTCTTAGTTGTCATGTGGGCTTGGTGTTCTTCATTTTCCTTTGCTCCAGGTGGGTTGAGACCAATTGCTGCCTCTTAGATGGCTGCTTGTTAGCATTTAAGACCCCAGACGCCACATTTCAAAGTGGGATGCAGAATGATTTCATAATAGAATTATTTTGCCAATTGACTTAGAAGTCCCCGCAAACCATGCTCCCCAGACCCCCGCGCTTGCTCCGCTGACCTTTGAAGCATTCATTTTATCCCGGAAACTTCTTTGCTTTTGGTCCAGTCCAATTGAGCTGACCTTCCATGTACTGAGTGTTGTCTTTCCCTTCACCTAAAGCAGTTCTTATCTACTGATTAATCAATAAAAAAACCCTCTCCCATCCTCCCTCCCTCCCCCCCTCGTAACCACAAAAGTATGTGTTCTTCTCAGGTTTACTATTTCTCAAGATCTTATAATAGTGGTCTTATACAATATTTGTCCTTTTGCCTCTGACTAATTTCGCTCAGCATAATGCCTTCCAGGTTCCTCCATGTTATGAAATGTTTCAGAGATTCGTCACTGTTCTTTATCGATGCGTAGTATTCCATTGTGTGAATATACCACAATTTATTTAACCATTCATCCGTTGATGGACACCTTGGTTGCTTCCAGCTTTTTGCTATTGTAAACAGAGCTGCAATAAACATGGGTGTGCATATATCTGTTTGTATGAAGGCTCTTGTATCTCTAGGATATATTCCTAGGAGTGGGATTTCTGGCTTGTATGGTAGTTCTATTTCTAACTGTTTAAGATAACACCAGATAGATTTCCAAAGTGGTTGTACCATTTTACATTCCCACCAGCAGTGTATGAGAGTTCCAATCTCTCCGCAGCCTCTCCAACATTTATTATTTTGTGTTTTTTGGATTAATGCCAGCCTTGTTGGTGTGAGATGGAATCTCATCGTAGTTTTAATTTGCATTTCTCTAATGGCTAATGATCGAGAGCATTTTCTCATGTATCTGTTGGCTGCCTGAATATCTTCTTTAGAGAAATGTGTGTTCATATCCTTTGCCCACTTCTTGATTGGGTTGTTTGTCTTTTTGTGGTTGAGTTTTGACAGAATCATGTAGATTTTAGAGATCAGGCGCTGGTCTGAGATGTCATAGCTGAAAATTCTTTCCCAATCTGTAGGTGGTCTTTTTACTCTTTTGGTGAAGTCTTTAGATGAGCATAGGTGTTTGATTTTTAGGAGCTCCCAGTTATCGGGTTTCTCTTCGTCATTTTTGGTAATGTTTTGTATTCTGTTTATACCTTGTATTAGGGCTCCTAGGGTTGTCCCAATTTTTTCTTCCATGATCTTTATCGTTTTAGTCTTTATGTTTAGGTCTTTGATCCACTTGGAGTTAGTTTTTGTGCATGGTGTGAGGTATGGGTCCTGTTTCATTTTTTTGCAAATGGATATCCAGTTATGCCAGCACCATTTGTTAAAAAGGCTGTCTTTTCCCCAGTTAATTGACACTGGTCCTTTGTCAAATATCAGCTGCTCATACGTGGATGGATCTATGTCTGGGTTCTCAATTCTGTTCCATTGGTCTATGTGCCTGTTGTTGTACCAATACCAGGCTGTTTTGACTACTGTGGCTGTATAATAGGTTCTGAAGTCAGGTAAGGTGAGGCCTCCCACTTTCTTCTTCTTTTTCAGTAGTGCTTTGCTTATCCGGGGCTTCTTTCCCTTCCATATGAAATTGGTGATTTGTTTCTCTATCCCCTTAAAATATGACATTGGAATTTGGATCGGAAGTGCGTTAAATGTATAGATGGCTTTTGGTAGAATAGACATTTTTACTATGTTAAGTCTTCCTATCCATGAGCAAGGTATGTTTTTCCACTTAAGTATGTCCTTTTGAATTTCTTGTAGTAGAGCTTTGTAGTTTTCTTTGTATAGGTCTTTTACATCCTTGGTAAGATTTATTCCTAAGTATCTTATCTTCTTGGGGGCTACTGTGAATGGTATTGATTTGGTTATTTCCTCTTCGGTGTTCTTTTTGTTGATGTAGAGGAATCCAAGTGATTTTTGTATGTTTATTTTATAACCTGAGACTCTGCCAAACTCTTCTATTAGTTTCAGTAGTTTTCTGGAGGATTCCTTAGGGTTTTCTGTGTATATAATCATGTCATCTGCAAATAGTGATAACTTTACTTCTTCCTTGCCAATCCGGATACCTTTTATTTCTTTGTCTAGCCTGATTGCCCTGGCTAAGACTTCCAACACGATGTTGAATGAGAGTGGTGATAAAGGGCATCCTTGTCTGGTTCCCGTTCTCAAGGGAAATGCTTTCAGGTTCTCTCCATTTAGAGTGATATTGGCTGTTGGCTTTGCATAGATGCCCTTTATTATGTTGAGGAATTTTCCTTCAATTCCTATTTTGGTAAGAGTTTTTATCATGAATGGGTGTTGGACTTTGTCAAATGCCTTTTCTGCATCAATTGATAAGATCATGTGGTTTTTGTCTTTTGTTTTATTTATGTGATGGATTACATTAATGGTTTTTCTGATATTAAACCAGCCTTGCATACCTGGTATAAATCCCACTTGATCAGGGTGAATTATTTTTTTGATGTGTCGTTGGATTCTATTGGCTAGAATTTTGTTGAGGATTTTTGCATCAATGTTCATGAGGGATATAGGTCTATAATTTTCTTTTTTTGTAATGTCTTTACCTGGTTTTGGTATCAGGGAGATGGTGGCTTCATAGAATGAGTTGGGTAGTATTCCGTCATTTTCTATGCTTTGGAATACCTTTAGTAGTAGTGGTGTTAACTCTTCTCTGAAAATTTGGTAGAACTCTGCAGTGAAGCCGTCCGGGCCAGGAATTTTTTTTGTTGGGAGTTTTTTGATTACCGTTTCAATCTCTTTTTTTGTTATGGGTCTATTTAGTTGTTCTACTTCTGAATGTGTTAGTTTAGGTACGTAGTGTTTTTCCAGGAATTCATCCATTTCTTCTAGGTTTTCAAATTTGTTAGAGTACAATTTTTCATAATAATCTGAAATGATTCTTTTAATTTCATTTGGTTCTGTTGTGATGTGGTCCTTCTCATTTCTTATTCGGGTTATTTGTTTCCTTTCCTGTATTTCTTTAGTCAGTCTAGCCAATGGTTTATCAATTTTGTTAATTTTTTCAAAGAACCAGCTTTTGGCTTTGTTAATTCTTTCGATTGTTTTTCTGTTCTCTAATTCATTTAGTTCAGCTCTAATTTTTATTATTTGTTTTCTTCTGGTGCCTGATGGATTCTTTTGTTGCTCACTTTCTATTTGTTCAAGTTGTAGGGACAGTTCTCTGATTTTGGCTCTTTCTTCTTTTTGTATGTGTGCATTTATTGATATAAATTGGCCTCTGAGCACTGCTTTTGCTGTGTCCCAGAGGTTTTGATAGGAAGTATTTTCATTCTCGTTGCTTTCTATGAATTTCCTTATTCCCTCCTTGATGTCTTCTATAACCCAGTCTTTTTTCAGGAGGGTATTGTTCATTTTCCAAGTATTTGATTTCTTTTCCCTAGTTTTTCTGTTATTGATCTCTAGTTTTATTGCCTTGTGGTCTGAGAAGGTGCTTTGTAATATTTCGATGTTTTGGACTCTGCAAAGGTTTGTTTTATGACCTAATATGTGGTCTATTCTAGAGAATGTTCCATGTGCGCTGGAAAAAAAAGTATATTTTGCAGCAGTTGGGTGGAGAGTTCTGTATAAGTCAATGAGGTCAAGTTGGTTGATTGTTGTAATTAGATCTTCCGTGTCTCTGTTGAGCTTCTTACTGGATGTCCTGTCCTTCTCCGAAAGTGGTGTGTTGAAGTCTCCTACTATAATTGTGGAGGTATCTATCTCGCTTTTCAGTTCTGTTAAAATTTGATTTATGTATCTTGCAGCCCTGTCATTGGGTGCGTAAATATTTAATATGGTTATGTCTTCCTGATCAATTGTCCCTTTTATCATTATATAGTGTCCTTCTTTATCCTTTGTGGTGGATTTAAGTCTAAAGTCTATTTTGTCAGAAATTAATATTGCTACTCCTCTTCTTTTTTGCTTATTGTTTGCTTGATATACTTTTTTCCATCCTTTGAGTTTTAGTTTGTTTGTGTCTCTAAGTCTAAGGTGTGTCTCTTGTAGGCAGCATATAGATGGATCGTGTTTCTTTATCCAGTCTGTGACTCTCTGTCTCTTTATTGGTGCATTTAGTCCATTTACATTCAGGGTAATTATAGATAAATAAGTTTTTAGTGCTGTCATTTTGATGCCTTTTTATGTGTGTTGTTGACAATTTCATTTTTCCACACACTTTTTTGTGCTGAGGCGTTTTTCTTAGTAAATTGTGAGATCCTCATTTTCATAGTGTTTGACTTTATGTTAGTTGAGTCGTTACGTTTTTCTTGGTTTTTGTCTTGAGTTATAGAGTTGTTATGCCTTTTTGTGGTTACCTCATTATATACTCCTATTTTTCTAAGTAAAAACCTAACTTGTATTGTTCTATATCGCCTTGTATCACTCTCCATATGGCAGTTCAATGCCTCCTGTATTTAGTCCCTCTTTTTGATTATTGTGATCTTTTACCTATTGACTTCCATGATTCCGTTATGTGTATTTTTTTTTTTAATTAATCTTAATTTGTTTGTTTTTGTGATTTCCCTATTTGAGTTGATATCAGGACGTTCTGTTTTGTGACCTTGTGTTGTGCTGATATCTGATATTATTGGTTCTGTGACCAAACAATATCCTTTAGTATTTCTTGTAGCTTTGGTTTGGTTTTTGCAAATTCTCTAAACTTGTGTTTGTCTGTAAATATCTTAATTTCGCCTTCATATTTCAGAGAGAGTTTTGCTGGATATATGATCCTTGGTTGGCAGTTTTTCTCCTTCAGTGTTCTGTATATGTCGTCCCATTCCCTTCTTGCCTGCATGGTTTCTGCTGAGTAGTCAGAACATATTCTTATTGATTCTCCCTTGAAGGAAACCTTTCTTTTCTCCCTGGCTGCTTTTAAAATTTTCTGTTTATCTTTGGTTTTGGTGAGTTTGATGATAATATGTCTTGGTGTTTTTCTTTTTGGATCAATTTTAAATGGGGTTCGATGAGCATCTTGGATAGATATCCTTTCGTCTTTCATGATGTCAGGGAAGTTTTCTGTCAGAAGTTCTTCAACTATTTTCTCTGTGTTTTCTGTCCCCCCTCCCTGTTCTGGGACTCCAATCATCCGCAGGTTATCCTTCTTGATAGAGTCCCACATAATTCTTAGGGTTTCTTCATTTTTTTTAATTCTTTTATCTGATTTTTTTTCAGCTATGTTGGTGTTGATTCCCTGGTCCTCCAGATGTCCCAGTCTGCATTCTAATTGCTCGAGTCTGCTCCTCTGACTTCCTAGTGTGTTGTCTAATTCTGTTATTTTATTGTTAATCTTTTGGATTTCTACATGTTGTCTCTCTATGGATTCTTGCAACTTATTAATTTTTCCAGTATGTTCTTGAATAATCTTTTTGAGTTCTTCAACAGTTTTATCAGTGTGTTCCTTGGCTTTTTCTGCAGATATCCTAATTTCATTTGTGATATCATTAAGCATTCTGTAAATTAGTTTTTTATATTCTGTATCTGATAATTCCAAAATTGTATCTCCATTTGGGAAAGATTTTGATTCTTTTGTTTGGGGGCTTGGAGAAGCTGTCACGGTCTGCTTCTTTAAGTGGTTTGATATGGATTGTTGTCTCCGAGCCATCACTGGGAAACTAGTTTTTCCAGAAAATCCGCTAAAAAAAAACTGCAGTCAGATCCCTATCAGAGTTCTCCCTCTGGCTCAGGCTATTCAGATGTTAATGAAGCCGCCTGGGGAGGGTGGGGGACGGAACAGAGAGATAGGAGAGTAGCACCTCAGAATATAGCCAGAGTTGCTTGTCTTGCTTGGAATGACTGTTATATCTGAGATTCCCGCGGGCGCGTCGCCTATGTGTGCTGGCTGTGTGGAGATTGCCCCCAGGGGGTCTGGCCTGCTGGAGTCACGGTCAGATCCTCCGCTTCCAGCCCCACGCCCAGCGTCAAGGCTCCCCTACTGGGACGGTGCACTCTCAACTCCAAAATCAGTCGCTGCCTCCCGGGGACTTCTCGTCCCTCCAGCCGCGTGGCTGTGCCGCCCCCGTGAACCAGGTGGGCCCCCTCCCGGGGTTAGTTCAGATGGGTGGAGTAGCTCCCCGTGCTTGTGCCGCGACCAAGTGTCCCGGCTGGAACGCTGTTCTCCCCACTCCAATACCAGTCGCTGCCTCCCCGGGACTTCTCCTACCGGCTGCGTCCCACGCCGCCCGCGCGACCCGGCTGGTCCCCTTCCCGGGGTTAGTTCAGGGGGTGGAGCAACTCTCCGTGTTTATGGCGTACCTGCGAGCAGTCCAAATCCCTGCGGGACGGTTCCCCGGCTCGGATGCTGCTCTTTCTGCTCCAAGATCAGTCACTGCCTCCCGGGGACTTCTCCTACCGGCTGCGTCCCACGCCGCCCGTGGAACCGGCTGGTCCCCCTCCCGGGGTTAGTTCAGGGGGGTGGAGCAGGTCTCTGTGCTTGTGCCGTACCTGACTGGTACGCTGGCTCCAGGCTCTGGAAACTATCGCTGCTTCCCTGTATTAGTTCCTTCTCCGTCTCTAAATCTGTGTTTGTTGTTCAGGGTTCGTAGATTGTTATGTATGTGATCGATTCACTTGTTTTTCCGTGTCTTTGTTGTAAGAGGGATCCGAGGTAACGTCTGCCTAGTCCGCCATCTTGGCTCCGCCTCAGAGGATATGCTTTGATTGAAGTGGAAGAAAAACACAGAAGCAAAAAGGGGAAGAAATAGGGGGGAAGCAGGTTTAAGGGAGGGAGGGAAACTGATAGAGAGGAGGGGGAGAAGAACTAAAGACGAGAAATAAATATATTTCCTGTCTTCACAGAACATTTGGAGTTTGCAAAGCATCACCACATTCCTTTCTTTGGTGTTCTAAACAACCTGTAACTCTCTAAGGTGTTCAGGGCAGGCACAGGCAGTCCCCAGGTTACAAGCAAGATTCATTCCTAAGTGTATTGTTAAGTCAAATCCGTAGGTAAGTCAGAATAGGTGCATACGGTTTTTTTAAGCCTTACTTTAGTGCAAGAAAAGGCTCGAAGCCTATTCAATGATGTCAAAGCTGCATTATAGCAAGTGAAGGTGATTGTGATGAAGAGCCTGGTCAGTCATTTCAAAGTGAGGGTAAATTTACACAATATTAATGGCAAGGATGAGTTTTCTGTAAGTCAGACGTTTGTAACCCAGGGACTTACTGTGGCATTATGTTCAGGGCAGGTAGTATTATCCTCTCTCACAGATGAGGAAACTAAATTTCGGATAGTCAGTCACTTTCTCAAGGGAATGTTCTCAAGTTCATCAGACCTCTGGCTTTTCTTTTGAATGTTAAATGTGCTTTTCACCCCCATACAAAGGAGGGAGAAAGCAGAGGAGGTGGAGGAGAACAAAAAATAGGAGAAGAAAGAAAGGGGCAAAAGAGAAAGGAGACTGGAAGGAGAAAAAGAAGAAAAGGAAAAAGGAAAGGATGCTGGCAAGAGCTGTGGGTTCCTTCTCTCAGACCCCTTGTGTCTCCATCCTTGGGTCCCCTGCAATGTGCACATAATGGGCCATCACTAGATCAATAATTCCACATCCACAAATGCCATCAATGAAGTAAGTACTGCTAATCAGTAAAGCTGTATGTGAGAAAAAAAAAAAAAAGTGCTGGGGGCTGTGGTGGAGTCCCTGGGTGTAGCAAACGGTTAAGCACTTGGCTGCTAACCAAAAGATTGCTGGTTCAAATCCACCCAGAGGCCCCTTGGAAGGAAGGCTTGGTGATGTACATCTGAACAACCAGCCACTGAAAACCCTATGGAGCATAGTTCTACTCTGACACACGTGGGGTCTCTGGGAGTTGGAATTGACTTGATGGCAATTGATTTTTTCTTTTTTTTGGAGGGGGTGGTGGAGGGCTGTGGCAAATGGCACAGTGGTTAAGAGCTCAGCTGCTAACCAAAAGGTCTGGAGTTTAAATTCACCAGCAGGTCTTTGAGAATTCTACAGGGCAGTTCTACTGTGTCCCATAGGGTCGCTGTGAGTCGGAATCTACTCAACAGCAATGGGTGGCAATTGGAAGGGACACGCTATATCATAAATGGACAGTGGCTACAAGAATCAGCTCAGTGTGGCCCAGGGGAAGCCTGGTTCTCCAAGCATGGCCACATATTTTGAGTTTCAAGAGCCCCAGAAGTTGGGACTTTTGCGTAAGAATCTCGATTTTTCAATGTTGGCTAATTTTTTTTTAAGTTAAGCAGTGTGACCCAAGCAAAACATATTGGTGGGTCCAATTTAGCCAGTGAGTTACCACATGAAACTTCAAACTCAGTGCCTATGAACAGCCCTCTCATACCTGCGAGAAGTGCCTCCTCTTCCTCACCCCCTCCTGTCACAGATCACTTAGCTCCTCCAATTGCGATTTTATTTTTAATGCAGCTTACTTACAGAGGAGCTCTGTTTCCAGAGGTTTCGCTCTACCTCAATGAATTGTAATGAAAGGACAGCTGCTGGAGAATTTAATCAGCTTTGTGGGTGTGATATTCCTCCTGAACAGAGGAGAGACAATGAACAATAATCACCTGCAAACTACTTCTTGGTTTCTCCATTTTTTTTTTTTCATACAAGTTACTGTTTCTTGATTAAATAAGCCTTTACAACAAGCCTTAACACAAATACCACATTTCATTTATGGTGCAATAAGGGATTCTGTCTCCAATCAACTCATTTATTCCACTAAGAGTTAGGGAGTGATGATTCTTTTCATGTAAGGTCTGAACTTTGAAAGGAATTGCAAGTATCTCTTTAATAATGATTACATTTTTCTGCATTAGAAAATCCAGCTTATTTTGGATGCTTCTACTAAATGTTAGTAATCATTAAGTTAAGATTTAATGGAGTCCCTGGTTGGTACAAACAGTTAACACAATTGGCTGCTAACCAAAAGCTTGGAGGTTCGAGTCCACCCAGAAGAAAAAGCCTGGTGATCTACTTCTGTCAAAGCAGCCACTGAATACACCGCGGTGCACAGTTCTAATCTGACACACCTGGGTCGCCATGAGTTGTTGTCAACTGCCAACTGGTTTTCGCTGATAAAGACTTGATAATAGGGGCTAATTTTTTATTGTGGATTTATTATGTACAAGGCACTGTGTTAAGTTCCCTCAGGTATTATCTATAGTCTCATTTTACAGGTGAGATGCTGAGGCTCAGATAAATTAAGTAGTGTGTCTAGTGCTTGGATATATGTTTGAATTTGCTTGACTACAAATCTTACATTCTTATACCTTGTGCGATTCTACTTCCCATAAAACTTTTGAATATTTACCAATTAAATAGTTGGAAATATCTCATAGTTTTAATGTACATTGTTTTGATTATTGGTGATTATATGGGTGACTGGCCACTGTGTTTTGTCTTCTGTGATTTGCCTTTTCTCCATTTCTTACCTCTTCTTAAGGATATCATGCTTGGTCAAGTAGAGGGTCAGTGAAAAAGAGGAAGACCCTCAACGAGATGGATTGACACAGTGGCTACAACAATGGGCTCAGACATAACAATGATTGTGAGGATGGGGCAGGACTGGGCAGTGTTTCATTCTGGTTGGTGTGAGTTGTAATCAACTTGACGGTAATTAACAACAACAACTTCTGTATTTATTCTTTTTTTTTTTCCTCATTGACTTACAGGGTTTCTTTAATCATTATTAACTTCTTGTGTGCTAGGTATGTGGCAAATATTTTTCACTAGGCATTTACATTTTAGCTGTGTTTGCTAATCAAAAGTTTTTAATTTTCGTGTGACCAAGTCTTTCAGTCTTTTCTTTTGTGGCTTCTGGGTTTAGTTCATGCTTAGAAAGACCTTCCCCATTCCAAGATATAACAATGCTTTCCTAAGCTTTCTTCTGGTATTTTCGTGAGTCTCTCTGATAACTACCCTATGCATATAGCCTTATAGCCATATTATGGCAGTAAAACACCTTGGTGAAGAGTATGCAATCTACAGCCTTCTCTGGTTCACGTTCTGGCTTCCTTAATTACTAACAGTGTGACCTTGAACATCTGGGAAAGGGGGTAGTAACAGTTCATACTTAGGTTGTTAGAATTATAAATTCATTCATAGGAAGTACTCAGAAAGGTATTCCGTAAGTATTAGCTATATGTAATTGCACTCAACATCATTTATCTCTGTGAGCCTAGCCCAAGCACAATTCCTGGCATATAGTTCACACTCAGCAAATAAAAAATTAATTCATTCCAAATATGTTTTCCCCATTCTGCTTTTTCATAAATTATTTATGGCTGTATCTGTCTGGCCACAGTCCCCGTAATCATTTCAGCAACTCTTAGCATAAATATTTGTTTTGATTCTCAGTCAGTCTTGAGGCTCTTCGATCCAACATGTGTAACAGCTTTGCAGTAATATTTAAACCAACCTATGGGAGGTTAAAATGTGGTCTTTCCTCATGGTAACCAGTCATGGCCACAATTCTTGGGAAGGCAATGAACATTTGTTATCCTGAAAGTGTAAATAAGGACCTTGCATCTTTTTCTTTCGAGTTTTATTGATGTATTTGTATTTCATGGCCTCTAACAGTGGAAAAAAAATATTTTATTTTTAACCAGTACCTCCATGGTGATTTGTATTGTTATTGGAAAGAACTGCTCATTTTTTGGCACCCATAATTCAGAAGCTGAACTATGGGGTGTGGGAAGTTTGTTCTTTGCCCTGAAGGATCTTACAGCTTAACAAGAAGAAAGAGGATGAAATTGAAAAGACATAAAAATACAAAATCCCCAGGCTCTCTCTATGTGATGGAGCAGCTAAAGGTATTCAGAGAACTGAAGCCAGTACCAGATAAAATGTACCACTCATTTTATCTGGTACCTTCCTTCTGATCCATATCTACACTGCAGAGACTGAACTCATTGTCTTAGCTCCATATGCTTTCACTTCCCATGAGCCCCTAAAACTAGAAAAGATGGGCTTTTCCCTTTTGTAGCCATCTGTACTTTCTAATCTGGGCGGTAAACCTCATGGTCCAGCCATCACAGGATAAACTCCATGGATCCGCCAGACTATGTCTTTCTTACTAATAGATAGAAATTAAAGGAATTTTGAAAATTCCTTCTTTCTTACACATCCTGACCACAGGCTTCTTTCCCTACTGATAATTTCTATTGTGAATGTCAGGGCTGAATATTATTCCTTCTCAATTCTCTCCAGTGGTAACAATTTCATTTTCTTTTGGTAGATGGGGGCCTTGAACTCACTAGGGAGAAGGACATGAACCTAAAAATGCAAAGAGAAAAGCATACAAATATTTTTTCAAAATATTATCCTGACTAAGAATGTACAGTGGTATTGAGGCCACTACAGGGTATGCTGTGTGAAGTGGACAATAGGTGGGTTTGCCTGGCTGAAAACAAAGGTCAGATAGATCAGAGCACAGTTGTGGGAAAAGCAATTTGATAAAGACCTTGAAGTCTATGAGGAGGCATTTTAAGTTTAATTTGATGGAAATCCAGGGCTTTTAATCCCTTCCCTGAAGAGGGGCTTTCTGGTCAAAATGGTACTTTGGAGCAGGATTCTTTTACTTTCTATAAAAAATGGGGTATGTATAAATAGTAAGTGTAAAAGGAGCCCTGATAGTGCGACAGTTACGTACTCAACATGGCTTTTACACTTTCAGGAAACAGGTAGTCCTCAGGTAAACGAACATCCAATTTACTTACATGCAACTCAAGCTTATGAACCAACCCCTGTAAAGCCTGTTATACTAAAAATCTGAGGTATATACAATGGCTCATAATAACAAATGGGCACTACTTTGTAAGGCACATTAAAATATTATTGTTATTACAGTATTATTATGTTTAAGGATCCCTGGTGGCACAGTGGTTAAGAGCTCAGCTGATAACCAAAACATCTGCAGTTTAAATCCACCAGCCATTCCTTGGAAACCCTGTGGGGCAGTTCTGCTGTGTCCTATAGGGTAGCTATGAGTTTGAATCCACTCAGCGGCAATGGGTTTGTTTTTTTGTTTCTTTGTTTTATATTTAAAATGTTTTAGTGTACCTTAAAGTGTTTCTTTAATGTTTTTATGCATAGAAAGGTACACTACATAATACATAGTAAGACAAACATTTGACTAACTGATATTACGAACCATACCTAACTGTTCTGACTTAGATACAAATTTGACTTAAAGATAGACATGGGAATAGAACTTGTTTGTAATCCGGTGACTGTACGGGCTGCTAACTGAGAGGCTTGAACCCACCCAGCATCTCTGCAGAAGGTCTGGTGATCTGCTCTGTAAAGGTTAACCAAAACCCATTTCTGTTGAGTCAACTCTCACTCATAGAAAACATGGGAGGAGAAATATATTCAGAGAAGAAAATTAGGAGTTTGGTTTGGGATACTGTATTAGTTTCCCAGAGCTACTGGAACAAATTACCATAAACTTGGTAGCTTGAAACAGCAGAAATTTATTCCCTCACAGTTCCGGAGGCTAGAAGTCCCAAATTAAGGTGTCAGCAGGTTTGGTTCCTTCGGGAGGCTCTAAGGAAGAGTCCTTTCCATGCCTCTCTCCCAGCTTCTAGTGGCTGTCAGCAATCCTTGATGTTCCTTGGCTTGTAGATAGACCACTCTAATCTCTGTGTCTTTCTTCACATGGACTTCTCCCCTATTTTACTGGGTATTTTCTTCTTTTCTATCTCTTACAAGGACATCCCTCATTGGATTTAGTGCCTACCTTAATCCAGAATGACTCATCTTGATATCTTTACCTTAATTACATCTGCAAAGACCCTTATTCCAAATAAAGTCAAAGTCAACATTCTGAGGTACCAGGTGGACATGTCTTTTGAGGGGTCACTATTCAAGCTCCTACAGACCCTTTGAAGGCAGTGGTATTTCAGTAATAGGACTCTCACCTTCCACCTGGAAGACCTGGCTTTGATTCCCAGCCAACGCACGTTAAGTTCAGTCACCACCTGTCCGTCAGTGGAGCCTTGCATGCTGCTGTGATGCTGAACAGGCTTCAGTGGAGTGTTCAGACTAAGCTGGACTAAGAAGAAAGGCCTGGCAATCTACTTCCAAAAACCAGCCAATGAAACCCTAGGGATCACAACAGTCTGGACCAGTTGTGCATGGGGTTGCGATAAGTCGGGCACTGGCTTCTTATTTAGTTCCCCAAACAACTGATTACAATTGGTGCTTTTTTTTTTTTTTTTTTTTACCATTTACACATGGAGAGCAAGATCCAAGAACTAATTAATGGTGGGTGCAGGATTTGAACCTACATCAGTCTGACTCCAATGTTCTGTTCCTTTTCTTCGCTGTCTTCTTTGTAGCATTTTCAAGAAGGGGAAAATTTCAGGATAATTAAATTATTTAAGATTCTATGTCAGTGACTGTGAGTTGCTTACCCAAATTCATTGTCACATTCTTCCTTTCTAACAGAATTTTCTGGAGGTGGTAATGTGCCAAGCTTTAAAAGAATTTTGTCCCAGCTTTCTTTGCAGATTGGACTGGCCATATGGCAGAACGATGGCCAAAGAGGTATAAGCAGAAATTGTCAGATGGGGTTTCCAAAGAATTTCCTTAAAAAGAGGGCTATCTCAGTTGGAAGATGTCCTTTTGCTTTTTCTCCACTTCCTCCTTCTTCCTTTCAGGCCTGCAGACATGATAGCTGGAGTTGAAGTGACCACTTTTTGACCATGAGGTTAACTCTTTGACTGGAAGTCAAGTACTAAAAGGGAGGGAAAGAAAGATCAAAGGAGTCTTCATCATTGATGCCACCATAGAGCTTTTGCACCAGTCCCAGAATTGCTCTTCCCAGTCTTAGCAATACGAGGGGGAAAGAGCCCCATACCTTGTTTTAGCCACTGCTCTTCTGGACTCTACTACAAGCAGTCAAATAAGTGCCCAACACAGTGGCGCCTTACCACAGCCTCTGAGACGAAAGGAAACGATAAGAGAACACGTATGGATATAGATAATCCGGGGGTGGGGGTGGGGGTGGGGGTGGGAGGGAAGACAGTTAAGGGAGATTAAATTCCATGGCTTTGACTTTTAGGATGAAGTAAGAAACAGTGTCTACTGAGATTGAGTGTGGTAGGGCTTGGAGGAGGAAGGCTTTTAATCACTTTAATGGTGTGCTAAAATAAAAGATTATACTTATTGCTGATCTAATATACCTTGCCTACTTCGTGTTACAAACTCTCTTTTTAAAAAAATTGGACAGCATTTCTCCGTTTCTGTCCATAAGGAACATTTGGTTTTTCAGTTGCACAGACTTAATTCCACTTTGGAAGCTTATCGTGAACTTTTCAATTTTTCAGTGGTGATAATAATAGCCTGCAACGTGGTTCAACCCGAAGAACATTCTTCCATATTTATACTTCAAAACAGCTACTACAAAGCTACTTGACCTCAAAAAAAAAAAAAGAAAAAGAAAATAGAAAATCTTCAAAGTGGATCTGGAGGTGGTCAAACAACAAATGAAACTTTGGGGGTAAACATTTGCATTTACCTGAAAGAGCCTCTCCTCCATCAGCTTTAAAGAAAGAGATTGAGATGAGATGACTTCTGGGAAATTCTGTAAGGTTTGGCTCCCCCCCACCAGGTGTTTAATTAATTTCCAAAAGTCAATTTTTCACAGTGCACCTGGAATAATCAATATCCTTAGATTGTTATCACTAGTCTCTTGGCTATGGTCTCTAAATTCATTGCCTCTTGATTTATGCTCAGGCATGGGTAACTGTGGGATGAGATGCATTTTTATTTTTATCATGACTGGATTTAATTATAGGATCCTATGTTGTTTTTATTTTCCTAGCCTGGATTCACATTCTTAGGAACACCTTTGAGAAGGAAATGTTTTTATTCTCCAAAGTATTTTCTTTACGATAATTCAACATGAGATTTTACCAAATTTTAACTTATGATGCATTAAAATAATGTCGCCTTATGATATATTGAAACCATATGAGAGAGAGAATCACTGCAAAATCTATAGCATCGTTATCAAATAACAAGATGATATACACACATAGATACATTTGCTGAGACTGTAAAAGGTAAATGTTAAGATTACTTGGTCCTCTTTAATTTGTCAGTATTACTTGTTTGCATGTATATTTTTCCACATCCTCAGTGAGCTACTAGAGAGCAAGGACACTGTCTTGTTCATCTTTCAGTCCTCAGTGTCAAGCAAACACAATTACCATTGCCGTTACGAATCAAATTATGTCCCCCAAAATACTGAAATTCTGGCCCCTATACTTGCGTATGTAATATAATGCAACCTCATATAATGTAATCACTTTCCATAATGCAATCTAATGTAATATAAATTAGTCAAACAGTTGAGGTCACAGCAGTATAGAGTGGATCCTAAACCTAATTACTTCTGAGTTACATAAAGAGCAATATAGACACAGAGAAAAGTACACACAGGAGAAGACAGAGGCCATGTGAAGGTCATCAAGGAACCAAGGAATGCCCAGGAATACAGATAAGGAAGGAATCCACATGGTCAAAAACTGGATTTGAACTTCTAGCCTCCAGAACTGTGAGAAAATAAGTGTCTGTTCTTTAAAGCCACCCACTTGTGGTATTTGTGTTAGAGCAGCACTAGGTAAGTAAGACAATCACATAACAAGTCCTCGATAAACACATGTTGAATGAATTAAAAATAATTGAAAAAATAAGTAGATGTTTAGCACACAATTCTTTCAACAAGCATTTCTTGTGTATCTCTCATGTGCTAGATACAGTGGTAGGCACTGGGAATGTGATCAAAGACTAAGAAGTCACAGGGTCTACCCAGAGCTCTCAGACAAATGTGCAAATACTTATATGCAACACCATGTGATTAGTCCTCCATTACAAGTAGATACCAAATGCAAAGGCAGGATTTAGTAGGAAACCCAAAACCAAAAAAAAAAAAAACCAAACCCAGTGACATCAAGTCGATTGTGACTCATAGCGACCCTATAGGACAGAGTAGAACTGCCCCAGAGAGTTTCCAAGGAGCGCCTGGTGGATTCAAACTGCCGACCTTTTGGTTAGCAACCGTAGCTCTTAACCACTATGCCACCAGGGTTTCCGTAGGAAACCTGTGGAAGTAAAATTGTCAGAATTTGGAGGCTGAGAAGATGGTGAAATATAGGGAAAATAAAGAATCCAGAGTGATCCTGAAGTTTGTGGCTTAAATTAGTAGTGACCAATGGTGCCATTAACCAAAATAAACAATACAGAAAGAGAAACAAATTTAGGAGAAAAGACGCATTCAGTTATGAACACATCGAAGTTAAGGTTTTTATGGTAGAGATGTGAGATAGGAAGCAGAATGTGAATCTGCTGCAGAGAGCCCTGGGCTAGAAACATGAAGTAGGGCAGCATTAGCCCATAGAGTGTATTTCAAATTGTGGCAATGAAAGAGCTAACTCAGGAGGAGCATTCGAGATAAAAGAAAAAGCAAGAATGTCACAGCACCAGTCTGCTACCTCTCTTCTATTCTTGGGTTGAATTCTAGTGTTGTTAGTTTCTTCGAGACCCAAATAATAGTCTAGCTTCCCAATAACACATACGTGACCACCAACACCCATGCCACTCTCTCTCCTCTGGGTGGTTGTACATGCCATTACTTTCTAACTAGATTTCTTAAACATAGAGAGCATGCTTCTTTTTGCCTCTGCATCTAACAGGGCTTTGCATAGATCAAACAAAAAACCAAACCCGTTGCCATCAAGTCGATTCCGACTCATAGCAACCCTATACGACAGAGTAGAACTGCCTCATTCGGTTTCCAAGG
Source organism: Loxodonta africana (assembly GCF_030014295.1). Classification (NCBI taxonomy): domain Eukaryota; kingdom Metazoa; phylum Chordata; class Mammalia; order Proboscidea; family Elephantidae; genus Loxodonta; species Loxodonta africana. Next base: position 67,393,878 of record NC_087355.1, read on the forward strand.
AGCGCCTGGTGGATTTGAACTGCCAACCTTTTGGTTAGCAGCCATAGCTCTTAACCACTACACTACCAGGGTTTCCTTGCATAGATCAGTACTATATAAATGTTTGTGAACAAAAATGATAACTGTTTTTTACCTCTAATTAGATTATGAAAGTTAACAACTGACAAGGAGCTTTAGCAGCTGGAACACAAAAATCAGTCATCCCAAATACTTGGTTTATAAAGAAAAAAAAAAAAAAAGTATTACAAATTCTCCAAGTTTCTGACCCCAGCCACAGCAGCAGCAACTGCACGAAAGAAACCAGGCATTCTTTTTTATGATTAATTTTATAACTGTTCCCAGCCAGGAAGCCAGGTTTTCCCTTAAGACAGGCTCTATTCTACAACTCCAAATTCTATATGGAAATGCAGTGAGTGGAACTCTTCCTGGTTATACTTATTCATGTAACTAAATTTAATTAAACCCTCAATCACTTTCCCTGGAACTGAGATGATGAGATTCAATGATGTGTAATTTCTGGAATCTCCTTTCCTTTCTCTTTTCCCTGATGGAGGCAGCATTGCCACCCCCACCCCCGCCCCAATCTTCGGGGAGAGTTGCTGTTTATAGAGAGGACATATTGCATCCTTGCTGGCAGTCATCCTTGCTGGCAGTGCCACTATTTCACAGTTTATTTCCTTCAGAATTCTCAGATGAATACCAGGGAATACTAGTGATTTACTATACTTGAGTTCCTCAAAGTTACTCAAGAACTACATTCTTGGAGACTACGACACATTTGAATTTCCCATAAAGAATAATTGGGCTATAGGAATGTAGGAATTTCAGCCTCCACTCACCATGTTAGAGCATATTACCAAAGTTAAGATTTTTTCCCCCAAATGTGGCCTCTTCTGTGATCATTGGGCACAGTTTACTATATATATATGTATGTATTTATATACGTGAACATAATTTCATCTTACTTAATGGAGATTTTATGTTTACATATTATTTAAAAACCCGAATGACTCTGTTTGTTTCAAGTTCAGTATTACCTGCAAGGTGGGGAGGAAAATTCTCTTCACTTTGGGAGCAATAGCTTTCAGGACATAGCAGGGCTCCAGGACTTTTAGATTATGGCAACAACTCTTTATTCAAGTTGGATGATGAAGTGGACATATGTTTTTATCTGTCGAGCATCCATTTCCCCTTTTTCTGAAAACAACGTCTCAATGTCTTGTATTTCTATTTTTAGTCTATGTATTTCAAATGGAGTTGACCCCACCATGTTGCTCTAGAAGAGGGTAACCTGAGATTGGCCAGCCAACACATTGCGCTGCCCCGGCCACAGCGATTGATTTAGGATAGGCCCATCACTCTAACCGGACTAATAACTCTCAGTCCTGATTCTTTGTTTGGAATATCTTCACAGAGATTCCATAGTAATTACTCTAAAGGGTCACATCATGTCCCTTGGCTGTCCTCCAATAACTTCTCATTGCAACCAAGATTCAATCCAAATTCTTTACCATGGCCCATAAAGCCATCACGATCTAACTCCTACCTGCCTCATTTACCTCATCCTGTGCTGTTTCCTCTCATTCACATCAGTCTACTTGAATGTGTTACTAGTTGCCATACCACGGGCCGTGCACTCGCTATTCCTTCTACGTGCCGCACAATTTCCCTAGATCATCACATGGATGATTTTTTCTCATGATAATTCATGTCTTTAGTCAAATGTCCCCTCTTCAGATAGGTCTTTCTGGATGACAAACAAAACCATCAGATCCACTCTCTACTGCATTATCCTATATATATATATATATATATAATCTTTTTCAAGCTAATTGCTGGGACCTAAATTACTTCATTTATTTGTTGACTTCTTTGTTGTCTCTCCCGTATCATTAGACTTTACATACTAATGATACCGGGGCAGTTCTGCTCTGTCTATAGGCTTGCTATGAGTCAGAATTGACTTGAAGGCAGTGGGTTTGTTTTTTTTTGCTTGTTTGTTTGTTTCATTGCACCAAGAACAATGTCCGTATGTATCAGGCTCTCGGTAACTATTTGTTGACTGACTGAGAAGTCCTTTTTCTGCTAGGCTGGCTGAGCTGGCAGGATATAAACCAGAAGCTGCCAGTGGCAAACTGCCAGCCAGCAAGACCAGCACAGGGGAAAGGAGAGCCGAGAAATGGAGAGAGACAGATTTCTAATAGTATAGCCGAAGCCCGATACCCTGGAGTGTTGGTTATACAAGCCAATAAATTATCCTGTATGGTTAACTCACTTTGAGTTAGGTTTCTGTCCCTGGTAACCAACAGAGTCCTGTCAGGAAAGTTTGTGATAGAACTTGTAAAGAGCAAAATACTCATGCAAGTTCTGTGTTCTTATATAATATCAGCTTTTTACCACTTATACCATGTATTCTATTTTTTCTGTCTTTGGCCAGAATTTTACTTATCTGAAAGAATTGAAGATCTTATCTGAGGATATTCAGGTAATTCAGTAGTGGAAAATTATTTGAAAACTTTGTGTCTACAAAACACAACCCATGTGTTAAGGCAGTCAGAATAACTGACCTTACCACACTATTGTCCATTTTTTTTTAATTGTTGTTTTTAGTTTAAAAGGTCAATTATTTGGGGGGATCTCTCGTTCTAGATATGATAGAGCAACTGTACTGGATCTGCTCTCCCACCAAAAACAACCATAAAATTTTAAAAGATAATAAAAATAAATAAAATAGATAAAGTACATGAGTAACCTCTTTTGGGGCATTAAATATTAGGTGGTGTAGTATTACAATCTTTGAGAGAAGGTAAACAAGATAGGGCCATGGTAATGCTACAATCACTCCATCTTTCTCCTTGCTACAAAATAGGGGAAGAAGCCCAAGCACAGTGGGGGGACGGAATCTTACTAAGCTAAAGGGACAGAAATTGGAGTTCCGGTTTCTGAAGTGGTTGAATTCGTAGGGCTGGACAACTTGAGAAGAGGAAGCTATAGGGGAATGGAGTAAGAGTGAAGACTGCATAGGGATTCAATAATTACATAATATATAAATGGACTAAATACTTCAGTCAAAAGGCAGAGATTATCTGATAGGAACTTAAGACTCAGTTATATGCCATCTACAAGAATAAGTCCCCACTACCTTAAGTATGAGGAGCCCTGGTGGTGCAGTGGTTAAGAGCTATGCTGAAGGTCAGCAGTTCCAATCCACCAGCCACTTCTTGGAAACCCTGTGGGACAGTTCTCCTCTGTCCTATAGGGTCGCTATGAGTTGGAATCGACTTGGCGGCAATGTTTTTTTTTTTTTTGTTTACTTAAGTATGGGCTGTGTATAGTACAATATGAAAAATGGAGGTGGGGAGGCAATAACTCACAGTGGAGAAACCTGAGAAACACTACTTCAGCCAGGTTATCGAGTTTAACATCAAGTGATAAATCAGGTTGACAATACATACCCTTGATATAATGTCATGAGAATGGCATTTAAGTTCTGTGAACTTCCTTCAGAAAACACATAAGCCCAGACTAATCATGAGAAAAATATCAGACAAATGCTTATAGAGGAGCATCATTTAAAATACCTGGCCAGTACAACTCAGAACTGTCAAGATCACCAAAAACATGGAAAGTCTAAGAAAACTGTCACAGCCAAGATAAGCCTAAGGACACAAGACAACTAAATGTAACATGGTATCGTGGATGGAATCCTTGAACAGAAGAAGAACATTAGATAACACTAAGGAAATCTTAAATAAACTACGGACATTAGTTAATAATAACGTACCAATATTATTTCAATAATTGCAATAAACATACCAATAAGATGCAAATAATGGGGTAAACTTGATGTGGGGTATATGGAAACTATACTGTCTTCTCAATTTTTCTGTAAACCCATAATTCTTCTAAAAAATGAAGTCTTATTTAAAAAGATACAATTTAATATTTGTTGTTTTATAAAGCTCTTTCTATAGTATTTCTGATACTTTGGTATGTTTTTTCTATCTGAAAATGGAAGTAAATACCCATGTATTTTCTATTCAAAAAAAGCAAAGCAAAGCAAAACAAACAAACCTTCTAACCTGTTCAATATAGAAATGTGTGTGTATTATATGCTAGCTCTCTTGCCAAACGTCATAGAAGTAATAACACATCAGAAAAAATGAACACATCTAGTGCTTGATTTCTAAATTACATTCTCCTCTAAAAAAAAAGGTCTTCTTGGAGGAAATGTTGATTCCAAGGCTCAAATATAAGATTAGCCTTAAATATTTTCTTGCACCAAAAAAGAAGGAGCTACTCAAAGATCATGGGCCTATATCAACAGGACACAGGAGTCAGCTTGAAAGGAATCCCACTAGCCAAATCTGGGTCGAATTGAGTTTTGATGTAAGTTATGGTATAAATACTTTATAGTACACTGAATAAAATAAGAGTCATGAGTTCATATTAACATGAATTAATAAGAAAGCTCTTCCTTATAGTAGGAGGCTAACAGAGAGCAAACAGTGGAGTTAGAAAATCATCATTAAATGTTAAAATCTGTTTGATGAGGAACAGATATTTACATAACTCAAAGTTGTTGTTGTTAGGTACTGTCGAGTCAAATTTCGACTCAGTGACCCCATGTGACAGTGTAGAACTGCCCCAAGTAACTCCTTGTAAATTACTTATTAATTAGAAATAGGAACATAGAAACTTTCCGGTGGAGAAGCCTGGAGGACGACACCCTACGCAAGTGATCAAAGCTATTGTCACCCAAATTGGGATAAACCAACATCATACACCTCCTGAGAGGATGCACTGAGAAGAAGAGAACATTGCATCTCTACTATTCCTGCCAAGAGTACACAACTTGTATCTAATCAAGAAAACAACCTCAGACAAATCCAAATTGAATAGAATTCTACAAAATAAATGGTCTATAGACTTCAAAAAAAGTCAGTGTCAAGAAAGACAAAGAAAAGCTGAGACACGATTCCAGATTAAAGGAAACTGAAAGTTCAAGACAAGTAAATGTAATGGGTGACCCTGGATAGGACCCTGGGCTGGAGAAAACACAACAGCTATAATGGAGAAATGAAATGAAATAATCTGAATACTGACTGTGGATGATGTAACAGTATTCTATCAATATTATATTTCCTGATTTTGATAATTACTCTGCGGCTATGTAAGAAATGTCCTTGTTAGGAAATACACATTAAGAATAACTGAAATTATGACAAACTATCTTTAATTCATCTCTTTGTCTGAAGAATATATATTCAAATCTTTACTGTTCTACTACAAAATAATACCTGCTTACTATAACATGCATTACAAATACTCCAGAAACATCTAATATAAAAATTTAAAGGCCCCTTTCTCCCACAGCCCTGGTATGTGAGGGTAGATTACTGTTCACGCTTTAAGTTATCTCAATTCCTAGCAATATAGAAATAATAGAAAATAAAGATACAGAAGAATATAGAAATAATCTGGAAAATGGATTTTATTTTTATGAGTAAGAAAAAGAATGACTATGTTTCTTCTCATGAATAATTTAAGTAAATGATACATTAAACTAATTTCAAATAAGGTATAACACCTTTCTTGAGTTAATAACAGTAGAATTAGGAAATGCTTTTCAAACTGCTGCCATCTTTGAAAAGCTCAGTTTTCAGTTCAATAAAGATCTTTAAGATAATTTCATCAATATTTAAACGTGGAATCAAGCTTTTTAATACTCTCGGATGAGTTTCCTGCAAATTTATAGGTGAACCATTCCACTTGGAAACTGGCTACTTTTTCGTAGGTGCTATTATGTATCAGTTCATTTTATTGATTTGTCCATCTCAGTGTTCTCAAAAATCATTAGAGGTATAAAATCTTTAAGCACAGAAGAAATCATATATTTTACTTAATCCAACTTTTCCCATTTTACAGATGAGGAAATTAGATTCTAGAGAGTGAGCTGATCAAACTCACATAGCAGTTAAGTGGCAGTACTGCGTCTAGATCCTTTGATTCTTAACACCCAGTTTCAGTGCCTCTTCTCAACAAGTTGCCTCCCCCTCAGAGTAGTTTCCTGAACTTGAAACAAGACTTAAGATTGTTCTCACAAGACCATTTTTTACTGAGAAATCAATTGAAACACAGCTCGACACCTAATCCATCTTTTGTTTTGGGGATTATTCTGGTTACCATTGCTACATGACAAATTACTCCAAAACTTAGTGGCAAAAGACAACCAACATTTAATTTTGCTCATGATTTTTCAGGTCAGGCATTGGAAAGGGCTTAGCTGAGTAGATTGTGCTTGGGGACAGGTTCTCATGCAGTTAGAGTCAAATATTAGGCTTCGGGAGTAGTCAACTGAAGACAGCAATTCTCAGGTGGTCTCCTACATGGTGGCTGGCTTCCTGCAGAGCAAGTGCCCTGTGAGAACCAGACAGAAGCTGCAAGGCCTTTTCAGACTTAGTTTCAGAAGTTATACAGATTCACTTTCACTCCATTCTATTGCTTACAAATGAATTACTAAAGCCCCCTTAGGTACAAGGGAGGGATCAGGGAATCCACCTGGGATGTGAAGATTTTGAAGCAATTTGTAGACACATTTAAAATAGCCACTGAGTCAGAGAGAGAGACATCTCAGATAAGCTGTTGTTGTTAGGTGCTGTCTAGTCAGTTCGAACTCATAGTGACCCCGTGTATAACAGAATGAAACACTGCCCGGTCCTGCACCATCCTCATAATCATCGTTAGGTTTGAGCCCATTTTTGCAGCCGCTGTGTCAATCCATCTTGTTGAGGGTTTTCCTGTTTTTCACTGACCCTCTACTTTATCAAGCATGATGCCCTTTTCTAGGGAATGGTCCCTCCTGACAACATGTCCAAAGTATGTAAGAAGAAGCCTCACCATCCTAGCTTCCAAGGAGCATTCTGGCTGTACTTCTTCCAACACAGATTTATTCATTTTTCTGGCAGTCTGTGGTGTATGCAATATTCTAAGCCAACACCATAATTCAAAGGCATCAATTCTCTTATTCATTGTCTAGCTTTCCCATGCATACGAAGCTATTGAAAATACTATGACTTGGGTCAGGCACACCTTAGTCTTCAAAGTGACATCTTTGGTTTTCAACACTTTAAAGAGGGAGAATTACAACTCATCTCTCTCTCTCTCTTTGTGTGTGTGTGTGTGTGTGTGTGTGTTTTAAGTGGGTGGGTGGAAAACTGTGTGAATTTGCGTTTTGAACTATGTGAATATATTGCTTATCTTAATCACTTTGAACAGTTTGAAATGCTTAATTCAAACACAATTTGTGCACAGTTCTACATTTATTGTTGTTGTTGTTAGGTGCCATCAGGTTGGTTCTGACTCACAGCGATCCTACGTACAACAGAACAGAACACTGCCCAGTCCTACACCATTCTCACAATCACTGTATATTTGAGCCCATTGTTGCACCTACCGTGTCAACCCATCTCCTTGAGGGTCTTCCTCTTTTTCCCTGGCCCTCTACCTTACCTTCTCTAAGGACTGGTCCCTCCTGATAACATGTCTAAAGTATGTGAGACAAAGTTCTCACCGTCTTCACTTCTAAGGAGCAATCTGACTGTATTTCCTCCAAGACAGATTTGTTTGCTCTTCTGGCAGTCGTGGTATATTCAGTATTCTTTGCCAACACCATAATTCAAATGCATCAATTTTTCTCTGTTCTTCTTTTTTCATTGTACAGCTTTTGCATGCATATGAGATGATTGAAAATACCGTTGCTTGGGTCAGGCACACCTTAGTTCAGAGGCAAGCCAGGAGACATGATATCAAGCTAGAGGAGTTGATTGATTACCTATATTTATCAAAGAAACCTTGGAAAATAGAACATATACCCCTCTCTTTATCATCCTAACACCCTACAGTAGAAAAAAACATAAGAGTGATCAACCTCAGGTCTCATCCAGTCTCCAAGACAATGGGATGGGCATTCACGATAAAGTTCTAAGAAAGAGATGAGCTGGAAGGCAAAATAATAATTTTCAAAGTCAGGAGCTTGAGTTGCAAATCAAGTGTTCATATTTGAGTTGATGAAGGGCCTATGAGAACTTTCATTCTTCCCCAATGAGACTGTTGAATTAAATTTTATTGAACTTCTTGGAGAGCTGTGACTCTGTCTTTTTAACTTGATTGTATGGCATTCCATAGAGCCCAATGGAGAGGTTAGTGCTTAACAAATTTCAGAAGATAGATAATGATTCAATTGGAACAGAGTAGGTCATAAATGTCTTATGGACATAAAAACACCAAGGAGACTGTGGTGCAGATTGCTCTATGATGTCAAGAGTTGAGATGAATAAGGGAATATTTTCAAGCATTTGTGATTTTGAAAAAATGAAAATTGGAACAAGGTAAGGCAAGGGATAAAGGCCACAAATACCTCTTAGCAATAAAATTATATCCAAAAAAAAGAGGCATAAAAACGGGTGAAAGCAACCAGTTATTTACTAGAGAATCCATTAGGATATTGAATTAAAAATCCTTTTTATCTCTGATTTCTTCTTAACCTTTCCAAAGAGGAAGGCATATTTAGAGGTAAGTCAGAAAATGCAATGGTTGTGGTGCAACATAAAAAGCTTATGAGTTCCTACACCAGAAGGAGAGGGGCTAGTCGCAGAAGCCTGATGTTTAAAATCCAGACATTCTTCTATCAAATATTCCACAGTGCCTGACCTTATCACTACCCTTTTACAGCTGAAGTTCAGCTTGATTATGATTATTTTTCTCCTCTGTCTTTACTTATACCTTCTCCTCCCAGCTGTTTTCCTCTTCCATTCTTTTCCATCCTAGCACTACTTCCAAACGAACTTTCTAGATTGCTGAGCCATTAGAACTTCGTGGTTTATTGAGTCTACAGTCTTTCAAGTCCATCTTTCCCCTGGCAGGAGTTAGTTTACGTGCACTTTTATGTGGCACATAGTATCTGTGACTCAATCCCGAGATACTAATTTGCAAGAAATACAAGGCCAACTGCCAAGGCCAAGTGGCAATTGTTATCAGGCGGGTTCTTTTTTTCTGTGCGTTTTAACTGGAAGGATGGCACTTGCTGGAGGTATTTCAAAAGGCAAAAAGAAAACTCCCTCAATGTTCTTCAGATTTGCATTTTGCTTCATCTTTTCAGGGAGAAGCAAAATACGTTAGAACTCTCACATCATTAACAGAATGTGTGGGTAAACTTAAAATTTGCGTTTAAATCCATTCAAAAACAAAGACTTCTGCAGAACTTTCAAGATGATCAGAGGAAGATGCTGGTGAGAAGAGAAAGTGAATGGTACTTTCTTGCCAAATATCATTGAAATCAAATTTATATGTATTTTAATTGTCACATTTGTTTATTTTTAAAGCTTGTATTGGTCCAAACATAGAGCAGCATGAGTTTCTGGAATAATTTATTTTTGTTGGTGTTATCAGCTTTCTGCATTGGTTGTATAAGTTTCATAATTTAGCTTATTTGGCTAACTGGTAAAACTTTCTGACTTTCAAGTGGGTACAATCAAAGTCAAAAGAAAGGCACTTCCAGGCACTGAGTGTGGACAGGTCAGACTGAGCAATAAGAAACTTTAGGGGGGCGTGTCTTGGAACAAGTACTATAACCAGAGCCTCGTCCTCAGGCTTATAGCCCCAGAAACTGGATTTCAGCTGTTTCTAGTGACTCCACTCATAGAGTGGCTATGAGTTGGAATCAACTCGATGGCAACAGATTTGGTTTTTTGGTTAGTAACTCCATACTTCTTAATCGGCTTTCTTTCCACCTAGTTTTGGTGAACTTAAAAGTTGAATCAAAAGGACCTCCTGAGCATGGAATCTGAGCAACATAGATTCTCAAATGTTCAATGCCATGATGAGGCCTAATCAAATATCTCTGTCCCTCTAGGCATTCACCTGTCTAGAGACGTGAATATCAAGGTCTTCCAGATTTAAGAATGGGCAGTCCCTACCCTAGGTTGCTTCTCTGGTCCCCATGTTTCTATATGGTACGGCTCAACTTCTCGATGCCTTCTTTTTTTAAACATGTCAATATTATTGATGAAGCAATAGTGTGGTGAAGAGCTAGCAAATACCTGTCACACATCACCACTACCCTCCCTTCCTGATCACATGGCCAAGACAAAAAACAATCTCTTTCCCACTAAATCTCACTCAGCATGAAACTCCAGGCAGCCACTTTCAAATCAATTTGAGTTGATACATGAGATGAGGTCTAGCGCATTTGCCATCTCTGGAGCAGAGGCTCTTTCTCAGGACTTAGGAGACTACTTGTTTCTTCTCATTAGTGTTTATTTCATTTGGCCATGAATACAGCTGGATTCTCACTCTGCAATGAACACCAAGGCAATGGATTTGAATCCTCAAGACCTAGTTTTTTTCTCTTATAAGCGTAACTACACATTGCCTCCACAAATGTGCAATCACGAGGCAAACAAATCTCCGTGGATTAAGACAGGTGTTCATATTCATCATGGGAAAGCATTGCACCTGTGTTTTCTTGTCTCAGGTCTGTTGTGTTCACTAGATCTTAAGCAACTTGACAAGAAGGGCTATGCCCATTTTCTTAGCACTATATCACCAGAGCCTAGTGTAAGGCTGACACGTAGGACTCAGCAAATGTTTAGTAAGGACATAAATGCTTGTCTGATGGAATGAACGAATAAAACATCTCAAAGCCTGAACCTGCAAACAATGGGTCATTATTGTGTATGTCTTTACAGTAAAATCTCCTACCTATAGCAATACTACCAACAATATATTCAACTCTCACATTGGGGAACCTAGTTAGGTCAACCGTCCTTCTGTTTGGTTTCTTTGTTTGCAGTGCTATGAGAATGTCACTAGAAAGAGAGGATATGAGAGAAAAAGCAACTGAACTCTAGCTCCCTAGTAACTAAACTGTAGGCTTCTTGCAGGGCCTGAGTACTTCTTATTTATGATTGCATCCCTAGCCTAAATACACTTTTGTGTGTGTGTGCTTAGGTGAAAGTTTACAGTTCAAGTTAATATCTCATACAAAAATTTATACACATATTATTAGGCATCAAATCAATTTCTAAAGTGGTTGTACCATTTTACATTCCCACAGTAATGTATAAGTGTTCCAGTCTCTCCACAACCTCTCCAACATTTATTATTTTGTGTTTTTTTGGATTAGCGCCAGCCTTGTTGGTAAGATAGTATCTCATTGTAGTTTTGATTTGCATTTCTCTAATGCTAATGACTGTGAGCATTTCCTCATGTAACTGTCAGCTATCTGAATGCCTTCTTTGGTGAAGTGTTTGTTCAAATCCTCTGCCCATTTTTTAATTGGGTTTTCTTTTTGTTACTGAGGTGTTGCAGTATCTTATAGATTTTAGAGATTAGACCCTTATTGGATACGTCGTAGTCAAATTTTTTTCCCAGTCTGTAGGTTGTCTTTTTACTTTTTTGGTGAAGTCTTTCAATGAGCATACGTGTTTGATTTTTAGGAGCTCCCAGTTATCTAGTTTCTCTTTTGGTGTTTGTGCATTGTTAGTTATGTTTTGTATTCTGTTTATGCCATGTCTTAGGGCTCCTAGCATTGTCCCTATTTTTTCTTCCATGATTTTTATCATTTTAGATGTTATATTTAGGTCTTTGATCATTTTGAGTTAGTTTTTGTGCATGGTGTTAGGTACGGGCCTTGTTTCATCTTTTTGCAGATGGATATCCAGTTATGCCAGCACCACTAAATACACATTTAAGGAAAGAGAATCAATGAACAAAACCAAAGTGTGGCAGAGAACGGGCGTTATTTATTAAAAGCTGCTTATTAACATACTAGAGTCTTTGGGTGGTGCAAACGTTTAAGCACTTGACTACTAACCCTAAGGTTGGTGGTTTGAACCCACTAAGAGGCACCTTGGAAAAAGTCTGGTGATCTGCTTCCAAGAGGTCACAGCTTTAAAAAACCTACAGATCGCAGTTCTACTCTGCACACATTGGGCCACCACGAGTTGGAATCGATTCTATAGCAATGGGTATGTTGTTTTTTTTTTTGGTTTGTTTGTTTATTGATCTATTGCATTATTCCCAATAGAAGCTAAGACATCCAATCTCAGGCATACTTAGAACATTCTTCAAATGGTTGCCAGGATCCTAGTGCTGGGGAATATTGAAAAGGCTTTCCGACCACCTGTAACTAACGCTGCACTCTTCACCTTGCAGATTCACTTTCTGGAGTCCAGCAGGACAGTCTTCAAAGCCACCGATTCGGCAGAGTGCTTGAGTAGCTGTAGCAGAACAGTATCCAGATTTGCAATTAAAGTTGGAGAAGAGGGGAAGTAGACAGGGGTCAGCAGACTAGTCAATACTCAGTGCGCCTTCCTCCCTGACCCCTCGCAGCTGGTGTCAGGAATGCTAACGGGAGCCCAGGCTGCTTAATTGCTGTCCCGATCTTAGACAGTGCACTCTTGCCATCTAGTGGTTCTCTCACACTTCACAATGCCTTCTGCAGAAGAGGATTTCATGTGCTGGAAACCCAGCAAAGACAGAACCAAACCTCAAGCCACACTTGCAATAGGCTCCCAGTACAGCCAAAACCCAAATAAAGAAAACACAATGTTATTTCTGCCCCTTTTCCAGTTTGCCATCTTCTGAGAAGACAGGATCCAGACCAGTGTTTGATGAGCTATAACACCGAAGGCTTGAATCACTATGTAAGACAAACAGTGAAACTGAAAATGAGATTGGAAAACTGCCTTTTATTTCACTGGGAAATAAGGAATGATTTTAGTTTATTTTGGGCAGAATATGTCTTTTTTTTATTTACCTCCTCCCAAATGATTCTAAAGACGTTGCAAATGTTACCTAGAAATCATTGTTACCCACAGTGAAATAGAGAATTTCAAAACTGAAAGAAAAAGCTAAGAATGTCTCTGCTACTCTCAGCACGTAAGTGCCAAAATAGCCAAAGACGACCCTGCTGAGACTGAACAAGGAAAACATTTCAGGAAGCAGGACTGACAAAGGATGAAAATGCTCCTGGATTCGGAGTCCGGAGAGGAGCTGGCTGGCTCGCCATTTTTTTTCATAGTGCCCCCAAGGTAACTCATTAAAATATTAATCGTCTCTGTTTGCTTGGGAAGGGCAAACTGGAACCAGCTGCTCAGGAGCACAGCAACAGGCAGAAGATGCAGATATCGTCTGCACAGGGGGCTGTGCCTGAGAAAACTGGGGCTGCAATGACTCGGAAGACAACAAAGCAGGAGTCAGCCCAGGCTCACAGGAGCGACAATAGTGCACTACCAGCTTCAGAGAAACAATTTCTCAGAAAGAAAATGAATTCATATATATACATATGTATATATACATGCTGACCTTACATCATTCTTTGGAGGTTTGAAGGAGTCCTGGTGGCAGGGTGGTTAAGAGCTCAGCTCTGCTCACCAGAAGGTCGGCAGTTTGAATCCACCAGCCACTCCTTGGAAACCCTATAAGGCAGCTCTACTCTGTCCCATAGGGTCACTACGAGTCAGAACTAACTCGACAGCAACAGGTTTGGTTTGGCTTTGGTTTAGGTGGCACAAAGGGGCCCTGGTGGTGCAGTGGTTAAGAGCTCCGCTGCTATCCAAAAGGTCAGCAGTTCAAATCCACCGACTGCTTCTTGGAAACCCTATGGGGCAGTTCTACTCTGTCCTATAGGGTCACTATGAGTTGGAATCGGCACAAACGGTTTCCTCTCAACTGCTAACCTAAACGTTGGCGGTTCTCACCCCACCCAGCAATACGGCAGAAGAAAAGGCCTGGCATTCTGCTTCCCTTAGGATTACAGCCAGGAAAGCCCTATGAAGCAGCTCTACCCTAACACACGTGAAGTTGCTAGGAGTCAGAACCAACTGGAGGTAACTAAAAACGTCATTCTTCACCAAAATAGCCAATACTAGAGGAGGACATGGAAGTCTCTGCTTGGCATAAACAGGTAACTCACTCCCCTGAAAGGCTGGAGATCTGAGTCGACTCAGAGACACCTCAGAAGAGCGTCCTGGCGATCTACTGCTGAAAAACCAGCTATAGAGAATCCTGTGCTGCACAGTTACACTCTGACACCCGTGGGGTCACCATGAGTTGAAAGCAACTTGACAGCAATTTGTCAGAGGAAGTAATGGGGTCAAGGACAAATAAGCTAGTAAGAAAGGAGTGTTCCTTTAAAATTGTTTCCTTCTTTCTCAATGCTCCAATTTTATGTATATCACAGCCTCCGAGAATGTAATGTGACCTTCAGCTGAAACTTGTTCACAGCTGACCAATATTTACAAGTCCCACTGGGCCACTTCACAAGACTCCTGTGTCCTCTACATTCTGTGCTCAAACGAACTGGATGTTTGAGGAGACGTGGAGAGGGTTAGGCCTTGACTGAAAGACACAACTGGTCAGCTGAGTTAAAAAAAAAAAAAATAGACAAGCTTGTAGAGGGGGAAAAACATCAGTTAATCCAGGTGTTTGATATCACGTAGATAGAACAATCAATTAAAAATAAAAGTAAGTCAGCTATTTTAGCATCATGTTGATACAGCCTTATAGCAGGAAGAACTCCTTTAGGTTGGCAGCTAAAGGATGAGGCTAGCATTTAGTATATAGACCACTCCTAGTGGTAAGCTACATACCACCTTTCTCGTCATTCAACTCAATAAAGAGAAATGCTGGATGAAATTATCTACTTTATCTTTCTGGACCAAAATAGATGAATAAATAGAGGTTGGTGATGTTCAGGTTTAAAAAGTGCACGCACCCACAAAATGCTTTCTTGGAGATAAAGTTTCATTTTAAAAAAATTAAGACAATCATTTTGGAGTTGGATGTGGTGGGTGGGATGGGTGGGGGTGGGGTTTTAAATAGCCTGATCCCTAGAGAGCTATACCTTTTGACACTAAGCAGGAATGACAGAAGAAATACCAGTAAGAAAATAAAAACTGGGCTAAAGCATTCAGGGAAATAGAAGTACAAAAATGCTGACTAAATAACAAACTCTAAATATGGGAAAGCTTTACCCCCAAAAATCAAATCCCTTGCCATTAAATCGATTCTCAGCATAGTGACTCTGTCGGACAGAGTTGTACCGCCCCATAGGGTTTCCAAGGCTGTAAATCTTTTTTTTTTTTTTTTAAACTTTTATTGAGCTTCAAGTGAACATTTACAAATCAAGTCAGACTGTCACATATAAGTTTATACACACCTTACTCCGTACTCCCACTTGCTCTCCCCCTAATGAGTCAGCCCTTCCAGTCTCTCCTTTCGTGACAATTTTGCCAGCTTCCAACTCTCTCTATCCTCCCATCCCCCCTCCAGATAGGAGATGCCAACAGAGTCTCAAGTGTCCACCTGATACAAATAGCTCACTCTTCATCAGCATCTCTCTCCCACCCACTGTCCAGTCCCTTCCATGTCTGATGAGTTGTCTTCGGGAATGGTTCCTGTCCTGGGCCAACAGGTTTGGGGACGATGACCGCCAGGATTCCTCTAGTCTCAGTCAGACCACTAAGTATGGTCTTTTTGTGAGAATTTGGGGTCTGCATCCCACTGATCTCCTGCTCCCTCAGGGGTTCTCTGTTGTGCTCCCTGTCAGGGCAGTCATCGGTTGTGGCCGGGCACCAACTAGTTCTTCTGGTCTCAGGATGATGTAAGTCTCTGGTTCATGTGGCCCTTTCTTTCTCTTGGGCTCATAGTTATCGTGTGACCTTGGTGTTCTTCATTCTCCTTTGATCCAGGTGGGTTGAGACCAATTGATGCATCTTAGATGGCCGCTTTTTAGCATTTAAGACCCCAGACGCCACATTTCAAAGTGGGATGCAGAATGTTTTCATAATAGAATTATTTTGCCAATTGACTTAGAAGTCCCCTTAAACCATGGTCCCCAAACCCCCACCCTTGCTCCACTGACCTTTGAAGCATTCAGTTTATCCCGGAAACTTCTTTGCTTTTGGTCCAGTCCAGTTGAGCTGACCTTCCATGTATTGAATATTGTCCTTCCCTTCACCTAAAGCAGTTCTTATCTACTAACTAATCAGTAAAAAACCCTCTCCCACCCTCCCTCCCTCCGCCCCCTCATAACCACAAAAGTATGTGTTCTTCTCAGTTTATACTATTTCTCAAGATCTTATAATAGTGGTCTTATACAATATTTGTCCTTTTGCCTCTGACTAATTTCACTCAGCATAATGCCTTCCAGGTTCCTCCATGTTATGAAATGTTTCACAGATTCTTCACTGTTCTTTATCGATGCGTAGTATTCCATTGTGTGAATATACCACAATTTATTTACCCATTCATCCGTTGATGGACACCTTGGTTGCTTCCAGCTTTTTGCTATTGTAAACAGAGCTGCAATAAACATCGGTGTGCATATATCTGTTTGTGTGAAGGCTCTTATTTCTCTAGGGTATATTCCGAGGAGTGGGATTTCTGAGTTGTATGGTAGTTCTATTTCTAACTGTTTAAGATTATGCCAGATAGATTTCCAAAGTGGTTGTACCATTTTACATTCCCACCAGCAGTGTATAAGAGTTCCAATCTCTCCGCAGCCTCTCCAACATTTATTATTTTGTGTTTTTTGGATTAATGCCAGCCTTGTTGGAGTGAGATGGAATCTCATCGTAGTTTTAATTTGCATTTCTCTAACGGCTAATGATCAAGAGCATTTTCTCATGTATCTGTTGGCTGCCTGAATATCTTCTTTAGTGAAGTGTGTGTTCATATCCTTTGCCCACTTCTTGATTGGGTTGTTTGTCTTTTTGTGGTTGAGTTTTGACGGAATCATATAGATTTCAGAGATCAGGCGCTGGTCGGAGATGTCATAGCTGAAAATTCTTTCCCAGTCTGTAGGTGGTCTTTTTACTCTTTTGGTGAAGTCTTTAGATGAGCATAGGTGTTTGATTTTTAGGAGCTCCCAGTTATCTGGTTTCTCTTTGTCATTTTTGGTAATGTTTTATATTCTGTTTATGCCTTGTACTAGGGCTCCTAATGTTGTCCCTATTTTTTCTTCCATGATCTTTATTGTTTTAGTCTTTATGTTTAGGTCTTTGATCCACTTGGAGTTAGTTTTTGTGCATGGTGTGAGGTATGGGTCCTGTTTCATTTTTTTGCAAATGGATATCCAGTTATGCCAGCACCATTTGTTAAAAAGACTATCTTTTCCCCAATTAACTGGTACTGGGACTTTGTCAAATATCAGCTGCTCATATGTGGATGGATTTATATCTGGGTTCTCAATTCTGTTCCATTGGTCTATGTGCCTGTTGTTGTACCAGTACCAGGCTGTTTTGACTACTGCGGCCAAGGCTGTAAATCTTTACAGAAGCAGACTGCCACATCTTTTTCCTGCAGAGCAGCTGGTAGGTTCAAACCTCCAACCCTTTGGTTAGCAGCAAAGTGATTAACCACTGCGCCGCCAGGACTCCCTGGGAAAGCTTTAAAAGCCAAACCAAAACAAAACCCTTTGCTGTCCAGTTGACTCCAACTCATAGCAACCCTGTGGGACAGAGTAGAACTGTCCCATAAGGTTTCCAAGACTATATATAAATGCTTACGGAAGCAGGCTGCCACATTTTTCTCCCATATAGTAGCTGGTGTGTTCACACCACTGACCTTTCTGTTAATAGCCATGTGCTTAACTGCTGGGCCACCAAGGCTCCTATTTGGGAAAGGTTTACCAGTAAAATCCTACTGCTGTCCAGTCAATTCTGACTCATAGTGACCCTACAGGACAGAGTAGACTTGCTCCACAGGGTTTCCAAGGAGCCACTAGTGGATTCGAGCTGCTGGCCTTTTGGTTAGCAGCCAAGCTCTTAACAGCTGCACCACCAGGGCTCCGAAGACCAAACTCCTTGCCGTGGAGTTAATTTTCCTCTAAATTCTGAAGTGGCAGGTAATTTACAATTGCCTTAAAATATAGTTTTATCAAAATGATACTCTCAACTAATAGGCTGCCAGGCATGGCGTCCAGGCTGTTTTTGCAGGGATGGGGTGATCTTCAAAGCATCATCAACATTCTTCTGCTGAGACCAGCCTCCCCATCCAACACCTCCCCCCCACCGGCCCCACATGACATCCCTCAGGCGTCTTTCCTAGAGTTCCCAGCCTCCCAGGTCACAGGCAGTGGTTAACTGTGGTTAACCTAGTCAGGAAGCACAATTCACTGTATATTAGCTGTTCGTCTCTGGGCAAATTACCAACGTTCTCTGAGTCTGTCTTGCTCATTTGTAAAAAGAAGACAAAAATGATTAGGTTAAAAATTGCAGTTTTTATAAGTAAAAACTATCAAATATCACCAATTTCATTAGTTCTACCTAATTAATTCACAACTTCCATGGACCTCAGGAGCACTGAAGAATGTGGACTTAAAACTTAAGGTCCATTTCTAACTAGCTGATGGGCAAATTGTGGGAAAAGCTTACTCAGGCAAGAAGGTCTCAGCAAGATAGTTTCACAGCCAATTTCCCTGTCAGGATCTTCGTCAGCTGTGTCAACAAGGCTATGTAAGTATACCAATACATGACTTTTTTGTACCTGTACTGGAAGGGTGAAAAATAACTTTAGAGTATCTTTAGAGTATCTAAGGAAGCAGGGTAGCCCCAGGTTGGTATAAACGGTTAATGTGCTTGGCTGCTAACCAAACGTTGGAGATTTGAGTCCACCCAGAGGCGCCTCTACAGAAAGGTCTACTTCTAAAAAATCAGCCATTGACAACCCTTTGGAGCACAGTTCTACTCTGACACACATGGGTTCCAACACATTCCATGAGTTGGAATTGACTCCACTGTAACTTTTTTTTTTTTAAGGAAGCAGGTATCACTTACGGAACATGTTAGAGTGGACAGAGTGCAGACTTGGATTCAAAATACCTAGATGAGAACTCCTACTCTGTTTCAAACTAGCTGTGTGACCTTGACAAGTGGTCTAACTTTTTCAATTTTGTTTCCTCACCTACATAATGGGGGTAATAACAGAGTGTCTATTTACCACACAGGTAATGATAATAACTCTCTATTATAGAGTACTTACTATACATCAAGGTCCCTGGGTGGTATAAACAGTTTGCTCTTGGCTACTAACAAAAAGATCGGTGGTTCAAATCCACCTAGTGGTGCTGAGAAAGAAAGGCCTGGTGATCTACTTCAGTAAGCTTACAGCCATTGAAAACCCTATGAAGTGTTCTACTCTGCAACACGTTGGGTTGCCATGAGTCGGAACTGATTTAACGGAAACTGGTTTGGTTATTATTATATGCTTGGCACTTTACATATGACTGCATTAACTCCCGACAACAACCCTGTGAGGAAAGTACTATTGCTGAAATTTCCAATTCATAAATGAGGGGACTGGGGCTCAAAAGCATTAAGTTAAAGGTCACAAGTAAATTAAATGGTAGAAATGAGATTTGAATCCCAGGAGTTTAATCCTAGAATTTACTCGCCTACTTGCATAGGGGCTCCACTTGCCAAAGCATTCCCAAATCTCCACTGTCATGAATTGAATTGTGTCCCCCAAAAACATGTGTATCAATTTGGCTAGGCCAGGATTGCCAGCATTGTGTGACTGTCTAACATTTTGTCATCTAATGTGATTTTCCTGTGTGTTACAAATTCTACCTCTATGATGTTAATGAGGTGGAATACGTGGCAGTTATGCTAATGAGGCAGGACTCAATTTATAAGACTGGATTTTGTCTTGAGTCAATCTGTTTTGAGATATAAAAAAGAGAAGTGAGCAGAGAGACAGAAGGACCTCACCCCACCAAGAAAGCAGCGCCGGGAGCAGAGTGCGCTCTTTGATCCCGGGGGTTCCTGCAAGAAGAAACTCCTAGTCCAGGGGAAGCTGATGACAAGGACCTTCCTCCAGAGCTGACAGGCAGACAAAGCCTTCCTCTGGAGCTGATGTCCTGAATTTAGACTTCTAGCCTACTTGACTGTGAGAGAATAAACTCCTGTTTGTTAAAGCCATCCACTTGTGACATTTGTGTATCAGCAGCACTAGATGACCAAGACACCCACCATCCCTTAGGGTCTTCCTACCACGGTCCACCTTTTCTCTGCCTACTGGCTAGATGAAATAGTCCCAGCTGCGCAGCCTTACCGGCTCCACGTGAATTGTCACAATGCTTGGTGGGTACTTCAGTAGTTTGGACTCTGGTTTGCAAGCAATCAAAATTCCAGTTGAGTAAGCTTGATCAAAAGGAGAGATTAGCAGGAAGGGTATTGGAGCAGCTCGTGAAAAAACTGAGCATTCGAGAGCAGAAATGGATGCAGCTGAGCTTCTGGAGGACCTGGAATTCAGTCAGCACTTTTCTGTCTCGCATTTCAGAGTTTCTCACTTTTTCCCCTCCTCCTGTATATCCCAGTCCCTGCTTTGCCATGTCACATGGCAGAAAACAGGTCTGCCAAAAATTCAGCCACTAAAGAAAGCCAGTCTGCATCTCTCTCTGTTTTTAAGTTTTAAAATATCAGGGAAGGAACTCTGAGCCATGCTGAGGTGGGTGCCCACCCATGGATCCGGGTGGGCACCCACCTCAGCAGGGACAGAACCATGTTCAAATCTCTCATTCCTACTGGAAATCGTATATAGGGGTTAGGGGATGGGGAAGGAAGGAGAGTTCCCAGAAAAAGGGGGAGCAAGGGAGAGAAGTTAGGAAAACGAAACAGTAGGTTTCCGTTGAAGAAAAATTGGGAGAACATTTCACAGTCCCCTAAGAAGATGGACACATTCATTAGCGAAGGCATGGTTTTCTCTTTATAAAACAGACTAAGCACGATATGAAACTTTGCCATCTGTAGAATCAGGGTGATTCTTTTCCTTTATTAAGAAACCAAGGGAAAGCAAGCCAGATGCTTTAATTACTTTGCTTGTGGCGGTGAAGAAGCACCTTGCTTTTAAATGAGCATTGTATTCACCCATTAATTGTGTCAGGAAATTGAAAAGATCCTTCGGTTTTATATTTGATTATCTCAATACCTATTGAATAAAAGTATTTTTGCCTCATTAGCAGTAAAATATAGAGGGAGAATGATGGATCACTCTAAATATTATTTCCTTATTTCTGGTCGTAATCACTATATTTAATAAGGAAGGGCCAGGTTCAATAAAGGATACATCTGGCTTCAAATGATTAATCGATTTTTATAGAACTCACATGCTGGCAATTTCTTTGGGACACTAGACTATCCACATGAATTACAACTTCCTGCACTCACACCCCCTCCTCTGCCCTCCCTGCTGGCTTTGCTTTCACTAATCAGCTTCAATGGACTATCTTGGGGCATTTTTTCAAAGGTCCATCCTTGTCTCTCACATCCTGGATTAATGCTGTAGGTGATTAGCTTTGGGGTCTCTTTCATCTGCATGCACGTCAACTAAATGGTTTTCCTTTGCTGGTGAAATGCGAATCTCTTTTATTCCCTCTTTGGCTGTCCTCAGTGGTTACTTTAGTTGGGTTGTCAAATGGTATTCTGCGGGGAGCTGAACTTTTTGAGATTGGTCCAGGACAGCCTTTTCTTGAGTTGGGGGCACATCTTCTTTGTAATGTCATTTCCAATTCCTCTGGGCAGGTGATGAGTTAGTCTTGTGTATTAACAAGGAGTGAGGCTATGGCAGGCTGCAGATGCTGCTGGTCCAGATGGAATCGTGGAACCAGGAGGAGAAAAACACAAGTGTGTGCCAAGATGGGCAGAGCTGGCTTTAATGACTAAGGGGCATCTATTGGAAAGGGAATATTAATCAAATAATAAAAATCTTGTGAATTCCTGCTGCCTGGCCATTTTAGCTGTTTATTGCTGTAACTCCAGAGACTGGAAAAAGGACAGCAAATACTTAGTGTGTTTGCTGTCACTACCACCTGATTCTTCCTCCGCAGCTGACACTGCTCATCACTCATGACACTTTCCTGTTGAGCCCACATGTAACCACCAATTGATCAGACTTGGCAGACAAGATGGAACCTATTTGCAATCCCTGATCTAGAACATTGTAAGCATTTAATAAACACCTGTTGAACGCACAAATGAGAACATGTTTCTAGAGATTATGGGCCCTCACTGCTACTCCCATCCCTTGCATTTCAAGTGCATTTTTTTCTCAGATGCCTTCCAAGGAGTCATTGCACCAGAACCAATATTGTTCTTTAAGCTCCTCACCTTCGTTTCCAACTTGATCAAAAGCAGAGATAAAAATATGTTGAGCTCAAGCTGTGTTTATCCTAGCATTCAGGCATGTCTGGGCGTGTCTGGAGGACTGGAAAAGTGGGACTGAGAAAGTACTTCATCCCAAAGCTTGAGAGCTAAGGCACAGGGGTTTGGATCCAAGGCAACAGCAGAGATGGAGGAAAAATCAGGGGTAATGAATTTGTCACTTTGATAATTCGACACCCCAGCCCCATACCTACTTCTGAGGGTAAAATGGCTAAGGTGAAGTTCAAGTAAAAACCACAAATAGCTAACTCAATAAAGTAGTCATGATATGGGCCAAGTATCAGGAACTGGGCCATTATACCCAGCCACTTTAGCAGCAGTGGGAAAAGCTATCCTTACTAACATCGTCAGCACCACTCCTTGGCAGCATAGGTGTTAATACCAAGGATTAGAGGCAGCTGTTTGACACCTTCCGTCATTGTCCTAAACAGACACCATCTATTTAGCTGCTGCTTTGAGACTGACTCTATAGGGTACATCTCCACAGGGAGTTAGCATAGGACTAGGAGGCAAATACATGACAGACTCCCTGTGGCACCCAAGAGGAACGGTTCATTACCCTCCAGGTGAAATACCACTTTGGGACTTGCAGAGCTACTTGGGAGAAATACTGGGGTAGTGCCCAATCATTCCTGCAAAGCATCCGGGGAGAGATGAGGAGAAATGCCATTCTCTTATGCTCTTGGGGTCCTGATTTACCTTGTATGGTCTGAGAAGCTCAGGTTGCAGGCAGTTTGAGGACTTTGAATACGAAGAACTCCAAAAACTATTCCAAAAGAGGAATAGTACTTTCCCCACAAAAGCCCAATCATAAAATGCATTCATTTAACACCTAATGCATGTAGCACTTGGTTTGCTACAAACGGAACTCCACAGAGTTCAGGAGTGTATACAAATTAAGAATACCCATGCACGTTATAATGGCCAAATAAAAACCTCAAAGTAATGCATGGATTGTTGGTGTCATATTTCTGTCACATATAGGGCATTTCGCTAAGAGGATTGCAAGTTGCTTTTAAACCCATGAATATATTATCCAATTTCCCTGACAAAAATAAAAGCTCAGAAATTCGAAATGATAGAAGCCAGATCTGTATGACTATAAGGGAATCAAAGTCTAGAAAATATGATTAACTCAATTTGCTCCAGTTCCTTAGGGAGACTTCAGAAATCTAAATTACTATTTAATATCCAGGTAATAAATTTGGCTTGAAAAGATCCTTCCCTGACCTTCCTGTACTTCTTTTTGAGACACAGTCTTAACTGAAAGGTCAGAGCTAGTGGAAGAAGAAATATAATAGTATTATTGAGCCCCTCAAATCCAAAGAAGCTTGCATTACCTCTAGACCTCCACCCTGGCCAAAATAAGAAGCAATAACATCGAGGATCAGGATAGGAAGGTTTCATGTCCTTGATTTCTCTGCAGAATGAAATAGTGTGAGCCAGGGTGGTAAACAGCAGTTTCTCAAACTTTGATTTCCAACAGAATCGCCCAGAGAGCTTGTTATACTGGAGTGCTAGGCCCCAGCTTCATGCCCACCCCCACAGTTTCTAATTTAGTAGGTCTAGATTGAGGGCCCAAGGAGCCCCAGTGGTGCAGTGGTTAAGCGCTCAGCTGCTAACTGAAATGTCGGTGGTTGGAACCCACCAGTCGCTCTGCGGGAGAAGCATGTGGCGGTCTGCTTCCATGAAGATTACAGCCTTGGAAACCCTATGGGGCAGTTCTACTCTGTCCTCTAGGGTTGCTACTCCACAGCCACAGGTTTGGTTTTGTTTTTTAGGTTGAGGCCCCCAAATTTTCATTTCTAGCAAGTTCCCCGGTGATGATCATGCAGCCACACAGTGGGCACTATTTGAAAGCCACTCGTGAAATAATTGATCACCATCGTCTAAATCGGTTATCTCATTCCAGTTGCCATTAAGTTGACTCTGACTCATGACGAACCCATGTGTGCCAGAACAGAACTGTGCTCCGTAGGGTTTTCAGTAGCTGATTTTTCAGAAGTAGATCTCCAGGCCTTTCTTCTGAGATGCCTCTGGGTGAACTGGAGCCGCCAACCTTCCAGTTAGCAACCAAGCACTTTAACTATTTTGTACCACCAGGGACTCCAGTTATTGGGGCTTATAAAATGAAGACTCTCTACTCCTATCTTTTTGTTCGCATGTATTAGTGGGAATTATTCTGTATAGAACTTTCCTTTATTCACCAAAACTATGTGACAACTTCTGAAATACAGATCAAACCAGAAAGACAAGATAACTGTTTAAGTCTCCTCCTTTGATTATTAAGGAATCTAGTAGTATCACTGAACCCCCAAATACAAAGCAGTTTGCATCACCTCCAGACCTCCACCCTGGCCTAAATAAGGAATCAATAAAATCAAGAATTAGGCACCTTTGTTTTTCAGAGTAATGATTAGACTTTAGCAACCTCCAGTTGTATCCAATGTGTTGTCTCTCTCTTTCTGATTAAATTAGCCAATGCAAGTCCATTCCTTAATTTCTTGATTTTTTCTAAAGAATCGGCTTTCTATCTTACTACTGGATTTATGTTTTTTTCTATTTTATTATAAATTTGTTTTCAATTTTTCAGACTTCCTCCTGCTTTGTCTTTACTTGTTCTTTTTTGCGTTTCCAGTTGGATATTTATTTTCTTCTTCATTGCTTCTGTGTTTAATGCTGTGGCTTTCCCTCTGAGTACTGCTTCAGGCATGTCCCACAGACACTGGTAAGCCAGTCTCTATTATTTTTATCTTCTAGAAATTCTTTATTTTTTTCCCCTCCAACCCAGAAGTTGTTTATTGGGGTGTTTTATAGATTCCAGTTGGAAGGATTTTTTTGTGCTTGTTTCTATTGATTCTGCTAGTAACGTCTAGCTTTTTGCATTTAGCATTTTTGTTGAAAATGCTGGTTTTATTACTGCTACCTTTTTTTTTGTTGTTGAATTTATAGAGTTTTCGGGCTAACAGAAGTCAATTTTTAAAAAGTAGCCCATGTTCACTTGAAAATAAGGTATATTTTCTATTGTTGAGGTTCAGATTTCCATATTCTATTAAATCTACTTTATTGAAAGTGTTGCTTAGGGCTTCCATATCTTCACTAGTTTTTAATCAACATGGTATTTCTTCAAATGAGAGAGGTATATTAAAGTCTAATATAATTAGTGTGTTTGGTCTGTTGATACTTTTGTCACCTATAGTTTCTACTCTGTAAAAGTTGGCTATGATGTTTGGTGTATAGACATTAAGCTGTTCTATATTCTTTGTGGAAGATTAAGTATGTATTCACCAGCTTTCCATCTATCCTTGGTACAGCATTTCTTCCAGAGGCTCTCTGGGTGGGCTGAACATACTCCTATAGGCCAAAAATAAAAACCCAAATCCTTTGTCATCAAGTCAATTCTGACTCACAGAGACCATATAGGTCAGAGTGCAGCTGCCCCATAGAGTTTCCTAGGAGCACCTGGTGGATTCAAACTGCTGACCTTTTGGTTAGCAGCCATAGCTCTTAACCAGTACACCCCCAGGGCTTCCATACTCCTGTGATGGGGACAAAAAAGCTCTGAGGCAGATTCACAGGAGGTTTACAGTAAGCAGCCTTCAGCTCGTGTGGGCCAATGTGATATGGGTGGAGCAGTGACAACATCTGCTACAACTACTTTCTCTATTTTACAGATTAGCAAACCGAAGCAAACAGACATGAAATGACATGCTAAGGGATATACAGCTAATAATTATTGTTGGGTGCTGTCAAATTGATTTTGACTTATAACACTCCCTGTGACAGACTAGAACTGCCCCATAGGGTTTTCTTGGCTATAATCTTTATGGAAACAGATCACCAGGTCTTTTTCCCACAGAGCCACTGGGTAGTTTCAAATTGCCAATCTTTTGGTTAGCAGAGCACTTAACTGTTTGTGCCACCACTGCTCCTTCAGCTAATAATTAATGGAGAATAAGTTCAAATCCTTGAAGTCCAGCTCCAGAGTACATACTTTTAGCCATTATATTGTACACTATCAGGAAGGAAGGAAGGAAGCAAGAGTGGATAGAAGGAAGGGAGAGTGGAAGGAAGGAAGGAAGCAAGAGTGGATAGAAGGAAGGGAGAGTGGATGGAAGGAAGGAAAAGTGGATGGAAGGAAGGGAAGATGGAAGGAAAGAAGGAAGGGAGAATGGATGGAAGGAAAGGAGAGTAAATGGAAGGAAGGGAGAGTAGATGGAAGGAAGGGAGAATGAATGGAAGGAAGGGAGAGTGGATGGAAGGAAGGAAGGAAAGAAGGAAGGAGGAAGGAAGGAAGGAAGGAAGGAAGGAAGGGAGGGAGAATGGATGGAAGGTAGGGAGAGTGGATGGAAGGAAGGGAGAGTGGATGGAAGGAAGGGAGAGTGGATGGAAGGAAGGGAGAGTGGATGGAAGGAAGGGAGAGTGGATGGAAGGAAGGGAGAGTGGATGGAAGGAAGGAAGGGAAAGTGGATGGGAGGAAGGAAGGAAGGGAGAGTGATGGAATGAAGGGAGAGTGGGTGGAAGGAAGGAAGAGTGGTTGGAAGGAGGAGAGAGTGGATGGAAGGAAGGGAGAGTGGCTGGAAGGAAGGAAGAGTGGATAGAAGGAAGGAAGGGAGAGTGGATGGAAGGCAGGGAGAGTGGATGGAAGGAAGGAAGGAAGGAAGGAAGGAAGGAAGGAAGGAAGGAAGGAAGGAAGGAAGGAAGGAAGGAAGGAAGGAAGGAAGGAAAAGTGGATGGAAGGAAGGGAAGAAATGTGTTCCACACATTTTATTTCTACTACCAGATTTAAGTTTCTAGAGAGCAAAGTTCATGTTTTATTCATCTTTGTATTCTTCCTCACCCTCTTTCAACCTTTTGTCCCACCCTGAACACTACCAAAAATGTCTTCTAGGATCCCTTGCACGTAGTAAGTCTCAACAAATATTTTTTAATGGGTGAGTAAAGCTCTATCTATAGAGAGAAATACAAAGCATTTATCACTAGAATTTTCATTATTGAAAAAGAAAAATATTTTTACTTCATTATTCAGTGTAGCCTAGCAGGCTTAGCAGTCAAAATGACTTGCATGAATCATTTATTCTCAACACAACATATTCCATAGCACATAATAGGTGTTTAATAACTGGTTGGCTATTAGTGATATCACATGACATTTTACAATTTACAAAAACGTTTATACATTCTTTATTCTATTTAATTCTGTCACAAATTACTTCATATGCATATACCTCTACTAACATGCTCTCAATTGCCCTAAATTGTATAGAAAAAGAAAATGAAGGTCATAGTCTATAAACATGAAAATAAAGGTATGTTTTATTGAATTATTGTTAAGTAAATATCCACTTTCCCTTAGGATGGAGTATACTTCCCCCAGCCATGACTTAGGCCAAGTGCCTTGCTTTGTCCAATTGCATGTGAGAAGTGATGCTGTACCTGTTGCAAGTCAAGGCTTTAGAAAGTGCAGTGAATTTCCTCCAGCTCTGTGGTGTTCCTGCATTTTGCCATGGAGGACACTGGTAGCCACTGCCCCTTGATACTGGGTCCCAGAACAAAAGATACAAGGAGCTGATGTGAACCCAACCTTTAACCTGAAGCAGAGCTGGACACTGGTAACTTGTAGTGCTAAGAGTGAGAAGCTGATTTACATACTCATGAATAAGAAATAATTATTTATTGTTATAAACCATTGAGACTTTGGGGTTGACATTTATGCAGTGTTATTGCAACAAGAATACTACAGGTGTGTATATTTGAAGTTCTCCTCTTTGATGGCTAGCCCCTTAGTGCTCAGTCTCCAGGCTCACCAGACCCACTTGAGCAATGGAGTTGTATGGCTGGGAATAGCAGCTTTGCTTATTTCAGTCCATGCGTTTCAAGACCCTCCAAGGACCTGAAACTGGTGGAAAGCTACAGCATGATCCAAGGTGCAGCTGGCCATACTTGCAGGTAAGTAGATACATCATTAACTTCAATAGCAATAAATTAAATTTAAGGTGATTTTTCACTTGATTTTCATATCCTTGGTGAAATAAAATCAACTTTCTAATAATTAGCCAAAAATGTCTAATGTGTTTATCTTTACTATATGCTTCCCAGCTCAGCTAAGTTGGAAGTCTCAAATCCATCAACCAAAAAATCCTTCCTTGGGTTTCACTTCAGGGACCAATTAAAAATACCAAAATGTTTCCTTCCTTTACACTGGGAGTTTTACCTCCAGCTGTCGGGATCTGGGCTTCTAAAAGTATGAAGCATGGTTATCCAGGGAGAAGGCACTTGAGACAATTGGAGGAAAACAGATTCTGTTGAAAACTGGTTTATGCAAACTTAGTGGTTCCACCCTCCCCACTGTATTCAGAGGGCACATGTGTTACCGAACACGTGGTAAATAATACAGCTGGCACTGCAGCAGGACAGGTGCTGCTCCCAAACCTGGAGGGAGAGCTCCTGGCAGACAATCCAAGGGCTGGTATTTTGTCACATACACAGACACAGCTCCTCCTGAAGGTCTCCTGTTATATCTCCTGCTCTGTGAAACTTTCCACTTGAGACTTGGATAAGTGTTCTCCAAATGGTATCAATCATGGTGTTACCTACTAGCAGCAATCAAGGAAAAGTAACTTAATTATCAAGTCAAAAAGGAGAAGAAGGAGGACTGTGCATGAAAGATGAAAAAGAAGGGACCTCAGAGCAATCTTATCATCTAAAATCAAGGCCATTTCAGGAAAAGGGGGCCCGGATTGGATGTCAAGATACCAGAGACCAACATGGTTCCTCCAAAGCACAGGCCTTGTATTCTAACAGGTACAGGTTAGAATCTCAGCTCAGCCTCAGACTAACTATACATATTAGGCCAATTAAGGGTTAAAGTGATCGGCTGCGAACCAAAAGTTTGGTGGTTCAAAACCACCAGTGGCTCTCTGGGAGAAACATGAAGCAGTCTGCTTCTATAGAGATGTACAGCCTTAGAAACCCTATGGGGTTGCTGTGAGTTGGAATCAACTTCACAGCAATGGGTATTAGGCCAAATACTTGGCCCCTATGACCCTCAGTTTCCTCATTTGTTAAAAAAAATAAAAAGGAGGGAGGTTAATAATGCAAACTGCATAATTGGATTGAGGTGGGTAGCATATAAAGCATCTAGCAAACTGGCTGCCAGTAGGCACTCCAAAAATTGTTCATTACCATCTGTGGTCATTTGAATGATTGGCCCAATTCTTCACCCCTGTCTGAACCATTGCCATCACCTCATCTTGAGCAAAGTATACTTTCCCACCCCTTGCTTTGGGTTTGACCACTTGACTTGCTTTGGCCAGTGATTGTGGGTATAAGTGACACTGTGCCAGTTCTGAGACTAAGTGTTAAGACACCTTGTGTGTTTGTATTTGCTCTTTGCACATCCACCATCACTGAAAAACAAAACAAAACAAAACATATACTGGTTGGCCTGTTCTGTTGGGTCCAAGATGGAAGACAAAAGACATATGAAGCAGGGCTGCCCCAGCCAATCTGCAGAAACATTCAGACAATCTGCAGATTAGTGGTAATAAATAGCGGTTGTTGTAAACTGCTGAATGTTGGGGTGGATTCCTTTAAGTGGCAATATTACACAGATATCTCACGTTCCTTTTCTGAGTTCTAACTCAAGCTCTGTTCGTGACTTATTGAATGAATATTCTTTACAATTCTGATATTAGGATTTAGGCCTAGAAAATAGGAGGCTTACTATCAAAGAAACTTCTAAAATATAAACCAAAAATCAAACCCATTGCCATTGAATTGATTCTGACTTATAACAACCCTATAGGACAGAGTGGAACTGCCCCATAGGGTTTCCAAGGAGTAGCTGGTGGATTTGAACTACTGACCTTTTAGTTAGCGGCCAAGCTCTTAACCATTGCACCACCAGGGCTCCTTTGTAAAACATAGTACAAATCTCAATTTATAAACTCTGGTACATAGGGAAATTAACTCTGTTAAGATGAAATCAATTTTTTATTACTTTTATTTAAAACTACCTATTCTGCTGGGCTGCAGAAAAATCTCTCAGTCAATTCAGGGTTTCTCCTCCTTCAGGGCTGGGTTTAAGTTCTGGAGGGTTTTCATAAGGCATGATGAGAAGCTGCAAGGAGTTAGGAGGGAGAATCTGGACATCCTTGTTCCTGGTTGTCGATCTCTGAGTTTTTGCTAAAGTGTCATGGTCTGTGTCTACATGGACCCAGGGTCTGATTCATCCCTAGTTAATCCTTTTGGGAAGCCCATGATTATTTTTGGCTAAAGGACATGTTGAGTTGTTCTCAGGCATGCATGAATTGTTCTGAAACATCCAGATGTTTCTGGGGTGAAGAGAAATGAATACCTTGGTCTTAGGCCTGTCTGCCTAAAGCACCAGAAGGACATTTTTATTCTAGGTTCTTTCTGCTTCTCTGGCTTCTCACAGGGAAGGGGCATGGGTCCTCTTTTGCACATAGATTCCTCTGGCCTTCCTGTGCCTCTGACATTCCTTCCTCGAGCTCCTGGATGGAGGATGGAGTAGGGCATGATACAGGAACCCAAATACTCCAAATGTTTTCCCTCTGACTCCTCATTTCCTTGACTATAAGGAACCTTATCTCGTATGAGACCTGAGAGGCTTTACTGTTATCCATCCCATCTTCTCCTTGATTATGCTCTTTATGTACATGAGTCTTTTCCATGACTTCAGAGACCTAGTCTTTGAAACTTAAAAGCCAGCAAAAACTTTCCTTTCTTCTGGATCATCACTACCGTGAAACAGTGAGTATACAGAGCCCTAACTCTGGCCTGAGTTGGTTAAAGAGTCAAAGAGCAACAGGCGATTCCAAGAAAAACAACCACAAACTTACGTCAGTTAATATTTCAAAGCTGTTCTCCTGTCACAACTTCGTTAGTGAACTTGGTTACTTGGTTAGTGAAATGCAAGACATAATATGATGAATATCATTTTCCATATTTGTCATGGTAGGTTTCTCATATCTTCTACTACTTAACTCCAGGAGATGTTGGAAAATAAATGAGGTAATAAAATGGAATATCTATATCAACTCAGTTCTGGTTAGGCTTTGTTTTGTTTGGGATTTTTTGTTTTTTTTTTTTCTTTTTGGATGCTCATTCACTGGCCCATCTATACTAATGCCTGGATTAACCAGAGATGTTGCCAGCTGTGATCTGCCAATGTGCTCTAGTCCCACATACCAGAAAAATTCAATTATGCATACCAAGGTCATCTCTGTAAGTCCACTGCTGTCAGGTTGATTCCAACTCATAGCGATCCCGTACAACAGAGTAGAACTGCCCCTTAGGGCTTCCAAGGCTATAATTTTTTAGAGAAGCAGACTGCCACATTTTTCACCCGCACAGTAAATTGTAGCCATCAAAATAGTTAGCCAGCTGCAGATTGTATCTGCTTATATTATGATGGTCAGAATAACTGGGTTCGAAACCATCATTTCAGCTATACTTACAACCAAATCAAATGAGACAGTGATCCAAACAAGGGGCTGGCAATCCGTCAATTCAAGTTGAGCAAGGGTGATTTCATGCTGCAAAGTGTGAACAAAAACGTAAGCCACTATAGCCTGTATTGAGAGTTCAAATAGAATAGAATCTCCCAAAGAAAGTAAATGTTGGAATGTATAAGTGGGCCTCCAGTTATCTGCCACAATTTGCGAGTATGTACTGGGGACTTTACTGGGGACAAGATAGAACATACCACTCTACGGAATTCTCTAGAGAAGCCACTTTCAAAGTATTGTGTTTGTCAAAACATTAATGTCCATGGAGTATTTCAGGACTTTTAGCCATAATTGAGTAAGAAGGAAAGGATTTATTCTGTTACATTAAACAACTGAAGAATCAGACAAAATGTATGAAATAATGATTTTCAGACATTGGACAAAAGCCAGTGCAGGAGAGTGATCAATTAGACAAGAGACACAAATGAGATGAGCCTTATGATTTTATACCTTGCTGCCTGGAGAGCTGTCAGGATGCTTTGTAAAGATGGGAATCCAAGCAGTGCCAGACAGTTGAGGTGGCAAATTACAGTTGAGAATTTGGGCAGGCCAAATGTAAAAAAGAAAATTTTCTTTTTTTTTTTTTTTTTATTACATTTGTACTTGGCCAAAAACAAGGAGGAGATTGCTGCACAGAGAGAGCTCTGGGTATCTGTGGAGGCTTCATTCTGAGCCTTCAATGGAGTACTGCACTGTCTATGCATGTGAGGAAACTACCAGGGATCAGAAAAAGAATCAACAGAAAGGATTAGAAAGAACAATCTCTGGGGCTTGCACATGGCAGGGGATACCTTGTATCCCTGCCTTCCAGAGCTGAGAAACCTTGTAATACATAGCATCAGGTAGAGTACTCTGAAGTGTATCGCCTCATTACTGGGGCAAAATTAGCCCTAGACTGAAGATTGCTCTGATCCTACCTAATAAAACTTAAAATCCAGTCTCGAGAGAATGAAGCTGTTTCTAGGTAATTTAACTGTGTTCCGGAACAAAGCTCAAGTATATTTAAAGATGAACAAAACTGTCCAGCAACCAAGGTAAAACTTACAATGCCTCACATTCAATCAAAAATTACTAGTGAGAAAAAGAAGGAAAATATGACCCATCAAGAAGAGTAAAATCAATTATAAAAATGAACGCATGACATAGATGCTAGAAATAGTAGACAATAACATTAAAATAGCTGTTTTAACTATGTGACAGATATTCAGGAAGATAGAACAAAGCACATGAATGTTAAACAGAGAAACGGGAGGCATAAAAGTGACACAATACAAACTTCTAGAGATGAAAAATACAATGTCTGAAATGAAAAAAAAAAAAACATTGATTAGGATTAATGGCAGATAGATAACGCAGTAAAAATGTTAGTGAATACATACCCACTGCCATAGAGTCTATTCTGACTCATAGCGAACCCAAGGAGTTTCCAAGGCTCTAAATCTCTACGGAAGCAGATTGCCATATCTTTCTCCCTTGGAGCCGTCTGATGGTTTTGAACCACCGACCTTTTGATTAGCAGTCGATCACTTAACCACTGCACTACCAGGGCTCCTTAGTGAATACATAGCAATTGAAATTACCCAAAATGAAAGAGAGAAGAATCAAAAAAAAAAAAAAAAACAGATTATTGGCGAGCTGTAGAACAACTTCATGCCTAGTGTATATGTAACTGGAATCCTTGAAAGGGGGTTGGGTGGGTTGCTACAAAATTATTTGAAGAAATAACAGCCGTTTTTTTCCAAGATCTGATGAAAACTATAAACCCACAGATCCAAGAAGTTAAATGAACCCCAAGCACAAAAATCTATACCAACATGCTTCATTACCAATCTGATTAGACTTAATGATCAAGAGAACATCAGCAATCAGATGAGCAATCAGAGAGAACAAACACATTCAAAAGACCAAAGAAAGGAAAAAAATAACTGCAATCCTGACAGTAATGGGGCAACATCTTCCACAAACTTAAAAATCTGCCAGCTAAGAATCCTATGCCGAGTGAAAATATCTTCTAAAACTGAAGGTGAAATAAGGACTTTTTGAGACATACAAAAACTAAAATAACTCATTATCAGCAGACCTCACATACAAGAAATGTTAAAGGGGTCCTTCTGGCAGAAGAAAAATGACAACATATGAAAATCAGAATCTCCCCAAAGATGAGGAAACCAGAATACACAAATAAGTGTGGATAAATGTAAAACATTCTTTTAATGTTATACACCTCTCAAAAGACGACTGTTTAAATAAATAAAAATAATATTTTTTCTATTTCTGAGAGGAAAAATTTGGCAATCAAAGAGCAGAGACTGTGATGCTCACCAAATTAATTTCCTTTTCCTCCTAGGTTGGGCTTCATTTCCAAGCCTTCTTTACAATTTTAAGTCACCAAGTGGCTGAATTCTGGCCTATGGGATATGGAGGGATGTGATAAATAATTTCTAAGTGCTTTCTAAAAACCTCCTTGTAGCTCTTCTCTCCTTTCTCTTTTTTATCATTTGCCAGCTGGTGGAGAAACCAAAGACCCACAGGACGGCAGAGCAATAAGATGGAAGGAGCTTGGGTCTGTGAATTACCACATGGAGGACAGCAGGCCAGGAGGACTTCCAGGTCAGAAGGACCCTCAGTGGACAGTGGCATGAGGGAAAAATAAATTTTTATTGACATTTGGGGTAATCACAGCAATTAGCATTACTTTAACTAATACAATTTCATAGTCTAGTAAGTTTGGTAAACACTAGGTTTATAAAGAAAAGAGATTATTTTTACTGGCTTTTAATTTGCTGAGAAGCATTATACATCTTCTTAATAGAGAGGCTGTATATAGCATTTTCCAAACTTTGTGACCACAGAAGCCATTTTTGCTTAGCCTCTGCAATGACTAGAAAAATCCTTCTTTACAGAGAAAGGAGAAATCAGCTGAGTTGAAACTTTTAGATAAGATATACATTTAGGAAATAGAAGCAAATATAATATTTTAAAAAATAAAGCAAAAAAAAAAAGAATTAGAGAGGAAGAAAAAGAAATACGAGAGTATTAGCATAAGAGTTGCCTAGTTTGGAAACGGTTTCAAGAGGAAGCAAACATTACTTGACAATGTCAGGTATTCACAGAGGTCACGACCATTGGGAGGTCACTGACACCTTTAAAATGAATAGTACAGCTAACAAGGTTGGGGCTGTGTCATTAAGTCACTACCCTGGGCAGGATGAATTCTCTCTAGATAGCCAGTTTAAGCCTTCCATTCATACATTCAGCCAAGTATTTATTGGTTACTGACCTGCATTGGAGATATAATGTAGAGCCCTAAAGATATGATGACAACACTCTTCCTGCACTCACTCAAGGAGGTTTTAGGCCAGTGGAGGAGCTCACAGGAAGCAGAAATATCTCTAGGTTGGTTACAGGACATCATTACTCTGCAGTAGTTTAATGCAAAAAGCACTTGAGGCTATCTAGCTACCTTAACTCTAATTCTGCCTGTTGAGCAAACTTCTGCTTCCTCTTGGTGTGTTCGTTGAATTGTCCACAAGGAGAGAGGGCTTAATGTGGACAATGGACTCTAAGAATCTGTTTCATCGTGTATGAATTTATTGGTCTTCTGGCTTATCTATCAATCTCTGGAGAATGTTAATTACTGTGATCAGCCTGTTAGGACTGATCGGCTCTTGAAGAATGAATAAAATTGAGTTCTGGGACACTCAAAGAGAAAAGCCAAGTACCAGGTAAGTCTTGGCCTGAATTCATAGGAGACTTCCTCCAACGTGGAGATCTTTTAACTGCTTCAAGTATTGTTTCTCAATCCCTATAAGAACATAGGAGAGTTCTTCAGATTTTCCATCTATGAAATGTGGATAATACTACCTATCTGAGCAAATGGATGTAAAGATAAAATGAGATAACCTAGGTAACACGCATTATGTAGTGTCTGACATACATAAATACTTGATAAATGGTAATAGAAATAATTGAAGACCTGGTTGCAGATAGCTGGTAGGCCTATTGCAGTGATTGTTACTATATCTTATGACCCATTTGTGGGCTGTAAAATCAATTTAGTGTCTCTGCCATCCTTCATCCTTCTTTAAGTGAAATTGAATGGATATAACAGAAACATTAAAAATAAATCAGTAAGAGTTTGTGAAACTTTTGTCTTAGTCACACATATTGTGTCTATGTGTCTGTGTGTATAAAATATACAGATACATCCAAATGCTTGCTACTGGAATTTAAGAACTAAATCAGTTTGGGTAACTTTTTTGAGATAGGACCAATATCCCTTGCTACCCAAATTCATACTGGAAACAGCCAAGCATTTCCTTTCTTTAGTAGATTAAAGAAACTTTCATTGGTCACGATGTTATTTCTAAAGTTGGAAATTAGCATTGGCCCACTGTCAGTTTAATGTCTTTCCACTTGTCAGATGTTTAATACAGCTCCAGTTTCAAAGAGAGGTGAAATAAAGCTAGTTTGACATGTGTAGCCCTATTGCGCATTGAGTGAGGCACTGGGGACCACATCAGCCGGACTGCAGCTGCTCAGTTACTTCTGAACCTACAGGAGCAGCTTACGGGTTGCTTCTGAGGATCTCTCCAACATGGACACTCATCTGGGGTTTCAACTTCTTAAAGAGCTTTTGGGAATACATAAAGGTAGGCGAGGAGTGGGAGAACAGGTGGTTGGGGAAACCTAGAAAGGGAATGAAGCATTTGACTGTGAACAGACATTTGTTTTCAAGACCAATTACAAGACAGTCAACTTTGCCAATAAAATAAAATAGAATAAAACAAAATAAATATCTGATCTCTAAGGAATCCAGAACAAGCCCTGGTAGTGCAATGGTTAAGCACTCAGTATTAACCAAAACATTAGTGGTTTGAACCCACCCCGTGGCTCCATGAGAGAAAAGACCTGGTGATCTGCTCCCATAAAGAGGACAGTCTAGAAAACCCACGGGGGAGGTCTACTCTGTCATACTGGATTGCTATACATAAAAAATTGACTCCATAGCACCTAACAACAAGGTTAAAATTCGCCATTAATATTATCAATTATAATACTTTTGTTTCAAGTCGACTACATCTATGGAAAGAGGCAATGGAAAAGCTCAATATCATCAGTCAGAACAAGGCCAGGGGCTGACTGAGTATCAGACCATCAATTTATGTGAGTTCAAGTTGAAACTGATGAAAATTAGAACAAGTCCCAAAGTATGACCTTAAGTATATCCCACCTGAATTTAGAGACCATCTCAAGAATAGATCTGACACATTGAACATTAATGACCGAAGGCCAGAGGAGTTGTGGAGTGACATCAAGGACATCACACATGAAGAAAGCAAGAGGTCATTAAAAAGACAGGAGAGGAAAGAAAAACCTAAATGGATATCAGAAGAGTCTCTGAGACTTGCTCTTGAACGTCGAGTAGCTAAAGCTAAATGAAAAAATGAAGTAAAGAAGATTTCAAAGGGAAGCTCAAGAAGACAAATTTACGATGACATGTGCGAAGACCTGGAGATAGAAAACCAAGAGAAAGAACACGCTCACCATTTCTCAAGCTGAAAGAACTGAAGAAAAAATTCAAGCCTCAAGTTGCAATACTGAAGGACTCTATGGGCAAAAGTATTAAAAGACACAGGAAGCATCAAAAAGAAGATGGAAGGAATACACAGTCACTATGCCAAAAAGAATTGGTTGATATTCAACCATTTCATGACCAGGAACTGATGGTACTGAAGGAAGAAGTCCAAGCTGCGCTGAAGGCATTGGTGAAAAACAAGGCTCTGGGAATTAATAGAATATCAATTGAAGTGTTTGAACAACTGGATACAGTGCTGGAAGTGCTCACTCATCTATGCCAAGAAATTTGGAAGACAGCTTCCTGGCCAACCGACAGGAAGAGATCCATATTTATGCCTATTCCCAAGAAAGGCGATCCAACTGAACATGGAAATTATTGAACAATATCATTAATATCACATACAAGCAAAATTTTTCTGAAGATCATTCAAAAGTGGCTGCAGCAGTATATTGAAAGGAAACTGCCAGAAATTCAAGTTGGATTTAGAAGAGGGCGTGGAACCAGGGATATCATTGCTGATGTCAGAAGGATCCTGGCTGAAAGCAGAGAATACCTGTGTTTTATTGATTATGCTAAGGCATTCAACTGTGTGGATCATAGTAAATTATGGATATCATTTCAGAGAATGGGAATTCTGGAACACTTAATTGTGCTCATGAGGAATCTGTACATGGATCAAGAGGCAATCACTGGAACAGAACAAGGGGATACGGCATGGTTTAAAGTCAGGAAAGGTGTGTGTCAGGGTTGTATCCTTTCACCATACCTATTCAGTCTGTATTCTGAGCAGATAATCCAAGAAGCTGTATGATATGAAGACAGGGCATCAGGATTGGAGGAAGGCTCATGAACACCCTGCATTATGCAGACAACACAACCTTGCTTGCTGAAAGTAAAGAGGGCTTGAAACACTGTTGAGGATCAAAGACCACAGCCTTCAGTATGGATTACACCTCAATATAAAGAAAACAAAAATCCTCAGAACTGGACCAATAAGCCATATCACGATAAATGGAGAAAAGATTGAGGTTGTCAAGGATTTCATTTTACTTGGATCCACAGTCAATACCCACCGAAGCAGCAGTCGAGAAATCAAAAGACGCATTGCATTGGGAAAATCTGCTGCAAAAGACCTCTTTAAAGTGTTAAAAAGCAAAGATGTCACCTTGAGGACTAAGGTGCGCCTGCCTCAAGCCATGGTGTTTTCAATCGCCTCATATGCACTCAAAAGCTGGACAATGAATAAGGAAGATCAAAGAAGGACTGACCCCTTGAAATTATTAAGATAGATATTTTTTACTAATCGAAAGTAAGCTGCATAGCTTTAAGACCACCTGCTTGCAATACAGAACAAACCAGAAAATATGCTACCAACCTCTTCCACAAAGGACAAATGCTCTCTACAAAAACCTCAGTATTACCTGCTTCCATGAGAAAACAACCACTCCCAATAAGCTATTCTAGATCGTAACGATAAACGTTATCGGACAAGATAAGCAGGTTTGAAAAAAAAAAAAATGCAACTTATTAAGAACGAATCTTCATTATAGGTTTACAAACCTCTCAGTTTCAGGACGTTTCACAAAGGAAAATCTTATGTCTCTGTTTTTAAGGGGGGAGGGGGAGAGAAGAAAACTCAGAAATAGGCCATGAAAAGTGGACCATGAAACAACAGCTCCTCCTACAGTATCTGAGAAGTAGTACCTCAGGTTTCTTGTTCGATTCCTTTCAGGAAAATCAGCCTGTCCTAAATGCAGGTTCTCTCTGCTCTTGGTCCGCTTTCATGCCTCTATCCCAGTCAAATATATAGACTCTCCTTTCTCAATTCCCAGGCATGGCTGTCAGGATCACCATTTTGGTTCCTAAGCAACCTCAAGACACACATACACGTACACAGATCTTGTACTCACCACAAGGGGAAAGTGGCTCTTCAATGTCTAATGAGTTCCCTTCTTAGAACAACTTTAATTCTAAAAAAGGGAAAATTTTAAACCACTCTGCATAAATGAAAGGCTGGCCCCACAGTGTTGGTGAAAGGGGCCCAAGTCCCCAAGTAAGAGGCTAATGGTGGGGATATTGGAAGGGATCCTAACTCTAGATCCAGCCCAAGTACTTGAAAACCCTTGTTGTTGTTAGTTGCTGCTCAGTGAACTCCAACTCATGGCAACCCGTGTGTGCAGGGTAGAACTGCTCCACAGGGTTTTCAAGGCTGATTGCCCATTGCCAAGCCTGCCTTCCAAGGTGCCTCCTGGTGGGTTTGAACCGCCAGCCTCTCAGCTAGTAGTCAAGCACTTAGCCATTTGTACTACGCAGGGACTTCTTTGGAAAACCCTAAACATTTCAAATATTGGCCTTTTTTTTTTTTTTTGGATGCTTTTTTCCTTAATTTCTAAACTTAATTTCCAGTCTGACCACAAGATGGCACTACTCCCTAAGTGTTAATACACTGCACCAGGCAGGCCTCCAGGGTGCTTAGAAGCATAGTAGGCCAAAACCTAGTAAGGACAGAGGAGGGTTTCCTAACATCTCTACGTCCTTCCCCCACCGCCCTCCCACCGCCCTCCCACCCCCAGTGCTAAATCACCCACATCTGCCTTTCAAGGAAGCTTCAGACATAGAAAAATGAAATGCTTGAATTATAATTTACCTCTTCCTAAATTTAGCAATTATTTAGACGTAGATCCTTCAACACATAGCATCAGAAACTTTCACTATAAAAAAGAATAATCCTGCAAATTATTTTTAAGAAAGTTTTTGTTCTTTCATTTCTCAGACACTGGCCCCTGAATCACTGAAAAAGCACTGTGGCTTTTTCTCTAGAAAAATTTCTTCATCTTTGTGAAGAATTCTTATTCATTTCCTCTTTTGGGGGGCGTGGCGTGGAGAGACGGATTAGTTTGCTCCATTTCTACTATGGATTTTCAGCTGGCCTCAATTGTTAATTTATAACACACACTCACATGAAGGCATACACCTACTCACCCAATAACCTAAACAGCAACATGCCGTGCTGGGTTTGTTAACCAAAAGGTCGGCAGTTTGAATCCACCAGGCGCTCTTTGGAAACTCTGTGGGGCAATTCTACTCTGTCTTACAGGGTCACTACGAGTTGGAATCGACTTGACGGCAACAGGTTTTTTGTTTTGTTTTGTTTGATTTGGTTTGGTACTCTGTTTCCTGGGAGAGAGCTTAATAAACGCTCCTCCTTAATCCTGTATTGTGAAACCTTTTCTGAGGCAAAGACTCCACCTTCACCACAGCTAACCCTGATGCCAGTTCCTTGGCAGACATGATTCTCTGTAAGCACATTTGGTTGAAGTTACCAAGCCAAGACTTAGAACTTGGTCGGTAAATGTCACAAAGAAACTTGTTTTTCACACACAACAGTTCAGAAAAACGTGTGACTCCAGTAAAAACCACACTTTGCCGGAATAAGCTTTCTCATGTGTGGGAAAGAAATGGTACAAAGCCACAGATGTTGGATAGCTATGCGCTTATTCTAGAAGGCACACATTTTCTATCCCTCAAAAATCCCTTAACCAAAGTGATGACGTTTGAGAGAAATGTTTTTTAAATCTCTCTTCCACACCCAAATATACATCTCATCTCTCTCCCTCTTTTCACTCACCTGAGCGCTTCTCCCTCTGCCCTCCATCCAGGCTCCAGCAGGCAGGCGGGCCTGGAGCTGTGGGTGAACCATGAGCTCCGCCTACTGGCGGCTGAGAAGAAAGACAGCATCTCTCAAACCCAGCCCGACACAAATTAGTAGAATTTTTCTCCTGAGTTGAATCCAAGTTATGAAAAATGACTTAAACACACGCACAGATAAACAAAATGGTGCTTGAAACTTCACGTATTTGGAGGGAGAATTTGGTTTAACTTCCTAAGAAAATATTTTCACCAGTGGATTGATTACACAAATGCACCCAGTTGTAAGATTGTCTTTCTATTCAGCTGTGCTGGCTGGGGTCTTGTGTGTCTCTGTGTGTTTTTCAGGGGAGTTGAAAGACATTCCTGAAAGCCAGAGATCTCCCCTGCTGGCTCAGATAAAATGCATGGAGTTTCCAAATTCATTCCATAATGAGATATTAAGCATTTGCTTTGTCTTATGCCACTCGGAGATTAAAGAATGAGTCCAAGACAGTAGCATAGGTCAAAAAATGGATTTTTCACCTGTTCTGAATTGCACTGACCTTCTAACCTTGCTATGGATTATTTCCTTCTAAATTCTTACAACTGATGAGACAGCGTTCAAAATTATCTCAAGATCTCTTGTTGTTGCTTGGGACACTCCTTTGACAAATGCTTACAAGTCCCGACACAGTGCTTATGTGCGCGATTATAAACATGAAGAAAACATGGTTGCCACCCTCAAGACTCTCACCTTCCCAACACCACATTCAGTGACATCATGTTGGTGGCTTGAAATTAACCATGGTGGGGATATTTACAC
Organism: Loxodonta africana; assembly: GCF_030014295.1. Classification (NCBI taxonomy): domain Eukaryota; kingdom Metazoa; phylum Chordata; class Mammalia; order Proboscidea; family Elephantidae; genus Loxodonta; species Loxodonta africana. The sequence continues at coordinate 67,435,671 of NC_087355.1, forward strand.
CATGGAAATTGGCAAATGGTACAAATCAAGGCTTTTTTTCTCCAAAGAGCTGATTGCTAAACATTGACCAACACAGTATTGTATGTGTGTATGTATGTGTATATATATATTTTTTTCCTCCAGAAAGAGAGTCTTAAACCAGGGCAGGTTGAGTTACTTTTATTAAATTTAAGGGTTTCTTGCCATGTCCCACCCTTCAAACACACAGACACATGTATTCTCACATCCATATACACACATACACACACCACCATTATCCTCAGAAACGAGGATTTCAGAGCACAAAGAGAACTTTTTTTTTAATAAGTTATAGTTCTTGTACATCTTAGTCACGAAGGCTAAACTTCAGCTCAGCTATGTTTAAAATGAAAAAATATCCCCTTTGGGGCATTATTGGAAATGTCAGATGTCCCTGTCTCTGTCATCATAAGATTGACAGAGCATACGCTTTGGATTCCCATCTCTAAAGTGCTGAAAAGCAAAGATGTCACCCTGAAGACTAAGGTGTGCCTGACCGAAGCCATGGTATTTTCAATGGCCTCATATACATGTGAAAGCTGGACAATGAATAAGGAAGACCAAAGAAGATTGACTCCTTTGAATTGTGGTGTTGGGGGAGAATATTGAATATACCATAAACTGTCAAAAGAATGAACAAATCTGTCTTGGAAGAAGTACAACCAGAATGCTCCTTAGAAGCAAAGATGGCGAGACTGCATCTTACATACTTTGGACATGTTGTCAGGAGGGATCAGTCCCTGGAGAAGGACATCATGCTTGGCAGAGTACAGGGTCAGCGGAAAAGAGGAAGACCCTCAATGAGATGGATTGATACAGTGGCTGCAACAACGGGCTCAAGCATAGCAATGATTGTAAGGACGGTGCAGGAGCCGGCAGTGTTGCGTTCTGTAGTACATAGGGATGCTGTGAGTCGGAACGGACTTGACAGCACCTAACAACAACAACAATAACAACACTTCGGATTCTGGTGAGTCTGCATTTGACTCACAGCTCAACCATTCACTATGCATCCTGAGAAAGTCATTCAGCCTCTGAGCCTCCATTTCCTCCTCCGTAAAATGGAGACCAAATGTCCCTACGTTTAGTGGGGTAGCTGAGAAGAGTAGAGAGATGCAAAGTACCTGCCCATATTAGGCTTAAAAAACAATAACAATGAATAAAGGATAATTAACTCAGTTAATTTGAACAGACACTTTTTTCTCACTCATCTGCTGATGGGCTAGAAAGAGCCCTCTGGGAATGGGCAAGGGAAGAATAACAGTCTCCCACAAAGTCAGGCATCACCCCAGGCTGGTAACAAACAGCTTAGGAGTTCCCAGGTGCTTGTGTAGCAAAGAAGGCCTCTGGGTGGCGCAAATGGTTTGCACTTGACTGCTAGCCTAAAGGTTGGCAGTTTGAACCTGCTGAGTGGCACTGCGGAAGAAAGGCCTGGTGATCTGCTTTCATAAAGATTAAAAACAACAACAACAAAACCCGTTGCCACTGAGTCAATTTTGACTCAGTGGCAACTTATAGGACAGAGTAGAACTGCCCCCATAGAGTTTCCAAGGAGTGACTGGTGGATTCAAACTGCCACCCTTTTGGTTAGCAGCCAAGCTCTTATAGCCAAGAAAACCCTATGAAGTAGTTCTGCTCTGTAACATGCGGGCTTGCCATGAGTTGGAATCGACTCAACAGCAAAGGATTTGGTGTTTGGTTATGTAGCAAAGGGTGCCCTCTCAGAGAACCACAGAGAGCCAGCCTCACCACTAAATGGCATCAAGACGTATAAAGCCTGATTACATGTGTGCCACCTTCACCCTCTAAGAAATAAAATTCTAAGACTGGGCAGGGAGAGTTAGTATCTGTGGAGCTTTCTTAAAACAAAAGCAAAAGGGCTTGGGAAAGGCTTGCTTGCTCACAAGGCTTGCTTGCTCCTAGAATGTACGTGGCAAAGCGATCCTAGAACGATGCAAGACTGCAGGGATAGCAAGGGCTGACCCAGTGTAGGGCTGAGTCGGTTCACACATGTCCCAGGAAATGAAAAGGGAGGCAGAACAATCACAGAGAGGTGAACAAGAGCATGAAATGTCTTTTTTACTCCCAATTAAGTGCGGCATGAAAGGATATGATCCCTGTGAAAGGGAGCAAGGTTGCTGACAGCAGAGGAGAGTGCAGAGCTGGAGTTTAATATTTGCTGTCTGCCCCTAGGAAGGAAGAGGCTGGATAATTGCTCAAATCTCATAGCCTTTAATTACCCACATCCCTGAGGACAAATTAAAGAAAGTGCCAATAATACCTGAAAGCAAGGTTAGAGGTTCTAGAAACTGTCAGACGCCAGCTTCTTAGAAGTGAAGAAATTGTCCTTGATGTTTTCACACCCTGTGGGTGGGCGGGTGGGAGGAGAGAAAAAGAGGGCAGGAGGAAAGAATCTGAGAGTTCTGATGGGCTGCCACGCTCTGTCGAGCCACCTTCTCAACATTTCCCTCCTCCCTGTTCCCTCAGCTTACTGCTGCTCCCCAACCCCAGCCCCAAACACATAAACATCTCAGACTGTGAAAGAACTGGCATAACATTAAAAAAAAAAAAATAGTGAGAGACCTCAAGGGCAAGATTTGAGCAGTCACACTTACAATCTACTTCAGAAGATCAAAGAGAAGAATAGTTGCAGTGACCCAGCCTTCCTACCCTTTACATTCTTCCTTTGTTAGAATTCTTTGAAGTTGTGACTTGGTACTCCTGGGGCCGGCTTCCTTTAGTGAAGGTTTCAAGAGGTGCTCCATAAGGCTTCAATGGCAGAAATGGATGTTTAAAACATGAGGAGTCTGAGTTGACAGATACAATTGAGACTAGGATTGATGGCAGAACAAGAGGGGGTGCAGTGGGGAGCCTGAGCCCCAGGGAAAGGAGTCCTGCTCTGACGCCTCCTAAGAACACACTGGAACTAGAGTGAAGGGAGCCGGCTCCCTCGTCTGCCTCTGAGCAGCATAACAAATTACACTTTAAGCTGCAGATGACTGGGCTGAAAGTGGCTCATGGTCTAGTATGAGAACCAAGAAGGATGTTTTTTGTTTTCATTGGGGAATTAGGAAACCAAGTTAGAAACATTGATCAGAATGTAAAAAAGTCCCAAGGTAGGGGTTCCCCTATTGGCACACACAAACACATGTCATTGTTTTTATTGGTGTTGTTTAATCGAAGGATCTGCTGGTATGTGTTAACAAGCACTTGTCTGCTTTCATTACTGTGCTAGGCATGGTAAGGGTTACAGAAGATGGTCCCTGGGCACAGAAAGAAACACATGGAATTCGATAGGAAAGACAAGTCTAGCACTCATGAATAGCAATATCTCATACAGGATGAAATAATAAAATAAACAAATGGATGGATGGATAAATGAATGAATGAATGATTGGAACCTATTAAGAGTCCAAAAAGTGGCCATTAGTTCTTCCATAAACTCCTTGAGGGCAAGAGAGAGTCTTTCCCATCAGTTCAGTTCCTCTTCAGCACTTAGTGTAACAGCAGGCACAAAATAAGAAGCCCATAAACATGGTTGTGATCAACTTACTGCTTTCACTTGTGGGAAATAAAAGATGCCAGGAAAGTTTCTGCCACCAATGTCGTTTCTCAGTGGCACAGGAGGTAGCCCTTGGTGGCAGAAAAAGAACGAATGCTAGGTTAGGAACCCTCTGCACCAGGCCTCCATCCTCTACTTGCTTATTATGTGTTCTTGGGCAAAAAAACCTTAATTCTCTCTGCCTGAGTCTTCTCATCTGCAAAAAGGGATAAATATAATCTGTATCAGGCTCAATGTGAGTGTGAAAGGAGAGAATACAACTGAAAGAACTTTGCAACAATAAAAAGTGGCAGGGCTAAGGTGGTACAGTGATGACCTTGCTGTTGTTGTTGTTAGGTGTTGTTGAGTGGGTTCTGACTCATAGCGACCCTATGTACAATAGAACGCAATGCTGCCTGGTCCTGCACCATCGTTGCAATCATCGTTATGCTTGAGCCCATTGTTGCAGCCGCTGTGTCAATCCATCTCATTAAGGGTGGATGAAAATGATCAACAATAAACCTTCGTATCTCTGAGCTAAGCATCGCTTTCTTTAAACTACAAATTATTTTGGGAACTAGTGGCACACAATGCTCCTGTCATGTAGATGTGAACGGCAGTAGCTCATTTTTTTCTGGGATTTGAAAGACCTTGACCCCATGTAGGGGACCTGGGCAAGAAAGCTTCAGTCTCATCTAGGGTCTTCCCACACTGGCTTTAGATTTATGGGAGAAGAAGTTTTGAAGAAGGGAATGGAAAGAATAATTGCTGTACTGCCTTTTACAAACCTTGATACATCTTCATGTCAAATGCCAGATAAGGAGCCTTAAAATACTGCTCCTTGGCCAGCATAGCGAAGGCCGGATGGTGAGGCCAACAACAATTGTCTTTGCAGACTTCTGGCATGCTCCAACTCAACCTCTTTTCAGGCCTCACGGTGGTGGGACTGCCCAAGGAGAATTGAACCTGGGCGGGGTGAGAGGGCATATAGGAGGAAAAAGTGGAACAGTTCTTTCTTCAGTGAACATACATGTCTCCTTTGTAAACCTTTGCTGTAGGGCATTAGGCTGAGAGCCATCTCTTCTTGATTTTCCTTTCCAGGGCCTTAATTCTAGGGAGGGCCAGGTCTAGGGTAAGGTGAGTGACGTGCCTAGGGTACAAAATTTAAGGAGGCACTCACTCTCAAGGTCATGTAAGTGCAGGGTGAAGTTTGATAGAAAAGGAACATTGAAGGTTCTCTTAAACAAGGAAGGAAATGGGAAGGACCAACAATCAGTCTCAGGAGGCTGGGCATGAACAAGAAAAGGGTCAGGAAAGCCATTTTCTCTTGGTTAAGGTGTATATTATAGATTCAGATACCTGTAATACCAACTGACAGAGCCACTCCCTCCCCTTCCTGCTACCATTCCTGATTCACTGGGCATGTGGCACTGCACACTTGCAAGATCCCAGAAGTACTGGGTGCAGGGCAATTGTTCCACTTGGCTTTGGTCTTGGTTGAAGGTAGTGGGGTGGGCTATTCTGTTGGTTGATCCACCCACTGTGCTCCCAGAGAACTCTACACTTGTACCTTATTCGTCTTTGAACAGTGAGAACTTACCTCCATGCTTGGTACATTGATAATGCCCAATGTTTTGAGTGAAAGACTTGATAAACGCATAAATTCACCTCAGAAAACCTCTCCTGGGGGCATACTATTATTTTTGCATTTAATGGACGGAAACAGCCTCTTAATCCTGTCTTTTAGATGTCACACTGGCAAATGTTCCCGGAGGCAAGATTCTCAATGAAAATAGAATGTATTTAAGAACACAGACCAGAATGCCCTTTTGTTTAAGAAAGAAAAGAAAAACAAAAGGGAAGGAAAAAAGCGCAAGCATAAAAGAGCCAGCAAAGGTGTGAAAAGGAAGCTCTGCAATGCTGTACACGATCTAAGTCAGGAATAGTCTAGACAGCATTTAGCTGGCTGGTATTTTAGGCTGGATAACTTTTGAGATTTTGGCTAAGGTTAAAACAGCAAACAAAAACATTTTTGCTTTCCTGGGTGGAAAATTTGCTTGGGCCCTAAGGTGATAATGTCGGAAAAGTAGCACTTTTCACCAGTATTCTCAGAAAGTCAATGCCGAAATAGCAGATACCCTGCTCTTGCCCTGAACCTACATCTAGATAAGAATTTCTTAACGAGGGATCCATGGTTAGGTACCTTAGGGTCCCTAAACTCTTTGACAGCATGTGCAAAACACAATAAGAAAGCATACATGCACGCATGTGTGTGTGTGTGTGAGCACTCATATCCATAGGCATTTTGTAGAGAAGAGTCATAATTTGGTCACTTTCCAGAAGTTTAAGAACCACTGTGCCACATTCAAGTGTTTCTAAAGTATGTGCTAAATGAGTATCACAACTTTATAATGTGAGGACATGATCTGGGAGCCAGAAAATCCATTGGTTTTGCCTAAGTCCAGATAAGACACTATGAACAAAATCAATAAGGTCTTTGAAATTTAGCTTTCTTAAGTATTTCAAGAATTTTTAAGTATTGCCACCAATCTATTGCTGATAGACAAAAGTCCTAAAATTTAAAAGGTATATTAACAACAATTAACCACTTCTCCCTAATCTCCAAAGAAGAAGCATTAGTTAACATACAGTTTAATTTCAGGGTCCAAATGGGTTCTTCTCAGATGAAATACATTGAAGGAAATGTGAATTCTTTGGTATAAATCCTTAAAAATGTTCTATCTACAGATGCCAACACTGACGTATCTCCAAGGAGCTTTTGAAACACAGGTGGTCCTGGTTAGGAACATTTGACTTGGGAACAACTTGTGCACGTCCTTTAACATTATGTAAATTTGCCTGACTTTGAAAGGACTGGAAACCCTGGTGGAGTCGTAGTTAAGTGCTATGGCTGCTAAACAAAAGGTCGGCAGTTTGAACCCACCAGGCGCTCCTTGGAAACTCAATGAGGCAGTTCTACTCTGTCCTATATGTAGGGTCGCTATGAGTCGGAATCCACTCGACAGCAGTGGGTTTGGTTTTATGAGTCAGAATAGACTTGAAGGCAATGGGTTTGTTTGTTTGTGGGTTGAAAGGATTGAACCAGCCTCTTCTCACACAAATTCTTTACCACAATCACCTTCGCTTGCTGCATGTGCAGCTTTTAAATCACTGAAAAAGCTACGAGCCTTTTCTTGCACTAACTAAACATCAAACCTACTCCCATTGAGTCAACTCTTCTTGCACTAAAAAAAAAAAAAAAGAAAGAAAGAAAAGAATAAAGCATTGCCATAGAATTGATTCCGACTCATAGCAACCCTATCGGGGAGAGGAGAACCAACACATAGAGTTTCCAAGGACAGGCTGGTGGATTCGAACTGTCAACCTTTTAGTTAGCAGGTGTAACTCTTAACCTCAGCGTCACCAGGGCTCCAAGTAAGGCTAAGTAAGAACCATATACACCTGTTCCTACTTACCCACAAATTTGACTCAATTAGGTTATTAATGAGTCTTTCTCCAATCCTGATGCACTGTTCTTCCTCATACAGTCCAGCTTCTTGGATTATTTGCTCAGCATACAGATGGAATTAGTGTGGTGAGAGGATACAACCCTGATGCACACATTTCCTGACTTTAAACCACACAGTATCCCCTTTTTCTGTTCGAAAGACTTCCTCTTCATCTAAGTACAGATTCTCCAAAAGCACAATTAAGTGCTATGGAATTCTCATTCTTCACAAGGGTATTCATAATTTGTTATGATCAACACAGTCAAATGCCTTAGCATAATCCATAAAACACAGGCAAACACCTTTCTGGTATTCTCTGCTTTCAGCCAGGACCCACCTGACATCAGCAACGATACTCCTTGTTTCAGCGCCTCGACTGAATCCGGCTTGAATTTCTGGCAGTTCCCTGTCAGTGTACTGCTGCAGCTGCTTTTGAATGATCTTCAGCAAAATTTTAATTGTATGTGATATTAATGATAATTTCCACATTCTACTGGATCACTTTTCTTTGGAATGGGTACAAATATGGATCTCTTCCAGTCAGTTGGCCAGGTAGCTGTCATCCAAATTTTTGGCATGTACAAGTGAGCACTCCCAGAACGGCATCTGTTTATTGAAACATCTAAATTGGTATTTCATCAATTCCTGGAGCCTTGTTTTTTGCCAATGCTTTCAGTGCAGCTTGGATCTCTTCCTTCAGTACCATCAGCTCTTGATCATATGCTACCTCCTGAAATGGCTGAATGTCAACCAATTCTTTTTGGTACAGTGACTGTCTGTATTCCTTCCATTTTCTTTTGATGTTTCCTGCATTGTTTAGTATTTTGCCCATAAAATCCTTCAGTTCTGCAACTCGAGGCTTGAACTTCTTCAGTTCTTTCAGCTTGAGAAATGCCTAGTGTATTCTTCTCTTGTAGTTTCCTATCTCCAGATCTTTGCACATTTCATTATAATACTTCACTTTGTCTTCTTGAGCTGCCCTTTGAAATCTTCTGTTTGGCTCTTTTCTTCCACTACTCTGTGTTCAAGGGGAAGTTTCAGAGTCTCTTCTGACATCCATTTTGGTCTTTTCTTTCTTTCCTGTCTTTTTAATGACCTCTTGCTTTCTTCATGTATGATGTCCTTGATGCCATTCCACAACTCCTCTGGTCTTCGGTCATTAATGCTCAATGCATCAAATTTATTCTTGAAATGGTCTCTAAATTCATGTGGGATATACTCTGGGTTCTACTTTGGCTCTCATGGACTTATTCTAATTTTCTTCAGATTCACCTTGAACTTGCATATGAGTAACTGATTGTTCCACAGTTGTCCCCTGGCTTTGTTCTGACTGATGATATTGAGCTTTCCCACTGTCTCTTTTCACAGACGTAGTTGATTTGATTCCTGTGTATTCCATCTGGTGAGGTCCACATGTATAGCAGCCATTTATGTTGTTGAAAAAAGGTATTTGCAACGAAGAAGTCATTGGTCTTGCAAAACTCTATCATGCAATTTCCAGTATCATTTCTATCACCAAGGCCATATTTTTCAACTACCAATCTTTCTTTTTTTCTGACTTTTGAATTCCAGTTGCTATTAATTATCGATGCATCCTGATTGCATGTTTGATCAATCTCAGACTGCAGACATTGGTAAAAGTCTTCAATTTCTTTCTTTATCTTTGACCTTAGTGTTTGGTGTATAAATTTGAATAATAGTTGTATTAACTGGTCTTCAATGTTGAAGGAGAAAATGGATTAATTAACTGTTCTGCTTAATCTAATTACAGGAATTCTTAATTTTGAGCAGTTAACTTGAGAGTTGAGGTTAGAAATTATGGAATTGGATTAAATAAAAAATAAAATAGGAAAACAGATTAGAAAAAAAGAATGAATGGATGCCAAAAAACGGCTCAGGATGGGACCACTGTACGACAGACAGATAGTAAGAAATTCCCTATTATGGGTGGCCAAAAAGTTTTAATATTGTTGATGTCAGATATTCCATTTTGAGTCTCTACTTCTCCTCTTCTGTGCTGTCATGTTGTTCTATTAATCAATTCAGTAACACATTGTCATATGTAACTATTTTGCCTTGGTGATCTTTTGGAAGAGTGTATGAAAGAAACAACATAGAAAGGGATTAAGAAATTTTTCAGAAGCTGAGGTAAGTATAGAAGGATTCAGGGAAATATAAGTAGATCCCCTAGAAAACTTCAGGCATTTTGGAGGAAGTGCCAAAATTACACCAGATCATGGAATGGGAACTTGAGATTCTTTGTTCAATGATTATGCTTAGTACTTCAGTTTCTAGCCATGATATAAAAACTGGTACTGGGCTACCTTTTCTACCAACAGTAATTAGAAAACTGGACAAATTACATACGAAATAACAATATGCAGACATTAGACAAAAAATAGGCCTGTAATTCCCCAAAGACTGAAAACTAATGATGTGAAACCTGGAATCTCCCCTACCTTCTGCCTGAAGTCAACACTACTCTAGGCAAGACATTACAAGGCCTAAAGACAAGACTTGAATGGGTCAAATTGACCCAAAAGCAAATTAACTGACTCTCAGAACAAGATATGACATTCTTTTTAGGGAGAAAACAAAATCCAGATATTCAACCCAATAACACTACAATGTCCAACATCCAATTAAAAAAAAACAAAAACAAAAAACACTACATGTAAAAACCAAAAAACTAAACCCACTGCCATCGAGTTGATTCCAACTCATAGTGACCCTATAGGATGGAGTAGAACTGCTCCACAGAGTTTCCAAGGAGTGCCTGGTGGATTTGAACTGCTGAGCTCTTGGTTAGCAGCCATAGCACTTAACCATTACTCCACTAGGGTTTCCACATGTAAAAAGAAGCAGGAAATTGGCACCCACAAATAGGAGAAAAATCTTTCAATAGAAAGACTATGGGAAATGTTGTAAATGATGGAATTATTAGACAAGGACTTTAAAACTATTACTTTAAATATGTTCAATGATTTAAAGGGAAGAATGAAAATCATGAAAAGAAAAATGGAAACTTTTAAAAAATGATTTGGAATTTCTAGACTTGAAATATACAACGCTGAAGGGGAAAATTCACTTGATGTACTTAACAAGAGATTAGACACTGCAGAAGAAAAGATCAGTGAACTTGAAGGCAGAACAGTAGAAATTATGTAAACTGAAGCACAGAAATGCAAAATGTGGGAAAAAATGAATAAAGTCTCACTGGCTATGGGGCAATAAGATAAGAAAAAAGAAATAAAAGGCGTGCGGATGGGAAAGAAAGAAGTAAAACTGTCTTTAGACACAGACAATATAATATAAATTTCAAATAATCTACAAAAAGCTACTACTGGTGAATTTAGCAACTGAGCAAAAGATCACTTTACATACAAAAATCAGTTGTATTCCCACAAACTAGCAACGGACACTTGGAAATTGAAATTAAAAAGCATTACTATGCACAATAGCATCAAAATATGACAGAAGAATAGTTTAACAAAAGAGAAGAAAGACTGATAAACTGAGTATTATGAAATATTTTAAGAAAACTTAAAGAAATGGAGAAATATACCATATTTATAGGTCAGCAGACACAATATGTTAAAATGCCAATTCTCCTAAATTCATCCCTACATTCAATGAAATTTCAATCAAAATCCCAGCAGGCTTTTTTTGGTAGAAATCTAAAAGCTGATTATAAATTTTGATCAAACATACAAAAACCATAGAAAAGCCAAAACAATTTTGAAAAAGAGGGGCAAAGTAGGAGGAGTTACACTTCCTGGTTTCAAGACTTCCTATGTTGATGTTGTTGTTGTTAGGTACCCTAGAGTTGGTTCCGACTCATAGTGACCCTACGAAACATTGCCCAGCCCATCACCGTTCTCACCATCGTTGCTGTGTTTGAGCCTATTGTTGCAGCCACTGTGTCAATCCATCTCCCTTAGGGTCTTCCTCTTTTTCGATGAACCTTTACTTTACAGAGCATGATGTCGTTCTCCAGATCCTAATTCCTCCTGATAGCATGTCCAAAGTATGTGAGGTGTAGTTTCACCATCCTTGCTTCTACAGAGCATTCTGGTTGTACTTCTTCCAAGACACATCTGTTCATTCTTTTGGCAGTCCATGATATATTCAGTAGTCTTAGCCAACACCACAATTCAAAAGCATCAGTTCTTCCTTGGTCTTCCTCATTCATCGTTCAGCTTGCACATGCATATGAAAAACCAGTGAGGCAATGGAAAACACCATGGCTTGGCAGGCGGCACACCTTAGTCTTCAAGGTGACGTCTTTGCTTTTTAACACTTTAAAGAGGTCTTTTGCAGTTGATTTGCCCAATGAGATGAGTCTTTTGATTTCTTGACTGCTGCTTCCATGGGTGTTGATTGTGGATCCAAATAAAACGAAATTTTTGACAACTTCAATCTTTTCTCCTTTTATCGTGCTGTTGCTTATTGGTGCAGCTGTGAGGATTTTTGTTTTCTTTATGTTTAGGTGTAATCCATAATGAGGGCTGTACTCTTGATCTTCATCAGTAAGTGCTTCAAGTCCTCTTCACTTTCAGCAAGCAAGTTTGCATCATCTGCATAATGCAGATTGTTAATGAATATAGCTACAATAATTGATAAAATGTGATACTGGCAAAAGCATAGATATATAGATCAATGGGAGAGGATACTAATTTTGAACAAAGTTTCTGAGGTACTTCAATAGAAAAACAATTATCTTTTCAACAAAATATGCTGGAACAACTGATAACTGTATAGAAAAAAAATCATACGCAGGAATTAAGTGGATAAATTCTAAATTTAAAAACTAAAACTCCTAGAAGAGACATAGGAAAAAACCTTATGACCTTAAGTAAACAAAGATATCTTTGATTACAAAAATCATTCACTGAAGAAGAAAAAGATTGATAAATTAAAATGTCATCAAAATTAAAACCTTCCTTTTAAAAGATGTTTTTAGAAAATGAAAAGGTAAAATGAAGACTGGGAAAATATATTTGCAACATATATTGCAATATCAGACACTTAAGAAATATATAAAGAATTTTTGCAACTCAGTAATTAGACAAACAATCCAATTAAAAAATGGCAAAAACATTTCTAGAGAGAAGATATTCAAATGGCCAATAAACACATGAAAAAAAATGGTCAACATCATTATTCATTAAAGAATGAAAATAAAAACCATATTAAGATACCACTGCACATTCACTAGAATGGCTAAAATTTCAAAAGACTGACAATACCAAGTGTGAGCAAAAGTGTGAACACTACTGCACATTGCCATTGGGAATGTTAAATGTTACAACCGTTTTGGGAAACGACCTGGCAGCTTCTTCTATAGTTAAACACTTACCATATGACTGAACAATTCTACTCCAAGATAAATGGGAACATGTGTCCATACAAAAGTATGTACATAAATGTTCATAGCAGCTTTATTCATGACAACCACAAACTGGAAACAACACATATACATCAACCGGTGAAGAGATCAGCACATTGTAGTACAGGTAGCTCCTAATTTATGGCAAGATTCCTTTCCGACGACTATTCTGTCATAAGTTGGTTCTAACACAAGTCGAATACCTCATTCTTTTTCCTTTTTTTTGGTTTTCATTATTATTGTTTCCATTATCAGTATCTTTATAAGTCCAATCTTTATTTGTCTTTGAGAGTTGGAAACAGTACACCTGAGAATGATAACATCAGCAAATTATACGCTATAATGTTGTATGTAGTACATACTCAAAAACAAAAAAAAACTCATTGCTGTCAAGTCAATTCTGACTCGCAGCAACCCTATAAGACAGGATAGAAGTGCCTCATAGGGTTTCCAAGGCTGCAATCTTTACAGAAGTCTACTGCCATGTCTTTCTCCCACACAACAGCTGGTGTGTTCAAACTGCCAAACTTTTGGTTAGCAGCTGTCATGGATTGAATTGTCTCCCCCCAAAATATCTGTCAACTTGGCTAGGTCATGATTCCCAACATTGTATGATTGTCCACTATTCTGTCATCTGATGTGATTTCCCTATGTGTTATAAACCTCATCTCTATGATATTGGTGAGATGGGATTAGCAGCAGTTATGTGAACTCCACCTACAAGATTAGACAGTGTCTTAAGCCAATCTCTTTTGAGATATAAAGGAGAGTAATGAGCAGAGAGACAAGGGGACCTCATACCACCAAGAAAGAAGCCCTGGGAGCATAGCACGTCCTTTGGATCCAGGGTCTCTACGCCGAGAAGCTCCTCGTCTAGGGAAGATTGATGACAAGGACCTTCCCCCAGAGCTTACATGGAGAAAGCCTTCCCCTGGAGCCGATGCCCTGAATTTGGACTTCTAGTCTACTAGACTGTGAGAGAATTAACTTTGGTTTGTTAAAGCCATTCACATGTGGTATTTCTGCTATAGCAGCACTAGATGACTAAGACAGCAGCCAAGCGCTCTAACTGCTGCACCCACTAGGGCTCTTTTGTAGTACATATTACTAACAATAAAACACACACACACACACACACACACACGCACGAGATGGTTGCAAGTGCGGTTCATTATAACCATACAAATATGGTGTTTAAGTCGGGGACTACCTGAATATTCACACAATGGACTACTATTCTGCAGTTAAAAGAAACAAATGACTAATGCACACAACAACATGAATGAATCTAAAAGACACTATATTGAGCCTGACACAACAGTGTATACTCTGTGCGATTTTATTTATATGAAATTTTAGAATAGGGAAAACTAGCCTTTAGAAACAAAGGAGTTCAGTGGGGGTTGAAAGGGGACCAACTTCAAAGAGGCATAAGGGAACAATTAAAGGTAATGAAAATATTTTCTATCTTTATTGTTCTGGAATAACCAAACATGTTTGTCAATCCTCCTTGAATTGTACAAATAAATTTAGAGCATTTTTTTATGTATAAATTTACCTCAATAAAATTGATGAAAACAAACAATTATGTTGAGGGATTTTGTCTATAAGCTAAGAGGGCAAAAAACAATAGACAATCTAGTAGCTAGTGATTCATAGAAATTCAGTTGGTGAGATGATTTGCATCAGGGACAAAACAAATATTTATTAATCTGTACATTTGTTTTCTCACTGTAAAATGGGTACCGCCTACTTTGGATTTCTTTGAAGATCAAATTAGCCAATAAGTGAAAAGCACTTAAAATAAATCCTGACACATAGTAAGAATTCAATAAATGTTAGCTGTAATAGTTATCTTTGTTACTACGAAGAGTCGGACACTAACTATACTACGCATGAGCAGGCGGGGTAATGATAAGCAATGTAGGCATGGTTCCTCCCTTTGGGAGGTTAGAGTTTGGTGTAAAACAGAACCAAACTATTGTCCTCCTTTACAGATATAGAAACTTCCCAACATTTATTCTGAGATTATTTTCTGCCTTCTTCTTGGGAAATAAATTGAATTAGGAAATTGTGGGTGTTGCCTATATAGTTGCAAAACTCACATTAAGCTCTGCATGCACGTTTCCCAGAGGACAATTTATACACATTGAAACCGAAATAAAAATCTGTTTTTCTTGATAGCTTTTTTTGAAATTTTGCTTGCTTGCTTGCTATTCTTACGTCATTTTTAGAAAAAAGCAAAAGAGCTGCCCTCAAATCTTGCAACAAGATGACGATCAGATGTTAGTATGGCTTATCACTTCAGCCTCACGAGACAGGTTAAAGGGCCAGGCCACCGCCCCTGAAGTAGAATCCCCTGGACGTGTCCATCAGTCGTGGGTTAAAGATAATATCTTCTCTGTCCACCTTCTGAGATCAATGTGCCACATCCTCTTCCTACAGTGGGCTTTTCACATTCTTCCTCCCATGGTTGTTCAGCAGCCCCTTTGACAATCAAGCAGCAGTTGAGAATGAGAGGTTATGTCCTTTTTGCAGTTTCCATCTATAGAAGACCATGAATTTACAAAAGCACAAACAAACAACAACTCACTCTTACTTCATGTGTTTTCTCTGTAGAGAGAAAGTAGATAATGGAATTGAGGTGCATCCATTCTTCAAATTCTCATCCTCTGGGTTTGCCCAGAGTCTGTCTGATTAGCAAGCTTTCACCTAGAAGTTACAAGCTGCAGGGAAGCCCCGTGACTGGGGCAGAGAACAGCTGAGAAATTCTCTGAGTGACACTCTCTATGGCTTTCCAAGAGGCACTTGACCACTTTGTGTCTCAATTACTGGCAAGTTGGGGACAGCAATAACAGCACTTGCTTACCCTACAGGGATGCTGCAAGAGCCAATTAACCGTGGGCAATGTCGCTGGAGATTGAAGGATGAGCACCATTATGTAGTTACAAGGCATTATTACTGTAGTGTGAGTGTTGGATGGAAAGTAGAGGCTTAGCGAGTAAATCCATGGGGCTGCCTTGCAGCCACTTCCTGATAAATTGCCAATAAAGCCTTCCTGATTTATTCCATTCTGCCTGCATGGTGGCTTGTACCTAACAGTCTCTGCAGATGACAGAGAGGAAGAGCAAGAGACTAAGTCAGGTATAAGACATTGACAACGTGAAAGCATGCAAGGCAGAAGGGATTCCTTGGAGGCCGAATTTTTATCGTTCTTTCAAAGTACATCCAAGAAGCTGGTTGAAGAAGGGGCCCAGGAGGAGCCTGACATGAAGTTGGTGAGAAAGGGATAAGTTTTGAGGATACATTTCACCTGGAATCAGCTGAGCCAAGACCCCATGCTATGGCCTTCGGGATTTAGACCGGTGTTTATCAGCATGACTTCAGATCCCTTAGTGAGAAACGGGAAACAAAAGCTGAGCTTCAAGGCTAGACAATGTAGGCTGGTAGTTCTGTATGAGCATTTTAACAATGCATGAAGCCCTATGGCCCAAAAGGACAGCCTTAAGAATTGAAATAAAAATACATAAGCTCTTAACCAGCTGCAAGGTTGGTGGTTTCAGGAGCAAACCTGGAAAAATTAAAGACTGTCTTCAAATCAGAGCCAAGATGCCAAGCTCCACCTGGAAACTTTGGCCCATTTCCAGTCCTGATGTATTTATTACTAGCTTTTTTTTTTGTGATAGGCCAAAGAGAAAAAAAAAAAAAAATCTACTTGCATAAGAAAATAAAGAGAGGACTTTGAATGCTGAAAGGACTTAGACTACAGGAACGAAAAACATCTGCTCAACAGAAATCTGAATTTGCCAATCAACCAAGAAAGAGTTTTGGGGATTTAGGAGAAAATCCAAAAATCTGAAATACCTCAGAGCGCTGAATATGTTGAAGACCGTTAGAGACTGAGCAACCATTTGGCCATGGGAGGGTAGGGGATTTAGGAGAAAATCCAAAAATCTGAAATACCTCAGAGCGCTGAATATGTTGAAGACCGTTAGAGACTGAGCAACCATTTGGCCATGGGAGGGTAGGGACACTGCGATGGGAGGTGGTACTTCCAAGTGGTTGCTTGAGTCCCATTAAGTTCTTCTTATTTTATATTAATAATTACTGACATTTATTGGGTTCTTATTATATTCCAGGTGCCATGCTAAATGCTTTAGAGTTAGTATCACATTTAATTGTTGCAACAGCCTATACAGTAAAGACTAAAATTACTCCTATTTTAGACATGAGGATTCTGAGGTTCAGAGAAGTTACAAAATTTTCCCATGACTATACACTTAACTAAGGAACCCTTGTGTGGCACAGTAGTTAAAGGGCTCGACTGTTGACTGAAAGGTTGCTGATTTGGAGCCACCAGGGACTCCGCAGGAGAAAGGTGTGGCAGTCCGTTGCCATAAAGATTTACAGCCTTGAAAACCCTATGGGGGCAGTTTTACTGTGACAATGAGCTGGAATCTACTGGACGGTAATAGGAACACACTTAACAAGCGGTGAATCTGGGATTCGCACCCTGAAAGACTGACTCCTTATTTAACTACTACTATTGTCCCCTCAAGGAGCCTCGATGGAGCAATTGTTAGGCACTTGGCTGCTAACTGGAAACCCTGGTGGCGTAGCGGTTAAGTGCTACGGCTGCTAACCAAAAGGTCAGCAGTTCGAATCCGCCAGGCACTCCTTGGAAACTCTATGGGGCAGTCCTACCGTCCTCTAGGGTCACTATGAGTCGGAATCAACTCAATGGCACTGGGTTTGGCTGCTAACTGAAAGGTGGGAGGTTTGAAACCACCAGCTGCTCATTGGAAGAAAAGACCTGGTGATCTGCTTCCATAAAGATTATAGCCAAGAAACCCCAATGGAGCAGTTCTCTGTAACACATGGGGTTGTCATGAGTCAGAATCCACTCTATGGTAATATGTGTGTTTGTTTTTTTGTTTTGCTTTCTTCTTCTTTTTTTTTATTGTGCCCTCTTCAGAACCACCTCTCTGTGTAAGAAAATAACTTCTGAGGTAAATAGAATTTAAATTCCTACCCAGGCTTATAGCTCAGATTAAATGGGATAAGTGGCCTAAAAAAATGATAGTAAGAAGATATGATAGGAGTTTGGTGAAAGATTTTTTACTGGGCTGAGGTGAATGGAGAAACCAAAACATGAAGGAGGAGAGGAAGAAAGATGTGGAGAGTGAATTTTGTAGTGTGTTTAGTGGCTGCCATCCCGCAGTCATCAGCACCCTCCATCACTTCTCCCAGCGCAGGGGTGTTGGAATACTGGGGTTGACATCCATAGAGTCTCACATATAGTACCTTGCACTGTGGGGTCTGGCTTTTGCAAACACTCTTGGATCCCAATCACCTCATATGCATGTGAAAGCTGAACAACGAATAAGGAAACCAAAGAAGAATTGACACCTTCCAATTGTGTTGGCAAAGAATATTCAATGTACCATGGACTGCCAAAAGAACAAACAAATCTGTCTTGGAAGAAGTACAACCAGAATGCTTCTTAAAAGCAAAGATAGTGAGACTGCATCTTACATACTTTGGACATGTCCGGAGGGATCAGTCCCTGGAGAAGAACATTATGCTTGGTAAAGTAGAAGGTCAGCAAAAAAGAGGAAGACCCTCAAAGAGATGGTTTGACAAGCTGCAACAATGGGCTTAAGCGTAACAACAATTGTGAGGATAATGCAGGACCAGGTAGTGTTTTGTTCTGCTACACATAGTGTTACTATGAGTCAGACCCAACTTGACAGCACCTGACAACAACAACTTGGAGCCCATTCTTTCCCCACTGTCACTATTCTGGTAATTCTGCTGGAAATTGTGTGGAGGACCCCTATTACCAAGTTTAAGGTCTGTTGCATATTTCCTCTTGTTCCACTCTTCCCATTACCTGACCTACGGTTTTGGGGATGCAAGCTACCAAGAGTCTGCAGCCTGTCACGTGACCTACAGATTTTGCATTTACCAGCCCCCCACAATCACATGAACCTATTCCTTGAAGTAAATCTCTCTTTCTCCATATATGCATCTATCTCTATATATCACTGGTTCTGTCTCCCTAGAGAACCCTAAGACACTCTGGAACTCCAAATTACTTAAAGCCAACTTTATTCCTTTGGCTTCCAGTTTATAAGAGGCATAAACATTTATGAGAAAAAAGTTGGGTTTCTGACAGTTGTTGTTGTTGTTAGGTGCCGTCGAGTCGGTTCCAACTAATAGCAACCCTATGCCCAACAGAACGAAACACTGCCTAGTCCTGCGCCATCCTTACAATTGTTGTTATGCTTGAGCTCATTGTTACAGCCACTGTGTCAATCCACCTCGTTGAGGGCCTTCCTCTTTTCCGCTGACCCTGTACTCTGCCAAGCATGATGTCCTTCTCCACGGACTGATCCCTCCTGACCACATGTCCAAAGTATGTAAGACGCAGTCTCACCATCCTTGCCTCTAAGGAGCATTCTGGTTGTACTTCTTCCAAGACAGATTTATTCGTTCTTTTGGCAGTTCACAGTATATTCAATATTCTTCGCCAACACCACAATTCAAAGGCGTCAACTCTTCTTCGGTCTTCCTTATTCATTGTCCAGCTTTCACATGCATATGATGTGATTGAAAATACCATGGCTTGGGTCAGGTGCACCTTAGTCTTCAGGGTGACATCTTTGCTCTTCAACACTTTGAAGAGGTCCTTTGCAGCAAATTTGCCCAATGCAATGCGTCTTTTGATTTCTTGACTGCTGCTTCCATGGCTGTTGATTATGGATCCAAGTAAAATGAAATCCTTGACAACTTCAATCTTTTCTCCATTTATCATGAAGTTGCTTATTGGTCCAGTTGTGAGGATTTTTGTTTTCTTTATGTTGAGGTGTACTCCATATTGAAGGCTGTGGTCTTTGATCTTCATTAGTAAGTGCTTCAAGTCCTCTTCACTTTCAGCAAGCAAGGTTATGTCATCTGCATAATGCAGGTTGTTCATAAGTCTTCCTCCAATCCTGATGCCCCATTCTTC
Organism: Loxodonta africana; assembly: GCF_030014295.1. NCBI lineage: Eukaryota > Metazoa > Chordata > Mammalia > Proboscidea > Elephantidae > Loxodonta > Loxodonta africana. The sequence continues at coordinate 67,455,140 of NC_087355.1, forward strand.
TTCATATAGTCCAGCTTCTCATATTATTTGTTCAGCATACAGATTAAATAGGTATGGTGAAAAAATACAACCCTGACGCACACCTTTCCTGACTTTAAACAGTTACAGCATCTTTATTTCAAGATCCTCTATACCTGGCTCACTAAGTACCTATTTAAGACAGATAATGAATGCCTCAAGAATAAATGAATTAATGGTTATAGTATTACTATTATAGTATAGTATTACTGAAAAGAAGAAGCTCTGAGTGAGTACAACATGGGCATCCAAGAGCAACAAATGAGTTACCAATAGGGAAATAAAGCCAACTTAAAAAAAAAAAATGTTATCCAGTTGATTCTGACTCATGGCAACCCTATGTGTGTCAGAGTAGACTCTATAGGTTATTCAGGGGCTAATTTTTCAGAAGTAGATTGCCATACCTTTCTTCTAAGGTGCTTCTTGATGAATTTGAACCTCCAGGGTTTCAGTTAGCAGCCAAGTGTCTTAACCATTTGCACCACTCAGGGACTCCAACACCAATTTAAAACCAAACAACCAAACCTGTTGCCTTCGAGTTGATTCCAACTCATAGCCATGGCTGACCTGACCCTGACCTGGATTCTGAGTCACCCTTTTCATGTCTGCCAACATCAATGTGTGCAATGAAATAGATACTCAATTTTGCAAAAACCTTGTGTTGTAAGTTTGCTCACCTTCAATAAGAAGAGTAAAGCTCTTGATATGTATGCTTGTTTATGTTTTAGTGCTTGCTCGTAAGTATTCTGTTTCAAAAAGAAAGCAATTTGGCAGTGTTTAATGACCTTCTTTCCCAGTATCTTCACCTTGGCATGCTCTGCTCTCTCTGTCAGACCCGTTTGAAGATGGTTGTTGCTGGGTGATATGTTGTTCACAGTGTGGAAAGCCTCAGTCACAGAGGCTGTTTCCAACAGCGTTTACAACACAGGGAGCACCATAACCAGCTGAGTTTGTGAAAGCTATTTTCTTATATCTTGCCAAGAATTCAATCTGTTTCTGGTTCCTGTAAACTAACAAAAGCTGTTGCTATATTATCACTCTAAATGATAAAGCCACGTATTCGTAAATAGGCTTCCATTTATATGGTAAAATGGCACACACTGATAGGTCAAAAGCTTAGAAAACTGTATCTGAATGGTTAACATGTCTGCCAGCAGCATGTTATAGTGTTCAGTACAAGTTGATGATGTCTAACCTATTCTATATCCTTCCATTGATATCAGCTGCTTCGATAGATCCAAGACTCAAAACCAATAGCAGAAACACCAAAAATCCAATTACAAGATAAACAAAAGGTAGATGGGAAATTCTAATTCTCAAATGGCATGATGGATATGTGTTCCTAATATGTAAGAAATTCATAAAAATCAATAAGAACAATCTACCAAGGATCTTATAGGCATCCTTGGGTATTGCAAACAGTTAAGAGCCCAACTAGTAGCTGAAAGGTTGGTGGTTTGAACCCACCTAAAGGCACCTGGGAAGACAGGTCTAGCAATCTGATTCCAAAAGGTCACAACCTTGAAAACCCTATGGAGAAGTCTACTTTGCACACACGTGGTGGGTATGAGTCAGAATCAACTCAATGGCAACCCGTAAGAACAGCCAAGGATCTTAGAAGAAAAATATCCAAAGGATAACAAGAACGAAATTCTGGGAGAGGAAAAGAAGTAAATGGAATCTACATGAAACAAATATTCAGCTTAATTAATAATAAAAGTAAGATATATTAGGAGACACAGTTTCTTTACCTATCATACTAGCAAAGTTATGAAAAAATTGTTGACTGTGAAAGTGAGAAACATTTTATATCAGTAGACAAGTGTGCAAACAAAACCTTCTAGAAAAAATGGCAAAATTTTATTTTCTATATATTTTTTTATATATATTCATTTGTTCCAGAAAAGAATTTCAAATTGATTAAAATGATACACAAATATGGCAGAGAACTGTTAAAAAAAAAAGTAACAGTGTTGGAGACAATATGTAGTCAATTTAAATTTGAAAATGCATGCCCTGAAGATCTCCACCAAGCTTTTTAAGTCATCTAATAGCCAACAGGACAAGGAAAACCATGTAGAGAACAACCTTTTTTTTTTCCCCATCTTAGTTCACAGAATCCTTTTCTTGCAGTTTTATTCAGGTGCCTCAGCACAACCGAATGGCAGTTACCTTGCTTGTTTTTCAGAACCAGAGAGATGGATGTTGTGACTGTCCCCAAGATGTATAGAATAACTATTGGGACATTGAGTCTCCTCACTTTGTTGAGAAGGTGAGAGAATCTTTGTACAAAGGGATAATTGCATCTTCTTAAGCAAAGCACAAGGCTGCTTTATTGTTGTACTAAAGCTTAACCATGTGTAGAAGGGTATACACCTACCCCTCACTTATCGCCTATTTCATTATCCAATATTTCACATTTATGATGATAGACTGTGTTGATTATGAAGGTATTGCCTCTTAGCTTTAAACCCACTCTTCACTGCTTTCTGATGTGAGAGCTGGAGCTCTGTGAACCTCATTGCTCCTTTGCCAGCTGGATCTCTATAAGGCTCTGCTGTTAGGTATGCTAGAGGGGGAAGAAGGACTTACTCATTCCTGTTTTGTTTTCTGTTCCTGTCCTGTCACTGCAGCTGTTGCTTCCAGTTTGCAGTTGCCCCACACTCCTAGCCCAGTCTCCTTGCAGCCACTCAGGATGGCAAATACAGCCCAGGCAGCACCCACTCCTCAGAGGTCTGAGTCCAGATCTGCAGGGCCCCATTCTCCGAGCGCCTAGGTTTTCATAATTCCCATTTCTTCTCTTTCCTCTTCCCCTCAGCCGCCTTAGCGGTGCAGTTACTAACTCTAAAGCTAGGCTGCTAATCGCTCTACAGTCCTGCTTCCCTGGATATATAAGGGTACCTGAATGGACAGCTACTTTCTGCTGATGATATCTCTTGGGAAACATTTCTCCAAAAATAAAATTTGAGAAAAGTCTAAGGTAACTTTCAGTGACTATCTCAGCAAGAGAGAGGAACTACCCAACAGAGACTGTACTAATAAAGTTGCAACAGGCTACTTAAGCCTTTTCATTTCTTCATACTTCCTCTTTTGTCCCCTGGATTCTCCATAATAATGAGTAGGAAAACCTTTAAAGGGGAAAGACACTGTGAGTTTGTCTCTGGGGCAGCAAAGTGTCTAGGGAGATGACTGTACTGTACAGTCTTTCCTGGTGATGTAAAATCCGTAAGGGACTGAATGAATGGTTGCGTCATTAAAGAAGAGAAGAAAGTAGACTATGTCCCTGAGGGCTGCTGCAGGGAAGGTAATCAGCCTTCACTGGACTAGAAATGTACCTGAAGAAGAGCAAGGCTGTAGTGCTTTGGTCCATCAACATTTGGACTTAGACTTTCTTTTCCCGGCATTGGAAATAGAAAGGCAAGGTTATCTAATGCTGTCTCGTAGCCTGTGTGACACTTTACCAAACCATGACCTGGAGACGTCAGAATCAATTTGACAAATAGTTATTTGGTACCTATTGTTTCTAAGGTGCAGTACTGGTGTTAAAGAATTTATAAACCAATAAATCAGACACGACAGGAGCACAGACAAAAACAAAACACAGATTCAAGAGAGGTCCAAGCAAAGTGAGATAGGAGAAACTGATTTCACTAGGAAAAGAATGCCAGGAAAAAATTCACAGAAGGGTATGCACTTAAAGAGGGCTTGGAGATAAGATTAAAGGCTGTACTGACAGAGATTAAAAAACAAAGCATATAAAACAGAGTAAAATGCTTTAGAAAAGGGCAAGTACTGGTTTGAGAAAGTCAGGAACCCACTTTGGACAAAGCATTTAATTTTGGAGAAAATTATTTAAACTCTCTGTTCCTCATTTGCTCACCTATTAAACAGGGATAAATGATAACCGGGGGTTGTTGAGGATTCAGTCATATAAGACATACAAAGAGCTCAAAATGATACCAGCACATGGTAACCAGTCAATTAATGTTAGTATTAGCTGCTTTTCATCCTTGACGCATACTATCTTCCCCTTCATTAGAGATATGACAATAACTGACAGAATATTAATTTCCCTGTAGGCAGGGTTGGTACTCAGAATAAAGGTGGTATTCACTAACAACTCTCTGAACTTTAAGTAAATTGTTGTACTTTCTCAACTCTGCCAAAGACATAGGCATCATCCAAAGGCTAGAAAATGCCAAAGATGGCCTACAAAAAAATCAATACAGGGACTACGAACACAGTATTACTCATCAAAGTATAGCGTTTCAGAGTGATTTCACTCTTATTTCACAACATCCTAACACAGGGGGTCAACATGAGTCTGAATCGACATGATGGCAGCTAATAACAACAGCGAATATAACAATAAACAGAGTGTGCCTGTTGATGGCCTCTGCAGAACTGGTGACAGGTTGGAGCATCTTTGAGGTAGAATAAGGGAGTTAGCTATTGTAGATCTCACCAATGCTTTCATTAGATGTAGGGATTCGTGGATTTGATCTCTGCTCTAGAACACACACACACACATCCACGCACTCATGCCCCTTTACGTTATGGGTTTGTCTCATGACACATTTCTAGATTCACTGTGAGCCCAAGTTAGGTGGAGGCACCTGAAGTTACCTAAATGATTTAAATGTAGAATTCAGGCAATACAGTGAGTTTTTTTTGTGTTGTTGTTTAAAGAAAAAAGATTTGCTCAGTTCTTCCAAATGCTCTACCTTTAAAAAAAATTAGCCAACACTAATTAACTTACTTGAAATCTGTCCACCTGTGCAATTTATTTCAGTTTTGGCTTCAAAGAGCTGAGTGGTCATGAAGACTGAAAACTCTTGTCTTAATTTCTTCTTGATTATGCAGTTTCACAAGAATGAGGAAAAAAAGTAGTTCAGGATAGAATATAAATGTGCCAGTTGTAGAGATTTGGAAGAAAATTTAAAAAGGGATTATTTGGTTAAAAGGGGCAAGAGTAATTATTTCAAGTATTTTTTTCTTTTTATGAGAAGTAACTTTTTTTTTTAAGCAACATTTATTGAATTTCTAATACACTTTATGTACTGTGTCGGGGGCTTTACATACGTTTTTACATGTTTTCATCATAAGAACCATAGTTGACAAACCAGGGAACTGAGGTTGGGAGAGATTAAATTACTTAGGTGATATTAATCACTTAATAGACAACACATACAGAACTCTGGTGATGAAAGAGTTATTAGTTACAGAAAGTATATTTGGTAATAAGTTACATAACTTCAGACAAATTGGTTGCTTCTTGGCATTTATTGTGATGGCATTTGATATTTACAAAGCAAAGTAGAACAGAAAATTTCTTTTATCCGGCATTTAAATTAACCACACATATATCACAAAAAATATGATGTCTACAGATTATTTCTTAAATATTATTTCAGGACATAAAGCTGTACATGTGGGACAAGAATCCCAAGCCCTGAAAGAACATGAAGAAAAATTTTTTTTCTCATGGTTATTCCCAACATGGTGCCTAAGAAATGGCTTTGAATTGCCATTTCAAAATCACTGTGGTTTGGCTCATTCTCTTTCTTGAATCTTTTCCATTCCATACTCACTTGCCAAACATATCACTTCAAATAAAAAGAGTAAAAATCCATTCTGCCCATGTGTATGCGAAGTTTAATTTCTCCCGCTGGTACAACCACATTCCCAAATGCCCCGACCACAGACTGGAGGAAGTGAAAGGCACATGGAGCTCAGATAATGCTTTCATGAGCTTTCTTGTCGGGGGAAATAGTTTCATAATGGAGTTCAGCTACACCAAGCTGATAATTCGATGGCATGGATGCAGTCATTCTTTCTTATTTGATTCCTAAGATGAGTTTTGAATTCTCACCCATGGCCCCACCATTGCTCACTGATTACTCTGTTCTTTCTGGTAATGGGGGCAAGTTTAGTTCTAAGCAACATAAACTAGTGGAATATCGTTTATGCAGGCATGGTACTAGATACTTAGGATGCTGTTGTTGTTAGCTGGCATCGAGTAGGCTATGACTCATGGTGACCCCATGTACAACAGAGCAAAGCATTTTCTGGTCCTGTGCCATCTTCACAAATGTTGCTGTGCTCGATTCCAATGTTGCTGTCACTATGTATTTTCAGTGCCTTCCAACCTAGGGAGCTCATCTTCAAGCACTATATTGAGAAATATCCTGTTGTAATTCATAGGGTTTTAGGTGGCTAATCTCCAGGAATAGATCAGCAGGCCTTTCTTCCTCATCTGCCTTGGTCTGGAAGCTCTGCTGAAACCTGTCTACCATAGGTGACCCTGCAGGCTTTTGAAATACCGGAGACACTCAAGATAGAGACATGAAAATGAAGCAGATCCTGTTCTCAAGGAGCTCACGGTCCCTAAGTAGGAAAACAAATCATTTTTTTTTATGTGTAACGGTAGCCACCCGGGAAAAAAGGGAAAACTGGGGATCATGGGAGAATGGCCTTGAGACTGAGGAGTCTTAAAAGACAAAAACAGATTATGGGATTAACAGCAATTGAAGGGACTTGCTGATTTGCAGAAAAACAGGCTTAAATGTCCACTTCTAGAGAAGGCTTAGATGAATTCCTACATGGGGCATTTAAAAACTTCCAGATGAGATTTAGGGCTAATTTAATCATAACTTAAAGTATCAGGAACGGAGGACATATTTTTTATTTATAAAATCTTTCTCTAGACATTGATTTGGTAAAAGTGTGAAAAATGTGACAGATTTTCAATTTATAAAAGGAACAGCCCTTTGTATGTGTTATTTTAATCGTGTAATTTGGCATGCATACCTGAGAAATACCAGATGGACCTTGCTGGAGAGAGCAAGCCTCTTGGATGCATTCTTTCTCTTCTTTCAAAATAGTTTACAAATAAACGTTAATAAATTCTAAAAAAGAGCCTTTAACCATCAACAAGATCCCCTTTCTCTTGCCCTTGGCTGGAGAGCCCGTAAGCAAACTCAGTGGGTAAGTGCTGAGCTGCTAATTGAAAGTTCGGCGGTTCGAACCCACCAGCTGCTCCACGGGAGAAAGATGCAGCAGTTTGCTTCCATAAAGATTTACAGCCTTGGAAACCCTATGAGGGCAGTTCTATTGTATCCTCTAGGGTTTCTATGAGTTGGAATTCAATTCAATGGCATTTTTTTTTTTTATCGTAAAGTAACCGTATTCCTTTAGCAACTTCAATTCAGCTTTTTAATTATCTGTGTGCCTCAAGGTCTTTCTGTCAATGGCAGAGAGTCAGATTGATTTCCAAAGGAGGAAACCAAGCAGGCAGAGGAGAACAAGGAGGAAATGTAATGGGAAAGCTCCAAACCATGATTTAGTTCTGATTTAAGAGACCAGCCTCTGGAGTCAGCCTCCCTGAGTGTGAATCCCACCTTCAGCATTTATTGTTTAATTGACCTTGGGCCACTTACTTAAGTCCTAGTTCTTTCATCTGTGTGGGCCTAAGAACAAAAGCTACCCTACTGAGTTGTCATGAGCAATAAATGAGAAAAGCCACGTAATAGAGCTCAGCACAGCACCTGGCACAAACTAAGTACGTAAAAAAACTCGTTGCTCTTGAGTCATCTCTGACTCATGGAGAAACCATGTGTGTTAAAGTAGAGTTGTGCTCCATAGAGTTTTCAACGGCTGATTTTCAAAGTTGATCTCCAGGCCTTTCAGGTACTTCTCGGTAGACTCCAACCACCAATTGTATGATTAGCAGCTGAGCACATTACCCATTTGCACCACCCAGGAATTCCAAAGTAAATGTATTATTATTCTTCATTATTTACCAAAAAAAAAAAAATCCCAACGTTGAAGTCATTGCTCTGCCATTTACTACTGCACTTGGATGAGGGAACGTCTCTCTCTCTCTCTAAAGTGGAGGGATTAATGATTGTTTAAGTCTCCTCACACAAGTTCAGGTCTCTTTAGCACATCTTGGCTCCTCCCTTCCCCTTCCAATATCCCCACTGTCATCTCCTGTAATGGTCCATTGTTTGATGACTATTTTTTTCTGTTTAATTTGAATTCATTTAGTGAACATAAATAAGTTTTGCTACGGAGAGGGCACCATTTTCCTCAGATATAAGTACTAAAAATGGCCTAGAAAACAACAACAACAAAAAACACCTTCCTGGAATCTCTGTGGATTGATGTGGACCGCCAGGCTATTGATCAAATGTGGAATTTACATATGTAAATTTCACAAACGGGATATACAGCTTAAGCAAAAGTGTAGAGTCATAGTTGTAGAATTTTACGATTTGAAGTGATCGTAAAGAATAGCAAGTCCAATATCTTCAGTTTACAATCCAGACAGCTAAAATCTGAAACAGTGAGTGATTTTTTAAGGATATAAAGCCAGTTAATGAGCTACGGGACTGTCTCACGAGTCCTTAGAGGCACAGCCAAGTGGGCTTCTGCAGGGCCCAGAATGTGTAATGAAACCCACCCATGCTGGTATCCTAAGGGAAACAAGGGGACTGAGGGACAAGAGCTGTTTCTGTGGCTATGGCCCAGACTAGAGACCCCTGACATGGTGAGGAGTTGGGGTTATCAAGTGGATCTGATAAGACCGTAAACCAGAGTGGATAGGCAATGTGAGCTAAATATGTCTACAATCATTAGTTAAACAGCATATGACCCATTCAAGACCAATAAGAATTCTCCCAATTAAATATGGGTGAGAGAAATTCTCTTTCCTCAATCCACAATGATGCCTGATTGGGGCTGCCAGCAACCAATTTTTCCATCACACAAAGAAAGTCTCTCTGTAGTTGAAAAAAATGAAACCAATAGGTTTATGAAAAGAGAAGAATAAAGCAAACATAAACAATATTAAGCCGATCTAGGAGATGGTGAGAATGTATCTGAAGACATAGTTTGGGCACCTGGATCCCGCCATACTGGAAGCCTGTCCTCCCCTGGACTTCCTACCACCTGAGCCAATAAATTGCCTTTTCAGAGTAACAGTTCTAAGAGGGTTTCTTATACTTGCAACAGAAAAGGTCCTAACTCAAATACTTATGAATCTGTTTCATCACTATATAGTAAGTACCTGAATTCAATGCTAAATTATTAATGTCTTAATATCAAAATCATAAATGTTACAGATAAAATTCTTACATCAGAGACAACTAGAACTGGTAGTCACGAAATTTTTTAAAAACTCTTTTAAAATGAGGAATTGTAAAACGATATATAACTTAAACATTATATTTTAATTTAAATATATATAAAAAATATATAAGTGTACATTAATTACCCATCCTTTGATATAAAAGGCTTTATCTTTGAGAATGGGTCAAATGATTGGTCCTTCTTAGGTAACTATACTCATGATGAATCGTATCTTGGTTTTTTTTTAAATAAAGTACAAAATTCTTCTGAATGTTAAAAGCTCTCTTCCCAGTTTTTCAAAGCTGACTTGTACCCATCAAATTTGACAGCGTTTTTTAAAGTGACACACCTTTAATTAGTCTTTCCAGAGTATTCAGCTTTGTTTTCACAGAAACAACTCTGTTTCTTTACACACTCACATTTTCTTGGCTATGATAATTACATAATTACAATACCAAGTACAACTGTCGTAAATAGGTTTAGGACCAAACATAGCTGAGCCTTGTAAGTATAACACTCAACCCGTGGGGGCAGAACTGTACAATAGGGCATAGCCTACTGTTTGGGAGCAGGCAGAGTGACCAAGGCACCCAACCCTTAGGCTTTACAGCAGTGAGCATTGGTTAATCCCGCAGGATGGTTACGTGGAGGTTGCTTAAGACAGCTTTCATGGTATATCCTTTTATTTCTCATTCCTAGCACAGTACCAGGCACATATGAGGAGCTCAATAAATGTTTGTTAAATGAAATAATCAATTCTATAAACATTTCCAGAGCTTCTACTACAGGCAAAGCTTTCTACTAATCACTGAGGGGGGAATGAAATAGTACACATTTTCTCTCCTGCTTTCACTGTTCTTATGTATAGCAAGGGGGTGTAGTTAAGAATTGCATTTGGCTGCTAGTAACAGAGAGCATGGACTCCATGTGTGCTACAAACAGTTAATGTGCTGGGCTGCTAACTGAAAGGCTGGAAGTTTGGGTTTACAAGAACATGCCTTAGAAGAAAGACCTGTCAATCTACTGAAAAATCAGCCAGAATCAGCTCAATGGAACTTTTTTTTTTTTAACAGAGAACAGAAATAAAAGCATTTAAACAAGCCATGTGTCTATTTTGTTACATAACTTAGAGCCCCAGAGCTTTGCAGTCCAAGACTAGTATGATCATGCAAAGCCATAGTCTGAAGCCAAGGCTTCTTCTGTCATTCTGCTTCACTCTCCTAGCACATGATATCCACCTTCAGAGTTGCCTTATGAATCAACTTGGCTGCTGGATCTCCAGCCATCAAAACTAAATGCCTAATTGCAGGGAGGAGAAAGGTGAATTAAAGGGGCACATTTCCCAGTGAATTAATACCCTTTCAAAACCTTACTCCACCTTTCATACACAGGCATACCTCATTTTATTGTGCTTTGCAGATTCTGTGTTTTTTTTTTTATTTTTTACAAATTGAAGGTTTGTAGCAACCCTGCCTCGAGGAAGTCTATTGGTGCATTTTTCCCAACAGCATGAGCTGACTTTGTATCTCTGTGTCACATTTTGGTAATTCTATATTTCAAACTTTTTCATTATTATTATATCTGTTATAGTGATCTCTGATCAGTGATCTTGGAGGTTACTATTGTAATTGTTTTGGGGTGCCACGAACCACATCCATGTAAGATGGCAACCTTAATCGATAAATGTTGTGTGTGTTCTGACTGCTCCATCGACCAGCCATTTCCCCAACTCTCTTTCTCTCCTTAGGTGTTCCTATCCCCTGAGGCATGACAATATTGAAATTAGGCCAGTTAATAACCCTACAAAGGCCTCTACATGTTCAAGTGAAAGGCACTATTGAGAGTTCCACATCTCTCACTTTAAATTAAAAGCTAGAAATGATTAAGCTTAGTAAGGAACCCGTGTCAAAAGCTGAGTTAAGGCAAAAGCTAGGCCTCTTGCACCAAACAGTCAAGTTGTGAATACAAAGGGAAAGTTCTTGAAGGAAATTAAAAGTAGGAGCCCTGGTGGTGCAGTGGTTAAGACCTTGGCTGCCAACCAAAATATCAGCAGTTCAAATCTACTAGCCACTCCTTAGAAACCCTACAGGGAAGGAATATTCTGTCCTATACGGTCACTATGAGTCGGAGTCAACTTGACAGCCACACGTTTGTTTCTCCAGTGGACACACGAAGGATAAGAAAGCAAAGCAGCCTTATTGCTGATTTGGAGAAAGTTTTAGTGGTCTGGATAGAATATCAAACTAGCCACAACATTCCCTTAAGCCAAAGCCTAATCCAGAGGAAGGCTCTAACTCTCTTTAGTTCTATGATGGCTGAGAGAGGTGAGGAAGCTGCAGAAGAAAAGCTTGAAGCTAGCAGAGGTTGATTCATGAGGTTTAAGAAAAGAAGTCATCTTCATAACATAAAAACATGAGATGAAGCAGCGAGTGCTGATATAGAAGCTGCAGCAAGTTATCCAGAAGATCTGGCTAAGGTAACAAAATAACCTTGTATTGGAAGAAGATGCCATCCATCCAGGACTTTGATAGCTAGAGAGGCGAAGTCAATGTCTGACTTGAAAGCTTCAAAGGACAGGCTGACTCTCTTGTTAGGGGCTAATGCAGCTGGTGACTTTAGGTTGAAGCCAGTTCTCATTTACCATTCTGAAAATCCTAGGGCCCTTAAGAATTGTGCTAAATCTATAAATGGAACAACAAAGCCTAGATAACAGCACATCTGTTTACAACATGGTTTACTGAACATTTAAGCCCACTGTTGAGACCTATTGCTCAGAATAAAAAATTGCTTTTTAAAATATTACTGCTCATTGACAATGCACTTGGTCATCCAAGAGCTCTGATGGAGATGTACAAGCAGATTAACACTGTTTTCATGACTGCTAACACAACATCCATTCTGCAGTCCATGGATCAAGGAGTAATTTTGGCTTTCAAGTCTTATTACTTAAGAAATACATTTCTTAAGGCTGTAGCTGCCATAGACAATGATTCCTCAGATGAATCTGGGCAAAGTAAATTGAAAATCTTCTGGAAAGTATTCACCATTCTAAACGTCATTAAGAACATTTGTGATTCATGGGAGGAGTTCAAAATATTAACATTAACAGGAGTTTGGAAGAAGTTGATCCCAGCCTTCGTGGATGACTTAGAGGGGTTCAAGACCTCAGTGGAGGAAGTAACTGCAGATGTGGTGGGAATAGCAACAGAAGTAAAAATAGAAGTGGAGCCTGAACATGTTTCTGCACTGCTCCAATCTCATGATAAAATTTTAATGGATGAGGAGTTACTTCTTATGGATGAGCAAAGAAAGTCATTTCTTGAGATGGAATCTACTCGTGGTGAAGATGCTGTGAGTATTGTCAAAATGACAACAAAGGATCGAAAATACTACATAAATTTAGAGGGTAAAGCAGCAACAGGGTTTGAGAGGACTGACTTCAATTTTGAAAGAAGTTCTCCTGTGGGTAAAATACTATCAAACAGCATCACATGCTACAGAGAACTCTTTCATGAAAGGAAGAGTCAACGGCTGTGGCAAACTTCATTGCTGTCTTTTTTAAGGAACTGCCACATCTGGGGTCTTGAAAACTTGCTAGTGGCCATTTAGGATACTGCGCTGGTCTTGCCCTTCGGGAGCAAGGAAGGATGAAGAAAACTAAAGACACAAGAGAAAGATTTGTCCAAAAGACTAATGGACCACATCTACCGTAGCCTCCACCGTATGAGTCCAATGCAACTAGATGCTGCCTGGCTACCACCGCTGACTGCTCTGACAAACAACTAGAGGGTCCCAAACAGAGCTAAAGAAAACTGTAGAACAAAATTTTAACTCAAAAACAAAGACCAGACTTGCTGGCCTGACAGAGACTGGAGAAACCCTGAGAGTATGGCCCCCAGACACCCTTTCAGCTCAGTAATGAGGTCACTCTTGAGGTTCACCCATCAGCCAAAGATTGAACAGACCCATGGAACAAAACAAGACTGAAGAGGTGCACTAGCCCTGGGGCAGGGACTGGCAGGCAGGAGGGAACAGGAAAGCTGGTAATAGGGAACCCAGGATTGAGAAGGGAGAATGTTAACATGTCGTGGGGTTGTTAACCAATGTCATACAATGTGTGTGCTAATTGTTCGGCGAGAAATGAGTTTGTTCTGTAAACCTTCATCTAAAGTACAATTAAAAAAAAAAAAATTGTTCCAGCTGCCCCAGCCTTCAGCTACCACTGCTCTGATCAGCCAGGAGCCGTCAATATCAAGTCCAGACCCTTCTACGACTCGGTGAAGGCCCAGATAATGTTTAGCGTTTTTCAGCAATAAAGTATTTTTTAATGAAAGTATGTACATTTTTTAGACATAATGCTATTGGACACTTAATAGACATCCATCCAAAAAAAAAAAAAAAACCCCAGAAAACTCATAGCCGTTGCTGTCGAGCAAATTCCAACTCACAGCGACCCTAGATTACAAAAAAAAAAAAAAAAAAAAGATTACAGTATAGTATAAATATAACTTTATGGGGTCACTATAAGTCAGAATCAACTCAAAGGCAATGGATCTGATTTTCTGGCTTGGGAAACTAAAGGAGCCTTGGTGGCCTAGCGGTTAAACGTTTGGCTGCTAATTGAAAGGCTGGCAGTTCAAATCTATCAGCAGCTTCTTGGAAACCCTATAGGGCAGTTCTACTCTGTCCTATGGGGTTGCTATGAGTTGGAATTGACTCAAGGGCGTTGAGTTTGGTTTTTTGGTTGGGAAACTAAAAAATTTGTGTGACTCGTTTTATTGTGATATTTGCTTTATTTTAGTGGTCTAGAACCGAACATGCAGTATCTCTGAGGTATGCCTATAACTTTTTTGTTTTTTATGTCATTGGCAAGAATGTAATTTGATGGCCACACTAAGCTGAAAAAACAAAAAGGCTGGGAAATGTCTTCTTTTAAACAGAATCATTGCCACCCAATGAACTTGGATTCTGTTATGGAGGAAAATAATTACATGGATATTGAGGAGCCACCAGCAATCTCCATAGGATTAACCAAAACCAAACCAAACCCAGTGCCATCGAGTCAATTCTGACTCATAGTGACCCTATAGATATAAGCTAAATTACATGAAACTCCAAAATCTTCATGAGGACTACAGACAAATGGACATGAACCAATTTTAAAATAATTACATACTAAGCTAAGTGCCCCCCACGTGTCTGTGAGTTTTGTCGTACAGCAGGGGCTTGCATGTTGCTGTGATGCTGGAAGCTATGCCACCGGTGTTCAGATACCAGCAGGGTCACACAGGGAGGACAGGTTTCAGCTGAGCTTCCAGACTGACACAGACTAGGAAGAAGGACCCGGTAGTCTACTTCTGAAAAGTATTAGCCAGTGAAAACCTTATGAATAGCAGCAGAATATTGTCTGATATGGTGCCAGGAGACGAGCCCCCTAGGCTGGAAGCCACTCAAAAGATGACTGGGGAAGAGCTGCCTCCTCAAAGTAGAGTCGACCTTAATGACATGGATGGAGTAAAGCTTTCAGGACCTTCATTTGCTGATGTGGCATGACTCAAAATGAGAAGAAATAGCTGCAAACATCCATTAATAATCGGAACCTGGAATGTATGAAGTACGAATCTAGGAAAATTAGAAATTGTCAAAAATGAAATGGAATGCATAAACATCAATATCCTAGGCATTAGTGAACTGAAACGGACTGGTATTGGCCATTTTGAATCAGACAATCATATAGTCTACTATGCTGGGAATCACAACTTGAAGAGGAAAGGTGTTGCATTCATCGTCAAAAAGAACATTTCAAAAATATATCCTGAAGTACAATGCTGTCAGTGATAGGATAATATCCATATGCCTGCAAAGAAGACCAGTTAATACGACTATTATTCAAATATATGCACGAACTACTTGGGCCAAAGATGAGGAAATAGAAGACTTTTATCAGCTGCTGCAGTCTGAAATTGATCGAACATGGAATCAGGATGCATTGATAATTACTGATGATTTTAATGTGGAAGTTGGAAACAAAGAAGGATCTGTAGTTGGAAAAGATGGCCTTGGTGATAGAAACAATGATGGAGATCGAATGATAGAATTTTGCAAGACCAGCAACTTCTTCATTGAAAATACATTCTTTCACCAGCATAAATGGCAACTATACACATGGACCTTACCAGATGGAACACACAGAAATCAAATCGATTACATCTGTGGAAAAAAATGACTGAAAAGCTCAATATCATCAGTCAGAACAAGGCCAGGGGCCGACTGTGGAACAGGCCATCAATTGCTCCTATGCAAGTTCAAGCTGAAACTGAAGAAAATCAGAGCAAGTCCATGAGAGCCAAAATATGACCTTGAGCATATCCCATCTGAATTTAGAGACCATCTGAAGAATAGATTTGACGCATTGAACACTGGTGACCGAAGACCAGCCGAGTTGTGGAATGACATCAAGGACATCATCCATGAAGAAAGCAAGAGATCATTGAAAAGACAGGAAAGAAAGAAAAGACCAAGATGGATGTCGGAGGAGACTCTGAAACACGGTCTTGAACGTTGAGCAGCTAAAGTAAAAGGAAGAATTGATGAAGTAAAAGAACTGAACAGAAGATTTCAAACGGTGGCTTGAGAAGACAAAGTGTTATAATGACATGTGCAAAGAGCTGGAGATGGAAAACCAAAAGGGAAGAACACGTTCGGCGTTTCTCAAGGTGAAAGAACTGAAGAAAAAATTCAAGCCTCGAGTTGCAATAGTGAAGGACTCCATGGGGAAAATATTAAATGATTCAGGAAGCATCAAAAGAAGATGGAAGGAATACACAGAATCATTATACCAAAAAGAATTAGTCGATGTTCAACCATTTCAAGAAGTAGCATATGATCAGGAACCGATGGTACTGAAAGAAGAAGTCCAAGCTGCACTGAAGGCAATGGCGAAAAACAAGGCTTCAGGAATTGATGGAATATCAACTGAGATGTTTCAGCAAATGGATGCAGTGCTGGAGGTGCTCACTCATCTACACCAAGAAATATGGAAGACAGCTTCCTGGCCAACTGACTGGAAGAGATCTATATTTATGCCTATTCCCAAGAAAGGTTATCCAACTGAATATGGAAATTATAGAACAGTATCATTAATATCACACACAAGAACAATTCTGCTGAAGATCATTCAAAAACAGCTGCAGCAGTATATCGACAGGGTACTGCCAGAAATTCAGGCCGGTTTCAGAGGAGGACATGGAACCAGGAATATCATTGCTGATGTCAGATGGATCCTGGCTGAAAGCAGAGAATACCAGAAGGATGTTTACCTGTGTTTTATTGACTATGCAAAGACATTCGACTGTGTGGATCATAACAAACTATGGATAACACTGAGAAGAATGGGAATTGCAGAACACTTAATTGTGCTCATGAGGAACCTTTACATAGATCAAGAGGCAGTTGTTCGGACAGAACAAGGGGATACTGATTGTTTTAAAGTCAGGAAAGGTGTGCATCAGGGTTGTATTCTTTCACCATACCTATTTAATCTGTATGCTGAGCAAATAACCCGAGAAGCTGGACTATATGAAGAAAAACGGGGCATCGGGATTGGAGGAAGACTCATGAGCAACCTGCGTTATGCAGATGACATAACCTTGCTTGCTGAAAGTGAAGAGGACTTGAAGCACTTACTAATGAAGATCAAAGACCACAGCCTTCAGTATGGGTTGCACCTCAGCATAAAGAAAACAAAAATCCTCACAACTGGACCAATGAGCAACACCATGATAAACGGAGAAAAGATTGAAGTTGTCAAGGATTTCATTTTATTTGGATCCACAATCAACAGCCATGGAAGCAGCAGTCAAGAAATCAAAAGACGCATTGCATTGGGTAAATCTGCTGCAAAGGACCTCTTTAAAGTGTTGAAGAGCAAAGATGTCACCTTGAAGAGTAAGGTGCGCCTGACACAAGCCATGGTATTTTCAATCACATCGTATGCATGTGAAAGCTGGGCAATGAATAAGGAAGACCGAAGAAGAGTTGATGCCTTTGAATTGTGGTGTTGGCAAAGAATATTGAATATACCCTGGACTGCCAGAAGAACGTACAAATCCGTCTTGGAAGAAGTACAACCAGAATGCTCCTTAGAAGCAAGGATGGGGAGACTGAGTCTTACATACTTTGGACATGTTGTCAGGAAGGATCAGTGTCTGGAGAAGGATATCATGCTTGGCAAAGTACAGGGTCAGCAGAAAAGAGGAAGACCCGCAATGAGGTGGATTGACACAGTGGCTACAAGAATGGGCTGAAGCATAACAACGATTGTGAGGATGGCGCAGGACCGGGCAGTGTTTTTCTCTGTTGTGCATAGGGTCTCTGTGAGTCGGAGCAGACTCTATGGTACCTAACAACAACAAGCTAAGTGCAAAAGAAATGTAATAGGAAAGAACACTGGTCCTTAATATAAAGCAGAGTATTGAGTGGGAATAGAATAAAGAGTTTCCCAAATCTCATTGTTGCCTTATTTCAAAAAGTGTCTTCATTGGTGTAGAGCTTTCGTGCATTTTCTTTTAATTAAAATTTTAAAGTTGAGAAGCCATATTAGTTTTAAAAGCAAGGCACAAAGGGCTTGGGGTAAAAAGGTGCCCCATGTCATGCATTTTTCTGAGTCAGGGCTACAACAGGTTCCCTCCAGGCATTAATTTCTGACAAGAGTTTACTGCATGTATAGCCCAGAGAAAAAAATTCCAAAGATTCTGACTGAATTGGAGCCTCCAGGAGCGATAAGCATCATGTTTGCCTCACTGTCTTCATCCCTTTTGACAGTCGTTTGCCTTGTTAATAAGCAGTTTTTGATTTCTTAACCTTGCAATAAGCCTTGTTTCTCAGATGGCTAATTATTACCCCTCTCTGTGGTGACATGTGCAAGAAACAGCTCCACTTCAGCTCCTGACAAACTTGTGAAAATGAAACAACACCAGATTTTCTCACTGATATCATCCTGCTTCTAGTGACAGATCTGAAATGCCTGTGCATGTTAAATTTGGTGTTAAAAAAGAGAACTTTAACTGGCACTCAAACTGTTGGAAATTCTGTGAAGGCCCTGACTTGTAAGACGATGCAGCTTTTTGTTTTGACAATTCTGGTTTCTCCTTCCTCCTCTCGGGCTTTAGAAACATGGATGGTGTTAGAGTGAAAGATTTTTCATCCTCCCTTTAGAGCAACAGCTCCTACCATATAGGTCAGAATCCCTTTGCTTTGTGCAGCAACACATCCTCCCTTTCACCTTCTGTGGCAGAAATTTGTTGTTTCATTTTCAATTAATTTAGGTTTGACAATCTCTGGACACTGCTTTATGACCGAAGACCCCCTGGGGTGGGGCAACATGAGGTCTGTGAATTATTACTCTATGTAGGGCTGCAATCTACTTGACAGCAGTGGGTTTGGTTTTTTGTTTTTATGTTCAAAGAAAATGGAGATCCTGCTTTCTGAGAAGGCCTAGATAGAAAAGAGTAGAAAGCAGAGTTGTGGGACTGAAAATTCTCCAATAGGTTATTAACTCAACCTTCCTTAATGGAAATTTTGGAAGAAAAAATTGTGGCTGATGGAAAATGGTGTGAAGTCTTGGAAAATCCCAGAGGAATTCTTGCTTATGTTTCAATTTTTAAAGGATTTTTTCTTTCTTTTTTAATGAAAAAAGGAAGGTTTCTAAAATTTTTAACTATTTGGGAGGGGGCTGGCAAGGGGATGTTAATATCTATAATCTTCAACACGCATGGTGTAGTAAAATCATTTTCAAACTCCACCTTGGAAACTCTTAGCCAATCAGAATGTGTTATGGGCTTCAAAGGAGAGACTACCATCCTGGCTTGGACCAGAGCAGACAGGTATACACATATATACATACAAACATACATACTTACAGACAGACAGACATATATACATTGTTGTTTTTGTTGTTAGGTGTCATCAAGTCAGTTTCAACTCACAGCAGCCCTATGTAGAATAGAATGAAACACAGCCTGGTCCTGCACCATCCTCACAATCCTTGCTATGCTCGAGCCCATTGTTGCAGCCACTGTGTCATTTAGGGTTTTCTTCTTTTTTGCTGACCCTCTACTTTACCAAGCATGATGTCCTTCTCCAGAAACTGGTACCTCCTGATAACATGTCCAAAGTATGTGAGACGCAGTCTTGCCATCCTTGCTTCTAAGGAGCATTCTGGCTGTATTTCTTCCAAGACAGATTTGTTCATTCTTTTGGCAGTCCATGGTATATTCAATATTCTTCACCAACACCAAAACTCAAAGGCATCAATTCTGTGATCTTCCTTATTCATTATCCAGCTTTCACATGCACATGAGGTGATCGAAAACATATATAGATTGATATGTGTATATATATATATATGATATATTAAAACTGTTGCCATTGAGTCAATTCTGACTCATAGCAACCATATAGGACAGAGTAGGACTGCTCCACAGAGTTTCCAAGGAGCAGCTGGTGGATTCCAACTGCTGACCTTTAGATTAGCTGACTTAGCTCTTAACCACCATGCCACCAGGTTTATATAAGGTCACTACGAGTCGGAATCAGCTTGATGGCGATGGGCTTCTTTTTTTTTTTGGTTCATGATATATTAATATATTTGAAATATGTGTATTTCAAAATTTTGGGGAAAAGAAAGAGCACAAGACTGTGAATGGAGACATTTTGATTTTACTACTGATTTTGTCATTAACCAGCTCTATAATTATGGGAAAGTCAGTGTTTGTCAAATGAGGTTAGGTGATCAATGACAAGGTCCCTTCGAATCCTAAATTCTATGTTTTGATGACTCTTACAGTCTCAGGTATCTCTAGAGAAGAGAAAGAATTTTTGCATTCCAAGAATTAATACAAGAATTACAATGATCTTGGACAAAAGCAGGCAGCCCTTCTCTTTCAAAAACTCAACTGAAATACAAGTAAAGTTAGGTGAAAGGACACAGGAAACAAGGTTAAACGAATTTGTTTCTGCATTTACCTGAAGAGAAAATTGTGACTTTGGGAATGGTTTGTTACTCCCTTTGTAGCTTTATACAAATGTGAGATACTCATTTGTGTGTCCCAACTGGGACATGGTTGGGGACAGGAATGGAGAGATGTCACCAAATAACACTCAGGAAAATGCTCCATGTTTCCCTGCCCTGGAGGAGGCTTGGCCAATATTCAAATCCAAGTGGCCCTGGAAACAGAGACACAAGCATAGGGAATTGTTCTGTAGAGGCCAGTGAACCTTCAACCATAACAAGGAGAAATTGTGTGGTAAATATTATCCCCATAGGAAAGGACTATGCAGAATGTGGGCACTTCTAGAACAGTTACATTCAGTTATTTATCCATTCAGTCATTCAACCAGTGTTTATGGGGCACTCAGCACATGTCAGTCTCTGTAAGAGACACTGGGGAAATTCAAAGATGAAGACAGAATCATAAAACATCCACATTTTACAGCTGAAGGAATACTCACAAACAGAATAACATGTCAAGTGCAGTGATGAGGGGTGTGTATGGTTTGCTATAATTGCATAAAAGAAAGGCCCACAATCTAGTCTGTAATAAGTCATAGAAGGCTTTCTGAAGGAGCCAATACTTAAATAGACTCTTAAAGTGAGCAAAAATGGGCTGAATGAAAGGATCTGAAAAAAAAAATTGGAGACAATATCATTCTAGGAAGAGAAAAAGTATACAGATGATGAACTGCATAGTTGGGGATGAGGACAACAAAAGGACTGTTGCTCATGAAAACCCTACCAAATAATTGATTCTCCGTCTCATTCTCTGTGAGCCAGGGTGAGGACAAGGTGTATGTGGTAAATGAGAGTATGTACTGTAGGGGATTACCTTCACCTGAACAAGGAAGAAAACTTCTCTCTCTCTCTCTTTTTTTCTTTATCCAAGAAGGGAAAATGGTTAGTAAAACCCATTCCTTAGCTCTGTTACAGGCTTTATCTTTCTAAATCCTACTTCTGACACTTTTTCACTTAAAAATTATCACCTGGTTTTCTGGGATGGCATACAATAATGGTGGCTTCTTAACATCCAATTCTTTCTACACATTCCACCCAAAAGTTATCAGGAAAAACAAGATAAATAAAAACTACCCAAAGCTTATGCTTTCAGCATAACTAAGGAACATAAAATCCAGTTTTGGGGAAGAGTTAGGCACTGAGACCAAAAGAAAGAGGATGGGGGCAGGGAGTACATGTGAGACAGAATCTGAATAATATTACCACAAAAATAAAAGCCCCACCTTGAGTGGGAAAATACTGAGAACACATTTAAGATCAAAGTACTGGTTACAGGAAAATCAAAAGGAGCAGTCTTGGAAAATAATGTTTCTATATAGGTAGTGGGGCAACTTGAGAATGGAAGATGCCCCCCAGTGAAGGGAGAAAAGAAAATAAGAGGAGGAAATCGAGATTCATACCAAGACAGAGATAAAGAGGAAAAAGAGAGGGGCAAGGGAGAGAAAGATAGACAGAAACAGCCAGACAGAGAGAATGAATCACAAAACAGAATATACACAACTCCTCCCAAGACAGAAATAGAGAAATTGACTAGATAAACTGCACTTCAGTACACCAACAGGCGAGGGTAGTTTTCAACTAAAAAACTTAGTAATCTTCTCAAAATATTTACCTTTCTGTCCATACAACTGTTAATGCTGGCCTAGGAAATTAGGCATTCAAAACAAACAGGTAAGGTAGATGACATCCGTACAAAATTAGACTAAAAAGAAAACAAAATAAGAATCAAAACACGTTAACTGTTAAAAATGCTTCCTAAAGTATCAATCATGAAGAAGAAAACTGTAACATAACATCCCAATCTGAATTACATACCTGTGAAAAAGAATTTGAGGATGTGAAATAAATTCCTCAAATCAGAAATTAAAAATTCATAACGAACATAAACAAAAAATAGGAATATGTAAAGTGACTGAACTTGGTAAAGAAATGGAAAAAGTCAAAGTCATTTCAGAAATGAAGACAAAATTACACATTGCCTGAAGGAGAAAAGATTTGATTGAAAATATAATAAAGGACATTGAATAGTCAAGAAAACAAAAACAACCAAGAAAATGAAAATAAAGATGTAAAAATGATCAAAAGAAAGTAATTGAGGCAGGCAAAAGAGATCCAACATACATATAATTGGAGTACCTAAAGAAGAAAAAAACAAAACAATGTAACAGAACAATATTTTAGACCATAATCCAATAAATTTTTCCAGAAATAAAAGAATATCTAAATTTTATGTATTGAAAGAACATACTGTATAGTGAAAATTGATCTGAGCTGGATAAATTATCTCTGAGAAAGACATATCTCAGTAAACCTTTTAGATTTTTAGAAAAAAAGTCCTCATGGCCTACAGCCAAAAAAAAAAAAAAAAAAGCTTTTTACAAAGGAAAAACAATCAAATTGGCACAACATTTCTCTACAATATACCAAGTCAGAAAACAATGGCGAATCATTTTTAAAAAACTCAGAAAAAGAAAGTGTTGCCCAAGGATTTCATATATAGCTAAGCTGCCTTCAACTATCAGGGTTATTGAAAAATACTTTTGAACCTGGAAGAATCAAAGAATATGTGCATATATTCTTCCAAAGAATCTACTAGAAAACACATTTATCCAACTAAAAAGTAACTGGGGAAACTTCAAAAAAAGTAAAAAAAGATAAGTAGGAGTCAAAGTATATCAGTTAAAGCTGGAAAACCAAATAGCCAAAAGCTATGTACAAAGAAAAGGAACTAAGAACATTTTTAACATTCTAGCATATAGATAATTACCAAAATAAAAATAAAAGTCTTCCTAAATACCAAAAGAAATATCAAAAGATAAAACAAAAAAAACAGTAAACACGGTTTGATAAATGCTGTGATCCACTACTCAACCCCCCCTTCTGGAATGAAGGTCTTATTCCCTCAGCTGCTAGGAGTCCTGCTGACAGAAAACTCTCAATGTCAGCAACACTCCCAGCAGCTGAGGGAATTGCCTTAGCTAAAGAGAGTCTCCTTAAGGCCACACACCCTCTCCCAAAGCAGCTCGCATTCAAGGATTGACTGACAGGAAAGTGTAAAAGCCCAGCGCTTCTGGCCCAACTCAGGATAACTCTGAAAAGGTATCTCATCTTCAGAGCTCCCTGAGGGGTTGACTGAGGCTTTTGTTGGATCTGCATTATCATTTTCCCTCTCTACCCAGTCCTGCTTACTTCAACTCTCTTCTGCAGCTGTTGATCAAAGAATATCTCCAATATACAATTAGCATTCTAATCTCTGTCTTAGAGACTACTTCCTGGAGAATATAACCTGTGGTAGTGGCAAGAAGTGGTCTAAGAAAGCAGATACTTAAATGTGATTTTGGAGCTGGATTACCTGGGTGTCAATGAGGACCCTATCACTGGTGATAGGTGAATCATAGATAGGTCCTTGTACAAGGTAGCAGTGCAAAACTTTCACTGGTTGTCTTAGATATCTCTAGACAACAGAAATACCATAAGTGGATGACTTTAACAAAAAGAAGTTTATTCCATCATAGCTTAGGAGGCTAGAAGTCTGAATTCAGGGTGCCAGCTCCAGGGGAAGATTTTCTTTTTGTGTAGATTCTGGAAGAAGGTCATTGTCATCAATTTTCCCCGATCTAGGAGTTTCTCAGCACAGGGACTCCATGTCAAAATGATTTGCTCTGCTTCCAGCTCTTCTTTCTTGGTGGTATGAGGTCCCTCTCCTCTCTGCGCGATTCTCTCTTTTACATCTTAAAAGAGATTGACTCATGATATAACCTAATTCTATAGATTGTGTCCTGCTTCATTAGTATAACTGCCTCTAATCCTACCTCATTAACATCATAGAGATTAGCATTTACAATCTGATGTGAAAATTACATCAGATTACAAAATGGAGGACAACCACACAATACTGGAAGACATGGCCTAGCTAAGTTGACACACATATTTGGGGGACACAATTCAATCCATAACACTGGTGGTAAGCTGGGAAGGTATATTGGTAGACAGGACTGTGTTAATGGGTGAATGTATCAGGTATTTGAGAAAAATGGAAGAGAAACTATAAGGAACACTGAAATTGGGTGGCTATTGCTAAGCTTAATTGTTTCTGTGAAAAAAGATGACAAAAAGTTGAAAATAGTTATCAAACAAAATCAAAATATGAATGCTCAAGAGCCTCCTTGGTAGCATAACAAACACTCTTTCACCGCTTACATCTGAAGTGTAGAGAAAGCTGAGGACAAGGCTTAGAATTTAATAATAATAGTAGCTGAGCTCCAAAAGCTAAACCCTCAACCATGACACATAGAATGGAGAATTCTGAGTTGATGAACCTGAAAATCTTGCATAGTGAGATTCCTTTGAACCTTCTGAGCCTACAGTAGCCTACTCCTCCTACTCAATACATGGTCTCCTCACTTGCTTGATAGAAAGGGAATCAAAAAATAATACACACAATCTTCCCACATGAAAATAGCAAAATTGATCAGAGATACTGTAACTTTTCATACTAACAGAATAGAGTGGGTTTTCCATGACATAGTTGTGTATTGTCTGTTCAATTATGTACTCCTCTTGTGATCTTTCCTTGCCTCACTTCTTGGATACTAAGCCCATGTCTAAAGTTAAGTCACCACCTAATCCCCTGGAAGTGTGCTGAGCCTGCAAACAGAGGAAAGTGACTGTACCCTCGAAGAAGTACATGACCTAGTCAATATGTACCAAAAGAAACCGGGAGAGTACACATAAGACTGGATTCCAAAGGTGCTGTACCAAGGGGAGGGTAATAAACTTGGATAAACGGAAGTTTATCAGTATGTAAGCACTCTTTTTGAATATTGGATTCATAACCCTGACTAAGACCAACCAGAAATAAGCAATAGCCCAAATGAAGTGAGGAGGAAATTCCAGAATTGCATTGGCAGATGATGGAAGAAACAACTAAAAGACTCAGAGAATTGGGCTTGTTAGAGCGGATGTATTATGTAAGATTGGAAAACACACCAGAATATCATGTCCCGGGAGTGGACCTGTAGGATACACAGTTTGTCAAAGGACTAAGAAATGTGCTGGTGAGAAGGGCACCAGCATCACCAAGAAGTTCATTGGCGCTTTTTTGCTTTAGCCCAGGAATGAATTATAACAAAAAGATTTTCAAATTGGCTCACAAAACAAGATCCAACTCTTCTTTTATTTCATACAAAAGAAATACCTAAAAGCAAGATGATTCAGAAATGCTAAAAAAAAAAAAAAAAAGTGGCAGGGTAGATGAACAAGAATATACTACGCACGGCAAAAATTAATAGAAAAGAGAGAGTGAAATCCTTATGTAAGTTAAGAGTTCAGGATCGAAAGTATTAAATACAAAAAAGTAAAACGGAGGTTTTATTGTACTAAAAGCCATAATTTATAGTTAAGATATAACAAGTCTGAATATTTTTGTAACAAATAACAAGAAACCATCTTCATAAACTACAGGAAATACAAAGAGAAACAAATAAAAACACATTAATAGAGAGAGGATATAATGTAGCACTTTCAGTCCAAGACAGACAGGTTGAATAAAAAATAAGTGAAGGCTTAGAAGACAGAAACAACCCAATCTACAAGGTTAATCTTATGAAGATATATGCTGTTGTTAGGTGCCGTCGAGTCGGCTCCGACTCATAGTGACATGCACAACAGAACGAAACACTGGTCCTGCACCATCCTCACAATCGTTGTTATGCTTGAGCCCATTCTTGCAGCCACTGTGTCAATATACCTCGTTGAGGGTCTTCCTCTTTTCTGCTGACCCTGTACTTTGCCAAGCATGATGTCCTTCTCCAGAGACTGATCCTTCCTGACAAGATATCCAAAGTATGTAAGACACAGTCTTGCCATCCTTGCTTCTAAGGAGCATTCTGGTTGTACTTCTTCCAAGACAGATTTATTCATTCTTCTGGCAGTCCAGGGTATATTCAATATTCTTCGCCAACACCACAATTCAAAGGCATCAATTCTTCTTCAGTCTTCCTTATTCATTGTCCAGCTTTCACATGCATATGATGTGATTGAAAATGCCATGGCTTGTGTAGGTGCACCTTACTCTTCAAGGTGACATCTTTGCTCTTCAACACTTTAAAGAGGTCCTTTGCAGCAGATTTACCCAATGCAATGCGTCTTTTGATTTCTTGACTGCTGCTTCCATGGCTGTTGATTGTGGATCCAAGTAAAATGAAATCCTTGACAACTTCAATCATTTCTTCATTTATCATGGTGTTGCTCATTGGTCCAGTTGTGAGGATTTTTGTTTTCTTTATGCTGAGGTACAACCCATACTGAAGGCTGTGGTCTTTGATCTTCATTAGTAAGTGCTTGAAGTCCTCTTCACTTTCAGCAAGCAAGGTTGTGTCATCTGCATAATGCAGGCTGTTAATGAGTCTTCCTCCAATCCTGATGCCCCATTCTTCTTCATATAGTCCAGCTTCTCGGGTTATTTGCTCAGCATACAGACTGAATAGGTATGGTGAAAGAATACAACCCTGACACACACCTTTCCTGACTTTAAACCAATCAGTATCCCCTTGTTCTGTCCGAACAACTACCTCTTGATCTACGTAAAGGTTCCTCATGAGCACAATTAAGTGTTCCGGAATTCCCATTCTTCTCAGTGTTATCCATAGTTTGTTATGATCCACACAGTTGAATGCCTTTGCATAGTCAATAAAACACAGGTAAACATCCTTCTGGTATTCTCTGCTTTCAGCCAGGATCCGCCTGACATCAGCAATGATATTCCTGATTCCACGTCCTCTTCTGAAACCAGCTGAATTTCTGGCAGTACCCTGTCGATATACTGCTGCAGCTGTTTTTGAATGATCTTCAGCAAAATTTTGCTTGCGTGTGATATTAATGATATTGTTCTATAATTTCCACATTCTGTTCAATAACCTTTCTGGGGAATAGGCATAAATATGGATCTCTTCCAGTCAGTTGGCCAGGAAGCTGTCTTCCATATTTCTTGGCATAGACGAGTGAGCACCTCCAGCACTGCATCCATTTGTTGAAACATCTCAGTTGATATTCCATCAATTCCTGGAACCTTGTTTTTCACCATTGCCTTCAGAGCAGCTTGGACTTCTTCCTTCAGTACCATCGGTTCCTGATCACATGCTACTTCTTGAAATGGTTGAACATTGACTAATTCTTTTTGGTATAATGACTCTGTCTATTCCTTCCATCTTCTTTTGATGCTTCCTGAGTCATTAATATTTTCTCCATAGAATCCTCACTGTTGCAACTCGAGGCTTGATTCTTTTCTTCAGTTCTTTCACCTTGAGAAACGCCGAACGTGTTCTTCCCTTTTGGTTTTCCATCTCCAGCTCTTTGCACATGTCACTATAACACTTTACGTTGTCTTCTCAAGCCACCGTTTGAAATCTTCTGTTCGGTTCTTTTACTTCATCAATTCTTCCTTTTGCTTTAGCTGCTCAACGTTCAAGACTGTGTTTTAGAGTCTCCTCTGACATCCATCTTGGTCTTTTCTTTCTTTCCTGTCTTTTCAATGACCTCTTGCTTTCTTCATGGATGATGTCCTTGATGTCATTCTACAACTCGTCTGGTCTTCAGTCACCAGTGTTCAATGTGTCAAGTCTATTCTTCAGATGGTCTCTAAATTCAGATGGGATATGCTCAAGGTCATATTTTGGCTCTCATGGACTTGCTCTGATTTTCTTCAGTTTCAGTTTGAACTTGCGTATGAGCAATTGATGGCCTGTTTCACAGTCAGTCCCTGGCCTTGTTCTGACTGATGATATTGAGCTTTTCCATCGTCTCTTTCCACAGATGTAGTCAATTTGATTTCCGTGTGCTCCATCTGGCGAGGTACATGTGTATAGTCGCCGTTTATTTTGGCACAAGAAGGTATTTGCAATGAAGAAGTCATTGGTCTTGCAAA
The DNA here is from genome assembly GCF_030014295.1 of Loxodonta africana. Classification (NCBI taxonomy): domain Eukaryota; kingdom Metazoa; phylum Chordata; class Mammalia; order Proboscidea; family Elephantidae; genus Loxodonta; species Loxodonta africana. The sequence continues at coordinate 67,483,285 of NC_087355.1, forward strand.
AATTCTATCTTTAGATCTCCAGCATTGTTTCTATCACCAAGGCCATATTTTTCAACTACTGATCCTTCTTTGTTTCCAACTTTCACATTCCAATCACCAGTAATTATCAATGCATCCTGATTGCATGTTTGATCAATCTCAGACTGCAGCAGCTGATAAAGATCTTCTATTTCTTCATCTTTGGCCCTAGTGGTTAGTGTGTATATTTGAATAATAGTCGTATTAACTGGTCTTTCTTGTAGGCATATGGATACTATCCTATCACTGACAGCATTGTACTTCAGGATAGATCTTGAAATGTTCTTTTTGACGATGAATGCAACACCTTTCCTCTTCAAGTTGTCATTCCCATCATAGTAGATTATATGATTGTCTGATTCAAAATGGCCAATACCAGTCCGTTTCAGTTCACTAATGCCTAGGATATTGATGTTTATGCATTCCATTTCATTTTTGACAATTTCTAATTTTCCTAGATTCATACTTCATACATTCCAGGTTCCGATTATTAATGGATGTTTGCAGCTGTTTCTTCTCATTTTGAGTCATGCCACATCAGCAAATGAAGGTCCTGAAAGCTTTACTCCATCCATGTCATTAAGGTCGACTCTACTTTGAGGAGGCAGCTCTTCCCCAGTCATCTTTTGAGTGGCTTCCAGCTTGGGGGCTCATCTTCCAGCGCTATATCAGACAATATTCTGCTGCTATTCATAAGGTTTTCACTGGCTAATACTCTTCAGAAGTAGACTGCCGGGTCCTTCTTCCTAGTCTGTGTTAGTCTGGAAGCTCAGCTGAAACCTGTCCTCCCTGTGTGACCCTGCTGGTATCTGAATACCGGTGGCATAGCTTCCAGCATCACAGCAACACACAATCCCTCACAGTACGACAAACTGACAGACACGTGGGGGGTGAAGATATATAGATCTCCAAATATACATATATAGTTTACAATATTTAAAAATTTATATATACCTTTTTCTCAAGTGCACTTAGAACTTTTAAAAATATTGATCATATATTATGACATAAAGAAAGTATAAATATATCCCATAAAGTAGAAATAATATAAACAACAGTCTCTAATCACAACACAATAGAACTAGAAATTAATAATAAAATCACAAAGCAAAACAAGAAACCCTTATCTTGGAAACTTAGAAAAAAATAGATTTCTCTATTAAACAACTGTTGGGTTAAATGGAAAATGCAAACCAAAATTAAAGAATTTTTAAAAATAGTGGTAATGAAAACACTCTGTGTATCAAAATCCTTGGAATGCATTTAAAGTGATAACTAGAAGAAAATCCATAACTAAATATTTATATCAATAAGATGAAAGAAAGTAAACAAGAGAATTAAATTCCTAAAAACAAAGGCCAAGCCAAAGAAAACTAAAGGAAATAAAAAAAAATAAAATAATAAATATTAAATACAGATACTAATGAAAGAGTAGAGCACAACAACAGACAGTATAAGTAATTAATTAAACAGAATACTGAATCTCTGAAAATTTAACAAAGTAGAATGCAGTGCCACAGATTTCTCTTTGTATATGGCTTTTCTGGCCCTAGGTTTGCAGTTCTGCCAAGATGATTTGCTAGGCCACAATCTTGCATAGGAATTGGACAGTTTACTACGCAAATAAGGTAACTGTGGCCTACATAGTGGGTTGATCAGTTTTGCCATGGTGGGCTTAAAAGGACCTGCAGAGATTAAGGGGGAGCCTCACTATCATCAAGAAGAAGAACCTGGAGCAAAGCCCATTCTTTGGACTTGGGCTCCCTGTGCTGAGAACTCCCAGATCCAAGAGACAAAGAGAGCTGTAACACTGAAGAGGGCAGCAGCACCAGAGGCAGAGGTGGGCTTCCAGACTCACAGGATGAGAGAACTGAATACCTTCGGGCAGGAGGCTTGTTGGCAGAGTGGGGTGCCCCCAGGCACTTGTCAGCAGAGCCAAAGAACTGTAATCCTTACCAGAGGAGGGCAGAGACCAGGCTCAGTGGGACCAGCAGCAGTACACCTGAGAGGATCCTGGAGGCAGAGGCCAAGAGAGAGCCCTGCTTACTGGCACAGCTAAGAAGAAGCTGAGAGATGTCCTGGCTGGAAGCTGTCCTGATTGATCTATCCTGTATCCTTTTACTTCCAAGTTGATTCCGACCCTGAATTGTAACCTGTTACTTCTCTAATAAAGTGCATAACTGTGAGTACAGTCTGTGAATTCTGTGTGACCACTGCAGCAAATTATCAAACCCAGCAGAGAAGTAGAGAGTGTTGTGGGGAGGATGGTTGGTGTCAGAATTGGTTAAAAAAAGAAATTTGGAGAGTGGAGGTATGTCTGACCTACACCTCAAAGAATCACCTTTGGGCTGATGGTTCTTCTCATCCCTCCTCTTGAACTTAAAGGACTTCTGATGCCACTAGCTATCATACTCCTTACCCAATTGCCATTGAGTCAATTCTGACTCATGTTGTTGTTGTTGTTAAGTGATGTCGAGTTGGTTCTGACTCATAGCAAGCCTATGTACAACAGAATAAAACACTGACCTGTCGTTCACCATGCCCACAGTTGTTTTCATGCTTGAACCCATTGTTTCAGCCACTGTGTCAATCCATCTTGTTGAGGGTCTTCTTCTTTTCCACTGACCCTATACTTTACTAAGCATGATGTCCTTCTCCAGGGACTGATCTCTACTGACAACATGTCCAAATATATAAGATGTAGTCTCACCATCCTTGCTTCTAAGGAACATTCTGGTTGTACTTCTTCCAAGACTTACCTGTTTGTTCTTTTGGTAGTCCATGGTATATTCGATCATCTTAGCCAACACCACCACTCAAAAGCATCAATTCTACTTCAGTCTCCCTTATTCATTGTTGAACTGTCTCATGCATATGATGCTACTGAAAATAGCATGGCTTGGGTCAGGCATACTTTAGTCTTCAAGGTGACATCTTTGCTTCTCAACACTCTAAAGAGGTCTTTTGCAGAAGATTTGCCCAGTGCAATGCATCTTTTGATTTCTTGACTGCTGCTTCCATGAGTGTTGATTGTGGATCCAAGTAAAATGAAATCCTTGGAAAATTCAATTTTTTCTCCTTTTATCATGTTGTGGCGTATTGGTCCAATTTTTATTTTCTTTATTTTGAGGTATAATCCATACTGAAGGCTGTGGTCTTTGATCTTAATCAGTGTTTCAAGTCTTCTTCACTTTCAGCAAGTAAGGTTGTGTCATCTGCATAACACAGGCTGTTAATGAGTCTTCCACCAATTCTGATGCCCCCTTCTTCTTCACATAGTCCAACTTCTTGGATTATTTGCTCAGCATACAGACTGAATAGGTATGGTGAAAGGATACAATCTTGGTGCACATCTTTCCTGACTTTAAACCAATCAGTATCCCCGTGTTCTATCCAAACTACTGCCTCTTGATCTGTGTGCAGGTTCCTCGTAGCACAATTAAGTGTTCTGGAATTTCCATTCTTCATGATATCATCCATAATTTGTTATGATCCACACAGTTGAATGTCTTTGCATAGTCAGTAAAACACAGGTAAACATCCTTCTGGTATTCTCTGCTTTCAGCCAGGATCCATCTGACATCAGCAATGATATCCCTGTTCCAAGTCCACTACTGAATCTGGCCTGAATTTCTGGCAGTTCCCTGTGGATATACTGCTGCAGCTGCTTTTAAATGATCTTCAGCAAAATTTTACTTGCAGTGACATTAATGATATTGTTCAATAATTTCCACATTCGGTTGGATCACCTTTCTTGGGAATAGGCATAAATATGGATCTCTTCCACTCGGTAGGCCAGGTAGCTGTCTTCCAAATTTCTTGGCGTAGACGAGTGAGCACCTTCGGCACTGCATCCGTTGGTTGAAACATCTTAATTGGTATTCTGTCAATTCCTGGAGCCTTGTTTTTTGCCAATGCCTTCAGTGCAGCTTGGACTTCTTCCTTTGGTACAATCAGTTCCTGATCATATGCTGCCTCTTGAAATGGTTGAACATAAGCCAGTTCTTTTTGGTATAATGACTGTGTATTCCTTCCATCTTCTTTTGATGTTTTCTGTGTCATTTAATATTTTCCCCATAGAATCTTTCACTACTGCAACTCAAGACTTGAATTTTTTCTTCAGTCCTTTCAGCTTGAGAAATGCCGAGGGTATTCTTCCCTTTTGGTTTTCTATCTCCAGATCTTTGTACATGTCATTATAATACTTTGTCTTCTAGAGCTGCCATTTGAAATCTTCTGTTCAGTTCTTTTATTTTGTCATTTCTTCCTTTTTCTGTAGCTGCTTGACATTTTGGGGAGATTGGAACCCTTATCCACTGCTAGTGGAATTGTAAGATGGAGCAACCACTGTGGAAAATGGTATGATGCTTCCTCAAAAAGCCAGACATAGAAATACCTTATGATCCAGCAATCCCACTCCTCACTATATACCCTAGAGATCTAATAGCAGTGACACAAATAGGCATATGCACACCTATGTTCATTGCAGCATCATTCAACAATAGCAAAAAGATGAAAACAACCTAAGAGCCCATCAGTAGACGAATGGATAAACAAAATGTGGTATCTACTTACAGTGGAATATTATGCAGCTAAAAGCATAATGTTGAGTCCTCAAAACATAACATGGATGAATCTGGAGGACATTATGCTAGTGAAATAAATCAATCAAAAAATGACAAATATTTTATGATCCCACTTTTATGGGAAGACAAAAATAGGTATACACACAGAAATCATCCTTCTTTGGTGGTTACCAGGGATAGGAGGGAGAGGAAGGGGTAATCACTCTCTAGACAGTAGACACTTGTTATTTTTCATGATGGGAAAGGCAATACCAAATGTGGGTGAAGTGTGCACAACTTGACCAAGGTTAATGATGACCCTAAGAAGTACATAAGAATAAGGGCCATTACTGGTAAATGCTATAACATATACAATTCTGAAACAACCAAAAAATACGTAAGTGGTTACATATGTAGATATATATGCATATATGTGTGTATATATGTATGCATGTATAGGTGTATCCGTAGGCATATGCAGATACATGTTTGTGTGTGCTGCATATATTCACATATATAATAAAGCACATCGGGGCACAGTCACGTATACTTCCCAGATGTAACCAAGCACCTCAAAGGATTGGTCTAAGAGGTTTGAAGGCTTAGGACCATAGTCTTATGGGACAATTTGGTCAAATGGCACAACATAGTCCATAAAGCTTATGTTCTACATCCTTGTTTGGTAAGTAGCATCTGGGATCTTAAAAGCTTGTGAGCAGCCATCTAAGATACAACTATTAGTCTCTACTTGACTGGAGCAAAAGCAAAAGAAGGAAACAAAAGAACCACAGCCTCACCTATCCTGAGACCAGAAGAACTCGATGGTGCCCAGCTGCCACTACAGACCATTCTGACCAGGGACACAATAGATGGTCCCAGACAGACTGGGAAAAGGTTGTAGAATAAAACTCACATTCTTTTTTTTTTACCATATCAATGTTTATTTATTTATAATTTTTATTGTGCTTTAAGTGAAAGTTTACAAATCAAGTCAGACTTTCATACAAAAATTTATAAACACCTTGCTATATACTCCTAATTGCCCTCCCCCTAATGAGACAGCACACTCCTTCCCTCCACTCTCTCTTTCGTGTCCATTTGGGTACCTTCTGACCCCCTCCACCCTCTCTTCTTCCCTTCAGACAGGAGGTGCCAACAGTTGCATGTGTCTACTTGAATCCAAGAAGCTAATTCTTCCCCAATATCATTTTATATCCCATAGTCCAGTCCAATCCCTGTCTGAAGAGTTGGCTTTGGGAATGGTTCCAGTCTTGGGCTAACAGAAGGTCTGGGGACCATGACCTCTTGGGCCCTTCTAGTCTCAGTCAGACCATTAAGTCTGGTCTTTTTACAAGAATTTGGGATCTGCATCCCACTGCTGTCCTGCTCCCTCAGGGGTTCTCTGTTGTGTTCCCTTTCAGGGCGGTCATCGGTTGTAGCCAGGCACCATCCAGTTCTTCTGGTCTCAGGCTAACGTAGTCTCTGCTTTATGTGGCCCTTTCTGTCTCTTGGGCTCATAATTACCTTGTGTCTCTGGTAAAACTCACATTCTTAAAAAAAAAAAAAATTTCCAGACTTACTGGACTGGTCAAGACTAGAGAAATCCTTGAGCCTATCGCCCTGAAATATCTTTCAAACTTTGAACTGAAACCATTCTCGGATGCCACCTTTCAGCTAAACAACAGATTGGCTCATAAAATAAACAATATAATCCATGAGTACTGTGCTCCTTAAAAAAAAAAAAAAAATCATCCATATGAGACCAAATGGTGAATATTTACCCTAAAGCAATGGTAAGAAGGCTGGAGTGGGGGGAGGAGGGGTTGGAGAGCTGGAGCAGGGAAGCTAGGTTAATGGAAGTGGAGCAACCAGAATGGAAATAGTGGGAATGTTTAAACAATGTGGAAAATGTAACTGATGTCACTGAATAATATGTACAGAAATTGTTAAAAAGGAACCTAATATGTTGTGTAAGCTTTCACCAAAAACACAATAGAAAAAAAAGAAGATGCAATTCTGATAAGGGGAAAAAAAAATTAGAGGCAGAAATGCATCATTTAGTTTGTATACCCAATTTTAAAAAAATAGGTAAGTCAAGTAACATTAGAGTAACTTAAGAATTGAAGTATCCTGAATGTCTGCCTTGGGCATTGTACTCTTTTAAGAACTATCTATGTGGGACCAAATTGACAATAGCAACTTGAAAGATAAGATAGGAAACTTAAGGGACAGTGAGTTTGTACTAATGAAAGAGAGGAAACAATTCGGAAAAAGAGGGTGAGAATGGTTGCTAAACTTGAAGAATGTAATCAATGTTCCTGAATTGTACATGTAGAAATTATAGAATTGGTGTATGTTCTACTGTGTATATTCTCAACAACAGCAAAAAATAAAATAAATTATTTTTTCAAAAAAAGATGTGAAGCATCCTGGAGTTTATCAAAATTGAATGATGATTGAATGAATAAATGAGTGCGTGAAAGATGAATGAGAGAAGGAATGAATGAATGAAAGAACAAAGGAATGAATGCAAAGTTGCAACAGCTGAACGGGATAGCAAATCAAGAGATGGTGAGGAAGTTTGGGTTGTGCTTTCTCAGATGAAGCTAAATCATTTTCACGATTTGCACAGCCTGTGCCTCAGCCAGAAACAACTTCCCCTGGAGGGTTCTCAGCCTTTAAGAGCAGATATTCTCAGAGGAAGTAAGATGATTCATGAGATGGCTCCCAGGGAGAATATCAGAAATAAATCTGTCTCGGGAAAATAAGATAGACAGAGAAGAGAAAGAGAGAGACAGATCAAAGTGACTCATCAGATTTCTTTGGTGATGATCATTCATTTGTTGCTATTTCTAGACCATATATAGTGGAAGGAGAGGAAAGGTCCTGTTGAAATCAGAAGTTTACAAAGCCGGTTAGCTGAACATGCTGAAACAGAGCTTCTCTCAAGGTGCAGTGGAAGTAAGTGTGGCTTTAAAAATCACTGAGGTTGTGGACCTTCTAGAATTTTCCACTGGGCTAAACTGTCATAGCTGCACAATTTGAAGACTTCTGTGTCTTCTCTTTTTTAATCGCTCAATAGATTTTTAATGGCATTAAGATTTACTGCTGAATGGTTAAGATGGCCTCTGTTATCCTGAAGTGAATCTAATAAAATGTTATCTGGCTGAGGGAATCACGGAATCACAGAATTTCAGAGTTGGAAGTGTCTCAAAGGTCATGTAGTTTCTCATTCTGCACTGAGCATTGAGGGAAGTGAGGAATTTTTTGCATTTCTGAACCTGAGAGACTTTTATGACAGTCCAGGAGAATAGACTTAAGATGAAGGAGAAGTTTCCAGCTAGGAGATCAATTGATTAAATTAAATATTAAGAGCATTATAATGAGTGACCTATGGGCTGACGTTAGCAGCAGGCATTTTAGAAAATGCTTGTCTTAGTTATTTACTGGAGCTATTGGTACTCTTTCTGCAAATGCTTTTCAAATTTCAGAAAGAAGTATTTGCTAAGAGTAGATCCAAGAACCTGTCTTTATTTCCAGGGCCACCTGTTACATTAGCAATGTTAAAATTTTGGTTACAGGGTTGAACATTGAGATCTCTTCCCACCTATACAAAGCTGGGAGAAAAAATGGAGTTGGCCCAAGCGTAGAGTATGAAGGCTTTTCCCTGTGCATTTGACTCCTGTAAAACAGTAATTTCTGGGACAATTTAGAGCTTCTGAAATTTTACTTTGCAATTTTCATAAGCTGTTGTTGAGTTCAGGTGAGGTCAAGAATTTTGTGCAGAGGTTATGCATTCATTCAATCAGGATGCATTGAATAATTATCATCTGTTAGGCCCTGTAATAAAGACATGAATAATAATATCGTAAGTAGTATAGAAATAGGAACAATGGGGTCACAGCAAAGAGGGCAACTAGGGCCACCTGTAGAGGAGGCAGAGAAAAATAATTCTGTACAGAGTCTTGAAGGATGAAAGGAAGCTTTCCTGAAGAAGTGGGGGACGGTATCCCACACAGATTTTTCTTGTTACCATTAACAGCTACCATTCATGGAGTGCTTTCTATGGGCCACTTGATGTGCTAACAGCTTTCTGTGCATTTGACTAGCTCATCCGCACAACCTCATGTGGTAGGACTTTTCTCTCCCCCCCTCTTTTTTTATCTTAGTAAATATATAGGTAACAAAGCATTTGCCATTTCCACAGCCTTCGTATGTACAGTTCAATGACATTAATTATGTTCATCATGTTATCTCATACTTCAGTAGATGAGGGAACTGAGAAATTCAAGAGGCCAAGTTCATAAAGCTAGTGAGCCCTGGTCCTTCCGACCTTGAATGAAATATCCCCCCAAATGATTCTATTCCCTTTTCTGGTTTGAAGTTTACTCGACAATCTAATCATCATACAGTTTCACAAGTTTACTATTAGTGAACCAATGTTGTCTTTGAATGTAAAACCTCAGCATTCCAGTCACTAGATGGGTATTACAAATTTAAAACATGCAACTTTTTATCAGTTGGTCTCTTCTGGACAAACTGCTTTTCCAGTTTGTAAAACTGAGTACCAGAGGCTGAACTGGGCTTTGAGCTAGGTAATGAGGCTTGGGGAAACTCCTGACTGAAGATTTTGAAGGGATTTCAAAGGAGACACTAGTGGTTCAGAGGCAGAATTCTCACATGCAGGAGACCCGGGTTCTAGTCCCCGACAATGCACCTCATGTGCGGCCACCAGCTGACTAAGACTCAGGAAGAAAGGACTGACGATCTACTTCCAAAAATCAATGGTCCTAGCTGCAACTGATCGTAAGGATGGCACAGGACTGGGCAGTGTTTCATTCCGTTACTCATGTGGCTACCATGAGTTGGGGCCAACTTGTAGGCAGCTAACAACTGCAACAACATGAGAATTCAAGGGTAGTCAGGGAGCACATTGTCAGGAGACAGGTTACCAAATCAAGTCAAAGCAAGAACTGAAGAAAAAGCCAATGTAGAAAGTTCAAGAAAGAAATGCCACAAGAGGTGTGAGTGGTCAAAAAAGGTAAGCCATGGAAGAACACTTTGAGCCTCTTGGTATGCAACTTGGTTTTGTATTTCACTCCTGCGGCCAGGGACGTTGATTTTACCTGCCAATGGATAATACTACCTCAACACTTGGAAAAGGAGGAAATAAATAAAATTTTGGCACAGCAGTTCTGAAAGTCTACTGTTCTTCCTTAAGTTTCTGGACTTTTGTCTGCAGATTTGGTAATAATATTACTGGTCTAATGGCTTAGTATTCATGATTAGATAGAAATCCACGTAGTAGAGAATAAAGCCTGTTCTGTATTCTGTGCAGAGTTTTGATGACACTGGCCCTGCTTTCTAAAGAAGTGTCCACTGACTCTATCATGTCCGCATGGTAATTTGGTAATTTCTGAAAATCATCCATTAGCCAGAAAGCAATTATGTAATAACTTTAATTCATTCATGAGCAAATATTTCTGGAGCAATTATGTAATAACTTTAATTCATTCAGGAGCAAATATTTCTGGAGTCACTATTTAAGAATAAGGGACACAATGCTAAATAGAATAGACACAGCCCCTGTCCTCAGTGTTTGAATTCTAATGTAGGGAGAATGGCAGTAAGCTTATAAGTAAATATCAAAGAATTGAAACCTCTGATGGTGCCATGAAGAAAATAAACAGGATAATGGTATAAAAGGGGATTGAGGAGAAGGACTGGCATGTGCTGCTTTAGGTATGGTAGTCAGGGAAAGCCTCTCTGAGAAGATGTCATTTGATATGATCCTTAAAGGATGAGAAGGAGTCTGTCATGCCAAGGTCCAGGGAAAGAAAGTTCTAGGCAGAAACAATGGCAAAAGCAAAGGCTCTGGATAGGTAGCAAACAGCGTTCAAAGAGAAAATATTTGGATTTGGTTAGGGAATGATGCAAAGACCATGGTGCTCCTTAAGAAATTTCTCCATATTAGATAAATACCTATCAGGCTCAGAATTCCCAGAAGGCACTGAGACTTTGGATCAATAGTTTTCCAGGCAGCTATACTCTTTTGGAAGCTAACAGTGAAACAGTCATGGATACTGAGCTAATCTCTGCCTTCCCACTTGCGTGTCAAAATGTCCACTCCCATGTGTTCTGTTTGTTTTTCCCACAAAAGGTAACAGTGGTTAAGGGAGAGTGCCTGGAGTCAGAGAGGTTAGCTTTCAATTTCCACTCTCTGCCAGGCAATAGATGTATCACCTTGGACAATTAAGTTTTTTAGGCAGTCTTCTTCCTCCTCCTTTCTTTCCTTTTCTTCTTATTTAAGACACTTCTGTGCACTAGCTCACCTCCTCTTGTCCTCACATCTGACTCAAGATATGGTTACAGCAAACCTTTCCTGTGGTCTTTGACTCACTGAGAACATCTCTTCTTAAATACTCATCGCACATCTTTCATTTGCTGCTCCAGGTCTTCTCTGACATGATGGCATGGCAAACTGCAGAAAGAGTGCTCTACACTCATATGCATCCTGAAATCAAAAAAATTGATAACACCAAAGCACTCCTCAGCCAATGAATGGAGGAACCTGAGAATCTTGAAACCGTAGATTCTCCCAAGCCCTCCAGACTGGCAGAAGCATTCTCCCACCTGGGGGGTGGATTATCCAATATGCAAGGTAATCACGGTGCTTAACTTGCTTACCAGATGATCTGTAGCAAACAATTTCATATTTTTTCACCACATCAAAGATTTTGCTTATAGATATGGCTGGCTTCTATCTCTCTCCCAACCCCACAGCACCTTCCTACAGAATCAAAGCCTCTTTTCAAATTTACAATCCCTGACAGGGACAAGGTAAGCATGGACTTACTTGTGCTTACTTTCTAATCTGTAGTGAACAATTTCACGTTGGCTTCATCAGATGTGGTGAAAAACGTATGAAGTTGTTCACTACAGATTAGGAAGTAAGCCCAAGTATGTTTGTGCTTACCTTGCTCACTGGGTCATCTGTTTCTGCTCCTACCCCACTTAATAGAGGAGAAGTCCCATTACCTAAATACTTCACAAATGCAAAACCTGAGGAAGATGCCTTGCAAGATGATGCTTTTCCTCCTCTAGATTCATTACCACTACCTCTCATTTCCTGCAGATCAATAACGTGGGTCTGGTCTTAGCTTAGCCTGAGCAGGGACTCAGAATTTACTGTCCTGGCAAGAAGACCTGGAATCAGTTCTAATCCACTGCTGGAGTGGTTCCTTGAAGGTTGGTACATGGTAGATGAGGTGGAGATATCAGACTACCTAGAAAGAAAATTAAAGAAGGAGTCTGCGGTATAATGGATCACTTTTGTGTGGCCTTTCTAACCATGGTCTTGTAACTCCCACCGAACTGATTGGGCAGGACGGTGTGATAGGGTAATTTTGGCCCACCAAATGGATTGGTCAGTTTTGCCATCCCACTGGATTTGAAATGAGCCACCCCAGAGGTGGGAAAGAGAGCCCCACCACCACCAAGGAAGAACAGCCAGGAGCCAATACATACTTTGGACCCGGGATCCCTGTGCTAAGAATCTCCTGGAACCAGGAGATTGAGAGACAGAGATTAACACTGAGACTCACCAGCAGGAGACAGTATGGTGGGGTTCCCAGCCTGTGGAGTGCCTTTGGGCAAAGGCTGAGGGCCAGCGAGAGGCACGCCTGCAAGCACGGCTGGAAAGAGGTTGTCTTGATGGAAGAACCATATCCTGAGCATTCCTGAACCTAAACTGTAACCTATTACTTCCTTAATAAACTCCTTAACTGCGAGTATTGTCTATGACTTCTGTGTGGCTATTGCAATGAATTATCAAACTCAGCAGAGAAGTAGAGAGTGCCCTGGGAGGGACAGTTGGTGTTAGAGTTGGTAAATATGGCAGAGAGAGGAGGCATGGCTGACCTCTGCCTCTTAGGAATCAGCCTTGGGCTGTTGATCTTAATTCTCCTTTCCCCCCCCTACCCCGTGAAGTTAGAGGAGGTCAGACACATCCCCACACCGTTTTTACAGTGCCAAAAGGCTTTTGGAGTGGGAATGTTAGAGTGAATTTATTCTATGAGTACAGAAATACCAAGGCTGTCATGAAGGCTCTACTAGAGAGGGAGAGCAGACCTGAGAAGCGCAGTGGAGCCTGTCTCCTGTCGGTGTGACTGTAGAATGTGCTATTTTTTTCTCTTTTTTTTAAAGAAAAAGAAAGTTTTATTCAGCATATATTCAAAAAGGCAAAAGTGGGAAGCAGATAAACATGCTCCAACAACCAAAAGAATATTACAGAATCATCAGTATATATTAACATTACAAAATGGGCAAAACCACTGAAAGCTTCATCTTTTCACAGATTGGCTAGAAATAGTGATCTTACATTTTGAATTGTCTTTCTTAACAATCATTTGTACAGGCTTCAGCAACAACAGTCAGGAGGGTCTTCAATGCTCCAACAAATTTTCTATTCACTAAATGCTAATAGAAAAAGATAAGAGTACAAAGTCTTTTGTGTCTTGACTTATGTGAAAAGTTCTGTAAAAGATATTTTTCTTCCCTAAAAGATAATTTCCAGTATTGTCCCATCTATTGTCTTTATACCTCAGGGCCCAGTTGATGTGTCCTGGTGAGTCCTTGCGAGCCCAACTCCAGCTGGGTCACATTCTCTATGCTCAAGGACAGGGAATAATGATTCCAATATTATTTCCTGAATCATTCCCTCCTTTTGATCAAAGATTGGTGATAACCCATCGATGATCAATACCTGGACTGAGTTGAGGTCCTAGATGGCAGCCACTGGAGGCTTTTTAAACTCAAGGTGCTGCTTTTCCACCAGATACCATTTGGTTCTTCACCAGGATCTAAAGTAAGAGCAATGTTCTCATCAATTGCATTGCCAAAGTGAGCAGATTCACTGTACATCAACATTTTAGCCCAAGGCCTTCTTTTGCCTTTTAGGTGTGTAACACAATAGAGGATACATTTTATCATGCCTAATCAGGATGTAGACTAAGAATGTTATTATGAATGAACCAAATAAATCTAGTGTTTTTAAGAGTGTTGCAGTGTATAACCAAGTAGCTTGTTGTCTCATTCTATGTATATCTTGCTCTACTTCTCCCATGTTACTAATCCAAATGCAACAAGAGAAGTTATTTGCTACAGCACAGGCTACACTTTCTTGTACTAATAAAAAAATCTAAGGCTATTCTGTTATCTTATGTCACCTTGGCTTAATGAGGTCAGAGATCGCTGTTGTGTTTCCATCCCATTAGCAACTTCATCTGCTATTTGTCCCATGTTGTTGTTGTTGTTATTAGTTGTCATCGAGTCTGTTCCAACTCATAGCGACCCTATGCACAACAGAACGAAACACTGCCTGGTCCTGCGCCGTCCTTAAAATAATTGTTATGCTTGAGCTCATTATTGCAGCCACTGTGCCAATCCACCTCGTTGAGGGCCTTCCTCTTTTCCGCTGACCCTGTACTCTGCCAAGCATGATGTCCTTCTCCAGGGACTGATCCCTCCTGACAACATGTCCAAAGTATGTAAGATGCAGTCTCACCATCCTTGCCTCTAAGGAGCATTCTGGCTGTACTTCTTCCAAGACAGATTTGTTCGTTCTTTTGGCAGTCCATGGTATATTCAATATTCTTCACCAACACCACAATTCAAAGGCATCAACTCTTCTTCGGTCTTCCTTATTCATTGTCCAGCTTTCACATGCATATGATGTGATTGAAAATACCATGGCTTGTCTCAGGCGCACCTTACTCTTCAAGGTGGCATCTTTGCTCTTCAACACTTTGAAGAGGTCCTTTGCAGCAGATTTGCCCAATACGATGTGTCTTTTGATTTCTTGACTGCTGCTTCCATGGCTGTTGATTGTGGATCCAAATAAAATGAAATCCTTGACAACTTCAATCTTTTCTCCATTTATCATGATGTTGCTCATTGGTCCACTTGTGAGGATTTTTGTTTTCTTTATGTTGAGGTATAATCCATAATGAAGTCTGTGGTCTTTCACCTTCATCAGTAAGTGCCGCAAGTCCTCTTCACTTTCAGCAAGCAAGGTTATGTCATCTGCATCACGCAGGTTGTTGATGAGTCTTCCTCCAATCCTGATGCCCTGTTCTTCTTCATATAGTCCAGCTTCTCGGATTATTTGTTCAGCATACAGATTAAATAGGTATGGTGAAAGAATACAACCCTGACGGACACCTTTCTTGACTTTAAACCAATCAGTATCACCTTGTTCTGTCCAAACAACTGCCTCTTGATCTATGTAAAGGTTCCTCATGAGCACAATTGTGTTCTGGAATTCCCATTCTTCTCAGTGTTATCCATAGTTTGTTATGATCCACACAGTTGAATGCCTTTGCATAGTCAATAAAACACAGGTAAACATCCTTCTGGTATTCTCTGCTTTCAGCCAGGATCCATCTGACATCAGCAATGATATCCCGGGTTCCACATCCTCTTCTGAAACCGGCCTGAATTTCTGGCAGTTCCCTGTCGATATACTGCTGCAGCCATTTTTGAGTGATCTTCAGCAAAATTTTGCTTGCATGTGATATTAATGATATTGTTCTATAATTTCCACATTCAGTTGGATCACCTTTCTTGGGAATAGGCATAAATATGGATCTCTTCCAGTCAGTTGGCCAGGAAGCTGTCTTCCATATTTCTTGGCATAGATGAGTGAGCACCTCCAGTGCTGCTTCTGTTTGTTGAAACATCGCAATTGATATTAGTGGCACATGAACTCTGCATTTGCCTCATAACCTCATGCCCACATTTTTCCCATGGTGATTGATGAATTTCTTAAAGATTTCTCCAATTGAAATATACCAGAAGTGGGAATTAAAGCTACCAGCCATACCCTGAGTGTTAGACCAATGGGCTTTCATCTGATTCTCACTTTGCAATGGGTAACAATTTAACATTACTTTTTTGGTACCATTACTATGAATATTTAAAGGTAATCTTAAAGTTCCCAAAGAGCACTGCCCACTTATTCACCAAGGATCCAAACAAGAAATTGCCCATGTAAATTCACTGGCAGTTGGAAAGGGATCATCTAAATTGGTACGGTTGGATCCACCACACAAAAACATATATCCATAAGGAGCACACAAAGTTTGTGTAGAGGAAGCAGAAGGTATAGAAAAATTCACATGTGACAACCAGATTTTTATTAGAGAATACACGATTAACAAGATAATATAGGATGGACATCTCCCACTGAGGTCTTCAGTTAATCTGTTTAAAACATACTAAGTGTTCTGCTTGAGGGTAAGCTGCCCCTCCTTGGTATTAACAGTCATAGGTCACTTTCTCAGAAGCATAAGTGTCACAAAACTGTTTTTATGAGAGAACTTCTAATTCAAGAGTTACGTTGTGTAAACCCATGAGTTAAATAATTCAGGAGAAAGGAAAATGGTTTTTTATATCTAGAAAGTAGGATCTCAAGACATCAGCAATAGTCCCACATAAGACCCATAGTCTTCCTTTACTCAGTCTTATGTAGTGAATTTCAATTCCACATGATTCTGAATCAGCCGCAGTCTGTGAACTCATCAGCTTCTGCACAAGAGTTGTTGGAAATCTTGATTCAGTCTAGTCACAGTTCTTTTAATAAGTCTAATATAGTCCACATTTTTGTGAAGATATTTTGGTCAAACATTTTCAGCAAATCAGAAACTTATCTGCAGATGACAAATCTTAATATGGCCATGATTAATTTATAAACATATTACTCCTAATTATAAAAAATTCAGAACCAAATCAAGTCAGTTTAAAAAAACTTTAGACAAAAATATTTTTAAATGTAATGATTAGCCTTATTTTAAAAAAACTTCAGAGATAGTATACTATATAATAATTTTGAGACATAATACCATATAGTCAGAATATGCCAAGATTATCAAGTCTCTAAACACCTGAAAAGTAATACAAAGACTTCTTAGGTAGATTATGTGAATTCCCCAGTCAAACTACTGGCTTTGATGATGCCCATTGGTGTCCAAGGAACGTGGAGTGGGGACACATGGGTCTAGACGATAGGACCTGTTCTGTTGCCGGCTTTTGCTCTGCAGTCCAGATTTCCTCGAGTTCAACTGGATTGGTAGCTTCAGATATCCTTGATGACTATGCCATTAACTATTGTAGGATAAAAACAGCACAAAATTTGGTAAAATAAGAAGTAAATTTTATTTGGCATATATTCGAAAAGGCAAGATTGGGAAGCAGACAAGCACGCTGCCACAGCCATGTCTGCCTAGATCCAAGGAATATTACAGAATAGGCAAGAATAGGAAAACGAACAAGCATGCTGCCACAGCCATGTTTGCTAGAATCCCAGAATGTGTTATCTTGGTCCTAGGCTTCTTTGGATCAGTGAAATACGAAAGGATTCTAGAATTACAGAGGCCAAGTGGAAGCCCTTAACCTTCAGAGGTAAAGTAGATGTGATTATCATAATGGGAGTCAAGGTGCCTTTACCTTAAGAGATCTGTGGTAATGGCTTATAGATAAAGGTGTCCTGGACAGCCCACTAGGGTGTTATTCAACTTGAAGTAATGTAATCTCCCCCTAAAAAATCAAGAGCTGGCTGATGTCAGCTACCATAATGAAAAATTATTCATACAACTTCCAGATCTAAATTAGATCTAAATGACCCAGAGGTCATTGATTGAAGGGGAGGCTTGGTTCTCTTGAGGAAGGACCCTAAAATACCATCATAAGTATAGGTAATAATCCCCCAAAATTGCATTAGAACAACATTGTATCCCTTGATACGAAACCATCCCTCAAAGAGATCAGTCAGTTATTTTGGTGGCAATTTTGTTACATCAGACCTCTTTCATCCTGGAGGGGGCATTAATTCATCCTTAAAGAAATTGACTTATTTTAGATATGTCTTAGCTGTCCCTGCCTGCTGTGGTTCCCCTAGTACCACCATCCAAAGACTCGCAGAATGCCTGATTTACAAACATAGGACCTCACAGAGCATTGCCCAATCAAAGGATGAACTTTACAGCATAGAAGGTATGACAGTGGATCAATGACCAAAGACCATGAAATATTACCATATACCACATCACTTGGAAACTACCAGACTAATAGAATGATTGTGGAGACCTATTATAGGCTCAGCTAAGTCACTAGTATTTACCTCCTTCTCCTTGTGGTATTGTCCTCAAGGAGGAAGTGAATGGTTTAAACCAATGTCTGCTATGTCCCTGCTGTTCACAACTGAAAACTTGACCACAATTAACATAGCTTGTATGTGTAGCCAAATATATATGTATATATATATGTGTGTGTATATATATGTAGGAAACCCTGGTGGCATAGTGGTTAAGTGCTACAGCTGCTAACCAAAGGGTCGGCAGTTCAAAACCGCCAGGCGCTCCTTGGAAACTCTATGGGGCAGTTCTACTCTGTCCTTTAGGGCCTCTATGAGTTGGAATCAACTCGACGGCAACAGGTTTGTTTGTTTTATATATATATATGTGTGTGTGTGTGTATATACGTGTGTGTGTATATATACATGTGTGTATATATGTATATGTATATGTGTATGTGTGTGTGTGTGTGTGTGTGTGTGTGTGTGTGTGTATCCATCAGGACAAACCAGGGCTTAGGAAAAAGTTTCAGACTTGGGAGTACTTTGGAGTATTTAATAAATGTTAAAAAAAAAAAAATGCTGTCAAGTAGATTCTGACTCATAGCAACCCTATAGGAGAGTTGAACTGCTCCAAAGGGTTTCTAAAGGGTGGCTGGTGGATTTGAACAGCTGACCTTTTGGTTGGCAGCCAAGCTCTTGATAAGTATTAGATGATCCATAAGGGCAGTGACTCTATTTTCTATTTGTCTATTTTACCTATTCAGTGCTGAACCCTTAATGCCTAGAAGACTGCTCAATGTATACAGAACATTTAATATATTAAATGCTTAACAAAAGGTTATTATCATTATTGTTACTATCGATTGTGCACATTGGGTGGCACGGGTGAAAACTCCTTTAGTCATCTCTGGTTGTTGCAGTTTTAACCTATGATGCCACCTGAGAAGCCACCTCCGTCACTTTTATGCAAAGTGAGCTAACTGAGGAAGGAAGTTGCCACTGCTGCTCTCGCCAGCCTCCCACAGCTGCACTGAGCAGTATGGAATTGGGCATTAGGGTATCGTTATGGGACCTCCTCCGTTCCGCCCTGCTTGTGGTCTCAGCACTTCCATTCACCGTTCAGCCCTTGCCTAGGCACCCTGCTGATGATCAACCTCCAGAAAATTCTTAATATGCACAAACACCATAATTATGGAGACTCAGGCTTCTCCCTTTTGAGATAATTACAGAAATGAACCGTGTTTCTCAAACAAATCAGATTGTACAGTTTCGGGGAAGGGTGTATGCATGGGCAGAGTAGATTTCAGACTTATTAGGCAGAATGCCCAAACTCACAGCCCTTTGCCTTATCAGAGGGAAACTTCTGTCAGAATCCTTATGGGGAAAAGAGTATAAGCAATTCCTACCCTCATAAACAGGATTCCTGCTGGCAACTTGTTCTGTAAGGAAAACAGGAAAAGTGCTGATGTGGCTTCATCAGGGCCTATATCCCAGGCTTCATCAAGAAAAGAAGTAATTGAAACAATTCCTGATCTGTGGCCTGAAGGGGTTTGCAGTGTTCTCATTCCATCTCACACAGAAGTTCTGAGCCCAGAAAAAATAAGGAAAATAAATCTAACAAATAAAATATTGAAGGGGTTGTGACTCTAGAGAAACAAAGGTGAAAGAAAAATCACTTCCTCAGCTTGTTTGGGTTTGAGGGGTCTTGATTCAACCAGGGATAGGTTACCCAATAAGCAAGGTACGCACGGGCTTAGTGTACTTATTAACTAATCTATAGTGCACAATTTCACCTGTTTTTCAGCACATCTTTGATGTGGTAAAACTCATGTAAAATTGTGCAGCACAGATTAGTAAGTAAACACAACTGAACCCAGCCATACCTTGCTTACTGTAAGCCTTGTATACCTTGCTTACTGGTTAATCCACCCCTGGACTCAACTCATAAACATCTTTGGGTGATGAGCCTTATGACCCTGTCGCTCTTCTAGCCCCATCCCCTGGCCTTGGAGATCTGTTAGTTTGCCGACCAGTCCTGAATATCAGTGTTGTCACAGTGAAGGCATGCTGAGATACAAGCTGGGCCACTGACATGTCTTCTGTAGGGAAGTGAGAAACCACATTTCAGTTCATGGCTACCAGGGTACCAGATGGTGTGAGTGGGGGCATCTCAGATGCAGAAGTTCCAATGGGTCATTGAGAGCTGAGATGATTCAAGCAATTTTTTTATTGGGCTAGAGGCCACAGGATAAAGTCCTCTAATAATGGATGATATCTGGGAGAGGTGAGCAGCAGCTGGCTCAAGGTTTGTCCATGTTTACCGATTTTCACTATTAGGTATAAATACAAGGGGAGCAGAATTTCTCTTTGGGACAGAAGGTTTGCTAGAGCCAGGCAGAACACTGGCTGGAATTCAGAGAAGCACCCTAATTCTTGAGATGGTCTGAGGGAAACTAAGCAGAAACTATGAAGGAGGAAAGAAAAGTAAAAGTAAAGAAGCTCATATCCTTGGCTAGGACCAATAATAAGTGAAAGAGAAAAGATTGTAGCTTAAGGACTACATGGATGCCCAAAGCTCACTTCTGGGACACAGGGTTCTGAGCCAGACTAGCATCAAGGTAAATTACTGGGCATTTGGGATTCCATCGTTCATGGCTCAGACACTGGATTCTGGGTCTGAGAAGTGAAACTTAATTCCAAGGATTACTGGGTTGGGAAGAGGCGTGAGGCTGCTAATATACCTCTTGCCCTTTTTAGTGTAGTTTCAGGCCTTGGCTCAGCAAATGATGAGCCCCTGTTTATCGAGGATATTCCACGTATCAAGGAGCCCTGGTGGCAGCACAGTGGCTAAGTGCTCAGCTGCTAACCAAAAGGTTGGTGGTTCGAACCTACAAGCCAGCCACTTCACAGGACAAAGATGTGGTAGTCTGCTGCCGTAAAGATTACAGCCTTGGAAACTCTCTGGGGCCGTTCTACTCTGTCCTATAGGGTAGCTATGAGTCAGAATAGAATCAACATCACACAACAACAAAATTACTGCATAATTTTAAGCTAATTAAGACAATAGGAATTTTCTTTTATAACCAAATAGAAAGGCATTCCGCAGAAAATACATTTCCCGGATCAAACAGAGTAGAAAACAATGCCATCAAGATGTATAGTAATGTCCTTACAATTACAGCCTTAGACCTGTATAATTGGGTTATTTCATGTGTCCACTTCATCTGAAAGAGCAGTAACACCATCCAGGAGAAAAATAATTTCTGATCATTCTGTTTCTCTACAGCTTCTTCTTTCTCTCAAATACGATTTCAGACAAACTTGACATGTTGGCTTTACTAATGTTTTAAATCTACTACATTCATCCATGCCCACCTCACTGTGGCCTTCTTCTCTTTTCAGCCTCTACAGTACAACAAAAGACCATTGTCTGAAGCAAGAAGGCATGCACCCTTTAAGGGACAGATCTCCACAGTAGTACAGAGTAACTGGCCTTCCACGGTAATAGTCTAATATTTAAGATATGGATCATACCAGAGTTGGTTCAGCCAGATGACAATACTAGTATTACCTAGAACACATGGCACGTCTACCTTCTATTGGGTTTGTTATTCTACTTTGAACTTTTATTGATGCGGTTTCAGCACTAAAACAGAAAAAAGAAAAAAAAATGTTTCCTGAGAAATAGCCACCAAAATAGACACTTTGGTGCCATCTTTCGTTACTGCAGTGGGCAGACCGGGAGAATGAGATGTAACTTGGTGGTTTAGGTAGCTTTGTGTCCCTCATCCAGCAGCTGGTGCATACACCTCTTTGATGGGCCCTGGTGAAATCTTTCACTCTGAGCCCTTGAGTCAAGTTTTCCTAAGGGTCTCTGATTCTGCCATGGGTACCAGAAGAAGCAATATATGTACCGTATCAACTGCAAACTAGAGTCTACCATTGAAATTTGAAGTCTAAATATTCCAGGCCCCAACTTTGCTATCTAAACCAACATTAAAGCAATCAGATAATCAAAGGCCACCTATTTGGCTTTTAATTTCCAGGTGACAGTAAAAAACGTTAGAGTCCTAGAAGATCTATCTGGGGGAAAACTTCACCATGTATTGGAGTCACAGTCATCTGAGCCTTCTGTGAAATTCTCTTAAGAGTCTCATGACTTACATCTATCCTGTCTTCTATAGCTGACTGCTCTCTGGGGTATAAACCTGGACTTCAGGTTTCTGATGCCCCTCAGAATGATTTTTAGAATGTCATTGTGAAACCCCTGATCCCTCTACCAGTCACATATGAATTCATCTTCCAGAAAATGAAATAGTGGAATAGCCACATATGACCCAGTTTACTCCTTCACTCCACCTCTGTACAGTTCCATAAGAATGGTATTACATTTGTAACAGAATGAATTTAATTCTTCTTTCAGCACTTAATGAAGTCTTTAAAAATAATTTTTTTTTTCAATTCAACAAATACTCATCAAGGACATACCATGTGCATCAGTATTAAGAAGACAAAGATCAAGTTCAAATCATTGTCAAAAGCTAGAGAACAAATAACAAAATACAACAAATAACAAAAAAGAAAAGCAGGCTATGCAGTACAAGTACCCTTCTTTTGCAGTTAGTCAAAGAAGAAGAGAGCCTCCTTTGTGTATGTTAACCTCATAAAGGGAAAGAATAGGGTCAACTGCATGTGCTGTCCCTGAAATTTCCATTTTATAGATGAAAAAATGGAATTTTTTAAGTAACTTGCCCAAGGCCACACAGCTAGTGAGTAAAGAAACATAAGTAATATGGCACATAGCAAATAATCAAGAAAGGAATGCATGGATTTCCTTCAGGAAACCAGCTCTTGCCCCAGGAAAAGAGGACAAAGTTCTGAATGTTGACACCTCAAAAAAGATGAAAATGTTCTTTATTTTGGCTTCTAGAAGTCACTGGGCTCTTGTTGTTTTCCTTAATATTTCTTCTTCTTTTTTTTTTTTTACCATTTTAAAATTTTTTATCAAAATAACACATGTGAATAGTTTAAAATATTAAATAGAATAAAAGGACTTACTATGAAAGCAATTCTGTCTCACTTCTCTCACTCCCCCTCTGCCTTCCCAAAAGCAGATACTTCAAACCATTTCTGCTTCTAGTTTTTCAGGTGATTACCTCCATGTTCATAAATCAGTCTTCCTCTGCCGCAGATCTATCAGCATTTTGAATGGGACAATTCTTTATATAGGTCCATTCGCAGGAAATTTGTCAGCCCTATGAAATGCCAGTGCTGTTCCCCAGTCATATGCAACCCTAAATCCCCACATTTCCAAATGTTTCAAGGAGAAAGGGAAAGAAAGAGTTACAAGTCCAGTTAGAAATATTTTTAGGACTATGTATTATTGGTTGGGGGACTTCTTTATCTTGATTTAAGCTTCCATGCAGAGGGGACATCAATTAGTGTAATATTATTGGCTCACTCCATACTGTTGTTAACTTTTCCTCATGAGAGGAGGATTGAATTTTCTGATTAGTAAATTTAGGAACAGGAATTGGACATGTATGGCTGAGTTATTTTCCTTCTCCTCTCTTTTTTGGATATATCTGATTGCAGGAAACTATGCTCTATTCTATTCTTGGTCATGCAATACGCTTCACAGTGGCAGCCCTGTCCTTGTATCTGGGAGATCTGTGGTTGACCAGCACACTACCCAACGTTGTGTGGACAAGCCTATCTAATAATGGGTGTGATGGTTTATACTATGTGTCAACTTGGCTAGGCTGATTCCTAGTGATTTGGCCAAACAGTAGACTAACTGCTGTTATGTAATACAAAGTAATCAGTTTCTATAATGTAATCTAATGTAATCAATCTGTTGAAAGGAGAGTTTCTTTAGGGTGTGGTCTGCCTCCAGACTATAAATAGACATTTTGGCAAAACTCACTCTCTCTCTTCACTCTGCGTTCTTCCTATTGCCTGACCTACAGATCTTGGGACACAAGCTGGCAGAAGCCTCCAGCCTGCTGCCTGACCTGTGGATTTTGAAATATATATATATATATATATATCACTTGTTCTGTTTCTCTAGAGAACCCTGTTAAGATGATGAGGTTCAGGGCTAAGGAGGCCATTGCTGGGTTATACCTAAGCACCATTTTCCAATAACTCCTTTAAGAATGAACAAGCATTTTAATCTCCATCTGCCTGATTTTTTATCTCTTTTGCAAGTTTGGAAATCCTGGTGGTGTATTGGTTAAGTGCTATGGCTGCAAACCAAAGGGTCAGCAGTTCAAATCTGCCAGGTGCTCCTTGGAAACTCTATGGGGCAGTTCTACTCTGTTCTATAGGGTCACTATGAGTCGGAATAAATTCAACGGCAATAGGCTTGGGTTTGGTTTGGTTTTTGTGTTTTTGCAAGTTCAGAACTCAGGCAAGAGATAGAATGATATGCTCTATTAGGCTGTCTCAAACTTCAAGATATGTCGTTAATAATTTTCACATTGTATGGACTTACCAAGTTACCTCTTTTGGTGAACCCCCAAATACCACCATAAAGATTGCTTTCAAGGCTGATAATTACTTTTCAAATGGTTAGCCCTAATGTGACCTCTCTACCCATTTTAGCCCTTTATTTTTTCTAGCCATAAGGCAACCGTTATCCTGGAAGTAGCAATGTCAGACACTTTTGAAAGGTGACTGATGTATGATCATGGAATAACTCTAAAATGATAGGAGAATTTGACCAAAATTATACTGTTCTGAAACAATCATAGAATGTTCAACTTCTTTTTCAAGATAAAATTCAGACACATTTTTAAAGCTGTGAGATTTTACATAATGAATGTAAAACCAAGTAGCAATTCAGTGTGTTTATTCCATAAACCAGAAGGCTTGGGGCAGGGAAGGGGAGGAAAACTGAAAGATAAGAAAGCATTGTGGAGTGAAAATCATCTCATTCCTAATCTGATGAGACTAGGAAATTCATGTTTGGCATCTAATACGGTAACTATAGTTGGAATGTTCAAAAAGCAGTATCAGTAGGCTTTCATCCAACTTTGGAGGTAGACAAAGTAACATATAATCCAGGTATCCAAAAGTAGACCACCAGGTTTTCAGAGATTTGGTTTTGCTCAGCAGCATTTTTGAATGGCTCTGTTATTTATTTATTTATTTTTGAGAGGAAACAAAAGGCTTGTAACCAAAGAGATATGTATCTCTGTGGTCTATTTTAAGAAAAGGCTGTGTCCACCCTGATCCACTGCCACCTCCATCAAAATTATAGAAATCCTTCAGGTTTCAATATTAATATTGATACAAATTAATTTTATGATCTCTCTAATCAGGTGTGATTTCTCTTTACTGAAAAATCCTCATTATACTTGGTTTGGAGTTTTCTATAGTATCTCATTCTGTCGTATGTTTTATTTAATGGGTCTTACTCGTTCTATTGAAGGAAGAGCTTCAAATGAGAGCAAAGAGAGTGTGCTATTAATTTTGAGTGTCTTGTCATCTCAAATATTTATATATAGGGTTCTCAGTATGAGGCCTTTCCATGTATAATCTGGGTCCTGCAAGCTTTTCTAGCCTCAGTCCCCCAATCCTAGTCCTGTGTGTTGGTGATAACAAACAACTGGAAAAATCCTAAACTTCACATGTTATTTCACACTGCTGTATTTGTCATTGCTGTTCCCATAGCACCACTCTCATTTCTCCATGCCCAGAATCTCCTTTATGTCTTTCAAAACTGAAATCAAATTTTGCACATCGATTCCTCCATGAAGCCTTCTTTGAAGTCCCTGACTCCCCCTATAATTCTGTTGAAGTGCAATGACAAGTAACCAGTCGCTGTCGAATCAGTCCTGACTCATGGCAACCCCATGCATGTCGGAGTAGAACTGTACTCCACAGGGTTTTCAATGGCTAATTCTTTGGGAGTAGATCACTAAGCCTTTCTTCCAAGCCTCCTCTGGGTAGACTTGAACCTCCAACCTTTCAGTTAGCAAATAAGTGTGTTAATCCTTTGTACCACACAGGGACTCCAACATAACTATATTATAACAAGCGTACTTATCCAGGAGTTGGCAGACCTTTTTTTTGTAAAGGGCTAGATCATACATATTTTTTATTTTTCTGGCTGTAAAGTCTCTGTCCCAACTACTGAACTCTGCCCGTGTAACATAAAAGCAACCCTAGACAATAAGTACGTGAATGGGCCAATAAACATTACAAAAACAGGCTGTGGGGCAGATTTGGTTCACAGGTCATAGTTTGCTGACCCCTGTATTAAACCACTGTGATTTCTTCAGTATAAATAAGCTCTTTACTCTTAGAATTTAGTACTTATTAGGCTTTCATTAATTATCTGTTGCATGAATGAATGAAATAAAAAATTAAAAGGAGTGTTTCAATCTTGAGTCTCATACTTCTCCTTTGTCTCCAATCTGAACACTGCCTTCTGGGTGAGCAGCAGTTTCCCACCTCTCTTTTACGGAGTGGAGTTGGCTTGTATGATAGGACAGAGGGAACAGCAGGAGCGTTAGTGCTGCCTGCCGCGCCCAAAGAACTTTATTGCATTTGCCAGACTATTTTCTGCTAAAATCTGAAATCAATCTTTTCATTAAAAGAGCCTTAGTAACTACTGGAATTGTAGCGGTTATCTAGTCAGTAAACCATTTCATTCCTGACTCTCTTCCCCCTTTGACTAATAAAGTTTTCTGGCTGTGAAAAGCTATTATTCAATTACTGAGAGCTACAGAAAGTAGGGGTGGATTCTAGAGGCTGCAGTGGTATAGCTTCTTCTTTATGTATTTTTATCTTTCTTCTGTTAATGATTTTTCATTCGGGAGTTGACCTCCCTCTTTGCCAACGGCTTTGCAATCATCTGCTTTTTCCTTCAGCTCCTTGAACCTTTCCATTGCTTCTAACGCTTCTTTTTTCATTTTTGGCTCGTCTTATACTCAGCCCCTCAATACCTCTGCTGCCTTTGCCTCTTTCATTTCCACAAGATTGTCATAAACCCACAGGTGCCCTAGCTTCAAATTTTCTTTTCCACCCCCCTCACTTCTCTTTCAAAAATCTTCTATTCCACTTCTGTCTCTCTTTATGCCCACCAACCTATGGGCTCCACGATTTCCACATTAAATGTTAAATTTCCATAAGTGCAGATCTCAAAAGGCAAGTTGGCAAGTTCTAGTGACAGGAAAATAGGAAAATATTATACGATCAACTGTATCAACAAATTTAATGGCAAACGGAATATTTGTGTTTGTGGTTTAAAGACATATGTACTTGATTTTTAGGGCATGTTAATATGCCAAAGAATTTTTACTTAAAAAGCTGTGTTGATACCAAGAGGAAAAAGACATATGGTCATCTGTGAAATGCAGAATATGCAAAAATAACATTCAGATGAGTTGCAATGGAAGCTGATAGGGGAACAAAAGGCACTGGCCTTGTTTGAGAGCCAGGGACTACGCCTGGAGCAAGCTTTTATTATTTGACAGTATTTTTTTAGCCATGGGAAATTAGTGACTTTATGTTGATATAAGATACTAGTAAGCAAGGTTCCAGAGATTGCTATGGAAACAAGTTAATTGCAAGCTTCCCAAACCACTCCTTTGGCAAAATATTCTGAACTCATCCATGGAATTCTGGATGCCTCTAGTTGGAACTGGGATGGAATATTTCCAATGACCACCTGAAATTGCTTTTAAAATATCACCATTATAGAAGCCAAGCAGACCTACCTGGAGAGAAACCTGGAAAGTGGACAACCCATTGCCCATCCCCAAATGCCTAGAGTACTTCTAGTGGATTACTGCCCCCCTCCTCCAAGCTTGAAGAATGAGTGTAAGATCCCAGAGTCTTAAGAGAATAAGAAACAAATATGAGGAATAAGTGACACTGAGATTATTAAAGATTTGTTAATGAAATTAGATGATAAACTGCCAGATTAGATAAAACCCACTGCAGTAGGATGTATTCTAAACAGGCAACACTTCAGGGGAGTCTGGCAGGGGAGTTTTCAGCCTTGAAGAGAAGGGTGGTAAGAGGGCAGGCTTTCATGGAGGAGGTAATATTTGAGATGGATTTGGACAGCTTGGGAATTAAGTTGTTGAGAGAGAAAGAGGTGAGGAAAGCACAGAGGATCAGTGAGGGGCCAGAATGCCTAGAACTGAAGCTCTGTATTAAGGAAGAGTGGGGTCTGTATCCCCGGTGGTGCAGTGGTTAAGAGCTCAACTGCTGACCAAAAGGTCAGCAGTTCAAATCTACAAGCTGCTCCTTGGAAACCCTATGGGACTCTTCTACTCTGTCCTATAGGGTCGCTATAAGTTGGAATCAACTTCATGGCAATGGGTTTGGTTTTTCAGGTTTGGGATTAGAGGGGAAAAGGAAGCGAGATTTACTGTGTACAAAAAACTGGCACCTGAAACTGGAAGTCATGGTGTTCCTTTGTTTTTTGTTTTGTTTTATTTTTTAACAAAAGCCATATTGAGAATCTACTATCTACCTGGCACATGGTTGTTGGATGACACTGAGTTGATTCTTACACATAGTGACCCCCTGTGACAGAGTAGAACTACCCCACAGGGATTTTCGGCTGTAATTTTTATGGAAGCAGATCACAAAGTCTTTCTCCTGTGAATCCACTGGGTGGATTCCAACTGCCAACCTTTCTGTTAGCAGCCGAGTGTTTAACTCTTACACAACAGGCTCCTTAGCACAATGGCGGTTGTTGTTAGGTGCTGTTGAGTGGGTTCCAACCCATAGCCACCCTATATACAACAGAATGAAACACTGTCTGATCATGAATTCAGAGACAAAGGGAATTTAGTCTTGTTCTCAGGGATTTGACAGTATAGCAAAAAAAAAAAAAAAAAAGGTTGAAACGTAAATAAACAAATATCATTTGCTAAGTGCTGTAGAAGAATAGTTAGGATAAAAGGTTTAAAAATGGACACCTCTGACTGAGAATTCCATCTCTCTCTCAGGTAAAGGGGCAGGCTCGTTTACTGTATATGTTGATTATAAATCAGTACAATCTTTTTGAAAAGCAATTTGGCAATATGAACATTCCCATAATCTTTCATTTGGTAATTTCACTGTTATTGTTTCACTGGAAAATATTAGAGATGTGGACGAATAATTCTATATTAGTAGAATTTATCATGATTGTATGCATAATGGTTAGCTCAGGCTTTTCAGTCAGTGCACCTGGGTTAGAATTGTGGCTTTACCACTTACCAGCTCTATGATCTTGGAAAGACACCTAACCTCTATAATCAGTAGTTGCTCATCAGAAAACTGGGCATAATGTAAATACCTACTACAAACGGCTGTTATGTAGACTTAAAGTATCATTGAATACAAAGGACTCAACAGAATGCTGGGCTCACTTAAGTGTTTAGTAATTATTAGCTCAATAGTTTGCAGTAGTGAAAAGCTGAAAATAACTGTATTTCCATAACAGGCTATTGGAGAGATTATGAAACATCTTATGTAATAGAATACTAGATAGCTATAAAAATCACTTTTTTATGAATCATTAGAGGGAGAAAATGATGATGGTATAAATACAAAATAGTATTTGCTGATTGTTCTGGATTGTCCTAAAAAATAAGCAAATAAATATGTAGGTACATGTCATGGATTGAATAGTAACCCCCAAAAATGTGTGTCAATTTGGCTAGGCCATGATTTCCAGTATTGTGTGATTGTCCACCATTTTCTCATCTGATGTGATTTTCCTATGTTATAAATCCTCCCTCTGTGATGTTAATGAGACAAGATTACAGGCAGTTATGTTAATGAAGTAGGATTCAATCTACAAGATTAAGTTGTGTTTTAAGCCAGTCTCTTTCAAGATATAAAAGAGAGAAGCAAGCAGAGAGACAAGGGGACCTCACAGCACCAAGAATGCAGCACTGGGAGCAGAGTTCATCCTTTGGACCCAGGGTCCCTGCATCTGAGAAGCTCCTAAGCCAGGGAAAGAACGTTGACAAGGATCTTCCTCCAGAGCTAACAGACAGAGGAAGCCTTCCTCTGGAGCTGATGCCATGAATTCAGACTTCTAGCCTACTAGACTGTCAGAGAATAAACTTCCGCTTGTTGAAGCCATCTATTTGTGGTATTTCTGTTACGGTATCGCTAGATAACCAAGACAGTGCATAACCTAGGAGAAAGCAGAAGAAAAATAACTGAATATCTTCAGTAATTATCTCTGGTGATGGAATTAAAAATTACTTTTATTTGCTTTGTTATACTCTTCTATACTTGCCAAAAATTCTATAATGAACATGTACTACTTTTCTAATGCAGAAAGGAAAAACTTTTTAAATAGTGTATTTTTTGAAATGTCAAAGTCATTTGCCAGAATCTAGTATTAATTTTTGACACATTAACATTTAAGTCCTTTGCAAACAATTCCACATGGAAGGTTTTACACTTACTTAATGCTTTCTCCACCCAATAGTCTTCCGTTCATCTAGTCACCAGATTCTATTAGGTTCTCAGTACCATGATGGATGTTATATGGAAGACAGGAAAAGTGTTGGTCATGGACTTTACCTGTAGGCCATCTGGGAGAAGAGTGAGAGGCATGAGTTATTTATATACTAATATAAGGTAATTGGAAACCCTGGTGGCGTAGTGGTTAAGTGCTACAGCTGCTAACCAAAAGGCCGGCAGTTCAAATCTGCCAGGTGCTCCTTGAAAACTCTATGGGGCAGTTCTACTCTGCCCTATAGGGTCACAATGAGTTGGAATTGACTCAGCAACAGTGGGTTTTTTATAAGGTAAGCACCACAGGAATGAGAGAGGAGAGAGCCCTATAGACAGGAATAGTTAAGGCATGATTCAAGGCAAGGAGGGAATTAACTGGATCCTGGGGATGGGTAGGATTTGAATAGTTAGAGTTCAGGAGACAAGAGATGCCAAATGACTATATTAAAAATGAAACAAAGGCAAAAGCTTACTCATTTGTGTAAACACACCATCTGCAGGGAACCACGAATGCCTGACCTAAAGAAAGCCACAGTTTTATGTCAAGAATAGAATATAAGTTCCATCTCACATGGTAATTTAGCTTCTTGGAGGACAGTGTAGAGAAAGATCTTGGGGTGGTGTTGATAATTCTGAAAAGAGAAAAATGTTGTCATAGAATTGCCTTATCTATCATGGCCAGAAGAAAGAAGATTGGGTATTGCCATACCTGGTTGATGTCATAGGGTAGTGAGGCTGGGTGGAACAAGATGGCAGATAAAAGTTTAGAATGTATCTGGATCCCCTAAATGTTTCTCATGAGTAGCATGATAAAGTAAAAAAAAAGTGGGGGGTAGGGTAACAAGAGGGGGGGATACAGGAAAAGTCAAGGGTGACTCAAGGAATTCTAATCTGGAAGATGGGAAGGAAGGTAGCCCATGTAACAGAGATGTTTAGAGGGCACAAACCATCAACTGTTATTCTGTAATTTGGGAAAAATCATTAAGTTGTCTACATTAATCCTTTTAAAAATGGGGAAGATGAACTTGAGAATTTCTAAGGGTCCTTCTAATTTTATGAATCTATGATTCTGAGATTTCTAGCCTATTTAATATAAAATTAAATACTTAAAATCCAAATCTTCTTCTGTGGGCCACAATTCCAGACGGAAGTTTACATGCTTTTAGGACTCTGTTTTTGAGTGATTAAAAAATCCTGAATAGTTAATGCATAAATTTAATTAGCTTTAATAGTGAATAACCCAGAAACCCAGAATCCCAGAATATTAGACAGAAATGAAATGTGTACTAAAAAGGAATGGTAAATAAGGTAGATTTATTAAATGTGGCTTATATGGATAATGGAATACCAAAACCAAACCAAACCAAAGCTATGGCGACACTATAGGACAGAGTAGGACTGCCCTATAGGGTTTCCAAGGAGCAGCTGGTGTATTCAAACTGGTGACCTTTTGGTTAGCAGCCAAGCTCTTAACCACTTCACCACCAAACATTAATTAAACAGAAAGAATTGGATCTGTATATCAATATGGATAGGCCATTAAAAACTTACTGTTGAGTGAATAAAAGCAAATTGCAGAGTAGTTATAGTATGGGCCCATTTATATAATAAAGAAAACCTGTAAGCAGTTGTCATGGATTGAATTACGTCCCACAAAAAAAATGTGTGTATCAACTTGGTTAGACCATGATTCCCAGTATTTTGTGGTTGTCCTCCATTTTGTGATTGTAATTTTATGTTGAGAGGATTAGGGTGGGATTGTAACACCACCCTTACTCAGGTCACCTCCTTGACCCAAGGTAAAGGAAGTTTCCCTGGGGTGTGGCCTGCACCACCTTTTATCTTTCAAGAGATAAAGGGAAAGGGAAGCAAGCAGAGAGTTGGGGAACTCATACCACCAAGAAAGCAGAGTTGGGGGCCTCATACCGCCAAGAAAGTAGCACCGGGAGTAGAGCACATCCTATGGACCTGAGGTCCCTGCACCTGAGAAGCTCCTTGACCAGGGGAAGATTGAGGACAAAGTCCTTCCTCCAGAAGTGACACAGAGAGAAAGTCTTCCCCTGGAGCTGATGCCCTGAATTTGGACTTCTAGCATACTAGACTGTAAGAAAATTAATTTCTCTTTGTTAAAGCCATCCACTAGTGATATTTCTGTTATAGCAGCACTAGATGACTAAGAGAGCAATGCTCTATATGTACTGTGAAAAAATAGGTACATATTAAAGGGCAAGGATACTCAACACATAAAAGTGGTTATTTCTGAGGACAGGGCTAAGTAGATAAGTAGAGTGTGGAATTTCTCTATAATGTAAGTCTTAAGAAGAAAATAAACTCATGTGTTACTTGGGTAATTACTTTTTTTTTAGAAAGAAGAGGGGATATCAAATAGAAAAGCTAGCACAACACAGTAACTGTAACAGTGGAATTAGAGGATTACAACTCTGAGGTTAACTCTGCCACTAACTTTCCGTTTAGCATGGAAAATTCACTTATTCTCTCTGGGCACCAGTTTCCTCTCTCAGCTAAACCATGACGGCATTGGCCAAGAGGATCGCTATAGTTCTAAGTTCTAAGGCACTGAGATGTTTTTGAATTGTTGATATTTCATAGCACAGTGAGCAAATAGCCAGTGATATTTAGCCCAAATGTCAGAACTTCTGAGGGTGAAAAAGCACAGTGACCTAAACTGCCAGGACACCTATACCGTTTAGCAATATGGAAGGGCTAAGGTCTCAGGGGAACACGTTTTGTCAGGATTCTATAAGGCAAGCTGCTGACCTGGGTATTCCCTCCCAGAGCACCGGAATCTGGTCTCCAACACATACAGCCTAACTGTCCAAGTATCTATATGTGATGACACCCATGGGTGGTGTTTAACTCAGGATTTTCAGGGAGATGACAAAAGATTCATTGAGAATGCCTAAATCTATATTATGGAATAAGAACAATCTACAATTTAATCTTCATGCTTAACCTAACAAATTCACAGCATTAAGACATCGACATTTTTGGGGGGCCATTTTATTCTGCCTACCCTGATGTTTTTTGCGATAAGTTAGGAATTAGAACCAGCGCTGGTTGAGGCTGTTATTGGAAAAGGGTTAAAAAATCTCAGAATGTAAGTTCACTTGACAGTATAGATGGAAAGATATTTTAGCTGTTTAGGAAAGGTTTCTTATTTTTGCCTGGGGCAGAGTCCAGGTAGTTGAAGCCTCATAGAATTGAAAAGTTAATAGCTTCTCTACTCTGGTAGTTCTGAAGTAGCAGCCTTAGCAGGAGAGAAGCCTGTGGCTCAATCCTTTCTCAAGTGTTTCCCAATAAGTGTTCTTTGCCAGACAATTGGAAGGCACACAGAGACACAAATAAGACTAAGGATATTTTTCTCCCACCCAAGCCCTTTTTTTTTTTTTTTTTTTTTAAATAGCTTTAGCTATCTTAGGGAAAAAACGTAGGTGTGGGGTGAGCAGAACACAGAGGGCAGAAGCTAAAAGACTGAAATTTTGATGCTAAAGAGATATGATAGTTGAGACCATTGGCTGTGGTTACTGTCCTTTGCAACGGCTTGGAAGCAAATGAACCAGTTGCAATCAAGTCAATTCCAACTCATGGTGACCCCATCTGTGTCAGAGTAGAATTGTGTTCCACAGGGTTTTTAATGGCTGGTTTTTCAGAAGGAGATTGCCAGGTTCATCTGGGTGGACTTGTACCTCCAACCTTTTGGTTAGTTTCTGAGCGTGTTAACTGTTTGCATCACTTGGAAGCAAACAGGTTTGGAGGGATTTATGCTACCACATGAATGGCAAGCCTGGCCAGCCTGAAGTTGTTTCATACCTAAAACACCTACAGACCTCTAAACCTGCCCACAGGTTCTGGTTTGGCCACCAAGAAGGATATCTTCTTCAAGGTCCACTCTAGATGTAGTGAAGAAGGACAATGGGCAAGAAAAATTTGCATAAGAAAAAGAGAGGGGCTGGGTGGGAGGACTGGCATGACCAGGAGGGGATAAGGTGAGTGAGGTCCTTGTCTCAGGTGCAAAATTTTTAAGGGGGTGCAGAGATTGTCAGTAATCAAGATAAATCATATTTAAGAGCATTTTTTAAATTAAAATTAATGCAAAAAACTATTGATGAACAAAACACAAAGATTTTAATAATGGCAGGATCAGTAACAGTACCATAAGAAGCCATATTAGAGCCTGGGGCAAAAAGAAAAATCTTTATTATAAACTGGTATTTTGTTCACCATGGAAGTTTTTGCATTCATTTTGTGTAAAATATTGTACTAAAATATCTTGATTACTGAGTTTGGGTTATTTTTTTGGCACCCCCTTAAATTTTGCACCTGAGGCAAGCACCTCACTCAACTCACCTCACTGTAAACTGGGCCCAGGGGAGACAAGGAGACATTGATCCAGAAAGTTCTTTTCAGAGAAAAGGACCAGGGATGCCAGGTGAGCTAAAGAAAAAATTTACTCCACTGTCATCAAATGGAGCTTTTAATATTTTTGTACAGCAATAGCTACCTAACTGGACTTCCTGCTTCTACTCTTAGATTATACAGTTCAACCCACACATAGAAACCAGAGTAATCTTCAAAAATGTAAATGAGATTTCTTTCTTTTTTTCTTGTACCCTCAGTTGCCTTCTCATTCACACACAGAACAATATCTAAAATCTTTACTCCCGCCAACATGGCTTTTCATGAATTTGCCCATGGCTGCTCTCCTACTCTATCCCCCATTACTCTCTCCCTACTCACTTCTATGACGTCTCACCAAACTTCTTGCTGTTTCCTATAATACCATGCTCCTTTGATTTCCACCTTTGAATGTTCTCTGCTAGGAACCTCTTCTCTAGATTATTCATGGTACCTCCCTCACTTCATTCATGTCTCTTCCAAAAGGGCATTTCTTGAGAGAGGCCATCTCAGACCATTAATTGTCACTCATAATATCTGGTCCCAGATATTACGATGCCACTGTATCAACCTTGCTCTGAGTGACTTTTATCCATTGCTGAAGTTTATTATATATTTATTTATTCTTGTGTTTCTACCCCCAGAAAGTAAGTTCCATGAGGGTAGGGGTTTTGTTTGTCTTGCTCTCTGCTCCATCTGTAGCATATAATAGATATCTAACAGATAATTTGACAAATGACTGAATGAATGACTGAACGTAAGGATAAAGTGGAATACGCTTTGCATGTCTGCCTAGTCTCAAATATCAAAATAACCCAACCACTATTCTGCAACAGATGAACCATTTAGATTCGGAACAATCCAGGCAGATTTCTACATTAAGCCTCACTCGGTCCTATTTACAATGCAGTTGAAAGCAAGGGATTTGTTCCATTTCCTTACTTGCGTGCTTTGGTTTTTAAATGACGTGTTTAATTCCAGCCCGCATGCTAAGCATGTGCAGACTCTGTGTTGAGCCTCCCGTTCCACCTTGGGGATTCTCTCACAAAGCAGGGCAGCATTATTAATCCACTCTGTACAGATGCTGCAGTCACCCCTTGCAGACTGTCAAAGAGGAGTGACAGATGTGCAGTGCTCAGCAGCCCTAAAATTCACTCTATGGGGTTCTGGACTAATGGCCTTCAGAAGAGTCGTTATTGATCAAGCAAAGTTTCCAAGTCAAGGAAACTAATGGCTTAAGGAAAACAACATTGTTTCAGAAAGGTTGTGGCTTGATCTATTTTGCTCTTAAAATTCTGAAACTAAACATCTCAATTCAAAAAATTGTATACAGAGGATTGGCCATGAGTCAGGGCCCATGCCAGAGATCACAGGGTTCAAAGACAGAAACACCGCCTTTGCCCTCAAGACTCTCGCCCTCACTGTAATGAAATAATGGCTCATAATAAGTTCATGGATGTGTCTTTTTGAAACTTAGGAAAACGGCTGTGTCTTCAGATCACCAATTTAAAATATCATAAATGGGATTTTATATTTGCTGTAGAAAGGAAACAAAAATAGCCACTATCAGGAACTACTGTCTATTCTTTTGTACCGTGATCGTGGAGAAAGATTAAATTCTCTAATCATGTGAGCAATAAAGGAAGTAATAGCAAAGATGGTTGTCAGGTGTTCCGAAATTAAAACAGATTCCTATTCAGACCGTACAGACTCTGCACTCTGCTTGCCTGGGCCTTGACTTAATGTATCTAAAGCCTTCCTCCTTTTCCAACATGACTTCTTCTTTTGAAATCTCTCTGCCTTTCCAATTCTTAAAATCCACCTAGATTCTTGATCACTTTTGGCTTTCTGGTCACTTGTAACTGGCTGCTATCTCAAACCTTGAAGACAAAAATATTCCTATACTACCCAGTTGCCAGACCAGAAGCATGACCCTTGCCTGACTTTCTACCCAATCCTGCGTGAAGAACTACTTTGTTGTTGCCCAAATCACAGAATGACAGAGATAGTGGAGTAGGACTGGTGACTTTTGGAATTTTACCTGGCTTTTTTTTCTTTGAATTCATCCTACTGGAGAGTTTGACGCTTTCTGAATCAGTAAAATTTGAACTCCAAGGATAGGAACCATTTTGTTTTGATCTCCTTAAAAGAAATCATATGGAAGTATGTGTGATAGGAACTTAATTGAATTTAATTAAGATAGTCTGGGAGATAACTGAACGAAATAACTAAATTGGTTTACTTTTCACTCTGACAACCTATTTATGAGCATTCTACACAGGTTCCAAGTCAAGAAAATAATATTTGACATCAGTGTTTCTACAGAATAGGCAGGTAGGTAGAAAGATAGTTGATAGATAGACAGACAGACAGATAGATAGATGATAGATGATGGATAGACAGATAGATAGATAGATAGGTAGGTAGGTAGGTAGGTAGATAGATAGATAGATAGATAGATAGATAGATAGATAGATAGATAGATAGATAGATAGATAGATAGATAGATGATAGATGATAGCTAACTAGAGAGCTAGCTAGACATACAGGTACCTAGACAGACAGGTAGACAGGTAGCTAGACAGACAGGCAGACAGACAGACAGACAGATAGATAGATAGCAGGGTTTCAAACTAGTTTATTCAAGTCCAAACTCGTGCTGAGAATTTGCATTTCTAACAGGTTCCCAGGCTATGCTAATACTGCTGGTTAGGGTCCAATTCTGAGAGCCACTAGTAGAGTGTGATTCTGAAACTCTGTTATACGTAAGAATCACCTGGGGATCTTGTTAAACTGCAGGTTCTGATTCAGAAAATCTTGGCTGGAAATATAAATTCTCAGCAGAGGTTTGAACCAGAATGAACTGTTTCAAAATCCTGATAGGTAGATAAAATATAAACTGAGCCCCCAAAGGAAGTCTAGAGAAAGCTATGGACATCAGCCAAGGGGACCTACATCCAATTCACCTAAGAGAATTCTCAGCCTCGCTGGTCTGAAAAAAGTAAGATAGTAGGACACTGAAGAGAATTACTCAAGATGCGTGGTTCATATGGTATCCCAACCTCTTTTTATGCCTTGGGATTTGTTTGTGAAGAGGTAGCCCAATTTTAATGCATTTAGCCTGAAGATGGGAACCTTTTAAAATGTGTGAAACTCAAGAACCCTGAGTTGGAGCCTCATTTTTCTGTTGACTGAGCGTTGTCTTAGTAATGCCTTCTGGATGTGTGAACTTTCTAAACTTCTGACAGATTTGCCTTTATTTCTGTGAGATAAGCCTCCTCATTATGTTTTCTAGTTACTCTGTTCTTGTAAGAACGTACTTATCATTGAAAATAAGCTATTCCTAGGCTTCATTCAGTCATAGTGGTCATTTTCTCCCTGATACCATTCATTGTTTCCAGGCATTACTGGCTCCCTGCTTTTTTAGCTTCTGACCAGTAAATAATGCCTTTGCAATAAGGAGTAATGCATTAAAAAAAAAAAAAAAAAAAAAACCCTTTGCCATCAAGTCAATTCTGACTCATAGTAACCCTGTAGGACAGAGTAGAGCTGCCCCATAGAGTTTCCAAGGAGTGCCTGGTGTATTTGAACTACTGACCTTTCGGTTAATACCCGGAGCACTTAGCCACTATGCCACCAGGGTTTCTGAGTAATGCGTCACAGTGGTATTTTCAAGGGACTTGAAATTCTATGTTATTCTTACCATGCATTCTTAGGACCTATTCATTGCTTCCATGAGCAGTAGGTGGAATGCACCCACTGTGAGCAGTATTCCAGGGCAGTTGTTTCTGCTTCTTAGCTATTAGTACTGCTTTTGTTATAACAAAGAATACATAGTAGTGGTAATTTTCCTGAGCTATGAATTCCTTTAGTCTTATTAATTTGGGCTGTCAGTACTGCTTTTGCAGTAATGAAGAATGCATTGTAGTGGTAATTTTCCTGAGATAAAAAATCCCTTGGCTTTATTTATTTGTGTTGCAAGTACTGCTTTTGCAGTAAGGAAGAATGCATTGTACCACGTTTTGGAAAGTTTCATGAAAAACAATAAAAAGGCTAAGAAGAAGTGGACTAGAATAGAATAAAATGTATGTGCAGTCATTGGCAGGAACCTTCATGTTTTACTCATGTTTTGCAAAACTTCAAGAAATGAAGTAATAAGAAGAAGATTTTAGTATTGACTCATGTTTGCAAGATTTATGGCATTCAGGGTCCCCTGGGTCATATGGGATCCCAGGTAATGGGTATCAAAATCTGTAAATCATAACAAAATTCTGAATTGATCTTTTAACCAGCATGTCTTCCATTAGCAAAAACAAAGGAAAAAATAATTGAGTCCTGAAAGGGTTAAAAGACAGTTCTAATCTCCTATATTGTCTTTGGCCATTAAAACACAAAGCTTCCTGAGCTTAGGGAAAAGGCCAAGCAATGGCCTAAAATCCAAGGTCACTAAAAGATGCTGAGTTAGACATGATCACATCAGTGCTTTGTTCAGGGACTTCCGAGTGGATGTATATACAACTGATGATACCTTCAAGCTTTGCCCTTTTAAACAATGCTTGAAAGTAGATATTGCAGTCCATTTAAAAAAAAATTTTTTTTTTTCCCATTTAAGACTCTATTTTCTCCCAGCAAAGGGAGTACAGTGGTCATAGAGCAAATATGTTTTACACCTTTTGTGTTTGTAGAAGACAGAAGAGGAGCAAGGGTGTCAGTGTTTACAGATTTCCTTCTGTATACCAAATAATTTCACATATATTAACAAATTTAATCCTTAGAAGTATTTGTCTATTATTGCCATTTTACAGCTGAGAAACCTGAATCTCAGAGAAATTTCTAATATTATGGGGCTGGGATTTGAACCCAGGTATGTATACCTGTTGTAAGGTAAGGTCACATTCTTACCAAAATACTGGCTGCTAGAAAACTTTAGATTTAAAAGAAGGGATAAGAATAATTACAGGGAGATGAAAAACAAAGAGCTGCAGTCACCCTCCACTTACGCCAGACCTTGTAGTTCCAATACATAGCGGGATAGTATAGCCTGTCTTACCTGGAGTGCAGGTGGTATAGGTATATGTACGGAATGTTGACATGGAAATTGCTTTGGCAATCATTGCATTCACGATGTTCATCTTAGACTTAAGGAAACCAAGAGTCAGAATGAGAAAACTCCTTGCCCAAGGTCATACTTGATTCTTGACAATTAGCATCAGACCTAAGCCTGGAATCCCTAAGTCTTGATTTCTGGCTCACAGCTCTTTCCGTTATTCCATACAATCTTCTTGAGAAGAAATTTTCGGGCATGGTATCTGCATTCATGTTCTATGGAGGCCAAAGTCAACTGTTGGAGAAGAAAGGCCTTAAGCCTGGGACCTTAGACTACTCACATGTCCTAACATCTACGCAAAGTGATGGGTCCTTTGAAGAGACTCTTTCTTATTACAGTGAAGCATGAATCCAAATTGGGTCCAACCAAGAGATAGCAAATTTACCCTTAACCCCTAATTTATCTGCTCCTTTGCATAAGGAACATGAAATAGGAAAGAATACTTTCTTGTTGTGTTGCTTAAGTCACTGAACTTCTCTGAGCTGCATTTTAATCATTATAAAATAGAGATAATAATAATACAGAAGTTCCTCATTACCTCCATTTTATTATCTGAGCCTGCTCAATAATGAGACTGCACAGGAAAGCAAAAGTCATCATAACATGAAAATATTCTTTAATGCTTTAATGAGTTGATCATTTATAAAATGAGTCTGCTGTCCACATCCCTTCTTTCTTAGGATTGGTATTTATCTCTAGCCATTAAGTCAATATCTTTGACCATTAGTCTATAAACATAATACAAATCCTTTGCCAAGCAAACTGTAAATCTCTGAAAAGTTTCAGAATTTCAGGTGATGAATGAGAGCTATGTTGGAGAATAGAGGTAATCACACAGAGCTACCGAAACGTCAAAATCTGGCTCAGAATTGTAGAAGAGAAGGCAAGGTTGATGTCAGGTCAGGCATTTTAAAGGAGAAAGATTGGAATATAAAAATAATAAAGGTCCTTGGGAAAACTGATAAAACTTTGAATATTTCTCAGAAGTGACCTTTTTGATCACGCTTTGAAAGTTAATTAAACAAGAAAGGTTGTTGCATTGTGGTCTCATAGAGTTTTGTCAGAAATCATGTTTTTTTTTACTTCATTCATTTCAATAATTAGCCTCGGTTGTGATGATAACCAAAATGACTGTATTTATGAGAAAAAACGTTATTTGCATTACTTCAAATTCATTTTTTTTCCAAGATAAAGTCCCAGTCAAATTCTTTTTCCTTGTACCTTGTAAGATTTTTGTTGCAGCTTTCAGTGGATTCCCTCACATTGAGTAAGTACCCTTGTATAATAAGGCTGTCCTCTATCTGCACCATTACGTACTGTTGTAGGGAATAAATGAGATAAAATTTGCCAACACATTTTGGAAATTCAAAAACAAGAGTTTTGAAATGAAGTAAATTCTAAAATTAATATAGAATTTACTCTGAAGTTAGAATTTACTTTGCTTATTAATGTTAGAGTTTACTCTGTTTCAAATATTCTTGTGTTTGCTATGTGCAATTACTCCCACATACTTTATTTTATTCCCATAATAATTTTTTAAGGTAGGTAATGCCCAAGTATAAATTAGAGAAATGAAGAAACCTGCCCAAGGTCGCACAGCTGCCCAAATTGACTGGCCTAAGTCCAAGGTATTCATTCATTCTACTCATTTGAACCATGTGAAACCGCCATTTTGTAGTTCAATACTGGTCGAACATCTTCATTCTCATACAGTTCTATGTGACACGTTCATTCAGGAAGCATTTATTGACCACCTATTCGCCATCGGGCATTGGTCTAAATTCTGGGGATATAGTGGTGATCAATGCAAACAAGATCTTTGCTCACATGGCGGTTATATTCTCGTGCAGTACCTCATTTACGAACAAAGAAGCAAACAATTTTAACAAACAGGATAAATATCTTACAGCTTTAAAGTGCTATGGAGAGAATTAATAGGAAGACAACTCACATGTAGAAGGCATTTGCTGTGGACCAGATGGCATAGCATTTTGCATTGACTAACCCATTTAACTCTCGTAACTACATGAAGCTGGAATTATTACTATCCTTATTTTCCAGATGAGGAAACTGAGGCAAAGAGAGGTTAAGTTACATGCCCTGAGTGATACAGTTGGTGGTGAAGGAGCCAGGCTTCAAAACCTAGGCAACGTGGCTCTCAGAGGTACTCTTAATCATGAACTATACAGCAGGTTGATGTGATAGAAAATAACTGGATAACCGGATAACTAATAAACCTGTTTCTGTCCACTCAGGACGACCCCATGTATGTCAGAGTAGAACTGTGCTCCACATGGTTTTCAATGACTGATTTTTCAGAAGTAGATCTCCAGGCTTTTCTTCTGAGGCGCCTCTGAGTGGACTGAACCTCCAGTCTTTCAGTTAGCCTTGAGGTCATTAACCATTTGCACCACCCAGGGACTCTGGGTAACTCATCGATAACCAAAACAGCTTCTTAACATTATATTCTTCATTATAGTGTTCAAATCTTCCTACATGTATCTGAAATATAATGGGTTATCCTAACAAGTTCTCCCTTCTAATTATTTCGCTAAATAGGGAGAAACTCCAGGGATTACAGCACGTCGGCCAAGAACAGTTTCACCTGAAGACGACACAATTGCGTAGCCTCTCATCATCTCCATATGAACCTCCTGCAAGACCCTATTAGCGTGCCAAAGTCCTCATAGTCTACAGAGCAGTAGGTTAGCGATCTGTAGTGCTGGAACTGCACCATGCAGCCCTATGCCTTTGCTTCCAGGAAAAGCGTAAAATTAGGAGGAAGTGCTGGGCAAACTGGCAATAGCTGACTTCAGGATGATTTCATGTCTCTCCAGTCATCTCTTTACTTACTGTTCAGCTGTGATCCTTGCTCATCCCCAGATCCAGAGATCAGAGGAAATGATGATTGTATTTCCAATTAGAACTAATAGTAGCTATCTTGAGCTGTATCTTTAATCCTTTCGGGGACATTTGTATTGTGTTACTTATTCTGTAGCCTAATGAGGCATAAAAGAAGAATCTCTT
Source organism: Loxodonta africana (assembly GCF_030014295.1). Classification (NCBI taxonomy): domain Eukaryota; kingdom Metazoa; phylum Chordata; class Mammalia; order Proboscidea; family Elephantidae; genus Loxodonta; species Loxodonta africana. The sequence goes on from NC_087355.1 coordinate 67,526,033, forward strand.
TCCCTTTCCTGTCTCTAAATGCAGGCCCAAATAATTGCTCCTGCTGCTGGAGAATAAGGTTAATTTGAAGTAAAGACCCAGTGGGGGAAATTTTCAGTTGTCTAAGCAATAGAATCAAATGTGTATAACAACTGTCATAAAACTGTCACCTTGTGGCTTTCCTTCTTGCAGTTTGAATCTCGATTTTGTAATGCCTTCACTCGATAGATGCCTGCTGTTTATGCATGTATGCCAAGAATGTTCCATTCCTTATACACCAAAGATTTTTTTTTTCATTAAAACTGTTTAACATAGTAATGTGAGCATTTATTCAATTGTTCACTTATTCAATAACAAATGTATCAAGCCATGCGTTATGGCCGGAATGTGAAGATGAATGGTGCACTATCTCTGTTTTTAAAGAGTTTATAGTGCTACGGAGGAAACAAAGAAGTGAATGCTAAATTTAACAATACCTCAGAAAAAACATGAAAAAGAAAAAAATGTGAAAGATAAGTTTCCTCATTTTCCACTAGTGTTTCTTTGGTGCTCTTTCTAATCCTAATCTTTCTCAGTGGAGGCAGACATCCTAGATTCAGCTCTAGAAACACCTGGGGCATGTGACACAGCCAGTCAGTAACAGGGATTTGCTTAGATTTGCTCATGTAGGGGAGGATATATCACGATCTTGGTTTGATGGGTAAGAGCTTGTGTACTTGGGGGGAAAATGCACCAAAGGGATTCTTATGTACCTCACACCCTTAAAGTGTTTTAAAACTTACCTTATGATAGAATCCTCAGGAGTACTTATTAACACACCAATTCCTAAGGCCTTTCACTAGAGGGTCTGATTCAGGAGGTTTGTGTTGGAACTCTGGAGAATATGGGTGGTACAAATGGTTTAAGTACATGGGAGCTAACTGAAAAGCTGGAGGTTTGAGTCCACTCAAAGGCACCTTGGAAGAAAGGCCAGGTGGTCTACTTTGAAAAATCAGCCATTGGAGATCCTATGGAGCACAGTTCTAGTCTGACATACACGGGGTCACCATGAGTCAGAATCAAGTTGATGGCAATTTTTGGGGGGTGGAACTCACAAATCTATATATTTAACAAACACTGCAGGTTATTCTTAGCATCATGAACACTTGGAGAACAGAGTTTTGGGAAAGACATTATTTCTTAGCTGCTAGCTTGGAACTTTTTAGCTACTTCTGATCATTTGATAAAAAAATACTATTTTTCTTTTATTAATCATTTATAGTTAAAAATGTCTAAAGCTATTTCTTTATTTTTCTCTCTAATCTTTGCATAAACTAAAAACAAAAGGATGGAACTAACTGGGGAGTTAAAACTTGCTGAAGTGTGCTATAAAATCACTTACCTTATTCCCCAATCAAAATGAAATTTTTTTTTTCCATTTCATCTAGGATAAGATTAGAAAAGAACCCTCTCATCCGCATTCTCAGACACAGAAACTATTTTCTGGGCTGTTGCTAAGTGCTTTAACAAATTCCTCTGCCAGTCTCCTTAGGAACTCTCTTAGTTAACTGGTTTGTTGTGTCTATATCCAAATTATTGATTTGGGATGATACTGCAAAATGCAAAAATGAAAGAACGTGTTTAACAAAAGTAACTGAGTGAAAATGTAACCCAGATTTATGCTTGAAAACTTTCTATTATCAGAAATAAATGGATTAGAGTAAAACCCACAAAGAAAAATGGCTACCATTGGATGGTAAGAGAAATTTGCCCGATCACTCCTAACTTCTTTCTTAACTCTGTCTTACTCAATGGCATTCTTTCAAGAATTCACAGTCTCTGTAGTCTGCTTACCCGCGTACTGGTCAAAACCTGCTCTTAGAAAAAGATCATACAATTTATTTAATTTAGGAGTATATGCCTGAAAAAGCTTAAAACCACTTTCCTGAGAAAGGAATCATTCGAATCGTGGTTGTGGAAGTGCCAAGCATCATAATTCAGGCTATGGGAATTTCGTTGTTTTGTCGCATAGGGAGTGAGGCATCCTGATACTCTGAAAACATATAAAATGTGACCTAGAATATGATTGTAACTAGGTAAGCGATTGTATTCCTATGGAGACTTAGAGGTATTATAAGTGGAGCCATCTTCTCACTTCAACTTCCTACTTTGACCCTAAAGTAGATATTTTATATCAAAATATTTGATGAAAGAACATGTATGATGCAGGTCCTTCCTCTATCTCTTTTATCATATAGCTCTGCTCATGAAGAGCGAATGGTTTTCTGTTCCTGTGTTCTTGAGATAAGCACACATAGGTCAACACCACAACTTACTTTATAAATACAGTTCTGTAGGCCTGTCGCTCTCAATCACCACCAATAGGGTTCAACAGTTGTGGGGCAACAATCCGCTCAACCGATGCAAATTCTCCTTCAGCTATGTTGTCCCAATTGGGTAAAAGGGTATTAGAAACCCCAGTTGTAGCCATAGATTCCAGTGACTTCTCCCAATCTATGTTTGGTAATAATAAGACTAACGTTTTGATCCCTGTCCATCTTCTATCAAATTTCTCAGTTGATTCCAAACTTGTAGTGGGAGTAGAAGATGCATGATTGATTACCGCCCTAAACCCTCAACACTATAATCTATTTTAAGTGAGAATTATGCTATAACTAAAACAGAAATAATCATGTAATTGATGGTGATTGCCTTGCAGCTATGTCTTGGATGCTGTTTCTAAAAAGGAAGCCAGTTTTCTAAAAACGCATGGTAAATGCTGTACACAATTGATTCTGTGTGTCGTTAAGCCAAGGAGGATTTTACTTAGGGGGTTATTCATTTTTATTTTACTTTAATGAATGTTAAGAACCTCTAAATCACTTACAATAATTAAGACAATTAGCTTCGTATGGAACTGTGAAGTTGAAGCCTCACTGTACTTTCAGTTTCTGTAATTTTCTTCGTTTACTAGAACTCATTTTGTTAAGCCACAAGTCAGAACAGCAGTGGATTTTCCTCCCTTTTTCTTTGTACATTGTGATAATATTTGAGTTTCCTTTTCAGATTTTCTGAGGAAGAGAAGAAATAGTAACCCTTCAAGTTATTTCATAAGGCTATGTGCTTATATTTTGACTGATTCTGACTACTGAAAGACTTTTCGTTCTATGGTTCACATCAGGTTTAGAGCTGAACTTCTCTTTTTTTATTGAACATTTCAATAGATAACAAAAAAGGCTTTTTACCATGGAGTATTTTAGCTAATAGCAGCACTGCTTGGAATGTATATAATACTATTCTTTGAGTGGGTTCAAAATATTTTACATATTGGTAAATCTATTTAAAATATCTTTCTAAAATGGATGGGGTAGAGAAGGTTGAGATTAACACTAGCACTTATTAAGCACTAATTGACTCGACAGCAGTGGGTGGGTTTTTCATGAAATATGGCTCATTTAATCTTCACAATCACCTTGTTACATTGTTCTCAAACTTTAGTCTTCAAAAATCATCTGTGGAGCTTGCTAAAAAATTTAAATGCAAACTTCAGGATCCATTCAGCCAAAATTCTGATTCAGGAGCCAAGGTCTTCCCCAGGTGATTTTGATATAAGTGGTACATAGAACACGCTGTGAAAAACCTTGCCTAGTAAGTTGGGATTATTATGCCCATCATTTTAGATAAAGAAAATGAGAATCAGGAAAATTAAATTACTTGAGTTCCACAGTGGTTAAGAGCTTGGCCGCCAACCAACAGGTCAGCAGTTCAAATCCATCAGTTGCTTCTTGGAAACCCTAGGGGGCAGTTCTCCTCTGTCCCATAGGGTCACTGTGAGTTGGAATGAACTTGACAGCAACAGGTTTGATTATTCATGAAAAGTGGGTATTTGAATGTTTTCGCTCCTGAGAGAAACCAATTAAGCCTTAAAGAAATGAGGAAAACGTTAAGAAATAAAGAAAATATGAGATGGTGGCATAGGCAAGAGGTGGCTATGGAAGTAAGCAATACTGGTAGGGTCTTTTGGTGCTGATCATGGCAGCATATATAGTATCAAACTTATCCTCCCACCATAAAGTGCTGTAAAATGTAGACAGAATATATAAAAGAACTCTTTCCAGACCAGAGCTTCAAACCAGTTTTTTCCCGTTCAAACCCTTGCTAAGAATTTACATTTCTAACAAGTTCCCAGGCTATGCTAATGCTGCTGGTTAGGGACCAGTTCTGAGAGCTCCTAGTAGAGCAGTGATTCTCAAAATTTATTATACATAAGAATTACCTGGGGATCTTGTTAAAATGTAGACTCTGATTCAGTATATCTTGGGTGGAAATGCAAATTCTCAGCAGGGGTTCAAACTGGAGGAACTGGTCTGAAGCCCTGTCGCAGACATTGCTCAGCAACCAACAACAGGTTGTGGTCATTAAAAGAAAGGAAGCACGAAGACAAGTCCCGCATTATCCTGGCTTTCTCCCAGAAAGCATTGTCCAAGTTGCGGCACAAAGAAAGGCACCTCAAGGAGAGAGTGGTGTTCTTGCTGCATGAAGGAAACAGAGATTGAAGTTTGGGGCTGTCAAGGCATGGGATTTGGAGATAGGGTATTACAAAGGAATGATCTAAAGGAAAAGAGCCCCCAAATATGTGTAAGCATTCCCCTAGGATTTTTGATCAACTCATCACCTGTATATTTATATGGCAATACTCCAGAAGGCCTAGTAGAGAAAGACAACTAGTAGACTGGTGGCTAAGCAGAGATTTCAGAGGATGCAGAATATTGGGAAAGTGTTGGATCTCATGCCCAAACAGAGTAGAGAGACATTTGTGAGCATCTCAGGCTTTCGGATGAGACCTTGGAAGGGCTATGCCCTAGGCATAAGAACCATGCACTATGAATAAGGGCTATTCTCTAGGAAGTAAGGACAAAACCGTAGTAGGTCCATCCTAATGAAGCCTGAATCCAAGCCTGAACAGAATCGAGGTAATCTTGCACTAATTTAAATGCCTACCAGAAACAAAAACTTAACACTCTTTAGAGGATAATATAATTTAAAGCCTGTACAATTTATCATCCACAATGTCCAGCATATAACATAAAAACTTACCAGACATGTGAAGGAGGAGGAACAGTGACTAGTAAAACAATCAGTGAAAGAGGTAAAACAATCAATGGTAGAGACTCAGAGATATTACAGGTATTAGAATTAGCAGACAAGGTCTTCAAAACAACTGTGATTAATATTTTAAAGAATATAGTAGAAATTATTGACAATAGAGATGAAAAGCTGAAGATTTAACAGCGCATTAACGAAAAATTTCACATTGACACTCAAGAACTGCTAAATATAATATCTGAAATTTAAAACTCATTGGATGATTAAAAAGCAGATTGGACACAGCAGAAGACAATATTAGTAAATTGGAAAACAGGTCAGTAGAATATATTCAAACTGAAAAACAGAGAAAAAGAAACAGAACAGCACGTAAGACACATATGAGGCATACTCAAAGGTCTAATATATGTGTAATTGGAGTCCTAGAAGAAGAGGAGAAAATGTGTCCACAGCTGCCTAAAAGTTGGCTTAGAATTTTCCAAATCTGACAAAAGACAACAATTCACAAATTCAAGATATTTAGCAAATCCCAACAGGACTTAAAAATTAAAAACATAAGCCTAGGCACAACATAGTCAAATTACTTAAGTTCACCAACAAAAGTGAAAATATTAAAAGGAGCCAGAAAGCAAAAGACATATTATCTTCAAAGATGCAACAATACAAGTGTTGTTGGGCTTTTGAATAGAAACTATTAAAGCTTCTTTAAGGGACTAAAAGAGAAATGTGACCAATCTAGAAGTCTAGGCCTAAGAAATGCCTTTCAAAAATAAGGCAAAGACGAAAAAGAAAAATGAGCAAAAACTGAAGGAATGACAAAAGAAAAAAGCTGAAGGAAGTCATTGCAGTAGACCTGCATACAAGAAATGATTCTAGGTGGAAGTACAGACCAGTGGAAAGGAATGATGAACACCAGAAAAGGGTGAATATTTAAACCTTCCTGAAATTTTATTGAATATATCCACTGCCGTCGAGTCGATTCCGACTCATAGCGACCCTATAGGACAGAGTAGAACTGCCCCATAGAGTTTCCAAGGAGTACCTGGCGGATTTGAACTGCCAACCTCTTGGTTAGCAGGTGTAGCACTTAACCACTACGCCACCAAGGTTTCCTTATTAAATATAAAAAAAAAAGCACTCAATTAAATGCTCCATTTTTCTAAGATTTTCCATATCACTGAGGCATGGGAAATATTATTGAAATGCATATAGAAATTTGAATTCAAGCCTTCCTACAAACTTTACAATGTGTTGCTTTCATTATGACCACTTGTTAGTAACAAGATGGATATATCAATGAACTTCACCCAATCCAACATATTGATTATATGCCATATTATGTCACAATCTTGGCTGCTAAGTTCCAGTATTCATTCTAGTTACCTTTGTTGTTGTTGTTGTTGTCAGGTGCTGTTGAGTTGGTTCTGGTTCTGACTCATAGCGACCTTATGCACAACAGAACGAAACACTGCCCAGTTCTGAGCCATCCTTACAATCGTGGTTACACTTGAGCTCATTGTTGCAGCAGCTGTGTCAATCCACCTCGTTGAGGGTCTTCCACTTTTCTGCTGACCCTGTACTCTGCCAAGCGTGATGTCCTTCTCCAGGGACTGATCCCTCCTGACAACGTGCCCAAAGTATGTAAGATGCAGTCTTGCTGTCCTTGCTTCTAAGGAGCATTCTGGTTATACTTCTTCTAAGACAGGTTTATTCGTTCTTTTGGCAGTCCATGGTATATTCAGTATTCTTTGCCAGCACCTTAAAGACTGTTATCTAAATCTGCATGTTCCCACAGCAGATATTTTGTTACATATAGTCTGATATTAACAGATATAAATGCAGTGTTCCACTGTGGTTTCATTCTGTAAACCTTAAGCATTGATTGTGTACCCATCGAGAGTAAAGTATCAGAAGTCGATCCTTCTTAATACAAGGGGAAGAATATACTGCTCCAGCCTCAGTAAGTTCTTAACTTCCTGGGAGATACTGCAGGTCAAAAAGGAAGAATGACTGAGGGCTATTACAGAATTCTACCTCCCAAATTTCCCATTCATATATCATTTATTGATGATTTGCATTGTACTTGATGCTTTCCTGTGGGCTAGGGAAACCAATATTAAATAGGCAAAGTCCATTCTCAAGAAATTACAGTCTAACAAATAAATGCAATGGAGTGTCGTAGGTGACATAATAGAAATCTGTAGAGTCACAGTGTGACACAAAGGAGAAAATAAATAATTCATCCTGGAGATGTGTCTGAAAAGTATTCTCAGGGGAGGTGACATTAGCTCTAAATTTTGAAAGATGAGAGGCTGTTTACCAACAGCCATGGAGGGGAAAAGGATGTCAGCTAGGAGGGGCAATGAGGAAGGGCCTGGGTTAGTAACCACAGTGCATCTAACACGGGGATGAATGTGGCTTTGCATGTAAAGGATGCTGGAGAAATTAATGGAGGAGAGATTGTTGAGCATATTCTATGCCACGTATAAGGTACAGAATCTTAATTTGTTGGCAAAGACTGCCATTACACCATTCACACCTTCTTAAAATGGAGAAGTAAATGTAGCCCAGTGCTACTAGAATTGCGCTGTCCAATATGGTAGCCACAAGCCAAAAATGACCAATTAAATAAAAAAAAAATTAAAATTCAGTTCCTTGGCTTCACTAGCCAAATTCCAAGTAATTATAGGCCACATGGGGCTAGTGGCTACTGTATTTGACAGTGCAGAGGAACTTTTGCATCATCACAGAGAGTTTTATTGGACAACACTGTACTACAGCCACTGGCTGCTTTCCATTATAAAAGTCCCAATTTCCGTAATTCTTTAGCGTATAGGTTGCTATCAATGCTGTGTCTGTATTGCTTTCTTTTTCTTTTGCCAGCGTTGGATTTCATTTTTGGTATAAACTAATGCTAAGGGAGCCCTGGTGGTGCAGTGGTTAGGCGCTCAGCTGTTAACTGAAAGGTTGGCAGTTCGAACCAACTAGCCTCTCTGTGAGAGAAAGATGTGACAATCTGCTTCTACAAAGGTTTCAGCCTAGGAAAGCCTGGTGGCAGTTCTATTCTGTCCTACACATTGCTAGGAATTGGAATCAACTCAATGGCAAAGGGTTTGGTTTGGGTTTTAATGACCAAACTGGATATTGAGCTAATAACGATTCTTCTAACATGACAGTCTTTAAACAAAAGAAAAAGAAATATTGGTTGGAAAGTGAGCTACTGGACATATCAGTTCCATAACCCTGTTAAAGCCAAAGATACCCTTTTATCCATTGAATTTAATATAATTTAACCATATCTTATATATTACTTAAGGTGTCAATAGTATTGTCACAGATGAACCCTGAATCACAGTAACTTAACAAAACATAAGTCGTCTCTCCCTCAAGGAAAGACCAAAACAGAATTCCAGATCAGAGGCAGCAGAGGCCTGATTATCACTGTCATTCAAAAATCCAGGCTGCCAGAATTTCTGCCATCTTCAAACCATGGCTTTCTGGTTTACCCTGAGCATCAATATCAAGCCAACAGACTGGGGAGGAGCATGGAGGGTCACTTGTGAAGATTTTATGAACCAAAACTACAGGTGCCATTTATTCCTTCTGCTAACTTCTTGTTGACTAGGACTCAGTTGCATGGATGCAGAGTGGCTGGAAAATGTAATGGTGCTGGCAGCCCAGGAAGAAAAGGAGACTCACAGGAAAACTAGCCTGCAATCTCAGGCACCCCTTGATAGCTCAAGGTCTTCAATATTTTTTTTAAGTTTCTTCATTTCTTGTTTCCATTTTTTTTTCTTTTTTTTAATTATTGCATTTAAAATGAAGGTTTATGGAACAAACTAGCTTCTCGTCAAACAGTATACATACAGTTTTGTTACATTGGTTACCAGCCCCATGACATGTCAACACTCTCCCTTCTTGACCTCAGGTTCCCTGTTACTAGCTTTCCTGTCCCCTCCTGCCTTCTAGTCCTTGCCCCTGGGCTGGTGTGCCCCTTTAGTCTCATTTTGTTTTATTGGCCTGTCTAATCTTTGGCTGCAGGGTGAATCAAGGTCTTCATTATTAACTTCAATGATTATCATATCTTTATACAAATAACACGTGGGTTATATGTTTTTTTGCATACTGCACAAAATCCCCCACATTATGTTTGTAAGCACACTGTGGCATTTTTTTTTTTACATGTAGCTGACTTCAATTGACACTAAGAAGACACAAACTATGAGATAAGCAGACCTAACATAACCTAATGGTTTCCCTTACGATCATCTCATGAGGTTTTCACATTCAACTGTTGAGTTAATGCACTGTGTGTTGGTGTTTTTTTTTTTTTTTTTAATTATCAGCTTAAGTTAATAGAAATAAATGCACAGTTTTGATTGTTTATTTTTGTATTACCAGGGGACTACCAAACTCAATCCATGACTTCTTGACCCTGGCTTATACCTTTATTATACATTTATGACCAAAAGTGTCATTTTTGGACTATTTTTATACACAGAAGCAGGGGACTAAAGAAAATGAACAGAACGATATAATTTATCTGTAATTTGAGAAGACAGATGAATGAGGCCAAAATTGACTTCTGGAAATGTCATGAGACATGCGTGGGCTTGCTATGCCAGAACTCTTTTACTTAATTTCATCTTTTCCACGTGTTATATGTGTGGGCGTGTTATTTATATGGGCACGTTATTTGCAAAAAATATGGTATATTGTGCATTGATGCTCCTGGGATAATCTTCATTTACATTTATTTGTCTTTCTGCTAAATGGCCCCAGACTCTGGGTTTATAGAGTGATCCTGTGTTGTCTTCTTCACTGTCAACTATACTTTTCCTTTTTTTTTCTTCTTTTCAGTTTCCCCACTCTCGTAATGTAGATCAAACCAAAAATTCCCCTAAGAAAATATATATACAGACTTTTATATTCGTAACCCCCAAATTTCCCCCTTCCAAGTCAATTGGTTGCTATATGCTTCTTCCTTAGAATAAAGTACACTGGATTTATGTCTTCTCTTTTTCTCTCTATTCACAGGCTATTTCATTTACTTAGGAATTTATGACAGTTTTGAGATTTCTAGAAATCTGGCTCTTGGTTAAGTTAGGTATTGTTCTTTATATGTCTCCCTGTTACAAAAGACTTATTTTTAGAGAGCATTCATTTTCCAAACTAGCAGCATACCATTTGCTCTATTGCACAGGGATTTTTATGTAGTAAATATTCCCGATAGCCAAGGGAGAAAAGACATTGTTTATGAAGTAACTTTTTGCCCCCTCAGTGCTAATATATATGATATCCAGAGGCCTTTGCCAAACTTGCAATCAAAAAATATTGCACAGTTTATAAAATACTCTTCTCTAGAGGGAGAGGGTATGCAAAACTGACAACACTAGTTTGTATTTTAAGCATGTCTTTTATTAACTTATTCAGCATGTATTTATTGACCTTCTAATACATGTCAGGATCTGTTCTACACGCTAAGAAAATAGTGAACAAGTTAGGTGAGATCCCAGCTAAATATCTGGAAAGGACCCTAAGCCTCATTTCACAGAGGAGCTTACTAAAAATCTGTGCATATAACATAGTTTATAAAGAATATTTTCTACATTCTACTTTGGTGAGAGTGTCTGGGGTCTTAAAAGCCTGTGAGTGGCCATCTAGGATACTCCACTGGTCTCACTCCTTCGAGAGCAAGGAAGAATGAAGAAAATTAAAGATACAGGGGAAAGATTGGTCCAAAGGACTAATGGACCATATCCACCACAGCCTCCACCAGACTGAGTCCACTAAAACTAGATGATGCCGACTGCTCTGACAGGGACCACAATAGAGGTTCCCGGACAGAGCTGGAGAAAAATGTAGAACAAAATTCTAACTCAAAAAGAAAGACCAGACTTGCTGGCCTGACAGAGACTGGAGAAACCCTGAGAGTATGGCCCCCAGACACCCTTTCAGCTCAGTAATGAGGTCATTCTTGAGGCTCACCCATCAGCCAAAGATTGAACAGGCCCATGGAACAAAACAAGACTAAAGGGGTACACCAGCCCTGGGGCAGGGACTGGAGGGCAGGAGGAAACAGAAAAGCTGGTAATAGGGAACCCAGAGCTGAGAAGGGAGTGATAACACGTTGTGGGGTTGTTAACCAATGTCATAGAACAATGTGTGTACTGTTTGATGAGAAGGTAGTTTGTTCTGTAAACCTCCATCTAAAGTACAATTTAAAAAAAAAGTAAAAAAATAATAAATAAATAAAAATCTGTGCAAAAAATTACTATGCAAGTCAATTTTAAAATAGATAAAAGATATAGTGAACTCATATTGTTTCCTTGGATTTTGGTTAGCATGGCACGCATATTATACAATCCTCTGGCTGTGTTGGAAACGGACCTGGAGGAAGAAAAACACTCAATAAGTAAATAGGTGTGATACTGATAGCCAAGTACATGAAAATTAAAATCATTGATTCCAGCAGATAAATACTCACATCTAAATGAACACAACGGATGCATTTCTCATCCAATAGCTTGAAAAATTCTGCTTGAACATATTTTGCCACACACTCTTCCTGATAAGAGGCCCAAATAAATGTTGTTGTTTTTTGTTGTTAGTTGCTGCCAAGTCGACTCTGGCTCATAGTGACTTCATGCGTGCAGAGTAGAACTGCTGCTCCATAGGATTTTCAAGGCTGTGATCTTTGGGAAACAGATTGCCAGGCCTGTCTCCTAAGGCGCCTCTGGGTGGGTTTGAGTTACCAACCTTTTGTCTAGTAGTCAGGTGCTTAACCATTAGCACGACCCAAGGAGTTCCACACAAATCTGTGATTGTTGTTAGGTGCCGTCAAGTTGGTCCTGATTCACAGAGACCCTATGTACAACGGAACAAAACACTGCCCCGTCCTGTGCCATTCTCATGATCATTTTTATGCTTGAGCCCATTGTTGCAGCCATTGTGTCAATCCATCTCATTGAGAGTCTTCCTCTTTTTTGCTGACTCTCTACTTGACCAAGTTTGATGTCCTTCTCCAGGGACTGATTCCTCCTGACAACATGTCCAAAGCATGTCAGACATAGTCTCTCCATCCTTGCTTCTAAGGAGCATTCTCGCTGTACTTCTTCCAAGACAGATTTGCTCATTCTTTTAGTGGTTCATGGTATATCCTTCACTAGCACCCCAACTCAGAGGCATGAATTCTTCTTCCTTCTTCCTTATTTACTGTCCAGCTTTTCCATGCATATGAGGCAACTGAAAACACCACGGCTTGGGTCAGGCTCAACTTACTCTTCAAGGTGACGTCTTTGCTTTTCAACACTTTAAAGAGGTATTTTGCAGCCAACTTGCCCAATGTAACATGTGGTTTGATTTCTTGACCGCTGCTTCCATGGGTGTTCATTGTGGGTCCAAGTAAAATGAAATCCTTGATGACTTTTATCTTTTCTCTATTTATCATGATGTTGCTCATTGGTCCAGTTGTGAGGATTTTTGTTTTCTTTATGTTGAGGTATAATCCATACTGAAGGCTGTGGTCTTTGATCTTCATCAGTTAGTGCTTCAAGTCCTCTTCACTTTCTGCAAGCAAGGTTGTGTCATCTGCATAATGCAGATACATGTAAATGTAGTGCTCTTCAAAATCACAATCAGGGAGCCCTAATTATATGACTGAGGTGAACAGTGGTAACATTTGCTTTAAAATGTCAATGAGGAGCTAAGGAGTCTAGGTTGAGCCCTAACTCAAGGGTTATACAGTTTCAGATCATCTCTTGAACTCATCCACATGCAACATTGGAAATGCCTTCTACCTGAGTAAGAATGCATGTCAGGGTATCAACAATCTTTTCTGTTTATCAAGTAACAAAGCAGTTCAGTTGATCTTTTTTTCCATTTTATTATGAAAAATTTTATATCTAAAACAAAGTTGAAAAATTTTTACACTGAACAATCATTCTCATTGGCTAAATTCTACCATCAACGTTTTATACTATATTTCCTTTATCACATATGTCTCTACCTATCTTTTTATCCATCTTATTTTTTATGGATTTCAAAGTAAATTGCAGACATCGGAACACTATGCATGTCATTAATAAGAGTTCAAAATTGTTTATAGTTTTTTCTTTTATAAAATCTACATACAACAAAATGTACAAACTGTAAGTGTACAGTTAGTGAATTTTGGCAAATGACCTGTGCAATTCAAATCCCTGTTAAGATATTCAACATTATCATCACCCAAGGAATTTCTCTTCACTCAATCAGTAAACCCAATCTCTACAAGCAAAACTGTTCTGATATTTTCCTACCATAGATTAGCTTTTCCTGGGGTAACTTTTCATGTAAATGGCATCATAGAGTATATATACTCTTGTAAGAATTTTTTCTCCTAGCATAATGTTTTTGACATACATTCATGTATTTTCATCTATCAATATTTCATTCCTTTTTATTATTCAGTAATATCGTATATGTTGTACAAATATATCCTCTTTTATGAAATGTCTTTTCAAATTGTAGTTTTCATTTCTGGAAATTGAATTTCATTGGTTTGTAATTTTTTTTTTTCTTTCTAAGACTTGGAATTCTTTAATTCATTAGGAGCATATGCATTATTTTACCTTATAAGCAGAGTTATAAGAGCTCATTTCCAGTACTTTTTCTGCTAATTTCAACATCTAGTTCATCTGCTGATCGTCTTTTAAGAATGGGTTACATTTTCCTGGTCCATCACATGTTGCAAATGCTTAATTATATCCTAGACACTGTGAATGTTATGTTGTAGAGACTCTAGTTTCCATTATATTCCTCCAAATGGTGTTGATGTTTTTATTTTAGTAGGCAATTAACTTGTTTAGGTTAAAACTGCAAACTTCAAACCTCAGTTAGGTTCTTCTATTCTCAGCTGGACTGATTGTGATCCGCCGCACTCACATGTGGTTCGGGGGTTGGCCAGAGATTTTGGAAGAGTTTATATACAGAATTTGAACCCACTGGTCCCCATCCCACTCCAGGCTTCTCTTTTGGGGGATGCCTGTCACACTTTTCAGCAAACTTTGTGCTCTGGTTCTTCCAGCTAGCAAAATTGTGACTTTTTCATCGGAGTTTTAGCCACTCTACGCAGGCAACTGGAGGCTGCCCACAGGCTAAAAAGGATAAAAACGAGAAACTCATACTGATCCCCTCTTCTAACCTTCAACTTTCCATCAGAATCTCCCTGCATTTGCTTATTCTTCAGAACCTTCAGATAGTTGGTTTCTGCATTTTTTCCAGAACTCACAGTTATCTGCGAAAGGACCTTTCTCTTGGGAGCTTTCTTAGCCATACCAGATGAGGAACTCCAGGTAAGCTGATTTTTTTAATCAACATTTTAGCATTTCAGGCACACAACTATGAATTGGCTCCTAGTTCCAATTTTTGCCAAAGGCTATCTTGAGTCATCTTGGGAGAAAGAATGTTAAGGACATACCTGTTGAGACTTCACATTCTGTATAAATTCCAATTACCAACTAAAACTCACCTAGATGACATTAGTTCCATGAGCAAGATCTTTACTGATTTAAGATTTAATTCATCAACTTTTGATGTGCATGAATATCACTTTTGTAGCTTTTTAAATATAAACATGCCTGAACCCAAATGCCTGGACTCTCTTTCAGGGGGTCTATCGTGGGTCCAGACAAGTTCTCTTTTTAAAGAGTTCCACAGTTAACTCTGAGGAATCCAATGTGTAGAATCACTGACTTAATGGTTTACCTTAAGCTTTTTTAGAGAAGCAGATTCAGTGAAATAGAATTAGATTAGGACTCAGGAGACCTGAGTTTTAACACACTGTCCATCAGTTTCATTAATACTATTCTATTTTCAAGCTTTTAATTTATATCTGTAAAGGGATCATTGTATGTGCCTTAGAGTTATTTGCGAGGGTCAAATGAAATAATTAAAGTAAAAATATGTGATAATTACAAACCACTCTATAAACATCATAAGAATCTTTCTCTTTCTTCCTTTCTTTCTTTCCTTCCTTTCTTTTATGAAAACCAAATTAAAAAACATTTTGCCTTATTTTATCTGCTGTGTATGTGATTATCTTTCAGTACCAATAAATAAATAAAGTTCCTGATAAAATTTGGGGCTGTTTATTGTTGTTGCTGCTTTAGTTGTTTTAAGATCTATAATGCTAGATCACTTTGCCCTTTATATTACAGGAATCTGAAGCTAAATATAGTTCCATAATAGGTACCTCACTCAAATGCCTCTGCTCAATTCCCTTTATTTCTTGAGTAACTTTTTTAGTTGTCCTTTTTTTTTTTTGGTATAAAACCAACAAACCCAAACCCATTCCTGTCAAGTCAATTCCAACTTGTAGGGACCCTATAGTATAACATTATAAGTCATTTTAGGTTCTGTTTTTAATTGTTTATTTATACTTGAATTCATTCTGTAAAGGATTAAAAAGTTTACATTTAGAAGTGAATTACCAACAATACACCATGAATAAGAATAATGAATTCATCTAGTAAGCACCCCTGGTTGATCCTCTACCCACAATTATCCGGGACTCTTCTATGGCCTCAGTCCTTCACATTCTCAACTGCTTACAGAAGGATCCATTTGAAATGTTTCCTTTCTCCTCTCATTCTTTCTCTCTCTTTTTTTTTTTTTTTTGGTGGGGGGCTGTTCGTTTTGTTTTGTTTTGTTTTTGGTTGGACTCCTCTGTTCTCTCTCTCTTCATCTCAATTTCCTTTTATTCTTTCTGTCCCTGTGTCTTTTTGCTGCTAGTTGCCGACTAATGATCCTGATTCATGGTGACCCCACGTGCTTCAGAGTAGAGCTGCTCCATAGGCTTTCATGGCTGTAATCTTTATGGAAACAGAGCATCAGGTCTTTTCTTCCATGGAGCTGCTGAGCGGGCTTGAACTGCCATCCTTTAGGTTGGCAGCCAATTTCAAATTGTTTGCACCAAGCAGCCTGCTTACTAGGTATCTTGGTGAAGGAGAAATAACTTTTCAAAACTGTAAAATGTTTCCCAACCTGCTCATTCTCCTCCGAGGTCAGTTCATTACTTGTTACTTAGTGAACATTTCAATGTCTGGAGAGTCATGCCAGGAATAGGTGCTTGTGTGTAATGTAGAAATGTCTCAACCTTGATCTGATGAAGTAGGTTTAAAAAAAAAAAAGTCATCAGACTATCTATGATCACACTTCAGATTCAAAGTGATTGGAGCCTAGGTAAGTTCACACAATGCTCCATTTATCATTTGGAAGCTTTGAAGGTTTGACCATGATAAAAGACTAAGGAGAATTCCTGCTTCATACACTTTTGCGACAATGCAATTACTCCCTACCAGCTTCTCCACTTCACGACCTTAAAACACAGTCCATTAGACAAGTGAAAAATAGACGGCTGGTTCCCTCTCTTCAGTCTCTTGCCTCTGGCCCAGGTCCCACCTTTCATAATTTCACCTCAAGCAGTACTGCTGGCAGCCAGAATTTGCCAAGTGGACTGTTCTCGATAGTTGTAGAGAAACCATTAGTTGTTAAGATGGTGCGCTCTCAAAACAACTCTGCTTTCTAAGGGAGGAGGAAGAAAGTGTTATTAAAGGAGGTTCAGAGCAGAGGCTCAGGTGACAAATTGGATGTAAAATTTGCTGGGAAGTATCCAGAGTTTCCTTTAAAGTCTGCACAACACCTAGCACATTGCTGGAGTTCTTAAAACTCTACGATATACTGGTTTGTGCAAACAAGGAGGGGCCGGAGTGTGACTTGCCTTAACAGAAACCCCTAAATGAAGAAGCAGGCTGCTTTGTTGCTTCCCAAAGAGGAATTCTGGAGAGTATAAACGAGAAGACTTGAATTATTTATGAAAACTGTTAATAGCAAGCATGGTTGCCAAGGGAATGAGGCAATGTGGCCTCAGGTAGATAGCCTATTGCCAAAACTCCAACTTCTTTTTCTTTTATTCTTCTGCTAATTCTAGTGATCTTTTCAAACTTCTCTTTTTTGATGAGAGATCCCTAGAGATGCGCATATTTAACGTGGCAGAAAAACCAGGAAACTCCTCCAATAAAACTGAAATAGAAGTAGCTTATAAATGAGAGCTCAGGGGAGAATAGGAGCTGTTTTCCAGATAGAGAGCAAGAAAAATGAGGGACTCAGGAAATTTTGTGCAAAGAAATGTCAGATGATTTTACCTGAACGCTTTGTTTTGCAGCCATGATGTCGTCCCACACAATGTGATCTCGCTTTGAAGAAATGCGAGGAACAAAAGAGGTTTAATCAAGCAAAGGAGGAGTTCCTCCTTTGTGCCTCAGCCTCCCTACGTGCAAAATGGAAATAGGAATACAAAGGTCAGCATCTCTCTTTTCCTAACCATGACCAGTTGTTGTGGAGTCGATTTTGAATCGTGGCAACCCTATGTTTGTCAGTGTAGAGTGTACTACATAGGGTTTTCAACGGCTGATTTTTAAGATGTAGATTGCCAGGCCTTTCTTCCAAGATGCCTCTGGGTGGACTGGAACCTTCAATCTTTTGGTTAACAGCCGTGTGCCATAACCATTTGCATCACTGATTTGCAACAAGTAAAACAAAAATTATGTATTGATTGTACTATACTGTGGTCAGAAACATTTTTAATATATGAATCTAATCATATTATAAATCTCCTGGTTTAAAACACTTCAGTGATTCCCTGTTTCTCTCAGGTTAAAGACCAGAATTTTTATCGCAGCGTAGGCTAGCCATGGGCAGAATCATCTGCCTCCACCTCTACTGCCATCCCGTAGTCCCTCTTAGCGCTCTGTCATCCAACCACACGAGTCCTTCTTCAGCCCCTCATAAGCACACGGTCACTCAGGCTGAGGAATCTTGGCACAAGCAGTTCCCTGTTTGGAATGCCCATCCTTCCTATCTTCACCAAGTTAATCCCACTCATTCTTTAGAGCTTAGTTCATCAAGGAAACCGAGCTGACATCTCCGAGGAAGGCATTTCCCTCTCTTGCATTCTTTGATAGCATCTCCTCTTGGTAATCATTTGTTAGTTTACATTTATTTGTATGATTATGTCTTTAATGCCTATCCCACCCTCAATACTCCAAGTTCTGTTTTTGTTCCCTGCCTCATCAGGCAAGTAGTGGCTGATACATGTTGGACATTCAATGTGTAGAGAATAAAGAAAGAAATGACAAGTTAAAGAAGAAAAGAGAAAGAACAAAAAAAGTGAAAGAAAGCAAGGAAAGAAAGAGGAAAAGAAATAAAAAAAAAATCAAATTGGAGAATAAACATTGAGGTCAATAACAATTTGATCTAAAACAAATCTGCCAGTGTAATTGAAACTATTTGTTAGATTCATAAGCTCATGGAAGTGTTTTGGGTTTTTTTTTTTCGAGTTTTTTCCTTCACAAAGCACCACCTCACTCTTTTTTAAAGTACAAGCTTGCCTCCACCACACATAAATTAAAACAATCTGCTATAGAACAGTAAGTAGCTACTCTATACTGACAGTCTAGAAGCAAAATCATGTTTACTGTCTTTTTATTGCAGAACTCTGGCATGGATTGAGATGAAACAGGTTCTGAAAATAGCAACTGAGGCCGTTTCGAGCAGACTAATCTAGCGTTAGCTACATGACGTTGGAACCTTACAGAATGCCCGAACACATCACACGAACTAGGAGAGTCTGTTCTCGAAAAGGAGTTCCTGGATGGTGCAAACAGTGACGTGCTTGACTGCTAACCAGAAGATTGGAGGATCAAGTCCACACAGAGGTGACTCGGAAAGAAGGCTTAGTGGACTGGTTCTGAAAAATCAGCAGTTGAAAACCCTACGGAGTGAAATTCTATCCTCCCACATGGGGTCGCCATGAGTTGGGGTTGGCTCCACAGCAAGCGGTAACTGTTTCTTATAAAACAGGCGTTTCTTGGATGTAAATCACCCCAAAATGACTGGTAAATAGGACAAAGATGTTCTTTTAACACAGAAAGAATGTTGAGTCTTTTGTGTTGTTTCCCAGTTGGTTAACGTTTTAGAGTAATCTGGAGCAAGCTTTGTTACAATCAAAGAAAATGCTTAGCAGTACCTGAAGATCTTTAGAAAAAAGCTGAAAAATCCACAAAAGCACTTTTCTTTAGCACTTCAAGAATGTCCGAACGTGTTCAGCCATGTCAAACTCACTGGTAAAGCTCTTAAGGTGGATTAAAAACCCACTGCCGTCGAGTCGGTTCTGACTCATAGTGACCCTATAGGTCAGAGTAGAACAGCCCCATAGTTTCCAAGGAGCACCTGGCGGATTTGAACCGCCGACCTTCTGGTTAGCAGCTGTAGCTCTTAACCAGTAAGCCACCAGGGTTTCCTAAGGTGGATTAGAAATCTGCAAAGTCATTTCTCCTTGCATTAAAACAATGTATTACAAAAATAGATACATGAGACCACGATTTTAATTTTTATGGAAATTGTCCATATTGAAAGGATCTATACCTCAAAGGATCAAGTAGGAGCCCCAGGACCTAAGGCTGCTAATGATCAACTGAGTGTGAAGCCAGGTGCACATGCCATTAGAGGGTTAACTTGCCAGTTGTGTGGTTTTATTTGTCTGTTTGTTTTTGATAGTTACCGTTTTTTTAGTGCTCTGGTTTCCAAATTCCATAGTTTGGAGTGGCCTCCCCTTACCTTATTTTCCCCATGGGACCTGTTATTTTTGGTGCCCAATTTTGCAGAATGTAAGGTTTTCCAATAATGCAAACATGGCCTTATAGCAGAAACACCCGTATCTCTCTTTTATGCCATTGTCTCTAACTAAAAAAGAGCCATGATTTTGTCTGGCTACTTGATAATGTTGGAGAACTTTTGAATGCAAGGAAAATATGTATTTTTCCTATATTTGAACTGACGTCTATAGGGTCCAGTTAGTTGGGAACATAGAGCTTATTCTGGCTTTAAATGAAGATGTAATTTTACTTTCGTCAGCAGAAAACATTCTTGAACCACCTACATGCATTTTATAGGGGTAACTACTGCCCCTCCCCCAGTTTTTGTATTTGGGTCTCTAATAGTTACAAATCTTTTCATGAAAACTTCATAGCCCCTTCTCTGTTTGAGAATTAATGATCTTAACGTCCCCAAGAACCTGGCCATCAGATCTTCTGGTCCCCTTCTCCAATCTTCCCTAGTGTAACCATTGTATCACCAGGGTTCCTTCTTGTCCTAGGGGATTTTATATACAAATTGTTCTGATTACATATATACATGTACAGTGGTGTTGCTGTGTGCTGTCCAGTTGATTCTGACTCATAGCAACCCCATGTGACAGAGTAAAACTGCCCCCTAGGGTTTCCTAGGCTGTAATCTTTATGGGAGCAGGCATCCATGGAGCTGCTGAGTAGGTTTGAACCACTAACATTTAGTTAGAAGACAAGCACTTAAACTCTTGCGCCATCAGGGCTCGTTACACATAGGATACACTTCTCTAAAATCCTAGGGAGGTATGCAGATTAGGCCCTACCATGACCTTGTCTTACAGCAATGACTATGCATAGACATCTGTTCCCTTAAAAATGTATTGTTCCTCCCAATGATAAGCCAGGTTATCCAAGAGTGGATTAGTACCAGCTTCTGGAAACATAGTCTGAAAACCATTAGCTGTAGGTTTCCTTTCAGGGAAGGTGTTCTCTCTTACACCAACATACACACATTAATATGACAAGAACTCTTGATTTTCTTTTACTGGTAAAATAAAAGAAAGAAACTTCTGGAGGCCCTGGTTTTGTCCATCTGTGTGACATTGAGAAAATTACTGACCCTCTGGAAAACCAGCTTCAAATTCTGATTTTGTCCATCTGTGTGGCTTTGAGAAAATTACTGACCCTCTATGTGCTCCAGTTCCCTCACCTCTAAAGTAGGCTAATGATAGTAAGTAATTTTTGGCTGGGTAATATGATGAAAGTAAATCCCTTTATATAACAAAAAAAACCAAACCCTTTGCTGTTGAGTCAATTTTTTTTAATAATTTTTATTGTGCTTTAAGTGAAAGTTTACAAATCAAGTCAGCCTCTCACACAAAAACGCATGTACCACTGCTACACACTCTCAATTACTTTTTTTTTTTTAATGAGACAGCCAGCTTTCTCCCTCTACTCTCTCTTTTCGTGTCCTTTTCACCAGCTTCTAATCCCCTCCACCCTCTCATCTCCCCTCCAGGCAGCAGATGCCCACATAGTCTCAAGTGTCCACCTGATCCAAGAAGCTCACTCCTCACCAGCATCCCTCTCCAACCCATTGTCCAGTCCAATCCATGTCTGAAGAGTTGGCTTTGGGAATAGTTCCTGTCCTGGGCCAACAGAAGGTCTGGGGTCCATGATCACCGGGGTTCTTCCAGTCTCAGACAGACCATTAAGTCTGGTCTTATGAGAATTTGGGGTCTGCATCCCACTGCTCTCCTGCTCCCTCAGGGGTTCTCTGTTGTGTTCCCTGTCAGGGCAGTCATTGGTTGTAGCCAGGCACCATCTAGTTTTTGGTCTCAGGATGAAGTAGTCGCTGGTTCATGTGGCCCTTTCTGTCTCTTGGTCTCGTAATCACCTTGTGTCCTTGGTGTTCTTCATGTTGAGTTGATTTTGACCTAAAGGACAGAGTAGAACTGCCCCACAGGGTTTCCAAGGCTGTAAATCTTTAAGGAAGCAGTCTGTCACATCTTTCTCCCTCAAAGTGGCTTGTGGGTTCGAACTGCTGACCTTTTGGTTAGCAGTGGAGCCCTTAAACACTGCACCATCAGGTATCCTTGATACTTAGTTGATTTTCAATAAATGTTTGCTAAAAAAATATAAAAAAATTTTTTTATTCAAATTATCAAATTAAAACAAAGTCTAACTACTATGATTGAAGGATGAATATGAAAGTTAAGGGCACTCAAAGAGGGCCACTGAAACGAAAGGCATAGATACAGAGAACATTCTTCTGAGAAATAATTCTTGTACTGGACTATGGAGACATTATCTCTGTGAAGAATGAAGTAAATGGTTCCAGAGAGAACATGTCCAAAGGCATGGAAGCAAGAGAGAGTGAAAGGCAAATTCAAAGAAATGCAAAAAATTGGGAATTTACCTGAAGGATTAATAAAGTTGACAGAGAAGCATATGATCTTAGAACTTGTGTTTTCACTGGTACCACTTATTACATTGTTTTGTAATTGCTTGGATATTTGACCTTCTCCTCTACTAGAATGTAAGGCTCATGATGGCAGGGACTATGTCCATCTTGTTCAGGGTTGAATCTCAGGCAACTTGTACAGTGTCTAGGACATAGAAGGAACTCAATAAATATTTAAATAAATAAATATTACCTGCCCAAATTATTCATTTTACCAGTATTGACTTTATGAGTCTATACTTGTCTAAAAACACATGGTAGATCTGATGTCAAACCCAGAACTCCTGTTACCCTTCTCCCTGATGACCACCTGCATTGCAAGTGGCCAAGAACTACCATTGGATCATATCAGAGATGAGTGATAAGAGGCCATATAACAACATTCAACACAACCATGGGCATTTAACCACCTTGTAGGCAACCTGAACTCTCTAAATTAGGAATGCGGTTTGATCTTTTCTTGGATTATTTGGTAATCAAGAATTGGAGCACAGGAGTACACAAACTTTTTTTTAACTAGAAAGAATCAATATACTTCTGAGAACTAAGCAGTTCTTTTCTTACTTCCAGAAGATCCAAGCCCTTTCATTCTAACACTTTATTAGAAGAGCATCACAATAATAACACCTAGGAGTGGGAGGCATGGCCATTACAATAAAAGACTCAAAGAACACAGAGTTAAACCAACTGGGAACATGAATCCATTTCACTGCCTCAGAGGCAGAAGATTAAGAAAGCCTAAGATAGCTCATAGTACATCCAGATGGAAATAAGCCTTTTTCATGAGAATTTTATAAGAGGTACCACTTACATGATCCACTGTAATCAGAAGTGTCTTGACTTCAACAGTCAGTGGGGGCAAACTTGTTAAAGATGTCCATGTACAATACCTAAGGAGGTCTCTAATGCAGGCATTTGTGAAGATGAACAAGGATTATTTGAAAATTGTTGAACTCACATGTAATAATGATGACTCATATAGCTTACTATAGAATTAACCTAAATATAATTAAGTATAATAAGCTACAAATAATATTCAGAATTCTAAGTCTTCATCATTAGTAACAAGGCCAGTGTGTCTGAGGGAAAACTTCTTCTTGTCAGTATTTCTCGCCTACTCTTAACAAGTTCTGTTGACCCTCTTCCTTGTATTTTCAACTGTTTCCCTCTCATTTTCCTTACGCTGAAATAGCCACTTGCATTTATTAAAACTGTTCTGATTCTGTTTCTCAACGCTCATATTTTAAGTGTAGATTCCTCATCAAGTCCGTAGCTCAGTGTGACGGAATCCCTGGATTTCTGGAGATCCCAGGCCCTCACAATTTCATGATATGTTAGCTTTCTTGAAAAGCTGCATAAAAGCTGCTTTCCTGGGATTTAGTAGTTGGAACGGAGGTGGAAAAGAGAGAAAATAAGAAGAAAGATAATGATAATTACAGGCATGAGTTAACAGAGGTAGGCAAATATTTCTTACAGGTCTGGACTGGGACAGGAAAACAAAGACAAGTACATCCACAGACGAGCACAAAAGAGAATGTAGCAATGAACGGGATGCCTGAGTACAGCGCAGTGCTTGGTCGGAAGGGAAAGAAATAGAGCTTATATCTGCTGGTTGCTTCAAAAATAAGGACCTAGATATCTTGCTAATGGCTTCCCTTCATAGGTTATCAAACTAATGTTGGACAGATATCAATACTTTTCTCAAAACTCTAATAAATTTATTCTAATCCTCTAAAATCCCTTGGCATGATGGGGGTTGCACATGGAAGCCCAAAAACTCTAAAGGAGTTTGCTTTGTCCGGTATGATACAAAATAGGAGGCAATTTGTCATGATAATCCAGAGACTTGATTGGGTCAAATGCAGATGTCCTCACTTCTCCCTTTGTGATCTTGAGCAAGTTAGTTGAGTTCTCTAATTCTTGGTTCTCTGATTCACGAAACTGAAAAAAAAAACAAAATCTACCTAATTTATTTAGTTTTTAAGAAAATATTTATTGAGGGCCTACTACATGCCAAGCACGGTTCTAGGCACTTAGAAATGCAATAAAGAGCAAAATAGAGAAAAATTATTGTCTTCATGGAGCTTCTGTCTTACTTGCTGTGGAGACTGAGCTGATGTAAAGAAAGCAATTAGCACTTCCTTGGAGCATGTGATACTTATTATGATTAATAATATGCCCTGCCTGCAAAATGCCTTTTTCCAGCTACTTATTTCTCAGAAAGTGTGTGTGTTTTCTGCCTCTGAGTGGCCTCTGTGCTTTCTCGCACTCTGATGATATCCTCAAATTTTGCTACCTCCTGGATACTTGCCACAAGAATTCAGAAATGCTACAGTCTCTCCCATTTAAAAAAAAAAAAAAGAAGAGCATAATAACCTTAAAAACCTCCCTGAATCATACATGCTTCTCAAGTTACTGACCCCAGTTTGTTTCCTCTAACAGCCACTTTTATTAAGCATGACTTTGAAAGCAGCATTCACTTTCATATGTCATAGTCATTCTCAGGTGATGGCATTCTGGCTTCTGTCCCCACCACTTCACTAAATCTGCTCTTGCTTAGATCACAAACATCCTCCCTCCATGGTTCTAAACCCAATGTACATATTGCAATCACCATCATCAGCTTCCTCCTGCAAGAAATACTTCTTTCCTTGGATTCCACAATTATATGCCCTCCTAGTTTTTCTCCTACTTTCAAACCACTCCAACTCAGTCTCCTTTGGAAGCTTCTCATGCTTGATCCATGTTTTTAAATGTTGAAATCCTTTAAGGTTTGTTCTTGGTCCTCTTTGTGTCTTACTCTCACTCATGATCTCATCCACTTTTGTGACTTCAAATACCACCTGATTTGCTTTGTGTCTTTTTCCAAGACCTTCTTCTGAGCTCTAGAAATGTATGACATTTCATTCTAGATCTCCACTTGGCTATCTCATAAGTGCTTCAAATTGAACATGCCCCATCCTGAACTCATTTTTTCCAAACACCCACCCTCATTCCATATGTGCCCTTTCTCCACTAGTCACCACCATTTGTCCAGTTGCTGATGCCAGGAACCTGGGAGCCATGGTTGAAGCCTTCCTGTCCCTTACTACCATATAAAATCCATTAAGTCCTGTCAACTTTACCTCTAAGATACATCTCACATCTGACATTTATCAACAGCTCCATTCCCATCAGGCAAGTTCAAGCCACCATCATGTCTCAGTAACTTCCTCACAGATCTACCCCATTTACCATCATCCTCTTCTAGTCTATTTTCTACTCAGCAGTCAGAGTATGATTTTCTAATAAAGAGCTCATTTTTTTCACTCTCTTACTTAGCACATTAAAGATACTGCACATCTCTTATGAACATCGAAATTCCTAATATAATTCTTGAAGCCTTAAACAATCTAACATACTAAATGTACTCTGCATGCAAAGTGTATTTATCTTTGTATATGAAACCAGTAGATAAAAAATCATTTCCCTTGAATCTTAAGGATTTTAAAATCTCAAGGGCAGTAACCATCCCAGAAACCCAGTGTACACACGTTTTTGCTCATATGTGCATATGATGATTCTCTCTCCCTCTCCAGCTTTGTCTCCTGCCATTCACTGTCTCATTGGCAACTGTACCTATGCAAGCCTTTGACTAGTTTCTCTGGTTCATTAGAGCCTTTCCTGACACAAAGCCTTTGCACACACTGTTCCCTTTATCTGGAATGTGTTTCCATACCCTCCTCACCTGACCGAGTCCTCTTTATCCTTCAAATCTTTCTTAGTGATTCTCATCACACTTGTAATTTAAAATTTGATTTGTGTAATTTGTTTAACATCTGTCTGCCCAACTACACCGTACAGTTCATGGGGATAAGAGTCATAATTGTTTTGTTCACCACCGCAGCCCCACTTCTTAGTTCAGTGTCTATTGCTGAATGAATCATTGAACGAATAAATGCGAAGACTTCAAGTTGCAAAGGGTTCATCTTTGCCCTCCCTCCCCCAATATACTTACACTCACATATTTACACACAAATGAATTATTTGATAAGTCCTATTTCTATATTAGGAATTCTTCTGGTAGTGCAAATGGCAAACAGACTCTACAGCTAACCAAAAGGTTGGAGGTTTGAGTCCACTCATAGGCACCTCAAAAGAAAGGCCTGGCAATCTACTTCTAAAAAATCACCCAATGAAAACTGAATGAAGCACAGTTCTGCTCTGACATAGATGGGATCACCACGAGCAGGACTCACCGTGACTGTAACTGGTTTTTATTTACATATTAAACACGTGCAGTCTACAATTGCATATACCTGAGGTACACTTGCTGTTGGAAATGTGTGGATTTCTTGTGAATGTGCTAAAAATGTGCCACAAATAAAACCCTTTAGTGGATTCAAGAACTCAGACATTTAAAATTTTTCTAATTCTCAGCCTATAAAAATGTATTAAACATGCAGAACGTATTTGTTTCTTATAAAGCAGGCAGATTAAAGGTTGTTTTCCTTTAATCTTAAGGATTTTAAAACCCAAAGGGAAGCAATCCTGTGCCCACATATTATCCTTCCCATGTACATGCGTGAGCACACATACACACATACATCACAGCCTGAATCAAGTTCTCTCAGAATTCGTATTTTTTTGTGTACAAGTGTCTGTTTTCACTTTGATTTTTAGTCCTTGTTTGGGTAAGAGCTTAAAAACCCTCACCAAAAAAAAAAAAAAGCACTAGACATTTGGGTATCCATCATGCTAGAGGTTGCTAAGGAATTCCTTTTCCTCTCACATCCCCTCCTTTCCCCTCCCCTCCTCCTCCCCTGCCCCTCCCCCCTCCTGTCCCCTCACAGAAACATGAGAGAAATAACCCTCTCCAGAAGTTATTACAGAAAGTATCTGATACCTACTTTTCCTTGATATACATACAGATCAATCTAGAAAAAAAAGATTTTTCTTTGTATCTTCACTGATAGAATCTTGATAAAAGCAGCCACACCTACTAAAATACGTAAAAATTTGCCTTGCATTTATGTTGTTTTTCCTGGTGTTTTTTATGTGTCTGAGATACCCATAAATTCTGCTTTTGCCCTTTTCTACACCATTATGCTGTTTTTCTCAAAATAAATATTGTGGTAGATGGTTTGTTTACTGAGTCCCAAACTCTTTCTTTGAAGTCGGCAGTTGAACAGAACAACCACCCTCTCGCTCATGCTATAATGTCTCTCTCAACCTGCACGTTTGTCCAGGTGTTTGAGATTCAACTGGGCAGGACGTTTACCTATTTACCCATGTGTTTGGGAACAGAGGAGGGCACAGTTTATAAACAAGTCTCTACACCACTTTGCTTGAGGATATGTTCCTGCTGTATAAAATGCATATCAGTAAATCAGTTTCTGAAGAGTGGTAAACCACCGATACCACTTACATCTCATGGTGGTTCTTCCCAATGGGCTATTCTTCCCTATTCAATTATCTTGAATAGGGATGACTTCAGAAGTGACATGATCTGTATTAAGCTAGCCTTTATTGCCTTTATAGCCATCTTAATGGGGCCGTGTGCAGTGTAATAGAAAGAGAAAGTAAAATAACTGCCATTGAAATGACTTGTTCATGCAAACTCTGTCTCAAACAACTCCTGAGACCAACATGCACAGAATCTGTCCTAGGGCATCATTAGTTAGATCAACCGATACCCACGACTGCATATACAACACACACACATACAAGCACAAATGATCACCCAATACAGCACAAATTCACGAGCACTCTCACTTCGTCTGATAGTGGTGATGTTGTTGTTGTTAGGTGCCATCGAGTCAGTTCTGACTCATAGCAATCCTATAGGACAAAGCAGAACTGCCCCGTAGGGTTTCCAAGATGTGGCTGGTGGATTGGAACTGCCAGCCTTTATGGTCAGCAGCCAAGCTCTTAACCACTGTACCACCATAGTGGTGATAGTGACTAATTATAAGGAAGTATTTTATTTCTTAGCAGGTGTCACCTTATTTAGTTACAGATTGTTGGGGAGTGAAAAAATGACTCTCTAGTTATGGTCAAAAGAAAGTTCGAGTTACCTCCACATGAAATGGCGGATGGAAGCATAAGGTCACCGTGAGTCGGAGGCACCTCTACGACAACTAACAACAGGTATTTGTAGTCTTACAGTCCTAACTGTATTTTTAATATATCAGGTATGCTTTCTAGAGTCTAAATATGTGTTGACATTTTGTAACCTAATTTTAAGGAAAGGGGCCCTGGTGGCACAGTGGTTAAACACTCAGCTGCTAACTGAAAGGTCAGTGGTTCGAGCTCACCAGCTGCTCCACAGGAGAAAGATGTGGCAGTCTGCTTCCATAAGGATTACAGCCCGAGGAAACCCTGAGGGGCAGCTCTCTACTCTGGCCTATAGGGTTGCTATGAGTCAGAATCAACTCGAAGGCAAAGGATTTGGTTTTTTGGATTTTAAGAAGTAAGACTTGTGAGTGATATTGCTGTCTTTAGATGGAACAATGTCTACCTAAAAACAGACCGACCAGCTAATAAAGGAGAATCAGGATGTAACAATAACCAGAAGGAGACATATTTACTTAACAAGATATCTGGATGAACTGATGGAAAATTGGGGAGGAAAGCCCCACATTGTCCACTTGTTTTGATATTATATAATGTTGAGGAATGCTAAGTATTAGTCCTAAGTATAGGATAAAGTATATAAGTCCTAAGTATTTTTCCACCATTTGTCTCTGAGTTTGTCATACACTGGTGGCTTGCATGTTGTTATAATGCTGGAAGCTATGCCACCGGCATTTCAAATACCAACATGGTCACTCGTGGTGAACAGGTTTCAGTGAGCATCTAGATTAAGACAGATGAGGAAGAAAGGCCTGGTGATCTACTTCTGAATATTAGTCAATGAAAACCTTATGGGTCACAACAGAATATTGTCTAATATAGTACTTGTAGATGAGTCCCCTAGGTTGGAAGGCACTGCACAATAGCCACAACAAGGCGCTCAAACATACCAACGATCGTGAAGAGACTGCAGAACTAGGCAATGTTTACTTCTCTTATCTGTGAGTTCTTGACGGCATCTAACAGCAACAGGTATTTGTAATCTCACGGTCCTAATTGTAAGTATTTGTAATGTAACAAGCATACTTTATAAAGTCTACATAGGTGTCGACACTTTTGTAACCTGATTTTAAGGCAAATTATGTGTGCAGTGACACCGATGCCTTTAGGCCTAGGCGTGGGGTGCTGGCTGCACACTGGGCTTACTCCTGAGTTAGGGAGTAACTAACATGAGTCGGAATCCACTCAGTGACTAACATCAACCACAGTAATATTAGTCATGCACATGCAGTAAACACAAAGAAGCTACCGCAAGGATACACAGGAGCGTGGCCTTCTATGGGAGATCAGCCAGCAAATACCTCCTGAAGATCATTGTGGGCCAGTATCCTGTTAAACTGCATCTAGAAGAGAAAGGCCTTGGGGAGCAACATTAGGGGAGTTAAAGTTTAAGCAGAAATTAGAGTCTTAACTCAGTAAAGTAATATATATATATATATGTAAAGCAAGTAAAGTAATATATATATATATATAGACAAAATTATCCTTGAAAAATCTTTCTCACAGATAATAAAATTTGAAAAATGCTAATCTACACTAAAGAAAGAAAAAAAAAGAAAGGAGACCCTAAATTCAGATTTTAAGGCATGAAGATCATTTTGTTTTTCAGATAATTGTCAAATCCC
The DNA here is from genome assembly GCF_030014295.1 of Loxodonta africana. Lineage (NCBI taxonomy): Eukaryota > Metazoa > Chordata > Mammalia > Proboscidea > Elephantidae > Loxodonta > Loxodonta africana. The sequence goes on from NC_087355.1 coordinate 67,555,966, forward strand.
TAGTGGTAAATGGGGGATGAGTAGAGAATTTTAAAATATTCTACTTTCTTAAACTGTATACCCTATTTAAAAAAACAAACCAAACCCCTTGTCCTTGAGTTGATTCTGACTCATAGTGACCCTATAAGACAGAGTAGAATCGCCCCATAAGGTTTCCAAGGAGCGGCTGGTGGATTTGAACTGCCAAACTTTGGTTAGCTGCCATGGCTCTTAACCACTATGCCACCAGGATTTCTGCACTAGTTTAAAATGAAGTCTCTAAAACCTTAACATATGACAACAGAGCTGTGAATTGGCTTGTTGCTGTGAGGAAGGGGGTTGGCACATTAAAGGCAAGGATGAGGGAACTCCACTGGAAAAAGGAAAACACTGACGTTGACATAATTTCCTCCTTTCTATCTCCAGTGGACACAACAGTGGTTCCAAAAGAACTGTAAGAGAAGAAGTTTCTATTCCCTTTATTCTTCCATGATTTCTTACTCTGTTTTTATTGAGTCAATAAGAACAAACAAACAAAAATGGCCAAATTGAAGTCAGTTGCCTATCCTCACTCTTGGGGCAAAAGCTCCTGGCCCCAGAATCCCTGTTTAGCCATTTCTTCAGTGGGGAGGATATTCAAGGTCTGTTAGAGCTTCTTCAGGGCTTTCTCTTCTTCAAATCTGCCTCTGGGATGCCCTGACACAAACATACACACACACACACATACACACACACCAAAGAAGGTGGGAGCAAGGCCCAACTTTATGCTTTAGGAGGCAAGACAATATCTTTCCTTGTATGAATCCAAGATTCATTGCTGTAGAGATTAACCTTTGCCCTGTAAATGGAGACTAGAGTTGGATAAATGTTATGTGATGATGATGATGATTAAGTTCTCAATCACAAGAGTCCATTTGGAACACCATTCTCTCGTAAAACTCAAGGAGAGATGTCAATTCCAGGTGTTAAATTATAATCATGGGCTTATTTATCATGGCACATCTCAGATTGAAATTGTTTTCCACTTTTTTTTTTCCTGTGTCTTCATTGAATTTGTCATCTAAAAAGACATAAACATTCCCATATTAACTAACTTTCAATAAGGAAAGAAACCTTTATAGAAACAATTGTTTCTCTCCATCATTAATTTAATGGAAATAGTGCAATTATGGCAAGAGAGGAAATTGCAATCAGAAACTCTTCTCTGCAGCTCCCTCTTCCAGTGTTTAAAAGTAAAAATTATCCTTCCAGCAAATGTTCTTTACAGGAGTATAAAGGTGCAGGACAAGATTACTTTATGACTTCAAATAAGTTTTCTTATGCCGAGAAAACACTTCCCAAAGTTTCCAAAAGTAAAGCCAAGCTACAAGATATATAAGAAGTTTAGATATGACCAAGACAGTATCTTCTCCTCCCGGCTAACCTTTTATTAAAAATCATGCACTTTATTTCAACATTCTGAGCAGATCCTAGACAATTCTGTGCATACAAGTCCCAGGGCAGACATAAAAACCAGATGGGAAAGAGATTTACAAGAACCAATCTCAAAAGAATATTTGCAAGCAGAATGTCAACAGTGATTTCAGCAATGTATTTTGATTTACAATACAGATGTCTTTGCAGAGTTTTCATTTCTCCTTATGAAGGGTATAGTCTTAGCTGCTCACTTCTAATGTTCCACCCCTGAACAAAAAATTCTTATCATTTACTTTTACCCCCTGGGAAGTTCAGACTTTTAGTAGATTTTATAGGCAAAATATTAAATCAAGCAGTTGCCCCTATGCTTGAGAATATTTTCCTGAGGATACAACCTTGTCACATCTCAAGGATCTTAATAAGGGAGAGAGAGAATGAAAGTATTTTCTTTTGTGACTTTCTCATTATACAACAACTGTATAATTGAGACTCTTTATGGAGGTGACTCTGGGCACTGTGCTAGGTACTAACAATCTAAAAACCACCTTCAAGGAGTTTATAGTCTCCTTGACAAGAGGCTAAAAAAAAGGAGAAGAAAAAAACAATGCAATGTGTTGAAGAATATACAAAAAAAATTGTTTGAAGACTGAGAAGTAAGCACATAACTCTGCTGGGAAAGACAAGGCAAGGAGAAGAAGGAGGTAATGAGATGCAGCTGTCATAAGGGTGTAACTATAATAAAAGTTGAACCTCTCAGCATAGATCGTATGTTTCTTACTTCTCTGGGTCATAGGAAACATGAAAATAAATTTCAAAAAATGCAATATCAGAATCATCAATAAACAATATTTACTGAGTCAATTATGTAATTATTTCCAGTTGTTAAGGAGGTTCCACTCCAGGGAAGGAAAGCTGAAGCATGGCTTGATAGTCCACATGCAAAGTGCCTCTGATTTGTATCAGTGTTTGGAAAAAAAATGTAATATTTAATTTCTGCATTCTTTCCAGGAGTCTTGATGTGCCTACCATACATAAATGTGATGAGTGCCATCAACGAGAATGTATTGCGCCCCTACAGATGTGATTGGATTTATGACATGGGGAAAGAAGAAATGTGGTAGGAAGTAGGTAATGGGGAAACTGAACATAGTGAGTATGTGTACATTCATGCAGTACTGTGCCCACACAAATCTAATACATTTTGGAGCACTGAATGTATCAGTTGGTTTACGTTGACTCTGGCAGTGCCATTTATACAAAAATACTCGAATTTCATTGACCCTATGACAAGTTAGAAATATATGCTCACTCAAAAAATAAATCCAAATCAATAAAATTTCCAAGATGAAATTTCACTCACTTGCTTTCTTTTGAAATGGGAAAGAATGGGGTTTAGAAAATATGATCAGTTTAAAAAAAATTCTTAGTGCATTGTCTACTGTGTGGAAAGATAATGCTTTCTATAGGGCCAAATGGTATTTGGCTCTACGAACCCATGGTGGTTCAGTGGTAGAATTCTCACCTGTTGTACCAAAAACCCAGGTTTAATTCCCGACCAATGAACCCGTCTGTCAGGGAAGGCTTGCATGTTGCTATGATGTTGAACAGGTTTCAGTGGGGCTTCCAAACTAAAGAGGGACTAGGAAGAAGGCCTCACGATCTACTTCCAAAAATCACCATGGTCCAATTATGGGAACGGTGCTGAGTTGGGGTCACCATGAGTCAGGGGGCCGATGTGACTGTCGCTAACAAGTACTAGTACTTGTACATTTTTTGGCATGCTGTGTGTCTCTACACTAATGATATTAATTCCGCAATGACACTCATTCACAGAGTTTATTTTAGAACTCAGCCAGGCACTCTGCTCAGCGCTGAAAACATCCAACTTTATCTCATTGCTTTATAGCCACACCTCCTGCAATATGTTTTCACGGTTTGCAAATCACTTTCATATTCATTACTGCATTTAATCTTTGCAGCAACATTTGAGGTAGGTAAAGTGTTAATAGGCCCACTTTTAGATGAAGAAACATTTTCAAACTGCTTATGTAGCTTAACAAAGGTTACACAGATAGTAATGAATATTCATAATGGCGAACCCTAGACCTCCCAAGAATGGTTGAACATGACCTGTATCATTTGTGTTAATTATACGGTCTTATTTTATTCCAATTCGTTGGAAATATGCAATCCAATATGATAAAAGGGGTCACCTGGGATTAACTAGAACATTTGATTAAACCAAATAGCCTATGATACTTAAATATCCAAAGTTTTCATTTTTTAGAAACAGCTTAAATCTGTAAACTTCTGAAAGAAAGCAGTAACCCTGGGGCAGAGTCTTTGGGATGTAAATCTCCAACTTTCCCTTGAAAGCAATAATTCATGAAAAGGTGCATTTGATGAAAAACTGGGCTGAAGCCTTGAAGGCGTGTGATTACACTCAGTTTATGCTCTAAGCTTCCAGGAGCAGGTTCTGTGCAGCCAACGTGATTCAAGAATGACAGGAGGAGCTGTGCTAGTTTTCCCTTTTCTCTCCTGTTCAGCCTCCTTGAATTGATAAATGGGCTTAGTTGCTGCTTTCCCGAACGGCATTATTCAGTGTTCTGTTGGTTTCATCTCCCGGAATGAGGCGGGGCCCAGGATGGGGGGTTTCTAGAAGGAAGGTAAAAAAAAAAAGAAAAAAACTTTTTTTTTTTTTTTTTTAAAGCTCAGAATCCAGTGGAGGGAGCCCTTACTCAATTGCTAACTTGGCGGTACTGGAAGGAGGAGAAACAGAATGAAACCTATTAAAATAAAATAAAATAAAAGCCCTGCCCCTGATTAACCTACACTTAAGAAGAAGAATATAAGTAGCACCAACCTATAAGTTCCCCTCTAGGCCTATGTTTATACGTTGTTCTATGTTTATATATTGTTCAATAAAATACACAATTTCCCCAAAAGAGTTTGGAGAGTAAATGTAATTTCTCTCTCTCTCTATTTTGTTTTGCTTTTTTTTTTCTCCATCAAGGCATATTTGATTTGGCAAACTGTATTACTGTTTTCTAACATGAACCATGTGACTGATACATTAATTTCACAAATATTTACTATTGCATGTGAACTAAAGAATTAACTCAACAATCCTGATCACCAAAGCAGATCTTTTTTTTCTGAAAAGACCCCTTTGTGCCCTGATAAAATAAAAAAAAAAACCAAACCCACTGCCATTGAGTCAATTCCAACTCATAGCGACCCCATAGGACAGAGTAGAACTGTACCACAGAGTTTCCAAGGAGCACCTGGTGGATTCCAACTGCCTACTCTTGGTTAACAGCCATAGCACTTTAGCCACTATGCCACCAGGGTTTCCAAAATATGGAATGCTTCACAAATTTGCATGTCATCCTTGTGCAGGGGCCATGCTAATCTTCTCTGTATTGTTCCAATTTTAGTATACCTGCTACCTAAGCGAGCACTTGTGCCCTGATAATCTTGATTATTTCATGTGAAAGTGTTCTGCTCTCATTGTTTATATGAAATTCATAAGCTATGTCTAGAAATTGCTTCCCTGTTTTTCCCTTTAGAAAATATTTTGAGTCTGTTAGAAGGCAAACACTTTTAAGAGGCTCTAACAGACCTGCAGAGAATAAATAATGTTATCCTCCAAGGAACTCAAGAGTCCTTTACAGGCAATGTAGTGCTGACAAAATACAGGTAAAACTCATTGTAATGAATTCCCCCAAGAAATGCAGTCTGGTTGTAGTGGATCTGTGTAGTAATGAAGGCATTGATGGAAATGACTTTACCAGGCTTCTGGAGCAGGGAATGGAACAGCCTCTCTGAAGCAAACTAACAGCTGGGAGGAAAAATTAGCTTTGAATCAAGCAGGGAAAAAAATGGAGTGTATCAGGCACATAATGTCACGCTCATTCCTTTTCTCCTCGCGAGCCCTAGTTCAGGTAAACACTTCTGATGAGGAAGTTTGGGGTGCGATAAGGAGGAGTGAGAAAATTGAAATGACTATCTTTTTTGTACCATCCGGCATCCTCTAAGCCATCCTGCATTCCGCACACACAGCCTTATTGAGGTTTAAAGACAAAATTAAAACTTCAGTGGCTCCCTATTGGCTGTAAGAAGGAGTCTTGGTGGTGCAACAGTTAAGCACTTAATTGCTAGACTGATAACCCTTTGTCCCTTGGGACAAAGACCTGGTGATCTGCTCCTGTAAAGATTTACAGGAAACTCTATGGGGCAGTTCTACTCTGTCATATAGTGTCAGTAAGAGTCAGAATCAACTCAAAGGTAAACAATAACAACACCGCTTAAAACAAAGTCACTGGGTGGTACAAAAGGTTAATGCAGTCAGTTGCTAACCGAAGGTTGGAGGTTCATATGAGGTTGCCATAAGTATGAGTTGTCTTGACAGAAACTGGTATTGCCTACAAGAGAGAGCAGATTCTTGAAAGGAGCACTGAAAGTCCTCTGGAGTCCCTGGGTGGTGCAACCAGTTAAGCTCTGGGCTATTAACCTAAAGATTGGTGGTTCCAACACACCCAAACAAATGTCAGAAGAAAGGCCTGGAGAACTGCTTCTGAAAGGTCACAGCCAAGAAAATCCTATGGAACTCAGTTTTACTTTGACACACATGGGGTTGCCATAAGTTGGAATTGACTCAACAGCAGCTGGTGTGGTGCATATGTGGTGATATGTGGTGAAGGTCTTCCACCAAGACTGTGGGCCATTCGCCTGTCTCCTTTTCCTGCCTTGTCTCCCCTCTTCACTTCATGTGCTCTCTGCCCCAACTAGATGGAGTTCCATAGGGTCTGTGGATCATATGCTGCACAAGAGGCTGCAGCCTGGACCTGCCACAGATCCCTTTCCTGCCTTAGGCCTCATTGAGGGCAATGGGCTAACTTGAGTATCACCCACTGTAAATGCCAGAGCAGTATTCCTACATGAGGAATATGTTGCCTCCAGACCTTAAAGTGGCTGACCGGACACTGGGGCTCCTTCTTTATGGAAGAAGATGCATGTAAGATGCAGCAATGTGTCTTTCACCTGGAAGGAAATGACCTGGCATACCCCTAATCCCTCGGCCCCTAGAATCTTCACTGGGTGGCAGGTCCCTGAGTCTTCAAAGGATCTGCCTCCCACCCTATGGAGTGCATGTGTCCTCCCAAGGCCTCCAGTGTGCTAGTCCCACCTTGCTTGTTCTGCCTGATCAACATAACGTCATCAATGTAAGGGATCAATGTGGTGTTCTGCAGGACGGCCATGTGGTCCAGAGCTCTTCTGAGTATATCATGATGAAGGGAGACAGAGTTAATAGAGCTTTAGAGCAAATTAGTAAATGAAATAGTGTTGCTTGTTCCATGTGAAGGTGAATAGTTTTCCATTCTCTTTCTTGATTGGACTAAAAAAGAGCATGTTGTTGTTAGGTACCATTGTGTTCGTTCCGACTCATAGTGACTCTGAGTACAACAGAACGAAACATTGCCCGGTCATGTGCCATCCTCACAATCGTTTTTATGCTTGAGCCCATTGTTGCAGCCACTGTGTCAATCCATCTCATTGAGGGTCTTTCTCTTGTTCACTGACTCTCTACTTTATCAAGCATGATATCCTTCTCCAGGGACTGGTCCCCCCCGATAGCATATCCTAAGTATGTAAGGCGAAATCTCACCATCCTTGCTTCTAAGGAGCATTCTGCCTGTACTTCGTCCAACTCAGATTTGTTCATTCTTCTGGCAGTCCATGATATATTCAATAATCTTCACCAACACCATAATTCAAAAGCATCAGTTCTTCTTCCATCTTCCTTATGCTTTGTCCAGCTTTCATATGCATATGAGGTGATTGAAAATAACAGGCATCCGCCAAATCAATGGATCCATGGCAATTACGTGAGTCCTTATTAACCTCTGTAGCCATAAAACCCCATCATGCATAGCAGCTGTGATCAGTGTTACAACCTGATTGATCTTATTGTTGTTTATAATTATTTTCTAGGGTTCCTCTGGTTTCTGCGGGGTACCAATGGGATTAAATTAAATATGATAGAGACCACCTCTGCTGAATCCTTCAGATTTTTTAAGAGTAGCATCAATCTCTAACATCTGCCCCTAGGATGTGATACTGTGTTTTTAATTTACTATCCTGTTAAAAGGAGCCCTGGTGGTACAGTGGTTAAGCTCTCGGTTGTTAACCAAAAGGTTGGTGGTTCGAACCCACCAGCCACTCTGTGGGAGAAAGACGTGGCAATCTGTTTCTGTAAAGATTTACAGCCTTGGGAACTATATGGGGCAGTTCTACTCTGTCCTATAAGGTTGCTATGAGTTGGAATCAACTCGATGGCAAAGGGTTTTGGGTGTCCTGGCCAAGGCATAAAACCAAAAAAAAAAAAAAAAAAAAAAAACAGACCTGTTGCCATCAAGTTAATTCCAACTCATGCAACCCCATGTGTTTCAGAGTAGAACTGAACTCCATAGGTTTTTCATGGCTGTGACCTTTTGGAAGCAGATCACTAGGACTTTCTTCCAAGGTGCCTCTGGGTGGGTTCAAACTACCAATCTTTTGGTTAGTAGCCCAGTGCTCAACCATTTTCATCACCCAGGGACTCTGGCCAAGGCACAGAGGAACAGTTTCAGAAGCTTCTATTTGACCTTCCCCATTACTATGGGTCTTACCTGTGGGGCAAGTACTCAATGTAGGAGTTTACTCAAAAAGTAAAATATGTCAATCCCAATTATAAATTCAGGTACTAGGGAAATAAGCTTTGTGGGGGTCTGCAGACCCAGTGGACACACCCTAAGCCAGAACTTGGCCAAGATTCTTTCATTGCCTACCTCCCACATGCTCCACTCTAGTAAGCGAGGCATGATGATGCTTCAGGCCACCATGCATCAGAGTCAACCCAGACCTTGTGTCCAACTGTCCTGTACATATTTGGGTATTATCCTTTTCTTGGCATATAGCCATTCAAGTAAGCTGTTGGCTCTATGGAAAAGAACTGGTGGAATCAGTACAATGAATAATTGCTGCGATATTATAGGGCCTTTCCCCTGAGGGCCTCACATTTCTTCAGTCAGTGGACCTCAGTCTGAAAATTGGCTCAGCTCAAGCAACTGAGCAAGGGAATGTGAATTTATTTGGGCAACTGGCCTCAGCCTCCTGTTCATCCATTCTTGTTTTCTTCTAATTATGTTGGCAACCCATCTCTGTTGCCCCAGGGGACTCCATGTTCTATTAACCATCTCCATAGTTCTCAGCCACTTGGGCCCCCTTGGCTGCCACTCTGATCTTGCCTGTTCTTATGAAAATAATGATCTCCTGGATTCTGGCATTAAGAGCTATTTCCTGGCCTCTATTGCTTTAGGGACCTATCATCTCTATTTCTATTAGTGAGCCAAGTTCTACAACAGTCTTTTCTAGATTCATCCATGGTGTATAGAAGGGAGCCACCACTGAACTCCATAGTGATGCTGGTGTTGGACTCACCAGTGCATTCCTGAGGGCCTAGGTGAAGGTTTAATTTGAGGACCCCACTGTTAAACGTAATTCTTTGGTGGGTCTTCTGGTGGATAATATATCCATTCTAGCATGTTCACTTTGCTCAGCCTTTTTATTTCTTTCTCTAGTATATTCCACAGCCATGTAAGTATTTCAGCCTTACTCAGCTTAGGCCATTGAAGCTACTCTAGTTACAAGTTTTCACCATCCTGTAGGGGGGTCCATACCAGGTGTTAAATCCTGTACTCTAAGAAGAGTGCCCCCAAGTCAATAGGCTCTTTCATAACCAGTCTTATATCCAGGTGCCCTTGATCAAGCATGCACCCTCAGCATCCAATTCCATGGGTACACTGCAGGTCCTGCTGGTAAGCTAATTCCATGGGTACACCTCCAACCTTGTATATCGTTGTGTATAGTCAGCTAACTACACCCCTTGCGGCTGGGAAGTGAGTCCTTTCTTGAGAGAGGACCTGACCAGCACATCTCTGTGTCTGCTTCACCTAGGTTCTCTCGTGCAATTGCCTCAGGGAATGGACAGACCATGCTCCAAAGCACAATGTAATTGCTGTACTGTTTTTTTTTTTTTTTTCAGTAGATGCACACACACAAGAAAAATTCTTTGACCTATATGTCAAAAGAGTCTCACCCAATAACTGTTTCTAAAGTAGAGAGAGAATGGGATATTGGATTATTTAACTGTTAAGGCAATGTTTCTCAGCAAGGATTCCACAGAATCTTCGGATTCTGCAGTTTGTAGCTAAGGGGTTCCATGAGAGATTGTGATTGAAGTAAGTAAATATTTTTGAACTTCACATACCACACAATGCTAGCGCTTGCAGAGATAAGCAATGACTGAGCAGCCCCCTTAGCTATTTTGATAGAGGTCTTTCTCTCCTGTAGGACAGTGCTCAGTAGAACTGTGTTGGCTTGAGTCAATTTTCAGTTTTTGATGTAAGATACGGGAGGTGATTGATAATTGGTGAGTGGTACACTGCACAAAAGGTTGATGATGTCAGCTTGCCTCCCCAATCTCCCGCCACACACTGCCAACTGACTTCTGAGAAATGGTTCTCTGGAGGAAGGAATTTTTATATATAGCCTAGCTGTCATATGCCACTTTGCTGTGAAAGCCACCAAATGCGACTTGTTTAAGTTTGAACTGAATTTTATTGTGAAATTTTTGTATATTGGGTGCTGTTCTCATTTAGTTATTTTTTATGCTTTTGTGATTTATATGTTATCAGTTTTGTGTTTTAAAAAATGGGTGAGGGTACCACGTGGCAATTTTTTAAGGCAGGCATAAGATAGAAGAGGATTCTAGTCCTAGGCCTACAAACAAATCTGATAAGTCTACTGATGAAGAATTACAATCTCCAGAGTCATTTCACTCCACTAGCACAAGAAGGAGACCAAAAAAAGGCTACAACTACAGTGAAAGCTACTTGTCAATGATTTTACGTGGCTAGTAATCCAAGTTGTCCAATTTATTGTGCATCCTCCATGGTCAACGACTTAGAAATGCAGCAAAATTGAAAAGCCACTTAACTACAAATCACATCCATTTGACAAGGGGGGGAAAGAAGTGATTATTTTAAAGGGCTATTGGAATCTCAAAACAGTGTAAAGGTTTGGTTAAAAAAAATACATACGCATACATATATATGCATATATACATGTTTTATGTATATATATATATATATAGCATTCAGTAAAAAGGCTCAGGAGCCAAATTCTTTAGTAGCAGAACTTACTGCCCACAAAAGGAAAGGTGACACAGTTGGTGAAGAACCTAACAATGCCAGTATATAGTATTCAAGTAGTAAAATGCTAGGGCAGATGCAGTATGAGAAATTGAAACTGTTCCACTATCAAACAGTAAGGTAAGTCAATGTATTAATGACATTGTTGGTAATTTTCATATTGTAAATAACATTTCCTGAAATCTGTTTTTGACTTTTATTTAAATTAAATCTACCAAACCTGTCTTTAGAAAACTTGAATTTCTTTTTGGTTTCAGCCAGTTATTTAACAAAACATTTGTTACACCTGCCTTACAAGTTTTTTAAAAAAGTTATTAAAAGGAAAGAAGGGAATAATTTTTAAAAAGTGATCTAAGCTTAATTACCTGATTTTTTTTCTTCAAGAAAGTTTTGCTACAAAGGCATTTTTGTACATGAATAGGGAATAAAACTATACATGCTTGTATCACATACTACATTGGCACCATGTGCTATAGTAGAAATCAGAGATAAGGCTTTCAAGCCTAGTTGGATAAAGTTTTTTTAAAAATCAGGTAGGAAATTTAAATAGTAATGGTGCTTCCTCTACTATTTAGGTGTGAGACAGGGGAACCACACCGAAAGGTGATCTTAGATCTTATAAGTTGGGCAAAATAAACGGATCTACAGAAGGATACCATTCTATACTCAAAGGAACATTCATGATTATTTTTGGATTATCATATCTACAACTTATTGATCACACTAATGTACAGAGAACTGTAGACATATTAATTTTTTGCAAGGATTCTTCGAGACCTAAAAATTATTTCAAGGGTTCCTTTAGGGTAAAAAGATTGAGAGACTGCTCTAAGTTGTCCCTGCCCTTCCTTCCTCCCTCCATACCACATACAACTTCCATATCAGGGTGAGCAATTCTAAAAACCAGCAACTGAAGGTTTTTTAAATGACTTTGGAACTATTTCCTTGGTCCTTTGCTGATCTAACAAACATTGTTCCTTCTTAACTATATTGAGACTTAGTCTGAGACACAAACTACTAGCTCAAATACTGGGAAGAAAGGAAATGGCTAAAATGGACAGTTCTCTAGTGAAAAGGACCAAAATACACTCAGGAGAAGGATCTCAGAATAAAATTACAGTCTAAACTTGGGAAAATAAATTTGGAGGGATGCCATGGCTGATTTAGAGGTGAGCAAATTAAACTTAGTGAATTTCAAATTAATTTCACAGATGGTATCCAATTCTGGTATGGCTGGCAGGGTTCCAGGTTATATTGGAAACATGAAGAAAAAGCAAAAATCTTACTTCAATTTTCGTTGGTGATGTGAGATGTCTGGTCCTTGTAATTGTGTGTTTATATGTATGCCTTTGTGTGTTTGTGCATACGTGTATGTACGTTTTTGTGTGCATCTAGTCAATACAATATAAAAATTAATGAAGGGAAAGAGTAACCCAGCCTGCTAGGAAATAAATTCTCAGACACTCGTCAAGGGAAATATAAAGTAAATATTTATTGGGTCTAGTTTTAAGAACTGCCAGATACATCTTGTTACAACATTGAAAATAAACTTGATCCTTACTCGAGGGACAGGATTATGTACTAGTGATGTATATATTGAAGTTGAAGTCCTGAGCCTGTACTTCTTTTTGTATAGACATAGGAAAAAGAAACACAGCTGTCTAATATATACACACATATATACAAAATGATATTAATATCCAATTATGTATGTATATACACATATAATATTTTTAACTATCCCAGAGAATTGCAAGATCATTCACCTTTTGTTTCTTTCTTGCTGCCTGAAACACTCATTTTAGATATTAGTGAGCAAATCCATGGCTCTTTTAAGATCTTTTTATTCCCCAACACGCTAAATGTTAGAGGCTCCACCCTACAGTATTTGGAACATATAAAAATATACCCACATTGGATGATAAATATAACTTCTCTAAAAGTTTGAAAGGTTTTTTAAAGTTTTATGGATTTAGTTTTCTTAAAAATAAATTATTCATTTTAATCCTGTGATTTAAGTTTACCGTTTTATATTTATGCAGAGTTGAGTTGAATTGTGTTTAAAATTAGCTGACATAATATTACATTCTGTAAACATTTAATTACACCTTCATTGACTTCAATTTTCTGGATTTTTTTCTTATTTTGATGCCAATGTATTTTTCTTCTAGATCTTAAAAAAGGCATTGACAAGTTTGTAGGCTAACCTAGACACTAAACCTATGGTGCCTAATGGATAAAACTGCTGTTCAATTGCCAATAATCAAGGAATTATGTTAATTTTTCTCATTGCACTTGTTATAAACCCAAACTTTATACCATGGTCGACAATGCCCTACAATGATATTGTCTCTGCCTTCCCCTCCAGCTCCATCTCATGCGCTATTCCCTTTTTCCTGTGGCCAAGTCATACTGTTTTGTTCTAAGGACATATCATGTGTTGAAAAGAGAGAGAATGATAGATTGAAAAAGTATTGGGGTTGAGGGAGGATTTTTTTTAGAGTTTTATCTTATTTTTATAGAATAGGGAAGACTTGAGCATGTTGTAGACAAACAGGAAGTAGCCTCAGAGAGAAAGGTAGCCTGAAAAAGATAAATGGCCTGTGTTTTGTTGATTATTGAACTACTGCCTAGGCCAGTGCCTGAGTAGCATAGAATAAGAGACCTCAAATCTTTCTTAAAGAACAGCAAAATGTAGTAGATGCCTTGACGACAAAGAATGTTCTGGTTTTCTATTGCTGGGCAAGGACCTTCTTCTAAGCTCCCTCAGGTGGCTATTGGCAGGATTCAGTTCACAGATGGTTGGACCAAAGTCCTGTTCCTCACTGGCTGTTTGCCAGAGGTCACTCACAGTTCCTTGTCTTGTGGGCCTCTCCATAGGGCAGCTCACAGGATGGCAGCTGCCTTCTCCTAGAGCAAGCAAGCAAGAGAGCAAGTGAGGGTGAGCAATCGAGATGGACACCTCCATCTTTTTATAACCAAATCTTGGAAATAACATTCCCTTACTTTGGTCACTGTCTGTTCACTGTCGTGTGTTGTCGAGTCAGTTCTGACTCATAGAGACCTTATAGAACAGAGTAGAACTGCCTCATAGGGTTTCCTAGGCTGTAATCTTTACAGGGGTAGATCAGCAGATCTTTTCTCCCACAGAACAGCTGTAGGTTGAACCACTGACTTTTCAGTTAGCAGCCGAGTGCTTAACCATTGCACCACCAGGGCTCCTTCTCTATTCACTAAACCAAACCAAACCCATTGCTATTGAGTCAATTCTGACTCATAATGAACCTGTAAGACAGAGTAAACTGCCCCATAGGTTTTCCAAGGAGCGGCTGGTGATTTGAACTGCCAACCTTTTGGTTAGCAGCCAAACGCTTAAACACTGTGCCACCAGGGCTCCTCTCTATTCACTAGAAGTGAGTAAGTCCAGCCCATATTCAAGGAGAAGGTTACACAAGGGCATGAACACCAGAAGTGGAGGTCATTGGGAGCCATCTGAGGGGCTGCCTACAACATTCAGTAACTAATATGAGAGTCAGACATCCAAACAAATAACAATATAGGATATTGAGTAATATTTTTAAAAGTATATATAAAATACAATGGAAGAAGATAACCTAGAATGATTATTTCTATCCAGAGCAGAGAAGAAAATCTTCAGAAGTGACATTTGAACTCAGACTTGAAAAATAAGTAGTAGATATTTGTCAGACACAGAACATAATGAACAGAAGAACAGATGCACAGATGTGTGCGACGTATTTCTGGAACTTCAGGAATTTCCGTGAGCTTGAAGGATGTGCTGGGGAAAGCGGCTAAAGATGAGACTGAAGAAAATAGAGTAAGGTCAGACTGTGGAGTTCTCATTTCTTATGCTAAAGGGCTTAGACTCCTTACAGTTGAGAGGAAGTTACCAAAAGGTTTTCAACAGGGAAATAGTGTTTAAAAAAAATAAATAACTCTTTTGACAAGGTACAGAATGACTGGGCATCAGAAAAGAAAGAAGTCCAGTAGTCCATTTGGGAGCATGTTGTGCCAGGTTAGACAAAAATAATGGTGAACTTTTTGAACAAAACTGGTTCAACAAGTTATGGAGAAGCGGGGACAAAGTTGAGAGACATGGGGGTGGAAAGAGCAAGAAATAAAGGAAACTTCAAGGCTTCTGGCTTGCATGGCTAGATGGATGTTTATGACAGGAATCATAGATAATACATAGAAGAAAGAGAATGAATTTCATTTTGGATATGTTGGGTTTTGAATACCCTACAGGACATTTATACATGCAATATGGATAAGCTTTACTTCATAAGCAGGGAAAGGGAGAGGAAGTACAGAACAATCTTCACTTAGATGAACACAAGCATAATTGAATTTAGTTTCACAAATATTTATTGAATGCCTACTATATTCTTAGCATCATTCTAGATGGTGTTGCTTAATGAGTTACTCCAAAGTCTAAATATATAGATTACATTATAAAAAGCAAAAGAAAGACTTTCTCAATCATTGAGTTGTTCAAATTCAGATTCCCCATTCAATAATACACAACCCTGAGTATAAATTTTGGACTTCCAAAATAGCCACAGAAATCAAGATGCACATGAAGAAGAAAGTACATGATCAAAACATACAACAAACAATATTTGAATAACTTGTTTCCTTTTATTAATATTTATTTTTTCTTTATTCTACTAGGAATGTAGCCTCTAATTTGGAAGCAATTCTACCTTTTAAGTGACTAAGTTGTACACAAACCATTAATAAAATGTAGAGAAAGACAATACTCAATGAATCTCTTATGTATTATCTTGATTACTAGAATTAAGCTGGCTCAGTTACATTCTGAAATTGTGTTCAGCACATAATTCTTATGTAGCTCAAGACAGTTTGCATTTCACAGCGTAGTTAATTAAAGTTTGTGGTTACTTGTTAAAATTGTAATTGTACAGTGCTATGACTTGGGGTCTTTTAAAAATCAAATTATTATTTACCCAAGTGGTGCTGAGTCTGTAATGTGCGTGTGCACGGGTGTGCACGCGTGCTTTACAGCACAATATAGAAGACTTTTTCCCTCACTTATCTGTTCTTGGAAAAAAGATGTGTGCTGCAGCTGCTGAGTTCTGATGGCAGGTTTGTGTATTCTGTCACCAAATATTCCCTTGTTTGCTTTTTCTCATACTCTCTAGAGACATCACCTCAAGGTTACTGATTCCCTTATCAAGATCCTAAACATCACATAGTTTATATAAAATTATGCATATGTCATCAATTTTAATATAGTCTATCCACTTTAAACTCACAGTTTGAACCAAAGATGGTGCCCTATAAGGAAAACTCAAAGCCTTACTTGGGTATCTCCAGTCTGGTGGCCCCATAACAATTTTATGAGGACTATAGAGACTTCTATCTAGAAGGAGACCCCCAACTTCTAGAAAGATTTTCTTGTCATGTTATTACTTGTCACCTTTCTACCCTTCCTCCTAAGGCCTCTTTCATAAATACAAGACAGTTCCAAGCCTTTGCTTAACTCCTTCAACCATTAAAGAATCCAGAAGTTATACAAGAAATGTTTAGTAACTATGTGACTCTGGCCAGGTTACTTAATTTCTACACACTTCAGTTTATTCATCTGAATAATGAGTAGGATAATAATTATACCTGCATAAGTGTTTTTGGCAAGAGAAAATGAGTGCTAACATTTTTAAAGTGTTTTGCATAATGACTACTATCTGGTCAATACTCCATAAATTGTTATGGTATTTATTACTATTTAAAAAATTATTTCACTATACTGAGAAGCTGCTAGAAACCCATGAAGAAAGTAGATAAGAGATGCATTCCAGCCATTGAGGTAGTAAAGCTTCAGTCCAGACAGAGAGGTAAATGGTTGACTCAGGAGACAACAAAGATTCTGTGTAGACATCCAAAGGAGTGCTCTAGCATCCAAACTGAGATAAATTGGCCCAAAGATAATATCAAGTGTCCTAAGGTTGAAATGGAGGGAGTAGGGCAGTAATAACCAATCAAACATCTACTTCTACAGCCTTGAGCAAACTAGTATGAAGGTAGCTTCTGCTCCTGTTAGTTGGTTCATGGATGTCAGATACAAAAATAAAGCAACATGTTTGATTCTAAAAAAATTTGGATTTTTTTTTTTTTTTTTTTGGCTCATTGGGTTGCAAGTTATACATGGGTCCAGATCTTCTCTTATAACATGCCTCTCAACTCTCAGTTTTGCTTTTCACCAATGATCTCACCGTCTAAGAAAAATGAAAAACGCTTCTGTACCTCATAGATCAATGAGCCTTAAACCAGGTTATCTGAGTTTTAAATGGAACTCATCCCCAAAAGTTTTATTTTCATCAGTTACCTTCTCATCATCAGTTTTCTTTTGTGTTTGTACATTTCATTTATCATTGAGAAATAAGGGGTCCTGAATGAATGGCATTTTCAGACAACCGAAATTTACTCCTTAACTTGTTAAAATATTTATTTTAGCTGCATTTGACTTACATCTTTCCCCAACTTAATAGAAGATATTGGAGATAATTTAGCCTTTTGGCTAACTCAGGAGCAGTATTTGTGATTTCACTATTAGAAGTAACAAGATGACTATGTCAGAGAATATATTAGATTTGAGTCAGAAAACCTGGATTTCAGTTCTGGTTCTGCCACCTAGAGCTATCTAGCCTTGGACAAGTTACTTAATTACTTTGAGACACTAATTTTCTCATCTGCAAAATTGGCAGCAATGGTACATAACGTAGAAGGTTGTTGTAATGGTTGGGAGAAATAATATGAAAGATTTACAATACATGATGTCCTATTAGTATGTACTTACTTGGTAAGATGCTCTTTTTTGATATGAACTTTTTGTTCACAGAGAGCTATTCCACTGAAAACATTATGTGTACTAACTGGGATGGTGACTTTTAAATAGTCAGGTAGCACAATGTAGTGAGCTAAGCACAGTTATTAGGAGGTGGAAACTGAGTTCTAGCATCAATTCTACCAACAACTAGCTGTTAACTTTTGGCCTCAGTTTCCTCATCTTGAAAAATGAAAGACTTGAACAAGCTGATCCATTCCAGCTGTGACTTTTCCCAGTAAAATTGATAATATTTATTACTATTTACGTTACATGCCAAAATAATTTTAAGTTTTTAGTATTCCTTTTACCAACCAAAAAAAAAAAAGTTGGCAATTTGGAGAAGAATTCCACAGGTACTTGTATGAATGATAATATACTTGGGTTTTTCTCCTGTTACTATAAATGGTCTATGATTTTATCTAAGGCCAACCCCTGTGCTTGTGCCCTAGACCCCCACCCTTTCTCACCCCTTTGGTTCAGTAATTCTCCCTTCTCTCTCCTGCATCATTTTTCACTTTATTGGATGGTTCCCAGGAGCACACACATGCATCCTGATTTCTTCCATCTTATTAAATAAAAAACTCTATTGACCCTACATACCTCCTTGTTTTTATTTATTTACCTCCCTGTTTTTTGCCCCGTTTCTCTGCTCCCTCCCCTTTTAGGGCAAAATTCCTCAAAAGCATTCTCTGTATTCACTGTCTGAAGTTCTTCTCTCCCAGTGACCTCTAAAATATTTTGCAAACAGTCCTTTGGCCCTACCACTCCAACAAACTGGCTTATCATGATCATGATCATAATCAATGACCTCTACCTTGCTGTTCCTCACCCCATTTTGGCCTCTTAGCAGAATTTAACACATTGGTCTCTGTCTTACTTGAAAAAAAAATTTTTTGTTGTTTAATTTCGGTTACAGGACACTATATTCTCCTTGTTTGTCTCCTACCTCACTGGTCATACCTTCTCAGTCTTTGTTCTTGTCGTTCCCCATCTCCAGGATGTCTTTTAAAAACCCCAGTTTTTTTGTAGCACTCCAGGGATCATATAATCTCTGTTCTGACAACTCATACAATTATATTTCTAGCTTGGACCTCTCCTCTAAATTCTAAATTCTTGTATCAACTGCCTACTTGGCACCTCTAATTGGGTGTCTGATAGGCATTTCACATTTTACATGTAAAATTACACTGTTATTCTTTTATCCATGATATACCCCCCCATGGCCTTCACCATATCAGTTATTGGCAGCTACTTTTTTCCTATTGCTCAGGCCAAAATTTTGGAATCATCATTGGCTTCTCCTTTTCTCTAATGTTCCATATCAGTAAATCTTTCTGACTTTCTCTCAATGTATAACCAGGGGGTGACCACTTCTTGCCTCCCTCTCTGTTATTAACCTGGTCCAATCCTTCCTGATCTCTCCTTGAATTGTTTCAGTAGCCTCAATAAGTTTTTCTCTTCTGCTCTTGGTCCCCTACAATCTATTCTATTCAGAGCAATACCAGTAAGATAAAAATCAGACTATTTCCCTCCTTTGCTCAAAGCAAGCATCCACCAGCATGTCTTACTCTACAAGATACAGTAACCTCACCCTATCTATCCCTAACCCCTTCCTTGCAATGTGCTAGCCCCATGGACCTACTTGCTATTCCTTGAACATGCCAGGCATTCTCCCTACTCAGGGCTTTCCTACTCAAGGACTTTATACTTGTTCCCTCAAACCATTGACCATGTACAGTAAAACCTGTGAAAGCAGGAAACTATGTAAGGCAGAAACCTGTCAGAGAAGGAAAACTCAAATACTTCCCATTAAAACGAGCAATAGAAAAGTGGCAAGACTGCACCCTGTCAAAGGCGAAAAACTTTTGAGAACCAGAAAAACAAGGCAGTCCCTCTGAGTTCCAGCTTCAACAATTTTCACAGAAAACAAGCTGCTAATCAGCTTCAAGCTATCTGGAGTGCTTTTTACTCAGATGTCCAGAGTCTGTTGCCTCATCTTCTTTAGGTCTGTGCTCAGGGAGTACCTACTATGTGAGGCCTTCCCTGACTTCCTTATTTAAAC
The DNA here is from genome assembly GCF_030014295.1 of Loxodonta africana. Taxonomy (NCBI): domain Eukaryota; kingdom Metazoa; phylum Chordata; class Mammalia; order Proboscidea; family Elephantidae; genus Loxodonta; species Loxodonta africana. The sequence continues at coordinate 67,575,545 of NC_087355.1, forward strand.
CTACACTGTCTGTCCCTGTTTTCTAATTGTCTTTCTCCATAGCCCTTATCATTACGGACATAACATTTATTTTACTTCTTTATTATTATCTTTTACTTGTTTATTGTTTGTTTCTCACACTGAAAAGTAAGCTCACGTGGGCAGCAGTTTTTGCCTACTCTCTTCAATGTTCTAGTTCCAGGGCCTAGAACAGTACCTGGTACATAACCCAAAACCCACTGCCGTCGAGTCGATTCCAACTCATAGCAACCCTATAGGACAGAGTGGAACTGCTGCGTAAAGTTTCCAAGGAGCACCTGGCGGATTCGAACTGCCAACCTCTTGGTTAGCAGCCATAGCACTTAACCACTACACCACCAGGGTTTCCCCTGGTATGTACTAGGTACCAAATAAATGTGTTAAGAGTGAACACTGAAGTTAAAAAATTAAGCTTTTTCAGTAATAACCAAGTTCACAGACACAGTTGAACTATAGTTTAATGGTTAGAAATATCAGACTTGTGGACAAAATCCCCAGGTTTTTAACTCTGGAAGGGTGGCCTTCTTAAGAATGTATAAAACTTTCCTGAGTTTTGGTATGTTTATCTATTAGTCTTCATCTCTTCTTTTCCCGAAACAGCAAGAAAAAAAGAAAGTTCTTGTATATGAAAGCAAACCATTAATCATAAAGACAGAGAACAAGCTCTTAACGAGTTTCAGGTTGTTTCAATGTATGTGCTAAGGTACAACTGAATGTGTATAATAGATCTCTTAAGCTCTATATGATCTTGTATTGTCATGATTATTTCAATGATTCACTTGACTCACTAAAGACTTTCCCAAGGATTCATTCATTTCAACAGGCATTTATTGAAGGTTTTTGTGAACTAATGCCTACAGGGTAATTTTTGATAAAAGAGGAGAACTACCAGAGAAATGAGATTGGGCTTCCTTCTGTAATACAAATAAAATTCTTCTTCAGTCTCCAACTTTTGTGCAGCTCTAGAACTATATCGCATAGATGACAACTTTTGGGGAAGAATCAACAGCCCCTAAGCCAGCAAAAGTAGATGTACCCATGTCAGACTAATATAGATAGACACTCGTGCAGAACTAGAACTTGGAAGGTAGGCTGGTGAAGGGGTAGAGACAGGACTTTGGTGTCCAAGAGAAAAGGATTTGTGTCCCAGCTCTACTACTTACAAACTATGCGACCTTGGTAATGTGTTTGACCTTTCTAAGATCCATTTCTTAACATATGAAATAAAGATGAAAACATAGTCAGCCCCGATAGATACATTCTTTAAAACAAAAAACAGTTGCCATTGAGTTGACTCTCATCATGGCGACTCCATGTGTGCCAAAGTAGAACTGTCCTTCATAGAGTTTTCAATGGCTGATTTTTTTTAAGAAGCAAATAGCCAGGCCTTTCTTCCGAGGCACCTCTGGATGGACTCAATTGTCCAAACTTTCAGTAGGCAGCTTAAAGTTAATGGATGTAAAACAATGTAAGTATGATGCCTGGACAACAGAAGATGTTTGATAATGCTAAGTATCATAAACAAGAGTCCCAGGGTGGTACAAACAGTTAAGTGCTCTACTACTAACCAAAAGGTTGGCAGTTCAACTTCCCCTTCCGCCAGAGGTAAAACCCAAATTTTGCTCAGGCCAAAATTTTGGGATCATCACTGACTTCTCTTTTTCTCTCATATTCCACATCAGCAAATCCTTTTGACTCTCCCTTTAATATATAACCAGAGTTTGGTCTGACAATCTACTTCCGAAAGGTCACAGCTGTGAAAGCCCTGTGGAGCACAGCTCTACTCTGACACGCATGGGGTCACGAGGAGTGGGAATCAGCAGCTAGTTTTTGTTTTTTTCCAACATAAGCAGGAAAAATTTGATATAAACCATTTATTGGCAACCACTTAAAACCCAAAATATCTACTTTTTGACATTTTTGATCTCTCCTAACCTTCCCATTTGTTTATCTCCTAAATGTCTTTATATCCATCTTAGCTACGCATATACACGAAGAAGCAGAAAGAAAGCTGACTTGATCACTAAACTCCTGGTCTGGCTCTAAAACGACTAGAAAGAGGAAAAAAGAGAAAATAGACTATGTGCTGGAGTTCCACTTCTGGTGTGGTGGTGTAACTCCCTTACAGACCTACCCTTCAACTCATAACAGTTATAGACCCTGGAGAAAATACAGACATGAAAAATTTGAAGAATGAACAAAAGCAGGCATATTACGGAGAGATGGAAATTGGAGCCGCAACAAGCATAGGCATGAGTTTTGTGTTTTTCTATGGTTTTGCCTCAAAGGTGGGCTGCAGTTGCAGAGTGGCACCGTAATGCAGGAATCTATAACTGAGCATGCCTGTCTCAATCTGGGTTCTCTAAAGATGCAAAACCAGTGACATGTAGAGAGAGAGATTTATCTCAAGGAAATGGCTCACGCAGTTATGGAGGCTGGAAAGTTCCAAATCTGTGAGTCAGGCATCAGGCTGGAGGCTTCTCCTGACTCACATGGTTGCAGGGCGTGATGAACCCCAAATAGGCAGGTCAGATGGCAGGCTGTTGGCTCATGGGGTTGCAGGAGTTGGCAAATTCCAAAATCTGCAGGTTAGGCTGTGGCTGCTGGCTAGGTCCCAAGAACCAGGGGTCATATGATGACGAGTGGGTTGCAGGATTGAGAGCAAGCAAGCAACCTGTGCGAGAACATCCATATGTATTGGATGCAGGCCACACCCCCAAGGAAATGCCTGTTACAACTGATTGGCTGGTCACGTCTGATCACATCATGGAGGTGATTACGCTATGTTACATTATGGAAGAGCAATCAATCCAATGTTGGCCAAATCACTGAGAATCATAACCTAATCCAGCTGACACATAACATTAACCATCACAGTTTCCCACCATCTTTCTTGCCAGAGGAAACAAGGAAAGGGGCTGCAGCAACGATAGCCACTACTGGAGAGTGAGGAGGGGATCCCAGAAGGTAGAGAGCCAGAAGGGTTGATGCCCTGATTCTATGACTGAACACTGAAACAAAGGCTGGCCCGCAGCCATGTGTGCATGGGGTAGTTTTCAAGCAGTGCAGCAAGGCTTAAGAAACTGAACTAATATGTGGATCACCGCCAACAGAAGGCAATAAAGAAGTTATTGCTTGTTTGTTACCAGGTTGTTGTTGTTAGTTGCTGTCTCGTTAGCCCTCAACTCATGGCAACCACGTGCACAAACAAAACATTGCCTAGTCCTGTGCTATTCCCATGATCAGTTACAGTTGGGACCATTGTGATCCATAGGGCTTCTATTGGCTGATTTTTTTAAAATAGATCACCAGGTCTTTCTTCTTAGTCAGTATTAGTCTGGAAGCTCTGCTGAAACCTGGTCGGCATTATAGCAACATGAAAACTTCCACTAAGGTGGGTGGTGGCTGCGCTTAAGAGTGCATTGACCAGGATTGAACTCGGTCTCTCATAGAAGACAAGAATTCTGCCACTGAATCACCATTGACTCATCTTACTGGGTTAGTTTCCAGTCAAGACAAAATTTGGACTGAATAAGCAATTCTTACTCACCAGTTATGACTTTGTTCGTGCACAGGTAGTCAAAGAATCTGATTTTTAGTATTCCAAGCACAAAGCAGGTCCTAGTTGTCTGTTGAAGATTTAATTGAAAAACACAAGAACTGTGTCTGAAAAATGGACCTTAAAGTTTCACTCCAGAGCTCTGCATCTGTGGACCTTTCACCCTCCATCATTAAGACAATGATGATAGAAAGTACAGCTCTGTACCCTGAAGAACATTTTCTCTAATGTGTCAGCCTTAAAAGGTCTCTAGGACTTCATATCACCCTGCACCTGAATCTGTCCCTGGTCATTCAAAGGGACTTTGAGTCATCAAGTATTTATTAAATTTTCACGGTGGGTCTGGCACTGCAATAGGCACTTTGGAGAAGGAGAAGGTAGCATGGCATAGGCCACTGCTTTCAGCTTAAAAATACACATGAAATAATAGTGCACATAAAATAATAAAGGTATACCAGATAACATAATAATAAGTGCCAAACGTTCTTGTAGTAATTAAAATATGTTGTTGATACCGTGTGCCATTAACTTAACACCAACTCATAGAGACCCTATGTAACAGTGTAGAACTCCCCATGGGGCTCCTAGGCTATCATCTTCACAGGAGAAGATCATCAGGTCTTTTCTCCTGTAGAGCGGCTGGTGGGTTTGAACTGCTGACCTTTCAATTAGCAGCCAAGTGCTAAACCATTGTGCCACCAGGGCTTCTTAATTAAAGTATAAATGCAATGAAAAGATCAGAGAAGTAAACACTGAGATCGAAAAAGGAGTGAAGAGTTTTGTGTTTGGACTTGAGAAAGAAGAGGGGAATGGGGAGAAGAAGGGGAACAATTCATTATAATTTATTCATTTATTCATTCAGTGAATAATTAAAAATCTGCCATATTCTACTCTGTCCTATAGGGTAGCTATGAGTTGGAATCGACTCAACACACACAATGACAACAACCATATCCTAGGCACTGAGCTAAATGCGGAGAACACAGTGTGGATAAAAATGCACGCAATCTTTATCGCACATGTTGCTCCCAGCCTAATGGAAGGAAAAAAAGAAAACCTGTTCCCGTAGAGTCGACTCCAACTCACAGACAGCGAACCTGTATGACAGAGTAGAACTGCCCCATAGGGATTGCAGGGAGCACCTAGTAGATTTGAACTGCTAACCTTTTGATTAACAGCAGAGAATAAAAGAAGCAAAAATCAAGTAAATAAATATGTAAATATGCATATAATTGCCAAGTGTCATTTGTGCTTTGAAGGAATGCAACATGGGGTGCTGAGAATAAGATGGGGATCAAATTTCAGTTGGGATGGTCCAAGGAAGTGACATTCCATCTGGGAATTAAATGAAAGGAAGCCAGCCAGGGAAAGAGCAGGGTCTGGGGCAAGGTGGGGTGTGGTGGAGCAATCCATATGGAGAGAAGAACATGTATGAAGAGCCAGAGGTGGGAAAGAACTTGGTATATTTGAAAAGCTGCAAAGACAATATGGCAACGCACAGTGCACAGGTGGCAGACGCGTCAGTGCAGAGGGTGAAGACGCAGGATGTGGACAGAACATGCAGGACCCGTCAGGGCTTGTTCAGGATTCCAGATTTTAAGCACAATGTTATGTACGGCCAATTGGTAGAAAAAACATGCCCTCTGAGGTCAAACGAATGAGAGCAGATAGTAGATTCCAGACAGTACACCAGTTGCTGTCAAGTTGATTCTGACTCATGGCAACCCCAACTGTGTGCTCCAAAGGGTTTTCAGTGGCTGATTTTTAGGAAGCAGATCGCCAAGCCTTTCTTCCAAGGCACCTCTGTGTGGACTCAAACCTCCAACATTTCGCTTAGCAGCTGAGCATGTTAATTATTGGCACCACCCAGAGACTCCCTCCAGAACAGTACACTTGGCTATGTATGTTTCAAGGGCAAGTTCCCCCCAGTCGTCCCTCCTAACACTACCAGACTCTCTCCCAGTCTCTGCTTCTCTTTGGGTCCACAGTTGCTTCTCCTCTAGCTCCCAACCATCTCACCCTCTATCTGTGTGTCTCATCTACATCTCGTAACACTGCTTCTCATAGTTCACGTGACCTCCTAATTTTGGTTTGCTTCTCATCCCTCACAGGCTGTCTCCAGCTCATAGCTTTTCTTTTTCTGTTCCCTTTTCCTAATGCCTGATTCATTCTTTATCGTCCTGTTCAAATTCCTGAGAAAGCCAATCTCATTGGCCCAGTTTATTACCTTCCTCGCTGTTTGTCAGAGCTGTTTGTACCAGGCTATGGTATATGTTGAAGCTGGCCAGCCTATGAGTTGGGTGTTTTGGGGTCACTGCCCATCCCTAATCTAATCAGCAGTGACCAGGAGCCATATGGGACAGAAAATGCTTATCTAAAGCTGCCACCTAAGTAGGAAAAGCAGCTGCCTTTAGAAAGGACTGTGAGGAAGGCAAGCACTGTGATTGACCTGCTCGATATAGTCATAAATAAGGCTGCACAAGTAGAGGGAAAGTAAATAACTGGAGGCCTGGATAGTCAAAGAAGCTGAGACTTTTTATGGAGATAACTGGATTGTGAAGGAAATAGCTAGACTGATATGAAGCTAGTTGTCATCAAATCAATTCCCTGAGTGATGCAAACAGTTAACACGTTCTGCTCCTAACGTTGGAGGAGGACACAGAAAGGTTGAAGTAGGAGTTCACTGGAAGGTGCCTTGGAAGAAGAGCTTACAATCTACTTCTGAAAGTTCACAGCCACTGAAAGCCCATTTCTACTCTGACACACATGGAGTCACACGGACACACATGAGTCAGAGTCAACTTGTCGGCGACTGTTTTTAATATGATGAGAATAGAGTTGCAGGAAAACATGGTATCATTTTAGTTTTCTACTTGTGTTTCAACTGGACCATGTGTTGGGCTTAAAGGCCATAATCTTACTTTTCTCTTAACTTCGTTTCCAACCTCATGTCAAAAAATAGGCACAGAGGTAAAATAGCAGCCTGATTACACAGCGGTAAAATAGCAGCCTTACTACTGATAAAGCTAACTTGAATGTGGCTTACCTTTGCAGCCAAAATCAGGATTTCTTACACCTTGCCCTTGAATTGGCTGCCAATCCCCGACAGGGTAGGGGCTGAGGCTGGGGAGAGAATTAGACACCCTTCTGTGACAAGGGTGATGCCTAAAAGAGAAAGTGTATGGGACCCTGGACCCAATCTCTCACACACAATCACCTCTCTGACCTTGGAGAGGAGTGAGTGAAAGGCAGGAGCCATTGCTCAATGACTCATCCTTTCTGAAAATCTGGCAAGTGGCAGGCATTTCCCTCCAACATTATCACTGTAAACTTGTGATTCCTCATGGCCAATTTGCTTGTTTTGTCCTCTGCCCCATACGAGACGCCCCCCTTTTCCTCATCACCATTATCATTACTTCTGTTTCAGAATCATGCTCAAAATTCACCCTCTAAATGACATCCCCTATGACAAATCAACTTGGCTTATCATGCTTCTATTTTCCACCCTTTACCATGTGTATAAATACCTTATACTATAGATATTTTCACCTAAGATTATCACCTCACCTCAAAAAAGTTTGCTGTAAAGCAATTCTTTCTAAAGCAATCTTTTTTTTTTTTAATTTTTTTCTGATAAAGTACCTACTTTATGTTTTAGATCAGAGGTTCTCAACTGGGTAAGCTGGCCAGTGGAGGCAGGAAATTATATCAGAAAATGCCAATGTAACTGAGAAGGTAAGGGAAGAAGAGGTGGGAAGGAGAGAGCAGGGTTATAATTTGAAATAATTTTCTAGGCTCCATCCCAATTAGATACTGAAACAATAATGTGGTTTTTTTTGGGGGGGGGAGGAGGTGGGCAATACTAGTATTTTTGAAAAGTATTCTATGAATTCTAATACATTACAAAATCTGATGACTACTGCTTTAGGTCATTAACGACAATGAATAATATATTTCCATTCAGCACTCTATGGAAAACAAAACAAAACAACTCGAAGAGAAATTAGAGTAGAGTTGTTGTTGGGGTGCTCCAGAGTTAATTTCGATTTATAGCGACCTTATATGATGGAGTACAACTGCCTCATAGGGTTTTCTAAGCTGTAATCTTTATGGGAGCAGATCACCAGGCCTTTCTCCAGTGAAGTGGCTGGTTAAGTCAGCAGCTGAGCACTCAACCATTGTGCCATCAAGGCTCCTTTAAAATAGAGTACCACACTGGAAAATCTGACAAGTGAATTGTTTGTGCCACTCTGCTTCCCTTACCTTGAAGTATCAGCAATGACAAAGACCTTCGTAATTTCTTACACGTTTATTAGATGACTATAAAACTTAAAAAAAAGAATGAAATATTTACTTCCAACACGAAGAAGGAACACCCATTATTTGCTAGGACATGTGGTCGTCTGTCATGGATTGAATTATGCCCCCCCCAAAATGTGTGTATCAACTTGGTTAGGCCATGATTCCCAGTACTGTGTGGTTGTCATCCATTTTGTGATTGTAATTTTATGCTGAAAGGATTAGGGCGGGATTGTAACACCACCCTTACCCAGGTCACCTTCCTGACCCAAGGTAAATGGAATTTCCCTGGGGTGTGACCTGCACCATCTTTTATCTCTCAAGAGATAAAAGGAAAAGGAAGCAAGCAGAGAGTTGGCAACCTCATACCACCAAGAAAGCAGCACCGGGAGGACAGCACATCCTTTGGACCCAGGGTCCCTGCACCTGAGAAGCTCCTCGACCCTGGGAAGATTGAGGACAAGGACCTTCCTCCAGAGCCAATAAAGAGAGAAAGCCTTGGAGCTAAGACCCTGAATTTGGACTTGTAACCTACTAGACTTTGAAAGAATAAATTTCTCTTTGTTAAAACCATCCACTTGTGCCATCTCTGTTATAGCAGCACTAGATGACTAAAACATCGTGCTATAAGTAAACTCATATATAACTTGACTCCTTTCATCCAAACCATATTTATCTAATTAAAGTCTTGTGCCCTCACTAATGGTATTTCCAAATATCTCTTAGTCCTGGAAAAGTGTTTCTAAATACTGGACTTTGGTTAGAAATAATGTGACACTTATGGAAAATAGATAATAAGCACTTAAATAGTTCAAAGAGGTTGCCTGGGGTTCACACATTCTCTAAACTTGGGGGAGAAACTGTTCTTGAGTGTGAAGCTGGGATGTAATTCATGCATTTCTTAAGCATGGTATTCTGAGTGTTCGTGAAGCAATAGAAACCTTTACTAATAAACCTTCAGAGACCACTTAGTACAGTTTGTTAAATTGGAATGCTAATTAGGTCTAAGCAATAGTCTAAATCAACCTAAATGCTTGTTAGTTTGACCAATTATAGGTGCCCGATAAATGTTTATTTAAATTCAATAATTCTCTGTCTGGAGGGAATACTCCTGACCATGAATGGCTGAATTGAAAAATATAGGCTATTAGTCATGAATAAATTGGGCACACATCAGTGCATTTCAACGTTACTACTGGAAGGCCAAGGTCATGGCAGTTATGGCTCAGTCCCAACCCTTTTCTTTGCTAGGCCTACTTACATAATGATATTTCCAAATTGGCCTAGATTATCTTGGAGCTTTTCATAGCATGTATAATACAATGAAAAGTGCAAGAGTCTTAAACATCCAGGCTATAAGACAGTCCAGGGTCACAAAACTATCCAATGGCAAAGCAAGCCTGATGCCTGTTGTGTTGACTTGTGGGGCGTCTTCCTTTCACTGTGGTCCTTTGCATCTTTCTTTATTCTATATTTCTCTTTCCTCCCCCAAAAGCCCACTGTTTTCCACTCAGTATAGTCTGAAATATTGATTCTTAGTTTTCAACCACCTCAGTGTACTGACTCCTCAAAACCATCCCAGAATTGTTCACGTATCTCCCTGATGCTAGAAAATGCAAGACTCAGCATTTTTCATAACAACACACACACAGCGAGCTCCAATCTTACAGTTACACAAGAGCCAGGGGGCACTGCTGGGGTAATGGAGCAAGTCCGGAGGGATTTTGATTTGCCCTTTGGGTAATTTAAAGCAGTGGCAATAAATCATTGCATTAGGAGAACGTACATTGGTATCAGACAGAACCATGCAGACCTTAAAGCAAATTTCAAATTTGTCACTTCAGCAGTTAGGATGAGATTCAGCAACATGTGACAGAAAACCCCAAACGAGAGCTTATTTGAACTGCAGCCATGATGTCTGCATCTCAGCTAGCAAGAAGGAGGAACTGAAGGGGTCTCGTATTTTCAGGACGTTGCCTATGTCACTTACAGACGTCCTTCTTGCTAGCTGAGATGCAGACATCATGGCCTATGTCACTTACAGACGATTGGCCAGAGCCTAGTAAAATGGCCTTGCCAAGGTACAAGTAAGGCTGGGATATACGTCTTTATCCTGACTCCCCTGCTAAAAATCAGATGTTCTATTGCTAAGAAAGAAGGTATATCAGATACTGAGTTGAAATTGTAGTCTCTGCCCCATTCCCTCATGACCTAGGAGATTTTGGGCAAGAATTCTCCCCTGAAAATTCTTCTTCTGTAAATTGGGATAATACTGTGTTCATAAAGATTTTTTTGCTTAACATTTCAGCATGTCTAATACTGGTCACCACGTGCTCCTTCCTGAAACAGCCTCTCGTAACTGTGACTTCTGGATACTATCCTGGTTCTCCTCTGGTCTCTCTGGCTGGTCTTCTTAACTTCTGTTGTTGTTCTTGTTGCCTTCTCTTCCTCTTTCTGTGCCCCGTTGTTCTTCAGGGCTCTATCCTGGGACAACTTCATTTCTCATTTCTCACTTTAAACATTCTTGCACTGTAACACACGGTAGAAGGAAGCATGTTGTTGTTATTGTCAGCTGCCATTGAGTCAGCCCCCGATTATGGTGACCCTATGCACAATGGAATCAGATCATTGTGATCCATAGGGTTTTCACTGGCTGACTTTAGAAAATAGATCACCAGGTCTTTCTTCCTGCACAATGGAATCAGATCATTGTGATCCATAGGGTTTTCACTGGCTGACTTTAGAAAATAGATCACCAGGTCTTTCTTCCTAATCTGTCTTATTCTGGAAGCTCCACTGAAACTTCTTCAGCACAATAGCTGAACACAAGCCTCCACTGACAGACAAGTGGTACTGTGCTTCAGGTGCGTTGGCTGGGAATCAAACCTGAGTCTCCCCCATGGAAGGGGAGAATTCTATTACTGAGCCACCACTGCCTCAGAGGAAGCATAACACACATTTATTGAATACTTACTGTAGCTGGGAACTTAATCCTATCACCAACCCCAAGGTAGGTCTCATTGTTAGCCCCGTGTTTTTTTTTTTTAATTAACTTTTATTGAGCTTCAAGTGAACGTTTACAAATCAAGTCAGACTGTCACATATAAGTTTATATACATCTTACTCCGTACTCCCAGTTGCTCTCCCCCTAATGAGTCAGCCCTTCCAGTCTCTCCTTTCGTGACAATTTTGCCAGCTTCCAACTCTCTCTATCCTCCCATCCCCCCTCCAGACAGGAGATGCCAACACAGTCTCAAGTGTCCACCTGATATAATTAGCTCACTCTTCATCAGCATCTCTCTCCCACCCACTGTCCAGTCCCTTTCATGTCTGATGAGTTGTCTTCAGGGATGGTTCCTGTCCTGTGCCAACGGAAGGTCTGGGGACCATGACCGCCAGGATCCCTCTAGTCTCAGTCAGACCATTAAGTATGGTCTTTTTATGAGAATTTGGGGTCTGCATCCCACTGATCTCCTGCTCCCTCAGGGGTTCTCTGTTGTGCTCCCTGTCAGGGCAGTCATCGATTGTGGCCGGGCACCAACTAGTTCTTCTGGTCTCATGATGATGTAGGTCTCTGGTTCATGTGGCCCTTTCTGTCTCTTGGGCTCTTAGTTGTCATGTGACCTTGGTGTTCTTTGCTCTCCTTTGCTCCAGGTGGGTTGAGACCAATTGATGTATCTTAGATGGCCACTTGTTAGCATTTAAGACCCTAGATGCCACATTTCAAAGTGGAATGCAGAATGTTTTCATAATAGAATTACTTTGCCAATTGACTTAGAAGTCCCCTTAAACCATGGTCCCCAAACCCCCGCCCTTGCTCCGCTGACCTTTGAAGCATTCATTTTATCGCGGAAACTTCTTTGCTTTTGGTCCAGTCCAACTGAGCTGACCTTCCATGTATTGAGTGTTGTCCTTCCCTTCACCTAACGCAGCTCTTATCTACAATTAATCAGTAAAAAACCCTCTCCTTCCCTCCCTCCCTCCCCCCTCGTAACCACAAAAGTATGTGTTCTTTTCAGTTTATACTATTTCTCAAGATCTCATAATAGTGGCCTTATACAATATTTGTCCTTTTGCCTCTGACTGATTTCGCTCAGCATAATGCCTTCCAGGTTCCTCCATGTTGTGAAATGTTTCACAGATTCGTCACTGTTCTTTATCGATGCGTAGTATTCCATTGTGTGAATATACCACAATTTATTTACCCATTCATCCGTTGACGGACACCTTGGTTGCTTCCAGCTTTTTGCTATTGTAAACAGAGCTGCAATAAACATGGGTGTGCATATATCTGTTTGTGTGAAGGCTCTTGTTTCTCTAGGGTATATTCCGAGGAGTGGGATTTCTGGGTTGTATGGCAGTTCTATTTCTAACTGTTTAAGATAACGCCAGATAGATTTCCAAAGTGGTTGTACCATTTTACATTCCCACCAGCAGTGTATAAGAGTTCCAATCTCTCCACAGCCTCTCCAACATTTATTATTTTGTGTTTTTTGGATTAATGCCAGCCTTGTTGGAGTGAGATGAAATCTCATCGTGGTTTTAATTTGCATTTCTCTAATGACTAATGATCGAGAGCATTTTCTCATGTATCTGTTAGCTGCCTGAATATCTTCTTTAGTAAAGTGTGTGTTCATATCCTTTGCCCACTTCTTGATTGGGTTGTTAGTCTTTTTGTGGTTGAGTTTTGACAGAATCATATAGATTTTAGAGATCAGGCGCTGGTCGGAGATGTCATAGCTGAAAATTCTTTCCCAGTCTGTAGGTGGTCTTTTTACTCTTTTGGTGAAGTCTTTAGATGAGCATAGGTGTTTGATTTTTAGGAGCTCCCAGTTATCTGGTTTCTCTTCGTCATTTTTGGTAATGTTTTGTATTCTGTTTATGCCTTGTATTAGGGCTCCTAACGTTGTCCCTATTTTTTCTTCCATGATCTTTATCGTTTTAGTCTTTATGTTTAGGTCTTTGGTCCACTTGGAGTTAGTTTTTGTGCTTGGTGTGAGGTATGGGTCCTGTTTCATTTTTTTGCAAATGGATATCCAGTTATGCCAGCACCATTTGTTAAAAAGACTAGCTTTTCCCCAATTAACTGAGACTGTAGCCCCGTGTTTTACATGGAGGTTGATGTGATTTGTTCACAGTCAGGTGGTGCCAGGTTTGGATTTTAGTTCAAGATGTCTGACAGTTTTTGAGCTTATCACTACACCACACTACATGCTTCTGCTCAAAAAAAAGCACCTGGTCCCCTGCATATACACAGTTGCTCCCTGGACAGCTCTGCTTCCTAGCTCACAAGCATTTCACACTCAAGATGACCCAGAGTATACTCATGATTCTTTCATCAAGTATTTACTGAGCACTACTGTATGCCAGGCACTGCTCTATGTCCTAGGTCGACCTCAAGGATATAAAGGGACAATCTCTGCATTCATGGAATTTACTAGGTAGTTGGGAAGAGAAATAGTAAAACAAACAGCCTCAATTTGTAATAAACCAGAGTAAGTGGAAAAGAGAAATGGAGAGGACTGTGTGGTAAGAATAATGGTCCTATGAAGATGTCCACCCACTACTCCCTGAAACATGTAAGTATGTTATAATACATGGCAAAAAGGAATTTTCAGATGTGATTAATGTTAAGGGCCCTGAGGTTGGGACATTATCCTGTCTTATGTGGATGAGCCCAATAAAATCACATAGACACTTCATCTTACAATCTTTGGACATGTTATCAGGAGGGACTAGTCCCTGAAGAAGGACATCATGCTTTGTAAAGTACAGGGTTAGTTGAAAAGAAGAAAACCCTCATCAAGAATAATTGAAGCAGTGGCTGCAACAATGGGCTCAAACATAGCAACCATTATGAGCATGGCATGGGACAGGGCAGTGTTTTGTTCTGTTGTGCATAGGGTCACTATGAGCCAGAACTGACTCCACAGCACCTAACAACGACAACGACAACAATCAGCTGACCTTAAAATAAGTTATTCTGGATTATCTGGTTGGACCAATGTAATCACAAGGGTCCTTAAATGGAAAAGAGGGAGACAGAACCAGAGAGATGGCCTCTTAAGAAAGGCTTGAGCAGTTATTGCTGGCTTTAAGATGGAGGAAGGGGCCATGACCCAAGGAATGTGAGCAGCCCCTAGAATCTGGAAAAGGTAAGAAAACAGATTACCCCCTAGAGCCACCAGAAAGTAATGCAGCTGTCAATTGTAGACAATCTTGATTTTAGCCACCCCATGTGACAGACTAGAACTGCCCCATAGGGTTTTTTTGGCTATAATCTTTACGGACTCAGGTTGCCAGGTCTTTCCTCCCACAGACCCACTGGTGGGTTCAATCTTTTGGTTAGCAGCTGAGCACTTAATCATTGTGCCACCGGGGCTCATTCCCAGGGCTCTTAGTGAGCCCCATTTCAGAATGCTGTCCTATAGACATGTAAGATTATAAATTTATGGTGTTTTAAGCCACAAATTTTGTGGTAATTTGTTACAGCAGTAATAGGAAACTAATACAGGCATAATTCCCCTCAAACTTGCTTTTTCTTGTTTATTCTATCTTGGTAAATGGCACAAGTACCATCCCTTTGTTCAAGGTAGAAATATGTGCCATTCTTTATTCTTTCCTCTCTCCCATGTTCCCAATCTGGTCAACATCGAGTTCTCTAGATTCTGCTTACAAATATTTATTCAAAGCCACCTATTGTACTATTTCTGTTATTATCATTATCTTTTTATCACTGTCATCATTATGATCATCTCCCTTTGGGAGGGAAGAACGGTCAGCACACAGCACTGCCCATTCTCCATTCAGTAGCAAGAATAAGCTTTCTACAATGGATATTGCCGATAGTTATTCCTTTCTCCTAGAAACTCTTCAATAACTCATTGCTTTATTCAGAATAAAGCTGATCTACTTGAATGGCTTAGAAATTTCTCTAAGGTTTGCCTATGTCTCCAGATTTATTTCCTGACAACATCCTCAGACTAAACTTTTTTCAGATCCTGGAAAGCATTAGGCCTCCCTCCCTGCTTCAGGTGTTGGCACTGGCCTTCCTAGTGCCCTGCCTCCTCCTCGAGAGAGTAGAATCTGTTCTTCAGCACTATCTCCCATCCCCCTTCAGGTCCCAATTTACTCCCTGAAATCCGGGTAGCATGGTGGTTAAGAGCTACAGCTGCTAACCATAGGTTGGCAGTTTGAGTCCACCAGGCGCTTCTTGGAAACCCTATGGGGCAGTTCTATCTTCTAGAGTAGCTAGAGTTGAAATCGACTTGATGGCAACAGGTTTGGGTTTTTTGGTTTAGGTTGTCTCTGATGTACTAAATCATTAGTGTCCTGATAATGGTGATTTGAACTTTTGCTTCAAAACAGTCATCAATCATAATAAACAGTTTTCTGTCGGTCACCATGAGACACTACTTGTTCACTGCTCTTCCATTCCTAGCACCCAGCACATAGTAGATGCTCAATAAATATTTGTCAAATAATTGATCACCAAACAGCTGAAAATTAGCATTTTAGAAATCTCTACAATGGGTCTTATGTCATTTTTAATAACCTATTTCTAGAAAGTTCTTACTCATGAAGTGTTCCGATACTTTTTAAAATGCAGTCATTTTGTACCTGTCATCAGTTTTCACATCTTTACTTTCCCCCCGTTTAGAAGTAAGAAGAGGTACGTGAGAGAAGGATTTTAATTTTTCTTGCATGTGTGCTGTCACACAGTAATCATTCAACAACTATTTACCGAACACCTTCTACGTGCCAATCACTAAGTGCTGAAAATACAGTAAATAAAATAGACATGGTCTCTGCTTTCACAGTTTGCATTCTAGCGTGTGTATATGGGTTGAGGGAAAGTCTGAAACTAAAAATATATAAAACAGACGGTAATAAGTGACATAAAGTTGTGTTTGATTTTTTTTTTTTACATAGGTTGAAACGACATTTCAGCAGGATCAAAAAAATTGAGGAGTCGGTACGACGTCATAGGAAAGCATGCAAGATCAGGAATCCGGTTTTCGAAGTTCGAATCCCAGGGTGCCAGTTACGAGCTCTGTGCCCCTGGGCAAGTAACTTTAGCCTCTTTGATCCTGCTTCCTATCTGAAAAAGGACAAAAATACTACAAATCTCAGAGGCTGCACTGTTATGACGCCTAAGTGTGCATCTAACACAAAATAAGAACTCTGTCACGAATTCTTACGTGGCTCTGAGAAACCCACCCTGACTAGGTTAGCTCCCCACCACCAGTACAGCCCCTTTTGCCCGGGCGAAGCCGATGACTGGTTCCGCAGCGCGTCGGTCCCGCCCCCCCGGGCGTTCAGCCCAATCGCGCTGGCTTCTCGCTGAGTCGGGTTCCGAGAGGTCCGCTGAGTGGGCGGTTCCTTTGACGTCACGAGGACGCGTAACGTCACGGCGGGCGGAAGTCGTGGCCGCTGTTTTGAAATTGGGCCGCCGGGCTCTTACAAGCGGGTGTCGTCGCTGAGGCGCGGGAGCAGCTCGGTTCTGGGCGGACGGAGCCCGTGATAGAAGACGGCCCTTAAGAGCCTGGCCTTAGGTCTGCTCTCCGGCCTGAGGCTGCAGCCGCAGCATGTCCACGCCTCCGCTGGCGGCGTCGGGGATGCCTTCCGGGATGGCGCCCGGGCCCTTCTCGGGCCCCCAGGCTCAGCAAGCCGCCCGGGAGGTCAACACGGCGTCGCTCTGCCGGATCGGGCAGGAGACGGTGCAGGACATCGTGTACCGCACCATGGAGATCTTTCAGCTCCTGAGGAATATGCAGGTGGGAAGCAGGACGAGCGCTGCTCCTGGGAGTGCGTAGAGGAAGGGGGATGCTGTACTAAAGGGCCCCGGGGCGTCGACGGGGCTGTCCTGAGCAAACCTCCAGTATGTGGTCACCCCATTCAGGTTCAGATGTGTTCCCAGTGATATGTCTGTCCCCAGGAATCCGGGGTGTAGAGGTTCTACGTTAGGCCGGGTTCTTCATTAAGTAGGTAAACTCTTTGTTGCCCTGTTTATTCCCTTCGTTTCAGGGTACAGGTGAGTCACACTCCACCACCCTCTCACCTTTTTTCCAGCAAAATCCCTGGGGTCAAGGACTTGAAGAATTCAGACTCTGCTAACCAATGTTTGTTTTTAACAAACAATTTTATTTTGGTGTAATTGACATGCAACAAACTGCATACAGTTAAAGTTTTGACATTATGTATTTACCTGCGAAACCACAAGATAATATATCCATCAGCCCCCCCAAATTTCCTCATGCCCTTTTGAAATCATTGCCTCCTGTCGTCCTTCCCCGAACAGCCACTGGTCTACTTTCAGTGCACGGATTAGTTTGCATTTTCTAGGTTTTTCTGTAAATGGAACTACATACGACAGTGAGACTTGTGACAGTTGGAACTCCAGGGACTGCCTTGTTTTTCTGGGTCTTGAAAATTTTCTGCCTTTGACAGGGTGTAGTCTTAAAACTTTTCTATCGCTTGCTATTAATGGAAAATATTTGAGTTTTTCTTCTGTGACAGGTTTGTGCCTTACACAGGTTCCGGCTTTCACGGGTTTTACTGTGTATAGTCTTTGTCTGCCTCCTTTCTCTCAGCATGTATCCTTAGTTCATTCCCTTTTATTGCTGAGTAGTATTACATTAAGGAGCCTTGGTGGTGCACATCATTAAGTGCTTGACTGCTAACCCAAAGGTCGGCGGTTTGAACCCGCTCAGCAGCTCCACAGGAGAAAGAGTTGGGGATATGCTTCAGTAAAGATTACAGCCTAGAAAACCCTATGGGACACTTCACTGTCACGGGTAGTCTGAATCTACTGGATGGCACCCAACAATGACAACAATAGTATTACCTTGTATGTATGTACTGTGATTTGCGTGCCCATTCGTCTGTTGATGAACATTGGGCGTGCTTTTACTCTGGCAATGCTGCTGTGAACGTTTGCTTCCACATTTTTGTGTGGACATGTTTCTTTTCTCTTAGGTAGATAGATACCTTAGAGTGGAATTGCTGGGTGACATGGTGAAGGTTAGTTTAACATTTTAAGATACTTTTCCAAATCGATGCTTCGTTTTACATTCCCACTATCTGTGTCTGAGCGTTCTAATTTCTCCACATCCTCACCAACACTTGTTATTGTCTTTGCAAATACTTTCTCTTAGTCTGTGGCATGTCTTTTCATTCTCTTCACATTTTAATTTTGTTGGAGCCAGTTTATCAGTTTGTTTTTTTATGGACTTTTGCTGTCATACCTAAGAAATCTTTGCCTAATCCAAAGCCACAAAGATTTTCCCCTACTTTTTTTTCTAGAAGTATTATAGTTTCAGATTTTACATTTAGTTCTGTGATCCATATTAATTTTTTTTATGTGGTGAGAGGTATGAATCCAAGTTCATTTTTTTGCATTTGAGTATGCAATTTTTCCAGCACCTATTGCTGGCCTATTTTTAATGCTTGTATATCTTACCATGCTGTGATGTGAATATCATTCTTGTTTAACGGATTAGGAATCTGTGGTTCAGACAGGTAAGGTGACTTGGCCACATCTAGTTAGTGGTTGGGTGAATTGAAACCAGCTCTTCAACCACTTACAACTCTATTTCTATAAAAAAATATTCTATAGGTCCCCTAAAACCAAACCAAACTTGTTGTCACTGAGTTGATTCTAACTCGTAAAGACCCTATAGGACGGGGTAGAACTGCCGCATAGGGTTTCCAAGGCCTTTAATCTTTATGGAAGCAGATTCCTGCATCTTCCTCCCGTGGAGCAGCTGGTGGGCTGGAACCACTGACCTTTCAGTTAGCAGGCAAGCATTTAATCACTGCTTAAGGGTCCCCTAAAGAGTGTTTGGAGCCCTGGTGGTGCAGTGGCTAAGAGCTCAGGCTGTTACCCAAAAGGTCAGCTGTTCCAATCCACCAGCTGCTCCTTAGAAACCTCATGGGGCACTTCTACTCTGTCCTTTAGGGCTGCTATGAATCGGAATCGACGCGACGGCAACGAGTTTAGTTTTTTTGGTTTGGAAAGAGTGTTTGTTGCCTTTTTTTCTAAGTGGTGGGTTTTTTTTTCCTCCTGATTATAAAAGTAATTAAGTTTTGTGGAAGTCAGTGTGAAATATAATACAAAGGGAATCCAAAAGAAGTATGAAATTCTTTGATGATGATTCTAGAAATGAATATTCCTATCTGAAATGATAAAGGTATGGATTAGATGATCTGTCAGGATTTAGCAAATGTTTCTTTATTGTTAACACTGTATGCAGAGCACTGCGTTAGGGCCAGTAGATGTAATAGCTACTGTTTATGAAGTCTTTACCATATGTTCCTTGGTCAGGTACAGCTGTAAGTGCTTAATGTGTTCTTCTCTTATTGTGCTCACAACAGTTTTAAGAAACATTTTTATCCCTAATCTACAGTTAAGGACACCGAGGCTGGAGAGAGATGAAATAAATTACTACTTCCAGAGCTCTTTTTGTATACTGAGCTGTTATAAAAAAAATAAATGACATCTGTTCAGAACTAATTTGTAAGTGACCGTGATGGTTATTTCTCTGTGTCTCTCGTGATGGGCATTCTGTGGTGGAACTCTCTAAGACCCTTCGGACCATCTCAGGATTGGCTGAAATGGAGCAACAATGTGCTCCAGCATTTTCACAAAGCTGGAAAGAAGAGGTGGTAACAATAGGAGCTTCTGGACTACATATAACCTGGTCTTTTATTATTTAGTAATACATCTTTTTAAAGTGTTTAATTTTTTTAAATCATCCTCTAGATTTCTAATCCAAAAGGATGAAGCTCCATAAATACCAACTGCTAAGAGTATTTCTAAGCATTTGTTTTAGAGAGGTATTTATTAATCAGGTATCCTTTAATCACTTGAGAATATCATGAAAACTATGAATCCCCTTCCGAGAAATATTCTTAATACTGCACTTCGTTAAATATGAGGAGTAGTTTGCTTTTATGCAGTGCTTAGAGACTCTTTCTATTTGCTGGCTTTACTTGTACTTACAGAAAATCTTGGTTTTCATTACTTTATATTTTTATTTTTCTGTTTTGCCTGGTAAGCTGCCAAATGGTGTCACTTACCACACTGGAACGTATCAAGACCGGTTAACAAAGCTCCAGGATCATCTTCGCCAACTTTCCATTCTCTTCAGAAAGCTGAGATTGGTCTATGACAAGTGCAATGAAAACTGCGGAGGGATGGACCCCATTCCAGTAGAGGCAAGTCTGACTGGTAGAGGACAATGATTGTAAGACGTGAGATGGTTTCAAGACTTTTTTTTTTCCTATTCTACTGTAGCAGTATGACCACTTTTGAATTATATCAGTTTAATCTTTGGCTAGAGCCAAAGATTATGAAAATAATGATATGTATACACAGAATTTTTTTTTATACATAGAATTAATACTGTTTTTTAATCTTTTTATTTTAGAAACTTCTTTTAGATTCTGACCTCCAGGCTTATAAACCTATTGCCATTGAGTTGATTCCAACTCCTAGTGACCCTATAGGACAGAGTAGAACTGCCACATAGGGTTTCCAGGGAGTAGCTGGTGCATTTGAACTGCGCTGACCTTTTGGTTAGCAGCTGATCTTTCAACCACTGTGCCACCAGGGCTCCTCCAAGGCTCATAGTGATACTATTATTATTATTATTTTCATGGAAGGAAGGGGTGTGTGTCACAGTTTTTATCAATGTTTTCAGTGTCTCCTTTCAATTTATAATAGTGCATGATTTTTAGTAGGAGCTTTAACAGTATTGTGAAATATTTTTAAAATGATTGTTCACAGAGGAAATTTACAGATAAAAATTTTTTTCATCATTATTAGTTCAGATTTGATGTTTAACCCAATGGAACCACTCTATTTTTAAAACGTTCTCCAAATTTAGTCTTCAGTCATAGATTATTTTAATAATGTATATGGTATTTTTACAGGGAGCCCTTTCCTGTTGACAAATTATATTTCTACCAGCAGTGGCAGCTGGGAAGGTTTAGCTGTTCTCTGCGTACTGTAAGAATTGTACATGATCAGTGCTTCCTTTTTGAGAGGCTGGCATGTAAAGCATGACTGGAGAAAGAGTAAACTGCAAGAGCCTGAAAAGAAGTGGTCAAAGATGTGGCAGAAAGATCAGAAAAATTGTCATTGTCAGATGCTGCAGGGAATTCAAGGAAAATAAGGAATGAAAACCTCCCAGTAGGTTTTTCTAAGGGGAAACTATCGTATCCGAGTAATGCTTCAGTGAAATAATGGCAGCCAGAAACCAGATCCCAGTGGGTTGGAGATTAAACAGGAAGTAAGGAACTAGACCCAGCCAGTGAATATCAGTCTTTCAAAAAGCTTAGATAAAAGGCAAGAAAGGAAAGCAGTAGATGGAAGAAGGGATGGAGTCCAGGGTTTTTATTTTTCTCCTCCAAATGGGGAGACTGGAACATGTTTAAATAATAAAGGAGGAAAACAGCAGGATGAGAAGGAGCAAAGGGGCATAAATAATGAAGACATGGTGGGCAGAGGAGTCAGTGGGAACACAAGAATGGAGACTAATCACCTTCAGGAGGAAGGATAGCTCTGCATTAGGAGAGAGGAAAGGAAGAAAGGGTGGGTATGGGTGTGGGTACGTTTATATTTGTTCCAAGAATTTATCCAAGTTTGGCCATATGACTCTCAGTTTTACCACAGGGTTGTACATGGCTGGTATAATATAAGGTGGTAGAGATTAGACGATCCCTGATGTCTCTGTCACATCTAAAACCTAAAAAAAAAACTGTTGCCATTGAGTCAATCCCGACTCATAGCAAACCTGTAGGACAGAGTAGAACTGCCCCATAGAGTTTTCAAGGAGCAGCTGGTGGATTTGAACTGCCACTGTTTTGATCAGCAGCCATAGCACTTAACCACTTTGCCACCAGAGTTTCTCTGTCACATCTAGAGAAGGCTATAATTCTTTTTTCAGATATTTGGGGGCTTCGTCAAATAAACTTTATTATACAGGTTGAATTATAGTTTTGTTAGAAGTTTCATTTTTATATAATTTTTTTCTCCTTAGGGGGAAAAAAAATTTCTAGCAACTAGAAAGAGTTAAGACGCCTAGAAATTTGCACAGATACTGAAATTGTAGCTGGCAAGTTATTGACATTTATATAAAGCACATCTGTTGAGTTCCTTTCTTCCTAGTATAAATGAAGGAAAACCTGTCTTAGGTATCTACCTCAATAGACTAGAAATCTTAGGGGCAAGAATCACGTCTTATTTGGCATTGTCATTATTTTTTCAGTGCCTCAGCCAGTGCTGGCAATTAAATATTTGCTGAGTGAATGAGTATATGTAGGGTATTACTTAATCGTGACAACCAATGTTATGGAGGCTATTTAGCAAGAAAAACCTGAAAAGCTAAGGTACAGAATTCATGGAAATGATAAACTTCTGAAGCTGCAGTTTCCGGCCATCACCTGAACTGAAGTTTATTTTTACACTAGTAAAAGAAAAGCATGAAAATTCACCTTCATCTGATGCACTATCTATAGCAATACAGTTGTAAAATTTGTATCATATTTTTGACCTTTGGCTTTTGTTTGTCCCTCCCAGCAACTTATTCCATATGTAGAAGAAGATGGCTCAAAGAATGATGACCGGGCCAGCCTGCCCCGTTTTGCTAGTGAAGAGAGGCGAGAAATCGCTGAAGTCAATAAAGTGAGTTTTCAGTCTGTACATTTTATATTTCAAAATTATGTATAAAAATTACAAGAGAATGTAATATAACTCAAAAACATAATTTGAATTACAGAATTACATGAAGTTGTTTCTGTGACACACTTAGCCTATTTAGAAAATATCTCAAAACTAAGAGGTAAGCAGAAATGCCGTCTGAATGGTCCGAAGACATACCACAAAATGCACGCAGTGAAGCTCCCAGCAGAGCTCCTTCAGCACTTAGTCACAAGTCATTTACTTTTTCTTTTTTAGGCGGAATCCTAGATTTCTAACTTACAGTGTATTTGGAGAAGCAAATGATAAAAAAAAAAAAAAAATACAAATAGGAAACATGAATGTCTCAACACCTAAGAAATTGAGTTATCAAAGCATTACCCTACTCCCTCCGCCCAAAAAAGTTCCTGACTTGAATGTATTTACTGCTGAATACTTTCAAAGGGTCAGAAGATAATGCTTAGATAATTCTCATGAAATAGAGAGTAGAGCCTACCAAAACTTACCAAAAAATAAAACTACCCACCTCTCTGTCTTTATCACATACACACCCTCCCAAATTGTTATTTCTCAGTAGAATTCTTCGGTGTATTAACATTTAGCCCACAATTAAAGAAGGTTTGCCTGAGGTATATGAAGATAAATCAGTTTCCCTGTGTAATATGTAATCTCAGTAGATTAAATTGTAGAAAAAGTGTTTTTTCTCAAATGACTAAAAGACATTTGGTAGAATTACAGTGTTTCTTCTTTGCTGTCCCCTAATGCAGAGATGTCTTTCCCTGAAGGTGATTGTCTCTGGTTCTGTGTTGTAATTCCTCAGCCCTCTTGTTTTCATTATTTATCTCCCTTCCTCCCCTCTCTCCCCAGTGTTTTTTTCCTTTATTATCTGAACATGTTCCAATCTTTCCATTTGGGTGGAGGAGGGGGAAAAATCCCTGGCCCCCATCTTCCTGCCATCAACTGCTTCCCCCTCTTGCTTCAGAATTTTGATAAACAGCTTTGATAAAAAGGATTAATACAAGATTAATACCATTCTCTAATGGTGCTTTAAACCAATTAGGTTATTAGAAACCCTACTCACAATTGCAACAGTAAACGTTAAGCAGGTAGGAATTATCTCAATGATTAGAATAATTTCTTTCATGAGGCTCAGCACAAAGCTGGTTCCTATGAGGCAGAGGTTAAAGATATCCCAGATGTCCAGCTTTTCCCACTGCTGTATGACTCCTATCATCTCTAATATCAGCTACTCCCTCTCCCCTCAGTATTCTGTCTCCTGCCTTCGGGTTCCCTAATTGGCTACAATGTCTTACAGAACTTAGGAACCCTGTAAAGGAAATGGCTCACACGGTTGTGGAGGCTGGCAGCTCCCAAATTCATGGGTCAAGTGTAGGCTTCTCTCTGGCCCTCAGTCTCTGCCCAAAGGCACTCAGCTTTCTCACTCTGGGGGCGGGGAAGCCCACTGGGCTGCCTTATGCAGTTCTCTCCTGTCAGTCTCTCCTTCCTTGGCAGTGGTGGACTCTTCTTTTTTCCACTTCTGGGTGGCTCATTTCAAGCCCAGCAGGATGGTAAAACTGACCAGTCCCCTTGGTGGGCCACAATTACCCTATCACAGAGTCCCACTGAGTCACCTGGGTGGGAGTTATAAGACCATGCCTAGAAAGGCCACACAAAGAGCAATCCATTATACTACCATATCTAAACACATTTTAAAAAGTTTTAATAAATTAAGAGAGTATATAAAGTTCCTACATGGGGCAATAAATACTATAAAATATTTCATAGTTTTAATGCAGTTTAACAGCCCCAAAACAAATAGAAATGTTCTTAAAAGTACGCAAAATAATACGGTTTTAGTGCAATATCAGTCCACATTCAAGTGGGATTTTTTTTTTCATGGAAGTATAAAAGTAAATCAAAGAAAGTTCTAATAAATAAGAATGATAAAGCAGAACTCGCCCTCAAAAATTAAAACATAATATGAGGCATATTGTAAAAACAGCAATCAAGTATGTAGTGCTGGCACAAAAATAGATTAATAAACGATAGCCACAAAAACAGCCTTCCTGTTGTACGTGAGAGTTTAAAATGACGAGGAGGGTTGTGGAAAATTATTCTGTGAGATAGAAACTTGGGGGAGAATAAAACTAGCCTTTACGTCACACCATCTGTCACAGTGAATTTCAGAGTTGAAAAGAAAACCTGAAAACAAAATATTGGAAAATTAAAAATGTATCTAGGAACTCAGGAGAAGATGAAAAGGTGGATGGATTTTACAAAATAAAATGCAATTTTTTTTTTTAAGGAGAAATACAGATTAAGAGGAATTTTGCAGCAAAATTGACAGTGATGAATGGCTGTCATAATGAGTAACTCCGTAAGAAATGGGTGGGTGTGAGGAGAGGTCGGGGACTTTTAATTTAGACCTTGAAGAGTACATCGTGTTTGGCGGTCCAAAGATGTGAGGTGCGCATTTATTAAAACGTACAGGTGGTCCCTGCTTATAGCGTATTCAGGTTATGATGAGCTGCACCTAAAACTGTCTGTTGTTTTTTCTTTTGGGGGTACGTCTTAGTAATACATGGCACATACAGTGTTGCAGGGCATAATTTGCAGAGGTTATTCTCAGAGATGCACTCACAGATGTTTATATGTAACCGTTCCAACCCCCAAAGACAGATAAAGGTCAGATTTATACAGAGACTGATAATAGAAGGCAGTGATAATGGAAACTAAAAACAGAGGCGTTCAGTTTACATCAGAACCAAGCTACGTCAGAATTGTCGGAAAAGAGCCCCGTCTTCAATCAGGGACTACGTGTAGCGTGTACTGTTGATAATCCGTGTACTTAGTTTACAGTAGATGTGTTCCGTTTTTTACTTCTGAGAGCTTTTATTAGGACCTCTTCATTCCTGGTGTTCTGAAATTTCAAAATCATTGAGTCCACGTGCTCTTCTTTTCTTATTCATTATAGGGGCCCGTTCAAACTAGACAATTCAATTTGGGATGTTTGCTTTTGATAATTTTTCCGTTTTCTTTCATTTCTCTTCCTAGAATGCATTATTGTTTGAATGTTGGACCTCTTAGATTTATCTCATAGAAATCCATTTATACTTTTGTGTTAAGTTTTTGGATTTCCTCTCTTAATTTCCAAGAACTCTTTTTTGTTTTTTCTTAAAACATTAGGATTTTGTTCTCGTTTTGTAGATATAACTTCTGGTATCTAAAATATTAAGTTTCTGTCGTTTTAGTTTTTTCCTGATTCTTTTAGTTTTATCTGTGTTTCTTTTTTTCCTGTCCATTTAGTTTTGTATTTCCAGGTAGAGACCCTTAGAGTTCTGTTGAGCGTTTGCTAAGTAAGCATGAAGCACTTACATACTTAAGATTAGAAAGCGAATTGGGAAGCTTTGTCTGGCGGCACATCATAGGGAGATCAGGGAATCCCCAACTGTCAGTTTTTGAGGTTTTTTTCTTTAGAGCTGTCCAGTTTCTTCATAGAAGAATCTTCCAGTGCTCTGCGTGGGGAAGTACTCTCTTGTCTTTCTGCAAGCCTTGTGGAGGAAGTGTTCTGGGCTCCTGTAGGTCAGCATGCATTTAGTCTCCCTGTTTTCAGGCTTTTCTCCTCATTCTTGCTTTTTGCCATGCTGACTGAAGTCGCTGAATCCCAGAGCTGTTCCAGTTCATTCTCTTAGGAATAAATCTCCTGTGTCGTGAGAGTCAAGGCAGAGCAAGGCAGACCAGAGGGAGAAGGCTCTTTGTCACCTGTTTGTGAGGGGTGGCAGTGGGCCCCTGGGGCTCTTAATAGTCCAGGTACAACTTCTAGTCATTCCTCTAGTTCTCATCCCCAGGCCTCACCTGGTGACTTGGAGATGGGACCTGTCCACACTTCTCCACAGCGGATCAGCTAGGCTCTCAGTGGTATCCCTCCTGCATCCCCAGGGTTGTAGTTTCTTCCTCTCTGCCAAGCCATCTGCCACTCCCCTCTCTGCTCCCTCTTAAAATTCACCACCTTGCATCTGCTGTTGTTGCCTCGCTGGTTCTTCTTCTCCACATGGGTTTATAGCTTTTTTATCTTTTCCTGCCTTTTTATTAGGATTTTGAGCAAAAAAAGAGGTTCTCACATGTATTTAGTTCAAGCATTTATTTGGAACAAGTTTATCTCAATACACAAAATAGATACATGGTATTTTTGAAAGTTTGCCTACTTACAGAATAAGAGTATTTCAAATTTTGTTTTCCCATTTATACTTCAGGCATTCGAGAAATGTTCCTCTGATTCAAACACTTGGATTTGTTGAATTTGCTCTTTTCCGGCTTTTAACTTTGGAGTAAACCATGTTTTAGTTAACATGATACCCAACTGAAGGTTATTATAAAGAGGAGAGAATCACTTTAAATGTTTTAAGATAAACAGAATGAAAGCTAATCCCTATATTTTTGTTGGAATTATACTTTAAAAGAGCATTTTGAAGGGAAGTATCTTAAGTGGCAGGGGAAGTACCCATTTGATGGCCTCATAGCCATTTTTTGCTTCCTACCTGGGAATTCTTCATGCTGTATTTTGAGAAAGAACCAGAGAGTGGTGAGCAGAGGTCAAAGATTGGAGAGGGCCAAGATTTGGTTAACTCAAATTGAAATCCCCCCCAAAAGGCAGAAGAGAGTAAAATTAATAACTAAAAAGCAAACAGAGTGGGGCTTTGACCCAAAGGAGTTTTAACTTGTTCCTTAAATAAAAGTGTATAAATTTGAATTAAATATAACATATATTCTGATTGTTAACAAATTAATCTTGTGTGTAATTACCACTTCTAATATTTACTTATTCTTTTCCTCCAACTTCTTTGAACTCTGTACTTCCCTTCTAAAATATAAGATAAAATACATGATTGAATTTTTTTTTTAATTGTTAAGCTCATAAACAGTTGATATATATTTTTGCCCTTAATGGTACACACCTGAGACTGTTTTTGTGAAAAATATTTATTTAAAATAGCTGCCTGTAGAATAAGATATTGTCCTAATAATTTATGCTCATGAATGCTGTTAGAAAATAAAAGGTATAAGTTGATTGATTTTACTTAATTTGTCAACTATTTATATCCATAAACTTAATTGTAGTCTTTTGTACGTAATTGTAACCAATGCATTTTACCATATGCAAATATGGGCTTTTTTCCCCCCAATTAATACAGTTGTTTGTGGTAGAGTTTTAAGGTTTATAGCAGTCTTACTAGTAACAGTAATACATTCAGACTTCTTCTGACCTATCATGGTATGGAATATGAAAATGAATCCATGTCTTATTATTTTTTTTAATACTGAAAGGCTATATTTAACCTTCAAAAAGAAAAAGAGAAGAACAAGCTTTGAAATGATTGCCACGGATTTTTGTTTGCTTGTTCCCCCCCCCCCACCCCCAGGTTTTTGAGGAAGCTTTTTGATTTAACTTTATTATTTTTCCTTTGGATGTTTAGATATTTAGGTGCCTGCTTCATGCCAGGCATTGTTCTAAGTACAGGAGTTTCTGCAGTGAACCATCCAGATATGTTCTCTGCCATCATGTGCATATCTTATTCTGTGAGAAGATTATAGCTGAGAAAACCTTTTGGGGCAGTTCTACTCTGTCACAAGGGGTCTGTATGACTCAGAATCGACTCAATGCCACATAACAACGACGGCAACAGTGAAAGCAAAGCAGCACCCATTTCATGTTTTGATGGATACTAACAAAAATAAAAAGAGTGGACTATATTTTAATGCAATTTGCCATTTGTATTAAGTGATTAGGTTGCTTTATAGATCTGTATATGCAGTAATAAAATTATATCTTTGGCATGTCAATTAGAAATATCCAGAATTTCATTACAGTGCATATTCTCTTTACTTTTATTCTAAATAACCTACATAAAGTAAGTAGCTTCATGTACCCCTCAGCTGACCCTCACTCATTCATTTTCAAAATATTACTGTATCATTGTGTACTTGAAATTATACAGAACGATATATTGGTGGTGTGTTAGTGTATGTGGTCTCTCTGGTTTCTAACAATGCATACATCACCAACGCCTACCATAGTGCAAGGAAGCTTTGGGGCACATAATTGTGTAGTCTGTATTTGATGTAAATCATTAGATGACAGAATGGCCTAGTTTTAGTAGTTAAGATTTTTTGGCCCATTTAAATACTTGTCATTTTCCCTTCAAATATCCTAGAATCCATAAGCCCTCATGTTCAAAGAGTGAACACTTGTTTGAGACTGTGTGCTTTAGAGCCATCAGAATGAGTTTTATTTTGCTTGAAGCTATTCTATTGTTGGTAAAATGGAACTGAAAGTGGTGGGTGACTAGTTTTTACAGGGTTGACCTACAGTTGAGTCCAGGCATTTAGAAATTAAAGCATTGCCATTGCGTGTCAGTCATCACATTTATATGAATATTAAATTACGTGGTGTGACTTAGCATGAGAATTTTTTTAAGTATCTACTCTACTTACACATTCACCTGTTAATGTAACAAATTAGGCACAGCTGATGGATTTTGAAAATAGCAGCTGTCAACCTCTGTTAAAATCAGTCAGTGGCAAGATTGTATATATTAAGCCCTATATCCTGTCATGAAAATTTATTTACAGTCTAACCACTAATAAGCCTAACTGTCAGCTTCTTTGCTGTTGATAGTTTCATGACATGTTTTGGCTGTAGGTACTTTACTTATATGCTTTTTTTTTTTTTTAACTTAAAACTTTGTGCATCTTACTTTGAGAGAAACTATAAAAGTACCTCACACTTTTTTTTAAAGATTTTCCTACTGTCTAGCGTTGAATAGTTTCTTGAAAATACCCCACATTTTTTGATTCGCTTACTTTAATGTTTTTAATGATTAACAAGGCTCGTTTTTTAAAGCTAAGGAGCTCTGGTGGTGCATCAGTTAAGTGCTTGGCTGCTAACCAAAAGGCTGGAAGTTTGAACTCACCCAGCAGCTCTGCAGGAGAAAGACCTGGCGATCTGCTTCCATAAAGATTACAGCCAAGAAAACCTCCTGGGGGCGGTTCTGCTCTGTCACATAGGGTCTGTACGAGTCGGACAACTTGGCGGCACCTAACAACAGTAACAACGTAGTATATCAGAATTTATATTTCCAAATGAGCATTATTTTTGGAAGTGTCTTATCGGTAGGCTTCATATTTATTCCATTGATGCAGCCAGTGTAGGAGCCCCCTGCATCCTCTGTTTTGATGTTGATTTTAAAGGTTTTAAACCACCCAAGAATATAGTTTTATTACTTCTAGTTATATAATTTTTACTGCAAATGTGATTCCTGACTTTATTCACCAGACATAACCTTTGAATGGTTTTCAGCTGTTTCTATACTTAAAATCCCTCCTCTTCTTTTCCATGGACACAGGTGTGTCGCTATTGAAGATATTTAAGAGAATCCATCCTACACACTTGCCTCCTTCATTGCAGTTTAAATCATGTTTCTTCTCTTCAGGAACGTTTATGGGGCTCTATGACCCACTACCAACCCCAGATTTATCCTTTTACTTGGTGGCTTGCTTATCACAAACTTTTCTAGACCCAAAGCAAAAATATTTTCCTTGTTTCCTGATCTTGCCAGTCAGTGGCAATCTCTCCATCTTTTGCGGTCCCACAGCATCTTGTATTGCCATCTGCCTAATCAGGTTGTTATTCTAGTCATTTGGGCACTGTCTTCCTCCTACTTGATGTTGGATTTTTTTCAAGGCAAGGACTTTCTCGTTCTCTTTTCTTCCCTTACAATTCATAGCCCATTGCCTGGCACCTAATACACCCTCAGGAAATATTTGTGGAACGGAATGTGTTACAGACTGAGAGTTGCATTCCAAAGAGAAGTTCTGAAACTTTTGAATGTGGTTATATTTAAAGGAGCCAATTCCTACTCCTATCAGAATTTACAAAGGTAAATAAGGTGTTTTAAGAAAAAATCAACTCACATTCTTTCTCTTCATTTTATTCTCAGCCAGTAGCTCTTCTCCACACCCTCCTGAAAAATTAGGATCGAGAGGGGAATCATGGCAGCTAAAGTCCTACATAGCTGACAGAGTGATGTCTCTGTGGCAGCCTGTAGACTTTAGTAATGGTAGAGGACAGCCAACTTTGAACCATTCCGAAGCCATGAGTTAGTTCACTAAACTTACTGGTTTTCAGTCACATGTGTCTGCATGAACCGATTGTCATCTTCTGTATGCATGTACAGAAAGCAGAACTGCCAGGGACCTTATAGATTATATAATCATATCTCATAGAGGAGGGAACTGAAGATAGGAGTTTGTCTGAGATCACACAGCAAGTTAGAGGCAGAGTTAGCACTGGAACTCAGGTTTCCAACCTTCCGTTATAGCACCTTTTCTGTTTGTAACTGTTTGCTTCTGTTCTTGCTTGCAGGTAGAAGTGTCAATGTCTTGGTTTTTAGGATCAAAAAGACTTAAATATGCTTAGTACTGATCTTCCAGTCAGTCTTCATCTTACCTAATTATTTGGGTCCATTTTGTTAGGATAATATGCACAGCCACTTCAATAACTACCTACCACATACTTAGGATGGCAAAAGTCAGAAAATGGGTCATCTTAAAACTGAACAATGAGACCGAGTAACTAAAATACTAACAGTGTCATCTTCCAGAAGACTGTGAAAATGAGCTTTAGGGTCAAGCCCTATGTACTCTACTGTGTTGTGCTAATTCTCTTTTCAAGTGTGAATTAAATTTGTTGGTCTTCCCTTTTAGCTACCTACTTCCTGTTCTCTAACTCTAGATAGAGATAATACAAGCTACTTCCTCAGTCTTAGTTAGCTTTTCAGTAAAATTAAAAATGTTAGGCCACTTTATAATGAACGGGTGCTAATTTATTTGGAGGTGTTTTAATATAGTATCTTTAAAATTACGTAACTATATTATTTCCAATTGTAATGTTTCTAAAAGGCTTTTTAATAATTATGATGATAATAATTAGTAAACACACTGACCAGGAGTCCATAATTTTTATTATTTATGTTGTTTTACCTTAGGAGGCTTTTGCTACATAGAACTTGAAGAAAGGATGCTTAAAGAAAAGAGGTCTAGTAGAAACCCAGTTTGCTTATAGAGACAGAAGAATGTGCTGTGTGTATTCAGGGCATTCAGCAGTTCTTAGTTTTGAACATGATTATGCTAGGTACCATACCATTTTGTCTCCAGTTTTCAGAATCAGAAGTAGATCACACTTTGTGCTATGGGCAAATGTGCTGTATTTTTTGAACAACCAACTGCATCAGCTGTCACATTTTTATTATACTTTATTTTTTATATTGACAGTATACTCCGTACCTACACACACACACACACACACACACACAAAATCGTTGAATGCTGAATATATGCCAGGCACTGTTATAACACTTTATTTGTATCAAATCATTTAATCCTTATAACTCTATGAGGTAGGGTCAATTATTATCCTCATTTTTCTGATGTGAAAACTGAGGCACAAGGAGGTTAAGCAATTTGGCCAAGGTCGTATATTTACTTAGTGAAGGAGCTATGTATAAACCCAGATAACGTGTGCTCTTGAACTTTATGTTACACCGTCTCTTGTAAAACCAATATGCTCAGGTTTTATATCAATTAAATATTTATTTTCTTAGATGGGTCGGTGGAAGTGGAAGGGTAAAGGGGGATTGGAAGACAGAGCCATAGCCCTCTGAGGGCTGAATCAGAATTCAGCATTCCTTTCAATGAATTGAGGCCAGGAAAGGGTTGAGGCTCTCTGTCGTAAGAGAATATGTAGCTTAATTTCTGTCTGGCTCTTTATACAGTCCTAACTTATGACATTTTAATCTTCTAACTTAGTGGTCTATATTTCATGAAACATTTTTTGATAAATTCTTTTCTTTCTACAGAAACTCAAACAGAAGAATCAACAGCTGAAGCAAATTATGGATCAATTACGAAATCTCATCTGGGATATAAATACCATGTTGGCAATGAGGAACTAAACTGATATTTAAATTTCCCGCTTTACACATGCTGTACCTTTTGTTGTTGCAAGTATTTTTTTCCCCTTTGAAACAAAGTATTTATCTGCTTTTATTCTAGTCACTAGAATTAATTTAAGTTACTATTTTTACATTGTGGTTTTGCATTAAAGTATTCATTTAATAGTTTTTTTAATGCTATTTCTGAGAAAGACTATTGTAATAAACTTTGATAGGGTTTGTTTGGTTAATTTTTATGAATTGAATAATCATTTTTTAAAAGCAAAATAATTTAGTTTTGTAAATAAATGCTTAAATGTGATCAATGAGTATTTTGCTAATTTCATTACCCTTTTAGAAGAAAATTAGAGATCTGAATATTTTTTCAGATGAAAATATCGAATGCAGTCAATTTATGTTACAGAGTAAATAAAATTAAAGATGTAGGTTACCATTTCAGCTCACTTTTCTAAAATTTAATTTGTGTTCTGAACCAGTTACAATGAGAAAATAGTTAATTTGTGCATTGCTATAAGGAGATGAAAATTACCTCTATCCTGTTCTTCAGATGTTTGGTTTCACCTGAATTGATCTGTCTCTAAAAGGAGAGAAACAAATGATTTGAGGATGACACGAATTGAAACCATGTGCTTATTTGCTGCCTGCATCAGGTCAAGAAGCAATCCCTTCTCTGATGGCTACTAATTTCTAGATACACCCGAATTAATGATCAGTGCATTTTGGAAGCAGATTTCAGCTAGAATTTAGGAGTTTTAAATGAGATATCTTTATATGAGAAGTGCTTTTGTAGGCTACTAGTTGGTTTATAGTGAGCCCTTTATAGTCCACCTAGAAGAGCTGGTATCTCAGATTATAAATAACATATTCTCAAATGAGAGAGTCGAATTCTTCTCAGGAAGGACTTTTCCACCCTGACTCAGTCCCTACCTATCTCACCCGAGTTCTGGCTCTATAAAAAATACTGCTATATGACTTCTTTAATAAATTATAACAAAACCCTTTATAAAATGCAGTCTATAAAATTTAGTTATGCAATTTACTCCTCAGCTCTTTTAATTTTGAGAATTTTGAATGTACATATACAAAATGTCTGGTTATCATTTAGAACTTTGATTTTTGGCCCAAGATTCTGAACCCTCATATTTTACCTTTTAAATCAGCTCTGTTCAAGAGGCATTTAAGGAGTTCTTGCTGTGTATATACCAGGTCATATAGCACGTGCTCAGAGTACAGAAGTAATTAAGACATGGTCCCAGTTTTCAGAGACTGTACCATCTAGTAGGGAAAGACAGGCATGTGAACTTTTAAAATCTAATGGTGTAAGTACTATGGGAGAGGGATAATAAGAACTCTGGTTTCTCATTTTTGCCTGACTGCCTTAATGATATCTCGTCTTCAGGAGCACCGGTGGTGCAGTGGCTAAGTGCTCAGCTATTAAGGTCAGTGGTTCAAACCCATTAGCTGCTCCTTAGGAGAAAGATATGGCAGTCTGCTTCCATGAAGATTAAAAACAAGACCAAACCCGTTCCCTTTGAGTTGATTCTGAATCATAGTGACCCTATAGGACAGGGTAGAACTGCCCCATAGAGTTTCCAAGGAGCACCTGGTGGACTTGAACTGCCAACCCTTTGGTTAGCAGCTGTAGCATTTAACCACTATGCCACCATGGTTCCTCCATGAAGATTACAACCTTGGAAATCTGTGGGGCAGTTCTACTCCATTCTATAGGGTCACTATGAGTCCAAATTAACTCAACAGGAATGGGTTTGGTTTTTCCAGGGTCTTAATCTAGAATCTGCAATAAGGGCAACTACATAATTTTTGTGGTATAATTTGGTCAATAATGTTACATCCACAAAATGGGACATTATGTAACCATTAAAAAGAAAAACAACTCAGCCTGTCCTCATGAGATATTTTCCAAGATTCACTAGGTGTTAGTTACTATTTAGGTACATAATAACCTATAAGGTTACAGGAGAAACTGGTAACTTGCTTCCACTGGGGAGGGGAACTGGGTGGCTGAGGGTCAGATTTAGGAAGGTACTTCTCATTGTGTACCCTTTGGTACCTTTTGAATTTTACAGCATGTGCAAATATTGCTTATTAAAAAAAAGGAAAATTTAATTTTAAATAATGCATATGCCTACTATAATACAAAGATAACCCTGCAACTGAGTCTTAAGAAGGCTTGTTACAGTCTGTCACAGGATGGTTTCAGTACAGCAAGTTGATGCAAATTATAAATTAATACTCATATGATGATGTATTGAACCCAGAAACCACATTTACACTCCTACATAGTTCCGTTCTCTGCATGCATGAAAGGAGATCAGGGACACAGTTTAATTTTCTTGGGGCCATCGTTGCTGGCCTTGCTTACTGCCCTCATCTAAAGATGATGCCATTGAGTATCTGCTTTTAGAAAACACCTCCAGGCTTTCCGTATTTATTCTGACATAATCAAGTGATTCCCAGGCCAACCTTGACTTCATGTGGTACATGTCCAAATAACTGGCAAATACACTTCTAGTAATAGCTTGATTTTGCTAGTTACTAGTTAGGGCTGCATAACATCCTCAAAGTCATGGAGTTTACGGCGACATTCGTCTTGCTCATAGGTCTGCGACTCAGCTGGGGCAGCTCTGCCTCAAACAGGGGTTCATCTTGAGGTCTGATCAACTCGCCTGCCCAGGTATGCACTTTACCCTGTGCTCTTCTTAAGCAGTGTTTGCGTTCGACTGAAATGATCCCCTATTCTTACGGCAGGTGGTGGAAGCCCAAGTCACGCCAAACCATGCAGGCGTCTTCACACCCTCTAGCTTTCCCTTGGTCAGAGCATTTCTCCTAAGCAAGCACAACATTAACTGGATGACAGAGGGCACTCTGCCCCTAGTAGGAAGCTACTACAGGGAGAAGATTTGGGACCAATAATCCAGCCTACATAGTATTCCGTGGTATCTAAATATAATTTAGCCTATTGCCTATTGAATGCAGGGCTTTTACAGTTTTTCATGGCGGTTTGCTGGTTACCGTTGTAAGTTTAGCCTTTTGGTACTGACAACTAAAAGTCATTAAAAAACAAAACAAAACAAAACTCATTTATGTTTTAATGATCAGATTTAACTCTTAGATCAGTTAAAGTGCTGCAACACTAAATTCTTGAAGGGGGTGGAAGTTGCATCCTTTGGGCTCTGGTTCTATAGGGAATATCTCTACTGTGGAACAATAGTCAGTGCAGCCACACTCAGCTGCAAAGCTACGGC
Source organism: Loxodonta africana (assembly GCF_030014295.1). Lineage (NCBI taxonomy): Eukaryota > Metazoa > Chordata > Mammalia > Proboscidea > Elephantidae > Loxodonta > Loxodonta africana. The sequence goes on from NC_087355.1 coordinate 67,611,401, forward strand.
CTCAAACTGGGTGTGTGTTCTCAACCCTCAGAATGGATGCCGGTTTTCCCAGTCACTCACAAATCTACTCAGGATCAATTATGAATGTGTTTGGAGTTATTGAACACATAGACCCCACTAACAAAGTTTCAGCTCACTCTTGAGGGAAAACATGCCAATAGAGTAAGGAAAGATGAATTCAGCCATAACAAGTGCCCTTGATGAAATTAAATCTCCGTATTCTGCAAAATGATGGGTGGGATTCAAAAACCCATTGCAGTCCAGTCAATTCCAACTAATAGTGACCCTATAGGACAGAGTAGAACTGCCCCATAGGGTTTCCAAAGCTGTAAATCTTTAGAGAAGCAGACTGCCACATCTTTATTCCACGGAGCAGCTGGTGGGTTCAAACCGCCAAACTTCCGGTTAGCAGCCGAGCACTTTAACCACTGCACCACCAGGGCTCCTGGGTGGGATTAGTTGATCTCATTCTATATTAAGATTTTGGTTGCACATGATGGAAACTCAATTCAAAAAGGCTAAAGCCAAAAAAGGAATTTATTCCTGAAATGAGGAAGGATGCTAGAGAAGACCTCACAGAATCCAAACCTGCTGGAATCACGACTTAGAACCGAGATTCAATGTCCACAGGATTCTCTATGCCCACACCTAATTTCTACTTATCTCTGCTTGGCTTCATTCTCACTGCAGACAGGCCTTGTCCAAATGATGGGACAGACAGCCTTTGGTTCTGTACCCCAACCTCAAAGGCTGGGCTGCTTCTCCAACTCTAAATTGAGAAATCCTAGAATGGACTCTGATTAGCACAGTTTGGATCATATAACCAAACTTTGGACCAATTGTTGTGTCCAGGGAAATGGGTAGTATGATTAGCCTGACCTGGGTTATAAACCTATCCTTGTGGCCAGGAAGTAAGGGTGGGAGTCATGGAAAAGTGCTATTGAGCAGGGAATAAATACTCCTAGAAAAAAAGGGATGGGAAAATTTGTGAAAAACACAAAACTGGCAACCATAAACCACTGATGTTCTCCCTTAGATATAATATATAACATCAGATATTCAGTCTTTAAAAGACCAGAACAGAAAGTTTACAGAACACCAAATGCACCATAGACTATCATGGGAAAATTACCAGTTTTAATTTGATTGATTCTGATTTCTGTGAACATTCCTGTTGACGTTTTTCTTTGTAGCTGTTTCTTTGCAGCTGTTTCAGTTATTGCAATGTAATCATGTCAGGTCTTAGTTAGCCTGGGTTAAAGCACAGATTGGAAAGAGTTACGAAAAACCAAAACCAAAGCTCCAGCGTCCTGGTAATGACATTATCTTTAAAATGATTTGGAAACCTAAGGCCCTGATCCATCAGACATTAGATTTAGATCCCTTGGCACCACTACAGGCCAAAATGTGTTAACTTGACATTTTGATGTAGTTCCAGCTTGGGTATTTCATTTTCTTTCCCTAAATTCCCACTGAAGCTTAAGCAAGATAGAGGAGTTTTTGGGCTTAAACTAAAAAGGTGCCTGTCCTAAGGCTTAAAGAGTTTGTTATCTGGAGTGTTCTTAAATTTGTTGAACATCACTGGATGCCTTATTTATTTATTTATTTTTTCCTATTCCTTTAAAACATCAGTGGGTCAAAGATTGATTTTTTTTTTTTTTTTTTTAGTTTAAATTGAAAGATATCCTAGGTGCATATTATTTTTTAACATGGTAGCTGTCTTCAATTCTTTCATGCTTTTTTTTAAACTCGAAAGATTAGAGTTATTAGATTCATGTAAGTTAATAAAACTTCTGTTTTTACATAGGGTTGACGCTGTGAACTAATACAAGGGATGCATACATTTAAAAAAAAGTTTTGCTGATGCCAATACATAATTTGCATTCCAAAAACATCTAGAAAACTTACAAAGAAAATGTTAAGTATTTGTGCTTTGAGGTCTCACTCCTATGACATTGGATCCTCAGATTACTAAGTGCTGATGCCAATACATAATTTGCATTCCAAAAACATCTAGAAAACTTACAAAGAAAATGTTAAGTATTTGTGCTTTCAGGTCTCACTCCTATGACATTGGATCCTCAGATGACTAAGTGCTGTGCTCCCTGTCACAACTACCTAAACCTGTTTTAACTTTTTCAGATGTCTTTTTCAGGCAGTAGCTCTTAAACTTCAGTATGCACAACAATCACTTGGGGGTGTTTTTGAAAATGCAGATTTTAGGATTTACCACAGACCTACAGAATCAGCATCTCTGATGTGAGGTCAAAGAATCTTCATGTTTAGCAAGTACCCTGAGTGATCTTGGATCAATAAGCACCATCATGATAAACAGAGAAAAGACTGAAGTTATCACGGGCTTCATTTTACTTGGATCCACAATCAACGCCCATGGAAGCAGCAGTCAAGAAATCAAACGACACATTGCATTAGGCAAATCTGCTGCAAAAGACCTCTTAAGAGTGTTAAAAAGCAAAGATGTCACTTTAAACACTAAGGTGCACCCGACCCAAGCCATGGTGTTTTTAATTGCCTTATATGCTTGTGAAAACTGGACAATGAATAAGGAAGACCAAAGAAGAAGTGAGGCCTTTGAATTATGTTGTTGGCTAAGAGTATCAGACCATGGCTACCAGAATAATGAACAAATCTGTCTTGAAAGAAGTACAGGCAGCATGCTCCTTAGAAGCAAGGATGAGACTTTGTCTCACATGCTTTGGACATGGTATTAGGGGGGACCAGTCCCTCGAGAAGGACATCATCCTTGATCAAGCAGGGGCTCAGCAAAAAAGTGGAAGACCCTCAACAGGATGGATTGACACAGTAGCTACAACAACGGGCTCAAGCATAACAATTGTGAGGATGGCGCAGGACCGGGCTGTGTTTCGTTCTATTGTACACGAGGTCGCTATGAGTGGGAACTGACTCGATGGCACCTAACAACAACTACTGGGTGATTTGTCACTGACATATTGGAAAATATTATTCTAAGTGTTATAGTCATGGTCTTTGTAATTATGAGTAATTTAATAGGAAAAACTGCTCATAAAATAGTGGTATTGCCATGAAACAAAATGTATTATGCCATGGTTGGAGTTCTAGCCTTTGAGTATTTAAAAATAATACTCTATGTCAGAAGTCCTGAGAGCCTTGTCTGCATATTAGAATCAACTGGGGAAGTGTTAAAATTCTCTATGCCCAGGCCACACCCCAGACAATTAAATCAGAATTCTGGGGTGGGGCCCAGGCAGCAATGTTTTTTTAAAGCTCCCCAGGTGATTCTAATGTGTGGCCAAGGTAAGAAGCATTGCTCTATATAGATTTACAGACATGGAAAGAATCTTGACAGATTGTTTTTGTTCCAATAGTAGTTCAATGTTTAGAGCAAAGAACTTCTTCAGGAGGGCAAAAAAACCTAGAACTCACCTACACACAAACATATTTTTTAAGGGTATTTGACTAATCCTATACTCTCGGGTGTCAAAGGCAAAGTACCCCCACTCTGGTCACCTAAAATCATACCACTAATGAAAAAATAGAAGAGATAATACCATACACTCAGCAATACTTACCAACCAAGGGAAAGAAGGGGATTTTTGCAAGGTTTTCCATCCTCACAGATTATAACACTTCCCCGACATTACAGAGGTCAAGAGTGAAGTCAAAAGGAAGACTAAATTTCTCTTTGTTCCCTGGTCCATGCTGAACATGGCCACACCAGGCTTTAAACTGATAAAATAACTAACCTGGATATATAATTTACTCATCTGACAGTCATTTATTGACCACCTATAGACTTTTTTTTTTTTAATAGACTCTAGGCACCAGGCTGGGAGCTGGGTAAACCAAAATGGAAAGGGCTCTTCACTCAAAGCCTCTGGAATATAAGCTAGAAGAGAGTTGTTCAAAATCACAAGCTCTAGGCTAGTCAGGGGACTTCTCCGTATTCACAAATTAGTTGTACACCAACCAACCCAAAGAATCAGTGAGCTTTTTTGATCTCATTGATACTTGGATTTGTACCCTGCCTATAAAGCAGATCAGAGAGCTTAAATTTGAGCTCTCCATCCTATGGGATACCAAACAAAGAGAATATCTCTGTGGTTAAAAAGTTACTGTTGCAGAGCCCTAGACCTGTACCTGTCTAACTTAGGATAAAAATACAAGAAGAAAACACCATAAAAATGTTCGACTCGGGAAGAGGAGAATGTAGCACAGCTTTAAATGTAATAAGGCCAGGGAAATAGTTTTCGAAACAGCTTTGGGAGGAAAAAAAAGTCATTTATGAAAGCTCAGTACTTAAAATCTACAGATGGCAGAGCTAACAAATAAATCAATTAAAGAATGCAAAGTGTGAACAGAAACATAAATGTGAATTAAAACCATACAAACGTGAAGTTATGTAGGAAGCAAGTATTTTCACCACTGGCAGTAAAATTTTAAATTGAATCCTCTGATGAAATAGGAAACTGGTATAATTGCCTGAGTAAAGGGTGGTTTGAGAATTACAGCTGGTGGGGAAAGAAAGAAATGTGTTTCTGTGTTTTCAAGAGACAGTAAAAGCACGATGAATGAAGAGAAAGGGCCTGCCAAGGTACAAACAATAGTCCAGGTCAGACATAACTAAAGCATAGAACAGAATCTTAGCAGCGAAGCGTGAATTAAGTAGCAACAAGCTTTTCTTCTAAGATGCTTATCTTGATGGATTCCTATATGTGGCTTCTTCTGACCCATCCATACAAGGTTGTAGCTACGTAACCTGTTGGCCTCATGAGGCCAGAGAGTTTGGGGCATTTCCTGAAGCTATTAGCCTCTGTCTTGAGTATCTATTTCTTCCAGAACCTTTGAAGGAAAGCTTTTCCTGGTATACAGAATCAGTAAAAATAATAGATTTTATGGCCCAAGCCCCGTTCTACGTGTGATAAGTCATTTAATCCTCACAATTTCATGAACTAAGAACTGTTATTGCTGCCACTTTACAGACCAGGAAACCGAAGCCCAGAGAGGTTAACTCATTTGCCCAAGGTCACACAGCTAGAAAGTAGCTAAGCTTGGATCCAAATCTCAGGCAGCCTGGCTTCAGAGCCCTTATTCATAACCAATATGTTGCCTACAGGAGTAGAAAACATGGTTACCGGTGGCGAATTACCCAGTAAGCAAAGTGAGCAAGTTGTCCTCACCTTGCTTGCTGGATAATTCACCCCTGTCAGGAATTATAAATTTGGAAAGAGGCTTTGATTCTGTAGGAGTTGGCTATGGGGTTGGAATACAGACAAATGCTAGCCATACATAGAAGCAGAATCTTTGATGAAGTGAAAAAATGTGAAATTGGTCACTACAGATGATCTAGTAAGCAAGGTAAGCACCATGCTTACTTTGCCTATTGGATAATCCACCCCTGATGGTGACAATATAGATTGATGTGTCTGGTCTTAAAATCTTAATGCCACAAGAAAATTAAGACTCTCCTGAACTTGAACTTCTCCTAACAATTAACTGAATTCCTAACCACCCTCCCCTCCCAAAATTAAATGTGATAATATTTGTATACCACTTAACATGGGCCCGTTGTTGTTATTAGGTGCCGTTCAGTTGGTTCCCAATCATAGTGACCCTACGTACAACAGAACAAAACACTGCCAGGTCCTGCACCATCCTCACAATCAGTGTTATGCTTGAGCCCATTATTGCAGCCACTGTGTCGATCCATCTCATTGAGGGTCTTCCTCTTTTTTGCTGACCCTCTACTTTACCAAGCATGATGTCCTTCTCCAAGGACTGATCCCTCGTGATAATATGTCCAAAATACGTGAGACAAGTCTCACTATCCTTGCTTCTAAGGAGCATTCTGGGTGTACTTCTTCCAAAATGGATTTGTTCATTCTTTTGGCAGTCCATGGTATATTCTTCACCAACACCATAATTCAAAGCCTTCAATTCCTCTTTGGTCTTCCTTAATCCAGCTTTTGTGTGCATATAAGGCAATTGAAAACGCCATGGCTTGGATTAGGTGCACCTTAGTTGTTAAAGTGATATCTTTGCTTTTGCAGCAGATTTCCGCAACACAATGCGTTGTCTGATTTTTTTGACTGCTGCTTCCTTGGGTGTTGGTTGTGGATTCAAGTAAAATGGAATCCTTGACAACTTCAGTCTTTTCTCCATTTATCATGATGTTGCTTATTAGTCCAGTTCTGAGGAGTTTTGTTTTCTTTTTGATGAGGCGTAGTTCATACTGAAGGCGTTAGTCTTTGATCTTCATCAGTAAGTGCTTCAATTTCTCTTCACTTTCAACAAGAAAAGTTGTGTAATCTGCATAACACAGGTCATTAAAGAGTCTTCCTCCAATCCGGATGTCACCTTCTTCTACATATAGTCCAGCTTCTCAGATTCTTTGCTCAGCATAAGAATGAATAAGTATGGTGAAAGGATAAAACCCTGACACACACCTTTCCTGACTTTCAACCACTCAGTTCAAATAACTGCCTCTTAATCTGTGTGCAGGTTCCTCATGAGCACAATTAAGTGTTCTGAAATTCCCATTCTTTGCAATGTTATCCATAATTTGTTATGAACCACACAGTCAAATGCTTTTGCATAGTCAATAAAACACAGGTAAACACCTTTCTGGTATTCTCTGCTTTAAGCCATGATACATCTGACATCAGCAATGATATCCTTGGTTCCCTATCCTCTTCTGAATCCAGCTTGAATTTCTGTCAGTTCTCTATAGATGTACTGCTATAGACGCTTTTGAATGATCTTCAGCAAAGTTTTGCTTGCTTGTGATATTAATGATATTGTTAGATAATTTCCACATTTGGTTGGATCACCTTTTTTTGGAATAGGCATAAATATGGACTCTTCCAGTCAGTTGGCCAGGTAGCTGTCTTCCAAATTTCTTGGCATATATAAGTGAGCACTTCCAGCACTGCATCCGCTTGTGGAAACATCTCAATTAGTATTCCGTCAATTCCTGGAGGCTTGTTTTTTGCCGATGTCTCCAGTACAGCTTGGACTTCTTCCTTCAGTACCATCAGTTCCTGATCATGTGCTACCTCCCAAAATGGTTGAATGTCGACCAGTTCTTTTTGGTATAGTGATTCTGTGTATTCCTTCATCTTCTTTTGATGCTTCCTTCGTCATTTAATATCTTTTCCATAGAATTCTTCAGTATTGCAACTCAAGGCTTGAATTTTTTCTTCAGTTCTTTCAGCTTGAGAAATGCCAAGTGTATTCTTCCCTTTTGGTTTTCTAACTCCAGGTCTTTGCACATGTCATTATAATACTTTATTTTGTCTTTTGGAGCCACCCTTTGAAATTTCCTGTTCAGCTCTTTTACGTCATCATTTCTTCTGTTTGCTTTAGTTGCTCTACATGCAAGAGCAAGTATCAGAGTAGTCTCTTCTGACACCCATTTTGGTCTTTTCTTTCCATCTTTTTAATGACCTCTTTCTTCATGTATGATGTCCTTGATGTCATTCCGTAACTCGTCTTGTCTTCAGTCATTAGTGTTCAATGTGTCAAAGCTATTCTTGAGATGGTCTCTAAATTCAGGTGGGATATACTCATGAGGTCATACTTTGGCTCTCGTGGATTCGTTCTAATTTTCTTCAGTTTCAACTTCAACTTGCGTATGATCAATTGGTGCTCTGTTTCACAGTTAGCCCTGGTCTTGTTCTGACTGGTGATATTGAACTTTTCCGTCATTTCTTTCCACAGATGTAGTTGAATTGATTCCTGTGTATCCCATCCAGCAAGTTCCATGTGTATAAAAATAGGCACCGTTAATGTTTTTGAAAAAAGATATTTGCAATGAAGAAATCATTGGTCTTGCAAAATTCTGTCATGTGATCTCCAGCATCATTCTATCACCAAGGCCATATTTTCCAACTACCAATCCTTCTCCTTTGTTTCCAACTTTTGCATTCCAATCACCAATAATTATCAATGCATCTTGATTGCATGTTCCATCAATTTTAGACTGCAGAAGTTGGTAAAAATCATCAGTTTCTTCATCTTTGGCTTTAGTGGTTGGTACGTAAATTTGGTAACAGTTGTATTAACTGGTTTTCCTTGTAGGTATGTGGGTATTATCCTATCACTGACAGTGTTGTACTTTAGGATAGGTCATGAAATGTTCTTTTTGAGAATGAATGCAACTCCATTCCTCTTCAAGTTGTCATTCCCGGCACAGTAGGCCATATGATTGATTCAAAATGGCCAATACCAGTCCATTTCAGCTCATTAATGCCTAGGATATCAATGTTTATGTGTTTCATCTCATTTTTGACAATTTCTAATTTTCCCAGATTCATGCTTTGTACATTCCATGTTCCAATTATTAATGGATACTTGCCACATCAGTAAATGAAGGTCCTGAAAGCTTGACTCTATCCATGTCATTATGGTCAGCTCTACTTTGAGGTGGCAGCTCTTCCCTAGTCATCTTCTGAGTGCCTCCTAACCTGAGGTGCTTATCTTCCTGCAATATGTCAGTGTTCTGCTGCTATTCTTAAGGTTTCCACTGGCTAATGCTTTTCAGAAGCAGACAGCCAGGTCCTTCCTCCTAAACTTTCTTAGTCTGGAAGCTCAGCTGAACCTTGTCCACCATGTGACCCTGCTGGTATTTGAATACCGTTGGCATAGTTTCCAGCATCACAACCAACATGCAAGCCCCCACAGCATGACAAACTGACAGATGCATGGGGGTAACATGGGCCAAGTTCATACTTACTATGAATTAGGCCCTGAGCTAACATGGATCTAGGTCATAGTAAGTGCTTGGTAAATGCTAGGAACCCCTGTTGTTACTACTACCACCCCCACCTCCACTGCCATTTTCTGCTCTAGTCTAGCTGAATGACAAAAATCACTTGAAAACTATGGCTCCTTAGAACCTAAAAATGTTTTTTTTTTTGCTTGCTTTCTTGAGCTCTTTTCTCACAGAAGGGAGATTTAGAGATCTTTTTATTCTCTTCTTCTGCTAGGTTATGAAGGAGTTTTTAACAGGCCACGGAAAGGAAAAAGAACATCATATCTGAGAATGGAGTTAACATCATCTTCCTTTATATTTCCTGCCCCCAAATATCTTTTTGAGGTTTCTTTTATCTATTTTCCTTGTCTCTAGTTACATACTTGCTAGGAAACCATCAGGCAGACTCAAGGCATTTTACCATAAGGGGATTCTAACGTATCCACCGAATCGAAGCAATACTTTGCTGAGAATAACGTTTCACTATGTGAGACTTGATAGGTAAAAATTCAGTAAGACCTGTGCTCCAAAGACTCTCTGCAGGACTTAAAATGCTCTCACAAACCAGATTGGGTTACAGAACACAAAAACTGGGTGAGAAGGGATTTTAATTCCTGGTAGAGGGCAGATTGCCTTCTTCAGCTAGGGCTGTGCTTTCTGAAGGAAAAAGTTGATGAAACGGCAGCTTCATAGAAGAGATAGAAAGCTGATGGGTGATGGGATCCACAAGCCACACATTTTTCCAGGTGGATAAAGCACTTTGGGCATCAGCAAGAAGGGAATACTTCCTGGCACTAGAACAGTTCCTGTCCATAGCAGGCACTCATTAAATATTTGTTGAATAGAAAATTACAAAGAATCTATAAAAATAATTGTTTCTAGTTGCCATTGAGTTGGCTTTGACTCACAGTGACCTTATATATAACAGAATGAAACGTTGCCCAGTCCTGTGCCATCTTCACCTTCCAGCACTATATTGAACAATATTCTGTTGTGATCCATAAGGTTTTCATTGGCTAATTTTGAAAGTAGATCACCAGGCTTTCTTCCTAGTTTGTCTTATTCTGGAAGCTCCACTGAAACCTGTCCACCATCAGTGTCATAGCTTCCAGCATCATAGCAACATGTAAGCCACCACAGTATGACAAACTTACAGATGAGTAGTGGTATGAAAATAATACGTAACACTTATTGAATTCTGTGCCATGAGGTTTACATCCATTATCTTAACCAATCCTTACAGATATTACTGTGAGGGACATTTTATTAAAACACTCACTTTACAAATGAGGAAACTGAGGCCCAGAAAGGTTGAATAATTTGCCCTGGGGACACATATAACTAGTAAGTAACAGAAGCAGGATTCAAACTCAGGTCACTCATTATAAAACCTATGCTTTTAAGTACTATGTTTCACTGAAACTCTAGAAGGAGGGGCCTTGTTTGACGAGGTATGTTCCAGAATATTCTGGAAAGTAACTATTGCGTCTCTGCCTCCAGAAGTTAACGCTACTTGTGAAAGCTGTATTTCGAGCAGTATTTTAGTTCTGAATTTAGTGAGATGTCACAATTACATGACCTCAATCTGCATGGCAAATGTGGGCGTGCATACTGGGTTCTTATCCCAGAAGCTGGACCAATTCAGCGCCAGCCTGTGCCAATTTCAGTACCAGCCTATGCCACAGCCCCTTTTACCAAAGAGTTGGGTTTCTTCATCTTGAAGTATAGTGCACTGCAAAAGATAGATAAGAAGAAATATAAGAAGTTGTCAATTCCACCCCTCTTGAAAATTTTCCAGTGAGGAAGGGCCATTTTGCACATTTCTTGAGACGGAAGGAAGCCACAGGAGCACTTAGCTCAGGCACTTCAGGAGCAAAGCCTAGGCGGCTTTCTTCTCCTTTGGAATTGGAGGAGACCGATGCCTTCTGAATTCCACTTGAAGACAGAGAGGAGCTTGCAAGAGCCATTGATGGCCTGACAATGGAAGATGATTTTCATAGACAAGTTGATTGGTTTCTAAGAAGCAGAAAAATAAAGTCGATTTCAGCAACCACCCAAGAGCCTACGAGAGCAGCCACTTCTGAAGGGACAAAGAGAAGGGAAACAGAGGCTAGGCGGCTTCACCAGTGAGCGCATTTTTCCATCTGGGAGGAAAATGGGTCTCACGATATTTTCATGTTAGATCAACGAACACCCTGTCCAAGGTTCCGGTGAAGTCTGTGGCCTGCTGAAGCTATAAATACTTGGAAAATGTTACCAAGAAATTGATGAGGATTAAGCCAGCCTAGACAGATTTTTTTTTTTTTTTTAGACAGATGTAGAGAGTTCTTAAGCAGAAAACTATTGTAAGTAAACAGACTGTTTTCTGAGTCTTTAAACTGTACCCTGATAAACCCCTGGTAGTGTAGTGGTTAAGAGCTCAGGCTGCTAACCAAAACGTTGGCAGTTCAAATCTACCAGCTGCTCCTTGGAAACCCTATGGGGCAATTCTACTCTGTCATATAGGGTTGTTACGAATTGGAATCGACTCGATGGCACACAACAACTAATAAATCTGCCTTCTTAGAGAAGGGTCATTATGAGTTGGAATCGACTTGACGGCAATGGGTAAAAGCACTGAAAAGAATTTAGGAGAGAAAAAATACATAAATGTAGGTATGCACGTTTATATACATGATATTTATATATAAAAAAAATATAAAGTAATAATGTAAAGCAGTAAAAGCAAAGCAAAAAATTGTCATACTATTTATTCTTACACTAGAGCTGTGACAATTTTTATATTCTACATTCTTATTCCATATCTACATTCTAAATGTTATAGAAAATCCATAGTCCGTAAATAGCTATGACCATATTCATATTTGGCAGAAAGCAGTGGTTAACACTCCCAGTTTTTTTCACCCTTAACTAAAATGCACTGAGCACCTACTTTGAGGCTGGCATTATGTCAGGTGGCCTATGTAGATTAAACCATTCAATTACCTCAAACTGTCCTAGGTGGTGGTAACTTCATTTTTTAGATGAGAAAATTTAGGCTCAGTGTCTGGGTTTTTTGGGTCATGGATTAAATTATGTCCCCCCCAAAATGTGTGTATCAATTTGGCTGAGCCATGATTCCTGGTATTGTGTGATTTTCCTGTGTGTTGTAAATCCTGCCTCTATTATGTTAATGAGGGAGGATGGGCAGCAGTTGCCTTAGTGAGGCAGGACTCAATCTACAAGATCAGATTGTGTCTTGAGGCAATCTCTTTTGAGATATAAAAGAGAAGTGAGCAGAGAGACAGGAGACCTCATATCACCAAGAAAGAAAGCAGTGCTGCAAGCAGAGCGTGTCCTTTGGACTCAGGGTCCCTGCGCAGAGAAGCTCCTGGCACTGGGGGAAGATTGATAAGAAGGCCCACAGACAGAGAGAAAGGCTTCCCCTGGAGCTGACACACTGAATTTAGAATTTTAGGGTAAACTTCTCTTTGTTAAAGCCATCCACTTGTGGTATTTCGGTTATAGCAGCACTAGATGGCTAAAACACTCCAAGAGATTACATAATTTGTGTATCAGTTAAAATGCTTTGAACTGCAAATAACAGAATACACAACAAGGCTTAAATCAAAACAAGTCCAGGTCCATCAAAGCTTCTGTTTCTGTCCATCCTTCCACACCTACAGATAAGAAGCGAATAGGACAAACACACAGAGAAAATGGAGAAGCATACTTGGGTTTGCATTCCGGCCCTGCTAATTACTTGCGCCTTGACAATTAGGCACGTTATATTCTCTCACCGAACCTCACCTCTCTCATTTAAGAATGGGGACAATGATTAGTACTCTGTAGGATTGGAGGGCGATTTGGAGAAAAGTAGACAGACCATCCAACAAGATGCTTAACAATACCCATGACCACTCAAAAACACTCTATTACAGCTCCTACAAGGAAAGGCTTATGGTGTTGCCTATAAGGTTGGCATTCTTGGCCCCAAAGAGTCAGTCCTAATTCTTCAAAGATGTTTTAAGAACCCAAAAGTGGCACATCTGAAAGAGTCACAGCAGGCAGAACCTGCAATTTCAGTGGATGTCCTCGTCCTCCCCTTCTCATGTGGCTTCTGTGGGCAATTGATTTATCATGTCTGCACTAACTTCTACGAAAGTAGATTTCACCTTCACCTTTTGTTCATGATCCTCATTTTTAGTCATGCACACAGACAACACATTCCTCTTTGATTTTGGTCTCTATGTGATGGTAAGGAGCCCTGGTGGTGCAATGGTTAAGTGCTCGGGTGTAACCAGAAGGCTGGTGGTTCAAACCCACCCAGCACCTCTATGGGAGAGAGACCTGGCAATCTGCTCCCCAAAAGATTACACCAAAAGAAACCCTATGGGGAAGTTCCACTCTGTCACATACGGTCACTATGAGTTGGAATTGACTCAATGGCACCTAACAACAACACGTAAAGGAGGTCTTCCCTCTACCCCCATCCCCAGTTACTCGCTCCATCCCTGAGGGAGAACACTGTTGAACTGACTGGGCAAATGCTGGGACAATTTTTCTAGTGGGTGGAGCTCTCCAGCTTCATTTCCTCTGTTGCCTTGGATGGAGTAGTAAGTCCTGAGGCTTTCATTGGGGTACAAGGGAAAGAAGTAAAGTGAGTCAACTTGCTTGGACTCTAAGCAATAGTTCTCAAAGCATGGTCCAGGGACAAGCATCATCAGCATCACCTGGTTTGTTGTCGTTGTTGTTAGGTACCGTCGAGTCGGTTCCGACTCATAGTGACGCCATGCACAACAGAACGAAATACTGCCCGGTCCTCAGCCATCCTCACAACTGTTGCTATGCTTGAGCTCATTGTTGCAGCCACTGTGTCAATCCACCTCGTTGAGGGTCTTCCTTTTTTCTGCTGACCCTGTACTCTGCCACGCATGATATCCTTCTCCAAGGACTGATCCCTCCTGACAACATGTCCAAAATATGTAAGACACAGTCTCGCAATCCTTGCCTCTAAGGAGCATCTGGCTGTACTTCTCCTAAGACAGATTTGCTCATTTTTTTGGCAGTCCATGGTATAGTCAATATTCTTCGCCAACACCACAGTTCAAAGGCGTCAATTCTTCTTCGGTCTTCCTTATTCATTGTCCAGCTTTCACATGCATATGATGCAATTGAAAATACCATGGCCTGGGTCAGGCGCACCTTAGTCTTCAAGGTGACATCTTTGCTCTTGAACACTTTGAAGAGGTCCTTTGCAGCAGATTTACCCAATGCAATGCATCTTTTGATATCTTGACTGCTACTTCCATGGCTATTGATTGTGGATCCAAGTAAAATGAAATCCTTGACAACTTCAATCTTTTCTCCGTTTATCATGATGTTGCTTATTGGTCCCGTTGTGATGATTTTTGTTTTCTTTATGTTGAGGTGCAACCCATACTGAAGGCTGTGGTCTTTGATCTTCATTAGTAAGTGCTTCAAGTCCTCTTCACTTTCAGCAAGCAAGGTTGTGTCATCTGCATAATGCAGGTTGTTAATGAGTCTTCCTCCAATCCTGATGCCCCATTCTTCTTCATGTAGTCCAGCTTCTCGTATTATTTGCTCAGCATATGGGTTGAACAGGTATGGTGAAAGAATACAATGCTGAGGCACACCTTTCCTGACTTTGAACCAATCAGTATCCCCTTGTTCTGTCCAAACAACTGCCTCTTGATCTATGTAAAGGTTCCTCATGAGCACAATTAAGTGTCCTGGAATTCCTGTTCTCACCTGGTAGCTTGCTAGAAATGCAGAGTCTCCAGCCCCATCCCAGAGCCTACAGAATCAGAACCTGCATTTTAAGAAGATCCATAGGTGATTTGTACGCACATTAAATTTTGACTTCATTTAGGTAAAGGAGTTTTCCAATGAGTCTGGCCCAGCTATCTGGAGCAATACATGGGATTTGGTGTGAAATTTCTAGTTGGTTAAAAATATATATGCTACTCCTTTACATAACATTGCCATTGCTCCCTGCACTTACATTTCTCTTTGGAATTGTTTCGGGAAGGTCTCATCCGAGGTGTGCTGGAACTGCTGGTACAGGCTCCTGAGAGCCAATTCTCCACGTGTCTTCCCAACTGTACATTCCATGATGTCACAGTGGTAACATGAAATTGGCCATGGTGGAATATTTACACCACACCACTAAAAAGGGCCAATGCTACAAATCAGAGCACCCCCCCATCCCAGAGAACTGGCTTATCAGCACACAAAGGGTCTAAGTTAGGGTTGCTGGCTCCTTGTCACAATACCGTCATATAAGCATCCCAATGCCTTTGTCACTTTCAGCACTCTGTAATTCTTCTTGAGACAGATAAACTACATTTCGCGTTGTCCTCAGTAGCAATGGAGAACAAGCCACCACCTTACATCATCTCGCTGAGGTATTATAGGTCTACAATTTTAATAGACAAAAGTCATCTTGGGCATCTATTAAACATGCTCTGACTCCATTCCCAGGGGTTTTTATTTAGTAGATTTGTTACAGGGCCCAAGATTCTGCATTTTAAAAATGTGCTTCAAGAAAATCTAAACCAGCTGGCCTTCAGACAACAACTTGAAAACCATTCATCTAGGGGGCACATCCCACGAGAGCAGCTCCCTGTGTTCATCTGAAGGTTCTAAACCCCCCACTCGCATCACCACTCACCCTCCTCAAGCCCTGTCTGTGTTTCCTCAAAAAAATACAACTCTATTAACCAAAACTCCAACTCTGAACTCACTTGGGTATCACCAAGTTGCAAAGCTTACAGCAGCTCCTCGTTTAGATAGCAATAAATGGTTAAGCAGTGTATTTTCCAAACCCCTGGATTCACTATTAGAAAACCAGTCCTCCATTGCAAAGCTGTAAAAGGTTGCCCATTTTCCAAGGATATTACCTCCAACTGAAATCATCAACATACTCTTAGAGCCTTTGGCTCGGGTGTCCCAAGCACATCATCATTATTCTAACGGATTTGGGAAATTACATGTTCCCAAATAGTAACCCATGAAAGAAATACACAACTAGAAACACACAGAGAAGCAACTTGCTGTGGACCCTCTTAAGGAGTTGTAACTGAGTTAGCTCAGCTGTTCTTAATTGATAGAATTAAACTTAGTCTAGTGGGAGAATTAATTCACCATTAAAATGTATATTCTGGGTTTCTGAAAAAAAAAAATGTCAGAAGGTCTGGCAGCACTGAGCCCAGCCCACTGCCTGAAAGAGTCTAGAGCTGAGTACCAGCAGTGGTTTTGGGACGAGGCATGGATGCTTCAGTTCGCCGTAGTTCTCATCACTCCCACTTTAATTGTTCCCTTACTGGTCTTGTCTGTGCAGGTACCTGAGTTTGCAGCCTCTGCTAAGCTTTAGTTCCTTCCCTGCTTCTTTCCCTCCCTTCTTTTCAAGCTCCTCGCAAAAGCCCCGTGGAATAAAATCCTTGGAAATTCTCCTTCTTGCTTTCTGCGGCAAGTTGGCCTAAGCCAATCTCGTGCTCCACAGCTATGAGATTCTTTTTGGTATCAATAACTACCAAAAGGCAGAAGTAGGTGAAGTCTGTGAGGTGCTGCTCAAACTTAAGTGTGCGGGTGAATCACCTGGGGATCCTATTAAGATGCAGGCTCTGATTCAGGAGGGTGGGCCCCAATTCTCTATTTTAACAAACTCCCAAGTGACGCCAACACGGCTGCTCCATTCTTTTAATAGCAATAGTGTAAGTTTCTTCCCCCCAAAACTTTGCTACCAGATTCTATTGGAAGCAGTCCTCAAGCCAAATTCTGCCACTCTTATGAATGTTTATTAGCAAAGGAACAAAATAATCACACAATCTGTTCTACAAACTGGATGAAGTCTCAGGCCTTTGCCCTCTTAAGTGCCCTGCCCACACCTTTGCAGAAGCCAAAATGTGACAGTGTTCTAAAGGCAACGATTTAGTTAATCTTAGAGGGTGACTCAGGCAATCTCAGAATTAGGCTCCAGGCATCACTGTGAGGAGAACCGACAGCCAGGATCCCTGGATTTTTATGCTCTCTGCAAGTACAGGAAGCGTTTCTATAATATTTATATTTCTAGCCAATCCATATCTCGAATACCAGCCATTTCATCAATGAAAACCCATTTATAACAACATTGTGCAAATACTCTAACCTCTAGTATCAATCAATTTGAGATAAAGATAGCTGGGTGGCTGGAGTAACCACCTCTCCAGTGTGGCCTTTTCATTAAATGATAGTAAACCACCCCCTGCAATGTATATCCTAATTAGAGCAACTAGCAGCATCTATTTTTATCATATTATCTACGATGATATATTTTAAAGTACAGACCACAATCACACTCTCGGAAACCCTGGTGGCATAGAGCTCAGCTGCCAGCCAAAAGGTCGGCAGTTCGAATCCATCAGGCACTCCCTGGAAACCCTATGGGGCAGTTCTACCCTGTCCTATAGGGTTGCTATGAGTCAGAATCGACGCGATGGCAATGGATTATTGTTTATCGCATTCTCAAGAGCCCTGGTGGCACAGAGTTTAACAGCTTGGCTGCTGACCAAAAGGTTGGCAGTTCGAATCCACCAGCTGCTCCTTGGAAAC
This sequence comes from Loxodonta africana, assembly GCF_030014295.1. Taxonomy (NCBI): domain Eukaryota; kingdom Metazoa; phylum Chordata; class Mammalia; order Proboscidea; family Elephantidae; genus Loxodonta; species Loxodonta africana. The sequence continues at coordinate 67,628,745 of NC_087355.1, forward strand.
CCTATGGGGCAATTCTCCTTTGTCTTATAGGGTTGTTATGAGTTGGAATTGACTATACGGCAACAGGGCTTTTTTTTTTTTTGGTTTATCACATGCTTGGTTAAGCACTCAGCTAGTTACTGAAAGGTTGGCAATTCGAACCTATCCAGTGGCTTCATGGGAGAAAAGTCCTGGAGATCTGCTTCCATAAAGACTATAGCCTAGAAAACCCTATGGAGCAGTTCTACTCTGTCACATGGGGTTGATATGAGTCAAAATCGACTTGGCAGCACCTAATAACAACAACCAGAGTCTTAACATGAAACAAGTGTTTTAAACTGAATGCTGCCCCCAATGTGAGGACTCAAACTGCCAACCCTTTGGTTAGCAGCCGTAGCACTGAACCACTATGCCACCAGGGCTTCCAGCGTGAGGCAGAAGGGATCAATTATGCACTTGAGAGAGACCCCTCCAGTGAGGCATTAAACTTTTCCAGAACCTCACATTCTTGACACACTTGTTTTTCCAGTTTACTTGTGTCTGGGCCTCTTTCCATCATGACTTTGGCATAACATACTCTCCTGGCACCTCTTGATAAAGGAAAACAGAAAATTAGAGGTGGAAGCCATCTTTGAGATGGCCAAAGCCAGTGTTTTCCTTGAAGCTCTTTCTTCAGACTTAATATCACCCTGCAGTGTAAACACATGATTTGTGTAAGAAAGAGAGCAGTACTGGTGAAGCAGGGGTGGATGTGGAGAAAGCTGAAACACAATCTTTTTCCAGCCTTCTTGTTTCTTCATCCCTTTGTCCTTCAGTGGCTTCCAAACGGTATAATTTAATAACACAAACCCCATCCAAAGTCATTCTTCTATCACCCATTTTATAGATTTAGAAACTAAGTCCTTGAGGGGATAAGCAATTTGCCCAAATTTGCATAGTTAAACAGGGCAGAACTCAAATTCTTTTATTGCTGCAGGTGATGTCAGAGAACACAAGCTTTTGGCAAGGACAGGAAAAGAGCCCACTCTGGTCCTGAGCCTGATGGTGCTCCTCAGAGCACAGTGTGATAATGTGAGTCAGAGTCCTCCCCTGGTTGTCCATACCTCTGCTCCCTCCAGCCTGCTAGCTCAGTCTTTTATCTCCAGGTTAATGGCTCAGTTTTTCCCTTTATGGGTTTCAGACCCATACCCCCACTTCCAGATGAAAACTGCTCTCTCTGAAACTGTCACCTAAAAACCGAAACAGTGTTCTTCAGTCTTGTCAGTGCCATCCAGCACTTTATAAGAAACCACCAGTCAATAAATATGGCTCTCGGAGGTGGGGCCAAGATGGCAGAATAGCCATATGCTTCCTGCGATCCCTCTTACAACAAAGACCCCCCCCCCAAAAAAAAAACAAGTGCAATGATTGTATTTATGACAAGCTAGGAGCCCTGAACATCAAAAGCAAAGTTAAAAACTGGACTGAGTGGCAGGGGGAGGGAGAGACAGTTCAGAAGTGGAGAGGAGCTGCCGGACCTGAATCACCAGGATCCCTCAGGCACCATTCCCAGGAGCAACTGCAGCAGGCTGGTGGCAGCATTCGGCTGCAGTTTCCTCAGGGATAAGCAGCCAGCCGCATAGCCAACTCACACCTCCTGAACCAGAGAAGAGCAGTGCTCTTGGCAAAAGCTAAATACTTGCGTATATTTTACCATCCCTCCCACCCCAAGCTGGCTTCAGTGGCTGCTCATTTCCCTGGGCCTGAGATAGGCCATGTTGAGCACCTGGAGCCATCCTCCCAGCCTTGGAGTAGGAATAAATTCACAATTGGGGAAAAGATAATTTGCCAGCTCCACTAACCAGGGGAGCTCAGGACAGAAGCAGCTCCTGTCCAGGCATAAATGGTCCACGGACTTTGAATATCTTTACCCCCTGCATGTACTTATGTGGGCCTATTTCAAGAGAATAAACCCTTGTTGGCAGACTGCAACCATTTCAGCTGTGTGATGAAGAGGTGGGTTTTTGATATTTGCAACACTTTACCTATTAAATAGGGTCCTCACCTACCCACATCAGGTGAATAAGGACTGGTGCTTCCACTCAGGTCGCCCAGCCACCCACGACAGGGATCCAAGGATAACTGATACCTCCCAGTCCTTACAAACAAAAGCATTGGGTGCCCATGGTCTGTCTGCAGAACCCACACACCTGTACACTGTAAAGAACAGGGATGCACTTTCCTCACAGACGTTTGGGTGTGGTTCTCAGCCCCCTGCCTTGTTCAGAGCATGGCCCCCTGCTGCAACCAGATACTGGTACCTACATTAATCACCACTCCCCCTCTAAGACTGTAGGACAGAGCCTGTACCACACACTTGATGATCAGCTACCTGGACACCTGGGCTGAATTCATACAAGAAAAGTGAATGGACTCTTAGACTGATATACCTAACAGCTCTAGCCATCTGGGAACAGGACATGAGAGCTTCAAAGGTGAAAATAATCAAGCTAGCTCACTCAAGCAACCCATCTGGGCATATCAAGACAAAAAAAAAAAAAAAAAAAAGCAAGAAGCTAGGATACAGTATGCAAACATAAAATAAACTAATACAATTATTTACAGATGGCTCGGAGACAACAGTCGATATCAAGTCACGTAGAGAAACAGATCATGATTGCCTCAACAAGCTCTCAAAACAAAGAATCAACAGATCTTCTGGATGAAGGTGCCTTCCTGTAACTACTGGATGCAGAATTCAAAAGATTAATATACAGAACTCTTAAAGACATCAGGATTGAAATTAGGAAGGAGATCAGGCAATATGCAGAACAAGCCAAGGAACACACAGATAAAGATGGTGAAGAAATTAAAAAGGTTATACATAATGAAAAATTTTATAAGCTGCAAGAATCCATAGAGAGACAGCAATCAGAAATTCAGAAGATCAACAATAAAATTACAGAATTAGACAACTCAATAGAAAGTCAGAGGAGCAGAATCAAGCAAGTGGAAGGCAGAATTGGTGAGCATGAAGATATAGCACTCGGCACCAATATAAAAAAAAAAAATTAAAAGAATTAAAAAAATGAAGAAACCCTAAGAATCATGTGGGACTGTATCGAGAGAAATAACCTATGAGTGACTGGAGTACCAGAACAGGGAGGGATAACAGAAAATACAGAGAGAATTACTGAAGATTTGTTGGCAGAAAACTTCCCTGATATTGTGAAAGATGAGAAGGTGTCTATCCAAGATGCTCATCGAACTCCACATAAGGTAGATACTAAAAGAAAGTCACCAAGACATATTATAATCAAACTTATCAAAACCAAAGATAAACAGAATTTTAAGAGCAGCTAGGGAAAAAGGAAAAGTCACCTACAAAGGAGTCAATAAGAATAAACTTGAACTACTTGGCAGAAACCATGCAGGCAAGAAGGCAATGAGATGACTTATATAAAGCACTGAAGGAAAAAAATTGCCAGCAAAGTATCATATATCCAGCAAGACTGTTTCTCAAATATGAAGGTGAAATTAGGACATTTCCAGATAAACAGAAGTTTAGGGAATTCCTAAAAACCAAATCAAAACTACAAGAAATACTAAAGGGAGTTCTTTGGTTAGAAGCTCAATAATATTGGGTATCAACCCAAGACTAGAACACTGGACAGAGCAATCAGATGTCAACCCAGACAGGGAAATCACAAAAATAAATAAGATTAAAAAACGCTCACCACAGGGAAACAACAATGTTATTATGTAAAAGAAAACCCACTGCTGTCGAGTCGATTCTGACTCATAGTGACCCTATAGGACAGAGTAGAACTGCCCGGTAGAGTTTCCAAGGAGCACCTGGCGGGTTTAAACTGCTGACTTCTTGGTTATCAGCCATAGCACTTAACCACTACACCAGCAGGGTTTCCTATGTACAAGAAGACAACATTAAAGCAATAAAGAGGGACTAAGAAATGTAGTCATAGATCTTTCACATGCAGAGGAAGACAAGGCGATATAAAGAAATAAAAGTTAGGTTTCAACTTAGAAAAACAGGGGTAAATATTAAGGTAACCACAAAGGAGATTAACTATCCTACTCATCAAAATAAAATACAAGAAAAAAAACAAAGACTCAGCAGAAACAAAATCAACAACAATGAATAAGAGGAAAAGACAGTATATAAAGATAAACTACTCAGCACAAAAAATTAAGTGGGAGAAAGAAACTGTCAACAACACACAAAAAAAAGACATCAAAATGACAGCACTAAACTACCTATCTATAATTACGCTGAATGTAAATGGACTAAATGCATCAATAAGGAGACAGAGAGTGGCTAAAAAATCACCATCCATCTATATTATGCCTACAAGAGACACAACGTAGAGACACAAACAAACTAAAACTCAAAGGATGGAAAAAAATATATCAAGCAAACAACAATCTCAAAAGAGCAGGAGTGGCAGTATTATTTTCTGACAAAATAGACTTTAAAGTTATATCCGCCACAAAGGACAAGGAAAAACACTATATAATGATTAAAGTGACAGTACACCAGGAGGACCCAATGACAGTGCTGCAAGATACATAAATTCTAACAGCATTGAAAAGTGAGATAGACAGCTCCACAATTATAATATGAGACTTCAACACACCACTTTCGATGAAGGACAGGACATCCAGAAAGAAGTTCAGAAAGACACGGAAGATCTAAATGCCACAATCAACCAACCTGATCTCATAGACATATACAGAACACTCCACCCAACAGCAGCCAAGGATACTTTCTTTTCTAGTGCACATGGAACATCCTTTAGAATAGACCACATATTAGGTCATAAAGCAAGCTTAGCAGAATCCAAAACATTGAAATATTGCAAAGCACCCTCTCTGACCATAAGGCCATAAAAGTAGAAAATAATAGAAAAAAGCAGGGAAAAGAAATCAAACACTTGGAAAATGAACAATACACTGCTCAAAAACTGGGTCATAGAAGTCATTAAGGACGGAATAAAGAAATTCATAGAATCCAATGAGAATGAAAACATTTCCTACCAGAACCTTTGGGACACAGGGAAAGCAGTGCTCGGAGGTCAATTTATATCAATAAATGCACACATACAAAAAGAAGAAAGGGCCAAAATCAAAGAATTATCCCTACAACTTGAACAAATAGAAAGAGAGCAACAAAAGAAACCCTCAGGCACCAGAAGAAAGCAAATAATAAAAATTAGAGCAGAACTAAATGAAATAGAAAACAAAAACAATTGAAAGAGCTAACAAGACCAAAAGCTGATTTTTTTGAAAAAAATTAACAAAATTGATAAACCATTGGCCAAACTGACAAAAGAAAAACAGGAGAGGAAGCAAATAACCCAAATAAGAAATGAGATGGGCAATATTACAACAGACCCAACTGAAATTAAAAGAATCATATCAGATTACTACGAAAAATTGTACTTCAACAAATTTGAAAACCTAGAAGAAATGGATGAATTCCTAGAAACATGCTACCTACCTAAACTAACACAAACAGATGTAGAACAGCTAAGTAGACCCATAAAAAAAGAAAAGATTGAAAAACGTAATAAAAAAACTCCCAACAACAACAACAAAAAACCCTGGTCCGGACGGCTTCACTGCAGAGTTCTACCAAACTTTCAGAAAAGAGTTAACACCACTACTACTAAGGGTATTTCAGAGCATAGAAAAGGATTGAATACTCCCAAACTCATTCTATGAAGCCAGCTTATCCCTGATACCAAAACCAGGTAAAGACTCCACAAAAAAAGAAAATTACAGACCTATAGGCCTCATGAACTTAGATGCAAAATCCTCAACAAAATTCTAGCCAATAGAATTCAACAACATACCAAAAAAATAATTCACCATGACCAAGTGGGATTCATACCAGGTATGCAGGGGTGGTTCAACATTAGAAAAACAATTAATATAATCCATCATATAAATAAAACAAAAGACAAGAACCACATGATTTTATCAATCGATGCAGAAAAGGCATTTGACAAAGTTTAATGCTCATTCATGATAAAAACTCTCAGCAAAATGGGAATAGAAGGAGAATTCCTCAACATAATAAAGGACATTTATACAATGCCAACAGCCAACATCATCGTAAATGGAGAAAGTCTGAAAACATTCCCTTTGAGATCAGGAACTAAACAAGGATGCCCTTTATCACTACTCTTATTCAACATTGTGCTGGAGGTCCTAGCCAGAGCAATTAGGTTAGATAAAGAAATAAAGGGCATCCAGGTCGGTAAGGAAGAAGTAAAAGTATCTCTATTTGCAGATGACATGTTCTTATACACAGAAAATCCTAAAGAATCCTCCAGAAAACTACTGAAACTAATAGAAGAGTTCAGCAGATTATCAGGATACAAGATAAACATACAAAAATCAGTTGGATTCCTCTACACCAACAAAAAGGACATTGAAGAGGAAATCACCAAATCAATACAGTTTACAGTAGCCCCCAAGAAGATAAAATACTTAGGAATAAATCTTACCAGAGATGTAAAAGGCCTATACAAAGGAAACTACGAGATGCTACTGCAAGAAACCAAAAGCGACCTACCTAAGTGGAAAAATATACCTTGTTCATGGATAGGAAGAATTAACATTGTAAAAATGTCTATCCTACCAAGAGTGATCTATAGATACAATGCAATTCCAATCCAAATTCCAATGACATCTTTTAATGAGATGGAGAAACAAATCACCAACTTCATATGGAAGGGAAAGAGGCCCCAGATAAGTAAAGCATTACTGAAAAAGGAGAACAAAATGGGAGGCCTCACTGTACCTGATTTTAGAACCTATTATACTGCCACGGTAGTCAAGACAGCCTGGTACTGGTACAACAACAGATACATAGGCCAATGGAACTGAATTGAGAATCCAGACATAAATCCATCCGTATATGAGCAGCTGATATTGACAAAGGCCCAAAGTCAGTTAATTGGTGAAAAGACAGTCTTTTTAACGAATGATGCTGGCATAACTGAATATCCATCTGCAAAAAAATGAAATAAGACCCCTACCTCACACCATGCACAAAAACCATCTCAAATACATCAAAGACCTAAATATAAAATCCAAAACGATAAAGATCATGGAAGAAAAAATAGGGACAACACTAGGAGCCCTAATACATGGCATAAATAGTATACAAAACATTACTAACAATGCAGAAGAGAAACTAGATAACTGGGAGCTCCTAAAAATCAAACATCCAAAGACTTCACCAAAAGAGTAAAAAGATTACCTACAGACAGAAAAAAGTTTTTAACTATGACATTTCCGATCAGCATCTGATCTCTAAAATCTATATGATACTGCAAAAACTCAACTACAAAAAGACAAATAACCCAACTGAAAAATGGCAAAGGATATGAACAGGCACTTCACTAAAGAAGACATTCAGGTAGCTAACAGATACATGAGGAAATGTTCACGATCATTAGCCATTAGAGAAATGCAGATCAAAACTACAATGAGATTTCATCTCACTCCAACAAGGCTGGCATTAATCCAAAAAACACAAAATAATAAATGTTGGAGAGGTTGTGGAGAGACTAGAACACTTATCCACTGCTGGTGGGAATGTAAAATGGTACAACCACTTTGGAAATTGATTTGGCGCTTCCTTAAAAAATTAGAAATTGAATTACCATATGATCCTGCAACCCCACTCCTTGCAATATATCCTAGAGAAATAAGAGCCTTTACACAAACAGATATGTGCACACCCATGTTCACTGCAGCACTGTTTACAACAGCAAAAAGATGGAAGCAACCAAGGTGCCCATCAATGGATGAATGGATAAATAAATTATGGTATATTCGCACAATGGAATATTACACATTGATAAAGAACAATGATGAATCCGTGAAACATTTCATAACATGGAGGAATATGGAAGGCATTATGCTGAGTGAAATTAGTCAGTTGTAAAAAGACAAATATTGTATAAGACCACTATTATAAGAACTGGAGAAATAGTTTAAACAGAGAAGAAAATATTCTTTGATGGTTATGAGAGGGGGGAGGAAGGGAGGGAGGCATAGGGGTTTTCACTAATTAGATAAAGTAGATGAGAATTATTTTAGGTGAAGGGAAAGACAAGACAATACAGGTGAGGTCAGCACAACTGGACTAAACTAAAAGCAAAGAAGTTTCCTGAAGAAACTGAATGCTTCAAAGGCCAGCATAGCAGGGGCCGGGGTTTGGGGACCATGGTTTCAGGGGACATCTAATTCAATTGGCATAAGAAAATCTATTAAGAAAACATTCTGCATCCCTCTTTGGAGAGTGGCATCTGGGATCTTAAACACTAGCCAGCAGCTATCTAAGATTCATCAATTGGTCTCAACCTACCTGGATCAAAGGAGAATGAAGAACACCAAAGACACAAGGTAATTATGAGCCCAAGAGACAGAAAGGACCACAAAAACTTGAGACTACATTAGCCTGAGACCAGAAGAACTAGACGGTGCCTGGCTACAACCGATGACTGCCCTGACAGGGAACACAACAGAGAACCCCTGAGGGAGCAGGAGAGCTGTGGGATGCAGACCCCGAGTTCTCTTAAAAAGTCCAGACTTAATGGCCTGACTAAGACTAGAAAGATCCTGGAGGTCATGGTCCCCAGACCTTTTGTTCGCCAAGACAGGAACCATTCCCAAAGCCTCTCTTTAGACAGGGATTGGACTGGACTATGGGATAGAAAAGGATACTGGTGAAGAGTGAGCTTCTTGGATCAAGTGGACACGTGAGACTATGTTGGCATCTCTTGTGTGGAGGGGAGATGGGAGGCCGGGGCAGGGGCGGGGGAGTCGGAAGCTGGCCAAATGGATGCAAGGGTGGAGAGTGGAGGGAGGGAATGTGCTGTCTTATTGGGGGGAAAGCAATTAGGAGTGGATAGCAAGGTGTATGTAGGTTTTTGTACAAGAAACTGACTCGATTTGTGGACTTTCACTTAGAGCATAATAAAAATTTGAAAAAATAAAAGAAAGAAATATGGCTCTCTTTCTTGCTGTTTTGCCAATTCAGGGAGTTTCTTCATTAGCAGGAGACAGTAAAGAATAGTGTCTAAGAGAACAAGCTTAGGAGCCAGACTTCCTGGATTCAAGCCAGCTCTGACGCTCTTTCAGCTGTATGACCCCAAGCAAGTCAGACGCCCACCCTGTGCCTCACTTTCCTCGTATGAGAAATAGAGATAAAGACAGCACCTACCGCACAGGCCACTGTGAGGAAAAATAAGTCATCCCCAGAAAGTACATGGCATGTTGCCTGACACACGGTAACTTGTCATGGTGATGACAATGCAGCTGCCACCCCAAAGGGGAACATTTTCTGCTCTTTCTATCTGCTTCAGACGCAGGTCATTAGCTGATACTGAATCAATCTGCTCATCCCATTTCCCTGAGAGCTTGCAATCTTCTTTTGCTCTCCATGTTCCCTCCATTTTTACATCCTCCTCGCTTTTCTGGTGGCCTCTACAAGCCTCATACATACAAAAGAAGGCCTTCCTGAAGCACCAGTTCACACCTTAGTGTTATGAATAAATTCTCCCTATATCATAAAATGCATAATGGTAAAGCACTATGGGAAATAATTTCATGTTCATGTTTTTTATGCTGTGAGTATGTCATTCTGAAGATTTTCTGTGGCTCTTCCTCGCCCCCTTCTCTTCCTATCTTGCCCCTCTCTCCTCCCCCCCCCCAATTTCTCCACCCACCTGCCTTCTAGGTGACGGGCTGTTACAAGAAGTCATGTCCAGCATTTGCATTACCTTGTAATGTTTTAACATTGACCCCATCTGCTTTCCGCTCACCACCATGCCATATATTTACCAAAAGCAAGTGGGTCTACAGCCTGTTCATGGAAATATAATAATGATGATAAATTATGATAATAATAACAATAAAAGAAACAAGAAGAAAGAAATTTTATGAGAGAGAAGAAAAGGAAAAAAAGAGAAACAAGAAGGAAGAAAAAAGAAAACTATATGCTAGATTCAGAGGTGAATGTGGAACAAGAGATATCATTGCTGATGTCAGATGGATCATGGCTGAAAGTAGAGAATACCAGAAAGGTGTTTACCTGTCTTATTGACTATACGAAGGCATTTGGCTATGTAAAGGATAACAAATTATGAATAACATTATGAAGAAGGGGAATTCCAGAACACTTAATTCTGTTCATGAGTAACCTGTACATAGACTAAGAGGCAGTCATTGGAACATAACAAGGGGATACTGCATGGTTTACAGTCAGGAAAGGTGTGCATCAGTGTTGTATCCTTTCACCATACTTATTCAATTTGTATGCTGAGCAAATTATCCAAGAAGCTGCTCTATATGAAGAACATGGCACCAGGATTGGAGGAAAGCTCATTAACAACCTGTGATACGCAGATAACACAGCCTTGCTTGCTGAAAGTGAAGAAGAATTGAAGCACTTACTGATGAAGATCAGACAACAGCCTTCAGTATGGATTGCACCTCAACATAAAGAAAACAAAAATCTTCACAACTGGACCAATAAGCAACATCATGATAAACAGAGAAAAGACTGAAGTTGTCAAGGATTTCATTTTACTTGGATCCACAATCAACACCCATGGAACCAGTAGTCAAGAAATCCAAGGATGTCTTATTGCATTGGGCAAATCTGCTTCAAAAGACCTCTTCCAAGTGTTGAAAAGCAAAGTGTCACTTTGAGGACTAAGATGCGCCTGACCCAAGCCATGATGTTTTCAATCACCTCATATGCATGTGAAAGTGGGACAATGAACAAGGAAGGCTGAAGAAGAATTGATGCCTTTGGATTATGGAGTTGGTGAAGAATATTGAATATACCATGGAGTGCTAGAAGAACCAACAAACCTGTCTTGGGAGAAGTGCCCCCAGGATGCTTCTTAGAAGCAAGGATGGCGAGGCTTTGTCTCTCATACTTTGGACATGTTATCAGGAGGGACCAGTATCTGGAGAAGGATATCATGCTTGGTAAAGTAGAGGGTCAGTGGAAAAGAAGTAGACCCTCAACAAGGTGGATTGACACAGTGGCTGCAACAATGGGCTCACTGTGAGGATGGCACAGAATGAGGCAGGGTTTCATTCTGTTGTAAATAGGGTGGCTATCAGTCAGAACCAGCTTAACAGCACCTAATGACAACAACAACATATGCCAGTATCACTAATCAACCAGTTGCCATCAAGTTGACTCCAATTCATGGCGACCCCATCTGTGTCAGAGTAGAACTGTACTCTACAGGGTTTTCCATGGCTGATTTTTTGGAAGTTGATCACCAGTCCTTTCTTCCAATGTGCCTCTTGGTGGACTTGAACCTCCAACCTTTCTGTTAGCAGCAAAGTATGTTAACCATTTGCACTACTTAACCCAAAACCAAACCTGTCGTCATCAAGTGAATTCTGACTCATCGTGACCCCCTAGGACAGAGTACAACTGCCTTATAGGGTTTCCAAGACTATAATGTTTATGGAAGCAGGCTGCCACATCTTTCTCCCACGGAGAGGCTGGTGGATTCGAATGACCAACCTTTCAGTTAGCAGCCTAGTGCTTAACCACCGCTCTAACAGGACTCCTTTTGTACCATTTAGGGGCTCTAAACAGTACTAATAGCTGACATTGAGAAACATTTTGTACCAGGATCTGTGTGTGTGTGTGTGTGTACACTGAATTCTCACAGTACCCCATAATTCTTCCTTATTTCATGAGTGAGGAAATTGAGGCAAATTCAAGTGCAATCAGCAAATGACAGAGACACGATCCTGATACGGATATACCAGTTCCAGAGTGTAGGCACTTACCACTCGGTAGACTGCCTCCAAAACTCTGGCTATGTTTCAGCGTTGGGAATGATGACAGTCAAAGCCTCCATGTACTGGGATTGCACACACTGGTGCCTCAGAGACTTAGAGGGCCAGAGGTGTCTTAATTCCTCCAGCTGAAGGGGATAGTACAGGGAGGATTCCAAGATGTTAAAGACAAAGTTGTTTCTTATCAACAATCCAGAGAATACACTTCTAAAACTGTTGGAGTAATGGTGAGAAGGCTAAAGCACTGCTACGTTGGCCTTTCTCCAAGATGACTATATTGATGAAGAGTTTGCTAGATACTTGCCAGTTGTAGGAGCTCAAACTTAATATTTTTTTAAAATCACATCATAAACTCTAGCGTTTGTTTAGTCTCAAATTCTGTCTCAACTATCATTGTGTTTCAGTCACCTGCTACTCACATATGGATATTTATTTTGTGGACCATTTCTGGAAAGTTTTTAATACTGATGTGGCTTTTCCAGGCCTATTATTGAGTTCCTACCTTCTTTCTTTGCATTGCCCAGCTATGAACACAAATTAATTTTGTATATGCTGCTTTTCAGTGGCTTTCTGAGGCATTCCAAAGTCAAACTCAAACAATCCCCTGATGGTTCTAATTCTCTGTCTCAGTTCCTCCCCCTTTTCCATCCCCTCAGCAGAGAGGAATTGTTAGACCACTGTCCTATTGTACTTTAAAGCAGGCCCCTTTTGTGTAGGGATTATGTTTGTTTAAAATTTCAAGGAATGTAAACACAGCCTCTTCTGCAAGGAACATCCCTCTTTCTTTTCTCCTTTTCAGCTCTGACAAACCACTCATTTGGGAATATTGAAGAAACCAAACATTTTAGCCTTCATCATGAATGAAATGATTTTACTGAAACATAAATCAGAAGTGAGAGTTCTCATCTCAGGACATAAGCCATCCTTTCCCTGCCCTCAAGTCTCCAAAGGCTCTGCTTCCTGTCTGATCTTACCCCCTGCACATTCCCTCGGGCACACTCTGCTCTGACTATCCTGGCAGGTACCAGGCAGGTATCTGCTTCCAGGCTTCTGCACCTGCTGTTCCCTCTGCCTGGAATGCTCTCCCCCAGATACCTGCATGTCTGTTCATTCACTGCCATCACTCTTTGCTCAAATGTCACCTATCGGAAAGCCCTTCCCTGGCCACCCAGTTTAAAACAGATATTTCTTACCCTGCTTATTTTTCTTCACACCATAGTCCAGCATTATCTATTTGTTTTCTTGTGTGTTGTCTGCCTACCCTTCTAGAATATAAGTTCCATGAACTTTGTCCACATTAAAAATAGATAGAACAAGCAGACAACAATAAAAAAAATTTTTTAAAAACTACGTATCCTAGCACCTAGAACTGCACCTGGCATGTGGTAATATTTGGTGAATGAATGAATGAATGCTGAGCTATGGCAGGAGGAGGTGGCCATGCATTAGTGGGAAAAACACGAAACTGCCAGAATCACATATTAGAAGATTCTGGATCTAACACTGTTCATAGGATGTGAATTGCTTGATTGCATGTGAGAGTTTCATTGACTCCTTCAGGGCCCTAGTATTAAAGCAATTACTATCCCTAAGACCTACTCTCCTCTTCCATGCTTTGTCTGACATATTTTTCCAGAGGGGTTGTTCCCACTTATCCTTGACAAGAGGAGACATTTGCCAAACAGACCCCAGATCTCACACACTAAGTGACCACCTGTGGCATCACGTCCAAAGAAAAGGGGCCAGTTCTCACTTTTCGATTCCTAACACTCCTGAGCCATGCCTCATGTTGAGTGTCTCTTGGTCTCCCATGTGCACTGAGCAAGAGAATCCTCACATTTCAGGGGACCCATCAGGAAGGGGCCTAAGGAGGGGTCCACCTGTCCAGCTTATCCTGCCCTCCTCCAGTGCTTCTCTGAGACTCAGGTGCTCTACTTTTTTTAAAGGTGCCAGGCTTTGGGATGCTTGTATACCTGGCAAGGCTTAAAACTGGCTAAAACCTCAGGAAGTGTAGGTCTTCCATGTTATAGCCTTTTTTCACAGCAGGGCACAGCGTGGTATAATACACAGCATTCTCGGGGATTCCCACTAACTGCATATACTTGGGTAAAGTTGATTTAGCCTCCTAGAACCTTAATTTTCACACTTACAAAAGAAGGCCTTAGACCAAATGCTTAAAATATTTACAAATGCATAACCCAATAACAATTCATGTTCCTACTTAGTATTCAATGATTCCGTAGTTAACATCCAATTTCTGATGTGTTAGAAGAGACCCAGAGTTGTACGAAAGGTTAACATGCTCAGCTGCTAACCAAAAGATTAGAGGTTTGAATACAACTAGAGGTACCTTGGAAGAAAGGTCTGGAGATCTACTTCTAAAAAATCAGCCAGTGAAAAGCCCCATGGAGGGTAGTTCAACCTGACACACATGGGGTCACCATAAGTAGGCATCAACTTGATGGCAACTGGTTTGTTTGTTGTTTTTTTGGAATGGGTAAGGTTTCAGTAATCTCTCTGGACTTCATTTTCAGGGCACTGTGCACAGCAACCCACTTTCTCCAGCACAAAAGTCCTCATGGAAAGCTGTGACAGGCCTCTTCACTCCAACCAGATAAAAAGTAGGCCAGTTGTCCAGCAGCTTCCTTGAGTAAACCGTAACGTCATTTCTTGCATTCTTGTTGATCTCTCAAATACTGTCAAGATGACTCCTACTAATAGAGCTAATATTTATCGGGTCATGTGGTGTTCTTCTAGTCATCTTACATTTAATAACTCATTTAATCTTTACAACAACCTGTGAAGTAGTTGCTATTGTTAACCCTTTCATTTCCACACTTTTTTTTTTTTTGATGGTATGTGTTTTCAGTATTGGAGTGCATGCTTACTAATTGAGTGTGTTTAAATTTTTCATCATTAATGTGGATTTTGAGAAATATGATCTAGCAATTTAATCTGCCAATGAGGCAAGTGGCACCTTGGTGCCAGTGATCTGTGGCATCACAGTATGCCACTGAGAACTAGGTAGATAAGTTATTGCTGGCACCTTTCCATTGGGTTATTCCAAATATGACACAGGAAAACCAAAACAAACTCATCAGGGCTCCCTAACTATCACACAGGAAAGCCATAATTATCCTCGCAAGCCTTATCTCATAGAAATAAATGGGAAAAAAAGCAAAGGTTTATAAAACTAACACATCTAGGAAACATCACCTAATAGAATGCTCAACCTACTCAACACTGAGGCTCCAACTCCGGTCTCCTGAGCTTCATGCATTTCAGAAGGGACGCACCTTGATGCTAAATACATTAGACCTGGAATAATGCCTTACCTTTGAGGTCCAGAGGGGTAAAAATTGGCTAGCTAATGGTAATGGAAGCGTATACGCCATTTACGCTAATGGTAATGGAAGCGTATACGCCATAGTCAAAGAAGAGGGAATCGGCATCCTAAATCATTTGACATTTGTCTTGCTGTGGTTTCATAGCTGCCTCTGTCTGCTGGTCTGGACATCCTACCACTGCCTCCGGAGAAAACAAGGGGAAGTGGGGGTGCTGCCCATGTTCACAATGACAGAAAGGCAGAAAGGGCTCTTCTGAGGTTCCCTACAAAAAAAGGCTGCCCAGTGGCCGCTCAGGGTTCATCTGTTGTTTCAGTGCTGACAGAGCTGCCCCACTCTGGCCGTGCATAAATCTGGACTCTGGAGAACATCGCTGGCTCCTTCCTGCAGCACTAGAACCTTCTTTCCTGGTAAGGCGCCTTGGAGACTGAAATGTCCTTCTGGTCTTCAGATGGCAAGAGAAGGGGCTGATGCTTTGATTTCCGCTTCTTTCTTTTCCTCAAACCCTCTGGGGAGGCGGGATGCATCTGACCTCACCCTCAGTGGGTTGCCTGGAGGAGTCCTTAGGAAATTGTGGATGCTGATGGTGGAGGAGGGAGCTTTCTAGAAGTCAGCAAGGATGGTGAGATGTGCCTGAAAGGAGCTGTTATCAGACTTGCTCTTTGAGCAGCTCTATCACTTCATAAACTGGAGATGAATTTTCAGGCTCAGGATGATAGAGAAGGACCACATATCACCACCCATTCAAAGGGTGGTGGGGACTGAGTCTCAGATAGCTTTGCCTAATAAGGCTGCAGTGTGACCTGTCCTTCATTTTTACTCCTTCAGGACTTAGCACGGGGTGCTGTTTCCTGCCACTAAAGGCAACTCTCACTGTTACATTATTTTTGCGACAAGAAGGGTCAGAAATTTTTCAAAAGTGACATAAATTCACCCTTACCTTTGTTCAAGAGAATTGATTTTTCTTTATTTAAAAGGTGTTTTCAGTGGTTGGGAAGTTTCTTAATCTCCACAGTTTCTGAGTCATGCTGAGAAAGTTCATGGATTTGGTCACCCCATTAAACAGGTGTAAATATGCACCCTGCTTAATAAAGCAGTGGGTCTGCACCTCAAAAGTAGCACAGATGTCAAACTTTGGCGAAGAAGTCTTTTCTTGTTAACTCAGAGCTGTTTTATCTTATCTCTTTAGGTACCATCAAGAGGCAGTAGCAATTCCTAGCTCTTTAGCTTTAAGTATCTCTTCTCTTGATCTTCCCTAGACTCTTTGCTAGTGACTGGTATCTACGAACACTTAAATGAACCAGAGGAAGCCTCTATTTGAAAGAATCCTTGTGGACATTTCAGTAAAGTGAGGAATTCTTTTCTAATGCAAAAAGTCTCCTTATAATTTATTTGCTTTGTAAGTTTAGTTCAGTAAATCTTTTGCTATTCGAAGATCTTCAATATTTTCCAAATCTGAAAAGATTATATCTCTTTCCTCCAATAAAATTCAGTAAAGTATAATTGCATAGTTTAAGCGAAGCCTTGAAAAGTTCATTTGTTTTAATACAGCACATCCCAAATTTTAATTATTCCCTGACTTCAGTTTTCTGGATAAGTCATCAATTGCGTAGGCCTATTCAATAATGTTTTTTAAAAAATCAATTCCCTTTATTTTTTAAATTACGTTTTATTTTTATCAAAGTAAAAGTTTTACTGTTGTTGAAAAGTCAAATAGTAATGAAGAGGTTTGTAATTGAAAATATCAGCTCTGCTTCCCAGTAGCACTTTTGACTCTCTTAACTGTTTCTTCCAGAATGTACCTCCATAATTTAATCCTATACCTATTCTGCTATTTTATTATGGATCAGTTTGAGACATTGACTACTTATATTTTCGTAGGTGAAGGTTAACTTGCCTCCTCACAGACAATGAGACACACACTCTCACACACATATCTGCCCTTCAAAAAATATTTCTGTCCACACTTTTTGATTAAATCCTACTATATGCCTATATTTTATGACTACATGAATATTGTTCTGTGCTAAGCAAAATTTTCTTTCTTATATAACTTTTTATTTTTCCTAGAGTTCGTAGGTGTCTTTTTTTTTTTTTTTTTTCATTTAACTAATATTCTTGTGTGCCAATCACTTTTCCTAAGAAATAGTGCCTGGGAGGTAAACTTTTTGAGTCCTTGTGTATCTGAGTATGTTTCTATGCTACTCTCCTACTTGACGAAAGTTTGGCAGGCTTTAAAATTTGAGGTTGAAGCCACGTTTCCTCACAATTTTTAAGGTGACTTCTGTTGTCTTCTGGGCTGGCTTCTGGTATTTCTCTTGAGAAACCCAATTCCATTCTGATTTTAGGATCTTCTCTGTATTCCTGGTATGTGATATTTTATCATAATCTGTGTTGGCGTGGGCTTTCTTTTATTCTTTGTGTTGGGCATTCCATAAGCCATTTTAATCTCGAAACTAATGTCATTTGGTTCTGGGAATTTTTCTTGTGTTATTTCTTCAAGAATTTCACCCTTTTCACTTTTTCTGTTGGAATTTCTACAAATCGAATTAAAAAACAAAAAACTCATATTTTCATATTGAACATCTAATTTTAATTTTTTCCTCTTGTATTTTTTTGTCTTACTGTCTTTTCCTTCTATCTGCTAGACTATTTCCTCAACTTTATTTTCAAACACTTGAAATGAATTTTTAATTTTGGTAATCATGCTTTTATTCCCAGAGCTTTTATTTTCTAATTGTTTCTGTTTTCATTGTAGGGATGTAATTGTTGCTGTTCGGTGCTGTCGAGTTGGTTCTGACAAATAGCAACCCTATGTACAACAGAACAAAACGCTGCCCAGCCCTATGCCATCCTCAAAATCATTGCTGTGTTTGAGCCCATAGTTGCAGCCACTGTGTCAATGAGGGTCTTCCGCTTTTTCATTGACCTTCTGCTTTGCCAAGCATGATGTCCTTCTTCAGGGACTGGTAACCTCCTGATAACATGTCCAAAGTATGTAAGATGAAGTCTGGCCATCCTTGCTTCTAATAAGCATTCTGGCTGTACTGCTTCCAAGGCATATTTATTCATTCTTCTGGCAGTCCATGGTATATTTAATATTCTTCTCCACCACCATAATTCAAAGGCATCAATTCTTCTTCCTCCTTCCTTATTTATTGCCCAGCTTTCACAGGCATCTGAGGCAACTGAAAACACCATGGTTTGTGTCAGGTACACCTTAGTCCTCGAAGTGACATCTTTGCTCTGAAAGCGGTCCTTTGCAGCAGATTTGCCCGATGCAATTTGTTGTTTGATTTCTTGACTGCTGCTTCCATGGGCATTGATTGTGGAACCACGTAAAATGAAATTCTTGACAACTTCAGTCTTTTCTACATTTATCATTATGTTGCTTAGTGGTCCAATTGTGAGATTTTTGCTTTCTTTATGTTGAGGCACTATCCATACTGAGGGCTGTAGTCTTTGATCTTCACCAGGAAGCGCTTCAAGTCCCCCTCACTTTCAGCAAGCTAGGTGGTATCATCTGCATATAGTAGGTTGTTAAATGAGTCTTCCTCCAATCTTGATGCCACATTCCTCTTCGTGTAGATCAGCTTCTCAGATTATTTGTTCAGCATATAGATTGAATAAATATGGTGAAAGGATACAACCCTGACGCACACCCTTCCCGATTTTAAACCACACAGTATCCCCTTGTTCTGCTCAAATGACTGCCTATTGATCTATGTGCAGGTTCTGCCTGAGCACTATTAAGTGTTCTAGAATTCCCACACTTCGTAATGTTATCCGTAATTTGTAATGATTTACATAGTTGAATGCCTTTACATAGTCAATAAAACATCTTTCTGGTATTCTCTGCTTTCAGCCAAGGTCCATCTGACATCAGCAATGATTTACCCTGTTCCATGGTCAGGGCTGTAATAATTATATACTTTATTTCTTTGAGGTAAAAATTAATAAATAAAATTAGCTCCTTGCATTTCCTTCTCTTCTTACTAAGTTCCTTTTTTCTGTTTATTATTTGATTTTAGTCTTTCATGTTGAAATTTTTCCTCAAATGTCAGGAGACAATTGGATGAAGTACTAAAAGTTCAGTTATGTGTGAATAGGCAGGGCTTGTTGACTAGTGGGTTTCACCATAGGCTGATTGAGCAGTGAGTTGGGTTTTACATTGAAGGATCCCCATCTGTCAATATTTGTAAGTATTTGGGCGGGGGGAAGAGCTGTGCAGTTTCTCTATTGAAGAATCCTTGCATCTGTAACATTTGGTTTTATGGTTGTCTGCTGGCATTCTAGGAGAATGATGGGGAAAGGGCTGAAGGTCCGTCAGTTCTGCAGACTTTCAGTTAGTCCCCCCATTTTCAGCCTCACCTTCATCTCCTTTTTCTAATGAGCTTAGGTTTGCCCCTGTGGTTAAGTTTCTCTAAAGAATGTGTGTGTGTGTTTGGTGGTGGGGGGGTGGGGTGTGGAGCAGGCTGGGGAGAAAACACTTGGCTGTAAGAGGTAGAGAAAAGGACCTGGGAATCCAGATTCAGAGTATAAAATTTTCCACCAACCCTCTTGTTTTTAGTGCCATGCCTCTTTCCCATTTCCCATGTGACTTAGGGTGGGCTCTCTAGAGAAGCAAAACCAGTAAAGCATATAAATATCTATATAGATTTATATAAAGAAAATGGCTCACACGGTTGTAGAAGATGGAACATCCCAAATTCCTGGGTCAGGCTGGAGGCTTCTCCTGATTCGAGTACCCACAGGGGCTGGCGAACCCAAGATCTGCAGGTCAGACAACAGGGCTCTTGCTCACACGCTGCGAAAACTGATGAATCCTAAGTTTGGCAGGCAAGACCACAGGTAAGCTGCTAGCTGAAGTCCTTAGAACTGGAGATCAGATAAACAGGAGCCAGATGCATTATCCAGAGCAAGCAAAAGCCCACAAGCCTTGCCAGAAATGTCCACTTATATTTGAGGCAGGCACATACCCAAAGAAACTCCCTTTGAACTGATGCTACTCACAGCAGATCCCATCATGGAGGTAAGCACATTATATCAAATCTCATCATGGAATTGACCACATGATCATACTACAACCAAACTACATTATAGCTGCCAAACCACTGAGAATCACGGCCCAGCCACGTTGACACACAACTTTAAAAATCACACCATGATATTATGTCTTTAAGTCAGAAGCCTTTCTTGTTTAATCAGCTACTTTCTTATCAGCACCTGCATCTGTGGAGACTTGGAGTGTAACTTCCTCTGCTTTGCTAAGTCAGTTACTCCTCCATTCACTGTCCAGTTTGCAAAAGTCTATTACCATCCTTTGTCTACTATTCCTTATTTTGTTTTCTTGGTTCTTATGAGTTTCCACTTTATAAAATTGCCTTACTCTGTTAGTGACATTTCAAACAAGAGAGAAGATACACACCTGTGTGTACTCTTCCACCAAGTCATTGCTATTCTCAACCCAGCAAACGGCAATATTTCAGGACTTTTTGTTTTTTAAAAGGAAATATAATCATTATTCCATCTTAAGAGTTGCTTTTCTTTCTACAACAAAGCTCCACCCTGATGAACTTGTGGAGTTGGCTGTTAAGTTCACTCATTAGCTAGCTAACTCAAACCTTGCAGGAAGAAATTCAAACTTGTGCCCCAGCAAAAGGGCAGATTATCACATCTTGAATTTTAAAGGATTGTGGATGGTTCTCAGCTCCAAAGTTAACTCCTAAATATCATTCTATAGGACCAGTTCAGGTGTGGGAGAGTGCTGAGGCGAAGGAGGATCGAACTAGCCCGATAATACTTGTCTTCTATGTATCAAATGGAGTCCCTGAGTGGTACAAAGAATTAATGTGCTTGGGCGCTAACTGAAAGATTGGAGGTTCCAGTGCACCCAGAGGTGCCTCACAAGAAAGGCTTGGCAATCTACTTCCAAAACATCAGCCATTGAGAACCCTGTGGAGCATAATTCTACCCTGATACGTGTAAGGTCCCCACGAGTCAGGATCACCTCCGCAGCAACTGGTTTGCATATACCAAGTAAGATAGCACTTGATCCTACGTGTGGAATACATTAAGCCTCAGAAACAAGGGTGTTTGTAGCAGTTGTTGTTGTTATACACTATCAAGTCGATTCAGACTCAGAGAAACCCTATCGAACAGAATAGAACTGCCCCACAGGGTTTGCAAGGAATGGCTAGTGGATTCGAACTGCTGACATTTGGTTAGCAGCCTGAGCTCTTAACCACTTCTCCACCAGGGCTCTTCATAGCAGTTAGGCCAGCTTATTCCAAAACCAAACCCATTGCCCATTGCATGTATACACACCCACATGCTAGTTGCACACAGGCTCCAATGCACACATTTACCCTGAGTCCTTATAAGAGAACATGGGTATACAGGATAGCTGTTTTTGGTTCCCAATACCTCTAATAGAGAGAGGTTCCCTTTAAAAGATAAGGCCTTTATTCAAGTCCTTTGCCCATTTTATCATTGGGTTATTTGTCTTTTTGTTGTGAAGTTGTCTATATTTTATATGTTAGTTGTTAGATCTTTATTGGCTATGTGGTTTATGGGAAACCCTGGTGGCGTAGTGGTTAGGTGCTACTGCTGCTAACCAAAGGGTCAGCAGTTCCAATCCGCCAGGCACTCCTTGGAAACTCTATGGGGCAATTCTACTCTGTCCTGTAGGGTCGCTATGAGTCGGAATTGACTCGATGGCACTAGGTTTGGTTTTTTTGGTTTTATGTGGTTTATGAAGATATTTTCCTAGTCAGTAGCTTGTCTTTTCACTTTTTGGTAAAGTCTTTTGAAGGACAAAAGTTTTTAATTTCTTTGATGTCTAATTTATTTATTTTGTCTTTTGCTGTTTGTGCTTCTGTTATTATATTAGACAGTCCATTGCTAAAAGCTAGGCATGACAGCATTGCCCCTGCATTTTCGTTTAAGAATTTTATGGTTTTAGTTTGCACATTTAGGTCATTAATCCATTTTGAATTTGTTTTTCGTGTGTGTGTGTAGCGCGAGGCTTGAATCCTCTTTCATTTTTCTTCATGTGGAACTCCAAATTTCCCAGTACCATTTATTACAGAGACTCTTCTTTCCCCATCAAATGGACTTAGCACCCTTGTCAAAAATCAGTTGACAATAGATGTATGGGTTTATTTCTGGACTCTCAATTCTATGCTATTGGTCTATGTGTCTATTATTATACCAGTGCAGGGCTGTTTTGGTTACTATAGCTGTATAACATGTTTTAGAATCAGGAAGTGTAAGTCTTCCTACTTTGTTCTTCTTTTTCGACATTGTTTTAGCTATTCAGGGCCTCTTGCCATTCCACGAAAAGTTGAGGATTGGTTTTTCCATTTCTGTAAAGAAGGCTGTTGGAATTTTTATTGGAATTACATTGAATCTATGGAAGAATTCTGATCAAAAAAGGGGAAAGCAGAACAGAATCTCAAATTCTCATGAACTCCAGACTTTCTGGAGCCATGGGAGCTGGATGAACCCCTAAAACTATTAACCTGAGATAATCTTTTAAGATTTAAACCAAAAACATTCCCTGAAGTCTTCTTAAAACCAAACAATAATTTAGCTTTAACTAATAAAAACTGTCTGCCTTGAGCGTTATACTCTTTTAAGAACTCTCTATATGGGATTAAAGTGACAATAGCAACTCGAAAGCTTAGATAAGTACCTTAGGGGGCAGTGAGTTTAAGTTAATGGGGGAAGAACAACTCCAAAAAGGAAGACGAGAATGGTTGCATAACTCTAAGAAGCTAATCAATGTCACTGAATAGTACATGTAGAAATGGTTGAATTGGCATATGTTTTGCTGTTTATATTCTCAACAAAAACCAAATTTAAACATACACATCTTGCATTACGCCCAGGTTCTAGGATAGAGTAAGGAGAAATGATTGTTTCTATGGGTGTAAATGAATGTTGCGATTACTCCTCATACTTGTGCTTTCTTGTTCAATGTTCATATTGTCCTTTATGTTATAATTATACCCAAAGTTACAAGGGGGGAAAAAAAAGATAAGGCACTTATAATTTACCCTGGGACTGTCAATTCTGTCTCCATGGTCTGTAACCTTGCCTACAGGCCTCTTTACTGATTGTTGTTCACCAGGAATGTGTCCTTGCCAGATGGGACTACATTTGCTTTCTACACTCATCTTCCTCTGTCAAACAAGGATACAGCTGCAATCAATAATAGACTGCTTCCAACTTCTGATGTGATACAGACTTCCAGACAATGAGAGGCTTCAAAATCCAGGTCTCATAAAGAAAATTTGAGCCCTTAGTTGAGGATAAAGACCCAATATTGCTCAACCATCATAGACCCCCTGCCTCTTCTGATTCTTTTTCTCACTGTGTTCCAGGATTACGTACATTGCTGGAGCCAAGAGCAACCGGGCAACAGTGACAGAGAAGTGCATACAGTAGCCCACGACTGCCAATGGGATGTTTAGTGATCACCTTGATCACTGCTTAACCAGTTGTTGAGTCGATTCTGGCTCATAGCGACCCCATGTGCATCAGAGTAGAGCTGCGCTCCATAGGATTTTCAATGGCTGATTTTTCAGAAGTAAATCTCTAGGCCTTTCCTGAGGCCCATTTGAGTGGACCTGAACTTCTAACCTTTTGGTTGGCAGTGGGGCGCATTATCCATTTGAACAACCCAGGGACTTCTGATCACTGTTTACAAGTATCATATTCCTGTTGTAATGGATCTTGTCTATTTATTTTAATAGGTAGTCTTTTTTAAAAAGAAACTGGATTTGTTATTTTTATTTGCAGTTATCAAAGCAGGAGAATGGGCATGGCCCAGTGGAGAAATTGAAAAGGATGTTCAATTGGACCCCAAATTTGAGGCAGAGTCTTTTGGCAGCCATGAGCAAAGGAAGAAGTCAGAGAGGTACCTTTTCACCTACTCAAATAGCCAAAAATCAGGTGTGTTTTACTTAACAGCCCTTCTAAAGTGCTTCCACTTATAAGGCTTTTTTCTATGATACGATCGGATATTTAGGTCTCATTTTCTTGTCTCCAATATCACAATCTTGGAGAAAGACGTCTTTCTTTATAATAGTTTAAGCAGCTAGTCCTTTGAATAGAGATGATACGTTATTACACCTTTATATTAACAATTCAGACTGAGTCAACAGCAGCTTGATGGGGCACCTGATTTTGCATACAAAAGGCAGCACATTGAACTCTGAGTTCCTTGCACAAGCAGAGAAATCTATTTGTTTATTTGTCAACATCAGGTCATTTGGAGGTGCAGTACCACGGGTTCCATTTTAAACCATGTTTAGCAGCTCCTGAGTCAGCCTGGAAATTAACTGGTCAATTAGACATACAGCCTGGATGTACTTCTAATTGACAATGAATACATTTTGATACTATATCTACTTAGGAGATTATCTACAAATTGCTTTATGCATTGGATGGCTCCAAATTGTTATATGGACATCTGTTTTTCTTGGCCATGAACATGCTATTTACAATGACTATTTTATCATTAAGTGAGACCATAGCCTCACCCATAATATCATTTTGAAAATGACTTGTAACTTTCTTATAAACATCTGGCGTGGAGTGTATGTGTGAAAGTGAAGGATTTCTTATGAAATATGTCTTTCTATTCATTCAGCCAAAAGAATGTAGCTGTCCTTGCTGTATATATGTCTATTTTCCCTAAATGGCTCATTTAATACTAACCCTGGAGGAGCAAAGAAAAATTGCTGCCCTCATCTGCATAGGAGGTTCTGGTAGTACAAGCTTACTCAAGAAATTCTCCTGATGGAGCTGTCATGCATTTGTTTATCAGTCAAAACAGATCCCACACAAAACCATCTCATAAACCCATATTGAGAGACATTCTACAAAATTCCTCACCAGTTCTCCTCAAAACTGTGAAGGTCATCAAAAACAAGGAAAGTCTGAGACACTGTCACAGCCTAGAGGAGCCAAGGGAGACATGACAACTAGCTGGGATGTGATATTTTGGATGGGGCCTTGGGATAGGAAAAGGGCATTAGGCAAAAATTAAAAGAATATAAAGGATGATCTTTAATGAACAAAAGGACAGTTTTCATCAAGTTGATTCCAACTCATGGTGACCACATGTGTTTCCGAGTAGAACTGCACTCCACAGAGTTTTCAAGGCCTTTCAGAAGCAGACTGCCAGGCCTTTCTTTCAACACACCTCTGTGTGTATGTGTTTAAATTTTGTTGTTGTTGAGAATACACACAGCAAAACAACTGCCAGCCTTAGTCAAACACTTAACCTTTGGGACTCTGTTAATGAATAATAATTGGTTCCTTCCAAACCCAAAACCAAACCCACTGCCATCGAGTTGATTCTAGTTCCTAGTGACCCTATAGGAAAGAGTAGAACTGCCCCGTAGGATTTCCAAGGAGTGGCTGGTGGATGTAAACTTCTGGCCTTTTGATTAGCAGCCGAGCTCTTAACCACTGCGCCACCAGGGCTCCACCGGTTCATTCGTTGTATCGTACTAACGTAAGGGGAGCTGGGTGCAGAGCATATGGAAACCTTTGTACTATCTTTGCAACTTATCTATAAATCTGAAACTATTCTAAAATTAATTTTTTTTTTTTTTTAAGAAAACAAATAAAAAGAGCCCATCCGGAGATACTTCCCAGTTTGTTTCTGGGAGGGACATTGGACTGTGAGTGAAACTGTTAATCTCTAATTTAAATTTAGGGCGTGGTTGAGAGTTGTTGTTGTTGGTTGCTTTGGAGTGGACCTATATACACAAAGGAACGAAACACTGCCAGGTCCTACACCATCACCATGATCAGCTGCAGACCAGTTACTTAGAGAGCCACAGAGTTTTCTTTGGCTGATTTTTGGGAGTAGACTGACAGGCCTTTCTTCCTAGTCTGTCTTAGTCTGGAAGTCTACCGATACCTGTTCAGCATCACTGCAACATGCAAGCCATCACTGACAGAAGGGTGCTGGCCGCATCTGATGTACGTTGGCTGGGAATTGAACCCAAGTCCCTCACATAAGGGGGGAGAATTCTTATCACTGAACTTCCAGTGCCTTGTGACTGAGTGTACAGATATGGTATTAAATTAATTTGGACAAGTTAACTTAATTTCTTAGAAATTCTACCCCCTTATCCGTAAAATGGCAGTAAGGATGCCTACTTCACAGGTTTGGAATGAGGGTCTCAGGAGTTGGTGTTCAAAAAGGTTACCACAACCCCCAAGAGTATGGCCCCCAGACACCTTTTTAGCTCAGTAATGAAGTCACTCCTGAGATTCACCCTTCAGCCAAAGAATAGACAGGCCCATAAAACAAAACAAAACAAAAGAGCAAATGGGCACACCAGGCCAGGAACAAGGATAAAGCAGGAGGAGACAGGAAAGCTGGTAAGGGGGAACCCAAAGCTGAGAAGGGGAGAGTGTTGACATGTCGTGGGGTTGGTAACCAATGTCATAAAACAATGTGTATTAATTGTTTAATGAGAAACTAATTTGCTCTGTAAACCTCCATCTAAAGTACAATAAAAATAGATGATTTCAGATTGTGATAAGTAAAAAAAAAAAAAAGTTACCACAACCTATACAAAAAACTACAAAACACTACTGCAAGAAACCTACATAAATGGTTACAGTTATGTAGACTCAACATTGTGAAAATGTCAATTCTACCCAAAGCAATATACAAATACAATGCAATCCCAATCCAAATACCAACAGCATTCTTTAACGAGATGGAAAAACCAATCATTATGGACAGGAAAGAGGACCCCGATAAGTAAGGCACTATTGAATAAGAAGAACAAAGTAGGAGGTCTCACACAACCTGACCTCAGCTATGGTAGTCAAAGCAGCCTGACCGGTACAACTACAGACACAGTGGCCAATGGAACAGAATTGAGAACCTGAATGTAAATCCATTCACCTATAGGCACCTGATCTTTAATAAAGGCCCAAAATCCATCAAACGGGGAAACGACAGTCTTTTTAACAAATGGTGCTAGTAAAACTGGATGTCCATCTGCAAAATAATGAAATAGGACCCATACCTCACACCATACATAAAAACTAATTCAAAATAGATCGAAGACCTAAATATAAAACCAAAAACTATAAAGATCATAGAAGAAAAACAGGTTCAACACTAAAAAAAAAAAAAAAAACCAAACCCAGTGCCGTTGAGTCGATTCCTACTTACAGCGACCCTATAGGACAGAGTAGAACTGCTCCATAGAGTTTCCAAGGAGTGCCTGGCAGATAGGAACTGCTGACCCTTTGGCTAGCAGCAGTAACACTTAACCACTACGCCACCAGGGTTAGGGACACTCATATTCGGCATAAGCAGGGTACAAACTATAATTAACAATACATAAAGACCAGAAGGTAAGCTGGATAACTGGGATCTTCTAAAAACTAAAGGCTTAAGCTCATCAAAAGACTTCACCAAAGGAGTAAAAGAGAACCTAAG
This sequence comes from Loxodonta africana, assembly GCF_030014295.1. Lineage (NCBI taxonomy): Eukaryota > Metazoa > Chordata > Mammalia > Proboscidea > Elephantidae > Loxodonta > Loxodonta africana. The sequence continues at coordinate 67,656,399 of NC_087355.1, forward strand.
GACTGGGAAAAATTTTTTGGCTATGACATATCTGACAAAGGTCTAATCTCTAAAGTCTATAGGAAAATCCAACACCTCTACAACAAAAAGACAAATAATCCAATTAAAAAATGGGCAAAGGATATGAACAAATACTTCATCATAGAAGACATTCAGGTGGCTAACAGACACATGAGGAAATGCTTGAAATCACTAGCAATTAGAGAATTGCAAATTGAAACTACGATGAGATGCCATCTCACCTTGACATTACTGGCACAAATCACAAAACAGAATATAACAAAAGTCTGAGAGGCTGCGGGGAGATTGGAACTCTTATGAACTTCTGATAGGAACGCAAAATGGTACAAACATTTTGGAAAACAATATGGTACTTCCTTACAAGCTAGAAATAGAGATACCATACGATCCAGCAACCCCACTCCCAGGTATATATCCTAGAGAAATAAGAACCACCACACTAATAGGCATACACACACCCATGTTCATTGCAGCGTTATTCACAATAGCAAAAAGATGGAAACAACCAAAGTACCCATCAACAGATGAATGGATAAACAAACTATGGCACATATACACAATGATAAAGAAAAATGATGAATCTGTGAAACATCTCACAACATGGTTGAATCTGGAGAGCATTATGCTGAGTGAAATAATCCAATCGCAAAAAGACAAATATTGTATCAGACCACTATTACAAAAACTCATACAGGAGGTGGAGCCAAGATGGCGGAATAGACAGACGCTTCCATCCAGCCCTCTTTACAACAAAGACCTGAAAAAAACAAGTAAAACGAGTATATTTGTGACAAGCTGGGAGCCCTGAGCATCAAAGGCAAGTTTAGACAATGAACTGAGGGACAGGAGAAGGAAGACGCCGTTCAGAAGCGGAGAGGAGTTACCGGCCCTGAATCTCGGGGAGCCCTCAGGCACCATTCCCAGAGCAACGGCAGCAGCAGCGGAGGGCTGGTACTAGCATTCGGCCACAGTTTCCTCAGGGAGAAGCAACCAGCCACACAGCCCACTCACACCTCCGAAACCTGAGCAGAAGGGCGCTTTCGGCAAAAGCTAAATACTTGCGTATATTTTACCATGCCCCCCCACCACCAAGCCAGCTTCAGCGGCTGAATCCCTACGCCTGAGATAGACCCTGGTGAGCACCTGGAGCCCTCCTCCCGGCCTTGGGAAAGGAAAAAATTTGCAACTGGAGGGAAAAGATAATTTGCTAGCTCCATTAACTAGGGGAGCTCAGGACAGAAGTGGCTCCTGTCCAGGCATAAATTGTCCATGGACCTTTCCCTTCTGCATGGACCTGTGTGGGCCTATTTCGGGAGAATAGGCCCTTGTTGGCAAACTCCAACCATTTCACTGGTGCGGTGGAGAGGTGGGTGTTTGACGTTTGACATTGCTTTGCCTATTAAACAAGGTCCTCACCTACCCACAACAAGGACCTAAGGACTGGTGGCTCCACTTGGGTCACCCAGCCACCTGCGAGAGGGGTCCAGGGATAACTGGTACCTCCCAGTACTTACAACAAAAACTTTGGGTGCCCATGGTCCCTCTGCAGAGCCCACCCACCAGCACGCTCTAGGGAACAGAGACGCGTTTTCCTCAGAGACACTTGGGGGTTGGTTCTCAGCCCCCTGCCTTGTTTAGAGTGTGACTCCCTGCTGCAATCACATATGGGTATATATGCCAATCACCCCGTCCCTCTAAGACTGTAGGACAGAGCCTGTACCACACACTTGGTATCAGCTACCTGGAAACCTGAGCTGAATTCATACAAGAAAACTGAATGGACTCCTAGACTGATATACCTGATAACAGCTCTAGCCAGCTGGGGACAGGACACCAGAGCTCCAAAGGTGAAAATAATCAAGCTAGCTCACTCAAGCAACCTATAGGGGTATACCAAAACAAAATAGAGCAAGCAGCTACAACAAAGTAAGCAAGCATAAACTAATACAATAACTTATAGATAGCTTGGAGACAATAGTCAATATCAAGTCACATAAAGAAAACAGGCCACGATCACCTCAACAGGCTCCCAAGACAAAGAATCCAGGGATCTTTTAGATGAAAGTGCATTCCTGAAATTACCAGATCCAGAATACGAAAGTTTAATATACAGAACCCTTCAAGACATCAGGAAGGAAATGAGGCAATACACAGAACAAGCCAGGAACACAGAGACAAAGCAACTGAAGAAATCAGAAAGATTATTCAGGAACATAATGAAAAGTTTAATAAGCTGGAAAAATCCATAGACAGCAATCAGAAATTCAGAAGATTAACAATAAAATTACAGAATTAGATAACTCAATAGAAAGTCAGAGGAGCAGAATTGAGCAAGTAGAAGCTAGAATTTCTGAACTCGAAGATAAATCACTTGGCACTAATATATTTGAAGAAACATCAGATAAAAGAACTTAAAAAGTGAAGAAACCTTAAGAATCACGTGGGACTCTATCAAGAGAAATAACCTACGAGTGATTGGAGTACCAGAACAGGGAGGGATAACAGAAAATACAGAGAAAATTGTTGAGGATTTGTTGGCAGAAAACTTCCCTGATATTGTGAAAGATGAGAAGATATCTATCCAAGATGCTCATCAAACTCCACATAAGGTAGATCTTAAAAGAAAGTCACCAAGACATATTATAATCAAGCTTGCCAAAACCAAAGATAAAGAGACCAAAACCAGGTAAAGACACCACAAGAAAAGAAAATTATAGACCTATATCCCTCGTGAATGTAGATGCAAAAATCCTCAACAAAATTCTAGCCAATATAAAAAAAAATAATAATTCACCATGACCAAAGTGAGATTCATACCAGGTATGCAGGGATGGTTCAACATTAGAAAAACAATTAATGTAATCCACCACATAAATAAAACAAAAGACAAGAATCACATGATTTTATCAATTGATGCAGAAAAGGCATTTGACAAAGTTCAACACTCATTGATGATAAAAACTCTCAGCAAAATAGGAATAGAAGGAAAATTCCTCAACATAATAAAGGGCATTTATACAAAGCCAACAGCCAACATCACCCTAAATGGAGAGAGCCTGAAAACATTCCCACTGAGATCGGGAACCAGACAAGGATGCCCTTTATTACCACTCTTATTCAACATTGTGCTGGAGGTCCTAGCCAGAGCAATTAGGCTAGATAAAGAAATAAAGGGCATCCAGATTGGCAAGGAAGAAGTAAAAGTATCTCTGTTTGCAGATGACATGATCTTATACACAGAAAACCCTAAGGAATCTTCCAGAAAACTACTGAAACTAATAGAAGAGTTCAGCAGAGTATCGGGATACCAGACAAACGTACAAAAATCAGCTGGATTCCTCCACACCAACAAAAAGAGCATGGAAGAGGAAATCACCAAATCAATGCCATTTGCAGTAGCCCCCAAGAAGATAAAATACTTAGGAATAAATCTTACCAGAGATGCAAAAGACTTATACAAAGAAAACTACAGTACACTTCTGCAAGAAACCAAAAGAGACTTACATAAGTGGAAGAACATACCTTGCTCATGGATAGGAAGACTTAACATTATAAAAATATCTATTCTACCAAAAGCGATCTGTATATTTAATGCAATTCCGATCCAAACCCCAACAACATTCTTTAACGAGATGGAGAAACAAATCACCAATTTCATATGGAAGGGAAAGAAGCCCCGGATAAATAAGGCATTACTGAAAAAGAAGAACAAAGTGGGAGGCCTTACTTTACCTGATTTTAGAACCTATTATACCGCCACAGTAGTCAAAACAGCCTGGTACTGGTACAACAACAGATACATGGACCAATGGAACAGAATTGAGAATCCAGACATAAATCCACTCACATATGAGCAGATGATATTTGACAAAGGCCCCAAAACAGTTAAATGGGGAAAAGACAGTCTTTTTAACAAATGGTGCTGGCATAACTAGATATCCATCTCCAAAAAAATGAAACAAGACCCATACCTCACTCCATGCACAAAAACTAACTCAAAATGGATCAAAGACCTAAATATAAAATCTAAAACGCTGAAGATTGTGGAATAAAAAATAGGAACAACACTAGGAGCCCTAATACATGGCATAAACAATATACAAAACATTACTAACAATGCAGAAGAGAAACTAGATAACTGGGAGCTCCTAAAAATCAAACACTTATGCTCATCCAGAGACTTCACCAAGAGAGTAAAAAGACTACCTACAGACTGGGAAAAAGTTTTTAGCTATGACTTTTCTGATCAGCGCCTGATCTCTAATATCTACATGATACTGCAAAAACTCAACTGCAAAAAGACAAATAACCCAATTAAAAAATGGGCAAAAGATATGAATAGACACTTCACTAAAGAAGACATTCAGGTAGCTAATACATGAGGAAATGTTCACGATCATTAGCCATTAGAGAAATGCAGATCAAAACTACAATGAGATTCCATCTCACTCCAACAAGGCTGGCATTAATCCAAAAAAACACAAAAGAATAAATGTTGGAGAGGCTGTGGAGAGATTGGAAAACTTATCCACTGCTGGTGGGAATGTCAAATGGTGCAACCACTTTCAAAATCGATTTGGCTCTTCCTTAAAAAGGTAGAAATAGAACTACCACACAATCCAGCAATCCCACTCCTTGGAATATATCCTAGAGAAATAAGAGCCTTTACATGAACAAATATATGCACATCCTTGTTTATTGCAGCACTGTTTACAATAGCAAAAAGATGGAAGCAACCAAGGTGCCCATCAACCGATGAATGGATAAATAAATTATGGTATATTCACACAATGGAATACTACGCATCAATAAAGAACAGTGAGGAATCTTTGAAACATTTCATAACATGGAGGAACCTGGAAGGCATTATGCTGAGTGAAATTATTCAGTTGTAAAAGGACAAATACTGTATAAGACCACTGTTATAAGAACTTGAGAAATAGTTTAAACTGAGAAGAAAACATTCTTTTGTGGTTACGAGAGAGGGGAGGGAGGGAGGGTGGGAGAGGGGAATTCACTAATTAAACAGTAGATAAGAACTACTTTAGGTGAAGAGAAAGACAGCACACAATACAGAGGAGGCCAGCACAATTGGACTAAACCAAAAGCAAAGAAGTTTCCTGAAAAAACTGAATGCTTCGAAGACCAGCGTAGCAGGGGCAGGGGTTTGGGGACTATGGTTTCAGGGGACATCTAAGTCAATTGGCATAATAAAATCTATTAAGAAAACATTCTGCATCCCACTTTGAAGAGTGGCATCTGGGGTTTTAAACGTTAGTAAGCAGCCATCTAAGATGCAACAATTGGTCTCATCCCACCTGGATCAAAGGAGAATGAAGAATACCAAGGACACAAGGTGATTACGAGCCCAAGACACAGTAAGGGCCACATGAACCAGCGACTACATCACCCTGAGACCAGAAGAACTAGATGGTGCCTGGCTACAACCAATGACTTCCCTGAGAGGGAACTCAACAGAGAACCCCTGAAGGAGCAGGAGAGCAGTGAGATGCAGACCCCAAATCCTCATAAGACCAGACTTAATGGTCTGACTGAGACTAGAAGGACTCTGGTGATCATGGCCCCCAGACCTTCTGTTGCCCCAGGACAGGAACCATTCCAAAAGCCAACTCTTCAGAATTGGATTGGACTGGATAATGGGTTGGAGAGGGATGCTTGTGAGGAGTGAGCTTTTTGGATCAGGTGAACACTTGAGACTATGTGGGCATCTCCTGCCTGGAGGGGAGATGAGAGGGTGGAGGGGGTTAGAAGCTGGCGAAAAGGACATGAAAAGAGAGAGTGGAGGGAGAGAGCAGGCTGTCTCATTAGGGGGAGAGTAATTGGGAGTGTGTAGCAAGGGGTATATGGGTTTTTGTGTGAGAGACTGACTTGATTTGTAAACTTTCACTTGAAGCACAATAAAAATGATTTAAAAAAAAAAAACACGCAAAGGTTTATACACAGAAAGAAAGAATCTTTGATGGCTACGAGGGAGGGAAGAGGTGGAGAGGGAAAAACACTAAATAGACAATAGATAAGTGGTAACTTTGGTGAAGGGTGAGAAAGTACACAATACTGGGGAAGCCAGCACAACTTGACCAAGGCAAAGTCATGGAAGCTTCATAGACACATCCAAACTCCCACAGGGATCAACTTACTGGGCTCAGTGCTGGGGACCATGGTCTTGGGGACATCTAGCTCAACTGACATAACATATTTTAAAAGGAAAATGTTCTATAGCCTACTTTGGTAAGTAGAGTCTGGGGTCTTAAAAGCTTGTGAGCGGCCATATGATACATTTACTGGTCCCGCTCTGTCTAGTGCAAGGGAGAATGAAGAAAACCAGACACAAGGGGAAAATTAGTCCAAAGGGCCACAACCATCACAGCCTTCACCAGACTGAGTCTGGCACAACTAGATGGTGGCTGGCTACTACCACTGACTGCTCTGACAGGGATCACAATAGAGGGTCCAGGACAGAGCTGGAGAAAAATGTAGACCAAAAGTTGAACTCACAAAAAAGACCAGACTTACTGATCTGACAGACTGGAGAAACTCAGAGAATATGGCCCCAGGACACCATTTTAACTTAGTACTGAAGTCACTCCTGAGGTTCACCCTTCAGCCAAAGATTAGACAGGCCCATAAAACAAACAATAATACACGCAGCTCAACCATGTATATGATATTAAATGGCCACACCAGCCAGGGACGAGGACAAAAAGGCAGAAAGGGACAGGAAAGCTAGACTAATGGAGATAGGGAACCTGTGGTCGAGAAGGGGAGAGTGTTGACAAGCTGCCGGGGTTGGCAAACAATGTCGCAAAACAATATGTGTATTAATTGTTTGTAAACCCTGGTGGCATAGTGGTTAAGTGCTAAGACTGCTACCAAAAGGTCAGCAGTTCGAATCTACCAGTCGCTCCTTGGAAACTCTATGGGGCAGTTCTACTCTGCCCTATAGGGTCACTACGAGTCAGAATCAGCTCGACGGCAATGGTTATTAATTGTTTAATGAGAAACTAATTTGCTCTGTAAACCTTCTCCTAAAGCACAATTAAAGAAAAAAAAGAATAAAAGAGCATTTTAAACAAACAAAAAAAGTTACCAGAGTGCCTGCTGATCAGAAGTGTTTTCAGCAACAGTAGCTGTTGTTACAAGCAATAATAATAAAAAGAAAAATTAGCGTTTTCCAATTGTGTAGCTACAGGCTTCCTGTTGAAGATCTTAAGGAACAAGGGTCAGTGTTCTTGCCAAAGGAGTTTCAGGATTAGGAGAAACTGTTGAAGGACTATGGAAGCAAAGCATTGTCTATGTAAATGAGGATGGGGGCAGAGATCTCAGTGAAGGGAGGGAAGCTGGTGAATGCAGAAGCCTCTGCTAAATTGAAATGGGGGAAATGGCTTAGAACTGCATATAGATTAGTCACAGATTATTACTTGACTTAAATTCACTGACACATTTAAATGGCGGTTTGAGGTGGTGGGAGCAGAAAAAAAAATTTTTTTTTTTTTTAGGCAGAGCAGAGAGAAATGGATAAATAAAGCCGCTTATCTTGGGCTCTTCAAGCATGTCCTTCTCTGCAAGGGTCTACCGGCCATGGCGTGGCTACCTACATACTTGTAACTATGAAGAGTCATTGATTTTCACATTCCATTTGATGCTTGCCTGGTGTTTTGTGATTTGAAAATCTCTTCTATTCTGAAGGAAGCTATGAATGACCGTCAAACACAAAAAATCTTAAACTCTAACTACCCAGAAAATGACAGCCTCTGAAATTGATGACCTGACGGCTGAGGGCATTTTGTCTTCTGCTTCCAGATCTTTGAGAAACATCAGCTCTATTAAAGGAGTAGTGGACATATCTGCCATTTTTCTAACCAACTGATGAACAAGTTCTGCCTGCCTCCTCTGGAAGTTGTAGGCTTCCAAAAACCAAACCAAACCCATTGCCGTCTAGTTGATTTTGACTCATAGCAACCCTACAGGACAGAGTAGAACTGCCCCATAGGATTTCCAAGGACTGGCTGGTAGATTTGAACTGCCAACGTTTTAATGAGCAACCGAGCTTTTAACCATTACGCCACATTTCCTGACCCTCCAGAACAAAGCAACTGATTCAGCCATAGACACTGAACTCAGATTACTCCACCGAGGTGCTAACCTGAAAAGGAAGGGGTTTACTAGTCTTTGTCACTGCTTCATCTTCTGTCACTTGTTGAGTAAATGAATCCTGGGACTTATTAAGAAAGATACTCCCTTGCCACTGGGGTTGCTAAACTGATGGAATATAAATCTCAAGCTACTGGTAGCCATGGTACTGTTATGAAGGAAAGCCTGCTTGAGAATGAAGCCAAGCCAGAGGACAAAAGCGCCATGAGGAAAGAAACAGGACCCTGAAGACGTTATAGCACCTGGATACAGCTGTGCCTGAATGAAACATTCCCTTGCACTTCTTAAGTTACAGGTGACAAGGAAATCCAGCTCTTTCACTGTTGTTTCTGAAGTTGGTTTTAAATCAACTTGCAACTCACAGAGTCCTGACTTTTACTGTCCTTGAGATTGGATCTGCTCAAACATTGTGGATTAGATTGAATTGAGAAGCAAAGCAGAGGACACAATCCCAGGAAGATGGGATAGGAGGTAGAAGCAATAGGTGAGGGTCTTCAGAGCCCTTTCCAGATAGAGTCATGAGGCTCCATCCTCTTCTGATCCCAATAGGAGCCCCAAGGAGGGAGGAACCTTATTCCTTGCAGTTTCCATCACAGAGCTCTTAAGGTACTTTCTAGATATTTCTAGATACCTTGAGACCAGAGGGTACTTTCTAGATAATCCAATCCTACTCCCTCCTACTCTCTCTTTTAATAGAGAAAGCAGTGGACCCAGAGTAGTGAGGAACCTTGCTCAAGTTTACCTGGCTGGACAGTCTTTGTGCCACACAATTTTCATCCTATCCTCTACAAAGTTGACATATTTGAAAATACATATTTGTTTCAAAATAGCGTCTTTCCGTAAAGCTTTCAATTTTTCATTTTTTAAACTAAGGTTCTCCTTTGCAGCTGGCCTCAGCAACTTTGACTTTAGTGGGAGAAAAAGTTCTCAGCTGAAATCTCTAAAGTTAAGGACAACATCTCGTCTGCATTTCAATTCCTGTTGGGCAGAGCACCACGAAGCAAGAAAGAGCCTCCTCTAATCAATTCCTACAGTGGCCAAGCCAGACATATTTCATCTTCTGATTAGGCCCTGAGGGCTGAATTTGTAGAGAATTGCATCCTAAGCCATTAAGTCAATAAATGAACCTATTTTCAAAAGGCCCCTTTAAGAAGTAAGTTCAGTTACAGGGAATTGAAAGGTGTGAAATCCCTAGTTTAGGAATGGTGGGGCTGGTGATCAGGGCTCATCTTCCTTCCAAATGAGCTGTCACACCAGCAGCCACTCACAACTGCCACCTTGACCAGGTGCTCTGACCACCACATCTAGAAGCACCCGAAAAACATCCCCATCTGGCATCTGTCTGAACAGCAATTGTATCTAAGTAAACTCTGAAATTGCACGTCCTTTAGCTGTCATCAAGTGGAATTTCGGCAGAGAGTCAGCGGCAAACAATTTCTGCCAGAAAGATGAGAATTAAAAGGTTCGATTCCATCCTTATTATGTAAAAACCATGGAAATGTCTTCTCTCTATAATAGTCAAATCTTTTGGACTCTATGCCTACCTATGATTCAATTAGTGCATTCAATCTGACGGCCTGTTGGGCTCTCTTGTAACTTATAAGGAAAGTCAGAACCTCATCACTAGGCTTTCGCTCAGCTCACATTCCAATCCTGCCTCGTAGAGATCATGGGTGCCTTTGGGTTTCCATTCATGTATATACCCCTTAACAAGGACCATGTTTAATGCTCAGGCTTCTCACACAGAAACCACCCACGTTAATTTATATTACTCGACAGCATTTCCCAAAGTGTGTTCTATAGAAAACTAGTCTTAACGAGATCCACTTAAAAAAATGGGGGGGGGGGCGGGGGGAGGGTGTTCTGTAGTTGAGTAAGTTTGGGAAACACTATGTGCTGTATAGTTTCTCCTCCAAATTCATAGTGCATAGTATATCATGCTAATGGCTTGGAGAAGTCTTCCAGAAAAGAAGCTCATTTAGCTGTGTTTCAGCCAGTATTTCAAAAATCAGTTCTTCAACGGGAACTTCTTCATGAACCTCTATTAGCATTCCACAGTGCTAGGGGTCTGGGGACCCAGGTTAGCATCTAGATTTAGAGACAAACACTAAAGTTTCTTTGGAGTTAGAGCTGAAAAAAAGAGCTGAGGGAATGTATTAATAGTGGTTGTTGTGTGCCCTTGAGCTGATTCAGACTCTTAGAAACCCCATATGGCAGAGTAGAACTGCCCCATGGGTTTTCCTAAGTTTTAATCTTTATGGGAGCTCTTTTCTCCCATGGAGTTGCTGGTGGATTCAAACACCCAACCTTTTTGTTAGCTGGCAAATGCTTAACCATTGTGCCACCCCCGTTGCCATTAAGTTGATTCTGACTCATAGCGACCCTATAGGACAGAGTAGAACTTCCCCCTAGGGTTTCCAAAAAATGCTGGTCGATTTGAACTGCCAAACTTTTGGTTAGCAACTGAACGCTTAACCACTATGCCACCAGGGTTCCTTTAATTAATGGTATGTGTATAATTATGCTTAAGACAAGACCCTTAGCTTTATTCAGAGATATTTCAGGATGTGAAAATGACTGGTCATCATGGTTTTCTGGTCTACAGTACACTACTTTTGCTAAGATATTTTTAAATGCATGTTTTTATTTATTAGATATTACAGTTTATTCGGAGTCCCTGGGTGGTGCAAAAAGTTAATGTGTTCAGCTGCTAATGGAAAGGTTGGAGGTTTGAGTCCATCCAGAGAGGACTTAGAAGAAAGACCTATTTCTAAAAAATTAGCCATTGAAAACGCTATGGAGCACAGCTCTACTCTGACACGCGTGGGGTTGCCATGAGTCAGAATCAACTCAATGGCAGCTGATTTAACTGGTATCGTTTATTTAAAAAAAAATAGCTGTTTCAATACTAATAGTCATACATTTCATGAACATTCCTATCATTGACTTTATATCTTGTCTAGGCAGGATCTGAGGTGGGTTTCCCTGGAAGTCTAACTTTACTCCCCAACTTTCAACTCAGCCTCCAATCCCCACCCTCATCTTCCGTCCCCACCAGTCTACTGTTTGGGCTTTCAGAGAGAACCAAGGAACCAACTGGCAAAACAAAAGAGATGTGCCCCAGGAGAAGTGAGAGCCACTCAGAAGTGGGTGGGTAGAATTCAGGTGGGTGTGCGGCTCTCCACCTGTTTCCCAGCCACAAGTATGGCACCCAGAGAGGAAATTAAATTAATTAATCAAAGGTGCAAAGAAATACATCAGGGGTGGATGGGGCTGCATATGAATTCTTACGGCATTTTGGATGATAAAAACTTAAACTATCTTTATATACATCATATAGATCATTATTTTTTAAAAGATAACTATCATTTGGGTATGAATTTGGTCATTGAGGTCACAGATTTTATACTATGAGGCAAGGTTACAAAGGCACCCACTAGGGAAGGTGAGCCTTCCAACTTTTTCTCCTTACCAAATATAATCAATTTTATTGCCATGTGAGAAATAAAGCTATACCCTTGACTTGAGCCACATTCTTATTTATTAGTATGAGAAATATCATCAGATATGTATCTGCTTGAAATATGTCCTCTTTTGCTCTTCTTCCTCGTTCCGCGTACCAAACTGTCAAGTGATTATGTATTTCAGAAAGAAATGTCAGATTAATGTCTGTAGAACACCTTAAATGTTTAAGGACACTTTATATAACAGCAAAAACCACCATATAAAGTACAGGAAATTCAATCTACTTGCTGTTTCGTCTACAAATGTCAAACAACCAAACAACCAGTTTGATTGATTTTCTAAATTGTGCTGATTGAGTGGACTGGTGGTTTTTATGTAACAAACATGCCACTGAATCCTTCTCTTTCCTAAATGTAGCTTTGTGTTCAATATCTATTATCATTGATTATTAGGTTGTCCACACTATGAGATATTCCCCACTTGGTAAATATGCCATTCCATTGTGTTAAGAGGCATCCAAGCATTCATTAGATGCATTTGTCGTGTGGAGGTTCTCTCTACGGTATGTGGGAAAGGCAAAGGTCGAACACACATGATCTCTGCCTTAAGAAGCCTAGAAAGGACATGATCCTTATGTGACACTATCATGAACAATGGAAGTGAGGATCATCAAAGAGAACTTCATGGAATTGTGGCATTTGGCTTGAGTCTAGAAATACAGACAGGATTTGAATACCTTGAGAGGAAGGGAACAGTGTAAGGAAAATCACATGAGTGGCAACATCATGGTCTGTAGAGTGCGAGGGCTGAGGACAGGTGCCATGTTTGAAAAGTTAGGTTGGGACCAGCTTGCGATGGTCTTGGATGCTTGGCTCCAGGGGCTGAGCCTTATTAGGCATGCACCGAGGATGGCCATTCATCACAGAGTGTCTATGAACACAGGCACAGACACCAACGCCCCTGCTTCCTGGGCAGATTAGTTAGCCCTTTTCAATTTAAGTTTACTCATCTGAAAATGGTGACAAAAATAGCCCCTACCTCCTAGGGTAGATGCAAGAATTAAATGAGTTTATGCCTTCATTCCTGGGTATTTATTGAAGACCTACTATACACCAGGCACTCTTCCAAATGCTGGTGACATACCTGTGACAAAAAAAGGCAAACTCCTGTTCTCAGGGTGGTTACGTTCTTACTGAAGGGACAGACATTATAGCAGATAAATAAGTGTATTAATACATTAGATAGATTAAGAGAAAAAATAAATTGGAGCAAATCAAAGATAAGAGTTTGGTAAGTTTGCCAGAGGAGACTTCAGTAAGAAAGTGAGTTCTGAGTAATGACCAGAAGAAATTGGATTTGTAGCAATAGATAACAGTTGTCAAAACATTCCAGGCAGAGGCAGGAGCACATGCAAAGGTCCTGAGGCAGGAGTGTACCTGGGGTGTCTGAGGAAGAGTGAGAACGTCCAGCGTGGCTTAAGCAGAGTAAAGTGTATGTAGGCTACAGGGGAGAAGGATGTTGTGTAGGGTCTTTGGATTTCATAATAAGGATTTTGGCTTTTATTTTGAATGATACAGGGAGCTATTGAAGAGTTTTAGAAGGGGGTGATATGATCTTGTGTTTTAAAAGGATCTGTTAGGCCACTGGGTGATGCATATTAAGTGTTTAACAGGGATTGGGATATGTTAAGACCTCAGTAAATGCTGGCTTTATTAATCTTATTATTTTACTTGGTATTGGCATTACAGGTCTGGAGAATACCCAGATCTCTGATACTGTCTAGGATCTACAGAACACCAGAGCCTATTTGAATCCTCTTCCTAGTCCTGTTTTAAGAGAGGGGCTTGCATGACTATGACAAATGAACTGTCTACCCTCATAACAGGATTAGACGGACTTAGCTGCTGGATATGCCTTCTTTGGTGATAGCATCCCCTGGATTTGCAGAGTGAAGCAACAGCACATGTAAATATCAGGCTACTGTCAAGCTGCCATGTGCAGACCTGGTTAAAGTGTGTAGGCAGGAATTAGCCACGAAAACACTCTTCTGGAAGTGCCAGAAGTTCTTGGATGTACACTGGGTTATTCCCAAGTCAGCTGATGACAACCTGTAGGTCAAGCAGACTTACAGTGCTAAAAGCCACGTGGTTACCTGGGGGTTGGAAGGTGGCAGCCTCTAGTGTGTGTGAGGGGCTTGTTTGTTCTTGCTTTGTTTCAGGAACTGACAATCATATAAATTAAAACAATGAAAACATACTGGTCAGAATACACCAAGAAAGTCACTTTCACGCACAGCTAGTAGATGTCTAAGTTGGTAAAATGTTTGTGAAAGCTAATTTGGGTAAACAAAAAAAAAAATTGGGTAATAGGTATCAGAAGATTTCACAAAGTTCAAACCCTTTTATCAAGTCATTCTATATATGAACAAAAACGTCGTCGTGAAGTGATCTATGCGTATAAAAATGTAACTAAAATATCTACTCTGGTTCTCAATCACTTAAAACATAAGGGGCAAACTTTGTATTTTCCAATGTCTTTTCAAATGATTATTCTTCATGTTTATAGGATTCAGTAGAAGGAGACTGGGTGGCACAAGCAGTTTGCTATTGGCTGCTAACCTAAAGACTGGAGGTTCAAACCCACCCAGTGACTTTACAGTAGAAAGACCTGTTTCCACAAAGATTTCAGCCAAAAAAGCCCTATGGAACAGTTCTACTCAGTAACACATGGGAACGCCATGAGTCAGAAATGATTTGACAGAATCGAATTTTCTTCTGGTAGTGCAGTCAAGTAACAAATGAGTGGTTGTGGTGAAACGAGTTTCTTTAAGTAGCATTTTGCCTAGGTTCTTAGGAAAAACATCTTGGGAGATTTTTCTCCCTAAACCCTGAGAAGTTATATTTGCTCTAGTTCTTTGGAGAAGCAACTTGAGAGAGGGGCTATCAGCTTGTCTTCTACCCTAGAGGGTTTGTTACTTTTGTCCAGTTGATTGACATTTCCTTGGTAAGCTGTAAACAACTTGATGGCTTGATACTGTTTGTCTGGCTCTGGTTGCCCTGTTAGTGGTCTATTTTACACATCTTGTATGAATTGGTCAGTTTACTATGCAAACTCAGTGACTTGTAGTCTACCGAGGGGATTGGACAGTTTGTAGTCCTGCTGGGAGGGTCATGTCTTGAAATTGACAAGAAGTTTGCTCATATAAGTAGACGACCCTATAGAGGATTTTTGGAGGCAAGAAGGGAGAAGGAACAGAGAGGCAGGAGGTCAGGAACTTCCTAAAAGAGTTGTAATATGGATCTGAGGGCTGTAACACTGAAGATGACGGGATCCTGGAAGGGGCCCTGTGGCAGAGTCAGTGGCTACTGGCCTGGAAAGGGCTCTGCAGCAGAATTGGCAGTGATGGCAGAAAGCTGCTGCTAGGAAAGTAGCTAAGAATTGAGCAACTTGCTACACTGGCTGTGAGCTGGGTCAGTTGTCAGCAGAGAGGCTGAAGGCAGTGGAGGCCAAGTTGACCCACTTTTGGAGGTGGCAGATGACCCAACTGTGTTGACAGCTGTAACCCTAGGGCTGAAAGGGGGCCAGACTTGAGGGCCAAGAGGAGGCTGGGAGGAGGTGTGTCCTAAGGGGACCTAGATGAGGCCTGTCCTGAGGGGGGCAAGAAGAGGCTTGTCCTGAGGGAGCAAAGAGGGCATGTGTACACCCAAGACGGAGAACGCATGCATGAGAAAAGGGCCTGCTTATGTGCTTGTCCAAGAAGAGCTGAGAGAGCTGTCCTGCAATGCAGGTGGAATGGATGTGCTCTCCACTTCAGTGGGGCCTTCCAGACCTCACCTATGTGCTTCCTGATCCTGATCTCCAGTTGTTTCTGCGACTTCCGAGTTGGTCCTGATCCCAAGTTGTAGCCTGTTACTTTCCTAGTAAACCATGTAACTGTGAGTATGGTCTGTGAGTTCCGTGTGGCCACTGCAAAGAATTACCAAATCCAGTTGAGAAATACAGAGTGTCTTAAGGGGAACGGCTAGTGTCAGAAATAGTGAAGAAGTTGGAGAGTGGAGGCATGCCTGACCTCTGCCTCACAGGAACCAGCTTTGTGCTGATCCGGATTCTCACCCCTCAGGAAGCTAGGTAATTCCCTACACTACAGCACAGTGGTATAAAGAAGAAACAGAGGTTACTCCGGGGTAGGGGCTCCAAAGAAGGTAATGAGCAGGAAGGATTTGAGCTGAGCCTCACAGAGTAAGCGTAAGGGCTTTAAATCACCAGCTACTCCCTTGCTTGATCACAAGGTCCCTGGCCTGCATTGACCAGGCAAGCCCCACATCTTTCTTCTCCTGTTTTCCCACAATGAGCATTACTGGATCACATTTCAGAAACTGTGTTTCAGGGAACAAGACCTTTTTCTTATGTGATTATTTTTCAAAATGTGTTGCACACAGTGTTAATAGGTGTTAAAGGTAAGCATAGGTGCTATTGGAAAGTATTCCACACTCAATTACTCCGGCAGGTGTGGTCAAAGTTGTACAAGTGTTTTTGCTGCAGGGTTTCATGGAATTTTTATTTTGCACCAAGAAGCTCCAAGATGAGACATTGGGGGTAAGAACATTTCAGACTTATTCAACTACAGAGTTTTTTCTTTGTTTTCTGTACTAATTAACATCTTGCATACCAAATGTCCTGAGGAATACATTCTTGGAAACTCCTAGATTAGCCAGAATATGGGGTCTTTCGAAAGTTTGAGAAAAACCCCTTTGGCACATGCTTTGCTATCATGAGATCAAGAATGTGACTTCTAATTGGTGCCCTTCTTTTTCATCAGCCCTGGTCAGGCATTAGTCATTGGTCAATGAAGAGCCTAAATTTACAAAGTATCATGGTCATACAAGGAACCGACAGCTATGAAGAGCCATAACACTCAAAATCTTAAGCCCCTTCTTATAAACAACACATGTGCAAGTTGCCAAAAGATTCATGCATTTAGATGACAAGACTTCTGTGCTAGCTGTCAGTCAAGAGGAACCTGGGGAATTCTCAAGAGGATTTAAAAAAAAATTACCAGGCGGATGTACGTCTGGAACAAAATCCCACATTCCATTCTCACCCTGCATGTTGTCTCAAGGCAAAGGGCCACATATCTAAAAGGATTGCAGGATTTACCTCGTATTGTCAACAGTAAATATGTCAATCACAATCAAAGAGTGCCTGACAGACTGTGATTCACATTTGCATCAAATCCGAAATAGCTGCCCACAGCTGCCTTTGGATTGGTGTCAGTCTCGGAACCCACGTAGAGGAGGATTCTTTCCCAATCACGTAGTCACTTTCTCTTAATTTAATGTCTGGGCGGTGGAGCATTTGGCAGCCACAACGTTGAGAACTTGGGCCTTCCCACATCACACCACCAGACTGCAAGATACTGCACCCTAACACGACAAGACAGAATGAGAATAATGGAAACCAGTCCAGCCATCCCTTCCCCAACTTTGTGCAAAGCAACACAGACAGGGTCTGCCTGCTGGCTCACTCTCAGATTTCTGTGGAGTTAGGACCATAAACCTTGCTAAGTAGCCAAAGCTAACTGAGAGGATTTGAATTCGCAGCTAAATTGATAGCAGTCTTTACCTGAATGCAACCCTACACAAGAAGGTAAGCCCAGTGACCCTGTCAGGCCTTTATAGAATGGTTAGATTCTCGGGCCAGTTGCTTGAATTTGAATCTTTGCTGCACGATGTATGACCTTTGTGCTTTTGGGTGAGTTTACTTAACCTCTCTGTGTTTAGTTACCTCATCCTCGAGTGAAAATAATGAGAGTCCCTAACCCTCATTGGAGCCCTGGTGGTGCAGTGATTAAGAGCTCAGCTGCTAACCAAAATGTCAGTTAGCACCCCAAAGAAGATGGACAGCCCCATCCCAATAAAACAAGAGAGGCCCTGGGTGTGCAAAAGGTTAATGTGTTTGGCTGCTAACTGGAAGTTTGGAGGATAAAGTACATTCAGAGGCACCTCAGAAGAAGGGCCTGGTGATCTACTGCCAAAGAGTCTGCCACTGAAAATCCTACAGAGCGCGGTTCTACCCTGACACGCACAGGGTCGTCATAAAGTGGAGTTGACTTGACAGCAACTAGTTGAAGATGATTGTGGGCTATCCTGTGTTTCCGACAGTGTCTTTTGCCATAGAGGAGCTTTGTTTTCCAAAGCAACACAATCCTGGTTAGGGGATAATAGAAAGTGCTGTCTGGCATCTGATGATGTCATGTGCTTGCCTAGCCAGTTTAGGGTTTTGTTATTCTTTCCTGGACACAGTTAAATATTTAAAGACGGCTCACTGGACAGGCATCGGCTCAGATCAGAGAAGACTAATTAGTTAATGGGCAAGGTGTTTTATGGACGGAAAGCAAAATGGGAAATATTATTAAAATGACCCTGCACGAGTAGTGGCAGGTGATGTAGCCTCAGGGCAAGTTTTCCTTCTGTGTTTTTCTCCCGGCTCAGCTAGTCGCTGCTACAGATAAGCACAGACCCCTCTAGGGGAAAGAAAACCTGCAGTGTGAGTAAGGCTTTTTTTTGCTTGACCTTAATCTCAGATAAATGCTGTCCCATGGAGGACAGTCAGCATAGACCCTCATTCCAGTTTAATAGGTGGTCATTAGACATCATGTCACTAACCTGCCTTCTAGTGTGGTCACTTCCTGGACAGTGGGAATAGTGGAGTCAGGAAACCCTGGAACCACTACTAACTAACAGAGTGGACTTGGGCAAGTGGTCTTAACTAATTGAGCCAAGCCTTAAATTCCTCAAAAAATGGGGACCTGTTTATTTACACATTCAGGTGTTCATGCAATAATCAGATAATTTTTGCTGAATGCCAGACTAGACCTGTAGACACAGCAACAAGCAAAATTGGGTGCGTGTCCTCAAGAAGCATAAGTGGGAGGGAAAGATATGCAAACAGCAAGTTAAGTGCTACCAAAAAGGTAACAGCAGTTGCCATAAGAGTACGTAGATAACCGATAATATTAGATAATAATAGCTGATATAGCTACTAATGCTATTACTTTTTTTTTTTTTAACTTTTCATTTGGAAAGAATTATACACTCACAGAAAGTATTAAAAATAAAAAAAAAAGAAAAAAACTTTTTTGTAAATCCCATGTACCCTTCACCCAGATTCCTCCGATGATAATGCCTTACATAATTATATTACAATATCAAAACCAGGACGCTGACATTAGTACAATCTATGGCATTTACTCAGACTTTACCAGTTTTTACATGCTTTTGGCTGGGCATCATTTTGCCCAATGTTATCACCAAAACCAAACCCAGTGCCGTTGAGTCGATTCCAACTCATAGCGACCCTATAGGACAGAGTAGAACTCCCCCAAAGAGTTTCCAAGCAGTGCCTGGCAGATTCGAGCTGCTGACCCTTTGGTTAGCAGCCATAGGACTTAACCACTGTGCCACCAAGGTTTCACAGGTATAGATTTACGTCGCCCCAACCACAGTCAAGATTTATTATTCCATTACTACAAAGGAACTTACTCATGCTACCCTTTTAGAGTGATACATCTTTTTGTAAATATACATACACATATATATGTGAAACAGACATTAAAGGCATATAGAAAAAATTAAATTCCTGGCCCTCAAGGATCTCAGAATTTAGTGATTAGGCAATTTTTAACTTCTAATTAGTTTTATTAAGACAAAAGTTGATGTTCCTGGGACTCTCTGTATACTCAGCTGAGGCCACTATAGGAAAGGGGAAGGGCTAGCATTTTTGAAGGCCTACTGTGTGCTAGACACCTTCTTAGTTAGGTTTACTGTCAATTCGTGTTTACCCTGTTGACTCATATTTATCCAACACATTTCTTGTTTCAACTCTTTGGTGGCTGCCTCTTGCTCAACCCATGAACTGGCTCCGCCAGTTCTGATGGTTGGGTCATTTTAGTCTCTAGACAACCAGGCTCTCAGGGAAGGTAAAGGAAAAGTTGGTGAAAAGAGATGGAACATTGAACTCCTTTAGCCAGAGGCCAAGGTTCTGGGTCTCACTACTAATTACCACTAGACTGCAAATCCCTCCCTGACAGGAACCATCCAATAGATATATTTGGATCTTCAATGACTAACAAGTACAGTGCCTGGCAATTACGATATACCCAATAAAGATTTGCTGCACTCTCTCTCTCTCTCACCCTGACAGTGATTCTCAGCCAGAAAAATCTGATCAGTCTTTCACATAGAACCAAAGATAGAGGGCGATATGGGATTGGGTGATGGAGAGATGGACTTTCCTGTGACTTTACTCTTTGCCAGGCATGCAGCGAATCCATAACACTGTCTCACTTAATTCTACATTGTCTTGAAGTTTATATAATTAACTCTATTTTATTAATGAAGGTACAGTGGTTCAGAGAGGTCAAACAAAGTACCAAAATTATGAGCCGTTCAGCACCATTTGAACCCAGATCTCTGACAACAGAGCCTGACTCTTCCATTGCCACAAGGAGGCAATTCCAGCAGAAGGACACTTCCTGCCCAGCAACAGTCTGTTGCCCAATGCTTACAACTCTACACTTGGCCCTCCATTCCTTTGGGTTCACACTATGAAAGTGCATAGTAAAACTCAATGCATTGGGCCTTTATCAGTCATTTAAACCAACCTGAAATAATGTATAAGCATCTTTCTGAAACACAGCTGATGAGCAGGTTTGAAAAATAAAAAGTAACTAAAGGAGGGATCAAAAACTGGCAAGTAAGTTGCTGAAGACACACTCTGCCCATGTCAGAGGATGGCCACTCTACAACTTCAGTTCAGAAAGGACTGACACAGAAGTACAGATTCCTTTTACACAGGTCCAGTCTGGTTCTAACTGGCCCCTTCTCGTGATCCACTTAAAAGTACATTTTCATTTCAGTTGGAACATTTATGCAAAATATGGCTGTGGTAAATTGATTGCAAAAATGGCTTCAATTCTCCATCCCTTCCTGAATCCATGCCTTTGGCATGTGATTTTGAAGCTCTTCCTGCCCCCTTTGAGTCTGGGCTGCCCTCATGACTTGCTTCAGCCAATATAATCTGGAAGGTGAAGATCTGCCAGTTCCCATCCTAGCACTCAGTGGGCCTTGAGGGCTTCTTCTTGCTCTCTTGGACTCCTGCCTGCACCATGCGAATAATCCTGGATTAGCCTGCTGCAGGATGAGAGGCCTCATGGAGTAGAGCCAAGTCATCCAGCCAAGGCCATCCTAGACATCCAACCCCCAAATGACCTGCCAGCTGACCACAAACACATGAGTGAGCCCAGCTGAGGTCAGCCAAGCCTAGCCCAGATTAGCAATACCACCCAGCCAACTCATAGATGCATGAGCAAAACTAAGTTTATTATATGCCACTGAGGTTTGTGGTGGTTGTTATGTAGCATTATTGTGGCAATAGATAATTGATATAGCAAGATCCTTAATCCCTTTCCTGTCTTGGGAGTTTCATTTTCTCTGCCTAGACACAGGGCAGCTCCAGTAGATAAAGTATTATAATGAAATGTGCAAAGAGCTAGAGTTAGAAAACCAGAAAGGAAGAACATGCTTGGCATTTCTCAAGCTGAAAGAACTGAAGAAAAAATTCAATCCTTAAGTTGCAATATTAAAGGATTCTATGGGCAAAATATTGAATGACACAGGAAGCATCAAAGGAAGATGGAAGGAAAACACAGAGTCACTGTACCAAAGAGAACTGGTCAGCAGTCAACCATTTCAGGGGGTGGCATATGATCAGGAACCGATGGTATTGAAGGAAGAAGTCCAAGCTGCACTGCAGGCACTGGTGAAAAATAAGGCTCCAGGAACTGACGGAATACCAATTGTGATGTTTCAACAAATGAATACAGCGCTGGAGGGCCTCATTCTTCTATTCCAACAAATTTGGAAGACAGCTACTTGGCCAACTGACTGGAAGAGACCCCTGTATTTGTGCCCATTCCAAAGAAAGGTGATCTAACAGAATGCAGAAATTATCGAAAAATATCATAAATATAATGGGCAAGTAAAATTTTGCTGAAAGTCATTTAAAAGCAGCAGTACATCCACAGATTCAGAAAAGAATTCAAAAAAGACTGTGGGAGGAGGGATATCATTACTGATGTCAGGTGGATCCTGCTGAAAGCAGAGGATACCAGAAATATGTTTACCTGTGTTTTATTGACTGTGCAAAGGCATTTGACTGTGTGGATCATGACAATTCATGGATAACTTTGCAAAGAATGGGAGTTCCAGAGCACTTAATTGTGCTCATGAGGAACCTGTGCATAGACCAAGGGGCAGTTGTTTGAACAGAGCAAGGGGGTATTTTATGGTTTAAAATCAGGAAAGGTGTGTGTCAGGGTTGTATCCTTTCACCATTCTTAATCTGTATGCTGGGCAAATGATCCGAGAAGCTGGACTATATGAAAAAGAACATGGCATCAGGATTGGAGGAAGTCTCATTAACAACCTGCAATATGCAGATGACACAACCTTGTTTGCTGAAAGTGAAGAGGACGTGAAGCACTTACCGGTGAAGATCAAAGACTAGAGTCTTCAGTATGGATTGCACCTCAACATAAAGAAAACAGAAATCCTTACAGCTGTACCAATAAGCACCATCATGATAAACAGAGAAAAGACTCCAGTTGTCAGTGACTTCATTTTACTTGGATCCCCAATCAACACCCATGGAAGCAGCAGTCAAAAAATCAAAAGACACATTGCATTGGGCAAATCTGCTGCAAAAAACCTCTTTAAAGTGTTAAAAAGCCAAGATGTCACTTTAAGGATTAAGGTGTACCTCACCCAAGCCATGATATTTTCAATCGCCTCATATGCATGTGAAGTCTGGACAATGAATGAGGACTAAAGAAGAATTGATGTCTTTGAATTATGGTGTTGGTGAAAAATATTGAATATACCATGGACTTCCAGAAGAACGAACAAATCTGTCTTGGAAGAAGTACAGCCAGAATGCTTCAAAGCAAGGATGGTGAGACTCCATCTCACGTACTTTGGACATGTTGTCAGAAGGACATCATGCTTGATAAAGTAGAGGTCAGTGAAAAAGAGAAAGACCCTTAACGAGATGGATTGACACAGTGGGTGCAACAATGGGCTCAAGCATAAAAGCGATTGTGAGGATGAAGCAGGACCAGGCAGAGTTTTGTTCCCTTGTACATAGGGTGGCCATGAGAACTGACTCAATAGCACCCAACAACAACTGCCTAGGTGCAGTGGATCTGGAGCTTTATCTGAGTTATACTACTAGATTTCTGCTTTGTGAGAGCTGGCAGCACCCCTCTGGTAGAAAGACAGTATGTGTTTTGATCCTGTGTAGAATACATCCCACAAATCTCATCAAGGCTGCTCTCTGGCAGGGCCCAAGCAGGCTGCTGGTATCGTTCTTCAATCTGAAGGAAGTTAAATTGAACACTAGCTCCTGGATCTGACCACTTCCCATCCAATCCTCTGCAAGAATAAGAGCTGACTACGGAACTTCAGGCACTAGGTTTCCATTTTTATAGGCTGGAGCCATAGTATTTCTACATGCGGATATTTGTTACAAATATTTATAGGTGGGGCAGATAATCTCTCAGCACAGCCTGAATTGTGATACTCCCCACCGTCAGTAGATGTCATGTAACTCCATCATTTCTCTAACCCTGATGGATTTTTTGTAAAAATACGCTTCAAACAGAATTTGATCTCTCTAAATTCCTTTTCAAGGGCTGAAATTTTCTCCAATAGACGAGGAAAGAATGCATTATGATGATCTATTAACAAGCATTTCCACCAATTAATTCTCATTCATGCTTTATGGCTAAATCCAGCAAAGCAACAAGCCCTGTGTACCCTAGTTACTAATTCCAAACACAAATCCATCAATAACTTCGATGTGTACTTGCTTTCATTACCCATCCACACAATAACCCAACAAAAAGCTTTCATTTCTAAGCAAGCAACAAATACAACTCAATAGTGCCATTGCTGCACGTCAGCTGACTCAAGCTCACCTCTAACCAATCGATATAAAGACTGAGCTCTCTGTCTCCAGTGGAAGACAGAGGCCAAGGACCCAGCAAACCAGTCTGGGCTGGAGGAACAAACCTCCATTACCCATTTGCCATTGAGTCGATTTCAACTCATAGCGACCATATAGAACAGAGTAGAACTGCCCCATAGGGTTTCCAAGGCTGTAAATCTTTACGGAAGCAGACTGCCACATCTTTCTCTTGCAGAGCGGCCAGTTGGCTTGAACCACTGACCGTTCGGTTAGCTGCCGAGCATTTAACCACTGCATACCAGAGCTCCTTTGGAACAAACCTAAGAAAGCTTATTTATATGCTGTCTCTTAAAGACACCAGCATTTCCCCTACCCAAAGTCCATCCTCCAGGATTCCAGTTGCTCCTCATAAGCTTCACCTACGGAAAATGCAGGTCAATGTTGTGCCGGAACTCCTGGGTAACTATGGAAATTGAGTTAGATAAGCTATGGAAATCTAGATCCAGTTTTAATTTTGCATCTAGCTACTAGCATTGAATCTAATCAGGAGCTTCCAGAAATGAGTATCCCTCCATTCACAATCTGTATTTTTACTTTTCAAAGAAAGCCAACCTGCAAGTTTAAACAGAAAACAACAACAAAAAAAATGAATAAAAGAAAAATAGTTCATTGCAGTGGACTCATATCCAACATAGAAGTCAGGTTCAATTCTGACTGGGAAAAGAACTAATTTTCATCTGTTTCACATCTCCCATCTCCTATACAGTTAGAGCATACTTCTATTGAGTGGATGTTGGGAAAATAGCCCACTCTATTTAAATTGTTAAATCTTTATCTTAGTACCTTTAGTTCATCTGGTGATTGTCAATGTACACACAACACAACTCCACTGTGATGGTGGTGCAGTTATTTCCCTCCATAGGCTATCAGCTTCTTACGGTCAGGGACTACATCTTGCTGTTTTACTGTTTACGCTCAGTGTCTAGTAGTGTAGTGTCTGCCATATAATACCAGTCCAGTTGCTGTTGAGTCGATTCTGACTCATGGCCACCCAATGTGTGTCAGGGTAGAACTATGATCCACAGGGTTTTCAATGGCTGATTTTTCAGAAGCAGATCACCAGACCTGTCTTCCAAGGTGCCTCTGGGTGGACTTGAACCTCCAGCCTTTTGTTTAGCAGCTGAGCTTGTTAACCATTTCCACCACCCAGACACTTAATGAAAATTTGTGGAAGGAGTGCATACACAAAAGCATGAATGAACTAATGAATCAACAAACTAACACACCAAGGAACATGGGCATAAAACAATCTTTTTAGACATAGAGTTTAAGTTTCCTCTTCTCTATGGTAGCTTCCTTGACCTTTCCACCTATAGAGACCACTCTCACTACAATAGATCTATTGTCACCTGGCATGGATCCCCTTTACAGGGCTGGTGCACCCATCCTCTAGCTTTTGTTGAACACAGACATCTAAAGACACATAGCTACACCACTGTGATGGTTAAGGTTGTGTGTCAGCTTGGCTGGGCCATAAGTCTCAGTGGTTTGGCAGTTGGATAACGATGTAGTTTGGAAGTTACATAATGATGTAGTTTGGCAGTTATATAATAATGTAGTTACCTTCCATTTTGTGATATCATATAATCACCTCCATGATGTGATCTGATGTGACCAGACAAGCAATTGTAAGAGTTTTCTTGGGGGTGAGGCCTGCATCCAATATATGGATGTCCTGGCAAAGCTCACTGGCTTTTGCTCACTCTGGATCCTGCATCCTTCTTGTCATTACTGCTGGTTCTTGGGACTTGAGCCAATGGCCTGCCGTACTGCCTGCCGATCTTGGGATTCATTGGCCTCCACAGCCTGTGAGCCAGCAGCCTGCCATTTGCCCTGCTGATCTTGAGTTTGGCAACCCCTGCAACTATGTGAGTCAAAAGAAGCCTCCAGCCTGATGCCTGACCCACAGACTTGGGACTTGCCAGCCTCTACAAACATGTGAGCCATTTCCTTGAGATAGATTGCTCTCTCTGTCTCTATATGTGTGTGTGTGTGTGTTAGATGCCATCGAGCCAGTTCTGACTCATAGAGACCCTATGCACAACAGAACAAAACTCTGCCTGGTCCTGTGCCATCCTCAAAATTGTTGCTATGCTTGAGCCCATTGTTGCAGCCACTGTGTCAATCCATCTCTTTGAAGGTCTTCCTCTTTTTCGATGACCCTTTACTTTACCAAGCATGATGTCCTTCTCCAGGGACTGATCCCTCCTGATAACATGTCAAAAATATGTGAGATGTAGTATCACCAACCTTGCTTCTAAGGAGCATTCTGGTTGTACATCTTCCAAGACAGATTTGTTCATTCTTTTGGCAGTCCATGGTATATTCAATATTCTTTGCCAACACCACAATTCAAAGGCATCAACTCTTCTTCGGTCTTCCTTATTCATTGTCCAGATTTCACATGCATATGATGCGATGAAAATATCGTGGCTTGGATTAGGCGCACCTTAGTCTTCAAGGTGACATCTTTGCTTTTCAACACTTTAAAGAGGTCCTTTGCAGCAGATTCACCCAATGCAATGAGTCTCTTGATTTCTTGACTGCTACTGCTTCCATGGCTGTTGATTGTGGATCTAAGTTAAATGAAATCCTTGACAACTTCAATCTTTTCTCCATTTATCGCAATGTGGCTTATTGATCCAGCTGTGAGGATTTTTGTTTTCTTTATGTTGAGGTGCAATCCATACTGAAGGGCTGTGGTCTTTGATCTTCATTAGTAAGTGCTTCAGGTCCTTTTCACTTTCAGCAAGCAAGTTTGTGTCATCTGCATAACACAGGTTGTTAATAAGTCTTCCTCCAATTCTGATGCCTCATTCTTCTTCATATAGTCCAGCTTCTCTGATTATTTGCCCTGCATAAAGATTGAATAGGTATGGTGAAAGAATACAACCCTGATGCACACCTTTCCTGACTTTAAACCATGCAGTATCCCCTTGTTCTGTCTGGACAACTGCCTCTTGATCTATGTACAGGTTCCTCATGAGCACGATTAAGTGTTCTAGAATTCCCATTCTTCACAATGTTATCCATAATTTGTTATGATCCACACAGTCGAATGCCTTTGCATAGTCAAAAAAAAACACAGATAAACACCCTTCTGGTATTCTTTGCTTTCAGCCAGAATCCATCTGACATCAGCAATGATGTCCCTGGTTCCACATCCTCTTCTGAAACCAGCCTGAATTTTTTGGAAGTTCCCTGTTGATATACTTACTGCTGCAGCTGTTTTTGAATGATCTTCAGCAAAATTTTGCTTGCGTGTGATATTAATGATATTGTTCCGTAATTTCCACATTCGGTTAAATCACCTTTCTTGGGAACAGGCATAAATATGGATGTCTTCCAGTCAGTTGGCCAGGAAGGTGTCTTCTAATATAAGCTTGAGGATAGTTTAATTTAATTAACCTGACATTTGTTTTTCTCCTGTCATTCCTTTGCACGCACTCATTGTAACTGTGCCTGCCATCCATGGAAATCAATTGCTGGCATGCTGCATTTTGGCTCAGGAATCACCCTGAATGTTGCATGTCTAGCTCATTCTTTCGTTAGTTCTCCTTTGTCTGTTTCTTGCTTGATTTTACACCTTCAATCCATCTCACTGCCCAGACATACTGGGTGTGAGGGTTAAGATTATGTGTCAACTTGGCTGGGCCATGATTCTCAGTGTTTATATTTGATCACTCCCATGATGGAATCTGCTGTGAGCAGACAATCAGTTGAAGGGGAGTTTCCTTGGGGGCATGGCTTGCATCCAAATATAAGCAGATGCTCTGGCTTTTTGCTCACTCTGGATCCTGCGGCTGTCTCCTGATCGTCTGACCTCTGGTTCTTGGGACTTGACCTATCAGCTTTTCTGCCGATCTTGGGATTTGTTGATCTTCACAGCCTATGAGTGGGAGCCCTGCCCTCCAACCTGCCAATCTTGAGTTCACCAGCCCATGCAGCTACATGAATTAGGAGAAGCCTTGTAGTCTTGCCTGCCAATCTTGGGATCTGTCGATCTTCACAGCCTGTGAGTGGGAGCCCCTCTCTTCGACCTGCCAATCTTGGCTTCGCCAGCCCCTGCGGCTATGTGAATCAAGAGAAGCCACTATCCTGATCCATGGATTTGGGACATTCCAGCCTGTACAGTCACATGAGCTACAAAAAAAAAAAAATTTTTTTTTTTTTTACATATATATTTATACACTTTACTGGTTTTGCTTCTCTAGAGAATCCAGCCTAAAACACTGGGATAGACAACTCAGTTGTACATTGACTACCTGGCCCTGACTCTTCAGTCCATGCATATTAAAAGAATGGAAATTGTACAAAATTCTTAAGAATTCATTCAGTTTATTTATTGGACACCTAACATATGCCAAAGTAAGATGCTGAACAAGACAGACATGGTTCTTTTTTTTTTTTTTTCTGTTATTGTACTTGAGATGAAGGTTTGCAGAACAAACTAGCTTCTCATTAAACAGTTAGTATACATATTGTTTTATGACATTGGTTAACAACTCCATGACATATAAACTCTCCCTTCTCAACCTTGGGTTCCCTATTACCAGCTTTCCTGTCCCTTCTGACCTTCTAGTCCTTGCCCCTGGGCTGGTGTGCCCCTTTAGTCTCATTTTGTTTTATGGACCTTTCTAATCTTTGCATGAGGGGTGAACCTCAGGAGCGACTTCATTACTGAGGTAAAGGGTATCCGAGGGCCATACTTTCAGGGTTTCTCCAGTCTCAAGACAGACACGGTTTTATCCTCATAAATTTTATAGTCTAAGAAGGAAGAACCACCCCCTACAAAAAAGTAAAATAAAAAGTGTTACAATAAAAGCATCATAGTTTAGGGGACACTGTGCTTCTATTAAGGGTGATGGAAAAATTCAGGATAGTTAAAGGTGATGGTTGAACAACATGATAAACATAATTAATGTCACTGAACTGTACACACGAAGATTGTTGAAATGGCAAATGTATTGTTACTTATATATTTACTACAATTAAAAAAAAAAGAAAACCAGTGTAAGCTGTCATAAAAATTATGAGGGAAATAAAGAATGGAATATTCATGCAAAAAGTCTCAGAGGCTAGAAAAGCTTGACACGGCTGAGGAAGTAAACCAAGTTAATATGGCTGGAGTATAATGTGTAGGGGTGGAGGGAGAGGGGCATTTGATGTGATTGGGGAGATAAATAGGGGCCAAATCTTACAAGGCATAACCAAAATATACCAAGGTATGTCCCACCTCTTACCACCTGGCATGGTAACGCACACACACACTCACACTCAAGCATACGTTTGTCATCATCACCACCATAATTCTGGTTCCCTTGACCAGTGAGTCCCTTCCACAATTGGTATTCAACACCTGCTGATTGAAAAGAATATCCACTCCAGAGCCCCTAAGATCAGGATACTATATCCATTACTTGTGAATACGCCCATTTCTGGAGAAGTTAGCTAATTATTCCTTAATGCTCAGTACTCTAGAGATGACTCCTCTGAGTTATGTTTTGCTCCAGATTCACAAAATAAGCTGAGCCTGCCTTATTGTTGTTCTATCACCTTGTGGGATACTTAGAATCGGACAGAGCCTTGTCCATGGAACAGACACGCTACAAGGCTGGGCCTTTCTGGGACATCCCCAAAATTCCATTAGCAGCCCATGGGTACAGCATATAGCTACTAGGGGCCCAGCTAGCCTGCCCCTGGCAGGACAGAACTGTTTCCATTTCAGCCGAAGTTTAGGTCCAGCCACAGAAAGTGGGGTTTTATGACTGAGTGATGCTTAGAGTGATAGAAAACCTGGTGGCGTAGGGGTCAAGTGCTACAGCTGCTAACCAAAGGGTCGGCAGTTCAGATCTGCCAGGCACTCCTTGGAAACTCTATGGGGCAGTTCTACTCTGTCCTATAGGGTCGCTGTGAGTCAGAATCGACTCGACGGCACTGGGTTTGGTTTTGGTTTGGATGCTTAGAGTAGAGAGCTCTTGCCTATAAGATCGTAAGGCCTTCAAAGTTTTCTCACCTGAACCGAGTAGACAACTGGTGTGCCCTCTGTTGGGGAGATCAACCTCCATAAGAACAATCACAACAAATTAAGCAGGCAGATGTACTTTTTGTGTTGCTTATCCTTACCCTGGTCCTAGCCCCTGCAACCTGGAAGTATACAACCAATCATATCCTGGAATATCTGTGTTACTTACACTTCATATCCAGGCTTTTATGACTATTTGCAAGAAATATTTGGTATTTGCTTATGAATTTACAACTATTTTCAAGAAATCTTTTGAATTTGCCTGTGAATTTATGAGTTTGTTGATGTCTCTCTCAGTATAGTCTTTGACAACGATGTTGCTATGTAGGTTTGCTTCTTTTATTAGACTGAAAATAACCAGTTGATTGCCTCAGCTATTAACCTACTCAATGTTATAGCTGTATCAGTCTTCCTCTATTCTGATCACTCTATGTGTTCTATCTATTGTTTTTTCACCTTGTGTCAAAAAGATATTTAAAAATGACCTTGTTGTAGGCCACCTCTAGTATGGTCTCTAATGATCCCCACCTCCTGATATTCATGCTCTTTTGAAGTCTCCTCCCCATGAGTGTGGGCTGGGCTTTTGGAGTCACTTCTAATGAGTAGAATGCAAATGAAACAATAGGATGTCACCTCCAAGTTTGGATCATAAAAAGACTGTGGCTGCCATCTGGGGTGCTCACTGTCTCTCTCAGTCACTCTGAGAAAAACTAGCTGTCATATTGTGAGCTGACCCATAGAAAGTCCTAAGTGGCAAGGAACTGAGGGAAGACTCTGGACAACAGTGAAATTCACGTCCTCAGTCAAACAACATGCAAGAAACTGAATCCCACCGAGAGCCACATGACTGAGCTTAGAAGAAGATCCTTCCCTAATGAGCCTTCAGATGAGATGGCAGCCCCAGTCCACAGTTTGACTGCAACCTCACGAGCGACCTTGACCCAGAGGTACTCTGCTGAAATATACTTGTATTCCTTTCCAAGAGAGACTATGACATAATAAATATTATAGCTTTTTTTTTAAACTATTTTGAAATAATTATACATTCACAGGAAGTTACAAAAAATCATACATAGAGGTCTTGTGTATCCTTCACCCAGTTTTCCCCAGTGGTGACATCCTGTTTTAACTATAGTATAATATCAAAAACAGGAACAAAACTTGGTGTACAGTTCTATGCCATATGTGTAGATTTGCATAACCACCACTGCAATCAAGATACCAAATTGTTGCATTTCTACAAAGATCTCCCTCATGCTATCCCTTTAGAGTCATAGCTACCTCACTACCAACATCCCTAATCCCTGGCAACCACTAATCAGTTTTCCTAGTCTATAATTTTGTTATTTAATGATCTTATATAAATGAAATCATACAGTATATGACTTTAGAGATTGGGTTTTTTTACTCAACATAATGCCCTTGAGAATCCTCTTTTTTATCTTAAGCCATTAAGTTTTGTGGTAATTTGTTGCACAGCTATAATTAATTAATCCATCCCTCTTATGAGAAAAAATTACTTCCAAATGACAGCATGAGCTGAAAACATATAAAAACATGAATGCTTACTGATGCCCTCTTATAAATGTTCATTGTACCACAAAAAAAAAGAGAGATTTACAAAGACCTCGAACTCGTGTTCATAAGGCTCCTCTATTCCCACAATGAATGAGTCCGGGAGGTTTATAATTGCATAAATATAAACCAACATTTCTCAAATTGTGTTTCACCAAAGAGTAGAGAAAGCTGTCCTTGGAGGAGACTCCCATCAACTTAAACATGGAGAACAAAATAAGATATATAGGTGGCCTTGCTTGGTCACTAAGTGTGTGTAAAAATTACTTTAGATTCTCAAGAAAAATGCATATACTTATATCCTTGGGCACCACACCTAGAAATTCTTATTCCATTCTCTAAAGTGGGAAGATCTGGGAATTTGCATTTTTAACAAGCATTCAAGGTGATTCTGAGGCAGGTGACATAGGACCATATTTTGAGAAATGCTGTTCTATAGCATTTTCACCTTCTGCTGGATTTTTATAGACTCAGAACACTTCCCCATTTCTTTCCAGCCTTGATAACTTAACTTGATATCTGAATATTATTCCTGGAATAGTAGGGAACATGTGGGGTTGAGAGTCACACAGATATGAGACATAATTCTGACACCTCCTACCTTTGCAACCTTGAGATAGATACTTCAGCCATTGCAGCCTCAGTTTCACATTCGCCTCAGAAGTTGGTGTGAGTTTTTCAAAATATTGTGTAAATTATGCTGGTACATGGTTGGAGGTATAAATCCTAGCTTTTTCTTTCTTTCTTTCTTTTTGTACCATTCCTCCACCCCTTCCTATTTCTTTGGAAGTCTGGCTGCTCCACCCTCAGAAAATTTGCCTCTTCTTTCTTAGCTGCTGGTTGCATCATGCTCTGGCATTGTGTCTGGGATATTGATAACCAGGATGTTGGTGGTGGTGGTGCCATCGTGTTGGTTCCAACTCATAGCCACCCTACGTACAACAGAATGAAACACTTCCTGGTGCTGCACCTTCCTCACAGTTTTTGCTTATGCCTGCACCTATCATTGCAGCCACTGTGTCAATCCATCTCATTGAGGAGGGTCTTCCTCCCTTTTGTTGACCTTCTACTTTACCAAGTATGATGTCCTTCGCCGGGGACTGATCCCTCCTGATAACATATCCAAAGTACGTGAGATGAATTCTTACCATCCTCCTTTCTAAGGAGCATTCTGGCTGTACTTCTTCTAAGACAGATTTTTTTATTCCTCTGGCAGTCCATGGTATATTCAGCATTCTTCACGAACACCACAATTCCAAGGCATCAAATTCTTCTTCAGTCTTCCTTATTCATTGTTCGCCTTTCACATGCATATGAGGAGATTGAAAACACTATGGCTTGGGTCAGAAGCACCTTAGTCCTCAAAGTGATATCTTTGCTTTTTTAACACTTAAAAAAAAAAAAAAAAGGAGAGAGAGAGAGGTCTTTTATAGCAGATTTGCCCATTTCAATATGTCGTTTGATTTCTTGACTGCTGCGTCCATGGGTGTCAATTGTGGATCCAAGTAAAATGAAATCCTTGACAACCTCAATTTTTTCTCCATTTATCATGATGTTGCTTATTGGTCCAGTTGTGAGGATATCTGTTTTATGTTGAGGTATGATCTATACTGAAGGCTGTAGCCTTCGATCTTCATCAGTAAGTGTTTCAAGTCTTCTTCACTTTCTGCAAGCAAGGTTGTGTCATCTGCATATTCCAGGTTGTTAATGAGTCTTCCTCCAATCCTGATGCCCCATTCTTCTTCATACAGTCCAGCTTCTCAGATTATTTGCTCAGCATACAGACTGAACAAGTATGGTGAAAGGATACACTCCTGCTGTGCAGCTTTCCTGATTTTAAACCACACAGTATCCCCTCGTTCTGTTTGAATGACTGCCTCTTGGTCTATGTACGGGTTCCTCATGTGCACAATTAAGTGTTGTGGAATTCCCATTCTTGGTAATATTATCCATAATTCATTATGCTCCACACAGTCAAATACTTTTGCATAGTCAATAAAACACAGGTAAACATCTTTCCGGTATTCTTTGTTTTCAGGAAGATCCATCTGACATCAGCAATGATATCCTTTGTTCAATGTTCTCTTCTGAATCTGGCCTGAACTTCTGGCAGCTCCATGTCAATGTACTGCTGCAACAATTTTTTAATTATCTTCAGCAAAATTTTATTTACCAGTGCTATCAATAATATTGTACAATAATTTTTGCATTCTTTTGGGTCACTGCTTTTTGGAATAGGCACAAATATGGACCTCTTCCAGTCAATTGGCTAGGTAGCTGTCTTCCAAATTTCTCGGCATAGATGAGTGAGGGCTTCCAGCATTGCATCTATTTGTTGCAATATCTCAATTGGTATTCCCTCAATTTCTGCAGTCTTGTTTTTTGTCAATGCTTTTACTGCAGCTTGGACTTCTTCCTTCAGTACCATCAGTTCTTGATTATATGCTACCTCCTGAAATGGCTGAACAATAACCAATTCTTTTTGGTACAGAGACTCTATGTATGCCTTCCATCTTCTTTTGATTATCCCTGCCTCATTCAATATTTTGCTTGTAGAATCCTTCAATACTGCAACCCAAGGCTTGAATTTTTTCTTCAGTCCCATCAGCTTGAGAAATGCCAAGAGGGTTCTTCCCTTTTGGTTTTCTAACTTCATGTCTTTGCACATTTCATTATAATACTTTACTTTGTCTTCTCCATCCACCCTTTGAAACCTTCTGTTCAGCTTTTTTACTTCATCATTTCTCACATTTGCTTTAGCTACTCTATATTCAAGAGCAAGTTTCAGAGTCTCTTCTGACATCCATTTTGGTCTTTTCTTTCTTTCCTATCTTTTTAATAACTTTTTTCTTTCTTCATGTATGATGCCCTTGATGTCATCCCACAACTCCTCTGATCTTCTGTCATTAATGGTCAATGTGTCAAATCTATTCTTGAAATGGTCTCTAAATTCAGATGGGATATACTTGTTTTAGGCTGGGTTCTCTAGAGAAGCAAAACCAGGAAATAACTCAAGCAATTGTAGAGGCTGGAACGTCCCAACTCTGTGGATCAGGATAGAGGTTACTCCTGCTTCACGTAGCCACAATGGCCAGCGAACTCAAGGTTGGGAAGTTGGAGAGGAGGGCTCTTGTTCATAGGCTGTGAAGATGGATGAATTCCAAGATCGGCAGGCAAGACCACAAAGTTTCTCATGATTTACATAGCTGAAGGGGCTGGTGAACCCAAGATCGGCAAGTCAGAGAGCAGGGCTTTTGTTCACAGGCTGTGAAGATCAATCAATCCCAAGATCGGCAGATAAGCTGCTAGCTCAAGTCCCAAGAACTGGAAATCAAACAAAGAGGAGGCAGCTGCAGAATCCAGAGCAGGCAAAAGCCAGAATGTCCACTTATATTCGAATGGAAGTCACACGCACCAGGAAACTCCATTTCAACTGATTGGCTTCTCACAACAGATCCCATCAAGGGGGTGACCACTTATAAACACTGAGAATCGTGGCCCAACCAAGTTGACACACAACCTTAACCATCACAATACTCAAGATCGTATTTTGGCTCTTGTGGGCTTGCTCTCATTTTCTTCATCTTCAACCTGAACTTGCATATGAGCAATTGATTGTCTCTTCCACGGTTGGCCCCTGGCCTTGTTCTGACTGATGATATTGAGCTTCTCTACCGTCCCTTTCCACGGATGTAGTAGATTTGATTCCTGTGTATTTTATCCAGTGAGGTCCACGTGTGTATTGCCATTTGTGTTGCTGAAAAGCATTTGCAATGAATAAATTGTTGGTCTTGCAAAATTCTATCATTGGATCTCTGGCATCTTTTTTATCACCAAAACCATATTTTCCAACTACCAATCCTTCTTTGTTTCCAACTTTCACATTCCAATCACCAGTAATTATCAATGCATCTTGACTGCACGTTTGCTCAATTTCAGACTGCAGAAGTTGGTAAAAATTTTCAATTTCTTCATCTTTGGCCTTAGTGATTGGTAGGTAAATTTGAGTAACTCTCATATTAACTGGTCTTCCTTGTAGGCGTATGGATATTATTCTATCACAGACAGCATTGTACTTCAGGATAGATGTTGAAATGTTCTTTTTTGGTGATGAATATGATGCCATTCCTCTTCAATTTGTCATTCCTGGCATAGTAGACCACACAATTGTATGATTCAAAACAGTCAATACCAGTCTCTTTCATCTCACTAATGCCTAGAAGGAGCCCTAGTGGCACAGTGGTTAAGAGCTCAGCTGCTAACCAAAAGGTCAATAGTTTGAATCCACCAAGCTGCTCCTTGGAAACATTATGGGGCAGATATACCCTGTCCTTTAGGGTTGCTATGAGTCAGGATCAACTCAATGGCAATGGGTTGTTTTTTTTTTTTTTAATGCCTAGGATGTCCATTTTTATGCCCTCTGTTTCATTTTTGATGACTTCCAATTTTCCTAGATTCATACTTCTTACCTTTTACATTTTGGTTATTAATGCGTGATCGCAGTTGTTTCTTCTCATTTTGAGTCATGTCACATCAGCAAATAAAATCCCAATACTTTACCCCATCCACATCATGAAGGTCACCTCTACTTTGAGGAGGCAGTTCTTCCCCAGTCGTACTTTGAGTGCCTTCCAACCTGGCAGGCTCGTCTTCTCCCACTGTATCAATGTTCCACTGCTATTGATAAGATTTTCACTGGCCAATTTTTTTAAGAAGTAGATCACCAGATCCTTCTTAGTCTGGAAGCTCCACTGAAACCTGTCTACCATGGGTGACCCTGCTGGTATTTGAAATAATGGTGGCATAGCTTCCAGCATCACAGCAACATGGGAGCCACCAGAGTAAGGTAAACTGACAGACAAGTTGTGGGGTTACTAGGATGCGTTTTGTCATTGCTTTTACCTCTGATTTTCATGTAGCTACTCTGTGGCAAGACATTCCTCCATATAAATCATTATTTAGGGGCCAACTGCCAATAAAATTAACCACAGGAAGTATCTAAAGTGTGATTTTGTTTCCTAATACTTTTTTTCCCTTTGTAAAGGACACCATTATTAAAACATTTTTAACAATTTCTGAGGCCTGTTACCTCTTTACAAGAGTCTCGAGTTGGTAATGAAAGAATGAACATGAAATGCTTTTGCGTAAGTGGCTGGGGAAAAATAGGAATGGTTGTGTTAAGAAAAACAATTATTTAATTGTGAGCATTTTATGGTGCTGTTAAGGTATCAGAACCCCACAGCTTGCTTTACTAACACTGCATTTCTAAATCTAGCTTGTGCTGGTTTCCTTCCATTTTCAACATTTCGTTTCCTAGGCAATTTGAAAACAGCAGGCCAGTTTGGGAATAAACATTAAAATACAAATACTTCAGCTCTAGTGATTTTTCAAAACAGCCACACAAAGCACTTGCAATTTTAAGCATATTTTTAAAAACACACATTGCTTGGGAACCGCTGTGCCATAATATCTTACCCTGAGTAGGTTGTTGATTCATGGCAACACATTTAATGTCCGTGCTTTTATTATTTAATATAAAACTCAGGCAATGGACCTGGCCCAGATTCAGAAGGAGGGAAAGCTGACAATCTCCTATCTTGTTGATGTGCTGGTTCCTTATAATGGAGAATCCAGGTTTCTAAAACATGTCAACTTGCCACCTCTAGAAGCTTCCATCGGCTCTCCTTTTACGACCAGCAGTCTTGAGTGCTGTTCTTACCATTAAGGTTATTACTCTTTCAAATACAGTTATGGCCAAGTATACTCATAAGCAACTCTCATAAAATGCAGTTTACAAAAGGTCTCACTCTCATATATTGGCTCAGTGTTCTGTGGGGATGAATGTTACTACTTCCATTACACAGATGTGGAATCTGAGTCTAGGAACAGTTAAGCAAACTGTGCAGAGGTCCAATTTGGCAGAAATAGAACTTGAATTCAGATGTCTGTCCCAGTTACAGCACTCTTGTTCAGTAACCAAAACCAGACCCGTTGTCATCAAGTCGGTTTTGACTCATAGAGACCCCAAGCTTTACAGATCAGAACTGTGCTCCATAGGGTTTCCTTGGCTGTAATCTTATGAAAGCAGACCACCAGGCCTTTCTTCCATAGCACCACTGGGTGGGTTCAAACTACCAACCTTTTGGTTAATAAAAAAAAATAATAATAAAAATAAGTGCAAATTGTATGTGCCACCCACGAACGTTTTTGTTCCATAATCATCTCTCCAAAAATGCCAAAAAGACTATATGTTTCAGGTGAACTACAAGTCTATGCGGTAGGAATAAATAAGGTAGTCTAGTTTTGGGGAATGTGCAATTGGTTTTCAATGTTCTAATATTCATTTCTCTCATCAGATTCTATACCCTTCAAAGTCCGGTTCCTCTTCTGTGTCACCTTCCCCAGTGCTAAGAGGCCAGGCCCTCAACTTTTATTCTTTCATTTACTCAGCAAATTGTCATAAAATATCTTTTGGACCTGGCATTGTGCTGAACACTGGGAATTCAGAAGCAAGGGCAGGCCTGGTCTTAGTTTTCAGCATGCTCTGAAGATGACAGGTTGAATACAGAAAAGGAAGAAAAAGCCTACAGGGAAAGGGTCCAGCTATGGCTCTTGCAAAATATTTTGGCCTAGTTGTGATGAGTTTAGGGTTCTACTCTGTGTTCTGATATTAAGTCAGTCACATGGTCAGTGTGGACTGGCCCAGGTCTTCATTCTTCTCATCTGTCAAATGGAGTGTGTATATGGTGGGAGGAGTGACTTGATCATCTTTCCAGTCACTGGAAAGGATCTTTCCAGGTATAATATTTTTTTTTCTGTTCCTATTTTTCTGATTTTGGTTAAGTGCTGGGGTTACTCAAGGTCAGAGTTGATGGAGGGAGGCCTGGGGATAAGGCGGCTGTGTGTGCCCTTGTGTGACTCGACCGAATTGAGTTAATGGGGAGAGGGGGAGAAATTGTCACCCATTGCTTACAGAGATAGTGTCTAAGAAAACAAACCATCCCTACCTTCCTCATCCCTGAAATTACAGAGTGCTGGCAGCAATGATAAACTGGAATTCCACTCCTGCCATGACTACTCTTCTTGTTGGCACATCTTATCCAAGTGACTATGTCTTATGCAATGGACTGTCATCCAGAAACAGGAGGAGACAGAATTATATATGCCTCTGGATTGGGGTGGTTCTCTCTGATATTAATCACTTGTCAGAGGATTTGTCGCTGAGCCCAGAGTTGGCACTATGCACAGTGTAAGAAACTAAAAGGACTGGTTTTGTTATTTAATACTTTTAAGAGTTTACATATCTTCTCGCACAGCTGCAACCCCTGTGGATTTGGAGGCCACTCTTCACGCACAACCCAGAGACCTCTGGGCTGTTCGCTGTGACAGGCGTCTCATTTTCTCCCACTTCTGATTCTCCAA
Source organism: Loxodonta africana (assembly GCF_030014295.1). Lineage (NCBI taxonomy): Eukaryota > Metazoa > Chordata > Mammalia > Proboscidea > Elephantidae > Loxodonta > Loxodonta africana. Next base: position 67,695,163 of record NC_087355.1, read on the forward strand.
AAGACCCATCCTGGAACTCAGACAGAGGAAGTGCATCAAAATAGACACTAATATCAACATTTTCTGCTGCAACTGTAAGCATCTATTATAGCAGTTGGATCTGCTCTTTTATAGCGTTCCCGGTAATCTGAACCAGGGAAAAAAAAAAAAAGTTTGGCTTTGGAGTTGACAGCTAAAGCCCTCCAACAGCTGGTTTGTACCCCCAATTAATGTTCTTGACATGTCTTGAATTTTAAGTTGTTTGAGTCTTTAATTAAATGCTGAAGAATTATGGTGGTACAACATGACAGCCTGTGCCAAATAATTTATGGTATCATGTTATATTATTTTTAAAGCACTTTCCCTCAGATGCAAAACCCTTTAGCCCACGCTGCAGACCAAAAAAAAAAAAAAAATAGGTTTTTCTAGAAATTAAATTTTAAGAAAGATATTTGTAGTTTTGGCTAGCATCTCTCCTTGTAAAAGATTCCAGGGAAAACCTGTCCTTCAAATAATTGTTGACACTGAACAGCTCAACATATTTGAAGGATCTCCTTCTATATTCTAACAAACATTTATTGAGTTATTGAAAATATTTAATACATTATCTTATTTAATCCTTATAAAAATTCTGCAGCACAGGAGTTTCTTATTCCCCTGAAGAGGTGAGAAAAGTGAGTTCCAACTGGTTGACAGCAAATTGTACAAGGTTGCAGGAGGATAAACTGTCAAAGCCACGGTTCAAATTGATTTCAATGCAGAACCCTTTCTCACACATCAGCCCTTTGCTTCTTTTTATGAGGCTTTTTAAAACTTTGATACTGTCACCTCTTTGAGGCCATTTGTTTTGTTTTGTATTATACTCAGCCTTTTCCTTGAGGCTTAAGGGAAGGGCTGAAATACGTTACATTATTTCCTTCCAATCCTGTGATCCTACGATATTAACTAATGTAATTCCTTCCTTCTCTTCTTCGTCTCTTCTTTCTTCCCTGGTCCCTGGGTGGCACAGATGATTTGCACTTGACCGCTAACCTAAAGGCTGGCAGTTTGGACCCACCCAGCAGGGTCACAGAAGAAAGTCCTGGCAATCAGCTTCTATAAAGATTACAGTCAAGAAAAACCCATGGAGCAGTTCTACTCTGTGATGCATGGGATCACCATGAGTCAGAGTCAACTCAACACCAACAGGTTTGGTTTTTGGTTTTGTCTCTCCCCTCCTTCTCTCCCTTCCTTCATTTCTCCCCCTTCCCTCTTTCTTTTAACATTAACAGAACACCTATTGTGTGCCAGGACTGTGCTACACGCCAAGTATAGAAAAATGAACCCTACCCCCCCTACCACACATACACACCCACCTTGGAGCACATGACCTGTATCTCTCTCCAGCCCTATGATAGTCTCTGGCATTTATCCATTCATCCGTTAATTCAGTCATTGAGCAAATATGTATTAAGCACCCACCAATATATTATACTAAGATTTGGGTGGGTATTCAGCAAGTAATTCAAGCTTCCTTCCTGAACTCATGGAGCCTATCTGTCATGTCTCTACCTAGTTCTTTCCTCTTTCTCTCTCTTTCTTCCGCATGCCTGTTCTACAAGGGCTTTGCTGAGTCATGAGGCATTGGCAGACTCCTGAGTTTAGGGTGCATATTCTCATGTGTGAATCGAGGTTACGAGATGTTCTGTCAGCCACTCATTTTACTTATTTGATAGTCGATCACAGTACTTAAAGGTATTTTTATTTCTTCTCATCTTCAGTTTATTTTTATTTAACCTTTTGCATATACAGTTCACATCTCCCCCAACTTGTCTGTAAGCTCCTCGAGTCATGCCATGGTGACTATGCACATGCTAAAGGCCATACGAATATTTGGTGAATAAATTCCAAGTCCATTTCTCTGTCCCTTGTTGTTGCTATGTGTCTATAAACATGAGGTAACAACTCTAAAGTCATGTTATAACAGGCCAGCCAGTAAGTATGAATAATACATACATCCCAAGCAAGTTCCTCACCCCAGGCAGCAGATACCACCAGTAATGATACTACCAGTGAGTATAACTTCTTGATAAATACACCAAGTGCTCCCCTAGAAGTTAATGCAACTCCCCAAATGTGGAAAATGTGGTGGCGAGGGCCAGCAGGACAATAGATATCATATTTGTCTCTGTCTGAACCTGATTTCCTTATCTGGGGTGTAGTTATTATACTAAAAGAGACTCTACCTATACCTCTGGGGATAGTTTTAACTATCCAATGAGATAACATCTTAAAGTGTTTTATAAACAATAAACACAATACTTACATTGTGAATAAGGTTTACACTGTACACTATGTTATAGATAAAATTCATTTTTTATTCTTTCTTTCCCATTTGTGCTTTCAACTTTCACATTTCCAGGTTTGTGACCCATTCACTGTTCTTCTGTGCCCATTTCTGACAACATTATTTACACCAAGATGTTAGTGCTTCACCATGGCTTAATGAGTTAAGTAACTCCCGATACTACTTCTGTTTAATCACTGGATATCATGATTTTCCCAAGCAGGGGAAATATTGTAGAACAGAGAAACTTTGACACTATTCATCCTGCAACATATAGACACAGGTGTCTGATCTACCTACCTACTCCCAAGGCCACACTTACAGGAAGACCAAACTTTGGAATGTTGCCAAACATTAATTTTTTGATGTTTGAAAGGAAATATCTATAATGTGAGTTAATGTATTTTACACACTAATATTGATGCCAGGTACTATTCTAAATGTCTTACATGGGTCAATTAGATCCTCCCTGCAACTTTCTTAAGAAGATAATATATTCATTTTACAGATCGAAAATGTATGCACAGAGAGACAGGTTTTGAACTCAAACAGTGTGAGCCTACCCAGCCATCATTGCAATGGTGCCTAAAGAAGAGTGACTTAGAGGGGCCTGTATAAAACCTCAGCGGGCCACCCCCAGGGAGCTGGCAGGATGGTCAAGGACAAGGCCGGCGGCACTGCTATCCACTTCCCCAAGCAGGTACAGAAGAAGTTCAGCAGAGGCCAGGAGAAAATACTGCAGAAGTTGGGGAAAACTGTGGAAACCAAAGATGAACAGTTTGAACAAAGTGCCAACAACTTCTACCAGCAACAGGCAGAAGGCCACAAGCTGTACAAGGACCTGAAGAACTTCCTTAGTGCCGTCAAAGTGATGCATGAAGTTCAAAGGGGGTGTCAGAAACCCTGCAGGAGACCCACAGCAGGGAGTGGGACAGTCAAGAGGGGCCGAAGGCCATCATAGGGAATAGTGATCTCCTTTGGGAAGACCATGATGAGAAACAGGCTGTGACGACCCTGGAAAATTACATTGCCCAGTTCAGTGAGATTAAGGAGAGGATCGCCAAGCGGTGTCAGAAACTCGTGGACTATGACAGTGCCTGACATCACCTGGAGGCTGTGCAAAACGCCAAGAAGAAATGTGAGGCCAAGACTGCCAAGGAAGAGGAAGAGTTCAATAAAGCCCAGACAGCATTTGAAGATCTGAACCAGGAGCTACCGGAGGAACTGCCTATTCTTTACAATAGTCATATTGGCTGTTATGTGACTGTCATGGATTGAATTATGTCCCCCCAAAAATGTGTGTTTCAATTTGGCTGGACTATGATTCCTAGTGTTGTGTGGTTGTCCTCCGTTTTGTGATTGTAATTTTATGTTAAAGAGGATTAGGGTGAAATTGTAACACCCCTACTAAGGTCACATCCCTGATCCAATGTAAAGGGAGTTTGCCTGGGGTGTGGTCTGCACTACCTTTTGTCTCCCAAGAAATAAAAGGAAAGGGAAGCAAGCAGAGACCTGGGGACCTCATACCAACAAGAAAGCGTGCCAATTGCAGAGCATGCCCTTTGGACCTGAGGTTCCTGTGCTGAAATTTTCCCAGACCAAGGGAAAACTGATGACAAGGACCTTCCTCCAGAGCCGACACAGAGAGAAAGCCTTCCACTGGAGATGACGCCCTGAAATTGGACTTGTAGCCTACTAGGCTGTGACAGAATAAATTTCTCTTTGTTAAAGACATCCACTTGTGGTATTTCTGTTACAGCAGCACTAAATGACTAAGACAGTGGCCATCTTCCAAAACATTTCCAACCTAAGGGATGTTTTCTACAGAGTTATGAGCAAGCTGAACCGCAATCTCTATGAGGTGATGAGCAAACTGGAGGAACAACATTCCAACAAAGTCTTTGTGGTGAAAGGACTATCAAGCAGCAGTAGATGGTCTTTGGTCATCTCTCCCCCAGTTCGAGCATCTACAGTCTCCAGTCCTCTCACCTCACCTACCAGCTCCTCTGTACTTTTCTTAAAGAGTGAGAAGGAATCCATTTCAGCAGCTGAAGAAGAGCTGACACCTGATCCAGCCCAGGGAGAAGACAACTCTAGATCAAAGAAGAACCCTTAAAAGATGAGGAAATAGAAGGGGGAGAGGCCAAAGCCTGCTCCTTTAAGGAAGAAGAACTTCTGCCAATCTACAATGGCCCAACCCAAACCCAGCTCTCTCCCAACATTGAGGGTGGTGATTCCCAGGAGGAAATTTTCTCTTGCTCCCCAGCTCCATCACCAGGCAGAGCCCTAACCCCTTCAGAGCAGCCTTCATCATCTCTTCCAGAAGTAGTCCTCTGAACCTGCACAAGTGAAGGGTCTGAACAACCAAAGAAAAGAGCCTCTCTCTCAAGGACCTCAGAGCCCCCTAGTAGGCCTCCTCCACCCAGAGCCACTCCTAGCCCCAGGCTTTCTTCAGGGAACATACCCTTCAGCCCTACTCCCTCTGAAGGAGGTTCACCCACCAACCCTAGGGGCTTCTTGAGGGTTGGTACTCCCAGTCCTAGGGCCTCCATACAGGCATCTCCTCATCCAGAGCCTTCAGAGAAGCCAGATAGAACTCCTGAGGCCAGAGAAAAGGAAACTATCCACAATCTAAACCCAGAAGAACTTTGTACTTGATGATCTCTCAGGTTTTTTTAGAGCCTAGTGAGGCATGGAAGATAGAAGACAAGGAAGAGAACAATGATCTTACCTCAGATGACTCCCCTGAGGGCCAAGGCCTTCAGCTTCAAGTCTGTGCAGTTCCAGGAGAGAGCAGCATCATAGAATCTGAGCTTCAAAAAGAAGTATCCATAATCAAAATGTACGACTCTGAAGAGAAACTGCCAAGGCCCCCTCCCCTTCACCCCCAACACATACACAGACACATCTCCACAGAAAAGCTCTCCCACCAGGCCTTTGGGGTTATGGGTTGGTCAGAGGCTACAGGTCAGAGGGACATTAGATCCAGCACTCATTCCTAGGTTCCTATACACCATGAATGCTGCTGGTGGTCTCTAAGGACCTAGCATTAAGGGAAGCTGAAGAATAGCCTTATGGGAGGAAGGGAGGCAGGTTTGGGAGAAGAGAATGCTAGACTCAGGGATATTTAATTCAGGTTTTAAAATTGTTTGAATAGTAGGATTTTATATATAAGTATTAATTAAGATAAGTCTATAATGACTATAAAAGCAGAAGCATCTACAGACATACATAACCACGTATACTCAGAGGAAGATGAACAAATCTGTCTTCAATTTACCATTCATTTTTCAAGACTTGAAGCCAAATAAACCAGATCTCTCAGGTCATTAAATAAAGGATGATTCTGACTATTAAAAAAAAAGCCAAATGATTTCAAGTTTCAGGATGCCGCATCAGGAAAACAAAATCCCTTGCTGAGTAAACTCAAGGGACCTGGGCAGCCACATTTGGTTCCAATTTTTTTTCTTTCGGCTCCATCTTTTCATGCCTCCTTATGCCCTCTCATGCCTTCATTTTGCGCATTGTGTGTCTTCTGCTTGGATTGCTCTCTCACCTTCATCTGTTTGGCAAATGCACACTCATTTTCTAGGCGATCGCTCAAGGCTCACCTCCTGTATTCAAATGTAAATACTTCCTACCATGTGTTCCCATTGCCCATTATACATGCTCCTAGTTATGCATTTATCTTCACCCTGGTGGTGCAACGGTTAAGTGCTCAGCTGCTAACCAAAAGGTCAGCGGGTCAAACCCACCAGCCGCTCAGCAGGAGAAAGGTGTGACAGTTGGCTTCCATAAAGATTTATAACCTTTGAAACCTTATGGGCAGTTCTACTCTGTCCTATAGGGTCGCTATGAGTCAGAATCTGCTTGACGGCAATGGGTTTGGTTTTTTGGTACTCTTGTTGTTAGGGTCCCATGTGACAGAGTAGAACTGCCCAATTGGGTTTTCTTGGCTGTAGTCTTCACAGGAGCAGATCACCAGGTCTTTCTCTCGTGGAGCCCACTGGGTGCATTTGAATCTCAAACCTTTCTGTTTATAGCCAAGCACTTAACAATTATGCCACCAGGACTCCTGTTTATCTCTCTGCCCATCTGACATTCAGCAATGAATGCCTGGACAAACCTCTTCATCTTCATTTTGCTGGAGCTAGCATACTGTCTCACACATTGGAAAGATTCATCCCAGTCCATTATCTCTGATGGGGCTAGGGAAAACTGATTATATATTTTAAAAAATTACATCCAGAAAAAGATCCGTTTACAAATTCACTTTTAGCTTTTGAAACAGAATTGTAAAAAAGAATTCTGGAAAGCATTAAACATTTTAATTTTCTTTTGTGGTTTTCTAAATTCAAAAACTACTTGAGAGGCATATTAAATGGCTTAAAAATTAAGTAATGAAATAAATTTATTTCCTCTAATCAGCACTATGCCATGTGCAACCAGAACAAGATTTAGGAGTGTGTGTTTCCTGTTTTCCCTCCTTTCCTCACCTCTCTTGTTCCTAAAAATCCCAAAACAAACCTGTTGCCGTAGAGTCAACTCCAGCTCATGGCAACCCCATGCGTGTCAGAGTAGAACTGTGCTCCATAGGGTTTTCACTTGCTGATTTTTCAAGAAGTAGATAGCCAGGTCTTTCTTCTGAGGTTCCACTAGGTAGACTCCAACTCCAACCTTTTTGTTAGCAGCTGAGCACATTCACCATTTGCACCAGCCAGGGGTTCCCTTGCTCCCTAAAGGGGACTCTTTTCCAGCCTAGTTACTGGAACACTTGTGATATAGCATTGGGAAAATGGATGAAGAGAGGCAGTCCCAGAAAGGAAGATAAGAGAAGGACTAGGCCCAAGTGACTAAGTTGATCTATATAATAAAAAACAAGACCAGAAGAAAGAGGATATACCCATTGCCATCGAGTCAATTCCAACTCATAGTCACCCTATAGGACAAAGTAGAACTGCCCTACAGGGTTTCCAAGCCTGTAAATCTTTACAGAAAGCAGACTGCCACATCTTTCTCCCACAGAGCAGCTGGTGGGTTTGAACACAGACTTTTCAGTTAGTTGCAGAGTGCTTTAACCACTGCACCACCAGGGTTCCTTGGAAAGGGGATAGAGAGAGGAAAACAGGCAGCATGGACTGGGAAAGAGAATTTGGAGGGTTGTGTGAAGGTCTGTGGAGCAGCTGTGGGGTGGGGAAATGTAGCAGAAGCTATGAGAAATGAGATATGACATAGATATTCTTTCATTTTTATGAGAAATGTGAATAAAAGCAAATTTTCTAGTACTTGTGGTTACTCAACTGAGGTTCCTTAAATATGATTCCTTGAGAAGACTGAGCCACTTAGGTTTCCAGGATATTTATATCACTTTATTTCAGAATTTTGGCTATGACTGCATGGGTACTTTATAAAAATGCTCAAAAGATAAATCAAAAAAGTAGTAGTTTTTAATTTCCTCTCAAGGGTAATATCTAGCAGGATTAAGATGAATTTACATTTTATCAGCTATTCCAATGGTGTTTTTAGTGTTCCTTATAGAGGGTATACCTGGAAACTCACCCTCTGGTGTGCCCCTTAAACTGGCTCTGCCTAAGGCTAGGGATTAGAGAGATTTGTGCTACTCACTGTGGAGCAGTATTTCCGAACTCTCCAGGTAGGTCTTGGATTCCTTTGAGAATCCCATGAAAAGTATAGACCTTCTCCTAAGAAAAACGCACATCAGAAAATACACACAAAATATTGCTTACATTTTCAGCAGGGCTTCGAACTGGCTCTCCTAGGTTTAGTCATGGCCGACAAAGCAAAAATGGAACGAACTTGAGTTTGTAAAATGTGGGGGAACCAGGACAATAACCTGAACAGGAAAAATTAGAAGTCGACATCCTGCTAGAAAACTGACCTCCCTCTTAGAAAACAAGGGCAGCATGCACATTGCATAGCAACCAAATCTCCTGATCAGCGCAGTCGGAACTGTTGTTGCCGCTCTCAAAGATGGCGACTGCACCACTTTGGATGTGTGTTGCTCTCCACACTACTGCCAATAACCAGTCTCCCACATCAGGCATCTGAAAGGTCTCCCTACGCCTCTTCCAAGTCTCCCATTCCAGGGCTTCGACCCATAATTTTTCCTGTTCCACTTGTCATTCTGCTTCACCCAAATTTTAAAAATTTAAAAAATTTGGGTCTATTCTGATTTTGCTTCATAGCCCATGACTAAACCTACTCAAACCGGTTTGAAGCCCTGGTTTTCAGGTTATTCATGGATATTCTGAAGGCTTTCCGTGGACCTTCTGGGCTTCTATGGACCGATACTATCAATCCCTGCTGTCCCTAAGTGGGTTCTGTTGCCTACCCAGCTTAACTGTATTTGAACATTCATCTTATTTCCTGTGTCAAACAAGCAACATTTACAGCCAGATGTGCTCTGGGTAAATCTGAGGTTTTACTTAACTGTAATGTGATTCTGGTACCTAGAAATCCCAAATTTGATCCTTTTACCTGTGACTAGAGACCACAGAATGACTCAGTGGGCTAACAAAGACAGATGTTGGTCTTTATCATTTCTGAGACTATTTCAAATCATTGTCTTGCATGGGGCACTGTTTAATAATTGGTATGGAGTTCTGTGTGGCAGGTTTGTGATAAACCATTGAGGTCTTTAGGCAGGAAGCGTCACCCACGAAGGAAGAGATGGCTAGAAGAGGTCAGCGATAACAGGTTTTTTCAAATTTCCTGGACAAAAGCCCTCAAGGGTACTCCTGCTACTAAACTGGGCCTGTCTGTAACCGATGAGTGGTTTCCAAAGCCGTCCCCAGCTAAAGCGTTTTGCAGTAATCCACTCAGACAATACTTAACTTGCTGCCGGTAGGTCCCATAATTCATACTGTCCCCCTGAATCATCCCTCAAGGAGTATAAGTAAAGGCTTCTTCCTCCTCTCTACTGCCTCTCTCTCAACAATCTCTCAAGAACAGGCCAGCACTAGTGAGGGCCAGTTAAATTCATCTCCAGATCTGACTGCCAAATGAAACATTGAAATTCCCTCAATCCCTCCGAAGAAACTTTCGACAGTCTAGTAACATAACAATTCCACCCAGATGTCAAATACTCTTAGGGTATAGTTTCTCATATTTTTCTACTTTCCTCTAATCATCTTTTATGGGGAACATTTATAAAAATAAAATATGATGCCTTTAAGAATTATATGACACAGCTGTTTTTTCCTTAGCTGAAGCATGAGTCTTCCTTTTGGAACAAAATATGAGGAACAAAAAATTATTCTTCAGGTTAAACCGCAAACAGCATTTAACATATTACTAGGCCAGAGTAAGACCTCGACATACGGTTGTTGAAGGGGTATTCTAGAATAAAACAAGGTTTGAGTAGGAAAAGAATAGTTGAGCCTCTGCTATGTACTGGATACTGTGCCAGAATTGAGGGCTGGATTTTCTTCTTGAGAAACAGAAACTGAAACTTTTCCGTTATAAAAATGTCAACTTCTTGTAAAATCATCCAATAGTTTTTTTCAAAGAGAAACAGAAGAAGGAGAAAAGCTTAAAATGTGTGTGAGAGAGAAAGAGAAAAAAAAAAGACATCAATGTTCAGAATAAAGAATATTCGGAATAAAATTAATTCAACTAAAAATAAAGGGTTCAATTTTTCTGTGTAATGTCAGAGGGTTGTTAAACCTCATGAAGATAATTTCTTCCGTATTACCCATACTAGGAATATAGTGTGAGTGAGGACACAACATCTGTGAATACTTTACCCCTTTAAAGCTGAGAGAAATAATTTTTCCATCAGCTCTACCTTCAACTGAGCAACACCCAGAGTGTTTTTTGACATCCTAAGGGAAGGAACTGCAAACACTATCCTGCAGTGAACATTCGTCATTCTTGCAGGTTGTGTAGTATCTGAGCCCCATTTCTCCTTGGAGGATCCCTTTCTTTCTGGGAGAGGCAGAACTCAGGTGCCACTCCAACCAGTTGTCATTGAGGCAATTCCAACTTATGGCGACCCCAACGTGCAGAGTAAAACTGTGCTCCATAGAGTTTTCAGCGGCTGATTTTTCAGAAGTAGGTCGCCAGGCCTTTCTTCTGAGGTGCCCCTGGGTGGACTCAAACCTCCAATCCTGTGGTTAGCAGTGAGCAGGTTAACCATTTGCACTACCCGGGGACTTCCTGTATCACTCTAACAAAAACCGTACTTGTTGCCATTGAGTCGTTTCCAACTCAAAGCAATCCTATAGCACAATAGAACTGCACCAGTATGGTTTCCAAGGAACGGCTGGTGGATCTATATCACTGCAGAGACTGAGAATTCCTGATCCTCATTTTACAAGTCTAGTCTGAATCTACGCACAGGCTCATGACTTGGGCTCTATCAATCTGATCCCTGCACCCTGGATTTGGATTTCACGTGGTGAAGCTCAAAGGCAGAGATCCTAGAGACACTGTCCTTGACAGTGGTGACAGCTGTAAAATGACTAATCATTTGGGAGCTGTGGTGATAACTGCTAGTGGTGGAGCACAATGTCAAATGCCAGCCATAGCAGCGGTGCAAACGGCAGTGTCTAGCACATCCCGGTGGTGGCAGCATTGTCCACAAGGGTCCAGCTCTATAGTGGGATTTGGCGCTGTTTTCAGTTCTGAAGCCTTTCATCCACGACCTCTAGCAATCCAAGCTATTCTTTGAGAGATTCACTCTGTATCGTCCTCACTGTCTTTCGAGATTTATTAAAGCAAAGTTTTGGGGATTGATGCGGCTCTGAAAGCTCACCTTCCATCTCCGTATCATTTATTTATTTATTTTAATTTGGGCACAATTTCAAATTTATGTAAAAGTTACAAGCATAGTTCAAAGAATTCCTGGATACCCCTCACTCAGATTCCAAAATCTTAATGATACTCTACGTTGCTTTATTCTCTCTCATCTGTTGAATAGTAAATTGTAGATATGATACTCCTTTACCCCCAAACATTATTGTACATTTACCAAAATAATTGTACATAACAACAGAACAATTTTCAAAACCATCAAATTAACAGTGATACAATGTTATTATCTAATCTGCAGACCTTATTCAGATGTTGCCAATTTTACCAATAATGGCCTTTATAAAAAAAAAAAAAAGGCCTTTATAGCAAAAGAAAATTCAAGATCACATGTTGCATTCAGCTGCCGTATTTCTGTAGTCACCTTTATTCTGAAACTATTTCGTACATTTTAATCAAATTCCTCTCCTGCCTAAATCAACTAGAGTTTTTAATTTCTGTGGCTTGGGGCAGATAACCCAAATTAATACAATTGGTACCAGAAATAGGGTCGTGCACATAACATACTTCAAAACGTACAGTTGCCCAGGTGAAATCCAGAAGAAAACCCAGTGCCATCGAGTCGATTCCGACTGATAATGACCCTAAAGGACAGAGTAGAACTGCCCCATACAGTTTCCAAGGAGCGCCTGGTGGATTCGAACCACCGATCCTTTGGTTAGTAGCCGTAGCACTTAACCACTACACCACCAGGGTATCCTATGTGAAATTTCCATGTGAAATAGGTAGGGCAAAGGAGAGAGAGAATCTCAGTGTGCCAGCTAGCTTGAGACCATTTACCTGCCTAGGGAAGCCGTCATATAAGTGGAAATAGCAGGAGTCCTTCAGGCAACATCTGAATACTTCTGCAGATTAGATAATAGTATTGTATGATACGGCATGTGCTGGCTCTCTTACAGCCATGGGTAGAACCCTATAAGAAAGAGACATAAGGAATAAATGGCTGTCATGGATCGAATGTGCACCCTGAAAATATTTGTCAACTTGGCTAGGTCATGATTCCCAGTATTGTATGATTGTCTACCATTTTGTCATCTGATGTGATTTTCCCAAGTGTGGTAAATACTATTGCTATGATGTAACTTGATGGATTAGAGGCAGCTATATTGATGAGATCTACAAGATTAGATAGTGACTGAAGCCAGTGTTTTTTGAGATTTTTCTAAAAGAGAAAAGCAAGCAGAGAGACAAGGGGACCTCATACCACGAAGATAGCAGTGCCAGGAGCAGAGCATGTCCTTTGGACCTAAGGTTCCTGTGCAGAGAAGCTCCTAGGCCAAGGGAAGATTGATGACACAGACCTCTCTCCAGCACTGACAGAGAAAGCCTTCACCCTGATTTCGACCTTTCTCAAGAGCCAAGAGAGAAAGAGTTGACACCCTGTATTTGGACTTATAGACTATTAGACTGAGAGAATAAATTTCTCTTTGTTGAAGCCAGCCACTTGTGGTAGTTCTGTTATAGAAGCACTGGATAACTAAGGCATGTCCCTTCTTTTTTTTTTTTTTTTAGATGTGGTCATGCTGGAGGTGATGCCTGCAACTCTAATACCTGTTTTGTGACCATGAGGGGAACAAGTCTGAAGGTAAGGATAAGTCTCAGGATGGCATAGCAGAGGTGTGGAGATGATGGATCCTTCAGGATGTGGTCCAACTATCCTACCTCTGGACTTTCCACTTTATGAGATACATTTTCTTATTATTTAAGCCAGTTTTTGTCACAGTTTTCTGTCATACGTGCTGAAAACACCCCAAATATAAACATACTGGGTTAAATGACTCGTGCCGTGTTGACATTTTGTTTGGTGGGGGAGACGTTCTCTTAAGTATAAAACTAGAGGAGGTGTCATTATCCACTACTATGTCATAAAGTTAGTTACTCAGATCCTCCTAACATATTTTCTTTTTTGAAAGCACCAGAGAGGATGAAATAAAGTTTTTAAACCTCCAACGATAAGCAAAATACCACCAGTGAAAACAACAACATGAAGAAGGCTCTTAAAATGAGCTTGTTGGTGTTCTTGCATGACATAAATAAAAATTTCCACCAACATTTACTGAGGAGTTAATAAGTTTCAGGCCCTGTTGTAAGTGAATTCTTTGTATGAACTACTTCATTAAATCTGCTCAATATGCTAGGCAACAGTTGTTACTCCCGTTTATAGATGAAGAATAGAGAGATTAACCAATTGGACCAAGATCACAGAACTCTTAAGTGATAGAATCAACATTCAAGCCAACGTAGTTTGAGCTCTGTAGCTGGTGTACTGCCCTTTGGATAAATATTTCAAAGAGGTAATTCCCCTCAAGAGAAAATTAATTTTAAAAGCCTGCTTGAACGGAAAAATAGGTATGTATGTTGAAGTAGGGGTATTGTAAGAGTATCCTTTCCAAACCCTAACAGATGCCCCCTAAGACACCACAGTGTCGGTTTTGGAGGGAGGAGGTTCATACGTCTCCATCAGCATTACCTCCCTCCCCTACTCCAGGGCAGCCACTACCACCCAAAAGCCTCTGTAAATGAAAGTGGCACCAAGGGACCATCAGGGGAATTGTAACATTTTTAAAGGAATTGTTATGTTTAACAAAAACCTCTCAGAGAGCAGGCAGGGCTAATGGTCTCATTTTCTGGAAAATGAATCTGAGACACTTGCTCAGTTATATCCCTGACCCTCTCTCTTGTGCTTCAGAGGATGAGATAGGCTTGTGAGCTGCCCAATGGTGGAGAAATGCCTGCTTCTTTTTGACATAGTTCATGACCCTCTCTCAGCTCTGCAGGGGCGCCATTCCCACCCTATCTGCTCACGTGCAACCTGGTACGCTAGACTCAGAGACAGGCCTGGATAATTCTTTACCAGAGAAGCACAGAAGCATGCTTCTATCACTGATGCTCTGTCTTCTAAAACATCGCCTATCTGAGTTTCACACATCCTGACTCAAGGGGATGAGAGGTAGAGTGTTTATTTGGTAGAAGAGGTAGGTACAGTAGCGCTCACAGATGAGGAAACCAAGGCTCTGAGAGATTAAGTAACTTTTCCACATTCATGCAGCTAGTGAGAGGTACTGTTCTTGCCACCAGTAATGTCAGTGTAGAAACATAGACCTGATACCCTTCTGATCACCAAGATGCCACTTCATCACCTTATTTTTTAATATGACTGACCAAAAGGGAATAATAATATGAAAAAATATTCTGTAATGTATTTTATTCTAGAATTAACCTCCTTTCCAATAGGATCAAATGCTAGAGAAAGGGGAGCAGGTATCACTGGTGTTTAGGAGAACTATAAAGCAGGAAATGAGACAGAACAGTGATCAACTTTCAGCATTTGACTCCTTCGTTGTAAAAATATCTCCCCTTGGTTTTCAGAACACCGCTCACTACTGATTTTCCTCCGTCCTCAACCTTGCTCCTCCTTAGTTTCCATTTCTGGTTCCTCCTCCTCTAACCCTTAACTCTGTCCTCCACCCTCTTTTCTCTTTAAATTCCTTTTCTAGGTGATCTCATCCCTCTTCTATGCCTTAAAAGAACACTTTTGTACTGATGACTCATAAATCTCTATCTCCAGCTCTTAACACCACCCTGGGCTCTATATTTATATATCCCACTGCCTACTTGACATCTCCTCTTAGCTGTCTAATAGGCATCTCAAATTTAGTATGTCCAAAATAAAACTCTTGATTTACCCACAGCTGTCTTCCCTATCTCAGTTAATAGTATCATCACCACCAAGTTTCTTGGGCCAAAAAACAAAAAATGACTCTCATTTTCTCACTTTTCCTCGTCTTTCACATCTAATCTATCTGCAGATCTTAACTCCTATTTCCAAAGTATATTCAAAATCCCACTACTTCTCACCATCTTCGTTGCTACAAGCCTAGTCCAAGGGACCTGTGTCTCTCACCTGGGCTTCAATGGGCTCCTTCTACTCTTGCCTGGCCAGAGTTAGTTCCCCACACAGCAGTCAGAGCGATCCTTTTAAATCATAAATCAGATCAAGTCAATCCATTGGTTAAAAGTCTCCAATGGTTCCATTGGGCCTAGAGTAAAACCCACACCCAACATGATCAACAAAGCTGATATACCCTTTGTCAACCTCTCAGACATCATCGCTTGCCTCTCTCTTCCTCACCATGATTCTGCCTCTCCAGCCTTCTTTCTACTTTCCCAGCATTCTGAATTCTTATCTCTGGCCTTTTGAGCCTGTTGGTCCTTCTGTATAGAATGTTCTTTCTTCAGAGCTTCTAAAATTGTCCTTTTCCCATCATTTGAATCTGAGCCAAATGTCATCTCCTTAGAAAAGCTTTCAATGGACATTCTAGCTAAAATATATTCCCTTGTTCCTTCTCCCAAATTTCTCTATATTCCATCGCCCCAGTCTTATTATTTTAAAACCACTTATACTATGTGATATATTTCATTTGTATGTACCATTGGTTGGCTGCCTCTGCCCCTGAGAATGTAAGCAAGATGATAAGAAACCAAATTTACCATTGGCTCCAACTCATGGTAACTCCATGCATGTCAGAATAGAACTACGTTCCATAGACTTCTCAATGACTAATTTTTTGGAAGTAAATTGCCAGGCCTTTCTTCCAAGGTCCCTCACAGTAGACTTGAACCTCCAACCTTTTGGTTAGCAGCCAAGCTCTCTGTTTGCACCATCCAGAGACTCCTACAAGAAGGCAGCACTGTCCAGAAGAAAGTGTCCCAGTCACTGAGCACTGTGGTGCCATAAGGGAGGTCAAGTTTCTTCAGAGATTTGATAAATTATCCTTCAATGCTATCCACTCATGACCAAGCAACCTATTAAGACTTAGTCACCAAGAAACTTCAGAATAATAAAATAAACCTTCAGATTAAAATATTGGTTTCTTAAATCTATTGGTCCAGGGCCCATTAGGTTCTGGTTAGGGAACACAGATATTCTAGTCACTTCAATGGACTATCAATTGTAAATTAGCAAATTGGCACTTTTATCTATAAGCTCTTAGAAATTTTAATGTGTATTCCAATTGTCTGGGACAAAATCAATTGATGACAATCATATTTCAGGGATCTACAAAGGTGAGGACTAGCTAGATTTCTCTCATCCTGGCTTACACAAAAGTAAATACTTAGAAGTTGAGTAATACTGTATCAAAAACCTAAAGTGTGTGGCATTGGCTCAGTAGTCAGGTGGCAAGTAGCAAGGAATCTTTGGTTGCAGGCTGGAAAGATAGCAATCTATAATATGCAAGGATGACATACTTTGTAAAATCGTCACCTACGATAACCTGAAAAGAAGGTCATACGCTTTGTGAAATTGTAGCTTTACCAGAAGAGGCTGGAAAACATAACTTTCTAGCAGATGTTGGCTTCATTTGACAGGCTACTAAAATAAAACAATGAGCTAAATACAGAATTAACTGATTTACAAGCAAGTATGAAAGGTAAAAGAGATGGTCCAGAAAATATGGAGATTTACAGGATTGGAAGAGGCAATTATTTCTTATCACCCATTGTTAAAGACTAATTAGAATACAGCCTTGTGTCAAGGAGTAAGTCTAGGGTATGGTTTTCACACCCATTGTTAAACCTCTGAATGGGTTAAGATGGCATCCAGTTAGCCTTTCATTTAGACAAAACGGCTTGAGTGAAAAAGGACAAAAGCTGTGGCTCTTCCATCGAAGCTTTGTTAGCTTATGATACCTGGAGTTAAGATGAAACAAAGAGAGCAACACGTCTCAAAGAATGATAGGTTTTTGTGGTTAATGGCATGCAACTCTGACCAGAACCAATTAGAAAAAGAAGCTATTTTAAATTTTTTGAGAGACTTATACAGTCAAAGAAACTACCAGACTTCTAAAATGTTTATGACAGTTAGACTCTTTAACAACAGTTGTGCTGGTAAATTTCAGTAAGTGAGTTACAGGCTAAGAAAACTTCTCATCAGTTAAGGAGGGCATGTTTTTCAATGCACTCTTCAGGAGCATCCGAGGCAAATAATAATTTTAAAAAAGCCCTCCAGAGGGTCAAGCCAAGGGCCACAGAGAGCAATAAGCTGGAGTACCCTTCTAGGGACCAATCAAAATTTAATTGAGAAGTCTTAACCCCAGCTTACAGATTTCAGAATTGATTCAAATCAACACCTTCTTTCCAAATGGAAGTGTTTGTTGCAGGCACCCTGTCCCTCTTCTACTTTTCTGTACTGGGTGTGTGAGAGAAGACAACTTGTTTTTGTTCAGCTAATTTTAAGGTCAAGGGAGCTACATCCAGATCGCATAAAGAAGAATCGCGGACTTTGAGTTGGATGTCCTGTCCAGATAGGACTTAAAGTTGAATGTTTGGTGACCAGAAGAATACTGGTGGTCCTTAGTGCTGCTCACTAAATATTTATAATTATCTTATTCCTAATAACATGGAAGGATTATATTTCCTTGCTCCCATTTGGGTGAGCCGGGACATATGACTAGATTCAACTAATGAGTCGTGAGCGGAAGTGACATGTTTTACTTCCAGGTTGGAACATTCAGTTCCTAGTGAGAGACGAAAACTTCTAGAGCTCTCTTTTCCATATGGCATGGTGACCAGGATCAGTTTTGTTGGAAGCTTCATCCTGGGAACCTGAGCAACTGTGATGAGCAAAGCTTTCCTGCTGAGTCACAGAAGCCATATGTTATTGTAGCCTTATAGCATGTTATTGTTTTAAGCCACACAGATTCTGGAGGCCGGAGCCACTAATAAACTCCTCTCTTCTATGTCATTTAAAAAATTATTATTTTATCATCATACAACATGGTTTAATAATTTATGCGCTGTTTTATGACCTACTCATAAAACAGTCTCATACCTTTCTGTATCATTTGTATGTTTTTCTGTAATATCTTTGTTCTGGCTGCTAAAAAGCCAGAGGAGGGACCCAATATACTTTTTACTCAATCCCATATTTATTGATAAGCCTAAATGGGCTGTTTTGAGCTTTTATTATTACAAATAATAATATAATATACATCCTTGTAGTTAAAACTTTATGGTAGATTCATGATGATTTCTAATTCTTATAATTAAAACTTAGGTATCAAAGCATATGCAGAGCTGTAAAGCTTTGGGTATTTTCATCCATTTATTCACTCATTGGAGTTACTGGGTGGTGCGAAGAGTTAATACAGCACTTGATTGCTAACCAAAAATTTGGAGGCTCACGTTCACCCAGAGACACCTCAGAAGAAAGGCCTGGTGACCTACTTCCTATAAATCAACCATTGAAAACCCAATGGAGTATGGAGCTCAGTCCTACTCTGACACACATGGGGTTGCCATGAGTTGGAATTGATTGGATGGCAACTGGTAGCGATCAATGAATGCCTGTGTTTCCCCTCTGTTGCCACTTCGCTGGAAGGCAAATTAATTACGTAAATAAAGGTAGCAATTGTGATGCAGTTGAAAGGGGCCAGTTACATTAAGAGGTAATCTTTTGCAGACCAATGAAAATCAAGTTGGGGAAATAGTTGTGAATGGGATTATTATGTAGATATAAATCTTCTACTTACATTTTTAAGAAACCAGAAATAAAAGGAAGCCAGTTCCCTCACACATTCAATGGCAACACACAACTGTGATGGAGAACAGAATCTGGTCTCTCAAATTCATGCAAGTTAAAATCCAAACCAAAATTCCTCTCTCTGAAAATTCACTGGTGAGCTCATATGATGAAGCTTTAGGAATGATTATTTTTTACGCCTCTTAAGGGAGAATTTTGGGGAAAGCCTAAAAAGAGTTTGATTCCAATTCTTTATAAGGAGAACATTATTTTTCAATACGATATAAAATATTTACTATCTGCCAGGGACGGTGTTCCGAGTGATTTGTAGATGTCACTGTGACAGCACAGTGTTTAAGGATGCATTTCATCCTACATAAGCAATAATTTGAGCCATATATCAAAACTTAAAAAAAAAAAAAATCCAAACCCCAGTGGAATAGAAATTTACTATTTCTGAAAACAAATGTGTGCATATCATTAATATTATTAGTTCTCAGTGGGTTTTTCCAAATCTTCCTATTTAGCTTTTCCCACAAAAGTAGTAAATTTTGATCAAACATCAGGAAGTGGCATGCAATATAAAGATATGAAAAAGGAAACCTGATACACTTACTGCCATGTTTGTTTAAGTTGTGGGATGACTCTTTCCTTCTGGGTTCTTTGCTGGATCCTTGAGGAATATTTCTGTTTTTCTCTAAGTAGGGGTGCAATGTATAAATCTTCTGAAAACCTGTCTTATCTTTAATCTCTTACTAATAGAAAGCATTTTCTATAACAGTCATTCAGCCTTCTTATGTCAGCTGCTCTCATGTCATGAAACCAACCTCATCCCTCCTGCTTTTCTATGGAGGCCCTCTGCTCCATTCAGGGCCATCTCTGCCATTTTATTGATGCTTTGTCTAGCCTCGTGGTTCCTCTTTTCCTTCACTTCTGCTTAGTTCCCATCCCCTTGCATTTACTTCTTTTATTTGTCACATCTAGAATGTCTTCTCTCTACCATTTATGATTCCAAACTCTGTATTTTTTTTTTTAACTTCCTGCTCCAGGCTCACCTCTATCCCTTAATTTCCCTTGAATTATCTTGGTCAATAATGGACATTCTTGGAAGTCCCATAGATTAGGCATGTCAAGTGATCCCATACTTCCTTACAAGATGAACTTGGAATCATTTGGTCTTTAACCTTTTACATGGGCATACTTATTATATATGTCTGCTTTACCCAATCAGCTTCATTGTAAAAAATACTGACCTGGGAACTAGGATCCTGTGGTCCACCATTGAGTATTACCTTAAGAAAATCACTAGGATTTCCTTATATCTAAAGGAGAGTGTTGAATTACGATAACATCATCTTTAAAGTGCCTTCACATCATATCTAACATTCTGTGAGTCTTCAAGGGTAAGAATTGTCTTTTGTTTCTCTTGTATAATATCTACTACAGGGCTGGGAAAATAGTAATTTAATAAAGGTAATTTAATAAATTTAATATATGTCTGTTCGTAGATGTATAGGTGGGTGGGTGCAGGAGTGGATGAATAGAGGAGGTCTGTGGTCTTATCAGCTTTATTATCCTCATTTCTTTAAGGAAGCTTAAAATAAAAATCATCACAAAACATTTAATGCTTCTCTTTCTGTATTGATCACATGTTACTGGGGAATATTACTCTTTTACTTTTTTTTTTGTTTGCTTCCCCAAATCTGCTCCAATAAAAGAAAATTATTTCCTTTCAGAAAAATTCCATGGATTCTGCCTGCTCACATGAGTAGATCTAGTTACTTTTACAACTTTAATTATTCAAAAAAAAAAAAAAAGACCCAGTTCCACATTGAGGAATGTTAGGATTTTTTTAAATGACTCCTTCTTATGAAATCAAAGAATATTACATAACCACGACCTGAAATTCAATTCTTATCCATGGTAACGGTGGATGTTTCAATTCTGTAAAATCATTTTCATCAACAATTTGACAGAGAAAAGCAAAGAAAATGATTTCGTGTCTTCTAACAGCTGCAAATCT
The DNA here is from genome assembly GCF_030014295.1 of Loxodonta africana. Classification (NCBI taxonomy): domain Eukaryota; kingdom Metazoa; phylum Chordata; class Mammalia; order Proboscidea; family Elephantidae; genus Loxodonta; species Loxodonta africana. The sequence continues at coordinate 67,715,845 of NC_087355.1, forward strand.
GTGAGCAGAGAGTAAATGACAGGAGTATATTTGGATCGAAGTGTGAAGATGTGCTTACTTCTCTTCCAACACTCTTTCTCAGCCCTTTTTTTAAGATATAAGAATTAATTCTCATGGACACAAACCAGATCCAAATTTCCATGTGATTTACTGCCTTAAGTTTTCAGGGGAAAAAAATGCCTGTAAAAAGTTTTTATGGGACAAACCTACAAGAAAGTAACATCTAGGAATTCTTTCTGGGAGATCAGGATCTCTTGTGAAAGGACTGAAATACTGCTTTTCCAGGAGCCTCTTCTTTGTTGACCTTTAGTACCCACCTTCCCTAATTTTTAGAGTCCATTCTATAATGGCAATAGAACAGAAGACTCCTTTCCAGAGTGACTAGTCATGTGGGACGGTGAAGGCTGTCATAGCATAAACCCTCACTCCAGATATTCCACCTTTGAGATACTACACTCTCTCACTTAGACAACGCTCCATCCATCTACTCCAAAACCAGACATTCCATGGCAATGGCATTACGAAACCATACATTTTGGGTTTTTAAAGACAGTTCCAATTTTAAATGTTATATATAACTATTAATCAGGAATATACATACTTGTCAGGTCATAGTTCTACTTTTAGGTTAGATCATAAAAGAAAAATCAATCATATTGCCGTTGAGTCAATTCCAACACATGCAACCCTATAGGACAGAGTAGAACTGCCCCATAAGGTTTCCAAGGCTGTAATCTTTACAGAAGCAACTGCCACACCTATCTCCCTCGGAGCAGTTGGTCGGTTCAAACCACCAACTACTTAACAAAAAGGTGGCTACGATTATGGAACATAAATCTATCTTAATGGTGACCCTAGCAATATCATTCTCAAATTTGTATTCACTCAACAAACACCTATTAGATAGACATTTATTCACTCAACAAAAATTTATTGTGTGTTTACCAGATGTCATGTGTTATTGTTGTTGTTAGGGGCCATTGAGTCAGTTCTGACTCATAGTGAACCTATGTACAACAGAAAAAAACTGCCAGTCCTGGCCATCCTCACAATCGTTTTTATACTTAGGCCCATTGTTGCAGCCACTATGTCATTCTATCTTGTTGAGCCTTGCTCTTTTTCTCTGACCCTCTACTTTACCAAGCATGATGTCCTTTGCCACGGATTGGTCCCTCCTGATAACATGTCCAAAGTATGTGAGATGAAACTTCACCATTCTTGCTTCTAGTGAACATTCTAGCTATACTTCTTCCCAGACAGATTTGTTTGTACTTCTGGCAGTCCATGGCATATTGCCTGCGAGGTGACTGGCTTGGGTCAGGCACTCCTTAGTCCTTAAAATAACATTTTTGCTTTTTAACACTTTGAAGAAGTCTTCTGCAGCAAATTTGCCTAATACAATGCGTCTTATGATTTCTTGACTGCTGCTTCCATGGGTGTTGATTGTGCATCCTAGTAAAATGAAATCTTTGACAACTTCAATCTTTTCTCCATTTATCATGATGTTGCTCATTGGTCCAATTGTGAGGATTTTTGTTTTCTTTATGTTGAGGAGTAATCCATACCGAAGGCTGTGGTCTTTGATCGTCATTAGTAAGTGCTTCAAGTCCTCTTCATTTTCAGCAAGAAAGGTTGTGTCATCTGCATATCACCTATTAGGTAGATGTCATGTACTATGTATAATTTGGGAATACAGTGAGGAATAAAATACAGTATCAGCCCTCTAGGACCTAAGTCAGCAAAGTTTTTCTGTAAAGGATCAAATAGTAAATATTATGGGTTTGTGAGCCATGCCATCTCTGTCACAACTACTCAACTCTGCCATTGTAGTGGGAAAATATCCATAGATAATATGAATATGAATGAGTCTGACTGTATACTAATAAATCTGTATTTACAAAAACAGGTGGCAGATTGGAATTGGCCAACTGGCCAAAATTTGCCAACACCTGTTGTAGGAACTTAGAGTCTAGACCATCATCATCCAATAAAATATAGTGGGAGCCATATAGGAACTTTAAAATTTTCTAGCAGGGACACTTTTAAGACGTTTATAGTGATAAAATGTATATAACAAATCATTTGCCAATTCAACAATTTCTACATGTATAATTAAGTGACACTGATAGCGTTCATCATGTAGTGCAACCATTATCACTATCCTTTTCCAAATTATTCTACCACCTTTAACAGAAACTCAGTGTCTCCTAAGCAATGACTCCCTTTCCCTTACCCTCCCACCCATAGTAGGCACTAATAACCTTGTTCTCTTTAGTAGGGACACTTTAAAACCTAAAAAGAAATAGGTGAAGTTCTTGAGTTAATAATATATTTTATTTTATTTGATATATCCAGAGTATCATCATTTCAATATGTAACCAGTATTAAAAATTCATTAAATATTTTCCATTATTTTTTTCATACTAAGTCTTTGAAATCTGCATGTATTTTACCCATACACCATATCTAAATTCACCCTATCCACATCCAGAGTGTTTGATTAGTGAGGTGGTTAGTGATTACCATATTAGACAGCCCAGGTCTAGACGGGAATAAATGGGTGGTTGATAGGGATAAGCATATAAGGTATTTAGAGTGAACACAAAAGAAGAAAAGCCAGCCTCATCTCCATGATGGAGTGGTTGGTGGCCCAGGAGGTTCTCAAAGAAGAGGCATCCTGTGAGACGAACTGGATTCCTTTGTGGAGGACGGGGAGAAAGAAGATTCTGGACAGAGATAAAGATATACATAAAAACCTAGAGAGAGGGAAAGGGCCAGCTTCTTTAGATAATTTATGTGGCTCAGTAAGTACAAAGCCCACGTGGAAGGTGTTGACCCAAGCTAAGGCAGTGGCAGTGGCAATGGAGTGAAGTGAATTAGTTGGGAGAAATATTAATGAGACAGAATTGATTGAACTTAGAGATTGGTTGGACATAAGGGGATGAAGAAGAAGGAAGAGAAAAGAATGATGTCAAGGGTTTCGGCTTGCACAAAATGCAAGGACAGAGCTGTCATTGGTCAAGATGGGACACTCAGAAGCAGGGGCAGATTTGAAGACAGATGTGGGCTTTAGACTTTAACACCCTGGGCTTTGAGGTCTCGGGGAGACACGTGTAAAAGATAACGTGAGACGTGCACAGCAGCAACCAAGCGCAGGATACGCCTTCACATGGACAAAGCTTTTTGTGTTGGTAGCTGCCCTCATTCTGTGATCAAAAGTCTGTCCTCTCTCTCTCCCCTTCCTCCAACCAAAACCTTTTTCTAGTGCCTCTGCCACTGCATGAAGGGGCTAAATCCTGATTCTTTCAGCCTGGAAAACTCTCTCCACTGTTCCTTACCTAATTAACTCCTGTTCACTTTTCAGATCTCAATTCAAATGTCACTTCTCAGGGAGGCATCCAGATCCACCCAGATGAGTTCAGACCTCAGTGTCCTACCCTCTGTGTTTCCTCGGCAGCACTTTTCACACTTGGAATTTCACATCTATTTGTGTAACTATTTGGTTGACTTCCCACCTTGATGGTAGAGATTATTAAGCAAGAATTGTGTCTGTTCTTGCTCAACACTGTAATACTAGCCTCTACCACTTACCTAGGAATCCCTGGGTGGCACAGATGATTAAGTGCTTGGCTGCTAAAGATTAGCTGTTAGAACCCGCTCTGGCGAGCTACTTATGACAGATCACAGTCGTTGAAAACCCTGTGGAGTGCAGTTCTACTCTGAAACACATGGGATTTCCATGAGTTGGAATCAGCTTGAAGGTAACTGGTTGGTTTTGGCACATAATAGATGCTCAATAAGTCTATGTTGAATGAACGAGTATCATATTGAAAGCCACTGTTAAAATCCAAAATTATCAGTAAAGAATAGTAAGCCTTAGTATGGATCAGTGCAATGAATCCCAGTGTTCATCCACGAACAGTCAGGCAAGAAGAGTTAACCTGCTTTATTTTTCTATAACTTAATATTTATTTTCAGTTCCTTATTCATAATTGAGATGGAAGAAACTTAATCCCAGTCATTTTGTGTTTTCCACCATTGCTAAAGATACTCCCTGTCCAGGAAGCCTTTTCCTAATGTGAAAGTGAGGAAAGGATCCCTACTTTCTCTTAAGTGTCTTCTAAATTTGGAGCTATGCCAAGAGTCCTTTTCTTTCTTTTAAGGACATTTGGGGGAAAAAAATTGTTGTGGAGTCGATTCCAACTATGGTGACCCTATGTGTATAGAGTAAAACTGCAGTTGAGAGAATTTGTTTTTCTAGGAGCATATCACCAGTCCTTTCCTCCCAGGTGCCTCTGGGTGGATTTGAACTTCCGACTTTTCGGTTAGCAGCCAAGCATGTTAATCATTTGCAGTACCCAGGAACTCCCTAAGATGTGTTACCTTGGGCAAATTGCTTCAAGTCCATAAAGTCTGCTTTCCCCTCTACAAAATGGAGACATTTGTGAGGATACAACAAGTTAATACAGGAAAAAGCTTTATTTCAGTATTTAGCACACAGTAAGCACTCAAAAAATTATCTATTATACTCCTCAAGCTCTGCTTTTATGATTGTAGCTTTAAGGATTGCTGTCTTTATTGAACACACATTATGTTGTGAGCACTATGGAAGACACTTTATAGGGATTTTCACAACGAAGCCGTTGTTGACCCTGTTTGTTATTATTTTACCCATCTAATTTTTTTTTTTTTCCATTGCTGGAACTGAGACTCCAAAGAGTCACAGAAATTGTCCAAGGTCACATAACTAATAATTGGGTTTACTTTAATTTGAGCCCAGCCCTTAAAGTAGCAGCCCTACATGTGGTCTTCATGAATGTACACCTCTTATGTCCTGTACTAGGTTATACATTCTTTTGGGGGTAAGAATTTGATCCGATTTAGCATCAGGTCTCCCAAAGCATCAAGCTTAATGCCTTATATGCCAATGATGGGTAAGTATTTATTAAATTGGTGATCACAGAGTCAGTGGCATCACTAGGGTTGGTGTTACCCAGTGCAGTAACTCATGGTGTCAATGCCCTACCATCCAGGGTGGCCAGGGCTGGCCAGCCAACACCCCCCTGGTGATTGGAGTGGACCAGTCCCACCCTGCCTCCACTCAGGGTGCTGTGTGGCCCCACCCCTCCTGGCCCTGGCCTCCATGGCTCCCAGCAGGTCCTCTCCTCCCCCATTATGGTGGGTGGTGGTGACAAGTTACCACATTGGGCGACACCAAACCTAGAGACTGGTGGGTGACAGGGATCTATGACAACCATGGTTGGGTGACAGGTGACACCAACCATAGTGATGCCACTGCCTTGATGGCCCCTCCCCCAGCAGCACCAGCCTACCTGTTGCCATGGACCCTGGGGTCATTTTGATGTCATTCCTCTGACAGTGTCAGGGGTGCAGTCAGTCTGCTCTCCCCATACCTCTCTAGTGACGCCACTGCACAGAATGAAAGAACTCCCAAGAAACTTTATCCATATCATCGTTTTCTCCTATCATTGCCCTGATGAAGTTGCTCACACGCATTTGAATAGGATCTTTTGTACGTTTAGGCAGCACCCACACTAGCAGAAACATTGTAGAAGGCAGTGTTTTCCCAACAGAAATGTCATGTAAGGAGGTCTTTGATGCAATCAAGTCTACCTGAATGTTGGCTGGGTTCATCAAATATGTAGTATCTTAAAAGCTGATACTTGTGCTGTGTTAGAACATGGCAACACGATTTATTACTACCCTTTAGATATCAGGAATGTTAAAAATCATCTATGACGAGAGTAGTATTCTTTCTCGGGAAACGCCAAGAGCAATCATTACACAGAATAATGCACTGAGAATTTGTGGAGCTTCAGACCTAAAACAGAAGCAGTCAGGCAGTAAGTCACCAGCTCTGGAGAGGAAATGACTTTGATGGGAAAGAGTATAAGGATTCACAGGATCATAAAATCATTATTGCAGTAGTTCTCAAAGTGTGGTCCATAACCTACCAACGTCAAAATCACCTGGGAACTCAAGAGTAATGCAAATTCTCAGGCTCCACCTTGTTGTCGTTAGCTGCCATTGAGTTGGCCTCTGACTCATCATGACCCCAAACACAACAGAACAAAATGCTGCCTGGTCTTGTGCCATCCCCATAATTGGTTGTGGATCCAATCATTGTGAGCTGTAGATTTTCATTGGCTGATTTTTGGAAATAGATAGCCAGGCCTTTCTTCCTAGTCTATCTGAGAGCTCCACTGAAACCTATTCAACATCATAGCAACACACAAACCTCCACTGACAGATGGGTGGCGTCTGTGCATGAGGTGCATTGGCCAGAAATCAAACCCAGGTCTCCCTCATGGAAGGCAAGAATTCTACCACTGAACCACCAATGTCTTCTCAGGCCTCACCTAGACTTCCCAAATTAGAAACTATGGAGTTGGGCCCATCAATGTGTGTTTTAACAAGCCCTTCTAATGATTCTGATGAATGCTCAAGTTTGAGAATAAGTAGGCTACAGCATAGATCTTCAAAATCCATACCTATTTTATAGATATGGATTCTAAGATACATAATTTTTCCAGAATCACACAGGTAAAGACCAAACTTCTATCTCCTGGTACAGAGTAAAGAGGGTGGGAGAAGTGAAGACAGATGTCAGGGAAGTTTATGTCTCTGGGACCTAAGGTCTATTTACACCTACAGATTGTAAACTCATTCAGCTGTCATTCCTGGGTGAAGACTTCAGAGACAGGCTCTGACAATCTTTGCATCAACAATCAGAGGTGCTGACGTAAGCAGAATTAAGCCAGAGCTCTTTATTCTAGAACATTTAATAGAATAATATGTAATATTAACCTTTCAGAAGATAATAGAATATGCAGCATTTTCCAAAAAAATTTAACATAAGCCCTTTGTTCTTGGTGCAGCATTTGGATTAATGGGAAATGCTAGTCTACATTAAATCAAAATAGTAAGCAATTTTTTGTTATATAACTGATTGACAACAGCCAATAATCAGTCAAAATCAAAGATGCTTAACTTGATGTCCACAAGTTTCTGAACGATCCCTGCCTTTCAAGGATCTATTGTTGTTGTTGTTGTTGTGTGCTGTTAAGTCTATTCCAACTCATAGTGACCCTAAAGGACAGAGTAGAACTGCCCCATAGGGTTTCTTAGGCTTCTCCAAGGGTCTAGAACATCCCCCTGAAATTATAAGCAATGTTTTCTGAGCATGTGCAAATGTAGTATTTTTCTGGATGGCTCCAGAGGTTTTATCAAATTCTCTAAGGGACTTGTAGCTTATACAATCACCAGATATGTTGGCTTCATGAATATCAACCTATAAAGTCTGGGCTTTTTCTTTGGCTTTCCCCTGCCATCAATCAGACTTAAGAGTTTCATGATTTCTCACTTACGCTGTTACAAAGGTCTCCTGATTGCTCTTTCTACTTCCGTTCTAGTCTCTTCTCAGTCTATACTCTACTTTTAAACTCCAGACCTACTGCATTCATGATTAAAAACCCTTGATGTCTCCACTATTGCCTACAAATTTAAGGACAAATGTTTTAGACCTCTACTATAAGGCTGTTATTATCCTGTCTCATCTCCCACTCTTTCTTATATCCCACAGCGAAATAGACAACTTGTTTTTCTCTAAAGACACACATCTTTGTATTTAGAGCTACTTCCCTCTCTTTCCTTCTTAGATATTCTTTACACTTCTTCTCAAAAGTCTTATCTTCCATCAAGTCTCCTTGATTTCCCAAATATTCGTCATTCTCCCACCTATGCTGTCCCCAAAGCCAAGGTGTATCAGTGGCTTATGATACTTACCATACTTGGAATATATAATGGTTGGCAGTTCGAATCCACCAGGCAGTCCTTGGAAACCCTATGGGGAAGTTCTGGTCTGTCCTTTAGGGTTGCTATGAGTCAGAATCGACTCGACAGCAACGGGTTATTGGTGGGCTCATCAGTTCTCTTGTGCTTGTGCACAATAACTGTTATTACTCTTGTTTTTAATTTATTACTGCATCCTTTTCCTGGGTCAGCCCATCCAAGGCTGTCTCCAAGACAGTAATGTTGACCTATTATATATTTTATCCTGAAATGCTCAGATTGTGTTAGGAAAAAAAAAGTTTCTCCCAGCTCAGAAACCAGTTCTTAACCATTTAGACCCTGAGAGGTGTTCTGTATGGTTTTGTATTTTACTAGAATAGGCTCCTATTGAGAAAGACTGGGAAATTGTAAAAATGATAGTAAAGATATTGATATAGAAGCCTCTATCTATCCAACTTGTACAGACAGCAATTTCTATGCAAGTTCAAGTTATTTCTAAGATGAAAGAGAACAATTAAGATTGATCAACAAAACAAAAAAGATTTCCCTTTATCTTTGTTCTTTATTCCTTGTGTTGAAGAGCCATCACATATGTTTTCAGAAGTCATGAATTAAAAAATTATCATATTTTTGTTTTTCATACATTAATTGACCTTCAGCAGTCATCATTTCCTATTCCCGCTTTTTTTTTTTTCCTCCTCTAATAGAAATGCCTTTATTGAAGAAAAAGGAAAAGGATAAAAACGGGCTAATGAGGCTAGGGTGCAAAAATACTTCTTACATTGGTAGAAACTTCTAAAATACAAAACACCTGCCAAAGCTGGAACTTCTCAGGAAGAAGCACAGAAGGGTTAGGATCCTATGGGCTGTCTAGGGTGACTCACTTGATAGTGATTGGTAGGGCCCAGCCGGGAGGTAGAAAAGACAATGATCCACTATCTCACCCCTGACCCAGGACCTCCAGACACCTGATTCCACCAGAGATACATTGACAAAATTGCATTACAGTTAAGGTCGGGACAGGGTTGTGGGTAGCCATGACCATGGAAAGAGCAGAGAATCTGTTCTGTCTGTGTATGTTGGGGGAATAGCAGGTGCAGACTGGGAGGCTAAAATCCTCTGGTGCTCTAAACCAAACCAAACTAGTTGTCAATGAGTCAATTCTGACTCATGGCAACCCCATGTGTGTCAGGGTGGAACTGTGCTCCATAGGGTTTTCAATGTCTGTGATCTTCTGGAAGCAGGATACCAGGTGTTTCTTCAGAGGTGCCTCTGGGTGGATTTGAACCACCAGCCATTCAATTAGTAGTCAAGCACTTAAACATTTGTGTCACTCAGGAGTTTTCTGGTGCTCTAAAAAAAAAAAAAAAAAAAAAGGCCCCCTTTAATTCATCCTGTAGGGTAATGCTATTCAGATATATGTATCCCCTCCCTAATGGAGTCAGCTTTGTTCTTCCCTGAAACATGCTGAGATGAATTTGGGATGGACTTGGGCTAAGGTACAAGGCTGGGGCCAGCGGCCAAGGCCGAAGAATACCTTAGCAACAAGAAGGAAAACATCTGGGCCTGGATGTGAAGTCCCTGGGAACTCTGCCCAAGGACGTGGGGGAAAACGATGAGCCTTGGTCCCAGCTGGAATGGTATATAAGCTTGGGTCCCTTGCTGGGTGGTTGTGGAAAACACTCCAGCAGGCCGCCACTGGACAGCAGCTGCTTGGCCGTGTCAGTAAGTTTCCCTGAATGTATGAATCTGGAAAGGGCTCTCTGTCAGTTCTTCGGATTATCTGCCAGGATGCACAACAAGGGTCTTTCCTTGCTGGGGCTGTCCCCTGACACATCCCAATTAGCAAAGACATTAGCTCTGGGTCTATTGACACAATCAAAATGTTTTTGAGATAAAACTTAAACATAGAACTTTAAGTTTTCACACTGAAAAAAATCTACCATATCCAACAATTTACAGGCTCATAAAAGTTCAGCTGGCTTCCCTACTTCCCTTCTTGTCTCTCCTTCCTCTCATTAGCTGGTGACTGGTACCACTCATCAGGGACTGATTGGCAAATGCAAACAGTTGATGACTAAGCAAATACAAGTGCTTAACCACTGTTGTTGCTGTTGTTCTTGTTGTTTTTAGGTGTCATTGAGTTGGTTCCGACTCATAGCCATCCCGTATACCACAGAACGAAACACTGTCAGGTCCTGCGCCACCCTTACAATCGTTGCTATGCTTGAGCTCATTGTTGCAGCCACTGTTTCAATCCATCTCTTTGAGGGCCTTCCTCTTCTCTGCTGACCATGTACTTTAGCAAGCATTATGTCCTTCTCCAGGGACTGATCCCTCTTGACAACATGTCCATAGTATGTAAGATGCAGTCTCACCATCCTTGCTTCTGAGTAGCATTCTGGTTGCACTTTTTCCAAGGTTTAACCACTAGCCCCAAGTATTTATGCTTAAGCTTCCCCGATACTATTCTGGAGTCCAAAAATTGACTCTTCTTTCTCAATGAGTTTTATTTATTCCTGAGATATATGCTTCCTGCAAACTCAGCTTGTGTAGAAGTGAAAAAAGCAATCTACCAAAGACAACCTAACTGGTCCTAGTCCTCTGCCAAAACTTTCTGTCTGACTTTAGGCAAGTCTTTCCCTTGCCTGTCTCTGTAAAATGGGAATAATGTCTTTTCTCATTGTCTTTTGTCTACTCTAAGTGACTGTTCGGTAACAACCCAGTGACACCTGAAGCCAAGGTCAGCCGCATCTCCAAGAGACCAGGGACAGACTCTGGAACCAGTGATCATGACGTATGTATGGTTTATTTGGGAAGCTTACTTACAGGACCATGGCCCAGGGCGGCAGCTGGACCAGTTTAGTGCTCTGCAACCACTGAGCAAGGAACACGAGCTTATATACCATTCCAGCTGGGACCAAGGCTCATTGTTTTTCTCCTACGTCCTTGGGCAGTCGGTGTTCCCAGGGACTTCACGTCCAGACCCAGATGTTTTTCCTCTTGCTAAGGCATTCCTTGGCCTTGTACCTTAGCCCGAGTCCATCCTAAATTCATTCCCAGCATGGTTTGGGGAAGAGCAAAGCTGATTCCATTATGAGGGGGATGCACATAGCTGAATAGCATTACCCTATAGTGACGTAACTCTATAATTCAGTAAATGTTAAATGATACTAACAATTTGCATCATATCCTTCAAAAGCACCTTGAGTGCTTAGAATAAATCCAATAAATAAACTAAACTAAGTTCAATCCCTGAGACAACTACTTGGTAGAAGAGTCACTAAGGTGCTCACATGTTAATTATTACCAATCACGGTGGGTGTGGGAGGTGATTTGCTTTTTTCAACTTCAATTTGAGGAATTGATTTTATGGCTTCTCAGATCTCTTTCACTGTTGAAATCCTACAAAATAAATGAAGAATCAATAACAGAAAAATCTGCAGTTGCATAAGCCTGGATTACAGGCCCTCTATCCTCCTTTTTTTTTTTCTTTCCTAAGACCAGTGTTTCCTTCATGGGAACAACACCCTTCAAAGTCTGTTCTGATTAAAAACCTGCATATACAGTTTTCCTTTTCTGACACAAATACATGTGGGTAATGACAGTGATAATTTTGGACTTTTACATGTGCTTGGGACATTGGGAATCTCCACTTTCCAATACTAAAACTGAAAACCTACGTGAAACCTATACTCATTTCCATTTGAGCTTCTCTATTTGACAGTGGTCTAGAATCTCTTTCCATTACTGGGCCTGGGATTTGATTAACTTGTCTTAAAACCCGTTACCATTGAGTCGATTCTGACTCACAGCGAACCTATAGGACAGAGTAGAACTGCCCCATAGGGTTTCCAAGGAGCAGCTGATGGATTTGAACTGTCTGCCTTTTGTTTAGCAGCCTGAGCGCTTAACCACTGTGCCACCAGGGCCCCTAAGTTGTTGCTTTAGGAACCATAATAAATGTTGTGATATCGCAAAAATTATGTTTTATTATAATTAATTTTTATAGTAATAGAGAAAATACAGTCTGCACCATACAATGGCAGGCTTGGTGATATAGAATAATGCCTCATTTATCCAGGCTGGTTGGGTAATGAGGTGGTCTCTACTGTGATTTGCCTGATAACAGAGGCCTCTTCCCTTCACATGCCAAAAGGAGATTTTATTTGAACTAATTCTGATGGAAAGATTTCAAAAATGTATTACACAGTTTCCAGCCAAATTAAATCAAATGCCGATGTTATTAACATATTTTTAACGATTAAGTCAGCATATGAATATCAGCTATTGCCCAGGTGACATCTTGGTCAGAGGGGTGCCTGGGATAGGAAGGCTTGCTTGCTCCTTTGCTAAATGTTCCCAGAGTGCTCTGCTTTCTGTGTCACATCGATGGCAGCCTTTATATTTCCTTTCTCACTATTAGTTGCCCTTTTTTTCAGTTTTTAATGCTCCCCCTCCAAGCAATTTTCTTTATTCCTTTAAATTCTGTCTGAATTTGAAGAAAACCCTATAGCAAAAGCTTGTCAGAACTGTAAACAGGAGTAATTCCAGTTTTAGTACATAAACTCAAGGAGGGCACAGTTAGGAGTTAGTAAGAATGAACGAGGGTCTGTGTGCAGTCAAATAGCAAATGTTCCAGCTGCCTGGTTCATTACCGGGACCCAGAGAGTGAGGTTGCTGAGAGCCTTCCATCTGAGTAAGTGTCCTTGTTATTGGGCCCGCATTTTTATCTCATTATTTCACCCTGATGGTGTATCTTTAACTAGATTATAAAGTCCTTGAGGGCAGGAAACATATTTTATTGTTTATCTAATTTGCCATGCTACTTCATATATGCTGAGCCCATAAAAAGTGCTCATGTGATTTGGCTACACTATGAGAAATCCACATCTAAATGATAATACAATATAATACTTGCAATTTCTGTCATTTGCCGTTACCCGTGCCAAACTTTCCCTCCAACAGAACTGACCGATTTACCCCGAGTGCTGCTGTAAAGAAAAACAAAGGTTTTGTGTTTAATTTGTGCCATTGTAATTGGAAACCAACCCGCATCTTATGGACTCTTTTTCCCTGATTCACAATTCTTTCATAGAGAAATTTTACCAGTTTGTGTGATTTATAAGCAGAATCTCCGGGTCTATGCAGAAGTTCAGCTGCAGCCTTTGTTTTTCACACTTTGCGTGTACAATAAGCTCATGAATGTTTCTGAAGCTCTGCCTAAGTCAAACTTGTTTGATCTGTGAAAGGATCTCTCTCCCTGATCATGCAGTCACAGAGTTTTGAGTGGAGTCTGGTCCTCAGAAGTGAAATGCAAAAGCACTTTAGATTAATTTAAATAACTCTGACCCTTCCAGATGCTTATCCTAAAATTTTCATTTACAGTTGATGTTATTTCATCCCTTTTAACCCTGCAAGAAGAACATCAGGCTTGGTAGAGGGTCAGTGAAAAAGAGGAAGACCCTCTAAGAAATGGATTGACACAGTGGATGCAACAATGGGCTCGAACATAGCAACGATTGTGAAGATGATGCAGGACCGGGCAGCGTTTAGTTCTGTTGTACGTGGGGTTGCTATGAGTTGGAATGGACTCAACGGCACTTAACAGCAACAACACTCCAAAAGTCACTTCAGGAAATCATTTGGCCTTATGATATCAATTTTTTCAACCCCAGGTTCTTGACTTGCCCAGGATGTGAGAGTGCGTGCTCTCTCACCCACACTGCCAATATTCCTTGCCTCTGTCTGTAATGTTTTGGTTGCTTCTGAAATCATTAAAAAACCTGGAATGTGCCCATGCCATTTCTGTATACACACTTGGAAAGTGGTGTCGCTGATCTAAATACAGTGTGCTCCCATTGAGCTTGGGTTATAATTTTGCCCCTGCAGAGGGACTGGTAGAGAGGCACAGCCTTACACATGCTGCTTGAAACCAAATCCTCCTGGGGACAGTATGGTTGGCTCAGTTTCTAGGATTATTGCAATAACGCACTGTGTAGCTCCTTTAACATGCCCTTCTTTTCTCAAATCTAACTTTTACAAACACCATCTCATTTCTGCTGTGGGAAAGCAGGTGCAAAAGTCACTGTTATGATCATTGCAAATCTTCATTTTTCTTTGTGACTCTCTTGAAAATCCAGAATGGCTGTAGGGTATCCCGATCGTTAAGCAGTATTCACTGTAAGCAGAACATGTGAAGAAAAACATATAGTCCCAGGGCTGGATGAATATAATATGATTTTACTGTGAAATATATGTACTAAACAGTGAACGAAATATGTATATACGTCTTAGAGAGAAATAATAGGATAAGCACTTAGGCACTCACCAAAGGTTTGAGACATTCAGCATTATGACCCTTTTAGAAAATCCTTGTGCACCCCTCCCCGGTCATATCTGCCTTCCTTCCTTCCTGAGGTAAACACCACCCTGAATTTTGTATCCACGGCTACCCCTCTGTCTCCTCTTTTATAGTTTACACCTTTCTATGTTACCATAATAATATTTGGTTTGCTTTTCTTGCTTTTTTTATTTATACAGAAGGAATTCTGTGTGTAATTTCTTATGATGGGCTCCTTAGATTCCACATGATGGTTTAGGGTTCATCCCTACTGAAGTTTGTAGTTGTATTTCACTCTTTAAACTATGGGATAGTATTCCAGTCTATGAATACACCACAATTGTGTATCTATTTGATTGTTGCTAGGTAATGTGAGTCATTTTCAGTTTTCTGCCACTGTGAACAATGCTGCTTGAAAGATCTTGTGTCTTCTGGTGTAAATGTGCTAGAATTCCTCAAGGGTATATACCTAGGAGTGGAGTTATTGGTTGTAGAAAGTGCTCATTCCCATCTCTGCTATATAACACACCATTTTCTAGGTGTGCTAGTTTAAACTCTTACCCCCAAAAGATGAGAGTTTCCATTGCTCCATATCTTCCCCACACTTGATATCTACCTACCTACCTACCTACCTACCTACCTACCTACCTACCTACCTACCTACCTACCTACCTACCTACCTACCTACCTATCTATCTATCTATCTATCTATCTATCTATCTATCTATCTATCTATCTATCTATCTATCTATCATTTACCTACCTACCTACCTATCATCTATCTATCTATCTAATCTATCTCTCTCTATCTCTATCTATCATCTATCTATCTATGGTAAACTGGTAGGCATAAAATGCTATCTCGTTGTGGTTTTAATTGGCCTTTCTCTGACTAATAATGAGGTTGAACATCTTGTCACATGTTTACGGTAATTTGTATTTGCTCTTCTGTAAGATGTATGTTTAAGTCTTTTGTCCTTATTTTCATTGCATTGTTCTCCTTTTTGGACACAAATTCATAATCTATTTTATAGATTGTAAGTAATTTCTTCCAATCTGAGGATTTCATTTCATTGACTATATGGTGTTTCTCTATACACAAACAGAAGCTTTAAATTTCAATGTACATACATTTTATCTGCAATTTTCTTTTTGTGTGTGTTTGCTTTGCTTAAGAAACTATTCCTACTCCAAATTCATAAGAATATTCTTCCACGGATTCTTCTAGAAGTTCTGAAATATTGGCTTTCACATTTACATCATTCATCTACTTGGAACTGATTGTGGTCTGTGCTGTAAGGTACAGAACCAATTTCTTTTTGTTTAATCTTCATTTGAATAACCAGTTGTTCCAGCATCATTTATGAAATAGTCCATCCTTTCCTCAGCCATCTGCAATGCTTGGTGTGACGTAGATTTGATTTCCATATATAATAAGGGTCTGTTTCTGAGCTCTCTGTTTTGTCCAATTTGTCATTTTGTTTATCTAACACACTGTCTTAATTACTATAGCTTTAATATAAGATTAAATCTGTTAGGGCAAATTTCTTTCCTTACATGAAAATATTGTTCTTCACAAATGTCTTAACTAATTTCAGCCCTTTTCTCTCCCTTATAAATTTTAGAGTCAACCCATCAAATGCATCAAAAATCCTGTTGGGATTTAGATTGGTTTTGACTGAAAATTGGAATTGCTTAGACTCTACAGATCAATTTAAACTGAATTAACATTCTTATGATATTGAATCTTCCCAGCCAAGGGAACAATATATCACTTCAATTGCTTACGTAATTTTAAAAATTTTTTAATTAAGTTTTATAATTTTTTTCCACAGAGAGTTTGCACATCTTATTTCTAGGTATTTCATAATTTATAATGCTTGATAAGTGTTTTTTTTTTAATATATTCTTTTTTTTTCTCTTTTTGTGCTGGTATATAAAAACACAATTGACTTTTGTGTTTTATATCAAACAACATCATAAACTCTCTTATTAATTTTAACAATTTATCTAGTTTTTCTTCAATATTCTAGTCTGCTATTAAGGCTCAGAGTTATTTGAATTTTCTTGAAATTTTACATGGACAAACATAATTGTAATTTCCTCTTTTCAAAGTATACTTTTTATTTCTTTTTCATGACTTACGTGTTTTTTTCTATTTCATTATTTTATTTTTATTTTTATTGTGCTTTAAGTGAAAGTTTACAAATCAAGTCAGTCTCTCATACAAAATTTGTATACACCTTGCTATGTGCTCCTAGCTGCTCTCCCCCTAATGAGACAGCACACTCTTTCTCTTCACTCTCTCTTTTCCTGTCCATTTGGCCAACTTCTGAGCCCCTCTGCCCTCTCATCTCCCCTCCAGACAGGAGCTGTCCACATGGTCTCATGTGTCTACTTGATCCAGGAAGCTCACCCCTCACCAGTATCATTTTCTATCCTATAGTCCAGTCAATGCCTGTCTGAAGAGTTGGCTTTTGGAATGGTTCCTGTCTTGGGCTAACAGAAGGTCTGGGGACCATGACCTCTGGGGTCCTTCTAGTCTCAGTCAGACCATTAAGTCTGGTCTTTTTATGAGAATTTGAGGTCTCCTGCTCTCTCAGGGGTTCTGTGTTGTGTTCCCTGTCAGGGCAGTCATCCGCTATAGCTGGGCACCATTTAGTTCTTCTGGTCTCAGGCTGATGTAATTTCTGGTTTATGTGGCCCTTTCTGTCTCTTGGGCTCATAATTACCTTGTGTCCTTGGTGTTCTTCATTGTCCTTTACTCCAGGTGGGTTGAGACCAGTTGATGCATCTTAGATGGCCACTTGCTAACGTTTAAGACCCCAGACGCCACTCTCCAAATTGGGATGCATGATGTTTTCTTGATAGATTTTATTATGCCAATTGACTTAGATGTCCCCTGAAACCATGGTCCCCAAACCCCTGCCCCTGCTACACTGGCCTTCGAAGCATTCAGTTTATTCAGGAAACTTCGTTTCCTATTTCATTAATTTTTGCTCTGATTTTATTCTGCTGTTATTTTTCTAATTCCTTAAATTAGAAATTTGGCTCATTATTTTTGAGCTTTCATTATTTTCTAATATTAACACGTAAGGCCATATATTTTTTCTATAAATATTGCTTTAGCTATTCCCCACACATTTTGGTAATTATTATTTTTATCATCATACAGTTTTGAGTGCATTCTAATTTTCATCTTTATTCTTTCATCCATGAGTTGTTTAAAAATGTGTTTTATAAAAATTTCAAACATGTAGTTTTTTGCCATTATTATTTATGCTTCATTTTTGACCCAATTGTAATCAGAAAACATTGTTCATACAATGCTGTTTTAGTCAGCTACCTGATATGATAACAACCAAAACTTGTTGCCTTCAAGTCAATTCTGATTCAGTGACCATGGTTCTAAATTTCAGTGTCTTAACAAAAAAAAAAAAAAAAAAAGCTTATTTCTGCAATAAACAACTGGTCAGCAGATTCTCCTGGGTGGCTCTCCTCCTAGAGATGACTCAGGGATCCAGGCAATGTCTATCTGGTAACGTTGCCCCCCTGTGTTCTCAATGGAGACCTTGCCATATCCGGTTCACTGACAAGTGAAGAGAAAGAGTATGTAGCAATCACATAGGATGTTTTCAGGGGACTGGCCTAGAAGTGACAATCACTTTCACTCACTTTCCTTTGACCATGTTCCCATCTAGATGCAAGAGGACTATAAAATGTAGTTTAGCTCTATGTCTAGGAAGAAAAAGCACATAAAGTGAATATCTAGCTAGCCTTTGCCATAGGTAGCAATCCTTTGAAATCTGTTGAGGCTAATTTTGTGGTTTAGCCATGCTAAATTTTCATAAATCTTTCATGTTTGCTTAAAAAGATTATGTATTGTGCAATTGTTGGATACAGTGTTCTCTAAAGAGCTATCAGATTCTATTCAAATCTTCTACATTCTTGCTGGCTTTTTATGTGTTTGATCTATCAACTGAGAGAGATATGGTAAAACCTCCCACTTTGATAGTGAAATTGTTGTGCTATTAATTTTTGTTATATATATTTGAGGCTAATAGACACATACAAGTTTAGAATTGTTACATCTTCTTGGTTAGTTGAATATTATATTTTTCTTTAGTGTTCTCTTTATCTCTAGCAATACTTCTTTCCTTAAAGTTTATTTTAGCTGATATTAACATAATTATAATAGCCAGCTGAATTCATATTTATTTTCTACCAACACTGTAAGTTTATTAAAGTGTCCTTTTACATTTGATGTTGTTAATCAAGTACATAATAATTTTTGACGTTTTAAATTTTACAAAGTACTTTTACATGCAAATTTATACTTTTTTATTTAAATATTTAAGAGCATCTGATGTTGCTGCCAGTCTCTAAAAGCACCTGATAGCCATGAATTACTTATAATATGCAATTATGTTCATGTCATGAGTTATGTCAAATCATTCCTTAATATGCTGGTTCATTTAACATCTACACAAAGAGCCTTCTTCATTAATCAGTTGATATAAGTAATACAACTATTTTAGGAATTAGAATTACATATTTAGAGCACTAAGGAGCCCTGGTGGCACAATGGCTAAAGTACTCAGCTGCTAACCAAAAAGTCAATGGTTGGAACCCACCAGTGGCTCTGTGGGAAAAAGACCTGGTTATCTGTCCCTGTAAAGATTACGGCCTAGCAAACATTATGGGGTAGTTCTACTCTGTTCTATAGGGCCGCTACGAGTCAGTCGACTTGATGGCACACAAGAATAACAGTCATAGCACTAAGTTTAAATATTTTCTCTGCTCTGTAACATTTAAAATGTTCTTTGCCATAGACCTCAGAGGGAGTCATTGCTTTTTCACCAACACTTGTTCTAGACTTATGTTTACTCTTCAAAATATAAACCTTCTTTATCAAAAACGCCAATGCATCCATCTGTAATTTTACTACTTTTCTCTTCATTGCATGTTCTAATGGAGCTCTGTTTTCTTTGCAATTTCAAGTACCGTCCCTTATATAATGACAACAATACCTTCATCTCATATAGTTCTTTGAAGTATGCAAAGTACTTTTAGCATATTAGTAGGTGTCCAATAGCTATTTGGTGAATTGAATTATCCTTCTTCTTCATGGTTACCAAATATGATTCTGATGATGACACCGTCAAGAGTTTTCTGTATGCGGCACCGAATGCCTGAAAGCTGAGTTTGTGTCAAATCTCTAGGTTTGTGTGTCTCCAGTCCCACGTACTTGAAATGGTTGCTGCAGTCTCATCCTTTATTATGTGCTAAGAATACAGAAAAGAAAAGACGGCTCATGTCTGGGAAGTACAGCTAAGCCAAGACATTATATTCCATCTTTATCACTGAATACAGATATCTATGAAAAGGCCACTCCATTTTCAAAAGCCAAATGGGTCATCTGAAAGTAATTTACAGCTGATTAATATTTAGAGGATCAAAAGAAAAGAATATTTCCCAGATTTATTGAACTCTACTTTGATTAGGACTTGATTGAATTTTCATTCACTCAGTTCTTTTTTTGGTTCTGAACTCCTCAGTGGAATCTCGCTAGCCATGTCGGGCTCCATAATTCTGCCACCCTTACTCAAATGATCTATTTCTATGGCAAGATTAACAGCTAGCAAGTCTTTTGCCTGCTGAGCCATTTGCAGTGATGAATGATAGGAGGAACAGTAACAATTTCCTTGGTGTTGTTTATGCATTAACTGGGTCTTTCATTCTACATCCTTTTGCTCCTACCCTTATTTTTCTTTGAATTCATTGACCCCTAGACCAGAAAATGACACGTTTCCTTAAGGAATTCCCCTTAGCCAGGATTTAATTTTTTTTGGAATGGAGGGTTGATTTTTTAAGAACTTTTTAAAAACAACAGAAGTAACACTTAATCCTAGTGTTTTTCCACTGGGAAGAAGGTGATGATTTTGTTAAAACAGGTGAACAAAAATTTATTTACCTAATAATGGAATATATTATGTAACCACCTGAAGCTTAAAATAGGACATTTCATATATTAAAAAAAGGGAGAGGATAATCATTTATAACGTTTGTAACAACTTCATGTGTGTCAGTGATTATTGCTGTTTGCCAAATATTTTCACATACATGGCAGAATTGTACTTCCTGGCCTCCTTGTGGTCTAGTGGGGCGATGTGGCTTCAGAACTGGATCATACGAAGTGAGATCCTCAAGAACTCTCTTGTCCCTCTGGCTGGTAACTGACAATGTGGGAGACAGCGCCTATCTTGTCAGTCTGGTTCCCTGAGTTACTACCTTGAGGATTCGACCCCTGCTGATTTGCAATAGGTCGCACGACCAAAAAGTAATCCTTTGTTTCCTTAAGCTATTGAGATTTTGTTATTTGTCACTGTAGCATAAACTAGACTTATGCCTTATGACTAGGACATTATGGAACTTGTTATTGCCACTAAGTAAAAATTACAGATTGGCTCAGGATGCTGTTTAGATAAATTTAGAGGTGAGCCACTCATAACAGGCTTTGAAGGATTTCTAACTTTTTGAGGTTGTCAACAACAACAAAAAAGGACAGTCATATTGTCTCATAAAATCCTTAGGGCTGCTGATCAGACTGCACGTATTGGACACTCCAGATGTGGGTGAAGTATGGACATTTTTTAACTGTGAAAGTAAAATAGCCGGAAAGAAAAAGCATGAGCTTAGGAGTAATCATTTCTGATTACGTTCCTAGCTAACTGTAACCCTGGTACATTCTCTAACCTCAGTAAGCCTGTTTCCTCATCTGTAAAATGGAGACGATAAAATAGTGCCCCACATGGTGGCTGTGCGGGAAACACCAATGAGAAAGACGTCAGTTGCCCTCGAGTCGATTCAGACTCATGGCGACCCCGTGTGTGCAAAGTAGAACTGCACTCCATAGGGTTTTCAGGGCTGTGACCTTTTGGAAGCAGATCACTAGGCTTTACTTCCGAAGTGCCTGAGTGGGATTGAATGGTCAATCTTTCTGTTAATAGTCTAGTGCTTAACGGTTTGCATCACCCAGGGTCTGAGGAAGATATTATAGCCTCATTATAAAAAGGAGTAAATGTTTGTTCAGAGGCTGGACTTAGAGGCAGTGCTCAATAAACCATGCTTCTCTGCCTGTTTGGAAGGGATAATGACACTAATTTAAACAGCCATGCCAACACTGCAGAGCTGTTTTCCATGTTACCACCTACTTTTCTTCCCTTTTCTGTTCATCTGGTTCTTTCTCATCCTGCTTCATTTTTTTTATGAGAAAAATCAGCCTGAACAGCGGTCATCTCGTGATATTTGTGCCCAGTAAGTCATTGGTAAGGAGAGCGTGGTGATAATAATATCAGCTCTGTCTCACTTTGTTTTCTGTGCCTGGTCTTTGTTCTATGCACATTACGTACATTTAACTCTTTACAATAGCCCAGCAAGGCAGAAATTTTTGCCCTCATTTTGCAAATGAGAGGTTGAAGGTAGATATTTGCCTCAGGTCATGCAGGTATTAACTGATATAGCCAGAATTTGATCCAGGATATTCTGAAGACTCGTCGGCTCTTACCCACTAAGGAAGGGAATCTCTATCCAAGTTTGCCCAGAATAGGCTGTTTCTGTCTTGATATTCCACGTGGTCTACCATTTGTTTCGTATTTTTTTCATTTTTATAAAGGTGTTATTATTATTAATAAAAAAAAATTTTTTTTTGCATTAAAATGAGCTGAATGATTGCTGACGGGAATGTAAAATGGTGAAGCCACTGAGGTGGTTCCTCAAAAATTTTACATAGAATTACCATATGGCCCAGAAATTCCACTGTTAGATATATACCCCTAAAGGATTAAAGGTAGGGGCTCAAACAGGTAGTTGTACACCAATGCTCGTTGTAGCATTATTCGCAAGAGTCAAAAGATGAAAACAACTCAAGTTGTTGTTGTTGCTGTTATTAGGTGCTGTTGAGTCAGTTCCGACTCATAATGACCCTATGTACAACAAAACAAAACACTGCCTGGTTCTGTGCCATCCTCACAATCACAGATATTCTTGACCCCATTGTTGTAGCCACTGTGTCAATTCATCTCTTTGAGGATCTTCCTCTTTTTCACTGGCGCCCTACTTTACCAAGCATGATGTCTTCTCCAGGGACTGGTCCCTCCTTATAACATGTCCAAAGTACGTGAGACAAAGTCTTGCCATCATCGCTTCTGAGGAGCAGCTGGCTATACTTGTTCCAAGACAGATTTGTTTGTACTTTTGGCAGACCATGGTATATTCAATATTCTTCGCCAACACCATAATTCAAAAGCATCAATTCCTTGGTCTTCCTTATTCATTGTCCATCTTTCGCATGCATATGAGGCTATTGAAAACACCATAGCTTGGATCAGGCACACCTTAGTCCTTAAAGTGACATCTTTGCTTAAAGTGTCGTTGAGAAATGAATGAATAAACAAAATGTAGTATATACATATGATGGAACGTTATTCAGCCATAAAAAGAATGAAGTTCTGATACATGGTACAACATGCATGAACCTTGAAACATTATGCTAAGTAAAATAAACAAGACACATAAGAGTAAAAATTGTATGATCTCACTTACATGGGATCTAGAATGAAATATCTAGAATAGGCAAATTTACATTGACAGAAAGTAAATTAGAGGTTACCAGAGCCTGGGGGGAGGTGAAAGTAGGAAATGAGTTTCTGTTTGGGGTGATGAAAATGTTTGGAAATAGATAGTGATGATGGTTCTACAATATTGTGAATGTAATTAATTTCACTGAATTTTACACTTAAAATGGTTAAAAAGTCAAATTTTATGTTATATATAATTTTTTTTAAATAAGCATAATGGGCTTGCTAAGGCTTCTACTTTTACTTCCAGTTTCTGCCATGGTTCCATTCAGTCCATGTGGAAAATGAACACGCCATGAACAGTTTTCAGTTTAACTCATAGTTACATTTGAAAAAACAGCCAGAGATGACCAATCTTTCTTCTTTGGACCCATTCCAGATGTAATGTCCCTAATGATCTTGGACACTAGGGGCTAGGAAACCCTACCTCCTTTGGTCTTTGGTGGTGGTTGTTGGGGGGAATGTTCAACACCTCTGCTCCTACCGAGCACATGGCACACGCCTCTGCCACGGCCAGTGGCTCAGCCTGCAATATGCATGAAGCCACCAGGCTGCCAGGTCATGGAGTCAGGGGAAAACTCGGGACGTTGTAGATTAGGTGTATGTGGAATGTGTAGGAAATAATGAGAGTTCTGCCAGTGCATGGAGAGCCGCTACTACTATAGCAGTGTTATCATTTATTACATGGTATAAAGCTACAACTATTTATGGTACTGTTTGGTAACCTTTTTAAAACTTTACAACGCTTTTTCAGCAACAATGAACTCTAGGTTAAAACAGGTACATATTTAATGAGAACTCGTGTTGAATTTCTGTTTCTCAAGAAAGTTGATGGACATGTAACTTGCTCAAAATGATTGCAGGTATTTGGTATCGACCTTAGGGGCTGTAATGACATCAGCAAGCACAGAAAAACTAAAGATGCAAATCTACTGAAACAAACATCAGAGTCCGTTTCAAAAGTTAGAGCCCCTTTGTAAAGGGTTTTCCCCCAAATAATGACTCAACGAAGCTTGTCACTAACAGTATCACTGAAACAGCAGAGGAAGAAGTGAAAAAATGAACACTCAGAATTAGTATAATATTTAAATCTGAAGCTCTATAAGTACACTTCGGAGTAGCTCAATCTGTGGTAAGACTTTTTTGGTGGAACTCCTATTTTTAATTGAATAAATTTATATTCTATATGGGAAAGGAATAAAAATAAGAATGCTTATGATTTTGCAGATGGAGCCCTGGTGGTGCAGTGGTTAAGAGCTATGGCTGCTAATCAAAAGGTTGGCAGTTCAAATCCACCAGCTGTTCCTTGGCAACCCTATGGGACAGCTCTTCTCTGTCCTATAGGGTTTCTATGAGTCAGAATCGACTGGATGGCAGTGGGTTTGTTTTTCGGTTTATGATTTTGCAGCAACAAAAGTTTAGAGAACGTTCAAAAGAATAGGAGA
Organism: Loxodonta africana; assembly: GCF_030014295.1. Lineage (NCBI taxonomy): Eukaryota > Metazoa > Chordata > Mammalia > Proboscidea > Elephantidae > Loxodonta > Loxodonta africana. The sequence goes on from NC_087355.1 coordinate 67,740,084, forward strand.
CAACTTAATCAAAGAACCTTGATAAAAATTTTTCCAAGGAAAAATACTTTGAATGGATACAAAAAGAGAGTACTTGAGAAAATATTTGGGCTGACATATTCACACATTATAATTTTAAAAACAGAATTTGAGAATATCTTCCATTTAGCAGCAAAAGAATTTTCTCAATTAAAAATATCTACAAATGAATCCACTGAATATGCTAATATTTTCACATTTATCTGCCATAAACTACACTTTGAGGAAGACTGCAAGCAATTCTATGAAAAGTATTTACAAATAAGTCCATGTTGGAAAAAAAATACATTTTTCAGAAAAATATCAGACACATGAGATTAGCAACAGATACGGCTGAGAAATTGACAAATATATGTGAAATGTACCAAGAATAGTTATTCTGTGCATGTTAGTTTTAATGTTTCAGATAATCAAAGTAAAAGTTTTTTTGTTATTTAAATGTGAATGCATGTGTATTATTTTTATTTAGAGGAAAAATTTATTTTTAAAAATGTTTTTAATGGAACTATTTTATAAATACAAATGCATCCTACAGAAACAAATGTACTGACCAATAAGTAAATACTTCAAATAATTGCATAATTTCAATGTTAAGTATCCCCTTTCAATCTAACAATTATAGAGCCACTATTTTTTTTTTTATCACTAAGCCACTATCACATCCCAAACAGAGCGTCCATCTCCCACCGGAAGAAGCGTAGCCAGTTGGGGTGTAGTGACCCCTTCCGTCTTCCTACCAGCTCTCTGGATGTGGTTGGCCAACTTAATCCAAGGCATCATGGTGAGTTACTTGGACAGTTGTTTTCAATAAAAAATGGCACATAACCATCTTGCTGTCCCTCCTAATTTTAAAGGGCAGTGTCATTCTTCTGAGTGTTCTTTTTGATTCAGCAGTATCCAGGATTTCAAGACCCGCAGTCACCTGAGAGTTTGGCTGATAAGTGTCTTCATTGCCTCAAAGAAATGTTCCAGGGCTCTCACGCTCTTTGGCGTTGCCTGAATTCCAAACGGGACTACATGCCTTTGTGGCTTTGAAAATTAATCTCTGTCACTCACAGCTCGTTGGCTTTCCCTGTTCATTTCTGCAGTGTCTGCAGATGGCGAGGAGCTCTGTGCTAGAGTTATTTATCCACAAGTTCACTTCACACATAGCTCCCTCTTTGAGCCATTCCGGGGGGAGTTAAATACCGAACAATTACACAACTCCTCTGTCAACTCATGGGTCTTTACACCTCCCATCCAAAGGGATGGCGCCGCGGGAATGCCTACTATTCCTGGAGGCTGAGGCTGACATCTCTTCACGGAATGTAACAGGGACACCGCCTTAAGGAAGCCTCTCATCCCACAAAAATAAATGTCTTCAAAATATACATGAACAACAAGCTTCATTTGTCAACATTCCTTAGCACACTTCCAATGCTGCCTTCTGTTTCACCGCGTTTTTCTTCCAGAACCCAAATTATAGAATTCACCAGTCCTCCAAATTTCATTAATTTACAAGTCAGCAAACATTTTGTCACTAAAGACCGGAGCTTTGGAAGAAAGACGTAAGGTGTAAGGGAAAGTCAGAAATAGGAAGGAGAGTGACAATAATCATGGTAGTAAGTTTTTTACCTTCGTTATTATCTTTTACAGCAACATCGTGGGTAAGCACTATTATTACCCTATTTTACATAGGGAAACCCTGGTGGCATAGTGGTTAAGTGTTATGGCTGCTAACCAAAAGGTTGGCAGTTCAAATCCACCAGACACTCCTTGGAAATTCTGTGGGGCAGTTCTATTCTGTCTTACAGGGTTGTTAATCGACTCGATGGCAACAGTTTTTTTTTTTTAATTTTACATATGAGAAAATGGAGACTCAAAGACATTAAATAACTTACACAAAATCACATTGTCACTAATAATGACAGAACTAGGACTTGAATCCACACATTTGCTTCTAGAGCTTGCAATCATAACCCGTAAGCTATATCCCTTCAACACTATTAAGAGAGTAGGAGTAGAAGAAAAAGAAATGGGGAAAACAATAAGAAAGGGGATAGGAAACAGGGAAAAGAGAAGACCACTGGAAAGAGTAAAGCTGGGAGATGTGAGAAGAAGGTCTCAGTTCCCTAGTGCCGCTGCAACAGCTAAAGCACAAGTGGGTGGCTTTAAAGAACAGAAATTTATTTTGTGACAGCTCTGGAGGCTAAAAGTCCAAATGAGGGTCTTGGCTACATCAATTCCTTCCGTGAGCCTCTTTCATAGTTTCTGGCATCTGCTGATGATTGTTGATGTTGCTTTGCTCATAGACAATCCTCACATGTCTTCTGTCTTCCCCTCTGTATAAGAGAGAGTTCTGCCAAAACATCTAGCCTGGAGGCAGAACACACCCTAGGGAAACTCCCTTTTCAAGTGATCGATTGATTACATTAGATTACATTATGAAAGATAATTACATTACATTGCGTGTTAGGTGATTACATTAATATGATTACATTTTGAAAGATAACCTGCTCTGTGAAGGCCAGTTGATTTAATCACATATAATGGAGCCTTGGTGGTACAATGGTTAAGCTCTCGGTTGCTAACTGAAAGGTTGGTGGTTCCCTCAGGCTCCTTTGGGGAAAGAATTGTCAATCTGCTCTTCTAAGATTACAGCCTGGAAAACCCTGTGGGGTAGTTCTACTCTGTCACATGGAGTCACTACAAGTCGAATACCAACTCGCTAGCATACAACAGGAGTAACTACTCCATAAGAGCAACCAGACTAGTGTCTGGCCAAATAACCAGGAACTATAGCCTAGCCACACTGACACATGAAATTAATCATCACAAGGAGTGAGCAGGGATAATGCGGAAAACATGGAAGAGAGAGGCAAGAAAAGAGAGAGGTAGGAAAGGCGGAGAGAAGAGGAAAGGGACAGGGAGCGAGTGGTAGCCCCAAGACCTTTTATAGCTCATAGCTTGGGTAATCCGTGCCTTGATAAATCTTGAAAATATTTAACAGTTATTAAAATAACAAACTTTTTTATTTTTATTTTTTACAATTGTCGTCTCTTTGTCATGTTATTAGGGTCTTCTATGGAAAAATTATTACAGGAGACTTCAAGTATTAGAAAGAACATTGGCTTTAGAATCAGTGAGGTTCAATTTTCTACTGGAAATTGGAAACACCTACCTCACACCTCATTAAGGAGCCCTGGTGGCATAATGGTTGAAGCACTCAGCTGCTAACTGAAAGTTCGGTGGTTCGAACCCACCAGCCTCTCCACAGTAGAAAGATGTGGCAGACTGCTTCTGTAAAGATTTACAGCCTTGGAAACCCTGTGGGGCAGTTCTGCTCTGTCCTATAGGATTGTTATGAGTCAGAATCGACTCAATGGCAGCGGGTTTGGGTTTTGGGTTTTATATCTCATGATAAATGAGACTGTAAGTAAACCATTAGAAGTTAAAAATCAACCTCCTTTGCACTGAGTACTATCACTTTAGTCAAGGTTTGGAAAGGGAAAATTGGATAAAGGAATAGGAAAACATGATAACAACAAGTAGCATTTATTGAGCAGTCATGTGCCAGGACAGTGTGTAGACCATATCATTAAACCCCAGGCAAGGGATGGGATATAAAGTAGAAGTTGAGAAAGTATGCTAGGAGCAATAAAAAAATACTGAGTTTAATTTCTACTCCACCATCATGCTGATTATTCTTTTGCCTCTCAGACTGATTCTCTGCCCTGCTGTATGCTGATCTCTAAGGGTTGCACCTCTAGGCTCCTTTTTCTTCTGGCTTCCAGTTAGATATGACCAACAGGAGGCATTGACATTGCTCACCTCTCCCTCCCAGTGAGTCAAGATGTAGTTAGTTTCAGCAGTGAAAACTTTCCTCTACCTAAAGCCACAGCTCCTGTTGGGGAAACCCTCTTGTGGCCTGGTTTTTGCGATGTTCCAGGAATACTACTTCTGGGATGGTGAAAGGTTCTGATCATGGCTCATCTCTGGAGGCTTTGGAACCATGCCTCGTTGGTTTCTTTAGTCCTGCCCACACCTTTGTAAGTAATTCTTTCATTAAACTGTCTTCAATAATCATTTAAAATTTGCCATGGTCCCATCACAACTCTGCCTGATGCATCCATGTACTATCTGTGTGAGCTTAGATAAGTTCCCTAGCTTCATAAAACTCAGTTTCACCACCTACAAAATAGGAATGTTGTACTTCAGAATGATGTTATGAGGGTTAAATGAAAGTGAATGCCCTTCGGTGCTAAGCGTCATGTCAGGCACACAGAAAGTAGCTGATGTCATTATATACTCCCTAAGTAGGAAGTGGAAACCCTGGTGGCATAGTGGTTAAGTGCTACAGCTGCTAACCAAAGGGTCGGCAGTTTGAATCTGCCAGGTGCTCCTTGGAAACTCTATGGGGCAGTTCTACTCTGTCCTATAGGGTCACTATGAGTTGGAATCTACTCTATGGTACTGGGTTTGGTTTTTTGTTTGTTTGTTTGAAGTAGGAAATGTGACTGCAGATCATATCATACTTAAATACAAGTCCTTCCCCTTCTTTTACCCAGGAAGTTCTTTGCAGTATACAGGAATTAAGTGAATATCTTAGTTTCAAGGTCGCTAGTAGTTCTTGACTTATTCTATTTTAAATGGGTCTAGAATCTTCAGCATTTTCACTGAGCTGAGGAAACTAAGAGTATGAATAAGGAAAGAACATAAGTATATGTGGAGTCAGTCTGCCTTCCTGCAAGATAGAAGACTGCTTTATACAATTAGAGGAGAATCCAAATCCTAATGGATTCTTCCAGAACCCAAGGATCCCCAAAGCCATTCCTTTTACTTAAGGACTAAATCCCAGCAGTATTCAATGGCCTAATACCCACAATTATCATCCGCCATATATATCAGATATGGAAACAGCCTGTTTTTCCACCATTATTCTGTGTCTGGGGATTGCAAACGGCCTCCTTTTCAAGGGCCAGCTTGGATCAATTGGTAGTGGTTGCCTGGAGTGCTAAGTGGAGAAGAGTTCTCAGACCAAGTGCAGAGTCAGCAGGAAAAATAACTGTTGTCACTGATTCACAATGTCTGCTCTGGACATGAGGCAAGGAGAAACACTCCCACACTTGCTGCCTATTTGCTGATCCTGCATTAAGTATTAAGGGATTTTCTGGAAGGCAGTAGAATGGGATGGTGGCATCACACTGCTTCATGCCTAATGATACTTATCTTCACACCCTTCTCCTGTAGAATCTATTTCAAATAAAAGGTAATGACTGAGATTGCAGAGACATGTTCTCATTTGGATTTTCATTTTTATGTGCATTTGCATTCAGCAGTGAAATTATAACATGTGTTTGGTATCTGTTGTAAGCATCTGGGAATGGTTCATATTCAAGAGATTCAAGAAATAGAGCTCTCTACTGGACAGTGATTCAGTTAAAGATGTTCAACATAGCTCACTGAGCTCATTCCATCAGTGATGTGTTCACGCAGCTAAAGGCAAATGTTTAAACATTTAGTTAATGCACCATATGTCTCAAATGTTTTAGTTCCATCTGACATTTTTTTAAAATCCATTTTAGTGGAAACCTGCCAAGTGAATTTACTTCTCTAAAAAAAAAAAAAAAAATTTTTTTTTTTTTAGAAGATGATTATTCCGTTCATCTTAAACCCATTCTTTCTGGACCTCTCAAACACAATGAACTCTTAATTTGTAGGCTTCCAATTCAAAGACGGTACTGTCTTCATGTTCTGCCTCCTGAGGTATAGAAAAATTCCAGCTTATGTGGCTCCATATGATATGGTTTCTATCCTGCAGATTACACAGCTCAGTGTATATATAGAAGTCTCCAGGAGGAACCAATCATCAACCATGGGGGCTCAGTGGAATGGTAAGATAGAAGCAAAATATAAGATGAAGGGATTCATTTCCTAGGGCTGTTGCAATAGGAGCCCTGGTGGTACAGTGGTTAAGACCTCAACACCTAACCAAAAGGTCAGCAGTTCAAGTCCGTAGTTACTCCTTGGAAACCCTATGGAGCAGTTCTACTCTATCCTATAGGGTCACCATGAGTTGAAATTGACCTGACAGCAATGGGTTTGGTTTGGCTGTAACAAAGTACCACAAAGTAGGTACTTTATAAGAACAGAAATTTATCGTTTCACAGACCTGAAGGCTAGAAGTCTGAATTCAGATTGTCGGCACAGCCATGATCCCTCAAAGACTCAAAGATCATTTCTTGTCCCTCCCAGCCACTGGTAGCCCTAGGTGTTCCGGGCTTTCAGCTGCAGCACAATTCTGTCCTAACGTGACCATCTATCCTCTGTCAGTCTCCCTGTGTCTCTTCTCTTTTATAGGGCACCACTCAGATTAGATTAGTATCCACCCTACTCTGATATGACCTCGTGTTAACTTAATTCATAGATCTTATTGTTAAATAAGTTCATGTTCACCAGTACAGGGGTTAAGACTTCAACAGAATCAACAACAACAACAAAAAGAAATTGGAAAGGGGGCATGATTCAATTCACGACAACTAATAAAAGGGACAAAGTCAGAGAGATTAAGAAAGTAAGGAGAAAAAAATGAGAACAAAGACAAAGAATGTTTACAACAGGAAATACTCTTATTTTTCATGTCATACCCCCCTGGGAATTAAAAATAATTCAGAGGGTAATTGTCTCTGTGAGGCTTAGGCATAATGGTTAGAAACACATACTTTGATACTAAATAAATTTAAGTCTCAAATGTTGGTTCTACCAATTATTAGCTGTTACTTTGGGCAAATTATTTCATCTCTCTGAGCCTAGCTATCTCACAGGTTGATTAAAATATTGAGCATATGTAGTGGGTACAGAAACTCAGATTTGAAAAAAGGTAACTTACTTTTTCATAACTGAATTCGATTTTACATGTAAGTTCCAGTCTGCCTACAGCAGATTTATTTTATCACATTTCAGTATACTTGATTCTTATTCAGTGATTTTCTAAAGCCAAATTAAAGTATCATTCTCTCAATATTTATTCCATTCAAATCTAAACACTTTTGGATAAGAACTCATTCTTTCTAAGGTTTAATCTATTGCATCTCACCTTTCACCAAGGGTGAATAAGTTTGTGGGAGGAGAAAAGTATTACAGGCAGTCCCCAGGTTACAAATGTCTGACTTACAAACAACTTCTACTTAAGAACGGACCACCATAATGAGTTAAATACACCCACACCTCACTTATCAACATGGTTAGTTTCCAAAGACCAAGTCATTATGAGAAAATCAGTGTTATGTGAAAATGGAGGATGACCACATCAGATCACAAAATGGAGGATAATTATATCATTACATAATGTCAAATTATATCATTACATAACTGCCAAATTACATCATGACATAACTGCCAAACCACTGAAAGTCATGGCCCAGCCAAGTTGACATATAACATTAACCATCACAGCCAGTTTTACTCTCACCTCACACCTCGGCATTCATTACGGCCAGACACGTCATTAATGTGCAAAGTAGGTAGAAGATTTTTTACTATTGTTATAAGTGCAAAATGTAGAGTAAGAGGTAATCAATAAATGAGGAATGGGTTGTAAGAGTTCACAGTAACGAATGCAGGCACTACTTTGTGATGCTCATGAAAACATTGCACGGTTCAGAAGTGTTTAGTTTGGCCATAATAAAGTTTATATGCGTAAACAAAAAACCCACTGCTATCAAGTCAACTCTGACTCATAGCGACCTTCTAGGACAGAGTAGAACTGCCCCGTAGGGTTTCCAAAAAGTGCCTAGTAAATTCAAACTGCCTACCTTTTGGTTAGCAGCTGTAACTCTTAACCACTATTCCACCATAGAAAGGTAAAATATATACCACATACTAAGACAAGCATTTGACTAACTGATGCTAAATAAGAACTACGTGCACCTGTTCCAACTTACCTACAAATTCGACCTAAAGACAGGCTTAGGAACAGATCCCATTCATAACCCAGGGACTGCCTATATAAATGTCCTAGCTTCTAACTCTTGCTGGTCTTCACTTGAGGCATCGCATTCTGCTTGTCCTTGACCATTGGCCTCTGTCCTTTCTCACCAGTTTCTAAAATTATATCCACGAGGCTTTGGAAACTCTGAGTTGACATTCATTCAGGTAGATCAGGTCCCGCCTGATCTTTGTCATGTCATGCTGGCACTCCTAGACAATGCCTCTGGTCAAAGCATCCTGGCCTTCTGCAGCCTCCCTGTCCTACCCCAAGGTCTCTTCCTGTCCACCAGTCCTTTCTGCTATGCTGCAGTCCCCTTGAGATTCTGGTTCTTTCACTATATTACAGTAAAAATGACCATATGAGGTCAGCTAAAGCTCACCATCTAGGCCTGTCCCTTGATCATTGCTACTCCACACTTCTTCCACCATATTGGACAAGGAATGAAGCCAGCAACGAAATTTCTCTGAAAGGATGCCAATCTTCCCAATATCTCCTCATTCACAGCAGTAGGGACTCTGGGTTAATTTCAAACCCTAGATTTGGAGATACACTATCTTTAGCTTTTGAGAAATGGTGTGTAAAGACAACAAGTGAAGAAAGAAAAGGATGAGCCAGGGAAGCAACTTTAAAGTCCTTTTCTTGAAAACTAAATCTTTTGAAGAAATAAAACTCCTATCGGAAAGTAAATGTGGTTCTAGCAGCTGCAAACCACATCGTCAGTTCAATGCTGGGGGCGGAGGGGAGATTTGCATTTGGACAGACTGTGTGTTTTAGAGGAAGAACCTAGATTCCAAAGGCAGATTGGCCAGACAATCTGCAGCATAAGGCTGAGGTCACAGAATGGAGCCCGCCCTTGCTCTCCATTCCTCTTTGGCTTCCTGAAACTTGAGAAAGGACAGTCACTCAAGCTGGGAGGTAGTGGGAACTGGGGTTGGAATGGCAGCCTTCACTTTTTCTAGCATTTAAATAAGAAAGCTGCTTAATGCCCTTTGGTAACTAAAGGCCTTCTCAAGGCTGATCTTTGCTCCAAAAAAGAAAGAAAGAAAGAAAGAAAACATGCTCTTCCTGAACTTAAGATTGAATCCCATCAGAAAGGGGGAAGAGCTAGCAAAACAGAATCTGGATAGACCCTAGCTCCTATTTACTTGGAAGGGGGGAGGAAATCAAGATAAGAGATTGAGGTGAGGGGATTTACTAAAAGAATAGCAGGGAAAGAATCTTCAAAAATATTTAATCAATATATTTTCATTTTGGTTAAACCCTTAAACCAAACCAGTTGCCTTCGAGTCAATTCCAACTCACAGTGACCCTATAGGACAGAGTCAAACTGTCCCATAGGGTTTCCAAGGCTGTAATCTTTGCAGAATTTGACTGTCACATCTTTTTCCCACAGAACGACTGGTGGGTTCGAAAGACTGACCTTTCAGTGAGCAGCTGAGCACTTAACCACTTTACTAACAGGGCTTCTTGGTTAAAACTCTTAAGCATTGCTTATTTCCCTGTCACCCTGGAAGCATTCAATGCTTCAGGAGGAAGGTAGAATGTTCTAGATCAAATTAGCCTTTGCTTGGCTTTGAGTTTTAAAAATATAGATTTTTTTATTGTTGTTCTTGCCAAAATAATAGGCTGAATACCAGAGCCTTGTTTTCAAGAACCCAGGATTTTGATGAGGCCTTTTCTTTGAACTCTCAAAGCTGAGCTTTAAAAATCAAGAGCTGAGGCAAGAAATACTTGAGCACAGGGTTTTACCATAGTCTTTGAGGTGATGAAAGGAGAAGATAGGACCGAAGGGCAGATCCTGTCTCTGGAGATGGGGTAGAAAGAATGTGGTAGAACCTGAGAAGAGAAGAAGAAGAAAAGGTTGGAGGGCAGATATGTGTGAACTCATTTCTCTGCTCCTTCCAGGTTAATACTGGTGTGATTTCAAAAACTCTAGTTAGGTTCAGGGGATTACAAAGCAGGGTTCTATTCCTTGCCTCTCCAGAGCTCCTGGCTTTCAGAGATGATCTGAGTCTATATGGCAACAAAATCAACTTGGTGATTTTGTTGCCATATAGAAATGATACAGGCAAGTGCCAGGTGGACGGGCCTGAAATAGCAGTCTCCGACTCATCCCATTCCCTATGATGTGCTTGTGGTATGTGGGGAATCTGAAGTTCTCAGTAACACTAGAGATGAAACAGGAGTCATAGTCAACCTCACAAGACCAGCAAGGATAGCTAAGAGATAGCCCGGAATAGCTAATGTAACAACAAAGTCCACAGTGGGGAAATCACCAGACCCTAAACCTAACAAGCAAACAAGTTACCCCGCTGCCAACAGTGCACCAGTGGACACAGCCTTATTGTTTCCCACAGGAGGAGCAGAGGAGCTCATGCCCCAACACCTCGACCTCCAGAAGAAGTAAGTGCTTCCCTGCTCCCAGATTCCATCTTGGGGAGGCAGAGCAGAGGGAGTGGCCATCCAAACCATCTGCTTTGAACTAGAAGACTGAAAAAGACTGAGAGACCTTTAATTGGCAAGAACAAATAGGGTAGGAGAGCAGGAGGTAAAGTAATAGAGAAGAAATTAAATTGTGGAAAATAAAGATTGAGAGGATTGGTTTTTAAGTTTGCTTTTTTAGTATATAAGATTCTAGTATATTAAAATATCTGTTATACAAGTAAAGACCTTATTCTAATAGAAACCCACTGCCTCAAGGGGATTCTGACTCATAGCAACCCTATAGGATAGAGTAGAACTGCCCCCATAGGATTTCCAAGGCTGTAAATCTTTACAGAAACAAACTGCCACATCTTTCTCCCATTGGTGGTTCCGACTCACAGTGACTCTATGCACAACAGAACGAAACACTGCCTGGTCCTGCACCATCCTTTTAATTGTTGTTACGCTTGAGCCCATTGTTGCAGCCACTGTGTCAATCCACCTCGTTGAGGGTCTTCCTCTTTTCCGCTGACCCTGTACTTTGCCAAGCATGATGTCCTTCTCCAGAGACTGATACCTCCTGACAACATGTCCAAAGTATGTAACACTCAGTCTCACAGTCCTTGCTTCTAAGGAGCATTCTGGTTGTACTTCTTCCAAAACAGATTTGTTCATTCTTTTGACAGTCCGTGGTATATTCAATATTCTTTGCCAACACCACAATTCAAAGGCGTCAACTCTTCTTCGGTCTTCCTTATTCATTGTCCAGCTTTCACATGCATATGATGTGATTGAAAATACCATGGCTTGGGTCAGGCACACCTTAGTCTTCGAGGTGACATCTTTGGTTTTCAACACTTTAAAGAGGTCCTTTGCAGCAGATTTACCCAATGTCTTGCATTTTTTGATTTCTTGACTGCCGCTTCCATGAGTGTTGATTGTGAACCCAAGTAAAATGAAATCCTTGACAATTTCAATCTTTTCTCCATTTATCATGATGTTGCTTATTCAGCCAGTTGTGAGGATTTTTGCTTTCTTTATATTGAGGTGCAATCCATACTGAAGGCTTTGGTCTTTGATCTTCATTAGTAAGTGCTTCAAGTCCTCTTCATTTTCAGCAAGCAAGGTTGTGTCACCTGCATAACCCAGATTGTTAATGAGTCTTCCTCCAATTCTGATGCCCTGTTCTTCTTTGTATAGTCCAGCTTCTCGGATTATTTGCTCGGCATACAGGTTGAACAGGTATGGTGAAAGGATACAACCCTGATGCACACCTTTCCTGACTTTAAACCACTCACTATGCCCTTGTTCTATCTGAACAACTGCCTCTTGATCTATGTAAAGTTTCCTCATGAGTGCAGTTAAGTGTTCTGGAACTCTCATTCTTCACAATGTTATGCATAATCTGTTATGATCCACACAGTCAAATGCCTTTGCATAGTCAATAAAACACAGGTAAACATCCTTCTGGTATTCTCTGCTTTCGGCCAGGATCCATCTGACATCAGCAGTGATATCCCTGGTTCCACGTCCTCTTCTGAAATCGGCTGAATTTCTGGCAGTACCCTGTCAATATACTGCTGCAGCCATTTTTGAATGATCTTCAGCAGAATTTTGCTTGCATGCGATATAATGATATTGTTCAATAATTTCCTCATTCGGTTGGATCACCTGTCTTGGGACTAGGCATAAATATGGATCTCTTCCAGTCGGTTGGCCAGGAAGCTCTCTTCCATATTTCTTGGCATAGACGAGTGAGCATTTCCAGTGCTGCATCCGTTTGTTGAAACATCTCAGTTGGTATTCCATCAATTCCTGGAGCCTTGTTTTTTGCCTGTGCCTTTAGTGCAGCTTGGACTTCTTCCTTCAGTACCATCGGTTCCTGATTATGTGCTACCTCTTGAAATAGTTGAATGTCGACTAATTCTTTTTGGTATAATGATTCTGTGTGTTCCTTCCATCTTCTTTTGATGCTTCCTGGGACATTTAATATTTTCCCCAGAAAATCCTTCAGTACTGCAACTCGAGGCTTGAATTTTTTCAATTCTTTCGGCTTGAGAAATGCAATGTGTGTTCTCCCCCTTCGGTTTTCTATCTCCAGCTCTTTGCACATGTCATTATAATACTTTATCTCCTCCAGCCACCCTTTGAAATCTTCTGTTCAGTTTTTTTACTTCACCATTTGTTCCTTTTGCTTTAGCTACTCGACATAGGAGAGCAAGTTTAAGAGTCTCCTCTGACATCCATCTTGGACTTTTCTTTCTTTCCTGTCTTTTCAATCAGAAAATCATATAGTCTACTATGCTGGGAATGACAATTCGAAGAGGAATGGCATAGCATTCATCGTCAAAAAGAACACTTCAAAATCTATCCTGAAGTACAACACTGTCAGTGATAGGATAATATCCATATGCCTACAAGAAAGACCAGTTAATACGACTATTATTCAAATTTACACACCCACCACTAAGGCCAAAGATGAAGAAATTAAAGTTTTTTTTTTTTTTTTCTGTAGTCTGAAATTGATCGAACATGCAATCAGGATGCATTAATCATTACTGGTGACTGGAATGTGAAAGCTGGAAACAAAGAAGTAGGATCAGTAGTTGGAATCTACGGCCTTGGTGATGGAAACAAGGCCAGAGATCGAATGATAGAATTTTGCAAGACCACCGACTTCTTCATTGCAAATACCTTTTTTCACCAACATAAAAGGCGACTATATACGTGGACCTCGCCAAATAGAACACACAGAAATCACATCGACTACATCTGTGGAAAGAGATGACAGAAAAGCTTAATATCATCAGTCAGAACAAGGCCAGAGACCGACTGTGGAACAGACCATCAATTAATTGCTCATATGCAAGTTCAAGCTGAAACTAAAGAAAATCAGAGCAAGTCCATGAGAGCCAAAATGCGACCTTAAGTATATCCCACCTGAATTTAGAGACCATCTCAAGAATAGATTTGATGTGTTGAACATTAATGACTTAAGACTAGGTGAGTTGTGGAATGACATCAAGAACATCATACATGAAGAAAGCAAGAGGTCAGCTAACTTACATGCTAAATTGTTCTAAACGCTTTAAATGTACTATTGCATTTAATCCAACAGCAATCTCACAAAATAGATACTATTATTCTCTGACTTTATCTCCTTTAGATTTACTGGAGAAATAATAAGCATTCTCCTGCTGTAAGAAAAATTTGTTGTACATCTAAATTTGTCCCTCCCCATATGTAAAGCTTAGCCAGATAGTCCTGGTAATCCACAGTGAGTGCCTTCCTTTGAAAAACTAGTATAACTGGAGGGCAGGTGTTTCAGCTTTTTTCTTCCTCACCTTGCTGGCTTGCTATGAGAGTCACTGCTGACACCAAAAATGTCAGTCATGCCCTTGGTACCTACTGGGGGCACCATGACTCTGTTACTGATGTTGCTGCCACTGAGAATGTGGACCAACAAGACTGATGAAGAAGCTGCCACCAATACCATTGTCACAGTCATCCACGTTCCTGTTACCACCGTCGTACCCTAGCCACAGTAAACCTGCTGCTAGTCCAAGCAATGCCACCCTTGCCATCACCCAAGCCCATGACCCTTCAAGTATCAGTGTTGGGGATCCACTCATTAAGCCCTACCATGCTATGCCCATAATCATCCATCTCTTCAAAACTTCTGCATCTTTCTTATCCTCAGGTTTGCCCATCCCCAAAACCTGTGTTGATATTTCTGAATTCAATGACAAATAGAGTTAAGAGTGCAAGTGGAGACACAGAAAAGAGAGTAATAAGAACAATTTCCAAATTGGGTTAGCAGTTAGGACTAAAATTGAGGTGCAAAACATAAAATAAAAAATCATATTGGATGAAATATGTTGTATGTGAAAGCACCCAGCACCATGAATCTTTTTCTTGGAACTTAATCCCCATAGACATCATCCCTTTTATCTCCAGTAGTTGGCTGATAACTAGTAAATATCTCTAGATATTTTCCCCGCCATTTTTGCAAAAATTTTCAGAAAGTATATACTTTAAATATTAGAGAAAAATAATCCTATTCACAGGCTCCACTACCTTCCCCCCCACCCCCCACCCCGCCCCCAGCTTTATTGGATTTGGAGCAGCCATTTTCTCTGAACATATCAAATCCTGGAGCTCAGAGAGGGAAATAAATCTGCAAGTTCATCTTCCCACAGGTGTTATTTTAGAGTGACTCCATTCGATGCCTGTGAGATAAAGCAATCAACCTGGAGAGGAGAAAGCCATATACTAAAAAGTGGCATATAATTATTACCACACCTATTACGTGAATAAACAAGCCAGAGCCCAATTACATCGTTGCAACATACAATGAAATAGCTCTTAAACAATTCTTCCACAAAGAAATAAACCTGTCATGGAAGAAAAACTTACTGTACATCTAGGCTATGTATTGAGGAAGTAATGTTGGTGTCAGGGTCATGCTGACTGTAATTCAATGTGCAATTAAGGGAAATTAGAGGCATTCCTCATTACATACATTTTACACTTTGTTTATTGTGCTACAAATTCTGTAGTAGAACCACTGACTTGTAGCAACAATAGCTCATTTAATGGAAAATGAGAATGTTAACAAAGGATGTTTGATGGCTGAGGAACAGAGGACAGCAATTCACACTTCTTGCCTATGTGTCCCTTCTCCAAAACCGAATCTTGGGATTGAGTTGAGCATCAAGTAGCCACAACCAGACTCAGTGTGACATATCCCAAATTCTACTTGAGATTTGAGGGAATAGAAAAATAATAATAAAATGGGGAACTAAAATGTGTCAATGATTTTTAGCTCTAAGAACAAATTTCTAATCAATCATTTCACAGCAAATCCAGAAGGAAAAGGAAAAAACTGGCTGAGACTGCCATGTTGGGCTAAAATTCATCAAGAAGCAAAGCCTGGTCTATAAAGGTCACTTTTGAAGGTTAACAGCCCCCTCAGGGAATACTTTTTAAAATTCCCTGAGTCTTAAATTCTGACATATTCAGTCTCAAAACACCCCATGAATATTATTCCTAAAAATTTCCACCATTCAATAAATGGAAATATGGAAAGTAGGGCTAGGGAAAAGTAAATTGCAAGCAATAGTGTGATATTCACACGGCCTCCCTGCTGGGAGCCTTGTGGTTGGAGGAAAGAAAGTGAATGGGTCAGATAGAGTCACACAGTGGTTGGACATTTTAAACTAGCTCGTGGGTACTGGATCACCTTGGGAACCTCTGCTGGTAAGTGCGTGCTGAATTTGCCAAAGTTGGAAATGTTTCATGGCTTCCTACTTCCTCACTTAGATTTTGGAGAGGGTGTTTGGATGTGTGGCAATAGCAGCAGTATTGGCAGAAGAGAAATAGGGTCACACAGAGTTTGGAAAGCCTCCTACAAGGAAAGAAAGGTTCAGGATTATTTTGGTGTGAGGTCTCTGCATCTGAAAAGTTTGAGTTCTCCCCTCCCTGGACTTTTACGATCCATCACACCTTGATCATTCATCTCCACAACCCAAATAGGCATTTGCATATTTGACACTAACTACCCAAGTAACCAGGTTCCCGGGTGGTGCAAAGGATTTGTACTCAACTACTAACCTAAAGGTTGGCAGTTCAAATCTACCCACCAGCTCCACGGAAGAAAGGCCTAGTAATCTGCTTTCGTAAAAATTACAACTAAGAAAACCCTATGGAGCAGTTCTAATCCGTAACATAGGGGGTCATCATGAGTCAGAATTAATTTGAGAGCAATGAGTTTGAGTTTTATTCATGTCATCAGACTATGTTGTTGTTGTTGTGTGCTGTCCACTTGATTCCAACTCATACTGATTCCATAGGACAGAGCAGAACTGCCCCATCGAGTTTTCTATACTTTACTTACTGTACAATACTTACTATAAACTTTCACTTAAAGCACAATAAAAAATAAATAAATAAATAATTTTTCAAACACATCTGTTTTGTAGAATGTGCTTCTACCTAGAAAATACCTTGTTGTTTCCCCCAAGGAAGCTCTAAGAGCATCACCCAGTGGGTAGAGGAAGTGAGGAAGTTCACAGAAGTAGCCCCTGATTACATGCCCATATCCACAGAGACTACACAACTGACAGTAGGCACTCAATAAGTGTTTGCTGACCGAACGCATGATCAAGGCATTGCTCCTTTGAAGTTACTGTTCTCTTTCTGCCTCTTCTCAACTAGGCCCCTAACTGGCCTAGATAACAAGTCCCAGAGGAAAGTGCAGAAATGAGAGAAAGACCATGGAGAGGTCGAAGCTTTCTCCAAACCACAGTTTGGAGAACCTCCCCCTTTGGTGTTATCTGATGCTTCCAAAGAAGACTTTGAAGTTGGAGGTTAAGCATCTGGGAGCAGAGACCTGGTTCTGCCTCAGCTGTCTACAGGGAGCCTTTGTGTTCTGTCACAGGTGGAGCACAGCTGCCTTCCAGCAAGCTAATTTCCTGAAGAAATCTGAATATGTAAATCCCTGGATTTCACAGCTGTACCCACCAGCTGGCCTGAGCCAACTCTTTGCCCTTTTGGTTGAGACAGTTTGACGTCTGGTAGAAACCTGCACACTTGACAAAGACAAGAGCTTGTCTGTTTAGCTCTGGCATATAAACATCCCTTGGAGGGACAGATTGCCCAATAAACAAGGTAAGCACGGGCTGACTTATGCTTACTCATTAATCTGTAGTGAACATATTCACATGTTTTCTACCACATCTGTGAAATCTTTCACTACAGATTAGTAAGCACAAATCAACCTGTGCTTACCTTGCTTACTGGGTCATCCATCCCTGTCAAGGATTGTATATTTGAAAAGAGGCTTTATTTCTGTAGGCAGGTGCTGTGGGGTTGGGAGAGAGACAGATGCCAGCCATACCTAGAAACAGAATCTTTGATTTGGTGGAAAAATATGAAATTGTTCAGTACGGATGATCTGGTAAGCAAGGTAAGCACCATACTTATCTTGCCTACTGGATAATCCTCCACTGCTCGGAGGATTCTCTTAGAGTGTTTACATGGGAATCCTTGACTGTAAACCAGACTAAATAACTTTATTGGTAAGTTTACTAAATAACTTCCTTGTGGTAACTCAGAGTAAGCCTAACAATCTTGAAATTCTCCCCCTTCCCTCACCAACATTGGCATAAAAAGGCTCTGAAAGGAGACAGCAATCTTTCAGTACTATTCCTGTCGTTGTAAAAACAGCTGTAGTCCCTGGCCTCTAAGAACTTGTATTATTCTCTCATGTTGGCTGGCAATCTTCCATGAACACAGTAGAGAAGGGATGAACAATTTTAATCAATACCACTTTTTGTCCATTGAAAAGCCACATGGATTATGAATTGAGATGTGATGATCCCCTGTGTGGTAGGAGAAATAGAAATATCAGCAATAATTATTAATTGTGCTATTATTTCTGCACTATAGTGAGGGAAGGATTGTACAGTTTCTTTTGATCTTATGTATAAGAACTGATAGCTTCCTAGGTGACTGATCTAAAAGTAGAGTGATCAGTAATCCCGATTTGCTTGAGGCTGTCCCTCTATGATGCAAACAGTAAAGAAAAGGTTGGAAGTTCAAATCCATCAGAGGCACCTTGGAAGAAACGCCTGGTAATCTACTTCTGAAAAATCAGGCATTGAAAACCCTGTGAAGCACAATTCTACTCTGACACACATGAGGTCTGCGTGAGTCAGAATCAACTAGATGGTAAGTGGTCCCAGTTTAGCAATGAAAGTGCTGTGTTCCGAAAAACCTCTCAGGCCCAGACAAACTAGGATGGTTGGTCACTCTATAAGTCAGGAAAGTCCATTGGCAAAAATAGGTCCCCCATCAGTCTGTAACCAGAAGAATCTAAAATGTCTACCCTTTCCTATGAAAAGGCAAACATTCCTAAAATAAAGACTTTAACACCTGAGTACAGACAGAAAGTCAAATCAGCACACTTTATTCATTGATTCAGCAAATATTTATTGAGCACTCGTTATACTCCAAGCACAGGATGAAGTACTAAGGACATTATGATAAAAACACAGCACCTGACTTGAGGAGCTTACAGTCTAGTGGGCCAGGAAGACAAATAAATGGACACTGACAGCAGAGTGTGAGAGGTCTACACCTCCATTATACACACGATAATACAGGAGCACACAGGAAGGCAACTACCTGACCTTGAGGGACATGGTGGGTGTCTGGATAAGGTGACATCTGAGTCCTCAAGTTCACCAATAATTAATGAGGTGAAAGGTAGGGGTGAGAGAGGAAGATTCCATGGAAGGGGAACTGTGAAACAACAGCCTTGAGGGAAAAGACATCATTGTTTTTCCAGCCTAGAGATCACAAGGGAATAGGAAAAAGGAAAGACTAGCTTTCTTGGCCCAGAAGAGAACAGGGAAAGAGCTATCTGCTTCCCAGAAACACCTTAGAAGAAAAGCATGGCAATCCACTTCCCAAACATCAGCCAAAGAAAACCCCTTGGACTAAATTAATTCAGAATGTTGGCCTTGGGGAGAGGAGAACCCTATGTAGCACAGTTCTACTCTGACACGCATGTGTCACCATGAGTTGGAACTGACTCTACAGCATCCTTTTTTTTTTTAATATTTTATTATCAAAAGTGACCCATATTTGATGAAAAATGAAACAGTAAAAAATATTAATTAAATACAAGGTCCCTCATCCCTCTATACCTCCAGCCTCCAACCACTCCCAAGAGGTGCCCACTATTAACATTTCCTAAATATCTATTTAGGTATTGGATATTCTCTATACATACACAAGCAGAGATAGATGGATGGATAGATAGATAGACAGACAGACAGGTAGGCAGGTAGGTAGGTAGATAGGTAGGTAGATTAGATATGTAGGTAAGTGGATGGATGGATGGACGGACGGACGGAGGGACGGACGGACAGACAGACGGGTGGATGGATGGATGGATGAAATATATTTGTATAAGCGCATTTAATTTTTTAGATATTTCTGAATTGTGCTCCAAAAATATGGTATCAATTTATACTATCCAAGGTGTACAGGAGTGCATCTTCCCACAGACCTTCCTCAGAGTTTTTGTATTATCAAGTTTTTGATTCAAAAGTAAAGCATAATACTCCATTGGTGTTTTAAACTGCATTTCTTTCATTAACAATGCAATTTCTTAAGTGTCCTAAATTTGAAGATAATTCTAGCCCAGATCTCTTGGAAAATACCATGACTATATTAGCACTCACCCATCCCCTATTCATCCCTGGTTTCTCTGTACTTTTGGTTTTACTCTTGAGTAAAGCAGGTCAAGTCAGCTTTCTTTAGAACAGGAATGATCAACTGTAGAACCAGCTCCTATACATTCATTGTGCCATAATAAGAAAGATTGTGAAGCTGAGAACAGGTTCAGAGGGAAGAATGCTGTGATCCATTAGCAATGCCTGCCATGAACTTGGCAACAGCAGGTGGCAGTATGTATGGCATTTATTTGCCATCTCCACCCATGAAGCTGATAGAGCTGTTGCATCCTAATCTTCTCTTCTACCATGCAATTTGTGTCAAGTCACAGAAGATAAATATTGAGCAAATACTTAGTAAAAAAAAAAAAAAAACTTAGTCTCTTTTTCATGTCTTTACTATCTTTCTGGATCACACAAAACTATTAAGAAAACTTCACAGAAAATGATTTTGGAAAAAGGGCCAGCAGATATTTTGGTATAGTTTTTGTTTGACCTTTTTTATCTTTGCTGAGCTAAGTGGGTTAGGCTTTTAAAGATACTTTCACTATCAGAATAATATTATTTTGCTAACTCACTTCCTGGTGATGTCTCAAAGATGGTTAAGTATTGTGGGGGATTTGCATGCAGTGTCAAGAAAATCATAACTGGCTTCTTCGGTTTGGGCTCAAGGTTAAAGGCAACCACATCTGTCAACAACAAAGCAATGTAATCATTCCTTTTCCCACACATAACTACGGTCTTCCTATCAGCCTACAGGAATCCCATTCTCTTTCCGCCAGTGTAACCAGACTCCCTGCCACAGAGAAACAACACTCTCCTCCTTAGCTCCACCACAGGGTAATCAGTCACTGCTACACAGGGCCAGTCCCCCTGGGCTGCAGTAACCACAGAAACCTCACAGAGCTTGGACTGAGCACATGGCTGTGGACACGGTCATCATTTTTAACATAGAGAGATGATGAAGTCACTCAATCTTCTCTCTGATAAAAAAAAGAAAAAATACTTATATATAGAAATACAACACTGGAAATGAGCATTATTCCTGCCAATGGAGAAACGTAGCCTGTAAATATTCTAGATTCCTGGATAAAGGAAGAGACGACCAATGGGGCAAATTCCTGAGAAACTGTTAGAAATGAGTGTTCCTGTCTCAAGGCAGGTAAGAGAGAAGGTGGCACTACAGGGGTAAAGAAGATTGTCATCTGCAGGACCAAGCCAAAACCCAAACCCATTGCCGTTGAGTCAGTTCTGACCCATGGTGACCCCATGTGTTACAGAGTAGAATTGACCTCCATAGGGTTTTCTTGGCTGTAATCGTTACAGAAGCAGATTGCCAGGCCTTTCTTCCACAGAGCCGCTGGGTGGGTTCAAACTGCTAATCATTAGGTTAGTGGTAGAGCGCAAAGCATTTGCGCCACCAGAGCCACCTTATCTGCAGGCCTGCAGGACAGTTACACATATTTTCCCAGAAAAGGGAAAGGTTGCGTCACCTCAGTTGCAAAAGGGTGGGAACTACAAAGGAAGTGAAATAGCAAACTCAAAAGAGTTGAAAATAACTAGTCAAAGAAAAGCTTGGCTTTAAAGTGGCAACTTTTTTTTTTTTTTTTTTCTGGTGCCTGAACAGTAATCTTCTAAGGAGAATAGTGAGAGCCCCTTCCCAATAGACTTTTAAGCTTCAGCTGTGAAAAGGCTATTCTGGCCTCCCCCTCTGCTAATTTATTCTAACCTTGAGTCAGCTCTGTAACCTTTCTTTCTCCCTCAGCTTCCCATTCAGCCAAGTGGGACATCCTACTTGCAATCTGCTTCATTTGCTAGTATGTCATGAAGATTAATTAACAACATTAATACACTAAACGTTCTTTGGGATGTTCAGGGAGAAAGTGTGATTATGATCATTATTGCTATGGATTAATAGGTAGAATATTGTGAGAACTACTCGAAATGAGATGATTGTAGGGACTATATTTGGAAGTAGGCAAACAGGTCAGCAGCGAAATTTGAATGGTTTCAAATGCCACTGGACCCAAAATACTTCTATATTCTTGCCCAGGTGCTTAAAATTTCCATGAATATGCTAATACAGAAGGAAGTGCATTGGAGTGAGAGTCAGAACACCCGCATGCCATTCTCTCTTCCCCACTTAATAGCTGTGTGATCTTGTGCAAACTACTTAATTGTCCTGAGTGTCATTTCTTTCATCCGTAAAATAGGCATACTAACACCTCCAATGTTTATATGCCTAAACAGTGTTACTGAGAAGTGCAAACGAAATGTGAATGTTCCTGAAAATTGAGCTGACTATACGAATACTAAACATTATCATTTCTGAGAAAAAATAGTTTAGCTATTCTAGTCTATTTAACCCTTACTACAAGGCACTGGTTATTCAGTAGCAGAATTCTCTTTTTCCATGCAGGAGACCTGGGTTCGATTCCCAACCAATCCACCTCATACACAGCCATTTCCTGTCTGTGAGTGGAGGCTTGTGTTGCTATGATGCTGAAGAGGTTTCAGCAGAGCCTCTAGGCTACAACAAGCTAGGAAGAAGGGCCTGGCAAGCTACTTCCAAAACTCAGCCAGTGAAAATCCTGGGGATGGTGCACGATCCAGGAATATTTTGTTCCATTGTGCATAAGGTCACCATGAGTTGGGGCCAACTCAATGGCAGCTAACAACATCCCTTACTAAAATTAGTTTATGAGATGGAAACCCACTAACGTAAGTACGTATAAGACAGGCAGTCCTTGATTCTCGAGAGGGATCAGAAAAGGAGGGAGATATGGTGGTACAATCGGTGGCTTCAGTTACCCAGGACACTATTTGGGGTGTCTGGGTACCACTGAGAAGGCAAGGAGATACCAACCAAAAACTTGGTACATTTTGCCCTTTCTTGATGTGAGGCCTCCTTGCACCAGATGGAGGGCAAACTTGTAATGCCCTGAAATCTTCATATCTTGAAAGGTTAGATCTGGAAAGGACTGGAGATCATTCAAGTTCAATTCCTTTATTTTATAAAATAGAAAACCGAAGCTCAACCTTGCTATGAAGAACTCCTTTTCCCTGACTCTCAGACGGGGCTATTTCCACTCCGCCACCTCCAACATGCAGCTAGGTATTAAGTGCTGTGGATGCAGGTACTTTGAATTGTTACTCATACCCACATCTCCCATTCCAACCCCACTGCCCCTAACCAACCCCAAAGCCCCAGTGTTGTAAGTCTGGACTAATACAACAACCTCATATTCTACCTTCTTCTAATTTCTTTTCCTACTTCTACTCTTCTGTAAACACTGCTCTCTTCTTTATCTTCTACAAATGTCCACTGAATAATGCCTCCTCTGCTTAAAACATATCAATGGCTATTGTATACAGCCAAAGAGTGACAGCAATATCTGCCAACCCTATTCAAGTTATAGAATACGCTCTGTTCCTAAAGGGGGTGACAGTGTGTGCCATTGCCCCTACTGGTCAAGTTCTAGAAAGAGATTGACAAAAATGATAAATGCACCACTTCCCTGGGTTCGCTGTTCATCTTAAAAAGAAATCCAATTATAGTTTGCAATTGCATTTTGGTGACACATAATGAGCTCTCCTTGGAGTTCCCTTATTCAGATCAAATTACTTCTTGTGATTGAAAATACACTACATTTCCCAGATACTTCTCAATGCAACCACAGAGTTCGAGGCCCTGTGCAACTATTGCACAAACATTGGCTAGCCAACTCTGGATGAGTTCACGACCAAGGAACCACTATGTGGTTACCCACAGACAAGTCACTCTTCATTTCCCTTTGCCAGGTAGTTCAAAAGTCACGTAACTCATCAGGAACAAGTTATTTCTCAGAGACTGAAAATGGGGAGTTGGGAGCACCTTCTTCTAAAAATGTTGCTGCAAAGAGGCCTAAACAATTATGTGTGAATGATCACCATTGTCAGTCAATGAAATTTCTTGGTCAATTACTTTCATATATTGACAAAAATGACACAGAGACATCTGATGACTAGCAAAAATGACAAACCCCGAAAACAATGATCAAAACTCTCAAGAATGACATTTTCTAAAACAATTTAATTCCTAAAGAAAATGGCACAGAGACAGAAGAAAAAATAAATGCACAATCAAACATTGTGACAGTAACAGAGAAGGGGCAGAAATGAAACTTTAAATGGCATAGCATCCCCTGATTTTACCAAGAAAGTTTAGCACATAAAACATCAGTAGATCTGAGAATTACTAAAATTTTCTCCGCTAATTTCAACAGGCCAGAAAGGTCATCGAAGAGTTTTTAAAATGCAGGTTGACCTGATTTTTCTGCAGTATTATTGAGCCAAGAGTCTCATAAAGATGTTTTTCATTTCCCCTTACATGTAATGACAACACTCATCCTCCAGATCTGCTCTTGACTTTTTTTACCTTCATTCAGAGATCATTTTCCACTGGATTGCATGATCACCAGCACTTTTCTTTTGATGAGTCTTCTGCTAGTTTTAAGCAAGAGTCTAGGATTTGAAGATTCTTTGGAAAATGTAATCAATCGCCCTTCAAATGCCAAAATCACACTTCTATCATCTCTTATAAATAATCACAAAGGAATACTTATCTTTTCAATGATGGGCAACATTTTCCATTGTTGAACAGTATCTCTTTGGGCAAAAGTTGAGTCCAAATAAAATGCTCTTCTCTGTAGACAGAAAAAAACAAAAATAAGTTAGCAGCACAAAAACTTGGAGAGGAGGCAGGACCAAGATGGCCGACCAGCCAGATGCTGCCTGCTACCTGTCTTACAACAAAGACCCAAAAAATCAAGTGAAACAATTATATTTATGACTAGTTAGGAGCCCTGAACATCAAAGGCAAAGTTAGAAAATGAACTGAGCAGCAGGGGGATGGAGAGGCCATTCAGAAGCAGAGAGGAGTTACCAGACCTGAATTGCTGGCATCCCTCAAGCAACATTCCCAGAAGCAGCTGTGGCGAGCTGGTGGCAGCATTCTGCTGCAGTTTCCTCAGGGAGAAGCAGCCAGCTGCACAGCCCACTCTCACCTCTGGAACCAGCGACGAATGGCAGTCTAGGTAAAAACTAAGTACTTGCATATATTTTACCACTCCCCCCGCTCCCAAGCCGGATTCAGTGGCTGTTGATTTCCCTGGGCCTGAGATAGGCCTATTTGTGTGCCTGAGCCATGCTCCCAGACTTGGAGAAGGAATAAATTCACAACAAGAGGAAAAGAAAATTTGCCAGGTCCATTAACCTGAGGAGCTCAAGACAGAAGCAGCTCCTGTCCAGGCATGAAGGGTCCATGGACTTTGAATACCTTTCTCCCCTGCATGGACCTGTATGGGCCTATATCAGGAGAATAGGCCTTTGCTGGCAGACTGCAACTGTTTAAGCTATGCAGTGGAGAGATGGGTGTTTGATACTTGACACTGCTTTGCCTATTAAACAGGGTTCTCATCTACCCACATCAGGGGCATAAGGACTGGTGGCTCCACTCAGGTCACCCAGACGCCCATGACAGGGGTCCAAGGATAACTGGCACCTCTCAGTCCTTACAACCAAAAGCATTGGGTGCCCATGGTCTGTCTGCAGAACCCACCAAACTGTACGCTTTAGAGAACGAGGACACACTTTCCTCAGAGACACTCCAGGGATGGTTCTTATCCCCTACCTTGTTCAGAGTGTGACCCCCTGCTGCAGCCAGACACCGGTACCTACACCAAACACCCCTGCCCCTCTAAGACTGTAGGACAGAGCCTGTACCACACACTTGATGACCAGCTACCTGGACACCTGAACTGAATCCACACAAGAAAAGTAAATGGACTCATAAGCTCATATACCTGATAACAACTCTAGCCATCTGGTGAAAGGACATCAGTGTTCCAAAGGCAAAAATAATCAATCTAGCTCACTCAAGCAACCCATGTGGGCATACCAAAATGAAACAAAGCAAGAAACTAGGATACAGTGAGCAAACACAAAATAAACTAATACAATATATTACAGGTGGCTCAAAGACAACAGTCAATATCAAGCCACATAAAGAAACAGGCCATGATCGCTTCAACAAGCTCTCAAAACACAGAATCAAAGGATCTTCTGGATGAAGGTGCCTTCCTGGAATTACCAGATGCAGAATTCAAAAGATTAATATACAGAACCCTTCAAAACACCAGAAAGGAGGTCAGGTAATATGCTAAACAAGCCAAGGAACACACAGATAAAATAGTTGAAGAAATTAAAAAGGTTCTTCAAGAACATAATGAAAAATTTTATAAGCTGCAAGAATCCATAGAGAGACAGCAATGAGAAATTCAGAAGATTAACAATAAAATTACAGAATTAGACGTCTCAATACAAAGGCAGAGGAGCAGAATCAAGCAAGTGGAAGGCAGAATTGGTGACCTTGAAGATAAAGCACATGGCACCAATATATTTGAAGAAAAATCAGATAAGAGAATTAAAAAAAATGAAGAAACCCTAAGAATCATGTGGGACTCTATCAAGAGAAATAACCTATAAGTGATTGGAGTATCACAACAGGGAGGGATAACAGAAAATACAGAGAGAATTGTTGAAGATTTGTTGGCAGACAATTTCCCTGACATAATGAAAGATTACAAGGTATCAATCCAAGATGCTCATCAAACTCCACATAAGGTAGATTTTAAAAGAAAGTCACCAAGACTTATTATAATCAAACTTGCCAAAACCAAAGATAAAGAGAATTTTAAAAGCTGCTGGGGATAAATGAAAAGTCACCTACAAAGGAGAGTCAATAAGAATAAGCTTGGACTACTCAGCAGAAACCATGCAGGCAAGAAGGCAATGGGATGACTTATATAAAGAATTGAAGGAAAAAAATTGCCAGCCAAGAATCATATATCCAGCAAAACTTTCTCTCAAGTATGAAGGTGAAATTAGGACATTTTCATATAAACAGAAGTTTAGGGAATTTGTAAAAACCGAACCAGAACTACAAGAAATAGTAAAGGGAGTTCCTTGCTTAGAAAAGCAATAATATCAGGTATCAACCCTAGACTAGAACACTGGGACAGTGCAATCAGATGTTAACCCAGAAAGGGAAATCACAAAAATAAATCAAGATAAAAAATGGTCAAACGGGGAAACAGCGATGTTATTATGTAAAAGAAGGCAACATTAAAATAATAAAGTGGGATTAAGAAATGTAGTCATAGATCTTCCATATAGAGAGGAAGACAAGGTGATATAAAGAAAGAAAAGTTAAGTTTAAACTTAGAAAAATAGGGGTAAATATTAAAGTAACCACAAAGGAGACTAACTATCCTACTCATCAAAATAAAATACGAGAAAAAAATAGGGACTCAGCAGAAACACAATCAACAACAACGACTAAGAGGAAAAGACAATGTATAAAGATACACTACTCAGCACAAAAAATTAAGTGGGAAAAAGAAAATGTCAACGTCACACAAAAAAAGACATCAAAATGACAGCACTAAACTCATACCTAACCATAATTAACGTAGAATGTTAATCAACTAAATGCACTGATAAAGAGACAGAGAGTGGCAGAATGGGCAATGTTGCCTACAAGAGACACACCTTAGACTTAGAGACACAAACAAGCTAAAACTCAAAGGATGGAAAAAAAATATCAAGCAAACAACGATCAAAAAAGAGCTGGAGTGGCAATATTAATTTCCGACAAATTAGGACTTTAAAGTTAAATCCACCACAAAGGATAAGGAAGGACACTATATAACGATTCAAAAGACAATATACCGGGAGAATATAACCATATTAAATACTTATGCACCCAATGACAGGGCCGCAAGATACATAAAACAAACTATAACAGCATTGAAAAGTGAGATAGACAGCTCCACAATTATAATAGAAGACTTCAACACACCACTTTCAGTGAAGGACAGGACATCCAGAAAGCAGCACAATAAAGACACGGAAGATCTAATGCCACAATCAACCAACTCGACCTTATAAACATGTACAGAACACTCCTCCCAACAGCAGTCAAGTATACTTTCTTTTCTAGTGTGCATGGAACATTCTCTAGAATAGACCACATATTAGGTCATAAAGCAAGCCTTAGCTGAATCCAAAACATTGAAGTATTACAAAGCATGTTCTCTGACCATAAAGCCATAAAAGTGGAAATCAATAACAGAAAAAGCAGGGAAAAGAAATCAAACACTTGGAAACTGAACAATACCCTGCTCAAAAAAGACTCAGTTATAGAAGACATTTAGGATGGAATAAAAAAATTCATAGAATCCAATGAGAATGAAAACATTTCCTATCAGAACCTTTGGGACACAGTGAAAGCAGTACTCAGAAGTCAATTTATATCAATAAACGCACACATACAAAAAGAAGAAAAGGCCAAAATCAGAGAATTATCCCTACGACTTGATCAAATAGAAAGAGAGCAACAAAAGAAACCTTCAGGTACTAGAAAATAGGAAATAAAAATTAGAGCAGAACTAAATGACATAGAAAACAGAAAAACAACTGAAAGAGTTAACAAGACCAAAAACTGTTTCTTTGAAAAAATTAACACAATTGGTAAATCATTGGCCAAATTGACAAAAGAAAAACAGAAGAGGAAGCAAATAACCCAAATAAGAAATGAGGTGGGCGATATTACAACAGACCCAACTGAAATTAAAAGAATCATATCAGACTACTAAGAAAAATTGTACTCTAACAAATTTGAAAACCTAGAATAAATGGATGAATTCCTAGAAACACACTACCTACCTAAACAAACACAAAAAGAAGTAGAACAACTAAATAGACTCATAACAAAAGAAGAGATCGAAAAGGTAATCAAAAAACTCCCAACAAAAACAGGCCCTGGCCCAGATGGGTTCACTGCAGAGTTCTACCAAACTTTCAGAGAAAAATGAACACCACTACTACTAAAGGTATTTCAGAACATAGAAAAGGACGGAATACTCCCAAACTCATTCTATGAAGCCAGCTTATCCCTTATACGAAAACCATGGAAAGACACCAAAAAAAAAGAAAATTACAGGCCTATAATTTTTTTTTTTTTATCAGTTATGGAAACCCTGGTGGTGTAGTGGTTAAGTGCTATCGCTGCTAACCCAAGGGTTGGCAGTTCAAATCCACCAGGCGCTCCTTGGAAACTCTATGGGGCAGTTCTACTCTGTCCTATGGGGTCGCTATGAGTTGGAACCGACTCGATGGCACTGGGTTTGGTTTTTTTTTTTTTTTTTTATATCCCTTATGAACTTAGATGCAAAAATCCTCAACAAAATTCTAGCCAATAGTATTCAACAACATATCAAAAAAGTAATTCACCATGACCAAGTAAGATTCATACTAGGTATGCAGGGATGGTTCAACATGAGAAAAACAATTAATGTAATCCACCATATAAATAAAACAAAAGACAAGAACCACATGATTCTATCAATCGATGCAGAAAAGGCATTTGACAAAGTTCAACACCCATTCATCATAAAAGTCTCAGCAAATTAGGAATAGAAGGAAAATTCCTCAACATAATAAAGCTCATTTATACAAAGCCAACAGCCAACCTCATCCTAAATGGAGAGAATCTGAAAGCATTCCCCTTGAGATCAGGAACTAGACAAGGGTGCCCTTTATCACCACTCTTATTCAACACTATGCTGGAGGTCCTAGCCAGAGCAATTAGGCTAGATAAAGAAATAAAGGGCATCCAACTTAGCGAAGAAGAAGTAAAAGTATCTCTATTTGCAGATGACATGATCTTATACACAGAAAACCCCAAAGAATCCTCAAGAAAACTACTGAAACTAATAGAAGAGTTCAGCAGAGTTTCAGGATACAAGATAAACATACAAAAATCAGTTGGATTCCTCTAAACCAACAAAAACAACATCAAAGAGGAAATCACCAAATCAATACCATTTACGGTAGCCCCCAAGAAGATAAAATACTTAGGAATAAATCTTACCCCAGATGTAAAAGACTTATAAGAAAACTATAGTACACTGCTGCAAGAAACCAAAAGAGACCTACGTGAGTGGAAAAACATACCTTACTCATGGATAGGAAGACTTAACATTGTAAAAATGTCTATTCTACCAAAAGCGATCTATAGACGCAAAGCAATTCTGATCCAAAATCCAACGATGTTTTTTAATGAGATGGAGAAACAAATCACCAATTTCATATGGAAGGGAAAGAGGCCCCCGATAAGTAAAACATTACTGAAAAAGGAGAACAAAGTGGGAGGCCTCACCCCACCTGATTTTAGAACACATTATACTGCCACAGTAGTCAAAACAGCCTGATACTGGTACAAGTACAGATACATAGATCAATGGAACAGAAATGAGAATCCAGACATAAATCCATCTGCGTACGAGCAGCTGATATTTGACAAAGGCCCAAAGTCAGTTAAATGGGGAAAAGAATCTTTTTAACAAATGGTACTGGCATAACTGGATGTCCATCTGCAAAAAAATGAAACAAGACCCATACCTCACACCATGTACAAAAACTAAATAAAAATGGATCAAAGACCTAAACATAAAATGTAAAACAATAAAGATCGTGGAAGAAAAAATAGGGACAATGTTAGGAGCCCTAATACATAGCATAAACAGTACACAAAACATTACTAACAATGCAGAAGAAAAACTAGATAACTGGGAGCTCCTAAAAATCAAACACATGTGCTCATCCAAAGACTTCACCAAAAGAGTCAAAAAATTACCTATAGACTGGGAAAAAGTTTTTAGCTATGACATTTCCAATCAGCATCTGATCTCTAAAATCTATATGATACTGCAAAAACTCAACTATGAAAAGACAAATAACCCAGTTAAAAAATGGGCAAAGGATATGAACAGACACTTCACTAAAGAAGACATTCAGGTAGCTAACAGATACATGAGGAAATGTTCACGATCATTAGCCATTAGAGAAATGCAAATCAAAACTACCATGAGATTCCATCTCACTCCAACAAGGCTGGCATTAATCCAGAAAACACAAAATAATAAATGTTGGAGAGGTTGCGGAGAGACTGGAACACTT
This sequence comes from Loxodonta africana, assembly GCF_030014295.1. Lineage (NCBI taxonomy): Eukaryota > Metazoa > Chordata > Mammalia > Proboscidea > Elephantidae > Loxodonta > Loxodonta africana. Next base: position 67,770,798 of record NC_087355.1, read on the forward strand.
ATCCACTGCTGGTGGGAATGTAAAATGGTACAACCACTTTGGAAATCGATTTGGCTCTTCCTTAAATCCTTAAAAAACTAGAACCAGAACTACCATATGATCCTGCAATCCCACTCCTTGCAGTATACCCTAGAGAAATAAGAGTCTTTACACAAACAGATATATGCACATCCATGTTCATTGCAGCACTGTTTACAATAGCAAAAAGATGGAAGCACAACAAAAAAAAGCCCTGGCCCAGATGGCTTCACTGCAGAGTTCTACCAAGCTTTCAGAGAAGAGTTAACACCACTACTACTAAAGGTATTTCAAAGTATAGAAAATGATGGAATACTACCTAACTCATTCTATGAAGCCACCATATCCCTGATACCAAAACCAAGTAAAGACACCACAAAAAAAGAAAATTACAGACCTATATCCCTCATGAACATAGATGCAAATATCCTGAACAAAATTCTAGCCAATTGAATTCAACAACATATAAAAAAAATAATCCACCACGACCAAGTGGGATTTATACCAGGTATGCAAGGTCGGTTTAATATTAGAAAAACCATTAATGTAATCCACCGTATAAATAAAACAAAAGACAAAAACCACATGATCTTATCAATTGATGCAGAAAAGGTATTTGACAAAGTCCAGCACCCATTCATCATAAAAACTCTCAGCAAAATAGGAGTTGAAGGAAAATTCCTCAACATAATAAAGGGCATCTATACAAAGCCAATAGCCAACATCATTCTAAATGGAGAGAGCCTGAAAGCATTTCCCTTGAGAACGGGAACCAGACACGGGTGACCTTTATCACCACTCTTATTCAACATTGTGCTAGAGGTCCTAGCCACAGCAATTAGGCTAGACAAAGAAATAAAGGGCATCTGGATTGGCAAGGAAGAAGTAAAATTATCTCTATTTGCAGATGACATGATCTTATACACAGAAAACCCTAAGGAATCCTCCAGAAAACTACTGAAACTAATAGAAGAGTTTGGCAGAGTCTCAGGTTACAAGATAAAAAAAAAAAAATACAAAAATCACTTGGATTCCTCTACATCAACAAAAAGAACATCAAAGAGGAAATCACCAAATTAATACCATTCGCTGTATCCCGCAGGAAGATAAAATACTTAGGAATAAATCTTACCAAAGATGTAAAAGATCTATACAAAGAAAACTACAAAGTACTAGTGCAAGAAACTAAAAGGGACCTACATAAGTGGAAAAACATACCTTGCTCATGGATAGGAAGACTTAACATAGAAAATATGTCTATTCTACCAAAAGCCATCTATACATACAATGCACTTCCGACCCAAATTCCAAGGACATTTTTTAATGTGATGGAGAGACAAATAACCAACTTCATACGGGAGGGAAAGAATCCTCAGATAAGCAAAGCATTACTGAAAAAGAAGAAGAAAGTGGGAGGCCTCACTCTACCTGATTAGAACATATTATATAGCCACAGTAGTCAAAACAGCCTGGTACTGGTACAACAACAGGCACATAGACCAATGGAACAGAATTGAGAACCCAGATATAAATCCATCCACATATGAGCAGCTGATATTTGACAAAGGCCCAATATCAGTTAATTCGGGAAAAGATAGTCTTTATAACAAATGGATTTGGCATAACTGGATATCCATTTGCAAAAAAATGAAACAGGACCCATACCTCACACCATGCACAAAAACTAACTCCAAGTGGATCAAAGACCTAAACATAAAGATTAAAAGGATAAAGATCATGGAAGAAAAAATAGGGACAACCTTAGGAGCCCTAATACAAGGCATAAACAGAATACAAAACGTTACCAAAAATAACGAAGAGAAACCAGATAACTGGGAGCTCCTAAAAATCAAACACCTATGCTCATCTAAAGACTTCACCAAAAGAGTAAAAAGACCACCTACAGATTGGGAAAAAATTTTCAGCTATGACATCTCCAACCAGCGCCTGATCTCTAAAATCTATACAATTCTGTTGAAACTCAACCACAAAAAGACAAACAACCCAATCAAGAAGTGGGCAAAGGATATGAACACACACTTCACTAAAGAAGATATTCAGGCAGCTAACAGATACATGAGAAAATGTTCTCGATCATTAGCCATTAGAGAAATGCAAATTAAAACTACAATGAGATTCCATCTCACTCCAACAAGGCCGGCATTAATCCAAAAAACACAAGATAATAAATGTTGGAGAGGCTGCGGAGAGATTGGAACTCTTATACACTGCTGGTGGGAATGTAAAATGGTACTATCACCTTGGAAATCTATCTGGGGTTTTCTTAAAAAGTTAGAAATAAAACTACCATACAACCCAGAAATCCCACTCCTTGGAATATACCCTAGAGAAATAAGAGCCTTTACACGAACAGACATATGCACACCCATGTTTAGTGCAGCACTGTTTATAATAGCAAAAAGCTGGAAGCAACCAAGGTGTCCATCAACAGATGAATGGTTAAATAAATTATGGTATATTCACACAATGGAATACTATGCATCGAAAAAGAACAGTGACGAATCCGTGAAACATTTCATAACATGGAGGAACCTGGAAGGCATTATGCTGAGTGAAATTAGTCAGAGGCAAAAGGACAAATATTGTATAAGACCACTATTATAAGATCTTGAGAAATAGTATAAACTGAGAAGAACATATTCTTTTGTGGCTAAGGAGGGGGGGAGGGAGGGAGGGTGGGAGAGGGTTATTTACTGATTAGATAGTAGATAAGAACTACTTTAGGTGAAGGGAAGGACAATACTCAATACACGGGAGGTCAGTTCAACTTGACTGGACCAAAACCAAAGAAGTTTCTGGGATAAACTGAATGCTTAGAAGGTCAGAGGAGCAAGGGTGGGGGTTTGGGGACTATGGCTTAAGGGGACTTCTAAGTCAATCGGCAAAATAAATTCTATTAAGAAAACATTCTGCATCCCACCTTGAAGTGTGGCATCTGGGGTCTTAAATGCTAACAAGCGGCCATCTAAGATGCATCAACTGGTCTCAACCCACCTGGATCAAAGGAGAATGAAGAACACCAAGGTCACACGACAACTAAGAGCCCAAGAGACAGAAAGGGCCACATGAACTAGAGATTTACATCATCCTGAGACCAGAAGAACTAGATGGTGCCTGGCCACAACCGATGACTGCCCTGACAGGGAACACAACAGAGAACCCCTGAGGGAACAGGAGAACAGTGGGATGCAGACCCCAAATTCTCATAAAAAGACCAGACTTAATGGTCTGACTGAGACTAGAGGAATCCCGGTGGTCATGGTCCCCAAACCTTCTGTTGGCCCAGGACAGGAAACATTCCCGAAGACAACTCGTCAGACATGGAAGGGACTGGACAGTGGGTAGGAGAGAGATGCTGATGAAGAGTGAGCTACTTGAATCAGGTGGACACTTGAGACTCTGTTGGCATCTCCTGTCTGGAGGGGAGATGGGAGGGTAGAGAGGGTTAGAAACTGGCAAAACAGTCACAAAAGGAAAGACTGGAAGGAGGGAGCAGGCTGACTCATTATGGGGAGAGTAAATTGGAGTATGTAGTAAGGTATATATAAGTTTATATGTGACAGACTGACTTGATTTGTAAACTTTCACTTAAAGCACAATAAAAATTATTTAAAAAAAAAAAAAAGATGGAAGCAACCAAGATGCCCATCAATGGATGAATGCATAAATAAATTATGGAATATTACACATCAATAAAGAACAATGATGAATCCGTGAAACATTTCATAACATGGAAGAATCTGGAAGGCATTATGCTGAGTAAAATTCGTCAGCGGCAGAAGGACAAATATTGTATAAGACCACTATTATAATAACTGGAGAAATAGTTTAAACAGACAAGAGAATATTCTTTGATGGTTATGAGAAGGGGGAGGGAGGGAGGAAGAGGGGTTTTCACTAATTAGTAAGTAGATAAGAACTATTTTAGGTGAAGGGAAAGACAGCACACAACACAGGAGAGGTCCACACAACTGGACTAAACTAAAAGCAAAGAAGGTTCCTGAATAAACTGAATGCTTCAAAGGCCAGCGTAGCAGGGGTGATGGTTTGGGGACCACGGTTTCAGGGGACATCTAAGTCAATTGGCATAATAAAATCTATTAAGAAAACATTTTGCATCCCATTTTGGAGAGTGGCATCTGGGGTCTTAAATGCTAGCAAGCAGCCATCTAAGATGTATCAATTGGTCTCTACCCACCTGGAGCAAAGGAGAATGAAGAACACCAAAGACACAAGGTAATTATGAGCCCAAGAGGCAGAAAGGGCCACATAAAGCAGAGACTACATCAGACCAGAAGAACTAGATGGTGCCCGGCTACAACTGATGACTGTTCTGACAGGGAATACAACAGAGAATCCCTAAGGGAGTAGGAGAACAGTGGGGGCAGACCCCAAATTCTCATAAAAAGACCAGACGTAATGGTCTGACTGAGACTAGAATGACCTCGGGGGTCATGGTCTCCAGATCTTCTGTTAGCCCAAGATAGAAACCATTCCCAAAGCCAACTCTCCAGACAGGGATTGGACTGGACTATGGGATAGACAATGATACTAGTGAAGAATGAGCTTTTTGGATCAAGTAGAGACATGAGGCTATGTTGGCATCTCCTGTCTGAAGGGATGATAAGAGGGTAAGAGGGTGTCAGAAGCTGGCCAAATGGACACGGAAAGAGAATGGAGGGAAGGAGTGTGCTGCCTCATTAGCGGGAGAGCAATTAGGAGTATATAGCAAGGTATTTTTAGCAAGGTATTTATAAATTTTTGTATGAGAGTCCGACTCAATTTGTAAACTTCCACGTAAAGCACAATAAAAATTAAAAAACTTAGAAAACCACACTTCTGTGATTCCCATCAACAGGAAAAATGGATTACTTCTGGAGCAAAATAAGCACTGTGAGTCAGAACATAACATTCGTAAAGAAGCTGGATGGAGGCAGAATGACTTCCAGGTCAATAGAACTTTGTGGTAATCTATTTGAATATACTACCATGGATTTGGAGCCCTGGTGGCACTGTGGTTAAGTGCTGAACTGGTAGCCAAAAAGGTCAGCAGTTCGAATCCACCAGCTGCTCCTTGGAAACCCTAAGGGGTAGTTCTGTTCTGTCCTATAGGGCCGCTACGAGTTGGAACTGACTCGACCACAACGGGTTTGGTTTTGGTTTATTGTGGCTTTGAAATTTTGTCAATCTGTTGATTGGGCAGTGTCTTAGTTATCTAGTGCTCCTATAACAGAAGTACCACAAGTGGGTGGGCTTTAACAAATAGAAGTTTATTTCCTCACAGTAAAGTAGTCTAAAAGTCCAAATTCTTGGTGGTATGAAATCCCCTTGTCTCTCTGCTAGCTTCTGTCTTTTATATCTCAAAAGCAAGTGTCTCAAAACACAATCCAATCTTGTAGATTGAGTCCTGCCTCACTAACACAGCTGCCGCTCATCCTTCCTTATTAACATCATAGAGGCAGGATTTACAACATATAGGAAAATCACACAATATGGGGAATCATGGCTCGGTCAAATACACATTTTGGGGGGGACATAATTCAATCCGTGACAGGGAGGGAGGAAAGGGAAAAGTTGGACAGTTATGAAAAAAAAAGAAAAGAGAAAGGAGGTCATTGAGGCCAATATTGGCAACACCCATCCAAGTACTGCCCAAAAAGAAGAAAGCCTTATGTACTGGAATCAGAGTATTCCAGTTTGTAGGGTAATGTAATTCCAATACGGAGCTGGATAGAGACTGTAGATTTTAAGCGGATCCCTGTTTCAATTTGTTTATGATGACACAGGGGACCAGATTTAATACAGCCTGATGGTATATGGCATCTATATTTTCTCGTTCCCCAGACAGGACCACCACTGAGACCCATCCCCATCTCCCTTTTGGCTGGCTAATGACTTTTGTACCAGGCCATAGGTTAGAAGCCATTTCTTCCTGGGAGACATCTCTAAACATCCCTAATCTAGATTTGACAGCCCTCCCATATGCTTGCAAAGTATCTTGTGCTTCCTTTCTAATAGCCCTTTTTATCCAGTATATTATTATCTGCTCCTTGGTATTTAAATATATCTTTAAGATTCTTAATATATCATAGGCCAGGTCTTTCTTTTCCCTCCTATAGCCTCAGAACCCAGTAATTATCTAGCACATCATAGATGCTCAATGAAAATTGTTGAATCATTTAACATAGTTTGTTTACAGGAAGAAAATGCATTGATTGGGCCAGTGTATTTTCTGGTTGTTATCTGCCTCCAATTCCAGAGTGATTTAACTGATGTGAGTCATTTTCTTAAACTTGGTCTACTCCTGGGTACTGAAGAAAGCAAGACTCTAGGCCTTTTAAATAGATCAGATTCAAATGGGTTCTCTCTTAGGTCGTACTGTTTTTACATAACTTATGTCTCCTTCTAACTTACTTTATTGATTCCTACATATACCAGAAACCTGGTTGACAGTGATTTCTCTCAACCTTACAATCTCCATGATGAATGACTTGATTCTTCTAAATTCTATTTGCAAATTTTACAGAAAGAGTGTCCTGGTGGTGGAAGACAAAAAGTGAATTAGTTAATCTGAACATCAAAATTATGAATATCAAGGTAACTGTTTTAGGGAACTTCAAAGTTCACGTCGAAGATTCTACTGCCGGGCTGTTTATGTAACCTATTAGAGAAGAGATGAATGAAAGAGCTGAAAACATTCTTCCACACTACCTTTAAAGGAGAGGATGATAGATTCTTGAAATAGGATGTTAGAAAGAATGCAGTCAGAAAGCGGTAAAGCAGTGTCCACTGGTAACCCAAACCCTGATGCTATCAAGTCAGTTTTGACTCATAGCAACGCTATAGGACAGAGTAGAACTGCCCCATAGGGTTTCGAAGGAGTGGCTGGTGGATTCCAACCGCCGACTTTTGGTCAGGACTCTGAGCTTTTAACCACTGTGTCATCAGGGCTCTATTCACTGGTTAGGAATATGAAAATTAATGGTAAGAAATAGAAGAGTAGGAGAATGTAACATAAAAGGAAAGATAAATGGGGAAAGCACAACAGATTGCCCTCCTGATGAAGGTTGAAGTAGAACCATCCTATGCTGACTGTTAAGATGAATTTAAAGGGTCATATAGTGGGAACACTACAAGTGCCTCTAAAAGGAAGACATCCATGAGGGTGGTTGGTAATGGGCTTGAAAACAGCTGACAGTTCTGACCAAGCCATTGAGTAGGTTTGTGGTCTTGAAACATATATCCAAGATGTGGCAGAGAGTCTGACAAGGCTCATCAAACCCACAAATTGCTACCTACTTTTGATGATTAACTGTGGAATAAATGACACACTTGACAAAAAAAATCAAATGTGTCTCTAAAACAAATTTTAATGTTCTGGTTAGAAATCTGAAGGCTAGAAAACTCCAGTGTCTTTATCCCTTGTATCCCTTTTAAGGAGCCCTGGTGGTACAGTGGTTAAGAGTCATGGCTGCTAGCCAGAAGGTTGGCAGTTCAAATCCACCAACCGCTCCTTGCAAACCCTACCCTGTTCTACTCTGTCCTATAGGGTTGCTATGAGTCAGAATCAACTTGACGGCAATGGGTTTTATCCTGTCTTATCCCTTCTTCTAGTTATCTTTGGAACTAAGAAAAGTTTAAGCTACACAAAGACAGGGACAATGTTCATTTTGTTCACCACTGTAACCACAGAGTCTACTACAGGACCGGAAAAACAAGTACTTTTCTGATTTAATGAATGCAGAAAATAAACAGATGGCTACATAGATTTTGTAAGAGGTTGGATTAGTTTTCTGGTTTGCCCTTGGTTAAAGTGTTTAAAGAAGCAGTGTGGAACACCTACAGGGTGGAAATTGTGACTCGAGATATAAATGAAGACATAATTTTGAAAGTGTCTTATCCATTTAATAAGTTTTAATCAATAATACAAAAAGAATTACATTGTGGGGTACTAAAGAAACTCACAGGTTCAATCTCAGAGTTAACGGAAGAGGTGCCAAAAGTTCAGAGATGGGAAAATATTAGTTTTAGAAAGGGGAAAGATGGGTACTGCAAATGACACACAGATAAACTTTACACCAATTTGTAACCAAATTAATAATTGTCTGGTTTCTGGGCATTTGAAAAAGATGGTGGTGATTATGGGGAGCCATTAGTAATGACCTTCAATTGGCTCTAAAATTAACTTAAATGCATATTAGTAACATTATCAAGGAATTGTCTTAAAAGAAGAACTATGAGAGGAAATTAAACTTATAAGAACTATTTTAAAACTTATTTTTAGCAATAATGATGAACACCATATGGTAATATTACAAAATTAAGAATGTAGATTCATGGAACACAATAATTAAATATATGATTAAAAAAACACTACAAAAAAATGGAAGGAAGAAACATCATATAATATATGGGTTTAAGATCATGGTATGAAGGGAAATCAATCAGGGTAACTTTTCTTTGTATACATAAATGTGCTACAGCAAGATTAAAGAACTGAAAATGTTTTAATTTAATCAAATAAATCTGAGGGAAACCGATCAAACATTTACACCAATTAAGAGAGAGATGGTCACTTTGGAGGGTTTGAAGCAATCAGACATATTTTTATACAATAAATATTTATTGAGCAGCTACTCTAGGCCAGGCACTATCCTACATACTGGCAAGTCAGTGGTGAACAGGACAAGCAGGGTGCATGCTCTCAAAGAACCTACATTCTAGGAAGATAAGACAAACCACTAAAAACAGATAAACAGGTAGGAAAGAAAATTCTGGAGACTGATGACATGGTAGAAAAACCATTATAAAATAAACATAAAACGAAAAAGGAAATAAACTGAACAATAAAATATTGGCATCCAAGGGATAATTCCCTAATGATATCGGAACGCATTCCTATATTTTTAGAAACCACTATAAGACTCCAATAGCTAAATGATCAAGTCTTGAACAAACAAAATTTACACAAGAGGAAATACAAATAGGAAACAAATGTCTGGGAAAATATTCAAACTAACTTGTAATCAAGAAATGCAAATTTATGCAACTTTTTAACATCTGCTAAGTTAAAAAAAAAAAAAACATGGTTTGAAAAAATAAGAACCAGACTTACAGGAAAGATGACAACATAAACACAGTCTCCACTCCAGGAAAATGATCAACCAAAGAGGAGAGAGATGGGGCAGGGGTAAGCACACAAAGTCATCAGCAAGGATGTAGGGAATGCTGCCAAGCACATAGGAGTCACAAAGTGAGGAATTCTGTTTCAGTACCAACTGTGAGAAGAAATAACTACTTATCCACGAAGACAGTTGCAAAGAGGAAGGGAAGGAAATTACGGTAAAGCCCATGAGTAGGTCAAGAGCAGATGGAAGATGGCCACACTTGGGATTCATTTCCCTAGTTCTGGGGAAAAACATTCCACAGCCCTGTTGGCAAGGAAGAGAAAAGAAAGTATGGGTCACTCCTAGGTATGTCTCTCATATTTGGCAATTTCATAGCAGCACTAGAAAGTTGAACATAGGGCTAAGGGAGAAATTCTCCTAATTTAAAGGAGAAAAGTCTAGAAGCAAAGCCACTCTATGGGAGAAAAAAAAAAAAATGGGAGAGGTGGTGGTTAATCAATTACGAACAGCGGAAGGAAAGGCAGCTGTTGGGGGGGGGGGGAATATATTTGCAACCACATCAAGCAGAAAGCCCAGAGACCATAGTGCTCTTCTCTTAACTGAATTTCTAATTTGTGTTCCTTTGCCCTAAATCTGAGGCTCAATACTGAACTGAAAAGACCCTCCCCAAGGGACTGAACACTCTCCCAGTCCAGTGAAATCACCACTTCTGCAGTTGTTTCAACAAAGAAAAATTATACAAAGTACTCAGATTTTCAATGGCCACGGCTCAAGGAGCCTTTCTATCTTTCTTAGGTTATTAAAGGCTTAACTGTTCATATGATGTTGCCTCATCCAGCCCTTCATTTATTTTCAGTGGGGTGGAGTCAGGCAGTGCCCAGGCAACCACGGGGCGGTGGGGGGGGGGGGCTTGTGGAGAACCAACTAGGTATTAAAACCAAAAAACCAAACCAAACCGACTGCCGTTGAGTCGATTCCGACTCATAGCAACCCTATAGGACAGAGTAGAAATGCCCCATAGAGTTTCCACGGAGCACCTGGCGGATTCGAACTGCTGGCCCTTTGGTTAGCAGCCGTAGCACTTAACCACTATGCCACCAGAGTTCCCAACTAGGGATTATCTATGTGCATTATTTAGGAACAAGGAGCAGGTCAAGATCCACAGGGTTTTCATTGCCTGATTTTTAGAAGCATATTACCTGGCCTTTTTTCCTAGTCTGTGTTAGGCTAGAAGCTCCACTGAAACCTATTCAGCGTGATAGCAACATTCAAGACTCCACCACCAGACAGATGGTATCTGCACATGAGGTGCATTGCCCGGGAATTGAACTTGGGTCTCCCACCTGGAAGGAGAGACTGGCCCAGTCTGCAACCAATCATGGGGCTGGCTCATAACCCAGCAGCATTTTTTTCCATTATGTGTTGGGTCACCGTGACTCAATGGCAGCTAACAGCAAAAGAAGCAGCAGCGGGTCTGCATAGAACTTCCTCATTCAAAGATAAGTAAAGAGAAAAACACCAGTACAGGTCCGAAAGGCAATGCAAAGGACTTTGGGAAGCATTTAAGCATCCAGGTTCTACAATCAGAATCCCGGGTCTACCATTTGCTAGCCACGCAACCTCGAGCAAGATACTTAACCTTTCTATGCCTCATTTGTAGAATGAGGGTAATCATCATGAGAGTTAAATAAGTATGTAAAATATTTATCACAATGTTTAGTACCTGGTAAATGTTGGGTATTATTATCATCATCACTATTTTATTATGCCTATGCAAAAATTTTTGCAATTAATCAAAGAGAAATAAACATTGAATGTGTCTTTAATGCACCATTAATGCTTTTTACCAAGTATTTCTGATTGTTCTCCCAGAAACATACACTTTATGGTGTGACTTATTTTTATCACTGAAATGTGGCAAAAGTCATGTGTATCACTCCTGGGAGGCATCTTTAAGAGCTGGAATTTGCCAAACTATTTCTTCATCAATCAAAGCCACCCTCCAGATAGTGGCTGCTCCATCAGTTTATGTCCTGGAGTGAAGATGATTTGCACCAGCCAACCTACTATACCATGAGTGAGTAATAAAACCTCGTTGTTTTAAGCCACTGACAGGTTGAAGTTATTTGTTACTGTAGCAAACCTGTCCTATCCTGACTGATAACAGCAGTGAAATGTAAAAGGGAGTGTTTTTGAAAACTTATTTCCAGAAAAGAGAGTTTTAGACAATTGCTTTATGTATCTAAAAAAAAAAAAAAATCTAAAATAGTAAAGATAAAATAGGTCTATGAAACAATTAAAACAAGAACTGACAAGGCATCCAATTGAGATTAACATTGAGTTAACAAATCAAAGAAAGAAAATTAGAAAACAAGCTGAATCAGATCTGAAATTATCATGTGTCAGCATGTAAAGTTAGGCCCCACTGCTGAGTTTGCAAAGTAATCATGTATACGTCCAAAGATTGCTACGAAGATGTTGGTTGCAGTATTGTTTAGAATAACAAAAAGAAATAACACAGAACAACCTAATATCCAAAAATAGGTGATTTGTTCAATAAACCTATGCAAACCTAAAACACGGCTAGTGTGACTGAAGATATTGAATTTTGAATTTGATTTAATTATATTTCAATTTAACTTAAATAGACGCATGGGCTAGTAGCTACCAAATTGTACAGTTCATGGTTAAAATGATAATGTAGATCTATACTGTTAGCATAAAATATCTATAATATATCAATAAGTTAAAAAAGTAGGTTCTATAATTTTTTTTTATATAGAACATTTATAATTAACTTCTTTGAATGTATGCTTGATTTTGTGTGTGTGTGTGTGTCTGCACTCACAAATAACTAAAGGCTCCACATCAAAATGTTATCAGTAGATGCTGGATAGTTGCAATATGGATAATTTTACTTTGTTCTTTAAACCCTTATGTATTGTCTGAGCTTACTAAATGAGATTGTAATACTTTCACATACAGGAAGATACAGTAATTTTCACTTAAAAAATAACGTAAAATTGTTAAAATCTAGTGCTCATAATTCTGCAGGAAAAGTGCTGATGGTATTGCAAATTGATATGATTCATTTAGAAAATATCAACTATTTTATACCTTGAGAGTGTATCCTAAAATAATTCTCAAAGGAAGAAAAAAAAAGCTTCATTGAAAAATCCTGTCCCTAGGGAATGATTAGGAAAGATTATTCCAAATTATTTTTCATCAAGTTAATTACAACTCTCTGAATGTCTATAGATTATAACGGAAAGTAAATAGAGAAACACGTGAAAAGCTGATTTAGGATAGTAGAACCTTATCTGTTTTATTGTTTTTCAGTGTTTTAGTAATATACTCTTAGTGGATAAATCTTTGTGGAAAAACTAGTGCGTCAGAAGGATGAGCAGCACTAACTGCTGAAAAATAACCCCCAGTTCTCGGTGACTTAATATAATCAAGATATTATCTTCATCTCTTATCTCACAATCTGATGCAGGTAGGGTAAGCACCCCTGGATGGCTATCTACCAAGTGCTCACCCCTTTCATCTATCAGCTTATATCCTGGAATGAAGATGACTTGAAGCAGAGCCCCAACCAACCTGTTGTTGCATGAGTAATAAGACCTTGTTGTTTTCAGTCACTAACAGGTTGAAGCTATTTGTTACTTAGCACAACCTCTCCTATCCTGACTGATAACTGGTAAAAGAGAAGAATTTATTTTTTAAAACACTCCAGAAGAGTAAAGAGTTTTAGATAATAATTGCTTTATACATCTAAAAATAATAAAGATGAAATAGGTCTATGAAACAACAGTGAAAATATGAGCTGACAAGGCACTTGGCCTCCACAGTCACCATGGAAGGAGAGAACACAGGGAATTATACAGGGAGCTTGATGGTCAGGCCTGGGAGTAGCTTACATCACCTCTGGCTGGCCACAAACTACTGACCAGAATCCAGTCGCACGGCCCAGATCCAACTGCAAGGGGATTTGGGAAATGTAATCTTCCTCTATATACAGGAAGCAGAATGGGATTTGGAGGTTTGGTTGCATCTAGCCAGACTCTGAAGAGCCCTGGTGGCATAGTGGTTAAGAGCTCAGCTGCTAACCAAAAGGCTGGCAGTTCAAATCCACCAGCCGCTCCTTGGAAACCTTATGGAGCAGGCCAGACTGTTAAACTAAAACCGTATGCTTTCTTGCTAAGTTTATTAAGTAGGCTAATCAAGTTGATGAATTGATTAGTGGAGTGCCAAAAACTATTTTTTAGCTTTAAAAAAATACAGAAAATCACCAGTTTAACATAATACTTATTCACGTTCCTACTACCCAGAATTGACCATTTTTTTAAGCATATTGTCATAGAACATTTTGTTACAATATCCTGCTGCATTGTACATAGCACCAGTAGCTGCCGAGTCGATTCTAACTCATGGCGATCCTATGTGTGTCATAGTAGAATCGTGCTTCACAGGATTTCCAATGGTCAGGGTTTTCTTTTGAGGAGCCCCTGGGTGGACTCAAACTACCAAACTTTTGGTTAGCGGCCGAGTGTGTTAACTATTTGCACCACCTAGAGTCTCATGTCTTTCTAAAATTGCTTTTGTCATCAATATATTTTAATAACAATCAGTGTTTACACTTAGCATTCTAGCTCATTTAATTGCAGTAATTTATTCCATTGCATGAATATGTCATGTTATTTACCTATTACTGAGTATCAGGTATTTTGGTTATTCCCATTTTTCTCTATAACGTTTCTGTAAAGGACATCCTTGAACATGTCTCCTTATGCATATGTGAGAGTTTCCTTAGGATATATGCCTAGAAGGGGAATTGCTGGGTCTAAAATATTCAATTTTTTTCAACATTTTAAGTATATATAACTTGTATAAAGATGTAAAAGGTGCATTTATCAAATTTACAGAAGGCAGAAGCTCAGAAGGAAGAGATGATATGATAGATGGCAATATCAGTGGTCAAATTTTTTTGTGTAAGTGGGAATACTGGGCCATAATCAACAAAATGAACTTTAAAAAAGGGAAAGGCAAGGCCTTGCATTTTGTTCATAAAATTAAATGCCCATTGTGCAGAAAGGCAGAAATATAACTTGACAACAGTTTATCTGAAAAATACCTGGGTACCTTAGCTAGCCCTACTTGCTATGAGCCATCAGTGTGACACTGCTTAAACCCATTGCCATCTACTTGATTCGGACTCATAGTGACCTTACGGTACAGAGTAGAACAGTCCCATAGGGTTTCCAAGGAGCAGCTGGTGGATTTGAACTGCTGGCCTTTTGGTTAGCAGCTGAGTTCTTCACCACTGCACCACCAAGGCTCTTGACACTCCTTAGACCCCCCCCCCAAAAAGTGTGTATGGATAACACTATATGAACAGAAGAAAAAGTTTTGCAGTGTCTTAATTTTAAACTTCATTCTACTCTGTCATTGTTGTTAGCTGCCATTGAGTCAGCCCCTGCCTCATGGGGACCCAATGTGTTACAGAGTAGAACTGCTCCATAGGGTTTTCAGGGCTGTAATCTTTACGAAATCCGACTGCCAGGCCTTTTCTTCAGTGGACCCACTGGGTGGGTTTGAACTACCAACTTTTGGGGTAATAGCCAGTCGCAAACTGCTTGCACAACTCTGTGTCATTCCAAGAACACCAACTCATATGAACTTAAGCAAAAAAGACAATGCAGGACTTCCCACATTACACTGCAGAAAGGGCATGGTTGGAGTAAGGTTGAGGGAACTGGAAGCCTGGCCTTAAATGCTACTGTGACTCTCTTTTTCTCTTTTACTGCCTCTCATGACTGTGTTGCTCTGTCTGCTGGCTTTATTCTCTAAACCACCAGCCCCATGAGGACGGCCATGGCACAAACAGGTCCAGAGAATAACAGCTTCAATTCAGCAACTCTTGTGCCCACATCTTGGACAAATCAAAATGGCAGTCTCCTCTAGGTCAAGGGTTGGAGTGGAGGAGGAACAACTACTCCACAATCTTAGAAAGATTATTGTTGACCAGACAAAACCCGTAGCCATCAAGTCGATTCTGACTTATAGCAACCCTATGGGACACAATAGAACTGCCTCACAGGGTTTCCAAGGCTGTAGTCTTCATGGAAGCAGACTGCCACTTCTTTCTTCAGTGGAGCAGCTGGTGGGTTCAAATCTCTGACCCTTCTGTTAGTAGCCAAATGCTTTAATCACTGTGCCACCAGGGCTCTTTGTTGACCAGACAGCCACCCCAATGTGTATCTACTTATGTTATTGTCCTTCACTCTGAAGTCCTCAGACACGTAGTTATCTGAAGCATGGTTAATTACTTTAGTTGCTTTTCTTAGAGCCTATTCCTGATTCTGTTAGTCTTTCTTGCGCTATGTGGTCAATATCACAAAGACACTGGGTCCCAGATATGTGAGAGACAAGTAAACCAAAATATATAATATTTTATTCAGTAGGTTACTTTTTTCCCATTGGCTTTATTTTTAAGATTTATAAAAATAGAATAGTTACTTATCACCACAGGTTATCAGGAGAAACACTCCCACCAGCTGAATGGAGCCCTTGTAAATGATTACAGCAGGTATGATCACAATGTTGTTGTTGTCAGATGCCGTCGAGTTGGTTTTGACTCATAGCGGCCCTATGTACAGCAGAATGAAACACTGCCCAGTCCTGTGCCATCCTCACAATGATTGTTACGTTTGACCCCATTTTTGCAGCCACTGTGTCAATTCACCTCGTTGAGCGTCTCCCTCTTTTCCACTGACCTTCTGTTTTACCAAGCATGATATCCTTCTTCAGGGACCGATCCCTTCTGATAACATGTCGGAAACACATGAGACAAAGTCTCACTATCCTTGCTTCTAAGGAGCGTTCTGGCTATACTTGAGTTGGAATCGACTTGACGGCAACGAGTTTGGTTTTTTTGGTTTTACTACCTTAATTGAAGTCCCTGGATGATACAAGTGGTTAACATGCTCAGTTACTAACCTAGGTTCAAGTCTACCCAGCGGTGCCACAGAAGAAAGGTCTGGTGATATACTTCTGAAAAATCAGCCATTGAAAACTCTGTGGAACACGGTTGTACCCTGACACACCATGGGGTCACCACGAGTCAGCATCGGTGCCGCGGCAACTCTGTCTGGGTTTTTGTTTGTTTCCTTCCTGATGTCCATAAAACTCTTGAGCATCAATACAAACTCAACATGGCCCACAGGGGGCACCCTCTAGCTTTTGCTTTATACAGGGCTTTTCCAAAGCCTGGAAACCCTGGTGGCATAGTAGTTCAGAGCTATGGCTGCTAACCAAAAGATCGGCAGTTCGAATCCACCAGGCACCCCTTGGAAACTATGGGGCAGTTCTACTCTGTCTCATAGGGTCGCTATGAGTCTGAATCGACTTGATGGCAATGGGTTTGGCAAAGCCCATCCAGCTAAACAAATTACCCACTTCTTTCTCCCCCATCTTAATTTTTCTCTTATTCCACACCCTATGGCTGGAAGATTTTCTTTGTCTCTCTTTGCCAAAATGCTTTCAGGCCTCCTCCCTTCCCTCATACATTTAAAGTCTTAAAACCTCTACTCTTCCCAGCAACCTTTTCCCCCAATTGACTGGAGGTGGAGAAATATTCCTCTCCCTTCTTCTAGCACTGAGTTTTGACTTGTAATTCCATTTCAACAAAACCACTTGCACTAATGCTTATACACAATGTAAATAATTCATTAGAAAATATATATATATTTGATGTTTACATACTTGCAGTGTGTCTGCAGAACCTATTATATCAACCATGAAAATAATGGGACTCTCAGTCACCAGGGGTGGATGGAAAATTCCCCTTTTTAAAAGGGTAAAAATGTAATGGGCACGCCGATCAACCTTGGAAATGCAGACTGTTAACACAGCAAGTGACTTTAAAATTGATATATTTTAATACTCTGGGTTTATAAATAAGGAAAATCAGTCCCAGAGTATTTTAACATCACCATAGTGGGCGTTCCAGCATTCTGGAACTTTTGGAGGCCAGATGATGAGGAAGGGAGAAAAGATAGGAAGGGCAAAGACAGGTATATAACGGTTAAAACCCAAGACGTTGTTTAACGATCACCATCACCATCACCCTAATGACAACAACAAAAATCAGTAATAATGGCTACAATGTGTTGACTACAATCTTGGTACTGAGCTAAGTGCTTTACACTTATGTAGAAAGAAGACCTTGGATAAGACTGAATGAGACCGAACAACCCAGACTTTGAGGATTATACCGTGTTGGATAATTGTGTGGCATTTTGTCTGATCGTAGGGCTAGAACATGCTACTATGAAGGAGGCGGTATTTCTTCAGAAGGGAATGGATATTGCCACTGTTGATTATCCTAGGACGTGTTTCACCCTGAGCAAGAATTACATATACTCCAGTGGTAGGTCCTAGAACAGAGTAATGAGTTTCATTAATTGCAACAAATGTACCACAAGAATGCAAGATGTTAATAAATAGGGGAAACCGTGCAAGTGGCCAAGGGGTTATATGAATACTCTGTACTTTCTGTACAATTTTTCTGTAAACTTAAACTACTCTGAAAATTAGTGTGTAATAAAAAAAAGAAAGGAGCCCTGGAGACACAATGGTTAACCGCTTGGGTGCCAACAGGTTCAAATCCACCAGCAGCTCTGCAGGAGAAAAGACCTGGTGATCTGCTCCTGTAAAGATTACCCATTGCCGTTCAGTCAATTCCAACTCATAGTGACCTTACAGGACAGAGCAGAAGAGCCCCATAGGGTTTCCTTGGCTGTAATCTTTGCAGAAGCTGACTGCCACAACTTTATACTAAAGAGCAGCTGTGGGTTCAAACTACTGACCTTTCAGTTAGCAACCAAGAGTTTAATCACTGTGCCACCAGGTCTCCTCCTGTAGAGAATCAGTACTAGAAGAAGGGAGAGGAATATTTCTCCACTTCCAGTTAATTGGGGGAAAAGGTTGCTGGGAAGAGTAGAGGTTTTAAGACTTTAAATGTATGAAAGCATTTTGGCAAAGAGAGACAAAGAAAATCTTCCAGCCATAGGGTGTGGAATAAGAGAAAAATTAAGATGGGGGAGAAAGAAGTGGGTAATTTGTTTACAGTTCTATTCTGTCCTACAGGGTTGCTATGAATTGAAATCAACTCAACAGCGGCACACAACGCCAACATCAAAAAAAACAGGGGCTAAATACCTCTTGGATCCCTGGTGGCACAGTGGTTAAGTGCTTGGCTAACCAAAAGATTGGCAGTTCAAATCCACCAGCTGTTCCTTGGAAATGCTATGGGGCAGTTCTACTCTGTCCTATAGGATCGCTATGAGTTGGAATTGACAACGGATGGCAAAGGGTTTTAGATACCTCTTGAATAGCAGACCTGGAGTTCCCTAGCCATTTTAGGGGCCAACTGGGTGAGCAGAGAAGTGGGGGCAGGGGCAAGAAGAAAGCCAATTCGTCTAACTCTGGGCCCCTCACCCTTTCTACACCAGAGCAGCTCTACTGTCTTATTTTGGTTTCCCCAAAGGATCGGTGGTATATTGAGAGACGATCACAAAAAGCATAAGTGGCGAAAGTGAGGCAGGGAAGAAAGAAAGAGCAACAAAGTGTGTAATCATGAGTGGGTTACCTCTTGAGGACACTGGAGCACAGTCTACTGAAGACTCTCTGAGGATTCATATAGAACACATCTCAAATGTTCCCCACTAAGGACAGGAAGCTACAGTGGTTTTCCCTGTCTGGTACCTCATTGATGGAGAGTGGCCCCTGAGGTGTCCCAAACCTCTTCATCCCACACTGCCCTGGAGGCAGGCTGAGCAAACCTCTGTAGAGCCTATAAAACCCTTGGACAGAGAAGCACGTATACAAACTGCCTGCCTTGGCCGGTGGAACACAAGCTGGGGTCAAGGCAACGTGGAGCAAGGCATCAACAGCCTACTACGTTTGCTCCTCTCTGTTACATATATTGAATTCTCATGTAAGTTCTGTGTGTGTGTGTGTGTATATATATATATATGTATATATATATATATATTTCTCTTTAAAGGAGATCCCCTGCCCAGAAGAACAGACTGGTCAATATTCGTATAATCAAAAGTCCACAGCAGAAGGCATTTTGAAAAAGTGACTATCACCATTTTTGTTCTCACCTCCAATTCTCCATGTAAAATTAATAGTGTACTTTGGGGACACCCTTCCCATTATCTAGTCCTGGTTGAAAGGGACAATAGCAGAAGCAGGATAATCTCTGTCGTACTGATTTCCTGCAGTAGCTCCCCCGTGGCTCCAGGGAGACACCACTGCTTTCAGTGCCTATTAACAGTTGTATCTTTTAACCTCCCGGTCAGCCCAGCAGTTGAATTCCAACAGAGGCTCCGGCTTCAATTACCTAACCGACACATAGCCTGGCTGGAGTGGAGTTCACAGCAATACATGACGAAGCTAGAAATTGGACTTTTACCAGCACAGGGACAAGCAAAGAATGGTATTCAATAAAGCCCACATTGCATCCCAGCATGGCAGGGAAGCAGAAGGACCCACACACCAATTAACCAGGTAGCTGTGGCCATCAATCAGCTGTGACCTGGGCTCCTAACATGTAGATCAAGTCTGGACCAGGCCACAGATATCGTACTGAAAACCCGTCCCGGAGGAGCCTTGGGACAGCTAACCCTGCGAGCAACAAGAGCTATCATTCCCACAAGGCAGTTCAAGCCCACAGCTTGAAGAGGAAGAATCATACAACCAGCCTAACATTAAAAATGTGCACTACGCATAGGAAACAATTCTCTGTTTGCATTTATTTCTGAGAAATTCTTGGCAAACACCCCTACCTTCCCAGAGAAATTCAACATGGAAATGACAATAAAATGTATTAGATATTTTTTTACAGACCAGCATGGAAACCCTGGTGGCAAAGTGGTTAAGAGTTTGACTGCTAACAAAAAGGTCGGCAGTTTGAAACCACCAGGTGCTCCTTGGAAAGAAACCCTATGGGGCAGTTGTCCTCTGTTCTACAGGGTCACTATGAGCTGGAATTGACTTGACAACAAAGGGTTTGGTTTTGGTTTTTATAGAGCTTCATAGGAGTCCCTGGATGGTGCAAACATTTAAGAACTTGACTACTAACCAAAAGGTTGGTGGTTCAAACCCACCCAAAGGCTCCTTAGAAGGCAGGCCTGTTGATCTGCTTCTGAATGGTCATAGCCTTGAAAACCCTATGGAGCAGTTCTACTCTGCCACACATGGGGTTGACATGAGTTGGAATCGACTTGACAGCAACTCACCACAATAACATTTGCCCGCACCCTCTCACCACTTTCTCCTAGACCTCAGAAACACATTCAAACACACATCCTTCCAGGCCTAAATTGTAGGTCTTCTACTATGAAGACTCATAAAGGGCAGTATAACATAGTGCTCAGGGCAGGGATCTGAAGTCAGCCTGCCTGGTTTCAATTTCTGGCTCTGCCACTTATTGGTCAGTAAGCCTTGGGCAACTTAACATCTCCCAGCCTCAGTTTCATCACCTGTTAGATGGGAATACTAGTACCTAACCAATCAGGCTATTCGCAAGAGCATTTAGAACCATGTCTGGCACAAGTGCCGATTTTTAACTATTATTACTGAGTCTACTTCACTTCTCAGTTCTTTACCACCTGCACCTGTGGTCACAGGAAGAGTTACAAAACTATCCCTGAACTTTAAGACCCCATAGCTGTTCCTTGAGTGGGTAATTCAGAGCATGGGGAAGATGAAAAGAGTTAAGATTTCTGGGAGACCGGCTGGAAGGTTAACCTATGCTCAAGTCCGTAGCAGCCCACAGCGGAGGTAGCAGGGCGCAGGGCACACAATGTAGCAAAGGAGCCCTGGCTTCTGGGGAGGAGTGCACCGCCACCGTGTGGCCGCAAAGGTGGTACAAGTGACCCTGGACCACTGTGACTAGGCTGGGACCCAGGGCAGCAAAAACTGATCTTAGGAGGACAATATTGGAAACCGTGGTGGCACAGTGGTTAAGAGCTACGTCTGCTAACCAAAAGTTTGGCAGTTTGAATCCACCAGGCGCCCCTTGGACATTCTGTGGGGCAGTTCTGCTCTGTCCTATAGGGTCACTGTGAGTCAGAAACAAATCAAAGGCAGTGGGTTTTAATTTGGGGTCAAGGTGAGTCATCTCAGGAACAAAGAGCTGCACCTTTCTCGTTCTCCCCCTCCCAGACAGGATCTTCCCATCCAGCCATGCTGCTCCCAGGCCCTGCTCTCTGGGAAGGGCTTGGTGGAAACCTGGAGCGCTGGAGCAGGGAAGACAGGCCAGTTATTCCAATATCTGGACACTTCCCTTTTCCTGATTCCACATCCCCAGAAGCAAGTCCAGTGTTGAGTCTTGAAACCAACTGATCAGTAGAGGAAATTCAGTATAACCTGGCACAGACTAAATAAATGCTTTAGAGCAAGAACATTTGGAAGGTTCACAAAATGTTGGGAAAAGGAGTCCCCATTGCTAGGGTAGCTGCAGGGGGTTTACTTTTTTGGCAGATGAATGTTTTTCCAAATGAAATCCTAGAGGGAGGCCCAAGGTATAAAAACACCAACCACAGGGCTTCTCTGTTGAAAGAGGAGCCTGTAGGTCCATCGCTTGACCTCTCTGGCCCCTGAGGCAACTGCAGGGAAGCTTCAATCTCCCCGGAACACGCCCTGGAGAAAACTACTCCAGTGCATGCAGGACGAAGCGTGGCGCTCATCCTCTCGGGGCGCCTTTCTTGCACTCTATGACCGATGCTTTCCACAAAACCAGCTGCTACTGGGTCGGCTCTGACTCACGTCCACCCCACGTGCATCAGAGTAGAACTGTGTTCTTTAGGGTTTTCAGTGGGCGAATTTTCAGAAGTAGATCACCAGGCCTTTCCTCAGAGGTGCCTTTGGGTGAATTCGAACCTTTCAGTTAGCAGCCAGGCACATTAACTCTTTGTACCACCCAGGAATTCCAAACTTGCCATAGTGTCTCCTTCTCTTCTTTAACACCTTCACAGGATGGGTGCAGAGGGAAAATCACGAGTGTGCTAGCATCCAAGCCAGAGGTTAAAAGACTGAAGGAAACTGCACTTGATAGCTAATATGGGAATACCCCTAATGCGGGAACCAAAAACAGGATGGAAAAGGAGAAAGTGCAGTGGAGAGGTGAAAATAACATCCTTAACTGAGAAATTACAAGGCAAACCGATCAAGGCATCCACAACGCTTTAACAGAAGAAAACCAGCAGCGGCCCCTCCTCAGGGTCCTTCAGCGCTGAGAGAACAGCGTGCCTGAGCAAGCTCACGCAGGACGTGCTCCCTCTTCTGCCATCAGCTGTGTGTGCAGGATCTCTCCCCTGCTTAAGGAGGCTGGACTTCCATCTGCCCTTTTCAAACTGGTTACCCCATCCTAATGGGCTTCCAGGTTTCTGACAGGAGACATTGCTTTTACGCTGGTTTGTTGTTAGGTGCCTTGGAGTGATTCTGACTCATAGTGACCCTATGTGACAGAGTAGAACTACTCTATAGGGTTTTCTTCGCTGTGATCTTTACAAGAGCAGATTATCAGGTCTTCTCTCCCACGGAGCCACTGGGAGGTTAGAACTGCTAACTTTCAGTTAGTAACTGAGCATTCAATGGTTTGTGCTACCAGGCGTCCTTAGCATTCTGCCATTTTAGCAGCCAGGTAAGGAGCTATTTGGGTGTCTTGTCCTTACAATGAAGAAGAAAGACTAAGGAGACTGGATACATGAAACTTGAGAAACCCAGAAATATGTGGCAGAATTCCTTCCCCATTAGATAAAGAATGTCTCCACCCTTTTACAGAAAGTCTACCTCAGCGAAGGGATAAAAAGTCATTGTCGGGGTAGGTTTTAAAAAATTCTGATGCCCAGGTTGTAACCCAAACCACCTAAGGCAATCCCTGGGGTCAACAGCCAGGTATCAGTACCCGCGTACTGCCAAGTGGCTAGAGAATGACTGCTTTAGAAATCAGGGAGGTAGTAAGATACATATGTATCTCCACCACCCATCTGCCAGGTTGTCATACTACGGTGGCTTGCATGTTGTTGTGATGCTGGAAGCTATGCCACTGGTATTTCAAATACCAGCAGGGTTACCCCTGGTTGACAGGTTTCAACTGAGCTTCCAGACTAAAACTCTGAGGAAAGACCTGGTGATCTACTTCCGAAAATTAGCCAGTGAAAACCCTGTGGATCACCACAGAATATTGTGCATATAGCTCTTGAAGAGGAGCACCCTAGGCTGGAAGGCACTCAGAATACGGAGTCCACAACAATGGACTCAAGCATACCAGTGAGGGTGAAGATGGCATAGGACCAGGCAATGTTTGATTCTGTTGTACATGATGTCACCACGAATTGGAGCTGATTTGAAGGCAATTACCACCAACAACTGTGTGTGTGTGTATGGGTATATATGTGTGTGTGTATATATATATATATATATATATATATATATATATATATATATATATACACATATACCCGTAACTTGGAAAAAGGAGGACCACATGTCCTTTTCAGTATCATACTGCAAAATTGTTTGTCAGGCCCGCCCAAGAATTAGCTGGAAGAATATATCTGTTACCTTTGTTTGACCTCTTCCTTGCAATTGGCTAAACACTGTTACAAGTTTATCTGTAGATATTTTCCTGGTAGGCATTCAAATGATTTTGTTCAGCAGTAAAAATAACCCCCCAAGGTTATGGTTCTATTGCCTTGTAGGATATTACACGGTGTCGTATCTTATCTAGCTGTCTGTTTCTAACCTAGGAATCTTGTTGGAACATTCTTTTTTTGTTACCTATAAATATCTAATTTCTCTATTTTTTTCTTGAACTAGTTTTGCTGTATTATTAGTGCCATCATTAATGAATTGAATACCTTTTTTCACATGGATTCTTTTTATTTTGAGTGAAAGTTTTATTAACTTTTTGAAAATTATAGTTTGAAAGTAGGCATCTATTTCCATGCTCTCCATCTCCCCCTTAGCTTGCCCCCAACATCTGTACCCTCTAAAAGACTTCTCCAAATAGCTCCTTAATGGTGGAAATGTTCATATTTGTAACTCATTACTGGGTTAAGTGTTCAATGTCATAATACCTTAGGTGAGTGGTTAGTCAGATTGTCCAGCCAGTCACTTAGCAGAGCTCTGTGGGAGTAGAACCATGGAGGGATATGTTTGGAAGGAAGAGCAGAAATCAAGAAGAGCAATACTGTGTTAGGGATAGGGAGGGTAGAATAATCTAGAAAGGCAATGAGTGAACGTGATGACCTGAGACTGGAAGGAGAAGTAGAGTGCCTAAACCAAAGAAGGGGTGATGCTGAGAGAAGGAAACAGATATAAGTGGTTAGAAACTTAGTCAAATGGGCTATGCTGATCTCTTCCAAACATTTCTAACCTATTGCAGCTACATCACAGGCAGCCTCAGGAAGAGTGCCTGCTGACCAGTGTGTGCTCCACTGATACTCAGAGCCCAGAGCTGGCCGCAAAGACCACTGACCCTATCCTGCCTACTGACTATGACCTTGGCAAAGTCATGTGCAGGCTGAGTCAAAGGAACCATAGCCCCAGTTTGGAAATTTACCAAACTCTCTGACTATTGTCCTATTTAAGGATTGCATGTTATAATTTGCAGTGGAAAATCACCCTACTTCCTTCTTAGCTATAGCTTCTGTGAGACTCAACTGAGCAAGCACATTACAGGTCTGAAGTCCCACTCCCATCCCTGACATGGGTCACCCACTAAGCTGAAGTCAGCATTTTTCAGATAGTTTATCAGCAATACTAGAAGACCTTTGCAGCAAGGTCGCTGTACCACCAAAGCAATCATGTGTGTGTGAGTGCCCCCAGTCAGACTGAGATAATTTAACACAAAGTAATCAGAGATAAGAAAAAGGCACGGGAGTTATAAAAATATATCCATCCGGTACCCTACGGAGGAGGAGGGGGACATTTACAGGGAGGCGAGGGAGTGCACAAGAATGATAAGAAAAGTAAAATAGAGAATGAAATAAAGATTTTATGAGAAGTTAAGATAAATAATAGAACAATGCATTCTCTACTACAGAAGGAATAAGAGGCCAACTAAGGATTCAGCAGGGTTTTGCCAAGATAAGTAGGAAGGTCAATTGCCAGAAGAGTTGGACATTGCAGAAAAGATGGATGGACATGTCACTCCAGTGTTCGTCAGGGAGGAAAATACACTGTGAGCCAAGGCAGAAGTACTTTCCCTAAGGAAGAAGATGCAACGGTGGCAACTATTGGTAGAAGGAAGTCTCCATGAAGAAAGTCTGGAATTCCATTTTGAAATACTCAAGCCGTGAGCTCCCGCAGGTAAGAGAAGCTATAGAAGCACAAAGGCCAGTGAGAGAGGCTTCAATACGTCTTGGACACAGTCTCAACTCCAGGAGGCATGGGCCAGACACTCTCCCTAAGAACAAACATTCTTATAACATGATGGATGGTAGGTACCGCACTGCTCGAGCTGAGCGTCAAGGGCTGAACATAAACTCCCTTCCTTACCACCAAGCTTCATCCATTCCCTCTCTATTACTTGCTCATTCTCAGAGTGGAGTTTGAATGAACACTTGATCCTAAGCCAAGGTTAATAGTCAGGGAGCTGGAGATGGTAACTCTTGCCAAAAGCCTGTGTACTAAACTTCTACATCTAACAGCAATTTCCTGTCTACTCTGGCCCTGCTTCCCCTTCGTGTCTGTCAGTTTATCGTATTGTGGGGGCTTGTGTGTTATTGTGATGCTGGAAGCTATGCCACAGGTATTCAGATACCAGCAGCGTCACCCATGGAGGACAGATTTCAGCAGAGCTCCCAGACTAAGACAGACTAGGAAGAAGGACCCGGCAGTCTACCTCTGAAAAGAATTAGCCAGTGAAAACCTCATGAATAGCAGCAGAACATTGTCTGATATAGTGCCGGAAGATGAGCCAGCCAGGTTGGAAGGCACTCAATAGACAACTGGGGAAGAGCTGCCTCCTCAAAATAGAGTCGACCATAATGACGTAGTTGTAGTAAAGCCTTCGGGACTTTTGTTTGCTGATGTGGCATGGCTCAAAATGAGAAGAAACAGCTGCAAACATCCATTAATAATTGGAACCTGGAATGTATGAAGTTTGAATCCAGGAAAACTGGGACCTGTCAAAAGTGAAATGGAGCACATAAACATCGATATCCTAGGCATTAGTGAGATGAAATGGACTGGCATTGGCCATTTTGAATCGGGCAATCATATTGTCTACTATACCGGGAATGACAACTTGAAGAGCAATGGCGTTGCATTCATTGTCAAAAAGAACATTTCAAGATCTGTCCTGAAGTACAAGGCTGTCAGTGATAGGATAATATCCATACACCTACAAGGAAGACCAGTTAATACGACTATTATCCAAATTTATACACCAACCACTAGGGCCAAAGATGAAGAAATTGGAGATTTTTATCAGTTTCTGCAGTCTGAAATTGATTGAACATGCAATCAGGATGCATTGATAATTACTGGTGATTGGAATGTGAAAGCTGGAAATGAAGAAGGATTGTTAGCTGGAAAATATGGCCTTGGTGATAGAAACAATATCAGGGATTAAATGAGAGAGTTTTGCAAGACCAATGACTTCTTCATTGCAAATGCCTTTTTTCACCAACATAAACAGTGGCTATACATTTTTTTTTTTTTTAATACATGTGGATCTTGCCAGATGGAACACACAGAAATCAAATCGGCTACATTTGTGGAATGAGACGATGGAAAAGCTCAATATCATTAGTCAGAATAGGCCAGGGGCTGACTGTGGAACAGACCATCAATTGCTCATATGCAAGTTCAAGCTGAAACCAAAGAAAATCAGAGCAAGTCCATGAGAGCCAAAATACAACCTTGAGTATATCCCACAAGAATAGATTTGACGCGTTGAACATTAATGACCAAAGACCAGACGAGTTGTGGAATGACATCAAGGACATCATCCATGAAGAAAGCAAGAGGTCATTGAAAAGACAGGAAAGAAAGAAAAGACCAAGATGGATGTCAGAAGAGGCTCTGAAACTTGCTTTCAAACGTCAAGCAGCTAAAGCAAAAGGAACGAACGGTGAAGTAAAAGAACTGAACAGATTTCAAAGGGCAGCTCAAGAAGACAAAGTAAAGTATTATAAAGACATATGCAAAAAGCCAGAGATAAAAAAAACAACAGGGAAGAACATGCTTGGCGTTTCTCAAGCTGAAAGAACTGAAGAAAAAATTCAAGCCTCGAGTTGCAATACTGAAGGATTCTGTGGGGAAATTATTAAATGACTCAGGAAGCATCAAAAGAAGATGGAAGGAATACACAGTCATTATACCAAAAAGAATTAGTCGATATTCAACCATTTCAAGAGGTAGCATATGATCAGGAACCAATGGCCCTGAAGGAAGAAGTCCAAGCTGCACTGAAGGCATTGGTGAAAACAAGGCTCCAGGAATTGACGGAATATCAATTGAGATGTTTCAACAAACGGAGGCAGCGCTGGAAGTGCTCACTCGTTTATGCCAAGAAATACAGAAGACAGCTTCCTGACCAACTGACTGGGAGACATCCATATTTATGCCTATTCCCAAGAAAGGTGATCCAACCGAATGTGGAAATTATTGAACAATACCATTAATATCACATGCAAGCAAAATTTTGCTGAAGATCATTGAAAAGCAGCTGCAGCAGTATATCCACATGGAACTGCCAGAAATTCAGGCCAGTTTCAGAAGAGGAGGTAGAACTAGGGATATCATTGCTGATGTCAGATGGATCCTGGCTGAAAGCAGAGAATACCAGAAGGATGTTTACCTGTGTTTTATTGACTATGCGAAGGCATTCGACTGTGTGAATCATAATAAATTATGGATAACATTGCGAAGAATGGGAATTCCACAATACTTAAGTGTGCTAATGAGGAGCCTGTACTTAGATCAAGAGACAGTTGTTCAGGCAGAACAAGGGGATACTGAATGGTTTAAGGTCAGAAAAGGTGTGTGTCAGGGTTGTATTCTTTCACCATACCTATTCAATCTGTATGCTGAGCAAATAATCCAAGAAGCTGGACTATATGAAGAAGAACAGGGCATCAGGATTGGAGGAAGGCCCATTAACATCCTGCTTTATGCAGATGACATACCCTTGCTTGCTGAAAGTGAAGAGGACTTGAAGCACTTACTAATGAAGATCAAAGACCACAGCCTTCAGTATGGATTGCACCTCAACATAAAGAAAACAAAAATCCTCACAACTGGGCCAATAAGCAACATCATGGTAAATGGAGAAAAGACTGAGGTTGTCAAGGATTTCATTTTACTTGGATCCACAATCAACAGCCATGGAAGCAGCAGTCAAGAAATCAAAAGATGCATTGCACTGGGCAAATCTGCTACGAAGGACCTCTTTAAAGTGTTGAAAAGCAAAGATGTCACCTTGAAGACTAAGGTGCTCCTGACCCAAGCCATGGTATTTTCAATCCCATCATATGCATGTGAAAGCTGGACTATGAATAAGGAAGACAGAAGAAGAGTTGACACCTTTGAATTATGGTGTTGGTGAATAATATTGAATATACTATGGACAGCCAAAAGAACGAACAATCTGTCTTAGAAGAAGTACAACCCAAATACTCCTTAGAAGCAAGGATGGCAAGACTGTGTCTTACATACTTTGGACATGTTGTCAGGAGGAATCAGTCCCTGGAGAAGGGCATCATGCTTGGCAAAGTACAGGGTCAGCAGAAAAGGAGAAGCCCCTCAACAAGGTGGACTGACACAGTGGCTGCAACAGTGGGCTCAAGTACAACAACGATTTTAAGAATGGCACAGGACTGGGCAGTGTTTCGTTCTGTTGTGCATAGGGTCACTATGAGTCAGAACTGACTCGACGGCACCTAACAACAACAAAAACAACAATTGGCCCTGTTAGGCCTGATGCTCTGCTTCCTTGACTGGTGCTGAAAAAGTTCATTAACTATTGAGAAAAGATCATATTGTATCTGTACTTTGCACGATATGGAAACACAAATTCCAAGCAGAATTTAGTAACTATAAACATATTAGAAAAAAATATGACCAAATGTTGGAGGCCATTTCCCTATGTATGAGCCAAGCCTCTGAAGGAGTGAAGCAAAGACTGGGTAGAAGATGCTGTTGGTGCCTGGTCCAAATCCCTGGGACCTTTCTTCTCTTTGAAGTGCCCATATCCCAGCTTCTGCAGTTTCTACTACGAAAAGCCTGTGTCTACAACCTTCTCTGCAGAACTGCCCTTTGGCAATTTTAACCTCTGGGGACTGAAAGTTGCCGTGAGCTCCTCCTATCACTCACTTGAAGTTGAGGCTAGATCTAACCTGAAACCACATCCTTGTTTTTTCCCCTTCCCCATCCTTCTTCCATCACTTCGATTAAAGTTTTCACCTTAGAGTATTTCTCTAATAAATCATTTGCACACAAAACTTTATCTCACTCTTTGTTTCTAAAGAACTCTGTCTATGACACCTGATTTATAAATAGAAATTTCAATTAGCAGTATAAATGTATGTAAGTATAAGTAAAAATTTATGCCATTATTATGTGAAAGTACACCATAAGTAAATCCTAAAAGATATTTGCATGTATGTATGTGTTTGTTTGAGTGTATCTGTTGTTAGTTGTCACTGAGTCAGCTTCAGCTGATGGTGACCCCATGTATAACAGAATGAAAGAGTGCCTGGTCTCATGCCATCTTCACCATCATCGGTATGTTTGAGTTCATTGTTGCAGCCATTGTTTAAATCCATCTCGTTGAGGGCTTTCCTTGTCCTTACGGGTCTTCCTCTTTACCAAGCACGATGTCCTTCTCCAGTGATCAGTCCCCCTCCTAATGCAAGTCCAAATTAAAGAGTCAAAGTCTCAGACAATATTCTATGATCCATAGTGTTTTTATTGGCTAATTTTTGAAAGTAGATTATCAGGCATTTCTTCCTAGTTTGTCTAAGTCTGGAAGGTCCATTGAAAACTGTCCACCATAGGTGACCACACAGGACAAAAATATGCGAAGAACACCCTTAAGTCTTTAAGGGGGAAAAAAAATAGAAAAATGGACTACAGACTTAGATAGGCAATTCGCTGAAGAATAAATCAAGTGCCAAAAAATATCCGAGAAGATGTTCAGCCCCATTATATCCTTCTTTAATGTGTCTGCTCTACTGACCAAGCCCTGTCTCCCTACGGCTCCTCGGCACTTTATTGCCTAATTCATGGCTCCCCCATTACTATGCCCACACCAAGTGCCTGGACACTTCTGTGCACAAGGTAGGCACTAAATAACAGTCGATGACAAGGTAATAGTGTTTTGAGGTGGATAGAAAACAATTTTTAAGATAATTCAATTCAAGAAGCTATCATAATGGGTCTGAAAAATCACAAAAGAGAAAGAACAACCAGCACCAGGAAGTAAAAGAGAAAAAAATTGTTCATCACAGGTAATAAAAGAAACGCAAATCAAAAGGCAATGAGGTGACTTTATGCAAGATTGCAGAATATGTATAACCAAGAGCTAGAGAGCACGCTACCTGGGGTGCAGTAAAATGTATTTTTAGTTTGTTGGTGGCATTGTCAGTTGGAAAATACAATTTGGCATTGCATTTCTGGTCATAAACCAGAAGGAATAAGTTAAAATATGGAGAATACCATGTGAAAGATAATCTTTATCATCATGGCATTTATGATAGCAAAAAATTAGAAATACCCCCAGATGTCCACTGATAAAGGAATCATTACACAAACTGTGGCATATCTGCTCAAGGAAATACTATTCAGACACCAAAAATGGATAATATAAAGGTCAGATATCAATATATAAATTAATACAAATGCATAAATTAACATATAAAAGTACCTATGCATGATGATTACAGCTACGAGAACACATGCAGATAAAGACAGGCTAGAAGGAATACAGAACAAAAGTGGTTTTAGATTTTTTTCTCTTCTCTGTTGTCTATGGCAAACTCGCCAATTTTTTTTTATCAATACATTTCTTTAAAAATGTTAAAACTTGATTGAGGAAAAGGAGACATTACTAAGAATATAAGTAAGTGAGTTAAGGAGAATGCCTACAATTTTAAAACTTAAAACCTAACACAGTTATTAGGTGCCCTTGAGTCGATTTCAATTCATAGAGACTGCATGTGAGTCAGTAGAACTGTCCCACAGCATTTTTTAGGCTGTTATCGTTACAGGAGCCGATCACCAGGTCTGTCTCCCAAGGAGCCTCTGGATGGGTTTGAACTGCCAACCTGGTGGTTAGCGATTCAGCGCTTAAATATTGTGCCATCAGAGCTCTTTCAGATCCCAGCATAGGAATCTTTAAATACTCTTCCTCTTACTATGTGCCAGCATTGTGTGCAGACTAGTTCCATTTAGTCCTCCAACAACCCAGAGAGGTAGATGTGATGATCTTCTCTGATTTAACAGATGAGAACATGGAGACTAGAGATCTGAAGTAACCCATCAAAGCACACCTACTAACCAGGTAGTTGTTGCAGAGATGGCTAGCTATCCCCAAGATTTAAGCCTCCTCTCTACAAAAAAAAAAAAATTTTTTTTTTTCTATGGTGCAGAGTTATTGCTGGGAAATATTGGCCAAGCCAGGGAAATTTCCCAGTACCCCCTGCTCCAACACATCCAGGTGGGACCATCTGACTAGAGGGCACAACACGTTCTGTGGTCTGTTGGCTGTGGGGCAAATGTTCATCTACTGAGGATGGATCAGGTTTATAGGCCAGTAAAAAA
Organism: Loxodonta africana; assembly: GCF_030014295.1. Lineage (NCBI taxonomy): Eukaryota > Metazoa > Chordata > Mammalia > Proboscidea > Elephantidae > Loxodonta > Loxodonta africana. The sequence continues at coordinate 67,802,813 of NC_087355.1, forward strand.
TCTGAAAATCCAGGTGAGCAGTTAACAGAAATAATTACTCCTTTATTTTAAAAAAAAAAAGATGTTAAAAGATCACAATACCATTCTTCCCCCAATTCAACTGCCAGCATCTTAAAAATGTTACTTCCCAGATTAGTAGAGAGTGCCAGGAAATGAGCAGCTTTCTACTCTGCTGGTGTAAGGTAAGTGGATGCTCTCTTTCTATAGAGCAAGTCATCAATACGTATCAAGAGCTCAGGAGTCCCTGAGTGATAAGAAAAAAAAAACCAAACTCGGTGCCGTCAAGTCGAGTCCAGCTCATAGCGACCCTAACAAATGGTTAAGTACTCAACTACTAGCTGAAGGTTAGTGGTTCGAACCTACACAGAGGCACCTGGGAAGACAAGCCTGGCGATCTGCTTCCAAAAGGTCACAGCCTTGAACACTCTATGGAGCTGTTCTGCTCTGCATACACGGGTCACCATGAGTCAGAATCAAATCAGTGGTGACAAACAACAACATCAAGAGTTCAAGAAGTTTAGAATTATCTAAAACCCTTGACCCAAGAATTCTTTCGGAAATTGTCTTCATGAAATAATTATGGATGTGAGTAAAGATATATAGCAATTCTAAACCAAACCCTCTTATGTCGAGTCGATTCTGACTCATAGAGACCCTGTAGGACAGAGTAGAACTGCCCCACTGGGTTTCCAAGGCTGTAATCTTTATGCAAGCAGACTGCCACGTTTTTCTTCCATGGAGCGGCTGGTGGGTTTGAACAGCCAACTTTTTGGTTAGCAGCCAAGTACTTAAGCACTGCGCCACCCAGCCTCCCTATATAGCAATAGCATTGTTTATCTCATAATTTTTTATAATGGAGACTAGTAGATACCACCTAATTACCCAGTTATAGGGAAGTGGATAAATTACACTTTGGCCGTGCAATGAGCTACTATGCAGCTATTTTAAGTTATACCGCAAGAGAATATTTAACACCATGAAATGATCATGATACATTATACAGTGTGATTCCATTCTTACTGTGTTTTAATACACGCATCTATATCAGGCATGAATTTGCTCCTTACATGCAGGTGCAAGAACTATCACATTTCTTTATTTTCCTAAATCAGATGAAATCTCTCTTGGAGCCTTGTCATGTCTGGCTGTCAGGAAGAGCCATGTCAGGGACTAGTGGGGCCCCTTCCCCATCTCTCACACACACCTTTGGATCTTACTACTATCCCAGCACTGTGTGATACCAAGACATGGCAGAGGCATCTGATCCTTAGGCTGTCATGGTTGCCTCTGCTGTCATAACTTCTCAAAGTACAACTTGATGTTGACAAGGCTGCAGTCTGGAAGGAAGGTGGGAAGAGAAGTACCCCTTGTAACACTCAGCTTGTCACAGGCTTGGCTAAAGTGGGCTTCTGCCACTGTTCTCAAAGCAGTGATATTTAGTGTTCCGTACCCAGGGACACGAGGACATACCATCACACAGCTCCATCCATGTTCCTGCCACTGCAGGGGTACTGGGTGAAGCATACAAGTCTCCTCCTTGGGGGACCTGCTATCATTCTGTCCTCTCAACCTCTCTTGGAGACTTCAACCCTCCTCTAGGACTGCCCCACCCTGCATATTTAAGCTACAATTTATCTCCCTCCTTCTCATGTAGGGCAATTCTGCCTAAATTCCACCATGAGACTAATCTTCCAAACTAAGGCCTAGGTTGGTTATTTCTTCAAGGACCTCTAAAACCAAACCAGTTTCCATCAAGTTGATTCCTACGCATGGTGACCCCGTGTATGTCAAAGTAGAACTGTGCTCCATAGGGTTTTCAATGGTTATAACCTTTCGAAAGTAGATTTTGAGGCCTTTCTCCTGAGGAGGCTCTGGGTGGATTCCAAAAGCCAATCTTTCAGTTGTTAGCCAAGCACTTAACTGTTCGCATCTCCCAGACATCAATGACCACTAACCTGTTGCCATCGAGTTGATTCCAACTCATAGGGGACCATGTAGAACTGCCCCATTGTGTTTCCAAGGCTGTTAAATTTATGGAAGCAGGCTGCCATATCTTTCTCCTGCAGAGTGGCTGGTGGGTTCGAACCACTAATCTTTCGGGTAGCAGCCCTAAGACCCAAAAAAACTGCCAAATAGTCTCCGTTGCTCAAACCCAAACCACATATACATACACACTCCCTACACAGAGATGAGCTGAAACCTTAGAATGAAAGGTATGAGTTTCTCCCCTCCGCCCCAGGAATATGCGTGTGTATTGAGGGAGGAGGGTAGAGATGGGAGAAGTGGGGAACTTAATTATCTTTTCATTCTCTTTCACCTAGCAGTGAGAACAAGTCATCAAGCCTATCACACACGTGTGTTGTTGTCGTTGTTGTTGTTGTTAGGTGCCGTCAAGTCGGTTCCAATTTGTAGAAACCCTATGCACAACAGAACGAAACACTGCCCGGTCCTGCACCATCCTCGCAAATGTTGTTATGCTTGAGCTCATTGTTGCAGCCACTGTGTCAATCCACCTCGTTGAGGGTCTTCCTCTTTTCCACTGACCCTGTACTTTGCCAAGCATGATGTCCTTCTCCAGAGACTGATCCCTCCTGACAACATGTCCAAAGTATGTAAGATGCAGTCTTGCCACCCTTGCTTCTAAGGAGCATTCTGGTTGTACTTCTTCCAAGACAGATTTGTTCGTTCTTCTCGCAGTCCATGGTATATTCAATATTCTTTGCCAACACCACAATTCAAAGGCGTCAATTCTTCTTCGGTCTTCCTTATTCATTGTCCAGCTTTCACATGCGTATGATGTGATTGAAAATACCATGGCTTGGGTCAAGCGCACCTTAGTCTTCAAGGTGACATCTTTGCTCTTCAACACTTCAAAGAGGTCCTTTGCAGCAGATTTACCCAATGCAATGAGTCTTTTGATTTCTTGACTGTTGCTTCCATGGCTGTGGATTGTGGATCCAAATAAAAAGAAATCCTTGACAACTTCAATCTTTTCTCCATTTATCATGATGTTGCTTATTCAGCCAGTTGTGAGGACTTTTGTTTTCTTTACGTTGAGGTGCAATCCATACTGAAGGCTGTGGTCTTTGATCTTCATTAGTAAGTGCTTCAAGTCCTCTTCACTTTCAGTAAGCAAGGTTGTGTCATCAGCATAACGCAGGCTGTTAATGAGTCTTCCTCTAATGCTGATACCCCGTTCTTCTTCATATAGTCCAGCTTCTCATATTATTTGCTCAGCATACAGATTGAATACGTATGGTGAAAGAGTACAACCCTGATGCACACCTTTCCTGACTTTAAACCAGTCAGTATCCCTTTGTCCTGTCCAAACAACTGCCTTTTGATCTATGTAAAGGTTCCTCATGAGCAAAACTATGTGTTCTAGAATTCCCATTCTTTGCAATGTTATCCATAATCTGTCATGATCCACACAGTCGAATGCCTTCACATAGTCAATAAAACACATGTAAACATCCTTCTGGTATTCTCTGCTTTCGGCCAGGATCCATCTGACATCAGCAATGATATATCCCTGGTTCCACGTCCTCTTCTGAAACCAGCCTAAATCTCTGGCAGTTCCCTGTTGATACACTGCTGCAGCCTTTTTGAATGATCTTCAGCAAAATTTTGCTTGCGTGTGAAATTAATGATATTGTTCTATAATTTCCACATTCAGTCAGATCACCTTTCTTGGGAATAGGCATAAATGTAGATCTCTTCCAGTCAGTTGGCCAGGATGCTGTCTTCCATATTTCTTGGCATAGACGAGTGAGCACCTCCAGCGCTGCATGCGTTTGTTGAAACATGTCAATTGATATTCCATCAATTCCTGAAGCCTTGTATTTTGCCAATACCTTCAGAGCAGCTTGGACTTCTTCCTTCAGTACCATCAGTTCCTGATCATATGCCACCTCTTGAAATGGTTGAACATTGACTAATTCTTTTGGGTATTATGACTCTGTGTATTCCTTCCATCTTCTTTTGATGCTTCCTGAGTCATTTAATATTTTCCCCATAGAATCATTCACTCTTGCAACTCAAGGCTTACATTTTTTCTTTAGTTCTTTCAGCTTGAGAAACATCGAGCATGTTCTTTCTTCCCTTTTGGTTTTCCATCTCCAGCTCTTTGCACATGTCATTATAATACTTTACTTTGTCTTCTCGAGATGCCCTTTGAAATCTTCTGTTCAGTTCTTTTACTTCGTCAGTTCTTCCTTTTGCTTTAGCTGCTTGACGTTCTAGAGGAAGTTTCAGAGTCTCCTCTGACATCCATCTTGGTCTTTTCTTTCTTTCCTGTCTTTTCAATGACCTTTTGCTTTCTTCATGGGTGATGTCCTTGATGTCATTCCACAACTTGACCAGTCTTCGGTCACCAGTGTTCAATGTGTCAAATCTATTCTTCAGGTAGTCTCTAAATTCAGGTGGGATATACTCAAGGTCATATTTTGGATCTCGTGGACTTGCTCTGATTTTCTTCAGTTTCAGCTTGAACTTGCATGTGAGCAATTGATGATCTGTTCCACAGTCAGCCCCGGGCCTTGTTCTGACTGATGATATTGAGCTTTTTCATCGTCTCTTTCCACAGATGTAGTTAATTTGATTTCTGTGTTCTCCATCTGGTGAGGTCCATGTGCATAGTCGCCATTTATGTTGGTGAAAGAAGGTATTTGCAGTGAAGAAGTCATTGGTCTTGCAAAATTCTATCATTCAATCTCCAGCATTGTTTCTATCACCAAGGCCATATTTTCCAACTACCGATCCTTCTTCTTTGTTTCCAACTTTTGCGTTAAAATCACCACTAATTTATGAATGCATCTTGATTGCATGCTTGATCAGTTTCAGACTGCAGCAGCTGATAAAAATCTATTTCTTCATCTTTGGCCCTAGAGGTTGGTGCGTATATTTGAATAATAGTCATATTAACTGGTCTTCCTTGTAGGTGTATGGATATTATCCTATCACTGACACCAATGTACTTCAGGGTAGATCCTGAAAAGCTTTTTTTTTGACGATGAATGCAACACCATTCCTCTTAAAGTTGTCATTCCCAGCATAGTAGACTATATGATTGTCCAATTCAAAACGGCCAATACCAGTCCATTTTAGTTCACTAATGCCTAGGATACCGATGTTTGTGCGTTCCATTTCATTTTTGATGATTTCTAATTTTCCTAGATTCATGCTTCGTACATTCCAGCTTCCGATTATTAATGGATGTTTGTGGCTGTTTCTCCTCATTTTGAGTCATGCCACATCACCAAATGAAAGTCCTGAAAGCTTTACGCCATCCATGTCATTAAGGCTGACTCTACTTTGAGGAGGCAGCTCTTTCCCAGTCATCTTTTGAGTGCCTTCCAACCTGGGGGGCTCATCTTCCAGCACTATATCAGACATGGTTCTGCTGTTATTCATGAGGTTTTCACTGGCTAGTACTTTTCAGAAGTAGACTGCCGGGTCCTTTTTCCTAGTCCATCTTAGCCTGGAAGCTCAGCTGAAAACTGTCCTACATGGGTGACCCTGCTGGTTTGTGAATACTAGTGGCACAGTTTCCAGCATGACAGCAACACACAAGCCCCCACCATACAACAAACTGACAGACACATGGGGGCACATGTGTGTATTAGAAAGTCTAAAAGGTGTTAGTAGTATTTTTCTTTGAGTGTTGGTAAATTCTTATTTTCTTTTTTGGTTTATTATTTTCTACAGTGAATATGTTGTTTAACAATTTAAAAACCACAGTTTATTTTTTTCACGCTAAAACATCAACTTTATTTCTTTTTTTTCTTCTAATTCCCTTGCAATCTTTCTTAATATGGAAATGTTTTTTTAAAACAGAATAATTAGAAGGTAATGAGAATTACTTTATTAAGAAACACATACCAGGGGTGTACCGGAATTTTGAAAAAATTAGAAGGAAATTCCAAAAATGCCCTTTTTTAAGTGGTAGATTCACGGCAATCAGTGCATAACTTTCCCAAGTGACCAGGTTGAAGGTGTTGTTGATTTTGGATATCAGTGTTTGCATTGACTGTTTTGCTGGTCTTGATTTTAATCATTTTCTCTGTCCTTCTGTAGATTTTCCAAATTTGATACCACGTTGTGACTGAATGCTGCTGTACTTAAAGAAGTAAGGTTTGACCATTCCCTTGACTCAAAACACAATCCCATTAGGAGATGGCTTAAGAGATGACCTCAAGTTCAAAAAGAGTTGCTATTACCTTCCATTTTAACTCTTTCAGTATCCTAATCAGAGATTTTCTTGCCCAGTGTCAACAGCCCAATCATCACATAGGAAGGAGGATGGTGCATGTGTTGTAAAAAAGTCCACTAGCCCCACAGGGGTGCCTGGAATGGTAAGAACCTCATGCACCCTTCCACTTCATTTTTCATTCCAGAAACATTCTGTTTCAACGTTGTTTCCTCTTTTTTCACCTGGGCACCCATCCAGATATTAAAATTCATACATTCCCTTTAAGAAAACTCCATCACAAAGCCATCATTACCCTTGGTTCCAGTATAGATAAGTCTTATATTTGTGGTTTGGAAGTACCTTGAGGGGAGATAGGAGGTGGAGAAAAAGCCAAAAGGGTAATAAACGGAAAGTATTCAGCAACATTTTCCCCATGTTGGGCCCATCCGATTCAAGAGCACCTCATGTTCATTACTAAATCCAGGGATTATTTGACACAGATGTATTTAAAGGTTTCTTGCTTTTTTCTATTTCTCAAATTGCTGTCACTCACCCTGAAATTATGACCAGTTTTTCTTTAGTACGAAAAAGCAAACCCTGCAGCAAGCTCAGCTTGCTGTTGGCCAAGGAAAAAAAAAAGCCAAGGAATGAACTAAATCACTGGCTTCATGGTCAGGTCATGTTTCCTGTCTGGGTTCTGTTCATCTTTGGTTTTTGGAGTAGACCTCACTCACAGGGAGTTCAGAGAAGAACATCTCTATGTATAAGAGGCTGAGAAGGCACCTGTGTCCAACAGTTTTTCCACACCAAGCCCATCCAAAGAGAATTTAAGTGTGTAGCTGTAGCCAAATTACCAGTGTTCAGACCTTCCTTCCCCAAATTCACATTACCCTGAATCTGAATTAATAGACTGTGAGGTCCCTGAGGGCTATGTCTTTAATTAATGCAATATTTTTTTAATACAGTACCACTACCAGCCAGGCATTGTACGTATTTGTCTTTGTAATATCAGGTCTTAGCTGTAACAAGCGTAGCAGTCAGTGTGTCTTGTTTGGTTGTGTTTGTTTTAATGGATGAGCATTTCCCCGCCTAGAATATGAGCTCTAAGAAGTCAGGGATTTGGTACCCCCAACACCTAGATTTAAGTCTGACATCTCCTGGGTACTTAAAAGCTTTTGTTGAATTGATTGATTGATTGATGAGTGAGTAATCAACCCATACAAAATAAGCAGCAGCTGACATTAACGGGAAGTCGCTTGTACAATGGGAAGATGTTGGCTTTCAGAGTTATGTTGTCATTAGCTGCTATCAAGTCAATTCTGGCTCTTGGTGACTTCTTGTCATACAGAGTAGAACTTCCCCATAGGGTTTTCTTGGCTGCAATCTTAACAGAAGATTGCCAGGCCTTTTCCTCCAGAGTACTGCTGGGTAGGTTCAAACCGCCAAAATTTAGGTTGGCAGTCAAGCGCAAATCATTTGTGCCATGTAGGGAGTCATTAAAAAAGAAAACCAAATCCGTTGCCATCGAGTTGATTCCGGCTTGTAGCAAGCCTATAGGATGGAGTAGAACTGTCCCATAGGGTTTCCAAGGAGTGACTAGTGGATTCAAGCTGCCGGCCTTTTGGTTAGCAGCCTGTAGCTCTTAACCACTATGCAATCGGGGTTTCCTGGGGAGTTATACCTGGATTCAAATATCACGTTTATCATCTTTGGTTTCCCCAGCCCCTCCCTGCACTGCCAAAATGTAGACGGTAGCTTATAGAAGCCCTGGTGGCACAATGGTTAAGCATGAAACTGATAACTGAAAGGCCGGTGGTTCGAACTCACCCAGTGGCCCATGGGAGAAAAGACCTGGTGATCTGCTCCTATGAAGATTACAGCCTAGAAAGCCCTATGGGACTGTTCTACTCTATCATATGGGGTTGCTGTGAGTAGAAAATCCAACTTGACAGCATACAACATCAACATCTTACCAGACTGGAAGTGAATGGGCATCCCAGGGCTTCAGAAGCTGTTTAATCTCCCAACTGCTTAAATCCTAGAGTCTGGGGTAACTGGAGCAAGTCCCTGGTGCCATACAAGGGGAGTCTGCTGCTGGACACTCCTTTCTGACAGGAAAGAAATTCTGTTTGATCTTATTGACTGGTCCGATCAGCCTGTCAAGAAAGCACTTGGTAATTACTCTAATCAAGCAATTTGCGTTATACTCGTGATGAGACTTACTCTCAAAATCTTCAGAAGGCCACTATAAACAAAAGAAGCCCTTGAGCAACACAAGAATCCCAAGGTCCCCGTGTTCTAAGTTGGTCAAATTTTCCAGCACTTGTTGAACATGGTTGACTCCTAGCAGGAGAGAAGCCTTTCAAAGCTTTGGATTAAGATGTTTAAAAAACTGAGGCTATAATTCAGCCCCAGGACAACCCTTACCCTTTCTATGCCTTTGATCCCCCTGCCTCCTTCTACCAAACCACACCCATGTCTTCTCAACTTGAACCTGACTTTGTCTAAGACTTCTTGCAGCACTTTGGCCTGCCTGAGCTCTCCCTGGGGTCCATGTCTTCCTCCACTTTCCTCTCTAGCTCTTTTGAGAAATCTTTAGCATTCCTGTGATCTCATTTAATTACTAACGTAGGCTTAGCACTTTGCAAATCATTTTTCATCAGTATTATTGCATACTAGTATTAGAACAGCACTGAGAGAAAAATATTCCTCCTGTTCCCTGACAGATGAGTTAACTGAGTCCAAAAAAGGCTTTATGTAACAGCTTACGGTCACATAGCTAGTAAGTGACAGAGCCAAGTCTCAAACACAGGTGCTTTCATTACAAATCTCTTGCTTTTCTTCTCATGAAAGTGCCCCTAATTATGTCCTGCAGGATGACCTTGACTCCCCAGTAAAGCAGCAATTTTCTTAAGGCTAGGAGGCAGGTCTATTTGCTTCTAGTTCTATCTTCAGAAACCCTAGCACAGAGCTCTGTGTGGTATAGGTATTACAAAAAAGTTTGTTTGCTGAAGAAATGAGCACTCCACTGCAGTGCTTAGTGTAAGCTGGGTCCTCTTGGGAATTCAGCCTTGCAGGCAGGGTGGGATGGAGGCCTTTGTATATACAGACAGGCTGTACGGTCACCAGCATCTGAAAGGTGTGCAAAGAAGAGCCTTTGTCTAATAGTGGTTAGAATTGATCATTCACATATCCATTCATTCGACCTATATTTGTTTACCTTCTTCTATGCACCAGGCACAAAGATAGGTGCTGGTTATACATTCATCAATAAAACAGACATGGTCCCAACCCAGAAGAGCTTACACCTCTGTGTCTTAGAATCTAATAAGTACGATAGCATGATAATCTCTTCATTCTTTCCACCTGTATTACTGTTCTGTTGATGTATAACCAATTATAACAAATTTAGGAGCTTAAAACAACGTGCATTTATTAGCTCATTGTTCTGTAGGTCAGAGGTCCAGGAGGCTTGACTGAATTCTTTGCTTAGGGTCTCACGGGGTTGAAATCAAGGCATTGACTGGCTGGAGGCTGTGGGAAAGACTCTTCTTTCACGCTCATTCAGGTTATTGGCAGAACCCAGTTCCTTGGGGCTGTAGGACTAAGGGCCCTGTTTTTTGCTGGTTGTCGGCCGGGATTACTTTCAGTCTTAGGGATGATACCGTGATGGGTGATGGAACAGAGAGTAATCATTGCTCATAACCTTCAGAAGCAACAATCTCGGTCTTGTGGCCAAGCTTGTCTGAGGGACACCAGGTGTGCAATTTGTAAGCAAATGACAATTGACAGGACTATTGATTGCCCTGACCAGTTAATTATGAGCCTGTAATTTCCTGGACATCGGGATTTCTCCCCTAGTGCTCTACTGAAATTCTCCCTACAGTGTCTCACGTGTTTACCCTGAAAGCATCCATAGAGGAGAACCTCTCTTCCCATCAGCCCTCCCCATGTTCTTCGGCAGCCTGCTCTCCTCCCTATAGCCACATCAGCACGTTTCAAAGGGGTTTGAGCTTATTGCATAATCAGTTCCCCCTCCGAGACTCCCTCCACCCCCCATCATTACCTCAGGGTGTTAGAACTTTGATATGTGCTGCTGACAGGTCATTAATGATCCCAGCTGTTCCTGGTCCCTAACAACCTCTTTCAACTGGATCTCCTTCCAGGAACAGCTGCAAAAACTCCAGACAGGAAGGGAGGAGACTGACTTAGCCTGATAACAAACTAGTAGGGAGTGGCCAGTTCACCCAGAAAAGCTGCAATGCAGATGTATCCAAGGCGGAGATCCAGCAACTCTCAGCATCCCGCAGGAAAGAGACAAATTTATGCTGCCTTTGCGAAAACTCTTTATAACCAATGGAAGGAGACCAAGAAATAGAGCCCCACCTTCTTGTCCCAGGAGAGGAGCTTGGAATGCCTTCTTGCTTTCTACATAATGATTTACAAAAGGCCCTGACAGGGGTTGCATACAGTTTCTTATCTTGCATTCACATGCACATAATCTGTTCTCATTCATACCACATTAACAACATGGAAGAAGTACTGGTAGTTGACATTTGTTGAGCGCTGATTACATGCAGGGTTTTGGACAAAGTGCTTTGAATCAATTTTCTCATGTATACTCATAGAAGGCATTGATGGATGAGGAAGTCAAGACTCAAAGAGATTGAATAGCTTGCCTGAGTTTGCACAACTCAGAAACAGTTGAGCCAGGATTTGAACTCAAGTTGATCTGACACCAGAGCCTATGCTCTGAACTACTACCCTATTCTCCTGCTTGCAAGTGAGCCAATCTTAATCCCTCTAGTTCCCTGATTAGCACACAACTTGACATTTAGTGGGCACTCAGCACAGGTGGGTTGAATGGATTTAAAAAATAAATAAATAAAGGCTGTTTCACACTGCTATGCTTTTATACATATTGATTTCTTTTCCTGAGGTATTCTTCATCACCAACCCCTTTGTCTACCTGGAAAACACCCACTGATTCTTCAAGATTTACCTTAATTTGGTCCCAGACACCCTTTTAGCTCAGTACTGAAGTCACTCCTGAGGTTCACCCTTCAGCCAAAGATTAGACAGGTCTATAAAACAAGCAATAACACATGTAGTTCAACCACGTGTATGAGACTAAGTGGGCACACCAGCCTAAGGACAAGGACGAGATGGTAGGAGGGGGCAGGAAAGAGGGACAAATAGAAATGGGGAATCCAAGGTCCAGATGGGGAGGGTGTTGACATGTCGCGGGGCTGGCAAAAAGTGTCACAAAACAAAATGTGTATTGTTTAATGAGAAACTAATTTGCTCTGTAAACTTTCACCTAAATTACAATTAAAGAAAAAAAAAAAGATTTGTCTTAGTTATCATGTACAATACGAAAAGGCTTCTCTGGAAAGCCCCCTTCCCTCTTTTGGTGGGCAGTCTTAATCATTTCCTCCACACGTTTACATGTCTCTGTTATTGCCTATGTGCCATAATTCTTGGTTTATCACGTACTTTCATTATCTCCCTGTCCCATGAGAATAGGCAAAATTGCCTTGAACTCCCCATTTCCACAGCCTCAGGAAGTACTTCCTTAATATTTCTGCTAATTCCCAGGAGTTTTACATCTCCTGGTCTGTTCTCTCTTTCAAGCTCCGGCTTCCTCTATTATTGCTTTTGTCCATCACTACACTACTTTGAAATGAAACTCAATACCTTCTTTGATCACTACAACCACTAGCAAGTATTCATGAGCCTCAGACTAGATTTTCTGAAGATTTTTTTGGGAGGGCATCAAGGAAGGTCAAATAATTTAGCATTCTGCCTCCAGCATCTTGTTTACTCCTTATCCTTATCCAGTTTTCCCCCTTTTTTTAAAGAAAAAAGGGAAAATTTATTTAATTTGATTGAAAGGGAATTAAATCAGGGAAACAAATAACTTGAAGGAAGGACAATGAATAATCTGCTAAATATTATAAACACTAAGACTGATTGAAATATTAGAAACAATCTGCTAAGGAAAAAGTATATAATAGCTACAACTCAAATGAAAATCATATGGAATTGTCTTCAAAATTTATTTTATGAAATAATCCCAATTTTTTCAGTAATTTCTGAATTATTCCCTCATATACTTCTGCCTCTGTTTCTTCTTCTTATACTTCTGCCTCTGTTTCTTCTTCTTATACTTCTGCCTCTGTTTCTATGAGCCTAATGTAGCACTCTGGTTTGAAACTAGGTGAATATAACCTATTTAGTGAGCAAAAAAAAAATCTTTTTTTTTTTGTTTTCTAGTTTTATTTATTTTTTATTGTTGAAAATATACACAGCAAAATACACACGAATTCAACAATTTCTACACGTACAATTCAGTGACATTGATTACATGCTTCAAGTTGTGAGACTATTCTCACTCTTCTAAACTGTTCTGTCCCCGTGGACATAAATTCACTGCACCCTAAGCTTTTTATCTAGCCTTTTGAGTTGCTGTTGTCAACCACTGCCAAGTATTCAAGAGTCTCAGAATAGATTTTCTGAAGATTTTTGGGCGGGGTGCATCAAGAAGTTCAAATAATGTAATATTCTGCCTTCTACCATCTTGTTTTCTCCTACACTTATCCATTATTCCCTCCCTCCCCCTTTTTTTAAAGGAAATGGGAAATTTGACCTACTCCTCCTTTATGAACAAAATAATTCCTCAATTTTTCACACAATCCATGCAGAGGAATTTCCCCCCGAGTCGTTGTACCAACAACCACCCAGGCGTTGGAATGAAGGAACCACAGGGAGTAAGGGTAGAATATGGGGGAAAGGGACTCGCAATCTACTCCGAGGCCTCATGTTTATTGAACACCCACTATATGTGAGGTAATTGAGACACAAAGGTGAAAAAGAAGCCAGGCAAGGTCTCTATTATTATAAAGTTTATATCCTAATGGAGGTGACAGGGAAACCCTGGTGGCATAGTCGTTAAGTGCTACGGCTGCTAACCAAAATGTCGGCAGTTCAAATCCACCAGGCGCTCCTTGGAAACTCAGTTCTACTCTGTCCTATAGGGTTGCTATGAGTCAGAATCGACTCTACAGCAATGGGTTAGAGGTGAGAGAAAACAAATTAATAAATGAGATTATTTCAGTAGTGGAGATCTGAAAGTAACTTGCTGGGGTGGATGGTGAGGAATTGGGTTACAGTTGTCAGAGGATGTCTATCTATGGAGGTGATATCTGGCACTGAGAGTTGAAAAGGTGGAACCATCACAAGACAAGCTTCAGAAGAGTGTTGTAACCTGCAGGTATATAGAGAAGGTCAAAAACTCTGAAGTGGCAATGAGTTTGTGTGTTCTGGAAAAAAAGTAGGTGGTCATAAAAAAGGAAGACAGAGACAAGCAGTGGCAGATCATGTAAAGTGTTTAGATTTTTTTTTTTTTTGGTAAGTCTTCTCTATGGAAGACTTTTAAGAGATGTGAATGACCGAATCAGATTATCAAAGCATTTTTCCAAACAAAATGAGCACTTCTTCATATCTATCTATACATCCATTTTCCCTACTAGACCATAAGTTGCTTGAGGCTAGGAACTATGTCTATGCCATTGTTATCATTTGATACTAGCCATCCAGCCCAATGCCTGGCATGCATGCTTAGCTGATGTCTTACAAATGAATGAAAAATGGTTGAATAACTAATTTTATAAAAATATCCATAAGCAAGCACTTCCTTTTTTAGTATTTACAAGAGATTTGGTAATGAGGAGTTTCAAGGAGGGATCATATCAAGGAGTCCTTAGTCATCTGCCTTTTTACTGGCTCCCACTCTACCCTCACTCTTCCTTCTCTTTCTCCTTCATGTCCCTCTTCAACAAGTATTAAAAAAATCTTCACTTTGACAGCTGCAAATTCTGGTTCCACCCAGATCCCAGCATTTATCAGAGGAATTCTGGTGACAACTATTAATAAAAAAGTGAATATTAACTATTTAAAACAACAATAACAAAGTCTTGTGAAGTCTATAACATTTATAAAATATATTGCATGAATAGCATAAAGGGTAAAAAAAAAAAAACCATTGCTGGCTGTCGAGTCGATTACAATGCATAGCAACCCTGTGGGACAGAGTAGAGCTGGCTCATAGGGTTTCCAAGGAGCACCTCGCAGATTCACACTGCCAACCTTTTGGTTAGTGTCCCAACTCTTAACCACTTTCCCACTGTAGGAGGCAGTAAATTTAGTTACAAAGGTCTTACGTATTGGGTTAAGTGGTAAGAGCACTAATTTGAGGTAGAATGTAACACGCCAATAAGTCAATCATATATATGGTGATTTCTAGAATTTAAAAAAGTATGGCAAAAGAAATTAAAACTAAAAAGTCAATAAAGGAGAAAAAATACTTGATTAATCCAGAAGAATAAAAGTTAGAAGAAATAAGGAACAAAAATCAGATGTGATAAATAAAAACAAGACGATAAGTATTAAAGCAACTATGTCAGTAACTACATGAATGTAAATGGCTTAAAAATAAAATTAAAAGGAAATATTATCAGATTAAATTAAACAAAAGCCAACTGCATGCTTTTTACAAGAGAAAGAGCTAATAAGTTCACAAAAAAAGTTGAAAGTCAAAGAATTAAAAAAAAAAAAGATATACAATCCAAACCTGACCAAAAGAAAGTTTATGTTGCTACATTAAAATAAGATGAAATAGACTTTAGGGCAAAAGAAAAAAATTTTTTTCAGAATAACAAGGTTGAAAGAAAAATAACAAGGAAAGTTAGAAAATATTTTGAACTGAATGACGATGAAAATAGTTATCTCTGCTTTTTGAAATTTCGCTTTACACCACTTCACTTTTATGAAAGACCTACATTAATACCTGTTTTCACTAACCAAAAGAAATCTGAAGATTTTCACTTTTACGAAAAAAGGAGAAAAGCAGAAATAGGGTTTAGCGTTTGTTATGTAGCAAGCTGCTAAAGAGGCAGTGTGCACCCGAGCAGTGAGAGTGGCATTGTCAAGCTACTTGCCCAGGAACTATGCTCAGCATCTACCTTATACAGGCTGTGTAATTACCATATCTTTCCTGCTTTTACTATATGTTACTGTCATTTTAGGTTTTATGTGCTGTTTGGTATGATCTGGTAGGTTATTTTTTGGGTCTGGGTATGCTCAAAAAATTTTTCCCATATAAATTAATGGTAATTGCTTGTTCTCGTTACACCATTTTGGCTTAGGAATGCTCTACTTTCCAATAACGGGGAGACCTGTACTGCATATCAAAACTTGTGGTATAAAGCTGAAGTAATACGAATATCAGAAAAAGAGAAAAAGTTTAAAATCAATGATCTAAGATTCCATGTTAAGAGGCAAAAATGAAGACCAAATTAAACCCAAAGTAAGCAGAAAAAGAAAATAATAAATATAGACTTAAATAGAATATAGAAAAGCAATAGAGAAAAATCAACAAAGCCAAAAATTAATAAAATTTATAAACTCCAAGCAAAATTCATCAAGGAAAAAATAAAAGACAATATTAGGGAAAAAAAAGTCATCACTACAGTTTCTACAGAAATTATAATTCAGTACATATATCCTATAAATTACTCATACCCAGAATACGTTAATAATTCCTAAAAATCAATATGAAGAAGAAAAAAATAGTCCAGCTTTTAAAAAGGTAAAAAGCTTAAATAGTTCATATAAGAGAATATACAAATGTCAATAACAAATGAAATTATTAGACATCAAGGAAATGTAAATTAAAGCCATAAGGTGACTAAAGTTAAAAGTACTAATAAAACCAAGTTTTGATGAGACTGGAGAAGTAGAATACTCAGACACTGCTGGAGGGAACATAAATTGACACACTTTGGAAACTGTCGTGTCTACTAAAACTAAACACATGTGTCTCTATGACCTGGCAATTGTGTGTATACTTTCCTCCAAAATGAGCGCCTGTGTCCAACAAATGCATGTACAAGAAAGTTCATAGCAGCTTTATTATACAAGCTCAAAACTAGAAACAGCCAAAATATCCCAAGGCAGAGTGGATGAATCTATTGCCACACTCAGTAACATGGATGTGTCTCACAGCCATAATGCTAAGCAAAAGAAGTCAGACACAAGTGAATTGATACTGTATGAACACACTTCTATGAAATTCAAAACCACTAAAACTAATCTAGCTATGGTGTCCAAGGTGAAAATAATGATTCTTTCTGGGTGATGTATATTGGCTATTAAGTGGCACGGGAAAGTCTTCTGGGGTGCTGGAAATGTTCTATGTCTTAATCTGAGTGATGGTCCACATGCATAAACTTCTGTAAAAATTCAATGAGCACTACACCTAAGATTTGTGCACTTCACTGAGTTATGCCTAGTAAAAAGAAAAAAAAAAGTTATGTATTATTTAAACATTCCTTAAACAAACAAGGAAATCCTGGTGGCATAGCAGTTAAGAGCTACAGCTGCTAACCAAAAGGTCACAGTTCAAATCCACCAGGTGCTCCTTGGAAACCCTATGGGGCAGTTCTACTCGGTCCTATAGGGTCACTGCGAGTGGGAATCGACTCAATGGCAACGGGTTTGGTTTTTTGTTTTTTTTAAGAAACAAGTTATCCATTAAAAACAATACTCATTGTATTAAGAGTAATTATTATTATTATAGGCTCCCCCAGGGCAGGATTACAACTTATTCATAATTATATTCTTATTTTTTGGCACCTAGTAGTTCTTCAATATATAATTGTTGAATCATACAGAATTACAGGAGTGGTAGGGCATGAGTTTATCTTTTCCCTCTTTTAGAATGTTCTCCTTAACTCATCTAATGGTAGAGACCAAATGGTGACGCTCTAGGAATCCATTGTTTCCATTGTGTTGAACCAGTAAGTCATGCCAGCTACCACATGGAGATAGTCAAGCTTCTCAAAGTACCAACCCCAAATGAGCCCAGGAGCTGGTAAATACCTGGGAATGCTGAGATGTAAAAGAACATCCAGTGATGTCAAGTGGCCTCATCGAGGGCTTGAAGGTGCAAAAATGAATGTATTCAAAACAGTTGGGCAATAGTAGGGCAACAGTGAGATGACCTGAAGAACTTAAAAATAAGTTTACTATCTGAAGATGAAACTACTAGAATCTATCCCAAAGATATGCCCGAGCCATCTATCAATGCCACCCAGTCAGTTCTTAAAGAGTTTGGGGAAATGCTCAAACTTCCAATCAAGGTGATTATGGGATAGTCTCAGGGAAACACAAGTTATACCAGCATATCTCAAAGTATATAGGTATAGCATCAATTTGGCATATCAGGGTAAGCCAATTTAACAGAGAAAAATGAATTGATTCCTGGTAACCTGGCCAGAGCTGATACCTCATCAACCACATTGAATCTTGTTTGAAAAGTGAATGTGTTAGCACCCCAGGTTTGATGGGCATGCCATCTATTAAAGGCTATCCCAAAGGGGACAAATGTGTCTGTGTTACCCCAGTCCTGACTTGACTTTGGATCAGAAAGTAGAAGTTTGTGGTCAGTGGAAAGGGGTTGACTATTGAAGGGCAAATAGAGGTTTTCTGTGTCATTGTTGGCCAGATAAATTTGCTTTAGGGTCTAACTACCTCCCTTCGCTCTGATTTCTTTGCTCAGAGATGTTCTGAGACCTTATGTAATTTCCCATGTGGAGCCACATAAGGGGAATGAATGTGACCATGAGCATCATGGTCTGATTGGCAATAATGGCTATTACTTAACATGGGTTGATCATTTTGAGCAGCCAGCTAGTGTACTGTATTACTCAGGATAGGCCAAATACTGTTTCAAAAACCCTAAATTTCAGTGGCTTAACTGAATAAAAGTTTCTTACTCACTTTAGTCCAGTGTGGGTCTTGGGTGGGGAAGGGCAAGGAGGCTGTAATCCACACATTCGATCAGGAACCTAGGTCTCTCCTATTATTGGCATTATCATCCCCCAGGTCCTTGGGGACCTCTTCATTCAATGGGTGGATGGAGAAAGAGAACAAGTATTACACACGGGAGGTTTCTTGGGTCAGTCTGAATTGATAAACGTCACTTGTGCTCACATTCCAGTGTCCACAAACTGTCACGCGGTCACATCTAACTGCAAGAGAAGCTGAGAAATGTTGTCTTCTCAAGTACTCAGAAAGGAGAACCTAGAAATTGTCTCCGCCCCATGAACTAAGTGCTTCATATGAATTGTCTCCTGTCATCCTCATCACATTTCTAAGAAGGGGGTCCTCTTATTATTCCAGTCTTACAGGGGAGGAAATTGAGGAACAGAGAGGTTAAGTAACTTGCTCAAGAACAGCAAACTAATTAGATCTGAGCCAAAGCAATCTTAGAACATAGATAATTTACCTCTAGAGTCCGTTTTTTAGCCACTACCATATATGAGGGAACCCTGGTGGCATAGTGGTTAAGTGCTAGGGCTGCTAACCAAAGGGTCGGCAGTTTGAATCCACCAGGCTCTCCTTGGAAACTATGGGGCAGTTCTACTCTGTCCTATAGGGTCGCTATGAGTCGGAATGCACTCGACGGCACTGGGTTTGGTTTTTTTTGGTACCATATGCAAAAAAAAAAAAAAAATTAATAAACTGATCTTAAGGTTTATAAATTTCAGTGCATTTACAAAATGTGATTCCAAACTTGTAAAGGGAGGACTACATTCCAGAACACAGTGACCCACCAAGGCACTCCCTCCCATGAGGCCCTGAGGGATGGCCACTAACTTCTCTAAAAAAAAAAAAAAAAACTTCTCTAGATGATAGTATATCCTGCCTGGGCAAACTGCAATAAATAAGGATAAGAGCTAACATTAAATTAGCACTTACCACCAAGCCAGGTACAACTCTTAGTGTTTTATACAAATTGAACTTTTTAAATCCCTACAACAATTCTACAAAGTTAGTATGGCTATTGTGGAGAAATTGAAGCACAGAGAGGTTAAGAACTTTTCCCAAGGTCACACAGCCAGAAATGTCAGAAGCAGGATTTGACCCCATGCAACTTTAGTTCTATAACCCATGCTCTGAGCTGCTGTGTTAAAGATACTTTCCGCAAAGGTGGTATCAACACTGTCGTTTTGATTCCTATATGCTGATTCCCATAGTCCTCTATATAGAATTGAAACTTGATATACTCAGTTATCACAACCCCTTCCAAGGCACTCAGGTCACTTCTTTAAACAACATAGGTATGCAGAAAATATTTATGAAATTGAAATTGTTCAAATTGTGATAAACCGAAGGTTGGGATATGATGCCCTCATTTTCTTAGTCTACATTCAGAAAATGAAAACTAAGCATTTTGTACGAATTATCTCATTGGACCCTCAGAAAACCTTATCAAGGGGGCGTATTTTTACTCCCATTTTACAGGTCAAAACACTAAGTTTTACCTTAAGGAAACAAAGTCAAAGGTTAACTGACTTAGTATAAACCCTCTAGTAACACTTTCATAATCATTTCTGAATATCTCTCTAACTAACAAAAAAGACCCCATTCTGGCATTCCAAGAATACAGGCTGTTGAAAAATCAGGACTTTGCTTTCACAACTAGATCTTTTTTACTTTCAGGGAAGTCATTTCAGTGAAACACTGGTGTGAACAACAGTCACAAGTGGGAAGAGCAATGGGATAAGGAGGAGGAGGGATGAAACAGTCCCATAATTTTAGAAAGAGTAGGAAAAAAAGTTAGACTTCTAGGTTCTATTTCTGGCTCTGCCTGTTTTCTTAGCCAGCCAGCACATCTCTCTCCCTTTCTCCCCATTAATTGCAAAAGGCGGAGAAAAATATACACGGGTATAAAACACCTTGTCATGCTTGTATTATAGCCAGTGCAAAACCATAATTGATCATTCTATGAAATCCTCATTGTGTTGTAATATATTGGGTTCACATTTTGCAGTAATACTTTTACTCTGAATTCATAAGGTCAAAGAAGATAAAATTGCATTTTTGTGTGGGAACACCAAAGACAGACATAGCACGCTGAAAACAGAGGATAATTTTAAGCAAAACTAGCCCTACACTAAATTGTAATGTCAGTGAAATTTCTGATCCATACTGATCCTCTTTTCTTTATGCAATCTTTCTTTCTCATTAAGTTCTCATTCCCCGTTTTACTCATATCATCCTTGTTTCTAGTATTAGAGATTTAATATGCTACCCCGCTCAGGAGTATTACATTTTGGAGAAGAAGGAACCCCAAAGAAGAAAGGGACTGTGTGCCTAACACTGTGGCCCAATAATTATTCTTCCATTTTAACATTCACCATACATCCTCATGTTTGGAGAGGATGATGAAGGAGGAGCAGAGTTGAAGAATGTTGAGGTCCTTCTCAATGTTGTGACAGACTCTTAATTGGTGTAGAACAGTTGTTAAACTTAGATGATTAGTGTTTCCCCTCCAGGATCATGAGCCATGGTCATCCTAGATTGCATTAATTGTGGTGGTTTTTAACTCAAGCATTGGAATTTCTAAGACACACTGTTTCCTTGGGAAAAGTGTGACCATGGTGAACATGTTTAATGTGGACAATAGTCCATACAGTCTTGGTTTAATGATGGAGATTTGACTATAGGCGTCTTGTCAGAGAGTTCCAAGAATACCAGGTCTCTATTGAGCTTCCCCCTTCTCCAACACAAAAATGTGATCCAGGGTCATAACAACACTAATGTCCCTACTAGTTGCTATCAAGTCAACCTCAAATCATGGCGACTCCATGTGTGTCAGAGAACTCTGCTTCATAGCAATTTCAATGGCTGATTGTTTTGGAAGTAGACTGCCAGGCCTTTCTTCCAAGGTGTCCCTAGGTGGACTTGAACCTCCAACCTTTCAGTTAGTACTGTGTTAACTGGTTGCACCACTCAGGGACTCCATTGATAAATACAGACATCCTAAATTTCCTTCGGAAACCTTGGTGGCGTAGAGGTTAAGAGCTACAGCTGCTAACCAAAAGGTCGGCAGTTCAAATCCACCAGGTGCTCCTTGGAAACTGTATGGGGCAGTTTTATTCTGTCCTATAGGGTCACTATGAGTTGGAATCAACTCGACTGTAAGGGATTTGGTTTGGTTTGGTTTGGAATTTCCTTTAGGCTCATCTGAAACCTCCCTCCCTCATCCTACAGCCCTTAACCACACACAAAAGCACAGATGCCAGGCTCACAGTTCAGAGTCACCATGTCTTCCCAATCTCGTTTCATCTAATTTCTAAGAAGTTATATAAAAATAACAATCTTCCAAAAGTGCCCCAGGCTGAGAACATCTTTCTGAGTACTTTATTATGTTTTCTTTCTCTCTTTCCTCTACATGCAACAATTCCTCACTTTTCAAACACACTTATGTGACTCTCATAACAACTAAGCTTCCCCTTATTAGGAATCTTACTAGCCTCAAATCCCTTAATAGTCTCCTGGTGACTGGAAGAAGTATTATGCAGAAAACTTCTACATTTTCACTCCTGCTTTGACACAGTTTGGTCATCTCTTGGGGACTGGCCCATTCCACTGATCATATGGCAAAGAAAGAAAGAGAGTAACAGAGAAAGAGGGAAGCACAGTTCTGTGTTTAAAACATGAGCAGTTGTGCGACACATCTTTGTGTTTGGGTAAATCCATCATTAGAGAGTGAGAGAGACCTCAGTGGAGCTTAAGTCCTTTGTCTTATTAAGTAGCATAGAAATTCTTGGACTAAATTAGCTGTGTAGCATTAAATTCATGCTGGTTCTACGATCTCATTATTTCTGGGTCCTTATTAGAAAAGAATTCTACTCTCAAAGTGTCTCCCCACACTCACCCATATACATCTTTGGTGAGAAAAAAAATTCAGACACACCTGAGGAGGTTGGTCACTTGGTTTGTTACTTGTAAACAACACAACAAGTCCTTGGGATTTTTTGGTTAGGTTAGAACATCCAGTAAATCTATGTGGATTTCTCCACAAAGATAGGATCATGATTGTCCATTGTCCTTCCCTGGATTCACTGGGAGAAAACTATATTAAAGTATGTACTCATGTATAATTTGATCATTTTAATGACAAGAAGTTAGTAATGCCGAATAGTATGTGAGCTACTCGGGTACTAGCAAAGGCAGGGAAACACCTAAAATACAGAATGTTAAACATACTTCTTGCTTCAATTCAAAGCCAAGTTTGCCTTCAGGTCCTGACCACCTTTTCTTTCTCGCAAGTATTCATTTAACAAACATTATCATGCTTTCAAAAATATGCAAAACTCTGCATAGACCCATAGGTTACATCAATGAAAACATATGGTCTTTCCTCTAAAAGCTTAAAGACTATTGGGAGACATTGGTTCATAAGGATATAATGACAATTTAACAATATAAGGAATATAAATGGAATTCCTGGGTAGCACTAGTGGTTAAGCACTTGACTACTGGCCAAAATTTTGGTGGTTTGAACTCACCCAGAGGTGCCTCGGAAGAAAGGGCTGGCAATTTGCTTCAGAACAGTCATAGTCTTAAAAGCCCTATGAAGTACTCTGCACACATGGGGTCACTATGAATTGAAATCAACTCAATGGCAACTAACAACAATAAGGGATATGAAGAATGTAGACAGAGCAATGGGAATTGACCATATTAAATAGAGGAAAAGAGAAATGTCTTAGAATTCTCTCCATAGAGGCTGATAAGGTATGTGATAGCATTCAACCTCCCTCAGGGTAGGCATGTTAGAATTTGCACTTAGCCCCTTCTTTGTATCAGCTACTGACAGAGGGAGTAGCCCATCTAATTGGTCAATTTGCTGTTCACTGAGCTCCATTTAAGATGGATGTGGCCTCTTGATCCCTTGGACATTTGGATGCTCAAGCAGAGTGGGTTCTTCTTCTCAGCTTCCTGTCTCAGTGTCTCTATGTCTATCTCTATCCCTGTCTCTGTCTCAGTCTCCATCTTTCTCTTGTACCAGTAACTGGATGCACAAATCGGCTGGGTAAGCTGCTCAAACACAGTTAGCGGAAGCTCTGGATTGTGGGAGATGATTGACTCTTGCTCAGCATTATTAAGCAGATGCTTTGGTCCTTGGTGACCCTTAGGTCTCTTCTCTATGGTTTAGTGCCCAGAGAAGGTGAAGGGAGAGTCTCTCCTCCTCCCCACCACCAACCTGTCTCACCATATCAGTCTTCTTTCCTGAGTCTTCCCGGACATTGCAATTCTCTTGGCATTTTCAACATGTTAAAAGATTGCCAACATCATTCATCCATTCGTTCACCTGTCAGTTCAACAAATATTTGAGCACTCATTTGGTGTCCAGCTCTGTAAAACATGCTAGGGATACAAGAGTAAACAAAACAGGCATGGTCTATGGCCTTGTGAACATATAACCTAGTCTGGACCCAAACCCAAACCAAACCTGTTGTCATTGAGTTGATTCCAATTCATAGCAACTCGGTGTGTTACAGAGTAGAATTGCTCCATAGGGTTTTCTTGTTGTAATCTTTATGGAAGCAGATTGCCAGATTTTTTATCGGTGATGCTATTCGTGTTAGTAGACAAGCACAAACAGTTTGCGCCACCTAAGTCTGGGCAACAGATATTAAATATCACGCTTTCGATACATTCTGTGAAAGAAAAGTTGAATGAGCAATAGATCATGAACAGGACATTCTTAACGTGTTCAGTGGGATCAGGGAAGGCCTTCTTTTGGGAAGTTACTTTTAGGGTGAGATATGAGATCCCTGGGTGTTGCACGTGGTTAACATCCTTGGAGGCTAACCAAATGGTTGGAGTTCAAGTCCACCCAGAGAAGCCTCGAGGAAAAAAAGGCCTAATGATCTACTTCCAAAAAAATCAGGCATTGAAAATCCTATGAGTCCAAGTTGATTTTATAACTTTTTTTTTAAATGAAGCAATTACCCAGGTTGAGGGTAGGGGGAACAAAGACCTTGAAACAGGAAAGGATTTTAGTGAGAGAAGCAGAAGATGAGACTGGAGTGCTATATATCATAGGGAGCCATCTGGATCTTAAAGATTTGAACTTGATCCCAAAAACAATGGGAAATCTTTGAATAATTTTAAGCAGGGGAGTGATGTGATCAGTTCTGTGCTTTTTAAAGTTCACCATGACTGCCACGTGGTGAACTGATTGAAGAAAGCTGCTGGGAGAGCAGCATGGGAGAAAAGGAGATAGAGAAAAGCCAATGGATTCAAGATACAGTTTGCGGGTAATAGAAGAAATGCAGAGCCTGAGAGAAAGGAGACTGACAAGGATGATTTCCAAGTTTCTGGCTTCAGCAACCATGCCAACCGAGGTGCCTTTTCTTGAGATGAGAAACTCTGCAGAAGGAGCAGGTTCAGGACCCTGGGGAGGAGCAGGCACTCTATTTTAGACAATTGGAGTTTTAGGAGATACCTACAGGAGCTGCCAACAGTCAGTTGGGTATCCAAGTCTACAGCACAAAAAAAGATGGCTGAGATGAAGATATAAATTTGGAATTTGTCAATGCATAGATGTTATTTAAAGCCTTGTAAGTGATGGTATCCCCTAGAGGGAACAAACAAGAAGAAGAGATGAGATTGAAGGAGCGAGATCCAGTAGCCACCTAAATTAACTACTGTTAACTGTCACTGAAGGAGCCCTGGTGGCTCAGTGGTTAAGCACTTGGCTGCTAACCAAAAAGTTGGTGGTTTGAACCTAGCAGCTTTTCTGCAGGAGAAAGAAGCGGCAGTTTGTTTCTGTAAAGACTACAGCCTTGGAAACCCTATAGGGTAGTTCTACTCTGTCCTACAAGGTTACTATGAGTCAGAATCAACTTGATGGCAATGAGGATGGCTTGGTTTTGGGTTCTCAAAAATGGTGGGCAGGTTTGATTTCAATTAAAATGATGGGATTAGTATGCCAGGATGGTTTTCTTTGGTGTTTCCAAGCCATCCCAGTTGATGGCATCCGTGTCCATTCCTCTCCTCTTCCTACTCCCCTCCAGAAGTACAGCACTACGTGCATAAGAAGCCTTGCTAAGCAAGAATAGATGAATATTCTCTTGGATCTGTGTTGTTTACTTTTGGGTATTAGGCTCTGATCCCATGAGTCCCATCTGCAAATTTATAGTGTTAATGTTATCACTTAACCAAGGCCCCTTGGCCCCCTGAGTCTTCTAGGCTACAAGCTTTTTTTTTTTTTTTGTCGTACTTTAAGTGAAAGTTTACAGTTCAAGTTAGTTTCTCATACAAAAATTTATACACATATTGTTATGTGACCCTAGTTGCTCTCCTTATAATGTGACAGCACACCCCTCCTTTCCACTCGGATTTCCCGTATCCACTCAACCAGCTCCTGTACCCCTCTGCCTTCTCATCTCGCCTCCGAACAGGAGCTGCCCTAGTCTCATGTATCTACTTGAGCTAAGAAGCATACTCCTCACAAGTATCATTTTATGTCTTACAATCCAGTCTAATCTTTATCTGAAGAGTGGGCTTCAGGGATGGTTTTAGTTTTTGGGACCATGTTGTCCAGCGTCCCTCCAGTCTCAGGCCATTAAGTCTGGTCTTTTTACCAGAATTTGAGTTCTGCACCCCATTTTTCTCTTGCTCCATCAGGGACTCTCTGTTGTGTTCCCTGTCAGGGCGGTTGTTGGTGGCAGCCAGACACCATCTAGTTCTTCTATTCTCAGGCTGATGGAGCCTCAGGCTTATACGGACTTTTCTGCCTCTTGGGCTCATATTTTCCTTGTGTCTTTGATGTTCTTCATTCTCCTTTGCTCCAGGTAGGTTGGGACCAACTGCTGCTGCTTGCTAGCTTTTAAGACCCCAGATGCCACTCACCAAGGTGAGATGCAGAATCCAGGCTACAGTCCTTATAGAAGCAGATCACCGGGTCTTTCTCCTGAGGTGCCACTAGGTGAGTCTGAACTGCCAACCTCTTTGTTAACAGCCAAGCATTTAACCGTCGCACCACCAGTGCTCCTTGAAATTCAGTGAGGAGATCATAAAAAGAAGAGACAAACACCAAACAGCATTTCTTTCCATACCAGTTCCCAGGTTCCTATTTAAGCAATAGCTTGTATTTTCATTTCAAAGACTTCTGAGTGTATGAGATTTTCTGAAAATTAACCAAGGTTACTTAAAACTGTACATCAAGAACTAATGGGGCTCTGATATTCAGCTTGTGTTCAACTTTATGTCAACTTTAATACGCACCTCTTTCTGTTGCCTTTTTTTCTCAAAGTCTGAGGTGTGAGAATTAATATAGGACAGTTGGTGACGTAACACTCCAGTGAGGGAAAAATTAGAAAAAGACAAATTTCAAGTTTTCCCACAGTGCTTGGAAAACATTACCTCTTAAACCAAATTGGATGTAAACATGGAATGGACTTCATGGTAGAGAATCATAATTTATCTAAAAATTTCAAATCAATTTGCTCAAGCTTGTAGTAGAGCCATCCATTTCACATTTAACCAGTTACCGCCAAGTCAGTTCCAACTCATGGCAATCCCATGTGTGCCAGAGCAGAACTGTGCTCCACAGGGGTTTCAATGGCTAATTCTTGGGAAGTAGATCACCCGGGCTTTCTTCTGAGGTACCTCTGGGTGAACCCAAACTTTCAACTTTATGGTTAGCAGTCAAGCACATTAACCTTTTGCACCACACAAGGACTCCATTTCATGTTTACATATCCAACATCTTTGCTACCCATGAGGGAACAACTTGAAGACATGTCCTATACTAGTTGTTCACAAACTTTAATTTTCATAGCGATCACCTGGAGCATTTGTTATAACAGTTTAATCAAATTGGGGGCCATCAACGTGCCTTTCTAACATGTCCACATGCTGCTGGTCCAAAGGACCATATTGTGGGAACCACTGTTCTACCCATTCTCCTATAAGTCCCCAGTGGAAATGAGCCCTAATTGTCCACAGCGTTGACCTGCTCAATATTGGACTCTTTCTTGACTTCTTTCCCTTCCCCATTTCATGTCCCAATCTTCTACCAATGTTTCCTGGGATCATTTCTGTAATAAACTACTTGCACTCAACTCCTAGGCTCTGAGTAGGCTTCCGTGATTAAACCAAACCAAGGCAAAGGCAGAGCTGGGGCAAATATGCAGAAAGAAAAGCAATTAGCAAGCTCTCACCAAGATGGCTGCCTTTACTGCCATGCAAGGCAGCGCCACTGACGCAGGGTCTTGAAATGTCCTGAGGGTTCTGTCTTTCCATGCCTCATTCACAATTCAAAGTCCCTGGCTAGAGTGTTGGATGGACTAACATTTGGGAACATGCCTCTTTTTGGCTGTCTAGATGCCCAAGTCTGAAATCTTGAAATTTTCTTGATTCTTCGTTCTCCATTACCTTCCTTATCCAACTGGTCATCACATCTCACCACTTCAACTTCCTGATTTCAAAGATGTCTCCTAATCCTTATCACCTATGTCTGGTTCAGGCCTCATCCTTTTTCATCTTGACATACAACAGGCAAGTGTCTGATCTCCTTACCTTTGGTCTGATTTCTCTACTTTGCCTCCTCCATATTGATGTTAGAATAAACTTTACATGCTTGAAATGAGTGTATTCTTAGGGAGAAATCTGGAGTTCAGGAGTTGTTCTACATTCAGCCACTCCATTTTTCACTAAAAATGTGACTCTTTCCTCTGGTTTCCAAAGAGGATAGAAGCCAAGCAAACCACATGGTCCATCCCTTTGCCCTGAGTCTCACAATCCACACTGCTAACTGTTCAAGTTCGGAAGACTTTATCTCAATTCTTGCAAGACAACAATAGGAAGTCCTACTAATGGTGGAGAATGGGATGATAAAAATAGTCTGCTTAAAAATCAAGCACTTTTCTACAGAAAAAGAGAGATGCAAACAGCCGCTGGCACCTTCCTGTGAGTAACAGAAGTTTCTATTTTAAAAGAAAGGCAGTCAAATAAGAAGCAACTTTATCACAATGCTGCTTTCCCAGATTTCTTGGCCAAAGCAACACATCAGCCTGTATCAGGCTCTTGGCGTTCCATGATGGATCCGGCTCCAGTGATGATTCATAGCAGCCATGTGAGGAAGAGAGGCTCTCACACAAACTCGCCCCTTTAAACACACACACAGAGTCCAGGAAAAGGCCCAGCTCTGTCAGTCATGTGTGCAGCACTCAACTTCTCTCCCTGGCTAATAACAAAGTAAGTGATGAGCGCTGCCGGAAGCATTGCCTTTGAGTGAGTCTCCATCTTTCTGCCCTCAAGGAGCGAAGGATGTATATTGCCTCTCTTGGCTCAGATGTTCAAGTCTCCCAAAAGTTTCATGAATACAGTGGAGAAACTAGATTCATGAATTTAACCCTCATCTTTTCTCATTATCTGTAAACTTTCTTTGGTTTTTTAGTGATCTTTGTAAGTTTTCAATGAACAGAAGAATAAAATGTTAAGAATAAAAAATAGATCCACTTACATCATTTTGACTTCCAAGTATTAAATCATTTAGATTTCCAGTTTTGCTTATGAGTTCATGAAGTTAAGATTTCTGTCACCGTCTGCTCCTGATAGGATCTCAGAAACAATGCTGTTTAAGAATAAAACACGACACAGTTCATCTGAAGGAAACAGAAGGAGTCGGTGCTATTCGTAGCCTGAACTGAGTTGATTATCATTCTTCGGCAAAATGTTGGCTTAAAGCTTTCCTGACGCTAAGCCAGAAAAAAGGAACAGATTGCAAATGTGTGCAAGTCAACACTGAGGAATTTGAATATCAAAAAGACTGGCAAAGCGGGCTTTCTCATCTCCTTCTGAGAGGTTTCATGAGCAGGGAGGACACCATGCTGTCCAGATGGAGAGTGGGCAGCCCCACCCTACATAAAAGCCCAGTGAGGAAGAAGATGCTACTGGGACTTTCCTGATGATGATGGCAAGACATCTCTAAATCTCTGACCAAATGACACAATTGAGGTCACAGAGCCATGAGAGAAGGACTATAAACCTGATTTATTTTTAAGTAGTTCCATCATGGGTTTTTTAAAAATCCAGTAATTCCCTTAAATAGTGAAGCCCTAACAATCTCAATTGTTATTATCAGTAGCTGCCGTTTATCAGGCATTTCTCATAGGTCAGAACCTGCATTTATTCAACGTTCACAATAACTCAATAAGAATAAAAATAATATTTATAAGAACTTGCAGGTGCCAGGCATTGTTCCCTGCTCTTTACATCCTTTAACCCATTAAATCCTCTCAACAACCCTGTGGAGTAGGTACTATGATCCCCATTTTTCTGGTGAAGAAATTGAGGCACAGAGTTGCTTAATGGGTTATTGACTGTGGGATGTCCAATATGAACCCAGAGAAGGGTTCTGCCTCCTCAGCCACACTTTTTTTTAATAATAATTTTATTGAGATATAATTCACATACCATACAATTCACCCATTTAAAGTGTGCAATTCCATAGCTTTTAGTGTATTCACAGAGTTGTGCAACCACCACCACAATCAATTTTAGAACATTTTCATTACCCCAAAAAGAAATATCACACTCATTAACCATCACCCCCAATCTCTCCATCTGTCTAAGCTCTAGGAAACCACTAATCTTTCTATCTCTATAGATTTGTCTCTTTTGGACATTTCATATAAATGGGATCACATTATATGTGATCTTTTGTGCCTGACTTCTTTCACTTACCATAATGTTTTCGAGGTTCTTCTATGTTGTAGCATGTGTCAGTACTTTGATTCTTCTTAATGCTGAAGAGGTCACATTTTTAGCCCCTACACTGTGCCCCTTT
Organism: Loxodonta africana; assembly: GCF_030014295.1. NCBI lineage: Eukaryota > Metazoa > Chordata > Mammalia > Proboscidea > Elephantidae > Loxodonta > Loxodonta africana. The sequence goes on from NC_087355.1 coordinate 67,832,722, forward strand.
CTGAGGCTGGTATTATTATTCCCATTTGGCATGTGAGAAAACAGAGGCCCAGAGAAATGAAAAAACCTATCCAAGGTCACATAGTCAGCTAGAGGCAAAGTTAACATCTGCCATCCCAGCACTATGTTCTCCGCCACCCTGCTACCTTGCCTCCAAAGCATATCTTTCCATATGGAAGTTACCTATACCAGGGAAATCCTTTCAATGTGTCCCGGTAACTTTCTTCTTACTTCCACAGAAGGCGATAAAGTAGTGGCTAAGAAAATGGACTTTAAAATTAAGTTCAGAGACGCGGGGCCAAGACGGGGGAATAAACAGACGCTTCCAGCGAGTCCTCTTACAACAAAGACCTGAAAAAACAAGTGAAACGAGTATATTCATGACAAGCTAGGAGCCCCGAACATCAAAGGCAAGGTTAGAAAATGAACTGAGGGGCAGGGGGAGGAAGAGACAGTTCAGAAGTGGAGAGGAGTTACAGGACCTGAATAACCAGGAGCCCTCAGGCACCATTTCCAGGAGCCACTGCAGCGGGCTGGTCCTCGCGTTTGGCCACAGTTTCCTCAGGGAGAAACAGCCAGCCACACAGCCTACTCACACCTCCAGAACCAAAGAATAGTGGCGCTCTCGGCAAAAGCTAAGTACTTGCATATATTTTACCACACCCCCTGCCCCCAAGCCGGCTTCAGTGTCTGTTGCTTTCCCTGGGCTTGAGATAGGCCCTGTTGAGCACCTAGAGCCATCTTCTAGGCCCTGGAGAAGGAATAAATTTGCAATTGGGGAAAAAGATAATTTCCCAGCTCCACTAACCGGGGGAGCTCAGGACAGAAATGGCTCTTCTCCAGGCATAAATGGTCCATGGACTTTGAGTACCTTTCCCCTCCACATGGACCTGTGTGGGCCTATTTCAGGAGAATAGGCCCTTGTTGCCAGACTACAACTCTTTCAGCTGTGCAGTGGAGAGGTGGCTGTTTGATGTTTGACACCGCTTTGCCTATTAAACAGGGTCCTCACCTACCCACATCAGGGGCCTAAAGACTGGTGACTTCACTCAAGTCACCCACCCACCTGTGACAGGGGTCCAAGGATAACTGGTACCTCCCAGTCCTTACAACCAAAAACTTTGGGTGCCCATGGTCCGTCTGCAGAACCCACCCACCTGTACACTCTAGGGAAGAGGGGAATGCTTTCCTCAGAGACACTTGGGGGACAATTCTCAGCCCCTGCCTTGTTCAGAGCATGACCCCCTGCTGCAACCAGATACCAGAACCTACACCAATCACCCCTGCCCCTCTAAGACTGTAGGACAGAGCCTGTACCACATACTTGATGATCAGCTACCTGGACACTTGAGCTGAATTCATACAAGAAAAGTGAATGGACTCCTAGACTGATAACAGCTCTGGCCATCCGGCGACAGGACATCAGAGCCTCAAAGGTAAAAATAACCAAGCTAGCTCACTCAAGCAACCCATATGGGCATATCAAAACAAAACAAAGCAAGAAGCTACGATACAGTAAGCAAGCATAAAATAAACTAATACAATAACTTATAGATGGCTCGGAAACAACAGTCAATACCAAATCACATAAAGAAAGAGACCGTGATCACCTCAACAAGCTGTCAAAACAAAGAATCAAGTGATCTTCCAGATGAAAATGCAGCCTGGAATTACCAGAGGCAGAATACAAAAGATTAATATACAGAACCCTTCAAGACAAATCAGGCAATACGCGGAACAAGCCAAGGAACACACAGATGAAGCACTTGAAGAAATTAAAAAGGTTATTCAGGAACTTAGTGAAAAATTTAATAAGCTGGAAAAATCCATGGACAGACAGCAATCAGAAATTCAGAAGATTAACAATAAAATTACAGAATTAGACAACTCAATAGAAAGTCAGAGGAGCAGAATTGAGCAAGTAGAAGGCAGAACTTGTGAACTTGAAGATGAAGCACTTGGCACCGATACATATGAAGAAAAATCAGATAAAATTAAGTTCAGAATCAAGCTCCTGTAGCTTTAGACAAATTGCTTAACCTTTCTAACACCTTAGTTTCCTCATTTGTAGAATAATGACATCTACACTTTAGAGTTAGATATTACTGCATACAAGTAGCATTACCCCATGGCAGGCACCCCATAGGGCTTGATAAATAATACCATTCTGTGGGGTAATAGAGGAGCCCTGGTGGCACAGTGGTTAAAGCAATCAACTGCTAACTGAAAGGTCTGTGGCTGGAAACCACCAGCAGCTCCACAGGAGAAAGATGTGGCAGTCTGCTTCCGGAGAGATTTACAGCCTTGGAAACCCTACAGAGTTGCTATGAGTCAGAATCAACTCAATGGCAGTGGGTTTGGGATGGGGTAATAGAGGAGTCCTGGTGACTCAGTGGTTAAGCCCTCAGCTGCTAATGGAAAGGTCTGTGGTTCAAACCCACTAGCCACTCCAAAGGAGAAAGATGTGGCAGTCTGCTTCCATAAAGCTATACAGACTCAAAAACGCTGAGGGGCAGTTCTACTCTGTCTTATAGGGTCACTTTGAGTTGGAATTTCCTCAATGGCAATGGGTTTGGTTTTGGTTTATGGGGTCATATGGAGTCCCTGAGTGGTGCAAATGGTAAACATGCTCATCTGCTAACCAAAAGGTTGGAGGTTCCAGTGTACTCAGAGGCACCTTGGAAGAAAGCCCTGGTGATCTGCTTCTGAAAAATCAGCCACTGGAAACCCTATAGAGCGTAGTTCTACTCCGACACAAAAAGAGTCTGTATGAGTTAGAAATGACTCAATGTCAACCGGTTTTATGTAGTAATATGTGTTGAGGCAGGTCAAGGACAAAGGAAGAGGTTCAGCCGGAAGAAGAAGGAGGAAAGGAGAAAGCAACAAATTATGATTATGTGGGAACGTTGCAGTTGTTTTCTTACCCCTGTCTCTAGGGGAAAAACAACAAGATTGAACATTTGCAAGGACAACTTGAACTATACAAAGACGTCTGGAGAGGACCCCAAGGGAGAGCCTGCTCCCGTCCTTCCCTCCCTTCAGTTAGTCCATGGGTGCCCCACTTATCTTCTTCTCCTTTGCTCCTCTAAATCATTTGATGCCAAAGAATTCAAAAGCTTTTGGTGGGAGTGGAGACTTCAGGACATTCCCTGGGAAGCCTAAAACAGTATCCTCGATACAGGAACGTCAACGACATATTCAACCAAATTTATTTCTGCGTTCCCCGTCATGTCAGCAGAGAAGAAAAGTATTAGGTTGAGGATTCACAGCAGGCTTCTGAGTTTTGAAATGAAATCATTTATAACTAATTGAGAATTGTCTTCCTCAAAAGTAATGCAAGCCTATTTTTAAGACCTTACTAGAGGGCCCTGTATCAATTTAGAAACTGCTGACATAAAACAAGGGATATGAAAAAGACAACAATTAAACCTGCTCTTTTTAAAAGGGGGGGCTAATTAATATTACAAGCTATAAAAGAGCAGGTTGTTTCAAACACTAAATGGATTTTTTTTTTCCTGTTACAAATAAAGCCTTTTATTCCCTCATTCAGGTAATATGCACATATCAGTAAAATACAATGGTTCTGCTGCTGGTTTCGGAGAATTCATTCCTTGTCAATAATTTTATTTTCTTTTAAAGGTCTTTCATGCAAGAGAAACGGGGAGGTGAGCAGATCTGAGAACGTTTTTATACGGTTTAGCTCACGCTCAGAAAAACTGCACATATTAGACCTAAATCAGTCATCTACTCAGCCCTGGACTCCTTACAGATTAAACTAAAACAACATACTTTTTGGAAAGCGGAGGATGAAGGAAGCAGCACATTAAAGAAGATTGCTTGTCACTTTCCAGGGCTGTTTGAATAGCATATATCCATTGATTCAAAACATAATTCATAAGCATCTACTATAGTGCAGAATAAATGCTAGTGGCTAGGAATTTCCTGTGATCTCACAGGATTTTGGCGATAGTAGACCTTATTGAGTCGGAATTGATTCGACGGCACTGGGTTTAGACCTTACTTTGGTGGTATCAACAAATCATGCAGCCTAGTACCCATGTCTTGTGTAGTTCCCTCTCACATTAATCTGGGTTTGACCATGAAACTGGGTTTGACCAACAGTACATTATAGTAAACATGATGTTAGGAGAGGCTCGTTCTCTTGGAATGCTTGCTTTAAGAATGCGCCCTCTCAAAACCCAGCCACCCTGCTGTGAGAAGCCCAAACAAGCCACAAGGAGGAGAACTAAGGCCCTGACTGAGAGTCCCAGCCAATAGGCAGCATCTTGATATTTTAACTCCAGCAGAGCCAGCCTCTACAAGCTGCCCCAGCCAATGCCACATGGAGCAGAAGTAAGTTGACTCTCCTAAATCCCATTCAATTGAAGATTTCTGAGTAAATAATCAAATTGTTCTTTTAAGTCACTGTTTTGGGGGAAGTTATGCACTTTTAGATAACCAAAACAGTGATCTGAGCATAGCAGTTGGCACAAATGTGAAGTGAACTCTGCTTTTCTAGTCTAGGGGAACTTCCTGAACTATCATGGAGTAGAGGCTGCTCCTGGTCTAGGCTGAGAGTTTATGAAGGCTGGTCTGTGCTCAGCTATTCCCAATAAAACGATCCTTTAGTAATAACAGCTAACGCATCATTTATTCAGCTCTTTCTAAGTGCCAGGAAATGTGCCAAAGGTTATGTATGCATATGGCATATCACTTTCTCCATACAGCAGTTTACCGAGGAAAGAAATATATCTCTTTATGACAGATAAGGAGACTGAGACTTGAAAAGTAAGCCACTTGCCCAAGATGCTACAGCCAATAAGTGACAGGATTAGGATTCCAACCAGTCCTCTGTAATTAGAGTTGGCTTCCATCAGCATATGCTGTTTCTACACCACAAAGAGATTTCTAACCCACCTCCAGAGCTTGGGACTTGAATTTCTTTACCAGCAGGAATGAAAGATGTGTACTAATTTTCCATATTTTCCAGCTGTTGTCCTTCCAATCGCTCTTTTTTTTTTTTTTTGAGAAGTATATGCCAAACATCAAGCAACCTCTGTCTTCTAGGAGGGGAAGAAAATGGCATTTATTTTCCTCAATACCCCAAACCTCACAGGAATTCCTACCATAGGTTTATCTCCAGCTACCACCCACCCACCTCAGCTCCACTACAGGGCTTGAGTTACCAGTGAGAAAACATCCAGACCCTGTCCTGTCACAGCCATATTTCTTGGTGTTACCTTGGGAGATACACAGGGGGCAAGGCCAGGAAAAGAAAATGCTATACTGGCTGAGATGTGGGCCTCAGACTCCAGTACTAGTCCTTGGTGACCTCAGGTAGATCATGAGGCACTCCAAGAACACACCTATTATGGCGCCAAAGCCCCTTATAGTCTCCTTTCCTCTTTTTTCTAAGACTTGGCTGTCTGTATCTTACCAGTGCCTCTGAAGAAGAGGCAAGAAGTCCAACAAGAATAGACCAAGGGAAAGACGAGACCAGAGTGGGACCGGTCTTCTCAGTCCATCACCCTCACAGTGGCTTTTCCAGGTGGGACAGCTTTCAGCAGCAGTCTTTATGTCTAGTGAAATGTGTTATATAAAAAATAATAACTCCAAAGAGACAACAGAGGGAAAGACAGGAAAAATAGGAGAATTGGGGTGAGGGCTTAGGAGGGAGAAATAATCTTGAGTTCTGACTGGTGGTTACAATTTGCCGCTAAACTCCTCTTCAATTATAGCACTCCTCCCACTGTGTAGTAATTATTCATTTGCAAGTCCATTTCCTATGCTACACAGTGAGTTCTTTGACAAAAAGGATCGTGTCTTAGGTAAATTTGCCACTCCATTTTATACTGTGCTGGCATATATATTTTTTGAATGATTGAAAATGAATGCACAATTTTTCTTAATTTCTATGGTTCTCCTACTTGCTGGCATCCTGGCCCTGTGTCCAAATTCCTTGTTCTGCCTCTTCAGCTTCTGTGGGCCATAAATCATGCTATGACAGGAAGACAATGAGAAAATTCTATCTGGCCAGGATACAAAATTCCAAATCTTTGAATCCTGCCCTCCTACAGGCTCACTCTTCAATGGATCCAAGAAGATATATGCAGAGAACATCTGGAAAACATACACTTTTCATTACACGAGAATTTAGCTCCAACGTCAATGTCCATCTCCAGCTCCCCGTGAGTAAGGCTAGACCATGTGAAGGGCTGTGTCCAGGCTAAAGGTAGGTCTAAGTGGTCCTCTCTTCTCCCCCTGGCAATAATACTAGGGAGTACAGAACTTCACACTTCCCTAATACCTCACCAACATTGGCTTTTCCCAGCAGACTTTGTGGTGCTGGGTCAGGATCCCCATGCTTTAACTGAGGAAACCAAAACCAGTTGCCCTTGAGTCAGTTCCAGCTCATGGTGACCCTATGTGTGTCACAATATAACTGTGCTCCATAGGGTTTTCGATGGCTTAGTTTTTGGAACTAGATTGCTAGTAACTTTTCTTCCTAGATGCCTCTGGGTGGACTTGAACTTCCAACTTTCGGTTAGCAGCCAAGTATGTTGACCATTTGCACCGCACAGGAACATATATGGCTTTTACCACACACTTAGTGGGTCAGCTTTGCCTTTGAATTCCTTAGTTCTGGCATTCACACCCACTGACCTGTAGGTCATCAGTGAACTCACACCCTCCAAATCAAGGCAGGGCTGCAACAAAGCAATTAAAAGACTGAGGTTGTCAAGGGATAGGAGATTAATGGTGCCGTATGTTCCTTCTAGGCCTTCTTTCATCCAGATATCTCTAGTGTTTTATAGGCTGCACATCATTGCTCTCACCAGGCCTCCCAGGGTATTCCCTAATTCTGGGTTACCAAGAAGAATTGGAAGCAGAAGATGAGCAAATGGTTTTCCTGAGGGCAAGCCAGTGGAGTTCTGACTGTGTGCCATCAACCTCACTTCCCAGATGTATGTTTGATTTATTCAATCCTGGTGCTCACACAGAGGAACTGTATACTTGAGTGTCAAACCCAAAACACCTTCTCTTTCACAAAACAAATGGTTCTATCTTAAAGCTTATCAGGATGCTAAAACACAATGGTAGAATCAAGGTCAGGGAGAGGGGCCATGCTCAAGAATTTGGGAGATTATGAACGGATCCCAAAAAGAAATACCACTTTAGAATATTCCTATAAAGACTATATACCTATCACTAAGGATGCCCAAGTCACCCACACTACACCATTACCCATGAGTGGGTCTGCTGTCACCAGATTGTTGTTGTTAAGTGCCATCAAGTTGGTTCTGACTCATAGAGACTCTATCTGTCTATGTACAACAGAATGAAACACTGCCTGGTCCTGTGCCATCTTCACAATCATTGTTATGCTTGAACCCATTGTTGAAGCCACTGTATCAATCCATCGCCTTGAGGGTCTTCCTCTTTCTCACTGACCCTCTCTCTACTTTATCAAGCATGATAAAGGGACTGATCTCTCCTAATAATATGTCCAAAGTATGTGAGATGAAATATTGCCATGTTTGCTTCCAAGGAGCATTCTGACTGTACTTCCTCCAAGACAGATTTGTTCATTCTTCTGGCAAGCCATGGTATATTCAATATTCTCACCAAAAGTCATCAATTCTTATTCAGTCTTCCTTATTCATTGTTCAGCTTTTGAATGCATATGAGACAATTGAAAACACCATGGCTTGGGTCAGGCACACCTTAGTCCTTAAAGTGATACCTCTGATTTTTAACACTTCAAAGATGTCTTTTGCAGCAGATTTGCCCAATGCAATGTGTCATTTGATTTCCTGACTACTTCTTCCATGGGTGTTGATTGTGGATCCAAATAAAATGAAACCCTTGACAACTTGAGTCTTTTCTCCATTTATCATGATGTTGCTTATTGGTCCAGTTGTGAGGATTTTTGTTTTCTTTATGTTGACTTATAATTCATACTGAAGGCTGTACTCTTGATCTTCATCAGTAAATTCTTCAAGTCCTCTTTACTTTTAGTAAGCAAGGCTGTGTCATCTGCATATCACAGGTTGTTAATGAGTCTTCCTCCAATCCTGGTACTATGTTCTTCATATAGTCCAGCTTCTCAGATTATTTGCATAGCATACAGATTGAATACGTATGGTGAAAGGATACAACCCTAACGCACACCTTTCTTGACTTTAAATCATGCCGTTATCTCTTTGTTCTGTTCAAACGACTGCCTTTTGGTCTATGTACAGGTTCCTCATGAGCACAATTAAGTGTTCTGGAATTCCCATTCTTTGCAATGTTATCCATAATTTATTATGATTCACACAGTCAAATGCCTTTGCATAGTCAATAAAACACAGGTAAACTTCTTTCTGGCATTCTCTGCTTTCTGCCATGATCCATCTGCAATGATATCCCTCCTTCCATGTCCTCTTCTGAAACGAGCTTGAATTTCTGGGAGTTCCCTGTCGATGTACTACTGTGACTGCTTTTGAATGATCTTCAGCAAAATTTTACTTGTGTGTGATAACTAATGATATGGTTCAATAATTTTTGCATTCTGTAGGATCACCTTTCTTTGGGATGGGTACAAATATGGATCTCTCTCAGTCAGTTGGCCAGGTAACTGCCTTCCAGATTTCTTAGCATAGGTGAGTGAGCACCTCTAGCACTGCATCCTTTTGTTGAAACATCTCAGTTGGTAGTCCAACAATTTCTGGAAACTTGTTTTTCGCCAATGCCTTCAGTGCAACTTGAACTTCTTCCTTCAATTCCACTGGTTCTTGATGATATGCAACCCCCCAAAATGGTTGAATGTTTATCAGTTTTGTTTTTTTTTTTTTTGGTACAGTGACTCTGTATTCCTTCCATCTTCTTTGATGCTTCCTGAGTCGTTTAATATTTTCTCCATGGAATACTTCAACACTGCAGCTCAAAGTTTGAATTTTTTCTTCAGTTCTTTCAACTTGAGAAATGCCGAGCACGTTCCTCCCTTTTGGTTTTCTAACTCCAGGTCTTTGCGCATGTCATTGTAATTCTTTACTTTGTCTTCCCGAGCTACCCTTCGAAATCTTCTCTTCAGCTCTTTTACTTTATCATTTCTTCCTTTCTCTTTAGCTACTCAAAGTTCAAAAGCAAGTTTCAGAGTCTCTTCCAGCATCAGTTTGTCGTGCTGGGGTGACTTGTGTGTTGCTGTGATATTGGAAGCTATGCCACCTATACTTCAAATACCAGCAGGGTCACCCATGGTAGGCAGGTTTCCACTAAGCATCTAGACTAAGACAGCCTAGGAGGGAGGACCTGGTTGTCTACTTGAAAAATTTAGGCAGTGAAAACCTTATGAATAGCAGCAGAACATAGTCACCAGATAGGGTCACAGATATTTAATTCTGTGAAAAGCAACTTTAAAAAATAAAATTCAATTCTTGGCATTTGCTGCAATACTTTCTCTGTTCCAAACTTAATACTGAAGCCACCCACAGGATCTCTGTCTTAGCCAAATACAGTAAGAAAACAAGCCTTCTCCCAGAAGGCCCACACAATTGGCATCCAACTGCCAGGTCAGCTAGCTGAGCAAACAGCTGAAAAGTCTTTAGTGATGCGGTGCCACTGGACAGCCTCCAGCAGCTTGAGCTGGAGTTGCTTGGCCACTGCCTTCCGGAAGTGCTGCTCAGGCAGATAATTCTATAGCCTGCAGGGACAGATGCATTCTGGCACTTGAATGCCGCTGATCATAAACACAGGAGTTTTAAAAAGGTCATATCAGGTACTGGGTCATAATAATTTGCTTATTCATTCAACAAACACATACTGAGCTTTGTCTAAGTGCCAGGTTCTCTGTTAGGCCCTAGACATAGGTGAAGAACATTGTGGCCTTTCCTCCCTGCCATTCTCCATGTCTTTAGGGAACGAATTCATCTAAACCAATCATGCTATTCAGGAAAGTCAACGCCCTGTTTTTGCCTGTGAACGCAATCTGTATAAACACAGAATGAGGGCAACACAGAAAAAGACCTCTCATATAATCTCTGTATAATCCACCATGCCCTTTCTGTTGCCCTTAAGTATCTACTTTCTTATGTGATTTACTAGTCTTTTCCATGGAGTGCCTGCATGGTGCAAATGGCTAAAGCGGTCGGCTGCTAACCAGAAGGGTAAAGGTTTAAGTCTACCCAGAGGTGTCTCAGAAGAAAGGCCTAGTGATCTACTTCTGAAAAATCAGCCACTGAAAACCTACAGAGCACAGTTCCGACATACGTGGGGTTGCCATGCACTGAAAACCTGCAGAGCACAGTTCTGACATATGTGGGGTTGCCATGAGTCCGAGTCCACTTGAAGCCAACTGGTTAGGTTAGTCTTTTCCATGTACAATTCTTACCCTCCTAGATAGATTGTAAGCTGAGATGACAAGTTTTCACCATTAGGATGCCCCCCCCCACCACATACACACACATCAACACACGCACACTGAGCTCCAAATAAACCTCTTTGCATTATTCCCACCGTAGTCCTGAACCACTGGCTCTAATCTACCTCTTTTCTCACTTCATGAACTATTTTTCCTGTTTTTGAGCCTCCTAGCCTGTCTTCATGAGGATGATGTCTCCTTACTCCTTGTTATTAACCTTTAACTTGGACCTTTCCTCACAGGTGGTAAGAGCACAGGCCCTGAAGCCAGTTAACCTCCGTTCAAATCCTAACTCCACCACTTATTAGTAGGAAGACTACACTGAGCAAGTTATTTTCCTTCTTTAAACCTTAATTTTCTCAACTGTAAAAGATGTTCTTAATAGCACCTACCTCCTGGGGTTGTTGAGAAGATCAGATGGCTTATGTGCAAAGAAAGCAGCAAGAAAAAGGCCTGGTGCAGTAGAATTGCTCAGTAAGTGTTCGCAGTTAGGAACCATTTTTCTGCTGCTTCCTTGGCCATGTGAACACTTTAGTCAACTGCAACTTGGAAAAATACTCTGTGCAGCCATCCTCCAGGTACTTTACACCTGGCAGCACATGCCAGATTCACTCCGGCAGACAGAGAAGACATTATTTCTGTTATGCAGACACATCGTGCCTAACGCAGAGCAAGCATGTTGTAAGTGCTCAGTGCAGGCTTGTGTGTTGCTCTGATGCTAAACAGGTTTCAGCAGAGCTTCCAGACTAAGACAGACTAGGACGAAAGACCTGGTGATTTACTTCCAAAAATCAGTCAGTGCAAACCATATGGATCACAACAGTCCGAACCACAACTTATCATAGGAATGGTGCACAACTGGGCAGCATTTCATTGTGTTGTGTATAGAGTCACCATAAGTCAGGGGCTACCTCAGCAGTAGTTAATAACAAGAAGAAGAATTTTTTTTTAGCCAACAATTAATTTCTTGTTGGCTCCAGCTTATTCAAGCTCACAAAAATGATCTACTACATGTCTTATGTGGCCATTCTTGGGCTCCACACTTGAGGGAGTCCATTCAATCAACCAATGTTTGCTAGCCATGGCCCCTGCCTGTAGTTGGTCAATATCTGGTTGTTAAGACAAAATTAACACCTATGACATGATTAAAGAATAATAGAAAGTATATATTCCAGTGTAGAGCTAAGTAAATGCTGCTGATTATAAACACAATAGTTCTGAAAAGGTCATATCAGGTACTTGCTGTTGTTGTTGTTGTTAGCTGCCGTCGAGTTGGTTGCAACTCATAGCGACCCTATGCACAACAGAACGAAACACTGCCCGGTCCTGCGCCATCCTTACAATCGGTGTTATGCTTGAGCTCATTGTTGCAGCCACTGTGTCAATCCACCTTGTTGAGGGTCTTCCTCTTTTCCGCTGATCCTGTACTCTGCCAAGCATGATGTCCTTCTCCAGGGACTGATCCCTCCTGACCACATGTCCAAAGTATGTAAGACGCAGTCTCCCCATCCTTGCCTCTAAGGAGCATTCTGGTTGTACTTCTTCTAAGACAGATTTGTTTGTTCTATTGGCAGTCCACGGTATATTCAATATTCTTTGCCAACGCCACAATTTAAAGGTGCCAACTCTTCTTCGGTCTTCTTTATTCATTGTCCAGCTTTCACATGCTTATGATGCGATTGAAAATACCATGGCTTGGGTCAGGTGCACCTTAGTCTTCAGGGTGACATCTTTGCTCTTCAACACTTTGAAGAGGTCCTTTGCAGCAGATTTGCCCAATGCAATGCGTCTTTTGATTTCTTGACTGCTGCTTCCATGGCTGTTGATTGTGGATCCAAGTAAAATGAAATCCTTGACAACTTCAATCTTTTCTCCGTTTATCATGATGTTGCTCATTGGTTCGGTTGTGATGTCAGGTACTAGGTCATAGTAATTCACTTATTCATTCAACAAACATTTATTGAACTTTATCTAAGCACCAGGTTCCGTGTTAGGCCCTGGACATAGGTGGAGGACATTGTGGCCCTTCTTCCCTACCATTCTCCACATGTTTGGTGAACCAATTCATCTAAAGCAATCATGCTATACTCATTCACTTTGCCAACGATTGGTTCCTAAGTGGTTGCTTAGGTTATAAAGAAGGATCCTTCATGGCACAATGGTTAAAGTGTTTGGCTGCAAACTGAAATGTCAGTAGCTTGAATCCACCAGTGGCTCCATGGAAGAAAAGACCTGGCGATGTGCTCCAGTAGAGATTGATAACCTAGGAAATCCTATGTGGCAGTTCTATGCTGTCATGTAGAATCACTGTGAGTTAAAATTGACTAAACGGCACAGAAGAACAACAAGTTGAGAAGAGTTGACTGGGGGCTTCTGGGAAAGTTCTTCCCCAGTCTGAAGAAACTGTCACGAGAAGACACAATCCCTTATCCTCTGGTTGTTGCTAGGCAGAGACCGAAGTTCATAACTGCCACTCATATCCCGCCACCAGCTTGAAGAGAGAGAGAAAACAAGGGCCAATAGAACTATGGGGGAACAGAGTCAGTAACATCAAATAACACCAAGTCTTAATACTGCCCTAATTCTGGGCTTCCTATTATGTAAGCCAATCCATGTCCTTACTATTTAACTTGGCTTGAATTGTTTTGTTTTTCCTTTCTTTTTCTGTTACTTGTAGCCATACATATTCTAAATCATGGAACATATAAAGGTAAATGAGATATAACTTATCCTCAAGGAGCTCACAGCCCAGTGTAGACAAACATGGAATCATATGGTATTCCAATTTATTTGTTAAGTGCAGTAGAAGAATGTTCCAGGAATAAAGGTAGAGCAGAAGAAGGCAGAGTGGTGAAGATCTTCGCTAACTTCAATTAGTCCTTAAAGGGGAGTCAGTGAATGATGGTAAAGCAGAGAGAAATTGCCAATAACCAACTCTGCCATTGCAGAAACTGGTTTAATTCTCATTTCTTCATCAATTTTTGTCATTATTCCTGACATCTTAAAAGAGGGAAAGGAAGACTCCTTCCTAAAATTAAGAGTTAAAGTACTAAACGTGTTTTGTTTTTTTTTTTAGCTTCATGACTGTTCCTGGAATCAGTCTGAAAGTTTCCCTTTTAAAGCCTATTTTTAATCTCTGAAGATGATATCAGATGCAGAATTATAGGAAATCAGAGTGCATTACCCAGGGTGCATAACCAAAAACCAAATCTGTTGCTTTCAAGTCAATTCCAACTCATAGCAACCCTACAGGACAGTGGAACTGCTCCATAGGTTTCCAAGGAGCGGCTGGTATTTATAAACTGCTGGCCCTTTGGTTTGCAGTCGAGGTCTTGGTAATTATGTGCATGTAAAAAAAAAAAAAAAAATCTCTCTTTGATATCATTAGATGGTTGAAACTATACTTTCAGCTCCCTTTGTCTATGGAAAGAAATATTTTTTCTGCCAGTTTAAGAAAAAAAGGAGCTACTTATTGGCTAATCTTCCAGTTTATTTATTTCACATATAGTTTGGGCTTCAGTGTGTGAGTGTTACATTGGAGAATTCCACACCAGATTTTGGAAACAACATTAAAGTCTTGTTATGGCTTTGGCTAGGAGGAGCCATAGTTTTTGCTTAGGTCGGGTTCAGAGCCTCAAATTACTTGCCAGCTTTTTCCATTTTTTATAAGCAAACTCATTCCCAGAGGTAAGGCTTCTGTGCCAGGAGGGTATTCTGAGGAAGACTATCAAAAGATCACTCAGGTCCTCAGAACTGGTTAGTCCCAACTCAGACACCCTGAACGATGTCTGTTGTGCTAGGAAATAAATTCATAGTGCTTATAGTGGGAAAAAACTAACTTGAGTTCAAACCCTGATTCTGTAGCTTATTAGCTGTGTTATGGTGGGCAAGTTACTGAATCTCCACAAGTCACTGAGCAAAATAACATCTATCTAATAAGATTATTTTGAGAACTAAATGAAATAATGTAGGCAAGGTCCTTTAACAGTGCCTGATATTCATTCAGTCTTTCAACAAATTTATTGAACTGAAGACATAATACAGACAAAAGTACCACACAGAGCTCATGAAATAGATGCTCAATAAATTATAGCGATTATTATTTGTAATCATACTTGTTCCTTCCCAATAACATATCCATTCTCAAGTGTTCAGGAAGGGAATAATACCCGCTATTATAATCCCTATTTTTCAGATGAGGAGGCTTATAAAACAGAGAGGTAAAATAACTCGTTCGTGAATGTACAGCTAAGTAATGACATAGTGAGTTCTCAGACCCATGTCTGACTAACTCTAAATTCCATACATTATCCCTTACGTAGCTGCTGGAAAGAATGGCCTCCATGAATGTCCAGGAAGAACGATCCCTACTCACTGCATCCACTGACTCCACTGCCGGGTTTCCTGACTGCATCCTCTTCTCTCCACCTCTGCTATCACCCCAGCCCAGGCCATTTCATGCCAGTCACAGCTCTTGATCTGAACTGGTTTGGATCACCTTGGCCATCCATTCTCCTTATAATCCACTCTCCACACAGTAGTCACTGAGTTTTAGAACCATGAAAATAGTTTATTTTAATTGCTGAAAACCCTCAAATGGCTGCTCCTTATATACGAAATAATACCTGAACTCTTCCCATATCTCTTCATGTTCTGGGTGCTGCCTATTTCTGGCATCTTAGTCTCTCCATGCCACCTCATTCTAGACCCTCTGGCCTTCTTTTTATTCCTTAAAAAAAACCCAAAAAGCCTTTGTGCATGCTCTTCTTTCTCTCCCTGTATCTTCACGTAGCCGACTCCTTGTTATGAGCTGAGGATCAGCTCAAACGAATTTCCTCAGACAGGCCATTCTTAACCTCCGTAGTCAATCTCAAACTTATCACCTTATTTTCCCTTTACAAGATTAGACCCTCAACAAGATGGATTGACACAGTGGCTGCAACAATGGGTTCAAACATAACAACGACCATGAGGATGGTGCAGGACAGGGCAATGTTTCTTTCTGTTGTATATATAGGGTTGCCATGAGTTGGAACCGACTCGATGGCACTTAACAACAACATGAGATTAGCTTGTTTACTCATTTACTTTTCTACAAGTTCTATTGCCCCCTTGCCTGTAAGCTTTCATGAGGGCAGGTATCTTACCTACCCATCACCTGCTATATCCCTGTGCCTATAAAAGCAGGTGGCATATATAAAGCATTTGGTTCATAAGGCATATTTGTTGAAAAATCGTATAATACTAAGATTCCAGATGCCACTCCAGCTTAATAACATATTATTAAATTGTTTTCCAAGTGATTTGATTTTCAACTAGAGAGACATTAAAAAAAAATTTAGATTCTTAGAGTCATGAATTAAAAAAAACTGTGGGAACCTTAACCTACTGGCATCAAGTGCATTCCGACGCATAACGGAGACCCCAGAGAGGTGATGAGGATTACAAATAATTAGTTAGTGTCAGAGCCTGGGCAAGAAGCCAGGGCTCCTAAGTTCTAGACAAGTAGTCATTATATGACCCCTGCCATAAGGTTGCTCTTCTGGACCCATGCCCCCTCTGACCCTCTAGATTGGTAAGAAGAAAAGAATGAAGCTTGAAATCATACCACCCATTTTCACAGAAGTTAGACAGCAACTTGAGTAAGGATGAGAACTATGCTACCAAAAGCAAAGAAAGAGAGAGACAGGGACAGAGAAGATACCAGAACACACAGCATCTCTCACACACACACACAATTGCCGTGGGTATACGGGATCTCAGATTAGGAGCTACAAGTTGTCAGCACTGGA
Source organism: Loxodonta africana (assembly GCF_030014295.1). Classification (NCBI taxonomy): domain Eukaryota; kingdom Metazoa; phylum Chordata; class Mammalia; order Proboscidea; family Elephantidae; genus Loxodonta; species Loxodonta africana. Next base: position 67,848,915 of record NC_087355.1, read on the forward strand.
AGGATATACCAAACTCTGTTCTGATTAGATTAATAGAGTTGTAGATGCTCAGCACAGAAAGAGATCTCAATGGTTCTTCCAACCTTCCTCGGATGCTTTACACCATCTACAATATGTCTGTCTAGAAGTCACGAGCCATTTCTCTTTTAGTATCCCCAGTAAGGGAGAACTCATTGCCTTGCAAGGGAGCTCATCTGTCTGCCAACAGCTCTGATTATAAGAACTTTCCGCATCACACTGAGCTTTTTTAATGTCCATTCCTGGTACAGTGATGCTAGTTGTGCTATTTTGGAGCATGTGAGGCAGCTGTTGTGTCACCTGTGAGTTTTCCTTTTGCCAATTTTTTCAATCCCTTTTCACAGAGGATGACTATCTTTCATTGACACGGGCAGGTTTTTTGCTGGTGTCTTCACCTCAGCATAGCTAAGTGTATGGACATCCTTCATGGAGTCAGGCTTCAGAGGTAGGGTGAGCAGCTTAGAAGCCAGACCTTCCCTTGTACTGGAGAAAATACTTATGTGATCTAACCAAAGTTATTAGTGTGTGAGTGCTCACAACTACCTCCATCCCACCCATGGCTCATTAAAAATAATCCTGCATTGCCTGTTCAGTTCCCACGCCTTCCCAGCCCTACCAAGAAAGGATTTTTTGCTTGCTGAGAGAGAAGCTAAGTTAACATACACGATAAAGTGATGGGATGAGGGGTAAGGGAAAGAGAGACCAAAAATCTTTGTGGACTCGTTTTCAAGGAAGAGTGTTTTTGGAGCTAGAATTTATAAGGAGACCTTGGAGGAGCTATATGGACTAAGGCAATTGGAGTGAAAAGGGAAAGTGTTACAAAGTGTCAAGGTAGCTTAGGAATGGAATTCTTTTTGATATTCTCCAAGAAATGCAAGTAAAAGATTTGAATTGCTTTTAATTATCTTTGGTTGTTAGACTCTGTTTTCTTGAATGTCACATATCACTCTGGAACTGGGCTGTATGGGTCACTGAGTTTATAAAACGATTCATCTTAAATATTTACCTTATGACAATTATAAAAATTAATATGCATATTTTACAATGAACCATGATTTATACTAAGAACTTTACATTTATTATCTCATTTCCTTCTTAAAGTAACCCTTTGAATATCCGCTATCATAATCCCTATTTTTCAGATGAGGAGGCTATAAAACAGAGGTAAAATAACTTGCTCATGAATGTACAGCTAAGTAATGACATAGTGAGTTCTCAGACCCATGTCTGACTAACTCTAAATTCCATACATTATCCCTTACGTAGCCCCTGGAAAGAATGCCTTCCGTGAATGTCTAGGAAGAAGAAGCGAAAGAGCTGAGCTGTAATGCAGAAATCCAGGAATCTCCTGATGATCCCAAGAGATTGTATCACCTAAAGCGTGTCCCCTGGGTTGACTGGCCAGCACAGATACGATACTGAGGTCAGGGCCAAAATCAAAGAGGTAGCTGAGATTTCTGTGACTTTCCTTGGAAAAAGACCCAAACTTTCAAAAACATCAATCTCATTTCCCATAAGGTTGATTTAATATTCTAGCCCACTGGCATTTTTTCCCCCGGAGCACATCAATTCAGATACCTCAAAAAACAAAACTGGGTTCACGAAAATGTAATTGATAAAACTAACTCTTTCTTAGCTGACTTTTTAAAATACAGGCTAAACTGAATTCCATAATGGGCTATACTTCATAATAATTGTAGTCTATTTGTACGCAAATAGCTGAATGGCATCTCTCAATTTCAGGCTCTGGCTGTAAAGTTCCATCAGTTTTGGTAGATTCAAATTATGCATCTGATATAACAGGTATTGAACCAGGGAGAAATTCCGATACCAACTTTGAGAGTTAGCAGTCATTATTCACTGTTTGAATCTTGAGTTTGAATGGTGGTGTATCTTTATGATAAAATGTGCTAAGTGGTACCGTTATTTACTATTTGATCTGAAAGAGAGTATTTAATTTTTCTGAGCCACAGTTTTGGAAAAATGCAAATAATAATGTCTTCCTGATAGGATCATTGGGTAATTAAGTAAAATAATATATACAGCCAGAATGCTCTTTAAAAGGGAGCATGGCAAGACTTCATCTCGTGTACTTTGGATACACTATCAGGAGAGAACAGTCCCTGGAGAAGGACATCATGCTTGATAAAGTAAGGGTCAGGGAAAAGGAGGAAACTCCTCAACAAGATCGACTGACACTGTGGCTGCAATATTGAGTTTAAACATAGCAATGATTGCTCTGTTGTACGTAGGTTTGCTATGAGTCAAAACCGACTAGGCATTGTGCAACAATGTGTACAAAGCACTTAGGACAATACTTGGCTCAATAAATTAAAGTTTTTTTATTCCTTCTTGTCAGATCACCTTGATGGTCAATTGGCACCACCAACCAACCAAATCTTAATAACACCCTCACAACTCATTGGCTTGCTACGGAACAGGCAAACTGACAAACAAACCCATTGCTGTCACTCTAAAAAAGGGGTCCCTTCCATGACTTCAGCCTAATCTTTAATGAGAAGAGAACCATCATTCAGTAGGAAATGAAGGAGCAAGAAGCAAACTCACAGGGCAGGGCCAAGTAGACACATGCTTAGGGTCTGTTCTGGGTCTCCAACTTGTCCATCCAGTCTCATGTGGCATTTTTAGGCATGGATGATGCTCACCCAACCCTGTATTTCTGAGGACAAGGGCCATGGAAAGAAGGAACCATTCTTTACAGGAGATGTTTATTTTCCCATTAATAAAGGAAAATTACTTTGTTGGTTGGGAGCCCAGGTTTTAAAATTACTCCCATAGCTGTATCTAAAACCAATTCAATATTTTCAAACTCAGATTTGTTTGGCATAATAGACTAGAGGCTGTCCTATCTTATGACATGGCCAGTCATAAAATGTCCCATTGGAACAGGATAGGGCATACTGGGGGTGGGAGGGGAGTGGGAAACAGAAAACTGTAATCATTTATATCCAGAAGGGCATAGTGAATGCCTGGGACAAATCCAGCTTCAGAGAAAAGGAGAAAATTCATCCAAATAGTAGAAAATGGTCACACTGCTTGTTGACAGCACAGTGTGATTAAAAGAAGCCAGGCTTTAGAATTGGACAAACAGCTCTTGGTTCAAATCTGGGCCTTGTGCTTTATTCTCTGGGTGACGTTGGGTAAGTTACTCACCTTGCTGAGCCCAGTTTCTTCAGTTATGAAATGTGGATCATAATACTGATATCATGGGGCACAGAGAGAGAGGATAATATAAGTAAAGCACTTGGCTTGGCGCCTCATACATTATAAGTACTCAGTGAATGATAGTTATTGTTAGTGCTATTATTTTTGTTCTTTTGTTAGCAGCTCCTACAAGCTAGGTCTTCAACATGTTTGCTTACTATCCTCCAGGATAAAATACCCTGCCATGTTATTACTCACATCCCATTTTATAGATGAGAAAACTGACCTGTCTCTGCAATGACACATAGTTAAGAAAAAGCTGAGCTGAGTTGGAATCCAGGTCTGGCTGCTTTCAAATCCTGTATTATCTCCCTTGCCCATATCACAGCTGTGGGAGTAAAAAGCGTCATTATTAAGATACAGGCTGTGAAAGAAAGTCTTTGACATGTGAAAGTAAAAAGTAACAGGACATCCTGACAAGTGAGTATGTAGAAATACTCATTGCATTGAATGGATGCCGACTCAGAGACCCTACAGGACAGAGTAGAACTGTCCCATAGGGTTTCTGAGGAACAGCTGGTGGATTCGAACTACCAACCTTTTGGTTAGCAGCTGTAGCTCTTAACCACTGTGCCACCAGGGCTCCAAGTATGTAGAGTCCAGTAGAAACATCACTTTAGAGATCTGGACAGACAGGACGGCAACAGGGCTGTGTTCAGAGGCATCAACAAGGCAGACCCAAACCCCCAAGGGCTCAAGGCAACAAGGCCAGACTCAGAGAAGAGCTGGCTCAGAAGCCAGGTGGGTGTTACCAGGTTACCTAGAATCCCTACTAGAGTTCTAAAAGCCCTGTTATCCCTGTTGACAGTAGGAAGGAATGGGCTGAGTGCTTGGGGTGGTGCCAGCTGAGCTACACGTGGACTCAAGTGAATCCATCTGTGGGGAGGTATAGAGGTAAAGCAGAAAATCAGGCAAGTCACAACATTAGCAACCAGTTGATTGGCACTTCTTTTTTTTTTTTTTTTTTTAACTTTGCAAACAGTGTTCTTGAAATCATGCAGGCAATCTTAAGCCTGTCAATGCTAGGGGCCAGATTTACACATGCACACTACACCAACATTCTCCAAGTAGAAGACTACAAAATGCAATGTCTTTCTTTTTATAGCTACCCACTGTTCCATGACCTAAGGTTTAATGACAACTTCTTCTCTAGCCTCTTCAAATTAGCAGGTGCCTTCTCCATGAGCTTTGGCAAGTCTGGGAGTTATGTAACAGTCCTTGGCCTATGATCTGCATCTGTAAACCAAGACCTCAGGGATGATTGCAGAGTCAGCACATGCAGCAAACAGATTCAAACACTATCCTAACCATGTCCATGGTAGACATCACTAATCAATCACAGCACTCCTTTCGTTTTGCCTAGAAAAGCCTCACTACCATGCCCCAGGTGAACACTGTCAATGGATTAGATTTAGCATGTGATAAAACCTATTGACCAGCCTTGACCTCGTGGTTTTCCCTTGAACAAGACACCAAATTCAAAATAAAGCAAATAATGGTAGCTTGAAATTGACCTACCTGGTTTGTTGTATAAATAAATGTTCAAAGCACATTCGAATCTTGTGATACATTGACAAACAAAACAAAATCTCATCATATAAGAAGGAATAAAACAAAAAAAAAAATACGGACATCGAGTCCGTTCTGACTCATCGCTGCCCTATAGGACAGGGTAGAACTGCCCCATAGGATTTCCAAGGAGCGCCTGGTGGATTCGAACTCCTGACCTTTTGGTTAGCAGCTGTAGCACTTACCACTACGCCACCAGGGTTTCCAAGAAGGAATAAGGAGTCCCAAATTCTTTTACTATTTATCTAATTGAATTCAGCTATAGAAGTACCTACTATGTGCTGTAAATCAGGCTATATTTTAGGCATTTTACATGTGTTTTCCCATTTAATGCCCATAACAGACGAAGTAAGTACTTTTATTATCCTTTATTACAGTGAGGAATGGAAGATTAAAAGGGTAAATAAATTCCTTGAAACCATGTAAAGTAGTCAAAGGTAGCCCTGAGATTCAAACCCAGATCCCCCTAACTTTGCAACAAGAGCACTTAACCTTCATAGTTTATACTATCTCAACTGAATATGCAAAGGTCAAAATAAAAACAAAAGGCTAAGATGGCAAACAATGAGTATATCCTACATTCTTAAGGAGGGAAGAGCTGCTAAGATAGTGGTGTTTCCTTAATGACTTCATATCAGTCTGCTCTTCTGGAGACCAAAGAATAATGAAGAGCTATGGCAATGCAGTCCCAGTAGGATCAGGACATTACAAAATTTTCCCTTGGGAAACCTAGTAACCATAGTTAACCAGGATACAGGAGATTGTACACAGTCCATTGATTTTCCTACCCTCTATCAGTTTCACTGACTTAGCAGAGAATGACTTCTCTCAATGTCCATGTGCCCAGCACGCCCCAACAGCCTCAGCAGATGCCCTTGCCATGGAAGGAAGGTTGAGATATGACAGTCGATGACAGCTCATCAATTACAATATACAGGTCAACTCCAAAGGTCTTGCTGTTTTCATAACCTGTTCCTGCCACCATCACCTTCTCAGAGTAGTTGCAGGGCGAGGGGAGAATAGCTGGTAGCTGGAAAACCCTTCCTCGGTCCAAACACTGATTTAATTCTTCAACTTCTCTCCTGCAGTGAGAAAACTGTAGCCACCCTAGCATGAGCTTCCATGTCTTCTCTCCACCTCACAGTTATTCTCTATTATCACCTTCTCCTCTATTATGCTTTCAGAGAAGTCTCTCCTTTACTGACCAATGCTGCTTCCTCTTCAGATGCTCTCTACTGCATTTCTCCTGGGGCATTAATCCATTGGATATCCTCCCTTTCTTGAGATTTCAGTCTCCTCCTCTCTGTAGGTGAAGAGAGAGGAGATAATTCAGACAGTTAAAAATTCTCCTCTAGCCTGAAAAACATATCTTGCCTTGATCCTGGTACCTTACTAATGCCCAATCTCTTTCTTTCCTCTCCCTACCAGTTTTCTTGCAAGAGTAGTCGGTAACCAGCACCTCTACTTAATAACCACCACCTCTACTTAATCACCACCCCTCACTCTATTACTCTTTTTAATATCACCTCTGTCACCATAACGTGAAAAGAATGACCTCTTGCTGGTCATCTATATGGATGTTTATATCAGGCCATGTAATGAGGATTCCTATTTATAAGTGACAGAAACCAAGTCAAATTGCTCAACAGAAAAAGAGAGGGAGAATGGTTTACTGTTCACGTACCCAAACCCTGGAAAGTACAGGCGTGGGCCTGGCTGGAATATCATGAGGGCACTCTGTATATCTATCCATCTGTCTCTCATCTCCATACCTGTGTGCCAACAGGAAAATGTCAAACACCATTCCGGACTTAACATTCATCATCATGTTCTCCCCAGTTAGTTGGGAAAATTTTGAGAAAGGACAAAATTGGCTTGCCTTGGCTCATATGGTCAACTCTTGAGCCATTCACTGCGGCCAGGTGGGAAGTTATGGTGGCTGGACCAGCCAAGGTCCTGGGTTGCAACACTGGCCAGAATATAGTAGCATTTGGTACTAGAAGAAGGTGGGAAACCCCACAGACGGCTGCTGGAAAATCATGAACTATGCAGTCACCACAATTTGTACCTACTAAAAAGACTTCTGTGTAGCTGAGAACGGTGGCAGAAAAAAATAATAGATGGCAGAATTGGGGTCATTATCAAAATCATACAATCATTAAGGCTGAGCAGAAGTATTAAGATGTAATTGCATTTCTAGCCGAGTATGTATTTAAGAGCTCGGATCAAGTGGACATAATGAGTCTGTGGTGCTTGAAGCGTGTGATTTGAAAGTACACCCAGTAGGGCCATGTGTCCTGTAATATCAGCTCCACCGACCTGTTGCTCTATCATCTTAACAGGACTGTTTTGCCTCTGGAAAGCTCGTTTAATTCAAAATCTCACAATTCAAGCACAGACCACTATGAGAAGACTCCCATCGTTGTTAGAAGTTAATATCCTTGGAAGGAGTGCTTTACGGAGAAGTCTGAACAAGAAGACCCCAAAGCCAACAGAAGCAGGTTAAGTGAGAGTTTAGGGCCAGTGGAAGGGAGGAAGAGAAGCTGTAAGGAGCAATAAGGCTGACCCAGCTTAAGTTTAACATATGATACCATCATGTGTCAAGACAGTGCTTTGAAGTTTTCTAAATGTTATTATAAGGAGTCTCTGGGTGGCGCAACAGTTGAGCACTCAGCTACTAGCTGCAAGATTGACAGCTCTGACCCACCTAGAGGCCTCGGAAGACAAGGTCCGGCGATCTCCTTTCAAAAGGTCACAACCTTGAAAACCACCTGGAGCAGTTCTACTCTGCACCCATAAAGTTACCATGAATCAGAATCAACTTGATGGCAGCTAACAACCACAAACCCCACCGACAGAAAAGTTGAGAAAGATTTGTTGAGGGCTTTTAACGTGGTGGTTGTGGGTGGGCTAAATACTCCCCAGGATTTAGTTCAACCCCATTTTATAGATGAGAAAACTAAGGCTCAGAGAGCATTTACACAGATAAATAGCTGCAGGTTTATGATTCTCACCCAGGCCTATCTGCCCAACAACAGAATACTGAAGATGGGAAAGTTAATAAATAGAATAATTTGTGTCTGCAGCTAGGTTTTTTAACTCTCAGGCTAGGGCTTAATCTACAAAGTACACCACTTTGCTTATTTATGCCACACGGTTGGTTGAACGAAGCATTTTCACAAGAGCAATGTTCTTTTTGTCTTTACAATGTCTGTAATGTAGGCAGGAAGTAGGTGATTTTCCCGCACGCCGTAAGTCGGAATCGACTCCACCGCACTGGGTTTTTGAGGTTTAACAGATAAAGATACCAAGGTGCTGAAAGAATAAACTTAGCCCAGTCAGGATGTCATTCTGAACCCAGCAGGGCTGGGCCCCTGCAAACACCTTGCTTTGGCTCTTAGTAGTCACATTTCCACAATGCAGCTGCTCCTGGAGCCAGCGCCAGCCTGGTTGCTCTATGGTGAGGTCATCCCTCCCCGTTTTTAGCTTTGAGTCCTCATGACTGTTTTCTATTCCAAGCCCTGCCCTTATTTTCAGTTTCTCATAAAGAAAAGTTGTTGCATTAGAATTGAGTGACTCTGTCTGCCTCGTTCCTCATCTCAGACTGTATTTTTGCATTATCAAGTAAATTAAAAGCTGTACATTATACGGACGCGCATTATGGAAACTCATTTAAAATTCTGTTTAGCGCACATTTGCAGAACGTTTGCTGAGTCAATGAACACCACACTTACCCATCAGATGTAAATCAGCAACTTGCCTTGGGGAATCGTTTAGGGCTGGCAGAACTGACAGGGCCCATTTTGTACTTTCTCAAGTTTCGAGTTATCCTAGGTGTCTTCATCCGAGCAGGTATAGGAGGGGGAGCGGAGCCCAGGAAGGCAACATGAGCCTGTCGGCATGTGCCCACAACCTCACACCTCGCTGGGAAGCTGGCCCGTGCTTGGGGATAACATCTCCCACAGAAACTTCTAGAATGCAATCGTGGTCATACTATCAAGAGCCAGGGCCAGCTTCCTGGGCATGTGACCTGTGCAGTTACACAGGGCCCAGTGCTGAGAAGGGCCCTGGTCTTGGTTTAATACTCTGCTGTTGCCATCATGAAATTGTTAATAATGTTTTAACAAAGAGCCACCCTTTTTCATTTTGCACTGGGCCCCACAAATTATATAGCCAGTCTTGTCGATAGCTACCATTTAGTGGATAAAAAAAAAAAAAAAAAACACTAAATTTAGTGGATATTTTCTCTAAATCAGCCATTGGGCTAATGCTTCACTTGCATTATCTCATATAATCCTTTTTATAGTCAGCGATTCAGCACATATTGAGCCACCAGTTAGGTGCCAGCCACTCATTCAAAATAGTATAAAAAAAAATAGAAAAAATTTCAAGTTCTAATAAGTACTCTCAAGGAAAATAAATAAATAAAGGACTAAAGTAAATATAATTAGAAAGGGTCCATCTGAAATAAGGTAGCCAAGAAGGCCTTTCCGTGAGCCTGTGATGTAAGAATTCTTATACCCATTTTACAGATGAGAAAACTGAATATCAGATAGGTTCGGCAACTTAGTAAAGGTCACAGAGCCAGAGAGTAGCAGAGTCAAACTTTGAAGTCAGGTCTGCCAGTGCTCTAAAACAGTGCTTTTCGAGGGGAGGGCCACGATGGCTGACTAGGTAGACGCTACCTCGGATTCCTCTTGCAACAAAGACTCGGGAAAACAAGTGAATCGATCACATACATGACAATCTACGAACCCTGACCAACAAACACAGACTTAAAGAGTTGACCTGAGTGACAGAGATGGAGAATGAACAACTACGGGGAAGCAGAGACTGTTTTCGGAGCCTGGAGCCAGCGTCCCAGTCAGCGGATTTACTGGAAAGACAAGTTTCCCAGGTCTGATATCTCTGCGTATTCAACAGAGCCCTCACTGACCCACAACAGGGAACTGAGGGCTGAAGCTCCCCCCAGACCACCTAGCCTCCTGCCTTAGGGGTCTAAGGAGGGTGACACCTACCAATCTGTAGAGGTACTTGCATTGGGGGCCTAAGGTACAGCTGCAGAGCCCACCCACCAAGATGCTTTAGGAATAGAAACACACCTACCTCACTGACACTTGGGGGATGCCTGTCAGCACCCTGCCCCCTCCCCCGGAGTGTGAACCCCAGCTGCTAACAGAATCTGGTGCACACAACTATCACCACGACTTCTCAAGGTGGATAGGTGATAGGGTGCATCACACACTTGATGACCCCAAATCAGATTCTACTCAAGAATAGTGAATGGACTCAGGCATATATATCTGGTAACAGCCCAAACCAGCTGGTAATAGGTCATAAGTAAGTCAAGGGCTACAACAATCAAGACAGCACAATCTAGTAGCCCATCCACATATATTGAAAGAAAACAAAACAAGATAAGACTCAGTGAGCGAATATAGAATAAATCACTACAATATCTTAGTGATGGCTCGGAGACAGCAGTCGATATCAAACCACATAAAGAAGCAGACCATGACTGCTTCCACAACTCCCCAAACAAAAGAATCAAAATCTTTCCCAAATGAGGATACAATCCTGGAATTATCAGATACAGAATATAAAAAACGAATTTACAGAATGCTTCAAGACATCAGGGATGACCTCAGAAATGAAATAAGGCAATCTGCAGAAAAAGCCAAGGAACACACTGATAAAACTGTTGAAGAACTCAAAAAGATTATTCAAGAACATAGTGGAAAAATTAATAAGTTGCAAGAATCCATAGAGAGACAGCATTCAGAAATCCAAAAAATTAACAATAAAATTACAGAATTAGACAACGCAAGAGGAAGTCAGAGGAGCAGACTCAAGCAATTAGAATGCAGAGCGGGAAATCTGGAGGACCAGGGAATTAACACCAACATAGCTGAAAAAAAAAATCGGATAAAACAATTAAAAAAAATGAAGAAACCCTAAGAATCATGTGGGACACTATCAAGAAGGATAACTTGCGTGTGATTGGAGTCCCAGAACAGGGAGGGAGAACAGAAAACACAGAGAGAATAGCTGAAGATCTGCTGACAGAAAACTTCCCTGACATCATGAAAGACGAAAGGATCTCTATCCAAGATGCTTATCGAACCCCATTTAAGATTGATCCAAAAAGAAAAACACCAAGACATATTATCATCAAACTTGCCAAAACCAAAGATAAACAGAAAATTTTAAAAGCAGCCAGGGAGAAAAGAAAGGTCTCCTACAAGGGAGAATCAATAAGAATAAGTTCAGACTACTCAGCAGAAACCATGCAGGCAAGAAGGCAATGGGATGACATATACAGAGCACTGAAGGAGAAAAACTGCCAGCCAAGGATCATATATCCAGCAAAACTCTCTCTGAAATATGAAGGCGAAATTAAGATATTTACAGATAAACACAAGCTTAGAGAATTTGCAAAAACCAAACCAAAGCTACAAGAAATACTAAAGGAAATTGTTTGGTCAGAAAACCAATAATATCACATACCAGCACAACACAACGTCACAGAACAGAACATCCTGCTATCAACTCAAATAGGGAAATCACAAAAACAAATTAAGATTAATTAAAAAAAAAAAAAAGCTCAAAAAAGGGAATCAGTGAAGTCAATATATAAAAGACCGATCACAATAATCAAAAAGAGGGACTAAATACAGGTGGCATAGAACTGCCATATGGACAGGGATACAAGGTGATATAGGGCAATACAAGTTAGGTTTTTACTTAGAAAAATAGGGGTAAATATTAAGGTAACCACAAAGAGGTATAACAACTCCATAACTCAAAATAAAAACCAAGAAAAACATAATGACTCAGCAAACATAAAGTCAAATACCATGAAAATGAGGAATACACAATTTACCAAGAAAAACGTCTCAGCACAAAAAAGTAAGTGGAAAATTGAAATGTTAGCAACACACATAAAAAGGCATCAAAATGACAACACTAAACACATACTTATCTATAATTACGCTGAATGTAAATGGACTAAATGCACCAATAAAGAGACGGAGAGTCTCGGACTGGATAAAGAAACACGATCCGTCTATATGCTGCCTACAAGAGACACACCTTAGACTTAGAGACACAAACAAACTAAAACTCAAAGGATGGAAAAAAATATATCAAGCAAACAATGAGCAAAAAAGAAGAGGAGTAGCAATATTAATTTCTGACAAAATAGACTTTAAACTTAAATCCACCACAAAGGATAAAGAAGGACACTACATAATGATAAAAGGGACAATTGACCAGGAAGACATAACCATATTAAATATTTATGCACCCAATGACAGGGCTGCAAGATACATAAATCAAATTTTAACAGAACTGAAAAGTGAGATAGACACCTCCACAATTATAGTAGGAGACTTCAACACACCACTTTTGGAGAAGGACAGGACATCCAGTAAGAAGCTCAATAGAGACACGGAAGACCTAATTACAACAATCAACCAACTTGACCTCATTGACTTATACAGAACTCTCCACCCAACTGCTGCAAAGTATACTTTTTTTTCTAGCGCACATGGAACATTCTCTAGAGTAGACCACATATTAGGTCATAAAACAAACCTTTCCAGAATCCAAAACATCGAAATATTACAAAGCATCTTCTCAGACCACAAGGCCATAAAAGTGGAAATCAATAACAGAAAAATTAGGGAAAAGAAATCAAATACTTGGAAACTGAACAATACCCTCCTGAAAAAAGACTGGGTTATAGAAGACATTAAGGAGGGAATAAGGAAATTCATAGAATGCAACGAGAATGAAAATACTTCCTATCAAAACCTCTGGGACACAGCAAAAGCAGTGCTCAGAGGCCAATTTATATCGATAAATGCACACTTACAAAAGAAGAAAGAGCCAAAATCAGAGAACTGTCCCTACAACTTGAACAAATAGAAAGGGAGGAACAAAAGAATCCATCAGGCGCCAGAAGAAAACAAATAATAAAAATTAGAGCTGAACTAAATGAATAAAAAAAAATGAATTAGAGAACAGAAAAACAATTGAAAGAATTAAGAAAGCCGAAAGCTGATTCTTTGAAAAAATTAACAAAATTGATAAACCATTGGCCAGACTGACTAAAGCAATACAGGAAAGGAAACAAATAACCTGAATAAGAAACGAGATGGGCCACATCACAACAGACCCAACTGAAATTAAAAGAATCATATCAGATTATTACGAAAAATTGTACTCTAACAAATTTGCAAATCTAGAAGAAATGGATGAATTCCTGGAAAAACACTACCTACCTGAACTAACACAATCAGAAGTAGAACAACTAAATAGACCCATAACAAAAAAAGAGATTGAAACGGTAATTTAAAAATTCCCAACAACAAAAAAAAAGCCCTGGCCCGGATGTCTTTACTGCAGAGTTCTACCAAAGTTTCAGAGAAGAGTTAACACCACTACTACTAAAGGTATTTCAAAGCATAGAAAATGGCGGAATACTACTTAATTCATTCTATGAAGCCACCATTTCCCTGATACCAAAACCAGGTAAAGACATCACAAAAAAAGAAAATTACAGACCTATATCCCTCATGAACATAGATGCAAAAATCCTCAACAAAATTCTAGCCAATAGAATTCAACAACATATCAAAACATTAATCCACCATGACCAAGTGGGATTTATACCAGGTATGCAAAAAAAAAAAAATTTTTTTTTTTAATGCAAGGCTGGTTTAATATTAGAAAAACCATTAATGTAATCCACCATATAAATAAAACAAAAGACAAAAACCACTTGATCTTATCAATTGATGCAGAAAAGGCATTTGACAAAGTCCAACACCCATTTATGATAAAAACTCTCACCCAAATAGGAATTGAAGGAAAATTCCTCAACATAATAAAGGGCATCTATACAAAGCCAACAGACATCATCACTCTAAATGGAGAGAGCCTGAAAGCATTTCCCCTGAGAACGGGAACCAGACAAGGATGCCCTTTATCACCGCTCTTATTCAACATTGTGCTAGAGGTCCTAGCCACAGCAATTAGGCTAGACAAAGAAATGAAGGGCATCCGGATTGGCAAGGAAGAAGTAAAATTATCTCTATTTGCAGATGACATGATCTTTTACACAGAAAACCCTAAGGAATCCTCCAGAAAACTACTGAAACTAATAGAAGAGTTTGGAAGAGTCTCAGGTTATAAGATAAACATACAAAAATCACTTGGATTCCTCTACATCAACAAAAAGAACATCGAAGAGGAAATAACCAAATCAATACCATTCACAGTAGCCACCAAGAAGATAAAACACTTAGGAATAAATCTTACCAAAGATGTAAAAGACCTATACAAAGAAAACTACAAAGTACTACTACAAGAAACTAAAAAGGACCTACTTAAGTGGAAAAACATACCTTGCTCATGGATAGGAAGACCTAACATAGTAAAAATGTCTATTCTACCAAAGGCATCTATACATACAACGCACTTCTGATCCAAATTCCAATGTCATTTTTTAATGTGATGGAGAAACAAATAACCAACTTCATATGGAAGGGAAAGAATCCTCAGATAAGCAAAGCATTACTGAAAAAGAAGAAGAAAGTGGGAGGCCTCACTCTACCTGATTTCAGAACCCATTATACAGCCACAGTAGTCAAAACAGCCTGGTACTGGTACAACAACAGACACATAGACCAATGGAACAGAATTGAGAACCCAGATATAAATCCATCCACATATGAGCAGCTGATATTTGACAAAGGGCCCAGCGTCAGCTAATTGGGGAAAAGATAGTTTTTTTAACAAATGGTGTTGGCATAACTGGATATCCATTTGCAAAAAAATGAAACAGGACCCATACCTCACACCATGCACAAAAACTAACTCCAAATGGATCAAAGACCTAAACATAAAGACTAAAACGATAAAGATCATGGAGGAAAAAATAGGGACAACGTTAGGAGCCCTAATACAAGGCATAAACAGAATACAAAACATTACCAAAAATGATGAAGAGAAACCAGATAACTGGGAGCTCCTAAAAATCAAACACCTATGCTCATCTAAAGACTTCACCAAAAGAGTAAAAAGACTACCTACAGATTGGGAAAGAATTTTCAGCTATGACATCTCCAGCCAGAGCCTGATCTCTAAAATCTATATGATTCTGTCAAAACTCAACCACAAAAAGACAAACAACCCAATCAAGAAGTGGGCAAAGGACATGAACACACACTTCACTAAAGAAGATATTCAGGCAGCTAACAGATACATGAGAAAACGCTCTCGATCATTAGCCATTAGAGAAATGCAAATTAAAACTACCATGAGATTCCATCTCACTCCAACAAGGCTGGCATTAATCCAAAAAACACAAAATAATAAATGTTGGAGAGGCTGTGGAGAGATTGGAACTCTTATACACTGCTGGTGGGAATGTAAAATGGTACAACCACTTTGGAAATCTATCTGGCGTTATCTTAAACAGTTAGAAATAGAACTGCCATACAACCCAGAAATCCCACTCCTCGGAATATACCCTAGAGAAATAAGAGCCTTCACACAAACAGATATATGCACACCCATGTTTATTGCAGCTCTGTTTACAATAGCAAAAAGCTGGAAGCAATCAAGGTGTCCCTCAACGGATTAATGGTTGAATAAATTGTGGTATATTCACAAAATGGAATACTACGCATCGAAAAAGAACAGTGATGAATCTGTGAAACATTTCATAACGTGGAGGAACCTGGAAGGCATTATGCTGAGCGAAATTAGTCAGAGACAAAAGGACAAATATTGTATAAGACCACCATTATAAGATCTTGAGAAATAGTAAACCTGAGAAGAACACATACTTTTGTGGTTACGAGGAGGGGGAGGGAGAGAGGGTGAGAGGGTTTTTTACTGATTAGTTAGTAGATAAGAACTGCTTTAGGTGAAGGGAAGGACAATACTCAATACATGGAAGGACAGCTCAAATGGACTGGACCAAAAGCAAAGAAGTTTCCGGGATAAACTGAATGCTTTGAAGGTCAGTGGAGAAAGGGCAGGGGTTTGGGGACCATGGTTTAAGGGGACTTCTAAGTCAATTGGCATAATAACCTCTATTATGAAAACATTCTGCATCCCACTTTGAAATGTGGCGTCTGGGGTCTTAAATGCTAACAAGTGGCCATCTAAGATGCATCAATTGGTCTCAACCCACCTGGATCAAAGGAGAATGAAGAACACCAAGGTCACACAAAAACTAAGAGCCACATGAACCAGAGGCCTACATCATCTTGAGACCAGAAGAACTAGTTGGTGCCCGGCCACAACCGATGGCTGCCCTGACAGGGAACACAACAGAGAACCCCTGAGGGAGCAGGAGATCAGTGGGGTGCAGACCCCAAATTCTCAAAAAAAGACCATACTTACTGGTCTGACTGAGACTAGAGAAGTCCCAGCAGTCATGGTCCCCAAACCTTCTGTTGGCCCAGGACAGGAACCATTCCCGAAGACAACTCATCAAACATGAAAGGGACTGGACAGTGGGTAGGAGAGAGATGCTGATGAAGAGTGAGCTATTTGTATCAGGTGGACACTTGAGACTGTGTTGGCAACTCCTGTCTGGAGGGGGGATGGGAGGATAGAGAGAGTTGGAAGCTGGCAAAATTGTCACAAGAGACTGGAAGGGCTGACTCATTAGGGGGAGAGCAAGTGGGAGTACGGAGTAAGGTGTGTATAAACTTATATGTGACGGTTTGACTTGATTTGTAAACGTTCACTTGAAGCTCAATAAAAGTTAATAAAAAAAAAAGTGCTTTTCAAACATCCATGTGCATAGGAATCACTGGGGCTCAGATTCCACTGGAGATTCTGATTCAATAGGCCTGGGGTGTGCTGATCCTGCCAACCTGCAACCACACTTTGAGTTAAACCCACTGTCATCGAGTCGATTCCGACTCATGGTGACTCCATGCGTGTCAGAGTTGAGTGGGCTCCACAGTTTTCAATCTCTTCTTTTTCAGCAGTAGCTCACCAGACCTTTCATCCAAGGTTCCTCTGGATGGACGTGAACTCCCAACCTTTCAGTTAGCAGCTAAGCACATTAACCGTTTGTACCACCCAGGGACTTCCCCTGTGCTAACGAAATATGGTTGGGGGTGCCTCCCAGACAGAACTCATTAGCACAAAGACCTGGAGGGTCAGCCCTCACCCTTAGGGTTGGAAGGGGCCCAGTGCCCATGGAAAGGCCTGGGGGGCAGAGAAGGAACTGAGAGGCTGCAAGATAATGTAACAGTTTCTGATAAAGAACACGGAATGTGAGAACTCACCAACAACAGATTCAGGCCTGGATTTTATCACCCTGAGTGTTAAGTATCTTTTCCTTATGTCCAACCACAATCTCTCTTACCATACATTAAGCTCATTTTCTTCTTGCAAAACTCATTGCTGTTGAGTTGTCAAAGCTCTCTATAAATATAGAGCACAACCAGTAAACATTTCTCCATATTCAAGTTAGCTTCAAGTCACCTCTTAGACATTTAATTTCTAATTTAAATACCTTACTCCCTTTTATTTTTGTCCTTATAGGAGTAATGGCAGTCATTTCTTAAAATCTCTACAATAATCTTTTTTTTTTTAATAATTTTTATTGTGCTTTAAGTGAAAGTTTACAAATCAAGTCAGTCTCTCACATATAAACTTATATACACCTTACTACATACTCCCATTTACTCTCCCCCTAATGAGTCAGCCCACTCCCTCCTTCCTGTCTCTCCTTTCGTGACCGTTCTGACAGTTTCTAACCCTCTCTACCCTCCTATCTCCCCTCCAGACAGGAGATGCCAACACAGTCTCAATTGTCCACCTGATACAAGCAGCTCACTCCTCATCAGCATCTCTCTCCAGCCCATTGTCCAGTCCATTCCATGTCTGATGAGTTGTGTTTGGGAATGGTTCCTGTCCTGGGCCAACAGAAGATTTGGGGACCATGACGGCCAGGATTCTTCTAGTCTCAGTCAGACCATTAAGTCTGGTCTTTTTTTGAGAATTTGGGGTCTGCATCCCACTGATCTCCTGCTCCCTCAGGGGTTCTCTGTTGTGTTCCCTGTCAGGGCAGTCATCGGTTGTGGCCGGGCACCATCTAGTTCTTCTGGTCTCAGGATGATGTAAGTCTCTGGTTCATGTGGCCCTTTCTGTCTCTTGGGTTCATAATTATCTTGTGACCTTGGTGTTCTTCATTCTCCTTTGATCCAGGTGGGTTGAGACCAATTGATGCATCTTAGATGGCTGCTTGTTAGCATTTAAGACCCCAGATGCCACACTTCAAAGTGGGATGCAGAAGGTTGTCTTAATAGAATTTATTTTGCCAGTTGACTTAGATGTCCCCTGAAGCCATAGTCCCCAAACCCCCACCCTTGCTCAGCTGACCTTCGAAGCATTCAGTTTATCCAGGAAACTTCTTTGCTTTTTGTCCAGTCCAGTTGAACTGACCTTCCCTGTATTGAGTGTTGTCCTTCCCTTCACCTAAAGTAGTTCTTATCTACTATCTAATCAGTAAATAACCTTCTCCCATCCTCCCTCCCTCCCCCCTCTTGTAACTACAAACGAATGTGTTCTTCTCAGTTTAAGCTGTTTCTCAAGCTCTTATAATAGTGGTCTTATACAATATTTGTCTTTTTGCATCAGACTGATTTCACTCAGCATAATGCCTTCCAGGTTCCTCCATGTTATGAAATGTTTCACAGATTCATCACTGTTCTTTATCTATAATAATCTTTTTTTTATGTTTCTTCTGCGGTTTTTATGAGCCAAATCTGACATTACAAGATCTGACTAATTCACAGCAAAAATAACTTCTTCCCAGCCCTCATAGAACGTATTCCTTTTTTTTATCACAATGTATTAAGCTTAGTGAATTATGAATGCCAGGTGGTTTTCTATTGTATATGTATTTGTTGAGTCTTTTCATTCTTCGTATTTGTCTTTTTTGCTCATTCCGGAAAACATAGTGATTGACCAGTACCTGGTACATACCAGGAGTCCCTGAGTGGTGCAAACAGTTAATGCGTTCACTGCTAACTGAAGGGTCGTGGTTCTAGTCCATCTTCTAAAGTGCGTCAGAAGAAAGGCCTGGTGAACTACTTCCCCAAAATGAGACCTTGAAAATCATATGGAGTGCAGTTCTACTCTGACACACATGGGGTCGTCATGGGTTGGAATGGACTAGACAGCAGCTGGGTCGGTTATGTATGGCACATACTAGATGCTTAGTAAATATCTGTGGAATTAATGTATAAGTAAACAACCTCGAACTAGCTTCTGCTGAGCTATATAATCTGTTCTTTCAAAGAGAATTTGTTTCCATTAGTCCAAGGAAATTTTTTATTCTATTCCTGTCTTTCAGAATATTAGGAACCTACCCAAAGGGGGAAAGTAACCTCACTGTGAGTATAAATGTCTATGTAGAATTGGCTGGTGGCATCTAATAAATAGTTTTCAAGAGCGGTGATTGACTGAAGACAGTGTAGCATCTGTAATTACTAAGATGGTACGGAGAAAGCAAGACTGGGAAGGACCACTGGGCTGGGAGTCAGGCAGCCAAACACCTAGCTTCAGCTCTGCCCCAAACTAGCTGTGCGACCTGGGGGAATTCATTAGACCTACCTGGGCTTCAATGTTCTTAGCCAAGAAATGAGTGAGTGAAACTTGTGACATCTAAGATTCTCTTTAGCATAAATAATCTGTGAGTCCCTGTGAACACTTAAATCAGGTTTTGAAAATAGAAATCTGGTGCCAAAATGGAAAGATTTGTATAGAAATACAAGTATGTCAGGGAGGATCCATGGAGAAAAACAGCTCCTATGCCCTACCCTGGAGTCATATTTTCTTTATAAACATAATTTGCAGTTCCTCAGAAACTTGTACGTATTTGCAGTGTCCTGACGTCATATGGCTCAGCCTCTCCCTAGTCTAGCTAGAAAGTTCACAGTTCTCCTAGTGGCACATTTGTTCTGCCCTCAAAACTCCCATTGACTTTGTGCGCTTATTGCAGGATCAGCCCCATTTAACCTGCATAACCATCCAACACAAAGGTGGGTAATTGAACACCCTGTGGATTTCAACTCTGTTTTCCAAGACCCCAGGATTTCCTGGCGACTTTGTCTCCCTATATCCCAGCTCTCTCCCTCCCATCCTTCAGACAAATCTCTCCCACTTCCCCAGGAGCACAGCCACTCCCTCTTCTCTGGGCAGCTACTTCCTTTGTACCAGGGTCCTGGTGGGAAGGGATTTCAGCTCCAGGAGGGCAAAGCTGCAGCATCAGTTGGCCTCCATTTGCCTCTGCTCTCTCCTGCCTGGCCTCTACCAGGAGCCCGTTTTGCCGAGAGATTTTGTTTCTGTGCATTTCCAATCCAGTACACAAGCTTCCCACAGGTACCAAATGTGCCATCTGCATTTCAGTGGATATCATCCCTGTATTCAGCCTGAATCAAGGGCTTTTCTCTCAGCACCTGGAATCTGTAGGTCTGTTGCGGGCGTTGGCAGAGCCACCCATGAGTGGGAACAAAACAGCATCTGTGAAATGGGGTAATCTAGGGACAAAGGCCAAGGGGCTTGGCAGTATGCAAGAGAGAAAGCCCTGGCCGTGCTTTCAGGAAAGGGAAACAAGCTCACTTCTATTGTGGACTTGCTGTGTGCTGGGCAACATGTGGAATGCTTTTGTTGTTATTGTTAGGTGCCATCGAGTCGGTTCTGACTCATAGAGGCCCTATAGGACAGAATAGAACTGCCTCATATGGTTTTCAAGAAGCAGCTGATGGATTTGAACTACCAACCTTTTGTTTAGCAGCCGAGCTCTTAACCACTATACCACCAGGGCTCAGTAACTCTACAAAGTATTAGCTTCACTTTATAGATGAAAGAAGTAAGATTCAAAGAGAAAATACAACTTGCACCAAGTCTCACAAATAAATAAGTGGGTTCAAACCCAGGCTACTTACCTTCAAAATTCATGTTCTTTCCTTTTTACCAAATTGATACAGGTAGAAAAGAAAGAAAAAAATGAAGTGACGGGCAAAAGAAAAGGAGGCACAGGACATAAAGGGGAAGAGAAGGGAAGGAAAGGGGAAAAGAAGAGAAGAAAGCAAAGCGAGGGAAAGGAAAGAGTGGAGGGACATCACAGCCGTCTCATGCAACACTGAGTGGGAGTCATCAGTTCCAGAACCACCTACTCCTCACTTTACGATTTAGTTCCAGGACTGTGATAGTCAAAACCGCTTTCACCATTAGGTCTCCTGGTTAAAAACATTCACCTATCATCTATGACCTGCTTCATTGCTCATGTTTGAGGTACCCAGAAAAAAAAAAAAAAAAAAAAACCAGGATTCACAGGTTCTAGCCTTGCCCATCCATGTTATCTATCACTGGGCAAAAAAGCACTCCAAAATATAGTGACTTACAACAATAACAATCGTTTTATTATTATCTCTCATGGTAACTGGGCTCAGCTGGGTGGTTCTCAGGGTCTCTCATGTGACTGCACACAGTGGTGGTACTGAGGGCATATCGAAGGCTTCCTCACTCACATGTCTCAGGGTTGTTGCCATCTGTCATTTGGCATCTCGCTTGGGTCTGCTTTCCAGGACATCTGCATGTGGCCTCTTAAAGTGGCTGGGCTTCTTCACAGCATGGTGACTGGGATACAAAAGTGAGCATCCCAAGAGACCCTGGTGGAAGCTGAATGACTTTTATGACCTAGCCACAGAAGCCTTATAGCATCACTTCCACCATAGCCATAGGCCTGCCCAGATTCAAGGAGACCTCACTTCTTTTGCGTGTGTGTGTGTGTGTGTGTGTGTGTGTGCTTTAGATGAAAGTTTCCAGAGCAAACTAGTTTCTCATTAAACAACATATGAATTGTTTTGTGACATTGGTTACCAACCCTGCGGTATATCAACACTCTCCCATTCTCCACCCCGGGCTCCCTATTTCCATTCATCCAATTTTCCTGTCCTTTCCTGCCTTCTCTGCTTTTAGGCTGCAGTACCATTTAGTCTCGTATACATGATTGAACTGCGAAGCATGTTACTCCCATGTGTTATTGTTTGCCCTATAGACCTATCTAATCTTTGGCTGAAGGGTAAACATCAGAAGTGACTTCAGTATTGAGTTAAAAGGGTGTTCAGGGAGCCATACTCTTGGGGTTTCTCCAGTCTCTGTCAGACGAGCAAGTCTGGTGTGTGTGTGTCTGTGCGTGTGTGCGTGTGTGTGTGTGTGTAAATTTGAATTTTGTTCTACATTTTTCTCCTGCTCTGTCTGGGACCCTCTATTGTGATCCCCGTCAAAGCAGTCGGTGGTGGTAGATGGGCACCATCTAGTTCTTCTGGGCTTAGTCTGGTGGAGATGTGGTAGTTGTGGCTCATTAGTCCTTTGGACTAATCTTTCCCTTGTGTCTTTGGTTTTCTTCATTCTCCATTGCTTCAGCCAGGATGGGACCAGTAGTTGTCTCTTGGATGGCCGGCCCTAGGGTTTTAAGACCTTAGATGCTACTCACCACAGCTGGGTATAGAACATTTTCTTTATAAACTACGTTATGCCAGTTGAGCTAGATTAGACCCCACTTCTTGAAGAAAGAAGTGTCACTGTCACATTGTAAAGAGAGCATGTCAGATGGGAGAGCTTTTCATTGTCATCTTGGAAACTATATTCTGCCAAAATCCACCTTCTAGCTGCATTTCACCTCTTTCCCACATGCAAAATATACTCATCCCCTCTCCTAAGACCACCAAATCTCATACCATTTGAGTGTTAGTTCAAAGTTCAGTATCTCATAAACGAATAAGGAATAGCTTCAGGTCAGGTTGCCTGGATGCCTCTCCTTGAGTACCATTCCTCTATCTGAAGACCTGTGAACTAAAGAGACAAGTTATCTGCCCCTTAGCGATATCAGTTATTAAATATTCACTCTGTATCAGATCCTGCACCTAGTATTTTAGGTGAGTTATCTCATTCAATCCTCAACAGTCCTAGAAAGTAAAATAATCCTTAATTCCAGGTGATGAAAATGAATCCCAGAGAGGCTAAATGCCCAAGATCTCCCAGCTACTAAGTCCAAACCAAATCAAGCTCATTGCCATCAAGTCGATTCTGACTCATAGGATAGGGTACAACTGCCCCATAGAGTTTCAAAGGAGCACCCAATGGATTCGAACTGTGACCTTTTGGTTAGCAGACATAGCTCTTAACCACTACAACGCCAGGGCTTCCAACTACTAAGTAAAAAAAAACCTAGTGGTCTTTAATTCCTCAATAATGCTAATTGAAGACACATGGAAGACAACTTATAAAAACCTTCATTTACAGTTAAGCATAATTCATATTAAGCAGCAATTCTCAAAGTGTCCACAGACCTCTGGGAGTCCCTGTGACCCTTCCAGGGAGTTCAAGGGGGTCATAACTGTTTTCATAATAATATTAAGGCTTTACTTGACCGTTTCACTTGACATTTGCATTGATGGTACAAAAGCAATAGGAGCTAAAAGGGGCCAGGTCTCCTTGGAGAAATAGCTGATTTGAGGAAGGAAGTAGGGTAGGTACAAAATAAACTTGGAACAACTCATTATGCCAGAAAGTAAGGAAGTGCTCAAGAAAAAAAAAAAAATGCTGGGGGCATGTCATAAAAACACAGGAGGCAGCCTGGAGAGCTCCCACTGACAAAATCTGGGACAATTTTATCACCAAAGTAATTAAGTACAGTAATGCATTATAAACAATTGGGAAAAAAAATTAACAAATTCACACTAATGAAAGGTAGATAGGCAGGTAGATAGATGGCTCTTGCTTATAGTAGAATGCCATAGCTAACTGGTCAATATGAAGGGAGCGCAGGAGTTGGAACAGCATCGTTTCGCAACTACCATAGTAAAGATCGGATCAGGCAAAAATAATCCATGAATGTTAAATCTAATGGGAAATTTTGGTGCGAAGTAGGATATGTGCATGATCTCTAAGTGTCTCCCCACAGACTACTTCTTAGGGTAAAATAAAAATAAAACACAATAAGTGTACAGTGGAGACCTCTGACCGCACCTTGACTGGCTGATCACAGTTAAACTTATCAATGAAAGACATCTGGCTAATGTGTGTCTCCAGATGTGAGTCCCTGAGAAGGCCAGCTATCCCATATTTTGGCCAAGAACACATAATCTGATTCTAATCACAAAAAGACATCAGACAAACACAAAATGAGGAACATAAATTTTTTTTAAATGTGTGCTGGGGAAACTGTGACCTGTACTCTTAAAAAATGTCAGAGCCATAAAAGACAAAGAAAATTGTGGAAATGTTCCAGATTAAAGGAGTCTAAAGAGACGAGAGAACAAAATACAATTCTTGATCCTATACTGGACCTTGTACCAGAAGAAGGAACAAGCCATAAATGACCCCATGAGTCAACTGACAACACTGGTATCTAGACAACAAAAATATGTCCATGTATATTTGTGAAGATGATAAACTCGTTGTTTATTTAAGAGAATACCCCTCCTCTTAGGAACTATCTATTGAAATATTTGTTGTTGTTGTTAGGTGCCATTGAGTCGGTTCCAACTCATAGCAACTCATATTTAAACCCAGACCAAACCCAGTGCAGTTGAGTCGATTCCGACTCATAGTGACCCTATAGGACAGAGTAGAACTGCCCCTTAGAGTTTCCACCAAGCGCCTGGCAGATTCGAACTGCCGACCCTTTGGTTAGCAGCCATAGCACTTAACCACTGCGCCACCAGGGTTTTTAGGAGTGGGTAAAGGACCATGATGTATGTAATTTACTCTAAAATGGTTCAAAGTGGGGGGGGGGAGAAAGAAAAGAGGGGTGGAGGTGAGAGAGTACAAATGATAAAGCAAATTGAATAAAATGTAAAAAAAATGAATCAGAATAAAGAGTACACAGGCATTGTTTGTACTAGCTTTATTGCAATTTTTTTAAGTTTAATATTATTTCCATGTAACAGTTAAAAGGAAAAAAAAAACACAACAGTGGGTCAAATTGCTGGTGGCTTTTCAAAGATTCAGGTAGTGCCAGCAAAATGTATTAGTAGCCTTTGTACTGTATTCTTCACCTCGTACACATATATTTTTAATTTTAAAACGTCTTTGATGAAGCAATACATTTTTTAAAATTTTATTAAACCTCACCTCTGTATAGGCGCCTTTTCAGTATTCTTTGTGCCAAAATGGAAAGTAGA
The DNA here is from genome assembly GCF_030014295.1 of Loxodonta africana. NCBI lineage: Eukaryota > Metazoa > Chordata > Mammalia > Proboscidea > Elephantidae > Loxodonta > Loxodonta africana. The sequence continues at coordinate 67,873,958 of NC_087355.1, forward strand.
CATGAAGCACTTCTGCTACCTGCTGAACTGTGATGGCCATGTCAAGGAAAAGCACTTATACTACTATCTGAGATCCAAGCTGGACTAGCTGCTTTTTTTCCATGGAATTCCATTTTGGCTTGAAAGAACAAGTGACAGAACAAACTATAGTTTTTCAGACCTAAGTATTTGGCAGACACTTGTTCCAAAATGAATGAAATGAGCCTGTGATTTCAAGGAAAATAGGTATTTGGTGCTGGTGATAACATGTCAGATTTCATGTAAAAATTTGTACCCACCATCATGAACTTCACTGCTTCCTAATGCTTAAATATTTTTCTGATGAGATCGGTAGTGATATCGATGACTCTAATTTTTTACGTTGTAAATGAAATGGGTCAACATTTGGAGCCGATATTTTCCAAATGACCATGCATGATGATATAAATCATGCATAAATTAAAGACCCATTCAAAGTGCAAGAGAGTCTAATGGATTTTCATGTAACACAGTATGAAGAAGCCATTAATATGGTTTCAGAAATTTAAGAAACTACTACTCGTTGAGTTTTGGTGTAGAATTAGAGAAGAATATCCACAGTTATCTAAACACGCTATTAAAATACTCCTTCATTTTCCTACTACATGTTTGTGTGAGGACAGCTTTTCTTCACTACTTCAACCAAAAGAAAGTATTTCAAGAGAGTGAAGGCAAAAACAGGAGCATTTGACTGTCTTCTAAGAAGCTAGACATTAAGAGATTTGCAAAAATATAAAACCACGCATCTCTTCTCACTAATTTTCTTGTTTTACAAAGTTATTTTCATTTTTAAAATACACAATGTATGTTTATATGAAGTGAGCTTGTTATTTTTAAATAAATTATCATTTTTTAAATTTCTAATATGTATCCACATAAGCAAAAGCACTTTGAGGTCCTCAAATAATCTTAGAGTATAAAAGGGTCTTAAGACCATTTTGAGGGAGCCCTGGTACCATAGTGGTTAAAGCATTCAGGTCGTTTGAACTCACCAGCCACCTTCGGAGAAAGATGTGGCAGTCTGCTTCCGTAAAGATTTACTGCCTTGGAAACCCTGTGGGGGCAGTTCTACTTTGTTCTATAGGGTTACTATGAGTTGGAATCGACTCAATGGCAATGGGTTTGGTTTGGGTAAGACCATTTTGTGTTATCTTGATAGGATGGATAGTAAACCCAAGTGTCTGCTCTCCCATTAGAGCAGCTGCAATGGTACTGGGAGGCTGTCTCTACAGGTGTTTTCCTTCACCATACCATACACCCAAGGATGGGCACAACTGCTCTGCTTGGCCTGTTGGACTGTCTCTTGTGAGATTTTAATCCTTGCATGAAATGAAGCTATGGGGGAAAAAAATTCTAACTTTTGAGACCATCTAAGTGACTTGTCTCCTTTCTGTTCCAAGCCTGGTTGTTCAGCCTTCCTTTCCATCCTATGAGTTCTTTTATAGCCAGACAATGCATTTCTTTTTGTCCTCTAATTTAGCCAGCATAAGTTTCTGTTGCTAGCAACCAAGAAACCTTAATGATATACTAACTCCTTGCTTTAGCCGAGAAATGACTTCTTTTTTTTTGTTTCTTCCATGCTGTAATTCTGCTCTCTACATTTTCTGTATTCTGGTTCACAAAGCTTTGTTCATTGCCTCAGAATGATGGCCAAGAGAATTACAGTCTGCCCCTTCCAGTCAATCTTAATAACTGAACCTCCATTAGTGAGAAACATGGCTGCTAAGACACTTCCTGTTTGTCATGGATAAATTCCTCTTTGCCTGGAGAAGCTCAGGACATTTCCTGTTTAACCAGTCAAGGCCCATTTGTTTTTGCTTCTTCTTCTTTTTTTTTTTTTTTTTGGTTGTTTTTTAATTTATGTGACTAGAAACATTTTGAGAACCAAAAGGTATTCTAAAAATAATTTGCTGTGTTTTTGTTGTGGTAAGTATCATTATAGGTAAATGAAGAAATAACAGGACCTTATGATGGCATAGTGGTTAAGAGCTCAGCTGCTAACCAAAAGGTCAGCAACTTAAATCCACCAGCCACCTCTTGGAAACCCTTCGGGGCAGCTGTACGCTGTCCTGTAGGGTCACTATGAGTCGGAACTGACTCGACGGCACCTAACAACAACAACATCATGATGGTATAGTAAAAAAAAAATACCGTTTTAGAACCAGAATAAAGAATTGTAGTTCTAACTTTTTAACTCACCCAGGGTATGTCATTGAGCAAGGACTAGATGATCTTATAAGTTCCTTCTAGCTCTGTTGTTACTGTAATTGTTAGGTTCTGTCAAGTCAGTTGTGACTCAGAGTGACCCTATGTGCAACAGAACAAAACGCTGCCTGGTCCTGAGCCATCTCACAATCGTTGCTATGTTTGAGCCCCTTGTTGCAGCCATTGTGTCACTCCATCTTGTTGAAGGTCTTCCTCTTTATGTAATTTAAAGTATAGTGAAGCTTCACTAACTTTCACTCCCTGCTCCATGTCTCCCTAAACAAAAACTGATGCCACATTTTCACTAGTAGTGCTGCCTAGTAGTTAATAGCCCAGGCTCTGGGTCCAGGTAGACAGGGGCCCAAACCTGAGCTAAATGAGCTCACCTCTTTAAGTGTCAGTTTCCGCATCTGAATAATGGAAATGATGATACCAAGTTATTGTTATGTGAATTAATAGGGCAATGCACGCAATATTTGTATTTAATTTTATTTATTTTGTTGGTGTTGTTGAGAATATACACAGCAAAACATACACCAGTTCAACAGTTTCTACATGTTCCGTTTAGTGGCATTGCTTACATTCTTCAAGTTGTGTAACTATTCTCACCCTCCTTTTCTGAGTTGTTCCTCCCTCATTAACATAAATTCACTGCCCTCTAAGGTTCCTATCTAATCTTTTGAGTTGCTGTTGTCAATTTGATCCCATAGAGCTAGTTCTTAAAGGAGCACAATGCTGAAGGCAGACTTTTTTATTAGTTAAGCTAAACTATTACTTGGTTTTAAGAAGACCTCAGTGTATATTTTACATTTAAGATTTAAAGATTATCTCAGGGAAATAGTTTCAGGGGTTCATCCAACCTTCACAGCTCCAGGAACACACAGTGCATTTAGCATACAGTCTATAATAAAGCAAATGCTTACTAAATGGTAGCCACATTGCCATTATAACTATAGTTGAATGTAATCTCCACAGATTCTAGTCATCCCGCTACTGAATACGTTTTTGTAGACAGCTTGCTATTTCTTCTGTAATTCTAAATGTATTTTACCTACAAGTCAGAAAGAATTAGGCTAAATTTATCACTTTGCATAGAATCAGCAAAAACAGTAATAAGATGTGCTGTCAGTGAGTGATGGCGTATATTTGTAAAGGATCAGAGTTTCTTGCAAAGGAGTGGAAGGATTCAGAACCCCTTCTAGAAGAGCTCCTTGGGTGTGGAAATTTCATCTGTTTGCTGCCCTTCAGTCCATCACTCGGCTGAGAGGTGGCTCAGGTAACAAAACAAGAGTGCTTCATGGGCAAATAGCCCATATTAAAAGAGATTGTCTCTCAGGACTTGTTTGTCTTGTACTCCACTCTATCCCTAACATCCAGAAAGGTATCTGGCACATAGTAAGTGTTCAATAAATATTTGTTGAATGAATACAAGAGTAAATGGGCCATTTGCGAGCTGACACCCAGATTTTAATGAAAGTAAGTCTCAGAACACACCCAGCCACACAAATTGACATTGGCAGCCAGCAAAAAACGATCACACAAGAAGTTCTGGAAGCTTGATGGACTCCCAGCTTTCTGTCTTTTTTGAGCCTCATAAAATACTTTGCACAAAAGGATCACCAGGGCAAAGGCAATAATATTTCAGCAGCAGAATTCATGTAACATCCATTAATGTCAGGACCAGGACCATTTAGGAATCAAGAACAACAACAACAACAACAAAAGCAGCTTCTCATCTCTAAAGAAAAACATGCAATTACATAGTCATGTCACTGAGTCCTGTCTAACGTAGAAATCTCAAGGTATTGAGAAGACACCATAACCATCAGTGAAATGCCACATGGGTGAGGTCAACTTTGATGACCTTGACTAGCAGTCTGCCGTCTTTTCCAAAACTCTTGACTCTTTTCTTTTTCCTTTCAGGGATAGGGATACTGAGACTAGGGTGGTAAGGCAATCTGCTCAAGATCCCAAATTAGTACCAATTAAGCTACTTTTTGAGGCAAGTAACAACAGTAATAATTCAAACAGCCTTAAACAATTAGGAAAGTTACTAGCTCACATAACTGCAAGTCCAGAAGTGGTACATAATTCAGGGTTATTCTAGAAGCTGGAGGACCTAGAACTAGTCATGGACTTAGATTCGTTCTGTCTGACATAAACAGTTTCAGTGTTGCCCTAAAGATGGCTCCTTTCACAGTCATGGATAGTGCTTTCTCTCACAGAGAGTCGTAGAAGGGTGAGCAAAATCTTTCTCAGAAGCTCCTGTAGACCCCTCCTCAATTCTCAGTGGCCCAATTTGGGTTCACATGCCCATTTATGAACCAATCGTTGGAAAGGAGGAGGATAAGATTATCTTAAGCCAAGCTGGCACACTTCTTAACCACACAATTGCTGCTCTTTTAAGGAGGGAAGCAGAATGAATGCTAGGAAGCAATCTGCAATATCTACTGTGGTGGCCCAGCTACAACATGAACCAGATGGGCCTCATACCGTTTCCTGTCTACCAGGCTATTTCTCATCTGAAGAAACATTAAAACTTACAAGACAAATAAACAAGGAGGTAGTCATAGCATTAAAAAACATTTTACCTTACGAAAGGGCAGCATGGTTTCTTTAAATAGCGAGCCTCTCAACAATAATTAAAAGAGGCTACAATATAGAAAGCTCTGATTTTCCTGTGACTCTCAGGAACAAGTCATTAACGTTAAGTGAGTTACTCCTGTATGAAAACCACCTCCTCCCTTGTCCCACTTTTCAGTACATTAAATGTAATTGAGGCTACTCCAGGAACACTAGAAGCCACTATTTTATTTCAAGCAGTATTTGTTTTGCTCATTAAAGTAGATGCATTACACTTAATAAAAGCTCAGTAAGCTTTCAGCACGCATTCTCAGAAGGAGACCTTCATGGCTGCCAACCTTGTCCTCTGCACTACAGCGCATCCCCTGGGGCTTGGTGAGGGAGTGCTGGGGAAGCTACAGCACTTACCACAGATGCTTTGGCACTGGGGGCTATTTCTTTGGAGCCTAGTCCTCTGGACAATTGATCCTGGTCCTTTGGACTCACAGTCACTATCTTCTTGAGGTTTTGTAGTAGAAAAGCACTTGAGCCAAATGAAGGAATTAGAATCATACTTGGTCTTCCCTGAGCCTTGATCTCCAGTCCAGAAGGGTCCAATGAGAGAGTTCCATATGCACCCCACAGCACTTAATTTATCAGGTAGACTGGAATGCATGGGTTTCCATAGGGCAGAGCAAGACAGTGCAAGAAAGAGGTGTAAAGTCCAGAAAAAAAGGATAAAGGGGGCAGTGAGTGATTCCCAAATCTAGTCAATAACTTAAATCCCAAATCCATCCCCAAAGCTGTTTCTCTCTCTGAATTCTCTTATTCTGTTAATGTCTTCACCATCTGTCAGTCACTCAAGCTTGAAGCCTCCAAGTCAGATCTGACTTTCCCTTTTCCTTCATCCCCCATTCCTAATCAGTTGTCAAGACCTGTCAGTTCTATCTCCTTGACTGCCTCTTCCTCTCCATTCTTCTTGCTGTCATCCAAATTCAGGCCCTTGTTAACTCTTGCTTGGCCTCATAACTGGTGTACCCACCTCCCATCTCTCTGCTGTCCAAACCACTCTATTTTGTGCTGGATTGATTTTCATAAAGCACAGCTCCAATTCTGTCACTCTCCTGCTTGGAAAACTTCCACGAGTCCTCTTTTCCCACAAAAATAAATTGCAAGTCCCAATCCTAGCATGTGGAGCTCTGATGGCTCAGTGGTTAAGAGCTTGTTGGCTAATGAAAAGGAAAACCCATGGGGCAGTTCTACTCTGTCCTATAAGGTTGCTATGAGTTGGAATCGACTCAATAGCAATAGGTAATGGGTACAATCCCAGCATTCTAGACCCTTGGAGTTCTGACATCTCAGTTTCACCTTTTAATATGTATATTCACTCACATAGGGCTTCTCAGGATTCCTTAAGCAAACCTGATATATCCTTTTCTGGCTCCTACCCCAGCATTTCTGTGTACCTGGTATCATTCAAATCTCCATTTCCACCTGCCATATATCCACTAAGATCCAGTTTTGATCCCATGCTCTTCTATATCCAGGTACTTACCAGTTGTGTCCTCTCTCTTCTCTGAAAGTCCAGAGCATATTACATTTCTCCTATAGTATTAAAACTTGTATTTTTCAAGTGTAAGTCATAGCTCTCCTACTTCAACTCATTTATTCATATATTCATTCATTTAACAAATGTTTATCAAGGCACTGATATACAATAATGTGCAAAATAGACAAAAAAAAAACTCTGCCCTTTTAGAGGTTACATTGTCTAGGAAAGACAAATAATAAATAATAAGAAGAAGAAAACAGTTAAAACGTTGGGTAGCGGCGAGTGCTAAAGATGAAATATAAAGCAGAGAAGGAGATAGAAGTGTCGGCATGAGTAGTTATGAAATTTTTGATGGAATGGCCAGAAAAGGGTTCACTGACAAGGTGGCCTTTGAGTGAAGTTCTGAAGGAGGTAAGGGGATTAATCATGTAGATATCTGAGAGAAAGAGCATTCAAGGCAGAGGAAACAGTAAATGCAAAGGTCTTGAAGCAGGAGCCTGCCCAGCATGTTCAGAGAAAAGGTATGAGACCTAAATGGAATGAACAAAGGCCAAGTAATAGAGTGTCCCTGAAGGCAACTGGTTTCCTTCAGGGTAAGCGTGCCAATAGAGAGCATTCTGGAAGGCCCAGGTGGAAGGTGCAAGGCTTATTACGTTCTAGCCTTGGAAAGTCTTGGAAGGTCAATTTCATGGCAAATGATTGATCAAGCAGATTCAAGGAGAAAGGAATGGGCATTCAGAGAGGGAAGAAAATGTGGAGTAGATGATCTCATTCCAGCTAGCAGACTCAAGGCTGAATTTCACACTTTGAAAGTTTTGTCTGTTTCTGGGTTGCCTCCAGCCTACCCCTTGAGGGGTCCCACTAAGAGTTTGGGTTTTAAACATGCCCCTCTTCCTTCATGGGTCCTGGATTGCTGTTGGTGTCTCTTCAGTACTGGGAGATGCCAAAATCTCTACTTGGTTTTGTTCTGTGACTTTTACTAGATTTATTGGCCATTTCCCTTCTCTCCGGAATCTCAGTGTCTCAAATCATGGCTGCTTTGGTAGTCCCAAACCTAATTTTTGTCCGTTCAGCACCATGAAATTTCCAAAAGCTTGGCTGGCTTGTTTGGCTCTTGTGGTCTTTCTCTGCTCGGCTTCTCAGCTCTTCACCCTGAAAAACAAGAATAAGCAGATGCCCCAGAGGGAAAGGCAGGACACAGAATTTTGTGCTTACATCATTAAGGTTCCCTCTTCTCTGAATCTAGGCCCTTCAAGTCCAGGCTGCCTTGAAAGGTCTTCCATTTCTTCAAACAGATTTTGTGCTTTTCTCACTGTTCCTGATGCTAGGCGAGGTCCACTGCAAAGCTACACTGCCATAGTCAGAAGGGGAAATCCATAGCTTTTGATTGGAAAGCTTTGCGTTGGCTCACCTGTCACACCACATTATGTTCTATTCCTGATCATTCTATTCTCTTATCTTGTATATTTCCAGCAAATGGAATCTTATTGTCCTTTCACACACTCTCCAGCTTTCATATGGGCCATATACCCCTGGTCAACCTGGATCATTAATGTTCTGCTCCTTGATGTGGACATTGTCTATGCTTCTTCTGGTCTTCCCAGAAAAATACCCTGCCAGAAGACATCTACGCCCAGGACTTACGTTGAGTCCTCACCAGTGGCTTCTTTTCAAGCTCTTCCTAGTCTGTGGAGCAGGACCACAGTATAAGCTGCTATCAGTGTCCTTCACATCCCACCCATGGCAGAAGCCCATGATAAAATATGTTTTGGTTTTGACCTATCTAGAAAACTGTTTCTGATCTTATATTTTGATTCATAATTCATTGTACAGTTTTAAGGTTGCTGCTTTGCATACCAACTACTAAAATAGTAACAGGAAACAAAAAACAACAACAAAAAATCCTAATTTCCCTAATAACAATAAACTGGGTTTTTTAAAAACGTTATCCATACTCACCCCTTCCTCTCTCAGCCTACCGTAATTTTTGTTCCAGATTGCTAAATACATTAATGGTGAACCACCACCCATCTGATGGCATGAAGAGGAAAGTAAATTTCTGATACAGAAGAGGCTCAAAGACTTAAGCTTCCTGCTTCACCTGTTAGTGTTCTTTTCTGAGCACTAGGCTTGCCAAGATTGATGGCAGATACAGCCTCAGAGCTCTTCTGCATTAACAAAAAGCCCCAGGACCTCAGGCGAGAAAGTCTCCTTAGTGGTATCTCCAGCAGCCAAATACACTTAATGGGCATGTGTGTGCATGTGCATGTGTGTGCACGTGTGTGTGTGTGTGCGTGCGTGCTAGTGATTTGGTAGATGGGAAAAGTCTTTCCGATGATTCTTTAATTTTTGTAATTTAAGGGCTTTTTCAAGAGGAAGAGAAGACTTTTAGTCCAATAGTCAAGTGCTTTGACCCTGCTTATAGGCAATTCAAAAATCATTGTTGAATGAATAAATAAACGTGAAAGCATGAATGCCTAGTGCAACTGTGCATGCTTCCTTTAAAAGAATTAAAAAAAGAAAGAAGCCACAGCTCTCCCCAGACTAGCACTGAAGGAGGACAGGAGGACAGAGAATTTCCATTTCAACCTTTGCCTCTAGTTGTAGACTCTGCCCTTGATTTCTCAGAGCACAGAAGAAACAAGGGCCAGTATGTTAAAAAATTATTTTACTAAAGTTGAGGGATAGCAAAAGAGAAACAGATACAAAAAGAAGCATGAGATAGGCACTATTTTGATTTGCAAGTCGTATTTTTTTTCTCTAAGCTCAAAAGTTCGGTTCCATTAACACACGGCCCTCAGGAATCAGTACATCCTACTTTCCTTCCCCGTTGTAGAGGTCACATTTAACCACTCTTGCCTGAGGGTGCCTTCCTAGGCCTTCCAAATTCTTCCAAGTTATTCAGTCAACAAACATTTTTTAAGCGCTAACTATGAGACACTATCAAATTACTTGTTATTGTTGTTAGCTGCCATTGAGTAGGTTCTGGCTCATAGTGACCCTATGCACAACAGAACAAAATACTGCTGGGTCCTGCAACATGCTCATAATCCTTGTTATGCTTGAGCCCATTGTTGCAGCCACTGTGCCAGTCCATCTCATCGAGGGTCTGTCAGTTTGTCGTACTGTGGGGCTTGTGTATTGCTGTGATGCTGGAAGCTATGCCACTGGTATTCAGATACCAGCAGGGTCACCCATGGAGGACAGGTTTCAGCTGAGCTTCCAGACTAAGACAGACTAGGAAGTCTACTAGGAAGTCCAACAGTCTACTTCTGAAAAGAATTGCCGGCAAAAACCTTATGAATAGCATCGGAACATTGCCTGCTATAGTGCCAGAAGATGAGCCCCCCAGGTTGGAAAGCACTCAAAAGACAACTGGGGAAGAGCTGCCTCCTCATCTAATCACTCATGTGCAAACATGACTAAGATACTGTGCTTGCCCTCAAATATCTCCCCATCTTGGGACAGACAAGAACATAAACAGAAAATTCCAGCATAATATGCTGTGAAAGAAATATGCACAGAGTGCTTTGAGAGAACAGATGAAGGGGACCTAACACACACCGAGGAGAGCGGATAATAAATTCTGGAGGAAGTGATGGTTGAATTCATTAGAGAAGGAGAGTGAAAAATTACCTGGGGTTGGTTTGGGAAAGGAAGACGATAGGATTCCAGACAGTGGGGAACCTAAAAACAACCGTGTGCTGGTAACAATAAAGAGTTCACTGTTGCCGAAGCAAAATAAATAAATAAATAAATAAATACTTGGAAGAACACAAGAGGCATCAGGGCAAGATCATGGAAGACCTAGAAAACCATGTAAAGATGTTTGAATTCAATCTCCCAGGCAATGGAGAACCATCGAGTGCTTTTAAACAGTGGAGAGATGTAGTCAGACTTGCTATTTTGATTAACCATTCTACATCCATTTTTTTTAAGTGTGTGTGTGTGTGTGTATCTGTTGTTAGGTGCTGTTGCATCAGTTCAGACTCATGGCGATCCTATAGGACAGAGCAGAACTGCCCCACAGGGCTTCCAAGGAGCAGATGATAGATTTGAACTGCAGACACTTTGGTTAGCAACCAAGCTCTTAACCACTGTACCACCAGGGATATATATATATATATATATGCATATATATGTATACATACATACATACATAAAAAAATTTCTCTAGAAAATAGACCCACGACTTTCATTAGATTCAGAAAGGCATCCATAACCCAAAAGGTCTGTGGACCCTGATATAGGCTGTTGTTGTTAGGTGCCATCGAGTTGGTTCCAACTCGTAACCCTGTGTACAACAAAACAAAACACTGCCCCGTCCTGCGCCATCCTTACAATCGTTGTTATGCTTGAGCCCATTGTTGCAGCCACTGTGTAAATCCATGTTGTTGAGGGTCTTCCTCTTTTCTGCTGACCCTCTACTTTACCAAGCATGCTGTCCTTCTACAGGGACCGATCCCTTCTGACAACATGTCCAAAGCATATAAAATGCAGTCTCGTCATCCTTGCTTCTCAGGAGCATTCTGTTTGTACTTCTTCCAAGACAAATTTGTTCTTTCTTTTGGCAGTCCGCTGTATATTCAATACTCTTTGCCAACACTACAATTCAAAGGCGTCAATTCTTCTTCGGTCTTCCTTATTCATTGTCCAGCTTTCACATGCATATGATGTGATTGAAAACACCATGGCTTCGGTCAGGCACGCCTTAGTCTTCAAGGTAACATCTTGCTTTTCAACACTTTAAAGAGTTCTTTTGCAGCAGATTTGCCAAATGCAATGTGTCTTTTGGTTTCTTGATGGATGCTTCCATGGCTGTTGATTGTGGATCCAAGTAAAACGAAATTCTTGACAGCTTCAATCTTTTCTCCATTTATCACAATGTGGTTTACTGGTCCAGTTGTGAGGATTTTTGTTTTCTTTATGTTGAGGTGTAATCCATACTGAAGGCTCTGGTCTTTGATCTTCATCAGTAAGTGCTTCAAGTCCTCTTCACCTTCAGCAAGCAAGGGTGTGTCATCTGCATAATGCAGGTTGTTAATAAGTCTTCCTCCAATTCTGATGCTCCATTCTTCTTCATATAGTCCAGCTTCTCAGATTATTTGCTCAGCATACAGATTGAATAGGTATGGTGAAAGGAGATAATGCTGACGTACACCTTTCCTGACTTTAAACCACTCAGTATTCCCTTGATCTGACTCTTGATCTATGGACAGGTTCCTCATGAGCACAATTAAGTGTTCTGGAATTCCCATTCTTCACAATGTTATCCATAATTTGTTATGATTCACACAGTCGAATGCCTTCGCATAGTCAATTAAACACAGGTAAACATCCTTCTGGTATTCTCTGCTTTCAGCCAGGATCCATCTGACATCAGCAATGATATCCCTGGTTCCATGTTCTCTTCTGAATCCAGCCTGAATTTCTGGCAGTTCCCTGTCAATATACTGCTGTGGCCCCTTTTGAATGATCTTCAGCCAAATTTTGCTTGCATGTGATATTAACAGTATTGTTAATTTCCACATTCAGTTGGATCACCTTTCTTGGGAATAGGCATAAATATGGATCTCTTCCAGTCACTTGGCCAGGTAGCTGTCATCCAGATTTCTTGGCATAGACGAGCGAGCACTTCTAGTGTTGCATCCATTCGTTGAAACATCTCAATTGATATTCCATCAATCCCTGGGGTCTTATTTTTTGCCAATGCCTTCAGTGCAGCTTGGATTTCTTCCTTCCGTACCTTCGGTTCCTGATCATATGCTACCTCTTGAAATGGTTGAAAGTCAACTAATCCTTTTTGGTGTAATAACCCTGTGTATTCCTTCCATCTTCTTTTGATGTTTTCTGAATCGTTTAATATTTTCCCCATTGAATCCTTCACTATTGCAACTCGAGGCTTGACTTCTTTTGTTAGTTCCTTCAGCTTGAGAGTCACTGAGTGTGTTCTTTCCTTTTGGTTTTCTATCTCCAGCTCTTTGCACATGTTATCATAATACTTTATCTTCTCAAGCTGCCCTTTGAAATCTGTTCAGTTATTTTACTTCATCATTCTTCCTTTTGCTTTAGCTGCCCTGTGTTCGAGGGCAAGTTTCAGAGTCTCCTCTGACATCCATCTTGGCCTTTTCTTTCTTTCTTGTCTTTTCAATGACCTCTTGATTTCTTCATGTATGATGTCCTTGATGTCATTCCACAACTTGTCTGGTCTTCGATCATTAGTGTTCAATGCATCAAATCTATTCTTGAGATGTTCTCTAAATTCAAGTAGGATATACTCAAGGTCGTATTTTGGCTCTCATGGACTTGCTCTAATTTTCTTCAGTTTCGACTGGAACTTGCATATGAGCAATTGATGGTCTGTTCCACAGCCAGCCCCTGGCTTCGTTCTTACGGATAATATTGAGCTTTTCCATCATCTCTTTCCACAGATGTAGTCAGTTTGCTTTCTGTGTATTCCCTCTGGCAAGGTCCATGTGTAATACTCACCATTTACGTTGGTGAAAAAAGGTATTTGCAATGAAGAAGTCATTGGTCTTGCAAAATTCTATCATTCAATCTCTGACATTGTTCTGTCACCAAGGCCATATTTTTCAACTACCGATGCTTCTTCTTTGTTTCCAGTCTTCACATTCCAATCACCAGTAATTATCAATGCATGCTGATTGCATGTTTGATCAATTTCAGACTGCAGAAGCTGATAAAAATCTTCAATTTCTTCATCTTTGGCATTAGTGGTTGGTGTGTAAATTTGAATAATAGTCATATTAACTGGTCTTCCTTGTAGGTGTATGGATATTATCCTATCACTGACAGTGTTGTACTTCAGGATAGATCTTGAAATGTTCTTTTTGACAGTGAATGTGATGCCATTCCTTTTCAAGTTGTCATTCCTGGCAGAGTAGATATGATTGCCTGATTCAAAATGGCCAATACCAGTCCATTTCAGCTCACTAATGCCTAGGATATTGATGTTTATGCATTCCATTTCATTTTTGATGATTTCCAATTTTTCTAGATTCATACTTTCTGCATTCCAGGTTCCAATTGTTAATGGATGTTTGCAGCTGTTTCTTCTCATTTTGAGTCATGACACATCAGCAAATAAAGGTCCTGAAAGCTTTACTCCATTCTCCAATCACATCCTGATATAGGCAGTGATTCTAAACGTGACCAAGTTTCAGAAATGTCTGCTCCTATTTTAAAACATTCAGAATACAGGGGTATACTCCATGATTATTAAATTGTACAAGAGCCACGACTCACCTTGAATTGTGTATTGGGGTGATTCTCCTACAACATGACCTGGAGCTCATGGTAACTATCACAGGGCACTTAGCTTTTGGGTGGTCTTCTTGGGAATAGTTTTTAGCACCCATGCTGATTGCCTTATGCCTAAATACCATGAGAACAATTGTTTCGGTAATGAAAGATTCGGTGACATACTATACAGTTGTTGTCTTTAAGCAGTTAGAGGCTTTATCTTTATAGTCACCAGAAGCTGATGGGCAAGGAAAAGAGGGACCTCAAAATAAAGTATTTAGACAATGTTATGCAAAAAATAGCTGAAGGAACTTGTTCCTGCCAATATCTAGAGGCTATAAATAAGGAGCTAGGGAGTGAAAAGGAAGAAATTAGCATGTAGTGCCTCTGAGATCTGCTTGGCTTAAAGTTATTTCTTTCTTCAAAAAAAAAAAAAAAACCAAGAAACAGATTGACTGTAAACATGATGCTCAGTGAAAAACGTGAATGTTCTCTTCCTTACCTAAGGAAGGGGGTGGAATATCATACCCATTTATTGGAAATATTACGTCAGATTACGTCTATCTACAGATGTACTAAGCCAAGAGTTTGGGATCATGAAGAAAGCAAAACAAAACAAATTAATTATTCACTTCATAGAGATAATTTTCCACGTCTGTCAAAAATACAAAATATCTACTGTCCCATAGCCCTTGCTACTCCTCCCATTTTCAGGAGCAGTTTTATATGTTATGGTCATGCAGGCAGTTCTTTCTACCAAGTGATAACTCTGCAGTATGAACTGTATTCTTTTTAAAATTTAATTTAATTTAATTGTGCTTCAGGTGAAAGTTCACAGGGCAAACTAGTTTCTCATTCAAAAATTTATACACAAATTTTTTGTGACATTGGTTGCAATCTCTGCAATGTGTCAGCACTCTCCCCCTTTTCTTTTCCACCCCAGGTTTCCCATGTCCATTCATTGTTTTCCTGTCCCTTCCTGCCTTCTTGTCTTTGCTTTTGGGCAGATGTTGCTCATTTGGTCTCCTATATTTGATTGAACTAAGAAGCATGTTCCTCATGTATGTTATTGTTTGTTTCATAGGTCTGTCTAATCTTTGGCTGAAAGGAGGACTTTGGGAGTGGCTTCAGTTCTGAGTTAGCAAGGTATCCGGGGACCGTAGTCTCAGGGGTTTGAATTGTATTCCTGGTAAGTCTACACACTGGTTGATACTTTGACACAGAGTGACCTGAATTTAGAGATGACTTCATTTTCCCAGTGAGGAACCTCAGGCCAATATATTTTAGAACCACAGGTAATTGATAATTTTTCATTAACCTTAGGCACACCCACCAGTTAGGATAGAAAAAAGTAGCAGAAGGTTTGGTGGGATTTGATGTGCTATATTTAGCGAAAATGTCATATAAACGGGAGGATGAAATGTTCTTACACAACTGAAATCTAGTATTTAGGAAGACAGCTTAAGAAATAGAACCAGCTTGCATAGTTTAAAAAAAAAAGGGAGGGGGTAGTTCTTTCTGCTGTGACTTTCTACGACTTGAAGGATTTAGAAAAGTGTCTCTTACTCTGTTACCAATGGAACCCTAGATAGGAGTCCATGGATAGCCTTCAGGTAGTCCATGAAATTCTTTATGGCATGTCCAAATATTGTATGCACGTACTTATATGCACCCCTGGATCAGGTATCAAAAATTTGATTGAATACCAAAGGATTCTGAGACCCATAAAAGTTTAAAAGCAATTGCCTTAGCAACCCATAGTAGCATAAGACCTATGCTTTTAAATTCTGAGTGTCTTACTATGGTGCACCCGCTCTACTTGTACAAAACGTGCTTCTTGGTCTTCTCACCAGCAAATATTTGGGATCCCCATTAGCCAGGCTTGGAGCCGTGGTGGTGCAGTGGTTAAGAGCTCAGGCCACTAACCAAAAGGAGGGAAGTTTGAATCCACAGTCTGCTTCTTGGAAACCCTATGGGCAGTTCTACTCAGTCCTATAGGGTTGCTATGAGTTCGAATAAACTTGACAGCAACAATTCTTTTGGTGTATTAGCCAAGCTTAGAAACGAATATCTTAGGAACTTGATTTTGTATTTTAATTTTTTAAAAACGAGTATCTCTTTAATTCCTGGTATATTTGTGTGTTCTTAATACTCTTAAAATTGAGGTATAAATCACATACAAAAAGATGCACAGATATTAATGTACGACTCCTTGGCTTTTGAGACTTGTACACACTGATGTAACCCTCTCTCAAATCAAGATATACCCACTAAAACCCACCTCCATCAAGTTGATTCCAACTCATAGTGACCCTACAGAACAGAGTAGAACTGCCCCATAGAGTTTCCAAGGAGTGCCTGGTGGATTTGAACTGCCGACCTCTTGGTTAGCAGCTGTAGCACTTAACCACTACGGACGGCAACAGGGTTTCCAAAATCAAAATATAGATTTCCATTATCCCACGCACTTCCCTCATACCACCCTTCAGTTATTCCCCACCCTCATGCCAACCCAAAGACTACCTCTGTTGTTATTTTTATCATTGTAAATTATTCATACCTATTTCATAACTTCATAAAAATATTTTCTTAATGGTGTGTTTGGTGAATAGAAATTTTTACTTTTCATGAAGACCAATTTTTAATTTTTTCCTTTATGGTTAGTGATTTTTTTGGCCTGCCCAATAAATTTTTGCTTTTTCTAAATTCAGGAAGAGAGTCTCCAGTGTTTTCTTAAATGCCATTGATTTTTATACGTTGACCTTGAATGCTGCAAATATCATATATCACTTATTGGTTCTACTCGTTTTTTTGATATTCTTTGGAATTTTCTAAATACATAAACATGCCTGAGAATTAGAAAAGTTTTACTTATGCCTTTATAATTTTTTTGCTTTTATTATTTCTTTTTTTCTTGTGTTATCGCACTGGCTGGGATCCTAGTACAATGTTGAATAGAGGTGGCAAGAGTGAATATCCTTAAATCGTTTCTGATCTTAGAAGGAAAGTACTCAGTGATTTACTGTTGAGTATAAGGTCAGCTGTGTGAATTTTCATAGATATCCTTAATCAGGTTGAGAAAGTTCTCTTTTATTTCTATTTTACCGAGACTTTTTATAATGAATGGTTGTTGAATTTTGTTAAATATTGTTCTATATCTATTGAGATGGCCATATGATTTTTCTCTTTTATTATGTTAATTTATGAATAACACTGCTTTTCTAATGTCAAGCCAAACGTGTCGGTCCTTGGGAAAACTTCGGTTGGTCATGATGTGTTATCCTTTTTAATGTATTGATGTATTAATTTGTTAATATGCTCAAAAAGACTTTTGTACTTATTTTGTGAGGGATGTCAGTATGTAATTTTTCTTGTCATGTTTTTGTTGGGTTTTGTTAATCAACCTCAATTTCCTGAAAGAGGGCATGTGACACTGATGTTATTTCATTCTTAACAATTTGATAGACCTCATTAGTGAAATCAGCTGTGCTTTGAGGTGCAGGAAGAGTCAGGGATGAAAGCAGCCATGGGACACCTCTTTCCTGGGAATGGCTTATCTCTTCTTAAGGTTTAGTTCATTTACATTTCTTTCCATCTTTGGCACTCTGTTAGGTTTCACGTGACCATAATATTGTAGCTAATTGGACTTCAACTTCCTACATCTTAGGAAGTGGAAATCAATCCTTCCACTTTAAAAGTCTTCAGAGCAAGATCTTTCCTAAAGAATTTGAAAAGAACATGATTTTTGCTACTGTCTGCATTTTTTATATGGTAAGTGCAGTAGAATCAGATATGACCCCCAATCCAGTGTTTTGCATGAGAACTTTTGCATCAGTATAAAGAAAAATGGGATTTAAGGGTGGCACAGTGGTTAAGCGTTCAGCAGCTAACCAAAGTTCGAATCCACCAGTCGCTTCTTGGAAATTCTATGGGGCAGTTCTACTCTGAGTAAAAGGTCACTATGAGTAGGAATCAACGGCAATGGATTTTGTTTTTATTATTATTATTGTTATTACTTACTTTTTGCTGGGAATAACTGCTGTTAGCCAAGCAGTCATCCTGAGTCATGATAAGCTGAACCAACCATGTCTTTGTGTTACAGTGATGTCTTTCGCACAGATCTAGACTCTCAGTTTTCCTTCTGCTACATTCTACTGATGGAAGGTATTTGAGTTCGTGTCCCAGTGTAAGCAGTGTCCTTTCCATTCTTTTCTTCTTGTAAATTTTCTACTTATTTCTTAAGAGTCTGCTTACATGCATATCTTTTACAAAGTCTTCTCCAAGATAGGCTGAATGCCTATTCTCCAACAGCTCCAGCCTTGCTTAAACTGTTAGTACCGTCCTTACCATGTTATATTATGCACATAATGCTAGGGAAAGGAGGGCACCTGCTTCATAAAAATGCCAACAGATGACCTAGAACTGGGTCTCACTGTTCTGACGTAGGATACATGACTCCCTTGGAGCCAGGATGAGAGGTGGGCTCAGTGCCATCCACATCATAGGACCTAAGAGGGCAATAGGAGAGGGTTCCTGTAAGCAAAAACAGGCTGCTATTGGTAGAGAAGGGGCCAAGGAAGATGATATTAAAACGGTTTTATTAAAACTTAATTGATATGGATAGTACCAAGAGGAAAATGAAAAACATTTGAGAGGGAAGCTTAATTTTTATTCTATATTTCAGCCTCAAGACATCAGGGACATGTTACACAGGGAAAAAAATTCCAATACCTATAAAAGGGTTAATATCAGTAAATTAGTCCTCTAGAGGGGGGGTGATATCTAACTTTTTCATCAGTGAGAACCATCCTTTATTAATTTTGCCTCCATAACCACCCTCCTTTTTTTTGTTGTTGTTTTCTGTATAGCTTTATAGTAGGTAAGTTAAACTTTTCATTCAGTAGGCTCTATAATATATTGAAATACATAGTGAATCTGCAGTAAAAGCTTTATAGTATTTATACCATTTGACCTACCCATTTAATGTTTATGATTTATCATTGGATGATGGTCATGGATGAGCACAAATATTTGTCTACAGCATTAATTACCATAGCACTGGTCATAATTGCAATAAAACACCTAAAATTTTCAACAATTAGGAGTTGGGTAAATAAATTATGGAATAGCCATACAATAGAATATTATACATTTAATGACATGGAAATATGTTCATTATATATTAAGTAAAAAAAAAAGTATGTTATAGAATAATATGCATATAGGGTTGCTGTGAGTCGGAATCAACTCGACAGCAATGTGTTTGGTTTTTTTGGTTTTATGGGTATTTGAGGAGTAGTTAAAATGGTTTCCAAATTTTCTTCTTCACAGCTTGATTTTCTCTAAGATGGGGTGATCTGATCTTCTCTGATTAAAGACACATTTAGGCATGTTTTATAACTAGATTAAGCTAAGGAAACCAGGCTATTTGCGGTTCAGTTTGGGATATAGTTCAAACTTGGCAAATAATTTATATATTGGCAAAGGCATGTTTTCTTTCTTTATCTAATTTAAGCCACCAGAAAAGAAAACATTAATAATTGGCACTCAAATTCATTTTAGTCCCAAACTACCTCAAGCATATTCCACTAAACAAGGCTAAAAACCAGACCCATTGCTCAGCCAGGAAAAAAAAAAAAAAAAAAACAACTTAGCATAATTTCTGCTGATGGATTGCCCATTCCTTAATGCTACGATGATTTCATGTTGGTATGCATTCAAACATGATTCTAATTGAAAACAAGCTGTGCCTGGGACACCAGAAAGACCACGGTTTAACGTGGGTCAGTTTTAAGGTCCGAAACATTAAACTAGAAATGCATCTCTTTAACAGGCTGAGGGAAAGATTCTTAAAACAAACCATTTTTAGCAAAATATTAACTACTAACAATAGCTACATACTATTTATTATGTGCCAGGTACTATTGTAAGAACTTTATATTTATTCACTCATTTAATCCTCATAAGATCCCTAAGAGGTATAGACTACTATACTCCTGTGGAAACTGAGGCACAGAGAGGTCAGGAAAATTCTAAAAGGTTATAAAACTACCAAGAGGTAAAGTCAGGATTCAAACTCAGGAAGTTGAGTGCCAAAGCCTGTGATATTAACCAGCACATTTGGACAGTCAATCTAGGCAAGATCAAAAAGCAAATAAAAAACCTTGTATCCACTGTAGTGGAGTCTGTGGGTGGCACAAACAGTTAAGTGCTTAGCTGGTAACAGAGAGTTTAGTGGTTCAAACCCACGCAGAGGACTCTCGGAAGAAAGGACTGGTGACCTACTTCCAAAAAATCAGCCATTAAAGACTCTTCGGAGGACAGTTCTATTCTGATAAACATTGATCACCATGAATCAGAATTGATTTGATGGTAACCGGTTTTTATCCACTGAGGTAGGTGAGTATATCCATTGTATCATCCTCCAAAGTGTGTTTGAGCCTAGAATAATAGGCTGTGTTGTTGTTGTTAGGTGCCCTCCAGTTGGTTCTGACTTACAGCAACCCTGTGTACAACAGAATGAAACACTGACCAGTCCTGCGTCATCCTTGCAATCATTGTTATGCTTTAGCCCATCATCATAGCTGTTGTGTCAGTCTGTCTCCTTGAGAGTCTTCCTCTCTTTTGCTGGTCCTCTACTTTACCAAGCATGCTGTCCTTCTCCAGGGATTGGTCTCTCTTGATAACATGTCCAAAGTACATGAGACAAAGTTGTGCCATCCTTGCTTCTAAGAAGCATTCTGGCTGTACTTCTTCCCAGACAGATTTGTCTTTGTTCTTTGCACAGTACAGAGTATACTCAATACCCTTCGTCAATACCGTAATTCAAAGGCGTCAATTCTTCTTTGATCTTCCTTATTCATTGTCCAGCTTTTGCACGCATATGAGGTGATTGAAAATACCATGGCTTGGGTCAGATGCACCTTAGTCCTCAAGGTGACATTTTTGCTTTTAAACACTTTAAAGGAGTCTTTTGCAGCAGATTTGCCCAACGCAATATATCGTTTGATTTCCTGACTGCTGCTTCCATGGTTGTCGGTTGTGGCTCTAAGTAAAATGAAACCCTTGACAACTTCAATATTTTCTCCATTTATCATCATCTTGCTTATTGGTCCAGTTGTGAGGATTTTTTTTTTTTATGTTGAGGTGTAATCCATACTGAAGGCTGCACTCTCTGAATTTCATTACTAAGTGCTTCAAATTCTCTTCACTTTCCACAAGCAAGGTTGTGCCTTCTGCATCTCACAGATTGTTGATGAGCCTTCCTCCAATCCTGATGCTGTATTCTTCTTCTTATAGTTGTCCAGCTTCTTCAGATTATCTGCTCAGCACATAGATTAAGTAAGTATGGTGAAAGGATACAACCCTGATGCAATACCTTTCCTGACTTTAAGCCACTCTGCACCCCCTTGTTCTGTTGGAAAGACTGCCTCCTGGTCTATGCACAGGTTCTTCACAAGCGCAATTAAGTGTTCTGGAAGTCCCATTCTTTGCAATGTGATCCATAATTTGTTATGATCCAAACAATCAAACGCCTTTGCATAGTCAATAAAATACAAGTAAACATCTTTCCAGTCAGTTTATCGTACTGTGGTGGCTTGCATGTTGCTGTGATACTGGAAGCGTTGATGACGATCAAAGACTACAGCTTTCAGTATGGATTACACCTCAACATAAAACAAAAATCCTCACAACTGGACCAATAAGCAAGATCATGATAAATGGAGAAAATATTGAAGTTGTCAAGAGCTTCATTTTACTTAGAGCCACAACCAACAACCATGGAAGCAGCAGTCAGGAAATCAAATGATACATTGCATTGGGCAAATATGCTGCAAAAGACCTTTTTAAAGTGTTAAAAAACAAAGATGCCACTTTAAGAACTAAGTTTCACCTGATCCAAGCCATGATATTTTCAGTTGCCTCACAAGCATGCAAAAGCTGGACAAATAATAAGGAAGACTGAAGAATTGATGCCTTTGAATTATGGTTTTGGCGAAGAATATTGAATATACCATGGACTGCCAGAAGAACGAACAAGCCTGTTCTGCAAGAATTACAGCCAGAGTGCTCCTTGGAAGAGAGGATGACGAGACTTTGTGTCACAGACTTGGACATGTTATCAGGAGGGACCAGTCCCTAGAGAAGGACATCATGCTTGATAAAGTAGAGTATCAGATAAAAAGAAGAAGACCTTCGACGAGATGGATTGACACAGTGGCTGCAAAAATATGCTGAAACATAACAACAATAGTGAGGATGGCGCAGGACCGGGCAGTTTTTCGTTCTATTATACATAGCTTTGCTATGAATCAGAACCCACTGAAGGTCACCAGACAAAAACAACAACAAACATCTTGGAATTCTCTGCTTTCAGCCAAGATCCATTTGACATCAGCAATGACATCCTTCATTCAACATCCTCTGCTGAATCTGGCTTGAACTTCTGGCAGTTCTCTGTCATGTACTGATATAGCCACTTTTGAATTATGTTCAGCAAAATTTTACTCACATATGATATTAATGATATTGGTCAATAATTTCTGAATTCTATTGGATAATCTTTCTTTGGAATAGGCGAAAAAAATAGATCTCTTCCAGTCATTTGGCCAGGTAGCTGTCTTCCAAATTTCTTGGCACAGATGAGTGAGCACCTCCAGTGCTGCATCCCTTTGTTTAAACTTCTCAATTGGTATTCCATCAATTCCTGAGGCCTTGTTTTTTGCCAGTGCCTTCAGGACAGCTTGGACTTCTTCCTTCAATATTGTCGGTTCTTGATGGTATGCTACTTCCTGAAACTGTTGGTTGTCAACCAATTCTTTTTAGTAAAATGATTCCATGTATTCGTTCCATCTTCTTTGACACTTCCTACATCGTTCAACATTTTCCCTCTAGAATTATTTAAAATCGCAACTCAAGGCTTGAATTTTTCATCAGTTCTTTCAGCTTGAGCAATGCTGAAGGTGTTCTTCTCTATTGGTTTCCTAACTCCAGGTCTTTGCACATTTCATTATAAGACTTTATTTTGTCTTCTGAGCCACCCTTTGAAACCTTCCGTTCAGCTCTTTTACTTCATCATTTCTTCCATTTACTTTAGCTACTCAAGGTTCAAGAGCAAGGTTCAGTGTTTCTTCTTACTTCTATTTTGTTTTTTTCTTTCTTTCCTATATTTTTAATGTCCTTCTTTTTTCTCCACGAATGATGTCCTTGATGTCATTCCACAACTCATCTGGTCTTTGGACATTAATGTCAATTTTTCAAATCTATTCTTGAGATGATCTCCAAATTCCAGTGGAATATACCCAAGGTCATATTTTGGCTTTCATGGACTTGTTTTAATTTTCTTCACCCTCAACTTGTCCTTGCATATGAGCAATTGATGGTCTGTTCCGTAGTCAGCCCCTAGCCTTGTTCTGACTAACGATATTGAGCTTCTCTATTGTCTTTTTCCACAGATGTAGTGGATTTGATTCCTGTGAGGTCTACATGTATAGTTACCATTTATGTTGTTGAAAAAAATGACTTGCAATGAATAAGTCATCGGTCTTGCAAAATTCTACCATGCGATTTCCAGCATTTTTTCTATCACCGAGGCCATATTTTCCGATTACTGATCCTTCTTCTGTGTCCCACTTTTGCATCCCTACCACTGGTAATTATCAATGCATCCTGATTGCATGTTTGATCAATTTCAGACTGCAGAAGTTGGTAAAAATCTTCAATTTCTTCATCTTTGGCCTTAGTGGTTGGGGCATAAATTTGAATAATAGTCATATTAACTGGTCTTCCCTGTAGGCATATGGATGTTATTCCTATAACTGACAGCACTGTACTTCAGGATAGATCTTGAAATATTCTTTTTGACAATGAATGCGATGCCATTCCTCTTCAATTTGTCTTTCCTGATATAGCAGACCATATAATTGTCCAATTCAAGATGGATAATACCAGTCCATTTCAGCTCACTAAAGCCTAAGATGTTGATCTTAATGCTTTCCATTTCATTTTTGACCACTTCCAATTTTCCTAGATTCATACTTCATACATTCCATGTTCTGTTATTAGTGGATGTTTGTAGGTATTTCTTCTCATTTTGAGTCTTGCCACATTAGCAAATGAAGGTCCCAAAAGCTTGACCCCGTCCATGCCATTAAGATTGACTCTATTTTGAGGAGGCACCTCTTTTCTAGTTGTATTTTGTGAGTGCCTTCCAACGTTATAGGCTCATCTTCCAGCATTATATCAGAGAATGTTCTGCTGCTATTCATAAGTTTTTCACTGGCCAATTTTTCAGAAGTAGAGCACTAGGTCCTTCTTCCTTGTCTGTCTTAGTCTGGAAGTTTAGCTAAAACCTGTCCACTATGGGTAACCCTGCTGGTATTTGAAATACCAGTGGCATAGCTTCCAGCATTACAGCAACATGCAAGTCACCACAGTATGTCAAACAGATGAGTGGTGGAGAACAATAAGCTACGTAGCCTAATTCCTTCCCTCAATACTTTTGAGTTCCTACAAATCACTGAGACTACAAAGTTAGGGGAGACCATGTAGAATTGCTAAGGTATATAGAAATAACTTCTAGTTTTCTATTCTAATGAGTGGAATTTTGGAAATGCTCATTCCATAAAGCAACACCATCTGTAATGTATAAGTAGGTTTGCTCAAGATATTTTTTGCATGCTGTAGCATTTATCCAAACATCTGTGAGGTAAGTTTGGACCAAATTTAAAATTTGCTTCTCCAACTAGCCTTCTCATTTGTCCTCAAACTTGGGATTGATTCTATCAACAATTACACTGCTGTGGGTCCAAATTTTACACCATCACAGCAATGTCCCAGTTTGGAACCTGTTGTTATTGTTAGGTACTGTTGAGTCACTTCCTATTCATAGCAACCCTATGTACAACAGAACAAAACGTTGCCCAGTCCTGCACCATTCTTACAATTGTTGCTATGTTTGAGCTCATTGTTGCAGCCAGTGTGTCAATCCATCTCATCAAGGGTTTTTACCTTTTTGCTGACCCTCAACCTGAGACTTGGAAAATTCCTTTCTGATTCTACTAGGACAGTTTGCCTGAGACACATCTTGTCCAAACTCACCCTGACTTCTGCCTTCTCCCTTGCTGGAGGGTAGAGAGTAGGTTTTTTTTTTTTTTTAATCATTATTGCCTTTAACGCATCTAGCACAGTGCTCACTATGCAGTAGTTATTCAGAAAACACTTGTAAAATAAGTATTTTAAGACCATCATTTTACAGATGGACGAACTGAAATGCGAACCATTAGACTTGATTGATGTCATAAAACAAATCAACGTCCCCAAACACAATTTGGCATTTGCTTCCCTGCAAATACGTGAATTTGGTGCCTTAAATCCTTTCTGTAAAAGTACCCAAAGAAATAGGGTAGAAGAAAGGAAAGAGATGGGGAGGAGATGTCATTGGAAAGGAAGGAGGGAGGGAGGAAGAAAAGAAGGAAAGAGGCATATAAGGAGACTGATAACTAACGTAAAACCATACTAAAGTGTTCCTGAATTATGGAGCTACATTCACACCTGGAGCCATTTATAAACTCTTCTGAGAAACGCCAGTCTAGCAAATGCTTCGGCAGCCAGTAATTCATGAGCTCTAGGCAGTAGTTTAAACCAAAAGGGGTAATGGCCACAGCTGTCAGGCTCCAGATGCTCTGGGGCCCAGCCCTGCATGTTGCCCCTGTGTCGTGTAGAAGAATGCTGTGACTGGGCACATCACCACTGTTCATCTGGCCTGCTTCCAATGGCACCAGCTGCATCTGCCAGGAAGATGGCTGCTGCTGGCAGCTCCATGTTCCCCATGAGGCTAGGTGTTGGGCTGTAGCCAGGCTGCAAGGATTTGGGCCTTCACCCAGCACACTTGGTCCAGCCTTATCTGCCTATCTTTCCCAGAATCCCCATGGAAGCTCGGTATTTCACGGCACACCAAATCCACCTGAGAACTGGAGTCTTTCTGGAGTCAACAGAAGAGATGGAATGAATACTACACAGATGAAAAGTCATGTCATTTATTAATAATTTCATTTTTTCTTTTATAAATCTAAAGGAAAAAGTCTTTGGTGATACTATCTATAAAACAATCTATCTTGCATGGCAAAACCCAGACATATAGTTACACAGGTCAGTGAAGTAAATCAAGATCTATGGCTTTGTGTTTTCTTATATGTTCTCTCTCACACACTTCAGAGTTTAATTGCACTAAGTCATTAATAGTCTATAACAAATGGGGAGAACACTTCAGAAAAGATCTGTGGTAACACTACAAAAACATTGGCAACATATTAGAAAACTGTCCCAAATGTACATTGTATATAAAATTAGGTATACTTTTTTTTTTTTTTACAGTTTGTCACCTAAATATTTCCAGTTTTCGATGTCTTCCTTTCCACCCTTCCACATATCCTATACATATTGTTTTTCAAAATAAATATACAAGGTTCATTACATGGTAACTAGATCATTGGCATGGCCTCAAATTTAGTAATAATTACAACCCAAAGGGATGTGTTCCTAAAGAAGAACAGAGAACTATTGCAAATATCAAATGGTCTTTGAGGCTAAAAGGCAAATAATTACCAGAAAAGAGTGACTTAAAGCTAGCTTGATTTGATTTTAATCAAGGGTGAGACCAGGCTAACTCAGAGGGCTAGGCTTTCTCGATGGTGCCACTTGTTTTTGCTTCCAAGGACATTGTACAGCCTTCCTTATCTATTTATTGGGCCAAAGAAGTCTCCGTCTTGGGTAGCTCATCTAGGTTCCTGACATGGAACTTACTGGAATTTTAGTGACAACTATAGACCTTGTGAAGTGAAAATCATGGAAATATAATCTTTTGATTTCGGAAAGGGCAAAAAGTGGAGAGAGTTTCCAGGAAACCTCTTTGTCATCAAGATTATGGTGTAAACAGCAGCTTTTCTCCCAGAGGTTCTGGACAACATCATTGAATAGATGGGAGAGGCTATGTTCTCAGGATATTCAATCCCATTTAAAAACAATTTTTTTTTAGAAATTGGAATCAATGAATAATCTGATCTCTAATACTGAACCAGGCAGGTTTAGCATAGCCTGATAGTAATGCATGAGAGTAATGCAAATTCACTAAGAACCCAATTGAAAACAATTTTTCCGCATCAAACCAAAACCACTGCCATTGAATCAATTCCGACTCATAGCGACCCTATAGGACAGAGTAGAACTGTCCCATAGGGTTTCCAAGGCCTTAAACCTTTACAGAAGCAGACTGCAACATCACTTTCCCATGGAGCAGCTGGTGGGTTTGGACCACCTACCTTTCAGTTAGCAGCCGAGTGCTCTAACCACTGTACCACCAGAGCTCCTTTCCCCCATCAAAAGTGCCTGAGAGAAAGGGGCCAGTAGAGAAAGAATATTTTCTTCATTAAATCTGGCACAGAACGGTAACAACATCTGAAAAGTTCTTGTCCATAACTGTGCAACTGGAAACAAGATAAATGAATTCAGCAGCTGAGATCTGAACCATACTGGCTGCATGTTGATTATATTTTAGAAGGTAGGGGCCTTGTTACTTTAGAGTTCACGGCAATAACTGGAGGTTTTTAGACTGGGAGCTCTCAGAGACTCAAAAGGACAGGAGAAAACTTCAAATTTGGGAAGTTCACCTCAGCTCTTGCGTCCATAATTCAGCCTCATCCAGCAAAAGTCTCATTCGGATTCTAACCTGGCAAGTCTCTCTGCCTCCTTCCCACTCCCGCCCTTTAAACAGATTTGATTAAAATTTCATTAGCTCCTAAATCAAGCATCCCGTTTTTAACAGTATGTAGGTCTATTCACATTCACTCATCTCTCCCCTGATTAAAGTCCAGTAACCTTCATGAAGGGCCACAGCATAGTATTTCTCAGAGTCACCAGGTGTTCTAGAACTACCAAAATAAAGGCTAACATAGCCTATTGGAATGGAAAAAAAAATTCACCCCAAAAGGAAAACTGAAGGAAACAACCATGATTGATCCTTCTTTGAGCACCATTTGTAACAAGAAGAAATTAAAGTATGCACGTAAAATCCCAGGTAAGAGATTTCACTTTCTTCTGGAGCACCTTATTTAAAAAGTCTGCTGAGATGGCCAGGTGGGCTCACCTTTCATGTTATCTTTTGTGACATGAGTATTATTTCATGGATTTTCTCTACAGTCTCAGTTTGGTGCCATTTTGTTCCTCTCAACAAAGGTGATTTGTTTAATGTAGATATAAGCTTGACTTGATATTTATAAAACTTGTCATATAAATGCATAAATACGCCAGCTTTAAAAAATTACTTTTAAGACCACAGGTCCTAATGTGGAGTTGGAAAAAGACACTGTTTAGAAATCATAAGTGGCCAAAACCTCTATGGAGTTTCTGCATGTAATTCATTATGTGGCTGGCACCACACTCTGCCCTTGGCTTCTTACCAACTCAGCACATGTTGGTTCACTTAGGAACCCCTGGTTATCATTAAAGTTGACTGAAAGATAACTCCCCACTTCCTATGGAGATGGCTATGATTTGTAAACTTGCTGCAGCGAAATACAACTCTTTCCTAAGTGAATTAAAATTACATCTTACTGTTGAGCCTCACTGATTTGCTAAGCATTGTTCAATTCCCAGCTGTACGTTCCAAAAGAGAAAAGAACACGCTAGCTAGCATCCCCAAGAGATTTACTCAGAGGATGACAGAACATGGAACCATGGAGATCTTAAGTGGCTGAAAAGAGTTCAGATCCTGTTCTCACCTATGATTGCCATCTTTTTCCTGGTAACACACTTTGTGGAGAATACGAACCCTATGCGCTTTGTGTCAGGTAAATCAGGCAAAACAACCCCCCGAATCAACTCACGTGACTCACTAGTCCAATCAGGGATGCTTCTCTGCAAGCCAAGATGGCAGCATAAGTTTCAAGTTGGCTTGGGGTCATTGAACAAAACATTGCATTCGTTTTCATAAAGGAGAAAGACAGGAATAATTTGCCAAGCCCGAAAATCAATTTAAATACAAATTTGCAAAGGCCAGATGAGTAAGGGTTGCTAACCCTTCAAATCACTGAGGGCTGCAGTTTAAATGGCATGAAACCTATTAGTCTGAGCATTTTGTAGAAACAAGTGCAAATACCTAAGAAATATTTTTCATCAAATACATAAGAGATAATCACATCCACTTTGGGTAAATGTCACATGCTTTAGACTAAGCTAAGGATGGGTCATACTGAGAGAGAGAGACTTAAGAACCTGTTCTGAGACAAGAAGCTACAGAGAAAAGTCCCTCCTTTAATGAAGCTCTCACATCACAGGGTCTGGATGTATGGGCTCCAGTCCTTGCTCTGCCACTAAGGGGCTCCATAGCACATCCTGTAACCTCTCTGGATCTCTACAAACACCTCTTTTCACTCCTGCTTTCAGCACCCTCCCAGTGCTATCATTGTGAGGGACTTTCTCCCCAGATACCTACAAAGGATGAGTTAAAGTCTGCTGCATTTACTGTTTCCACTGACCTCAGTGAGGTGCTGGAAGTAATCTATATATAATTCCAAGATGGAATTTTCTTCTAAAACAAATTGGAAATAAATTTATGAAGATGCATGAGAGTTTAAGGGAAAAATTAAAGTGCTTGTTATTTATTTAGCATAATAGGTGGTAGGCCCCATAATGTCTTTCTCTTCTCTGTTCTCTCAACCCTTCCAAGTAGAAGAAAGCACTTCTTATCAGAAGTCTCCATCTTTTATAATCGAGTTATGGGATACTGTTTTTTTTCAGTTTGTACTTATAAAGCAGTTTATAAGTAATAAATATTCAGAGGCTCAAGATAGAGTTTGCAAGGAGAGAAATTTTCTTTTTAACACTCCACCAGTTTCCAAGGAGCACAACTCAACTTTTCCAGATTTAAAAATTCAAATTAAATGAAACAGTTTTCACATTGTTTCTGATTATTTTGTTTGTCAGGTTCTTGCTCAAGTCAATGTTTGACCAAAAATGGTCCTAGGGTCCCAATGGTGGGGTACATCCTCAGTTATTTCACAGCAATCCTCTTGTTCAATGGTGAGAGCTTATAAATTCTTTTTCAATAGAGAAACTTCTGGAACTTGAGGTTTTCACAAACATTATAGAGTTTTTCTCATAAATAATCTGTTTCCCCAAATACACTCACTCCTCCTTTGCCTGTAAGCCAAAATCTCTCCCCAGGTATAACCATATGTGTGTTAGTTGTAGATTCTGTAAACTAGAACACACCCAAAAACATGGGTTTGTATTTCCATCTCAGATAATTGGCAGGTAGGTTGTTTGGATGGTCCCTTATGCAAACTAAACTTTCTTCAATTATTCTAGTGTTTTCTTGGTACTAACTCCCCTCCCCCTCCTCCCCCCTCCTCCCCGCCCCCAGTGAAAAAGATTATCACACTTATATTTCTCTCAAACATCAAGTTTTCAGTAAGAACTGCCTACCTGGAAGTCATAACACTTCTCTCATGCTGAGACATTCTACAGATGAAGGTTAAAGTGGATTTGTAAATTCAAAGTGGAAAACAATTTGCACTGGAAAGTCAAATAATGAACCTGTTTTAACCTCTGCGTGTTTTTTTTACTGGCTAGAGTGGCTTGTTGTTTTTTCCATGAAGTCTGGGCTTCTGCAACTCTTCAGGAAAGCCCTCCTGACCAGGGCTAAGGACTTTGTGGGAAGAGGAGTAGCAGCTTTGAAGTATTCACAACCAACACAATTTTGATTAAAGAAAGAACTCTGGTTTTTAATAGTTTTGATCATTAAAAAAGTTTAAACCTGCATAGCAATCATTTCAAAAATAATTATTTAATGTTCCATAATTAAACTGTACACAGCCTAGTCTTGGGACACAAGCCAGTGAGGTGAGTTTGGAGCAGTCCCGTGCAGTCCCAGGAGCCAGGAGTCGAGTTCTCATTGGCCTTTTTTTGTCATTCTGTTCGTCTAAGTTTATTTGGATACTTGGCACAATCTGGCTCCGCGAACGAGTGAATCTGCACTGGGAAGAGAGAGCAGCTAGACCCCGGCCCTTCTCGCTTCCCCTCCCCCACTCGGCCGGATTCTTCAAAGTCGCTCAATGTCTCGGTATTTCTTCCTCAGAATAGAGACCTGGTCTTTAAAGAGGACGGGGTCGAGCCTCATCTGAGAGTGGATCAGCGGCATGTAGCCAAACCAGCTGGCAAACGTATTCATGCAGCTCTGTCGCTGGGCAAAGTGGTCAGGGTCAGCCCAGCGGGAAGCCCGAGAAGTCTAGGGAAAAGGAGAGAAACCAGGAGGTCAGTGACAGAAATGCATGGTGAGATGGAGGCACTGCAGAGAACAGGGCCAGGCAAATGGGCGAGGAGCAGAACTCGGGGTCTGGCCTTGCCCTGAGCCACACCACCCACCCACCAGGTGAAAATGAAAGCACCTATCCAATCCCGGTTCTCAGTCTTGCCAGGAGGGATTTTCCAATATTTGTAAGTTCCTCAATGTTAAAAACCAAGACACAAACTAAGGTTCATACTGAGTGACTAATTCTCTGACACTGGAGGTGAATAACTAACCAACTGACTCCCAATCACTATGGTCATTAAATATAAAAATTCTCCTCACATCTGGGATCAAGTGCTGTGACAACTAATGTATATGTGCCTGTCTGTGGCTTCAAAGATAGTTTTTTAAGACCTTTGCGTTTACTTAGTTGGTTTGGGGATATCAATAATCAACTTTTAAAACTATCTATCCATCCATTCATACATCCATCCATCCCTTCTTCCTTCCTTTCTTTCTTCCACTATTTCTCTACCTTTATATAGATTCCATTGAATCCTCTAAAAAAAGACCGCAGGTATAGTTGAAAAAGTACAAAAGAAATCCCTCTACATTTCATTCAAGGCTAGTGTTATGTGGCATATAAAAATCTATTTTCCCTTCTGCAGTCTTCTCTGTTGAAATGACCCCACAAAGTATAAAGGGTGAATTCAGTGGTATACAAGAGTGTCTATAAAATTGACCATAGATTTCAACCTCAAAATTCTGCTCTTAAAGATTGTTGCATTTCCTACTCCACTAACATACCCAAAGATTACTTTCTGAAGACCGATCAGCCCTATGAAGAGTCGTTGCTCATTCAGAATGGAATAAAGTTTTATTCTGCACAAATAGAAAAGATGGCTGCCATCTCTACGTTGGTTAAATAGTTTTAGAACATGTAAATGACTGGTACTGATTTAGAAAACCCACTGATTTAGAAGGAAGGCTTAAATGATGTGAGTGCTCAAATAGAAACAGACCAACTAACTAAATGTTTTTATGAAACGATGAAAAGGTGGGCTGCCCAATTATGAGGGAAAAAACCCACACATGCGTTTATGTCAATAGGCAACTCTTTACAGATGTACGTGTGTGCGTATGTGTTTTCAATGCATTTGTGTCCTCAGCCACCGTTAGAAACTTACTTTCATAAAGGAAGGTACATTTTACTGGAAGAATCACTTAAAGTCACTTTAAAACCACCTGAAGTGTCAACATGCTTGAAAATAATGTTGAAGGTAAATACAAATGTCAAGTTAGCTCTGAGCAGCAGAATAACAAAACGCTACTTGTGAAGTGTTGGCATAGAGCTCATTTGAGTCTCACAACAACCTGATGATCCAGCCATGTAATAATATCCCCATTTTATAGATGAGGAAGCAGGTGCAGGGAAGTTAAAATGATTTCTTCAAGGCTAGAAAGGGGCAGAACTCAGGCTCTGTTCTTTACCATTTCTACTAGGAGAACTCCGCTTGGTAAATAGAGAAAGGTATCAAATTAAGCTGACTGAGTTCAAAGCAGAGTGGCAGTCCCAAAGGCACCTCATTTTATTCCTAAATTGTTATGGGCTTCTAGGCTATTTCTGATTGGCTCACTCATTCCAAATGACCAGATCATCACACCAAGAGAAAGCTTCACTTATGCAAGTGAAAATACTGTCAAGAGCTTAATCTCATTCTTTGCTTTTTTAAATAGTATTCTATTGTGTTTTGGGTGAAGGTTCCCATTCAACAATTTCCATACAAGTTGTTCAGTGACATTGGTTACATTCTTTACAATGTGTGAACATTCTCATTATTTCCGTTCTGATTGTTCCTTCTCCATTAATCTAGTTTCCCTGCCCCCTTACATTCTGATCTTTGTTTTAAAGTAATTGTTGACTGTTTGGTCTCATGTAGGTGATTTTTTAAAGAAGCATGGTACTTACTGGTGATATTTTTTGAGTCAATTTATTATTTAGCTATGAGATGACCTCAGGGGTTAGTTTTGGTTCAAGGTTTGAAGGGTATCTCAGGGCAATAGTCTTGGGGAATACTCGAGTCTCAACCAGTCCAGTAGGTCTGGTTCTTCTTCTTCTTTTTTTTTTTTTTAAGGGAATTTGAGGTTCTGTTCCACATTTTCCTCCCATTCTATCAGGGTCCATCTATTGTAGCCATGATTAGAATGGTGAGTAGTGGTAGCCACCATCTTGTTCTTCTATGCTCCATAGGGTTTTCAATGGCTGATTTTTTGGAAGTAGACTGCCAGGCCTTTCTTCCAAGGTGCTTCTGGGCAGACTCTCGGTACATGAGGCTGTGATTCAGGGTAGAATATAAGCTCATTCTTATTCTCTCTCAGAAATTTAAAAAAAAAAAAAAATCCAATTGAATCATTCAATTCAAATATCTTTTTTCCCCTAGATTTTAACATATATTCTGGGTCAACCAATATATATTGAGAAGATGTCTTTCTTGTGCAATAAAAACATAATCTTAGGGCGTGATATCTACCTACTCCATCAGTCACACAGACATTCAATAAACTAACACGAGAAGAAAGGGGCAAATACAGTACCTGGATAAATCTAATTAGGCCTAGGGTTAAATGCAGATTTGCCCCCAAAAGATGTGTAAAATTACTAGAAATATCGGTTTGGTAGAATTGGCAAATCTATGAAAAGAATCAACCCTTAAGAAATCACATATTAAAGAGTTCCACCCCTAATGAATGCTATATCTTCAGACAAGTGCCTACAACTCGCAGGGCAAACAATATTACAGAAATGTTGCATCCCTAAATGAGATACCATAATATATGAAAATGCCTGGGCACCTAGTAGACAGTGCATCTCACTTGAACTTGAACTATTTTTCAGCTCTAAAGATCAAAACTCCCAGCAACCCTCTTACGAGTTATTTTAACAGTTGGAGGGAAATAGAATTTTCCACTAGACTTGACGCTCACAAGAACAGCTCCTTTTTCATAATTAGTACCTAGTACAGTAGCTGATAAACCACACATACTCAGTAAATACTGAATAACTGACTAAATCCTATAAACTTAAAATCCTGTCAATTTTTTGCTTATACTAAATTTAGTGAGTGAAAACCATCAGTGTGGAAACCTGAGGCCTGGCTAAGCTTTCCTTTGCAAAAGTACAATTTGTATATGATTTTTAACACCTGTTAAAACAACCACAACAACAAAAAATACACCAGTTGCCATCAAGTTGATTCCAACTCATGGTGGCCCCATGTGTGTCAGAGTAGAACTGTGCTCCACAGGGTTTTCAATGGCTGATTTTTTGGAAGTAGATTGCCAGGCCTTTCTTCTAAGGTATCTCTGGGTAGGCTCAAATAGCCAATCTTTTGGTTAGCAGCCAAGTATTTGCAGCACCCAGGGACTCCCTGTTAGAAGAAGGCACATGGAAATCCCTAAATAATTGAACTGATAGAAATAGGTTTATGTGTATCCTTTCAGTTGACTCAAATCCTGTCAGGTACAGCAAGATTTAACTTGCTTAGGCCTAAATGGCCTTACTTAAGGCTTTGTCTTCTTACTTATAGTACTGGACTCTGGTCAAGATGAAAAAAGGTATAATGAGCTTCAGCATATCCAGATGGACTTGCCATAAGGATCCTGGGGTGTTAAGAGAATAGGCACTGGAATGAACAGAACTTAGGATTCAACTCCCAGAACTGTCTCTAACTTACTGTACAATTTCTGGCAATACACTTAAACATTCTGGGTCATAGTTTTTTTTTTTTTTTTTAACTTGTAAAATGAGAAAGTTGGATTATATTTCCTGTGAGTGTCTTCAGTGCTAAAATTTTGTGGCTCAATTCAATATTCTACCTTACTTTTCTAAAAGCTTTCATACATATTACCTCAACCCTATGAGGGGGATTTCATCATCTCCATTTTAAAGGTGAGTCAACTAAGTTTCAGAAGGTAACTGACTTGCCTACAGCTTGTAAATGCTGGTTACAGAACTGAAAATTGAGTATTGTGTCTCCTAATCAACCGCCATAATGCCCACCCAACTCACGAGGGCTGTGTTGAAGAGAGTATTATTAGCTATTCATTAAAAAATCTCCTACAATAAACTTACATAAATTCATTGTAGGTCTTTAACTCTGGAGAAGATTTGCCTTTCTCTCGTCACCTTGTAGGTTATATGAGAGCTTTATATTCTTGACATAAAGACATCCTTGACTTATGCCTTCCCAATTATCCTTGTGCCAACTGTTAACACTCCCTCAGAGCTCTTAAAAAAAAAAAGAGCTCTTAGATGTGGTTTATTCCTGGTATTGCCTCATTATGCTCCCAAAGTAGAACACCTAGAGGAGTACCGAGTCCTAATTACTTCAGACTGACACTGAACTACCAGTGAGCAAAGGAAGGGAGGAGGGGTTTCTTCATTCTTACCTGTCCCATCATTGTTTCCTTATACTGCTTCTTCTGGGTTACTTTGATTGGAGGCAATTTTGTCACAGCAGACACCAGGAAATTCATGAGAATGTCCTCACAATTGGCCAGTTGGTCCACCATGTTCTTTAGGCTGGCTGGCAGGTAATGGGTGTACAGGTAGTGATAATATCTAGAAAAACCAAAGACAGATTTCATAGGGAGCCATCACTGCATAATGACAACCCATTTTTGGAATCCCTAAACATGTCATGGATGATGTTGATGATGATGGAGAATACAGCTCTCACACAGTACTTAACCCACTGCCATCGAGTTGATTCTGACTCATAGCGACCCTATAGGACAGAGTAGAACTGACCCATAGAGTTTCTAAGGAGTGCTTGGCGGATCTGAATTGCTGACCTCTTGCTTAGCAGCCATAGCACTTAACCACTACACCACCAGGGTTTCTTATATGCCAAATAATGTTCTAAAGTGCTTTATATAAGATGCCTTATCTAATCTTCACAACAAACCTAAAAGTAGGTACTATTATTATCCCCATTTTACAGATGAGGAAACAAGGCACAACAATACCCATAGGTCACGTAACTAAGCAGATAGTGCTTGCCTAGTCTAATTCTAATATTAGGCTAGTCCATTATGAAGAGCAACTGCACGCTTTAGGCAGCAAGAGAAAATTATTTACACATAATCTATATATCA
The DNA here is from genome assembly GCF_030014295.1 of Loxodonta africana. Taxonomy (NCBI): domain Eukaryota; kingdom Metazoa; phylum Chordata; class Mammalia; order Proboscidea; family Elephantidae; genus Loxodonta; species Loxodonta africana. Next base: position 67,910,002 of record NC_087355.1, read on the forward strand.
TTACAAAGCTGCTTTATAATTTTAATTATTGGCTTAATCAGAAGGATATTCATTACTATCCCTTGACCCAGAGTCCAACAAAATACTGTTTTATTTGTGTGGCCTTTAAACCATATATTTCATATATTTGTTAGAGCAAAACCCTAATGAATCTGGTGGTCAGTCATGCTACAGAGCCCTCAATTAATTTGAATTATTTCTCACTCGACTTTTTCTTTAGAGGGACATGTACCATATACTTAAAGTAAAGGAAATCATTTGAATGAATCAGATTCAGTGAGGGGAGAAGCACAAGGTGGGGACAATATACTTTCAAGAGGTGAAATCGTCACGTCAAGATTCAATTAGCCTAAATGCTTACACCGTGTGCACTTCCAACACTATGCCTGAGATGGCAAGATACTCTTCGTTTAAAAAAAAAAAAAAAAAAAAGACTAAGATTGGTGTGTTTGCTTTACTAAGGCAGAAGAATGGTGATTTCCATTAAAGACTGAATTGGAAATGCTAGTCATCTACACTCACTAGTTTGGCTATCTTATCCCAGTCCCATACGGCTTTAAAAACCAAATATATATAAACAACTCCCAAATTTCTATTTCCTGACCTCTCTCAAATTCTTTTGGATGTCTTAGCATGTCCAAGACAGAATGTCTGGATTTTCCCCCAATACCTATTTCACCCACGGCCTTCCACATCTTTGTTGATGGGCACTCCATCCTACAAGTCCTTCAGATCAAAAAACTTAAGAGACATTGAATGCTATATCCAGTCTGTCAGGACATCAAGCTGGCACAATCTTCAAAATATGCCCATAATATGACCACTGCTTATCACCTCCATTGCTCACATCCTGGTCCTAGGCTTCATCGTCTCTTGCCTAGATAATGTTAATAACTTTCTAATAGGCCTCCCTGCTTCTACCCAAGCTAATTTAGCGTCTATTCTCAACACAGCAGCCAGAGTGGACACCGAAAACATAAGCCAGATGTCTCCGCGCTGCTCAAACCCCTGCTCTGGCTCTCATGTCACACAAAGTGAAGTCCCTACCAGGGACAGCAAAGTATTGTACCAGGGCTTCCATAACCCCTCTAGTCTCCTTTCTTCTCACTCTATCCTAGTCACATTGGTCTTCTTGATATCCCTTCAACATTCTAAGACATTTATTCTAGCTGTTCCTCATACCAGAATATTCTTCGCACAGATAGCCTCTTCGCTAATTCCCACTCTTCCTTCAGGTCTCTGCTCAAATCTCACCCATTCACTAAGGCTCACCTTGACTGTGCTCCAACCCGCCCCCTGTTCCGCTTTAGGCATCCCTGATCCCTTAACCTGTTCTACTTTTGTTTTTTTTGTTATGTCACTTGTCTCTTTCTAACATAAAAACAGTTGGCTGTCAAGTCGATTCCAACTCATGGTGACCCCACGTGTATCAGAGTAGAACTATGCTCCGTAGGGTTTTCAGTTGCTGATTATTCAGAAGTAGGTTACCAGCTTTTCCTCTGAGATGCCTCTGGGTGAACTCTAACCTCCAACCTTTCAATTAGCAGTGGAGCACATTAACCATTTGCCCCACCCAGGGACTACCCTTTCAACATACTATACATAATTATTCCATATACTGTGTCTCCCCCCTGTTGGAATATAAGATCCACAAGGTGAGGAACTTTTTGTTTTATTCAGTGGTGAATTCCAATTATCTACAGTGCCTGTGGGTGCTTAATTTCAGTTAGCAGCCAAGCGCTTAACCACTGTGCCAACAGGGCTCTTGCCTATTAAGATTAAAAAATTACAGCCACGAAAATCCTATGGGGCAGTTTTACTCTGTAACACATGGGGTCGCCATGAGTTGGAATTGACTTGATGGCCACTAACAACAAAAACAAAAGATCTAAAAGAGACACATCTAATTTCCTCACTTGTGGTAAATAGCAGCTCCCGTCAACACCATGGAGTAGTCATTTGTCCACTTGGAAGTGTACCCCCACCGTTCTTTAGAGTTATCCCAGAAATGACTGCGTGCAGGGTACCCCACGATCCTCTCGGGGAAGCTCTGCCACACCGTGAAGGCAAAATCCACCTGCAGGCAGAACACAAGCCAAACAAGCAATCAACAGTGTTAGTGAATGTCAACAAAACATTACCTTCCCCCTGCTAATTCATAATGCAAAATCCTGAGACTGTTGTGAAACATTAATTCCACGTATTCATCAGCAAATTAAACTGAATGCTTGACATTTTGCCCCATAATTATGCACATTTTAATGTTTTCTGGTAAAGAAACTTCAGATTAGTATGGAATTGAAAGGAAAAAAAACCACATACATTTGCTGATAAGTCCTTTAGAAATCCAGTCCATTCCAGTTAAGAAAACAAATCCAAAAAGCTGTTTCTTTTTTCCCCTCCCTCAGAAGGGCACATGACTATTGATTCACATGAGGCATAAACACACCTGCTTTATAAGCGGGAACAGATTTCCTATGTACACACAGGTATGAATACACAGCATACATCAGAACCATCAGAACCAGCATCCATCACAGCCAAAGAGACTAAAATGAAAGTGACTAAAATAAAAGCACTCTCTTAAAAGCAAGAGAAGAGATTTTTAAAAAGAGCACAGGTTCTAAAAGGAACACAGAGCAGACATCATAAAGAAAAAATAATTCAGGCCTCTCAGGTTGGAAGATGAACAGTGCAAGAAAAATCTAGAAAAAGCATCCACAGAGAAAATCACTAAGTGAGGGCAAGGCCGAGTGAAGCCACAGGATTACTTTAAAGGAAATGCAGCTCAATGACTGTCAAGTGCTTACAATAACTCAAAGGAGGTACTTCTGAACCCGTTATAAACTACTGTTTATAATTAGCAAATAGTTTGGCTTTCAGATGTGTAAGCTCTCTTCTAAATTTTGATGCCCATTTGATGAGCAAGCAATAAAATTAATAAACAGAAGACAAACAATATTAACTGCCAACCATCATAATGCTTATATTCATGTAATGCTTATAACATGACACGCAGAGTTATAGGTCTTACATATTTAACTCTCACAGCAATCCCGGGGGTTATATTCTTCAATGTAGAGATGGGGAAACCAAAGTATATGGGGGTTCACGTAATTTGCCAGTTTTTTTTTTTTTTAGTAAGTGGTAGATTGGAGCCCTGGTGGAGCAGTGGTTAAGAGCTATGGCTGCTAACCAAAAGGCTGGCAGTTCAAATCCAGTTGCCACTCCTTGGAAACCCTATAGGGCAGTTCTGCTCTGTCCTGTAGGGTTGCTATGAGTCAGAATCAACTTGACAGCAATGGGTTTAGTAAGTGGCAGAGCGGAAATTTGAACCCAGGCATTCTGCCTTCAGAGTGGGTGTTGTACTGTTACTGTAGCCTCCCTTCTAGCTTTGTTGCTACACTATTGAAAACGATTTGATCTCTCATACAGGTAACTCATTCACCCTGCAACCTTCACCGTATGTCTTCTGGATAAGCAATCAAATTGGAAATTTCATTTATTCCATACATATTTCAAGTCCCAGCACTGTCATGGTGGGTGGGGGACGCAGAGTACTGCTGATTAGTACAGGTCTTGCCATTTCAGAGCTTCAAAAGCAGAGCAAATAACTATTCACAAGAGCCAAAAGGTAGAAACAATCCAATTGTCCATCAACTGATGAATGGATAAACCAAACAGACTGTACTCATGCAATGGAATATTATTCAGTGATAAAAAAGAATTGAGTATGTAATGGTATATGCTACAACATGGACGAAGCTTGAAAACATTATGCCAGGTCAAGGAAATCAGACATAAAAGGTCACATGTTGTATGATTCCATCTATCTGAAATGCCCAGAAAAGCACATCCACAGAGACAGAAAACAGATCGGTGGTTGTCAGGGGCTGGGAGGAGAGGGCGATAAAGAGTCATTGCCTAACAGGCATGGGATTTTTCTTTTGTGCTGATGAAAATCCTTTGGAACTACACAGAGGTGCTGGTTGCACAAGATTGTGAATGTACTAAATGCCACTGATTTGTACATGTTAAAACGGTTAATTTTAAGTAATGTGAATTTCACCTCAATTAAAAAAAAAAAAAGGAGCAAATAAGCCTAGAGCAATATTTCCCAAGCTTTTGCCATATGTATACCATCATCTCCTTTTTGGCATATTCCCCTCCCACACATTCAATTACTTATTTAATATTTTCTTTTAAATTGACGCTTCTTTAAAAAAAAAAAAAATTAGCCTTAACCAAGGCAAAAATGTCAGTGAAGTCCTAGGTTTGATTGCTAGCTGTATGATTTTCTAACACACATTAAAATAAATACAAAATTATTAAAATGAAATATGCTTGTAGTGAATCATATAAAACCATTTGACATGCACAAACCATCTTTAGGAAACACAGGCCCATGTGATGTTTTTCTAGTTCCAGCTCCCATTGAGATGATTCTGACTCACAGCAGCCCCATGTGTGTCAGAGGAGAACTGTGCTCCATATGATTTTCAGTGGCTGATTTTGGGCAGGTAGATCACCAGGCCTTTCTTCCAGAGTACCTCAGGGTAGATTCAAACCTCTAACCTCTTGGTTAGCATCCAAGTTCGTTAACTGTTTGGACCACCCAGGGACTCCAAGGTAATTCAAGTGTCCTTTTATCTCCAAATTCTTTGGGCTTAATTTGAAACCACTATTTTTTTTTTAATTTTATATTAGCAAACAACCGTAAATTCATATTTTTATGGAAGATCTAATTTGATACCCTATCTCAAGATAAGAAAGTCTTAATAATATTGATGGTTCCCCAAAACTACAACTTCTGGGGTAGGGGCAGAAAGAGGGTAGAAGGACATACATTAAGAAAGCCTGGTAGCAAACAGGACATCGAAAAGTTAAAAGACAATAAGACAGTGGCCAGAAAATTGAAATCAGGTCGTGATAGCCTGTACATTGTCACCGGCATTCAACGCTAACAGCACCAACTGATAGGAGAGTGGATTATGCAGCCATCGTCAAAGAACCAGCCTGGCTGTCAGCACTCTCTGGGGTTTTCTATTCTTTGAAAAGGAAACACATGCACTGGCAACTACTATAGAACCCGATGGGGTGTTTTCATCACATGCGTTTCTTGCTAACTCAAAGCTGTTTCAAGTCCTTTCAAAGGAACTCAAAAGTAAATTCAGATAAAACTATGATTCTTGTGATAGTTCTGCTTTCACGCATATCATTAACACATCAAAGGAAGCAAAGGTCAGCTTAAGGCCTTTTCTATTAAAAACCAACATCTGTTTTCTTTTGAGGATTTGCAGCAACCCGGATAAATGTAAATAACTCTAAACCAACTCTATTTAAAGTCCTTTATAATATGCTGTTTAAAAATCTATCCTTAATACTATAGGGAGACATTTAAACAAGTGAAAGATCCTTAGAGGGGAATAAAATGAACCAACATCTATTCACCTTAAAAAAAAAAAAAAGAATTCCTTGTCCTTAACCATTTTAGGCAACAGCAAACCAGACTGCCAATCTCTTAAATTTACATACCAACTTCAACCCATGTTGACTGCTAATTACTTCACGTAGGACACATGCTCCTTCCTCCCAGCATGCACTGAGTGCTTGGAATTGCTGTTCTTGGAAAAGAAATTTGCCAGCACAAGTAGACATCCCAGAAACTGAAAGTTATTTCACCACCCAAAACCCAAAACCAATCCCACTGCAGTCACGACTCTATAGGACAGAGTTGAACTGCCTTAGAGAGTTTTCAAGGCTGTAATCTTTCAAGAAGCAGAATGCCACATCTTGTATCTGAGGAGGGGCTAGTGGGTTCAAACCACCGACCCTTCCGTTAGCAGCTGAGCGCTTTAACCACTTGCGCTACCACGGCTCCTCTTATTTCACCATGGCACAGGAAAAAACAAATTCTTGAGTGAGACTGTCTTGTGCCAGGAGATGATGTAAGATGAGTCGATACCTTAGGTCATTCATTGGATACTGATTTAGGTGTGTGCTGTAGACACGGCCTATGTGTTGCTTTGTTTCTCTTGGCCTTCCAAGTTCACTTTCCACTCTTCCTGTCCTGCTCTGTGCCCTTGGAGGTTGGAACCCTATGGGCTACACCACCAGGTCTTTCTTGCTGGTGTCTAGCTGGGTGAGACCAAGGGGAGTCACCAGCTGGAAATTGGAGGTGGGGCAGAGAAAGAGGTCAGAGTATTTCTTCTTCCTCCCTACTCTGGCACCAGGGCTCTTCCATGATCTTGTAGGGCGGCCTCTCCTTCCCAGTTCCAGCCCTCGGGGATTTTGCAAATACTATATCCTTGCTAGTGGTTAAGTGCTACGGCTGCTAACCAAAGGGGTGGCAGTTCAAATCTGCCAGGCGCTCCTTGGAAACTCTATGGGGCAATTCTACTCTGTCTTACAGGGTCGTTATGAGTCGGAATTGACTCGATGGCACTGGGTTTGGTTTTTGGATATCCTTGCCCTGCTCCTTCAGGCTTAGGGGTGGGAACTGCTTTCTGCTCTTGCTAGTCTCCAGGTGCCTCACCATCTCTAATGGGTCCCTTTAACTCCACTCACATCTTCATCAGTAATCCCAAGTCACTTGATTTGAATTCTGTTTCCTGCTAGGACTCTGATGGATACAGACAGGAACTATGTAACCAAAGCACCTGGCATGGAGACCAGGACAAAGAAATCCCTCAATAAATACTTGTTGACTGAATGTGCTCCTGGGATACCCACTTTCCCTGCAGGAAGCAGCAGAAAAATGCACGCTGGCGTGTTGCATACCCTGTATTCCATAGCCATTTTTCCCTTTGAACATTAAGTGTATCTTCTCCCCCGGCATCTTTCCCCTGCTGACATGCACATGGCACAATTGGCTGGGTCTTCATGCTTTAATTTCCCCTGCATGCATTGCCCCAATCATTCATTCACCAAGTATTTATAGTGCTTTGGCTACAGAAAAAGCATTCTACCAAGGTGAGGCCCAGGGCATTTTGTCCTGTGCTTATTTAGGTTGCCCTTGAATGTAATATCTGCTCAACTCCATTTGATGGAAACTGGAAGCATCCATGGAATTTCAAGAAAGAGCCACGGAGACTCCTAGCCTAGGTCAACACTGAGTCCTGGCTATGTGGGACCCCAGCCATTAGCATCAGACTGGCTTCTAGAAAACTGCATACTGGTAAATGCTGATGCTGAAATTGAAAGGAAATGGCTGTGAATAAAAAAAAAAAAAGAAAGGGAGGGGAAAAGGCATAAGAAGCTAAGTCTCCAAGCTGCTCAGCAGCTCCCATTAATAATGTATTTCTGATATACTACATTTTTATAGAACTGTCTCTGGTCCCTTCTATGGTTTAAAGTTAGGTTTTAGAGATCAATACTCATTCGAGTTATAAAAATTGGGTTTTCTGCCATATCTATCTTTCCTCTCCACTCTCCCCTCCTCATACACTCTTTGTGCAATCTTATTTTTGGCACAAATACTTGGACATCTGAAATTACAGGGATCTCCCTCTCAGCCTTAAAGTGAAACCGTTTGCTCTTGTGTGGGTGAAAGAAAATGAGCACGTAAACCAAGACCAAAAAGCTGCTTTGAGAGCCAAGAAGAGTGGTTCTGTAACAGAGGCCACACGTGCCCTCACAACACAGGCATTATGAGGGTAACTGGGGAAAAATGGGCCTGTCTTCTGTGGACAGCATGGTGCAAAGACAGTGCGAAGCAGGTACCCTGCCCCCACCTTGGTTCTGGCACACCTGCCCACAGCTGCTCTGTTAACAACAAAACAGGAGGGCAGGCAGGAGGGGAGAGGTGAGATACAGCCATGCAAATGAGGAGCTAATTAGCTGAGAAAACAAAGGAGAAAATGCCCTCGTCACGGGGCCAGGTGGTGGCAAGATGCTAACAGAAGATGGGTTGACTAAAACCTACTCCACAGGAAATTCTGAAAAATGTTTTCCACTTAGCCAAGGCAAGAAGAGCAAGAGAAGTGTTGTTGCCTGGGGGCTTGGGGCAACTACTGAAAAGCCTACCCACCCATTCCTCAGACAAGGGCTCTTACCTCCGTAGTAGACAGCACGGTGTCCTCATCCAGGCTGAGAATGGCATCAGTGACTATGTTGTCATAGGGCAGGAAACGGCTGCTCATAACCTGGAGGGTAAGTAGAAAGTCGGTGGGGGCAGCGGGGTGGGAGGAAGGAAAAAGAAAAGTAAAATTTGAGACTTGCTTTCAGGAAAATTCCCTCATCTCCCTCACCTTCATAAAGAATGCTCACCGCGTTTCCCCTCAACATCAAAATACTACCATTTTCCATTGTAGATTCATTTGTTCAACAATTATTGAGTACCCACTATGTGCCAGGAGTCCCTGGGTGGTGCAAACGGTCAATGGGTTCAGCTGCTAACCAAAAAGTTGTAAGTTTGAGTCCACCCAGAGGTGCCTCAGAAGAAATGCCTGGTAATATACTTCTGAAAAGTCAGCTGTTGAAACCTCTATGGAGCACAGTTCTACTCCGACACACATGGGGTTGCCATGAGTTGGAATCTACTAGAAGGCAAGTGGTTCCTATTTTTGTTTTGATTTTTTATATGTGCCAGAACCTTGCTGGTCAAAGGGGGAACAAGATAAAGAAGATATCTTCCCTGTTTATGGGGAATTCACAGTCTGCAGAGGAGACCACGAAGCAGAAGACCAATCCTAGGTTGATGTGAAAAATGCCAGAGGACTCAGAAAATGGAGCAACCAGCTGCTTGGAAGAGCAGGTGAAGACTTTGCAGAAGAACTGCCACTGAAGTAGGACCTCTGTGGATAGGACTCTCTCCATATAGGGCAGAAATGGTGCATAAGGCAGAGGGCTCAGTGGTACAAAGATACAGAGGAGAGAATCAGCATACTGAGGTCCAGAAAAGGGTGGATGGATGGAGCAGTGACTCCACGTGTGGGGCATACACCACTGAAAGGCAAGATCATTGTAGAAGGTGTGTAGACAATTAAACATTCCTTTAGCTATGCATCGTTTAGCATATATTAGAAATATATATATATATGTACACACACACATAGTTGCTAAACCAATAAAAGGTAGTAATATAAGGTTACTTGAAAATAATTTCATTAAAATAAAAAGTAAGCTACTTTAAAGAAAATTAGGTAAACAGTATCACATGTGGTCCATCAATTTAGAAAAATTGTGAAGGTGGTATATGAATGAAGTTTAGGCAATTCTGGGCTAGGACATGGTGAGCTGTGTGTGTATGGGAGGGTCGCAAGAGGATCGGTTGGAAAAATTGAAGCTGGGGAGGGAGCTGGAACTGCCCTGTGACTGTCAGAGCTTAACACTTTGTGCTGGACAAGCCACAAGAAGAACTAACATTTCTGAACATTTATTATGTGCCAGGAAATGTTCCAAGTGCTTTATGGATATCATCTCATTTCATCTTTCCAACAGCCCCACTTTGTAAGTGAAGAAACCAAGGTACAGAGAGGTTAAGTGTCTTGTGCAAGGTGGATCCAGGATTTCATTCCAGATGGTGTGATTCTGTGGAGCACCTTGGCCACTATGCCCCAGGGTTGGAAAGGACCTCACAAGGGAACCGGGGGTACATCTGGCAATATAACCTTGAAGATTATATGTTAATGGTTATGACACCCTCTCTGGATTCACACTTGGAGACTCAGCAGGAAAGACCCATGTGCCATCAACTTCCAAGGCACAAAGGTCAAGGAATGAAGCATTTGAAGACTGCAGACAAAGGGAAAGGGGGTAAGGGGGCACCTAAGCCTGGCTGCCAAAGGAACACATTCCACACATCTAAGCACCCTCAAAAGAAGCCCAAGCTGCCTTGACATCAAGAATCCAGCTCACCCATTGGTGTCATTTCAGAATCAGTTTGCACGCCTATGAAGCTACTAGAAGGCTTCTGACATTAAAAAATAGAAAGTGGCCGCTACAACCCATCTCCGGGAGCTCAAAGGGATGTGTCTACAGCACAAATGACTTCAGGGGCTGCTCCTACACATCTGTCAACTGAGTCTGTTGTTTTTCTTTTTCTTACTTTTCTTTTCTCAGATTTCTGAAGTAAAATACAATACAAAGCGATCAGCAACTCCATAAACACACAGCTCAGAAATCTCAGCCTGAAGCAATTCTCCTGATACTGTTTACAAGTCCAGTGACTAACGCGGAAACCATTAGCTGCCAGCTTAGCAATGCCCTGACCTTTCTCTTGTTAAGCCTATGGGGGAAAACTGCAGAGACAAGACCTATACATTCAAAACAGAATCTTGCAGCCAAAGCTGCAAACACATCAATTTTAAATTCAAGGCTAGACATGGAGATTTTAAAATGGGGAATGTGGAAGAAATACGGCTTCTTCCCCATCATCTGCCCAACAGCTGATTTTAAAAGGACCTATTTCTTTTTTCTGAGCCAGTTTCGCCAACCACTTTCAAATTTGAGTGTAAAGACTAGAGAGTTTCAGATATTTTGCCTCAGCTACCTTCTAGAAGTTGAATGGATTAGCATGTAAGCAACCCCAACTGGGTTTTCATTGGCAGTTTAAGAAATTTATCTGCCATGCAGCAGTTGATTCCAACTCACAGCGACACTATAGGATAGAGCAGCACTGCCCTATAGAGTTTCCAAGGAGTGGCTGGTGGATTCAAACTGCTGACCTATTGGTTAGCAACCGAGCTCTTAACCATTGCACTACCAGGACTTTATACTCTGTCCTATAAGGTTGTTATGAGTCGGAATCGACTTGACGGCAACGGGTTTGGTTTTTGGTAAAGTTGTCTAAAGGGCTATCAGGATGTTTGAACATCCTGATACAGATGTTCAAAGAGGGACATCTACCAGAGGGAGATCTGATCACAGAGAAGCATAAAAAACAAAAAAATACCAAAGCTCCAACTTAACAGCCTCCATTCAAGCACTGTGGCAGTGACTCAGGCGTTGAAACACTGTGGCCCCTACGACAGGGTATTCTACTGGAGAGCTGGACATAAGGATTTATAAGAGATTTTTGTGTGTGTCTGTCTCATTCATGAAACCGTGCCTATGATGAATTGGATTTACAAGGGTAAATCCATGGGGCAAGTGATTATTCTAACTCCTGCCTTTTCTCATTAAATGTTTACAAAGCAGCTCTCTGATGTTGCTTGACTCCAGTCCCATGAATGCAGTGACTATATTTGTCATATACCCACTGTGTCCCAAGAATGTTGCACAGTGCCAGGCACACAGTAAACCCAAAAACCAAGCTCGTTGTTGTCGAGTCAATTCTGACTCATGGTGACCGTATAGGACAGAACAGAACTGGCCCATAGGGTTTCCAAGGAGCGCCTGGTAGATTCGAACTGCTGACCTTTTGGTTAGCAACTATAGTTCTTAACCACTACACCACCAGGGTTTCCTGGCATACAGCAAGTGCTTATAAATTGGAATTGAATCAATAATTCACTATCATGTTGTCTATGTGAGTTACATTTCTCATTGCCTGTGGTTGAACTATGTGAAAATGCCATTTTGGGGGAGTCTAGTAGTGACTTCAAATGGTTCAACCAAATAAATTGTTATTTTGCCATTCTGGTAGCTGACTTGGGCTCAAAGTTGTTTTACTCAGTGTGAGCTAGTCTCTCATGGCCTTTCTTAGATGACATTGCTTCACCGCTCCCAGTTTCATTCAGTAGCGACTGACTTCTTTATAATGGATAAGACCTATGAGAAAGCAATAAGCAGAAGCAAGAGATAGAAGAGCTCATCTTTTGCTGTGAATAGTGGGAGAAGATCCAAGGTGGAGGTAGCATGTGAACAAGAGCTTAAAGAATATGGGAATTTTGACAAACAGACAAAGGGTTGAGGAGGGATGGCTAAGACTTAGAGTAAATGGGATCAACAAAACTTAGAGGTAGGAAGGGACATGGTGCAATTCAGGTAATTGTTTGTGATCCAATCTGGTTCGAGGATAGGTCTGTGGGGAGAGAACTGAGAGCGAGAGGGAAGCCTTGCCAGGCCAGGTTTGCATGGCCTTGAATGCCGATTGAAGGCATTAGCAAATGGAGTCCCTGAAGGGCCATGAAAGGGGTAAGAAGATCATTTAACTCTACACAAGATGGACTGGAGGATGGAAACTGGGGCCAGCCAGGAAGTCCTCATGAAGCTTTGATGGAGAAACCAAAACAAAACTAAGGTGGAAATATCCTTTTTAAACTAAATGTGAGGAAGAACCACTATTCTGAAAGACACAACTAATTCAGATTAATCAACCAAGCAAACCTCATGCATCACCACCATCATCATTAGCCTCAACTTCATCATTTAGGGAACACTGACTTCTACCAGGCCCTGAATTCGTTTAATCCTAACAGCACCCCTATGAGGTATGTATTATTATTTCCATTTTGTAGATGAGCAAACTGAGGCTCAGAGAGGTTAAATAATATATATAAGGTCACAAGCTCTTAAAGAGTTAGAATTAGGAATTTGAAAGCCACAGGCTGAGCAAATTCAGAGAGAAATACAGCTTCGGGAAAAGTTGTCCATGGCTACCAGCTCCTATAGTCAGGAGAAAAACATCTAGGACCAACACCCCAAATTCCATTGTGTTTCCACATTTAGGTTCTTCCCCTTGGGTCCTACCTTGCTTTCTCCTTCAATGACGATGACAGGCACAGCAGTGGCAGGCCAGCGGTGTTTGGCTGGTAGGGGTTTGTCACAATTCCATAGAACTATGATCTGAAAGGGACAGAGGATCGTTAGATGGCTTGGTACGGTTGGATTCATGCAGGCCTTCAACCCCAAGGCTCTTCTTGTTGACAGAGAGAGAGAGAGAGAGAGAGAAGATGGAGATCCAAGCAAGGCAGAATGGCAGACATCAAACCAGAAAGTGAAAGCAAGTCCACTCCCACACAACCTTCAGAAGTTTCTTATTTTAACAACTAGAGAGAGATGGCAAGAAGAGTAACCTAAAGAATTATGTCAAGGGGGTAGGGGAAGCTGAGGAAAAAGAAGTAATTTCAGGGTTCCTGGTTCTTTAATGAGTGGTTTCCTAAAGTTTCATGTCTTACGATGAAAAAACAACTGACTCAGAACAAATTAAATAAAAATGTATAGTGAACATCAGAATATCTGCTATGAGCCACCAAAGCAGGAGAAATAAAGGAATTCAAGAAAGGAGTAGGACAAGCTCATGCTCTGGAATCTCTAGAATGGTTGCTGATTTTGTATGACTTTATTATTTCCAATAAAGGCATTTGGTTCAAAACTGTGCACTTCACCATGACTTCATTATCTCCTCGTTTGTAAACCTCCTCCTATAAACTAATTCACAAATCAGAAAAACCCGTGTTAAGAGTGTGGGAGCAGTCCTGGTTTGGAAAAGATGGTTACCAGAGATAGAATCTTCTGCTCCCAATTTTATAATTAGCCATGTTTGCTGTGAAAGAAAAGTTGCTGCCTCCCAGCAAGTTTGTTAAGTCTGTTCCTTCGAAAGAAAGCTAGCTTTTGGGGTCCTCCCAGTGGCACTTCTGATGCCACTTTATCACTTTGACATTTAAAAACAAAATAATATGCTTATATTCTTTAAAGAGCAGGTTAAAAAGAGCAGGTTAAGTCTATGTATATTTTTAACTTTATACCAGTGCCAAGGTCTCTGTGTAACACACCTGGCAGATTTCACTTCCAAGGACCTCTCAGTTGATGGAAAGGGTTTAAGAGGACATGATAAACAAAAAGGGAGTAACAGGAGTGGCATTAGATGAGTCCCGGGAAGGATAGGGTGTAACAAGCAGAGAACGCAGAGTCTCTAGACCACCAAGTCAGGGAAGTCAGGTGCTGCTCCTGCGGATCCCTCACTCACCTGGGCACAGTACTGGGACTTGGCGGCAGCCACGAGAAGTTTCAACACTGGCTGGGACTGAGAGACCAGGGGGGTCACCGCATGGATGACTGCAGTGAATTTGGAGGGGGGCTTTAAACCTGAAATAAAGAGAAGAGAGAAGCCTAATGAAGCCCTGCAAAATAAGCCTCAGAAAATTACGCCTCCTTGCTCCATTGCCTCACCCTGGAGCTAATGTTCCCTTCTAGCATATTTTTCCTTGGCCTTTTATGTCCTGACAGAACAAAAACAAGGGGAAGAGCTTCTAGTTAACTACTGCCAGAGTCCAGACACCTCAATAATTTACAGCTCAGTGTCCATTCCCAGCTTCTACTTCTGACATCCTTTTCTTCCCTTTGTGAGGCTTCTTTGATCTCTCGCCTGCTTTTTAAGGTGCCTGATGTCTAAATACACACACACACACACACACACACACACACACACACACACACACACACACCACTCCACCACTCTCAAGAAAGTTTCTTCTCTAGTCCCTTACACATTAGTATGGAGTTAAATCAACATGCTGCCTTTTCCAGGGTATTCATGTGTCGAGTTCTGAATTATGTAATTAAAGGGTTTTTTCCTGGTTAATACTATTCCAAATAATAACTAGCAAGTGCAGAAGGTAAAAGAAACAGCATCCAGAGGCTGTCTAGGTCCGACTCCCATTTCTACCACTTAGTGGCAATTGGGACCTTGGGAAAATGACTGAACTCTCTGAGCCCCAATTTCTTCAGTGGGGATAATAATAATAGTACCAACCTTATGGGGTGGTTGTGAGAATGAAATGAGTCCATGCCTACAAAACACTTAGAATTGGACCTGGCAAATAGTAAGTGCTCAAAATGCTATCATCATCATCATCAGCTTCATTCATTCATTCATTCTTTGGAAAGCAAGCCTCCACACTCCCAAGAATATTTTCTTTGTGTAGCAGTGACATAGCTAAGAGAAAAGGTATGTGGTGCAGACTCCTGCCAACTGTGTACTTTGAAACCCTAAGTAGAAAGGTATTAGAGTCTCATCTTTGCCATGTGCCACTGAGTCGATTCCAACTCATAGCGACTCTATCGGACAGAGTAGAACTGCTTCATAGGATTTCTAAGGATGAAATCTATAAGGAAGCAGACTGCCACATCTTTCTCCCGTGGAGTGGCTGGTGAGTTCAAACCTCTGATGTTTCTTCAGTTAGCAGCCAAGCGCTTACCCACTGGGCCACCAGGGCTCCTTGAAAGGTATCATACGTATGCAAAATAACCACCGCCATCAAGGAAATGAAAGTGAGATGGCTTTGCCTCAGTGAGTTTTCCCACAGGAACTCACTAAGAAATTAGAGACAGGTTAAAAAGCCTTTTAAAACTTCATTAGTTTAGACCCACTAATTTGGCATCTTAGTAGCTTAAATGTGGATAAGGGACTGCAAGGACATTCAAGTTTAGCTTTGATATTGATGGGATAAAGGTGAGAATCAGATTATAGATATTAAAGGATTATATAAACATTTTGTGAGGCAAATTATAACCTCCAATTGGCACCTTAATTGTATATTAGATGCTAACCAAAAAAAAAAAACATATTCAAGGTTTTGCTGAGAAGAATAAATATGATTGAGAAGTCGCCATTTTAATAGTGAGGACAAGTCACTGGTATTAGATATTTCTACTATAATTTCAGAAACCTCATTTATACATTTCTAATAGGTTAACTCCAAATGGTATGAATATTCTCTAAGAAATACATAGAAATTTTATTGACCACGACCTTAATATGAAAATTACTAAATTCTAAGTATATTACCCAAGGTAGACAGATCACTGATTTTGATAGGGCCCCATAACATGCTTTGTTTAGTTTGGATTAAAGGGCTCTCTTTTTTCTGCCACTTTTTAGGTTGATACTCCAAGCCATGAATTTCATTGTTTCACCTTATCAGTTTCAAACTAACATGCACATCTTAAAAAAACAGTAAGACTATTATGAAGAATGCATCAGTATTAGATGGAAAATATCAAGTTTTTTGCCACATCAACTCGAAGGATGCGTTGCTATCCCAGGGTTTCTCAAATTTGGAACTATGAGTGAAGGGAAATGTCTTAGATGTTACCAAGAAAAAAGCAAATGGGACTACAAATACTTGAATATCTATGGCAATAACAGCAGTCTTTCATAGACTTCATTCCTCTGTCAAACCAATTTCTCCATTATGAGTAGACTGAAAGCTGCTGGAGAGTAGCATTGTATCAGACTTGGCTTTCTATTTCTAGCACATAAGAGAATGGTAATAAATGTTGAATGAAGTAATAAATTAGTCCCTTGTCATACAGTTGTAGTTATTTATCTTTCCCCCCTATTAATTCAGTTTTCCTTTGGTATGAGATACAGACATTGGAATTGTGAAAAATAAAGAAGATCTCTTCTAATTTGACTTTATATATGATGAGACTGAATATTAGAGTGAATCCATTTCCATGTTCAAAATGTTCCATACTTTGGGGAGTCCATTTATCAAAAATAAAATAACTGGACTAAATATAAAGTATAGCCATTCAGATAGGGAAAGAGATTTTTCATTTTGCAATGCTGGATTTTCAGTTCTTGAACTGGGCATGCCATTTATGACAGGGCTCTAGAAAGCAATCCCAATACAGGATGTTAGGAAGACCCCACCATAGGAATAGAAGACTCAAGGGACTTTTGGTTCTGGATGATATCTTAGGGGTAAACAAGGACAGTTCCCTGGAAAGAATTCACTTACCTAAATTAGCATAGTAGTAAGGGAAATCTCCCAAATAAGATGAATACTGTGGTAATACGAACAATCCTCCAGGATGTTTGTTCCAGATTAAACTGTTACGTGATATGTGCTTGAATATTCTGTCCTGAATAATCTGGTAAACAGAAACACAGCACATGGTGAGGAGGAGGCTCTGATGATGTCTGGTTAGGATCATGCTCAGTCCAAACTGGAGGGATGATGGCACGTGAAGTAGTGACTCTACCCCCAAATCTCAACTTATCACACTGTCTGGGGGACAAAAGTGGCAGACAGAAAGAGATATATTATGGCTAATCATGTTTCCTAATTTAATTCAGTTTAGCCATAAGTTCTAACTTATAGTTCTATAATAGTGAATTCACGTTCGTTTCCAAGTAGAGTATGTGGAACGTTAGTCTTTCCTTGATGGTTGAGCCTCTAGCAATGATTTTGTAGATCTATACAGGATGGTCAGTTTTCAGTATGCAGAAATGTCAACAAAGATCATGCGGAGAATAAGCTGAAAGCATACTGAAGGCATGACGAATTCTAGAAGCTGTTGAGGTTTTGATCTGTTCCTTTGATTCAGGAGGTTGATTTATGCTTGCCATATGTCGTTTTCCTTTCAGAGTCAATTGTCTTACTTTGGGTACTGGTTACCTGAAGTTTTACTGTGTTTCATCTCAAAAAGTAGTGAGTTAACAATTACTCAAAACATTCTACGTAACAGGACAAGAACCATGGCATGTGAAGACTAATAATAGCCAAGCTAGTTCATTAGTTTCTTTGGACTTTGGGACCTTGCAGATCATTAAATTCTACATTTAGAGTCAAACACTCTCCCATCCCAAATCATTTGTCAGTTGAATGTGATTAGTCCACTTTACAGTCTTCTCTCTGTGACTTTCAAACTCTTGTAATTATACCATCCACTCATTAAGATATGATTTGGCAAATAATTAACTTGAGACGGATTTCATGTTTTCAGCAATTTTTTTTAATACTTAAAAAGAAAAACCCTGCCAAGTCTCAAGAGATTTAATACCTAAATCACCATTTTCTAGGCTCCCATTGAATGCAATATGATTTTAAGTACAGACCATTTAAAATGGAGTTTTATTATTTGCTAAGGTTATTAACATCCTCATCTCATCCCACATGGTGACTAGACAAGTAATAAAATGGGCTACATTTATCTTTGCAAACCTTATCATGTTTATATTTCTTAATGAGAGAGAAGGAGGCAAGAAGGAAATTTTGAAGAACTCAAATATCTTAGTTCAATGATTTCTGCATTTTATCTTTCCCCCAAAACAAAACTGCTAATTTTATATGGCTGGGTAGAGGTTTCAAATCTGGCGGAGATTTTAGTAACTTAACATATAAATATTTAATGTTGGTGATACAACAGAGATGTGTTAAAATGATGCTATGTTGGCCTTAATTAGGAGAAGATCGTCACAGTTGTGAATGGTTTTTACATGGCTAGCAACTCACTTTGCACATTTATTCCAGGTCTTTGTTATTTGTACCTTCCAAATTCACTATTTTCCTTTACAGTGTTTTATTTAGATCCTCTTTTGTTTTTTTTTTTTTATTTTGCTTTCCAAATTTATGTACCTTTCAGCATGTACTCGCTTAAATAAGTCTGGATATCAAGACACAGGATAAATTGACAATAGACAGCATCATAAATCTGATCTACATACAAATGACATGGAACTCAGGGATGTCACAAAGTGAGTCATCATGCACTTGGGGTCTCTGGGCAGTATGCTTCTGTGGTCATAGACCATCATTATGGTTCAGTATCACCATATTGTTAACTTTCAGATTTCAGGGATGCGATAATAAGATATATTATTCTTCTGAAACACCAATCAGCATTTTATACTCTTTTCATACGAATCTGGGCAGGAGGTTATCAGCACAGGTATGAAAGTAATGTCAAATGTTGAATTTAACCTGAGTTGAGCAATTTGCCACTTTTATGTCTCACTTTCCACATTTATAACAAAACAATAAAATATCACATTAATTATAACAACTTCTCAGAGTTTTTTAGAAATAGCTGCCTAAGCTTTTATACTTGTGACCTGATTTTTTACCTTTAAAAAAACTCACTCCTGTGTTCATTTTCTAGGCATAGGGTTTTCTATTTTTACACAGCTATAATATCATAGATATTATATACTATAAATATCGTTTCATATTATTAATAGTATTCATGGCTTACGTATTCTAAATGACAAACAATGAGACATTTTTCTATGTAATAAATATAATGAACACATTTATGAATAAAATTTTTCCAGATTTATGATTGATTCTTTAGGATAAAGGACTTTGTTAAAGAGTTTGAACACTTTTAAGACTATTCCTATTACTGTCTGGGAAACCCTATGGAGCAATTCTACCCTGTCATATAAGGTTGGCTATGAATCAGAATTGACTCAATGGCATACAACAACAACATATGTATTGCCAAATATCTTCCTAAAAGGTTTATACCAACTTGCCTTCTCCAAAGTCTGAAAGAGTATGGGTCTCATTTTACCAAATAGAAAGGTCCTTCTTCCCCTCTCATAATGTCCAGCTCTCACTATTGCTATACTGAACAGCTCCCAGAATCCTTTCATTTCACTTGGTGCTCACCCGCCACAGATGGAGAAGAGGATATCGCATTTAGAAGTTGGACACTTCTTTGGCTACAAATAGAATCAACACACACATACACACCAACATACACCCACACAGTAAGGAATTTTTTTCTCTTGGCCCCAAATAGCACTCTCAATAGCAATAATGTTTCTTATCAATGTGAATTCAAAGAGAAGAATGGCAGTCTCCTCATTTTTCTTTTTTATGTGCCATCTGTTTTTCAAATAATGGACTGTTGGTTACAGGTTGCTGTCATTCTGCATGGTCCCAACTTGTTCTTTTGACCAACGCAATGTGTGCCTAACACATACAGTGCCACCATATGCCACATCTCTCTAAGCCAAAGCAATCTTCTATTTCCATTATCTCATTGATTTTAACCTTTTGTTATATACAGCAGCTGCAACATCATGGTTTGAATGTGCATGGCTGGATAACTAAAGAGGAAAAGGGCACATATTTCATAAAACTCTACAAAAACGTGCCTTCCAAACCATTGGATATTTTCATTTATTATTACAATTGCATGTATCTTTTCTTTTGCCCACGCTGACTCTGGCTGAGATCTATGTTGTGCAATGTTCTGACAATAACGGAATCCATAAAGGAACACACTATCTTTGCAATGTTTTATCATCGTCTCCCATCCTTACTTCTCAATGTGCACCAAAAGTACTGAACTCCAAAGAGCCTATCTCTGATTATAAAGCTCCTTAGTTCCAAGACGCAGTATTAAGATATTTCAGGGTGAAAATACTAGAAGAATCTCAAGTATGAAAGAGTACTGCACAATGGAATAAATGAACAACTGGACCTTGGCATCAGAGAGACAGGTGAGGTGTGCCATTTTCCACTGTGTCTAAACACTGCCTACAACTCTAAGGTACGTAATCTCCAAAAACCCAGTAATACACTTCCCTTGCCTAGATTACAGCAAGCAAGGGAGAAGGACCCCGAGTTCTAGACAGTCTGAGTGTAGAGCATTCCAGAAGCAAGGGATCGCTGAGTCCATGTTTTCTGAGGGCAACTTTATATTATCCTCGTACCTTATAAGTGCCATCATTCATTTACTGATTTTTTTTTTAAATTCTAAGCCATATGAGCACTTTCGATCTATGTACACATGAACACATTGGCTTTGTTTATTTGTATATGTGGATGGCATTTTCTGCTATTTTCTCTACTTTTCTGTTTACACTGAATTCTGGGTAAATCTGAGCTCTGAATTAAGATGGAAAATTGGATGGTACCTCTCATGTAGTTTGGGGGAGAGGTCAAATTGTTACAATCCAATCTCAAAACTGTAAAGGGGTTTTGACAGTTGCTAGAAATTTGAGTGAAGTATGCGGTTGGTAGTATGTTAAAAACAACTGTGTCGCAAAAGAACTGCATGGCTTAAATCCAATGGAAAGATGGCCTTTCCAGGCTCAGTGATGAAAAACAGCTCGGCTTAAGATCCTATTCTGATGAATATAACACATCCAACTGTTATTAAAGTATAATTGAGCACTGCTAACTTCATAGAGGAGAGACCAGATCTACGCAATAAGCTATATTCAAAAGATATGTAATTAATGAGATACAATCTTTCATCTGGCAAATTGGCAAAGTTGTGGATGTGTGTGTTTTAATTATGATCCTCAAGGCTGACAAAAGTGCAGCCAGAGAGGGTCTTCCCCAATCAGCTTTTGAGTGTCTAGATTGATGCTACCTTTTGGAAGAGTAACTTGGCAATATATGAGTCTTACACATGCCTAAGACTCTTTGGCTGAGTAATCCCACTTCAGGGACTCTCTCCTAGTGAAATAGGAATGTAGCCTAAGACACATATAGAAAGTCATTGCTTGGATAAAGTCATAGTTATCTATACAAAATAAATCATTAGAAGCAAGCTTCATGGTCAATAATAGCTGACTGGTTAAGCAAATAGAGGTTCACCATATGATGGTATATTAGGCTGAAAGAAATTAAAACATGGAGTCTGGACATAAGAGTAGAAGACTAATAGGACAACATTGAAAGGCCAGAAAAAGACCCCACAATGCATAAAAAGTGGCATTTGAAAACACTGAGGAAAGTATAACTTAAGAAACTAGACAACAATTTGTCAAAAAAATTTTTTTAGATTTTCAACACAGACCATATATAAAATAAATTGTGGTACACTGATACATGCAATTGGATTACTCTGCCATAAAGAGATGAAGTCCTGATACATGCTACAACATGGATGAGCCTTGAAAACATCATCCCGAGTGAAATAAGTCAGTCACAAAAGGACAAATATTGTATGATCCTACTTGTATAAAATAGCTAGAACAGGCAAAGGTATAAAGAACAAAGTTTATTAGTGGTTACAGCAGAAGAGAGGAGGAAAGGGAGTCATTGTTAGGGAGCACTGAGCTTCTGCTAAGGGTTATGGAAAAGTTTGGAAACTCGTGGTGATGGCTGACAACATAATGAACTTAATGTGACTGAACTGTACATACAAAAAATTTTGAAATAGCAAATGTTTTGTTATATATATACACATACATGTATATACACTTACCTGATATTTTTTAAAAAGTAAATTAGATTAAATACCTAAATGTAAAAAATTAACTATAAAAGTATATATATATGTATGTGTGTATATACACACACACACACACAATACACTATTCTCATATAAGCATATAAAAAAACTCATTGCTGTCGAGTCAATTCCAACTCATAGCACAGAATAGAGCTGCCCCATAGGGTTTCCAAGGAGCGGCTGGTGGACTCAAACTGCTGACCTTTTGGTTAGTGGCCGAGCTCTTAACCACTGTGCCACCAGGGCTTCATACAGGTGTATAAGTATAAAATATTTATATATACATATATACACACACATATGCCTGTGTGTGGAGTCCCTGGGTGGTACAGATGGTCAATGGGCTCAGCTGCCAACCTAAGGGCTGGAAGTTTGATGTCACCAGAGGCACTTCAGAAAAAAGGCCTGGAGATCTACTTCCAAAAATCAGCCATCGAAAGCCCTATAGAGCACAGTTTTACTCTGACACATATGGGGTCATGATGAACTGGAGTCAACTCAACAACAACTGTTTTTTTAACCTGTGTGTATGTATATATACCTGTATATACGTGTGTGTATGCATGTATAAAAACTGAGTGAAAAAATTCTTTCTAACACAGTAGCAAATGCCGAAGCCACAGAAGAATGGTGCAATCATAAACAAAATTGAAAGGCACACCACCAACTGAAGAAAAATACTTCCAACAAATGAGTCAAAGGTTAATATTTGTAATATAATAAGCTTTTAAAAATTAGTGAGACAAAGAGGACAACAACATCATGACCGTTTCTATTTCTTTCTTTGCAAGTTGCCTGAGAAAACTATGTTATCATTTTAAGAAATTATTATGTCCAATATTGGTGAAAGTGAAATAAAAAAAGTGGTCCTCTCCTATAAGCTGATGGGTGTATAAATTAGTTCAATCCTATTGCAGAAAAACTGACAATTCATGTCAGAAACCTTAGCGTTTGGTGTAATATTTGAACCAGGATTTTGAATACTAAAAAATTTATCCTAAGAAAATAATCTTGGACATACACAACAATTTGGCTCTGAGGCTATTTGCTTCAAGGATGTATATAATAATAAAAACCAGAAACTACTGCAATGTCTCCAAATTGGAGATTAATTGAGGGAATTTAATTATATCATAAATAGAATGTTACACAGTCATTAAAATCATTGTAGAAAAAATCTAATAACATGAGAAAATACTAACAATATTAAGCAGAAAAAACAGGTTATAAAGCATGTATAAATAGTCTTTTTTAACTAAAAAGTAAAACATATTTATAATTTACATATGTGTTCATATGTATGTTAATAATGGTTTGTATATGTTGATTATTTTCTCTTATGCTTTGAGTAATTTCCATTATTTTCTAAAATGAACATGTATTTCTTTCATGAAAAGAACTCTCCACTCCAAAATGAAAAAAAAATTGTCTTTTTTCACATTCAGCTTTCCTTAAGAAGGACTTGCAAAAGATCGGGTTTTCTGATCTTCGATGCCGGACAGGACTGAATTAAAGAGAAGGGTAGAAACTATTAAATATTCAAATCTGCTGCTATGAACAGAAATGAAAACTTGATGACTCTGAATTGAGGAGAGGGCTTTTGGAGGAATAAGAAATGTTTGCTTGCAATAAAAAAATAAGTCAACCCTTGAAGTCATTATGGCTTTGTCACCCTCATGGGGATGGGCCCGCGTCCTAAATAGCTTTTTCACCTACATCCAGGATGAGAAAAAGGCACACCTTGCATGAGAGGACACTATAACTGGTGTATACATGGGGGTGAGAGCAGGAGCTCAAGCTGGGCTTAGAGTCGATATATTCCCCAGTGCACCAGGGGTATGAGCCAGCCCTGGCTATGGTAACTTCCGGTGGGAAGAAAACAGGGAAGTGGACACAAGAGGGTAACCTGAATTTTCTTGCCATTATTCAGACTTTTCAGTGCATGCTCCAATTCACACTAGCTTTTAGAGTACTTTCGCAAAATAAATACTCCAAAAGTCAGGCCCCCACCTCGTTATGGGAACAGCTCAGAATCACCTCCATGCTGCGCCTCACCAGCGATCTCTGCTCTCCTTCCTGCAAGCCTGTAATTCATGAGTGTGCAGTTTCCTAAGTCTTTTCTGAGCTCTTTGTGCTACTTCAGTGCAGCCCCAGGCCATCACTATCTGCTCTGCTTCCAATGGTTTTAATCATATCCATGCTTCCCTTGCCTTTTTTCCTCCTGTCTTAAGAAAAGCAACTTGAGGATGGCACCCAGCTGCCTAAAAGACTTCCTACTTTCATAAAGTTTAACACTTTCTGCACCAGATGGGTGTAATCCTGATTTTCTTCTTAACACATCTTGACAACAGTGATGCTGGTTGGGTTGCATATGTCTTGAGAATTGATTTTGCTGTCACCCCAATACCGCTGGACTATGGTGTCCAGTAAACTCTACATGTTTTTAGAATGGTAGAGGATTTTCCTCCAGTTGGTCAATATCTCTTCTCTAAATGGGCTCTAGAAATATGTCTTCAAAGGATATTATTGAGTGTGAATGACAGGAAGACTGTCATTAGCCACATATCCCTGAAATGAAGCAAGACAGAGACAACCTCTGAGGCAGAAGACAGCAATTACTCCCCGTGTCAGGTTTCCTCTGCGGAGTTTGTCAGGAATGGAGGAATTTGCTTGGGCACAGAAAAAAGCAGGTAAAAGGGGATTCATTGACATATCTAAATACAGAAAAATCTGTTTTTGCCCCATTTGACCAATCACACATCACACCAAGAGCGAAACAGAAGGCCAAGAGAAGTATATAAAGGACCATTATTCACGGCCACTTACCTCTAGTGTAGTTAATACAATCTTCTCAACTGAAGAAAAATAAGCCTCCCACAAGAATTGTGTCTGCTGTCTAAGTGCTAGGATTTTATCCTGATGAATAGACCTGATTGTAGAAGGAATCTGTAACACAAGGTGAACACATAATAATTATACCTGTAAAACAAAGCCATGCCATTTGAACAAAATAACCCAGTAGGGTTAGGCTTTTATTTTCCATATCACTCAGCTTCTTGTGTACAGATTTACTAAAAACCACCAGCCCCTAAGCTAAAATCCCCCTAAGAAGTGCCAACTATAAACAGCACTTAATGGGAATCACCCTCAATGACCTTTAACGTGAGGAAGTTATAGTTTGCTGATTCAGTAACAGTTTTTCAGTTGCTTAGGATGTTTCTGTGAAAGCACTTGCTGTTTCCTCCTTTTAGGATCCCAGAAATCCTCAACTCTGCACATGGACAACCAAACTTGACAGAGAAGTGGCTACAGGTTTTGGAGAGAAGGCTGAAAACTCTATCCTTCAAGCACTCAAAGACCTGTCACCCCACCAACTGCAAAACATCCACAAAAGGGCTTTTCAGGAAACATCAGTGAGCCTCTCAATCCAAACAGAAGCTGAGGTTGGTCATTTCTGTCTGCATACACCTTTTAGTTCACCCTTTTGAGCCTTTCTGCTCCTCAGAACTCTCTTTTTGACTCCAGTCCTTACCCCCAATCTAACCTGATCTGTAGAACATACACATTTACCAATGACTGCTCTCTACCAGGCTTTACAATTTTAAGGAAAGAAGTATGTCCCATCCATCCTGCTACACTTTGTAGGGCTAGAAGGGTGGCTTTTACCTAGTAGCTATTCAAGAATAAGAGCTGAATGTGAACATAGCCATCTGAAGTCACCATGTTGTTGTTAGGTGCCGTTCAGTCGATTCCAAGTCATAGCGACTCCCTGTGACAGAGTAGAACTGCTCCAGAGTGTTCTCTTGGCTGTAATCTTACAGAAGCAGATTGCCAGGTCTTTCTCCCGAGGAGCCTCTGGGTGGGTTTGAACCACCAACCTTTTTGTTCGCAGCTGAGTGCTTAACTGGTTGCATCACCACTGCTCCATGAAGTCACCATATCATTATTTTTAATAGTAGTGTAGCTTAATGGTTCATCATGGGGCACTGGAGTCAGAAAGACTAAGGTAGGATTCCTGGCTCTATCATTTACTAGCTCTGTTTCCTTGGACAAGTTACTGATATCTCAGACTCCATTTCCTCATTTATAAATTGAGAACACAAAAATAATATAAGGTTGTAATGAAGATCATATAAGTACCTAGCACAGTGCCTAGAACATGGGAACCTTAATATAACTATTATTATTATTTTATTGACATAAAAAAATAGGTTGCTATTGAGTCAATTCTGACTCATGGTGATCCCATATATATCAGAATAGAACTGTGTTCCACAGGGTTTTCAGTGGATGGTTTTTCAGAAGTAGATTGCCAGGCTCTTCTGTCAGGAGCCTCTGTGTGGACTCAAACTGCCAACTTTTCAGTTAGTTGCCAAGTGCTTAACCATTTGTACCATCCAGGGATTCCATTATTGGCATGTTGTTGTTATTAAGTGCCATCAAGTCCATTCCAACTCATAGTGACCCCATGTGACAGGGTGGAACTGCATCCACAGGGGGCAATCTTTATGGAATTGGCTGTGATCTTTATGGAAGCAGATCGCCAGGTCTTTCACCTACATTATCGACATAAGGAGATAACACTCAAAGTTGGACGAGTTGGCTTAATATCTTCATGTGTACTCGCTTGGGTCCGGAGCTCCACAGTGTGATTCCTGGGTTTCTGGCAAGTTTCCTGGGCTTGTTCCCTATTTTCACCTACAGTTCAAGGTCTATGTCATTTATGGAGTCTACACTCTTAGGGGAGATTCCTTGTGATTAGCAACCGCCCTTTTACACTAACCTCTTTCTGCATGCTTGCCTCTCTAATGCGTGACTAATCAGACAGGCATGGTGGGCCTGGGCTGACAGAGGAATGCTCTTTTAGCTGCTTTAATAGGAAGGTTACCCATGGTACTGTGGTTAGAATTACATCTGAATTTCCACTGGAGGAGAAGGAGGTGGTAGCACACTCTTTCATTCATGATTCCTCTTAGGAGGAGCAATGGAACTGCTTCACAATAAGAACAGAAAGAAACACTCATTTGCTTTGGCAATGCTCAAAACCATACTAAATCTGTGCTCCAAAGTGTGTATCTGGGTTCCCGGCCTGGAAGAAGCATGGAGGCACCAGATAAAGGAGAAACACTGGCAGGCAAACAGTAGCCTGAAATCAGGGCTCAAGGTCAAATGGAAGTAAAATATACATACGTACACATATATATATATATGAATTTTCTTTGACTTATCAATCCTTGATATGATCGTTTCACGACCTTCTTGGTATATATTACCATATATATTAATATATATACAATAGGGAGAAGGTAGCAAAACCATCAGATCATGGATCCTTGATGAGTCAAAGAAAATTCATTTTTATTTACTCACTGATAAAATTACCTGGATTTCCAAAGAGAGATTAGAAAATAAAATATCTGGCTAAATGTTCATAATCATGCTGTCTTCTAAATGTCAATGGTATTTCCTTGGAGTCATCGAGGTTGGCATCCCTGTTTCATCCTGGTTGTGAGGAACCAGCCCATCAGAAACAATGCCTAGAGCTGTCATTGCTATCTGGTCCCCCAGAAAATTGAGTGAGCTGTGGTTATGAAAGGTAAAAAGGAATAACATGAATTCATCTACCAATATGTCCCCCTCTCTCATATACGCTGAATCCTGATTATGATGGTTAATTTTGTGTCAACATGTCTAGGCTACGGTGCCCAGATGTTTGATCAAACGCTAGTCTGGATATTGCTATGAAGATATTTACACGTGAACAGCACTTAAATCAGTTGACCTTAAACTAAGCAGATTACCCTCCATAATGTGGGTGGGTCTTATCCAATCAGGCCTTAACAGCAAAAATAGAGGTTTCCTGAGGAAGGATTCTATTTCAAGATTATAATTAGGCAAACCTTTGGAATTTCCAGTCTGTCACCTGACCTATAGATCTCAGACACAAGATTACTGGAGTTTCCAGCCTGCCATATGACCTACAGGTTTTGGACTTGTCAGCTCTCATAATCATGTGAGCCAGTTCCTCAAAATAACTCTCTTTCTCTCTCTATATATAGTATATTATTTGTATATAATATATATTATATATGTATATACTATAGTATATAATATATTACATATAATATATATTATCTTTATGTATATATAAATAATATACATTATATACTATAATATGCATTACTGGTTCTGTTTCTTACAGAGAATCCTAAGGCACTGGTCTTATTACGTCCTGTATCAACAAATTTTTTTTTTTTATCAACTGCAATGCATTCCATTTGTTTGTGTATATGATACAAGTGTCTGACAGCACCCTGCAAAGACAAATCCCTTACTCCAGAAAAGAATTCCAATTGACTGCAAAGACAGAATTCCAAGTTTTAATGGCATTTGTCTACTGGTTATTAATCTGCTTGTCCTGAGAGACAGGTATGGGAAGTTGATAAATTAATTCCAATTTAGCCGGATTGTTTTGGAAGTTGCAGGACTCAGTGAAGTCT
This sequence comes from Loxodonta africana, assembly GCF_030014295.1. NCBI lineage: Eukaryota > Metazoa > Chordata > Mammalia > Proboscidea > Elephantidae > Loxodonta > Loxodonta africana. Next base: position 67,938,372 of record NC_087355.1, read on the forward strand.
TAATAAAAGGTCATGTTGGTAACAAAACTAATGGAATCTACCAAAATAGATATAGGAAGGCAACATCAAGCTCTCTTGGTGACATGATGACAAGAATATGTGCAAATAAAAACATCTGAGCTGTTCTGAAACAGGAAACGAAAAATTGTAACATAACAAAAACATTTCCCACAGCAGACATTCGGGCTCGGTGCCAGCTCTTTAAAACTATTGTTAATGACAGTGCAGTTGCTGTTCAATACGGAGGCAGCTGTGCAGACAGACTGCATAGGAGAGGGGAAAAACACAAGAAAGTTCAGGGAGGGGGGCAATGAGAAACAGTCTTCAGGCTCACCAGTCAAAAAGTTGCTTCAAAAGGTGAAATAATGAGTCAACTTTGGGGAAATGGTAGAAACAGATCTCCCACAATTAAAGGGTCCTGGAATGTTCTCCATCCCAAAGACAAACACCCAAAATGTTCCTGTCAAATTCATGGGACTGTTGGTATGTAAGAGGAGAAATTATAGCTGGTGATTTTTATTCCCTTTATTCCCAAGCTTCTTTAATGGGCATCCATTATTTTAAATAGATAAATACAGTGTACGTTTGGCTGTGTATATTCTCAACAACAACAAAATAAATAAAAGGGAGGAAAAAAAGAAAACATGGAAAAAAGAATGACATATATAACTTTCGCTTGGCCTTTCATGAGTAAACATTTCAGGCATATCTCGTCTCAGTGGAGGGTGGTATTCTCAGTACTAATGCAAAAATGTCCTTAAAAAAATCATAAAGAGGAATCGCGGCCATAATGTGGCCCTTTCACAAAACTTCAGATCCCTTTCTCAGTTAACACCTAAGAAATCAAGTTGTATTTACGGCAGCATGAGTTATGCCACATGAACAGATTCTGCCCAATCACCTGTTCCTCTTTGGCGTCTGAGGCTTAAGGGGCCACAGAGATCACGAAGCTGAATACCTAGGCAGAAGGAATGTTCCAGAAACTGTGGTCAGCTTAGCTCACCTAACCCACAGCCCTCTCAGTTACAGATATTTCACCTGTTACTTAGGGAGGCTACTGTGTGGCTTCACCAGCTAGCAGACTGGCCTGCAGTACAAAGCAGAATCAACAACAGTCAAAAAGTCAAGTTTCTAGATATTGAAAAAAGCATGGGGATTTAAAAAAACAAAATCATTCTCCCAATATTTATGGTGGATTCGAAGATAAAAAAAATTTTACAATGCTATTAAAAAAAATTAAACTCTATAATTTTAGAGGAAAGCACATTGTTGTTGTTAGGTGCCGTCGAGTTGGTTCCCGTAGGCTCACAAGCGACCCAATGTACAACAGAACAAAACACTGTCCGGTCCTGCGCCATCCTCACAATTGTTGTTATGCTTGAGCCCACTGTTACAGGCACTGTGTCAATCCATCTCATTGAAGGTCTTCCACTTTTTCACTGACCCTCTACTTTACCAAGAGGAAAGCATATGGCAATTTATGTTGAACCTAAAACACTGTTGCACAAAGGGCTTTAGGAATCCTTAGTGGCTATTACAGGCCTGAGATTTCTCTGCGAGCACTGTATCCCCCCGCCTCTAGGGAGCTCATCATGATAGACTTCTACTAGGTGCTGCTCTTTAACATACACCTTTTTTTTTTTTAAAGCTAACGTGCACTCGGGCACCCAGACTGGATCATTTGAGCAATGCCAAGACTAATTATAAGAAAAAACCCGAGAGACCTGTTCTTTCTGGAAATGAGTCTGAAATTTCAAATGCAGAAACAGGGAGAAGGGAATCTAAAGTGAGTGGTACGAAACTCTTTGGCACCATTTCTAAAAATTCTGGTTATTGAGGGACATGGATATCCACCACTTCATACCATGAAAGCTCATGGTTCTTTACCAACGACTTCTTATCAGAATATATTCCCTGGACATAGGCAAGATTCTTTTGGAAAGTGAACAATGTCATATTAAATGACTTCATATTCTCCATGACACAGGCGATCTTCTCATGGTAAAATTTCTTTTATGGAGCTGACCTGTTGGATTCATCTTCTTTGAAAGCTTAGATGGGGCAGAAATAATCCACTGACCTGTGGAAGGCCGAGGCCCCTTCCTTACCTGTAATAACAATCTCTCATCGCCTATGACGGCGGCTTGGTTCCAATTAATCACTTCAGAGAATGGTAACTCCCATCCGTTGCTGAGCATCACAGGGACGCAGGCAGCCTGGGTAGAGAAGAGGACTCCGTGAGTGTGAGGAAAGGGACAAAAGAAACTATTTCAATCAGGGAAAAGTCAGTACAAATTCAGTTACTGGCATTTCTGATGTTGCAGGGATCCCAGACTGCTTAGGTCAGAGGAGAAGGGAGTCTTCAAGTTACCATGTGAAGGCTGGGTGTCTTCAGCCTAGACTGGAACATTTGCAAGTCTTGCTCTAGATGGCTGAAACCCCAGTTCTATTCTAGTACCTGGTTTGGCTGACCTTACTTCCATGGAGACCACTGGCCTCATCGAGAAGACTTATTGATGTAATAAAATCTTTCACCACCAAAATACTAGCATAACACCAACCTTGAATATAAACAGCTTTGCCACTGTATCTGCCACAAGCCCATTTGCAAAGTGGTTTACCCCAAGGTCGTGAGCAACAAAGAGCAGAATGGGGCTTGGCATTCCTAATTTTGTGGACTTAATTATTACAGGGTACTGACTTCGCCCTCGCTCTGCAAGGCACCCAGATTGGAACCTTGCTTCCTTTGGGTGAAGAGATCCAAACCACTGTTGTACCAATTTACTATCTGCACAGTGGTCTAGCAGCCAAGGAACATCAGGCTAATGACAAAATCCTGCTTGCAAATAACTCCTAATCCAAACCAGAGAACAGTTTGCTCTGTGCAACATCTCAGGAGGCGACAAGGACATTAGTGACGGTATGCTTCACAGAACACACACAGCACACTGGAAAAGACTTTCAAGAGAAGGAAGTCCTTGTGTCGGAGGACATGACGGGATGATTTGAAGTTAGGAAGACAGGGACAGGAAGTTATGAAGCAGCATTATGGACGCACAGGTTCCACTAAGTCACAGACACAGAGGAGCAAAGATCACAGCAGCAAGGGGACAAGGAATAGAGGATGAGAGAGGTCAAGAGCACACCTACTCCTCACTATCAAGAAAGGCTGGTTGCCACTTCCCAATAGAAACCATGGACAACTGTCTCGGCAGGAAAAGGCATTCTGTAGAGGGAGGTTAATGAGGGGAGAGACCCCCACATAGGCTCTGCAGGTGGAGGCAGGGACCAATGAGCTGCAGAGCCTCAGAATAGCTGAGCCAAGGGAGTAGCACCCCTGACGGGCATCACCCTCAGAATTTAGAGAAACCAGGGATGGCAAAGGAGGGGGCATAACAGATAATTCTGCTTTGAGGGAGAACCAATAATGAACCATTTTCATTGCTCTTGACATTGGCTTCCAGGGAAATGTCAGGGCATCCAGCTAGATTGTCTGGCAGAACAGGTTGCAATGAGATCTACTACTGTTTGCAACCATGTCCTTGGAGAACCCACCTCCCCTGTTGGTAAAACCATTTAATCTTGTCATGCCCCAAAATCAAGGTGCCATCAAGTCGATTCTGACTTGTGGTGGCCCCACGTGTGTCAGAGTAGAACAGTACTCCACAGGGTTTCCAAAGGCTGCTTTTTCAGAAGTAGATTGCCAGGTCTTTCTTCCGAGGTGCCTCTGGGTGGACTCCTCCAATCTTTTGGTTAGTAGTCAAGTGTTTAACCATTTATGCCACCCAAAGACTCCTAATGTCCAAAGGCAATGAACAAATCCCCTTCTCCCTCCATGCTCCATTTGTTTTAAAAAAGTTCTCACATTTCCTTGGGAAAACAGATTTCAGGTCCTGAAGGGAAGCCACGCCTTCTGCTTAGATATCACAGGAGAGGTAATAAGGTGAAATCCACTCAGCCTGACACCAATCCTCAGCCCAATTCTGGGGAGGCTCTTACCTGCAGAGCCTCCAGGAACCTGAAGGACCCAAGCCTGCGACCACGAGGAACCAGACAGAAAGTGGCATTGTGCAGCATTTCCCGATAATCATACCTAGAAAGAGAGGAGGAGAAATCAGCAAACAAGACCCATAAGGATGGGGATGAATAAACACCTGGAACGCACATACCCAGACCCGCACAGGAAAGCCACTGGGCAGGTGGCTTCCATTGGGCAGGTGGGTGGGGTTTTGTTGCACGAATGAGAACAAATGTGAAATGTCAGGTTGCACACAGCAAGCAGTACATAAAAGACAAGTCTGATGGTCTCGGTAACAATTTGACTTAGCCCCGCCTTTGTCTCTGAAATCACATTTGCATGTCTTCATGAAATATTTTGCCCCTTTAAGGTCAAAGAAGGGGGAAAAAAAACCTTCGTTGCTAGTTCATCTCTTTATTTAATGCCATCCCAGCCTGCAAAACTAAGACTATTCTTGTTCCCCATCTCCTAAAACCATGCCATTAAAAACTCCTCAGGAAAGTTTCATTGCAAGCATGGAGCAACATTTTTTTTCTCCTCCAAGCCAGAGTTTCTACCTTTAACAAAACATTCGGTTATCCCAGACAAATATCCCCATATATGAACGGCTGACATGATTTAGAGGGGAAAGAGGAGCTCAGATGGAAGGAAGCTCACCTAAGAAATAGGGAAAGAGAAGCAATGAGAGAAAAGACAAAATACTAGAGGGTGCAGGGAACTGGACTACAGGAGAGATGGTCATTTCTTTTGCACAAGAACCACTTAATGGTATCACACTGTTTCTACACTTGAAAAAATGCAGAGTGCAACATGGATGTCACCTGTCTCTTCATGCCAGTGATGTTCAGGAAAGACAAAAAGGATTTCATTTTGTTTAGGGCTCTCACTTTAAAAGTGCTTACCACAAAGACGTTCCCAAACACCCAGTTTCAAGTTCATTATGAGTTTAAGAAAACGGGGGAAAGCAGAGATGGCTCGTGTCTTGTGAAGGCCCAGATTCCCAGAGCCAAGATGAAACCACTCTCATTTTTCAAAAGCTTCCGATGTTCGGCAGACACGTGTGACTTTGACAGCAGCATATGTCACCAGCATTTTCTGACTCTTATAGTCTAATTTAATCATAGCCTGAAGGCACTGGATTCTTCCCTCCTCTTCTTGGGATACTGATATATACATTTATATGTTTTAAAGTCCACATCTATTTTTATATTCTCATACAAACTAGGCATATGGGAGTAAGCCAATTTTCGATTATAAACCCGTCATTAAGAAGAGACATCATGCAAAGGACCATTTGCTTAAACAAGCGTGTACAACTAATTTGCACAAGAAAAGGTCACCGTGAATGGATTAGGATTATCTCCACAGAGAGTAAAATAAAAACCCTTGCTGCATTAATTAAACTGCAAAATAGACTTCAAAGCAGAAAAGATTTTTAAGAGGGCGTAAATTTAGCTTAAAAACATATTAAATTATGATGGCAGTGGCTCCTCTTTTCCTCACCAGAGAATAATAATTGACAAATATCTTCAAGTTCAACTGTTGATAATGTCTGAATTTCTACCTGATTTTTTCACGGACGAGAGGAAAACACACGCTCACACATGTGTGCACGCACACACACACACATACAAATATATGTATGAAGTTTAAATGGAATTTTTTTAAATATAGAAAGGTTGAATGTACTTCAGACTCCAGTAAGGTTTAATAATGCCCAAAATAGAAACCCCTGAGGGACCAGCACAGAAAGTCCTACAGCCTCAAAAAATGTAAAACCCTAATAACGTTCTGGATTGTAACAAGTTTCAAAGTTGCCACTTGCAGAATTTACTTTAGGGGAGGGGTGGGAGGGAGAGAAGAGGTGGAAAACTTACAGGAAAAATTAAATGATAGTCATACCAGGGGGGTTGATATTTAAATAGTTGTACAGAAAGATTGGAGCCCTGGTGGCGTAGTAGTTAACAGCTATGGTTGCTAACTAAACAGTTGGCAGTTCTAATCCGCCAGCTGCTTCTTGGAAATCCTATGGGGTTGCTAAGAGTCGGAATTGACTCAACGGCAAAGGGTTTTTTCCTTTTTGGTTTATACAAGGATTATTTGGTGATACAGTGAATAAAGCTTACATCATTGAAGCTTGTATTCTTCCACATAATAGGTAACAGGAGATATGGAATGAGCACCTTTGCAAGAGTCAGGAACCCACTATGAGACTACAGACAAACACATGACCTCTCTGAGCCTCAGTTTCCTCATCTGCAAAATGAGCTGGCTGGGCTAGATGACTTAAGATTGCATTTTAACATGCCATTACTCTTTTATGTTATTATATTTAGGTAAGAAAGAAAAACAGCCATTGGGAACATTCCACTACTCCAAAGGTTTCCATAACCATTCCATGTATGTGTGCATGTATAGATATCTGCTCACGTGTACTCAGTGCGTGTCTAACACATGTGCACATGTAGATAAGTATACATAGAAACCTACAGAGCATATACAACTTAGAACAACGATTTTCATTGGGATTTCTAACCATGCCCAGCCCGTAAATCAGCCTCTCTTCTTCCGTTTGTGGGTAGTGAGCCTACGAATGACCAGTGCATTACAAATGAAGGGCTAATGACGTCACACATGTGCGACAAACAAATGGTTCCAGTCAGGCCCGTGTATGTGTTTGGTGCTCTCCCACCTAGCCCTCCTGTGGATCCCGCTCTCCGTTTTGATGCATTTGCGCACCTCACATCCACTTCCTTCTAAATGCGGAAACCCCAATCCGCAAATGCCCCGGTACTCAGGCAGCGTACTGAGGCAGCGAGATCCTTGTCTGACTGCTAGACAAACAGAAGAGTCACCTGAGACCTAAAAAGGCTAAAAAGAACTTAAGGTGTAAAATCTCCTGGGAGTATTATTTTTGTTTTAGGGGCTCCCTGGATGTTGAAAAAGGTGAACTGGTGGCACAATAGTTAAGTGCTTGGATGCTAACTGAAAGGTTGGCAGTTCGAACCCACCCAGCGGCTCCTCGGGAGAAAAGACCTGGTGATCTGTTCCCATAAAGATTACCCAAACCAAACCCACTGCCATCATCTGACTCAGTGACCCCATAATCGTTTCCAAGGCCAGAAACCTCTACGGAAGCAGACTGCCACATTTTTCTCCTGCAGAGCCGCTACTGGTTTTGACTCGCTGACCTTTCAGTTAGCAGACAATCGCTTTAAGCACTGCACCACCAGGGCTCCTTCCATGAAGATTAGAGCCTTGAAAACCCTATAGGGTAGGTAGTTCTATTCTATCCTATAGTGTGGCTATGAGTCAGAATCAACTCCAAGGCACCTAACAACAACAGCTGGGTTGTGCAAATGTTTAATGCTCTCACTCTCAGCTGTCAACCGACAGGTTGGAGGTTTGAGTGCACCCAGAGGTGCCTGAGAAGAAAGACCTGGAGATCTACCTTCGAAAAATCAGCTACTGAAAATGCTGTGGAAGCCTGATTCTACTCTGACACACTCAGAGTTTGACACACAATGAATCTACAGGAACTGGTAATCCGCATTTCAAAAGCAGACTGTGGGAAGTGGGCCTTCAGGAATAACACAGTAATTCTGTGGATATTCTCCCAAGCAGAACAACAATTGAGGTGGTAAAAATTATTTTAAAAACCGGTCATTTAAAGTCTCTGGAAATTGACCCAAGGGCACAATAGCAAATGGAGAAACATTAATTCAAGGAATCTACTAAATTTCAGCAAGAATAATGCTAATGTGCGTCATTTGAGCCACGGCCTGTCCACCACCCACCCCTACCAGCTCCAGGCTATGGAAGTTCTAACCTGGACCAGTGCAACCAAGAAGACAAGGCTCCCTCTCCCCTAGCTACCATCAAGAAAAGGAAAAGACAAGAGACAGAATGGGAGAAAAATACTTGTAAACTATATATCTGGTAAGAGACTTGTATCCAGAATATATAAAGATCTGTTACAACTCAACAATAAAAATGCAAATCACCCAATTTAAAAATGGGTAAAGGACTTGAATAGACATCATCCCAAAGAAGATATACAAATGGCCAATAAACACATGAAAAAATGCTCAACATCATTAATCATTAGGGAAATGCACATCAAACCACAATGAGATACTGCTTTGTACAGGCGAGGATGCCTATAATCAAAAAAACATGAAAAATACCAAGTGTTGGTGAGGATGCAGAGAAATTGGGATCTTCATACATTGCTAGTAAAAACATAAAAGGATACAGCCACTTTAGAAAACACTTTGGCCGTTCCTTTTAAATTTAAAAATGGACTTACCATACGACCCAAAAAATTATACTCTTGGGCATTTATCCCAGGGATTGAAAACATTATCATGCAGAAATCTGTCAATGAATATAAACAGCAGCTTTATTCATAATAGCCCCAAAATGGAAACTTCTCAAATGTCCTTCAATGGGGAAACACTTAAACTGTGGTACATCCTGTCATAGACTGAAGTGTGTCCCCCCAAAATATGTGACAGCTTGGAATTAGGCCATGATTCCCAGTATTGTGTGGTCGTCTGCCATTTTGTGATTGATGTAATTTTCCTATGTGTTGTAAATCCTAATCTCTGCCTGTGGTTAATGAGGCAAGACTAGATTATGTTAAAGAGGGTTCGGGTGGGATGTTACACCCTCACCCAGGTCATATCCCTGATCCAATGTAAAGGGAGTGTCCCTGGGGTGTGGTCTGTACCACCTTTCATCTTACAAGAGATAAAAGGAAAGGGAAGCTAGGAGAGAGTGGGGGACCTCATACCACCAAGAAAGCAGCACCGAGAGTAGAGCATGTCCTTTGGACTTGAGGTTCCTGCCCTGAGAAGCTCCTAGACCAGGAGAAGATTGATGAGAAGGACCTTCCTCCAGAGCCGACAGAGAAAGAAAGCCTTCCGCTGGAGCTGATGCCTTGAGTTCAGACTTCTAGCCTGCTCAACAGTGAGAGACTAAACTTGTTTGTTAAAGCCATCCACTTGCCGTATTTCTGTTATGGCTGCACTAGATGACTAAAACACATCCATACCCTAGAACACTTGTCAAAAATAAACTGGAACTAACTATTGATACGCACAATGACATGGATGAACCTCATGGGAACTTTGCTGAGTGAAGAAATCAATCTCAAAAGGGTACATACTGCATTATTCCATTTACACAATCTTCAGGAAATAACATAATTTCAGGCATGGAGAACAGATTAGCAGTCATTAAGGATGCTGAAGGAAGATAAGGAGACTTGGCAGGTCAAATGGGGGACAATCTTTTAAAGGAGCCCTGGTACTGTATTGGATAAGCGCTTGGCTGCTAACTGAAAGGTCAGCAGTTCGAACCCACCCAGCGGCTCCAAGAGAGGAAAGATTTGGAGATCTGCTCCCTTAAAGATTACAGCCTAGGAAACCCTCTAAGGCAGTTCTACTCTGTCATATAGGGTCTCTATGAGTCAGAATCAACTCAGGGACACACAACAACAACAATCCTTCTCCATTGTTTAAGTTTAGAGATGTAAACCAGTTAAAATCATAAACTACTTACAAGCAAAAGATAATTAACTTAAAACACATGTTATCCTTAGCAAGAAAGTAAGTAGATAAGGAAGATGGCTGATCTCAGAGAACTTTCAGCTTTAATAGATGGTTCTGTGATCCTTTTCAGATGGTCTTAAGTTCCCCTACTGTGTAAGTGATGAAAAGGAAGGTGAAATTGTTTTCACAAATGACAGCAAAGAAAATGCAATAAAAATGGCACAGCCCTGAATTTAACCTAGAAGCTGGGACCGCTCTATGGCCATAATAATTTTCTTCTTAAAGGTGTATTGAATAATGTGTAGGATACACCCCATTTAAAATGGGCTATGTGATGATGTCCTTCCCTTCCATATAAAGCACCTCTTTATGCTGGCAGCAAGTTAGAGCAACTAGGAAGAGGAGACAGCAGGTAGAGTGCAGAGGCTCTCATCCAACCAGGAGTACCTGCATCACTTGGGAACTGGTACAAATGCAAATTCTCAGCCTCGCCCAGGCCTGATGAGTCAGAATTCTGTGTGTTTACAAGACCTCCAGGTAATTGTAATGCATCCTAAATTTTGAGAAGCACCAGCATGGTAGTTAAGAGCTTAGTAATTAAAAGCTTAGTGGTTAAGCGGCTTTAGACTCAGTCAAACCTGGGTTCGAATCCCAGCTTTGCCATTGACAAGCTGAGTGCTCTTGGGAAAGCTATTTCATCTGTCTAAATCAGTTTCCTCATTGGCAAATGAAGATAATAACTATATTGTGAGGATTAAATGATAAAATTTAATTAAAGCCCTGGTACATTATAAGCAATCCATAAATGGTAGCTATTATCACCGGGCTGAAAGGAGGCCACAGGAGATAATAAAAAATAGAGCAAACTTGAAGTTAGAAAACTTCCAGTTTTCCTGAAGTTAGGAATTTGGGTTCTGAATCTACCACTTCCTGTGTGATACAAAGCATTTAACTCCTCTGAGCCTCAAAGTTTTGAAGATCCCGTGAAATCGTGTATACACACTATAGCCTGCAAGCTATTATGGTAAATTATATCAGATGAGAGGAATCAAAACATATTAAAAAAAAAAAAAATAGTAACAATAAAAGAAAAAAAAAAATTCCAAAAGACAGAGCCAAGGAAGAAACGTGGAGCAGACCCTTTAACGTAAAATGAAAACAGAAGCTGTGAATCACAACAAAACAGCAGCTTCTGATTGTAAGGGTTTTGCCTTATTATTCAAAGCTACATAGACAAAGATGTTACCAGTGCAGCGAGTCCACAGCTCCTCCTGTGGGTCCCACAATCCCTCAGTAGCATGCACATTTGCCACGTGAGCCTGCTTTTTGCTAATCAAAGAGGATAGGGAAGAAGCAAGTGATCCAGTCTCTCATCTCTATAGTCACACAATTCCAGTCTCCCCAGGATGTTGTTACAGTTTGTCTCTAGTATTTATTTATGAAATAACTTATCTACAGCTGACCTATTCCCTACAGCCCCCATCCTCATCAGTAATTAATCTTCTTTGCTTACACTCAGGTTTGAATCACATCCTATAAAGAAAGAAAACAAACAATTTATGACTATTATAGTTCAATAAAGTGCATTGGGATGAGGGAAAGAAAACGAACATTCTTTGAGCACCTCCTGTGGGCTTTTTTTCATTCATTCAACAAACATTACTTGAATGTCTACCAAGGATCAGGCACTACTCAAGGAGCTTACTGTCCAGTGAAAAGATGGATGTTATCCGGTGACGGTTATTCAGTGCAGCAAGTGCTAGGATGGAGGCATAGAGAGGGAGTGGTGTTATGCAAAGAAGAGAACAACTGCTGCAATGGATGGGAAGAGTGCTTGCTGGAGGAAGTGAGACTGAGCTGGGAATTCAGGGAGGAGCAAGAAGATATCGGCTTGGCAAAGGGGTAAGAAGAAGCAATGGGCATTTCTGGGGGTAGGGATAGCAAAGCAGGAACAAAGTTGCCAAGGTGAGAGAAGCCACGTGCAATTTGGGGTGGCTGAGTGCAAAGTGCAGGGGATGGGGAGGGAAGGGGAGATTGCTGGTACAGGCCAGGTCATACTAGGAGGACTTTGTATGACATCTCCTGGGGCTCAAATGTGATCCTGTGAGGGTGATCATGAGTCACTGAAGGGCTTAGGCAGAAGAATGACATGTTACTAATGGAACCCTCTGGACTTTATATAAGCCAACATCATAGGCAAATTCAGAGAGCTCGAAAACCTTGCCAAGGTAGGTCACAGCTAGGACCAGCGGCATTAGTGTTCCTGCTCTGGGCTTGCTGATTCTAAAGGTCATTTTCTTTCCACTACATCACACCGCCTCCTCTGTCAGCCCACACAACGGGCAGTGTCTGATGAAGCAAAGTCCTAAGCAGTGCACCTAGTTTCAAGCATTGGCAACAAAGGGCTACCATTTAAATGGCCCCTTTCTCTCCTACTCAAAGCTCTACCCCACGTCACCACCAGGAGTTCAGCCCAGACTGAGCTTTGTTATTTACTAACCTTGTTGTCTTAGACCCTTGGCCTTTACAGATTTAACACTCAGCATTTCAATTATTTTCAAGAGAACTCTAAAGTGCATGGCATGTAATAATATGAAATTGGCTTGAGGCCTAGATTTGAATTGAGAAACCTGAGTGGGAGCCAATCTTTTGTCTGGAAAGTGGGCCCAGCTGGCCGTGTACTATATACTTGTTGTCCTGTAAACAGACGGTGCAGGGTAGTAGTGGTTCAGTGGTAGAATTCTCACCTTCCACGTGGGAGAACCGAGTTCAATTCCCTGTCAATGCACCTCATCATGGACAGCCACCACCCACTGTCAGTGAAGGCTTCCATATTGCTATGATGATGAATAGATTTCAGCTGTGCTTCCCGACTAAGACTAGGAAGAATGGCCTGGCAATCTACATTTGAAAAGCAGGCAATGAAACCCCTATGGATCACAATGGTCTGATCTGCAAACCATGGGGATGGTGCAGGACTGGGAAGCATTTCATTCCATTGTGTATGGGGTCGCCGTGAGTTGGGTGTCAACTCAATGGCAGCTAACAACAACAAATACACAGTGGTCTTAAACAATTCATTAGAGTCCACTGAGCGTCAGTTCCTTCACAACACCTACTCACACAGTCTTTGTACAGCATGAATGCGCTACTGTACATGCCTGTGTTGGGCAAATGCAAATTATAACACGTGCGGTGTTAGGTGCTGACCAGATTAGCTGCAGCCTCAGGGACACTGGGGCCATGCAGAGGGAAGGCACTCACTATTTGGAGGTGGAGTGATTCCTCACACAGCAATTCTGTGCCTTGAGCACTGCCTGCTGCTAGAACCACCAGGGCACCTGGTCATGCCAAAGATTGAGAATTAATTTCTTTGTGAAACTGTTCAGTATGGGGCTGCCTAGCGCAAGTGGTCCATGAAGAGAGTAATCCAGAGCTGGGCTTGCTGATTCTTTTAAAGGCCATTTTCTTTCCACTACATTATGCTGCCTCCTCAGCCAGCCCACACAATGTGCCATGTCTGAAGACAACCTTTCTCATGAAGTGAAGTCCTAAGCAATTCACCGAACTGCAAACAGTTCTGACAGTCCAGAAATTTACACTGGGACCAGCTGGAAATGGCTGCTTGCATATATTAATGAACGCAACATGGATCAAGTGTATCTGGGACTTCCAAAGATGTAGAAGACTATCTCTGGCCTGCTCATTATAGCGACTCTACAGTTAATATACGAAAGCAAGTAAAAAAAAGGAAAAAATGACAGCCACTGATAACAATTATAATAATGATAACACCCCCGCTTGTTAAATGCTTCTTGTGAGCCAGGCTGAGCTACACGTTCTATACGGATTATCACACTTTGTCTTAGCCACCATGTGAAACAGTAGGGTGTTATTGGCCCCACTGTACAGATGATCAAGCAGAGTACCAAAGTTTTGTGAAGCTTGTGCAAGGAGAGCAGGATCCAAGATGAACTCCGCTGTTTCCCAGAGCTGCCTAGAAGGCAGGAATACCACAGCGCCAGGATGGTACCAGCCCTGGGTGACAGTAATCTTGGGAAGCTTTCTGGTGGAGGTGAGCTTTTGGAACATCAGCTTTTATACTACTGGATACTGAATTTCCAGCTGTTTGGAGATAAAAGTGATTCCAGGGCATGTGGGTCTCAATTCTCCTGTTAAAATAAAACATTTCTGGAGCCCTGGTAGTGCAAATGGTTGAACACTTGGCTGCTAACCAAAAGGTTGACAGTTTGAACTCACCCCGCCCGCTCGGCAGGAGAAAGACCTGGCGGTCTGCTTCTATAAAGATTACAGTCAAGAAAACCCTATGAGGCAGTACTACTCTATCACATTGGCTCGCCATGAGTCAAAATTGACTTGAGGGGCCCTAACGACAACAATGATCAGGTGTAACATAAAATCAAGTTAACTTCTTTGACCATGAAATAAGGAATTAAGCTGATACCAAGTTTATGGTCAACAGAACATTTCTGAAAATGCTTAATACAGGCATACCTGTGTAGAGGGGAGGAAGAAGTCATTAAACAACAGAAGAGTCGGCAGAACAGTTACGTGGGATGGATAAACTGGTCCAGACGAGGGCACAAGGAAGTTGGCACAGCAAGAACTAAATGTATGTCAGGCCCAACAGTGACTGGGAAGCCTGAGGTCATTATCTTACCATTAACCTTTTGCCAGGCTTCACTCCATGAAAACAGGCTAAGTGGAGCGGGGCCAGGAAGCATGGAGAGAAGCCCGAGAAGACCAGAACAGGGGCGAGCTGCTCACAGCCTCTATCCTCAGGAGGCAGCGCCTCCCCAAGGTCAGGCCGAGGACCACTTTTCCCCCAGCACACCCTTTGCTGGGGACCGAAGGGTGTCCCCAGCAAAGACATGATGAAGTCCTTACCCCCAGTACCTGTGAACACGATATCGTTCGGAAATAGGGTCTTTGAAGGTGTTATCAGTTAACATGAGATCAGTCCAGAGTGGGGGGGGTCTAAAACCTATCCAAGTGCTGTCCTTATTAAAGAGGAGGAGAGACACCCATGGGGGGTGGTGGAGGGGAAGCAGCCATGTGAAGATGCACCTGCAAGCCAAGGAACGCCAAAAAATGCCGGGGCTACCAGACATTGAAAGAGACAAGGAAAGATCAGGGCAGACAGAGAGTATGGCCCTGCCAACACTCTGAATTTGGACTCCTAGCCTCCAGAACTGTGAGAAATTATATTTCTGGACTTTAAAGATACTTCGTGGTACTCTGTTATGGTGGCCCTCGGAAACTAATAAACCCCATCTTTCTTTCCTCTGTTGTCCCTCGGTGGTGCAAATGGTTAATGGACTCACCTGCTAAGCAAAAGGCTGGAGCTTTGAGTCCATCCAGCAGTGCCTTGGAAGAAAGGCCTGGCTATCTATGTCTGAAAAATCAGCCATTGAAAACCCTATGGAATACTGCACTACTCCGATACACATGAAGTCGCTGTGAGCCAGAGTGGACTGGATGGCAACTTTTTTTTTCCTCCTCTTCCCTCTGCTTAAATTCCACTCCCACTTCAGGTCCTCCTCCAGGGTGTCACTTCCTGCAGGAAGTCTTCTCCAATCCCTCAAGTCTGGGTTTAGAGACCCTCCTCTTTTTCTCATAGCACCCCATATGGCCTTTCCATTTCTCTCTGTGTTAAATTGCTCGTTTTCTTCTCTTTCTTCCACTAGACTTTAGGAGGCAGGAACTTGGCCAGACTTTCTGTTGCCCCAGAACCTAAGTCAGGGCTAGGTCTATAGTAGGCACTCAGTAAATGTCTGTTCAATGGATGAAAAGTGCTCTGTGTCCACAAGTTTGCACTTAGGTGTACAAGGGCTGTGGAGCCAGAGGGAGACAATGATTAGACAGGAGAGGAGCCTTTCTTTCATTGCCACAATCTCCGCTTTTGCAAATAACAACAAACCAACTTTTGATAACATCCACCTTCCCAAACTTCCCTCCTAGGCTTAGGGCAAGCATAGCTTATTTAGGAAACGGAAAGTAGTGTCTTCCACTCATTAATTGATTTTGTCTTTCTCTTGTATATGTTTTCTCCCCTCTGTTTTTATTTCTAAAGGCCTTGCAGAGTGTGAAAAATTTCATCTTCTTTCTGCCCACAGATGAGGATGGGAAATTTGTGTTTTACCAGCTCTGATAAATAGCATCATTTACAATTCAAGTCGGATGCATGCAGAGCACTATTCAGATGGAACCTTCTCCTGGCCTTCCTCCCCATCTGAGCTTAAGAAAAAATATGTAGAACCTCCCTGTGGCTTTGGCAAGTATAAACACAACATTGGCTGCAAAGAAAATGACTCCCCACCTGCAAAAGAAAACTGAGCTCAACCAAACATTCTCACTTCT
Source organism: Loxodonta africana (assembly GCF_030014295.1). Classification (NCBI taxonomy): domain Eukaryota; kingdom Metazoa; phylum Chordata; class Mammalia; order Proboscidea; family Elephantidae; genus Loxodonta; species Loxodonta africana. Next base: position 67,954,326 of record NC_087355.1, read on the forward strand.
CTTCTTGATGCAAGGTATTCCTTCCTGCTTGGCCAGCCTTGGTCAGCCCTTGGATTAGAAGTGTGTTTGGAATTCCTGCTGGGTTGTTTGTCACCTGAGTAGACAGTACTCAGGGGCTGTAGGGTGGTGAATCTGACATGTCCTGAATTCTTTGTCAGCGCCTAAGCCTTTCATCTCGTCCTCTCACTTAAGTGATTACAAAATACATTGAGAATCCAATTACAGTTAATGAAATGACAGCAGGTTCTGCTAACCTTCCCTGCCCACCCCCTTCCCTACTTTTGCTGTCACTGAGTTCTACTTTCTGACTTCTAACAGGGCCAGCTCTGTTCTGGGTCTTTCGCACTCAACAAGCAAATGAAACCTCAGAACTCTGTGTAGGCTAAGATGACGCATCTTCAAGAAACTATAGGACACCAACATGATATGAAAGTGGCATGAAACCTATAGAAGTTTCATCTTTCACATCTGGGTGTGTAAAAGTATAGGTGCAGCCATTGGACACAAAAATGTGGGTTATGGCTAAAGATCTGATGGCACATACTGTTGATTTACTCAATCACCCTTCCGAGAGTTGCTGAGGACTCGGAAGGCCCATTAGCCTAGATTCGGCCACTCCCTTTGGCAGAAGCACAGCAGCGCCCTGGGGGAAGAAGTTGTAGTTCTCCGAGTTATGCCTTCCTCCTCCAGCCGGCTCTGCTCAGCACAGTTCCCCTTGAGAAGCAGCTATCTCCCAGGGGCCTCATTCTGGGAAGGGGCGGTGGAATAGAGACAAAATTTCAGCATCTAATGGGCAAAAGGTGGACCAGGGGGCCCTTAAGAAGCCTTCATGCTCTGATATTTACTTGCTGGACAGATGAATACTGAGCAACTCCTATATGCCAGAGACAAAAGACCTCCAGGAGCTGCCCCGTAATGGTCTGTATCATTCCATGGAAGCCAGAGTTTCCTCACCCCCTTTCCTATATTTCCTTGATTCTACTCCTCCTTCAGGTCTCAGCATGCACATGAGCAACAAGAAACACATGTTAGTTCTCACAGGTTTAGGCCAGAATAGGTTCAGTCTTATTCCTCTGCAATCCACTTTCCATAAGGCAACCAAAGACACCTTTAAATGTCACTCCCAGAGGGAAGGAACTCGGGGGGAATTATTGCTTAATGGGTACAGAGTTTCTATTTGAGGTGATGAAAAAAGGTTGGAAACAAACAGTGGTGATGGCTGTACATTACTGTATGATTAATATCGCTGGACTGTATGTTTGAACATGGTTAAAATGACAATTTTGTGTTGTACATATTCTACTGGAGCCCTGGTGGTGCAGTGGTCAAGAACTTGGCTGCTAACCAAAAGGTCCACCAGCCACTCCTTGGAAACACTATGGGGCAGTTCTATTACAGGGTCGCTATGAGTCAGAATCAACTCGACGGCAACAGGTTTAGGTTTTTTTTTTTACACTACAATACATTTCAGAATGTTACTCCCGGGCTGAGAACCTGCCAGTGGTTCCCCATGGCACTTAGAATAACATCCACACCCCTTTTCTTGGCCAACAGAGCCACCGTGCCCATGAGATCTGGCCTCTCTCCTCACGGCACCTCTCCTTTAACGGCACCTCTCCTTTGATAGCACCTCTCCTCAGTCCCCATCTCCAGCTACACTGTGCTCTCAGTTTCTCAACACATCAAACTTATTTCCATGTCATGGACATGTACTTGTGTGCCCTCTGCCTGGAACGTTCTTCACCCAGATCCACCTTTATTGGCATTCAGTCAAATGGCCCCCCTCAGAAAGGCCCTCACAGACCAGCCTGTCTTCCTGGGCACTCACTGCCACCTTGCCCTGTTTCGTCTCCCTCATGGCACTTCCCGCTGCCTGAATTTGCACATGTATTTCCCTTACTGGTTTACCGTCTTGCTTCCCAAATATGATGTATACTCCATGAGGAAAAGGGAAACAAGACAGATGCCACTGAGTCGATTCCGACTCACAGTGACCCCATGTGTGTCAGAGTAGAACTGTAACTGTGCTCCACAGGATTTTCAATAGCTGATTTTTCAGAAGCAGATCTCCAGGCCTTTCTTCTGAGCCTGGAACTTCCTTTCAGCTATCAGTCGAGCATAGTAACCATTAGAGCAGGGTCTTATTCACTGTTCTTATTCACTGCTGTGGCTCTAGCACCTATGGCTGTGCCTGGCTCACAGTAAGCTTTTAAGAACATTTTGTTGAATGAATGGCAGTACGCTCTAAAATCTTGTTGTCACATTCCTTAGGGGTTGATAATGCCTGTTAGGTCACAAACTATCTACACTACTGGCAAAGTTCACAAGAATCCATATGAGAAGTTCCTAAAAGAATAGAGAGAAGTTCTCTTTCATCTTTGTTTTACTTAATACCAGTCTTATTTCTCTGGTTAGTGTTACGATTCATCAGTTTCTCAAAATGCCATCTGCTAGGATTAGGAAAGCAAGGGCCCATTAAAAGTGTCTTTAGAAAAAAAAATAAATAAAAAGAACGTCTTTAGCGAGGTTTGTGTAGAAGTGAGTGATATGATAAAAGCTACACAGTCCAAGATCCAGAAGACATTGTTTCTGGTCTCCACTTTGTCTTTAACTGTTTGATTTTCAGCAAGTAACTTCAGGTCTGAGTTCCACGCTCATTTATAGAACAGGACAATCACACCATTCTTGTCCACTTAACAAGGCCTACTGAGGACCCAACAAGACAATGCACATGAGAGCATTATGCAAGCGAGGGTGCTTACGAATATTAGCAAAGACAAGGCAACATTTTTCTTGGAATGGACTCCGTACATACGATGCCTAATGTAGAGGATGTCAGAGGCTGGCATTCTTTATTTTTCTCTTTTTGAGTCCGAAATTGCTATGGCATCTACTCAAAATCCATCCACTGCTTCAAAAGTACAGATCATTTTCCAAAAGAAGCATCTGGAATAGCTAATTTGTTACCAAAGCCGATTATTAGACACACATGATACCGTGGGGCTCTACAGCTGACCACGATGCCCAGTTTTCCACTGTCTTAGGTTTCAGCTATTAACCAATCAGCCTGTTTTCAGGGTCTGAATTGGTAATGAAGATGGCTGAGAACTCTTGGCTACAGAGCCCTTACAGAGAGAGAGCAATTCTGTCACATGGAACGTCTTGTTGCTTGGTTTCCATTAAGGTATCTTGGCTTTCAAATAAACTGTCAGGTAAAGCTTGACATCAAAACACAAAGCAAGTGTAACTTCCTCTGTAGGGGCCCTGACAGCTTAGCTCTGTGTCGCTCTAAAGGCGACTGCATCCTCTTTGGAAGGATGCTGGTACCACCAACTGCCTTCCTTGGGATTAAACTGAAGCAAAATTCAGGGATGATCTTTATGGAAAGTTAACCCAGCCATGCCAGTCAAGCACATCCCTCTCCACAAGTGTTGGTTTTGGAATTATAAAAGTTTTGGAGGTGCGAAAACATAATTGGAAAACTTTTTTTCCCTGCTTAAAGGGCTAATTGATTTCACAGGTGTTTAATTATCATTTGCTGTGAGATAATACCTTGTAGTGCCATAAAAAATGGATTTAATTTTCAAGTGCTTGCAAAACCATTGCCAAAGCCAAGTCAGAGCTAAAGCTGGATAATTATTCTATAAATCAAACACACTGCCTCCTCTCTTTTGAGATTTTTAATACTTGGGGATAACGATATCTGACAACCTTGAAACTAACATGAAAAGGATTTTCCTGCCAAGTGCCAAAAGGCAACCATTGGAACATTTCAGGTGGTTTGGTTCATTAACAGTGACTCAGGCAGCCTCAGGACCCTGCCTGCAGGCTTCCAAAACCTGCCAAGGGTGAAGGCATTGGTGTGTGTCGAGACACAGTATTCTCTACTGAGATCAAATGGCCACACGTCCAGAAAAACCAAAATGAAACCCAAACCATCCTTACCACAAAGAACTGCCTGGGAACAACTGTGTAACTCTCTACATCCAAAGTGAAAGTCCTCGAACGTGGAAAGTGGAGGTTTTTCAACTTGATCAATGAATGCTTTCCTCTCTTATGCTTTAAGGCACACCACATGTGCTTTCTGTAATAGCAAGGGGGGAATCATTAAAAAAAAAAAAAAACCTGTTAAGAGCTGGAGGCTTCACCAAGATTGTACAGTCTAAACATCACAGATAGAAAAAAGAAGAAACAAAGTAAAGAGAGGTCCAGTAACTTGCCCCAGATAACACCACCAGAGGCAGAACCAAGACAGAAAGGAGAGCTCCAAGAGGGCAGAGAAAGGAAGAGACAGGTTGAAAAACAGACTTGGAGTCCCATTCTCATCCAACATCTAAAAATGAAAAAAAGGAATTTTTCAAAAGGCAAAAAAAAAAAAAAAATGAGGTTTCACTCTGTAAGAGGAATGGCTATTTCTTCCACCAGGCCCAGTTTCCATGAAAGCGTCTTAAATTACTGCAAGGGAGATTTCAGTTGGTGCCACGTTTTTGGACTTTTTCTTCCAACTTTTATTCAGAAGCTGAAGCCATAATGCGTTCCATTAGATTAAGTGTGCTTAAATGATTTAAGAAAGCAGGGCAATCTGGCTGAGCACACACATACTGTCGCATTTAACTTATTTAACGGTTTTTTATACAGAGCATGCACGTACCCCAAATTGCTGTATGACGTGGATTTTCACAGTCCAAGTTGGCTGTTACAGAACTGGTGAACGTATTATATGGCCAAGATGCAAAGGAACTGGCATTATTCCTAGAAATTGTGTTTGGGTCCTGGTATTAAAATCTGGGTCAAAGGCATTTGGGATGAAAGGGCAAGGGGAAATGCGGACCCCATTAATAGTGTGAAAGGAGAGGTTTCTAGACGCATCCATGGGGATTTGCTTGGAATTGCAATGGCAACACCTACAATCAATGATAAGAGTGATAAAAATTAAAGCTAACGCTTACTGAGAATTTATTACGTGCCCCAATCCTTGCAAGGCACTTTATTCCATTTGGTCACTTGATACTCCAGTAATTCTATGAGATAGGTGGTATTATGCCTCCCATTTTACAGAAGATAAAATTGAAGATTTTTCCAATTTATTTAAATTCATTTATTAAGCAGACAGGTTGGATTTGAACTCAGGCCTTCTGACTGCAGGGTCCAAATCATTACACACTACATACACTGCTTTTCTTCCATATTGCTTCTTAGAGATGTCCCACGGGCTAGCTAAATAAGCATGTGTGAAGGGATGCCATGAGAACCGCTACATATTCCACAGGATCAGTGGTGGTTCAGCGGTACAATTCTCACCTTCCACGTGGGAGGCGCAGATTGGATTCCTGGCCAATGCACCCTATCTGCGGCCACCACCTGTCTGCCAGTGGAGGCTTGTGTGTCACTAGGACGCTGAACAGATTTTAGTGGAGCTTCTAGATTAAGACAGACTAGGAAAAAAGGCTTGGTGATCTCCTCCTGAAAATCAGCAAATGTAAACGCTATGGATCACAGTGGCCTGATCTGTAGTTGATCATGGGGATGGTGCAGCATCCAGCAGCATTCTGTTCTGTTGTGCAAGGGATCACCATGAGTCAGGGCCGAATCCATGACAGCTAAGAGCAACAACAACGAGAGATATGCCTGGGATTGAGCCAGGTCTTTGATCAGGCTCTGAAGAGAGAGAATGTCTTTTCTGGGGATCAGCCCCTATGTCTAAGCTATTACGTCCAGGTCCAATAATTGTTGTTAGGTGCCTTGAGTCAGTTTCAACTCATAGAGACCCTATGTACAACAGAACCAAACACTGCCCAGTCCTGCGCCATCCACAAATCGTTGTTACACTTGAGCCCACTGTTACAGCCACTGCGTCAGTCCAACTCCTTGAAGGTCTTCCTCTCTTTCGCTGACCCTCTACGTTACCAAGCATGATGTCCTTCTCCAGGGACTGGGCCCTTCTGATAACATGTCCAAAGTATGTGAAACGAAGTCTCACCATCCTTGCTTCTAGTGAGCATTCAGAATGATCATTAGGTCCAATAATAGTGAGAAACAAATGGCTCTTCATCTGCTGTTTCTTATCCCAAACAGGACCATCTTTGGAACACAGAAACCTCAAGATCTCTTCTTCAGGCTTTAAATGACTTTTACTTTTCCAACCCACAATGGACTTTGGTGCCAAGGTCCACAAAGTGTCTGTCAGTTACCTAAAAACCAAGTATGGAGCCCCTATTATGTTTGTGGGTCCCCGGGGCCATGAAGACAGCATTGGAAACAGACATAATGTGAATACAATAGGAAACACATTTCATTCGTTCATTTGCTTAACTCCTCCATCCCTCCCTCCATCCCTCCCTCCCTCCCTCCCTCCCTCCTTTCTTTCTTCCTTCTACCAATAATACTTAGTGTGAACATACTAAGTACTAGGCATTCTGTTATCAGGAGCAGTGAGTACAATGGTGAGCAAAAAGTCATGTTCCTTCAACTCACAGAATTTACTATCTTATTTAGGGAGACAGACATTAAATAATTAGCCAGAAAGTGAAGTGTTCCAAAAAGAGACTGATAGTTTTACAAGAGTGTATGGAATAGCAAACGCAGGGAATGGAAATTTGACCTAGTTAGGAATTGGGGATTAGGATGGGAATTACCCATTGGTGTGGGTAAGGCTCCCATTGAGACCTAAAGGATAACAGGGCAAAGCAGGACCAGAGGTGAGAATGAAGTACTGTTAGCAGTGTCGACAGCAGATGCAAAGGCCATTAGGAAATTAAAAACGCATCGGGGACATCAAAAGACACATACCACAACCAGACATGTCAACAACTCAAAAATAACTTCTTATGATGTTGACTAAGTCCAGAGGATGTTGTGCAAGACAAAATTTGGGGCTTCTTGCTGCCTGGAAAAGAAAGTGCTTAAAGATTGGATGCCTGGACAAATAAGCACTTTCTATTAAATATGTTGGAAACCCTGGTGGCATAGTGTTTAAGTGCTACGGCTGCTGACAAAGAGGTCAGCAGTTCAAATCCACCAGGCACTCCTTGGAAACTCTATGGGGCAGTTCTACTCTGTCCTATAGGGTCACTATGAGTTGGAATCAACTCGACGGCACTGGGTTTGGTTTTGTTGGTTATTAAATATGTTGATCATATCAGAGCATTCTAGATTCCCCACACTTGCAAAGCAATAGCCAAAGGGCATCAGACATTAACCCACATTACAGATAGGAAAACTGTGGCAGAAAAGGGCCTTGATATCTTCATTAGAGTTAATGAAAGGTACTGCAATTATTTTGGTGCATTTTATCTGCTCTTGCCCCTGGAACCTGCCAACTTACCCTTTAGCATTTATTTATGAGCGGCTTTTCCTGTTGCTGCAAAATTCTACTGACTCTATAGAGATGGTGCTGAATTCCTAAATAATCATATTTTCACAGTAATTAAAAGCCAAACCCCCAACTCCCTAAATGCCATGAGCAGCCTGAATGCCTACATTTTGCCCTAATGTTGTATATCTCTAGCGTGAAGGCAAACCATGAGAGAAAATACTGAAATTAGTTAACTGGATAAAGAGGCAGACTTATAATGATGCAGAAGTGGACAGAGAGGAAAAGGAAAGCAGAGCTTCTATTGGATGGCATGTCAGGGAATTATGCTGCTCACAGGACAAGCGCCACAGAGACCCTGCCTCCTGCCCTTTCTCAAGTACTGACTGCTGTGGGGCCTGCACCTGGGTCCCACAAGCTAGGAGAGGCCCTGTCAAGGCATCTTTCTGCTACAGTGACGAGTCATTCCCGCTGACTTTAATAGTAGTTAAGATAAGACGGGTGGACAAGGGAATTTCAGTTATTAAGGCATTAGTTTGGATTGCAGCTGGGAACAAAAGAAAAGCCACAACTGATATTCACCCAGCAAAAACACTGTTTATATCCATCTGCCTCCTAGACTAATTTAGAGATCACAGAACCTACCCAAGAACCTTTAACACAGCAAAATAAAGATTGTATTGTGAGGGAGGCCAGACCAACACAGTGCCACCTGTACCTTGAGGCTGCTAACCTCTTAGTTGGAACAAATATATATACACACACACACACACACACACACATATACACACATACATAGAGAGTGATGTAAAGATCACAAAATATAACATTTTCCATTCCTGAAATCAAAGTCCTGCCTAGCAAGGTCATGGAAGCTCCAAACTCCCTGAGGGACCAAATTACTGGGCTGAGGGCTGTGGGAACCATGGTCTCAAGGAACATCTAGCTCAATTGGCAATAATATAACTTACAAAGAAAATGCTCTACATTCTACTTTAGTGAGTAGTAGTCACAAGTAAAAGCTGTGAGCGGCCATCTAAGATACTCCACTAGACTCACCCCATCTGGAGCAAGGGAGAATAAAGGAAACCAAAAGACACATGGGAAAAATTAGTCCAAAGGACTAATTGACCAGAACTACTACAGCCTCCACCAGACTGAGTTCAGCACAACTAGGTGGTGACCGGCCACCACCACTGACTGCTCTGACAGGGATCACAATAGCGGCTCCTGGACAGAGCTGGAGAAAAATATAGAACAAAATTCTAACTCACACACACACAAAAAGACCAGACTTACTGGTCTGACAGAGGAAACCCCAAGAGTGTGGCCCCCAGACACTCTTATAGCTCAGTAATGAAGTCTCTCCTGAGGTTCACCCTTCAGCCAAAGATTAAACAGGCCCATAAAACAAAATGAGACTAAACAGGCACACCAGCCAAGGGCAAGGACGAGAAGGCAGGAGGGGACAGGAAAGTTGGTAATAGGGAACCCAAGGTCGAGAAGGGGAGGGTTTTGACATGTCATGGGCTTGGCAACCAATGTCACAAAACAATATGTGTATCGATTGTTTAATGAGAAACTGTTTTGCTCTGTAAAACTTCATCTAAAGTACAATTAAAAAAAAATAGCCCCGCCTGGAATACGAAGAGGAGAGGTCCTTAGTAAATAATAAAACATAATTCCCTAACATGCAGAAATAACAATAATAATGATAATGATATAACAACCCCTACAATTTATAGCACACTCATACGCCAAGCTGTGCTCATTGCTTTGTACACAACATCACCTTACAAGCCTCACATCTATGAGGGTGGTACTATCATCCCCATTTTACAACCGAACACTGAGGCTGAGGGAGGGTAAGTAATTCTCTTAGTCATACAGCCAGGAATCCTGGTGGCACAGCAGTGAAGTGCTCAGCTGCTAATTGAAAGGTTGGTGTTCGAGCTCAGTGGCTCCATGGGAGAAAGGCCTGTAGATCTGCTCCCATAAAAATTACGGCCTACAACCAAGGTGTCCATCAACGGATGAATGGTTAAATAAATTGTGGTATATTCACACAATGGAATACTACGCATCGATAAAGAACAGTGACGAATCTCTGAAACATTTCATAACATGGAGGAACCTGGAAGGCATTATGCTGAGTGAAATTAGTCAGAGGCAAAAGGACAAATATTGTATAAGACCACTATTATAAGATCTTGAGAAACAGTAAACCTGAGAAGAACACATACTTTTGTGGTTACGAGGGGGGGAGGGGGGGAGGGGGGGAGAGGGTTTTTTTATTGATTAATCAGTAGATAAGAACTGCTTTAGGTGAAGGGAAAGACAACACTCAATACATGGAAGGTCAGCTCAATTGGACTGGACCAAAAGCAAAGAAGTTTCCGGGATAAAATGAATGCTTCAAAGGTCAGCGGAGCAAGCGCGGGGGTCTGGGGAGCATGGTTTGCGGGGACTTCTAAGTCAATTGGCAAAATAATTCTATTATGAAATCATTCTGCATCCCACTTTGAAATGTGGCGTCTGGGGTCTTAAATGCTAACAAGCAGCCATCTAAGAGGCAGCAATTGGTCTCAACCCACCTGGAGCAAAGAAAAATGAAGAACACCAAGCCCACATGACAACTAAGAGCCCAAGAGACAGAAAGGGCCACATGAACCAGAGACCTACATCATCCTGAGACCAGAAGAACTAGTTGGTGCCCGGCCACAATTGATGACTGCCCTGACAGGGAGCTCAGCAGAGGACCCCTGAGGGAGCAGGAGATCAGTGGGATGCAGACCCCAAATTCTCATAAGAAGACCAAACTTAATGGTCTGACTGAGACTGGAGGAATCCCGGCGGCCATGCTCCCCAGACCTTCAGTTGACACAGGACAGGAACCATCCCCGAAGACAACTCATCAGAAATGAAAGGGACTGGTCAGCGGGTGGGAGAGAGATGCTGATGAAGAGTGAGCTAATTATATCAGGTGGACACTTGAGATTGTGTTGGCAACTCTTGTCTGGAGGGGGGATGGGAGGATAGAGAGAGAGGGAAGCCGGCAAATTGTCAAGAAAGGAGAGACTGAAAGGGCTGACTCAAGAGGGGGAGAGTAAGTGGGAGTAGGGAGTGAGATGTATGTAAACTTATATGTGACAGACTGATTGGATTTGTAAACGTTCACTTGAAGCTTAATAAAAGTTATTATTAAAAAAAAAAAAAAAATTACGGCCTAGAAAACCCTACAGGGCAGTTCTACCATGTCGCGTGGGGTCACTGTTAATCGAAAACAACTCGAGGGCACCTAACAACAACAGTCATAGAGCCAGTAAAAGGAGGAAATCAGCATCTAAGCATGGTCTGTCCGGTCCTGATGTATGAGAACCTACTGGGCCTCACAGGCATTTTATATTGGTATTTTGCTGTCGTAAGTAGAAATAAACATAGGTGAGGGCATTCGGGGCAGTGACAACTGAAAAGAGCGTGGTTCTGATATTGCCTTTGGATGGTTCTAATTCTATTGTAAGCAAGAACCAGGAAGTAAAATACTCATCAACAAAATGTGTTCAGTAACCTCATTATTCTGAGATGTCACTATTTGTTATTTTGGAAGTGTTGTGGTTTTACTGAGCATGTATTTTAATTATGTAATACATGTACACACACACGCACACATATATATGTACATATATAATATACACGTATAAAACTAGCTGCCATTGAGTTGACCCTGACTCACAGCAATGTCATGTGTGTCAGAGTAGAACTGTGTTCCACAGGGTATTTAACAGCTGATTTTGGGGGGAGTAGATTGCCAAGATTTCTTCCAAGGCACCTCTGGGTAGACTTGAACCTCCAACATTTCAGTGAGCCGCTAAGCACATTAACTGTTTGCAGCACCCAGGAAATCACACACACACACACACACACACGTTTTCAACATCATAAATCAGCTATTAGTAGTGTTCTTTGTAAAGGAAGCTTCCTGGGTGACACAAGCAGTTTGCACTCAACTGCTAACCTCAAGGTTGAGAGTTTGGGCCTACCTAGGGGCACCGTGGAAGAAAGGCATCTGGTGATCTGCTTCTGTTAAGATTACAGCCAAGAAGACCCTGGGAGCAGTTCAACTCTGTAACACATGAGGTGCTATGAGTAGAAATCAACTGATGGCAGAGGGTTTGGTTTTGGCTTGGTTTTGAAAAGAAAGAAATTATGTTTTACATAGATTAATCCTTGCCAGGAACTTTGTAGCTAAGGCCACAGACCACAGAATCACAGGAGAATCCCACTCACAGATATATTCCATTTTGCCTATAGTGAGTTTAAGGATTTCCCTTAAAAAATTAATTGCCAATACTTTTTAAATTGGGCAATTTCATGCAAAAATCCAAATTTCAAGCTTCTCTTGAAAATAGAAGGATCTGGCAACACTGGGTCTGTGTTCCTTCATGCAAATCAGTAAGAGCTCAAGTGGCTTACCTCATTTATTATGTCACTTACCTGGCCTCCGTAGGCAGAGGTGGATGATCCAAAAGGCAAGGTAAGCACAGTGCTTCCCTTGCTTACCAGATCATCTATAGTGAACAATTTCACATTTTTCCACCACATCAAAGACTCTGCTTCTAGGTATGGCTGGCATCTGTCTCTCTCCCAACCCCACACCACCTTCCTACAGAATTAAAGCCTCTTTTCAAATTTACAATCTCTGACAGGGGTAGATGACCCAGTAAGCAAGGTAAGCACAGGCTTACTTTTGCTTTCTTACTAATCTGTAGTGAACAGTTTCACATGGGTTTCACCACATGCTATAGTGAAACCCACGTGAAATCGTTCACTACAGATAATCTGGTAAGCAAGGTAAGCACCGTGCTTACCTTGCCTATTGGATAATCCGCCCATTTGTAGGCATCTGATTTAGCGCTCCTGGTTTTGGGTGGGTGGTGTACAGTTTGGAAAACCCTGGTGGCATAGTGGTTAACAGCTACAGCTGCTGACCCAAAAAGGTCGGTGATTCAAACCCACCAGGCGCTCCTTGGAACCCATATGGGGCAATTCTACTCTGTCCTATAGAGTCGCTATGAGTTGGAATCGACTCCATGGCAACAGGTTTGGTTTTTTTGGTTGGTGTACAGGTGAGGGAGGTCAGAAATCACTCATCTCAGATGAATGAAGGCACGCTGGAAGCGGTTATCTTATCAAATATGGACGAATGATTTGACTTTAATATGAAATGTCGTAAGCAGACTATACAATTATCCAAATTTGATACAGGAGATTTTGCACTTCTTTCCAAATGGCCTGGCCTACCAGTAGCTGCACTATTTATTTTGCTAAGTCTTCATGGAAACACAGCTCCCAACCCCCAGTACCAGACCACAGACATCTGCATTTTCAACATAATAGGAGCAAACAAGCATCCGAACGTGACAAGTGCTACCCACTTAGAGCTCAGCCCACAGACCCTGCTGGGCATACGCTTGTTAAGTCTGCTTACACACTTATGCATAATTTACACAAGATATTCAGCCCTGGAAGCGAAAACATAAAACATTTATCAACAAAGGGACCTGTCTGTCATTTTTAAATAATTGTGTTTCTTTCAGAAAATCAACAAATTCCATCTCCCACAACTTATTTTTTGAGCTTTAGGGGCAATTTAAGTCCTGATTTGGGGTGTGTAAAAGGGGAGCAGAAGTTTCCATTTGCTCTCTGAAATTTTAATCTCAAGAATCCATAATCCCTAAAGGAAGATCAAACAAAAACAAAACAAAAAAAAACCCGTTGCCATCGGTTCTGACTCATAGCGGCCCTGTAAGACAGGGTGGAACTGCCCCATAGGGTTTCCAAGGCTGTAATCTTTACAGAAGCAGACTGCCACATCTTTCTCCCACAGAGCAGCTGTGGGTTTGAACTGTCAACCTTTTGGTTATCAGCCAAGTGCTTTTAATCATTGCGCCACCAGGGCTCCCAAAGGAAGACTGAAAAATGGGTGCAATTCCCCAGACTCCCTGAGATAACCTGTAGAGAAAGTATTAGCTAAATGCTGCAAATTTGGTCAATGTAATGTACACAGGAAACAACCGAATAGGGAAGATTGATGTTAAACTATAGATTTTAAACTCTGGACACTTCAAGCTTCAAAGCTGCCAAGTCTACATCACAGAAACTACACTGCAGAAACTGTACAACCCGGATGAAAATTTAGACAACAGAGATGCCAAAACGTGTCTCTGTAAGCAAATGGTGCTTCACCGTTCACTTTGTTGCCTGCAGAGTAACGATGCATGATGCAAACCCCAGCACAGTCTCAACTGCTTTTAAAGAGACTGACTATCCGGCATTAATTGCACATGGCATTACAACCCATTAAGAATGTAGTCACCGGAATCAACCAGTAGATGGAGCACATCCACATGCCAAGTGTTCCCAATCCCACTCAACTTGCCCTGGGCAGGGAGAAGCGCATGGAAGGGAAGGAGAATTGACTTTTTTTTCTCCTCCTTAGCTACAAAAAAAAAAAAAGATATAAAATGAGGAGGGGGAATACACCTCAATCTAAAAGAGGCATTTGATTATTTTCCTGGATGCTCTTTCACTCCTGTAAACCCATCACTCACCTGTAACTGGTGGCTTGAGTATTGTCTGCAGACCAGAAGCTCTGCCGCCGGTATTTCAAATACCAGCAGGGTCATGCATGGTGGACAGGTTTCAGTGGAGCTTCCAGACTAAGACAAACTAGGAAGAAAGGCCTGGCAACCTACTTCTGAAAACAAGCCAATGAAAACCCTGTGGATCACCACAGTATATTGTCTGGTTGGAAGGCAACAACGGACTCGAGCACACCGGTGATTGTGAGGATGGCGTGGGACTGGGCAGAGTTTCCGTCTGTTGTACATAGGGTCGCCATGAATCAGAGACGACTTAAAGGCAACTAACAACAATGTACATAAAAGGAGACAGGAATTAGTGGGATTGGAGGGATAAGGGTCGGCCAGCTCAGAAGGAAGAAAGAAGTGGCCCATGCTCCATGGTACACTCTATAAAAAAACATTCCTTCCTTCCTTCCTTCATTACTTATTCTTACTTTAGGCCAATATTTGCAAGTACCTACTCAATGCCGGGCACTGTACTGGATGCTAGATCTACGATGGGGAACCAAACAGTGTGTTCCAGCGGAGTACATCATCTATTGCAGGAGACAGGCTCTATGTGTGGTTACAAAACCCCATGGGGGCTAAAGGACAGGGGACGTTAGAATGATTACGAGATCGACGTGGCATCTGATTGGGTGGTGGTCATGGCGAATCTCTCTGAGGAAACTGAGGCTGGAAGGCTGAAGAGAAGGCAGCTCCCTAAAGGAGGGGTTATAGAAAGCAATTCAGGAAGTGGGAACCCTATGTACAGAGCAGGGCTTCAAACTGGTTCTTTCCGGTTTGAACCCTGCTGAGAATTTGCATTTCCACCCCAGACATACTGAATCAAAATCTACATTTTAACAAAAGCCCCAGGTAATTCTTATGTATAACTTCCTCGGGAACTGGAATGAACCAGTTCAAAGTTCTGGTGCAGAGGCCCTAAGCTGGAACATTCAAGAAACAACAGAAACAAAGCCAGTCTGGGCAGTAGTGTTGGCAGAGTAAGAAAGGTAAGTGATACGGCCAAAGGTATTTGTCTGACAAGGCAGCGAGTGTCCCTGGTTTTGGTGCATACTCACACTCCAGGGGAACACACACACACACAGTTGTATAGTGCTTAGTTTGTTCCAGGTGCTACTCTAAATTCTGTATATAAGCTCATTCAGTTCTCAATACTGAAAGGTAAGTACTATAATTCTCATCCCCTTTTTAGTTACGAAAAAAAAAAAACAAAGGCACAGAGAGTTTAAGTAACTTGCCCACAGCCACACAGCTGCTAAGTTGCAGAGCACAGGTGGGATCCCCAGCAGTCTGACTCCAGAGAGCACGCTCTTAACTCTTAATGTCTATACTGCAATGCCTCCCAGACACATTGTTTTGTTTCAATATTACTCTGTACAAATTTTGATGTCCAAACCTTGATGAGTATGGCTAAGTCTGACTTTTTAGGGTTTTTGTTTATTTGTTTTGGTGGTGTGTATGGTTGTTTTTATTTTTTGTTTTACTTTTGTTTTGGGTGGCAGAGGGGATAGGTGTGGCTCAAATAAGAAATCTAAAAGTTGGCATCGAGCACAAGGCTAGACAAACTTATCAAATGTCTCAGTAATCAAGCACAATAGTGTACCCCCACTCCCGCCAGACGCTACCTTCCTTATGGGCTCTGCAGCT
Organism: Loxodonta africana; assembly: GCF_030014295.1. Lineage (NCBI taxonomy): Eukaryota > Metazoa > Chordata > Mammalia > Proboscidea > Elephantidae > Loxodonta > Loxodonta africana. The sequence goes on from NC_087355.1 coordinate 67,969,935, forward strand.
TCCGGAAGAGCCTGGGTTCTGTACAGGAGCTCCCCAAAGAACAATAAGTCAGAGCACTAGATCTCTCTAGCAAGTTTCCAACAGATGTTCACCCTGTGCTTTCTCTCCTCCCAGGCTCCAGATGGCTCCGGATCCTGGCTCCTTCCTCCTGCAGGCCCTCGAATCACACTTCAGACATGTCAGCAGCTACGGCTGAGGAAGAAGGCTGGAAGGACCAGATTGAGTACGGTTTCTTAATTAAGAAGCCTCGAAGAGCTCAACAGCATCTTATATATGCCTATACCCAGTGCCGTCGAGTCGAATAAGGACCCCTAAACCAAGTCAGCATAAATCACTGCCAGCCTTTACTACCTGGATCCAATTTCCTAAAAGATGAAGTTGTTTTACATGTTTCCTAAAAAGGTTTCTGCTGCCAATTAACTCCTTGTCTGCTATAATTTAGTCCAAGTTCCTCCAAAGGCAACAAGTTGCATTGAATTTTACTACATTGCATATGAACAAAAAAATAACATACCTACCCCACTCTCTCAAAAGGGACAAGAACAATGCTAAGAAATGGCTTCCAGCAAGAAGGTGCTAAAAAACAAAATAATAAGAACTGTAAAAACAACAACAAAAAAAATCCCCTTCTTTCCCTAAATAAAATTTCCTTGCTATTACCCAGTGATTTACAAACATGGATGTTAAGGAACCCCAGAGGACATATCAGGGTAACCAAGCCCTGCATGTTTTCTTCACGGCTGTCTAGAAACTCCCTAGAAGTCCCTGGGTGGTACAAGTGTTTGATGAGCTTGGCTGCTAACAAAAATGTTGAAGGTTCGAGTCCACCCAGAGGTGCCTTGAAAGAAAAGCCTAGTGATCTACTTCTAAAATATCACCCACTGAAAACCCTATGGAGCATAGCTCTACTCTGATGCACGTGGGGTCGCCGTGAGTCAGAAACGACTCGATGGCTACAGGTTTGCGGGTTTTTGTTTTTTACAGATTTCCTGTTTTCCTCTCTATTATCCAGACTCATTGATGTCTCTATCTTTCATTCACCCTGCTGAAAAGATGACTTACCATGCAGGAAGCCCAAACATTTGATGGCCAGAAAGAGGACTTCAGATGGGCCAGTCAAAATCCATGCAAACATCTGTTGAAGTTGTCAGAATCCCTAGTAAGTTTTACTTTCTCTGGAAGCCAGGAGGCTAAAACAAAACCTCCCTTACCCCTACCCAGAGGTAAAGAACCTTTCTGATCATCTTCCACTCAGTGGTGTCTGGGTCTGGTGGTTACAGAAGAAAGAAAATACTACATGGGCTTACTTAGAAATGATGTCCCTTCATCTAGAACTTGATGAAAATATTCTCTATTTCCTTCATCCCTCTTGGATTCTAGGGAACAAGAGTATTTCACAGCCATTGTTCCCTTACCACTACTGATTGTCAAAACTCACAGCAAGTCCTACGGAGTTCCAAATTCATCCTATCTAGAGCTGATGGCACTAATCTTATAAATCATGGAAATAACCAGACGCTTACACACACTAAGTATCTAGAAATGCACTTGGGCTGACAAATGTTTAAAAGGAGTTATGTTGTTGTTGTTAGGTGCCTCCGACTCATAGCAACCCAATGTACAACAGAAAGAAACACTGCCTGGTCCTGTGCCACCCTTACAATCATTGCTATGCTTAAGCCCATTGTTGCAGCCACTGTGTCAATCCATCTCTTTGAAAGTCTTCCTCTTTTTCACTGACTCTCCACTTTGTCAAACATGATGTCCTTCTCTGGAGACTGGTCCCTCCTGATAACATGTCCAAAATACATGAGACAAAGTTTAGCCATCCTCGCTTCTAAGTGGCATTCTGGCTGTACTTCTTCCAAGACAAGTTTGTTTGTTCTACTGGCAGTCCATGGTAAATATTCTTTGCCAACACCATAATTCAGAGGTGTCAATTCTTCTTTGGTCTTCCTTATTCCTTGTCCAGCTTTCGCATGCATATGAGGTAACTAAAAACATCATGGCTTGGGTCAGGTGCACTTTATCCTTAAAGTGACATCTTTGCTTTTTAACACTTCAAACAGGTCTTTTGCAGCAGATTTGCCCAATGCAATAAATCATTCGATTTCTTGACTGTCGCTTCCATGGGTGTTGATTGTGGATCCAAGTAAAATGAAATCCTTGACAGTTTCAATCTTTTCTCCATTTATTATGATGTTGCTTATCAGTCCAGTTTTGAAGATTTTTGTTTTCTTTATGCTGAGGTGTAATCCATACTGAAGGTTGCAGTCTTTGATCTTCATCACTAAGAGCTTCAACTTCTCTTTACTTTCAGCAAGTGAGGTTGTATTATCTGCATATCGCAGGTTGTTAATGAGTCTTCCTCCCATCCTGATGCTGCATTCTTCTTCATATACTCCAGCTTCTCAGATTTGCTCGGCATACAGATTGAATAAGTATGGTGAAAGGATACAACCCTGATGCACACCTTTCCTGACTTCAAATCATGTAGTATTCCCTTGCTCTGTTCAAACGACTGCCTCTTGGTCTGTGTACAGGTACCTCATGAGCACAATTAAGTGTTCTGTGGAATTCCCGTTATTTGCAATGTTATCCATAATGTGTTATGATCCACATAGTTGAATGCCTTTGCACAGTCAATAAAACACAGGTAAGTAACTTTCTGGTATTCTCTGCTTGCAGTCAAGATCCATCTGTCATCAGCAATGATTATTCCTCATTCTACATCCTCTTCTGAATCTGGCTCGAATTTCTGACAGTTCCCTATCAATGTACTCCTGCAACAGCTTTTGAATGATCTTCAGCAAAACTTTACATCCGTGTGATATTGTTCGATAATTTCCACATTCTGTTGCATTACCTTCCTTTGGAATGGGCACAAATATGGATCTCTTCCAGTCAGTTGGTCAGGAAGCTGTCTTCCAGATTTCTTGGCATCGATGAGTGAGCACCTTCAGCGTTGCATCTGTTTGTTGAAACATCTCAATTGGCATTCCATCAATTCCTGGAGCCTTGTTTTTTGCCATTCCCTTCAATACAGCTTGGACTTCTCCCTTCAATATGATAAGCTCTTGATCATATGCTACCTCCTGAAATGGTTGAACGTTGACCAATTCTTTTTGGTACAGTGACTCTGTGTATTCCTTCCACTTTCTTTTGATGCTTTCTGCGTCATTCAGTATTTTCCCCATAGAATCCAATATTGCAACTCAAAGGCTTGAATTTTTCTTCAGTTCTTTCAGCTTGAGAAATGCTGAGCTTGTTCTTTGCTTTTGGTTTTCTAACTCCAGGTCTTTGTATATTTTAATACTTTACTCTGTCTTCTTGAGCTGCCCTTTGAAATCTTCTTTTCAGCTCTTTTACTTCATCATTCCTTCCATTTGCTTTAGCTACTTTACATTCAAGAGCAAGTTTCAGAGTCTCTTCTGACATTCATTTTGGTCTTTTCTTTCTTTCCTGTCTTTTTAATGACCTTTTGCTTGCTTCATATATGATGTCCTTGATGTTATTCCACAACTCATCTGGTTTTTAGTGTTCAATGCATCAAATCTATTCTTGAGATGGTGTCTAAATTCAGGTGGGATATGCTTAAAGCGGAAACCCTGGTAGTGTAGTGATTAAGTGCTACGCTTGCTAACCAAGAGGTCAGCAGTTCGCATCTGCTAGATGCTCCTTGGAAACTCTATGGGGCAGTTCTACTCTGTCCTATAGGGTTGCTATGAGTCAGAATCGACTTGAGGGCAGCAGGTTTGGTTTTTTGGTGTGCTCAAGGTTGTACTTTGGCTCTCATGAACTTGTTCTAATTTTCTTCAGCTTGAAAAAAAAATTTTTTTTTTTTTTTTTTCAATTTAAACTTGCATATGAGCAATTCATGGTCTGTTCCACAGTTGTCCCCCTGGCCTTGCTCTGACTGATAATATTGAGCTTCTCCTTTGTGTCTGCCCACAGATGTAGTTGATTTGGTTCCTGTGTATTCCATCTGGTGAAGCCCATGTGTAGTCACCATTTATCTTGTTGAAAAAAGGCATTGGCAATCAAGGAGTCATTGGTCTTGCAAAATTCTATCCTGGGATCTCTAGTTTATTTCTATCATCAAGCCCGTATTTTCCAAATCTTTCTTCTTTGTTTCCAATCACCAGCAATTATCAATGCATCCTGATTGCATGTTTGCTCAATTTCAGACGGGAGAAGTTGGTAAAAATCTTCAGTTTCCTCATCTTTGGCATTCATTAGTGGTTGGTGCATTCATTTGAATAACAGCTGTGTTAATTGGTCTTCCTTGTAGGAATATGGATATTATCCTATCACCGACAATGTTGTACTTTAGGATAGATTTTGAAACGTTCTTTTTGATGATGAATGTGACACCATTCCTCTTCAAGTTGTCATTCTTGGCATAGTAGACCATATAATTGTCTGATTCAAAATGGCCAATACCAGTCCATTTCAGCTCACTAATGACTAGGATATTGATGTTTAAGCATTCCATTTCATTTTTGATGACTCCAATTTTCCTAGATTCACACCTCATACATTCCATGTTCCCATTATTAATAGATGTTTGCAGCTGTTTTCTCTCCTTTTGAGTCGCGCCATATCAGCAAATGAAGGTCCCAAAAGCTTCATTCCATCCATGTAATTAAGGCCAACTCTACTTTGAAGAGGCAGCTCTTCGCCAGTTGTATTTTGAGTGCCTTCCAACCTGAGGGGCTTATCTTCCAGCACTATACCAGACAATGTCCCACTAGTATTCATGTTTTCACTGGCCAATTTTTTCAGCAGTAGACCACCAGGTCCTTCTTCCTAGTTTTTCTTAGTCTGAAAGTTCTGCTGAAACCTGTCCATCATGACTAACCATGCTAGTATTTGAAATACCAGTGGCATAGCTTCCAGCTTCACAGCAACATGCAAGCCACCACAATACAATAAACTGACACGTGGGGAGAAGAAACAAACTTTAGTTTAATTTGCCCCCAGTTGGGAGAAGATGGAGAATACAATATCACATTAATAAAGCAAGACGGTGTTAGAAATTATCATTACATGAAGGTTTTCCTTTCTTCTGTAAAACCTAAATGTACAAAATCAAACTGTTTTAACTTTTAAGTGAAAAATTATTACAACATGTTAATTATAACATATATTTTTAAATAAATAGACTTTGTCACAAGGATGGTTGACAAAAACTGAGGCACAGAGAGGTCGAGTGGTTGCCCAAGGTCACATAGCTGTGAGGCACCGAGCCCAAACTTAACTTGTAGCTCAAACTTAACTGCTACAATGTGCAGCTGACTGCCCAGCTAAATAGACCTAGACAATGCTATCTCTCCCATACCTTAAAATTTCCTAGAAAATCAAATGAGCTCAGGGATGGTCCGAGCTTGGTATAACAGACAGTAGAGGTATAAAGTATAACCATTTATTCATGAACCTAATGCCAATTAAAGTTGGATAAAGTCATACTTTTACCCTTTTATGGATCTTTCCCAGTGGAACGTGATTAGCCATTCTTGGAGATAGTTCTGTGGGCTGGCAGAAGTTTTCGTGAATCAGCAGGTCTTTCTGAAGCACTTCCTGGCTGCATGAATCTTTGTCTAGGAATTTATTTCCCTGGCCTTCCAAAAATCAACGTGGATTTTGCATTGTTCACAGGTAATTTCCCTTTGTACTACCCCTGATAATAAAATCAACTCTGAAAATATAAATGACCCTGGAAATGCCCCAAGGAAGCTCACTTTAATTTCCTTACCCCTGAACTACCCCTTCTTTCTAAAAAAAATTTTGAGAAAATTTATAGTCCAGGAAGATGGGTGGAAAAAACAATGCCATTTAAATGCAAAATCATTCCAGCAGAGAGTGTGTGTGAGTGTGTGAAAATGGGTTAAAAAAAAAGGTAGTGGGGAGAGACAGAGAGTTGAAAGAAGGGAGAGGGTTGAAGGAAATGTCCACCTCCATGGCCAATTCAATTTTTGGCTGCTCCATGGAGACTAACCAATTAGCGAGGATCGTCAAGATGTTTTGTGTACACTGGCTACCTGCCCATTATGAATTGGACTGGGATTAACTAGCTCATTCCAAACACTCAACCAAACAGTGAATGTCATATGATAATGGTTTTCAGTCAACGACAACCTGGCTGGATTGAAACTTTGAGGGGAAAGATTTGATAACTTCTCACCAATCTCTAGAGAGACAACGACTTCTTCAAATGTGCCCACGTCCCCTAAACACATCTTTTCCTTCTTAGCTTTTACTCTTTGAAAAGCTGTCTTGCTAATTTCAAGGTTGTATGTTTTTCTGGACATGAACGTGCCTATCAACCAATTAATCCGGGGTTAACCAATTTGTAGTGGCAACACTGCTCATACACTCCAGGGTATAAACGCACTAGTTTCCTATATTTGCAATCTGCAAAGGACAAGACCACTCAATTTGCTAATTTAGTTCAATCCAAGGTTCTAGAACCAATCCACCTTATAAAGAGAAGCCTTGAGAAGCTTGAATTATTAAGGGATCAAGTACAAGAGCAATAAGCCATTAGCCCTACTTAAATGTTTGTGTTAACTTCTTGAAAAGGCTTTTCTCTTATTCCAGACTTCAAGTCCCTGTTTTCTCTTCCAGGCTCAGTAACTTGGCTCTCAGGGCCACCACTAGCCAACAGCACTGTTCTCCCTTTTCTCTAGGCAGAGGCAGCCCTACCCCAGGGTGAACAGCCTAGAAGAGAACTAAAGTTGGATTTCATCTTCTCTTGTTCCTTCAGCCATGAACCTGTACAACCATCAGTGGCATCCTGTTGGTTTCCACATTGCATAATTATCATCATCCTTCCCAGCATCCATTCCCCTGGAAAACCACCCAGTCCCTGAGGCTTGGGTGGGAGTGATTTCGTATAAGCCAACCAGAACATTATCACATTCTCCAGGCCACAGTTTCTCTGGTATGTGCTGGGAAGTATTTAAGCCAGTAGGGCTGCTGCCTCTAGTCAGATTCTTTTAGTAAATGTTGGTAATCTTTGCAATAGAGGTAGGAAGAGGCTATATATACCCTCCCACACATCATCGCTACCAAGTGGTATGTTACAAATGAAAACATGTCTCAGAACAAACTCTGGAGTCCTGCCAAACTCCCAGCCTAGGAACTACCCAAGCCAGACAGCTTTCAGGAAGACTGCTGAGTAGCCTAGTCCTCTCAATAGGTCTGTTCCTACACTTTCTCCATTCATCTGCCCTGAGGCACTCAGGACCTCCCACGAGCCAAGACCCTAACAAAAATCTCCCTTTTTGCACAATTCTGTGTTCCCTGCTGTGTGTGTTCTGCCTGAAGGGCTGGACTTCCTGCCAGCACTGGTAGGCCCCCACCCTGAGTCTGCCCACTCCAGTGGGCAAAGGCATCTCTCCAAACCCTGGTCTAAGAACCCCGGTTAACCTGCCCATGCCTGCCTCCACATCACAAAAGGAAGAATTCAGTGCAAGAAACCCACGTTGCCAATCTATTGTATTCAAATGAAAATCCTAACAGGCGAAGGAGCCAGATTCAGATCTTGCCCATAAATAGCAGTTTGTTTCTTCAACTCAGATGATTGGAAGGGCAAGCTGCAGACTCTTATCTGAGTCAGAGTTGATTAAGGAACTGGCGGGTAGTTCAACTCCCTGAGTACAGGATGTTGGGAATATTCTGGTCTCCAGGGTATGATGAAGTAAATTACCAGAAACTTCTGAAATCCTCCAAAATGTCTACCTCCTCCACATAAACCATGCCTGGAAATTCAAATAAAATAAACTCGGTAAATTTCTGGTCTCCTGTCAGTATTGGCTTATATTGAAGGAGCCCAGAGCAAGAATAAAGTCCATTTTCAGCGCAACATTTCATTTTAGAGCACCCATAGCTTAACGTCAAACAATAAAAAACAAAACCATTTAGATTTTTCTGCTTTAAAAATATTCTTATTTGATTAAGCTACATTTTAATAGATTCTGCTTGGAAAGAGGGAGTAGTTAAATTTTCTAGCCATAAATATTTGTTTTCCCTTACACAGAAAGAAAAAAAAAATTGACTTTCTCCTAGAAATAAGGTTATTTAAATGAGTAGTACTTTTAATAACCTAGAGAATCACATCAAATATACTAGTCCTTTAGACCTTGAACTAATTTCTCAGGTTTAAGGTAAAAAAACAAAACCTCATTTTACCAGAGAAGATAAAGCAAAAAATAGTATTAGCTGATGCGGCTACTCTCCTATTTATTGCAAGAAGTAATGGCCCCCAAGCTTGAAGCACTACTGACTTCGAATGGAAATGCCACTGCTGTAATTCCAAGGTTTTCCTTCTTACCCAAACCCATTGTTGAGTTGTTTCCAACTCACAGTGACCGTACAGGGCACAGCAGAATTGCCCCATATGGTTTTCAAGGCGGTGATCTTTATGGAAGCAGATTGGCACAGCTATCTCCCCGTAAGCGGCTGGTGGGCTCAAACTGCCCACCTTTTGATTATCAGCGAAGCACTTAACCACTGTGCCACCAGGACTCCTTAGTTTAAAAAAAAAAAAAAAACAGTTTCAGAAACTAGGAAAAAAAAATTTTTTTTTAAGATGACCCAACTATTCATAAATGGATTATTTCTAAGATGGTTCATATTTCTTAACACAAGCAAAAGCAAAACTGAAACAATTAAAATAGGACATGTCTCTTGAATCTCATTAAATCACTCCCAAAACGCGATACACAGTCCCATTAAGATGTATTCCCCACCCCTCATTCTCCCTATGATTTTCAAGGTGTGGGTCTCTCTCTTACCCAAAAATCTGAGAATTGCTATGTATTGGCATCTATGCCCATTCAACTTTTGCTGACTCACTAGGCACAGGCAACCCAAAGGTGATCCTCAGTGTAACAAGTGGGCATCAGATACAAAAAGGAAGGAGAGATGTGATGTTGATATTTATGTCTTGGAGATACCACTTCTTTCCAAGTTCTAGTTAATACGCCAACAGTCTCTATCATTTACCATATAGCGCTCCTGCTACCAGTCAATTCATAATGTAGACATTCATAACCAATCTTTAGCTCCACATTTATTTTACCACCATGATACTTGCTCCAGTGTGGGCTGCCTCCTTCTACTCAAGAGCTAGGAAATATACACTCATTTTATGTACCATTGTACAAAACATAAAGAGACTGTGAGCCCCCTGTAAGCAGGGACTGTGCCATTCCACCCCATGCCCTGCCTCCATCTCAGTGGTGGCACACAAAGTGCTACATGGATAAATGGATAAGGAGACGAAAAGGAATCTACTGATCCAACTGGAAAAAAATCACATTTGTACCATAAGCAGCATTTAGAGGAGGGTCAACTGAGTTTCCATTCTACAGAAGAGAAAAACAATAGAGAAATGGAGACGTCCAAACACTGGCTGATGTCTAACTCTAACATCTGAGCTCAAGCATTGGCTTGTTTTTAATTTTCATAAGCTTTGCCTGTGTCTTATAGAAGTATTAAGTATCCCCTAAATCTGCCCTTTTTCAGTTGTAACTGGATTCCCACGTTTTTCTAACTTAATCAAGAATCAACTCTAACAGCATTTTGATTATTATACCGCACACTTATTTGGAGAGAACAGCGCCTTCCCAGTGTGTCCTTAAAACAACCAAGGTCCAGGCAGCGATGCAGCTGTACTGCTTTGTGCATAGGTGCATATATCGGACTCCTCCAGCACCAACAATAGGATCCAAGGACAGGAGAACTCTTTCTTCAGAAAGCTCTGTAAGAAACCCTCATCCCTCGCTCTACGAGGGGCTATTGCACACATCTGTTTCAGCTCAGTCCCCCAGAGATGCCTAAAATCTAATTAACCAATTAATTTGCAAATATATTCTAATTTATTCAAGACAGATTTTCTTGGGTGTTAAATTATCTGACAGGGAACCGTATGCCGTACACAGGAGCAGGACCCCACTGAAATAACCAGGGGTTAGGCAAATACAGGAAGAATGACTGTGCCTACTCCGGTCCACAGGCTTCCAAGCCCTAATGAGAAAATGAGTTGGCATTTCCTCCGTCCTGATTAGGTCATGTATGCTGTAGCGAAGCTTCGCTAATGTGTTTGTGAGGGCAGAGGGGTAATAAGGCACACTCAGGCTTGTTTCCTAAACGTGCTTCCACGGGATCCCCTAGGGAAGGTGCAAAAGGGAGGAAAAAGGATAAGATGACAGTGTATTTGGTCTTTATCTGTTTTCTTGGGTTGGGGAGAAGGGAGATTTAAGTTATGGGAAAAGCATGCTCTGTCTTACTGGGAATTCCTAACTGCTGTTAATTTGCATGCAGAACTCTGTTCTGTAACAAAGCAGCCACAGCAGGTAACATTGTTTACTCAGACAATCAAGTTGTAATTTACTGAACTTGTGGATAAAAAAAAAAAAAAAAGATAGGCTGTTCTTAATTGCTACATTGCAATATTTTATCCAGCTCAATGACTGCATACCTACAGATAAGAATGGAGTGTTGGGCGGATTACCTCATTTACAAAATGAGGACTATCTCAGTGCACACTTTGTCATCTAAAAATATGAACAGTGGATTTTCAGACGTTCTCCATGACATGTTTGGGTAGCTGCTAATTGCACAGCATTAAAAAGAAAAACTGATTTTTAAAATGCATACTTTGTTCAAAAGGCACATTAATATTTTTGTTACTGTTGTTGTTAGGTGCCTTTAGCGACCCTAGGTACCACAGAATGAAACACTGCCCAGTCCTGGGTCCTGCGCCATCGTTGTTATGTTTGAGCCCACTGTTGCAGCCACTGTTATTAGCAATACGGGAAAGAAAGAAACAACCCTGTTGTCTGACGCATTTTGGTATATTATTTCTATAATATAAATTCTTGACTACCCAATCACTTTCTAAGATCTCCAAACGCACACAAATCAAATACTGAGGCAAAGAAAAAACTAAAAGAGAATGCATGTCCAGTTCAGGACTGAGGAAGCTAAAATAGGATTTTACGTAATAGATTCCAAATTTCTCCAAAAAGAATGAGGGGGAGGTAAAAGAGAAATGGTTTTTTGAGTTCTTAACAGTAAATACTTGTGTTGGTCAGTTCAAAATAGTTCACGAAAAGGATAATCTGTGAATGCAAAACTTACTGTGACAGTTAAAAAAAAAAAAAAAACTTTTAATTTCAACCTACATTGGGAGGTAGTTCAGGAACTGGAGGAAATTACTAGTAATCGTGGTTAAGACCAGTTTTGATCCATTTCTCACTTGAAAGAAGAGGGCTAATGTGCTATCTACAGATGTACATGCCAGTAGGATCAGGGTGATTTTCAGCGTTCAATATAATGACAATTTATTGATACTCAAAGCAGATTCATTTGGTATTTCTGGCTTGCATTTCTGATTTGTTTGTTTCGAACGTCACCAATACTTACTACACTATGACTCGCGTCCTCCATCTGTAGAGATGGGTAGCACAGCAAGTGTAAAGTCAGAAGGTGACCTGGGAGAATTTCTCGCTAATCTTCTTGGCCCAAGCCACCTCAATCCTCTTCACCCTGGCTGACCTCAGCATTAGTTCAAGTGTAAATCAGTAGGTGAGTAAATCTGGGTATAGTGGGTCACTCTAGTTTCTTCTAACAGTGAGAAACTCCTAAATTTCAGATACAGGCAGTTCCCGAGTTACAAAATGTCCGACTTAGAGACAACTTGTACTTGGCCTTTAATATTACGTAAATGTGCCCTCACTTTGAAATGATTGAAAAAACCCCTAAGCAAAAAAAAAAAAAAAACCTGTTGCTGTCAAGCCAATTCAGACTCATAGCGACCCTACAGAACACAGCAGAACTGCCCCATAGGGTTTCCAAGGAGCAGGTAGTGGATTCAAACTGCCAACTTTTTGGTTAGCAGACGTAGCTCTCACCCACTGCGCCACCAGGGCTCCTACTCGCAGCAAAGTCTTCATCACAATTACCTTCAATTGCTGCACGTGCTGCTTTTACATCACTGCAAAGGCTTCGAGTCTTGTCTTGTACTAAAGTAAGGCTAAGTAAGAACCCTACACTCCTGTTCTGACTTACCTACAAATTCGACTTAATAAGCTCCTGTTCTGACTTACCTACAAATTTGACTTAAAAGACATAAAGACACAGTTAGGAATGGATCTTGTTTGTAACCCAGGGACTACCTGTAATCTCTCTTTTTTTAAAAAAACATAGAAATGAAGAGACAGGTGCAACATGGTATTGAAAGGTTATTGCATAATGTATGGCTACACATAAAATATACAGTAAAACCTGTGAAAGCCAGAACCTGTATAAGGCAAAAACAGATCAGAGAGGGAAAACTCAAATATTTCCCACTAAATAGAGAGAAACAGAAAAGTGGTGACTGTACTTTGTCAAAGGCGGAAAACTCTCGAGACTTGGAAAAACGAGGGAGTCCCATCGATTTCCGGCTCTCACAGGTTTCACTGTATACTATCAAATTTGTTTTGACAATTTAGCTTTTCAGTGCTTTCACCTCTATCTTTAAAATAACACCCCTACCTCTTACCCCCAACTCTCCTGGGTAATTAGTTCAAAGAACTATCACATAGTCCTACAACTGACCTGCTAACTGTCTTATTCCTGTGCCCATAAAAACGGAGACAGCACTCTGGTGACAATATGAACTTTAAAAGATCTTTCCTCCAAATGGATTCCAATAACGATGACAGCTGAAACTTGCAAGTACATCCGTTTTCCATCTTCCTTAGTGTCAAATCACAGATACAGGTGACAACTTGAAATATTACCGTGTTGTGAACATTCTTTTCTTTCCTGAATTCCTGCTTTCCAACCCTGTACTAGGAGATCCTACAGCAGCCAGCTATTCTCCTTTCTACACACATAAGGTACAAGGGAAAGAAGTTAGCCTGCAGCTGGAGGAAGCGGATATTAAGATGTTGGTCATGTTTTCTATGCGTGAGCCATTTACAGAGACTGTCAACAGAAACGGCGGTGCTCTACTCTATGGCTTTGAAATTAGGGGGGATCACCTGCTGAGGATGACCAGGTAAAGGTAGGAGGTAGAGGAGGAAGAACCATCAGTATCTGTCCCTCACAGGCCAGCCTCTCATTTCTAAAGCAACAGCTGTGATTTCAGGGTTCTGACCGCTAATTCCACATGCAAAACTGTTTCAGACAACCTTCCAACTGTGCTCTAGTGGCTTCTCAGGGTCACTCTTTTATTTGCTATATTTCCCTGATCCTTAAATGAGCAAAATAATCAGTTATTAAGTTCCACCTTTGGGGGAGAGGAGTTGAGGGGAGAAAAAAAAAAAAAAAAGGCAGGGAAGAATATAACAGAAAACTGAGAAAACACGTTTCAGGAAATGGGTTTCCAGATTCCAGGTCTCCAGCTCAACCAATGCCCATCTGGCCCGTCTTCCCAGCCACGCAGTGGGCAACGACTGTGGCCGCTGCTGAATGAGGCTGAACCAGGCCTTACACTCAAACCAGGGCATCCTTGACGATTCAGTGGTAGAATTCTTGCCTTCCATGTAGGATACCTGGGTTCGATTCCCAGCCAGTGCACTTCATACACAGCTACCTCCTTGTCTGTCAGTGGAGGCTTGTTTGGTACTATGATGTTGAACAGGTTTCAGTGGAACTTCCAGACTAAGTTGAATGAGGAAGAAAGGCCTGGTGATCTACTGCCAAAAAATCAGCCAATGGATCACAATGGTCAAATCCAAAACGGATCATGGTGATGAGCAGCATTTCGTTCTATTGTGCATGGGTTCCCCATGAGCCAACTTAATGGTAGCTAACAACAATATTACTCAAACCACCTAGGTAGTGAAGAGGGTGACTGGCTAGGGTTAGGAGAGATGCTAAAGATTATCAGCGCCTGACTGAAGCTTTAAACACGTGAATTCATACAACAAAAATTCTAAGCACTTTTAGTGCCAGGCATTATGCTAGATGCCAACCATGTAGAAATGAATAATATTTAGGCATTGGCCTGGGGGACCTCAGAGTCTAATGATCTAACCATTAATTAAACAGTAACAAGAAAGGGTGATAAACAGAATATGCTAGAAGTGGACTCGGCATTTCAGAGTGCACTGACATAGGGAGGCATCTAATCTGTGAGGGGCGTACCCAGCAGAAGTGGCACTTGATATGAATTTTAAAGAATGACAGGATTATAGGGACTGAGGAAGGAGCAGCACACGTATGGGTGGGGGGAGAGAAATCGAAAGAACACCAAAAAATTGAGAGAGCTTTGCAATAGGAACTGGCAGAAGCACCAAAAAAAACCAAACCAAACCCAGTGCCGTCGAGTCGATTCCGACTCATAGAGACCCTATAGGGCAGAGTAGAACTGCCCCATTGAGTTTCCAAGGAGCGCCTGGTGGATTTGCACAGAACATTTTATTTCAGGGACATTCCAATTTATTTGGAAAGATACTAGACCCAGGGCCCAGAGACTAGGGCTGAACTTATAAAAGTGCTTTTTTTTTTTAAAATGCCCCCACACATGTGGTCTCAACAGGAGTTTGGAGAAATGCACTCCATTCCTTGTGATTAAAATGGAGTTTGGTCATTTGCTATATCTTACAAAGTTTTTCTACCTGCTAGTAGAGGCAAAAGGAGCCTTGGTGGTGCAATGGTTTAGAGCTGGCTGCTAACCAAAGGTCGGTGGTTCAAGCTCACCCTGCAGCTCTGTGGGAAAAAGACCTGGCGATCTATTCCTGTAAAGATTACAGCCTAAAAAAACCCTATAGGGCAGTTCTACACTGTCACATGGAGTCTCTGTGAGTCAAAAATTGACTTGATGGCACCTAACATGAACAACAGTAGAAGTGAGGGGATTAGGGTAAAAAAAAATAATAGTGAGGGAAGCGGGGCATGGGGTAACATCTAACTACAAAGGATCTTGTGTCCAAGCCTCTTTTCTGAAAAGGACATACCCAACAGGCAATGACATACTGGAGACAAACACAAAATTAAACAATTACTAAACCCATTGCTGTCGAGCAGATTCAGACTCATAGCGACCCTATAGGACAGAGGAGAACTGCCCCATAGAGTTTCCAAGGAGCACCTGGCGGATTCGAACTGCCAACCCCTTGGTTAGCTGCCGTAGCACTTAACCACTATGCCACCAGGGTTTCCATAAGAAAGCCACAGCCACCAATAATTGAAGATTCATTTATTTATTCATTCATGCATTCTTCATTCAACAAATAACTTTTCTCAGCTGCATTAAGTGCAAGGCACTGTTCTAGGTGTGAGGGCTACAGCAACAAACAGAAAAAATTTGTAAAGCGATGCCACAATCAAACATTTATAGAGAGCTGAGCTCCTAGGTTGTGGATCAGGGGATGACATTAAAATAAAAAACCTATATGGCCAGAAAGGAACCTACTTCTCTCTATATATACTCCCCCAATCTCTGACACAGCTAAAAAGCTAACCAAGACTTGACTCTGGAAACATCACAAAGCCCTGTTTAACCAGCCCTTTTAATGAGTGAGCATCTTGAAGACCCTGGATCTTAATTACAGAGTATTCTGCACACTGCTCCCTTTTTGTAGGTTTACCTTTGCCCGGCAAAGACTTTGGTGTTTGCAGTAAGCTGAAGCAGGGGCAGCTGAAACAGCTCGGCCTTCCTTGACCTCAGGAGGGAAGGTCACTGAACTAATGAGGTGCCAGATACAGGACTTCCCACTGCCCCAAGAAAAACCCCAGGGAGGGGAAGGGAAGCAAACTATGCCTTCCTCAATACAAAAACCTTGACGGGAAGTGGGGAGTGCTGGCTGGCCAGATTCTTTAAAACAGAGACGCATTCCCACTGTAGCACAACTATAGCTAAGCTGAGGTGAGAAAAAATAATTAGGTCCCAAATCTGCATTAAAACATTTTTGCAGGATTTTGTTCTTGAAGTGGAAAACTGTTCCCACGAGGTCTATTTTTAACCATTTTATTCTAAAGAGATCAGAAAACCTCTTCATGCTGAAATTTCTCAGTGGGAAATTTTACAGTAATGCTACTTAAAACCAGCCAAACGATCACAAAGCTGGGGAAATGAGTGAATGGCCTAAGTCTGTGGAAATACAATCAACCAACAGCCCAACCTGCTGCCATCGAGTCGATTCTGACTCATAGGGACCCTATAGGACAGTGCAGAATTGCCCAGTAGGGTTTCCAAGGCTATAATCTCTATAGGAGCAGATTGCCACATCTTTCTCCCATGGAGTGGCTGACTGGTTCAAACCACTGGCATTTTTGTTAGCAGCTGAGTACTTTAACCGCTGTGCCACCAGGGCTTGGAAATACAACAGCTCCCCTTAAATCAGTGTCATAGCTTAGAAAGGTTGTGAATATAATACAGAGGTGTATGTTTTATTTCTGATCCAATTCAGTATAGGAGGACTGAAGTCAAGTGGAATTTCACATTTAGGGAGGTACTAGATCATAATGAATTTTTTCTTCTAAACTACAAGTTTTTGATCCCCCCCCCCCCAAAATGAGGCAAAAGCAGTATTTCAAATAATTGATGACTTCTTGGTTTTAACAAACTGGGGTCATCCCTCTTGGTGACTCTCATTTTTAATGATTTGACATGTGGTGTCAATTAATTTATTAAGAGAAATAGATAGTCAACCTATTATCCAGAGTCAGATTTTCCATTAGAGGTATAGAAACATTGCTAAGAAATGCTTCACCCTAAATGGGAAATGCTTATGCCTCACTAAAATCAAATCAAAAGGGAAAGTCACTGAATATAAGTGACACAGCTCATTCACCAAAAACTTATTGAGCCCCTTCTTTATGTCAGGCACTTGAGGATACATCATTAAAAATGAATCCCTTCATTGGAATCTATCACTAAATATACAAACAGTGCTTTAGAAATTGGGTGTCCAGGCATAAAGATGGCCAAGTCGCTTGTGATTCAGGGAAAAGTCTCTCAAAGGACTAATTTGAAGAGAATAGGGAAGGGGGAGGACTAAAATAACCAACTACTGCTGTCAGAAAAAAAATCCATCGTCCTAAATGCAACTGGCCTCAAAGCCTTCCGTTACTCCCACAGTCATACAAGTCTAGGCTTAAATCTTTCAGTGATAACTCGTAGAACCACAGAAGTATTAACAGACACTACTGTACAATAAAGCTGGTATATCAGTCAGCTTGGGTTAAGATGTGCCGCAGGAACAACTGACTGCAGCATCTCAATGGCTTCCAACAACACATGCACGGCAGGCCGGACGTACGCTATGTTTCACACCTTCACATTGGGATCCGAGCTATGCAGCTGCCCCACTCTGGGGACATTATTAGTCTCATATTAGAAGAAAGAGAACAGCGGAGCCACTGAACGGCTCTTAAAACTTCTCCTCATAAGTGGCACAGTTCCCTTGAGCTCACGTTTCATTGGTGAAAGCAAATAACACAAGTCAGTAGTCAGCAAGTCAAGAATATATTATCATCCTATAATCAATTAGGTTGGGGATCAATTATGGGTTGTTGCTGTTAGGTGCCATCGAGTTGACTTTCAACTCATAGTGACCCAATGTGACAGAGCAGAAGTGCCCCATAGGGTTTCGTAGACTATAATCTTCATGGGAGCAGATCACCAGGTCTTTTCACCCTCAGAGCTGCTGGTTACGTTCAAATGGCCAACCTTTTGTTTAGCAGCCAAATTCTTAATCATTGTGCCACCAGGGCTCCTTCAATTATGAATAGGTTGTGACATTTCATAAGAGTGCAACAGACTACCAAAACAGATGTAGAAAATATTTTTGAACCTTTTAATTTCCTCAGACTTCTGATTACTGTGGTTAAGAGCTCAGCTGCTCACCAAAAGATCAGCAGTTCGAATCCACCAGCTGCTTCTTGGAAACCCTATGGGACAGTTGTACTCTGTCTTACAGGATCACTATAAGTCAGAATCAACTCGATGGCAGTGGGTTTTTTTGTGATTACTATTAAATTGTGCCAAATCTTCTGAAGGGAAATAACTCCCTTTCACAACATAATTCCTTGCGAGACTAGAAGCACACAGAATGTAGAATGAAACACAAACAGAGCCTGGAAAAGTCTGAAGAGGCTAATTTTTCCTTCTGTGGTTAGAGGTCAAAAACGTTCTTTTCCTCCTCAAACAGTCCTTTCCACATGAAAGAAAGGGAACTTTAAGAAACTATAGTGTGGAAGACTAAATTTTACTTTGCAACTAGTAAATTCTTTGCAAGATCCACGTGGTATTTTATACTACCAGGTGGAAGCACACAACCTGGGATAACATCAACCCCTTAAATTTTCACTCTGCACCAATTAAAAGAAATTAGAATACCAGAAAGAAATACCTGAGCAATTCAAAAGGGCATTCTAGGTCTTTCAGTTTCTTAGCAACATATGGAGGAATCCCACCCATAGACTTCGGTATTTAATCACATCAGTTCATACCCACCATTAGGATTTTTCTATGCTGATTTTTCAGTCATTGTAAAGCATAGCAATGGTGATTCTATGACACTAAAGGAAACTAGGAGACACATAAGATTATGCTTCTCTTCTTTTTAACTCTTTGAGAGCATGCATAGCCTAGAGCTAAGGAGTAGTCCATGGTTTCTCTCGAGAAACCCGTAAGAGAAAGAGAAATTGTTCAGTTCAGGCTCTGGTCACTCCTGCAAAGATACAGTCATAAAAAAAGATCCGAGTTGGATTATTTTAGCTACTTCAGAAGCAAGTGGCCTACCACTTATGATTCAAAATTCTTAAGTCATATAGGTATACACTGAATAATTCTTCTCAACTTTTCTACGTGTTTGAAAACTGACAAATGTTAATTTATAAATAAAATGTTAGGAGCACATTATAAGTAAGCTCAGAACTGAATCAGCCTTTGGACGCCAGAAGCAAAGACTCTACAATATATACAAACATGAATGAAAGGAAATGAAATTCCTACCATGTAGGAACTTTTGATATCCTCTATAACCTAAACAACTAATATCATCCTTCTAGCAAGTTTAGCCCCATTCGTGTATTTATCACGTAGGCAAACCGTTCATCTAAAGAGCATTTTAAATCAACAACATGTATCTAGAGCTGTGCTTATCGGCTCTAGATACATTGGCCAAAAATCAAGCAGCCAAAACTCAACATGGCAAGTTACCAAATCACCAAAGACAGCACACGGAATGAACAATTTGCTGAACGCACCAAATTTCCAAACAGCTTGTTGTTTTTCAGTGTTTATGGAGTTTGCAGTAGTTTGTATGTGATGGAATAGGGTGGTTTTAAAAGCTTTAGGAGATTTCTGAAGGTAGTGACAGGTTTTCATTTTGACTTCAGAGTAGCATTAAGGAATGGTCAGTTCATCAAAAGCTGAAGATGATTTAGTGTTGTGAATGTTTACTATCTGGTAGAACATTCTGCATAATTAGTAGCCAGTGTGTCAGCAGGGATTGTTTTTTTTTTTCAACTTATATTGCTTTGACTCTTTTGTTAGTCTTTTTGTTGGTTGGTTATATTGACATTTTAACTTTGTTAGGCTTCTTGTACCTTGTGACCCTTAGCTTTCAACAGTTCTAAATTATTCTGTTTTCAATTAAGTGAGGTGCTCAGGAATATATCTTGCCTGTAAAATACGACCTTCCAGTGGAAATCAAAGGCAGAAGACTCTAATATAAGCTCAACAAGGGTGGGAACATTATGGTCTAGTTCTACGGTTTGTGGGCTGCCTTTTTTTAAAATCGAGTTTTCTTGCAGCATAGCTAACATTTGATTATATATCGTCTGTGGCTGCTATACGGGAGCCCCGGTGACGCAGTGGTTAAAGTGCTTGGCTGCTAACCTCAAGGTCAGCGGTTTGAACCCACAGCCACGCTCCATGGGAAAAAGATGTGGCAGTCTGCTTTTGTAAAGATTTCAGCCTTAGCACCCTATGAAGCAGTTCTACTCTGCCCTGTAGGGTCGCTATGAGTCAGAATCAACTTGATGGCACCGGGTTTCCTTTTTTTGGTACAGCTGCTATTGTGCTGAAATGACAGAGTTGAATAGTTGCAACAGAAATGGCTAGGCCTGCAAAGCCTAAAATATTTACTATTAGGCAATTCACATAAAAAGTTTACAACCACTGATCTTGTTCATTACTGCACCCACAGCTCCTGGGGCAATGCCCGGCTCATTTGGGGCTCGATAAATACTAGTTGAATGAATGAATTAATGAATGACTCCACTCCAGATTTTTTAATGCAGGGCTGGTCAGCATGTACCATTCATGTCAGGGCTCACTGTCTCACAACTCATGGGCTCAGTGAAGGGTGTCGGTTCTCCACAGTGACACAGAAGTTAGGCAACACAAATCAACTGGTGGAGCAAAGCACTTTTGTGGTTGCAGGACAGAGGCCAGCCCTACCGTGGATGATTGGTTTGCAGCAATGTAGAAACTAACCCACATTTCTGCAAAGATTATATTGGGGAACTCCAAACATAACTAAGCTGGCCAGTCTCTAAAAAATCCAAGTCACTGCTTGTCCTAAAAAAGAAAAGAAAATGTAGGTTGGCCAATATTTCTTCCTCCTTCTGAAGGTTGGCAGTGATTCCGTGGTTAAGGCGATGAGCTGCTCTGAAAATAAGACGGAAACCACAAAACCCATGCCCACTGCTTCTCCCAAACTACAGTAGCAGATGCAAACAACATAATACACATCTTCTTCACGATTCCCCATGTTTACCCTGGCAGATAGTGGCTTCCCTAAAGTGTATTAAGGAACCTACCTGTAAATCAGATATAAATCAAGTGAGTTGGATTTCTGTTGTTGCTTGCTTTATTTTAAATGCAAGTGGCAGGCTTGTTTGGGTGGCTAAGAGGGCCCTGAACAATATAAGATGGATCCTGCCTGCAAAGGACTCTAGGAGAGAACCCAAGTACCTTACTGAGCATTGACCTTAGCCAGGAAAAATCACACCAAATGCCTGACTTCATGGTATTTGTCAGTTGGAACCCATTAACTAGTACAAAAACAACCCCATCCATCACAGATGAGACTTTTTTTTTCCCCTGGCTCCCCTGCATGTATCCTTGTATGTAAGAACTAGGTATATGAACACCCACCTGTCACTTCTGTGTGCAGACCTCTACCTGGGAGACTCGGGGCACCAATGTCTGTTGCAGGAATCTTGGTGCTGACCTCTGTCTGTAAGTTCTCTAATTCACCCTTGTCTAATCACCCTAGCTTTTGCTACCTCTTTTTTCAGAATCCAACCTGTGCCCCTCAGAGCCCCTTCTGGTCCCTGTCTGGAGGGTTGCAACACTAGTGGGGGCACCCAACTGTCGGTTTTAGTTTAGTTTCCTATTATCTGTTAATGCCATTGCTATTTAGAATCACAGAGTAGTGCCCCCCCCCCAAAAACACCTAATTTGGCTTTACCAATTCCCAATTAGTCTCAGTAACCTTCAAGAGTGAAATGAGAGGGATCATCACTATGCAGCCTTAGAGGTACCTTAAATCAATTCATTTCTTCCAAAGCAGACCTACTCAATCAGTCCTTGGTGCCTAATCACTGAGCTAGATGATCTGGGTATAAAAATCTGACATCGCATCATACTTTTGTTCCATTAGGTTTTACTGACTGGGAGAAAGAAAGGCCTAAGCCCATGAAATATCAAGGAATAAAAAAAGAAATTAAGACAGGCTTATTTATACTCAATAAGTGTGTACTTCTATTTGGTTAAAGGTTCTAATCCAGTTAACACCTTCCAGAGGTATGAGTGTTGTCTTCTATCCCCAATAAAAACTGGTCCCCTGATGTGATTTTGAAATTTTGTGTGCCTGAACATTTAAAGATGGTCCTGGGCACCCAAGATGGTCAGGGGGTGGGGTGGGGGGGGGGTGGGTGGGAAGGGAATCAACTTTTACGACTCTATTTGTTTGGCATAGTCTCCTGATCAACTTCTACTTCCCCTTTAAACTTTTTTTTTTTTTTTTGGCCTCCATGTTACAATTTCTAAGATCACAACCAATTTCCAAATGATTTCAGGAACTTCTCTTCACCGATAATGCTTATCCTTATTGCCCCTGGACAGGGCTGCCAATGAAAGCACCAATAAAACTCCATTAAAGTCATCACAGTCATGAAATAGCCATATGCAATTTTGAAAGGCCAGGACTAACCCTTGAGTCCATGTAGGCTCCCTCGTAAAGACACATCTGTTGTTACTGTTTCCCTTTCTGGCTTTCTGAGATCTCTCTTCATCTTCATAGTGGCCAACTAGACAAGCCCATTCAAGGGTTTTCCTTAGGAAAATCCCCTAGCTAAGCAATGGCTGCAATGGAGTCCACCCTGGAAAGGCAGATTTGAAGGGGCAGGGAGCTATGAGAGCAGCTTTGTATGGCTGCCTCTTCAGAGACCACAGATAAGCTGGAGTGTGGGCCAGATATCACTCCAACAGCATTGGCAGATACAGTCAAGTCAGACTTGAACGTACGTTTAAACATTTGAATTACACAAAGGTAGCTCCCCTGTAAGACAACTCAGTGTTCATGCCAGAAAGGTGCAATCTGCTTCTGTCTGCATGTCTGTGAGCTTCTCACTCTCTCCACCAGCTTGTGATGGCATTTGGGGGGTTCAGAAGGGTTGGAAGGAAAGAGGAAGTCAATCTTTTCTTGATGTGTCTTCAGAAAGACTCAGGCCTTTCTGCTTATATAAGTAGAGGTTAATAAATGACTCTAATCAAAGAACAAGAGCCATATACTTGAAAGTTCCTGCTCTGAGGATTCCTTAAATCTGTTCAAGCACAAAAAGAATAAACTAAATTATTATCATACCACCCTCTCCCTTCTCCACCCCATTCCCTGACATCAGTTTCTCCATACCTCCAACCCATCACCTGCTGGGTTGCTTTATTAAACAAGCACTTAGCAGAGTGGTTTGTTGGGGAGAGGGTAGGTACAGAACCAAGCTACATGCAGCAAAACAATGAACAGTTTCACATTCCCAAAGCCCCCAAGGAAAAGAAAGGGGAAGAGGGATTCGCAAGTGCCCTGTGGGTGTCACTGCCAGTAAAGAGTGACATCAGACACAAGTTCACTTTACCCCAGGCCTGCCCAGCTGCTGGCATTTGCACCCACTTGGAGGCGGTCGAGGTAGATGAGTGTTTTTCCTACACGTAGTCGCCAGTGGGCAGTTGGCTTCACACCACCCAAAGATGAACAGTCTTGATTACAGTAAACACACACAGCAAATGCATATCAAACATATCCTGATTCAAATCACGGTGTGTCATCAACGTGCAAGTCTGCACACTTTTCTTAACAGCATCCTGGAATCCCCCTCCCCCCCAACACATACACACACACACCTCTTTTATTGCACTGAAACGAAACTACTGGAATCCCACTAACACCTAAATTTTCACCTGCTGGGTTGCTTTATTAAACAAGCACTTAGCAGAGTGGTTTGTTGGGGAGAGGGTAGGTACAGAACCAAGCTACATGCTGCATGATTAATGAAAAAAAGGAACTTGCCATTACATCCATTCGTGTGATCTGTAGTAACAACATGGCTCAATTTCCCTTGATTGGCACAAGGACTTAGATTCACTTTTCAAAAAGTGCTAATCAGCTTTAGCTTAAATGGATTGAAATGCAGCACAAAAGTGGTTTCCCAGTTAACGCAGGTTTGCTGATTCTTTTCCCCTGAGTGCTACGTTAGAGGTGCATTTAAAAACACAACTCCAAACAGTGTTTATTTTGAAAACATCCAGCCATCATAAACTATCAGAGTACAAAAAACAGTGTCAAGGCACCGTCTATCCATCCACACGTTCTTCACGGCGAAGGGTAGCTGATATGTTGTTGTTGTTAGCTGCAGTTGAGGTGATTCCGACTCATAGCAACTGCACGTGTGACAGAATGAAACACTGCCCGGTCCTGCACCATCCTCACTATTGTTGTCACGCTCAAGCCCATTGCTGCAGCCACTGTGTCAGTCCATCTCGTTGAGGGTCTTTCTCTTTTTCGATGACCCTCTACTTTCCCAGCTGATATAAACCAAAAAAACTAAAGCCATTGCCGACCAGTCACTTCTGACTTATATCAACCCTACAGGACAGAGTAGGACTGCCCTATAGAGCTTCCAAGGAACGCCTGGTGGATTTGAACTACCTACCTTTTGGTTAGCAAACATAGCTCTTAACCACTATGCCACCAGGGTTTCCCACCAGCTGATATACTGACCCCCAATTATGTCAGCGAGTTTACTACCAACTCAATGCAGTAGAGATGACATTATCTACTACAGAACAAACCAAATAAATCAGTACTCATCATACATACATTCCAACCAAGTACTCTGTATACATACAAAAGTAAATGTCTTAAGTAAATATTAAACGATGGGAATGTGCTTAGACATTTACATGTAAATTCAACAGTAAAATCAAATTGTTGTATTAAGTCAATGTTTCTTAATATCTAAAGCCTAAAGTTGTTGTTCTAGCAATATTGACATTAGTTTTAGCACGGGAGAAGGAAGAAACCTAGAATAGTTTTTTTTTTTTTTTCCTGAAATGAAAAGGAACAGAAAGAAAAGGATCTAGAATGTCACCCCTGAGACACACTGATGGAGACGTATGTCAGTGTCCTCCTATAGATGCAGAAGGATGATATACCAGGACGAGGGAAAACAACGTGGCCCTAGAATTCTTGACAGGACTCCTTCTGCAACCAACTTGTCCTATCAAGATTTTCCTTCCTGTCCTGCCTCTGTGTTTCTGGTACCCGTTGCTGTCGAGTCGATTCTGACTCATAGCGACCCTATAGGGCAGAGTAGAACTGCCCCATAGTTTCCAAGGTGTGCTTGGTGGATTTAAACTGCTGATCTTTTGGTTAGTAGCTGTAGCACTTAACCACTATGCTGCCACGGTTTCCGTGTTTCTGATAGCGGTCCACATATTAGGAGGAAAGTCAGACCTTCTCTTTAGTGGTTACACTATGAAAAGAGTTAACTCATTTTTTCCTAGTTTCATATTTCACTCCATCACCTGTCTGTCAGTTTGTAGTGCTATGGTGGCTTGCTTGTTGCTGTGATGCTGGAAGCTATGCCATCAATATTTCAAATACCAGCAGGGTCACCAATGGTGAACAGGTTTCAGCAAAGTTTCCAGACTAAGATAGACTAGGAAGAAAGGCCTGGAGATCTACTTCTGAAAATTAGCTAATGAAAACCTTATGGATCACAATGGAAAACTGTCCCACTCACTTGCTTTGGGCATGTCATCAGGAAGGATTAATCACTGGAAGAGGACATCATCTTGGTGAAGAAGAGGGCCAGCAAGGGTGAGGAAGACCCTCAGTGAGAAGGACTGGCGGGGGTGCTGTAATGATGGACTAAAACATGCTGGCAATCGTGAGGACGGCATAAGACCAAGTGATGTTTCACACTGTTGTACCTAAGATTGCCATGAGTCAGAGTCACCTCAATGGCAGCTACCTACCTATCTCATACTTCACTATACTCCAGGTGCATACGTGGGGCCTTCTCAAATCTACAATCTCTCTAAAAGATGGAATTTCTGTTGTCTTCTCCACTGGCGTTGATCCTTTGATCCTTAATCAAGGGCTGCTAGGAGACACTGCAGCATGGTGAAATGACCTTTGAATTTTGAGTCCTCTGGACCTAGTTTCAAAAAAGCAATTACAAGTTGTGTGACCATGTGAAAGTTCAACTGTTTGGCCTCTCTCTGAGCATCAGTTTCATGTTTATTAGATGGATTTTATAACGCACACCTCATCAGCCTGTGATGGACTGTGAACGATGAATATATTTTATTAAATGCCTGACATACATAGAAATAAAAAAAAAAAAAATAGGCAACTACGTTCCATGTACAAATTATACCTTGCAAGTGAGCTGGCCTCAGATACAGTTCTTGTGGTATTTCAGTAATTAAATCCTCTTGCTGCAGGACAAAATGGGCCACCTTGCACTGCCCTGAACTCAGTCTCACAGTGAATGTCGTTCACTAGTGTCCCAGTGTTTGTTAGTTTCTTTTCATCTCGTTGTGAGCTCCGGTAGAAATACTCACTACTCCAGTGACTGGTCAGTCAACTTGACTCTACGAATATTCAGTGGCTACTTACTGTGTCCCCCATCAAGAGATGAGTGTGACTGTTCCTACCCTCAAAGACAAAGTAGCTGGGCTGTTAATTTCGTAAACATTTAGTAAACTGAATTGCCAGCACCATTCAACATATGTGACTGATTCACCTGAAAATCAGGTAAGTACAAAGGAAAGCTACCCTTTAAGTTCGAAACTAGGTATTTACCCAGTTGTGGGCCACTATTGGACAAGACCCTGAAGAAACTTCTAAATCTCTGCCCTTTGTTCTGCCTTCTCGTTCTGCATAAAATCAACTATCTTCATCTCCGTTTACCAATTTCAGAAGATGAGCTTCCTACCTGCTATGGGGTGTTGCTTAAGGGGCAAACTTACTCCGGGGCTTCCATCTTCCTAGCTGGAAATGCCATATAAAACAGATTCAAAGCTTAAGCTCCAAAGTCAGATTGCTGGAGTTGGAATTCCGCTTTATGACTTACCAGCTGTGTGACTTGGGCCTGTTAACTAATCTTTCTGTCCCTCAACTATGCATCTATAAAATAGGAATAAAATAAATCCCAGGAAGCACGCCATTGACAATACAACCTTTCTTTAACAGTTTAACCAACATGGCTTTCTTTTCATGAAAAGTGATCACCTTTGTCTTACCTTTGTAATACATAACAAATATTGTTATGTTTGTTTTCCAGGCCACACCTCAATTTTCTAAGTCATTTATTGGCAAATTCTTCTTTTGACTGACCTATCAGTTCATTCAGAATCATGCTTTCATGACTCTGAGATATTTCTTTATCCTGCCTCTACTTAGAAAGACCATGTTGTCCTAAATCTTCTCAAAATATTGTAAGGACTTAGCACTAAGCAAAATCTGTTTAAAAGAACATGTCCCCGTCTTATTCTTTTCATTCAACAATTTCTCTCTTTCTCATTGCTTATCTAACTTTTCTTTTTGATCAAATACCCACAATTTAAAAGATCATTGTCAAAGCACTAAAAGTGATATAATAAGACTATTGTATTTAAATATAATGGCACTTCTCAGAACACTTCTTTTTAAGAACACATTAAAAGCACAAATTCTGCAGACTTGCTGTCCCTGGACAAACATACGAAGTTAGTAGAAATACATGTAAAGTCATTTTCATGGAGGTTATCAATTTATGCCGTAATGAACTGCCTCCAGATTATGGTGATAATAAAAATAATAGGTGATATAATAATAGCTTAAATAATACAATTACATCCATACAGATTCATGAACCTTGTAGATGCAGACAGCATGGGTCTCAGATCTTCAAAATTAGATGTTTAAGTACTTGGGAAATAGGTTGAATTAGGTAATAGGATATTTCTTAATATGGAAAAATCCCAAAGGCCACTACCAGATATAGTCACACCACAATACATACAACATCTTAGAAAGAGAAATATGGGTTAGTTAAGTGTCACATTTGGCCTAGAGAAAACCTGCTACCTGATGCATCCTCTGTTCTTGAGTCTTAGCTAAATGCCCTCTGACCATGGCTTCTAAGAAAACCAGAAGTTGGTAGTTCTCTTTGGAATGGACTCTGTTTGGATTCCCTATTTCTCTGCTTATAGAAACTCTACCTTCCTTTCAAAGGAGCCCTGGTTGTGCAATGGTTAAGCGCTTAGCTGCTAAGCAAAAAGTCAAAGGTTGGAACCCACCAGCGGTTTCATGGGAGGAAAGACCTGACGATCTGATCTTGTAAAAATTACACCCTAGGAAACCCTAAGGGGCAGTTACCCCATCTTATATGGTCACTACATGTTGGAATGGACTTGACGGCACACAACAACTATCTTTCTTTCAAGTCCTAGTCAAGTCCCACCTCTTCTACTTTGCCTTCCTGGACTGCCTCGGCCCTGAAATCGCCCTTTGTGTAAAATCCACTTACTTAATTTCTGCTCCTGCAACAGCTCACCAGAGCCTATCCTTTTCTACTTTTAATGACCCAATCTTTTCCCCTGAGGGAAAAACATAACTGATGATATTCACATGGTCAATCCAAACACATTCCAGGCCGCTATGGTGGATCACGAGCTCCTGCACAGACAAGACAGGATATAAACCAGCTATAACTCTACAGTTCTCCTACTGATCCCAACACATTAAGACATGACAGTACCATGACCTGAGAAACACTGCTGTCTACCATGCCCAGCTACCTCTCCAGGCCCAACTCAAATGCCGTACGTACAAGAAAAAAAAAAAAAAAAGCAGGTAATTTACCTGGAAAAGGAAGACCATGTGGCAATCAATAGGGCATAGTAGGAACTGTGGAAAACTGAAGACCACATGCCCCATCTGAAGGAGCAGCCGTTGCAAAGCTTAAGTTGACTGTGGCCATGGGGATTTTTCAATATGACCCATTTATCCAGATTTTTGTCACAGAGAATGCTGGGTGCCCTTTCTTCTTTGGTAATAAGACACTTAACTTCCAGTGGGCACATGGCTACCTAAAATAAAGACTACATGCCTCAGCCTCCTTGCTGCCACATGGATGCTGCAGTGATGCTGACTGTTTATGCTGACAGACTTGGAATGTGTAGTTTCCAGGAAACGTCTTTAATACGATGTGCCCGTCTTTGTAGCATTTCCTCCTTTCCACGAGCTGACATGCAGTTGTGATCCTTGGAGCTGGGGCAGCCATCTCAGGTTCCAAGGTGGGAGTTATGTGTCTAATGTGGTAGAGCCACAATACAGAAGGAGCCTGGGTCCCCAGTGGTCAAGGAGCTCCCATACCATCCCTGAGCTGCCTACTTTTAAGTGAGAGAGAAATGAATGTCTATCTTATTTAAGCCACTGTTTCCTTGAGTTTTCTGTTACTCGTTGCTAATACTGCAACTGGTTCAAGTTTTTAAAACATACACTTTGAGCTAGACCAACATGTTACAGCAGATTTGGCTCAGGGTCTCTCTCCTCTGTATATCTATAACCACTAGACTACCATTTCCTTAAGAGCTAGAGTTGTTTCTTACGTGATCTCACATCCTTGGTGGGTTTGTACAGAGCCTGGCTCAGGGCAGCTCAATAAACCTTTGATGAACAGAGAAGGATGTAAATTTTATCTCCACAATGATTTGCAAGCTCCTAAATGTCAGCGATCACCTATTAAGCCCTAACACTGTGGCTGTACACGGGAAAAGTGCTCCATACACCTGTTTTGATATTGCTGGTATATCAGATGTGTGCCCCCCTCATTCCAAGAAAAAATTATCCTAAAATTACTTTGCATTCAATGGTGCTATATTATGGAAGGGAAGCAAGACACCAAATATCTGAAATCATAATTAGCTTTAACTGTATAGAAAAGTTCACCCAATCCTAGTGTTCCACTTCATAGCATGTAACGCCCATTCTATCTAATTACTGTGTCGACTCTCTGAAAAACTTATACTGGTCTCTGGCACACAATGAACACTTTTTATACAAACAAAATAATGATTTCTCTTGTAAAACTACTTGAAATAATTTTCCATAAATATATAACAGAAACATACGAAAAAAAATCCCCCCAAATTCACTATCAAACTTGGGTTACATATTTTACACCAGCATGCTGTATATACAACTGCACAAAACACTAAGAACAGTATCTTATTTCGGTCTCTTCTGTGCTGGCTTATACAGAGTGGAAATTAACTATTTGTTAAATATACGCCAAAAAGTGTGAATTATTTGCCAGTGATAACGTAAAGTTTGACTCATTTGAGAATACTGGTCCTTAACCAGGGGATGTTTGGTGCTTTCTGGAGACATTTTCAGTTATCACGATGGGAGGGGGACAGTGATACTAGCATCTAGTGGGTAGGAACCAGGGGTGCCGCTACATATCCTACAATGCATAGGACCACCAAACTAAACCAAACCCATTGCTGTCAAGTCGATTCCGACTCACTGCAACCTTATAGGACAGAGTACAACTGCCCCACAGTTTCTAAGGAGCAGCTGATGGACTCGAACTGCCAACCTTTTGGTTAGCAGCCAAGCTCTTAACGATTGTGCCACCAGGGTTCCATGCATAGGACACCTCCCATAAAAAAAGGGTTATCCAGCCCAAAATGTCAATAATGTCGAGGTTGAGAAATCATGATCTAGAGAATACATTTGCCTGATGGTTATTAGTAGTAAACTCTTGAGATTAAACTCTTAGGAGGCAGTGATGCTGACTCTTTACAATTGACACTGCACCCTAAAGAGCCCAATAAAAATTAAATGAGTCTGTAATTGGCAGTAAAGACCAGATTGCAGAGCAAAGATTAGAATAAACTTGGTATCCCTGTATTTTGGTCTTTTGATCAAACAAGAGTTAGTAACAAGAATTCCTCACATCCACCAGTGAAGCTGAAGGTGCGACGGAGCTCAAGATAGCAGGTCCTCCAATATCTCATCCCATCACCTAAGATCCAAAGATTCTATCTAAGCACTCAACTTCTTTTCTCTGTACAGAGATTTTCTTTTTACTTCAATGAAGCCACTACTACAAAACCTATCAGCCTTAGCTTAAAAGGGAATCAAGTGTAATAACCAACAACCAGCTGTCAACTCACGGCAACCCCGTGTGTGTCAGGGTGGAGTTTGCTCAATAGGGTTTTCAGTGGCTAATTTTTCAGAACTAGATCACCAGACCTTTCTTCTGAGGTGCTTCTGGGTGTACTTGAACCTCCAGTCTTTCAGTTAGCAGCCGAGCCCATTAACCATTTACACCATCCAGGGACTCCGGACAACATAAAAACAAAACAAAACCAATCGCCATTGAGTCTATTCTGACTCATGGCAATCCCACGTGTGTCACGGTAAAACTGTGCTCCATAAGGCTTTCAATGACTGAGTTTTGGGGAGCAGACTGATAGGCCTTTCCTCCACAGCAGCTCTGGGTAGATTCAAGACTCCAGCCTTTCAATTAGCCGCTAAGCACATTAATGGTTTTCACCACCCAGGAATTCAGGGCATAATAAACCAAACCAAACTTGCTGCTGTCGGGTCAATTCTGACTCATAGTGACCCTACAGGACAGAGTAGAACTGCCCTATAGGGTTTCCAGGGCTGTAACTCTTTATGGAAGCAGACTACCACATCTTTCTCCCGCAGGGTAGATGGTAGGTTCTAAGCGCCAACCTTTAGGTTAGCAGCCAGAGCGCTGAACTGCTGCACCACCAGAGCTCCTAGTCAGGACATAATAAAACAACAACAAAAAAACCAAACCTGTTGCCATGGAGTCAATTTCGACTCATAGCGACCCTACAGGACACAGCAAAACTGCCCAATAGCGTTTCTAAGGAGCGGCTGGTGGATTCGAACCGTAGACCTTTTCTGGTTAGCAGCCTGAGTACTTAACCATTGGGCCATGAGGGCGTAGGAGAGGGGAGTCATTCTCTCCTTTTTTTAACCCACAGCTCTCTTTCCTCCAAGCTACTCCCAGTGCCATGCATACCTCACCCTGCCCTCATGCCCATAACCCCTTCAAGTCCCACAGACTCCATCAACTTTGCGAGGAATTTCAGTTACTTACTTCACATTTATTTGCGTGTAACTTATTTGCCCGTTAAGGGGTACCCAAGTAGAATTTCAGTCAGCCCCTGCTTTCCTGAGCTTTGTCCACAAGCACACCAAAAGCCCTCCTCTCCTCCCTTTGGAAAATAGGTTGCCTCTCCTAATTAGAGTCAGCCTTGCTAACACAGCTCACAACGAGGCATTGCGAGCAATACTGAAAAAGCAAACACTTGTGCAGGTCAGTAGGGGTTTCCCTAAACATTTTGATTACAACTTTAACTGCTCTAAAACACATGTAGAAGTCCTATCATTAAATTTAAACACCCTGATGATATGCTGAACAAGACTATGGAATGGCAAATAAATTGCTGTAATCTGCTATACTGTCACTTACTCTGCTCTTCAGCAGCTGTAATTGACTAATAGGATAATAAGGTGGCAGTTTACAAATCTGAAAGCTATACTCCTTTGTTGGAAACGCCCTTGAGAAAAAAAAAGGCTCCAGTTAGGAAGACGGGGTGGCCGTGATCAAAACCATCACCCTGAATTCAATATATTTAAATGTGTTTCTCATATGAACTCAGCAGAAGTCACCAAGGACTGACGTGTTCAGGGGCAGTACCAAATGCACCATGTTTATTTAGCTTTTTGTTCCTCCTGACTTAATGAATATTCAGAACAGCTTTTCCAATCCTGGGGGCCTGGACTGAAGGTTACCGCCTTCAGCAGGAGTGAGGGGCAGGAAAGGCCTTCTTGGCGTGAGATCACTGATGGCAGGGGCTGACCCCCTGACAGCGGCTTCAGTCTCCAGTTTAACTATCTCCCAGAAATCAGTGCCCAGGGAAAGATTCCAACTACCCCAAAACTATACAGCCCACGGCTTGGTGTTGCCTTGAGATTTATCGCAAGGTCTGAAATATGCCCATCTAGGATACTCCCAGGAGTCCCTGGGTGGTTCAAACCATTAACACGCTCAGCTGCTAACCAGAAGACTGGAGGTTCGAATCTACCCAGGTGTGCCTTGGAAGGAAGGCCTGGAAATCTATTTCAGAAAAATCAGTCACTGAAAACCCTATAGAACACAGTTCTCCTCTGACACACATGAGTCTTCATGAGTTGAAAATGATTCAAGGCAACTGGAGGACATGCCCAGAGTAAATTATCTCAAAATGACACTTCAGATGTGAAGACCCTTGCCAGCAAAAACCAGATTAAGCCTTGTAAGAAAGTAACTATTACAGCTATTACTATGCTGCTGTTGCTGTTTGAAGAACACTTGACTGTTTATTTTTTTATAGATGAGCTCTTTTGACTGGCATGACAAATCTGTGAAGTGGGTAAGGCAGGTATTATTTCAGATGAGAAAACCGAGGCCAAGAGAAGTTATGTGGCCATTTGGTCAAAGTCATACATTATAGCCAATATAACCCTGTTGCCGTCGAGTCAGTTCTGACTTACAGCGACTCTACAAGACACAGTAGAACTGCCCCATATGGTTTCCAAGGAGCGAGTGGTAGATTCAAACTGCTGACCTCTTGGTTAGCAGCCATAGCTCTTAACTACTGTGCCACCAAGGCTCCCTTTAGCCAATGTATATATACATATATTGAAAGTAGGGATGGGTTGATGAATGGATGACATGTCCTTCTTTCTCTATTCCTTAAACTGGTCATTTATTTTGGAACCAAAAATGACTATGATAAACCATCTTCTTTCCTTTTTTAAGTGAAGCTCTCTGTTAAATAACTAACAGAGTATAATGAAGTAAAAGGGAAAACATTAGCATTTTCTAATCTCTTAACAGATGAGACACAGAAAAACCATTTGGACAGAAGCAAAGGTCTCCAAGCACAACCAAAGCCGTGCTGTTAATACCACAGGGTTAGATCAAACTGTTCCATGCCAAGGCCATATGGGAAGCTTACAGGGAGAATGGCATGAAGAAACAAAAGGTCTCTGGAGTCCTCTGAGGATTGCTTGGTGAAAATGGAATTTGGGCAGTGAGGCAAGAAGTCTCCAGGCTGACCACTGTGGGGCACAGCAACGTGAATGCAATATATTTGCACTCAGGCAGGCTGTTAAACCCTTAGGAGAACCTAACATCTGAGTCTGCCCCTAATCCCTGATGCCTTCTGCTATCACCCTAGCCTGGAACTAACACACTTTGAGGTGGCAATACAGTTGCTACCCTTGCTGTACTTCCAGTTCACACTTATTGAGTCTAGACAGTAACCAGCAGAGTAAATACCCCTTGCGATATGCCCTTCCATGGTGTTCTGTTGGTGCTATGCGTTAGGTTAGGGGTCAGGTGAGCAAGGAGACTGCGGCCCCAGGTCCCTGATTCCATCTCTGTCTCCTGATGCTGTGAAAATTAACAGAATCAGTCCAGGGAGAAAATAACAAAGAAGGCAGCTCTATTTCTACTCATATTCATGTTACTGTTTGTTTCCTCCATCCCCTTCAATTTCTTTTTAAGTAATCCAGGAGAAATATGCCCCCGTTGGAAACGGAGTTCAAATGACTATGAATTAGTTATGCCACATCCTCCCCACCACTACCAGGGCCCTGTCTGAAAGCAGAGAATATGCTTCTTCCCAAGACTGCCACCTTTGTCACTTGTCGTTAGGGAGACCTCAGCTGATCCTGTCTTTGGCAAATTAAATGGATTGTAAGAAACACACTCTAAATGCTGCTGCCTCCGTTATCACGATGTCCAGTTTAATGCTGCCACCTCATCTGGGGAGGTGAAGGAACAGCAACAGGAAACGACAAGAGGTGATAAAGGAAGGACCTAAAAATAAACACAGAAATGTGTGACTATGAGAGTTTAACTGAATATAAACAGGCTGATATGATCAGATGATGGTGGATACCAGGTCTAAAGTTTTGTGGCTTTATTGTATCAAACTAGTGAGACCTGCGGATGGACGAACTGATCTACCATCAATGGGAAATCTTAGGTGACATGATCAAAACCGTTGTAAATGAAGGAAGGCTGTAAAGTTACAGTGAGCGATCTGAAAACACCTTCGCTGTCTTCAGCTCAGTTCTAACAGAATCTACCTGGGGGGTTACCTGTAATCCAAAAATACCAGGTGTGGTCTACAGATGGAAACCAGGCATGACTACAAGAGTTATGAAAAGGCTTCCATATTTTGGTTAACAAAAACAGTAACATTTATTGAGAGTCTGCATTAGCCAGTCATGAGGCTACGACAGAGGTTCCTGAGTATGCCCAACTACTAACCTAAAGGCTGGCAGTTCAAACCTACCCAGCAGTGCTGTGGAAGAAAGAGTTGGTGATCTGTTTCCATAAACCAGGGCTTCGAACAGGTTTGTTCTTCCTCCCGTGGAGTGGCTAGTAGGCTCGAACTGTCAACCTTTCAGTTAGCAGCCGAGCACTTAACCACTGCACTACCAGGGCTCATTCCGTAAAGATTACAGCCAGGAAACCCTATGGAGCAGTTCTCTGTAACACATGGGCTCACCATGAATCCGAACAGGTTCGGTTATCTGTTTGTTTCGGCTAGGGCAGAAAGAATGAAGACAAGCTGACTTTCACGGCAAATGCAATCATACTACAAAACATAGCAGCGGCAGCAAAGCCCAGTCACAGCCAGAACCATGGTACTTTTAAGACTCCAAAATCAAAGAGCAAACAACTTCACGCAAGACTGAAGGGAAGTCATTAAGATCCATCCCGGTCTAAGTGTTACATGGAAATGTTAGTGTAGTTAATTACCTCCCAATGATAATGCAAATCACAGAAAATAATGAGATTGTTTATCCACCAAACTAATAAGAACCGGTATTTCGAAGTCTTCTAGAATAACCTAGGCAACAAGAAATGTTCTTATTCTCAAATGTCTGGCTGCTTCGCTTTTTCTGCTTTTCCTGCTGACCCACTTCAAAGGTTTCATGCTGGAAACACTAATTATGTCCTCCTTTGCTGGAGTAAGTCACACTTCTTTTTCTTCCCACCTAGTGCCTTAGTTCGTATCCAAAGTCATGTACCCATTCAAAACCACAGATGGATACCTCTACACGGGTCTCCCTGTTTTAAAGTTTATATATGTTTCTGAGGAGCTCTGGTGGTGTAGTGGTTAAGAGCTCAGCCGCTAACCAAAAGGTCGGCAGTTCAAATCCACCAGCTGCTCCTTGGAAACTCTATGGGGCAGTTCTACTCTGACCCATAGGGTAGCTATGAGTATGAAATCGACTCAACAACAACTGGCTATACATTTCTGAAAGACATATAAATGAGAATTTTGATAAAGCAGTAATATTTTTAAATGAAGAGGGTTATACATTTATATCTTGAACATCACAAAAGTTGATAATATTTATTAGGTTTTATTTCTATTTAAGGGCTCCCAGGTGGTACGGTTTGGATACGACTACTAAACAAAAGGTTGGTGGTTGGAACCCACCCAGTGGCACGGCAGAAGGAAGGGCTGGCAACCTGCTTCCATAAAGATCACAGGCAAGAAAATCCTATGGAGCTCAGCTCTACTCTGTAACACATGCAGTCGTCATGAACTGGAATCGACTTGATGGCAATTTTTTAAATTATTTTTAGTAGATAATACATATTTCAAAGGTGTAAACTTGGAAAATCATGTTCGTGCACACATATGCATGCACAGACAGACACTCGTCTAGAAGTAATCCCATTTAAAGAAAACCTGCAGCCCCTTCCCTCTAAAAAAAGATTTCTTTACAATGCAAATAGCTATCTCCCATATTTTATTACAAAGTCTACCTGTTAGTATATTAATGTCTAAGTATCTTTGACGCATATGATTATATACATAAATTTCTGTCTTTTGTACTTACTTTTGGCCCTAAAACTGAGATTCAGAGAAGGGGTTAAAAGCGAAATGAAAGCCAAAAACAATGCAGATATGGGAGGGAGCCTATGGGGAGCAAAAGGAGAAAGCCAGCTGGCTAGCCGACCTTTTAAAAGGTATCAGGGAATTAGGCTGAAGGGCATTAATCCTACAGTTCTCGCTCCTTTGCCAACTCTCACTGCTTATATTACCCAGCCATCATCCAGATTAAAAACAGTGTTCCATAAGGTTTCTGCTTCCCCAGGACCCCTCCTCTCTACCCTCCCCGCCTGCTCCCCGCCCCCCTCCCCTGCCACCTCACGCAGCAGCTAAGTGTAATCCAAAAGAAAAATATTAAAATCAAACGAGGCTTTAGGGATTTGGGGAGGTGGATAGAGAGCAGGTTTTTATCTAGGCTTTAGCACACTATACCTTCTTCAAAGTCTTCTTAATTATACTGAGAGAAAGAACAAGGGAACAGAATAGCTGCCTTCTAAATTCAGTACCCTTCAATGAAGGGTTCACTTTCACAGGATTTATCCCTAAGGGAGAAGGATGAACTTTGGCGCTCAACTTTTTCCTTCCATTGGTCCCACCCCACTAGCTCCCTCCCGCATCAGACTTCATCCCCTGGCTCATTTCAAGGACAGTAATCGGCATCCTCTCAGCTCTCTGACTGTCCCCACTTGCCAGGTATTCTGTCCACAGAATTGTTCCACTGTCCACCTGCATTCTATTTTTCAACCAGAAAGAATACTAGGGTAAGGTTGTGTTTCCACAATGCCAACGCTGTAGCCAGGTAAAAACTGAATAATTCCACCAGAGGTAGCTGTTTTGATGGGGCTCTTTCACCTGTATTCCACAGCCTGTCAAAATTCCAATATCTGACTGAGAATATTAAACCTTATCACTCAGGAGGTCACAGAGCAGGCACGCTGTCCATTTGACTGGAGGTGGCTCCAAAAGCAGCTGCAGTCAGGTAACAGGGGTGGGAGGTCTTACTGCCAAGAAGTGAGCTAGTGGTCTGACTGCTTTCCCCAATGAATGCAGGCACCAAGGTGAGTTCCCTTTCCTGCAGGTCTACTATGTGCCAACCATGCTAGGCACTGTTCAAACACTATTTCAATTAACCTTTTTCACAGTCTGTAAGGTTGCGCTGGTTAAGAATCCAAGCTCAAGACCTAAAACAGACTTGGTTTCAATCCCAAATCTGCTGCTTTCCAACACTGTCATCTCGGGCTGTTGCCTGGCATTTTTAAGCCTAAATTTTCTCCCTTTTGAATGCATGAACCTAACTCACAGAGTTGCTGTGAGAATAGAGGTTATCGTTGTTAGGTGCTGTGGAGCTGATTCTGACTCATGGCAATCCCACGTGTGACAGAGTAGGACTGTTTCAGAGTTTTCCTGGCTGTAATCTCAGTGGAAGCAGATCACTAGGACTCTTCTTCCGCAGTACTGCTGGGTGGGTTCAAAATGCCAACCTTTAGGTTAGCAGTCAAATATAAACTGCTCGTACCACCCAGGGACCTATAAAAATAGAGGTATATTACTGAGTATAGGGCGCGGCACATAGAAGTGCTTTCTAAGTGGTTATTGTTATTAGACCCATTTATAGATGAAAGGTAAAGCAATGTGCCCAGGAAACAAGGCCAGGAAGGGGCTTCCTAATTTGTCTTGACTCCAAAGTGTCCGCTTTTTTCCATAATACCCTACTGTCTCCTGGCAGACCCACACTGAACAGTGAGAGTCTAAGAGTGGAGGTACCCGAGCTCTTTTAATGCACAAAGCTTTGAATTAGCCAAGTACACTCTTGGGGCTTCCATGTACTAGAGTCTCAATTCTGAGTTCCCTTACTCTCAGAAGTCATGTGTGGTGTGAGTTAGTTCTCTGGAGAAGACGCCTCCCTGCGGGGTCCCAGGAACTCTGTCCCAGACAAGCCTAACTGGGGGCTGTTCTGAACATCACTCTTTTTTCCAGTTTCCAGCTTGCAAAATCGGTGGCTAGGAGGGGACGAGGGCCTTTAAAGCCATGGAGATGTGGGGTTAGGAAGAGGTGGCTTACCAATGCAGGCTGTTTAACTAAATCATGATTTCACTGAAATTCTCAAATTTCTAAGATTCTTTTCAAGTCAGCCATTGGTTAATTACATCTCTATGACAAACTGAAACTAAGTACACCCCCACCCCCTCGCTGCCACCTTTCTAGGCTTTTTAAAGTGTGTGGAAGGCTGTGGGCCACATGAAAACCTGTAGTAGAGGACATTAAACATCCTGAAAAGCACAGGGCTGGCCCTTCCAGGTGGGGGTGGATGTAGGGCAGAAAGAACCAGGCAAACGGAAGCGCAGACTCCAATTTTGTCTGTTCTCTTACAGCGATTTATTTATGGTAGATGGTTTCCACATAACCTACTAAACTCAGTCCGCAGAAGAAAAATAAAAATGAATGAACACAGCTTTCCCAAGCTAGGAAAATGACACCAATCAGGTCTGTAAGTAGTAGGGAAACTATAGATTTGCCAATTCCTGATTTGTTTTGATTCAAAAACCGGCCCCGAAATGCTGTCTTTTCTTACCTTTCAAATCTAGAACTGAAGAAAATTGAAATGATTGATGATTAAGCTTTCACTATTATCCAAAAAAAAAAAAAGAAGGAGATGGGGGAGAGCAGTTTGAATAGAAGGCCATTTACCCTCCAATTTCTGGAATATATTCATTCCATACTGATACGCACATATTTACACACAGGAGAAAACTTGGTCTTCAGAATAAGCTCTCACTAGGACTCGAGGGCACTGGGTTTTTTTTTTTTTAGGATTAAATTTACATTTCTATCTAAACACACACACACACATACACACACCCCACCTTATTTGAAGCTGACAGTGGTACATGTTGTGCCCATATTTGCAAGCACCAGGAAAGCAAGTATTTTAAAGAACAGTTTTACAACTTTAGAAATTGGCAGAAATACAATTTTCTAATACTAGCGTGAAGATTTTGGGAAATACAATAGAACAGTGACCCATTTTTATCACAAAGCATGCCGAACACGTCTTCCTGTGCTTCAGAACGAGCCCAGGCTCAGCCCATTGCTGGAAAGGAGAGAAATCTGAGTGTAAAAATAATCAGGCTATCTCCCAATCAGTCTGCAAATGCTCTGCAACCAGCCCGCTGACAACGTCACAACGACAGCTTGCTAACGTGTTCCCAGGACACGGGCTTCTCTTCAAAGTTGCTTTCAAAAGGATCAGCTGGGTTCTGACTAAGTAAAAGCACAAGCATTCTGGGGCGGTCTGTGTTCAACAGCCACATAATCCAATCTAGAAGGGTGGGGAGAATAAGTGTCACGTCTCAGAGGCAATCTAGCCTGTGTTTCGAAAGAGCAGCAAGATAAATGCAACCAAAATGAAATCAAAGCTTATCAGTGGTTGGGGTTTTTTAGATGATACCACCTTTGGGGCTAGGGAGTCTGGGAAGTACATGTTGGAGGAAAATGGATGTGGCAATTCGAGCACAGAGCACCACACAATAAAACACCTTCCCTTGCTTTCTGTGTGTGCTCGTAAGAGTCTGTCTAAATTCGAAATGGTGTTACATGAGCAAGAAAGCCCTCTAAAGAACTGGTAACGTTTAGTTCAACCACAGCAAAATGTATTGAGCTCCCATTACCTGCTGGGCTTTGGGTTAAGAGATGAATTCACAAAGATGAATACAAGAAGGTCCTTGCCTTCAAGGGACTTGGAATCTTAATGGGAGAAGCCAACATACAAAGTTAATTTCTACATAATGTGATGGGTGCCTTGAGAAAAGTGTTCCCCAGGAGCACAGACGAAAAGTCATGCCTGGAGTTCGGGGCAATGACCGAGAGATGACAACTGAACTGGTGTTGGTCTTGAAGCACCCAGCTAAACAGAGCAATCATGTTTGCTAAGGCAACGTTAGCACTGTCTCTCCCCAAAGATGTGTGATTATATACTATATATTGTCCACTTCACATATAAAAATCATACAAGGAGCTTCTCACATTGTTTTTTAAAGCAAGTTCAAAAGAATTTTATCACATTATTTAATGTATGGCAGAGACTACACAGGCACGGTGGCTTACTGAGTTCATTCCAATTCAAATTTAAGGATGGCTGGATACGGGGCAGAAAATCATGGCGCACGCCACGGAATTCATTGGTGGAGGCTGCTGTTCAATGCAGGTGTCATTCTGTGGTAGGAATCATTCTACCCTCCAATCACTCCCACCGCTGGCAAAGCGTGCCAAACTACCACAGATTGCTGAGTTGTAGAGGCCAAGGTGAGTGAACTCAAATGGGTCCTTAAGTTCCTTTGGTTTGGAATCAGGAG
Source organism: Loxodonta africana (assembly GCF_030014295.1). NCBI lineage: Eukaryota > Metazoa > Chordata > Mammalia > Proboscidea > Elephantidae > Loxodonta > Loxodonta africana. Next base: position 68,010,750 of record NC_087355.1, read on the forward strand.
CAGCCTGGTAGGAGCTGATGACCCAACCTCTGTAGCACACACGAGCTGCTGTTTCTAAGCCCCTACTCTCACAAGTCCTGTGTGCCTGCTTTCAGCAGTGCTAAATTCGATGGCTCCTGAAACTAGGGGTGACAGAAGACAGAACAAAAGGGAAAGTTAATATTCATAAACTACTTGTTGTTGTTAGCTGCCATTGAGTTGGCCCCCAACTCATAGCAACCCCATGCACAACCACCATTAACCATTGACTGATTTTTTGGAAATAGATCACCAGGTCTTTCTTCCCAGTTTTTCTTAGTCTGGAAGCTCTGGTGAAACTTTTTCAGCATCATAGCAACATGCAAGCCTCCACTGACCAATGAGATATGTGTCTGCCTACAGAGAATCCAGCTGCCCCTTTTGATGTGCTGTGCATGAGGTCCGCTGGCTTGGAGTTGAACTTAGTTCTTCTTCATGGAAAGTAAGAAGTCTACCACTGCTCCCATAGTAAACTACTAAAAAGCAAAAACAAAAAAGCTACCAGGTGCCTTTGAGTCGACTTTGACTCACGGCACCTTATGTGTGTCAGAGTAGAACTATGCTCCGTAGAGTTTTCAATGCTGGTTTCCCGGTGGCAGATTGCCAAGCCTTTCTTCCGAGATGCTTCTGTATGGCCTTAAAACGCCAACCTTTTGGTAAGCCACCCAGGCACACAGTAGCAAACTATTAGGTACCTTTTATTGGCACTTACTCTATGCTATGCATTTTAATTGCATTTTCTCAAGTAATCATTATTTTAGGAAGTAGGTAATAGCATCCCCAATTTGGTGATGAAGTCCTAAGGTTAAGTAACATGCCCGGGGACATACAGCTAGCAAGTGGAAGATTCAGGGATCAAACATAGGTTTGCCTAACCCGAAAGCCTACTATGCCATTAAGAGCACTCTCTTATTCCTGTCTAGGCAGCCACTGTGTAAAACCTGTATAAAGGCAAAGACCTACGTGGAAGCAGAGAGAATCCAGTAGGAAGTCCCAGTGAAGCCAGAAATCTGATCTGTAAGAAATGAGATCTAACAGTGTCGACTCCAGCATTTTCCAGGGTGCAATTTGGCAAGACCAGAGGTGCTGACTCTTAGAATACCTGGCCACACATTGTTATAATAATTAACTCACCAGCACTTGTATGGCTTCCCAGCCAAACAGGGTAAATGGCAAAACATATCACGATTGAAAACAATACAATGGCCTGCTACAGCCTCAAGTAACCCTGCTCAAAGTGGAGGTAGGACCCACGAGTACAATAATACATTACGTATCTTCTTCCATTCATTGTATCCTTCCTCCTCTATGGTCGCCAAGAAGCAGATCAGCTTGTTGATTTAGTACACAAATCCTAAAATAGAATCCCCGTCGTTGTCAGGGAGAAGGACATTACAAATACACTGAACAATCTGGATGCAATGAATTTCCTACTTTAGCCCCTTAGGCGTTCGTTGATTTTCTCATCAAATTTTTAAGCTTATAAAGGAAAGCTGGCCTTTTATTCTAAATACAAGAGACATAATTCAGGATCTGTGTGTATTACTACTGAGCTAGACAACCTCCTTTGTCATAAATCATTCATTCATGCCATGTGCATTTATGAAGCTCTTAATATGCACATGACTCTGCCCAACACAAAGACACATGAGACCATGTATCTTTCCCTCTTGTACTCACCTATTTAGGGCGTGTTTTATTATGTTCTGCTATATCTGAAGGCTCAAGCTAAGAAGAAGAGGGAACAGTATGCTGCCAAGGCAAAAATCCTAATACTCCTGAATACATTAAGAAACAGAACAGGGAAGGGACAGGGGTTTACTTGACTCTAAAGCCATTTTGCTCCATAGATTCCCCAGACATCTGCAGAAGACAGCCTTTGATGACCCAAAAGTCCCTCATGAATGATGGGAGGAAAGAAAATATGCTCATTTTTCACTAAAAACTTTGTTTATTATGAATATATCATTTTGTTAATTTCCCAAAGCCTCAGGTCACCCCTTAGTTAGAATTGACTCTTTAAAAACACACATTTAAAGGTTTATCGTGAATTCAACTAAACAGGAATCAAAATGGCATTCCTGAAAGATGGGGACAATGTTAAAAATTATTCTCAGGTTCCAATGACCTATACTTAAACCCCCATTTTCTCTTGTTTTGTGGAGACTCTTGGTCTCCCAGAGAAATGAACCTAACAACAATTTGACATAGACAGTCTCTATCAAAACATCAAATTAAATGGTGCCTCTAACAGAAATCTAAGAAGAAGCACCATCCCAGCACGTTAGTATCTCTGGGTTTGCAAAGGCTTGAAAAGGAATTAAAACTAACAAAGTAGGCCCTCATCCAAAAAATTCAGCCTGTAACAGTTGCCCTAATGACACAACTTGGAAACGGTCAAATTCTTAGATGTACTTTTCTTGAATTTAATTTGTATCAATTCAAAAGGGTATGTAAAATATTTCCTAGGAACAAGAATTACTCAAGGAGTAGTAATCGGCCTGAAGTTTGGTAAATTTATCTTTTAATTAGCTAGAACACACACACACATACAAATACGACTTATCTCTCATTAATGTGTCTTGAGGAACTTCTGCTTCTGCTAAGGAAACCAGCTGCATAAGCATCAAGCCAATAGGGATACTAAACAAGGCAGCAAGGTCCAGCTCTTGCAGGGAACTGGAAATGTGAGAGCAGCGTCTCAAAACACAAGACTTTGTCCTCTTTCCAGGATTGCAATTATCTAGAATCAGAGTTTTTATTCCAAAGAAGAAAAGGGGAGAAAAAAGCAGTTCCTATAACAAACCTGCTGCAAAGGACCTCCTTAAAGTGTTGAAAAGCAAAGATGTTACCTTGAAGACTAAAGTGTATCTGACCCACGCCATGGTACTTTCAATCATATACATGTGAAAGCTGGACACGGAATAAGGAAGACCAAAGAATTCATGCCTTTGAATTGTGGTGTTGGCAAAGAATACTGAATATACCATGGACTGCCAAAAGAATGAACATCTGTCTTGGAAAAAGTACAACCAGAATGCTCCTTGGAAGCAAGGACGACGAGACTGCATCTTGCATACTTTGGACATGTTGTCAGGAGGCATCAGTCCCTGGAGAAGGACACTATGCTTGGTAAAGTGCAGGGTCAGTGGAAAAGAGGAAGACCCTCGATGAGGTGGATTGACACAGTGGCTGCAACAATGGGCTCAAGCATAACAATGATTGTAAGGATGGCACAGGACCGGGCACTGTTTCGTTCTGTTGTGCGTAGGGTCGCTATGAGTTGGAACCGATTCGACGGCACCTAACAACAACATAACAAACCTGGTGTGCCTATGCCCATTTTGGTTAATTTAGTTTTATTTTTAAGCATGCAAACTTACGCCAAGCAAAGAATGAGTAGAAGGTAAAAGCAGGCTGCTATGGTGCACCTTAAGGACAAATGGATGAGTGTAAGGAAATCTGCCATTTACTGGCTGTACAGAGCTTAAGGTAGGTCACTTAACCTCTTTGAACTTTAGCTCTTTATGTGTAAAACGTATACATCTGTGAAGGTTGACATGGGTATATTCTTTAAACCATTATAGTGCCTGGCACATTCTAGGTATACAGTAAATGTTACTATAAAGCGACCTGAAGCAAAATTAAATCAGCATTCATGATTCCTGTCACTTCTCATGTTCACTCCCTGTAACTCAAAGTGATTTCCAGAAGGGGGCACCTCTGGACACCCCCAACCTGGGTAGCCTCATGGAAGTCCATAAAGTTTGGTTATCAAGAACTACCAGGGAACACTTCAGCCTGGAAAGAACGGGGGAAAGGAATGGGAGAGAAAGAGAAAGAAGGAAGGAGACAAAAGAGTGAAAGAAAAGAGTGTGCAGGAAAAACAAAACAAAACAAAAAAACTACTCTATAATTCGTTTCTACTCAAAGTAAGTGAAATAAAAATGAGTTGCTCTAGGTTGTGGTTACAAGGGACTGTTCACTTTGTGAAAACTAGCCAAACTGTAGACTTAGGATTTTTCAAGATGCATATTATACTTCAGTAAAAAATGCTCACTTATATGTATCTCTCAAAAAAGAACTAAAAGAACATCCCATCTCTAGCTCTGGGCAAAGGAGAAATTAAATCAAAAAGGCCCATAAATATACCCCTTGATCAAAGTGCACTTACAGGAACTAAGGTGAAAAGAATCCAGACTTCCAAGTACGAGAGACCCAGTTAGCTCTGCTGGCTGACCTTGGGCAAACTGACATTTCTGAGCCTCCATTTTCTCTTCTGTGTAATGGAGCTAACAATGTGTTCCTTAGAGGGGCATGTAAATATCAAGAGGTGTTAATTCCCTTTCCTACTCCAGCTCCACTCCAAAAACTCCTCAAGGTCAGAGTCCATTCAATCTCTTGCCATATTAATATGGCACCTGGCACATGGTCAGCAGTTTAATAACTTCTTACTGAAGGAAAGGTGATCGATAACCAATTTCTTACTTTCTAGGAACTTGCAATCTAGACAACAGTAGCAAGAGGATGAAAACAATTAACCATTTCCAAGGCACTCTGCTAGCTATTGGCTCCCATTTTCTCCCAATCCACAACCTCTCCAAATAGGCTCGTGTCTTCACATTCCTCTGAACAGCCTACACTTCCTGCTGGCTGCCATTGCTTACACACAACCATCTCTTCCCACAGGAGCGGCTTCTCCTTTTGCTACTCTTTAGTATCCCTAATTTTTTGGGGGGCGGGGTACTCTTTAGTATTCCTAATTCTCCAATCCCTAGCCCAGAGTTCCCTCACTCCCAATTCGTATAGCAGTTGTCTGATCGTTCCTCACCATTTGATGTCTTACCTAATATTTCAGTCTTACCCTGCATATTTGTTTCCTTCACAGCATCTAGCATATATGATCTTATACACAGTAAATGCTCAATAAATATTTGATTTTGATTGGTTTACTTCTTGCGCTTGTTGGCTCAGAGCCCATCAAAATACTGGTTTATAGTTAAGTTCCTGTTCAACTAGTCTCATGAAAGAGGAGTATATCAACCAGAAATGATACAAACATAACAGAATCGATACCCATGGTGGACATCAGCTACGGATGTTTTCTTCAGTGAATTCAGGAACCCTTAGAATGCTTTGTAACACCATGATCCAGGTAGCCAGACCAAACAATCTGAGTTGCCGTCAATTGAAATTTATTAGTCATCCTTGGGAATAATTACCTCCCAGATGACAGTTCCCCAAGAACTTAAAACCCCAGAATACATATTCAAAATGTGTCCTAATGCATGCCCTATATAATAATACCTTACAGCACGGAACATTCATAGATTGTGTCTTAAGCTTCTTACACACAACTGGTATACCTCAAAACCAAAAGAAGTCAATGCACACCATAGATAGCTGAAAAATTAATGATTGAAAATATTTTACAGGGAAAACACTTATCTCCTTAGGGAAGAAGAGTGTATAGTTTACATCTATTTTCGGGAAAATGACTGGCATTAGCAGGTGCCTGATCTGCGAAAGCAGAATTCGTATCTCACAGGTCTTACTCCACCCTACAAACCCCATCCTACTCTACTTGGTTAATATGGAACTGCTGAGGCATTGGTGGTTCTGCAGTAGAATTTCTACCTATCACGTGGAAGACCCAGGTTTGATTCCCAGCCAATGCACCTCACGCTTGGCCATCACCGTCTGTCACTGGTGGTTTGCATGTTGCTATGATGTTGAACAAGTCTCACTGGCACTTCCAGGCTAAGATGGACTAGGAAGAATGGCCTGGCAATCTACTTCGAAAAATCAGCCAATGAAAACCCTTTGGATCACAAGGGTCCAATTGCAACCGATCATGGGGATGGTGCAGGAGCAGGCAGCAATTCCACCCGTTGTGCATGGGGTCGCCATGAATTGGTGGCCTGACTCCACGGCAGCCAGCAAAAACAATATAGAACTGCTATTATCCAAAAAATTTGTAGTATCACAATTCCCAGTACAGAAAGTAAAGAAGAAAAGAGAGACTGCTTGCTTTAGTGCATCTCCCTCCCCAACCCCTCAGTATTAAGATGGTCCAGACTATGTCCGACCCTGCACATTAGCCCAGAACCAGTTCTGACTTCTCGATAAAGGATGTGACATTCCTCAGGGACTTGCTTCTTTGACATTCCCCGGCCCCCACCAACAATTATCAGACCAAACAACAAGGCTGCCATAGCAAAGTGAATGCTATCATACAAGCCAGTTGGCCAATATTCAAATTCTTGCCCAAATACAAAGAGGTGACAATGAAATATTAGCATTCTAATAGCTAATGCAATCAGCTCAAGGAAGGGTCTAGGAATTTTTGTTATCCACCACTTCTTTCCACCCTCATCCCTATTTTTCAGAGTTTTCACAGTATAAGGTGCTGGCTCTAGGTACCTCGCATCAGAGTCTTATGCAGATGTTGGGGGAACGATCCACAAAGCCTCTGTTAGTCTGTTTCAGGAAGATGCCTGTTGCTGATGGTAAGTGTGCTTCCCGTCCGTTCCCTGACTGTTGTGGGTGGGAACACCAGGACCTTAAAATCACATTCTCTACTCGCTCACTGCTGGGCACAACAGCACTTCCAGTAGTGACGCTTCAAAATGAAAAGCTCTATTAATTATTAACAATTGAAAACGAGAGACTCAGAATGAGGAATACCTTCTCACCCTGCTGTTGCATATAGCCACGAGTTTCACCATGTGATGTGTAAATTAATAAAATGTGCCGTGAAGTTTACTGTGTAAAAATCCATTCTAGAGCTTCTTGATTAAATTTACATTTTGAAAACTAATTAACTGGTATAGTACTTATCCACTATTAGGAAGCTCTCAGTTTTTAAAGCAATCTATAAAGTTTAGGTAACCAGCCTGTTAGGAAGTTCAGGTATTTATGAGCCTATAAAATACACCTGCCACATGTAGGATTTTTACACTTGAAGGGTAAGATAGCACTGGCAATAAAATACTTTGGAAGAAGGCAAATATCTACTTATTATTTGTAACATCAACAGGTAATCTATCAACATGGGTTGCATTTCTCTTTCTCAAATATGATCTAAAGAAACTGCTTCCTGGCTCCTTTTAGCCAAACATTAAGGTTTCACCAATTTAGGCATTTTTTTTTTTTTCGTATCCAGGAATGGGTCTAAATACTGTGTACCAAAAAAAGACACCGTTTGATGTCTTACCTTCCATATTTGTTTCCTTCATAGCAGCTAGCATATATGATCTTATATGTAGTAAACGCTCAATGAAAAGTTATCAATGATATTGAATTATTTATATTATAGAATTATTTTATGTTTTCAATAATATAGATAGATTTATCCCCTTAACATATTTATTCTCTTAGGAAAACTATTTTCCACAACTGGATTTACAAAGAGTAAATGAAACTTAAAATTATTCTCTATTCTGTTACAAATCAATCTTTAAAAAGTCCGTTTTACAACAGGGTCACCCAATGATAAAATCTTAGAATTGACCACGTAAGGGAAATTATGGCCTAAAGAAGAGTTACTGCCCCCATTTCACACATAGGCAGTCCCCATTTCACGTAGGACACATACAGGAACGAGGTCCGTTCCTAACTGTGTCTTTAAGCTGAATTTGTAGGTAAGTCGGAACAGGTGCAAATGGTCCTTATTTAGCCTTTACTGCAAGAAAAGGCTCCAAGCCTTTTGAATGAATTAAAAGCTGCACGTGCAAAAAGTGAAGGCGATTGTGATGAATTTGTTGCAAGCAGGGATTGGTTCAACCTTTTCAAAGTGAGGGCAAATTTACATAACAATTAAAGGGCAAGTGGGAGTCCTCCCTAAGTCAGACACTGTAACCCTGGGACTGCCTGTATAGCTAAGTTGGTGACAGAAGGGGAGCAGGCAATACCTAGGCATCCTGGATCCATGTCTGGCCCTCCTTTTCAAGGGACTCTTGCTTACCCTAATTTTGGTGGTTTTGTGGACCAGGAGGAAAAAAACAAAATGGGAACAAAAAATAATTCTTTTCAGAATTTATTGATTATTCCTATGCTTCACTAAGTCAAAGTAATTCCTGCCAGTCCCTAAACAGGATGAAATAAAGTCGTTTACAATTTTTAAAAGATTTTCATAAGCTTTTTAGTGATGGCTACCTGATCTCTTTGAACTTCAGTACCTATTCTCATTTGTAAAATGATCTAATACTATTATAAAGATAACATGCAGGAAGTACATATCTTTATCTTTCCTTGTAAATGAAAAGGCTAGTTTGATATTTCTAACTGCAACTGAAACGCTTTATTTGGCATTACTCAGTGTCCTACTTTTACTTTAAAATCACTGTTGTTGGCTGTCACTGAGTGGCCCCTGACTCAGGGCAACCCCGTATACAGCTGGATCAGACCACTGTGATGCATGGGGTTTTCACTGGCTGGTTTGTCAGCAGATCACCAGGCCCTTCTTCCTAGTTCCTCTTAGTCTGGATGTTCCCCTGAAACCTATTCAGTGTCACAGCAACATGCAAGCCTCCACTACTGTATGGGTGGTAGCTCCACTTGAGGTACAATTGAACCTGGGTCTCCTGCACAGAAGAGGCCAATTCTACCACTGCCCTTCTCCATAGTTTTAGAATAGGTCACAGTTACATGTGCTTTGTTCATTTCTAGTCATTACCATAGGTCTATCTACAGCAGACTCTAAATCATGCCAAATGAGTTGGCTAGCAAACTTTTTATAAAAATACTAAACAAAGAAAACTGACCTAGCTCTCTACATCTAAACTGATTGGCACCCAGATCTAAAAATACCAAGTGCAGGCTGGGGTAGGGCACATGCCTGAGGAAAGGAAGAACACCTCCCTCGAGTTTCAGGCTGGTGGAGCCAGAGGATACATTCAGCATTTCCGCTCTTTTGATCTGGTGGTGGAGGCCTTTAAGAGCCCCTCAACTGCCACTCCTGTGACAATGGAGTAATAATGGAGCTGTGGAGAGTTAACAGGAACATGTTTAAACCACGGCATTTTATTATCCTTTAATCTAATTCAACTCCAAATGTTTGGGAAAGAGGTGTCCTGTAACCCATTTAAGGTTCTCAATAGAGAAGACCCGCCAGATCCTGGCCTTGTGGCAGAGGGGATGTTCATTTCAATGCCTTTGAAATGCTCGTCTCTTTTGCTTATCTGTCCCTTATACCATTCACGTTAAACAGAAAAAGAAAAAAAGGCAGCTATTACAAAAGCACTATTATGGTGCCAAGGAACACAGAGACACCCAATAAAGTCTTATGAACTAGGTGACCCTGGAAATGGTTCTTCTCAAGAGTTCCAGAGGGAAGGTAAAGACAACGTTCCTGTTCCTGTAACCTTTTCTATCAGAAAATGTGCTCACTTAGTAACCCGATACTTACTGGGTTACTCCTAAGATGCCAGGTTCTAGTTTAGGGTTACAGTAGTGAGCAAGATGAGGTCCCCATTCCCACGGAGCTGACATTCAACCCTAGAAAATTCCTCGTTAAAATTTTGGGAGCAAGGGAGTGGGTGGAAGGACTTTCAATTTTTATGTTATTCCCTTAGTTACTCTCTTATTTTTTTTTTATTATTTTTCACAATGAGAAAATACTGAGTTTACATTGGGGAAAATAATCATCTCCCTTCAGAGCTAGAAGAGATCTTAAAAATACTGAATGCCAATGGTCTCATTTACTGGAAACTGAGGGCTTAAGAGAGAGCAGGCTGGTGCTAGGATCCAGGCCTCCTATGTTTTGGTCCAGTGTTCTTTCAGCTCACTGCACCAGGCTAACCCTAGGAGAGAGCAGCAGGTTGCAGAGGCCAAGGAAGAACAGCAAAGTGTAATGAGCTTATTCTGGCTAGACAGAATCTTGACCTTCTCAACTAGTGAATCATCTATGGTTTTACAATGTGCCCACCAGAAAGCACATAATGTAATGTCTCAAAAGCCAAAACCAATCTTAAGAAGAATGCCTTCCCAGAATGTATACAAATATCTGGAAACCAACATCTCTATCTCCAATAACACTGGGCAGGCTACCATGTGAAAATTATGACAGAGGTCCCAGATAATTAAAGCCACAGTAGAAGAACTTAGGAGGACAAGAATGAATTTGGGTGGTACAGCTAGGAATGGAACAACTAAGCACTTATTAGAGGGTTTCAGAAAGTCCAGGGGAATCCCTCCCACACAAGGGTCCTGGTCCTCCTCCCCTGTATCCCCACCAGGTGTTAATGTCCAACTACAAGGAAGACCTCAGTCACTACAGTCTGGGCTCAATTCCAGTACTGGGGTGCTCAGTGCTTGGTGGTAGTTCCGGGCCTCTCTCAGATTTTCCAACCATTCTGAGGACTCTGGGTAAAATCTCTTCTCCTCAAACCACGTTGAGTGCCCTCTTGGCTACTGCCATTAGTTGAGTACAAAATCAAGAATGAAGACCCCCTTCACGTAACACAGCCTTCTTCCAGAGAATGCCAAGGAGATCCTAAGCTAGTCTGGCCCCAAACTGTTGCCCAACCTCATGATTGATGTCCATAAATGTCATCCTCAACAAAGAGGAAATCTGGTGGCCTTCCCGACTCAGCTTCTACTCTTACTCTGGATAAGAGGTGGCAGCAGGAAAGACAATTCCTTGGACTTACTCCATCAATGACTCTACAATAAGTAATATGGGTAGAGTGCATGCATTACAGTTCACAAGATAATTCCAGAAACATTTGCTCCTTTTTTTCTTGTTGTTGTCTGCTCTTTATAATAGCACTGAAAGAAGGCATAATTCACTCCTTCCCCCCACCCCCCATGAGAAATGTAAGGTACAGGGGTTAAGTGAAACTGATGATAGGAGAGATCAAGCCATTTTTCTAGCCTTGGACTTGAACCTTGGCCTGTAGGCTTTAATTCTGGTGCTCTTCTATACCACAGCTATGTCAGCAGACAAAGCTGGGGCTGGACTTTCAACCTGTGGACAAGTAGTGAGCCAGAAGTATCCTACTTGTCTCCTAAGGGGGAAAAAAAAGGTAACTGGTTTATTTTACAACTATAATTCATATGATTTCTCCTTGAAGTTTAGGGACATAAAAAGGGATTTTCCACTAAGAAACTGAGATTATCTCAACATGGTTCTATTACGCTGACTACTCATTAGAAGTTTACCAGTCCACTTCTGCTAACATTGCTTGAGTGGAATAATTCTGTACATACTGTTTTAAAACTTTTTTTTCCTCACTTAATACATGGTGAACCTCTTTCCATGTGAATAGTTATTCATTTAGGTCTACATCATTCTCGTAAAATCCTGTTTAGTGTTTTACCACATAGATATACCACATTTCACCAATCCTCTGTTGATAGATATTTAGGTTATTTCAAATTTTTCACAATTACAAAAAACACCGTACTCAAGCGATCATTGCTTTCGCTAAATCAGTTTCTCTTTCCGTAATCAAACAAACAGTATATCAAATCACTATTTAAGATAAGGCCTAAAATAATCTTATTTTGGCTGAAATGTAAAAACCTAAGGCTACAAAGCAGAGTTGCTGTGGGCTGTATCAAAGCCAGTTTCGTTGCAAGACAGCATTGTCTCTTGTGGATTTCTTTGACCGAAACTACTTTTTGGCATTTCACTTTTTTCGTGGAAAAGAAGCTTTCTGGAGGGACTGAATGATACTACGTCTTGACACAGAGAAGTTATGTATACATAAATTACAGTAACTTTACCCATGTTAATGAGGCAGCCATCCTCTTGCGTGATTTACTGCAATCTTCTAATAGAAAAGCTTCATTTCCTTGACACCTGGGTGGTAACGGGACCAACAACTCCAGGCTGCAAATGTTTCCTCCTCTCTCCAACCGGAGGCATTTTAACATCTTGAGTGCATTTTTAGGTCAGAGCGATTCTGATAGCAGTCTCCAGGACCCAGAGCACAGGCACGAGCGTGCGCACACACACGGTCATACCACACACACACGGTCATACCACACACACACGGTCATACCACACACACATTACTCAAGACACCCAGCTAGACCCCCTCTTATATTATTATTATTATATTATTTATAATTCTCAGAATAGGGCCTGCACTGGTTCTGTAACAGAGTTTACGGAATGACACGTATACGCCTAATTAAAACAGCAGGAGAAGTTAGAGGAAAGTGAAAAATGCCTGGGAATTAAAACTGGGAATGGCACTTTCCACAAAGAATTCGGACTTCACTCTACATCTTATTAACAATACCATTTAAGAAAAAGCTATTTCAGAACATAATGGATAAGAGGGAAAACAACTCAAGAAGACCTATGAAAATCAATTCCTTATCTCTGGACATTACCAGAATAGCAGTACTAATAATAATATTGATGGGACAAAAAAAAAGAATGGAGAAAAAGGATTTCCAAGAGCTACCACAATGTCAAGACATCTTTTGAAAAGTAGCTTTCTACCACTACAGCCTTTTTTACCTTCATTCTAATACTCATAGGAAAATCTAAAAACCCGCTTATGCTTTTTAATATTTCCATTGTTGATAAGCTTTCATAAAATTCTCACCAGAAATTTCTGAGGTGGGTAGCCTAAGACTCACTGAATGGAGCTAATGAGACAGCGCCAAAGACTCAGACTCTAGAGTTTTCTACCTCGGCCCTTGCACGATCAGCACCAGTGGCGTCACTGAGGGGGGCGGTGCAGACAGCACCAGGTGACACTGGCAGAAGTGACGACACCAAAATGACTCCAGGGTCTGCAGCAGCCTGCGGGCTGGCGCCACTGGGGGAGGGGCCGCCAAGGAGCCGTGTCACCCGCCAGTCAGGGCACAGCGCACTGGGTGGAAGGGAGGGTCTCCACCTTAGTCAATGGTAGGGGCTGCAGAAGGGGAGGCCTGGGAGGGGCCGAGCGTCACCTGGCAGAGCAGGTGGGACCCCTTCACCCACAGATGTGAGAGTGTGTTTGCCCATTGGTCCTGCCCACCCAGAGCGTGGGGCGTGACACCATGAATTATGGCACTGGGTGACATCAACCCCAGTGACACCACCGATTAGGACAACTGCACCTTCTTATGTGCATATAATGCTGATGTCCCTTGTGTCTGTCAGTAGGATGGTCTCTAGATAGAGAAGAGGAAGTAGGAGACGAAGCTGTGCCTGGACAAGCAATCCTACATTCTAGCCCAGACATACTTTATTGTTGGTGCTGGTAGCGGACAGGACCTACTAATACCAGTCGCCCTCCATTTGACTCTGACTTATGGCAACCCCATGTGTGTCAGAGTAGAATTATGCTCCACTGGGTTTTCAGTGGCTGATTTTTCAGAAGCAGATCACCAGGTCTTTCTTCCAAGGCACCTCTGGGCAGACTCAGACCATCAAACTTTTGGTTAGCAGCTGAGCAAGTTAACTGTTTGCACCACCCACGTACTCCAGATACGACCCACATTCCTTTATTTCTTTTCACTCATTAACTCACTGTGCCTTAGGTGCTGTACACCCAACATGCTAGGTTCCAGAGATACACAGATGAGCAAGCCTTAGTAGGCACACTGCTGGAGGGTTGGCAGCAAGGATCCTGCGACCACAAACGCTAATGGAGAGAGTTCTGTTCCCTTTCCAGGGATGCTATATAAGCCACCAGTTAGTACTGTTATCTGCCAAATGACTTCCTTTCTGAGCTTCAAAACCCCGTGTAACGCAGGTTTAAATAACATGAGATGCTGTGACAACAACAACAAAAAAAGACATCACTACACTGAGCGTGAAGTTGCTACTTCTATTTCCCTTCAATGATACTTTTCAGGATTTGTACTGCACAAAAATTTCACAGCACATTCTTTCATTCAATTATTCTGCTCTGCACACCAAGCGCTATGCCAGGTGCTGTGAGTATCATCAGGAATACAATGGCTCCTGCCCCAAAAGAGCTATATGTTTATTGTCTTCATGCTGAGATACAGCCCAGTGTATACAATAGTGACCACGCTGTGCAGATCTAATGTATACAGTCATCTCCAAAAATAGCCTCCATCAATTCTGCCCTTCCCTGAAAGCATAGACTGCTGCTTCATTCTAGAAGTGAAATCTATTCCCCTCCTCTTGAATCTAGGCAGTTTTGTCCCATAGGGTCGATAGGAGTCAGGATCAACTCAATGGCAACAGGTTTGGTTTGGTTTTGGTTTCAATGTGGGCTGGCTTGTGATTTGTTTTGATCAATAGAATGTTGCAGACACGCCACTGTGTCTGTTCTGGGTGTAACCCTCTAGAGGCCTTCTAGTTTGCTCTCTAGGAATGTTCCCACTTTGGACTCAGGGGCCATAGTGTAAGGAAGACGGGTTCTCCTGCTGGACAGAGAAGGAGGCTACATGGGGATGAGTGAGGTGCCCCAGCTCAGCTACTGGCTGAATGCAGCCATACATACACGTGACCCCAGGCAACACCACAGGGAACTGAAGAACCCTCTAGTCAACCACAGAATTCTGAGGAAGTACAAAATGTTGTAGTTTGGGGATATTTTATTACTCATGTTAATAATAACTGGCATAACGCATTAAGTCCAATGTAGGAGTAAAATATGAGAATATCCACAAAACAGTCCCCTAAGTGAACCAGTTAAAATTCTTGAGGAAAAAAACCCATTGGTTAGCTAAATTCATTACCACTTATGCCCACTGTGAAGGAGACCCTTGTTTTTGCCCATCATTTCCTTGGAGGATCAAGACTGCAACTTTATAGAAAAATCATAAATAAGGAGAACTTCTCATTACTTTTATGCTCATTAAAGTGAAAATTAAGACACCTGACTTAAAAAAAATTTAATATATATTTCAAGTCCAAACACCAAGTCATATTAAAATGAATCAATTATATTTTACTTAGAAGGTCAGCTAATAAAATATAAGGAATTACGTAGGTTTTACACATTTTATTACACGTATGGAAGAGTTTTTAAATTCTTATTTATTTTCCTCAGATTAATATTAGGGAAGACCACTCTACATAAGAGCCCTGGTGGCACAATGGTTAAGATCTTGGCTGTTAACCAAAAGGTCGACAGTTTGAATCCACCACTCACTCCTTAGAAACCCTATGGGGCAGTTCTACTCTGTCCTCTATGGTTGCTAGGAGTCAGAATCGACTTGATGGCAACAGGTTTGGTTTGTTTTTTGTTTTTGTTTTTACTCTACATAATGTTGACTTTGGATGTGGTGGTGGAGATGAGAGGGAGGAGAAGGAAGTAGGGGGGCTGGGGACAAAGTGAGGGAGAAAGAGTGAAGAAGAGAGAAAACAGAATTTTGATTTTTTAACAGCATCGGTAAGATTTTAACAGCAAAAGAATTCACCATTTAGGAACACACCTCTAAATCCTAGTCTAGTGTGCTCTTTCCCAGCGTTATCTCCTAATAGGCAACATTTTCATTTCATAAAGAAAACATGACGGAAAATAATCATCACACAAAACCTCCTGGGAAGTCAAAGGGACTGCTGCTTTCTTATCGGTTATAGCAGTTAGTGTTTACAGCATGCCTTGATACATCCAAAATGTCTTTCCATCATTCAGTAGTTACTCTTTCCAAATGCCTGGGGAAGTAGGTCAGTGTTATTATCTTAGGGGTTACTTGAGGGAGGAGGACATAGACCTGTTGCTATTAAGGTATTAAGATAACTTATCCACAGCTGACATCTGATAACAGGAGTGGCTGGTTCAGCCCAGAGACCTGGGCTAGAATAAGCATGACTCCCTCGCCCCCATCAGAATGGATCACAGGCAAGCCTCCCTTCTGTCCTCTCCATACCCTAAAACACACAAGATGTAAATGTCAGAAAAAGCCAATATCTTTGCGTCTGTAGAACACAGGATAACAGTAACAGGTCACCCTTTAACATTTTACATGGAAAAGGTGATATTTATTTTCCTTTCTCTGTTTTGAAAATGCATTCACAGCTTATAAAGTGACATCCTGGGGGGGATGTATTTCCTGACCTTAATGATCAGTAAAGGCTTCAGGCAAAGCCCAAAGCCTGCCGCTCCTCTGGC
The DNA here is from genome assembly GCF_030014295.1 of Loxodonta africana. Taxonomy (NCBI): domain Eukaryota; kingdom Metazoa; phylum Chordata; class Mammalia; order Proboscidea; family Elephantidae; genus Loxodonta; species Loxodonta africana. The sequence goes on from NC_087355.1 coordinate 68,026,805, forward strand.
CAGCATCGTTAACAAGTGCACAGCTTCTCAAAAGGCCCCATGACTTTCAGAATAAATACTAACAGGTGCTCCTTTCATCTGAGAATCCTGGTACACCTTCCAGACAGCACTCATTAAGCCTCAGGAGACCTCTCAGAAGGCACATAAAGAGGAAGCCCGCCATGCTCCAAAGAGAGAAAACAGCCACCAGTTCATGGACTTGACAGAGCAACACCAATTTGACTGGAGGACGACATTATGAAAATTACCCAGAAATCTCTAATCTGGATGCTTTCTTCTGAGGATCATTTCCTTATTGGCAAAATGAAGATAATAACACCCATTCAGCCAACTTCAGGGAGTTGGAGTGAAGATCAAACGAGCAAACAGATGTAAAGGTACTGAGTAAACTCTGACATCCATAAAATAAAAGGCACCATTTCTATTACATAAACCAAACCTAGATTTAAGGAAGAAAACGGCATCTCCAAACACTGTGCCCTACACAGGGAACCTTTCCTTCAAATAGCTCTGGGCATTATTTATACAAATGCAAATTCTGTTTCTAGGTCTATGATCATATTCCTATAGGTTACAGGAGAAGAGGAAGAAAGAGAAGGCAAAATCAGAGTGCACAGACACAACAATTATCTTTGATTGTAATGTTTGCATAGATTCAACATTCAAACAAATTTTCATCTGCCTGGAAAGCATTCAAGATAAAAGAAATAGAACTGTGCCCTCAAACTCGGTGAAGGATTATCTTGCCTTATTCAGATTTGTTTGTTTGTTTTTTCAACCCTGTTACAAAAATTACAGCTTTAAAAGTTTCACTTACATCTATGTGAGAACTGTAAATGTTCAATTACCAATTGGATTTGCTGCTGGAAGAGATAATCCACTTTGGTTCAGAGGCGGCAGCACTTGGAAAGGAGACCAATGTCTTCCTGATACTGTCATGGGCTACTAGAACCTCACAGTCCTCAGCACTTCTACCCCTACACTCTCTTAACAATTTCATAAAGGAGAAAGAGGACACCTCAATCCACTGGAACAGTTCTACTAATTTTACCTTCCAAGGTCTAATATAAAAGAAACTTGGTAATTTGCTTTATACCATGGACCTCCAGAAGAACAAACAAATCAGTCTTAGAAGAAATATAACCAGGATATTCTTTAGAAGCAAGAATGGCAAGACTTCAGCTCACTTACTTTGGACCAATTGCTAGAGAAGAGCATCATGTTTGGTAGAGGGCCAATGAAAACAAGAGAAACCCTCAAGGAGATGGACCGATATAACACATGCAACAAGGGACTCAAATGTACCAAAAATCATGAAGATGGCGCAGGCGTCGTTCCATTCTGTTAAGGTCACTATGAGTCAGAGCTGACTGGAGGCAAACTAACAACAACAATTTGCTTTAAAACATATATAACACTTTCCCAAGAGCTGACAGTGTAATAAGAAACTATCAGTAGAATTTGATAATTTGCTCAGATGAACAGACAGGCAAGTTGCTGTGTTATTTGAGTTGGTTGGTAGCCAAAGTTTAGTTTCATTCAGAAAATTTTGGCAAGTAATTTTCTATGACAATGAAAGTTATGGTGGATATCTTCCATCCTTTTGGCTGCCGCCTTTCCTATAACTGAGTAATTTCCTACTGTGCCAGTCTTTGGGGGAGGCAGGGTTTGACTCTCATACAAAAGCAGGAAATGATAAGCTTCTCTCTCCACTTGGCCCTGACTGTTAGGGTCAGAAATAGAACTTAAGTTAGCCAATCAAGTGCAGCATTCAGGATCCAGCTGTGGCACTGCCCAGCAGCCAGTGTCTCTGGGTTGTTCTTGGGCACGACCTCACCAGTGGTCCCAGCTGTTTATCTTGGTTCCTACCTGGATTTCCAACATGGCCCTATCTGTCCTATCCTTTCAGTCAACTATCCAATATTCCTCAATAATTTCCTTTTCTGCTTAATTTAGCCAGCCAGTCAGTTTCTATTGTTTGCTACAAAGAATGGTCATTGCTATACAGGAGAAAGAGCCAACGTTTTCTAAGGTTAATGCTGGATAAGACCCCAGCAGTCATTAATGTCCTTTTCATTTTATGCAGCTGAGAACCATGAGGATGCAAGAGGAAAAGGATTTGTCCCAGGTCGTTGAGCAAAATGGAGGCCCAAGATTGAAAACAAAAAAGAGGAGGAAAGGACAGGGATAGGCAGGGAAGGCTTGAGGACACTGGCAGGAAAAAGGGGCTTTGCATTATCAATCAGTATGTTTAATTGACTTAATGAAGCAACAAAGTACAAGGATGACAATCGATCTCCACCTCCTCCCCTCACCCCCAGTATGATCTGGAATAAAACTCGACTCAATTGGCAGCTGCTGCATGAAGCACCACATGGAGAATGATTCTGAAGCTGCATCTTGGCTCAGTGGGAATGAGCTCACCGATCAATCAGAGTTATGGGCTAAGAAAGAGGGGAGAAGAAAAATACAGGGATATGCCTTCACCATCACTGAGTTCCTGGAAAAGTCTCCTGGACTAGGAGTTAAAACAGCTGGGTTCTAGTCAGTCCTAGTTTTGCCTATCTGGTACTCAAAGTAGGTCCTTGGGTCAGCAGCCTGGGCATCGCATGGCAGTACGTTAGAAATGCAGAATTTCGGACTCTACCCCCGACCTATGGAATCACAATCTGCATTTTAAGAAAATAGATGGAACTTAAGTTAGCCAATCGGATGCAGCATATACCCAAATATAAAATAACCTGGTTTGGGAACAATCCCTGCCTCTGTCTATACTTTACTGGTGAAATATTTATTCAATGCCCACTCTGTACTTGGCACTGTTGTTGTATGCAGTTGGTTCTGATCCCTAGCGACCCTACAGGACACAGCAGAACTTCGCCATAGGATTTCCTTGGCTGTAATCTTTATACCGGAGCAGATCGCCGGGTCTTTTCTCCCACAGAGCAGCTAGTAAGTTCGAACCACTGACCTATCGGTTAGCAGTAGTGTGCTTAACCACTGCGCCACCAGGGCTCCTTGTGCATGGCACTAGGCTAGTGTGTACATAGGAAGTGACTGGTCTGATCTGCGGTCCACACTGAACTGAGGTAAGCCGAGGCTGACTTTATATGTCATCAGCTACCTCCCGAGTAAGTGCTTCGGGGGTTTTATTTTTGGCCACCGTAAAAGCAAATGGGGAGCAATACTACATGCGTGGGAGTCATTTTAGGTGGCATTGTTAACAGATGCTAAAATGAAATTATCTATTTACTCCTTTATGCTACATCTTTCTAAATCTGAGCACAAAAGCCATCAGCGATTGCAAGTAATTAGTGTGCCATGTGGATCCTACTGACCTGATGGCCTCCTGGGTTACATCATGCACTTCAGAGAAAAATAATTATCACTACAGGCCTAAACAGGTAGAGTAAGTAGAGAATCTAGAGGAATGGTCAGTGTCTTCCATTCCACAGCTGACTTGGAGGGGAGGGGGGAAGCACAGAAAGGAAAAATCTCATCCAGTATCCTTTGGAAGAACACAAAAGGTCACTCAAGTTTTACAATGTTAGGCAAAACTAGCATCCCTTTATTCTGCCCACTGGGGTCTACGGTTCAAAAGGTTTTTAGATTACAAACAGGAGTTATTAACAGAGTGTGTAGGTAAATAACTCTTGAAATATATAGATGAATGATACAATTTTGATATGCAATGGGCTGACTGTAGGGTGCTCAAAACCCTGCACCCTACTGCCCTAACAAAATGAAACTCACAGGTGTGTGTTAATTTTGGTTCTAAAATGACTTTAATAGGAGCCCTGGTGACACAACAGTTAAACGCTTGGCTGCTAACCAAAAGGTTGGCGGTTCGAACCCACCCAGCAGCTCCGTGGGAGAAAAGACCAGGCAATCTGCTTCTGTAAAAATTATAGCCTAGAAAACCCTATGGTACAGTTTCACTCTGTCAAACGGAGTAGCTGTGAGTCGGGATCCACTGAATTGGACCCAACAACAACAGAAGGCACAATAAAAACCTTCCATGAAGAAAGCAATTGTTTCCCAAATTTATTTAAAATGGCTTTCATCATAAACTTAGAGACATGTTTTCATGAAGGAAAATATCCCAAAAGATTAAGGTGAAATTTCTTAGGTAGGAAGGGTCTGCATCAACGCCATCCCAATGACATAGTGGAGATCTTTAGACTGAAAATGGCGTATGTACAGTGTCCCTCCCTCTCACCCATACTATATTCTATGGCTGTCTTCATGTGATAAGAGAAGGTTATGAGATCTACCTATGAAGAGAAGAGCTGTGTCTGTCTTATTCTTCATTCTTTCTACAGTATTTAGCATATTACTAGGTGCACGATCGTTGGAAGAATGGATGGATCAATGAATAATAACAACAAAAATTGTTATTATGAATGAAAACTCTGCAGTATATTCTAGACTTGGAGACTTTTTTTAATATAATTTTTATCTTGCTTTAAGTGAAAGTTTACAAATCAAGTCAGTCTCTCACACAAAAACCCATATACACCTTGCTACACACTCCCAATTACTCTCCCCCTAATGAGACAGCCCGCTCTCTCCCTCCACTCTCACTTTTCGTGTCCATTTCGCTAGCTTCTAACCCCCTCCACCCTCTCATCTCCCCTCCAGGTAGCAGATGCCAACATAGTCTCAAGCGTCCACCTGATCCAAGAAGCTCACTCCTCACCAGCATCCCTCTCCAACCCATTGTCCAGTCCAATCCACGTCTGAAGAGTTGGCTTCGGGAAAATTGTTCCTGTCCTGGGCCAACAGAAGGTCTGGGGGCCATGACCACCAGGATCCTTCTAGTCTCAGTCAGACCATTAAGTCTGGTCTTATGAGAATTTGGGGTCTGCATCCCACTGCTCTTCTGCTCCCTCAGGGGCTCTCTGTTGTGTTCCCTGTCAGGGCAGCCATCGGTTGTAGCTGGGCACCATCTAGTTCTTCTGGTCTCAGGATGATGCAGTCTCTGGTTCATGCGGCCCTTTCTATCTTTTGGGCTCATAATCGTCTTGTGTCCTTGGTGTTCTTCATTCTCCTTTGATCCAGGTGGGTCGAGACCAATTAACGCATCTTAGATGGCTGCTCGCTAGCGTTTAAGACCCCAGACGCCGCTCTTCAAAGTGGGATGCAGAACGTTTTCTTAATAGATTTTATTATGCCAATTGACTTAGATCTCCCCTGAAACCATGGTCCCCAGATCCCTGCCCCTGCTACACTGGCCTTTGAAGCATTCAGTTTGTTCAGGAAACTTCTTTGCTTTTGGTTTTAGACTTGGAGATGTTTGTGGAGAAAAGTATCTTGCTCTGAAAATACCTGCAGAAAAATGGTGGCCCTCCTAAGCCTTTGACAGTTTTGGAGAGCGCATGATCCTAGGTCTGTGAGAGTACATCTGTAATAGTTTTGACTTAAAAACAAGAAGTTGTTTTCATCCCTAGTTTCCTGCAATCACTATGTCACATATTGTCTTATTATAGCTTTTTTATTTTAAAGTTAAGCAGTCTGACCTGGATCCAAATCAAGTCCACAGAAGAGCCTGGACTAGACGCCAGGTCCACTAGCTCCTGGTTCCATACAGCATGTTGACATGCATGCTCTAAAGAGGAACTTCGACCTTAAGAACAAAAAAATGATAAAACCTCAGGAAAATCCACATGCAACTGTTATGGCAAACTTCACTCCTGTTCTTCAAATGATGTGGGTAGTGTACCTTCTACTCTTTCCTGTCCCTCCTTTCATATTCAAAATATTTTAGAAAGATTTATTGGCCCCAAAATGGAACTAAGCTGACACATCTTTAGAGTCTATGATCCTCGAGGTGAGTTCCTTTTAAGACGGACCAGCTAAAGCCCCAGATAGGGCCCCTTCTTCGATGTCCATCTACCTGACTGTTCTTCAGCCACGTCTCCTCTATGTTATTTTATCATTTTATCATCCATACTTAATCAGTAATGCAGGGAGCTGTGTCGAGTACACAGATGGGGTGGTGGTACCCAGAAATAGAATCCATAAAAGTCATTAATTGCCCATATTACTGGGTAAATTCAAAGGATCTAAGTGCATTCATAAAAGCAATTTACTTCTAGGGAGGGAGGAAGTAACTGAAGACAAGCCACAATGTTGTTGTTGTTAGGTGCTGTCAAGTCAGTTTCGACTCACAGTGATCCCATGTGACAGGACAGAACTGCCCCATAGGGTTAGTGATCCCATGTGACAGGACAGAACTGCCCCATAGGGTTTTCTAGGCTGTAATCTTCATAGAAGCAGATCACCAGCTTTTACTCCCACGGAGCCACTGAGTGGGTTCAAACTGCCAACCTTTCTCTTAGCAGCCACAAGCTTAACCATCTGTACCACCAGGGCTCCTTAAAGCCACAATACAGGAAGACAAAAAATAAAGAGAAGTAAAAGAATGGACAGTTCAACTCCATCAGTTTGGGAGATTCATACCCAACAAAAATGCTTATAGAAAAGGCTTTGCCTATAAACATCTTCATTTACCTTCTCTTTGGATAGATTTCCAAAATTTCCTGGAAAGCCCAAGTTATTGAAAATGACTGCACCGCTCATGTCTCTTGGTTAAAAGATCTGCCAAAAATGCTAGAAGAAAACTAGCAACTAAAGCCCTGAATGTCACAACATATTTCATCAATCTCACCTCAGAGGTTTTACCAACACTCAAAAGTCCAGCTGTTTACATGTGCAATTTATAACTCCTTCAATGTACCCTCTTTTGAGTTCTCTGCCATGCGGGATGTGCCCGGTAATAACTATCTCCTGCATAAGAAAACCATTTCTTTAAAATATCACGTAGAATCAATGTAGAGTTACAAACACTGCAAGCCTGAAAATTCCACTTACTGATTTTCATGGCTCTGCCTAAGCTGGCTATCATCTTTCAGGAAGTCCTAACTAGCCACAAACATACTGATCTGCTTCACACCAAAAAGGCTTTACGAAAGAAACTAGTGGTCTTAGGCCTCTTCCATTTTACACTGCATACAACCAGTTCTGTTTCAGAGAACTTCACCAAACGGATCTCTGTTCCCACGAATGCCTTATAAAATGTGACTCTGACTTCTTTAAACCAGAATTTTAAAAACCATTTCCTTGGAAAAAATGGTCTCTGAGAAATCCCAAGTTCTACTTACAACAAACGGACACTACATTCGCCACATTCGACAAACGCGTCACGCCAGGCATCTGGCTGTGCGGGAATCACAAATTACGCCAACTGTAGTGCCCACCTTGGTGAACATGGGCGGTGCAAATGGCTAACAGGTTCACCATTGAAAACCCTACGGAGCACAGTTCTACTCTGACACACATGGGTCAGAGTCGACTCAACAGCAGCTGGTGAGCGTCCATCTCAAGAAGCTTATACTCTCACAGGCGAAGGTGGGTGGAAAGGACTGTCATTTAAAATAATATAATAGCAATAATAACATTGTGAAACAGTGAAGTACCCACTCAATCTACTCATAACGTAGAAAGACACTTCTGTCTTTAATCAGACTCATTTACAGGCAAGGTGACCTGCATAGTGACGCAGGGACCCTACTCTCAGAAGGGTCTTGTACTTGGTGTAGTGCTCTGCTGTTACTGTATTGAAATTCTCAATAAATTTCTAACAAAGGCCCACATTTTCATTTTGTGCTGAGCTCTATAAATTATGTAGTCAGTCCCGTTTGCAGGCTAAAGCCTAGGAACATTAGTCTCACCGGCTTACGAACAGCTACCTTTCATATTAGCCACCATGGCGAAATGAGAAACCCTAGAGGCAGAAGAGTGAATGATATTTGCTCAGTATAGCCTTGGGATGAAAAACAACTTCCTCCCTATTAAACAGGTCTCATGTGAATGATGGTGCTGGTCTGAACTGGGCAGCCTATCACTTGGCATAAATATCTTAGAACTTTAGAGTTGACAGAGGACATCTAGGTCAATATTCTGCAGGTGAAGAGCCCAGACATTTCGGTGACTTACCAAAGAATAAACAGTTAGTTCCTGGCAGAGAGGATGAAACCAAGGCCAGTGCTCTTTCAACTATTTTCAGTTCTATTTGATGCGCCAGGGTGGGAGTTTGTCCTTCCTGCTAATTTCTGTAAGTCAGCCTTTATGCCTATTGCCTGGCACACTGCCGGCATGTAGTAAATGGCTGAATGCATGTATACATGAATGAATGGGCAAACCCAAAAGGCAATAGATTAACCAATTTTATCTACTAAGCACTCAGTCTAAAAATTCTAACCCTTCATTGACTTAATAAAATTCAAACTTACTCAAAATCTTCAGATGTTCTTTTTTTAAAAGTATGGAATGCCTCTCTGGAAAAAAAATATCAGACAGGGTGATGATAATGATAATAATGCCAATAACATTTATTTAGAAAGCAGCAACTGAGGGAGGCCGAGAGAAAGTAGCTTAGCACATCCAACAGACATTAGCAACAGCAAATCCCCAGGCCCGGGAAACCTCAGCTCTGACACCTCGGACCGTGGCCTGATTGTCTGTCAGGTATGACTGGGGACATACGTGATCAGACCCTGAGGGTCTCCTGACACATCGGTCAATATTTTGGAAAAAAAAAAAGATTAAGCCACTGTATTACAGAGTAAGTTTTTTGTTTTTTATTAAGAATAATAAAAGTGAGACCCTTTCTTTATGGAGCTAGTACTTGTGACGTAGACTAAAATGGGAATGAACAGGCCAAGGATCTTGAGTTATGCTCCCATTAAAACAAACAACCCTAAAACCCAAGGCCAAATAGAAAAGTGAAATTATTGAGCCACAGGTTGATTAAATAGCATCCTAGATAGTGAATCACTTGAGTTAAGCCTGAATAATTTCTGAGCCTTGGTTTTCTCATGTGTCAATTGGGGTGACAATGGGAGCATATACTTAACGGTTTCATACATGTGCAGAGCTTGGGAGGGTGCCTAGCATGCACAGTAAGCTGAATAAGTGATGTCTGTCTATGGGTTAAGCCTGACTAAGTAGTTTTCTGTACTTCAGTGTCTGCAATGCTCCAGCTGAGCTCAAGAGATACCTCAAGGAGAGTAAAGAAACACATACACAGTGGATGTACCAAACAGAAGCTCAAAAAAGATGGCCCACAGGCAGCTAGAAAGAAAATAGGAAATGCCACATTCTCTGAGTTATTCTTGCCATTGCTCCGGGTATGACTATGAGCATCTACTTCAAGCTATGCAATGTAAGACACAGAGGACAGGAGAATGGGCCCTCCCATTGTCATGCTTATGGACTAGCCAGAAAAGCAGTTATGAGACAGACAGTAGGAGCTTAATATGTGTTGAATGAATGATCCCATGAAAAAATAATGACCAAAAAAAAAGAGTTAGCAACAAGCTCAATAGTTCTTTCTCATAAGCCCCCATGTGAGACTCCCTAAAACTGCTCCTATTAGGGGCACAGGAGATAGAGCTGAAGCACTGTGCCAAACATGAAGACCCTCCCAGCAATACTGGACTACAAAGCTCACACAGCCATATTAACATGCTTCTCTCAAAATGGGTCTCTATCTGTAGCTATGTGTTTGATAGAGTGGAAGAGATGGCCAAATGGGTGATCTTGTCATTAATCAAGAAGTGCAAGACTACCCGTCACTCACTGTCACCCCCACCAGTGGGCCAGTCAACATCTTTCTTGAGACGCTCCCGCACTAAGAGGAAGGGAAGAAGAACCAAATGAAATGCAGCGGAAGGGACAGAATGAATGACAACCATCATTTACCCTCAGGCTATTAAGACAGATGTAAACAACTAAATGCAAATTAATTCTTTTATTCACATATCAGAAAAAAGTGGGACATTTACACACACAATCAAAGTGTCAAATTTCACATAGGCTTCTTCACTTGTAAAATTGGTAGGCTTGGGGGCGGAGCCAAGATGGCGGACTAGGCAGACGCTACCTCGGATCCCTCTTACAACAAAGACATGGAAAAACAAGTGAATCGATCACATACATAACAATCTATGAACCCTGAACAACAAACACAGATTTAGAGACGGAGAACGAACTAATACGGGGAAGCAGCGATTGTTTCCAGAGCCTGGAGCCAGCGTACCAGTCAGGTACGGCACAAGCACAGAGAGCTGCTCCACCCCCCTGAACTAACCCTGGGAGGGGGACCAGGCGGTTCCACGGGCGGCGTGGGACGCAGCCGGTAGGAGAAGTCCCTGGGAGGCAGTGACTGGTCCTGGAGCAGAAAGAGCAGCGTCCGAGCCGGGGAACCATCCCGCAGGGATTTGGACTGGACGCAGGTACGGCATAAACACGGAGAGTTGCTCCACCCCCCTGAACTAACCCCGGGAAGGGGACCAGCCGGGTCGCGCAGGCGGCGTGGGACGCAGCCGGTAGGAGAAGTCCCTGGGAGGCAGCGACTGGTATTGGAGAGGGGAGAACAGCGTCCCAGCCAGGACACTCGGTCACGGCACAAGCACGGGGACCTGCTCCACCCATCTGAACTAACCCAGGGAGGAGGCCCAACTGGTTCTCGGAGGCGGCACGGCCACACAGCTGGAGGGACGAGAAGTCCCCGGGAGGCAGCGACTGATTCTGGAGTCGAGAGTGCACCGTCCCAGTAGGGGAGCCTTGACGCTGGGCGTGGGGCTGGAAGCGGAGGATCTGACATTGACTCCAGCGGGCCAGACCCCCCGGGGGCAATCTCCACACAGCCAGCACACATAGGCGACGCGCCCCGCGGGAATCTCAGATATAATAGTCATTCCAAGCAAGACAAGCAACTCTGGCTATATTCTGAGGTGCTACTCTCCTATCTCTCTGTTCCCTCCCCCACCCTCCCCAGGTGGCTTCATTAACATCTGAATAGCCTGAGCCAGAGAGAGAACTCTGATAGGGATCTGACTGCATTTTTTTTTTAGCGGATTTTCTGGAAAACCTAGTTTCCCAGTGATGGCTCCGAGACAACAATCCATATCAAACCACTTAAAGAAGCAGACCGTGACAGCTTCTCCAACCCCCCAAACAAAAGAATCAAAATCTTTCCCAAATGAAGATACAATCTTGGAATTATCAGATACAGAATATAAAAAACTAATTTACAGAATGCTTAATGATATCACAAATGAAATTAGGATAACTGCAGAAAAAGCCAAGGAACACACTGATAAAACTGTTGAAGAACTCAAAAAGATTATTCAAGAACATACTGGAAAAATTAATAAGTTGCAAGAATCCATAGAGAGACAACATGTAGAAATCCAAAAGATTAACAATAAAATAACAGAATTAGACAACGCACTAGGAAGTCAGAGGAGCAGACTCGAGCAATTAGAATGCAGACTGGGACATCTGGAGGACCAGGGAATCAACACCAACATAGCTGAAAAAAAATCGGATAAAAGAATTAAAAAAAATGAAGAAACCCTAAGAATTATGTGGGACTCCATCAAGAAGGATAACCTGCGGGTGATTGGAGTCCCAGAACAGGGAGGGGGGACAGAAAACACAGAGAAAATAGTTGAAGAACTCCTGACAGAAAACTTCCCTGACATCATGAAAGACGAAAGGATAGCTATCCAAGATGCTCATTGAACCCCATTTAAGATTGATCCAAAAAGAAAAACACCAAGACATATTATCATCAAACTCACCAAAACCAAAGATAAACGGAAAATTTTAAAAGCAGACAGGGAGAAAAGAAAGGTTTCCTTCAAGGGAGAATCAATAAGAATATGTTCTGACTACTCAGCTGAAACCATGCAGGCAAGAAGGGAATGGGACGACATATACAGAACACTGAAGGAGAAAAACTGCCAGCCAAGGATCATATATCCAGCAAAACTCTCTCTGAAATATGAAGGCGAAATTAAGATATTTACAGACAAACAAAAGTTTAGAGAATTTGCAAAAACCAAACCAAAACTACAAGAAATACCAAAGGATATTGTTTGGTCAGAGAACCAATAATATCAGATATCAGCACAACACAAGGTCACAAAACAGAACGTCCTGATACCAACTCAAATAGGGAAATCACAAAAACAAACAAATTAAGATTAATTAAAAAAAATAATAAAAATACACATAACAGGGAATCATGGAAGTCAATAGGTAAAAGATCACAATAATCAAAAAGAGGGACTAAATACAGGAGACATTGAACTGCCATATGGAGAGTGATACAAGGCGATATAGAACAATACAAGTTAGGTTTTTACTTAGAAAAATAGGGGTAAATAATAAGGTAACCACAAAAAGGTATAACAACTCTATAACTCAAGATAAAAACCAAGAAAAACGTAACGACTCAACTAACATAAAGTCAAGCACTATGAAAATGAGGATCTCACAATTTACTAAGAAAAACGCCTCAGCACAAAAAAGTATGTGGAAAAATGAAATTGTCAACAACACACATAAAAAGGCATCAAAATGACAGCACTAAAAACTTATTTATCTATAATTACCCTGAATGTAAATGGACTAAATGCACCAATAAAGAGACGGAGAGTCACAGACTGGATAAAGAAACACGATCCATCTATATGCTGCCTACAAGAGACACACCTTAGACTTAGAGACACAAACAAACTAAAACTCAAAGGATGGAAAAAAGTATATCAAGCAAACAATAAGCAAAAAAGAAGAGGAGTAGCAATATTAATTTCTGACAAAATAGACTTTAGACTTAAATCCACCACAAAGGATAAAGAAGGACACTATATAATGATAAAAGGGACAATTGATCAGGAAGACATAACCATATTAAATATTTATGCACCCAATGACAGGGCTGCAAGATACATAAATCAAATTTTAACAGAATTGAAAAGCGAGATAGATACCTCCACAATTATAGTAGGAGACTTCAACACACCAGTTTCGGAGAAGGACAGGACATCCAGTAAGAAGCTCAACAGAGACACGGAAGATCTAATTACAACAATCAACCAACTTGACCTCATTGACTTATACAGAACTCTCCACCCAACTGCTGCAAAATATACTTTTTTTCTAGCGCACATGGAACATTCTCTATAATAGACCACATATTAGGTCATAAAACAAACCTTTGCAGAGTCCAAAACATCGAAATATTACAAAGCATCTTCTCAGACCACAAGGCAATAAAACTAGAGATCAATAACAGAAAAACTAGGGAAAAGAAATCAAATACTTGGAAAATGAACAATACCCTCCTGAAAAAAGACTGGGTTATAGAAGACATTAAGGAGGGAATAAGGAAATTCATAGAAAGCAACGAGAATGAAAATACTTCCTATCAAAACCTCTGGGACACAGCAAAAGCAGTGCTCAGAGGCCAATTTATATCAATAAATGAACACATACAAAAAGAAGAAAGAGCCAAAATCAGAGAACTGTCCCTACAACTTGAACAAATAGAAAGTGAGCAACAAAAGAATCCATCAGGCACCAGAAGAAAACAAATAATAAAAATTAGAGCTGAACTAAATGAATTAGAGAACAGAAAAACAATCGAAAGAATTAACAAAGCCAAAAGCTGGTTCTTTGAAAAAATTAACAACATTGATAAACCATTGGCTAGACTGACTAAAGAAATACAGGAAAGGAAACAAATAACCCGAATAAGAAATGAGAAGGACCACATCACAACAGAACCAAATGAAATTAAAAGAATCATTTCAGATTATTATGAAAAATTATACCCTAACAAATTTGAAAACCTAGAAGAAATGGATGAATTCCTGGAAAAACACTACCTACCTAAACTAGCACATTCAGAAGTAGAACAACTAAATAGACCCATAACAAAAAAAGAGATTGAAACGGTAATCAAAAAACTCCCAACAAAAAAAAGTCCTGGCCCGGACGGCTTCACTGCAGAGTTCTACCAAACTTTCAGAGAAGAGTTAACACCACTACTACTAAAGGTATTCCAAAGCATAGAAAATGACGGAATACTACCCAACTCATTCTATGAAGCCACCATCTCCCTGATACCAAAACCAGGTAAAGACATTACAAAAAAAGAAAATTATAGACCTATATCCCTCATGAACATAGATGCAAAAATCCTCAACAAAATTCTAGCCAATAGAATCCAACAACACATCAAAAAAATAATTCACCCTGATCAAGTGGGATTTATACCAGGTATGCAAGGCTGGTTTAATATCAGAAAAACCATTAATGTAATCCATCACATAAATAAAACAAAAGACAAAAACCACATGATCTTATCAATTGATGCAGAAAAGGCATTTGACAAAGTCCAACACCCATTTATGATAAAAACTCTTACCAAAATAGGAATTGAAGGAAAATTCCTCAACATAATAAAGGGCATCTATGCAAAGCCAACAGCCAATATCACTCTAAATGGAGAGAACCTGAAAGCATTTCCCTTGAGAACGGGAACCAGACAAGGATGCCCTTTATCACCGCTCTTATTCAACATCGTGTTGGAAGTCTTAGTCAGGGCAATTAGGCTAGACAAAGAAATAAAAGGTATCTGGATTGGCAAGGAAGAAGTAAAGTTATCACTATTTGCAGATGACATGATTATATACACAGAAAACCCTAAGGAATCCTCCAGAAAACTACTGAAACTAATAAAAGAGTTTGGCAGAGTCTCAGGTTATAAAATAAACATACAAAAATCACTTGGATTCCTCTACATCAACAAAAAGAACACCGAAGAGGAAATAACCAAATCAATACCATTCACAGTAGCCCCCAAGAAGATAAGATACTTAGGAATAAATCTTACCAAAGATGTAAAAGACCTATACAAAGGAAACTACAAAGCTCTACTACAAGAAATTCAAAAGGACATACTTAAGTGGAAAAACATACCTTGCTCATGGATAGGAAGACTTAACATAGTAAAAATGTCTATTCTACCAAAAGCCATCTATACATTTAACACACTTCCGATCCAAATTCCAATGTCATATTTTAAGGGGATAGAGAAACAAATCACCAATTTCATATGGAAGGGAAAGAAGCCCCGGATAAGCAAAGCACTACTGAAAAAGAAGAAGAAAGTGGGAGGCCTCACCTTACCTGACTTCAGAACCTATTATACAGCCACAGTAGTCAAAACAGCCTGGTATTGGTACAACAACAGACACATAGACCAATGGAACAGAATTGAGAACCCAGACATAGATCCATTCACGTATGAGCAGCTGATATTTGACAAAGGACCAGTGTCAATTAACTGGGGAAAAGATAGCCTTTTTAACAAATGGTGCTGGCATAACTGGATATCCATTTGCAAAAAAATGAAACAGGACCCATACCTCACACCATGCACAAAAACTAACTCTAAGTGGATCAAAGACCTAAACATAAAGACTAAAACGATAAAGATCATGGAAGAAAAAATTGGGACAACCCTAGGAGCCCTAATGCAAGGTATAAACAGAATACAAAACATTACCAAAAATGATGAAGAGAAACCCGATAACTGGGAGCTCCTAAAAATCAAACACCTATGCTCATCTAAAGACTTCTCCAAAAGAGTAAAAAGACCACCTACAGATTGGGAAAGAATTTTCAGCTATGACATCTCCGACCAGCGCCTGATCTCTAAAATCTACATGATTCTGTCAAAACTCAACCACAAAAAGACAAACAACCCAATCAAGAAGTGGGCAAAGGATATGAACACACATTTCACTAAAGAAGATATTCAGGCAGCCAACAGATACATGAGAAAATGCTCTCGATCATTAGCCATTAGAGAAATGCAAATTAAAACTACGATGAGATTCCAGCTCACACCAGCAAGGCTGGCATTAATCCAAAAAACACAAAATAATAAATGTTGGAGAGGCTGCGGAGAGATTGTAACTCTCATACACTGCTGGTGGGAATGTAAAATGGTACAACCACTTTGGAAATCTATCTGGCGTTATCTTAAACAGTTAGAAATAGAACTACCATACAACCCAGAAATCCCACTCCTAGGAATATACCCTAGAGATCCAAGAGCCTTCATACAAACAGATATATGCACACCCATGTTTATTGCAGCTCTGTTTACAATAGCAAAAAGCTGGAAGCAACCAAGGTGTCCATCAACGGATGAATGGGTAAATAAATTGTGGTATATTCACACAATGGAATACTACGCATCGAAAAAGAATAGTGACGAATCTGTGAAACATTTCATAACATGGAGGAACCTGGAAGGCATTATGCTGAGAGAAATTAGTCAGAGGCAAAAGGACAAATATTGTATAAGACCACTATTATAAGATCTTGAGAAATAGTAAACCTGAGAAGAACACATACTTTTGTGGTTACGAGGCGGGGGAGGGAGGGAGGGTAGGAGAGGGTTTTTTAGTGATTAATCAGTAGATAAGAACTGCTTTAGGTGAAGGGAAAGACAACACTCAATACATGGAAGGTCAGCTCAATTGGACTGGACCAAAAGCAAAGAAGTTTCCGGGATAAAATGAATGCTTCAAAGGTCAGCGGAGCAAGCGCGGGGGTCTGGGGAACATGGTTTGCGGGGACTTCTAAGTCAATTGGCAAAATAATTCTATTATGAAATCATTCTGCATCCCACTTTGAAATGTGGTGTCTGGGGTCTTAAATGCTAACAAGCGGCCATCTAAGATGCAGCAATTGGTCTCAACCCACCTGGAGCAAAGGAAAATGAAGAACACCAAGGCCACACGACAACTAAGAGCCCAAGAGACAGAAAGGGCCACATGAACCAGAGACCTACATCATCCTGAGACCAGAAGAACTAGTTGGTGCCCGGCCACAATCGATGACTGCCCTGACAGGGAGCACAGCAGAGGACCCCTGAGGGAGCAGGAGATCAGTGGGATGCAGACCCCAAATTCTCATAAAAAGACCAAACTTAATGGTCTGACTGAGACTGGAGGAATCCCGGCGGCCATGCTCCCCAGACCTTCTGTTGACACAGGACAGGAACCATCCCCGAAGACAACTCATCAGACATGAAAGGGACTGGTCAGCGGGTGGGAGAGAGACGCTGATGAAGAGTGAGCTAATTATATCAGGTGGACACTTGAGATTGTGTTGGCAACTCTTGTCTGGAGGGGGGATGGGAGGATAGAGAGAGAGGGAAGCCGGCAAAATTGTCAAGAAAGGAGAGACTGAAAGGGCTGACTCAAGAGGGGGAGAGTAAGTGGGAGTAGGGAGTGAGATGTATGTAAACTTATATGTGACAGACTGATTGGATTTGTAAACGTTCACTTGAAGTTTAATAAAAGTTATTAAAAAAAAAAATTGGTAGGCTTATCTTTGAATATCCACATCTGGGCTACTTCTCCCGCGCCTTACCCCTCACCCCCTACCCCACAAATAACCATTTCTAAAAATAGATTAGGACTAGAAGGATATGAGGAGGGGGGAGAGAACATGATGGCAAAGTGTCTACTGAGTTTTAAATACATATTTCTATGCTTACATAAGCAACATGACAAGCTGACAGAGTCCTCTCCAACAAGAAGGCAGACTGATACATGGATACATTTCTTGTACACATACACGTATATATACACACATCACAAAGGAGGCATGATTAGGAAAAAAGTCAATTAAGATATTAGGAATTTATAACTCTATAAAGTATAAGCCACATTTACACACACAGAGTAAAACCTGTGAGAGCCAGAACTCCAGGGGACTGCCTTATTTTTCCAGGTCTTACAAGTTTTCCACCTTTAGCAGGGTGCAGTCTTACCAATTCTCTGTCGCTTGTTTTAGTGGAAAATATTTTGAGTTTTCTTTCTCTGACAGGCTTCCACCTTACACAGGTTATGGCTTTCACAGGTTTTACTGTGTGTGTGTGTGTGTGTGTGTGTGTGTGTGTGTGTATTGTGTGTGTGTGCGTGTGTGTGTGTAAGTGAGGGATGGGAGGAGGAAAGGAGGGAAGAAGAGAGAAACAGAGGACTGAAGTGAGACAGGGAAAAAGAGGGTGAAACCACCCAACCAAATACTTAGGGGTGATTATCGGCTAAATATTGTGATGACTCTTACCAAGGCTATCAGTCTTTCAGAGACCAAAAACAAAATAGCTTGGACAGACTTAAGATATCTGTTTTCTAAAATATGCCTCCAAAGGCAGCTGACTCCAGATATACCACCGGGAACCAGCTGTATGCTATAAAATCCTATTTCTTTATCACCTTAGCATTCACTCAAATGATTTGTATTTAAATACTACTTGTTATGCACAAATAAAAAGTTTAAAAGATAACAGAAATTTAAACTTTTTATCTGCTAGAACTCAGTCTCCATGTTGAGTTTAAAAACAGAAAAACACAGGCCACTGCTCTAGTTCTATGCTTAAGGTTTTTTTGGTCCTTTAACTTAAATGTCGTGAGCAACTTCAAAGTTTTCCAAGTTCAGCATCATCAGACTTCAACTTAACCAAATGTTGGCCGGGGAGCAATTCCTTCCTGCTGATTTTACTAAGCAGTCACTGGGTAAACCTGAAAAGGTATTTTGTTTGCTTGAAGATAAGGCTAGTTTTGAGGCTTTGAAAGCTGCATTAAATGGTATCTAATCCAATTTCTGAGTCTTGGAGCAGGAAAGAGAAAAAAAAAAAAGTCATCATATATAACTGCTTATTGATTACTTACAATGGGCCAGTTCAAGTTCTTGCAAGATTGGCATGACCACACTTCAATGTCCACGACTGACTCCCCCCACCCTGCTGTGCTCAAATTACTGCAAAAATCTTCCTCCAGGAAGCATCCCGGACTTCCTGGACCTTCAATCTGCCACAAGCCAATTGCAAAAATAAAGGCAAATAAAGTTAAACCCACAGCTTCTCTCAGTCATAGGATCCTCAAAATGACCCAAAAAATGCTTTTACGACTGTTCTTAAGGTCATGATCAAAATGAAAACATAAAACAAAACAGAAGTTAGATTCATAGCCCTGGACACCCAAAATCCAGACTGCAAAGCTCTCAACTGGAGGCCAGGGCACAGAGGCAGAGAGAGGCCCAGTAACTTACTCAAGAATACCCAAACGGAATGCAGATCTTACAGTCTAATGCTCTCCCCCTTGCCCACTAAACTCCAGCCATATTTGCCTTCTTGCAGTTGCTTGAACATACCAAAGTCTTGCCTGCCTCAGGGCCTTGCACTGTTTGTTTCTTTGCATGGTATGTTCTTCTTCAACCTTTACAAGGCTGGCTGTTTCTTCTACGCTTAGTTTTCACCTCAGGGAGCATTCATCAACCTATTTTAATTATCTGCATTGTTGCTGTTGGGTGCTCTTGAGTCAATTCTGCCTCACAGCGACCTGATGTGACAGAGTACAACTGCCCCACAGGGTTTTCTTGGCTGTAATTTTTGCAAGAGCAGATCCCCAAGTCTTTCTTCCGCAGGGATGCTGGATGGGTTCTAATTGCCAACCTTTTGGCTAACAGCCAAGTGCTGACTTGTCAGAGAAAACTGGACCAAACAATATTAAAATAGGCAAGGATGACTTTTATTCAAAAGAAAGTTGTAAAGGAAAGGAATGCAATAAGGGAAGGCAAGACAGGTGCACTGTGATGGGTAAGGGGCCACTCCAGAGGGAAGTGAGAGGCACCAGAGCTGGGTCTATACTCCACTGAGACAAAACGCTGCCAGCTCTTAAAAAGAAAGTTAAACAGGGCCTGGGTGAGTGATGAACTGAGGTTGGGATTAGAACCAGTTTGATAGAAATGTTTTCTTTTTTAATAAGGTCACCTAGATACTGGGAGACTGGGGAAAAGAAAGGAGGAGACAAAGAAGGAGAAACTACAGTTATTCAAACAGAGTAAATCATTAAGTCTTGATCAGCTCCTTGCAGTAATCTCTGCTGTTTTCCAGAACATAAAATGTTGGGTGAATTTCTTTTAACAAAAGGTTTGGGTAAAATTCAACTTTATTACTCTCATCACTATCAGATATTTTAATCTACCTATTTGCTGGTTTATTTATTCTCTGTCTACTAGAATCTAAGCTCATGGAAGTAGGGTTTTTCTCATCTATTTACAACTATACTCCATTTGACTAGACCAGTTCTGGCCCATTGTAATCAATAAACATTTGCTGAATGAACAAATGAAGGAAGGAAGAAATGCAAGACCCAGGGCATAGAAACGGAGGCCTGAGTCCACCCAGAGGCACCTTGGAAGAAACGCCTAGTGTCTGCTTCCAAAAAGTCAGCCACTGAAAACCCTGTGGAGCACAGTTCTAACTCTGGCACACATGGGTTTGCCATGAGTTGGGGTTGACTCAACGGCAACTGGTTTCTATTCAATTCACTTCAGCACCACTCTCATTCCAAATGTGTCACACCATTCTCCTCCCTCTTCTTGCTTCCTCATCAAATGATCAAGGCCAGACTCCTGCTCACAGGTTTAGTGGGGTCCCACTTCCTTGCTTCGCCTCCACTCCCCCAGAGCTGCTCTCTTCACAGTGCAATGAACCTTCCCCTACCAGCTCCAGCCCAGGGAGCCTCTGCACCATCCCTCCCAAAAAGCCTCAGGCTCCTCTCTGATTCTGGATAGAGGTAATCTTTCTTGCTAGGAACGCTCTTTGCTTCCCCCTTCCACATTCTTTGCTTCAGCACTTAAAATGTTTTGCAACCCCTTCAATCTGCGGCACACCTGTAAATTTCCGGAAACCTCCCCCCAACTCCTCACAGGAAGAGCAGGATCAAGGAGAGCTTGTCAGTTTTTGTTCCCTCCATCTGTTCCCCTGTAGTGATTAGCAGTAAATGTCTTAAACGAAAGAAAAGGCCTGTTGCTTGCCTTCAGGGACAGCAAGGGAAAGGGGAGCCAGGGAGGCAGAGGGATGGAGTGAAACAGGGCCAGCTTTCTAAGAGAAGAGGGAGGGAGGCAGGCGCAGTCCTGGGCCTCCAGTGGGGAAAGATGGAGAGTCTGCAGAGTCTTCGAGGGTGTGCGAAGACGCCCCCTGAGCTTCAGAGGAGATCAGGAAGTGATTTCCCATTAAGCTTTACTGTGGATGCTCTGGAGAGAGTGCCCACAGCGGAAATTCCCTCCAAGGAATCCTCCCACCCCATTTTCCTTCCTTCTCATCTTGGTGTCCCTCTTTGCTTGCTGTATGTCTTCAAAGGGCTCCTGCCTTTCACCTTCAGCTGGAATGCAGAGACTTTCACAGATAGCCAGCCAGCTGGGTGCTTAAGAAACCCAGAACTGTTCCATACCCTGGTTCCCCTGCAATGCTTGCCGGTATTTGAATCAAGCATCGAGGTCCAAGACAGAGGTGTGTGTGATTCTCTCAAATATATTTATTGTTATAGAAGCAGAACTCTTTCTTCCATGTTTTATATCAAGCTATAAAACCAATCAAGAACAGAGGTTGGAAGTTTCAAATCCGCTCCAGCCCTTTCTCCTTGCATTGATCCCGACATGCACCTCTCCTAGAGAATGTTTAGGATTCATTAGAACACAGCTTAAAGAGCCTTGATAAAAATAAATTAAAAAGAAGGATGTGCTCTTTGTCATGAAGACAGACCTAGGCTTGAACATCCACAATGCTGCTCACTGAACTCTGATGTATGCCTCTCTTTGCCTCAATTTCCTCATCTCTAAAATGATGATAAAGGAGCCCTGGTGGCACAACAGTTAAGCACTCGGCCGCTATTTAAAGGTTGGCAGTTTGAACTCACTCAGGGGCTCTGTGGGAGAAAGACCTGTAAATCTGCTCTTATAAAGACTAATGTTGTTAAGTGCCATCAGGTAGTTCCGACTCATAGCAACCCTACAGGACAGAGTAGGGCTACCGCAGAGGGTTTCCAAGGAGTGGCTGGTGGATTCAAACTGCTGACCTGTAAAGATTAAAAAAAAAAAAAAATTTTTTTTTTTTCCCCAGCCTAGGAAAGTCTGTGGGGTAATTCTACTTTGTCACATGGGGTCGTGGCTAGGAGTCAAAAATAGACTAGGTGGCACCTAACAACAACAAAATGTTGATGTGCATGATGCCTAGAAATATGGTGAGAATTACAGGATAACAGGCTGAAAGCGGCCTCCTTTCACCCATGGTGGTCCAATCCGCAACCCATCATAGGGGCGGCACAGGATCAGGCAGCGCTTTGTTTCTTTCCATTGTGTGCGGGCCCACTGGATGGCAGCTAACAACACAACCACCACCACCTATGGTGAGCTCTCAATAAACAATGCAGCAGTCGGTGGGGCAGTGGCAGGGCCAACACTGTCAGTGCCACAGTTCAGTTCCCCATTGTTACACACACAAATTCCTCCATCCCCCAAACACAAATCCTTTTCCCCCTAAAATCCTGTTTAACTACCTACCAGGCTTACAATCCTGTGGCATCCAAACATTACTTCCTTGAATAACCCAATCCAAATATGTGTTTCTGTAGCTCGTTTTTTTTTTTTTTTTTTTTTTTGACCTTTGTAATAGTCGCTTAACACAGAAAAGCACAAATACGGAGAGAGAAACTAGGTTGTCAAAATACTGGATTGTAAAGTCTTTAAGGGCAAGGATAATGTTTAATGAAAACCAAACTTCACAGCACAATGCCATCTTCAAAGCTCCCTGTTCCTGTTTTACACAAGAGGGACACATTAGGCACAAGGAATGTATGAAGTCACTCTTATAATACCATGCCTTAGTCAGTCGGGGGGCTGTTCTCTCTTCTACTCAGCCCAATACCCCACAAAACTTCCATATCTGGAAAACTGCTTAAATTCCATACTTCTTCAAAAGGTAGAGTGGTGATCTGACTTAGCGGCACAATTCCATTGAAACCTGTGCAAAGCAAACAAAAGGGATGGTTGATGGAGGCACAGGGATCATATCCATGTTCTCCTCACAAATGAAAGCCTTGATGACATGAATTTCCCTGTCTGGTTTCCAGCTAGTTGAGGGCTGGGGCCCATTCTTAGCCAATGCCTCAGATAGGGTGTAGATCTAGACACCCCCAAGCCCCACTGTCATAGACACCGCACTAATCCACTTGAGTGTTCTCACAATCCAGGCCCTCATTCATCTAAGTCTCCATTGGTCAAGAAGTGTGGGTGCAGCTCCCACTTTTACTTCCCAGCTTTCAATATCACTGAAAAAGGCCACATCTAGAGCAGTGGCGTCACTAGGGTTGGTGTCACCCAGTACAGTAACTCATAGTTTCACACCCCATGGACCTATTCTCATACCAGACCATACAGCATCCTTAGTACTGTTTATTATCAATTTTAATCATAGAATTTGTGATAGAGTTGTAAATTACTTAAATGTAATATTTCTTAGATTATATTAATACTAACAACAGAACTGTGTGAAATCTTTCTATATTGAATTACATTATTAGTTACAACTTTATTAGTAACTGAGCAGAAGCTCCTCCCCCTTTTTGTTTTTTCCTCCTTCTGTTCCTTTAATTACCACTGCATTCTCAAAAAATGTTATTGATACAGGTTCACAAATATTAATTACCACAACATCGTAGCTAAAACACTAGAAAATCTGTCAAAATCAGCAACTGTAAAAACACAGGCAGCATCAAAAACAACAGCACACACATCGTAATTGGCTAATGGAGACAGCTCTGTCTGGAGCGTATTAGAAAGTTCAGGAAGTAAGTTAGCATACAGTCTTAGCTTTGTAGGTATGCCAGTACACGTAAGCTGGGCTTATAAAATTGTTTTTGTTGTGATAACTAACTACAGGCATATTTTTATAAAAAATATAAAATTTCTACTGAAATACAGCACAAAAATTTTACACACAGTCATTTTGGTGTCATCCCTCTGACAGTGTTACCCGGTGCAGTCTGTACCCCCCGACATCCTACTAGTGATGCAACTGATCTAGAGAAAACCAAGAGAACCACGCAGTCACAACCTGGAACTCTGACATGATTATATGCACAACAACAATTACAAAAACCTTGCCACCGTCTACCTGCTCAATTCTTTTTATGTGAGATAGTAACTTTCTTAATTGTTTCAACTAATTTGATTTGGACAATCTCTTATGTGTGGCTCAAAGCATTCCGATACTCTCACTCTGCCCAGCGCCTGCCATAGCAGATCAATAAACAGTGCCATGACTGTAGCTATTATTGCCATTTCCCTCCACCCGCTCATCCACTCCTTTCCTCCTTCCCCGTACATCCTCCCCGCTCAACCTCCCCCAATAACAGCCCATTTACCTAATTCAAAAACCTTTTTAAAATTTATGCTCGTTCGGCCTTTTTTCCCAGAGTGGTTGTGTACATTTAATATGATTAACAGCTTTAGTCATTAAACTGTTCTTTAAGAGGATTGCAGGAGATTGCCCTTAGGGTCTCACTGAATCACCACACAGACAACTTGTACACAGCCGCGGTTGGTAATGGAAGTTCCTCAGAATGTAACAACTTCACATAGTACTTAATGTAATCGACGATTCAACCCATAAAAATATGCTTCCTAAACTAATCAAATCATTAAAATGTCAGCTTCCACACAGATGCTCCATGGCACTCATGCCCCTGGCCCAGACTCAACTCAAATGGAATCCTGCTGAATTGTCCTGATTTATGAAGTCTGTGTTTCTTCACACTGCCCCCTCCGTTGCTCAACCCAGCCTGAATATAGTTGTCCCAGAGAGCAAATAAACTGGCTGGGGGCCAAAAGCTGTGACACAAAGCTAGCTCTTGTCAAAGGGTTTCTTCATTCGCTGTTCACGCACAATAAAGGCTGTAGGTTTTTCCCTGGACTCAATGTGCTTCAGAGCATTTTCCCATCTGTTTAGAATCTGAGGCTGGAAAGAAAAATCACGCACCGTGTGCCACAGTGAGCGCTAGCCTGAGAGAGAAAGCATGTGCGCGCACGCACGTGTGTATGCGTCAGAGTGTGTGTACACACACTGGCTTGCAGTCTACAGTTTATTAACACGGCCTGATGATGACAACTGCTTCCTGTGGCTCGGTAACCAGCCTGATACTTCTGAAGGCACTCTGTTTGAGCACAGATTGCCAGAATACTCTCCACAATAATACAGATCGAAATAAACAGCTACTTTTTGGGGTCCTTCAATACAGGAACTGCAGTACCAGGTGCCTCAAAACATATACCTTACCCCATAACAATCCAAACTCAATGTTTCACGCTTGCACATTCCTGCAAATCCAAAATAATTTCCAGACTGCCTGCTACCCAGTAGGGTAGTCCTTAGCCACATGGGGTTATTTAAATTAATTAAAAATAAACAAAATTTAAAATTCGGTTCCTTAGTCAAATTAACCACATTTCAAGTGCTCAATAGACCCATGTAGTTCGTGACTGGCACACTAGACAGTACAGATATAGAATATCTCCCTCATTCCAGAAAGTTGTACTGGGCAGCTCTATAATCCAGAGCATAACATCATCTTGAAGTAGTACCCATATCTGTTGTCTTCAAGTCGATTCCAACTCATAGCAACCCTGTAGGATGGAGTAGAACTGCCCCATAGGGTCTACTCTGTAGGACAGAGTAGAACCGCCCCGAGGGGCTGCTGGTGGATTCGAACTGCTAACCTTTACAGTCATGTTTCTTCATGACTACAAAAAGGAGTTTGCCAATCTCTGAAAATCCTCTATGACTTTTAAAGGAGGTATACTCCTAATCATATTTATTTTGCAATAAGATAAATTCAGACTCAATACCTACTAGCAGTCCTTAACATAAATGAATGTTAACACATGACCAACAACAAAAAGTAATTCAAAATCTATAGATCAAAGAAATTTAGGAGGTATTTACTGGATACTCACTCTCTGCAAGGTCCTATACCCTAGTCTTTCTTCATAAAGCACTCATTAATACATCCTAGATAGTCAAGACCACATGCTGTTTCCCAAACACATCATACAATCTCATGCGCCCCGGCTTTTTTGTTTTGTTTTGAGGCTGTTTCTTCTAATTGGAAGTCTCTCTTGGCCATGCACATTCAAGGCTCTACTGAAATGCCACCAATCCCAAGAATCCCTCCCTAAAAAGTGTCCTACCAATAATAACATTCAAAATAATAGTGAACACTCATTCATTTGTGCTAGGCTAAGCATTTTACATGGATAATCTCATTTAATCCTCACAAACAACCCTGTGAGGTGGATACTATAATTATTTCCATGTGAAAGATGAAAAAGTGAAGCAGGGAAAATTAAATTACTTGCCCATGGTCTGTCTCACAGCTAATAAATAATGGAGCTGAGATTAAATGGAGAGGCTCTCCATCTATCTTCAGAGCCTAAATTCTTTCTGATTTTATTTTTTGGAACCGAAATTCTTAACCACTGCCTTATCCTTTCCTTTCTTGTGGTGCACATTCCAATATTCCTTTTATTATTGTGAGTTGTATACATATCTATCTCAATCCCATCTAGTTCCCTGAATAGTAAATTCCTTGGATGCAAAGTCTATTTCTTATTCATTTTTGCCCTCACCCAGGATACAATAAATAAGAAACAAGAAATACGGCTGTTGAACAAATGAATGAATGAATGAACGTTTCCATTTGGCTACTGGATTGTGACTGTAACATTCAGAGTCCAGCTCTAAACCAAACTATGAAGTGGTAACCCTTTTCAATCCCTAGAAATGTTTCTTGGGTCTGCCAAAAATGTCCCAGCTTCCCTCTCACCAGCTTCCCTAGTTGCACCAAAAAGCTGTGGCATTCAATGGCACAAAACAGGAGTTACCAACTACCAGATTCTGAACGGCAGCCAACATGTCATCCAAGAAGTGATACTTGTTTCAACTCATCTCCCCTGGGGCTGAGCCCATGCAGGCAGCAGATGACAGCAGGCTACCTGCCCAGGATGATTGGTGAGATGAAGTACGGTAACAACCAAGGGGGCAAGTGGAAGCAAATGCTGCCCAGAGAGCCCACTGCAAAATCTCAAAGGCTATGGAATCGGGGGGGGGGGGGGGGGGGGACAGCACAGACTGACTTAGCATTCCTGGAACAGCCCCTGAAATCAGAAAGTCTTGGAGGAATATTCCCTTAGGACCAAAGCACTAGGCAGCCTGAAAGAGTGTTACAGCTCATTTCAAACCAAATGACCTTTACTAAATAGCTACATAGGGACAGCTCTGGGGTCTGAGGAGTGGGCTATTCAAAGGTGAATTAAAACAAGCTGTGCCCTCTAGAAACTCATTAGTCTAGCAGGGAGCCAGACATTAAGCCAACCCACAGTGATACAAGGTAGCCCTTGATAAGGCCTATAATGAGGCATACAGAAAAAGTAGAGACGGTAACATTGTTAATTCAGAATGAGGGCTTCCAGGCTTAGGAAAGCATCACAAAAGTGCAATATGCCTAAGTTTTGAAGAATCAGTAGGAGTTTGATAGGTGGGTATAGAAGAAGGTGCCGGTGTCCTGTCCAGTTCTTTACTGAGCCAGCAATGTCATCCAGGATCTAGTGTGAGTGTTGGTTGCTGATGTCTCCATAGAATTGCCCTTGGCTACAAGAGTCACCTCTAGAGAAAATGCCGGGGTGGATACCTTCCCAACCAAGGGGCAGCCTGCAGCCAACGACTGATTGATATGGAGTCTAAAGGCTAGCTTTCTAGCCTCAAAGTGGGATAACTCTGTGGTGACATTCATGAAGCAGAGCTCCCCATGGGATCAGGATGAGGTCAGACTTCAATGAAACCCACCTCCACCCAGCTTCTTCTGCCCCATCTGGCTTCCTTTACTGGTTTCTGTAAAGAATACTCTCTCAGTAAATCACCTGCACAAGAATGCCCATGCCAGGCTCTGCTTCTAACACGATTTGAGACGGTGGGTGTTATGGATTGAATTGTGTTCCCCCAAAACTTGTGTATCAATTTAGCTAGGCCATGAGTCCCAGCATTGTGTGACTGTCCACCACTTTGTCATCCAATGTTATTTTCCTATGTGTTATAAATCCGACCTCTGTAAAGTTAATGAGTAGGATAGGCAGCAGTTATGTTAATGCGGCAGGACTCAATCTATGAGACTGGATTGTGTCTTGAGCCAATCTCTTTTGAAATATAAAAGAGGGCAGCAAGCAGAGAGACAGGGGACCTCACACCACCAAGCAAGCAGCCCTGGGAGCACAGCCTGTCCTTTGGACCCTGGGTTCCTACACAGAGAAGCTTCTAATCCAGGGGAAGATTGATGACAAGGACCTTCCTCCAGAGCCAACAGAGAAAGAAAGCCTTCCCCTGGAGCTGATGCCCTGAATTTGGGCTTCTAGCCTGGTAGACTGTGAGAGAATAAATTTCTGTTTGTTAAAACCAACCACTTATGGTATTTCTGTTATAGCAGCACTAGATAACTAAGACAGTGGGCAAGAGAGGGAGCAGCAACTAAGGTAGAGAGAACATCATGTGCTGGGGATCTAGTCATGGATATAGACATCTGAAGAATGCTGGGATATTTCAGAATGGTTACAACTCCAGAGTGTGGAGTAGGGACCGACCAGGCAGTCTATCGAACGTCATGCTAAGAAATTTGGGTTTTTATTACATAGGCTATGCAAAGCCACTGGAAAGTTTTAGAGAAGTAAGAAATCAGAATTTCTAAAGCAGAGATTTGGTTACTATTATATATAGAAGGGAGAAAAGATCTTGGGGTAGGCCCATCATTTAGAAAGCTGGCAGTTCAGCAAACACCAGTAAGGCTGATTTAGGGTAGTGGGGAGAGAGGGTTAATTTCAAAGGGACAGCTCCAGAACCAACAAATCCTTTGCCACACACAGTGCAGAAAGGGGTGATAGTGAATAAACCATTTTTGGGCCAAGCCCCACACAGGCCACCTAAAGGGACTAGCACAGAAAGAGCTCTGTTCATATACATTTCACACCCTCATACCAAATCCTGGGTTACTTCAAAATGGCTCTTTCAGAAAGCTTCCAACATAAAACTCCCTGTCACTTTTAGTCAAGCGACCACTCATTTTACACTAAAAATACAAGGGTAAAAATCACAACTTCAAGCCTCACCCCACCCAATTTACTTCACAGGTGAGAAATGTAAAAATGGCTTAGTGATCCCCTTCTCTCTCCCACCGTGTCCCTCCATGCTATCAATGCCACCACTGTCAATACTCCTTTACTCTATGTTCTAATAACAAAACAGTCACTCAAGTACACACCAGTTAAGTACAAACCAAAAAATATCAACCCATTACCAATGTATCGATTCCGAGTCATGGCGACCCCATAGGACAGAGGAGAACTGCTCCATAGGGTTTCCAAGGAGCAGCTAGTGGATTTGAACTGCTGACCTTTGGGTTAGCAGCCGAGCTCTTAATGACTTTGCCACCAGGGTTTCTTTTTACTTGTCCTCTTTATGTCAAACCATCCCTAAACAGGCCCCAAAGTAAAGCTTTGGAATAACCATTCGTGGAATAACCAAGAAATTGGCTGTACCTGGAGCTTTTGTTTTGTTTATTTGTTTTTCTCCTGCTTAGGAAGATCACCCTGCCGAGAAATATGCACTGTCCTAGAAGATCATCTCCCTGTTAAGTGTCCTCCTGCTTCTATCATCATAGAATTCTGGCCAGGATATATGGAAAATAATGAGATCGTAGTCTGAATATATGAACAGTTCTTATAAATTAAGAAAAACATGAACATCATGATAGAAAACTGGGCAAAGGACATCAGCAGGCACTTCACAAAAGAAAAGAAAAAAACAATAAATAAATGAAGAGATACGTAACCTCTCTAGTAATCACAAACGTACCAAATAAGGCAAGGTACCTTTTTTAATCTAACAAATGGGCAAGAAAAAATTTTTTTTCTTACTACATGATACTGTCAAGGGCAGGGGTAAAGAGGCATCCTTATAAACTGCTGTTAAGAAAATGAATTACTGTTCTTTTATGGAGCGCAATCTGATAATTCATCCCATGGGAATTCCTAAGGACGTGTGTAAATAAAGGGCTGTGAGCATAATAATCACAGCACCACTTATTACGAAGTGTATTCCAAACAACCAAAATGATCAACAATAGGTAATTTGATAAACAAATCATAATACATCTATGCAAAGGAATATTTGCCACATGCCCCCCCCCCAAAAAAAATACATATATATTTATTTATGTTCCAGAACTATATTCACTGGTGGAAATGGGGGAAAAAAAAGGAAAACTGCCTATTGTAGACTGTTGGATGAAAGAAGCATGTTAGAAAGCAGTAATGATATTCTTGGAAGAGTGTGTGTGTGTGTGTGTGTGTTTGTGTGTGTGTGTGTTTGTGTAGTACATTATCAGCATATGGGTTTACATATCACAATCAGCAGGAATATCTCAAAGCAGAACTATGAGTGATTTTTATTTCTACCACTGATATTTATTACATCTGTAATAATATATATTTGTGCAAGCATGTGTGTGTGTAATTTGTTTCTAACTTACCATATGCATTTCTACAGTATATAACCTCTTATATATTGGGTGTGGGTAGCTAGGGTATGAAACCCCCATCTCTTTTGACAGTGACTTGGTTCCTTAGGCCTCGTATTTCTAGTGGTGTCCCTGTTCAGGTTGCAGCATGGCCTTTGCCAGGGACCCCACAGGTAACCCCTGACAAACCTCCCCAGATGTATGGCTTTACCCTACTCTCTGTTCCCTAGGTGACTACCCCATTGTCCACTGACTGTTCAGTTTCAACTGCCTTGCTCAGAAGCTGCCTTCATTTCTGTACACTGTATAAAAGGGACGGCAGGAGGGCATGGTGGTTTTTAATCTATCCTCATCCCCCAATTCTACTTTTAACTACACAAAAGGAAACATGGTGGTGAGTGCCATGCCCAGAGGCACTACGGTGTCCCAACATTTGGGTACCTTAAACTCTTGTACGCTTTAGGGCTGTTGATTTGGTTTTTCCTTCCCACTTGATGAATGTGAAGTAAAAATTCGTACATAACAGCCTTGCCCCACTATGACCAAACTGTGCACAGAAGACTCCACTTAGGAAAGACACACAAGATAGGTTTTAAGAACAGAACCACTCCGTGACTTTCAAATGGAAAAAACTCACATCATAGTTGAAAGAGTTAGCAAGAAAGGACGTAAGTATTAAAGGAACAGGCAACTTCACTACCTATACTATTTCTGTTTTTCAACCTATTCTCTCCCCAATTCAAAATGCAAAAATTATTCTTGATTTTTATAACAGCAGTAATAATAATATAGGCATAAATTACTGAGCACTTTTATGGACCAGGTCTATGCACAGCGCTACACAACTGTTTACCTCATTTATTGTCCTGCTTTTTATTGGTGTAAGAAGTGGAGAGTGACAAGGTTAAAATAACTAAGACCACACAGTTAACAAGTTGGTGAAGCTAGGAATCAAGGCCAAGCTCCCGACCCCCAAATACTATCTTTTCTGCCCTCTCCCCCCCACACAAAAAATTATCAAGTTCATCTCTCTGAGGCATCTAGAGATTTTCCAGTCTAGCTCTTCCCAAATTGGACTCCATGGAGCTCCCTTGGAGGCCACGTGGGCAGAGGGGGGCTAAATTTAATGGATCTGGGGGGCCCCTACTCCCTTTGCACTGAGGTACTCCGTGGTTATTTATTTTAGACACTGGACTTTCCCCATGAGATTCTACGGCTACAGAATACTTGAAAATCAGCAATATATAAGATTTCTGATTTTACACATGAGGGAACTGTAACATGAAAAACGAAATGGAGCTGCAGAGGATGTTCATTTTAATCTGGACTAGCTTGTGAGGCACAACTGACTGTGCTTACCTCAGTTTCCCCTCTGGCATTAAAACTTGAGTAAAGTTTTTTTTTTTTTACTTTATGCTAATGATCTGAGAGAGAAACAATAAGAGGGACTGCAGAGCACTTAGTGAACAGTAAAGCACTCTATATATGCCCTGTGGTGCTTAATCCTGGCACTTTCCAGGGCCTGTTCCTAAAGCCAGTCATACAGGAGGACGGTACTGACAGGCCAGGGCCTGCTGAGACACAACCAGGGAGTTGAACAACCCACAGGAGCCCGCATGTAAGTTAGAATAGCAAAGAGAGCAGCGGATGGGAAGCCTTGTCAACGAACGGGGCAGAGCCTTGGCATCAGGACCAGGTGTGGGCTTGTAACTTATTTCAGCAAACAACAGGCATTGATCCAGGGCAGGTGGGAGAAGGCTATAGCTCCTTAATTATTAACTTCTCATGTTCTCCTGTGGATTTCAGCCCTGGTGCCACCTGGCACTGATTTGTGGGAATTTCCACACCCTCTTTGGGGAAAGTGAAATTTATTTTGGGGAATGAAAACGAATTGACTTCGGGTTCCTCCTTGAGAGTGCTTCCTTCTTCTTCCTTCAACCATTGCTTCATAAGCATTTCACAGACGAAAACGTGGCTGACTTTGAGGCCAGTTCCATGATATTTATGAGACATATTTCTGAAAAATATACTGGCTACCTGAGCCAAGAACTGTTACAAAGGAATCTCCTAAGCCTTAAGCACAGATCTGTTCTGTCTTGTTAAAAGGGACCACAATGTTATTAATTCCACTTAGGATTTGAGGGAGAGGAAAGAGCAGGCATGACTATACACAGATGTGTCTAATTCACATCAACTAGGAAATACGCCACCCCTGTGGGTAAACACACCTACATCCCAGTTGAAGGTCATGTGTGCGCGCATGGTTCTGTATTTCCGACAGGGGCCTGAAGATCTAGCAGTTAGTCCAGAAGACAAACACATAAATTATAATGGACATTTACCCAAAGCCACCCTTTCTTTCTTTCTCATGTTTTTTCCTTAAATAATGTTTATATGAAAAATATACAGCTGTATCTTACAAGTTTCAAGGATCAGCTACTAGAAATTAAACTTGATTACCTCCATTCAAAAGGGGAAGTTCAGCTCTTAAATGCTGGCCCAGTATACTGTCCTGTAAAACCACGTCATCATTAAGTTCTGAAACTTTCCAGAAGTTGATGACACTTTCACCACCAACAGCCCCATGAGAATCCCTTTAGGATCCTACACGGACAGTGCTGACAATGTAAGGCTCATGGTATGAAAGTTAAAAGTTTCTTAGCTTTTAACAGTGGGAGGTGAGGTCCCTAGAGGAGGCCAAAAAAAAAAAAAAAGGTTTCATGAGGACATTGATTAGTCTTTTGATCATTAACTTAAATCACATTCCTGCTTACCATGTGGACAACACTGCCTAAAGAATAATTGGGAAATAGAAAGGGAATGATAGCCATCATTTCCTAAGGAGCTCAAAGTCTAATAGAGGATACAAGATGGACAAACAAAACCAAGGACACAACCCCTAGCAGAAATATAAACACAATGTAAGTAAGTACATCTGACTAATTAGCCTAAAGTAGCAATAAAAAAGTAGCAATAGGAAGGCAGAAATGATCTTAGTTTCACCTCAGAGGCCAGGCAATGTCCCCAAAGTCTCTCATCTGGAAGAGGTCTTTTCCCAGGCACTTGCATGCTTGTTTTTTTTTTTTTTTCCTGTCCCGAGTGGTGGTTGAGGGACTACTGTTCTCTCACTCACTCTGTAATCCATCCACTAGCACTCAGATCTGGGGGATGCATGTGTTTTATGTCCCTCCCTCCTGCTTCCAAAAAGGATTTAAAGTTGCTTACAATACACACACATATGCCCTGGGCAATTTTTTAAAAAGAATAAAAAGCGATATCTAAATATTTATATGGTAAGAGGAGATAGAGATGGATGTTCTGAACCACTAACAGGTTGGTCTAACCAGGAAGCACCAAATTTGGTTGAAAGCATTCTGCCAGCCACAGTGAGGTTTAAAAAAAAAAAGTCATTCCGACTTTTCTTGCCTAAATAAAAAGAACTGTAACATTAGGCTACTTTAAAAAAGAGTTGCTGTCAAGTTGATGCCAGCTCATGGGGAGACCCCATGTGTGTCAGAGTAGAAGTGTGCTCCAGAGGGTTTTCAATGGCTGATTTTTCAGAAGTAGATGGCCAGGACTTTCTTCCTAGGTACCCCTGGGTAGACTCAAACCTACAACCTTTCTGTTAGCAGCTGAGTGTGTTAATGATTTGCACCACCCATGTACTCCTTTAAAAAAAAAAAAAAAAAAACCAAAGCTGTTGCCATCAAGTTGATTCCGACTCACAGGATAGAGTAGAACTGCCCCCATATTTTCCAAGGAGCGCCTGGTGGATCTGAACTTCCAACCTTTTGGCTAGTAGCCATAGGGACTCCTTTAGTTAATCTTAAATGACAGAAAACAAAAACAAAGTCAACAAATGTCCACAACACTCTAGCAGCACTCTTGCATTCCTACATTTTAGGGCCATGGTCTCCTTTGAGAATCTAAGGAAAATTCTGGAACTTCTCTCCACTATCATTAAATTCACAAACCTAGATTGAATGTGTGCTATGAGCATCCTCTGAAAAGTTTAAA
Organism: Loxodonta africana; assembly: GCF_030014295.1. Lineage (NCBI taxonomy): Eukaryota > Metazoa > Chordata > Mammalia > Proboscidea > Elephantidae > Loxodonta > Loxodonta africana. The sequence continues at coordinate 68,061,163 of NC_087355.1, forward strand.
TCACACAAGAATCCTCAATATTCATTCTTCACTGACCGAACAAAAGGCCACTCCTTAAAGCCTAACATTTTAGAGCCACCCTATGAATGCCCACCTGCCAGGCACAGCCAAGAATGGCTTGTAGCCATAAATCAGAATTGTTCCACTTAGAAGGAGCTTTAGCAATACCCTAGTAATTTGTCTTGATCTTGTTTTTTCCCTTCCTCTTTATCTTGGGGTCTGCTTGAACTCTTAGGATGAGGTATTTTCCATTTATCTACTTATGTTTTTGAGTTGTTGGTTTGAATTCTTGGCTTTCACATATTCTGCATTTTAAATTCTCCTAATTTACTGTGTAATTAAAACACTCATGCACATTTGTTCTCAATTAATAAAGACAAATTATTCCCCAGTGGAAAACAACTCTATTCCAACTTGGAACTGGAAGGGTGGAGAGGCCTGAATTTCAAATGTTGTCTAATGATTCTAATATTCTTGGTGGAGTGTGTTTAAGAGATAGGTTACTGTATCCCTGGGAGACAAATATCTCAAAGTCTCATTCTCACCCTCAGGAACAGATGATGGCACAATTTTCCAAGCAATGTTCTAATCCTTATTATCTTAAATGTATTAGCAACTTGTTTATGAGATCATCCCCAGAAGAAAGAAACAATTAAGCTGGATAAAAGAAAAGACAGTTGAAACTGGCTGGATAACATTTAGATTGGGTAACAAATATCCATTTGAGGCCAATGGGTTCATCAGAAAATAAGCCTTCACACTTAGGCCTTTAAAAGTATTTAAGAGTGTTAGAAAAATCAGAGTGGGCCAGAGAAACAGCTGTCATATTTGTAACCTGCAGAGAAATCTGATGTGAGTACCTAGTTTTTTTAAAAAAAAAAAAGGCACACATACACAAGTATCAAGGCAGAAAAAACTGTCAACACTTGGCAGTTATTTTGTTAGGTTTGCACATGAGTCGTTTGTGAGCAATAAAATTAAATAAATGGATTGAAATTAGAATTCAACCATTTTGTATTTAACTAATAATATGATAAAATCCCCAGCGATATAAAACAGAGGCTAGGTTATACGATAAAGATTTAAATCTGGTCAGAAAGAGGTCTTTTATTAATTAGACTTTTTAAGGGATATTTAGAAAAAGAGAGAATAATAGATAACAGTCACTCATTCTGGAGGTTTTGCTAATCCAAAAACACTGCACTAAGTACTTAAATGCTTCTTCTTTTGGGCCAACATCAATCACATATGGGAAATAAAACTATGCCCAGTTTTCAGACAATGGACCCGAGACTCAAAGGGCATCTAAGTATCCTTTTAAAATCACTAACAAGGAAAGTTCTGGTAGGCTTGCCACAAAATCTACAGAACATCCTCAGAAGAGCCACAGACCTTCCACCCAGCAGGTAATCCACACAACTGATTCTAAGCTGGCTGGTTGTAAGGGCCGAATGGGGATTTACACTGAGTGCTTTGTTCAGGGTTCAACACACTTTAATTACATCAGATAATGCCTGCTGTTCTCATTTTTCCTGGAAATGGGGTATGAGTCCAATTCTTGTTTATTTAAGCTCCTGCCACAATGAACCTTTGCTTTGTCAAAATATAACAACAAATCGGTTAAAAGACAGCGGCCATAATAGGAAGAAAAGCTGAACAAAGCAGTATCACAGTTCGAGTCTGAATCGTTCTTTAGGGGCTTAGATCGCCTTAAACTGAGAGAATCAGAGATAACAACGCTGGGGTGAGATATGTGTTGAAAAGAAAGATAGAAAAAGCTGAAAATCAGCATGCTGGAACGTTACAATACATGGTTTATGAATTGTGCACAAGATAATACACAGTTCACCTTGACTGTTTTAGTGGGAAATAGCCAGAAGCTTTCTGTAACTAGACTGGGCATAGCCTCTCTTCATATGTTTAATACAAGGACTTTACTGGATGTCCATTGAGAGAGGAAAAGAAAAAGCTCTGTAGGTTTCCTTACTTTTAAACAAAAGGGAAATTGTGGGGGGAGGGGGGAGGCTTCTGAATTTGGAACCTCAACCAAGAGTAAATTAAATCAATGCAGAAGTAATACTATCCAAACCAAACCTAACCCGTTGTTATTGAGTTGATTCCAACTCATAGAGACCCTATAGGACAGAGTAGGACTGCCCCATAGGGTTTCAAAGGAGCGCCTAGTGGATTCGAACTTCCGATGTTTTGGCTAGCAGCTGAGCTCTTAACCACTGTGCCACCAGGGCTCTAAAGTAACACTATCAGAGTCCATAAAAACGTGGTTCACGGTTAAAAAAAAGAAAAATGTAATCCTATTTGAGATTATCTCCTTATGGAAAACTTTCCTGAGGGCTAGTTAGTTCCTCAGTAAAAGTGGGTAAAGAAGTAACATTTTAAAGTACCATCTTGACTCTCTGTTTCAAGGAAAGAACCAAAATGCCTTGGAAACCCAGCCAGCAGCAGTGAAGTCTTTCTAAAATGGTTTCCGTATTTTCCAATTTAAGTTGTCATACAAAGCCTTTTTATGAAGGTGAGGAGACACATTCAGGGTCTCGTGGCAAACTGGTAGCAGTGTGATGGGCCTCCCATTTTTGTTTTTCTCAAAAACAAATGTCATCCTTTGTAATTTGGTAGCCAGGGCATCTACTGTGACATGTAAATCTGACTGATTCATTTATTCTGTTGTTCATTTATTCACATGCACAAGCCTCTTGGAATACAGGGAAAAATGGGCCTCAACTCTGCCTTTATGGTAGTTACCCCACTTCCTATGGACAAAGACAAAAAACAAGAACCAGTGAAATTAGGATTGCAGTTGAGGTACGTGCGAACGGCTACACACTAGTCACTCTTCTGCGTTCTCCTCATGATTTGATTCTCTTCTTTCTGTAAACCACTTGCTTTGTTGGTAGCACAATTACTGGCTCCCATGGTCCACATCACAGGTCTCTAAACTATGACTGGTGGCCAAATCTGGCCTGCTGCCTGTTTTTCTACAACCTCTGAGCTAAAGATGATCTTCACATTTTTAAATGGTTAGAAAAAAAATTTAAAGAATAATATATGAAATTCAAATTTCGGCATTTATAAATAGCTTTATTGGAACTCGGCTATTTTCATGTGATCGTGGCAGAGTTGTTGCAACAGAAACCATATGGCTCACAAAACCTAAAATATTTACTATCTGGCTTATTCCAGAAAAAGTTTGCCGACCCCTCGTCCAGAAGGTCCAGGCTTTAACTAAGAGTAAATTAAATCAATGTCAGAAACAATTAGTATCCAAACACATAAAAATATGGCTTCCAAGGGAGCTTGTATGGTGATGATAGCAGGAAACTCACCCACCACCCATCAGTCTTAAAGAATCCTTTTCTTCAAATATGTACCACCACATTCTGTCTGTATTAAGTAGTACATACATTATTAGTATAGGCAATAAAGCATGAAAACTGAAATGTTATTTGAGTACCAAATTAATGTCATGTTACTTTGAAAGATACTGGGCAAACATTTACCTAGTAAACACTGCCTTCCAGGTACTCTGCTAGACAGTGGAGATGGAAAGATAAGGATGGCACAGTTTCTTAAGGAATCTATAACAGCAACAACAAAATTAACTCTCATATAATGTGGATGAGAAGACATTTTATAATAAAGCCTCAGTATCCTTTTAACCTTCCAATTCTGGACTGGCTTAAATGAGGTAAGCCACATGGAAGAAAAGATGGAGTTGTGTACCCTAAAGAAGTTCATCATTTTTATAGTTATATAGAAGTTATGCATCAATAATATTACAAGGCATATTTACTAAAAGACTGAAAAATACAGTTAGAAAACCAATTATTTAATAGCTTTAATACTAGCAAGGATGTGTGTTTTCATTATTTGCTTTTCTTCCTTTTACCCCTTTTCCCCATCTATCCTGTTATGGATTGAATTGTGACATTCCTCCCCCCTCCCCCTGCCCCAAATATATGCTGTAAATTCTAACCCCTATGGATGTAATCCCATTTGGGAATGAAGTTTTCTTTGTTATGTTAATAAGGCCATATCAGCATAGGGTGTGTCTTAAACCAATTACTTTGGAGATATAAAATAAGCAGATTGGGCACAGAAGTAAGCAAAAAGGGAAACAAGATACATGTCACCTGGAGATCTCCAAGGAATGCCAAGAAGAATGATAGAAAAGCTGAGACACTAAGACACAGACCTTCTTTCAGAGCAGGCAGAGAAAGCCTTACCCTAGAGCCAGCACCCTGAATTAGGACTTCTAGCCTCCTATACACTGTGAGAAAACTAATTTCTGTTCATTGAAGCCACCCACTTATGGTATTTCTGTTGCAGCAGCACTAAGTAACTAAGACATACCCCAAATCACAATTCTCTCTTTTGTTTTTCAAGTCTTTCAGGGATTTGTAGACTATTATCTTATTTTGAGCCCTAACCCAGCTGGCCCCTCAACTGTCACTTAGCCAAAGTTTGAATATGTAGATAGATAGAAAGACAGACAGACAGATAGATGCTTTAATCTAGCCTCATAAAACCATTCGGCTTACTTAACTGTGCTGGGTTGCCTTCACTGTATAAGAACTGGTCTTTGGTACTGTGTAGGAATGGGTCCTAAAGGCCAGAACCCAGAGTATGGAAAAATGGTCATTCTCTTCCCAAGAATCTGTGAATGGTGTTTTCTACTACCATGAGCCCTAACAAAGCTCACAGCCTAATCAAGGTCCCGAGTTCTCTCTCAGTTGCTCTACTTTGTAGCATTTTTTCCTCTGATTTCATGTCTGTCTGGTAGACCACATTTCTGGTACAGCCGGCCCTCCGTACCCACAGGTTCCACACCCACAGATTCAACCAACAGCAGATCTAAAGTATTTAAAGGAAAAAAAAAAAAAGGAAAATTCCAAAAAACAAAACTTGAATTTGCTCCTTGCTCTGAGCACTACACTGAACCCATGTGAATGAAGTGATGTGTAAGTATTCCCTGTTGTAGCCTCCCCATCATCTCACAGATCCTCGGTCTCTCTCCTTACCAGCACTCATTGTTTGAGCATTACTGGCCTCACATCTCATTTGTTTGTTACTTGTTTTGTGTGCACCCTTTGTTTCTGTGAAAAAATGGCTCCTACAAAGCAATGAAGTGGTCAGAGCAATCCCTCAAAGGCTAAGAGGGAGTTGAGGACAGTGAGAAGAAGGCCTGTCAGGCTAATAGGGGATGGCTGGCTAGCTGTGTAAAGCGCTACAGCCTCAACAACTTCAAGGTCATGGGCGAACAGCCATCAGCTGATGGCCAGGCAGCATCAGCGTTTCCAGAAGAGATCAAGAAACTCATAGAAGAGAAAGGTTACCTCCTAGAGCAAGTCTTCAGCTGTGACGAAAGAACTATTTACACAGCATTTACAATGTATTAGGTATTATAAGTAATGAGATGATTTAAGGTATACAAGAGGATGTGTGTAGGTTATATGTAAAAACTACACCATTTTATATAAGAGACTTGAGCATTCTCAGATTTTAGTACCCATGGGGGTCCTGGAACTAATCCTCCGAGGATTCTGAGGGACAACTATAGCTGCAATCCTGAAAGCTTCAAATGATCAACGTTGAATGATGCCTTTGCTCTTGGATCAACAACAGTTTGTTATGCAACCATGTAATTGGGTCATTCTCTCAAGTGTTTTCATCACCTCTCACATTTTCTTTAACATTTATTATAAGGCCAAAGGATTATAGATGCATTCAATATCATAATAACCATAGCTAAAATTTACTTAACGTTTATTATATGCCTGGTACTGTCTTAAAAAACCTAGGTAGATGCCTTATATATACTAATTCATGAAATTCTCACAACACTTCTATTAATTATTAGTACTATCCCCATTTAAGAAGATCTGGTGGCTTAAAGGTTAAGCACTCAGCTATTAACCAAAAGGCCAGTAGTTTGAACCCATCAGTGGCTCCATGGAAGAAAACTACTTCAATATAGATTATACCAAGAAAACTCTATAGGGCAGTTCTACTCTGTTCCATGGGTCGTTATGAATTGGAATTGACTCAATGGCGTACAACACCAACAACATCATTCCCACTTACACCTGAGGAAACTGAGGCTGTAACGGGCACCTTGATTACAACCAACATCCATTTCTGGCCTTGTTCCTCCTTCCTAGAAGAGCCTTCAATTGGGCATCTACCCTCCTCTCAGTGGCCATTTGCCTCAGGGGAGACTAGGCCCAGCCCGAGCCCCTGCTCCCTATCAAAGAATGGCTCTTGGCTGGTTTAGCAAATCACAGTGCGGTTCTTCTGCAAACCGGTAATGGAGTCAGGCAAAGAAGCTGAGGGGAAGCCTGCTAAAGGTGCTCCGGGAAGTTCTCCTTGCTCCTAAGAGGAACTCAAAGAGGAAACTTCCTCTGGAGGTTGCCATGCTCTTACACAATGGTTATGACTGTCTAAACCCCATGTGACCAAAACTGATGTGCTGAGATGGCAAAGTGGAAAGTTGTAAAGTACCTGGAATTCTACTGATACGACCTAACTATGGAATGAACCAACCCTGAAGCTCCCCTACCACTGCATTCCTTGTTATGCAGATTAACATGTCCTTGCTAACTGATACAATGAATAGAACCAGGCCTGAATCTGGAGCCTGACTTCTAATTCCACCAGTGCTCATGCGAACCCAAACCAAACCCACAGACACTGAGTCAATTCCAGCTCACAGTGATTCCATAGGGCTTCCAAGGTTGTAAATCTCTATGGAAGAAGATCTCCACATCTTCCTCTTGCAGAGCCAATGGTGGTTTCAAACCACTGACCTTTTGGTTAGTAGTCCAGTGCTTTAACCACTGAGCCACCAGGGCTCCTTACCAGTGCTCAGTGAGGTTACAATTCAAAACTCCATTACCATCCTGCAAACTCTCCACACCTGTGAATTACTTAAAACAACCCCCCTACCAAAAGCCTACCACCATCCAACCTGGCTCTCCCCTGTACTGAGGATCCAGCTCAAGTGTAGCCTGGGCATACCTTGTTATCTCATTACAATGAACAATACACAAAGAAGATGGAATCTTAAAATACAACAATAAGAGCAGTGAATTCAAATGATAAATCAAAATGATTTTAAACTACCCACTGTTTGCAGACAATCTGAACTCCCTGAATCCACTTTAACTGTAGATATTAATAAATGATGACACACAAAAAAAAGTCCCAAGGCCGTAACTATTTTTTAATAGCAAACAGGCAAATAAAAATGGATTTTCTTACTACTGTTGGAAAACCCCAACTACTGTCCTATAGGTTGACACAAATGATCACAAGGAATTATTTTAAAATAGAGAAATGCACTACCTTTGATTTTTCACATTAAGATTCCAAAGTGTGAGGTAATAGGCTTTCCAAACTAGGTTTCCTTGACAAAAGACATATATTCCCCATGAGGGAAGAGAAGGGTTTGGGGTGGAAATATGCTGAAGCACAGGGCACAAGATACCTGCCTCCATGAGGAAGGCACCAAGAGCTGGGTGGTGAAAAATGTTCCATCGAATTCAATCCCAGGACTGTGGCAATTTCTACCCTGGTCAATGGAGTGGCACTGTTTCACTTTTCCCAGGCTGTAACAATACAGAGTCATAACTTCCTTTCTAACTCGAACCATCTGACAATTCCAGAAAAGTGGTCTGTGCCATGTTCTCCTTGCTTTGTGCCTCAGCAACAATGCTATGTTAACACTCACAAAGAGGTATACACAAACCAACAGAAAGAGCCCTACAAGTAAGCAGAAACCACAGCAAATATTAAAAGCAGAAAACCCCTTGCATATATATTGAAAGAGCATTCAACATCACCTAATTATTGCTAAGGCACCAAGATGAAAGCAGACACATCAGTTAAACCCATTACTTTTGACTAAGTTGCAAATTATTCACCCAGCAAAATGACGTCACTAAATTAAAACAGATGCCAAGTCCTCTAATAAATAGAAAATAATTCCTCGAATGGCAATGAATGCACACTCCCCCCCTCCCAGAACAAAAAGGCTACTCTTCATCCATTGCAGACCTTTCTCTGGGGATCAGAAATAGTAGACAGATCCTGAAATAGGAAACAGGGCAGCCTTAGCACGGGCCAGGCCTGGCCTGGCCCTGAAGAAGTCACCTCCACTCTGCGAGCCTCCGTTTCCTCACCTAGCAGATAAGGTATCTGATATGCCTCTACCAACCCATGACTCTGCTATGGGCTATGACTAAAGTTACAGGATGAAAAATCCAGACCTTTATTGAAATGGTAAAGGGGGGTGGTGGGGTGGGATGGAAAGACAAATTTTTTTTTTTCTTAAGCCTAATTTTTTAAATATCTATAATTTTATTTATTTTGTAGTTGTTTTTGAAAATATACACAGCAAAACACATATACCAATTCAACAGTTTCTACATGTACACTTAGTGACATTGATTACACTCTGTAACATTAATTACATTGTGTAACCATTCTGACCCTCCTTTTCTGAATTGTTCCTCCCAAATTAACATAAAGGCACTGCTCTCTAAGGTTCCTATCTAATCTTTCAAGTTGCTATTGTCAGTTTGATCCCATATAGATAATTCTTAAAAGAGCAGACATTTCTTACTAGTTAAGCTAAACTATGGTTTGGTATTAAGAAGACTTCAGGGGATATTTTTGTTTTAAGGTTAAAGATTATCTCAGGGCAACAGTTTCTGGGGTTCATCCAATTTTCATGGCTCCAGGAAGCCTGGAGTCCATGGGAATATGAAATTGTGTTCTGCATTTTCCCTCTTTTGATCAGGACTCTTCTATGGAATCTTTGATCAAAATGTTTAGTAATGGTAGCTGGGCACCATCCAGTTCTTCTGGTCTCATGGACGCAATTAGCCACACATTCCACATCCTCCTCCTATTCCTGACTCTCCTTTTTCCTCTGTTGTTCCAGGAGAATACAGACCAATTGTTGTGCCTTGGATGGCCACTTGCAAGCTTTTAAGACTCCAGACACTAGGAGTTACATTGAACTAGGAGTTACATACAGACCCTAAACCTTCTAAATAGGAGTTGACTTCAAAACAAGAACCAAACCTGTGTGTCTCACACTTGAATTAAAACGCAAATTCCCCCACCCCACCAACAGTTAGGTAATGGAGAAACATCGACTCTCAATCTATATATAGCCCAAACTCAAACTAGGCTATCAAAGTATTCTCTGAATCAAATTTGGAGTAAAACTCATCTTTCCGTCTATTTAAATCTGTAGTCCCAAAGTAATAATTAGGCTGCTTACTTGCTGCTTGTGATGGTTAATTTTGTGTGTCACTTGGCTGGGTTATGGTACCCAGTTGTTTGGTCAAACACTGGTCTACTGTTGTCATGAAGTAGATGTGTGTGATTAAGTCAGCTGGCCTTAAGCAGAGCTGGTCATCTTCCATAACGTGGGTGAGCCTCAACCAATCAGTTGAAGGCCTTAAGAGCAAAAAGAGGAATCTCCCTAGGGTTTGTTCTGACTCCAGACTGCAAATACACATTCTGCCAGAACACATTCAAATTCTACTCTTCCCATTGCCTGGCCTGACTAGCCTCCCACCTGCTTCCCTGGTGTTGCCTCTGCCCATCCGCTCCCTTGGGAGTAGAACACAGATCAACACGGCTGTGTTACAGATTCCACACAAACCAAGCTGTTTTGAATTTCTGTGCCTTTGCTATCTTTCTTTGCTTCTGCCAGAAGTACCCTCAAGCTATAATCACAGAGGACACACTTCCAAGGAGAGGAAAATGTAACTGAGGCTGTTACCGCCACCATATTTACTCCGGTCATTCCCCAGCCCAGTCAACACCACCACTGCCATCATCATCCTCTGTTCCATGCAACCTCTGGATAAGTATCTTCCATTACCTTATTGAACCCTCTCTCAACTACCCTCTATGCTAAGTGTTCATTTATCCTCCATTTCAGATGAGGACACTGGCAGTAACAGGCAGTAAAGAGCAGAACGAGACTGAACCTGGGCTTGTCTGAGTCCAGAGCCCATGCTCTTAGTGAATGCACGGTAATGCTTCTTTATTAAAGAGTTGTCCAGACCACAGAGAATCAAACACTGGAGCCTGGGGTTAGAGGTTAGGAACCCACACTGAAGAAGGCCGAATGCCTAAGTTTCTATCCCAAATATGCCCTAGAAGCCAAATTTTGCCACTTAATTTTGCTATATAACCTCAGTCAAAATACCATGTCAAAGCCTCAGTGCGGCCTCGTAAGATTTGTAGTGAACATTAGACAGGTATGTAAAAGACTTAATGAACAATGAGCACACATAATAAATGTCTCAAAAAACACAAAGGCTAAGCTATGGTATTCTGGCAAATGAAGTGGAAATTGAATATTTGATGGTAAAATTTAAAATAATCTTGTATGTGATGGTTAAGGTTGTGTGTCAACTTGGCTGGGCCATGATTCTCGATGGTTTGGCAGTTATGTAATGACGTAATTCAAGTAATAGAAATGCGCCCCCATAGCATTTTACCTCCCTCATGCCTTTCCTGTAAAGGCTGATGGCACAGTGGTTAAGAGTTTTGATGCTAACCAAAAGATCAGCAGTTCCAAACCACCAGGCACTCCTTAGAAACCCTATGGGGCAGTTCTACTCTGTCCTATAGGGTCACTATGAGTTGGACTCAGCAACGGGTTTGTTTTTTTTTTTTTTAAATGCCTTTTCTTTCTTCAAACATACAAAAGTCTCCAAACCTAAAGGACTCTCCCAGTTTTTTTGTATTCACCAAAACCAAACACAAATTTTTGAGCACTCACACACCCCCAGACCCACCACCGTCTTTGAGATTTTCAAATGAGATTGGATAGGGAGGGAAGAAATCTTAGAGAGGTTCACTTCTTTTGTACATAAATATAAGTATATGGATCCATGCAGTGAGGAACTTTCACCATGCATAATAAATGGTGAGAAAATTTGAAGGCAGGTGTGGAAGACTCAAATAGTTTAATTACAATTTAGTTTAGACCGAATTGACTGCCTAAGGCGGCCATTTTGGAGAAATGATACCAGTATCCTGGATACTGCGCCAACAAAGGATATTTAAGCAATGAAATTAGACATTTAATTTTAGACACTGCTACTTATGAGAAACCTGGGGCAAATTCTGTGAGTGTTGGTATGCTAAAGGGCTACAAGGAAACCTTTGTTTTTAAATAATGATGGGGAAGAATTCCCCAGCGTTGAAATATGCCTGTGATATTCCACTCTGGGTCCTTCTTTGGTGAGTCTAGAAACAACAAAACAAGAGCAAAAGAGGTACAATACTCTGCCCAGGGTTGACAAACTGTATGTATGTATGTACGTACTTATTTTTGAAAAATGGTCAAATAGTCATTTGCTTTAGTCCTTAAAACATTCTCTGTCCAAATTTCAGGGCATCTATTTGTCCAAAGTTCCTGGGTGGTGCACATGCTTAAAGCACTCGGCCTCTGACCAAAAGGTTGTTGGTTCCAGTCCACCCAGAAGCTCTTCAGAAGAAGGGCCTGGTGATTGACTTCCAAAAAATCCGCCACTGAACCCCTGTGGAGCAGTTCTGTTCTGATACACATCGGGTGGCCATTAGTTTGGAACAACTACATGGGAACTGGGTTGTTTTGTTTTGTTTTGTTTTTTCAATTTGTCCAAAAAGCTTTCTTGATTCTTGAAGCAAAGGATTACCAGATGCCAAGGCAGGAGCATAAGGAATGGAGGGAAAAAAGTTCTAGCATACAGGCCTGAGGATAAATAGTTATCTTTGACATTAATCACTGACTTGAATATACTCTGCAATTAAGACTTACAGTGAATTTAAGCAAACGCAGCATACATAAATCTGGATGTAACAAAAGAAGTATCGGAGGTGAATTGACATTTTATGAGTTTATACCCGTGAATTCTCTAAAAGAGCTTTGAAAGTAAGCTTTTCAAATTGGAGAGGTTCCTTGGTGGCACAAGCGGTATGCAGCTGGCTGCTAACCTAAAGGTTGGCAGTTTGAACCCTCCCAGCAGCTCCATGGAAGAAAGGGCCTGGTGATCTGCTTCTGTAAAGATTATAGCCAAGAAAACCCTATGGCACAGTTCTACTCTATAACACATGGGGTCACCATTAGTGGGAATCAACTCGACAGCCACAGGTTTGCTTTTTCAAATTGGATGCTATTTGCAAACATGCAACTTACATTTACTTAGTTAATAAATTCCCAGAGAAAGTGAGATTCGGCTGTACTCTGTTGAGAGCAAAGAGTCTTGCAACAAATAAGCATTGGTCTTTACACCCATCCAAAAGAAACTGCATGTCCCTTACACAAGGTGTGCATGGAATGGAACTCTAACAGGGCAAGTTAAGACACTGTGGCCTTGGAAACGTTGTCTGAACAGCTTTTTCCCTCATGGCTGCCTTGCACAGAACCACAGATCTCATAGCTGAAAGGGCTGTTAGAGATTTCGCAATTCTCTACATGAAGTATGAATTCCCCACACCGTATCCTCCTGCAGTCAGTGATGCAAATCTTTTTTGGTAAATGTGATTTCAGATATTAATTAGGATTGATCAGTGCAGAGGGGAGGGAAACTAGCAAGGCAATCAATTCCTTCTTTTCACAGCCTCAAATTTTGTTCATTTATATAGCGCCACCTCAATAAGCTCATTTGTTAGTTTTGGTGTTTATTTCCCTCATTCAGTTACCTGGTAAGCTTGGTCAGTCAATGGATCAGCTTCCTGAATTGACAGAAGAGCTACCTACTAGAGGAAAAATGTACTACAGGCTTCCACTGGCTATAAACCAGTTGCTGTCATGGCGTCCCCAGGTGAATCACAGGAGAACTTTGCTCCGGAGGGTTTTCAGTGGCTCATTTTTTTGGTAATAGATCGCTAAGCCTTTCTTCTGAGGCACTGCTGGTAGGACTTAACTTCCAATGTTTTGCTTAGCAGACAAGCTTTTTAACTGTTTGCGCCATCCAGGGACTCCATACAGTGGCTATAGAAAACCATTATTCATTTGGAAGGCTCATCTTTCTGGAAACCTATACTGTAGAAAGCAAAAGAGGCTTATCATGCTTCGGCAAAGTGTGGCAAATCAAATTTAGCTGCTGCTAACTACTTTATTGCCAAGAGTATGATGTATGTGGCTGTTTAACCCAAATAAAAATTGACTTTATTACATACAAGCTATCTCCCCTCTCCACCTCTGGGCTGGGGAGTCAGGTTCTTTTGATGAAAGTCTCAATAATTTTGACTAAATGGTGATGCTGATTAAGGCTGGTGAGAACTACAAAATACGGAGTATTAATTTTAAGTGTAAGTCATCGTGCATTCTCAAAGAACATGCTTTGGGGAAATTACAGTGCTTTTTATCATGTGTTTACTTATATACTTTAAATATTTCCCCTCTCTCCTTTTAATTTACATTACCTTTGAAGATAGCAATGTAAGGCAAAAAGATAAGCTTCAGTCTAGATAACCTTCCCAGATGACCCAAAATCCAGAATTAGTAGAATTCCAGTGAAGGGCTTATAATTCTTCTCTGTTAAGTTTTTATAAGGATCCTCTGAGGTTAGCTGATGTTGACTTCTAGAGTACTGGACGTGAAAATGGAAAGAAAACATAAACACCATAAAAACATATTTATAAAGAAGGTAGAACTTTTGGCAGTGAGAACGAGGGGTAGTCCAGTGGGGATAACAAGGAAAGATTCTAGCTGATTCTATAAAATGCCAGTTATTGAGATTGGAAGACCTTTGGCTTGATTACAGCAAACAGTGGCATGTACAGTAATTCTGTCTTGTCTTGTGTAT